>NC_080402.1:7500-2507500 GCF_030265065.1 Corythoichthys intestinalis | reverse complement strand
ATCTCCATGTATTTACAAAGGCGAACAAAATAGTCCATCGACTTGTTTTGAAGCGACGGGTGTTTGGGGATGACGTTTAGGATAGCTGCTCGTGACGCGTTCAAGAACTGCTCAGATTTCTAGCCGTCAGCCACCTTGCTGCCCTTGGCAATGTGTTGGAATAAAACTCAAGGGGAGGATTGAGTGTCATCACATATGGATAAAATGGAAAGGACTCTTTCGTGAATATTGACTCTTGACGAGTCTAATCAAATGATGTACAGTAGACGTATTAGGTGTAATATTCTCATATATTAGTTTCCGAGGTACCCTGAAGTGCACGCAACGTCAACGTTGTTTGCTCACATGATGCGGGAGTGAGTTAGAGACACAGCCTGCCAAGACCTATAAGTTGTGTTAATGTTGAAGCTCCATGTGCTGATAAAGAAACAAAGTGCCGGCACGTCGTGTGTTGTTTACCTTTGTTAATAAAAAACACAAAACAAGACACTAGGGTCCACATTGTCGCGGACAGCAAGGTAGCTGATGGCTAGAAAACCGAGTAGTTATTGAACGCGACAAGAGCAATACCTCGCTTATCTGCACATGACCGCAACTTTCTTCCTCCTCCTTCCTTCCCACTGCAACTCCGCTCGACGACGTAAAAAAAATAAATAAATAAAAATAAAAATGCGATATTGGATAATTTCTCGCGGCACACCTGGTGATCTCTCACGGCACACCGGTTGAAAAACACTGATATAGATAACATTTCAGGATAAAAAATATATCAATTATATCACCGTTTCGATATATTGTAACACTCTTACTCAATAAAAATGAACAGTCCACAAAACAAACAATGCAATTTGCTGCGTCTTCCAGCCTTGGCTAACTCCGCCGTGACAGTTAGCCACCTCGCTAGCAGCACTCTACTGCTCGTTGATGTACACCACTCGATTTAAAATATGCTGTGAGTCACTTTCTCAATCGAATTGTGCTCACTGTCAAATTGCCATCAGTACAATACACTGTGTTTACAACAGAAATTAATGTGTGGGCACATATTGGCGTGTTGACTCATCACCTGGCATCACTAGACCAGTTGTAGGGCAACTAAATCCTCATGAGCTAGCACACTTGTATTGTTTTGGCACGGTTGACCTTTATGCTGACACCACTCACAGGGGTGTCAAACTCCATTGCGCTGGGGACCGAAATTCAAAGCCGCAGGCTGAACTTGATAAACCTTTTTTCATTTTGTTTTTGAACAAAAATGTGAATCAGAACAAACTGCTAGCTACAGAGCCCCTAAAGGGACATCGACAGAAACAAAATAAATAGGTAGGTAATCTGGTGCACACCAGATAGTTTCTGGTGCGCACCCAATTGTGTCTAGTGCGCACCAGAAACAATTGTTGTAAACATTAGCATTATATAGCATTTAAGCGAGCAGACTGTTGCTCCGCAAGTTAGCCAATTGTTGTAAATATTAGCATGATGTAGCATTTAAGCAAGCAGACTTTTGCTATGCAAGTTAGCCACTTGTTGTAAATGTTAGCATGATGTAGCATTTAAGCTAGCAGATGTTTGCTATGCAAGTTAGCCAATGGTTATAAACATTAGCATGATGTAGCATTTAAGCTAGCGGACTTTTGCTATGCAATTAGCCAATTGCAACAATCTAACAATTGGCTGATTTGCATAACAAAAGTCCGCTAGCTTAAATCCTATACAATGCTAACATTTATCATACGATGCGCTTAACGAATTGCTCAAACACATATTCCCCCACTGCTGTAAACATTAGCATTATATAGCATTTAAGTTACCGGACTTTCACTATGCAAGTTAGCCAATTGCAACAATGGTGTACCGCACACTACACGTCACTTCTGCTCATTAATATTCATGACGTTAGCTAATGTTGCAAAGGGCGGGGGGGAGACAAACGGGAGCTTGTCCCCAATAGTAAATAAATGGAAATGTTGTACGAAGGAGATGTTTACTGGGCTAAACCTACAAATTCTGTCAGAAAATGATGTCCCTGGTGCCAAATTCACTGGTAAAGATGTGGAAGAACATACAAAAGTTCCGTTAAAGAGATAGCTTGAGTGTCGAGCCGACTTAGCCGAGCCGACTTAGCCTAGCCTTAGCTTTTTTATTGACACTTTTTTTCTCGCGCCACTGACAATGACATTCGCCTGTTTCAGCAATCAAAAATTCTTTCATTAATAACAAATCCAATTCACATTATCTCCTCCGAGTTTTCGGGAAACGTATGAAAAAAAACATCCTTCATATGTCTTAATATGTAGAGGCGTTTCTACAAGTTCCATAGCAGCAGTGTTTGATCGGTATGTTCATTTTTGAAAGATTACCGGAGAAAAGTACCAGAAATAACATCGTTTGTATGCGAGGGTGGTCTATAATGTCCCACTTCCGCTTTACGATGCGACGTCACAGCCTAAAAATAGCCTCAGTCCGGTACGCTATTGGCTAACTTGCGTAGCCAACTTTTACTGTGAAAGTTAGCCAATTGAAACAATGTAACAATTGGCTAACTTGCATAGGAAAAAGTCCATTAGGGTAAATGCTATATAATGCTAATGTTTACTAGATAGTTTCTGGTGCGAACTAGAAACAGTCTGGTGCGCACCAGATTGCTTAAATTTATTTTATTTCTGTCGATGTCCCTTTAGGGGCTCCGTAGCTAGTGGCTAACACCGGGGGACTGGAGATAAATACTGTATTAGCATTGGGTTGCCAATTGTTCCTTGAAAAACGTATATTCAGGGGGAAAAGTATGCGTCTCGTATTAAGCTCACAAGAGACACGTTTTTTCCCGTATTGTCAGGAGAATTTAAAATATCTTCTTATTTGTAGGATGAACGAATCCAGGTATTCCCCCGCCTCTCCTGCTTTCTGACCAATGAGCTGACAGAACCATGACAATCTCCCTCATCTCATGGTTGAAGTACTGTTGCTTGTCATTGTAATACCCAAAGACATCATGGAGTGTGAGAGATAATAATTTTGAGTGAAGCTTGAGTTAAAAAGCATGTTCAAAATTATACTGCGTATTTTATTTTTGCTATTTGTATTATATTTTCATGTTCGGTCAATTTCGTTTGCGTTTCCACGTTACATTTGAAATGATCATTTGCGAAACTGTTATTGCTGAGGGGACTTTGAACGCACCTCAGTTTACCTTAGTTTATGTTTGCACTTTAAAACAGTATTTATAAAAAATATATATATATATGTATAGAAAAAGGTGAAAAACACGCACACACACAAAGAAAGAAAAGATTGAGGACCTTAAGGGTTAAATTATACAGTTTTAAATTAAGAATGACAGATTTTATTCTTTTATTTTGTTGCCTTTAAAATACATTGCCAATTATTGTTGTTTTCCATATGCTTACTATCACTCAAATATGCACCTGATTAATTCAGGTTTGATTAAAACTTTTATCTTAAATGAATTTATTTGAAAAAAAATCACTTCCTAAAAATGAATACATAAATACTGTTTCAGTAAAAAACATCAGATAAAGATTAAATGGACACAAAAATAACAAAACCTACTTATTAGTTCCAGTTTAAAGTACACATTTGACAACAAGTTTAATCAAAACTGCAAAAACTCCCCAAAAAACATTTTTTAAATCTTTTTGGAAGACTTAAGTTTATCGCAAACAATCAATTTCATTCATTTTTAAAGTCGATCTCAGAAATCGCGCATCTGAGTTAACCGCCAGAGGGAGCTCCCGAGTTAGTAAACCAAGTTAACGCGGGAGCACAGCGCTCTCGTTCTCTTCAATTCTCGCGCGATTTCCTCTTTTCCTCCTCTTTCACTCCCTGTAGCCAACATGGCAGTCGGCAAGAATAAGAGGCTGACCAAAGGCGGCAAAAAGGGTGCCAAAAAGAAGATGTAAGTAGAAAATTCACGCAGCAAAGTATCAAAAAGCCTCCAGCCTGTCAATTCCTACCAAAAACGTACTAATACAACAAAGGATGAAGGCGATAATTGTCGGATAACGCAGGGCTCGGTTGCAGTCTCGAACGCGGGCCTGTGTCCCTCGAGTTTCGGCTTTCCTCTTTCTTGTCGTACCCGGAGCGGTTTTTGATTAATTTGTCGTTTTATGGCGTATTTGACGTTTGTCGCTACTGTTTCGAATGAAACACGAGTGCTTTCAAATGCCCATAAGGTTATCATGGTTCTTCCTGGAGCTAACTCATGTTAGCATCGAGTTAGCGACTCACGTTATAGTAGTACGTCTCCTAAATTAAGCCACAGAATGCAATTTGTAAACATTGCGTTTTAATGTTTAAGTTTATAGAGTCACAGTTCGGAATTGAGTAATGTAAATTGACGTTATGAAAATGGAAGAATGTTATGTTTTGTTAAAATTTGGATATGATAAATATTTCCTTATGTCAAATGAAAGATGGGTAACAAGTTTTTTTAATAATTGATGAAGCCACACATGGTTTGACAGATCATTAAAGCACAAAAGATAACTTTGTTACATTTTGTATCGGCTTTTCCCTGGCAAAACCTGTTGTGCTTCATTACAATGGAAACATAAATTGCACTTGCTGTGTCATGTTTTTTTATGCAAGTAGAACTTAATATATAATTTCTTCCAGTGTGGACCCTTTCTCCAAAAAGGACTGGTATGATGTCAAGGCACCGGCCATGTTCATCATCCGCAATATTGGCAAGACTTTGGTCACCAGGACTCAGGGAACCAGTAAGTCTTTTGTTTCAATGCCATGTACAGTAGAGCAGTCATGATTAATTGATAATTCATCAATTAAGAAATTGACAACTCTTTTTGATTAATTGATAATTCATCAATTAAGAAATTGACAACTCTTTTGACTAGTTGTCCAAAAATGACTTGTTAACCATGGACTTAGCATAGTCATTGTTTCAATCATTTATTGTTCATTTAAGTTTTGCCCATGAATGCAAATGATCTACTCACTTAACAAATATCAAGCATCGTAGATTGGGAGACATCTAATGGTCAGTAAGCATAACTGCTGTGCTAAGCTGTGACCAGCCCTTGTACAAAGGGAGAAGGCATCTACATTCACTTGACGGCAGTATGCATATTGGCTCAAAACCGATAATGACAAACTGATGTCAATATTGCCTGATATAATTTAAAAAGTCTCTTTTTTTTTTGGGCGATTTTTATTGCCTACTTGATAATATCGGACAACTCCAATTTTTACATTAGATTCGTCGTTTAGGGAAATTGTTGACCTGAAATTGTCCGAATCATTTTTTTGAGCCTCTTGATAGTAAACATTCTTATTTTTTTGTTTAATTAAAAATAAATAGGAACAGTAAATATTTAAAGTTTTTATTTGGGTATTTTTTTTAGATTTTATTCATTTTTATTTTTTCTTATTTGGGGGAGGAAAAAGGAAAACAAGTTATAAATTTTCTTTTTGATTTGTCTTAATTTATTTTTAAGTTAAGAAAGGGGGGTTCAAATTAGGGAATTCCCTGATCTGATCACGTGATCCGACATCTGGCCAATCTGAATTTCGTGAGAAGGATCCGGTTTTTATTTTTAAGGTGTTTTATATATATTTTAAGTGATAAAAGTTAACAAAAGAATTCAGAATTAAAATGGCATTGCCCAAAGAACCAAAAAAATGTTTTTTACTCCGCATCACTCCTGGAAAAAGTGGGAAGGACTGTAATCTAGGGCTGTCCCAAAGTATTATTTTTCTCCTGATTAGTCTGCAGACTTAACGATTAACCGACTAGTCTAATAATTTTTTTTAAACTAGCAATTCAATCACTATTAATTGAAAAATACATTTTGGAACACTTATTCTATATTAAAGTACAAATAACGGTAATAAATCACAAAAAATAAGGTCCAGTGCTAACGCCATAACTAGTGCAAAAGCATGGGATGTAAACTGATTCGGAACACTGACTTTTTTTCTAACAGGATTCAAAACAACTTTCTCTTTTTTGTGGTATGGCTATATTGTTCTCAGCATTAGAGTGAGCACCAGCAGAGTAGATAAATAAATGTCACGTATCACTGGCGTGAAGTACGTGAAAAAAAACCTAAGGATGCACGTTGATATGACGCTACGACAGAGTAATAGGGCAAATAAAATAAAAAAAGAACGAGATTAAAGTCGTAATATCGCTACGAGAAAAAGTCTCAATATTACATAGGGGTAATGTAGCTGTGAGCCGCTACGCACTTTATATATCAGTGTTTCCCCTAGGATTTTTTGAAGCTGTGGTGGTGGGCTGCATCGGAGTCGGACAGCCTCACCATGTCGTGCCACAGCGAATTTTTTTTTCTTCATTTTTTCCCCCAAGAAGAACCATAACAAAGATATATTTGAAATATTTCATTAGCCAGGCTAATGTTGTACCTCTCAGCTACAGTACATGTATGTAAAATGCGTAGCTGATTACAGCTACGTTACCCGATGTACTAATGCGACTTTTTTTCTCGTGGCAATAGTACGACTTACATCTCGTAGTGACTCAGGGTTGGCAACCCAAACTGTTGAAAGAGCCATATTTGACCCCCAAAAAAACACAAAAAAAACTGATACAGTATGTCTGGAGCCACAAAAAATTAAAAGCCTTTTACAAGCCTTATAATTATCAATACTAGCTATATTAGCCTACTATAGAAATACGTAATTAGCCTTCATGATTAAATGTTTGTTTTCCCTGCAGTGGATCCTATAGAGAATGACGCACCACGTGACTACTCTGTTGTACTATGCCACCACAAGTTTAACTTCATTACAATATTAATGAATTGAAAGAATGTTTGTGTCATGTTTGTCCTCCTAGAAATCCTATTAAAACAAAAAAATATATTTCCCTCCCCCATCTTTTTCCATTTAAAAAAAAAAAAAAAAAGCTCCGAAGCATCGCTAAAGAGCCGCATGCGGCCCGAGAGCCGCGGGTTGCAGACCACCGTCGTAGTCCTCCTTTTTCCTTTTATTTGACCCTCATAAGTACTACATTACCACAACAATAACAGTCCTTCTGTCAACTGACCCATTTAGAGCACTGGGGGAATTCTAATAGCCGTGTAAAGAGTTTTACTTGATTCGGTATTCGGTGAGAAGGTGAATAGTTTTTTCCCCGTTGTTCGTAAACTAAATTTCCACACAAAGGCACGTCGAGGTACCATTAACTTAGCAAGGAGAGGTATGAGAGTCATTTTTCGAGTGTCCCAGAGCTCGCGAAATTTGGGTGGGGGGGCGCATTTATCAAAGTTTCGTCAGCCGTAATTGTCTGAAGTTGGCGCGCCGGTGTTGTGCCGAAAAATAGCCACTCCACGTGAAATGTCCCCCCTGACGGGAGCGCCCACACGTCACTCGTACAAACAGCCTTTTCTTACCAATCGATGGACACAGAAACGACGTTCTTGTACCGTGAATATGTATCATTTTACTCTGCTTGAACTGATAAATCGTTTACTGTGACCAACGCTCTGAAAATAGAGCAAGGCTTTATTTTGGGCCCCGCCTCTCCGCAGTCTCTCAGCGCAAGTTAGTCAAAGTTTGCTTTCCGTCCAAGACGGCCGTCCACCGCTCACTTTCGCCGAAAAGTCCGATCCAAATTATTGTAATGCCCCGGATATGGGCAAGAAGGAGAGAAGTCTGTATTTGCTTACCCACTTGATTGTGGTAACAATAATAAAGAAAAACAATAACAAAATAACAGCGGGCTGCTACAACATGCGACCGCTATCTCTCGCTATCTCGCTCGTTCTCCCATTCTTCCTACTCGTTCCCCTTGCGTCTCTTAAGGGGGGGCCTGCATAGTTACGAACATTAGGCTACAATACACAATGAATAGGTGTCCGCTGAACTCCTCCCACTCGGCTGCCGCTAGTTTGAAGCGGCCTTAAAAAAAATTTTTTTTTTTATTTAAATAAATAAATAAAATACATCTCATTTGCCAGGCGTGGCGGCTTTCATTTTAGTGTGGCGGTGCGCCACAATCTGTTGAATATAGGGGAATCCCTGTATATGTACATGTACCTTAGCTGGGAGCTACGACGAAGCATTAGTATAAATTCTTCTATTGATTATAATATAGATGAAGCAAAATAATGATTTCTTTATTTGTTAAACCGATAGTAAAACACAAGCAATATTCAATATTGTTGATTTTAATGGATGCGGAATTACGTAAAGTATGTAGCTACTATTTCAGCTACATTAGCCCGACATTAGCCCCTAATACTGTGTCATTTGACCCACATAGAGGCAACTTAAATAAAAAATGACGTTATATGGACTTGCGATCCGCCAGCTTGTTGTATCCTGTCGTCTTCCAAAATTATAACTGGGTGCCGGCGCTTCAGGTGTTCACTCACGGCCGATGTGCTGCCGTGGTATTCAAGCTTGGCATTACGCACACGACAATGTACCCTCCTTTGTTTCGTTGAAATAACTCCATGCTTTGGTCTCTCTCATACGCTTTTTTGGCTTTGTGCCGCTTTCCCCGCTTGAACCCTGAGCATCTGCCATTCTCAACTTTCCACGCATATATTTTTTAACCCTATATTAACTGTCGTTGGGAAGGTGTGCTCGTCTTCACATCTGTCATAGATTATGTTGACTAGTCAGAACAGCTCTACTGTAAACAGTAGTGGTGTCAACAATAATCGATGCGGCGATGTATCCCGATGCGGGGTATGGACGATTCGATTCGATGCGGGCAACAAGCCGAATCGATTCAGCGCATTTTAAAATATATAAATACGTTCCAAAATCTTCCTTGCGCAATTCCAGTGATGCAACGGATTTGGTTTCCCCATTTGTATTATTATTCTCATGTTTCATTTTTTACACACGACATAACTCTGGTCAAGTTTCCAACCCACCTCGTAGAAGCCAAAATGTCTCCAATTGTCTGCTTTCAATGTCTTAGGTGCATCAATAATCTTTCTTGCTCCCTCTTTCTCCGCTTCAGCCATTATGTTATGTCCTATCTCTGAGAGGTTAGATCTTGTGCCCGAACCTGATTAACATTTTGGGCCCGACCCGAGCCGAAACCCCAAAATGTTAAGCATTCACGTTTGGGTCGGGTCGGGCCGCCGCGCCGGACTAATAAATTATATTTTTTAAAAAGGTGTGGGGGGGGGGTAAAACTGAGAGCAGGCTCTCTGTATTGTGCATTTGCTTGTGCAAGCACATGAACGCCGTGGCCCGCATGGTTTTTTTTTTTTAATATTAAACATTCCCAGCGTTGTTTCGTTGTGTAAATGCTTTTAAAATGATCGTAAAAATATGTAGACTATTTAAACGTTAAGAAAACTTGCGTTTTTTTCTGCCAACTGAAAATTCGTTATGACTTTTAATTATGCACACAAAGGCAACACAAATGTGATCCTTTTGAATCTTCTCTGTGTGTCTGCAAAACCGCATATTTTGTTTTTGTTTTTTTTTTAATATTAAACTTTCCCGGTGTTATTTGGTTGTGTAAATGCTTTTATAATGATCATAAAAATATGCAGGCGATTTAAACATTAAGAAAACTTGTTTTTTCTGCCAACTCGAGGAAATGAAAATAAATTGCTGCTGCTGCATTATTTATTTTTTATTTTTTTTCCCCCGCGTCACTCTAACAACAACAACAAAGCGAGCCGTGTCGTGCTGGATTTTTTAGGCCCGATTTAACCTCTATTTCACATATATAGTGGGCTAGGCCTACATTTTAGTTTTGCTCTACATTGCAATTTAGTTGACGTTTCGTTTGCAACTGAACTGATCCCTGGATTGATATTGTGATAAAGATGCTGCTGCACTACAATATTTTCTTTGTTTTCTTTAATATTTACTTGAATATTTTTATTGATGGGTCGTTGTGACTAAAATACAGTGACTGTTATTACTGATTTTGCACAGGAGTTCAGATGTTGCACTGTGTGAAAGGCTGCTACTGTGTGTAAAAAAAAAAAAAAAAGAGAGAAAGCCCTGGTCTCATTCAAAGCACCAATTAAATGCTGTGATCTGTATTTTTTTTAAATAAATATATGAAAGTATTTTCATTTGACTTCAACCAGGAGTGACACAAGAGCCAATAAAAAGTTGTTTAATGTCTGACCGCTTATGTTGCCTCATGATTCGCGAAAAATATGCTTTGCTTTAGAATTTTAATGCATCGCGATGCATTGCCAAATCAAACCGAATCGAATCGTGACCCTCTGAATCGAATCGTGGCTCTCCGAATCGTAATCGAATCGTGAGGGCAGTGCCGATGCACACCTAGTAAACAGTACAGTACACTAACATATTTATTTTATATTAAAATATTTTATACAAGACCGTATTGTACCTTGGTATCGGCAGATTCTCAAAATCATGTGACCCGGGTGCTAAAATATGCAATCGCAACATCCCTTGCTCTTAATTGATGTTGTCCTCGATGATAGAATGATTATCTTGGTAATGAATCAAAATGAGATAAAATACAGTTGGTTCACGGGTCACGAAAGAGTCCCGTTTCAGTGCTGACGACGTAACCTGAATTTTCGCGTAAATCAGAATTAACCCTTTAAGCACCCCTGAATACCCCCTAAATCTCAAAATAACTCTCCAAAAGCATATATTATACTTCGTTGTACAGTCCTTGCCAAGATGTTGGAGTTAAGTCCTAGCTAGAAAGCTAGCTAAACTACGAAATGACGATGTCAGTCGTCCGCGTGCTTTGTTGACTTTATTCAGCTGCTCATGACATCAACACTTGCAGAATAAAACTAAAAAAAAAAAAACGGTTTAATCTTCAATAACAGCAATTCAAAATTTGTGTCAATAGCTAGCTGCTGATTCAGCAATAACAATCCACACAAACGATTAGCACGCATCAGCTAGCGTCTGCACATCACCAAAAAACAATGACATAAACTTGTCTTAACCCGGTTCCTAATTGTATCTGCATTTGCTTGGTAAAACAATGATAATTACTCACAATGTACAGGCAATTTCCTTTTGTGACAGCCCTAATTTGGTGTCTATCGTCATGAATAAGTTTGATTTTTGTTGCTTTCTACTCTTCCAGGAATCGCCTCTGACGGTCTGAAGGGTCGCGTGTTCGAAGTGAGCCTCGCCGACCTGCAGAACGACGAGGTTGCCTTCCGCAAGTTCAAGCTGATCACGGAAGACGTGCAAGGCAAGAACTGCCTCACCAACTTCCACGGCATGGACCTGACCCGTGACAAGATGTGCTCCATGGTCAAAAAGTGGCAGGTAACGTCGCTTTTATAAACGCCTTTTTGCACGTGATGGATTTTCCAACCGTTGTTCCCTCAGACCATGATCGAGGCACACGTGGACGTGAAGACCACAGACGGCTACCTGCTGCGTCTATTCTGCGTGGGTTTCACCAAGAAGCGCACCAACCAGATCCGCAAGACCTCCTACGCTCAGCACCAGCAGGTGCGGCAGATCCGCAAGAAGATGATGGAGATCATGACCCGTGAGGTGCAGACCAACGACTTGAAGGAGGTGGTCAACAAGCTGTGAGTGGCGCCGAATCCGGGTCTGTTTTGTTCTGCTACTTCAGCATGATATTTAATCTTTTTGGGTTGTTTTTTTGTTGCAGGATCCCTGACAGCGTGGGCAAGGACATCGAAAAGGCGTGTCAGTCTATCTACCCTCTGCACGACGTCTACGTCCGCAAGGTCAAAATGTTGAAGAAGCCCAAGTTTGAACGTAAGTTATGTCTTTCAGCGCCATTGACAATGATCGACATCCAATCATATGACTTTTACTAGCTAAGTTAAAACTATTTGAATGAGTTTATCACTAGTACACAGCCAATCCATTTGAAGTGGGAGGGCTGCCAGTGAATGAACAGTTTAATCGCAGCCAATGATTTACTTCTGTAATTTAAAACACAAAAAGAACTCACTGGCTAAATTATCATCCAATAAGTCGTGTTCAAAAAAAGACAAAAATTGCATACAGCTTCAAAACTCCCGAAAAATACAAATATTTAGAATCTGTAAAAAGCAAGTTCTGTATTTTTGGCACTATAAGGCGCATCAGAATATAAGGGGCACCTTCAATGAATGGCCTATTTGAAAACTTTTCATATATAAGGCGCAGTAGTAGTAGTTGCATTATGCATCCACAAGATGAAGCTGCATTCAAGGGAACGCCATGCCATGATCAACAAATATTGATTTATATATAAGGCGTAACTGATTTTAAGCGCACTATTGACTTTTGAGAAAATAGAAGGCTTTTAGGTGCACCTTAACGTCTTCGGCTTTCTCCGGGATCGTTACGCGGGGGCAGCAGCTTTAATAGGGAAGCCCAAACTTCCCTCTCCCCAGCCACTTCAACCAGCTCCTCTTGGGTTATCCTGAGGCGTTCCCAGACCAGCCGAGAGACAGTCTCTCCAGCGTGTCCTGGGTCGTCCCCGAGGGCCTCCCGCCAGTGGGGCGTGCCCACCCAGAACACCGCTTGAGGGAGGCATCCAGGAGGCCTCCGAACCAGATGCCCGAGCCACCTCAACGCGAAGGAGTAGCGGCTCGACAGAGTCCCTCCCGGATGACCGAGCTCTCACCCTATCTCTAAGGGAGAGCCCGGACGCCCTGCAGAGGAAACTTATTTCGGCCACTTGTATCCGGGATCTTGTTCTTTCAGTCACAACCCACAGCTCGTGACCATAGGTGAGGCTAGGGTCAATCTTTGAACTGCGGCCTAGGATGTCCTGGTGCCAAGTGCACTTATGGAAATCCTTATGTTTGAACATGGTGTTCGTTATGGACAAACCGTGACAAGCACAGAAGTCCAATAACAGAACACCACTCGGGTTCTTATCGGGGTGGACCATTCCTCCAAATCACACCTCTCCAGGTCTCACTGTCATTGCCCACGTGAGCGTTGGAGTCCCCCAGGAGAACGAGGAAGTGCCCAGAGGGGGCGCTCTACAGCACACCCTCCAAGGACTCCAAAAAGGGTGGATACTCTGAGCTGCTGTTCGGTGCATAAGCACAAATAACAGTCAGAACCCGTCCCCCTAACCCAAAGCGGAGGGAGGCTACCCTCTCGTCTACCAGGGTAAACCCCAAAATACAGGCACCAAGCCGGGGGGCAATAAGTATGCCCACACCTGCTTGGCGCCTCTTACCCTGAACAACTCCAGAGTGGAAGAGAGTCCAACCCCTCTCGAGAGGATTGGTACCAGAACCCAAACTGTGTGTGGAGGAGAGTCCAACTAGATCTATTCGGAACTCCTCTGTCTCACACACCAGCTCGGGCTCCTTCCCTGCCAGAGAGGTGACATTCCCAAGAGTTAGCGTCTGCAGCTGGGGGTCGGACCGCCAAGGCCCCTGCCCTTGGCTGCCGCCCAACTCCCTACGCACCCGACCCCTTTGGCCCATCCCACAGGTGGTGAGCCCATGGGATGGGGAACCCACGTTGCCTTTCCGGGCTGTGCTCGGCCAGGCCCCGTGGGGACAGGCCCGGCCACCAGAGGCTTGCCTTCGGGCCCCACCTCTAGGCGTGGCTCCAGAGGGGGGCTCCGGTAACCCTGGTCCGGGCAAGGGAAACCTGGATCCATTTGTCTTACTCATCATAAGGGGTCTCCTGAGCCGTGCTTGGTCTGGCCCCTGACCTCGGATCTATTTGCGATGGATGACCATGCCAGGAGCTTAAAGCCCCAGACAATATTGCTCCTAGGATCATTGGGACACACAAACCGCTCCACCACGATAAGGCGATGACTCACGGAGGAGTGGCGTGCGCCTTGTAGTGTGGAAAACACGATAACTGATGCTTCACTAAAAGTGGTATAATTTAGGGATGTCCCCAGTCCGATCACGTGATCAGAAATTCGGTCGCGCCATTTTTCTAAGATTCTGAATCAGGCTTTTAATTTAATATTCAGAATTTTTAAGAGCTAAAAAGCCACAAAATAATCCAGAAACACAAAGTGGAATTGCCAAAAGAAACGTTTTATCCTCCACAACACTCCCAGAAAAAGAGGAAGTACTTTAAACAGTATAGTACTGTAACATGTTTGTAACTTTTGTTTGCAATGAATGAGTCAAATGTGTCTGGCTACTGTTTTATTCTGGTTTTACCCTGATTATAAACTTAAGGTAGTGTTTGGAGCGAATTAGCCGATTTACAAACGTGGTTCAGAGTACGAAAATATGATACAAAAGGAACTCCATAGCCACCCCCCCGTCTTCAGTGTATATTTAATTTCTCTTTGCCATCGTCGTCATCATTGTCTCCCGCTTATCCGAATCCGGGTCGCGGAGGCAGCGGTCTTGGCAAAGAGGCCCAGATAGCCCATTCACAAGCTTTGTCTGGGAGACTTCCAAGGCGTTCCTTCCCAGGCCAGCCGAGAGATATAATCCCTCCAGCGGTTGAACTATCGACCGGACGCTCCTTTCCAGTACCCTGGCATAGTTTCCCAGGAGGCTGAGGTGTGTGATTCGCCTGTAGTTGGAACACACCCTCTGGTCGCCTTACTTAAAGATGGGGACCACCACCCCGGTTTGCCATTTCAAAGGCATTGCCCTCGATGACAGGCATGCCACACATGACACCATCAACATGCAAGATCCAAAGCCTTGAGATAACCAAGGCGCACTTCATCAATTCTCAGAGTAATTTCACTACCTCGGCAATTGACCAGTCCAACCCCAGGACTCTGTACACGTCTGTAGTGGTGAAGGAGCTGGGCCAAAGGGCAATGTTCTCGATTTACCAGTCGATCTATGTTCCTACCCATGGTCACGAGCTGTGGGCCGTGACCGAAAGAACAAGATCCCAGATACAAGCGGCCGGAATTGGTTTCCTCCGTAGGGTGTCCGGGCTCTCTCTTAGAGATGTGTTATCCAGGAGGGACTCTGTGTCCAGCCGCTACTCCACCGCGTTGAGAGGAGTCAGTTGAGGTGGCTCGGGCATCAAGTTCGAATGCCTCCTGGACGCCTCCCTGGAGTGGTGTTCTGGACATGTCCCAATGGCGGGAGTCCCCGGGGACGACCAGGACACCCTGGAGAGACTTTCTCAGCTGGCCTGGGAACATTTTGGGATCCTGCCGGAGGAGCTGGTTGAAGTGGCCGGGGAGAGGAAGGTCTGGGCTTCCTTGCTAAAGCTGCTGTCCTTGGGACCAGACCCAGGATTAAGCTATGATACTGGATGGGACCCTCGGCTCTGTTTCTTCCATGGAATATGTGTTGGTGGGATTAAGGAGCTCCTCAAAGTATTCCTTCCACTGCCCAACAAGGTCACTGGTTGAAGTCAGTAGCTTCTTGCTCCCACTGTTAAGAGTGTGAGCGAGATAATGCCTCCCCCTAAGGCGCCAGACTGTTAACCAAAATCTTTCTGGAGCCAATTGATAGTCTTCCTCCATAGCCTCACCAATCTCCTCCCACGTCTGAGCTTTAGCCTTGGTGGCTGCCACAGTGCACTCTGCTTGCCCCGCTGGTACCATTCCGCTGTCTCCGAAGACCCACAGGCCACCCATGCCCTGTAGACCGCTTCCTTCAGCCTAATGGCCCCCCTCACTCCGGTGTCCACCATCTGGTTTGGGGATTTCCGCCATGACTGGTCCCGGCTACCTTGCGGCCACAGCACTCAGCAGCCACCTCGACAATGGCAGAGCAAAACAAGGCCCATTCGGACTCGATGGACACAGCTACCCGAAATGCGTTTGTACGGATGGTCCACACCTAGTGTTTCACACCTTCTTCTACCCCTGCCTTGTTGTTGTGACGCCATATTTTCAATATAATTGTGATCAAAATTGATTATTCCAGGAGAGAGAGGATATAAAACATCACTGATGCAAGATGCCGCTCACTGACGTGAACTTGAAACAGATTTTCCCAGTCGGCGAGGCAAAACTCGTTTAGTTACGATGTGACAATGCTGCCATCTGGTGTTGAATGAAAGAGCTGCTATTCGTCGATACACTGGTTAAAAATTTAATGACAGATTACCAAACGGTGACCATGTGATTCTATTCTATTGGCTACTCATCAGCTGATGGCAGATCTTAAAAGTCCATAGATCAGCCAGCCAATATATTAGTCGAACTTGAAAAATGATCGTAAACTTCCTATGGTCGTATTTTGTGTCAGTCGCCATTTATTAGGCATTTGAATGCCGCTAACGTATTAGCAAATGATTGCTCCCGGTCAAAATGGATAGGATGTCGATGTGTGTCAATGGTGCGCAGTCCACCTCGGGCGGTATTAACGGGTTTGTCGGTTTTTCTGCAGTGGGCAAACTGATGGAGCTCCATGGTGAGGGCGGTGCCGGCGGCGCGGCCAAAGCGTCCGGGGACGACACCGGAGCTAAGGTGGAGAGGGCCGACGGTTACGAGCCCCCCATCCAGGAGAGCGTTTAAAAATCAACACCTTGACAGATTTAATAATAAAAAAAATGTAAATGACCAACTTTGGACTTTGTGTGTCAACTAAAAATGCGTGTTGCGAAATGTAAATGAAAGTGAAAGTGGGTGTCACTACAGTGATGTTGAAGGCACCGCCAATTACCAGGAAGGGCGAATTGGTGACACAGGCATTTATTGGAGCCGCGCTATTTATTGCTATAAGCTGTGCCATTTCTACCACTACAATTATAACTATTGTGGCGAGCGACTTGGGGAAGAATGACTGGAAATAATCTTTTTCTTAATACCATGTATTGTACACCACGCAGAGAAGATATACCGTTTGCAGCCACCACTGTGACTCATGGTTGCTCAAAATCCCATCATGCATTTGGGCAGTTAAGAACATTTGTCGCTACAGTATCATTTAGTGAAAGCACAACAAAAATAATATTCCTATCTCTCAAAAATAAAATAATGTTCACAAAAAGAAAAGTGCTCAATGCAAAGAGAATTGGCATTCCCAATCAAAATAGCTATGCAAAATACTCTATTCAAACATTTAGTTTAGCTCAACAAATACGCTAGATGGCAATATTTAGTCACAATATACAAACTATCAAAATTACTATAACTTGCACTCACATTTATCTTTTAAGAATTACAATTCTATCTGTGATCCCTTTCACAGAATGTTTATAATGTTAATGCCATCTTGTGGATTTATTGTTATAAACAAATACAGGACTTATGTACAGTATGTTGAATATATATCCGTCTTTGCATTCCAACAATTTACAGAAAAATATGGCATATTTTGGAGATGGTTTGAATTGCGATTAATTACGATTAATTTTTAAGCTGTGATTTAACGCGATTAAAAATTTTAATCGTTTGACAGCCCTAATTCAATCACAATCTGAAACAAAAAGTCAGAAGTGGATTCTTTTAATAGGAAAAAGCATTTGGGGCGCAGCCCATTAATATGTGTTTTGTTAAAGAAAATATTCAAATATTTTTGCTTTCTGGTCTCAAACCAACAAATGGCTGTTAATGTTTTTTAGCCTTCAAAAATAAATTGCAATTCCATCTTCCAAAGTAAGATGGCGTCCGTGTACAACTATTTTATTACAGAATTAGTAGTCAAAAGAACAAAATTGCAACTGGAATGCAAGCAATCCAATACTGCCTTGAATTCAGCACAAGTTAGCGTCAAAGCACTTGAACATAGTTTTTGGGCACCAGCGCCCGTTTGCCCCTTAAATCGCCCAGGAACCATTCGTCATCCATGGACTCCAGGTTGGTGATGATGTCCCCGACCTGCAAAGGAACCCAAACGAACCATGTCAAGAGGATACTGGTGTTGAGAAAATATTTCTCTGAAAATTAGAATAATCCTAACCTGCAAAGAAAGCTCTTCAACAGAATCTGAAGTAAATTCGTACATTGCCCTTCCCATCAATTGATGCGACGACGTCGAACCTGTTCCTGATACAAACACTCAGGTTAAAACGGCCAATTTCCATGGAAATTAAAATGATTAACTCCTTGATGCCTTTACATTTATAAAAAAAAATCAAATTTCCTGGCATGGAGTTGCCATTTACTGTATAGGAATAAAAGCTGCGTTTCCCAGATCAATATAACGAACCGATATACATTTGAAAACGGAAAAGTGTGTAAGAGCATAGCCTAAAAATATATGTATAGAGAATTAAAAATTACAATATATTTTATCAAGAAATAGACAAAAAATTTGAATAATTTTTTTTTGTTTTATGATACAGTATTTTTATTTTAGAATTTTATTAAGCTGTAGTTTTCAACTCTTCTATATTAAATGTTTATATAACTTTATAAATAAAATACCAAAAATATGGACAATAAAAAAATTGAATCATATGAACAATAAAAAAAATGAATTAAAAAAAATAAAACGATTGTTAAAATCCTTTTCATTAGTTTTTAAAAATATTTTTAATATATTTTTTAAATCTCATTTTTCCTTTCCAACTTAATATGCTTTATTTTTTTATTCAAAAATAAAATACAAAAAGTTAAAACAATCAAAACGTTTTGATAAAAGTCTGAAAAAAATCCCATTCAAAATTTAAAAATGGTAATTTTTTTATATCTTAAATTTTTAGCTGTACCTTAATATACCCCTACCTGTACTTAATTTGCTTTATTTAGTATTTTTGTCTAAAAAAAACTGAAATGCATAAAAATGTAATCAAAAAATTTGATAACTCAATAAAATTCTGTTTAAAAAATCCTCAATTTTTTAGTTTTTTAAATAAATGTATATTTTTATTTATTTTAAATGTCATTTTTAGCTGTACATTTCCAACTTAATTTGCTTTATTTAGTATTTTTGTATTCAAAAAATAAAATACAAAAGTTTAGACGATCAAAAATCTGATAAAAATTCTGTTAAATAAAATCCTCTTCATTTTAATTTTTTTTAGAATTATATATTAATATATATTTTAAATCTGCAATTTAAAAAAAAATGCAATTTTTAGTATTTTTGTATTTAAAAGATTGACAAAAAACCTTTTCATTTTAAAATTTTTTTAATTATACATTAATGTATTTTATTATTTTGAATCTCATTTTTAGCTGTACTTTTCCAACTTAATTTTGGATATTTAGCATTTTGGTATTCAAAAAAATTACAAAAATATATCTACAACATAAAAAATTCAGTTAAAATATTTTTTTAAAATGAAAAAGATTTTAAAACGATTTAAAATTTTATTAATGTATAATTGAATTCCTTTTAAATTAATTTTTAGCTGTATTTTCCCAATTTAGTTTTCAATATTTAATATTTTTGTATTCAAAAAATTAGAATTAAAATAATTCTGTGAAAATACACAAATGAGGATTTTAATACTAATTGTTATTTTAAAAAATTAACTGTGTTTCAATATTATTTGTAATCTTTTTGCGATATTTTTATTGTAGAATTGTGTCATTTTTAGCTGTATTTTTTCCAATTTAAAATGCCATGTGTTTTTGCAACATTTCATGCTTATTTATCAATTGTAAAATAAGGCATCAAGGCGTTAAGCCATTTTTGAACAGCAAATTTTGCAACAAAACATTTATTACCAATTGTTTTTCTAGAAGACTAATTCTAAAAATATCCACGTTACCTTGGCAACTCTCCACAAATGACTTGGGAAAGATTCCCTCTTTCCCGTCGAGCCTCCCGGCGCTCCACTGGTCGTCCACGTGGCGGGTGACGAGGATGCGGTCCCCCCGACTGAAGGACAGCTCGTTGGCAGACTCGCCGTTAAAGTCGTGGCGAGCTAGCGCCCACTCCACCGACGACTGAGGATGCAAAAATCCATTGGTGAAAATCCACTCGTATCTCAAGGCGCAGTCAATCCGTCCTACCTGAGCAGGTTGGACCGCTTCTGGCTGATTTCCGGAACATTTGGCCATGCCTGCGGAAAGGTCATTCAAAGTTGCACAACTGGGAACGTTTAAATAACACGCCCATGAACCACAGCAATGAGTTGTTTGATTTTTCTCTGTTTAAGGATTTAGGGTTAGTTTTATAATTTATTATATATTTATTACTATTATTTAACTCATTTGAGCATTTTTATGAAAATATAATTGACATGTTTTCAACATTCTTTTTTTAATCTTAAACATTTTTTTAAAATATAATTGACATGTTTTTCAGCGGGTTTTTTAAAAAACTTTTTTAAATTTCCCTTTTTTTCAGTATTTTATTCCTTTATTTTTTGACAATTTTACAAGCATAATTGACATTTTTCAAACATTATCTTTTTAAACCAATTTTTAAATATGATTGACATGTTTTCAATATTTTTATTTATCTTAAACAATTTAAAAAAAAAAAAAAACATTTTCTTCAATCATATAATCTTTTAAACATTTTTCTAAAAATATATTTTATGATATTTTAACGTTATTTTTAAACCCTTTTTTGGTGATTTGCTCCTCAAAAAACTTTTCAATTATCATTTTGTCATCAAGCTTCATTTGACTCCGTTTTTTAATCATATTAAATTTTATATAAATATACCGGTATATAAAATAATTGGGGGGAAAAATGCAGGATACTATTTCATATTCATGGTTTTGGAACAATGATTTGACTTTTTTTTTTTTTTTTTTTTAATTTATTTTTCTACAATAAAAAAAAAAAAAAACCTTTTTTTTAATACATTCTAACACATTTTTTAAAAGTACATTTCACAATTTTTTAAACAATAATTTTAATCTTTTTTTCTTTTTGCAATCTGCCCCTCAAAAAAACTTCAAAAATTATTTTTTGTCCTCAAGTTTCATCTAGGATTTTTTTTCTTTTTTTCCCAATTACATTTCCACCCCAAAAAAATGAACACCATATTTACCAATTTCCCCTTTTGTTACCCAAAAATGAAAAGAATAAATAGAAAAAAAATCCAAATCTGGAAAACAACACCACCTCGGGCCCTAACTAACCTCTTACCTGGCAACGCGACCCTGGTGGAAGGCGTCCGACTTTTCTGTTGTGCGGACGGTGGATTGTCGGGGAAAATTCGGCTGCCGTCGCCCATCGCCCACGGCGACACTTCGGCGCTCTCGCTGTCCAACTCAAAGGATTTGGGACCGCTTTTGAAAGAATGACATATTTGAACTTCCTCAGATTGAACTACAATTTGAACAAACTCATGGAAAGCCATCCACAAAAACCTTACATGACTTTAGTTGGAAGCGGTTTTGGTCTCTTCTCCGGAACAGGTTTTGGCGGTACGCCCGGCTGAATAGACAAAGATTAGACAGATAAAGAATAGAAAGCCTTTATTGTCAGTCATGTAACTGTGCAAATATTATATTTGCATATGCAGTACCCAGATTTCTAAGAACTAGGGCTGTCAAACGATTAAAATTTTTAATGGAGTTAATAACAGCTTAAAAATAATTTAATCGTAATTAATCGCAATTCAAACCATCTATAAAATATGCCATATTTTTATGTAAATTATTGTTGGAATGGAAAGATAAGACAAGACGGATATATACAGGTACATTCAACATACGGTACATAAGTACTGTATTTGTTTATTATAACAATAAATCAACAAGATGGCATTAACATTATTAACATTCTCTGAACGCAATCCATGGATAAAAAGACTTGTAGTTCTTAAAAGATAAATGTTAGTACAAGTTATAGAAATTTTATATTAAAACCCCTCTTAATGTTTTCGTTTTATTAAAATTTGTAAAATTTTCAATCAAAAAATAAACTAGTAGCTCGCCATTATTGATGTCAATAATTACACCATGCTCACTCATGGTACTAACCCATAAAAACAGTTGGACCCAAACGCCAGCAGAGGGCGCCAAACACCAAAAAACAAGTAACAAGCAGACATTACACTGTACTGTCATTTTAGTCTGTTTGAGCAGGGAATGTGCGTTAATTGCGTCAAATATTTTAACGTGATTAATTTAAAAAATTAATAACCGCCCGTTAATGCGATAATTTTGACAGCCCTACTAAGAGCATATTACTTAGTGAGATCCATGTGACAATGTTGTGGCATTAGCAGTGCAATGACAGTGATGTTTTATTGCATATTTCAATTGTGTATGACTCTAAATATTATATAATATACAGCAAATTATTTTCAAAGGTTGTATATAACAGGTGAGTTGCAAGCATTAAAACACATAGAACTAATATGTCATTTGACTCAAGATTTCCATTTGTCATTGTATGATCTTGCTGACTTACTAGCACTTTGACAAAGTTAACTGGGAAGTAACCGGTGGATCCTTTACAAGTGCCCCGGTACCATTCGCCGTCCACGCGCTCCACCGCCTTGATGACATCACCGGACTTCAAGCCCAGTTCTCCCGGACCCTCTGACGGAACAAAAAGCAATCCACCAGATTATATTTAGTCACATTTTTCATTAAGCGCGGTTTCAGCAAAAAGCAGTGATGTTAAAATTCAAAATCAATTTGTTGAATTACATCTTACAACCTTGAAAAGTATCATTTTCTATGTATGTCTTTTATTTTTTTTACTGAATGCAAGTTGAGTACCGAAGCATAAAAAGTCGAGTGTCACATTTTTACATAATAGTTAGATTTGTACCTAACAATCATGTAAAAACTAGGGCTGTCAAAATTATCGCGTTAACGGGTGGTAATTAATTTTTTAAATTAATTACGTTAAAATATTTGACGCAATTAACGCACATGCCCCGCTGAGACAGATTTAAATGACAGTACAGTGAAATGCCCACATGTTAATTGTGTTTTATGGAGTTTTGCCGCCCTCTGCTGGCGCTTGGGTGCGACTGATTTAATAGGCTTCAGCACCCATGAGCATTGTGTAAGTAATTATTGACATCAACAATGGCGGGCTACTAGTTTAATTTTTGATTGAAAATTTTACAAATTTTAGTAAAACGAAAACATTAAGAGGGGTTTTAATAGAAAATGTCTATAACTTGTACTAACATTTATCTTTTAAGAACTACAAGTCTTTCTATCCATGGATCGCTTTAAGAGAATGTTCATAATGTTAAAGCCATCTTGTTGATTTATTGTTATAATAAACAAATACAGTACTTATGTACCGTATGTTGAATGTATATATCCGTCTTGTGTCTTATCTTTCCATTCCAACAATAATTTACAGAAAAATATGGCATATTTTAGAGATGGTTTGAATTGCGATTAATTACGATAAATTTTTAAGCTGTAATTAACTTGATTAAAAATTTTAATCGTTTGACAGCCCTAGTAAAAACGTGATAGTTATGAAAATGAAAGGAAAAATTTCATGTAAAAACGTTATAATTATGTAAAACCGTAAAGATTTTGATGTGAAAACGATCATGTGAAAATGTGATGATGTAGAAACAAGATAATTGTGTAAAAACGTGTTAATTATGTCAAAACGTGAAAACTCATATAAAAATGTGATAATTATCTAAAAACGTGATAATTATCTAAAAATGTGATCATTTTTATGTAACAACATAATTATGTAAAAACGTAAAGATTTTGATGTCAAAACGTGAAAATGATCATGTGAAAATGTGATTATGAAGAAACAAGGTAATTGTGTAAAAACGTGATAATTATGTCAAAATGTGAAAACTCATGAAAATACGTAATAATTATGTAAAAACATGGTAATTACCTAAAAACTTGATCATTTTTATATAGTAACATAATTATGTAAAAACGTGAACATTTTTATGTTAACTACAGGTAAACAAAAAGGTAAAATAGTGAAAGTTATTTGAAAACGTGAAAACTGTTATGTAAAAACATGATAATATTTAAAAATGTGATGATAATTTTCACATTTTTACGCCATTGTTAACAAGTTTTAGGAATACCTACCTGGAGTGAAATCATGCGTGGCTTGAACCGTGAGTCCATTTTCCTGCCTGCCAGCGGGACTTTCAGCCTGCCCAGATAAAGTTCAAGTTCCTTGAATTCTGTCTAGCAACTTGCGACATCATCATGAAAACACCTATCACAAATATATTCAAAAAATGCTGTGGTTTACCTGAAATGTCAGTTCGTCACTGCGGTTTCTATTCAAGTCTGAGGCAACGGTCTCGTGTGGAACCTTGCGTCGAAACACCAAAAACAAAAAATTTGTTAATCGTAAACACATAGGAGCAATGACGTGTTCTAAAGCAGGGGTGTCAAACATGCGGCCTGATCGGCACCTTGTAGCTCATTCCAACTGTAAAAAATTCCTTGGCTTTAGGTCACTTCTGAATGATTTCGGCAATTCTGGGTCACTTCCTGTTCATTTTGGGTGACTTTATGTTTATTTTAAGGCATTTCCAGGTCACTTCCTTTTGACTTTGGGTAACTTGCCTGTTCATTTTGGGTCACTTCTGTTTTTTTGGGTCATTTCCTTGTTCATTTTAGGTGACTTATAGATCACTTTTTGGCTTAGGTCACTTCTGGATGATTTTGGGCAATTCTGGGTCACTTCCTGTTCATTTCAATCAATGTAAGTGTAGCCTCCAGCACCACGTTAAAAACCTAGGAGTTCTATTTGACCCAGACTTATCATTTAAAGCTCATATTAAACAAACCTGCAGAACAGCCTTTTTTTACCTTTGCAACATAGCCAAAGTATTTTGTCTAAAAACAATGCAGAACAATTAATTCACGCGTTGGTTACATCTAGATTGGATTACTGTAACTCCTTACTTGCAGCTAGTCCTAAAAGTTCTCTAAAAGTTCTTCAGCTAGTCCAGAACGCAGCAGCAAGACTTTTAACAGGAACTAATAAAAGAGAGCACATCACCCCTGTGCTACTGGCCCGTCACTGGCTTCCAGTCGTGTTTAGAATTAAATTTAAAATCCTCCTTCTTACATTTAAGACCATTAATGGTTTGGGGCCATGTTATCTCACCGATGCTCTGGTTCCATACCGCCCCAACAAAACACTCCGTTCTCAGAATGCAGGTCTACTGGTAGTTCCCAGGGTCTCTAAAAGTACAGTATTAGCTAGAGCCTTTAACTACCAAGCTCTTCTTTAATGGAATCAGCTTCCAGCTATTATTAAAAAAGCCGATACAGCAGGGGTCTTCAAACTACGGCCCTCGGGCCAGATACGGCCCGCATCCACATTTGGTCCGGCCCCCTGAATAATTAAAAAAAAAATTTTTTTCAATAATGTTATTTATTTCCTGGCTTTTTTCTGTGAAGAACCCAGAGAGGGTTATTTGGTTATTATCTATTTAATTAATAGTGTTATTATTATTTATTAGTATTATATTATAGTTTGGCTGTCAAATGATTAAAATTTTTAATCTAGTTAATCACAGCTTAAAAATTAATCGTAATTAATCGGAATTCAAACCATCTATAAAATATGCCATATTTTTCAGTAAATTATTGTTGGAATGGAAAGATAAGACACAAGATGGATATATACATTCAACATATGGTACATAAGTACTGTATTTGTTTATTATAACAATAAATCAACAAGATGGCATTAACATTATTAACATTCTGTTAAAGCGATCCATGGATAGAAAGACTTCTTAAAAGTTCTTAAAAGATAAATGTTAGTACAAGATATAGAAATTTAAAACCCCTCTTAATGTTTTCGTTTTAATAAAATTTGTAAAATTTTCAAACAAAAAATAAACTAGTAGCTCGCCATTGTCAATGATTACTGTACACAATGCTCATGGTGCTCAAACCCATAAAATCAGTCGCACCCAAGCGCCAGCAGAGGGTGACAAAACACCCCAAAACACAAGTAACAAATGGACATGACACTGTGCTGTCATTTTAATCTGTTTGAGCGGGGCATGTGCGTTAAATGCGTCAAATATTTTAATGTGATTCATTTAAAAAAAAAAAAATTACCGCCCGTTACCGCGATAATTTTGACAGCCTTATATATTATATCATATCATATCATATCATATCATATCATATCATATCATATCATATCATATCATATCATGTATCGTATCGTATCGTATCGTATCGTATCGTATCATATCATATTATATTATATTATATTATATTATATTATATTATATTATATTTATTTTATTTACTTTTGTTTCGTGAAGAATTCAGAAATGGTTATTTGATTGTGGCTTTCTGAAAAACGATACATTTTTACATTTAGGCACTCCTGCAATCGTCACACTTTTTCTGTCACAAACTGACCCGGCCCCTCATCAGAGAAGGAAAAAGCTATGTGGCCCTCACAGGAAAAAGTTTGGGGACCACTGCAATACAGTCTGTACATTTAGGATTAGACTAAAAACGTTCCTATTTGACAAAGCGTATGGTCAAGCTAGTTGAATTTGGACTAGACTCACAGTTCAGTCTAAGCTGCACTAGAAGCTATAATGCTGGGGGAAGTACAGCCACTGAGTCCTATCCCCTGTTTCTCACTTTACCTACCATATCTAGTTGACTAGTCTCTTCATCATTAGTCACCTGGTGTTCCCTTTCCCCCCTCTATGACTATTCTGAACCCTGGCTGGATGGACGTAACGCCCCCCCATCTCATCTTGTTTCTTCACTCCATTCCATATCTACAAACTGGACCTCCTGCTGCTAATACCCACCATCAGTCCTGGTGCATCTATAGCCTGTCCGTCCTGGGCGTGGATCTCTCCTGACTGTGGTTCTCCCCAAGGTTTTAATTTTTTCCAAAAGGATTTTTGGAGTTTTTCCTTGCCGACATGGAGGGTCTAAGGATGGAGGATGCCCAGGACATGAACTTCATCTAATTATCTACTGTTTCTGACTGTGTATCATTGACTCTGCAAAGCCCTCTGAGACAACCTTGTTGTGATATAGGGCTATACAAATTAAATTGAATTGAATTAAATTTTGGGTCACTCCCTGTTTGTTTTAAGGCATTTCCTGGTCACTTCCTTCTGACTTTGGGTAACTTCCTGTTTGTTTTGGGTCACTTCCTTGTTAATTTTAGGCTCTTTACAGGTCACTTCCTTGGCTTTAGGTCCCTTACGGATGATTTTGGCCAATTCTGGGTCACTTCCTGTTCATTTTGGGTCACTCATTGTTTATTTGAAGGCATTACAGGTCATTTCCTTTTGACTATGGGTAACTTCCTGTTCAGCATGGGTCACTTCCTTTTGACTTTGGGTAACTTTTTGGTTATTTTGGGTCATTTCTGTTAGTTTTGGGTCATTTCCTTGTTAAATTTAGGCTATTTACAGGTCACTTCGTTGGCTTTAGGTTACTTCCGGATGATTTGGGGGAAATCTGGATAACTTCCTGTTCATTTTAAGGATTTTACTGGTCACCTGCTTTTGAGTTTAGATAACATTTTGTTCGTTTTGGGTCACTTCCCTGGGTTTAGGGTCACTTACGGATGATTTTGGGCAATTCTGGGTCACTTCCTGTTCATTTTGGGTCACTCCTTGTTTATTTGAAGGCATTACAGGTCATTTCCTTTTGAACATGGGTAACTTCCTGTTCATCATGGGTCACTTCCTTTTGACTTTGGATAACTTTTTGTTTATTTTTGGTCACTTCTGTTTGTTTTGGGTCATTTCCTTGTTAAATTTAGGCTACTTACGGGTCACTTTGTTGGCTTTAGGTTACTTCCGGATGATTTGGGTCACTTCCTGTTTATTTTAAGGATTTTACAGGTAAACTACTTTTGAGTTTGGGTAACTTTCTGTGAGTTTTGGGTCACTTCTGTTTGTTTTGGGTCATTTCCTTGTTAATTTTAAGGTACTTATGGGTCACTTCCCTGGCTTTAGGTCACTTACGGATGATTTTGGCCAATTCTGGGTCACTTCCTGTTCATTTTGGGTCACTCCTTGTTTATTTGAAGGCATTACAGGTCACTTCCTTTTGACTATGGGTAACTTCCTGTTCATTATGGGTCACATCCTTTTGACTATGGGTAACTTTTTGTTTATTTTGGGTCACTTCGATTTGTTTTGGGTCATTTTCTTGTTAAATTTAGGCTACTTACGGGTCACCTCGTTGGCTTTAGGTTACTTCCGGATTGATTTGGGGGAAATCTGGGTCACTTCCTGTTTATTTTAAGGATTTTACAGGTCAACTGCTTTTGAGTTTGGGTAACTTTCTATTCGTTTTGGGTCACTTCTGTTTGTTTTGTGTCATTTCCTCATTAATTATAGGCTACTTATGGGTCACTTCATTGGCTTTAGGTCACTTCCAGATGATTTTGGGAAATTCTGGGTCACTTCCTGTTCATTTTCAGGCATTTCCTGGTCAGGGAATTTCCCCAAATGATTAGGCAGTGACTCAAACTCAATAGGAAGTGACCTGTAAATGCCCCTAAAATGAACAGAGTTAACTGTAAATGCCCTGAAAATCAGAAAGACTAGTTGCCAATGCTCTGGTTTCAAAAAATGGATTGGACGTCTAGCACCGTCAATGGCAGTGATTTAGTTCATTTATTTGGCGAAAAATAAACTGAGTTTGACACCCTAGCTTCGGAGGATCCCCTTACGTTGTATTTGTCGTAGAGCTGGTGGCCTTGGACCGGTCTGGGCGGCAGGACGAACCCTTTAGTGGGTTTGGGCGGCGGCGGTCGTCCCGGCCCGAGCTTGGGCGCCGGTGGTCGTCCCGGCCCGGGCTTGGGTGGCACCGTACTTTTCTGCCTTAAGTTCAACCAGAAGGTGGCGCTTGACTTGTTCATCAATTTGAAAGCTTGTTGAGCTTTACTCACTGATTCGGCAGCGCCGGAAGAGGTCTGTTGCTTGACGTCGTCTCTGTCGGGATGCTAGGTAAAGCCTTTTGCTTCGTGAGTCTCGCCGCGTTCGCCAGACCGACGGGATTCCGAGCGGGAAGAGGGGGCGGCGCCTTTCCTTGGAGACTTTCTGTGGCTGATGGGAAACGGTTTGTGTTACTGTTGCGCGATTTGGAACAAATGCAGGAAACTTACCGATTTGACTGGGCACTCTGATGGTGGTGGGCCTCCTTCTTACGGGGGGTTTAGCCATGACAGGTGGTGGATCTGCGGTCAAATTTCAATCAATAAACACTTCTGAAATCAACTAGACCCGCCTAAAGTAGACTAGGATGACATAGAATAGAAAGCCTTTATGGTCTTTGTCCAGAGTGTTAGGTTTTGTGTTGGTTTTCTCCTAGTGTGACTTGTCTCTGAGATTGCCCATTGATTTCACCTGTTGTGCCTTCTCCTAGTGTCCTGCAATCTGCATCCTACTGTGTTACCCAGCTGTTCCTCGTTGTCTCATTACCCCTTGTCTGCGTGTGTGTATATAAGCACCCAGTTTCTTGTCACTCCTTGTTGTGTCATTGTCAATGTCAGTGTCTAAGCCAAGATCTTGTCCAAGCCCTCGTGTTCTAAACCCTCCGGTAAAGTAAGTTTTGTTTGAACCTTGCATTTTTTATCCCCAGTACTTTTGGTTGTACTTTGTGCTTTTGTTTATCATCATTAAAACATTTTTGAGATCACCACCATTTCCCTGGCTGCCTTTTGTTTCCCTGCAGTTGGGTCCACACAACCTCCCTGCTCCGAATACCAGAGACAGAGTAAATGGTAAATGGTATTATACTTGTGTACAATGAAATTTAAAGCTCTGCCATAATGTGCACCACAGAAAACCAAAACAAAAGTACACTAATATCAAAAACACAGGTGGTGATGTCATGACGTACAGTGGGGAGAACAAGTATTTGATACTCTGCCGATTTTGCTGGTTTTCCCACATGCAAGCCATGTAGAGGTCTGTAATTTGTATCATAAGTTCTCTTCAACTGTGAGGGACGGAATCTAATACAAAAATCCAGAAAATCACATTGTATAATTTTTAAATAATACATTTTTACTTAACTGCATGAAATAAGTATTTGATACATTACCAACTAGTAAATATTTCGGCACTTAGTTCTTTTTTAAGAACCCCTCCTGTTCTCCACTCATTACCGGAAGTAACTGCACTTGTTTGAACTTGTTGCCTGTATATAAGACACCTGTTCACATGCTCAAACAAACAAACTCCAACCTCTCCACAATGGCCAAGACCAAAGAGCTGTGTAAGGACACCAGGGATAAAATAATAGACCTGCACAAGGCTGGGATGGGCTACAGGAAAATAAGCAAGCAGCTTGGTGAGAAGGTAACAACTGTTGGAGCGATTATTAGAAAATGGAAGAAGTTAAAGTTGATGGTCAATCTGCCTCGCTCTGGGGCTCCATGCAAGATCTCACCTCGTGGGGCATCGCTGATCATGAGGAAGGTGAGGGATCAGCCCAGAACTACACGGCAGGACCTGGTCAATGACCTGAAGAGAGCTGGAACCACAGTCTCGAAGAAAACCATCGCCAACACATTACGCCGTCATGGATTAAAATCCTACAGCGCACGCAAGGTCCCGCTGCTAAAGCCAGTACATGTCCAGACAAGTCTGAAGTTTGCCACTGACCCTCTGGATGATCCAGAAGAGCAATGGGAGAAGGTCATGTGGTCGGATGATTGGCTGGCATGATTCCGGCAATCTGGCTAAATGGTCAAATTCCAACAGACCAGTGCACGCCACAGAGAAGATGGCCTGACTGATCTTTCTGCGACAGATTTCAGCGACGACAAGGAAGCGGCCAATCTATTACTTTTTTCATTCACTGACTTCAGTTGCCATAGCCAGTTCAGAACCTTCCTCAACATCCAACATATGCGGTACCCAGATTGAGACAGATGTCTGAGAAAATATTACTTAGGGTAAGATACATGTGACAGTGTTGTGGCATTAGCAGTGCAATGATTTCAGTGCAAACTTGGTTGAGTAATGTGACAGCTCTTGGAAAGAAACTGTCTCTCAGCCTGTTTGTTATGGCTGGTAGCGCCTGTTGATTCCATACTTTTTACTAGACGTTGTAGTACTTATCCTGTACAGCAGGGCCGGCCCAGCCTATACGCAGATTATGCAGCTGCTTAGGGCCCCTGACCACTAGGGGGCCCCCAATCTGGCAATTGTTTAATTTATATTCTATTTTTTTTTACTGCAGTTTGCTTTATTTGACTTTTGATACTTGATTACAAGCTTAGTTCTTCCTTAACTTATTTCTTTTCTCTTTTAGAAAAAGGTTTGGCGCCATCTACTGTAAGTACTGACAATCATTTGGGGTGAGAAGTTTGAAGTATGCAGTGCAACAAAATCTGATTAATATACAAAATATGGATGTATGGGTTGGATTGCATGTATGGGTTTCACAGTACACTGTAACGAAATGGTGGGCCAAAAATATGGGCCCCTCTGCATTATTTTGCTTAGGGCCCCCAAATGGCCTGGGCCGGCCCTGCTGTACAGGAATATATCTATTTGTTTGAACAAAATTCGAGTTCTAAGGTCAACTCAACTCACTGGCTGCCACTGACAACAATAGACGTTGAAGGGAAATTATATACTAACATGCTAATTAGGGTTGTTCCGATCATGTTTTTTTTGCTCCCGATCCGATCCCGAACATTTTAGTGTGAGTATCTGCCGATCCCGACATTTGCCGATCCGATTGCTTTTTTTTGCTCCCGATTCAATTCCAATCATTCCCGATAATTTTTCCCAATCATATACATTTTGGCAATGCATTAAGAAAAAAATGAATAAAATATAGACAAATATATACATTCAACATACAGTACATAAGTACTGTATTTGTTTATTATGACAAGATGGCATTTACATTATTAACATTCTTTCTGTGAGAGGGATCCACGGATAGTAAGACTTGTGACTTTGTATATTGTGATTAAATATTGCCATCTAGTGTATTTGTTGAGCTTTCAGTAAATGATACTGCAGCCATGCCCCACTGCATGATGGGAAGTGGAACGATGATGGGAAGTGGAACCATGACTGTGCGTCATGCTACCAATGAATATATCTTCTCTGCTTTGGGAAGTAACTTAAGGTGTTAAGACAAAGATCAATTGCCACCTTGCTTCCCCACATTGCTTCCCATGATATTTCTGATCATAGGGAGAGGGCTTGCAAGGCTTTAGCCAATCAAAAGAAAGGCTCCAAAGACTGCCAAAATTCACTCTACTCATTTTGCGCTGCCTTTTATCTCTCTACCTAGGTAAGACGGCGTCATTACAGATTGAGCGCGACAATGCGTGAGAGGGTTGTGCACCGCATACATTAATTGCTTTAAGTATTTTCACGTGACACATTTTTTAATAAATTGATTGCCGCCGTTATCGGGATATTTTTGATAACCCTACCTTAAGCCTAAACTAAAGACTCTGGATGAGTGTAACATTATGTCTGTAACGTTAAATACAATTAGAAAATGATTTAATTCAAATATATACATATATTTAAAAAAGGCATGGCCGATATTTTTTTGCCGATTCCGATACTTTGAAAATGACGTGATCGGACCCGACATCTCTAATGCTAATCAGTAATAATTATTGTTATCAGGTAGTAAGTAACATAAGCAATAAAAGCAGGTATGTTTACGATTATCGATTAGCATGTTAGCAAAAATACCATTTCCCTTCAACGTCCAATCAATTTGTAAAAAAAGACTTACTTGGCGCAGGGCAGGTATATATGTCTTCTTCGAGAACTGCAGTTGAGTTGTGGTTGTTGACGTTCAGGTTTGCTTTCAAGGGTTCCTTGGGGGGCTTGGCCGGAGGTCTCGGCGGCAAGGGAGGCTCCTCAACGCGGACGCTGTTCCCCCTTGTCAGAACCGGGCGCGTCCGGAGCGGGGGTCCGCCCTTTGAGAGCAGGGTCTCAAGTTCGTCTCGCAACGGTTTTGCCGCAGGTTTCGGCTGTGTCTGAGGTGTGAAAATCGGCGTCAGATCCTGGTTCGACACATTTTGACCATCCTGAAACGACATCGATCTGGTAGGCGGCAGGGGTTTCGGGGGTTTTCTGGGGATAGGGAGCGGTTTGATGGGTTCTACGCCGCTCCAGTCCTCGGGGGCGGTCTGAATCTCGAAGGACTGGATATGAGCGTGGCTGTTTCGCTTATTGACGCTGGCGTACATCTCGCCAAGAACTCGTTCTTCTTGATATCCCCGGTCTCCGCTAGAATCGAAAGCCCCCAGCAGCTCTTTCAGATACTCATTGGAGGAGCTGTTTATAGAGTTGGAGGGGATGTCATCGTCTTCAAATCGGATCAAAGATTCAACGTTATCTTGCGTTTGTTTTCTGGGTTTCATGCGTGGAAGCGGAACAGGTTTGGCTTGTGAGGCCGAAACAGAAGTTGGTTGAGGTTGCGCGGTCTCCTCCAAGTGGACCGTCACTGATCTGGTGCTCTGAACTCTTTCTTGTGACTTGGGTGGATCGTTTTCAGACAGATGTTCAGGTCTGGACAAGGATGTTCTCGGTGGTTTTTGTGGCTTAGGACCTGAAGAAGAACACCCAAAAGTCAGTCGGCAAAAACTTCACATGTGCAACGTCAAAGAGTGGTACCGGCTGATTGCTCCTTGGCAGGGTCGGTCTGTGTGGAGTAGGCGTTGGCGGTGCAAGACGCAGAACGTCGGGGGGCCGCCGTAGGCCGAACAATGTGCTCCTCTCGGGTCTTTTCTTGGATCACCTGATCATAGGACGGTGGGGGCTGAGCCGTGGAAAACAAAGACTTTAGCAAGAGTAATACAGAAGAATTGCCTTAAAACCAATTGCACCATAGTTGCACCTTTGGGAATCAAATTGCCAATTTTAACCGGTCTGCGTGGAGACACGCAACACGACATGAACCATCCCTAGCTTTCAGGTGAGGACTTGTACCTGCGCCGCAAGGTGCGTCCAGCTCGGCAGGCGAGGGCAATAGTCACAAGACCAAAAGCTCAGGCTAGCAGCTCCAGCGGCCATCGAGCTCTCTTGAAGGCATCGGGAGGGCGGTTTCCTCCACAACGCACACACAACTGACTTTCGTGCACCCATTACACTCAACCTCCAAAACCTTCGCTGCCGATCCGGGTCACGGCACCAGTGTAACCGGTCTCCATGGAGCTGTGCTGCACGACACAATCCGTCCCCATCTTTTAGGTCAGGACTCGTACCCGCACCACATGGCACGTCCAGCTCGGCAGGCGAGCCCAGGCTAGCGGTTTCTGTGGCTAGCGAGCTCTCTTGAAGGCATCAAGAGGGAAGTTTCCTCCGCAACGCACACACAAAGGACCTACGTTCACCCGTCACACTCAACCTGTTAGCTTGTTGATATCCGTCTATTTATCCATCCATCCATCATCTGCTGCTTATTCAGGGGTCAGGTTGTGGGGGTAGCTTTAATAGGGATGCCCAGACTTCGCGCGTTCCCAGGCCAGGTGAGAGACCATCTCTCCAGCGTGTCCTGGGTCATCCCTGTGGCCTCCAACCGGTGAGACATGCCCAGAACACCTCTCCAGGGAGGCGTCCAGGAGGCATCCGTACCAGATGCCCAGGCCACCTCAACTGGTTCCTCTGAATGCGGAGGAGTAGCGGCACAACACCGGCTCCCTCCCAGATGACTGAGCTTCTCACCTTATCTTTAAGGGAGAGCCCAGCTACCCTGTATCCGTGCTTGTATCCGGGATCTTGTTCTTTCGGCCACGACTGACAGCAACTGACTAAAGGTGAGGGTAGGCATAGGTGAGGGTAGGAATGTATTGACTGGTAAATGGAGAACTTGGCCTTTTGGCTCAGCTCCGTCTTCACCACTACAGACCAGACGCTGCATCGATCTGCCTGTCGATCTTCCACGTTCCAAGAGTTAGCTTCTGTAGTTGGGGGTCGGACTGCCTAGGACCCCGCCTTTGGCTGCCGCTCAACTCCCTACGCACCTGACCCTTTTAGCCCCTCCCACAGGTGGTGAGTCCATGGGAAGGGGGATCCATCCATCCAGATAGAGGCCCGGCCACCAGATGCTCGCCTTCGAGCCCCACCTCCCAGACCTGGCTCCAGAGGCAGGTCGTGGTAACCTGCGTCCAGGCAAGGGAAACTTAAGTCCATTCATTTTTTTTCATCATAGCGGCCTTTTGAGTCATGCTTTATCTGTCTGTCCATTGACGTCCAATGCCTTTCAATTGAGAGGAGCTGACAGTGAATGCCAGATATGACAAGTTATTGTAATCCAACAACAAGTTATTGTAATCCAACAAAAATATCTTTAAGGAATTCACATTTTCTTTCATCATTATTTTTGCCTAATGTATAATTAGTTCTACTAGTTACATTTAAAATGGTAAGAAGTAAGCTGGAGCAAACCTGGATGCCTGCAGACCAAACACATGAAGTTGAGGGTAAGGCTGAAGGTTCCGAAGTGATAATTGTGATATCTGGTTGCCTACAAAAATAAAACCACATCGCTCAGAAGACTGAAATCAACAAGTCATAATCGACCACTTGAGTTGTCTATTCAGAGAAATAAAAGCCTTTTTTTATTCGTTTGTGATGTCACACAAAGATATCAAATGCTATCATAAATTTTGTACCGCATTCAGAGCTCCTACTGTTTATACGACCAGCAAATGCAGTCAGTAAATAGTATACCCACCAAGAATTCAAGAAAACTCACAGACAAAGCTCTGCTTTTCTTCCGTAAAGATGATCTGCGAAGATGAACACAAATGTCGTTTTGATCAATACGGGTTTTTGGCGCTCATGCGATGAGATAGCGATGCCATAAAACATCAGGAATGCAATTGAACGTGAATGATGACAAAACGGAAACCTTCAAAGAAAACGGCTGTTTCCTGGCTGGGGTTCGTCAGTTTCTAGCTCATAAGACACCATTTTCATCCAATTTTTTTTCTGAAATGACTGATTTTGAACATCACTCCTTTCGAATTTTTGGCGTACCCTGTGATAATCGACATCTACGCCCGATTTCAGCCATGATAAATATTTTGTTGATTTCAGGGAAGAAGTGTTTTGTTCTGGTTCAAGGTTCGATGGTACATAGTACTGATCTCTTACTAGGATTTATCTATTGGTCCGAACAAAACAAATATGAAACCTAAGGTCACGTTGGCTCATTCCGTGCCATTGACGGTGATCGATGTCTGATCTATTTTGCCTGGGAACTAATGATCTCGCCCTCCCTGTTCAAATGGATCGGACATCTATCACCGCTAAAAGCTGAAAGATAAACATTTATTCAATACAGCCAAAGTTACCAACACTTTCTTGCTTACACGCACTGACAAAGGGCATCTCTTACACCGCATCTTGCCTCTTAAGGTGAGCTTACCTGATGAGGAGCTCTATAACCACCATTTTCATCCAATTTGCTTCTAAAATGACTGATTTTGAACATCAATCCTTTCGAATTTTTGGCGTACCTTGTGATAATCAACATCTAGGCCCGATTTCAGCCATAATAAATATTTTGTTGATTTCAGGGAAGAAGTGTTTTGTTCCGGTTCAATATTCGATGGTACATAGTACTGATCTCTTACTAGGATTTATATATTGGTCTGAACAAAAGGAATCTGAAAACTAAGGTCACGTTGACTCATTCCGTGCCATTGAAGGTGATAGACGTCTGATCCTTTTGACCTGGGAACGAATGATCTCGCCCTCCCTGTTCAAATGGATCAGAGATCTATCGCCGCTAAAAGCTGAAAGATAAACATTTATTCAATAAAGCCAAAGCTACCAACACTTCCTTGTTTACACGCACTGACAAAGAGCGCCTCTTACACTGCATCTTGCCTTGTAAGGTGAGCTTACCTGCTGAGGAGCTTTACAACCACCATTTTCATCCAATTTGCTTCTAAAATGACAGATTTTGAACATCACTCCTTCAGAATTTTTGTTGTACTCTGTGATAATCGACATCTACGCCCGATTTCAGCCATGATAAAATGTTGATATCAGGTAAGAAGTGTTTTATTCCGGTTCCGGGGTCGATGGTACATAGTACTGATCTCTTACTAGGATTTATCTATTGGTCTGAACAAAAGAAATATGAAACCGAAGGTCACATCGACTCATTCCGTGCCATTGACGGTGATTGACATCCAATTCATTTGGCCTGGGAACGAATGATCTAGCCCTACCAGTTCAAATGGATAGGACAACTATCGCTGCCAAAATCTTAAAGATAAACATTTATTCAATCCAGCCAAAGCTACCAACACTTCCTTGTTTACACGCACTGACAAAGAGCGCCTCTTACACCGCATCTTGCCTCGTAAGGTGAGCTTACCTGTTGAAGAGTTCTACCGAGTCGTGAAAATTCCATTTGAATCCTCTTTGAAGGATGATTCACTAGTACTGAGTGCGGTTTTCAGAGCGTATGTGACAAAAAAGACAAGGATTCACACACCCACAGTCACCATGTTGGACCAATCGGAACAGGTGGAATGCGGTCAATCAAGTAGCGGAGAGACAAGGTCGAAGTGGAAAAGCTTCATCATCGCGGGATGAGGAAGTATAACTTAAAATTAGGGTTTTAGAATGGGAATATTTTAAGTCCCAAAAAATCAGTGCAACCAATAAATTTGCTTTTTTATAATCCAAAATAAATAATGTTAGACCAGAACTACACAAACAAAAAGAAATAATAACATTCAAATAAATACTCATGAGAATCCATACAGTATCAGATCAACTAGTAAATTTGCTGATTTATAGTATCTGTTAGGTCCAAAAGGAAAAAGAAACAAGTTGTTTCTGACGTACATAGCCGTTAATAGCGTTGACGTAATTGGTGTACATAATAAAAAACAAAAAAACAAAAACATTTTATTTATAGAGCGCTTTTACCGGTGCTCAAAGGCACTTTACAGTTGAGGAAAAATAATAACAAAATAAAGTTCACACAATGTGGGCAGTACAAAACAATAGAGAAAAGAATTACAAATTAAAAGCCAGTTTAAAAAGGTGAGTTTTTAACAATTTTTTGAATGTGGGAAGATCAGAACAGGTGCGGATGGTTTTAGAGAGTGCCTTCCAAAGTGAGGGGGCAGCAACGGAGAAGGCTCTGTCCCCCCAAGTACGGTGTGTTATTTGTGGGGGCAGTGCGAGAACGTTTCCATTAGATGGGCAGAGGTGACGGGAGGGGGGGTGGGGACAGAGAAGGTCCGTGGTTATTGAGTGCTTTGTATGTGAGAAGGATGATTTTGAAATGTATCCTGTGTGAGATGGGAAGCCAGTGCAGTTTGTGAAGGACGGGGGTAATGTGATTCCTGTAGAAGGTACGGGTGAGAAGGCGTGCAGCGGACTTCTGGATATATTGTAGTTTATTGAGGAGTTTGGCTGGAGATCCGAAAAGATTGTTGCTAGGGCCATCCCAAATAAAAGGAGAGGTGAAGGAGGAGTATTTTTTAGAACGATTGCGGAAGCTGTATAGTTTCCGTCCTTCTCCTTGCAAGCTTTTCAACTAAATTGAGTGCCTTCTCTCCTTATTTTGGGTAATACTATAAATGTCGGCACGGTGGCTGAGTGGTTAGCACGTCTGCCTCACAGTTCTGAGATCAAGGGTTTAATCCCGGGCTTCGGCCTTCCTGTGTGGAGTTTGCATGTTCTCCCCGTGCCTGCGTGGGTTTCCTCCGGGAACTCCGGTTTCCTCCCACATCCCAAAAAACATGCATGGTAGGCTGATTGAACACTCTAAATTGTCCATAGGTGTGAGTGTGTGCGTGAATGGTTGTGTGTCTCCTTGTGCCCTGCGATTGGCTGGCAACCAATTCAGGGTGTCCCCTGCCTACTGCCCGAAGTTAGCTGGGATAGGCTCCAGCACCTCCGCGACCCTCGTGAGGAATAAGCGGCATGGAAAATGAATGAATGAATGAATGAACTATAAATGTCTACCTAAGGATTCGTATTTGAACTTGACAATCTAGACTTTTAGAGATGGTTTTGTTTCCTTTCCCAGCATTATACATTCCTTGATCGCAGGTCTTCAGATAGATTTTATGACCAAGCCATGATGCACATCAGACAATGCTTCTCATCAAGACAATTTTTACCAGGTGTGTGTTTTATAGTGGGCACGGCAGCTTTGAACCACTCATCAGTGATTGGGCACACACCTGACTTAAAATGTTTGGTAAAAATTGGTTTGCTCTTTAAGTCTCCTTTGGCAGAGCGTTCACTTATTTATATTCCCCCCTTCTGTCATTTGCATGCTATCCTGATTAAAATATGAAAACCTATAAATGTTTGGGTGGTTTTAGTTAAAGCAGACACTGTTTTTTCATCTGTATGATTTTGACAAAGCTCAGATCACATTTGATGTTGATTTTATGGAGAAATGTTTGAAATTCCAAAAGGTTCAGATATTTTTTCATACCACTGTACGAAATATTTATATATTTTTACATTAAATTTTCACATTCTTATATGACAATCATCACATTTTTACATAATTGTCATGATTTTACATGACAGTTTTCTTGTTTTCACATAATCATCACTATTTTACCTAATTGTTTTCACGTTTTTGCATAAAAATGTTTTTAAATATATTTTTATATAAAGATGATCATGTTTTTAGATCATTATCACGTTTTCACATAATTATCACGTTTTTACACAATCATCATGTTTCCACATAAAAATGATCGTTTTCATGTTTTCACATCAATGCTATCCTCATTAAAATACGTAAACCCACAAATGTTTGGGCGGTTTTAGTTAAAGCAAACACTGTATTTTCATCTGTGTGATTTTGACAAAGATCAGATCGCATTTGATGTTGATTTTATGCCGAAATGCGAGAAATTCCAAAAGGTTCAGATACTTTTTCATTCCACTGTACATGATATTTATCAATTTTTACATGAGAATTATCACATTTTTATATGATAATCATATTTTTACATAATTGTCATGTTTTTACATGACAGTTTTCTTGTTTTCACATAATTATCACTATTTTACTTGTTTTCACGTTTTTGCATAAAAATGTTCACGTTTTTAAATGTATTTTTACATAAAAATGATCACCTTTTTAGATCATTATCACATTTTTATGTGATTATTGTGTTTTTACATGAGTTTTCACGTTTTCACAGAATTATCACATTTTTACACAATCATCATGTTTCTACATAAAAAATATCGTTTTCATGTTTTCACATCAATGCTATCCTCATTAAAATACGAAAACCTACAAATGTTTGGGCGGTTTTAGTTAAAGCAAACACTGTATTTTCATCTGTGTGATTTTGACAAAGATCAGATTCACATTTGTTGTTGATTTTATGCAGAAATGTTTGAAATTCCAAAAGATTCAGATACTTTTTCATACCACCGTACATGATATTTATCAATTTTTACATGAAAATTGTCACATTTTTAATATGATAATCATCACATTTTACATAATTGTCATGATTTTGCATGACAGTTTTCTTGTTTTCACATAATTATCACTATTTTACTTGTTTTCACGTTTTTGCATAAAAATGTTCACATTTTTAAATATATTTTTACATAAAAATGATCACCTTTTTAGATCATTATCACGTTTTTACATAATTATTATGTTTTTACATGAGTTTTCACGTTTTCACATAATTATCACGTTTTTACACAATCATCATGTTTCTACATAAAAATGATCGTTTTCGTGTTTTCACATCAATGCTATCCTCATTAAAACACAAAAACCTATAAATGCTTGGGCGGTTTTAGTTAAAGCAAACACTGTATTTTCATCTGTGTGATTTTGACAAAGATCAGATCACATTTGATGTTGATTTTTTGCAGAAATGCGAGAAATTCCAAAAGGCTCAGATACTTTTTCATAACATTGTACTATCAATAATCTGCATTAAAATGTGTAACTAATTAAAATGAGGACACACTGAACCGAATTGAACTAAGCCACGTTGTTGTGATGTTTTTGTGAAAGTGGACACTGACGCACGTGCTGGGAAAAGTCGCTGAGCTCAACAGAATAGCTCACAGCTGCCCGCGGGTATGCCACTCCAACACATGCTGACATCGTATACATGCTTCGGCAGCCAACAGCTGCACAAAAAGCCATCTGTTCAATTTTCAACTGCATTCTGTTTGCCGTCAATGACGGACAATGACTTCATCAAGAAAAATAGCACTTTATAATACAGGGATCCCTCAATTATCACTGTTAATGGGGACCAGAACTGACCGCGTAAAATGAAAAAACATGAAGTAATGTTCCCCCTGCCCCCATTTTTAACTTACTTTTTTTGTACCGTAATTTACGTACTATAAGCCGCCTATTTCCCTCATTTTGAATCCTGCGGCTTATTTGTTGATTTATTTGGGTTAGTAGATAACACTTTATTTGACAGCGGCGTCATAAACCTGCCATAACATGACACTATCATGGGCATTAATGAATGCTAATGACAAATGTCATTAAGTGTCACCTGGAAAATTATGTCACTAACTCAATTTATGTCCAGCTCGGATCTTTTACATCTATTCAAAAGTGAGATAATTTGCCAAATGACACAAAATAACATCTGCTATAAGCATTAGTTAATGCTTATGGTCATACTTATGATAGTTTTATGGCGCCACTGTCTAAAAATGTTTTACCAAATACCATTACTAACAATTATTGAAACAACTGGAACAGTAACTGAAGAAATAATTAGCGCAGAACATGTATTTTCATTGTTATTTACGTCTGTGGTGCTGCAATGCATGCTAGGAGGCATGTTGGACGACAACAGTGTAGGCAGCAGGTGGAGTAGTGATGGCCAAATGAAGCTTCTTGGAGCAATCAAATGCGGCTTATAGCCCATTGCGGCTTATCTATAAACAAATGCTGTTTTTGTGCCAAATTTGGTGGGTGTAGTCCAAAAATTATGGGATATACAAGTATAATATCAAAAAGTGTATATACGTAAAACCGTACAAATGCATATGTTATCATTAGAACATTAAAGAATCATTTTAAACATGTAAATAAAAGACAAAAAATATCAAGGTTACGCTTTATTTGACAATGGATTCATAAGACTGTCATAAAACCGTCGTAATCATGACATAACTTGAGCATTCATGAATGTTTATGATAGCTGTCATTAAGTGTCACCTGGTGTAAGACAAGGCCCCAAAACCTTATATAAAGAAATGTTGTTTTTAACCTCATCAACTGACATCAAGCTGCAAGGTAATTGTTTTCAACCTTACCAAGCTGACTCCCATAACATCGGCAACCTTCCCAAAACATCGGCAACCTTATCAAGCTGACTCCCAAAACATCGGAATATGAACATAACATGTTTTTCTCGTCAACCGTGTGAAACATCTAACCGCACTCGAGCCGTGTGAAACATCTAATACGGGAGGGGAAGTTACGGGGCGCGGTACTTGCTATAAAGAAGCGACGGAGACAAGTACAATCAGAGTCAGCTGCGGGTCTTCGCGCCGACGCCCAGCCTTGGTGTTTCTTTGCTCGCTTTACCGAGGACGCCTGGCTCTCCGTCCTTCCAGCACACGGTAATGAGATTTATGTTATTGCATGTAATCTATGAGCTGAAATACAATTGTTGCTTGTTTGCTTGTACACTTTATACTGTGGGTTAAATAAAATGTGCCGCTTGTTTAACGCAGTGAAGTGTTATTGTTTGCTGTCCATGTAAGTCGCCGACGATCCGCGATCCTGAAGTTAATAATAAGTCATAGCAATTGATTATGAGCTGTGACTATTATATTATTTGATACTGTAATTGATTATAAGCAGTGTCTACTCAAAGAATACTTGTCTGATTGGATATAACAGACAAGTTAACCCATTGTAGCCTGGTGATTGGGTATCAGCCTCGCTACTATTCATTTTCATTGATACTGTGATTGATCATAAGCAGTATCAGAATTGTTTCAAAACAATTATGGCGTCACGGACAGGATCAATAGTATTGATAAATTGATTAGTATTGATTGAAATTGGTCATTGTAATTAAGTAATACTGAGAATTTGTTGTTTGGTAAATTGACTTGAGTAATACTGGGATTGTGTTGTTTTGGGATTTACGTATTACTCGATAAATTGAGTGAACATTCCGGTATATTTTTGGTTTAGCGTTATCAGTAGCGCGGAAAGTGTCGTCGGCGCGCGGGTTCGCGGCCCAGCCAAGCCAGAGAGGTGGGAGTGAATAGCGGGGCGACGCTGAACGACTATAAGACGTTCATGGTGACACTGAACGCTGTCGAACGCGTGAAACGGTATAGCGCGGGGACCGGAAGGGACCGGAAATTTCAAAGTAATACTGAGTGAGACGTAACAGAATAGCGATGTTTCAGAAATTGCGGAATTAATAAACATTGTCTATGAAGCAAAAGTGTGCCTGTTGCTTACTCACTGCGAACCTGGAAAATTTCAAAACAATTTTGGAGTTGTCGGACAGGATTTCCGGAGAACTGCGACTTGGACATGGCTTGTTGTTTGGGTAAAAGTAAAACTTTGGATGAACCCGAAGGGGGTTCTGCTGACTGCGTCTCGGGAGTGCCGGGGTGGGACAGTCGTGAGTATAGAGAAATTGGGAAATTGTTAACGCGGAATGGGGGACGCCCTGGTCCGTGGGTTAACATGACAACAGGGGCCAGCCCGATGTCAGTCAAAGATTTACTGACTCAGGTTGTGGTCCGAAAAAGAGCGCCTTTAGGGGGTGTACGAGAAATGATGTGGATTTGTGTTGACAGTTAGTTCGTCATTGACCTCAAATTGTATGTTTTTTATGTTTGGTCTGGTGTGAGCCACTGGTAGAATGTACGGTAATTTTGATTTGTATTTGAAATTGTGCTGTCCTGTATGATAAGCCATTGGGGATGGTTGTTATTGTGTGACTGAACGTGAGGCTGCGTCGCGTCATGATTCTTTTTTGCGAGGCTCATGTGTAATAGTTGAACGTTTATTGTGTGTGTATAATTGTAGTTATTGTTGCGTGACTGATTATGATTTTTTGCGTGGGATCGTGTGTGAATAGCTGACCGTTTACTGCGCAAAATGGGAAGAAGGGAAGTTTTTCAACATGAGGAGTGCGGCCCTTCGGTGGCCCCTATTTGCAACATGGGGTCCTCGACGGCATTCGCTGGGTTTTTGCCCAAATTGATTATAAGGGGAGGTTGTAATTGCAGCTGGGAATATTCCAGCCTTTTCCTTATATTATTTAGGATAAAATTGAGAAACAAATTGGGAAAACAGGTAAAACAAAAATGATTTTGAAATGGAATTTCATTAGAGATAAGAATAGATTATTGAGCTCAAGTGAAACTTATAGAATGTTAAGGATAATTAATTTAATTGTCAACGAGTTCATGGATTAAACTGTGTTTAGACATTTGATTAACTGATTAATCGAATATGACTGAGGGTGGGGACAGCTGCATGCCAGCATCTGCCTGATCAACAGATGACGGTATTCCAGTTCCCGCCCAGAAGTTCAAAACAACAAGGATTATTGATAGTGTTGACAAATTATGTTAATGGGAACAGTGATAAAGTGATTATTCACCTTGATGCGGCTGTAACAGTTGAGGTGTGGTATTGGCAACTTAAGGGTTAATAATGTACACTTACTGTCATGAGTTGCTTTATTGATAACTTGAACACTGTCATGAGTTGCTTTATTGACAACTTGAATTTGACTGTCATGAGTTGCTTTATTGATAATTTGAATTTGAAATTTTTTCTTAAGGAATTTTGAAGATACGAAATATTGTCTAGGCTTACGGCTTTTGGATCGCATGCTGATGGAATTTGGCTGTCTTTGTTCGGCTGTGACCTCAGTGGCTAATAGACAATTCTAGATTTTGTCGTCACGTGGAATAGTGGCCAATTTTGTAATGAGTGACCATGGCAAAATTTATAATGTATGTAATTACAGTAAATTACAAAAGACTGAATTGAACAATCTGGAGAGAGAAGTGAATATTGGCGCTTCGCCAAGTGGAAATAATTATAACGATTTTGACTTTGCGATGTTAGAAAGAAGGTGCTTTTTGTGCCATCAAAGGGTACATTTAGCCAGGGAATGTGAGTGGAAGACATACAGGACAACTTATAAGATTGCAGAAACCGCCGAGTTACCTGTTTGAGCTACTCCGGGTTCGGCTGGTCTTGATTTACGACTCAAATGTCCCAGGGGGCACTACGGGCACATTTTACCTAGATCTGGATTGTCACTTAAAGGGGTAACTATACTTGCTGGGGGTTATTGATGCTGATTATCAAGGCGAATTGGGGGTTGTAATATACAATTTGACTTCAGAACCGTTTATTGTGAAATCTGACGGGAAAAATTGATACAAAAATGTGTCTGGTCCGAAGCGTTTGAAATCTCTTCTGCTTCTTCCAGCCTGACAATTGATAATGTGATGTGGAGGCGGTTTATTGGGACATCTACTGGGAGATCGCTACGGCTCTGCATGGTGGAGGACGCTAGGGGAGTCCGGTGTCCAAGGAAGGTCGTCCCTGCTCCTCTGGACCCCCCCCCCCCTGCACCCCAGGAGTCAACAATACAGGAAGGGTTCGCAGGGCTCCCATGGTGGCTGCAGGATGCCTCATCACGGTCACGTCTGAAACACCTGTCGGTCGGTCTGTGGCATCTCGACAACAAAACGTGTCACTCACGCAATGGCACTGAGTGGATGACCGAGGTCACGTCTGACCTATGGATCTCGAACAGCACGGAAGTTCGAGGGATCGGATGAATTGCTCCTGTTCCTTTGGATCCCCCTTCTGGTCCCTTTGCCCCCTTGTTTGCCCCCTTTGTCCCCAGATTGAAGAAAACGCACACGGAGATTCACTGGATCGTCTTGTTTCCCCCTTTCCCCACATGTGCCGCACGGAAACAGCGTGCATGGTACGACACCCTTCTGGGTGGAACCGGAACCGTGTTAAGCATCTCTAACACGATTGATGGAGAAGTCACCAGAACTATGTTGTCCAACACCGGAAGTGACATTGCGCACGGTCTCTTGACCGTAGGGCTTTGGATGCCCACATCTATCGCGCCTCATGAAGAAGCGGCATCTTTTTTCTTAGCACAATTGTCATGGGATAAAGGGATGTGGGATGCAACACAAGAAGTATTAACACCTATAATTGATACATGTACACCTTTGACACAATCAGTGATAACTACGAAAATGCACTAGAAAGTTGTATTCCCTGTTTTTCCATCGTGTGCTCGGAGGAAGAGAGAATGGTATGACACATTGTTAGGGGGAACCGGAACATTATTGGGGGTATCTCATACCGTGGATAATGAAGTAACGCGATATAAATTAGCTGGGACCGGACAGGGAACTCATGATGCCTTACTAAAAGTAGGAATGTGGCTTCCTAATTCAATGGTGGGACAAAAAGAAAATGCTAAACTGTGGATAAATGTATTTAAAAGGGAATTAAACATGTGGAACGCCACTAGTGAAGTGTTAACCAACGTAACTAAACAGCTAAACTGGACCACATGTAGCATACAATACTTACATGCACAGACGCAAAAAGAGCGTTTTGTACGAATGATGACTACAGGGAATTACCGGGAGTGGCGAAGTGTTTGGAATATATCCTCTGAGTTATGGCTACAGTTACATTCGGAATATACGATTTGTAATACGACCGAATGCAGGGGATATTGGACACAATACACAGTAACCTCAAACGTTACCGTATGTAAATTCCAGGTATTACCCGTAATAACTGAACTAGGCTATTGGTTTTTGCATGTGGAAGGTGAATGGTTTAATTCGGGAACGAACCAAACCTTTAATACCGATCTTTGCGAAAACACAGATAAAGGACTAGCTTGTAAATTGCATCACGAATTTGTTAATCCTTGCTTAACAAAAGTAGACTTCGCCTTATGCGATTGGTTAAGGGAACCTAGTAGGGACATTTTGTGGCAGGTAGGACCACATACCCTTTGTGTGGCCACTGCCCAAAATCACTCCATGTTGCCAACGGTTCCATTTGTAGGATGCCTATGTAATGTTCGTTTCTTTCAGTGGGGAAACGGGACGTATTGGTTGACAAATTACACAGTTGCTAGCCGGTTTACGGCTGTGCAATGGGAAGTGTTACGTACACAATGGCAAATCTCTTTGGAGCGTTTCAAATGCGCATTGGAACAATCCACTGAGATAAAAAAATTGATTAAGTCGCATGCGTCCAATGTTTCCCAACTGATGGTATCAACATTGATGGCTAAAGGAGAAATTTTGCATGCTGCTAAAATTATTCAGCAACAATCTGCTCATCATTGGTGGGAAACGTTGCTTCCACCAATGATATTGGTCTTAATAGCTATTGCTTTGACTACGCTATGTAATATGGGAATTTGTTGCTATGTCAAACGTCTAGAGGACCAGGTTGCCCGGAAAATATTTCATCAGTTAGAATTATGAGGGTACTGGTAGAAACAATAGACTTGGACGGGGTAGATGCATGCGTAGTAACTATAACTACTGAAGAAGGGGGGCATATCTTGGACTACCAAGATATGAGGGGTGGATTCTTTTATCGCCGTATAGAGCGACACCCTGACCGTGTAAATATGCTTATAGCAGCGGTGTATGAAATAGTAGCCGACCATCATTCATTTGTTTATGCTAATTTGCGGGGGGATCCCTGGTTTCAATGGATTCAGCAAAATTGGAGACACTATGCAGTAGGATTAATAAATTAGAGTTGATTTGGTTTAAAACACCAGGAGTGGAATGTAAGACAAGGCCCCAAAACCTTATATAAAGAAATGTTGTTTTTAACCTCATCAACTGACATCAAGCTGCAAGGTAATTGTTTTCAACCTTACCAAGCTGACTCCCATAACATCGGCAACCTTCCCAAAACATCGGCAACCTTATCAAGCTGACTCCCAAAACATCGGAATATGAACATAACATGTTTTTCTCGTCAACCGTGTGAAACATCTAACCGCACTCGAGCCGTGTGAAACATCTAATACGGGAGGGGAAGTTACGGGGCGCGGTACTTGCTATAAAGAAGCGACGGAGACAAGTACAATCAGAGTCAGCTGCGGGTCTTCGCGCCGACGCCCAGCCTTGGTGTTTCTTTGCTCGCTTTACCGAGGACGCCCGGCTCTCCGTCCTTCCAGCACACGGTAATGAGATTTATGTTATTGCATGTAATCTATGAGCTGAAATACAATTGTTGCTTGTTTGCTTGTACACTTTATACTGTGGGTTAAATAAAATGTGCCGCTTGTTTAACGCAGTGAAGTGTTATTGTTTGCTGTCCATGTAAGTCGCCGACGATCCGCGATCCTGAAGTTAATAATAAGTCATAGCAATTGATTATGAGCTGTGACTATTATATTATTTGATACTGTAATTGATTATAAGCAGTGTCTACTCAAAGAATACTTGTCTGATTGGATATAACAGACAAGTTAACCCATTGTAGCCTGGTGATTGGGTATCAGCCTCGCTACTATTCATTTTCATTGATACTGTGATTGATCATAAGCAGTATCAGAATTGTTTCAAAACACCTGGAAAATGATGTCACTAACTCAATTTATATCCAGCTCGGATCTTTTACATCTGTTCAAAAGTGAGATATATTGCCGGATGACACATAATGACATCTGCTTATAAGCATTCATTAATGCTTATGGCAGTGTCAGGTCATAATTATGATAGTCTTATGGTGCCACTGTCTAAAAATGTTTACCAAATACCATTACTAATAATTATTGAAATAAGTGGAACAGTAACTGAAGAAATAATTAGGGCAGAACATGTATTTTAAATTGTTATTTACATCTCTAGTGCTGCAATGCATGCTAGGAGGCATGTTGGACGACAACAGTGTAGGCATCAGGTGGAGCAGTGATGGCCAAATGAAGCTTCTTGGAGCAATCAAATGCGGCTTATAGTCCAGTGCTTCTTATCTATGAACAAATGCTGTTTTTGTGTCAAATTTGGTGGGTATAGTCCAAAACGTACGGTATATATAATATCAAAAAGTGTATATAAAACCCTAGAAATGCATAGGTTATCATTAGAACATTAAAGAATCATTTTAAACATGTATATAAAATAATAAAAACATAAGGTAACACTTTGTTTGACAATGGGTTCATAACACTGCCATAAAACCGTCGTAATCATGACATAACACTGTCATGAGCATTCATGAATGTTTATGATAGCTGTCATTAAGCGTCATTCGGCAAATGATGTCACTTCTGAACGGATGTAAAAGATGCGTACTGGACATGAATGGAGTTAGAATCTATTACAGTACAGTTTTGGCATGATGATTTCATACAGCAATCAAATACATTGTGCTGCTCCTTCTGGTGCGCGCATCTCGGCCACCGGATGGCAGTGTAACGTCAAGTACGGCCGACACAAATGGCTAAATACTATTTATAGATTTTTAATTGTAATCAAGGTTGGCATAAAAACTACCTGTTGATTGGTTGATGATGTCACTACTTCCGTCCACTTTGTCTTCCTCTCGCTTCACGTCGGCCATTTTCGGTGGAAAAACTATTCATAAAGCGATTGTCAAGAGTTGTTGATATGAAGTGAGAGTGATGCGGCGGTTCTGCCGACTGGAGTGATTTGGGTGGGTGGGACTCTGCAGGGGGGGCAACATGGATACACAGACACCCCACCCCCGTTGTAAAGCCCTAATGTGAGAGTTGACTTGACTGGATTGTATTGTATTAGTATAGTATAGTATTATATACTATTGTATAGTGTCTTGCTTCATTTGTTGTACATAAATACCATTTTAAAAAATGTATTTGGGGATTCTTCTCGAGTAAATCTGTATACTTTCCATTGGAATATTTTTTTTCACTTCTTTAGGGACAAAACAATGGAAGCACACTGCATTCAATTAAAAAAATAATTTATTTTAGGGGGATTCTTTTTTTGAGTTAATATTTTTGAGAGGTTTATATTGGTGGGTATACCTTGGAAATTAGCAAAGAATATAAACAAAAAAAATATCTGAAAAACAAAATAATACTAAGGGAAACACGGAAATACAAGGGGGAAAAGAAAAGAAGGTATTTAAAAAACATGAGAAAAAAATACCTAGAAAACAGTAAAGAATATACTAATAAACAGAAAAAATACTCAGGAAAACAGGGAATGACTTTATTATTATTTTAAAAAACGGGGAAAAATACTTGGGACAAAAAAGAAATATATATATTTTTTATGTTTATCGGAGTATAACTTAAAAATAAAAATGTGCTCAGGAAATTAACAAAAAAATAAAATAAAATAAAAAATAATACTAAGGAAAACCAGCAACAAATATATAGAATAAAGTGGGGATTATTATTATTTTTTTTTTTAAACATGAAAAAAAAAAAAAACAGAAACAGTAAAGACTATACAAATAAGCGTAAAAAATACTCAGAAAAACAGGGAATATACTGTTATCCCTATTTGAGAAAAAAATGAAAAAATAGTTGGTACAAAAAATATACATATATTTTTCAAGTTTATCGGAGTTTATCTTGAAAATGATTTCAGGAAATAATAATAATAATGATTAAAAAAAACAATCAGAAAAAACAAAACAATACAAAGGAAAACCAGTACATAGTGAGGAAAAATACTCAGAAAAAAAGTAAAAAAAAAAAAAAAAAAGTACATATAAACAGAAAAAAATTCAGGAAAACAGAGAATACTTTTTTTTTTTTTAAAAAACGGGACAAAATACTTCGAACAAAAAATAATACATATACTATATTTTTAAAAATGTACAGAAAATAAGGTTTCTTTTTCTCAAAAATATACTTTCTTATAAGTAAAACTATCTGAAAATGAAACTTGCATGTACAGACTTGTTAGAATTCTTAAATGAGGAGCTTGTATCTTTAAGCACTTCTTTTTCATTGAAAATTGGGAAAAGAAAATACTGTACCTGTTGTTATAGAGAACGACGCATTACCAGCCTTCACCACTGGAGGGTACTAAAGGCTAAACTTTACCAAATGCATATTCAAATTGACAACTGCTAAATAGCAAACCTTCGTGTTATTTTCCATCAGGTCTTTTTTTTTTTTTTTTTTTATCCCTAAAAGTACGACACACTGAAGCATATTGCAGACAACATGAAAACGAATAAAAGCGAACTGACATCTTTTATTTGCGTTTAAACGGAAAATTTCCAGTGGCGCCGTCAATCAACCAAATGGGCGGGACTTTGAGCCGCTTCACCTTTGCCGTCAAACCGCCTCCGCCCTGTATCCCTCCACACCCTTTCGGCTCTTCCAGAACCTCCTCCGCCTCCATACTCGGGATTTAAAGGATTTAAAGAGAGAACATTTGCCTTGCGGTCTTATTTAAACGCCTGCGTGGACCACACGGTAAGAAAACGAAAAGAAACGCCTGTGTTTTGTATCTCGTTGCGCCTTCTCAAGTTTAGCTTCGCTGGACCCGAATGCCATCGTGTACGCATGCGCGGTCGTGATTGACACGCGTGTGTGACGGAGGCTCGTTAGCTCTTTAGCCGCCTAGCCAGGTTTACCATTACAAACACATTAGCTAGCTACTAATTTTGACTACTTTTGTTGTGAGGAAGGAGACATTCGGCGTCACATTTCTTGCTTCTAACGAGACAAAAACTTATTGTTTGGCGATATTTTGGGTGTGTTTTCCCATATGGACTAAAATATCGGGGCACTCCTTGCTGTTTGTGTAATATTTGTTTGTGTGTTATTGTTGCTAAGATGAATTCTCGCCAAGCCTACCGTTGAAGTCCAGATACTTTTCTGTTTGGATTTATTTGAAGACTCCAGAGGCTCCAATTTCAAGTCTGACTGGGGTGTTGAGTTACTTGTTGATGTCATTCTGGGACATTCTGGATTGTGCTCGTCTATTTACTAAAACAAATTGCATGTGTAGAAACCTCGTCATAATTCTTAGGCAGGGTTCACTCAGTACTAGGGGTGTGACAATGTATCGAAAAGGTGATATATCGTGATACTTTGTAGCCCAGAAGGTTATTTATGTGCGCCCACCAAGAATGGATATATTGTTTTAAAAGGGTATCACTAATGAATGGATGAATGAATATTTCAAAAAATAAAATCATTAAAGGAACCAACATGTTGCTACCGAAATCTTTCATTTGAATAGTGTCTACGTTTGCTCACAGGGTGCCATTGACAGTGCTAGACATGAAATAAATTTTGACTGGATTGGATGCCTAGCGCACGCCAGTGTTTTGTGGGCATTCACAAGTCACTTCCTGTTCATTTTAGGGCATTTACAGGTGACTTTCTGTTGATATTGAGTCACTTTATTTTCAGAAACCCAAAATCAAGTCGGTGTAAATGCCCCAAAATCAACAGGAAGTGATCAAAAATCAGGAAATGACCAACAAATCGCTGAGAATCAACAGGAAATGACCTGTAAATACCCTGAAAATCAACAGAAAGTGACCTGTAAATGCCCCAAAAATCAACAGGAAGTGACCTGTAAAAGCCCCAAAACCAACAGGAAGTGACCTGTAAATGCCCCAGATTCCTGAAAACCAACAGGAAGTGACCTGTAAATGCCCCAGATTCAAGAGGAAGTGACCCATAATCAGTCAGAAGTGATCTGTAATTGCCCCAAAATCAACAGGAAGTAACCGAAAACTGCAGAACTCATAGAGATTAATAAACTGTACCTTCAGTGTAGTAATCAGGGTGTACAGATTACTAAACTGTGGGTACAGGTTAGTAATCTGAGGGTACACATTACTAAACTGTAGGGACAGGGTTGGTAATCCAAGGGTACAGATTACTAAAAATCTGAGGGTACAAATTACTAAACTGTGCAGAACTGCTCAAATTAGTACTCTGAGGGTATAGATGAATCAACTGTGTGTACAGGTTAGTAATCCGAGGGTACAGATTACTAAACTGTGGGTAAAGTGTCATTTATAGAGCAACCTTCTAACACCCCCCCCCCCCCCCTCCGGTGCCAGGGTAGAAAAAAATCATATCTGTCTCTAGAGATTACTAAACTGTACCCACAGATTACTAAACTATGCAGAACACATACAGACGAATAAACTGCACCTTCAATTTAGCAATCTGGGTGTACAGATTACTATACTGTGGGTACAGGTTAGTTATCTGGGGTACAAATGACCAAAACCGCAGGGTACAAATTACTAAACTGGGGGTACAGTTTAGTAATCTGAGGGTACAGATTGCTAAACTGTGGGTACATGTTATTAATATGGGTGTACAGATTACTAAACTGTGCAGAACTGCTCAAATTAGTAATCTGAGTGTACATATTACTAAACTGTGGGTACAGGTTTGTAATCTGAGGGTACATATTACAAAACCGTGGGTACAGTTTAGTGATCTAAGGGTACAGATCACTAAACTGTGGATACAGGTTATTAATGTGAGGGTACAGATTACTAAAATGTGCAGAACTGCTCAGGTGAGTAATCTGAGGGTACTAATTACTAAACTGTGGGTACAGTTTAGTAATCTGATAGTACAGAGTACTAAACTGTGGTACAGGTTATTAATCTGAGGGTACCGATTACTAAAATGTGCGGAACTGCTCAGGTTAGTATTCTGAGGGTACATATTACTAAACTGTGGGTACAGGTTAGTATTCTGAGGGTACATATTACTAAATTGTGGGTACAGGTTAGTAATCTGAGGGTACATATTACTAAAAAGTGTGTGTAGGTTGGTAATCTGAGGATACAGATCACTAAACTGGATATAGGTTATTAATCTGAGGGTACAGATTACTAAACTGTGCAGAACTGCTCAAATTAGTAATCTGAGGGTATAGGTTACTAAACTGTGGGTACAGGTTAGTAATCCAAGGGTACAGATTACTAAACTGTGAATACAGTTTCATAATCTGAGGGTAGAAAGTGCTAAACTGTGGGTAAAGTCTCATTTATGGAGCACCCCCCCCCCCTCCGGTGCCAGGGTAGAAAAAAAATATTTTTCCATAGTTTATCTATCTCTAGAGATTACTAAACTGTACCCACAGATAACTAAACTATGCTGAACACATACAGATGAATACACTGCACCTTCAATTTAGTAATCAGTGTGTACAGATTACGAAACTGTCGATACAGTTTAGTTTGACTAATGACTAATTTAGCTATCTAAACTGGAAATAATTACGATACAATGCTATAGTTCCGAAAATCAACAGTCACTGGAGAAAATAACATAAGAATGAGCAAAAATTCAGCCTAATTCAAAACAACGCCATATTTCTGACCTCTTTGACACTTTTCATATAACCTAAACCTACCATGTAAATTTCACTCAAATGGGCTAATCCATCATCTAGTATGTTATAAACATAGCCTACAAATTTGAATGAGTGAAGGGATTATTATCTTGAAAACAAACATACAGATTTACAGAACCAAATACATATAAACAGTGCCTTCTGAAGGTTTTGCCTTTACAGAGCTCATAAATAATATCAAATGGCAGCCAAGAATGCAGATTTTAGACATTTACATAAAGGAACCTTGTGATTGCCTCTTTGTTTACAAAGAGCGCAAAACAAAATGCAGATTAATATTTGCGGAATAAACTTTCCCAAAGCAGATGCCAGCGACTGGATCAGCCGTGTCCCGAGTTTGGGATTAGCTCCTCATTGCCCGCTTCCCACATCCCCTCCATGACCTTCTAGAGCTTTTTGACCGTTTGCGTAATCTGATAATTCAATACTTCATTAGTACAATTCAATTCTTGCTCCTAAGCATTGATTATTTAAAAAAAAAGAACTCTTTCTGTCCCATTGACATCCAATTATGGGGCTCTATTCATCCTTCTGATGTGAATTCAAATGAGTTTGTCACGCTTAGACGAATAGTGCACTGTTTTTTCCCCCTAGTGGCCTTAAAATACATTTCATGGAAATGACAGGGTGAGTCAAACTGGTTCCCTTTCAAACAAGGTCAACGACAGCAAATATTTGACACTGATAAATCAACATTTAACACCTCCAATTCTCTCCCATGCAAAACGGTTTGACCTCCATTTTTGCTTTCTCACGAACTTTTTTTTCAAAAATCAGTTAGGAAAGCGTCATGCAAACAAGCAGCCGGTGCTGCTTGTTCCAAGGCAGACACAAGCCTATTGTGCGCTCGCCCGCCCTCATAGAGACATGAAAGTCGAGATGATGTCATGGCGGTTCCGCATTGTGTTGGTACAATATCCCAATTTGTGTGCTTGTCAAGATGGCGACTTCCGCTGACTCCTTCTAAAATTTGTATTCATTTTAATACGGGGTCCATATTTGCTTTGAAACATTTTTTTTTATGTGGTTTAAACTCATTACCTGCCATTGACGGAAATAGACGTCCAATCCATTGGCAGCCATAATCACTCAGTGCCAGCCATTCCCATTCAAATGGATTTGATGTCGATCACTGTCAATGCTGGTGAATGAGTTGATATTTATTTATGATGCATTTAATATTTTTTTGTAATGGTGAAATATTTTCTTTTCAATTTTTAATTTAATTTAAAATTTCCTTTTTTTACTGATTAATTTCATTTCATTTTTATTGACCCATATATTTGTTTTAAAATAATATTTCAATGTTTTATTATTATTATTTTTTTTATAGCTCTTGATATTTCCAAAAACACAAGTGTTTATTTTTTAAAATTTCATTTATTTACCATTCTTTCATTATTCATCTAAAAACAAAGTGCTTTTACATTGTATTTTACTTTTTTCTAGCCTTGATATTTACAAAAAGACTTGATGATAGATAGATAGATAGATACAGTGGGGCAAATATTTCCTCCATGTAAATAATTCCTCCATGCAGATCTCCTCTAGAGCAGTGATGTTTTGGGGCTGTTGTTGGGCAACACAGACTTTCAACTCCCTCCTCACCCCGTGGCGTCAAAATGATAACAAGAACGGTTAGCAAAAATCCCAGAACCACACGGGGGGACCTGGTAAATGACCTACAGAGAGCTGGGACCACAGTAACGAAGGCTACTATCAGTAACACAATGCGCCGCCAGGGACCCAAATCCTGCACTGCCAGACGTGTCCCCCTGCTGAAGAAAGTACACGTCCAAGCCCGTCTGCGGTTCGCGAGAGAGCATTTGGATGATCCAGAAGAGGACTGGGAGAATGTGTCATGGTCAGATGAAACCAAAATAGAACTTTTTGGTAGAAACACAGGTTCTCGTGTTTGGAGGAGAAAGAATACTGAATTGCATTCGAAGAACACCATACCCACTGTGAAGCATGGGGGTGGAAACATCATGCTTTGGGGCTGTTTTTCTGCAAAGGGACCAGGACGACTGATCTGTGTAAAGGAATGAATGAATGGGGCCATGTATCGAGAGATTTTGAGTGAAAATCTCCTTCCATCAGCAAGGGCATTGAAGATGAGATGTGGCTGGGTCTTTCAGCATGACAAAGATCCCAAACACAGCCAGGGCAACAAAGGAGTGGCTTTGTAAGAAGCATTTCAAGGTCCTGGAGTGGCCCAGCCAGTCTCCGGATCTCATCCCCGTAGAAAATCTGTGGAGGGAGTTGAAAGTCCGTGTTGCCCAACGACAACCCCAAAACATCACTGCTCTAGAGGAGATCTGCATGGAGGAATGGGCCAAAATACCAGCAACAGTGTGTGAAAAGCTTGTGAAGAGTTACAGAAAACGTTATTGTCAACAAAGGGTACATAACAAAGTATTGAGATGAACTTTTGGTATTGACCAAATGCTTATTTTTCACCATGATTTGCAAAAAAATTCTTTAAAAATCAAACGATGTGATTTTCAGTTTTTGTTTTTTTCCCCCCCCCCACATTCTGTCTCTCATGTTTGAGGTTTACCCATGTTGACAATTACAGGCCTCTCTAATATTTTCAAGTAGGAGAACTTGCACAATTAGTAGTTGACTAAATACTTATTTGTCCCACTCTATTCCCACAAAAATGGCTAAATATACCTATTACGAATGGATTAAAAAAGCATTAGCTCAAACAAAAACTTAGCTTATGTTGGTCTTAATAGGGAGCACCTGGATTCAGCCATGTGAGATGAGTTATGTCATATTCACTCTTGCCACTGGAGGGTAATGTATCCACCCAAATCAATAAAACTAAACGCAAACACTTTACTCACGAATACTTGAAGCAGCAACATTTAATTGGAATCTTTTTTCGAATTGAATGACTCAAGTTAATCGATTAATTGTTGCAGCAGTACATTAAATTTAACACAATACACCAAGTATATCAGTGGGCGTGTCTTTAAGGCTTACTGATAGTTTTCGTCTACCCTTTTTACTGCAATCACATAATAAAAACCTGAAATTATGGCTTTTAGTTTTTAAGATTTTAAGTGGCACTATCTGGCCACCCCTATGAAAGATTTCTGGAGGTGCCACTGGAGCCAATACTTTTGGCCAGCAGTGTATACGTATTTTTTTTTTCTTTTTAAGGGCTAAAAAGTAACAAAATATGGCAGCAAATTGCTTAGGGCCGCCCCTGTTCTGAATTTATTTTTACTCCAGCTCCAAATAATTTCAGCTATGTGCTCATTGATTTTTCCTCGAAAGCTATTCCCCACTGTCAATTTGACCTTTATTTGACACGAAAGGCGACGTCCAACAGCATCACGTGACCACATGACACCATTCCCAGAACGTCCAACGTGGCCCTATGGTGCCCCTCCCTTTTTAGTGACATTTTATTCCCAACACAATACCACAAATTGTCGCGAACTTTGAGGTCTTCCTCCGAGGAATGCGGTGACGACTTGCACTCCTCCCGCCGCACACGTGGAAGTCGTCATCATCTCCCCTCCCGGTTTCCTCCTCGCGCTTACTCGCGTCCAGTCATTTCCCAGTATGCTCGGCCTCCCACGCAAGCCAGTTGAAATTTCTCTCTCTTGTGTTTTGACGTAGCCGGAGCGAGAAGGTCCGGTCGCGGCCGAGCCCAGAGGTCCCGCTCCGAGATGCTCCGACCGAGGTAAGACCGCAGCGGCATTCCTTTGGTGGAATTTTGAGTAGAAACAGATGGCTAAAGATTGTTGAAAAAGTTGGAGGGGTGGAGATGAATTCACAAAAGAAAAATGATGTCATTTCAGAGTAGCTGACATTTCATTGACTGTTGAGTCGTGGAATATATTTTAGTCCAACTAAAGTCTTATAAAGAATAACTATATAAAAGTATTTTGTTATGTAGTAATGATATGAAAAAATGGAAGTGAGCTAAGCAGTATCGGAAGTATACAAATAGTAATAGTAGTATAATATTAATAATACCATTTTTTTGTAGACTGAATCTCTTATGAGTGTAAGCCCGTTGGCGACCAACCCTACGCCGCCGCATCGCCAATCCCGGCACCGGAACCCCCCAACCCGAGCATGCCCTGCCACATCCAGACTAAATTTGTGAGGCGGTATGAGAATGAAATTGTCATGAATTTATACATCTAAATATTTTCAAGTCAAAATGAGACAATCATTTGGTCATAAGGAAAAATCTCACAATATTGTTACTAGTTGCATTTTTTTCTTCATTAAAACAGCAAATAATAAGTACATTTTAAAAAGTAAATCATTAGGTTAGGTTGTGAATAATTGAAAAAGATATATATCATAGTCGGAAATTCAAGACAAAAGGAAGTAAACGTTTTAATAATGAAAATAATTTTTCTTCCCTTTTTAATTCCATAAAAAATACACATGAATAATCAAAGATTTACAATTTATTGCCATTGACAGCATTATTCATTTTTGTTTTATTCATTTAAAATATTTTAATTGGTGCAATTATTATATATTTTTTAAATCATTATTTTCTAATTTAAAAATTTTTTTGATAAATTAATTTTGGTCATTTTCTTTTAAAATAATTTGAAATTAAAATAATTTTTAAAAAATGCTTTTTTCTTATTTATTATTCTTATTATTTATTATCTAATTACTGGTTCTGCCCCTTTTTAAAATGTAATAATATTAAAATAGTAATTAATATAATTTTAAAAAGTAGGATATATTTTTTAAAAAAAATATTATTTTCTTGTGAAATTTTGTTCTATTATAATCAAATAAATGGATAAATTTTTGGAATGTAAATTTTTGAAAATTAAACAATTTTAAAAATGAGCCTTTTTCTTTTTTATTTATTATTATTATGATGTAATTACTGTTTTTTGCCCCGTTTTTAAATTAAGTAATATTAAAATAAAAATGGATAAAAAAAATATATATGGAATATATTAAAAAAAAAAAATTCTAATTGAAATAATAAATAAGATTGACAAATAAAAATAATGAAAAAAAGTTTTCTTTTTTATTTTAACAATTACAAAATAGAAATACAAACATACAAATATAAATTGAATCCCAATATTATAAATATAATTTTAAAAAAATAGAGTATTTCATAAAAAACTTTTCAAAATAAAATATCAATAAAAAGATTTACAAATAAAAATCATTTCATATTTGTTTTATTACATGAAAATTTATAAATTAAATGTATTAATGTTGTGGAGTAATTTAAAAAATATATATTTTTAAAAATCTTAATTTTGAAAAAGTGTATAAAAAAATCATCATAAAATGCCTTTTTTAATTTAGCAATAATAAAATATAAATACCTCCAAGTATAAATGAAACCCCATTAGTATCATTTTTAAAATGTAGAATATATTTGAAAAAAAACATTTTTCAAAATAAAATATCAATAAATAACAAGATTTACAAATAAAAATCATTTCCTATTTGTTTTATTAAATGTATTAATTTTAATGTACATTTTTCAAAAATCTTAATTTTGAGGAAAAAAAAAGGACTTTTTCCTTCTTTTTTTAAAATTTAATAATAACAAAATACAAATAAATACATACAAATATAAATTAAATCCCATTAGTATAAATACAGTAAACTAACCCAAAGCATTTGGAAAATGAAAATAAAAATAAATGATGGAAAATTTACAAATAAAAATCACTCACTGCCATTGACAGCGATAGCATTTGGACTGGTAGCTTCTGACAACATTTGAATAATCAATGACTTTAAAGCTGTTAGAACAGTAGGAACAGTGTTTCTTTTGTGTTCAAAAGCTACTGTGTGATCATTTCTAAAGCAGATTGGCAGCCAAAGAGTTAAACGGCACATTACGTCCTGTTTGTCAGCCTATTAGGCATACGGCAAGTATTTGTTTGGCGCACGCAGACCCGGTTTCTCCCCCGAAAGCAATTTGACAGCTCGGTCCCGAGTCACGTGACTTCTCGTGTTGCCGTTCCCGCATGCCCGGCATAGCTGGAGCGCGGCGGCGCGGAAGGAGAACTCCTCGCGAGGAGAAACTCTGCTGACGTTTTGTTTTTTTTCTTGCGCCCCGGCAGTCGGGGCCGTCCGCCCGTGACATGGTGAGAGAGGGGTAAACCGCCATGGCCTCCATGGTCGCCAACGGAAACCGAGAGGGGGCGTCGTCGGCGCTCCTCCAGGGGGCGGATCCGGAGACCTGCATGATTGTGTTCAAGAACCACTGGGCTCAGGTGAATAGAAATACGTTTTTATAATTAGGGGTGAGAAATTCTAGGTACGTCATGATACAATACAGTTTTTTTGGGGGGCATTTACGGGTTACTTCATGTTGATTTTGGGGCATTTACAGGTCATTTCACATCATTTTCCTGTTGATTTTCGGTCACTTCCTTTACATTTTTGGGCATTTACGGGTCACTTCCTGTTGATTTTGGGTTACAACTTGTGACAACAAGTTGCATGCGGAAAGTAGAAGATGAAGCAATAAATGTTCTTAAAGTGCCTGCGACGGTATAAAAGAAGTCTGAAATAGCATTATTATGTGAATTAGACCAGTGCTTTTCAAATTTTTCTGAGTCACGGCACATTTTTACATTGGAAAAAATCTCACGGCACACCACACCAAAATGTTCCAAAATTACTTTCTGTACAGTATATTTAATTATACAATAATTAGGGCTGTCAAAATGATCGCGTTAACGGGCGGTAATTATTTTAATTAATCACGTTAAGATATTTGACGCAATTAACGCACATGCCCCGCTTAAAATGACAGCAGTGTAATGTCCGCTTGTTACTTGTTTTTTGGTGTTTGGTGCCCTCTGCTGGCGCTTGGGTGCAACTGATTTTATGGGCTTCAGGACCCATGAGCATTGTGTAATTATTGACATCAACAATGGCGGGCTACTAGTTTATTTTTTGATTGAAAATTTTACAAATTTTAATAAAACGAAAACATTAAGAGGGGTTTTAATATAAAAGTTCTATAACTTGTACTAACATTTATCTTTTAAGAACTACAAGTCTTTCTATCCATGGATCGCTTTAAGAGAATGTTAATAATGTTAATGCCATCTTGTTGATTTATTGTTATAACAAACATACAATACTTATGTACCGTATGTTGAATGTATATATCCGTCTTATCTTTCCATTCCAACAATAATTTACAGAAAAATACGGCATATTTTATGGATGTTTTGAATTGCGATTAATTACGATTAATTAATTTTTAAGCTGTAATTACCTCGATTAAAAAATGTAATCGTTCGACAGCCCTAAAAATAATTTCTCAGTATTTATACTTACTCAGTGTGAAACTTGAGCCTGTTAAGATGAAAACAAAGCCGGAAAACTGGCAGGAATCTTCAACAGCTCTCAGTCTCTCTCTGTTTTTATTTTTAATTTTTTTAGCAGTTAGGCTTGAAAAACTCAGAATTATCAGACTTGAGCAATGTCTTTAACCACATCAGGGCTGGTCATCTCACTGACAATGGCTTTGCAGGCAGGTAGTATTAAAGAGCATACGACACGAGAAAAAAAGTCTTAAATGGCATTATTATGTGAATTAGAATCATATTTTGAGACGATTCGACTATATACAACAATTTAGCAAAGCGCAGATTTAATTAGTCTTTTCATCTGCCGGTTAGCCACGCCTACCATTATAGGGCTTTAGCGTCCCCAACAGGTGGATGACGTCAGCGGTAGACTGGGTTCATCGGTTTTACTACTCAGCCCATTGAGGGGGAATTATTCACAACGAGGAAAACGTGACGAAGAGAGCTGCAAAATGTCATTGTTTCTGTCTCTTTACTTCAATATTTTTAAGGATATTCTTTTTATCCAAGTATTTTCCCCAACTGCTAAATAAATGGCATGGTCATGACAAATAACAGTCTTGTGCTAGATGGAATATGAAATAATAAAAATACACATATTCAGAACGACATGGCAAAATGACTCCATAATGGTCAAAACTGTCGACTTCACCTTTACTGTCGCACCCCCTGAACGATATTTTATGACACCTAAATCGGACATATGTCATTTCCCTTCCCCGGCTTCGGAGAATGTAAACAAACCAAGAGGTGTGACAGCTAGCTGACATGCGAACCCGAACCAAGTGATGTTTCAAAGTCTTCGAAGCGGAAAATCACACATAACTAGCCCGGATGTTTTGACATGACGACTGGGTTGTCGATTGTCTTCACCGGAGAGCAATTTACAGCTCTTTCCCCGTAGGAGGGCGGCTGCAGTTGTTTTGCAGCGAACGTGCATGAGGAGAGCTTTTTACATGCCTATCAATGATCAAACGTAAGTAGTCCTTAATTTTAAGAAAGTTTGTAGTGTTTAATTTATAATCGCTGTATTCGCGGCTATTTTTAACTCAAAGTTGCAATTTCTGATCGGTCGGAAAATATGACAGAACACCGGGCACATGAGCACAATAAGCCAAATATAGTGCTCTGCCGGCGGGTGGATGTTCGACAAGCCGCCGGTGTTGTGTTACAGAATATCCTGTAAAAATATTGGAGTAGAGCGACTGAAACAATGACATTTTGCGGCTCTCTTCGTCGCATTTTCCTCGTTCTGAATATTTCCCCCTCAATGGGCTGAATAGCAAAACCAATGAGCCCAGTCTCCCGCTGACGTCATCCACCTGTTGGGGACGCTAGAGCCCTATAATGGTAGGCGTGGCTAACCGGCAGATTAAAAGACTGATTTCTCGTCATCTGCGCTTTGCTACATTGTTGTATATAGTCGAATCGTCTCAAAATATGATTCTAATTCACATACAGTGCCTTGCAAAAGTATTCAGCCCCCTTGAATCTTGCAACCTTTCGCCACATTTCAGGCTTTAAACATAAAGATATGAAATTTAATTTTTTTGTCAAGAATCAACAACAAGTGGGACACAATCGTGAAGTGGAACAACATTTATTGGATAATTTCAACTTTTTTAACAAATAAAAAACTGAAAAGTGGGGCGTGCAATATTATTTGGCCCCTTTACTTTCAGTGCAGCAAACTCACTCCAGAAGTTCAGTGAGGATCTCTGAATGATCCAATGTTGTCCTAAATGACCAATGATGATAAATAGAATCCACCGGTGTGTAATCAAGTCTCCGTATAAATGCACCTGCTCTGTGATAGTCTCAGGGTTCTGTTTAAAGTGCAGAAAGCATTATGAAAACCAAGGAACACACCAGGCAGGTCCGAGATACTGTTGTGGAGAAGTTTAAAGCCGGATTTGGATACAAAAAGATTTCCCAAGCTTTAAACATCTCAAGGAGCACGGTGCAAGCCATCATATTGAAATGGAAGGAGCATCAGACCACTGCAAATCTACCAAGACCCGGCCGTCCTTCCAAACTTTCTTCTCAAACAAGGAGAAAACTGATCAGAGATGCAGCCAAGAGGCCCATGATCACTCTGGATGAACTGCAGAGATCTACAGCCGAGGTGGGAGAGTCTGTCCATAGGACAACAATCAGTCGTACACTGCACAAATCTGGCCTTTATGGAAGAGTGGCAAGAAGAAAGCCATTTCTCAAAGATATCCATAAAAAGTCTGGTTTAAAGTTTGCCACAAGCCACCTGGGAGACACACCAAACATGTGGAAGAAGGTGCTCTGGTCAGATGAAACCAAAATGGAACTTTTTGTCCACAATGCAAAACGATATGTTTGGCGTAAAAGCAACACAGCTCATCACCCTGAACACACCATCCCCACTGTCAAACGTGGTGGCAGCATCATGGTTTGGGCCTGCTTTTCTTCAGCAGGGACAGGGAAGATGGTTAAAATTGACGGGAAGATGGATGCAGCCAAATACAGGAACATTCTGGAAGAAAACCTGTTGGTATCTGCACAAGACCTGAGACTGGGACCGAGATTTATCTTCCAACAGGACAATGATCCAAAACATAAAGCCAAATCTACAATGGAATGGTTAAAAAATAAACGTATCCAGGTGTTAGAATGGCCAGACCTGAATCCAATGGAGAATCTGTGGAAAGAGCTGAAGACTGCTGTTCACAAACACTCTCCATCCAACCTCACTGAGCTCGAGCTGTTTTGCAAGGAAGAATGGGCAAGAATGTCAGTCTCTCCATGTGCAAAACTGATAGAAACATACCCCAAGCGACTTGCAGCTGTAATTGGAGCAAAAGGTGGCGCTACAAAGTATTAACGCAAGGGGGCCGAATAACATTGCACGCCCCACTTTTCAGTTTTTTATTTGTTAAAAAAGTTTAAATTATCCAATAAATTTTGTTCCACTTCACGATTGTGTCCCACTTGTTGTTGATTCTTGACAAAAAATTAGGGCTGTCAAAATATCGCGTTAACGCGCGGTAATTATTTTTTTAAAATTAATCACGTTAAAATATTTGACGCAATTAACGCACATGTCCCGCTCAGAAAGTATTCTGCCTTTTGGTAAGTTTTACAGCAAGGCTTTTTGCGCTGTCCAACAGCGAACTCTTGTGGTCGCTTTGCGACATGGTTTATTAATTTCTTCTTTTCTTCATTATGGCTGCACGACGTCTCGGGCTGATAATGTTGTGCTTATATGATCCTTGGACAAGATTTGTCCGTAAGTATGGTTGTTGTAAAGAATGTACATATGATGTTAGTAAGCGAAATGTTCTATTTTTTTGTATGAGACGCTTTTTGTTTATGTTTAGTGAACCTGTATAGCGTGCTAAGCTAACGTTGTTGCTAATGCAATGCTGTGTACTTTTTTGTTGTTGTTTCACTACGGTCTAAAGAGGACAGTGGCTTGAGGCCATTTTATTAATAAATCAGATGAAAAAGGAAGAAGTCTGATTATTAAGGCGTCGTTCATTAGCTGTCTAGCTTTGGAAAAAGTAGACGCTTCGGAGTGAGGACAGCATAGATTTAAATGACAGTAGAGTGAAATGCCCACTACAGTCCTTATGTACCGTATGTTGAATGTATATATCCATCTTGTGTCTTATCTTTCCATTCCAACAATTTATTTTACAGAAAAATATGGCATATTTTATAGATGGTTTGAATTGCGATTAATTGCGATTAATTACGATTAATTAATTTTTAAGCTGTAATTAACTCGATTAAAAATTTTAATCGTTTGACAGCCCTACAAAAAATTAAAATTTTATATCTTTATGTTTGAAGCCTGAAATGTGGCGAAAGGTTGCAAGGTTCAAGGGGGCCGAATACTTTTGCAAGGCACTGTAATAATGCTATTTAAGACTTTTTTTCTCCTGTCGTATGCTCTTTAAGTGTAGATTTGGTGCCATTGTACCACATTAGTAATACATTAGCTTAGCTTACGCGCCATTCACTTATGTTGAATACTTTTTGCTGTCATAGGCACTTTAAGCAAGCACTAAAAATCTCGTCATGGGCGTGGGTGCGGTTGCTTCTAGCGGGTCTCGCGAGGGCCGCGCAGGCAAGCTGAGACACACGTCGCCACGCTGCCAAGATTCCGCGCGAGAGTGTTGCCTGGACACGGCCGGAGAACTTTGTGTCGTCACTGTTGTGACAAATACTTTGCAGCGGGTCTGGCTTCACTCACGCCATCTAGCGGTGTGACAAAATATTGAGTCAATGGCATTAAAAGTACACAAAGCTCTCTCGATTTTTTTCTGGTTATGAAAGCTGAAGGCGTGGTGTGTTTTGGGACAGGTGGTGAAGATCCTGGAGAAACACGACCCGTTACGCGGCGGTCCCCGGCCGGGGCCCGTCCCGGGCGACGAGGCCAGCGCGGTGCAGAACTACGTGGAGCACATGCTCTTGCTGCTGATGGAGGAAGAACGCGGCAAGGCGGGCGCAATGGGCCCCATCCTGGAGTTCGTGGTGCTGGAGAACGTGATGGAGCGCCTGTTCGTGTGGAGCCTGCGCCGCGAGTTCACCGACGCCATGAAGCTGGAGCAGCTGAAGATGTACGAGATGCTGCTGTGCCAGTCGCGCCAGCCGCTGCTGCACCACAAGCCGGTGCTGCGGCCGCTCGTCATGCTCCTGTCGGCCTGCTCCGGCTCGGCGTCGGCGCCCGGCGTGGAGGCGCAGCTGGTGCTGCTCCTGCACCAGCTGTGCTGCGTCCTGGCCAAGGACCCGTCCGTGCTGGAGCTCTTCTTCCACACCAGCGAGGACCAAGGAGCCGCCAACTTCCTCATCTTCTCGTTGCTCATCCCCTTCATCCACCGCGAGGGCGCCGTGGGGCAGCAGGCCAGGGACGCGCTGCTGCTCATCATGTCCCTATCGGCCGAAAACCCGCGGGTGGCGCGACACGTGGCCGAGAACACCTTCTTCTGTCCGGTAATATGTATTTTCAAAATAAAATAATTGCGACGAAGTTTTGGGGCCGCAAAATAGGCCTGTGTGATTTCAGCCAAAAATATTATCACTTAAATATTGTAAAAGTCATAATGTTGTGTCATTTTACGTGATATCATGAGATTGAATTCATAGTATGAGGGAAATAAAAGTCCTAATATCATCTTGAAATATTACGAAAATATAATCATATGTTTAATATTACCAGAAAAAAAGTATATGACGAGATTATGATCGTATTATTACATATCTTTATGTAATACTACCAGAAAAAAAAGTTCCCATTGATTTCCAGTGGCCCTATTCATCATTCATTTCAATAGCACAAAAACTTCTAGTCACTCCTATTGATTTCCGAACTCAAGTGACTAAATATAAACAGGAAGTGACCCTTAAATGCCTCTAAATCAACAGTAAGTGACCCACAGTTGCCCCAAAATCATCAGGAAGTGACTTAATATCTACAGGAAATCTTTGATGGTTCAAAATGCATTTTCCAGTTTATCTTGGTATATGGCAAAATGGCTTTTGGCACATGGCGTCTTTTTTGGGTATATGGCAAAATGGCTTTTGGCAATCTGCCATTTTTTTGGTGTATGGCAGAATGGCTTTTGGCATATGGTAGTTTTTTTTTGTATATAGCATATGGCATTTTTTGGTATAAAGAAAAATGGCTTTTGGCATATGGTAGTTTTTGTAGGGGTTTTTTTTTTTTTTGATGGAATATGGCATCTGGCATTGTTTTGGTACATGGAAAATGGCTCTCGGCATGTGGTAGTTTTTTTGGTATATGGCATATGTCATTTTTTTTTTACATACCAGTACTTCATATTTTTGGTATATGGAAAGTATTTTTTTTGTATATGGCATAGGGCATTTTTTTACATACTGCATTTTTCTGGTATAGGGCAAAATGGCTTATGGCAATCTGTCATTGTTTTGGTATGTGGAAAAATGGCTTTTGGCATGAGGTAGTTTTTTTTTTTTGTATATGGCATTTTTTTACATACTGCATTTTCTGGCATATGGCAAAATGGCTTTTGGCTTATGGTAGTTTTTTTGTATGTGGCAAAATGGCTTTTGGCACATGCTAGTTCTTTTGGTATATGGAAAAATTGTTTTTGGCAATCTGGCATTTTTTAATGGCATATGGCAAAATGGCTTTTGACATATGGTAGTTTTTTTGGTATATGGCATTTTTTTACATACTGCATTTTTTGGGTGAATGGAAAAATGGCTTTTAGCATATGGTAGTTTTTTTGTGGTATATGGCATATGGCATTTTTTACATACTGCATTTTTTTGGTATATGGCAAAATGGCTTTTGGCAATCTAGCATTGTTTTGGTATATGGAAAAATGGCTTTTAGCATATGGTAGTTTTTTTGTGTGGTATTTGGCATTTTTTTACATACTGTATTTATTTTTTGGTATATGGCAAAATGGCTTTTGGTATTGGGTAGTTTTTTGGTGGTATATGGCATTTTTTTACATACTGTTTTTTTTTTTTTTTTTGGTATATGGCATTTTTTTACATACTGTTTTTTTTTTGGGTATATGGCAAAATGGCTTTTGGCATATGGTAGTTTAAATGTGGGTATGCCATATGGCATTCCCCAACTCTCCAAAGCCTAGGGTGTGTAGACTTTTTCTATAATCCTCGAAAAGGCAAAAAAGCCTCCCTTGCTCGCCACACGACAATCCATTTTCTCCACGTGTCTTGCATTGATGAAATAACAATGCCAATCCTTCTTTCACAATGCCATCGTGGTCTCGGCCTAATTGCTGACACAATAGGAAACAAAAAGCCATTCCATTGTTAAAAATGCATGAATAGAAGTTGTCTGGCTTTCCAAGGATAATCTCATTTAGCCGCTAATGCTTTTGTTTCTCCTCACTCTTTGGCTGCCGTCAATAATCATCTTATTTTGGACCTTAGGTTCTGGCCACCGGCCTGAGCGGTCTATATTCCTCCCTGCCCACCAAGTTGGACCCCCCCAACGAAGAGTGGCACTGCCTGCACCGAGACGACTGGCTCCGGGTGCCTTCTTTGGTGCAGTTCCTCAACTCTCTGGAATTCTGCAACGCTGTCATTCAGGTACTACAACAACGAGAAAATGTTTCAGCTAAAAACATATCGCCAAGTGGTCTTTGAACTCGTCAGGTGGCCCACCCCGATATCCGAGACCAGCTGTTGGGGTACATCTACAACGGCTTCCTCGTGCCTGTACTCGCGCCCGCTCTCCATAAGGTTCTCACACAACAGACTGTTGATGACTTCTCAAAAATACGAATCAATCACGGTGTTTAATTTTGTTTTCCCGTGCATAGCTTACACTGGAGGAGGTGATGACCACCACGGCGTACCTGGACCTGTTCCTGAGAAGCATCAGCGAGCCGGCCCTATTGCAGACCTTCCTGTCCTTCATCTTGCTTCACCGCCATGAGAACGTCCATATTTTAGACACATTGGTCAGCAGGATCAACACGCCTTTCCAGGTACGAAAAACCCCTCCAATCTTTTTGAAATAATGATCACGTTGCGCTCGACTAAACGAGCTGCGCTTACCAATGTGCGTCTCCAGCTGGGCGTGGTGTCACTGGCACTTTTCCGAACTCTCATCGGTTTGCACTGCGAAGACGTCATGCTGCAGCTCATCCTCAGGTGAAATCCCGCAAAGTCCAAAATGGACTCGGAGATGGTACATTTCAATGTCCTCCTGTATTAGGTACCTGATTCCTTGCAATCACATGATGCTGAGTCAGCGCCGGGTGGTCAGGGAGCGCGACTTCTATTCGGCTTCCGCGGCCAAAATCCTGGCCTTGACGCCGTCGTGCTGCTCGCCCGACCGTAGCCCGCCGCCGCTGCGACAGCTCGAGTCTATACTTTTCTCCAAAGGTCAGTCCACTTGATTATTTTAACTAACTTCCTGTTGATTTGGTAGCTATTATTGTACTGCAAGGCCAAGAAGGAAAAGTGGTATTTGGTACATGGCAAAATGGCTTTTGGCATATGACATTTTTTTGGCTTATGGCAGAATGGCTTTTGGCATATGGTAGTTTTTGGTAAACGGAAAAATTGCTTTTGGCATGTGGCAGGTTTTTTGGCATATGGCAAAATGGCTTTTGGCATATGGTAGTTTTTGGTATATGGCAAAATTGCTTTTGGCATGTAGTAGGTTTTTTGGCATATGGCAAAATGGCTTTTGGCATATGGTAGTTTTTGGTATATGGCAGTATGGCATTTTTTGGGGTAATGGCAGAATGGCTTTTGGCATATGGCATTTTTTGGCCTATGGTTTTTGGCATCTGGTAGTTTTTGGTATATGGCAAACTGGCTTTTGGTATATGGTAGTTCTTTGGTATATGGCAAAATGGCATATTTGGGGTAAATGGCTTTTGCCATATGACATTTTTTTTGGTGTATGGCAAAATGGCTTTTGGCATATGGTAGTTTTTTTTGGTATAAGGCACAATGGCTTTTGGCATGTGACATTTTTTGGTGTATGGCAAAAGGGCTTTTGGCATATGGTAGTTTTTTGTATGTGGCATTTTTAGGGTTATATGGCAAAATGGCTTTTGGCATATGGCATTTTTTGGGTAAAGGCAGAATGGCTTTTGACATATTGCATTTTTTTGTATATGGCATTTTTTTGGCTTATGGCATTTTTTTATAAATACAGCATTTGTTTTATGGCAAAATCGCTTTTGGCATAGGGCATTTTTTTGGCATATGGCAAAATTGCTTTTGGCATATGGCAGTTTTTGGTATATGGCAAAATGGCTTTTGCCGTATGGTAGTTTTTTGGTATATGGCGAAATGGCTTTTGGCATATGGTAGTTTTTGCTATATGGCAATATGGCATTTTTTGGGTAAATGGCTTATGGCGTATGGTAGTTTTTTTGTATATGGAAAAATGGCTTTTGGTGTATTGTAGTTTTTTGGTATATGGCATTTTTTGGTAAATGGCAAAATGGCTTTTGGCGTATGTTAGTTTTTTGGTATATGGCAAATGGCATTTTTTGAGTAAATGGCTTTTGGTGTATGGTAGTTTTTTTGGTTTATGGCAAAATGGCTTTTGGCGTATGGTAGTTTTTTTGTATATGGCAATATGGCTTTTGGCATATGGCATTTTTTGGTGTATGGTAGTTTTTTTGGTATATGGCAAAATGGCTTTTGGCATATGGTACTTTTTGGTACATGGCAATATGGCATTTTTTGGGTAAATGGCTTTTGGCATATGGCATTTTTTGGTATATGGCATTTTTTGGTGTATGACAAAATGGCTTTTGGCATATGGGAGTTTTTTGGTATATGACAAAATGGCATATTTGGGGTAAATGGCTTTTGCAATATGACATTTTTGGTATATGGCAAAATGGCTTTTGGCATAAGGCAATTTTTGGCAAATGGCATTTTTGGTGATTTGGCAAAATGGCTTTTGGCATATGGCTGGGTTTTTTTTGGCATATGGCATTTTGGACGTGCATCGCAGTCAATGGCATGGCCTTACGTGGGTGACAGTCCAATGAATGTCAATGTGCTCCAATGGTAGGTGTATGGTCAAACATCACAACCACACATTTTTCTGCAATTTAAAATGAATGAGAAATTTGGACATGCACAGCTGTCAAAATGTCAACGACTTAGATGTGCATGGCCTGCAAAAAATGCCATATACAAAATGAAAACCTGCCATATGCCAAATACCACTTTTCATTCTTGCTGTCTCTTATTTTAGCGATTAGTTGCTGTCAATGGCAATGAAACATGAGCAGTTGTTCACGACGGTGACCCGTATTTTCCCTCAGCCGAGAAAGCCGACGCGTCCGTCAAAGGAGACCCGGCGGCGAACTCCTCGTGCACCATCGGGTCCGAGATCTACTTGGACGTCAGCTACCTCCATTACCTGGACGACGCCCACGCGCGAATCGGCGTCTCCATGCGGGCGTGCCGGGTGTGGTCGGCCGCGTACGACGGCGAGGACCCTCCGCCGGAGAAATACCAAGCGGGCGTACTAGAAGAGCCTACGCCCTTGAAGAGAGTCCAGCGGGGGACGACGGCGCGGCATCCCAGTGCGGCGCCCAACCAGCTGGAACTAGAGTGGGACGACAGTTACGACGCGTGCCCGCCACGTACCGCCGAGCCTGAAATCCTGCCGCCGCCGTCCTCCGAGCCCCCCAGACACATCGAGGAGATGAGAAAATCGGCCATTTTGTTGGTGAAAGGCTCCTACGTCGAGGAGAACGAATTCCAGGACGATGTCATGGTCTACGATTTGGTGGCCAAGAAAGACAGCGTAACCGGCGAAAACCCCGACCCGCCGAAGAACGGACCCGCGAAAAGCGCCCCGGAGCCCGACGAGAACTTGCTGGCGCAGTACGAGGAGCTGATCCAAACGATGGACGGCGAAGCGGAAAAATGTAACGCGGAAGCCAAGGACGACAACGTGGCGGAAGACGACATCATGGACTTTTCCGTGGAGACGCCAGAGCCGGAAAAGCTTCCGTCGCCGTTCGGAGCGACTTTCCGGAGCGCCGCTAGGAGTCAGTCGGCGCCTTTCACAGGTGAGTTGATTGTAGATCAAGTCAGTGGTTCCTAACCTTGGTTGGATGGGAACCCCAGGGGTTAGGTGATTGAAGTCTGGATGCGTCTGGTGTAGAACATTTGGATGTAAAATGGATGAATATTGTCTACAGGCCCGTTTGTCAGCGTCCTGTTGTCCCGCCTGGAGAACATGCTGTCCAACCCGCTGCATGTGAACTTGCTCCTAACGGGCATCCTGGCGCAACTGGCTGCTTACCCGCAGCCGCTGCTGCGCTCGTTCCTTCTCAACACCAACTTGGTGTTCCAGCCCACCGTTCGCTCGCTCTACCAGGTAACGCCCATGTTGTTTTTGGCGACCGATAAGTTCAAAAGCAAGGGTCTCCAACTCGCAGCCCGGGGACAAAGCGAGGCCCACCGGGCAATATTTTGCGACCTGCTATTTGTCAGTAAAGTGTGTATTATTGTATGTCATAAAATGTCATTTAAAATAAGAAAAAATGTAATAACAAAAAAAGTGGTCTAAAAGTATTGTCACGTGTAATAAAATACAGTATATATTGTATTGGCCCAAATATAAGACGGTGTTTTTTGCATTGAAATATGACTGAAAAAGTGGGGGTCGTCTTATATTCACGGTCTAGACTTTATACCCATTCACGACGCTAGATGGCGCCAGATATCATTGAAGCGATGTTCTGTCATGACTAGAGGCGTGCGAAATTTCCGATTTTTAGATTATTCGCGATTCAGCCGTGGAAGAATTAAGAACGATTCACAAATTTCCAAATTCCAATTATTGAATTATACCAGTTAAAGCGGAAGTAAAACACAGTCGGCGCAGTCTTTGGGACGCAATGAGGAACGGACTGAGAGTAAATATCATGTTCAACTCATGCTGCTAGATAAAAAAACAATCATACCTGACTGCGGCTGACAGCCGCTACAAACATACGGCTACAGTAGATATCATATATACAGTGGGGAGAACAAGTATTTGATACACTGCCAATGGGAAAACCCATTGGCAGTGTATCAAATACTTGTTCTCCCCACTGTATGTAGAACTAGATGCAAAATGACAGACGACGTCAGTGTTAGAACATGTATTATTGAACAGAAATGCGAAATGACAGACTTTCCGGCGTAAGTAAACAGCCGCCATCTTAAAGCAGTAGACCTCTCTAGAAAGCTCTGTTGTTGCGAACCTAAATAACTTTTTATCTAAAATACTCCTAAATCGGCAGAATCTTGTCTTGAATCTATCTTTAAATGATGAAATAGTTTTAAAACTTTGACCAAAGTAGACAGAAGGGAAATTATGGAATAACGGGAGCAATTTTAACAACTGTAACAGTTGATTCACAACATTAAATTAATTGAATATCGCTTAAAGCTGCTGATACAGAATGGGGACTGGAGTTTTTTTTTTTATTTACTGTTATTTTTGTATATTTGTTTACTCTTATATGTTAACTTGATACTGAAATACTAGTTTGGTTTAGCCAGAGAGGATTTTTGAACAATTTTGGAACTAAAGTACAAAACAAAACAAAAAAAGAGGGGGGTGTATCAATAATCGTTTTATAATCGAATCGGAGCCTCTGAATCATAATCTTAATCAAATCGTTAGGCGCCCAAAGATTCCCAGCTCTAGTCATGACAGATCTCAGCTACTCTCAAGTTTAACCAGTTTGCATTATTTTATTGCAATGTTTTTCCTTATTCAGATTTGTTTCAAGACTACAGTTAGTTAGACCTCACTTTGATCGTTATTGCAATTTTGTTGTTTTATCACAATAGATTGGCTATTTACATTTCAAAAACCAGAAGCCGTTCATTCACGAATGTGATTGCACTTTAGTTTACATATTTAAATGTTCAGATATTAAGATTTGAATGAGGCAAAATAACATGCTTTTTGTCTCATATTGTTATAATCATTTGTTTTACATATACTGTAGTTATTTTCTGTATTAAAATGAATTTGGTGTTCAAAAAGTCTTTTTTTCAAAATTGAGTCTTATATTCAGGGCAATACAGTATATGGCAGAAAACACTCAGGTGACTTGAAGTTCTGCTCTGAGACCCCCAATTTGGCCAAATTTCAAAATTGTCCTATACATGTTATACATCATTGGAAAGCTTAAAATGTCCATTTTCTGGGGGAAGAAAATTTTTGAACTGGAGGGCATTAAAAAAAAAAAAAATTTTAAACAGCGAAACCCCATATGGAAGTGAGAGCATGAAAGAGCAGAATTAAAGACGCCATGACTTTAACGAGATATTATCGCGTACTTACCTTGTTTCGATCCAAAAACTCCATGTAGCATGTATCACCGAGTGTCAAGACACAGCTGTGAATCGCCACAGCTGGATTTTTTGGGTGGATTTTATGGGTGAAACATGGTAATATAACAAGGGTCGCGATGCAGAAATCGCAGACATCAAGGAGTGGATGAGATGTTCTTTTTCATATATTTACCCTTTTAAACTTTTTTTTTTCAATTTTTCTTTGTTTGGATCGATTATTTATCATCTAACATATCGGAGAAATGCGACAGTAACAAAAAAAAAAAAAATACAATTAAGCGATAATTATGAGGTAGATATCCGTGATTTTTACAGACACCATTTTTTTCATTGTTATGTCATTTGTTTAAAACTTCAAAATATGCAAGTGAATATTTTTTTAAAGTCGTTTTTTTTCTCTAAATGAAATACTAGACATCAATTAATGATTCTAAGCTAAAAATGACAGAAATTTTGAAAAATAAACATAATTACCTTCGTTTTATGGCTGGGTTGAAACAAAAGCGGTTGCGCGACGTCTGTAAACGGGGGTTACCAGGGTAAAACGGACAAATTAGAAATACCGTATTGACCCAAATATAAGACTGCCCTGATTATAAGACGACACCCTCTTTTTCAAGACTCAAGTTTGAGAAAAGACTTTTTGAACACCAAATTATTTTTTATATAGAAAATAATTACAGTACATCCGAAACAAATGATTATGACAATATATTTGAGAGAAAAAGCCTGTTATTTTGCCTCATTCAAATCTTAATATCTGAATATTTAAATCAGGGCTGTCAAAATTATTGCGTTAACGGGTGGTAATTAATTTTTAAAATTACGTTAAGATATTTGACGCATTTAAAGCACGTGCCCTGCTCAAACAGATTAAAATGAGAGCAAAGTGTCATTTACACTTGTTACTTGTGTTTTTTGGTGTTTTGTCACCCTCTGCTGGCGCTTGGGTGCGACTGATTTTATGGGTTTCAGCACCATAATTATTATTGACATCAACAATGCCGAGCTACTAGTTTATTTTTTGATTGAAAATTTTACAAACTTTATAAAACGAAAACTGATATAAAATTTCTATAACTTGTTCTAACATTTATCTTTAACAGAATGTTAGTAATGTTAATGCCATCTTGTTGATTTATTGTTATAAAAAACAAATACAATACTTATGTACAGTATGTTGAATGTATATATCCGTCTTGTGTCTTATCTTTCCATTCCAACAATAATTTACAGAAAAATATGGCTTATTTTATAGATGGTTTAAATTGCGATTAATTCAATTTTAAGCTGTGATTAACTCGATTAAAAATTTTAATCATTTGACAGCCCTAATTTAAATATGTAAACTAAAGTGCAATCACATTCGTAAATGAATGGTTTTTGAAATGTAACAAAAACAATTTATTATGATAAAACAAAATTGCAATAACTGCCGTAACCATCAAAGTGTAGTCTAACTGTAGTCTTGAAACAAATCTGAATAAGGAAAAACATTGCAATAAAATAATCCAAACTAGTTAAACTTGAGAGTAGCTGAGATTAGAGGTTAGATTTTGTGCCCGAATCCGAACCCGACATTTTAAGCATTCACGTTCGGGTCAGGTCGGGTCGGGCCGCCATGCCGGACTAATAAATTATTTAAAAAAAAAAAAAAAAATGGAGAGCAGGCTCTCTGTATTGCGCTTTTGCTTGTGCGTGTGCACGAACACCGTGGCGCCAGCCGCTTTTTCTTCTTGTCCTCCCGCTGTACCGTTTGCGCACGGCCGAGGCGCCGCCCTCATTTTCATTTTCTCCCTCTCTGCTGCACTGAGTGTACACAACTCATCCTCTTGGTACTTTTCCAATATGGAGCAGAAAGAAGCTAAAAACAAACTGAAGACGGGGGAATGGAAGAGGCAAGAATGCACCGGTAGGAGTGAGGTGTGGAAAGAATTTCATTTGATCGTGGAAGATGCAACAAAAAACTGTGTCGGCTTCGTCGAATGTAACAAGTGCGGCACATTGCTCTCGTACGACAGCAAAAAGACTGGTACTTCGACGCTGAGCAGGCATCTTAAAAGCTGTGCGGACAAAAAAGAAACTGCTCAAACATCTTTATCTCTTCGAGTAAAGCCATAATATCCTGCTGTTCAAACCGCCATTTTTAGTCACAGCCGGTCTAATTATTTCCCTTATTTCACAGTAATAAAGAGCAAGACATGAGGCGGGGGCCGCAAGTTACCGACTGCAGTCAAGGCCAGCCCGCAGTTTAAAGCTTTTATTTCATTTTTATTTTTCATTTTGGTATTATTGTCGGTTACAATAAAGAATGTTATTTCAAAGCATTTGTAGTTTTATTTTATTTCCTTGTCAGAGAGGCGCGTCCATGTGAGAACAATATCCCACACACTCAGAAATATGTTTAACAAACTTTCCCAGCGTTATTTCATTGTGTGAATGCTTTGATAATTCTCAAAAAAATATGTAGATTATTTCAACATTAAGAAAACTTGCGTTATTTTCTGCCAACTCGAATAAATGAAAATAAATTGCTGCTGCTGCGTTTTTTCCGCGTCACTCCAAAAAAAAAAAAAAAAAAAAATCGGGTTTTTCGGGCTCGGGCCTGCAAATCTAGTTAAGTGATCGAGCTCGGGCCGGGTCGGGCCTCAATACCAGCGGGCCGTGTCGGGTCGGGCTGGATTTTTTAGGCCCGAACTAGTCTCTAGCTGAGATCAGTCATAACAGAACATCGCTTCAATGATATCTAGCGCCATCTAGCGTTGTGAATGGGTATAATGTCTAGACCGCGAATATAAGACCACCCCCTCTTTTTCAGTCTTATTGCAATGCAAAAAACAGTCTTATATTTGGGCCAATATGATAGTTCGGGGGCTTCATGCGCCATGAATCTGCTATGGCAGCATATAGACATATTGTTCTACCAAACACAACAGCTTTGGCTTAAAATACAGCAGTTTCTTTTAAAGAGGAGTGCAAGAGCATAAACTGCCTTTTCAGTCTTGTCTTTGTTTTCCGCCACATACAGTATATAACATTCATTGTAAACTCCCACAGGACCTCGGTTCCGCATGTAGCGCTTGGCTTGCGCTAATAATACATTTTATGAGAAAAAAAACTTACTTTTAGTCATTTATAGTGGTGATTTTGTCAAAAAGTTAGCTAAAAAGAATTAGCATCATCAATCCTTTTTTTGGGGGGAAGGAATCCTTGATGCATTTCTGACTATTTTTGTCTGAGTACCCTCACTGAAAGCGTGCGACTCACCTGCAGGTTCTGGCTACAGTGAAAAACCAAATCGAGCAGCTAGCCACTAGCAGCAAAGACTTTCCTGAGCTGATTGTCGCCGCGCAACACTGGTTGCTAACCAGAGACACGCTATACGGCGAAGCAGGTGACATACAATAACAACAACAACAAAAACTACATTGCTATCTTGCTAACATGCTAATGTGACAACCCTGTCCTCCTCAGACAAAAGCAATCGAATACGAAGCGGCGGAATCCTGCAGAGCTCCCCGCCGCCCCGTCCTAAATCCATCTCGGCCGAGCGCACCGACGTCTTCGGCACCGTCCTCTTCGGCGAATTCCTCAAAGAACTCGCCGCCTTGGCTCAAGAGCACTCCATTTTATCGTACATTCCCATGGAAGAGTGAAGCGACTCCTGAAAAGTTTTATTTTTATAGGCCACCAACCAAAGGTACGTTAGCGATACATTGGTATTTATTTTTGTAGCATTTAGCGGCCCTTTAATAATTCAATTGTCTCAGGGTGGGCGGCCATTTTCAACTCTGGTGTTAGCGACGTTAGCATCAGCCAGCACAATACAGCTTTCCCGGCCTCTTTGTCTGAATATATGTAGTACTTACTTTTTACTGGAATGAATCTATTTATCAAAACAAATCTAAATGAACTAACTTGTTGCCATTGACGGCGCTAGATGTCGAATCCATTCAGACTTTGTCAATGGCAACAAATTAGTTAAAAAAAGGTGATTAGGGTTATTAATTGTTCCTTTCTATATTTTAGCAGGGAGGAAAGGTTTTATTTATGGTGATTATGCAGTTTTTAGGCAATTTACGTCAATATCGTGACCTCTGTACTTCATGTTTTGGATGTTTTTGTTGCAATTTCAGCAAGGATTTTTTCCAGATAATTTTGAATATTCATATATGTTATTATAATTGTATACAGGTAGTCCCGGGGTTACGACGTACTCGACTTACGCGATTTCGACTTCACGATGCTGGAGTCTCGTCCGCCATTTTTGGTCGCACAAACAATACCTGATGTTCCTCACAGTACTTCATTTTTAACTTTACTTTATTAACACGACTTGTTCTGTCCTCAGTGAACGTGAAGTTGTTCAGCTTTACAGTGAGACAATATGCTTTTTTGAAATGTTTGACTTCCTTCACGTTTGACAATTTGTAAAGCTGTAATACACATAAGTACACTTATGTTCAAAACAACACGCATTTTAACAAACACTCAACACAAAACGATTGGTGTACAAACGTATAAGGTGAGATTTGTCTAAAAATTGTTCACACAAATACATGTACATCCACGATTCACACGCTTTGTAGATCCACAAATATAAGATTTTCACATCTATTTTCGTAGCAGGGCTGAGAACCAAAAGTTGTATTTGCCATGTGGCGTTTTTTTGCCATGTGACAAAATGGATAATGGCAAAATCAATTTTGCAACATGGCAAAAAAAAATGCCACATACCCAAAAAACGCCACATGGCCAAAGCAATTTTGCCACATGGCAAAATTCATTTTGCCAAATACTCCCCAAAAAAACGCCACATGGCAAAATCCATTTTGCCACATACCCCAAAAAAAAAAGCCACATGGCAAAATCAATTTTGCCACATGGCAAAATCCATTCTGCCATATGGCAAAAAAATACCACACACCAAAATCCATTTTGCCACATGGTGAAAAAAATGTCACATGGCAAAAAAATGCCACATGGCAAAAAAATGCCACGTGGCAAAATGGATTTTGCCACATACCCCCCAAAAAACGCCACATGGCCAAACTAATTTTGCCACCTGGCAAAAAAATGCCACATGGCATAATCTTTTTGCCACACGGCAAAATCCATTTTGCCACATGGCCAAAAAAATACCACATGGCAAAAAAAAAACTGCCACATGGCAAAATCAATATAATTATTTTTGTGGATCTCGAAAATACATTTGAAAATCTTGGCTATATTTGTGGATCTACAAAACATGTGTGACGCGCGGACGTATATGTGTGAATATTTTTTAGACAAAACTCTACCATACAAACATCCATCTAGTCTGATCAATAAGTAAATTTAGTATCTTAAATTAGCCTAATTTGCCACACAAAAGTCCGCTGGCTTAAATGCTATGAATGCCAACGTATTTACAGTCCTCATAGCAAATCGCTCACACTTAACTCCACAAATATAAACTGAATTACAAATGTATATTAGCTGAAACAACTTACAGCCACATGTGGGCCAAACCAGAGCGCAGCTATCCTTGAACCATGTAAGACGTCCGAGTGCTCCTGTATGGAAGCATGATTGAATGAGTCCAGCCAGACCCAATGCTGCCACCAGAGGGCAGTGTATCCTCCACTATAAACAAAATACAATACTTTGACTTTTTGAATAGTTATTTTGAATTTTTAAAGGGTTAATTCGACTTACGGAGAAATTCGGTTTACGTTGCCAGCGTAGGAACGGAGCTCGTTCATAACCTGGGGACTGCCTGTATCTATATATGAACAGTTTTGGGGAAATTTAAAATTACTGACTTTGTAGTGCAGTTGAATGTTCTTAAAAATAATTTATGTTTGAAGAGCAGGGCAAAAAAAATTTTTTCAACATGTTGCCTAAAGACACATTTGAGTGCCTGAGTGGAAAGAAATCAAATGGAGATATATGACAATCACCGTGAAGTGTATTTTAAAAAATTTTTATGCAAAAGAAAATATATATTTTGGGATGTACTCCGCTCAGACCTACCAATGAATGTAGACGATGACTTCTATTGAAATCTTGTTTGTAGTCATGTTTTAAAGGCAATAAAAGATTAAACACAGCCTTGATTGGTTTCTTTTTTTTGGTGGAATGCAAATTGGTACAAATTGTCTTGAGAATAATTTACTGGGTCTTTTGTTTGGGAAATTAAAACAACACCTTGGCCTATTTTGTCTGAATTTACATGCCTTCGATGTTGTCTATATATTTCAAAGAAAAAAATGTTCACAACGGCCTGGTCGGGTCATAACCTTCATGTCCAAACTGTTGTTTTCTTCACTGACCAGTTCTGATCAACATTTTGGACCCAAAAAGATTTTGGCAAAATTTGGAATATTGATGTCCTATTGACAACCAAACATACTCAACGAAGCGTTTTGAAGCTGACTAATATTCATTCAACTTGTTAGGATAAATATTCTAAAGAAAAGACGGAATAGTTTTGTTTGATAATTCAACAGAAAGAGCAGGTATGGTCATTTCTATACTATGGTCAAAACAGGTTATATACTGTCGACCAACAGTCTACTAAAATAAAAGTTCTTACAAGTTTGAACAATATTCTTGAATTAAGAACATTTCTGACAAGTTTTTTAAATATTAAATATCCAAACATTTTGCTTAAAATAAGTCAAGCTTATTTTCAGCTAGGTATTTTTCTTATTCCAACAAATCTGAGTAAAATTTACTTGAAGCACTAGCAGATTTCACTTGTTTCTAGAAGATTTACACTGAAAACAAGGGAATTTTTAGGTTTTTATTTCTCCCGATTAGTCGACTAGTAATTGTTTTTTAACAAATTTAGCAATGAAATTTTTATTGACGCTTATCAATTCACAAAAACATATTGGGACACTTAAATTATTAAAGTACAAATACGTAAATAACTAATAAATCACAAATAAACAATGAGTTCAAATGTTGATAGAATTAACTAGTGCAAAAGAATGGAATGTAAAGATTCAGAACACTGACTTCGCCTTTCCAACATGATTCAAAACAATTCTTCAGAAAACACTTAGCATTAATATTATAGTACTATATATAATAGTTTTATAATAATAATAATAATAATAATTATTCATTGCCAATCAGATTTTTCATAAAGGGTGTCATTTTAAAGGTATTCTTAGTGTAGAATCTGAATTCGGAAGTATGTGGGATTAACTCCAGAAATCGCTATTTATATGACGAACATGACATGCTTTTATTTTGAAATGTTCACAGGAAGTACGATCGCTAAACCGCTAACTTCAGCTTTACACTCCGCAAAATAAAGCACTTTTTGTCATTGCATGTAGTGTCAGTAATAGATTTTTTCCGTTTGCAAATGCTGTTAACCAACGATTTTCATGCTTGAAGTGTCACCTTTTAACCGGAAGTTTGCTTTCACGAAACGACTGCCAATGATTTATAGTAGGCTAAAGTACCGGTAGGTTGCCTTTTTCCCCCCATTCACCTCAGTGTAGCAGTGCTAACGTTACAGTGTTTAATATAGATGTGTTTTCTTATTTTGTATGTCTGAACTTTAATTCTACAGCGTGTTGATAAGAGAAAGGAACTGGAGTCTCATATGCCATCAGCACGAATGCAACAATGTATGCACGCACGCGCGCAGCGATAAAAGGCAGCCGTGAAAATTACCGCCCTCATTTTTATTTGCCGTGCGATAAATGGAGTCATTGCACATCGCAACAGGCTTAGCAACTTCAATAAAACATGTCGTTAGTTAGATGGACTTACAAACTGGGTGACGGCGCTTGAGGTGTTTATTCACGGCCGACGTGCAGCCAAGCTTGGCATTGAAGGGACAGGACAGAAGAGTGTACCCTCCTTTGTTTCTTTGAAATGAGTCAATGTTTTGGACACTCTGGTGCGCATTTTTTGGCTTTGTGCCGCTTTCTCCGCTTGCATACAGAGCGTCCGACATTCTGAACTTTCCACGCATATATTTTTTTAACCATTCATTAACCGTCGACGGGATGTTGTGCTCGTTGATGGATTTACGTCATTGATGACGTCGACTATGTCGACTAGTCGGGACAGCTCTAATTTCCAGTTTTAAGGAGGTGGGGTTTTGCAGTGCATATGTACATATTGGTTTAGGTGATACACGGTTCGATTCAAACCTTTGTTTTCAAAAACAAGTAAAGAAACATTTTTAAAACTTCAAGAATAAGTGTCTGGATTTTATAAGCACATTTAAATTGCAATATTTGAACATAAATTATATTAACATACACAAGGGGGTCAGTTCATCAGCCAATCAAACGTTTTGAAGGGAAAACATACTGTCATCGCACACACCATATAATTGTTTGCATTAGTCTAACACATTCATCTAACTATTGTTTAAGCAGACTCCACTACATGCCCTTTGACACAGTAAAGTGAATCACCTTATCCGGGCTAGTAAGGGGGAGATGAGAAAGAATGGTAAACGTTCTCGTAGGCACCGTCTAACTGTTTGCATTACTCTAACACACGTAATATAATTTATCAGGAAATAGTATCTTTTTCATATCTACGGTAGGACTGCACTACTAATATAAAATAAATAGCACACCATAGTTTAATGAGAAGAAATAGAAGAGATGCACAATGCGCGTCTTATCACAGAAGCCCAACGCGTGCGTCGCGAACAAGATTGACGCACCAACTCTTGCAATCAGCTCTCCCGGCAAACTCCAAGGACAAAGCGCTTTGTCCTAAAACAAGTACAAGCCAGCCCGGACTACATAGTTGATAGCGGGCGTCCCATCCGCGCACGAACCTAAACCGGCCACAGAGGGGAAGACCCAAAAGCAACGCCCAGACACACCTTCGGACACACCTTCAGCACGGTCCGTTTCATCAAGGACTTTAAAAAGACTGGACACTGAGATAACACAGATTTTGCTGCTGGGAAACATGTAGCCTTGTTTTGGATCCAGAATTGTCCCTCCGTCGTCTGTTTTTGCCTTGTTTTTGACCATTGTCGACGTATAAATTGTCAACCTGCTTTCGGCGAGTCTTTTTCAAACTTTTGGAACATGGAGTCAGTACATAGGGTTAATGTCTGAGAGAACGCGCAAAGTTTTGCCTTCCCGGTTGGAGCGCGCGCATGGGCAGCATCGGCTGAGCGGCACTTGTTTTGGCTGTCGCTGTTTCCCTGCGTCTTGGCCAGGGGGTCGAATTTCAACAGTTTGAAGGAGAAAAAATGGACTAGCACATTCAGGACGTGAAAAGAATGTATTGAAAGTACTGTTTTTCACTTAATAATGGTAGGGTTAATTCTATCCTTACAACATGGGAAGACAATCTAAATGACGTATATATCTGAAGTCATTATATAATGCAAATAAGCCCAGCCCGACTGTCAATTGCATCGACTTACTTGGGTGCCAGTTGAATTTGTTTAGGCTGTAACGGTAAGTTCTTGGTCAGAAACCACAATCACACGTTTTTCTTCCATTGAAAATGAAGGGAAAATATTGGCCATTAAAAATGAATGGAATTACGTACATGGCATTAGAAACGAATGGGAAGGTTTTTAGGGGAACCGTAGGTTTTTGGAGGATTCTGTATACAACCTTTATGCCCCTTCCTGAAAATTTTGATGTATGATTTATGTGAATTGGATAAAAATTTTAGGAGTAGATACATTAAAAAAAATGTTGATAAAAAACCTGTGTTTTGGCATGAGCAGTCATTAATTTGAAAGATTCCCTGCGTCCCACTAGAATTCCAGTCGCTATCTGAATGATGTCGATGGCCAAACGTTTTGGGCTGTGCAGCACGCCGAAGAAACGCCGTAAAAAAAATCCAAATCACATTGATAGTTGCTTTTTAATTATATGCTAAGTCCACGGAGGGGTGCCCTCCCTTTTAAATTCATTCTCTGAACCAGTCAGTGAAACGTCATAGAAAAATAAATCAAGCCCAATTTTGACGGACACATTTAATGTAAAAAAATTTTTTAGGAATATATTACAAACATCAAATACATCTACATGAAAACATACTCGGTAGTTTAGGCGGTCCAATGGCATCATACGGTTCCCGAAATTTTGTCCAGCAGAATATCCCGCACGACGAGCGGGTCGGCCCGTCCTTTGGTCTCCCTCTGAACCGCGCCCATCAATTTGTTCAGAACCTTCTTGTTGCCCGCTTGGAAGGCCTGCACCTAAAATTGTACAAACGATGATTAAAAACAAAACAAAAATTCAAGTTCAGAAGAGTCCTGACCTCATGTGGATGGGAGTCCACAACTTCAGCACACAAACGGCGCAGCTGCTCCGCGTCGCGGATGAGGCTCAGTTCCTTCTCGCCGATGATCTCGGCCGCCGTCTTGGCGCCCGAATGCTTCCACATCTCCTGGAAAACCTGATGGAAGCAAGGAATTTTCAACATCAAGGACACTAGGGCGGGGAATTCAAGCCATCACCTTGAAGTACTTGGGAGACTGTCACGCAATACCACCTGAGCCGGAACGACCTCTGCTCATCTATACGTGAGTTCCTTTTTAATTTAAAAATGTATTGCTCTGCGTCTCTTTGTATTTCTATGTTCTCTGTTTATGTAGCTATACTTCCAAAATCTTCCATTACATAAGGTGTGTATTTGCGAGTTGCTTTGTGTTTTTAAGTGTGTGTAGTGACCTGCTTGGCCACAGAAGAGGAGATGCTTCCCGCTTGGAGGAGTTCCAGGAGTTGTGCCATGGAGGATGGAGAGACGGGGCTGAAATCACAGCAAGAGCAATCACTGCATTATAAGGTGTAAGTCTAAGATGAAATTTGAAAAAAATAAATCTAACATTCATTTCTGGATATTCCGACAACTAAAGCATTGTTGAACACAAGCAGTGGAGCAACATGTGTAGACAAAAGAGCAATAATCACATGCATATCTATATAGACACATATGCATACATACAATTCAATTCAATTCAATTCAATTTTATTTGTATAGCCCACAATCACAACAGAGGTCTCAAAGGGCTTTACAGAGGCAATATGATACACAATTAGAAATGAAGCAACAAAGATGAATAGATACAGTTCAAGTCCTGGGTATCCCCTATCCTAAGACCCTCCATGCCGGCAAGGAAAAACTCCAAAAACTGCAGAGTCAATTGGGAGAAAAATGAGAAACCTTGGGGAGTACCACAGTCAGGAGAGATCCACTCCCAGGACGGATAGACAGGAACCCCAGAACGGCTAATGGGAATTAGCAAGCGAAATTGTAGTCCGTAAAAATACAGTGGAGTAAAGGAGCAAGAAGAGGTCCCTCTGGTCAGATGAGACGGGGGTAGCAGCGAGGACGTCAATCCAGCCAGGGGTCCGGATAGTCAGGAGGCTGCAGCTGAAAAATAGCCCCTCCCCAGAGGGGAGGGGGGGAAAGGGGACACCGGGTGACTAGTGATGAAGAGACTAGACAACTAGATATTAACAATGGAAAATAGAAATAAAGTAAGACAAGTAGTAGGTAGAGTAAGAAAAGGAGATAGAACTCAGCGGCTGTACTGCCCCCAGCATTATAGCTTCTAGTGCAGCTTAAACTAAACTGTGAGTCTACTCCGACTTCAACTAGCCTAACCATAAGCTTTGTCGAATAGGAACGTTTTTAATCTAATCTTAAATGTGCAAACTGTCTCGGCTTCTTTAATACTAGCTGGAAGCTGATTCCATAAAACAGGGGCTTGGTGGCTAAAGGCTCTAGCTCCGACAGTACTTTTATAAACCGTGGGAACTACCAGTAGACCTGCATTCTGAGATCGGAGTGTTCTGTTGGGGCGGTATGGGACGAGAGCATCGGTGAGATAAGATGGCCCCAACCCATTAATGGTCTTAAATGTAAGAAGGAGTATTTTAAATTGAATTCTAAACTCGACTGGAAGCCAGTGAAGTGCCTGGAGCACAGGGGTGATGTGCTCTCTTCTATTGGTTCCTGTTAAAAGTCTTGCTGCTGCGTTTTGGACTAGCTGAAGACCTTTTCGAGAGTTTTTAGGACAAGCTGCAAGTAGGGAGTTACAGTAATCCAATCTCGATGTAACGAACGCGTGAATGAATTTTTCTGCATCACTTTTAGATAAAATATTTCTAATTTTGGCAATGTTGCGCAGGTGAAAGAAAGCCGTTCTACAGGTTTGTTTCATGTGTGCTTTAAACGATAAGTCAGGGTCAAATAAAACTCCTAGGTTTTTAACTGTGGCGCTGGAGGCTACACTTACATTGTCCAGAGTGACTATCTGGGCAGATAAAGAGTCTCTAACACTTTTCGGGCCTATTATAAGGACTTCTGTCTTTTCAGGGTTAAGTAGAAGATAGTTAGTGCTCATCCAGGTATTTATATCTCGGACGCAGGCGCTTAGTTTTTCGACTTGCCTGACCTGCTCAGGTTTAATTGATAAATACAGTTGTGTGTCGTCAGCGTAACAGTGAAAGTTAATGCTATGTTTTCTGATGATATTACCTAGAGGAAGCATATACAGCGTAAACAAGATGGGCCCGAGGACAGATCCTTGCGGCACACCATAACTAACTCTAGAGTACGATGATGATTGCTGGTTTACATTGACGAACTGGTACCTATTAGATAAATAGGATTTAAACCAGCATAGGGCTGCTCCTCTAATGCCTATGTCACATTCTAATCTCTGCAATAAGATATTATGGTCGATTGTGTCAAAGGCTGCGCTCAGGTCCAGCAGAACCAGGATCGAGACTAATCCAACGTCAGCGGCAAGTAACAAGTCATTAGTTACTTTAACTAATGCGGTTTCAGTGCTATGATGAGCTCGAAAGCCAGACTGGAACTGTTCAAATAAACTATTGTCCTGTAGGTGCTGACAGAGCTGTTTAATTACCACTCTTTCAAGGACTTTGGAGAGAAATGGTAAGTTAGAAATAGGTCTATAATTGGCCAAAATATCAGGATCAAGAGTAGGTTTTTTCAAGAGCGGTTTAATAACTGCATATTTAAAGGACTGCGGCACGTAGCCAGTAACTAATGAGGTATTTATTATATTTAAGATAGTGTCAATAGTTAGAGGCAGGGTCTCTTTAAAAAGTTTGGTTGGGATTGGGTCGAGGAGGCACGTTGATGGTTTGGAGGACATTATAATAGAAATTAAATCAATTTGGTCTACAGTGGTAAAGTTATTTAATATTTTAGAGGGTTTTATAGGAGATTCCGAATTCTTTGTCTGCACTTTATCAGACCTAATAACTGGAAGTGATTCATTTATTTTATTTCTAATAGTTGCGATTTTATTGTTAAAAAATTTTAGGAAGTCATCACAGCTAAGGGTGGTTGGGATATAAGGTTCTATTGAGGTGTGACTGTTTGTCAGCCTTGCTACAGTGCTGAACAGAAACCTAGGATTATTTTTGTTTCCCTCTATTGAGGATGAGTAATATCTGGTTTTAGCCGTACGCAAGGCCTGCTTATATGTCACTAAGCTGCGTTTCCAGGCAGAGAGGGTGTGCTCTGTGTTGGAACGGCGCCAAAGTCTTTCTAATTTGCGTGTCGATTGTTTAAGAGAGCGTGTTTCAGCATTATACCAGGGAGAGGCTCGTCTCGGCTTGACAAACTTTAATTTGGAGGGAGCGACGACATCGAGGGTGGTACGAAACGTAAACATAACACGATCAACAAACTCGTCATTAACAGCAAGGCCGGGCATCATTCCTTCATAACTAGATGTCATGGAGGCAAATATAGGCTGAATTATCTGTTTATACTCTGAAACAGAGTGATCACCTAATGTCCTTTTCATCTGAGTTCTGGTCACTAGTGGCGGATTATCTTGAAGCACAAACTGAAAGGTAATTAGAAAATGATCAGACAGTACGGGGTTGTGGGGATGGACACTAAGGTCACTAATCTCTGTACCGTATGTTAAAATCAAGTCCAGGGTGTGCTTGTGACTATGAGTTGGTTTATTTACATTTTGAATGAAGCCAGTCCCATCTAGTAGGTCATTAAAGGCCTTACCAAGGGAGTCACCTTCATCGTCAACATGTATATTAAAATCCCCTACAATTATAATTCTAGCCCAGCTTAGCAAAGTACTAGATAAAAAGTCAGAGAAATCTAACAAAAACTGTGAGTAGGGACCAGGGGGACGGTAAACCACTATGAAAAGAATTGGTTTTTGGTTCTTCCAGTTAGCGTCTATAATTGATAGTGCTAGACTTTCAAAAGATTTATAAATGTGATTAGCTTTACTTTTTGGGCTCATACCTAAACAAGAGTGTGATATTACTGCCACCCCCCCCTCCACGGCCCGTGCTTCTAGCTGTGTGAAAATTCACATGACTTGGGGGTGTGGATTCATTAAGTCTAACAAAGTCATCCTGCTGAAGCCAAGTTTCAGTCAGGGCCAAAATATGAATATTATAATCCCCAATTAAGTCATTAACTAACAGAGATTTGGGCGAGATTGACCTGATGTTTAATAATCCGCATCTTATATATTTATTATTACGAGCTATTTTATTTTCACTGCTATCAGGGACTATATGTATTAAATTCTTTGGTCTCGTTCCTATAGTACTCTGTTTTCCCCTGTTCACTATACGAGGCACGGACACAGTCTCTATCTTCTGTCCTGAATTACTGAAATACACACATTAACACGTATGCATATATATGTGTGTGTGTGTGTGTATATATATATTAGGGTTGTCTCGATCATGTTTTTTGCTCCCGATCCGATCCCGATCGTTTTAGTTTGAGTATCTGCCGATCCCGATATTTCCCGATCCGATTGCTTTTTTTTTTTTTTGCTCCCGATTCAATTCCAATCATTCCCGATAATTTTTCCCGATCATATACATTTTGGCAATGCATTAAGAAAAAAATGAATAAAACTCGGACGAATATATACATTCAACATACAGTACATGAGTACTGTATTTGTTTATTATGACAATAAATCCTCAAGATGGCATTTACATTATTAACATTCTTTCTGTGAGAGGGATCCACCGATAGAAAGACTTGTAATTCTTAAAGGATAAATGGGACTTTGTATATTGTGACTAAATATTGTCATCTAGTGTATTTGTTGAGCTTTCAGTAAATGATACTGTAGCCATTTAACTGTTCTGCCCAAATGCATGATGGGAAGTGCAACCAATTGATATATTTTCTCTGCGTTGGGAAATAACATAGGGTGTTAAGAAAAAGATCAACTACTACCTTTCTTCCCAACATTGCTTCCCACGATATTTCTAAGTGTTGAGAGAGGGATTTTAAGGCTTTACCCAATTAAAAAAAGGCTCCAAAGGCTGCCAAAATTCACTCTACTCATTTTACACTGCCTTTTACCTCTATATATAGGTAAAACGGCGCCATTATAGATTGATCGTGACAATGCGTGAGTGGGTCGTGCAGCGCATGCGTTAAATATTTTAACGTGATTCATTTTTAAAAAATTAATTACCGCTATTAACGCGATAAATTTGATAGCCCTACTTTCAGGGCCAGCGCTAGCTATTTTGGTGCCCTAGGCATAAATGCTTTGTGGAGTTACCAGATTATTCAAGTGGTCATGTGAAGAGCATGATCGGCTATCCTTTATCTGATAAACACCGCTATTTTACATCTCTGAGCATGTGTACAAATGGAAAAACGGATGTCGCTAGAGAGGCCTTAGGGACGCCAAACTGATTCGCTTTCAGCCTATGGGCCTACTCTGCAGTTAGCCAGCTTGTGTAACGCGATCGCCAAACTCGCATTTGAAGAGGTTCAGTGGGACAACTTCAAGCAAGCATGGGTTTTTGGTAGACATGGAGGAAGGCCTATGCTGAGACCAAGAGTTTTACGTCATGTACTTGGAAAGAAATCGAACTATTGACTTAACATGTAAACCAGGTTTTTCCTGATTATCACATCACTGAAGTGCACGTAAATGCGTCAAATCTCATTATTGTCATTACCTGGTTATTCCCAGTTATCAGATTATTGTAGTCATGTAAACGTAGCTGATAATAAATAAACAATTGTTTAAAAAAAATTTTTTTTTTTAATTTAAAAAAAATTCTTACCTGCAAGTGATGCGCGGGCATCATCTCGCTGCTTTTTTCTCTTCCTTTTTTCCGCCCCCGACTCTTGTTGTCTTTTCGATGACATTTCCTTTCAAGAATAAACTTCTGCCAAATTTGCGACCAGTGGCGCCTCCAGAAATTTTTCATAGGGGTGGCCAGATGGGGCCACTTAAAATCTTGGGGTGGCCAAAACTAAAGCCATAATTTCAGGTTTTCATTATATTATTGCAGTAAAAAGGTCAGGGGAAAACTATCAGAAAGACTTAAGGACACGGCTACTGATATACTAATATTTGATGTTACTAATGATTTAATGTGCATAGTCCGTAACTGTCCTGTCAACATTTTGAGTTCCACAACAATTCTGTTTTATTGTGTTATGTATATTTTAGGCATAAGGTGTACATTTAACTAGGGCTGTCAAACGATACAAATTTTTAATCGAGGAAATCACAGCTTAAAAATGAATTCATCGTAATTAATCGCAATTCAAACCATCTCTAAAATATGCCATATTTTTCTGTAAATTATTGTTGGAATGGAAAGATAAGACACAAGGCGGATATATACATTCAACATGCGGTACATAAGTACTGTATTTGTTTATTATAACAATAAACCCACAAGATGGCATTAACATTATTAACATTCTTTCTGTGAAAGAGATCCACGGATAGAAAGACTTGTAGTTCTTAAAGGACAAATGTGAGTTTGTACATTGTGACTAAATATTGCCATCTAGTGTATTTGTTGAGGTTTCAGTAAATGATACTGTAGCGACTTAACTGTTCTGCCCAAATGCATGATGGGAAGTGGTGCAACCATGACTGTGGGTGGTGTTAAGAAAAAGATCGTTCCCCACGTTGCTTCCCACAATATTTATAGTTGCTGTGGGAGAGATGACAAAGCTGTTGCCAATTAAAAGCACGGCCCCAATGAATGCTTTTATCTACTCCACTCACTTGACACTGCCTCTTATCTCTGTATAGAAGTAAAACGGCGCCATTGTAGGCTGTTTGCGGCAATGCGTGAATGAGTCGTACTGCGAATGCGTTAATAGCGATAAATATTTTCACATGATTCATTTTTTAAAATTATTTACCGCCCGTTAACGCGATAAATTTGACAGCCCTACATTTAACAAAACAAAATAAATGCATTCATTTGGGATGAAATGCATAACTGATGCTACAACAATCTAACGATATACTGGCAAGCGGGGTGGCCAGTGGGGTGGCCAACCAATTTATAGGGGTGGCCGTGGCCACCCCCTGGTGGCGCCACTGTTTGCGACTGAAGTATAATGGAGCAAACCACTAGGGAATGGGTTGGGGGGGGCACCAAAGGTAGACTGACGAGAGGGCTGCACAGGAGATTCTTTTTTTGTGTAAATAATAAGCCTATGTTACTTACAGTGCCTTGCAAAAGTATTCGGCCCCCTTGAACCTTGCAACCTTTCGCCACATTTCAGGCTTCAAACATAAAGATATAAAATTTTAATATTTTGTCAAGAATCAACAACAAGTGGGACACAATCGTGAAGTGGAACAACATTTATTGGATAATTTAAACTTTTTTAACAAATAAAAAACTGAAAAGTGGGGCGTGCAATATTATTCGGCCCCCTTGCGTTAATACTTTGTAGCGCCACCTTTTGCTCCAATTACAGCTGCAAGTCGCTTGGGGTATGTTTCTATCAGTTTTGCACATGGAGAGACTGACATTCTTGCCCATTCTTCCTTGCAAAACAGCTCGAGCTCAGTGAGGTTGGATGGAGAGTGTTTGTGAACAGCAGTCTTCAGCTCTTTCCACAGATTCTCCATTGGATTCAGGTCTGGCCATTCTAACACCTGGATACGTTTATTTTTGAACCATTCCATTGTAGATTTGGCTTTATGTTTTGGATCATTGTCCTGTTGGAAGATAAATCTCCGTCCCAGTCTCAGGTCTTGTGCAGATACCAACAGGTTTTCTTCCAGAATGTTCCTGTATTTGGCTGCATCCATCTTCCCGTCAATTTTAACCATCTTCCCTGTCCCTGCTGAAGAAAAGCAGGCCCAAACCATGATGCTGCCACCACCATGTTTGACAGTGGGGATGGTGTGTTCAGGGTGATGAGCTGTGTTGCTTTTACGCCAAACATATCGTTTTGCATTGTGGCCAAAAAGTTCAATTTTGGTTTCATCTGACCAGAGCACCTTCTTCCACATGTTTGGTGTGTCTCCCAGGTGGCTTGTGGCAAACTTTAAACGAGACTTTTTATGGATATCTTTGAGAAATGGCTTTCTTCTTGCCACTCTTCCATAAAGGCCAGATTCGTGCAGTGTACAACTGATTGTTGTCCTATGGACAGACTCTCCCACCTCAGCTGTAGATCTCTGCAGTTCATCCAGAGTGATCATGGGCCTCTTGGCTGCATCTCTGATCAGTTTTCTCCGTGTTTGAAAAGAAAGTTTGGAAGGACGGCCGGGTCTTGGTAGATTTGCAGTGGTCTGATGCTCCTTCCATTTCAATATGATGGCTTGCACAGTGCTCCTTGAGATGTTTAAAGCTTGGGAAATCTGTGTGCATCCAAATCCGGCTTTAAACTTCTCCACAACAGTATCTCGGACCTGCCTGGTGTGTTCCTTGGTTTTCATAATGCTCTCTGCACTTTAAACAGAACCCTGAGACTATCACAGAGCAGGTGCATTTATACGGAGACTTGGTTACACACAGGTGGATTCTATTTATCATCATCGGTCATTTAGGATAACATTGGATCATTCAGAGATCCTCACTGAACTTCTGGAGTGAGTTTGCTGCACTGAAAGTAAAGGGGCCGAATTATATTGCACGCCCCACTTTTCAGTTTTTTATTTGTTAAAAAAGTTTAAATTATCCAATAAATGTTGTTCCACTTCACGATTGTGTCCCACTTGTTGTTGATTCTTGACAAAAAAATAAATTTCATATCTTTATGTTTGAAGCCTGAAATGTGGCGAAAGGTTGCAAGATTCAAGGGGGCCGAATACTTTTGCAAGGCACTGTATATATTGTTGTTATTATTACAATTACTATTTTTTTAGGATTTTTAATATTTTCAATTGGGAGAACTTGCACAATTAGTGGTTGACTAAATACTTATTTATCCCACTGTAAATACATATACACACACACATATGTATATACATAATTCTCATCTCCAATGGTCACCTTTGACTGACGTTCAAGTCTTGCTGTTTGAGTAGCGCCAGCAACTCGTTGGTCACCCAGCCAATCACCTTCCGGGGCTCCCGATTGGTGGCTTTCAACACCGACTCAAAGTATTCCACCAGCCCTTCCTCGTTCTGCACGACAAAGATTTAACCAGAGAGTAAGTTTTGCGATCTGAACCGATCCGGCGGCCCGATATTGGACCGCGACGGTACCGACCAGTAGAGTGTAGCTGTGCTCGGGTAGGATGTCGTACATCTCCACTAGGCGGTCTCGCCTCGCGGCGGGCAGCTCAGGAAGCTCCGCCCTTAAATTTTGCACCACCACCGCCCGCCGGACGTCGGCGCCGGGGGGGACGGAGGCGGCGTCCGGGTACACGGTGAGAGGCGGGAGGTTAGGTTCGGGCATGAACCTAGAGGAGTGGACAAAGTGAAAAATTGAGTCAGGACGGTTTTTAACATTGTTATGTACAATGTCCAGCAGGAGGTGCTAGCGTGCACATCTGTATATACATTTTAAATACAGGTAGTTCCCTGTTTACGAACGAGTTCTGTTCCTGGGCTGGCAATGTGTAACATGGGTTAAGATTCCCAATTTTTATTCAGTGCTTGTTTTCCTACACTCCCTGAATGCACCACATTACATGACAAGTCACATTATACCAATTCGCCAATCACCTAGGAACTATATAAGCTGTCTTGACTCCTCTCCCTCCATTCGTGTGAGAGAGAAGCCAAGGAGCAACAGCTGCAGATCAGTCTAGTGCTGCAACGATTAATCGATTAACTCGAGTATTCGATTAGAAAAAAAGATTCGAATTAAATTTTGCTGCTTCGAGTATTCGTTTAATTGAAGTGGCGTTGTAATGGTTTGTTTTGAAAGTGTTTGCATTTAGTTTTATTGATTTGGCTACCTCATTTCACATGACTGAATCAATCTGCTCCCTGTTAAGACCAACATAAGCTAAGTTTTTATTTGAGCTTTTTTTTTTTTAATCTTTTCAACGCATTCGTAATTTAGTTTATAGGTATATTTAGCCATTTTTTGTGGAAGTATGTTTCTGAACCATTTGTTAAGAGCATTATCAAAAAAAAAAAAAAACATGAGCATTTTATCGCATTTAAGTTAGCGGACTTTTGCTATGTAAGTTGGCCAACTTTTGTTGTACATAGATCCTCATTCATTTTTTTTTAAATACAGTTTGAAGCTAAGCTCAGGTGTTTTCATTTTTTATGTTCCTTATCCAATTACTCGATTATTCGAACTAAATATTTATCGATTAATCGACTACTAAAATAATCGACAGCTGCCGCACTAGATCAGTCTCAAACGCTTTTTGATGTCTCCAACCAATTGTATGTTTCAAACTTGTATAAAGGCTGTTTTATAACTTATAGAACCATACCCTTTTTATAATTTATTTTAAAAAACTTTTTTTTTTTTTTAAACATTGTCCCCCCCCCCCCCCTTATTCTATTGATCAATTCAAAAAGGGGAAAACTAAATATTAAGTTTTTAATTTGATTTTGTTGAATATTTACTGGTGGTCTTTAAAAGAACAAAATAACTGAAGAGGGAAAAAGTATATTTTTATGTTTTTAAATTTATTATTCTGAATAGCAAATACTTGCCAATTTTTCATCTTTATTTACATTTTCAAATAAAAAGAACATTAGAAATATTTAAAATGTTTGTCTTTAATTAAAAATAAAGATTTTTTTAAAAAATTTTGGTTATTTATTTTTATTCCAAAAAAGGGGGTGGTAAATCCTCTCTATATTTTTTTTTCTAATTAAAGACGACCAGAAGGGAAAAAAACTAAAAAACCTGAATATTCTCGATTTTTGTTAAAAAAAAAAAAAATTTTTTTTTAAATGTTTAGAAAACATTTTACCCATTTAAAACTTTTTTTTTAAAAGGATCATTGAAAAAAAGACCCCCCCAAAAAAATAAAATCCACAACGTAAATGGTTGTCAGATAAACTCATAAATTTAACTAGTAAATAGATTGGAAAAGGAAATAAAAAATAAAAAAAACATTTTCAATTTAAAAAAAGGGAGGGAAAGGGAAACTGTAAATCTTGTTGTTTTAATTAAAAATAAAGATTTTTTTTTAAATTTAGGTTATTTATTTTTTATTTTTATCAAAGAAAGGGGGGTGGTAAATCCTCTATTTTATTTTATTTTTTTGATTAAAGACAACCTGAAGGAAAAAACTAGAAAACCTGAATATTCTCGATTTTTGGTTAAAAAAAATAAGTTTAGAAAACATTTTACCCATTTAAACATTTTTTTTAAAAGGATGATTAAAAAAAAGACCCCCCCCCAAACAAAATCCACAACGTAAATGGTTGTAAACTAGTAAATTTAACTAGTAAATAGATTGGAAAAGGAAATAAAAAAAAAAAAAACATTTTCAATTTAAAAAAAGGGAGGGAAAGGAAACTGTAAATCTTGTTGTTTTAATTAAAAATAAAGATTTTTTTAAAATTTAGGTTATTTATTTTTTATTTTTATCAAAGAAAGGGGGTGGTAAATCCTCTATTTTTTTTTTATTATTAAAGACAACCTGAAGGAAAAAACTAGAAAACCTGAATATTCTCGATTTTTGTTTAAAAAAAAAAGTTTAGAAAACATTTTACCCATTTAAACATTTTTTTTAAAGGACCCCCCCCCCCCCAAAAAAAAATCCACAATGTAAATGGTTGTCATAGTAACTAGTAAATTTAACTAGTAAATAGATTGGAAAAGGAAATTTAAAAAAAAATACATTTTCAATTTAAAAAAAGGGAGAGAAAGGGAAACTGTAAATCTTGTTGTCTTAATTTAAAAAATATATATATTGATTAAATACAACCAAACGGGGGGGGGGGGTTAATATTCTCACTTTTTAATTTAAAAAGTTTTAAAAACATTTAAAAAAGGATTATAAAGTCACTCGTCACGCAAAATATTGTGGCTGTGACTTTAACACTTGTTGTGTGGTGGAGCTAATGTTGTATCAAGCAAATGCAAGGAGTGATCACCTGTAGTCCTGGAGAGCCTCTTTGTCCCTCATGGGCACGGTGGTCCTACCCAAAAAAAAAAATTACAAACTCCCGTCAACAGCACTGAAATGCCATCACTGATCACCGCCCTCACCCTGTTTTCGCGTCATACGCTCGAGTCTCATTTTGCACACGACCTCCTCGCCGCAGGACGTCCATCTGTCTCCGAATCTCGAAATCTAACCGTAAATGAACCCGATGAAATAGCCGAACCGCTTTCCGGGTATTCAAAAGGTTGACTTACCGATGGCTTTCGACAGATATCGAACACTGTTGATGTTCTTCACCTCTGTCCTGACGCCGAGCGCCTCGCCGGGCTTGCGCACCGACACGTTGGCGTCCACCCTCAGCTGGCCCTCTGAGAAAAAAAGTCACTCTTTCTCAACAAGAAAAGGTATTCGCGTCTGAATTGAAAGTAGACGTGATCGTTCCCGATTTCCGATCCCGACACAGAACATTTTTACCCGACATATTTCCTTGACAGGTCCCGAGCGCCTGCAGGATGAGCTGTAGCTCCCTGACAGCCGCCGCCGCCTCCTCGCCGCACGTCATGTCGGGCTCCATCACCAGCTCCATCAGGCCCACGCCTGAACGTGACGTCATTGGACTTTTATCGTTCGCTGAACGTGACGTCATTGGACTTTTATCGTTCGGAGCGAGGGGTTAAGTTCGGGTCAGTGGGGGGGGGGGGGGGGGGGGGGGAGATCTCACCAGCTCTGTTGAGGTCGACGAGCGTCTGTCCGCGGTCATCGTCGTGCAGGCTTTTGCCGCTGTCCTGCTCCAGCTGGATCTGCTTGACGCGCACGTTCTTGCGGACCACCTGCTTGTGTTTCTTGCCGTCCAGGAGGCTGTAGCTAAGGATGCCGTCCACTGCCAGGGGGCGCCGTTGCTGCGTGATCTGGTAGCCGGCCTAACATACAAAATAAATCTTAAAATTAAGGGTCATAGTTTGCCTGGTATTCCAGACTCACCGCTGTTCCAGCGATTGAGTCTGGCGACCTTCCGGCGGATCAAATTCCGAGGGTGGAGCAAGCCACAGCAAACAGACAGCGGAGTGGACCAACCAGCAACGAGCAGACGTGACATTAAAGCGACACGTAATTAGCGTGAGCGGAGAAAGGAGAGGTTTATTCAACATGGCTAGCGCGAGCCATGTTGACTGTTGTCAATGACTTGTTTCGATGTGCTTTTGGTAATTTAAAACTGGTTTTACAGCGAATTGGAACATATTCTCGGCTCTCCCGTTCGCCATCAGTGTTGTTGTAGAGACGACTTTCGGCGCGTAAGAGTGACGTTACTCGTTAAGAACACGTCACGCAAATAAACGAATCTGATTGGATGAATGATTTTGTACCTTGCTCGAGAGGCTGTTAATGGGCTGGGTCCCAGACTATTTCTCACAGAGTTTGAAAACTACAGGGAGAATAGTCTGGCTGTGCAAGGCAAGGTCATAGTATAGTGCTTTCCTGCCTTTTATTTATCATGAACCATGTTTGTCTTTGTTGTAAAGCACTTTGAGGGCCTTTCGGGTTTTTGTAAAGGGCTATAGAAATACATTTGATACTTCAAAACTGTCCAAATCTTCTTTTTGTTGAAGCCTCTTAATAGTTATTTTCTTTCCAATTTATTTGCCTTTTTTTTAAATTTAAAAATTAGGCTCTTTGTTTATATAAAAAAAAAAAAGGGGGGAAATTTTAATGTTTTAAATTTTAAATAAAAAAAGGGGCAAAATTAAATGTATAAAAAAAAGCAAATATTCTTTTTTTGGCAAAAAAAATGGATCTACACTGAAAGTTTAAAAAAACTAAATATTTATTAAATATTTAATTTAAAAAAAAAATGTCTATTTTAATCATTTTTATATTTTTTTCAATAAAAAAGGGGGCAAAACTAAATGTTTATATATCTGTCGTTCTGGATGAAAACAATTTTTTCATTTTGCTTCAACAAAAAAAAAATTCTGTGTAATTTGTGTAATTCAATAGATTTAAAAAAAAAAAAAAAAAAAAAAAAAGGTAAATATTCTCATTTCGATTCAAAAAAATACTTTTTTTAATTTTTCAGTTAAAAAAATATATTTTAAACATCCATCCATCCATCCATTATCTTCCGCTTGTTCCGGGGTCGGGTCGCGGGGGCAGCAGCTTTAACAGGGAAGCCCAGACTTCCCTCTCCCCAGCCACTTCAACCAGCTCCTCCGGCGGGATCCCAAGGCGTTCCCAGGCCAGCCGAGAGACATAGTCTCTCCAGCGTGTCCTGGGTCGTCCCCGGGGCCTCCCGCCGGTGGGACATGCCCGGAACACCTCTCCAGGGAGGCGTCCGGGAGGCATCCGAACCAGATGCCCGAGCCACCTCAGCTGGCTCCTCTCTACGCGGAGGAGTAGCGGCTCGACGCCGAGTCCCTCCCGGATGACCGAGCTTCTCACCCTATCTCTAAGGGAGAGCCCGGACACCCTGCGGAGGAAACTCATTTCGGCCGCTTGTATCCGGGATCTTGTTCTTTCGGTCACGACCCAAAGCTCGTGACCATAGGTGAGGGTAGGAACGTAGATCGACTGGTAAATCGAGAGCTTTGCCTTTCGGCTCAGCTCCTTCTTCACCACTACGGACCGGTGCAGCGTCCGCATTACTGCAGACGCCGCACCGATTCGCCTGTCGATCTCCCGCTCCCTCCTACCGTCACTCGTGAACAAGACCCCAAGATACTTGAACTCCTCCACTTGGGGCAGGATCTCATCCCCGACCCGGAGAGGGCACTCCACCCTTTTCCGACTGAGGACCATGGTCTCGGATTTGGAGGTGCTGATCTTCATCCCAACCGCTTCACACTCAGCTGCGAACCGCTCCAGTGAGAGTTGGAGGTCACGGCTTGATGAAGCCAACAGCACTAAATCATCTGCAAAAAGCAGAGATTCAATGCTGAGGTCACCAAACCGGACCCCCTCAACGCTTCGGCTGCGCCTAGAAATTCTGTCCATAAAAGTTATGAACAAAATCGGTGACAAAGGGCAGCCTTGGCGGAGTCCAACCCTCACTGGGAACGAATTCGACTTACTGCCGGCAATGCGGACCAGATCCTGACACCGGTCGTACAGGGACCGAACAGCCCTTACCAAGGGGCTCGGTACCCCGTACTCCCGGAGCACCCTCCACAGGATTCCCCTAGGCACACGGTCGAACGCCTTCTCCAAATCCACAAAACACATGTAGACTGGTTGGGCGAACTCCCATGCACCCTCGAGGACCCTGCTGAGGGTGTAGAGCTGGTCCACTGTTCCACGGCCGGGACGAAAACCACACTGCTCCTCCTGAATCCGAGATTCGACTTCCCGACGGACCCTCCTCTCCAGCACCCCTGAATAGACTTTACCGGGGAGGCTGAGGAGTGTGATTCCTCTATAATTGGAACACACCCTCCGGTCCCCCTTTTTAAAAAGGGGGACCACCACCCCGGTCTGCCAATCCAGAGGCACTGTCCCCGATGTCCACGCGATGTTGTAGAGGCGTGTCAGCCATGACAGCCCTACAACATCCAGAGCCTTTAGGAACTCCGGGCGGATCTCATCCACCCCCGGGGCCTTGCCACCGAGGAGCTTACCAACCGCCTCAGTGACTTCAACCCCAGAGATCGAAGAGCCCACCTCAGAGTCCCCAGACTCTGCTTCCTCAAAGGAAGGCGTGTCGGTGGAATTGAGGAGGGCTTCGAAGTATTCTCTCCACCGACTCACGACGTCCCGAGTCGAGGTCAGCAGTACACCATCTTCACTATACACAGTGTTAATAGTGCACTGCTTTCCTCTCCTCAGACGCCGGATGGTGGACCAGAATTTCCTCGAAGCCATCCGGAAGTCGTTTTCCATGGCCTCACCGAACTCCTCCCATGTCCGAGTTTTTGCCTCGGCGACCGCCGAGGCCGCAGTCCGCTTGGCCAGCCGGTACCTGTCAGCTGCCTCCGGAGTCCCACAGGCCAAAAAGGCCCGATAGGCCTCCTTCTTCAGCTTGACGGCATCCCTTACCGCTGGTGTCCACCAGCGGGTTCGGGGATTGCCGCCTCGACAGGCACCAACCACCTTACGGCCACAGCTCTGATCGGCCGCCTCAACAATGGAGGTGCGGAACATGGCCCACTCGGACTCAATGTCCCCCACCTCCCCCGGGACAAGGGAGAAGTTCTGCCGGAGGTGGGTGTTGAAACTCTTTCTGACAGGGGATTCTGCCAGACGTTCCCAGCAGACCCTCACAATACGTTTGGGCCTGCCAGGTCTGGCCAGCATCTTCCCCCGCCATCGGAGCCAACACACCACCAGGTGGTGATCGGTTGACAGCTCCGCCCCTCTCTTCACCCGAGTGTCCAAAACATGCGGCCGCAAGTCCGATGACACGATTACGAAGTCGATCATCGAACTGCGGCCTAGGGTGTCCTGGTGCCAAGTGCACATATGGACACCCCTATGTTTGAACATGGTGTTCGTTATAGACAAACCGTGACGAGCACAGAAGTCCAATAACATAACACCACTCGGGTTCTGATCGGGGGGGCCGTTCCTCCCAATCACGCCCCTCCAGGTCTCACTGTCATTGCCCACGTGAGCGTTGAAGTCCCCCAGTAGAACGAGGGAGTCCCCAGAGGGGGCGCTCTCTAGCACACCCTCCAAGGACTCCAAACATTTTAAACATTTTGAATATTTTTTAAAAAGGAAAAATTTAAATATTCCTTATTATCTTTTAACATTTTTAATAAAAAATGAAATAAAGATACAAATAATACAGAAAAAAGAACTGAATATGATTTTTGTAATATTTCAAGAAGAAAAATATTTAAAATAAATCTATATATTTAGGGCCCGAGCACTAGACGTGCGAAGGCCCTATTGTAATGCAAAGGATTATTATTATTATTATTAGGGCCCGAGCACTAAGCGTGCGAAGGCCCTATTGTTTTGCAAAGGATTATTATTATTATTATTATTATTATTATTATTATTATTAGGGCCCGAGCACTAGACGTGCGAAGGCCCTATTGTAATGCAAAGGATTATTATTATTATTATTATTATTATTATTCTTCTTTCTTCATGGCAAATGAAAATGGCCAATTTGGAGGCCTGAACATGCACGAAAAGTCACCAAAATTTGCACATACGTGCAGATTCGCGTAAATTTCGATAATCTTGCGTCGTTTTGAAAAAATTTCAAAAAATGGCTCAGTGGCGCCCCCTTGACCCTTAAAATTTTCAAAAAGGCCTCTCCTCTCAGGTTTTCAACGTAGAGCAATGAAATTTGGGGAGTAGATACCTTATGCCTAACTGTTCAAAAAAGCCTCTTGCACCCATGTTCCAAATCCAACAGGAAATCGGGTATTTTGGATCGAATGTGAAATTTTTTCGGTTCACAGTTGGAGTTTACGTTTGGAGGCTTGAACATGCACGAAAACTCACCAAAATTTGCACATACATTCAACTTTGCGTAAATTTTGATAATCTACAAAAAAATTTAACAAAATGGCTCAGTGGCGCCCCCTTGAAATTTTCAAAAAGGCCTCTCCTATTAGGTTTTTTCAACGTAGAACAATGAAATTTAGTGAGTCGATACATTGTACAAAACTGCTCCAAAAAGTCTCTTGCCCCCATATTCCAAACCCAACAGGAAGCTGGAAATTTTGGGTCAAATGCGAAATTTTATCGATTTACATTTGAGACCTTGTCGCTGAAGGATAAAGTTGGATCGTCTTCAAAATTGGTCAGACTATTCAGGAGACCTATGAGATCTTAAGTTTTCAAAATGGTGTGTTTTCATTCAAGGGTCTGGCCTGGGCGTGGTCCCAAAGTCGGCCATTTTTAGGCAAAATACCAAATTCAGAAAATGATTAAAAACTCTGTGATCCAACGTTCAATCTTTTTCATTTTTAGCATGTTTATGAGATATCCCAGCCTGAACACGACTGCATTGAAATATTACCCATTAGGCCTGGCGCCCCTAGTGGAAACAGGAAATGGCCTTCTTTACGAGACAGGCTCCTCCTCCAAGGGAAAAAAATCTATTGACCTCAAACCTGTTTCAGGGGAGCCTCAAGACATGTGTTCAGGTGCCTGATGAAAAATATTGAAGTTTCGTTGAAGCGGAGAGGTCCAAACTGGAAGTGAAAATGACCGTCAACAATTTGTCTCGCCAAAAACTTTGAACAGTCATAACTCGGCAGATATGCAACATATCTGCGCCAAACTTTCCGTGTTTGTTGAGAGTCATACCCTGAAGGTTCTTGTAGGGGTCATTTGCATCAACTCTACAGTGCCAACTAGTGGCGACAGAAAGAAGTTTTAAAAAAGGCCTTTCCTGTTGGGTTTTTTCAACGTAGAGCAATGAAATTTGGGGAGTAGATACCTTATGCCTAACTGCTCAAAAAAGCCTCTTGCACCCATATTCCAAATCCAACAGAAAATCGGGTATTTTGGATCAAATGTGAAATTTCTGTCCATTTCTAGTACAGTTTACATTTGGAGGCCTGGACATGCACGAAAACTCACCAAATTTTGCACATACATGCGGCTTTGTGTGGATTTCGATAATCTTGCAACGTTACAAAAAAATGTAACAAAATGGCTCAGTGGCGCCCCCTTGAATTTTTCAAAAAGGCGTTTCCTATTAGGTTTTTTTAACGTAGAGCAATGAAATTTGGGGAGTCGATACCTTGTGCAAAACTGCTCCAAAAAGTCTCTTGCACCCATATTCCAAACCCAACAGGAAATCGGGTATTTTGGATCGAATGTGAAATTTTTATCAATTAACAGGGTGCACATTTGAGACCTTGTCACAGAGGGAATCAATTGGATCATCTTCAAAATTGGTTAGACAATTCAGGAGACCTATGAAATCTAAACTTTTCAAAATGGTGTGTTTTCATTCATGGGTCTGACCTGGGCGTGGTGCCAAAGTCGGCCATTTTTTCGGCAAAATGACAAATTCAGTAAAGGACTAATAGCTCCTTGAAACAACGTTCAATCTTTTTCATATCTGGCATGTATGTGCGGGATCCCACCCTGAACACGAGTGCATTGAAATATTACTCATTAGGCCTAGCGCCCCCTAGTGGGAACAGGAAATGCCTTTTTTACGAAACAGGCTCCTCCTCCAAGGAAAAAAAAATCTATTCACCTCAAACCTGCATCAGGGGAGCCTGAAGACATGTGTTCAGGTGCCTGATGAAAAATACTGAGGTTTGGTTGAAGCAGAAGGGTCCAACAGGAGAAGTAAAAATGACTGAAGCCATTTCGTCTCACCACAAGTTTTGAACAGTCATAACTTCTACAACATATCTGCGCCAAACATATCGTGCTTGTTGAGTCATAGTCTGAAGGGTCCTGTAGGGGTCATTTGCATCAACCCTACAGCGCCAACTAGTAGCAATAGAAAGTCACTCATTTTTTTAAATATATGTCCAGTTCTTTTCAGGTTGGTCATTGTAGTTTCAAGACCTTTTAAAATACTTATTTTACGGCCCATGTCCACATGTCTCTGTCTGTTGCTGTGATGACCCTTTATTCGCTCCTTTTTTGTAGTCCTCTGTCCAATAGGGGTTTTTATCTCTTAGGTGTGTGAATGTAAAGAGGCAACTTTCGCGCATGTTAGGTTCTAATGAGATGATTAGAGAGGACGATATGCCACCACCCTGACCTGCACACTGTCCGAGTTGCATGACGTCCGAGTTGCGCTAGATTGCGAGGGCCCGTTCAGTCCTGCTTGCAGGCCTAGTTATTATTATTATTATTATTATTATTCTTCTTTTTTCAGGGCAAATGAAAATGGCCAATTTGGAGGCCTGAACATGCACGAAAAGTCACCAAAATTTGCACAAACGTGCGGCTTTGCGTAAATTTCGATAATCTTGTGTCGTTTTGAAAAAATGTCAAAAAATGGCTCAGTGGCGCCCCCTTGACCCTTAAAATTTTCAAAAAGGCCTCTCCTCTCAGGTTTTCAACGTAGAGCAATGAAATTTGGGGAGTAGATACCTTATGCCTAACTGTTCAAAAAAGCCTCTTGCACCCATATTCCAAATCCAACAGGAAATCGGATATTTTGGATCAAATGTGAAATTTTTATCGGTTCACAGTTGGAGTTTACATTTGGAGGCCTGAACATGCACGAAAACTCACCAAAATTTGCACATACATGCAACTTTGCGTAAATTTTGATAATCTACAAAAAAATTTAACAAAATGGCTCAGTGGCGCCCCCTTGAAATTTTCAAAAAGGCCTTTCCTATTAGGTTTTTTCAACGTAGAACGATGAAATTTGGCAAGTCGATACATTGTGCAAAACTGCTCCAAAAAGTCTCTTGCACCCATATTCCAAACCCAACAGGAAGCCGGAAATTTTGGATCAAATGTGAAATTTTATCGATTTACATTTAAGACCTTGTCGCTGAAGAAAATAGTTGGATAGTCTTCAAAATTGGTCAGACTATTCAGGAGACATATGAGATCTTAAGTTTTCAAAATGGTGAGTTTTCACTCAAGGGTCTGACCTGGGCGTGGTCCCAAAGTCGGCCATTTTTGGGCAAAATACCAAATTCAGAAAATGATTAAAAACTCCGTGATACAACGTTCAATCTTTTTCATTTCTAGCATGTATATGAGATATCCCAGCCTGAACACGACTGCATTGAAATATTACCCATTAGGCCTGGCGCCCCCTAGTGGGAACAGGAAATGGCCTTCTTTACGAGACAGGCTCCTCCTCCAAGGGAAAAAAATCTATTGACCTCAAACCTGTTTCAGGGGAGCCTCAAGACATGTGTTCAGGTCCCTGATGAAAAATATTGAGGTTTCGTTGAAGCGGAGAGGTCCAAACTGGAAGTGAAAATGACCGTCAACAATTTGTCTCGCCAAAAATTTTGAACAGTCATAACTCGGCAGATATGCAACATATCTGCGCCAAACTTTCCGTGTTTGTTGAGAGTCATACCCTGAAGGTTCTTGTAGGGGTCATTTGCATCAACTCTACAGTGCCAACTAGTGGCGACAGAAAGAAGTTTTAAAAAAGGCCTTTCCTATTGGGTTTTTTCAACATAGAGCAAGGAAATTTGGGGAGTAGATACCTTATGCAAAACTGCTCCAAAAAGTCTCTTGCACCCATATTCCAAATCCAACAGGAAATCGGGTATTTTGGATCGAATGTGAAATTTTCATGGGTTCACAGTAAGAGTTTACATTTGGAGGCTTGAATATGCATAAAAACTCACCAAAATTTGCACATACATGCGGCTTTGGATAACGTTCGATAATCTTGCAACGTTACGAAACAATTTAAGAAAATGGCTCAGTGGCGCCCCCTTGAAATTTTCAAAAAGGCCTCTCCATTTAGGTTTTTCTAACATAGAGTGATGAAATTTGGAGAGTCAAAACTTTGTGCAAAACTGCTCCAAAAAGTCTCTTGCACACACATTCCAAATCCTACAGGAAATCGGGTATTTTGGATTGAATGTGAACTTTTTATCGATTTACAGTGTGCACATTTTACACCTTGGCACCTAGGGAATTAGTTTGATCATTCTCAAAATTGGCGAGACTGTTCATGAGGCATATGAAATCTTAAGTTATAAAAATGGTGTGTTTTCATTCACGGGCCTGACCTGGGCGGGGCGCCAAATTCTTCCATTTTTTCGCCAAAACACCAAATTCGGAAAATGACTGATAACACCCTCATACAATGTTAAATCTATTTTAAATCTGGCATGTGTGTGAGGTATACCAGCCTGAGCAGGACTGGATTGAAAATTTACCATTTGTGCCTGGCGCCTCCTAGTGGAAACAGGAAATGCCCTTTTTTACGGGACACACTCCTCCTCTAAAGGGAAAAAAACAATCTACCTCAAACCTGCATAAGGGAAGCCTTAAGACCTGTCTTCAGGTGCCTGATGAAAAATATTGAAGTTTCGTTGAAGCGGAGGGGTCCAAACAGGAAAGTGAAAATGACTGTCAACAATTTTTCTCTCCAAAAACTTTGAACAATCATAACTAGGCAGATATAGAACATATCTGCGCCAAACTTCCCGTGCTTGTTGAGAGTCATACCCTGAAGGAACTTGTAGGGGTCATTTGCATCAACCCTACAGCGCCAACTAGTGGCGATAGGAAGTCACTCGTTTATCCAAAACATGTCCAGTTCTTTTCATGTTGGTCATTGTAGTTTCAAGACCTATTAAAATACTTTTTTACGGCCCATGTCCACGTGTCTCTGTCTGTTGCCGTGACGACCCTTTGTTCGCCATTTAAAGGAAATTTTTTTTTTCAGAGACTCAGGCAGCTTATAGAGCCACAATATTTGGCACACTTGGTCGAATTGGCCAAGTTAGAAGATTAATTTTGGTTTTGAATAAGGGCTTGGCTGCACAGCTCAGTAGTGGCTCCTTTTTTGTAGTACTCTCTCCAATAGGGGTTTTTATCTCTTGGGTGTGGGAATGTAATTAGGCGACTTTCGAGCATGTTAGGTTCTAATGAGATGATTAGAGAGGAGGATCTGCCACCACCCTGACCTGCACACAGTCCGAGTTGCGTGACGTCCGAGTTGCGCTAGATTGCGAGGGCCCGTTCAGTCCTGCTTGCAGGCCTAGTTATTATTATTATTCTTTTTTCAGGGCAAATGAAAATGGCCAATTTGGAGGCCTGAACATGCACGAAAAGTCACCAAAATTTGCACAAACGTGCGGCTTTGCGTAAATTTCGATAATCTTGTGTCGTTTTGAAAAAATGTCAAAAAATGGCTCAGTGGCGCCCCCTTGACCCTTAAAATTTTCAAAAAGGCCTCTCCTCTCAGGTTTTCAACGTAGAGCAATGAAATTTGGGGAGTAGATACCTTATGCCTAACTGTTCAAAAAAGCCTCTTGCACCCATATTCCAAATCCAACAGGAAATCGGATATTTTGGATCAAATGTGAAATTTTTATCGGTTCACAGTTTGAGTTTACATTTGGAGGCCTGAACATGCACGAAAACTCACCAAAATTTGCACATACATGCAAATTTGCGTAAATTTTGATAATCTACAAAAAAATTTAACAAAATGGCTCAGTGGCGCCCCCTTGAAATTTTCAAAAAGGCCTTTCCTATTAGGTTTTTTCAACGTAGAACGATGAAATTTGGCAAGTCGATACATTGTGCAAAACTGCTCCAAAAAGTCTCTTGCACCCATATTCCAAACCCAACAGGAAGCCGGAAATTTTGGATCAAATGTGAAATTTTATCGATTTACATTTGAGACCTTGTCGCTGAAGAAAATAGTTGGATAGTCTTCAAAATTGGTCAGACTATTCAGGAGACATATGAGATCTTAAGTTTTCAAAATGGTGAGTTTTCACTCAAGGGTCTGACCTGGGCGTGGTCCCAAAGTCGGCCATTTTTGGGCAAAATACCAAATTCAGAAAATGATTAAAAACTCCGTGATACAACGTTCAATCTTTTTCATTTCTAGCATGTATATGAGATATCCCAGCCTGAACACGACTGCATTGAAATATTACCCATTAGGCCTGGCGCCCCCTAGTGGGAACAGGAAATGGCCTTCTTTACGAGACAGGCTCCTCCTCCAAGGGAAAAAAATCTATTGACCTCAAACCTGTTTCAGGGGAGCCTCAAGACATGTGTTCAGGTCCCTGATGAAAAATATTGAGGTTTCGTTGAAGCGGAGAGGTCCAAACTGGAAGTGAAAATGACCGTCAACAATTTGTCTCGCCAAAAATTTTGAACAGTCATAACTCGGCAGATATGCAACATATCTGCGCCAAACTTTCCGTGTTTGTTGAGAGTCATACCCTGAAGGTTCTTGTAGGGGTCATTTGCATCAACTCTACAGTGCCAACTAGTGGCGACAGAAAGAAGTTTTAAAAAAGGCCTTTCCTATTGGGTTTTTTCAACATAGAGCAAGGAAATTTGGGGAGTAGATACCTTATGCAAAACTGCTCCAAAAAGTCTCTTGCACCCATATTCCAGATCCAACAGGAAATCGGGTATTTTGGATCGAATGTGAAATTTTCATGGGTTCACAGTAAGAGTTTACATTTGGAGGCTTGAATATGCATAAAAACTCACCAAAATTTGCACATACATGCGGCTTTGGATAACGTTCGATAATCTTGCAACGTTACGAAACAATTTAAGAAAATGGCTCAGTGGCGCCCCCTTGAAATTTTCAAAAAGGCCTCTCCATTTAGGTTTTTCTAACATAGAGTGATGAAATTTGGAGAGTCAAAACTTTGTGCAAAACTGCTCCAAAAAGTCTCTTGCACACACATTACAAATCCTACAGGAAATCGGGTATTTTGGATTGAATGTGAAATTTTTATCGATTTACAGTGTGCACATTTTACACCTTGGCACCTAGGGAATTAGTTTGATCATTCTCAAAATTGGCGAGACTGTTCATGAGGCATATGAAATCTTAAGTTATAAAAATGGTGTGTTTTCATTCACGGGCCTGACCTGGGCGGGGCGCCAAATTCTTCCATTTTTTCGCCAAAACACCAAATTCGGAAAATGACTGATAACACCCTCATACAATGTTAAATCTATTTTAAATCTGGCATGTGTGTGAGGTATACCAGCCTGAGCAGGACTGGATTGAAAATTTACCATTTGTGCCTGGCGCCTCCTAGTGGAAACAGGAAATGCCCTTTTTTACGGGACACACTCCTCCTCTAAAGGGAAAAAACCAATCTACCTCAAACCTGCATAAGGGAAGCCTTAAGACCTGTCTTCAGGTGCCTGATGAAAAATATTGAAGTTTCGTTGAAGCGGAGGGGTCCAAACAGGAAAGTGAAAATGACTGTCAACAATTTTTCTCTCCAAAAACTTTGAACAATCATAACTCGGCAGATATAGAACATATCTGCGCCAAACTTCCCGTGCTTGTTGAGAGTCATACCCTGAAGGAACTTGTAGGGGTCATTTGCATCAACCCTACAGCGCCAACTAGTGGCGATAGGAAGTCACTCGTTTTTCCAAAACATGTCCAGTTCTTTTCATGTTGGTCATTGTAGTTTCAAGACCTATTAAAATACTTTTTTACGGCCCATGTCCACGTGTCTCTGTCTGTTGCCGTGACGACCCTTTGTTCGCCATTTAAAGGAAATATTTTTTTTCAGAGACTCAGGCAGCTTATAGAGCCACAATATTTGGCACACTTGGTCGAATTGGCCAAGTTAGAAGATTAATTTTGGTTTTGAATAAGGGCTTGGCTGCACAGCTCAGTAGTGGCTCCTTTTTTGTAGTACTCTCTCCAATAGGGGTTTTTATCTCTTGGGTGTGGGAATGTAATTAGGCGACTTTCGAGCATGTTAGGTTCTAATGAGATGATTAGAGAGGAGGATCTGCCACCACCCTGACCTGCACACAGTCCGAGTTGCGTGACGTCCGAGTTGCGCTAGATTGCGAGGGCCCGTTCAGTCCTGCTTGCAGGCCTAGTTATTATTATTATTATTAGGGCCCGAGCACTAGACGTGCGAAGGCCCTATTGTAATGCAAAGGATTATTATTATTATTAGGGCCCGAGCACTAGGCGTGCGAAGGCCCTATTGTAATGCAAAGGATTATTATTATTATTATTATTAGGGCCCGAGCACTAAGCGTGCGAAGGCCCTATTGTTTTGCAAAGGATTATTTTTTTTTTTATTTTTTTTTATTTTTTTTTTTTTCAGGGCAAATGAAAACGGCCAATTTGGAGGCCTGAACATGCACGAAAAGTCACCAAAATTTGCACATACGTCCGGAAAATTGTAAATTTCGATAATTTTGCAACGTTGCAAAAAAATATAACAAAATGGCTCAGTGGCGCCCCCTTGAAATTTTAAAATTGGCCTATAACATTAGGGTCTGTCAGCGTAGAGCAATGAAATTTGGGGGGTCTATACCTTGTCCAAAACCGCTCCAAAAAAGCATTTACACGCATATTCCAAACCCAACAGGAAATCGGTTATTTTGGATCAAATATGAAATTTTTATCGATTTACAGGGTGCACATTTGAGACCTTTTCGCCGAGGGAGTTAGTTGGATCATCTTCAAAATTGGTGAGACTGTTCAGGAGACATATGAAATCTTAAGTTTCTAAAATGGTGCGTTTTCATTCACGGGTCTGACCTGGGCGTGGTGCCAAAGTCGACCATTTTTTCGGCAAAATGACAAATTCAGTAAATGACTTATAGTTCCTTGACACAACGTTCAATCTTTTTCATATTTGGCATGTATGTGTGGTATCCCACCCTTAACACGAGTGCATTGAAATATTACCCATTAGGTCTAGCGCCCCCTAGTGAGAACAGGAAATGCCTTTTTTTACGAGACAGGTTCCTCCTCCAAGGGAAAAAAATCTGTTGACCTCAAACCTGCATCAGGGGAGCCTTAAGACCTGTGTTCAGGTGCCTGATGAAAAATATTGAGGTTTTGTTGAGGCGGAGGGGTCCAAACAGGAAAGTGAAAATGAACGTCAACAATTTGTCACGCAAAAAACTTTGAACAGTCATAACTCGGCAGATATACAACATATCTGCGCCAAACTTCCCGTGTTTGTTGAGAGTCATACCCTGAAGGTTCTTGTAGGGGTCATTTGCATCAACTCTACAGTGCCAACTAGTGGCGACAGAAAGAAGTTTTAAAAAAGGCCTTTCCTATTGGGTTTTTTCAACATAGAGCAAGGAAATTTGGGGAGTAGATACCTTATGCAAAACTGCTCCAAAAAGTCTCTTGCACCCATTTTCCAAATCCAACAGGAAATCGGGTATTTTGGATCGAATGTGAAATTTTCATGGGTTCACAGTAGGAGTTTACATTTGGAGGCTTGAATATGCACAAAAACTCGTAAAAATTTGCACATACATGCGGCTTTAGATAACGTTCGATAATCTTGCAATGTTACGAAAAAATGTAGCAAAATGCCTCAGTGGCGCCCCCTTGAATTTTTCAAAAAGGCGTTTCCTATTAGGTTTTTTTGACAGAGAGTGATGAAATTTGGGGAGTCGATACCTTGTGCAAAACTGCTCCAAAAAGTCTCTTGCACCCGTATTCCAAATCCAACAGGAAATCGGGTATTTTGGATCGAATGTGAAATTTTTATCGGTTCACAGTAGGAGTTTACATTTGGAGGCTTGAACATGCACGAAAACTCACAAAAATTTGGACATACATGTGGCTTTGCATAACGTTCAATAATCTTGCAACGTTACGAAAACATGTAACAAAATGGCTCAGTGGCGCCCCCTTGAAATTTTCAAAAAGGCCTCTCCATTTAGGTTTTTTCAACGTAGAGGGATGAAATTCGGAGAGTCGATACCTTGTACAAAACTGCTCCAAAAAGTCTCTTGCATGCATATTCCAAACCCAACAGGAAATCGGGTATTTTGGATTGAATGTGAAATTTTTATCGATTTACAGTGTGCACATTTTACACCTTGGCACCTAGGGAATTAGTTTGATCATTCTCAAAATTGGCGAGACTGTTCATGAGGCATATGAAATCTTAAGTTATCAAAATGGTGTGTTTTCATTCACGGGCCTGACCTGGGCGGGGTGCCAAAGTCGGCCATTTTTTCGCCAAAACACCGAATTCGGAAAATGACTGATAACTCCCTCATACAACCTTCAATCTATTTTAAATCTGGCATGTGTGTGAGGTATACCAGCCTGAGCAGGACTGGATTGAAAATTTACCATTTGTGCTTGGCGCCTCCTAGTGGGAACAGGAAATGCCCTTTTTTTACGGGACACACTCCTCCTCTAAAGGGAAAAAATCAATCTACCTCAAAGCTGCATAAGGGAAGCCTTAAGACCTGTCTTCAGGTGCCTGATGAAAAATATTGAAGTTTCGTTGAAGCGGAGGGGTCCAAACAGGAAAGTGAAAATGACTGTCAACAATTTTTCTCTCCAAAAACTTTGAACAGTCATAACTCGGCAGATATACAACATATCTGCGCCAAACTTCCCGTGCTTGTTGAGAGTCATACCCTGAAGGGCCTTGTAGGGGTCATTTGCATCAAACCTACAGCGCCAACTAGTGGCGATAGAAAGTCACTCGTTTTTCCAATACATGTTCAGTTCTTTTCAGGTTGGTCATTGTAGTTTCAAGACCTATTAAAATACTTATTTACGGCCCATGTCCACGTGTCTCTGTCTGTTGCCGTGACGACCCTTTGTTCGCCATTTAAAGGAAATATTTTTTTTCAGAGACTCAGGCAGCTTATAGAGCCACAATATTTGGCACACTTGGTCGAATTGGCCCACTTAGAAGATTAGTTTTGGGTTTTGAATAAGGGCTTGGCTACACAGCTCAGTAGTGGCTCCTTTTTTGTAGTACTCTCTCCAATAGGGGTTTTTGCTACTTTCGAGCATCTTAGGTTCTAATGAGATGATTAGAGAGGAGGATCTGCCACCACCCTGACCTGCACACAGTCCGAGTTGCGTGACGTCCGAGTTGCGCTAGATTGCGAGGGCCCGTTCAGTCCTGCTTGCAGGCCTAGTTATTATTCTTCTTTCTTCATGGCAAATGAAAATGGCCAATTTGGAGGCCTGAACATGCACGAAAAGTCACCAAAATTTGCACATACGTGCAGATTCGCGTAAATTTCGATAATCTTGCGTCGTTTTGAAAAAATGTCAAAAAATGGCTCAGTGGCGCCCCCTTGACCCTTAAAATTTTCAAAAAGGCCTCTCCTCTCAGGTTTTCAACGTAGAGCAATGAAATTTGGGGAGTAGATACCTTATACCTAACTGCTCAAAAAAGCCTCTTGCACCCATATTCCAAATCCAACAGGAAATCGGTTATTTTGGATCGAATCTGAAATTTTTTCGGTTCACAGTTGGAGTTCACATTTGGAGGCTTGAACATGCACGAAAACTCACCAAAATGTGCACATATGTTCAACTTTGCGTAAATTTTGATAATCTTTGAAAAAAATTAACAAAAAGGCTCAGTGGCGCCCCCTTGAAATTTTCAAAAAGGCCTGTCCTATTAGGTTTTTTCAACGTAGAATGATGAAATTTGGTGAGTCGATACATTGTGTAAAACTGCTCCAAAAAGTCTCTTGCACCTATATTCCAAATCCAACAGGAAGTCGGAAATTTTGGATCAAATGCGAAATTTTATCGATTTACATTTGAGACCTTGTCGCTGAAGAAAATAGTTGGATCGTCTTCAAAATTGGTCAGACTATTCAGGAGACATATGAGATCTTAAGTTTTCAAAATGGTGAGTTTTCATCCAAGGGTCTGACCTGGGCGTGGTCCCAAAGTCGGCCATTTTTGGGCAAAATACCAAATTCAGAAAATGATTAAAAACTCCGTGATACAACGTTCAATCTTTTTCATTTCTAGCATGTATATGAGATATCCCAGCCTGAACACGACTGCATTGAAATATTACTCATTAGGCCTGGCGCCCCCTAGTGGGAACAGGAAATGGCCTTCTTTACGAGACAGGCTCCTCCTCCAAGGGAAAAAAATCTATTGACTTCAAACCTGTTTCAGGGGAGCCTCAAGACATGTGTTCAGGTGCCTGATGAAAAATATTGAGGTTTCGTTGAAGCGGAGAGGTCCAAACTGGAAGTGAAAATGACCGTCAACAATTTGTCTCGCCAAAAACTTTGAACAGTCATAACTCGGCAGATATGCAACATATCTGCGCCAAACTTTCCGTGTTTGTTGAGAGTCATACCCTGAAGGTTCTTGTAGGGGTCATTTGCATCAACTCTACAGTGCCAACTAGTGGCGACAGAAAGAAGTTTTAAAAAAGGCCTTTCCTATTGGGTTTTTTCAACATAGAGCGAGGAAATTTGGGGAGTAGATACCTTATGCAAAACTGCTCCAAAAAGTCTCTTGCACCCGTATTCCAAATCCAACAGGAAATCGGGTATTTTGGATCAAATGTGAAATTTTTATCGGTTCACAGTAGGAGTTTACATTTGGAGGCTTGAACATGCACGAAAACTCACAAAAATTTCGACATACATGCGGCTTTGCATAACGTTCAATAATCTTGCAACGTTACGAAAACATGTAAAAAAATGGCTCACTGGCGCCCCCTTGAAATTTTCAAAAAGGCCTCTCCATTTAGGTTTTTCTAACATAGAGTGATGAAATTTGGAGAGTCAAAACTTTGTGCAAAACTGCTCCAAAAAGTCTCTTGCACACACATTCCAAATCCTACAGGAAATCGGGTATTTTGGATTGAATGTGAACTTTTTATCGATTTACAGTGTGCACATTTTACACCTTGGCACCTAGGGAATTAGTTTGATCATTCTCAAAATTAGTGAGACTGTTCATGAGGCATATGAAATCTTAAGTTATAAAAATGGTGTGTTTTCATTCATGGGCCTGACCTGGGCGGGGCGCCAAACTCTTCCATTTTTTCGCCAAAAACCGAATTCGGAAAATGACTGATAACTCCCTCATACAACGTTCAATCTATTTTAAATCTGGCATGTGTGTGAGGTATACCAGCCTGAGCAGGACTGGATTGAAAATTTACCATTTGTGCCTGGCGCCTCCTAGTGGGAACAGGAAATGCCCTTTTTTACGGGACACACTCCTCCTCTAAAGGGAAAAAAATCAATCTACCTCAAACCTGCATAAGGGAAACCTTAAGACCTGTCTTCAGGTGCCTGATGAAAAATATTGAAGTTTCGTTGAAGCGGAGGGGTCCAAACAGGAAAGTGAAAATGACTGTCAACAATTTTTCTCTCCAAAAACTTTGAACAGTCATAACTCGGCAGATATACAAGATATCTGCGCCAAACTTCCCGTGCTTGTTGAGAGTCATACCCTGAAGGGCCTTGTAGGGGTCATTTGCATCAACCCTACAGCGCCAACTAGTGGCGATAGAAAGTCACTCGTTTTTCCAAAACATGTCCAGTTCTTTTCATGTTGGTCATTGTAGTTTCAAGACCTATTAAAATACTTTTTTACGGCCCATGTCCACGTGTCTCTGTCTGTTGCCGTGACGACCCTTTGTTCGCCATTTAAAGGAAATATTTTTTTTCAGAGACTCAGGGAGCTTATAGAGCCACAATAGTTGGCACACTTGGTCGAATTGGCCGAGTTAGAAGATTAATTTTGGTTTTGAATAAGGGCTTGGCTGCACAGCTCAGTAGTGGCTCCTTTTTTGTAGTACTCTCTCCAATAGGGGTTTTTATCTCTTGGGTGTGGGAATGTAAATAGGCGACTTTCGAGCATGTTAGGTTCTAATGAGATGATTAAAGAGGAGGATCTGCCACCACCCTGACCTGCACACAGTCCGAGTTGCGTGACGTCCGAGTTGCGCTAGATTGCGAGGGCCCGTTCAGTCCTGCTTGCAGGCCTAGTTATTATTATTATTCTTCTTTCTTCATGGCAAATGAAAATGGCCAATTTGGAGGCCTGAACATGCACGAAAAGTCACCAAAATTTGCACATACGTGCAGATTCGCGTAAATTTCGATAATCTTGCGTCGTTTTGAAAAAATGTCAAAAAATGGCTCAGTGGCGCCCCCTTGACCCTTAAAATTTTCAAAAAGGCCTCTCCTCTCAGGTTTTCAACGTAGAGCAATGAAATTTGGGGAGTAGATACCTTATGCCTAACTGTTCAAAAAAGCCTCTTGCACCCATATTCCAAATCCAACAGGAAATCGGGTATTTTGGATCGAATGTGAAATTTTTTCGGTTCACAGTTGGAGTTTACGTTTGGAGGCTTGAACATGCACGAAAACTCACCAAAATTTGCACATACATTCAACTTTGCGTAAATTTTGATAATCTACAAAAAAATTTAACAAAATGGCTCAGTGGCGCCCCCTTGAAATTTTCAAAAAGGCCTCTCCTATTAGGTTTTTTCAACGTAGAACAATGAAATTTAGTGAGTCGATACATTGTACAAAACTGCTCCAAAAAGTCTCTTGCACCCATATTCCAAACCCAACAGGAAGCTGGAAATTTTGGGTCAAATGCGAAATTTTATCGATTTACATTTGAGACCTTGTCGCTGAAGGATAAAGTTGGATCGTCTTCAAAATTGGTCAGACTATTCAGGAGACCTATGAGATCTTAAGTTTTCAAAATGGTGTGTTTTCATTCAAGGGTCTGGCCTGGGCGTGGTCCCAAAGTCGGCCATTTTTAGGCAAAATACCAAATTCAGAAAATGATTAAAAACTCCGTGATCCAACGTTCAATCTTTTTCATTTTTAGCATGTTTATGAGATATCCCAGCCTGAACACGACTGCATTGAAATATTACCCATTAGGCCTGGCGCCCCTAGTGGAAACAGGAAATGGCCTTCTTTACGAGACAGGCTCCTCCTCCAAGGGAAAAAAATCTATTGACCTCAAACCTGTTTCAGGGGAGCCTCAAGACATGTGTTCAGGTGCCTGATGAAAAATATTGAGGTTTCGTTGAAGCGGAGAGGTCCAAACTGGAAGTGAAAATGACCGTCAACAATTTGTCTCGCCAAAAACTTTGAACAGTCATAACTCGGCAGATATGCAACATATCTGCGCCAAACTTTCCGTGTTTGTTGAGAGTCATACCCTGAAGGTTCTTGTAGGGGTCATTTGCATCAACTCTACAGTGCCAACTAGTGGCGACAGAAAGAAGTTTTAAAAAAGGCCTTTCCTGTTGGGTTTTTTCAACGTAGAGCAATGAAATTTGGGGAGTAGATACCTTATGCCTAACTGCTCAAAAAAGCCTCTTGCACCCATATTCCAAATCCAACAGAAAATCGGGTATTTTGGATCAAATGTGAAATTTCTGTCCATTTCTAGTACAGTTTACATTTGGAGGCCTGGACATGCACGAAAACTCACCAAATTTTGCACATACATGCGGCTTTGTGTGGATTTCGATAATCTTGCAACGTTACAAAAAAATAACAAAATGGCTCAGTGGCGCCCCCTTGAATTTTTCAAAAAGGCGTTTCCTATTAGGTTTTTTTAACGTAGAGCAATGAAATTTGGGGAGTCGATACCTTGTGCAAAACTGCTCCAAAAAGTCTCTTGCACCCATATTCCAAACCCAACAGGAAATCGGGTATTTTGGATCGAATGTGAAATTTTTATCAATTAACAGGGTGCACATTTGAGACCTTGTCACAGAGGGAATCAATTGGATCATCTTCAAAATTGGTTAGACAATTCAGGAGACCTATGAAATCTAAACTTTTCAAAATGGTGTGTTTTCATTCCTGGGTCTGACCTGGGCGTGGTGCCAAAGTCGGCCATTTTTTCGGCAAAATGACAAATTCAGTAAAGGACTAATAGCTCCTTGAAACAACGTTCAATCTTTTTCATATCTGGCATGTATGTGCGGGATCCCACCCTGAACACGAGTGCATTGAAATATTACTCATTAGGCCTAGCGCCCCCTAGTGGGAACAGGAAATGCCTTTTTTACGAAACAGGCTCCTCCTCCAAGGAAAAAAAAATCTATTCACCTCAAACCTGCATCAGGGGAGCCTGAAGACATGTGTTCAGGTGCCTGATGAAAAATACTGAGGTTTGGTTGAAGCAGAAGGGTCCAACAGGAGAAGTAAAAATGACTGAAGCCATTTCGTCTCACCACAAGTTTTGAACAGTCATAACTTCTACAACATATCTGCGCCAAACATATCGTGCTTGTTGAGTCATAGTCTGAAGGGTCCTGTAGGGGTCATTTGCATCAACCCTACAGCGCCAACTAGTGGCAATAGAAAGTCACTTGTTTTTCCAAAACAGCATTTGTTTAAAGATAATACATTCATGTCATATGAAAAAATAGTACAAGATTTCCAGATCAAAGGGGTCAATTTCCTTCAATACAATAAAATCAGGGCAGCCATCAGAAGCAAATTTCCATCACTAACGGGTACGTTAGACCCACCACCTTTCGTAAATAAAATAATAAATATACATCCTCAACAAAAAAAAATACTTTCAAAAGTATATAAAGCCCTCTCATGTAACAACTCTACTTGCCTACCAATCGAAAAATGGAATAACGAACTTTCGGTAACATTAGATAATAACTATTGGTCCAACATCTGTAAAAATGCATTTATAATGACAAAGAATAAGAACCTTCAGCTTATACAGTTCAAAATACTGCACAGATGGCATATTACTCAATCTAAAATGCACAAAATGGGGTTCTCCCAATCCGATAAATGTATAAGCTGCAACGAAGATATTTCAGATACATACTTTCATGCTCTTTGGCAATGTAAACCAATACAAGATTTCTGGGCACAGATAACGAAGAAACTCTCTTTCCTATTGAACTGCAGGATTCCATTGTCTCCAACTCTTTGTCTGCTTGGCGATCTGAATACAGTGAATATCTCTATCCATCAAACCCGTCCACTACTAGCAAGTCTAACGATAGCCAAAAAAACAATATTGTTGAATTGGAAAAACAAACAAAACATTAGCATTAACCAATGGCTAAATCTAATCATTGAATATATAACATTAGAGAAAATATCTGCCAAACAGACAAATAAAATGGACAAATATGAACAACAGTGGGAAACGGTCGCAAGAATGATGAACATAGACTAAGGATTCTCTCTCACCTGCGAAGGAATGCCACAAAAATAATAAAATTGTATACATAAATGGATGTATGCGGGGTGTCCAGGGAAGTTGTATGCATCCTTCTGCAGCTGGAAACTGGACATGTTTAAATCCGAATTGTTTTATACACTCCCAACAGCATGTAATAAATAATTTTTCTTCCTTCACAGTTTAGTCGGTCAATGGGCTTATTTTACAAGGATACTCATGGACAATTTGGTTTCCAGCTGCTGGGGATCATATGCAACTTTTTTTGGAACACCCTATATATTACTTATCAGACTTGGAACAATTAAGGAACTATGCGTAAATAATACACTTCACTGGTCCTTGGCATACATCTAATGGTGTTTGATAAACCTCTTCTTCTATCAGCTTTACAGGTGGAGTTTGTTGGCGTCCTGCCCTGGGCCGTCCCGCCGCCGGTCTTGGCCCCCGGGATTTTCGGCCGGGGCTTGTCCGGTTGCGTCTGGCTGTGCGGGGGGTCCCGTCGGGCGCGCGCTGGTGTCGTGGGCGGGTGGGGGGGCCGTGCGGGTGCCGGTCCGGGGCCGCGGCCCTTCCCCGGCCGGCCGGGTTGGGGTGGGGGCCGGGGGGTGTATGCGGCAGCCATGGTTCCCTCCCAGGTCCGCCCGGCCGGAGCCGCGTCTCCCTGTACCGGGTGCCGGGGAGGTGCCCTCTGGTGCCATACCGCGCGCCCCTCTTGGCCCGGGGGTGGGTTGTGGGGGGTGCGCTTCTCTCCCCTTGGTCTGTTTCCGGCTCTGTCTGCCTCCCTGGGCCGCGGCGGCCGCGGCTGCCCCCCGGCCGGCGGGGTCGTTAGCGGGGCCTCTTGGGGCCCGCGGGGCCTAGGGTGAGGCTTGTTGTCCCTTGCCGGTGGGGTGGACGCCCCCTGGTCGCCGGCGCTTGGTGTGGCGCCTGCTCGGGGTGCGGGGTGGGTGCTCGGTGGGTGGGAGGGGGGTGGGCGGTCGCGGAGGCGCCGTGGGTGTTCTGGGGCGGGGATTGATCGGGGCCCTGACGCTTCTTCCGCCCTGGGGCCGGTGGTTCTGGTGGACGGGGCCACGCCCGCGGGAGCCTGCCTCTTAACTCACGCACTTCTCACTTCGGCACTGTAAATATTTTTCACCCTGGCACTTACATGCTCATACATTTCTCCGGGGAGAGTTGGGACGGGGCTTTACAGTCCCAGCCCGACTCCCCCCTGTTTTTAATGCACCACACACCAAGGTTGTGGGATGGTTGGGACCTGCTGGGGGGGGGGGGGGGCCTCACGGCTGCCTCCTCACCACAGGCCCCGCCATCCCTGCACCTTTTTTAAATGCACCACACACATCATACTCCACAGGAGAGCTCTGGCAAAGGGCGGTGGGACGGGCGGCTGGACAGAAACTCCATGCTGCGGTCCCACTGCCCCAAGCCAAGCTCTCCTATTTTAATGCATACATTGCACTACCCTCCCCTCACACCCCCATCACGGTGCTGGGTGATGGCTGCCAGTCGGGAACCTGGCAGCCACAGTAATAGGGTGGTAGGTGGGTCCCACACTTTTTCTATATGGCGTGGCTCCCGGGGTGTGGCCTCCCCTCTGCCTCGGCTGCCGGCCGCGGGAGTGGGTTGGGGGGTCGGGTCTCCGATCTTGCGTCGCCCCATGGCAGTCCCTGGGCGTTCTCCTGCCTCCGCCTTCCCCTCTCTTCTCTGGCTGGGCGTCCGCCCTGCGCTCCGTCGCGGGTCGCTGGCTGGGCGCCGGTGTATCAGCGGGGTGTCGCCTGCACCGGCGGGGGGCCCTGCCTTGCCTGGGGCTTGGTGGGCCGCTGGGGGTCCCGTGGCGTGCCGTGCCGGTTGGGGGGCTGTGGCTCGTGGTCCGGGTGGGCGGGCGGGGGTGGGTGTAGGCGTGGGGTTGGTGATGCGTCCCCTCCTGCCATCCCTGAAGGCCGGTTGATGGGCGCGCGGGTGGCCCGGGGGACCACCCTGGGTCCCGGGGGGGGGTGACGGTGGCTCCTTTGCTGGGCGGTTGGAGGAGGGATGGGCTGCGCATGGATCCCCCCGCCCCCCCGCCCGCCCTCCCTCCCCGGGCTGGCTGGGTGTGGGCCGTGGCCCTGGGTTGGTGCCCGCGCGGTCTCTCCGCCCGTCTGCGTGGCTGTCGCGCGCCCGGTGGGGCTTGCGTGCTGCTGGATGTGGTAGGGCATGCTCGGGTTGGGGGTTCCGGTGCCGGGATTGGCGATGTGGCGGCGTAGGGTTGGTCGCCAACGGGCTTTCACTCATAAGAGATTCACACGATTACTGGGTTCTAGATCACAGAACTGATTTGTGTACACTCTACCCCTTTCAATCACTTAGTTTATAGTCTTATAGACACCCCCACCCCCATTCTCCTCTTTCACTGGCCAATAGGCCCCCACATGGTGTAAACCGGAAATACATCTCGCTGACGATAGCACCAGCATATTAGTAACTAGTTTAGATGTTCAATGTATTTCTTGTTGTTGTTTGTGTATGTGTTTCTTTTCTTTCTTCTCTTGTATTTCTTTTCTTCTGTCCCCCCATAATCCCTTCCTGTTCGCTGCTTTGTCATAATAAAAAGGTATTTTGAATGATCACAATGGGAGTATGTCAGACTCTCAATGTGAAACATTAAAACTGTTCAGAATCCGGGCACTTAGACTTCCATTCTCTGTGTCAAATAGCTGAACAGGACAGGTTTAAAAAAAAAAAAAAAAAAAAAAAAAAAAGAAAGTCACTCATTTTTTTAAATATATGTCCAGTTCTTTTCAGGTTGGTCATTGTAGTTTCAAGACCTTTTAAAATACTTATTTTACGGCCCATGTCCACATGTCTCTGTCTGTTGCTGTGATGACCCTTTATTCGCTCCTTTTTTGTAGTCCTCTGTCCAATAGGGGTTTTTATCTCTTAGGTGTGTGAATGTAAAGAGGCAACTTTCGCGCATGTTAGGTTCTAATGAGATGATTAGAGAGGACGATCTGCCACCACCCTGACCTGCACACTGTCCGAGTTGCGTGACGTCCGAGTTGCGCTAGATTGCGAGGGCCCGTTCAGTCCTGCTTGCAGGCCTAGTTATTATTATTATTCTTCTTTCTTCATGGCAAATGAAAATGGCCAATTTGGAGGCCTGAACATGCACGAAAAGTCACCAAAATTTGCACATACGTGCAGATTCGCGTAAATTTCGATAATCTTGCGTCGTTTTGAAAAAATGTCAAAAAATGGCTCAGTGGCGCCCCCTTGACCCTTAAAATTTTCAAAAAGGCCTCTCCTCTCAGGTTTTCAACGTAGAGCAATGAAATTTGGGGAGTAGATACCTTATGCCTAACTGTTCAAAAAAGCCTCTTGCACCCATATTCCAAATCCAACAGGAAATCGGGTATTTTGGATCGAATGTGAAATTTTTTCGGTTCACAGTTGGAGTTTACGTTTGGAGGCTTGAACATGCACGAAAACTCACCAAAATTTGCACATACATTCAACTTTGCGTAAATTTTGATAATCTCCAAAAAAATTTAACAAAATGGCTCAGTGGCGCCCCCTTGAAATTTTCAAAAAGGCCTCTCCTATTAGGTTTTTTCAACGTAGAACAATGAAATTTAGTGAGTCGATACATTGTACAAAACTGCTCCAAAAAGTCTCTTGCACCCATATTCCAAACCCAACAGGAAGCTGGAAATTTTGGGTCAAATGCGAAATTTTATCGATTTACATTTGAGACCTTGTCGCTGAAGGATAAAGTTGGATCGTCTTCAAAATTGGTCAGACTATTCAGGAGACCTATGAGATCTTAAGTTTTCAAAATGGTGTGTTTTCATTCAAGGGTCTGGCCTGGGCGTGGTCCCAAAGTCGGCCATTTTTAGGCAAAATACCAAATTCAGAAAATGATTAAAAACTCCGTGATCCAACGTTCAATCTTTTTCATTTTTAGCATGTTTATGAGATATCCCAGCCTGAACACGACTGCATTGAAATATTACCCATTAGGCCTGGCGCCCCTAGTGGAAACAGGAAATGGCCTTCTTTACGAGACAGGCTCCTCCTCCAAGGGAAAAAAATCTTTTGACCTCAAACCTGTTTCAGGGGAGACTCAAGACATGTGTTCAGGTGCCTGATGAAAAATATTGAGGTTTCGTTGAAGCGGAGAGGTCCAAACTGGAAGTGAAAATGACCGTCAACAATTTGTCTCGCCAAAAACTTTGAACAGTCATAACTCGGCAGATATGCAACATATCTGCGCCAAACTTTCCGTGTTTGTTGAGAGTCATACCCTGAAGGTTCTTGTAGGGGTCATTTGCATCAACTCTACAGTGCCAACTAGTGGCGACAGAAAGAAGTTTTAAAAAAGGCCTTTCCTGTTGGGTTTTTTCAACGTAGAGCAATGAAATTTGGGGAGTAGATACCTTATGCCTAACTGCTCAAAAAAGCCTCTTGCACCCATATTCCAAATCCAACAGAAAATCGGGTATTTTGGATCAAATGTGAAATTTCTGTCCATTTCTAGTACAGTTTACATTTGGAGGCCTGGACATGCACGAAAACTCACCAAATTTTGCACATACATGCGGCTTTGTGTGGATTTCGATAATCTTGCAACGTTACAAAAAAATGTAACAAAATGGCTCAGTGGCGCCCCCTTGAATTTTTCAAAAAGGCGTTTCCTATTAAGTTTTTTTAACGTAGAGCAATGAAATTTGGGGAGTCGATACCTTGTGCAAAACTGCTCCAAAAAGTCTCTTGCACCCATATTCCAAACCCAACAGGAAATCGGGTATTTTGGATCGAATGTGAAATTTTTATCAATTAACAGGGTGCACATTTGAGACCTTGTCACAGAGGGAATCAATTGGATCATCTTCAAAATTGGTTAGACAATTCAGGAGACCTATGAAATCTAAACTTTTCAAAATGGTGTGTTTTCATTCATGGGTCTGACCTGGGCGTGGTGCCAAAGTCGGCCATTTTTTCGGCAAAATGACAAATTCAGTAAAGGACTAATAGCTCCTTGAAACAACGTTCAATCTTTTTCATATCTGGCATGTATGTGCGGGATCCCACCCTGAACACGAGTGCATTGAAATATTACTCATTAGGCCTAGCGCCCCCTAGTGGGAACAGGAAATGCCTTTTTTACGAAACAGGCTCCTCCTCCAAGGAAAAAAAAATCTATTCACCTCAAACCTGCATCAGGGGAGCCTGAAGACATGTGTTCAGGTGCCTGATGAAAAATACTGAGGTTTGGTTGAAGCAGAAGGGTCCAACAGGAGAAGTAAAAATGACTGAAGCCATTTCGTCTCACCACAAGTTTTGAACAGTCATAACTTCTACAACATATCTGCGCCAAACATATCGTGCTTGTTGAGTCATAGTCTGAAGGGTCCTGTAGGGGTCATTTGCATCAACCCTACAGCGCCAACTAGTGGCAATAGAAAGTCACTCATTTTTTTAAATATATGTCCAGTTCTTTTCAGGTTGGTCATTGTAGTTTCAAGACCTTTTAAAATACTTATTTTACGGCCCATGTCCACATGTCTCTGTCTGTTGCTGTGATGACCCTTTATTCGCTCCTTTTTTGTAGTCCTCTGTCCAATAGGGGTTTTTATCTCTTAGGTGTGTGAATGTAAAGAGGCAACTTTCGCGCATGTTAGGTTCTAATGAGATGATTAGAGAGGACGATCTGCCACCACCCTGACCTGCACACTGTCCGAGTTGCATGACGTCCGAGTTGCGCTAGATTGCGAGGGCCCGTTCAGTCCTGCTTGCAGGCCTAGTTATTATTATTATTATTATTAGGGCCCGAGCACTAGGCGTGCGAAGGCCCTATTGTAATGCAAAGGATTATTATTATTATTATTATTATTATTCTTCTTTCTTCATGGCAAATGAAAATGGCCAATTTGGAGGCCTGAACATGCACGAAAAGTCACCAAAATTTGCACATACGTGCAGATTCGCGTAAAATTTGATAATCTTGCGTCGTTTTGAAAAAATTTCAAAAAATGGCTCAGTGGCGCCCCCTTGACCCTTAAAATTTTCAAAAAGGCCTCTCCTCTCAGGTTTTCAACGTAGAGCGATGAAATTTGGGGAGTAGATACCTTATGCCTAACTGTTCAAAAAAGCCTCTTGCACCCATATTCCAAATCCGACAGGAAATCGGATATTTTGGATCAAATGTGAAATTTTTTCGGTTCACAGTTGGAGTTTACGTTTGGAGGCCTGAACATGCACGAAAACTCACCAAAATTTGCACATACATGCAACTTTGCGTAAATTTTGATAATCTACAAAAAAATTTAACAAAATCGCTCAGTGGCGCCCCCTTGAAATTTTCAAAAAGGCCTTTCCTATTAGGTTTTTTCAACGTAGAATGATGAAATTTGGTGAGTCGATACATTGCGTAAAACTGCTCCAAAAAGTCTCTTGCACCTATATTCCAAATCCAACAGGAAGTCGGAAATTTTGGATCAAATGCGAAATTTTATCGATTTACATTTGAGACCTTGTCGCTGAAGAAAATAGTTGGATCGTCTTCAAAATTGGTCAGACTATACAGGAGACATATGAGATCTTAAGTTTTCAAAATGGTGAGTTTTCATCCAAGGGTCTGGCCTGGGCGTAGTCCCAAAGTTGGCCATTTTTGGGCAAAACACCAAATTCAGAAAATGATTAAAAACTCCGTGATACAACGTTCAATCTTTTTCATTTCTAGCAAGTATATGAGATATCCCAGCCTGAACACGACTGCATTTAAATTTTACCCATTAGGCTTGGCGCCCCCTAGTGGGAACAGGAAATGGCCTTCTTTACGAGACAGGCTCCTCCTCCAAGGGAAAAAAATCTATTGACCTCAAACCTGTTTCAGGGGAGCCTCAAGACATGTGTTCAGGTGCCTAATGAAAAATATTGAGGTTTTGTAGAAGCGGAGAGGTACAAACTGGAAGTGAAAATAACCGTCAACAATTTGTCTCGCCAAAAACTTTGAACAGTCATAACTCGGCAGATATACAACATATCTGCGCCAAACTTCCCGTGTTTGTTGAGAGTCATACCCTGAAGGTTCGTGTAGGGGTCATTTGCATCAACTCTACAGTGCCAACTAGTGGCGACAGAAAGAAGTTTTAAAAAAGGCCTTTCCTATTGGGTTTTTTCAACATAGAGCAAGGAAATTTGGGGAGTAGATACCTTATGCAAAACTGCTCCAAAAAGTCTCTTGCACCCATATTCCAAATCCAACAGGAAATCGGGTATTTTGGATCGAATGTGAAATTTTCATGGGTTCACAGTAAGAGTTTACATTTGGAGGCTTGAATATGCATAAAAACTCACCAAAATTTGCACATTCATGCGGCTTTGGATAACGTTCGATAATCTTGCAACGTTACGAAACAATTTAACAAAATGGCTCAGTGGCGCCCCCTTGAATTTTTCAAAAAGGCCTCTCCATTTAGGTTTTTCTCACATAGAGTGATGAAATTTGGAGAGTCAAAACTTTGTGCAAAACTGCTCCAAAAAGTCTCTTGCACACACATTCCAAATCCTACAGGAAATCGGGTATTTTGGATTGAATGTGAACTTTTTATCGATTTACAGTGTGCACATTTTACACCTTGGCACCTAGGGAATTAGTTTGATCATTCTCAAAATTGGCGAGACTGTTCATGAGGCATATGAAATCTTAAGTTATAAAAATGGTGTGTTTTCATTCACGGGCCTGACCTGGGCGGGGCGCCAAATTCTTCCATTTTTTCGCCAAAACACCGAATTCGGAAAATGACTGATAACTCCCTCATACAACGTTCAATCTATTTTAAATCTGGCATGTGTGTGAGGTATACCAGCCTGAGCAGGACTGGATTGAAAATTTACCATTTGTGCCTGGCGCCTCCTAGTGGGAACAGGAAATGCCCTTTTTTACGGGACACACTCCTCCTCTAAAGGAAAAAATCAATCTACCTCAAACCTGCATAAGGGAAACCTTAAGACCTGTCTTCAGGTGCCTGATGAAAAATATTGAAGTTTCGTTGAAGCGGAGGGGTCCAAACAGGAAAGTGAAAATGACTGTCAACAATTTTTCTCTCCAAAAACTTTGAACAGTCATAACTCGGCAGATATACAAGATATCTGCGCCAAACTTCCCGTGCTTGTTGAGAGTCATACCCTGAAGGGCCTTGTAGGGGTCATTTGCATCAACCCTACAGCGCCAACTAGTGGCGATAGAAAGTCACTCGTTTTTCCAAAACATGTCCAGTTCTTTTCATGTTGGTCATTGTAGTTTCAAGACCTATTAAAATACTTTTTTACGGCCCATGTCCACGTGTCTCTGTCTGTTGCCGTGACGACCCTTTGTTCGCCATTTCAAGGAAATATTTTTTTTCAGAGATTCAGGGAGCTTATAGAGCCACAATAGTTGGCACACTTGGTCGAATTGGCCCAGTTAGAAGATTAATTTTGGTTTTGAATAAGGGCTTGGCTGCACAGCTCAGTAGTGGCTCCTTTTTTGTAGTACTCTCTCCAATAGGGGTTTTTATCTCTTGGGTGTGGGAATGTAAATAGGCGACTTTCGAGCATGTTAGGTTCTAATGAGATGATTAGAGAGGAGGATCTGCCACCACCCTGACCTGCACACAGTCCGAGTTGCGTGACGTCCGAGTTGCGCTAGATTGCGAGGGCCCGTTCAGTCCTGCTTGCAGGCCTAGTTATTATTATTATTATTATTCTTTCTTCATGGCAAATGAAAATGGCCAATTTGGAGGCCTGAACATGCACGAAAAGTCACCAAAATTTGCACATACGTGCAGATTCGCGTAAATTTCGATAATCTTGCGTCGTTTTGAAAAAATGTCAAAAAATGGCTCAGTGGCGCCCCCTTGACCCTTAAAATTTTCAAAAAGGCCTCTCCTCTCAGGTTTTCAACGTAGAGCAATGAAATTTGGGGAGTAGATACCTTATGCCTAACTGTTCAAAAAAGCCTCTTGCACCCATATTCCAAATCCAACAGGAAATCGGGTATTTTGGATCGAATGTGAAATTTTTTCGGTTCACAGTTGGAGTTTACGTTTGGAGGCTTGAACATGCACGAAAACTCACCAAAATTTGCACATACATTCAACTTTGCGTAAATTTTGATAATCTACAAAAAAATTTAACAAAATGGCTCAGTGGCGCCCCCTTGAAATTTTCAAAAAGGCCTCTCCTATTAGGTTTTTTCAACGTAGAACAATGAAATTTAGTGAGTCGATACATTGTACAAAACTGCTCCAAAAAGTCTCTTGCACCCATATTCCAAACCCAACAGGAAGCTGGAAATTTTGGGTCAAATGCGAAATTTTATCGATTTACATTTGAGACCTTGTCGCTGAAGGATAAAGTTGGATCGTCTTCAAAATTGGTCAGACTATTCAGGAGACCTATGAGATCTTAAGTTTTCAAAATGGTGTGTTTTCATTCAAGGGTCTGGCCTGGGCGTGGTCCCAAAGTCGGCCATTTTTAGGCAAAATACCAAATTCAGAAAATGATTAAAAACTCCGTGATCCAACGTTCAATCTTTTTCATTTTTAGCATGTTTATGAGATATCCCAGCCTGAACACGACTGCATTGAAATATTACCCATTAGGCCTGGCGCCCCTAGTGGAAACAGGAAATGGCCTTCTTTACGAGACAGGCTCCTCCTCCAAGGGAAAAAAATCTATTGACCTCAAACCTGTTTCAGGGGAGCCTCAAGACATGTGTTCAGGTGCCTGATGAAAAATATTGAGGTTTCGTTGAAGCGGAGAGGTCCAAACTGGAAGTGAAAATGACCGTCAACAATTTGTCTCGCCAAAAACTTTGAACAGTCATAACTCGGCAGATATGCAACATATCTGCGCCAAACTTTCCGTGTTTGTTGAGAGTCATACCCTGAAGGTTCTTGTAGGGGTCATTTGCATCAACTCTACAGTGCCAACTAGTGGCGACAGAAAGAAGTTTTAAAAAAGGCCTTTCCTGTTGGGTTTTTTCAACATAGAGCAAGGAAATTTGGGAAGTAGATACCTTATGCCTAACTGCTCAAAAAAGCCTCTTGCACCCATATTCCAAATCCAACAGAAAATCGGGTATTTTGGATCAAATGTGAAATTTCTGTCCATTTCTAGTACAGTTTACATTTGGAGGCCTGGACATGCACGAAAACTCACCAAATTTTGCACATACATGCGGCTTTGTGTGGATTTCGATAATCTCTCAACGTTACAAAAAAATGTAACAAAATGGCTCAGTGGCGCCCCCTTGAATTTTTCAAAAAGGCGTTTCCTATTAGGTTTTTTTAACGTAGAGCAATGAAATTTGGGGAGTCGATACCTTGTGCAAAACTGCTCCAAAAAGTCTCTTGCACCCATATTCCAAACCCAACAGGAAATCGGGTATTTTGGATCGGATGTGAAATTTTTATCAATTAACAGGGTGCACATTTGAGACCTTGTCACAGAGGGAATCAATTGGATCATCTTCAAAATTGGTTAGACAATTCAGGAGACCTATGAAATCTAAACTTTTCAAAATGGTGTGTTTTCATTCCTGGGTCTGACCTGGGCGTGGTGCCAAAGTCGGCCATTTTTTCGGCAAAATGACAAATTCAGTAAAGGACTAATAGCTCCTTGAAACAACGTTCAATCTTTTTCATATCTGGCATGTATGTGCGGGATCCCACCCTGAACACGAGTGCATTGAAATATTACTCATTAGGCCTAGCGCCCCCTAGTGGGAACAGGAAATGCCTTTTTTACGAAACAGGCTCCTCCTCCAAGGAAAAAAAAATCTATTCACCTCAAACCTGCATCAGGGGAGCCTGAAGACATGTGTTCAGGTGCCTGATGAAAAATACTGAGGTTTGGTTGAAGCAGAAGGGTCCAACAGGAGAAGTAAAAATGACTGAAGCCATTTCGTCTCACCACAAGTTTTGAACAGTCATAACTTCTACAACATATCTGCGCCAAACATATCGTGCTTGTTGAGTCATAGTCTGAAGGGTCCTGTAGGGGTCATTTGCATCAACCCTACAGCGCCAACTAGTGGCAATAGAAAGTCACTCATTTTTTTAAATATATGTCCAGTTCTTTTCAGGTTGGTCATTGTAGTTTCAAGACCTTTTAAAATACTTATTTTACGGCCCATGTCCACATGTCTCTGTCTGTTGCTGTGATGACCCTTTATTCGCTCCTTTTTTGTAGTCCTCTGTCCAATAGGGGTTTTTATCTCTTAGGTGTGTGAATGTAAAGAGGCAACTTTCGCGCATGTTAGGTTCTAATGAGATGATTAGAGAGGACGATCTGCCACCACCCTGACCTGCACACTGTCCGAGTTGCGTGACGTCCGAGTTGCGCTAGATTGCGAGGGCCCGTTCAGTCCTGCTTGCAGGCCTAGTTTTAAATGGTTTCTATTTTTGAAATTTTAATAATTTATTTTTTTAAATAAAAAAGGGGGGGCAATGTTTATATATCTGTCGTTCTGGATGAAAACTATTTTTATATTTTGCTTCATCAAAAAAAAAAAAGATATTCTTTTTTGTCAAAAAATAGATTTCAAAAAACAGTAAATATTCTCATTTTAATTTTTAAAAAAAGTTATTCTTTAAAATTTTTTTTAATTTAAATTTTAAATTTTCAAACTTTTTTTCATTAAAAAAGGCAAAGTAAATATTCTTATCTTAAATTTTTTTAAAGTAAAAAATAAAAAATAGTAAAAATTATAAATTTCTATAGTTCTGGGTTGTTTCTGTAAAAAGATATACATTACTTTGTATCATTTAAAGGAAAAGTTTTTTTTTTTAAAGAATTAAATCTTACCAATTTAAAAAAAAAAAAACTTTTTTTTTTTTTTTTAAAACACTGGGAACGTTCATTCGGTGCCATTTCAAATTGATTGGACGTCAACTAAAAATACAACTCATTTCAATTCAAACCAGAATACTTGACTTCAATACTAACAGGCAAATCGGCGTAGAAGTAGTGCTTCCTGTCAAAAAGCGATGTCTCGTTGATGCGGCAGTTGAGCGCCAAGCCCGTCGTCACGGCTGCCTCCACGCATCGTTTGTTCAGAACCTGGCCGGACACACACACACAAAAAAAGTGATTTATTAAGGAACTATAATGAGTTTATGATTAAAACTTACAGGTAACGTGCCAGGTAAGGAAGCGTCGAAGAAGGACACGAGAGAGTTCGGCGGAGATAGAAATTGGACTTGCGAGCCGGAGAACATTTTAGTTCGAGAGTGAATCTGGGCGTGGATCTCCAGGCCGACGACGCCTTCCAGGTGCGTGGGAACACTGGAAAATAAAGGTGCTGCCACCCTTAAAGTTCAAATGGATTGGACGTCCACTAGTGATAAACGTATTCCAATTAACAGCAGAAGGATGAAAAGAGCTTGTTTTTCTGTTTATTAGTTGTATTGTACAATATCCTGGAATTATTTTTTGACCCTTGCATTGCTTATCGTATCGTGAGCTACAAAGAGGTTCCCACCCTTAATGACTACAGCGACAAAGTTGCAAAATTCATCCAAAGAAAGTTCTAGTTAAATCTAGTTTGTAAAATGCATCAAACATAATAAACTTAAAAATTTGCAAAGCTAACGAGGCAAACTTGTACTATCACGATAATTATTTATACAAAGCTAATATATTCATATATGCTAATCAGTACTTATACAGGAGAATATGAAGAGATAAATGAATAAAATATTAGGAGTAAAAAACAAAACAAAACATGAATGACCATGACAACAGTGCCAGCCTGTAGATAAGCTAGGTTAGCCGCGACACACCATTATACCACATTTTTATCGTTTTCACCAACCTTCTATTGTTATGCAGGAGCTGACTATCATTTCGCGAAGATTCCAAATTTAATCTCCGTATAGTAAAAGACGTATTAGGACACAATAATAACGTTCTTTTAATCATTTTGAACCGAAACGGTACAGCAGCAGCGGAGGCTGCCATGTTGGTTTATAAAGCGCGGCTACCTATGGGAAATGTAGTTCTAAAGGCGTTGTTGTTGTTTTTACATTAGTAGGTTTAAACTACAAATCCCAGGGAAGAATAAATAGTACATGCCCGTGTTAACTTTTGGCGCTGTTCACTTAGCGTCAAGTTGCATTAAGAAAGAAAAACAAATAAGCGGAAACGTTATGTGTAATTCAACAAGCATAAAGTTGCAATGTCATGGCAAAAAGTAAAAAGTTATACAACAAAATTGTTATTTTTCTCAATGATAGCAAAAGATTGGCAGTGTTTTGATATGTGGGGATTACTCGTGCGTGGTGCACAAACGCACTAACAATCTGCACAGTATGTGGTGCGTACAAGAAACTATCTAGTACACACCAGATAGTTTGTGGTGCACACTAGAAACAATCTGGTGTGCACCAGATAGTATGTGGTGGGCACAAGAAACTATCTGGTACGCATGAGAAAGAATTTGGTATGCAACAGATAGTATGTGGTGCACACTAGAAACTACCTGGTCCGCATGTGTAACTATCTGGTGCGCACCAGATAATATGTGGTGCGCACAAGAAACTATCTGGTACGCATAAGAAACAATTTGGTACACAACAGATAGTATGTGGTGCACACTAAAAACTACCTGGTCCGCACGTGGAACTATCTGGTGTACACCATATAGTATATGATGCGCACTAGTAGAAACTATCTGGTGCACACCAGATAGATAAAAAAAATACATTCTTTAAGATATAAAGCCCTAAAGGGACCTAGACAAGATTAAAATATATTTAAACCATCTTTTGCGCACCAGATAGTATGTGGTACGCACAGGAAACAATCTGGTGCGCATCTGAAACAATCTGGTGCATACCAGATAGTATGTGGTGCGCACAAGAAACTATCTGGTACGCATGAGAAAGAATTTGGTATGCAACAGATAGTATGTGGTGCACACTAAAAACTACCTGGTCCGCACGTGGAACTATCTGGTGCACACCATATAGTATATGATGCGCACTAGTAGAAACTATCTGGTGCACACCAGATAGATTAAAAAAATACATTCTTTAAGATATAAAGCCCTAAAGGGACCTAGACAAAATTAAAATATATTTAAACCATCTCGTGCGCACCAGATAGTATGTGGTGCGCACAAGAAACTATCTGGTGCGCACCAGATAGTGTATGAAGCGCACTAGAAACTACCTGGTGCACACATGCAATAATCTGGTGTGCACCAGATAGTCTGTCATGCGCACTAAATATTATCTGGTGTGCACCAGATAGTATGTGATGCGCACTAGAAACTACCTAATGCTCACCAGATAGTGGTGCACACATGCAATAATCTGGTGTGCACCACATAGTCTGTCATGCGCACTAAATATTATCTGGTGTGCACCAGATAGTATATGATGCACACTAGAAACTACCTAATGCTCACCAGATAGTGCATGATACGCACTAGAAACTATCTGGTGCACACGTGCAATAACCAGATAGTATGTGGTGCGCACGAGAAACAATCTGGTGCATACCAGATAGTATGTGGTGCGCACAAGAAACTATCTGGTATGCATAAGAAACAATTTTGTACGCAACAGATAGTATGTGGTGCACACTAGAAACAATCTGATGCGCACCAGATAGTATGTCATGCGCAATAGAAACTATCTGGTATGCACCAGATAGTATGTGGTGCGCACTAGAAACAATCTGGTGCGTACGAGAAGCAATCTGGTGCGCACCAGATAGTATGTGATGCACACTAGAAACTATCTGGTGCTCACCAGATAATATATGGTGCACACTAGAAACAACCTGTTGCGCACCAGATAGTATGTCATGTGCACTACAAACTATCTGGTGCGCACCAGATAGTGTATGAAGCGCACTAGAAACTACCTGGTGCACACATGCAATAATCTGGTGTGCACCAGATAGTCTGTCATGCGCACTAAATATTATCTGGTGTGAACCAGATAGTATGTGATGCGCACTAGAAACTACCTAATGCTCACCAGATAGTGGTGCACACATGCAATAATCTGGTGTGCACCACATAGTCTGTCATGCGCACTAAATATTATCTGGTGTGCACCAGATAGTATATGATGCGCACTAGAAACTACCTAATGCTCACCAGATAGTGCATGATACGCACTAGAAACTATCTGGTGCACACGTGCAATAACCAGATAGTATGTGGTGCGCACGAGAAACAATTTGGTGCGCACCAGATTGTTTCTAGTGCACACCACGCCAGATAGGATGTGGTGTGCACTAGAAACAATCTGACAGACCAGACTGGTGCGCACCAGGTTGTTTCAGATGCGAACCAGATTGTTTCCTGTGCGCACCACATACTATCTGGTGTGTACCAGATGGTTTAAATGTATTTTATTTCTGTCTAGGTCCCTTTAGGACTCTATTTTTAGTTTATATATGTTGTTTTATATCGACTTTCAGCATAAATGTAACTAAAGAAGGCAGTTTAAAGTGTGTGCTATCCCTCAGCCATCATTTTTCCTTTACTATTTGATCTCTTACGAGAAGGCATGTTTGCTGGAGGTCAAAATTTCTTTTGATGGCAAAATTAAAAAAAAAAAAAAACTTGTCGCATCAGCTATCTTTTCTGTTTACACTCGCTTGGAACGCTTTGAGGTCGCAACTGGTACCATCCGAGTGGGATAATGCTGATTTCCCACTTTCAACGAATGCAGCAGAAATACCATCTTTCCCAGAGCATGTGAAGGCAGCAATACACGTTCAAGCGTGGTCTCCCTCGGATAGTGTAGTTTTTAAAGGCGTGTTACACACGTGAGATGCTAGTATTTAAACTACAAGTCCCAAAGTGTTCGTAAAAACGACGCATTTCCGGGTTGGCGCTTGGCGGGACCGGTCATTACGTGAGCTCCGAGTTTCAAGGCAACTAACTTCAACATGCTGGCAACAAACGGAAATAAATTTGAAGATGGTCCCGTGAACGGAACCGCTTCACATGCCGATACCTCGGCGAAGGAGCGCTTCACATTTAGCCCGGAGCCGAGCGTGGAGGACATCCGTCGCTTGCAAGCAGAATTCACCGACGAGCGTGACTGGAACAAGTTCCACCAACCTCGCAATCTGCTCCTGGCAATGGTGGGCGAGGTAGGCGAAGTGTCGGAGCTTTTCCAGTGGAAGGGCGAGGTGGCCGAGGGCCTGCCCGACTGGAGCGACTCGGAGCGGGAGCAACTCGCCCACGAGCTGAGCGATGTCTTCATCTACCTGGTGGAGCTAGCCGAGAAGTGCCGCGTGGATCTGCCCCAAGCCGTGCTCCGCAAAATGGCCCTGAACAGACTCAAGTACCCCGCCAGCAAAGTTCACGGCTCGGCAAAAAAGTACACTGAATACAAGGAGTGACTTTGAAGTTGTTTTGGACTTTTGGCAATCATGACTTCGGATGCTTTTTTTTTTTTTTTTGACATCTGGAATGGTGTTTGAACGTTAGAGACAGTTGACTTTTTTTTATTTTTTTTAGATTTTTATTTCCAAGGCTCATGTAAATTCTTATAAAAGAGAACCCGTACACATGTAATTTATAAATTCTTGTGACGTTCAGGCACGTCACGGAAAACTTGTTTCTTCTGTTTTGTTTACATGAGCGTTTGTTGAAGCACATAACCAAAGTAAAGGTTCTTTAACAAACATAACCTTTTTGACTTATTCACTTCTAAAAGGAGTCAAATATGGGTCTTTTACACGACAAACAACACTCTTTTTACTATTTACTTGCATGTGTTTTGAATCCAAAACTATTTTAATCGTTTTGTACCTTTTATAGGAAAACACATTTTAAAGCAACATTAGGTCACTTTTCAACCTTTTATGAAGTATGTTCATATATCTGAGGGGGTCTGTATCTCTTTCAACGGCAATAATTAACTTTGAAGAGGGTGGCAGGAACCCTGCCACACAAAAAAAAAAAAAACAAATGTGCTTACTGTTTGGAGTGCGGAAATACGTTACAAAATCAAACGTTTCTTATTGCAACATCATCATATGCTATTGTTTAGCCACAACTGGATTAATTACCTCATTACTATTCATCCTTTACACAGCCGCTGGAAACAGAAATGTCATTTAATCCATCCGCAAGTGACCGGGAAATCAGGATTTCATGACATTGTGCGCCAGTCATCATGGGAAATGCAGTCTTGAGGCAAAACACCACCACTTTTGTCCACCTGCGTCGCTAAAATTGACTAAAACTCAAAAGTTACCTAGTGTTGCTTTAATATCGTACTTAAATAGAATATAAAGAATTGGCCACCGGGAGGCGGTGTAATACTGTATAGTCATGTAGTCACAAGCTAGTAACTGAAGGTATGAGTCAATTTTCATATGGGATCAAGAATATACAACTTGAGTAGTGAGCCCAGCCCTAATTACTCATTGACAACTAATCAGTTATCAAATTTATTGACAACTATAATAGTTTAGAGGCAATGTTGACCTTTTTTTTTTTTTTTTTACACTTGGTTAATATTCCATTTTTTGTTGGATTTGTTTTAAACTAAACAATCAAACATGGATAAATCTTACATATTGTTTTTTAATTGTATTGATGCATTTTTTTTAATCTATTTAATATAAAAAAAAGAATTAAAAAGGAAACCAAAACTAAATATCTAGAGCTCTGTAGTCTTCAATGATAAAATAGTTCAATAACCCTAACCCATTGTCCAACTTATTTCAGATCAGTTTATTAATTGTACTACACATTAAAATCCAAAATGTTAAGCCCAGAGTAATATAACTGTAAGATTTCCTTTGCCGTCCAATTTTAAAACAAAAACAAACATGCAGTCGCTTGGAGATGGCGTCACCAAACAAGTGCCGTTCATTGCTCCCGGTATCGTTTAAAACTCATGTTTGTGACCTTTAACGCAGTGTTCTGCTTGCAATTTCGGGTCTTACTTTAATATTTTCGACTATGAAGTGCACCTTGATTTAATTATTTATTATTACGTGGGCTTTCTGTTGCTTTTATGTTTAAAAACAAACACTATTGTTAGTTGACAGAGTCGCTAGTAGATGACGTCAACAAACAGCGCCGTCCACAGTCCTCCCGCTTCGTTTCAAACTCATGTTCGTGACCTTTAACGCAGTATACTGCTTGCAACTTATTTTCATACCTTCGACCATAAAGTGCGCCTTACTTTATTTTTTTATATAATTACGTTGGGTTTCTTTTGCTTTTCACTTTAACATGTAAACACTTCTGAGCGTTGGCTCGTACATGACGTCACCAAACAGCGCCGTCCGCAGGTATCTGAAGCTCATCATGTGCGCGACATTTAACGCAGTATACTGCTAGAACTTTGTACTTTGCCCTCAGATTAGCTCGAGATATCGAATATGTTCCTTTTGAGGAGAGCTGTCGCGCTGCCACTTTCGCGGCCGAACTGCTGTCGGACATTTTGTTCCACGCCAACTCTCCAAATGGAAAGAAAAGTCAGTTGAAAAAACTCCTCGTCTTTCCGAAATCTCGCGCTTTGAATGAACGACACTCATTTGATGTTGGTCTGCAGGGTTTGGTGCTCGGAGTGTTCGAGAAGAAGGGAGAAGAGAGCAGCCCATGTTTGACGGAGGCAGCGGAGGCTTTTGACCGCAAAGTCTCCGGGAAGCTCTCCGAACTCCTGAAAATGTTCGTTTTACACTCTAAATTAAGTTTTAAAATATCGTTAGATGATTATTTATGCCACGATGTTTCTGTGCAGCTCTGGACCATCTCTGAAGAAGGGAAAAAGCAGAGTGTTCTATGGCGTCCACGAGGTTAGGAATTAGAAAATGCAATATCTGGAGAAAATGGCTCACATCCTGTTGATTGTTTCTCACTACCTGTTCACTTTGCCGGGTTTTAGGGTCACTTCCTTCCCAAGTAATTACCTGCTATCGATGGGAAATCACAGGAAGTGACCCGTAAATGCCCCAAAAGCAACAGGAAGTGACCCGTGAATGCACCAGCATCAACAGGATGTGACTGTGAATGCCCCAAAATTAACAGGAAGTGACTGAAAATCGACCTGAAATGTCCCAAAATGAACTCCTAGGTTGTCATTAACAGCGCTAGACGATTAGCCCCTCCCATTTGAAATTGATTGGACGTCTCATGCTGTCAATGGCACAGAAACCATTCGCAGCCAGTGTTTTGGGGGCAAATACAGGTCACTTCCTGTTGATGTTGAGTCAAGTGAAGTGACCCGTAAATGCACCAAAATCAACAGGAAGTGACCCATAAATGCACTAAAATCAACAGGAAGTGACCCGTAAATGCACCAAAATCAACAGGAAGTGACCCATAAATGCACTAAAATCAACAGGAAGTGACCCGTAAATGCACCAAAATCAACAGGAAGTGACCCGTAAATGCACCAAAATCAACAGGAAGTGACCCGTCAATGTCCCAAAATCAACAGTAGGTGACCCGTCAATGTCCAGAAATTAACAGGAAGTGACCCGCAAATGCTCCAAAATCAACAGGAAGTGACCCGTAAATGTCCCAAAATCAACAGGAAGTGACACGCAAATGTCCCAAAATCAACAGGAAGTGACACACAAATGTCCCAAAATCGACAGGGAGTGACCCGCAAATGTCCCAAAATGGACAGGAAGTGACCCGTCAGTGCACATAAATCGACAGGAAGTGACCAGTGAAAGCACCAAAATCAACAGGAAGTGGCCCGAACATGCCCAAAATAAATAGGTGACCCGTCACTGTCCTAAAATCAACAGGAAGTGACCTGTCAATGTTCCAAAATCAACAGGAAGTGACACCTCAATGTCCCAAAGTTAACAGGAAGTGACCTGTAAATGCACCAAAATCAACAGGAAGTGACCCGACAATGTCCCAAAATCAACAGGAAGTGACCCGTCAATGTCTTAAAATTATCAGGATGTGACCCGTAAATGCACCAAAATAAACAGGAAGTGACACGTAAATGTCCCAAAATCAAGACGAAGTTACCCACAAATGTCCCAAAATCGACAGGAAGTGAACCGCAAATGTCCCAAAATCGACAGGAAGTGACCCGCAAATGTACCAAAACCGACAGGAAGTGACCCGTCAATGCACCAAAATCGACAGGATGTGACCAGTGAAAGCACCAAAATCAACAGGAAGTGAGCCGTACATGCCCAAAATAAATAGGTGACCCGTCAATGTCCTAAAATCAACAAGAAGTGACCCGTCAATGACCCAAAATCAACAGGAAGTGACCTGTCAATGTCCCAAAATCAACAGGAAGTGACCTGTCAATGTCCCAAAATCAGCCGGAAGTGACCCCTCAATGTCCTAAAATTAACAGGAAGGGACCAGACAGTGTCCCAAAATCAACAGGAAGTGAGCCGTCAATGTCCTAAAATTAACTGGAAGTGATCCGTAAATGCGCCAAAATCCACAGGAAGTGACCCGTAAATGTCCCATAATAAAAAAATATTTTAAAGCATTAATTCCTGGGTCACTTCCTTTTCATTTGGATTATTTCCTATTGAATTTGGGGCATTTCTTGGTCACTTCCTGTTGATTTTGGATCACTTCCTGTACATTTTGAGACATTCCAGGGTCACATTTTTAATCATTTCCTGTTGACTTCAGGTCACTTACTGTTTACTAGTGACTTGTTGATTTTTCCTGGTCACTTCCTGTCAGTTTTGGGCACATATGTATCACTCCCCGTTGGTCACTTTCCTGGGTTTTGCTGCATTCCCAAGTGTATTTTTTTGGGTCAAAAATGACAACCAATGGAGGTTTGAGTGAACGGAAACGTTGAAGGTGCTGAAGGAAAAATTTGTACGTTTTTGCAGGACAAGGACAAGTAAGATGATATGCATATTGATGCCATTAGAAATAAATTGGGCTTTTTTACCATGTCACCAAAAAATGTGAGTCGTGACTCATTGGCGTTTCCAGGACTTCCCGTGCGTTGCGGTGGTGGGTCTGGACCAGGCGGGGGCGGGCGTGTGCCAGGCGGAGAACTGGGACCGGGCCAAGGAGAACGTCCGGCAGGCCGTATCGGCTGGCTGCCGGGTCCTTCAGGAGCTGGAGGTCACCCACGTGGAGGTGGACGGCTGCGGCGACCCTCAGTCGGCGGCCGAGGGCGCCTTACTGGGGCTCTTTCACTACGACCGCCTCAAATCCAAGAAAAAGACCAAAGTCACCGTGCGCCCTCATGACAGGTTACCACAAAAAACGTTTACATCTAAGATTCTTTTTCGGAGTACTAAATGTCGATGCGTTTTTTAGCGGCGACGCGACGGCGTGGGAGAGAGGAGTGCAATATGCCGAAGGGCAAAACCTGGCCCGCCTCCTCATGGAAGCCCCAGCCAATCACATCACTCCAAGCGCTTTTGCCCAGACCATTGAAGAGAGGCTGTCCCAATATGGTGACCGGGTCGTCGTTAAAAAGAGGTAGGTTATACCTATATTTTGGCTCACAGTTAATTTTGGGCTATTCACGGGTCACTACCTCTTTTTGGGTCACTTCCTGTTGATTTTCGGGTCACTTCCTGTTGATTTTGAGTCACTTTATTTTTGATTGTCTTAGCTTTCATATGAGCCATTTCTGAAACCAATTGAATAATTAAAAGTCAGGTCATTAGCAATTGTTTCTACAAAATGGATAAGCGACAAGACTTTTGTCAGGGACTGTAGAAACCAGTAATCGTGGGAATCCCTTGTGAGTGTAAGCCCGTTGGCAACCGACCCTACGCCGCCCCAGCGCCAAACCCGGCACTGGGATCCCCCACCCGAGCGCGAGCCCCACCAAACACACGACAGCCACGCAATGGAGCGGAGATGCCCTGCGGCCGCCAACCCAAGACCACGCCCCCCACGCCACCAGCCCAGGGAGGGAGGATGGGCGGGGGGTTGGGGGCCAGCGCAGCCCATCCCTCCTCCCGCAGCCCAGCAAAGGAACCATTTCTGGCCATTTCAAGGTCACCTACTGATTCTGGGCCACTTCCTATTGATTTTTGGTCATTGCCGTGGTCACTTCCTGATTTTGGGTCACTTCCTATTCATTTTGGGGCATTCAGGGGGCACTAGTGCTTTTTTGGGTCACTTCCTGTTGATTTTTGGGCGTTTTCAGGCAACTTCCTATTGATTTTTGGGGCATTGCCGGGTCACTTCCTGTTTATGGGTCACTTTTGGGATCCACCTTTTGAGATGAAAAGTATCACATTACGTCATCATTTCGATACTTTGTCACACCACTAGTTGGCATGACTGAGGCGAGAATATATATAAACAGAGCTGCCTATATTTTTCCTCCTCTCAGATCTCAGGCATGGATCGAGGAGCAAGGGATGGGCGCCTTTCTCAGCGTGTCCAAAGGCTCCGAGGAGCCCCCTGTCTTCCTGGAGCTGCACTACAAGGGCTTGCCTGACAGCGCCCAAGCCCCGTTGCTTCTCGTCGGCAAGGGCATCACCTTTGACAGGTAGGCCATAGATAATTTCACGGAGAAGCGTGAATTGAAATGTGAGTTTATGACAAATGTCCCCGATTCCATTGACCCACATGTAAGTCGATGCCATTGACAGCCATGGACGTCCAAATTTCCCATTCGTTTCCAGTAGCATTAACATTGCATTGAGGCCAATTTAGACAGATGCCATTGACGGCCATTCATCTCAATTCTATTGATGCCAATGGACTTGGATTCCATTAGCCACGTTTACATGCTGACTTTTATTCATACCGATTCAAATCATTCTGAATGGAAATTTCAGATCAGCTGTTTACATGTCACTTCATCTATTCCGATCCCGCGTTTACATGTGACTGCCTTTATTCCGAAAGGACGTTTGACAACTGCCGTCTGACATGCGCAGATTAATCAAAACAAAGCGTCACGTTGCAAAACATGGAGATCGATCGTCAGAGTGCTGCTGTTTTGCTCTTTTGCCTTGTAGTAGCCGGTTGTCAGCGTTTTCCACCATTTCTAATCTGGTCAACGCTCCGGTCTATTCTGGCTTCATGTAACCTCTCGTGAACTTTTTTAAATAGTTCACTGTTCCTCGTTTTACGCCCGTCTAAGCAAGCAATTATATTCAATTCTTTTAAAGTTTGAATTAAATACAAACTTTCCGCCGGACTCCAATTAGGTGCGCTGTGCTTAGAAGCCATGTTGCAAGTGACGTTACTTACGTCACCAAGTGACGTCACCACGTCAGTACGGAGCATGTGCAGAAAGAACGCAACCAGACACCATTCTCTTCCCTGTTTACATGATATAATTTTACTTCTAATCGGTTTGGGAAAAGTAATATTCCACCCCTGTGAATCGGAATGAAATTCCATTCGGTTTGGGCCTGTTCATTCCGAATCAGGTGTTTATATGGAACACATTTATTCGGTTTGAACAAATATTCCGATTGTAATTGGAATATTTGGCTCCATGTAAACGTGGCAATTGACAGCCATGATTGTTGATTCTATGGATGCCAATATACTTAGATTCCATTGACGCAAATGTAAGTCAATGCCATTGACGGCCATGGACGTCCAAATTTCCCATTCATTTTCAATGGCAAAAAAAACATGTCCCCAAATCAACAGGTACTGACCAAATATCAATAGGACGTGTCCCCCAAATGTTCCCAAATGACCTGATATGACTAGGACACGCCCCCCAATTGACCTGATATGACCAGGGTAAGCCCCCCAATTATCCCCAAATGACGTGATATGACCAGGACACGCACCCCAAATGACCTGATATGATTAGGACCCCCCCCCCCCCAAATGACCTGAAATGACCAGGTCACGCCCCCCCCCCCCCCCCCCCCCCAAATGTCCACAAATGACCTGATATGACCAGGACACGCCCCCCACCCCACAAATGTCCGCATATGACCAGGGCACCCCCCCTCAAATGACCTGATATGACCGGGACACCCCCCCCTCAAATGACCTGATATGACCGGGACACACCCCTCAAATGTCCCCAAATGACCTAATATGACCAGGACAAGCCCCCCAAATGTCCTGATGTGACTAGAACACGTACCCAAAATGTCCCTAAATGACCCGATATGACCAGGACACGCCCCCCAAACATCCCCAAATGACCTGATATGACTAGGACACGCCCCCCCAGTGACCTAATATGACCAGGACACGCACCCCAAATGTTCCCAAATGACCTGATATGACTAGGACACGCCCCCCAAATGTCCACAAATGACCTCATACGACCAGCACAGGCCCCCAAATGTCCCCAAATGACCTGATATAATCAGGACACGCCCCGCAAATGTTCACAAATGACCTGATATGACCAGGACACGCCCCCCAAATGTCCACAAATGACCTGATATGACCAGGACACACCCCACAAATCTCCCCAAATGACCTAATATGACCAGGACACGCCCCTCAATGTTCCCAAATATCCAGATATGATCAGGACGCGTCCCCCAAATGTCCCCAAATGACCTGATATGACCAGGACACGCCCCCCCAAATGTCCCCAAATTAACAGGTAGTGAGTGGCCTGATATTGTCCCGGAAATGTCCCCAAACCAACCTGGGCAGGGCTAAGGTCTGTATCTCCACACAACAAAAGCCCCAGAGTAATTTCTCCAGAAATTGCAGTTTCTAGTGGCACTGTAGTGCTCTAATTTTGTTCCAGTGGCGGCATTTCTCTGAAGCCGTCGGCTTCCATGGACATGATGCGAGCTGACATGGGCGGCGCCGCCACCGTGTGCGCCGCCGTAGTGACGGCAGCGGCCCTGGAGCTACCTCTCAACGTCATCGGTACCGCCTGCTCTTCTTCTATCATAAACCTCCTCAAAATACTCAATTTTTTTCCTTCCTTGGGCAGGCTTGGCTCCACTTTGCGAAAACATGCCCAGCGGCAAGGCCACCAAGCCCGGGGACGTCGTCACGGCCAAGAACGGGAAAACCATTCAGGTGGGCGGACATTTTCTAGTTGATAGATTGCTCTGAACGGTTTCGACGTCAATGACAGCCAACAGGTCAAATATTTTTCTTCTACGGGTTGACCTATACGCTAGGTGGACAACACGGACGCGGAGGGAAGGCTGATCCTCGCCGACGCGCTGTGTTACGCACACACCTTCGACCCTAGGGCTGTCGTCAACGTGGCTACGCTAACAGGTGCGACTCTGGCAACGTCTAGCGAGCGAGCATAGTTTGACGGTGTTGCTGTCCTTTGCCAAGGCGCTATGGACGTGGCGCTGGGTTCCGCGGCGACCGGAGTCTTCACCAACTCTGATTGGCTGTGGGAGCAACTACATAAGGTCCAAACACTACACTTAATTTGTCATTTTCATATTTGGGTTTTTCAGAGTAAAAGTAGATAGTTTGTAAATAATGTATTTTTAAGTCATTATAAAGGTAAGTGGAAAACACCATTTGTGGAGAAATTGCCATGTTTTATGCCACATGGCAAAAAAAATGCCAAAATCCATTTTGCCACATGGCAAAAAAAATGCCAGATGGCAAAATCCATTTTGTCACATGGCAAAAAAAAATGCCAGATGGCAAAATCCATTTTGTCACATGGCAAAATCAATTTTGCAACATGCCCCCCCTCAAAAAAAAAATGCCACAAACCAAAATCCATTTTGTCACATGGCAAAATCAATTTTGCCACATGGCAAAAAAATGCCACATGGCAAAATCCATTTTGCCATTTGGCAAAAAAATGCCACATGGCAAAAAATGCCACATGGCAAAATCCATTTTGCCGCAAAAAAAATGCCACAAGGCAAAATCCATTTTGACACATGGCAAAAAAATGCTAGGTGTCAAAATCCATTTTGCCGTATGGCAAAAAATGCCACAAGGCAAAATCCATTTTGACACATGGCAAAAAAAAAGTCACATGGCAAAAAATGCCACATGGCAAAATCCATTTTGACACATGGCAAAAAAATGACTCATGGCAAAACCCATTTTGACACATGGCAAAAAAATGCCACGTGGCAAAATCCATTTTGCCGCATGGCAAAAAAAGAAGCCACATGGCAAACTCCAATTTTACACACGGCATGGCAAAAAATGCCACATGGCAAAATCCATTTTGACACATGGCAAAAAAAAATGTCACAGGGCAAAAAATGCCACTTGGCAAATACCACTTTTCGTTCTCGGCCCTGCTGACAATGAGTTCAAAGGAGTGGTGAAGCAAGCATCTCCATGCTATTTCTCCAGAAAAAGCATTTTCTGATGAAGTTGACAAAAATTGTGGCCTTGGCTTTCGTAGGCCAGCGTGGTGACAGGGGACCGCGTGTGGCGGATGCCGCTCTTCCAGCACTATACCAGTCAGGTGACGGACTCCCAGCTGGCCGACCTCAACAACATCGGCAAGTACAGCAGGTATGTATCTCACCCAGCATCCACATAATTTGTAAAAGGTGCCCCAGTCAAAATGATTGGACCTCCAGCGCCCTCAGTGGCACTGAAACCACTCACAGCCAGTTGTCCTGGTTTGGTGGGCATTTACAGCTCACTTCCTGTTTGTTTTAGGGGAAATTACAGCTCACTTCCTGTTGATTTTGAGTCCCTTCTGCTTCATTGGGGGGGTATCCCTAGGTCACTTCCTGTTCAGTACACCAAAATCAACAGGAAGTGATCTGTAACTGCCCCAAAATCAACAGGAAGTGACCAAAAAGCAATTGAAAATGACATGAAATGGACTTAAATGAACACATTGGCTGCCATTGATGGACATACGGTCGACGTCCAATGTGTGTCGATCTCCAGGTCGGGCGGTGCTTGCACGGCGGCGGCGTTCCTCAGGGAATTTGTCACCTGCCCTCACTGGGCTCACCTGGACATCGCGGGAGTGATGAGCAACAAGGACGAAATCCCCTACTTGAAAAAGGGCATGTCGGGAAGGCCCACGCGCACCCTGGTGGAGTTTGCCGCCGCCTTGGCGTACAACAAATAAAGCACAAACAGCACACTCGTCCCTTTGTCTAAGTTACTTTAACTTTACTTTTTACCGTGGGGTGGTCTTGGGTCACTTCCTGGTCATTCAGATCACTGAGGTTAAATTCCAAATCACTTCATGCTGATTTTGAGGCATATCTGGATCACTTCCTATTTATTTGGTGGCATCTCTGGGTCACTTCCTATTTAGGTTCAACTCTAGGTCACCTGTTTGTTTTGGGGGGCATTTATGCATCACTTCCTGTTGATTTGGGGCATATCCGGGTACCTTCCTGTGTATTTGGGGGTATAACTGGGTCACTTCCTGTTCATTCAGATCACTTAGGTTATATTCCAGGTCACTTCTGTTGGTTTGGGGTGTTTTTGTCACGTTTTTGTCACTTCATGTTCATTTTGGGGCACTTCTGGGGCACTTGCTGAGAGATGGCAAGAACCAAAAGTGGTATTTGCCATGTGGCAAAATGGATTTTGCCATGTGACATTTTTTGCAATTTTTTCTTTGGCATTTGGCATTTTTGCCACATGGCAAAATCCAGTTGGCCATAGGGCAAAAAAAAAAATGCCGCATGGCAAAAAAAATGCCACATGACAAAATCAATTTTGCCACAGGGCAAAAAAATGGCACATGGCAAAATCCATTTTGCCAAATGGCAAAAAAAATGCCACATACCAAAATCCATTTTGCCACGCGGCAAAAAAATAGCACCTGACAAAATCCATTTTGTCACATGGCAAAAAAAATGGCACATGGCAAAATGCATTTTGCCACACGGCAAAAAAATGGCACAAGGCAAAATCCATTGTGCCACATGCCAAAATCCAGTTTGCCGCATGGCAACAAAAATGCCACATGGCAAAATCAATTTTGTCACATGGCAAAAAAATGCCACATGGAAAAATCAATTTTGCCAAATGACAAAAAAAATGCCACATGGCAAATACCACTTTTGGTTCTCGGCCCTGCTTGACTTCCTGTTGATTTTTGGGAATTCTTGGGTCACATCCTGTTAATTTAGGGACGTTTCTGGGTCCCTATTTTGGTTCAATTGTAGTTCACCTGTTCGTTTTGGGGGGCCATAACGCATCACCTCTTGTTGACTTTGAGGCATTCTTGGGTCACTTCCTGTTCATTTGGATCGCTTCAGTTAAATTCCAGATCATCTCTGTTGAGTTGTGGGTTTTTTCATGTCACTTCCTGTTAATTTTGGGGCATTCCTGGGTCACTTCCTGTTAATATACTTTCAATTCTAGGTCACCTGTTTTGGGGGCATTTGCGCATCACTTCCTGTTGACTTTGGGAGCATTCTTGGGTCACTTCCTGTTCATATGGGATTTTTTTCGTGTCACTTCCTGTTATCTTCGATTCAATTTCAGCTCCGTTTTTCCGGCATCTCGTTTTTGTATTTTTTACATTTTTCCTAGCAGTCGAAATCCATTGGACGTCTGTTGCCGACAATGGCATTGAAACACGATCTAAAATCTATTGCCGTCCGTGGCAGCCAATTATTGAATCGAATGAAGTTCAGTTAAAACTGACAGCAAACGCAGTAACCTCAGGCAAGCAACAGGTGGCGGTGATGCGCTTTTGGAGTTTGCAAACCACCGTTAGCTAATAGAAGAAGAAAAACCCGGAAGTGCTACTCTGTTTTGTTCGCCACCGATGGCGTCTTCAATGAGCGGCATGTTCCCCAGCCAACAGCCGCCGCCAGTTCACCCCGTCCCGGGCGCGAGCGGCTCGGTCCAGCCGGGCTTTCCCGTTCCGGCGAACCGTAGCACGGGAAACAACACGCTTGTGGACGAACTGGAGGCCTCCTTCGAGGTAGGGCGCCCGTTAGCCGTCAATGCTAACTGTTTTCGCTTGACTGACTTTACAAATACATATTTTTGAAATGTACAATTTCCCACTCAAGGCATGTTTCGCCTCGTTGGTAAGCCAAGACTACGTGAACGGAACTGACCAAGAGGAGATCCGAACAGGTCGGTGAACACCATTTTCTTCGTGGAATTGTGGCTTTTTCCATTAAAATGGGCATACTTTGTGATGGTTAAGGCGTGGACCAGTGCATCCAAAAGTTTCTGGACGTGGCCCGACAGACGGAATGCTTCTTCCTGCAGAAAAGGCTTCAGTTGTCAGTGCAGAAGCCGGAGCAGGTGGTCAAAGAGGTAGGTCGACCAGAGTCGCCCTAAAATCCAGCTCTTTTTAGATTAACCGTGCAAAATCTTGGTCAAATGACCACTTACAACATTGAAACTAAGGAAAGTCATCAAGAACATTGCTGCTGTTCGATCGGCTTGAACGTTTTTAGAAAAAAACTCATGGGCTGCCATTGACGGTGGTAGACGTCCAATCCATGTGGACTGGCATGTATTGGTTTCAAGTCTTAGATCGGCTTATTTCACAATGGAGTTTGGTTAGAAGTTTGACGACGGACTTTTCTTATTTTTTTGTGCGCGCAGGACGTTTCAGAGTTGCGCAACGAGCTCCAGAGGAAGGAGCTGCTGGTGCAGAAGCACCTGTCCAAACTTCACACGTGGCAACAAGTTCTGGACGAAGTCAGCGTGCAGCAGCAGCATCGCAAGGCCAGTGAGCTGCCCCCGCCCGGACCGCTGGCCTTCCTGGAGCAGGCGTCCGCCAGTTTGCCTCCTGCCCCGCTAAAGCCCACCTAGCCAATGACTCTCACTTCAAATGGACAACACTTCTACTAGTGACAAACTCATTGAAAATAATAAATTGTTGTGTATTTTGTACAACCCGGCTTGATTTTGGAGCGTTTTTGGCTAACTTATCCTGGGTTACATCATGTTAGCATTGTTCAACTGTTTGTTTTGGTTACTTCTTGTTCATTTTTGGGGCATTTACAAGTCACTTCCTGTTAATTTTGGGGCTTTTGCAAGTCACTCCCTGTTGATTTTGGGGAGTTTGGGGTCATTTCCTGTTGATTTTGGGGCATTTTCGGGTCACTTCCTGTTGACTCAGTGACATTTTGGCTTCACTTCCTGTACATATTGGGTAACTTCCTGTTTGTCTTGGTAACTTCTTGATTTAGGGGCATTTAGAGGTCACTTCCTGTTGACTTCTGTTGATTAATTGGCCACTTCCTGTTCATATTCGGTCACTTCCAATTGGTATAGTGGGGATATCAGGGTCACTTCCTGTGCATATTGGTTCATTTCCTGTTTATATTAGGAACCTCATTTTGGGGCAGTTGCGGGGAAGTTATTGGGCCACTTCCTGTTGGTTTTGGGGCTTTTACGGGTCATTTCCTGTTCATATTAGGTCACTTTCTATTGCTATGGGGGCATTTTGGGTTCACTTCCTGTACATATTGGGTAACTTCCTGTCTTTCTTGGTAACTTCCAGATTTAGGAGCATTTATAGGTCACTTCCTGTTGATTTGTTCACATTAACAGGTCACTTGTTGACGTCGAGGCATTAATGGGTCACTTCCTGTTGATTAACTGGTCACTTCCTGTTCATATTTGTCACTTCCTATTTATATAGTGGGGATTTCAGGGTCACTTCCTGTCGATTTTGGGAATTTACAGGTCACTTCCTATTTATTCAGGTAACTTCCTGTTGATTTTGGGGCATTAACTGGTCACTTCCTGTTGATATAGGGGGATTTCGGGTCACTTCCTGTTGACTCAGTGGCATTTCGGGTTCACTTCCTGTACATATTGGGTCCTTTTTCTCTTTATTTTGGTAACTTCCTGATGATTTGGGGGTATTTACCAGTCACTTCCTGTTTAATTTGGTAACTTCTTTATTTTGGGGGCATTTGCAGGTCACTTCCTGTTCATTTGGGGCATTAATTGGTCACTTTCTATTGATATGGGTCGATTTCAGGGTCACTTCCTGTTGACTCAGTGGCATTTCGGGTTAGTCAAAAAGACTGAATATTTAACTAATGGTCATTTTTCTCGGGAATCTTTTGTTGACTTGTGATATGGTGACCCTGGAACGAGTCTGCCTCCTCGCCTGGGTCTGTTGCTGTTTTGCCTTGCCGTTTGATCGCTGTCGACCTGAATAAATTGTCAACTTGTGTTTCGAAGCCTTTTTCCAGCTTTTAAAATGGAGTCAGTACAAAGGGTTAAGACTAAGGTGAATGCACAGCGTTTGGCCTCTTGGCCGGGTTGTCGGATTTCCGCCGGCCGGCCAGGGTCGTTGGAATTTTGGCTGACTTGTATGCAAAAAACTATATAGAACTTATGTACCCTTAGCGTCCTGGATTTTTTGATGAATAAATTGTGTGATTTGGGGTAAAAAAAAATGCAGGACAAGTAGCGTTTTTAGATGATACTTAATCTCTGAAACACGTTTTAGGGTGAATTGTCATTTTTAGGGTGTCAAAACGAAAGAGCCAGAGTCACATGAGAATTTTTGGTCGTTTTGGTGTATGAACGGTTTTGGCAGGGAGGAAACGCCATTTAAAAAAACTCATAGACGCTAGCTTTTGCATTACAGTACACGTTAAGCATAGCAACAAAGGGCATTCAAAACAAACAGTCATAGCGGTCCTCCACCCCGAGGTGGCGCTAAGCCTTCCTCGAGCGACTCCTCGTCGGCGCCGAGTACCCTCTTTGCCGACACGTTTCCTTGTTTGTGCGTCTGCTCCCAATGAAAAGAATGGAGGAAGGAGGAAAAAAATAACAAGTAGCTCCCATCGCCTTCTCCCACGCCAACACGCCAAGGGACAAGCGGGGAGAACGTTGAAAAAGGTCCCCTTTTAGTCTCCTTAGACGGTTAGCTTATCACGCGGCTGGCTAGCCGTTCGCTCCGCAGCTAGCCGGCTCGCCTCGGCATCCGTGTCCGCTCAGAGCGCCGCCGCGGTCGGACTCCGAGGGCAGCCGACCCCGCCGCCGCCCGCGACGACCGAGAAGCTCGGATATGGAATGGTGCATGCCGCCGGGCCAAGTGTGCTGCCATTGAATACAAGCGGAATCATGGACACGCATCCACTGTAAGTAGAGAGAGCCGGGTGAAAAAATAGGTAAAAACAGACGAGAATGTGTATGTTGACGTCTCCTGGTTAGCGTGATAGATGGTGCCGCATTATAAGACAGGCGTCGAAGCGTACTAGGGGAAGGAAGGTGGAGGTGACTACAGTCCTGTTGGAATGGAAGCATGATGTTGCCCGCATGTTTTCTTGTTAGTATGATTTTTTTAGGGCTCCCTGGTAGATGTAAGGACGTGCAAGGTTGGAGGAAATTAAGGTAACCGTAATGACAGCAGTTCTCCTGTTACTCGAGTTCTGTTGTGCAAGTGTCGACAAATGATGAGAAATTAAGCTCAGACTCATTGACTGCCATTGACGGAGGTCCCAGTCAAAATGGATTGGATGTCAATCGCCGTCAATGGCAGTGATGTCAGAAACTAAATTTTAAAAACTTTTAATCAAATTGTAAATAGAAGTCGACCGATATGGGATATTCTATGGCCGATGCCGATTTTTAAAAGATAAATTAAGCCAGTTCCCAATGTCTAAACCCGATTTTGCTAGCTAATATTTGAGGCTGACATGGTTGATTATGAACGGTAATAAAACACCCATTTCAGGTGATGCAGAATTACAATTAACAATGGTCACTACTCAATATTGATAAAAGTTCATTGTCCAATCAGTGAACATAACAGTTATCTTATTATATCGTGATTTCAGGCGATCTTGAAAAAAGTACCGATATATTAGCTGGCCAACATACAGTGCCCTCCATAATTATTTGGCACCCCTGGTTAAGATGTGTTTTTTAGCTTCTAATATTTTTTTTTTATTCAAATAATATGGGACCTTAATGGAAAAAAAGAGAAAAATCCAACCTTAAATACAAGTGCATTTATTCAGTGGGGGAAAAAATCCCACATAAAGAAATAATTATTTGACATCAAATAATGTGTGTCACAATTATTAGCACCCCTGGTGTTAAAGGGATCCTCTATTTTTAAGACAAGTAATTCTTAAAAGATAAATGTTAGTATGAGTTATAATAATTTGATATTAAAACCCCTCTTAATGTTTTTGTTTTAATGAAGTTTGTAAAATTATTTTAAGTGATAGGGCGCCATTCTTGTGACGTCGCAGTGCGTGACGTCACTGGTCCCATTGACGAAATTCCAGCGTGTCACTCGTTAGCTTTCCCAACATGTCGTCAGTTCTACCCTTCCTATTTGAACCAGATCTGAAAAGTGAAGAGCAGGAAAGCACTGTCGGCCGGTCACAAGACGAGATTCAGGGAAAAATGCGTGCAGCAAATACCTGATAAGACAAAAGTTGGGCAAAACTGGTGATGCGAGAGAGTCCTGTCGGGAACTCCGGTTGGGAGCGAGAGTGTATACTGTCCGGTTTTATTAGCAGATATTCAAGGTAAGTATATTGCGTTTTCAAACTTATCCCGATATAATTATGTTGATTGTTAGCATCCAGAGCTGTCGTGTGCTTACAGTACAGGCCAAAGAGCACACCTTGTGTAATCCATGTCTTGTACATTGTAACGCGTGGTAGCTAGGATACGTGTATAAAAGTACCAAAAAGGGGAGAAGCTTCCACTTATGGACATTTATTCACAAAAAATATTTCCACCTTGACCACTTTTCACTCGGGAGCTCAGCAGTACGCAAACACGCGTTCCCTGACGAACTCCCAACATTGTTGTAAGGGTCACTGTCGTCACTGTAGCGTACCATTGTGCTTTAAATATTTAGTATGATTTGGGGAAAACTCCCACGAAGAATAGTCAACAAAAAAGATAGCAATATTAATCCAAATCTGCGTTTTTTTACTCACTCGAAGATCCAGGAATTAGACCGATCCCATGGCAATGTCGTAGCTACGATCAGGCCGTCGATTCCACAAAATAGACGGATCCGAAAAGCCGCCGTGGGACCGACGAATAAAAAAAATGGACAGATCCGAAACCAATATTGCAGACGCGGTGGGACCGTCGGATCCAGAAAATAGACGGATCCCTTACTTGACTGAGGATCCAGGAAAAATGTTCGGGCGCCAGTTGTAATGCGTGGTGGGTAGGATATGTGCATACAGGGACCAAAAAGGGGGAGAAGCTTCCACTTATGCACATTTATTCAGTAAAAATAATAATTCCACCTTGACCACTCACTTCACTCCCCTTGTTTCCATTTGACTGGAAATTGCATCCAAAAGCAGCGCATCGTGGCATTTTACTTCGCGAGCTTAGGCTGCAACAGACCCGGCTGCAGAAAGAAATTGCAGGGGGGGGCATCACATTTTTTGGGGGGGGGCACACTTCTTCAACGTAAATTTAGCCTGAACAGTGGCGTTTTTACCCGTTATATTTTCTGATGATGGTGTCAGTCAGTGAAACTGCAGGAGGTGGCAGCGCTATCCCTTCATGTTGACTTTCGGCCGCGTCTTTGTCATGGCTTGAGTTCCGTTTTAGTTTCTTGAAAAAAACACAGATGTCCATTCCAATTTGAATTAGCAACGGAGGAGCCGTTCAATCGCCATTTCTGTAACCGGAGCACCGGCCACTGGGTACTGTGATTGGCTGGAAATTGCCTTCATTCGCTGCTCAGATTGGTTGAATTAATGACTACAGATCATGATAGGATGAATAAAGCAGTGTTTTTCAACCTTTTCTGAGTCACGGGACGTTTTTACGTTGGAAAAAATCTCGCGGCATACCACACCAAAATGTTCCAAAATTACTTTCTGTACAGTATATCTAATTATTTAAAATAATTTCTCAGTATTTATACTTACTCAGTGTGAAACTTGAGCCTGTTAAGATGAACACAAAGCCAACAAACTGGCAGGAATATTCTTCAACAGCTCTCAGTGCCTCGCTTTTTTTAATTTTTTTTTTTTTTTTTTTTGCAGTTAGGCTTGAAAAACTTGACAGAGGGACTTGAGCAATGTCTTTAAGCACATCAGGGCTGGTCATCTAGCTGACAATGGCTTTGCAGGCCAGTAGTATTAACGTCTCTGCCACAGTTTGGGACTTTTTGGATTTAGCAACAAAGTAACTGGCTTTCAGGGCTTTCTTATTTACCTTTGTAGTTTTTCTCAAAAAAGTTGCCCATTTCTCTGTTTTCACAAAGGCGAACAAAATACTTCTGAAGCGACGGGCATTCATTTGGAGACGACGTTTAAACTTGTATGGCGCTAGATAGCTGTTAGTTAGGCATGTGCCGGTTACCGGTTTCAAGGTATACCGTGGTATGAAAACGTCATGGTTTCAAAACCATTAAAATTTTCCCTCATACCGTAGTTAGGTATTAGCCATTTTTGAGGTCTCAAAAATGTAGTGAGAAATCAGTGGCTTGGAGTGGCAGTGCTCACCCATCCCCTTCCAGTTGTAGCTCTGTCCTGTGTCTGTCAGTGACACGACACCTGAGCTTTTCCCCCCGCAAAAATAGAAAAAGTTGCTAGTACAGGAGTACTTCGGCCAACAAAAAGAGACAGACGGCCGACGCTTAGAGGAAAAAGGTCAGGCGACGTGCAGTCAACACCTCCAACATGATTTTTACTTTACGTAGGCATCATCCGTCACTTTACACAAACTTTAGGGTGAGTAAACGCTGTCATGAACTTTTCCCACCAGCTACGAGAGTTCACTCAAGGTGGTTTAGTGTTTCTAGCGATGGTAAAACAAATGCTATACCGTAAGCTTGTCAACGAGGCAGGCAACGGGGCTAGTTAGCATGCCAAGACGGTTGACTAGTTTTCCCTCTACCATTAGCCAACTTTTGTAGTCTTCCGCCATTGTAGACATCTGCATATATTTTGGGAAAAAAAAGTCCTGAAGAATGGAAAAATGTTTAAAAATTTTTTTTTAACCCATACATCTCAAAATAACACATTTTAGAGCTATAATTGCAATACCGTGATACCGTGAAACCGCGGTGTTTTTGCTTAAGTTTATCGTACCGTCAAAAATCTCATACCGGCACATGCCTACTGCTAGTGTCGCGTTCAAGAACTGCTCGGATTTCTAGCCATCACCCACCTTGCGGTCCTCGATAATGTGTTGGAATAAAACACAGAGGGAGGATTGACGGTCGTCATATATGGATAAAATGGAAAGGACACTTTTGTGTATATCGACACTTGACTAGTCAAAGGATGAACAGTAGACGTGCTGGGGTCCACATTGTTGCGGAGAGCAAGGTGGCTGATGGCTAGAAATCCGAGCAGTTCTTAAACGTAACACGAGGTATGCCTCGCTCATTTGCACACAACCGAGAACTTTTTGCCTACTCCTTCCTTCCTACTGCAACTTTGCTCGACGGTGTTAAAAAAAAGCGACATTGGATAATTTCTCGCTGCACACCTGACGATCTCTCACGGCGGCGACACAATCGGTTGAAAAACACTGGAATAGAGGGCTCGTCCTATCCGTGTGGGTGTTTTTGGAACATTAAAAAAAATTAACAGTACAGTTTAATCGAGCTAGGGCGGGCACTAGAGCTGGGAATCTTTGGGCACCTAACGATTCGATTACGATTACGATTCAGATGGTCCGATTCGATTCTAAAACGATAATTGATGCACACCCCCCCCTTTTTTTTTTTTTTTTTTTTTAATATTTTGTACATTTGTTCCAAAATTGTTCAAAAATACTCTCAGGCTAAACCAAACTACTATTTCAATATCAAGTTAACATATAGCAGTAAACAAATATACAAAAATAACAGTAAATAAAAAACTCCAGTCCCCATTCTGTATCAGCAGCTTTAAACTACATTCAATTAATTTAATGTTGTGAATCAACCGTTAAAGTTGTTAAAATTGCTCCCGTTAATCCATAATTTCCCTTTTGTCAACTTTCGACATGTGAAAGTTTTAAAACTATTTTAAAGATAGATTCAAGTCAATATTTTACCGATTTAGGAGTATTTTAGATAAAAAGTTAATTAGGTTTGCTTGGAAGGTTCGCTACAACAGCCTTGCAGAGAAGTGTACTGCTTTAAGATGGCGGCCGTTTACTACGTCTGCATCTAGCTTTTTGTAGATGTGCTGCAAACGCTACCGCTACCGTAGTGCATCTAGTCTTATATAAATGATATCTACCGTAACATTATGTGGATGACGTACTTTTGTAGCAGCTTCAGGTATGTTGTTGTGTTTTTTTATCTCGTGGCATGAGTTGAGCTAGAGCCGTGAGTTGAGCATTGGCATTACCCGAGGGGCCGGGTAATGAGAAGCATGATGTTTAGCTACTCTCGCTCCGTTGCTCATTGACCGCGCGGCGCTGTACTTCCGCTTTACTTGGCATATTTCAATAATCGGAATTTGGATGTTTGTGAATCGTTCTCGAATCTTCCACGGCCGAATCGCGAATAATCTAAGAATCGGAAATTATGCACACCTCTAGCGGGCACAGCAGTCTCTCAGGGCGGGCACGGCCCCCTAATGCCCGCCCATGCTGCCGGGTCTGGGCAGCAATAAGCAATTGTTCAACACGCTACACATTTGGAAAGATGCCAATGACGTCATCACTGCGAGCCTGCAAACCATGACGCCAATTAACGATCAAAATATGGACTAAATATTATAAAATATTACCACTGATTTAACATTTTATGTGTTTCTAACAACATATTTTAGTATAAGAGAACAATTGTGGTTTATTAGAACCTACATGTATTTAAGTTAGAGGATCACTTTAATACTTTGTACAACCCCCTTTTGCCAACAAAACAAGGTCTGGGGACTGAGATGGGCATGGGAGGAGCTTGATTTTGTGTCTGGTGAACCATTTCTGTGCAGATTTGGCCATATGTTTAGGGTCATTGTCTTGGTGAGAGACCCAGTGACGACCCATCTTCAGCTTTCGGGCAGAGGGCAACAGATTTTGATTTAAAATGTCCTGGTATTTCAAAGCATTCATGATGCCATGCACCCTAACTATGGAGGTAGATTTGTGTCTTTATTATTCAATCAAAAAAAAAAGTTGCTTTGATCAAATAAAAAGTTGCTTCAATCAAAATATATATTTTCAATCGAAGAAAACGTCACTTCAATCAAAAAAAATGTGTTTGAATACAAAAATATATTTGAAACTCAAAAAAATATGTTTGAAAACTATTTTTCTTTGATTGAATTTTATTTTTTTGATTAAAGTCAAGTTTTTTTTGATTGAAACACCATTTTTGATTGAAGTCATGTAATTTTGCGTTTGGATCACATTTTGGCTAGGACATTTGTGTCTTTATTATTCAATCAAAAAATAAATTGCTTCAGACAAAAAAATATATATTTTCGAAAGAAAAATCACTTCAATCATTTTTTTTTTAATCAATCGTAGAAAAAAAAGGTTTGAATGTGAAAAAATATTTGAGACTCAGAAATTCGCATTTGAAAACTATTTTTCATTCAAACTGTTTTCTTTGATTGAAGCAATCCTTTTTGTGTTTGAGCCACATTAGGGGTAGGACATTTGTGTCAAAATCATTCAATCGCAATAAAAGTTGCTTTAATCAAAAAACTATTTTTAATCAAAGAAAAAAATCATTTGCAAAAACTTTTTTTTTTAAATATATTTTTTATTTGAAATATATATATTTTTTTATTGACGTGTCACTTTTTTTGAAAAGCAAAAATTTTTAAACTTTTTTTTTTTTCAAAGTGGAAAAAGTTTTGAACACACTTTTTTTTTTTTTTTGAAGTGGAAAAAGTTTTGAAGGCACTTTTTTTCGATTGAATCATTTTGACACAAAGATTCAACTTCAACGCTAGTTCCGGTGTGTTTGATTGGCAGGTGGCTACGCCAATGACATAAAAGTATGAAGCAAGCATAATGGCCACCAGGGCTCCATCCAGCCATCGGAGTCTGTTGGAGTTTAAGCCGAATATAGGGCACCGGTACGGGCGTGTGACATCGGCATTTCACCGGAGTATGGTGCCCTGTTGCTTAATGTGATTTAACACGGCGAACTTCACCCGCTGCCCTGACGTGACGGTTGGCAATTGGTTCCAACCGGAGTGTCCGCGACGCGCCGGTACGGGAGTGGTCGGCGAGTGGCCCGACACTAGCCTGCCCAGTAAGCGAGTGGACTACCGGCGATTAGCCGGCGTCCACGCCGGCAGCCCCATCGCTTCAGCTTTGAATGAGTGCCGTGTCATTCGCGGGGCGTCCACTCGACAGCTGGCCTCCGCGCCTGGGGGGTGATATCGGGGTCCGACCAGTGTGCCACGACAGGGCACCGTACCGTTGCGGGTACTCCGGTGAAATGCCGATGTCACACGCCCGTACCGGTGCCCTATATTCGGCTTAGACTCCAACAGACTCCGATGGCTGGATGGAGCCCTGGTGGCCATTATGCGTGCTTCAGACTTTTATGTCATTGGCGTAGCCACCTGCCAATCAAACACACCGGAACTAGCGTTGAAGTTGAATCTTTGTGTCAAAATGATTCAATCGAAAAAAAGTGCCTTCAAAACTTTTTCCACTTCAAAAAAAAAAAAAAGTGTGTTCAAAACTTTTTCCACTTTGAAAAAAAAAAAGTTTAAAACTTTTTGCTTTTCAAAAAAAGTGACACGTCAATAAAATATATATATATTTCAAATAAAAAATATATTTAAAAAAAAAAGTTTTTGCAAATGGTTTTTTTCTTTGATTAAAAATCGTTTTTTGATTAAAGCAACTTTTATTGCGATTGAATGATTTTGACACAAATGTCCTACCCCTAACATGGCTCAAACACAAAAAGGATTGCTTCAATCAAAGAAAACAGTTTGAATGAAAATAAAGTGTTCAAATGCGAATTTCTGAGTCTCAAATATTTTTTCACATTCAAACTTTTTTTTCTACGATTGAGTTTAAAAAAAAATTTGATTGAAGTGATTTTTCTTTTGAAAATATATATTTTTTTGTTTGAAGCAATTTATTTTTTGATTGAATAATAAAGACACAAATGTCCTAGCCAAAATGTGGTCCAAACGGAAAATTACATGACTTCAATCAAAAATGGTGTTTCAATTAAAAAAAACTTGACTTTAATCAAAAAAATAAAATTCAATCAAAGAAAAATAGTTTTCAAATATATTTTTTTGCGTTTCAAATTTATTTTTGCATTCAAACACATTTTTTTTGATTGAAGTGACGTTTTCTTCGATTGAAAATATATATTTTGATTGAAGCAACTTTTTATTTGATCGAAGCAGCTTTTTTTTTGATTGAATAATAAAGACACAAATCTACCTCCATACCTAACAAGGTTCCCAGGGCCTTTGGAAGCGAAACAGCATCACTGACCCACCCCCATACTTCAGAGTGGGTATGAGGTGCTGTCTACACGCCAACACGCTGTTTGGGAGGCATGCACGGAGAAGAACTTTCCTCACTCACAATCATAAATGCAAACGTCTGGAGTTCGCCAAGCGGTATTGGGGCTTCAACTGGGACCGTGTGCTTTGGTCAGATGAGCCCAAGATTGAGCTTTTTGGCAGCAAACACTCTAAGTAGGTCTGGCGTGTCATGAAAGATGTATATTTTATGTTGTATAACTTTAGTTCCTATGTGAATATTATCTTCCTACTTGTTTTTTTGTGGTAGGAGGGTTTTGTGTTGAACACGGGGCCGTGTTGGTTATTGTTGCGTCCGCTGGGTTAAACGTGTTTAAATTGTGCCTCACCTGCTATATTGTCCGGGAAAGGGTTAATTCACTGTCAATCGGAAAGGGGTGTGGATTCGCATTTAAGCGGAAGCTGGGTCGGCGTGGCTGTCATTCACGTTCACGTTGCCGAAAGAAACACGCACCGCCGGTGAGTTTGCGCTCATTTGCTTGTGTTTGTATTATGTATTTGCACCTACTGCATTGCTTTTAGATGGCTTGGTGTTTCTTTTACGGTGATCGCTCGATGGCCTTAAAGTTTGTGTCCGCTGAGTTTTGACAGTTGATGACTAGCGTTGGGTTAGCGTAGCCACTGAGTCAATCTCATAGCGAATCAGCGAGCGGCGTGAGTCGCGCGGTGAGTCATGGGAGATGTAGTGCCGGGACAGCACTGTGTTGGTGCTTCGTAATCTGTTCACTTGTGTGAAAAAACTACATTTCCTCATACTGTTAGACGCCACTTCTTCCTAGTAATTTAAAGCATTGGTCAGCGTTCGTAACGTGAAATGTTTAATGATTCTACTACTTTGTGATTTCTTTGTGTCAATTGGAAACTATCAGTCAGAACGAACCAAATTCTCGTGTGGAGTCCCTCGAGGGTCAATTCTTGGACCACTCTTATTTAACATCTATATGCTTCCGTTAGCTCAGATAATGGAACAGTATGACATCTCCTATCACGCCTATGCAGATGACACACAACTGTACATTTCTGTGTCCCCAGATGATTATAGTCCCTTAGTCTCCCTGAGTAAATGCATTCGTCACATCAATGAATGGATGTGCCAGAATTTTCTCCAGTTAAATGTAGAGAAGACAGAGGTGATCATTTTTGGGCCAAAAAAGGAAAGGTCAAAGATAAGCAGCCAACTTAGCACAATGTCACTAACAGCTACAAATCAAGTCAGAAACCTTGGCGTAATTATTGACTCAGACCTAAAATTTGATAGCCATCTAAAGTCCGTCACTAAATCCGCTTATTACCACCTAAAAAAAAAACCAGAATTAAGGGGCTTCTGACTCAACAAGACATGGAAAAACTTATGCATGCATTCATTTTCAGCAGATTGGACTACTGCAACGGTATATTTACAGGTCTTGATAAAAAATCAGTCAGGAAGCTGCAGCTAGTACAGAATGCTGCAGCCAGAGTCCTCACAAATACAAGGAAGCTGGACCACATTACACGGGTTTTGAAATCGCTACACTGGCTTCCAGTGAGTCAAAGGATAGACTATAAAATACTACTGCTCGTCTACGAAACACTTAATGGCCTTGGACCAAAATACATGCTTGACTTGTTAGATTCCTATGAGACATCTAGACCCCTAAGGTCGTCTGGAACCGCTCTTCTGCATGTTCCAAGAACAAGAACCAAGCAGGGTGAGGCAGCATTTAGTTATTATGCTCCTCACCTCTGGAACAAGTTACCCGAACGTCTGAAGTATGCTCAAACTGTTAGCTCCTTTAAATCAGGGCTAAAAACGTTTTTGTTTGGCACTGCATATCCATAACTGTCTATATATTTCAACCTACCTGCCTTCTATTCCTCTTGTGCTTATCTCCATTGCTGATTTCAATGATTATTAGTAGTAGTAGTAGTTTTTGCTTTATTTTTATTTTTGTTTTATTTTTATTTATTTATTTTTATTCTGTGATTAAATGCGATCATTTGTCTTGGTTTTTACGTTGTGTTGATTTAAATGTGATTTTTATGGTCTTCATGTGATGTAAAGCACTTTGAATTGCCTTGTGTTGAATTGTGCTATATAAATAAATTTGCCTTGCCTTGCCTTGCCTTACTACCTTAATGAAATGATGGGAAAATGTGATTTTAAAATAATGCATAATATTTGGTTATTGCAATCTGAGCAACTTAATTGTGAATGAATTATATATATTATGCACAGTATTATTTATTCATTTATATATAAGAAGCTTTGTATATATTTGTATTTAGCATAATCATTATTTGAATATTTATACACATATATACATTCTTTGTTTGCATTTATAGGTTTATAACCTGCTTGGTGTTTGCTATTTACTACTCCAAAACAAATCAACAATAAAAAAACCAACAATATACTGTGAGCACAAACCGAGTTATCCAGTGTGTTCTCTTTCGGATCCCTTTTGGCGGGGAAAACGCTACAAAAATAGCGTAAACGGCCGAACAGTTATTATTATAGCAGAGAAGACGGCAGTAAATCAACAAAGACAAGTCAACTGTGCCCCGATCTACCACTCGAGAGATTTGATGGACTCAAAAAGTGGGTTACGATTGCATATTAGTTTGAAAATCGACCGGATCCACCGTAATTTTACACGAGTGACTTCCGGTCTGCCCGATCCTAGCTACCGGTAGTAGTATTGACGCAGGAGGGTCGCGTCTCCCGTCAAATAAGAAACTCTGCCGTTCTTTTCGCGCGCGTCGTGTTGAGCCGCTTCTGGGACGAGTCTAACACGCGGCCCACGACTGGTGTGCATTGGCTGATCGACTTTAACCCCCGCGTTTCACTGCGTTCTCGCGGCGGCCACGTTGTCGCGCCATTGACGTTTCTGGGTTATACTGTCCTACCGTGTTGGACCTCATTGTAGTAGAGAAGACGGAGTAAATATAATCTACACAATGAAACTGTAACCCGATTGACTCACAGCCTCGAAAAGTAAGGGTTACGTTACGTTAGAAACTCGTTCGGTACGCCTCGGTTCTGAACCGAGGAGCCCGAACCGAAACGGTTCAATACAAATACATGTACCGTTACACCCTTAGTAAATATTAGTAGGGCTGCAGCTATCGAATATTTTAGTATTCGATTAATCGATGGACTAGTTAGTTCGAATAATCGAGTAATCAGATAAGGAACATGAAAAATTAAAATACACAAACGGTATAATAAAAAAATAAATTAATAAAAATGAGGATCTATGTACAACAAAAGAACAATTGGCTAACTTACATAGAAAAAGTCCGCTAGTTTAAATGCTATAAAATGCTAAGTTTTTTTACAATGCTCTTAACAAATCGTTCAGACACATATCCCCACAAAAAAACGGCTAAAAATACCTAGAAACTAAATTATGAATGCATTAAAAAAAAACATTAGCTCAAACAAAAACTTAGCTTACGTTGGTCGTAACAGGGAGCAGTTGGATTCAGCCATGTGGAAAGAGGCAAATCAGAGGGCAACATATCCACCCAAATCAATAAAACTAAATGCAAACACTTTCAAAATAAACCATTACAACGCCACTTTGATTAAACGAATATTCGAAGCAAGAAAATTTAATTCGAATATTTTTTTTCTAATCGAATACTCGAGTTAATCGATTAGTCGTTGCAGCGCTAAATATTAGAGGTGTCGATCGGGTCCGATTACGTCATTTTCAAAGTATCGGAATCAGCAAAAAAATATCGGACATGCCTTTTTTTGATATATATATTTTTTAAACAAATCGTTTTCTAATTGTATTTAATGTTACAGACATAATATGTTACACTCATCCAGAGTCTTTAGTTTTGGCTTAAGGTAGGGTTATCAAATTTATCCCGATAATGGCGGTAATTAATTTTTAAAAAATTGTATCACGTTAAAATATTTAACGCAATTAATGCATGCGCTGCACGACCCACTCACGCATTGTCACGCTTAATCTGTAATGGCACCGTTTTACCTATATAGAGAGTTAAAAGGCAGCGTTAAATGAGTAGAGTGAATTTTGGCAGCCTTTGGGGCCTTTTTTTAATTGGCTAAAGCCTTACAATCCCTCTCCCTACGATTAGAAATGTCATGGGAAGCAATGTGGGGAAGCAAGGTCGTAGTTAATCTTTTTCTTAACACCCTATGTTATTTCCCAACGCAGACAAGATATATCAATTGGTAGCACTACGCACAGTCATGGTTCCACTTCCCATCATGCATTTGGGAATGGCTACAGTATCATTTACTGAAAGCTCAACAAATACACTAGATGGCAATATTTAGTCACAATATACAAAGTCACGTTTGTCCTTTAAGAATTACAAGTCCTTCTATCCGTGGATCCCTCTCCCAGAAAGAATGTTAATAATGTAAATGCCATCTTGAGGATTTATTGTCATAATAAACAAATACAGTACTTATGTACTGTATGTTGAATGTATATATTCGTCCGAGTTTTATTCATTTTTTTCTTAATGCATTGCCAAAATGTATATGATCGGGAAAAATTATCGGGAATGACTGGAATTGAATCGGGAGCAAAAAAAAGCAATCGGATCGGGAAGTATCGGGATCGGCAGATACTCAAACTAAAACGATCGGGATCGGATCGGGAGCAAAAAAACATGATCGGAACAACCCTAGTAAATATTCTTATTCTATTATTATATTTTAATCATTTAAAAAAAAAAGGGCGGGGATACTTTTTTTTCGTATAATTAAAAAACATTTTTAAAAAAATAGTCACCAAATGAAAGCCTAACAACAAAGATACAGTAACTATTCGCTTTTTCCATGTATTTTATGAATTTTTCGATATTAAAAGGATGGCTGCCGTTGCAAACCGACGGGACGTCTGTCGCCGTCAATGGCAGCCACTGCGTTAATATGACCCCTGACGTCGTTGACCTCTGAACCGTGTGGGTCGCAGGTGCACGCGGCTTTGTCCGCACGCTCTGGACAAAGAGGACGGCGGCGCCGAGAGACAGGGGGCGCTCACGCTCAACCCTCGACACATGAGGAAGGCCTTCAAAGTCATGAACGAGTTGCGCAGGTATTTTACTTACATTTTACATATTTCCTAATATAGACTGATGAGTAAACACACAATTTGATCTTCATTAATGGCATGGGGAGCCTATTGGATAATAATAGGGACACCTGTTGATCGATTGGTGGTATTACTACAGCAAATGGAAGCACAAAATGTAGCGAGTTGGTGCAGATTGGGCGCCTTCTGCTGGCCAAAATGTGCTGTACAGGTTACTCATGTGTGTTTATGTTAGTTATTTGAAATATTTACATCTATACAGTATATCATTTATGGGTCACTTCCTGTTGATAGCGCGTCTCTCCCTGTTAATTTGGGGGCATTTTGTTGTCACTTCCTGTTGATTTGGGGAGGGAGAGGGGTCATTTCAAAGTCAGTCCCTGTTGATATCGGGTCGCGTTGTGTTGATTCGGGCATTTTGGGGTCATGTCCTCTTGATAACAGGTCACTTCCTGTTGATTTGGGGGCATTTTTTTGTCACTTCCTGTTTAAGGGCTTTTCCTGTTGATGTCATGTCACTTCCTGTTGATTTGGGGGCATTTTGTCATCACTTCCTGTTTATATCTGCTCACTTCCTCTTTTTGGAGGGGGTGGGAGTGTTTCAGTGTCAGTTCCTCTGTATATTGGGTCACTGCGTATTGATTTGGGGGCATTTTGTTTTCACTTCCTATAGATATTAGGTCACTAACTTCTGGGTTTGTTTTTTTGGAGGGGCGGGATTTCAAAGTCGTTTCCTGTTCATATTGGATCACTTCCTGTTTTTTATTTTTTTATTTTTTATTTTTTATTTTTTTAAGTCTGTTCCTTTTAAAATTGTTTCACTTCCTGTAGATGTTGAGTCACTTCCTTTTGATTTGAGGGCATTTTGTTGTCACGTCCTGTAAGTATCGGGTCACTTCCTATTTTTGGAGGCATTTCAAAGTTACTTCCTGGTGATTATGGGTGACTTCCTGTTGATTCAGTGGCATTTTGTATTCACTTCCTGCAGATGTTGGGTCATTTCCTATTTTTGCAGCAGCGCCGAGAACCGAAAGTGGTATTTGCCATGTGGCAAAATTGCTCTTACCATGTGGTGCCTTTTTTTTTTTTTTTTTTTTTTTTTTTTTTGCCATTTGGCAAAATGGATTTTGCAATGTGGCATTTATTTTTCCATGTGGCAAAATGGATTTTACCATGTGGCAAAATTGATTTTACCATGTGGCATTTTTTGCCATGCGACAAAATGGCTTTTGCCATGTGGCATTTTTTTGCCATGTGGCAAAATGGATTTTGCCATGTGGCATATTTTTTTGCCATGCAGCAAAATGGCTTTTGCCATGTGGCACTTTTTTTTGCCATGCGGCAAAATGGATTTAGCCATGTTGCATTCTTTTTTGCAATGTGGCAAAAGGCATTCTGCAATGTGGCATTTTTTTTTGCCATGTGTCAAAATTGATTTTCCCATGTGGCGGTTTTTTTGCCATGTGGCAAAATTGATTTTACCATGTGGCATTTTTTTGCCATGTGGCAAAATGGGTTTTGCCATGTGGCACTTTTTTTGCCATGCGGCAAAATGGCTTTTGCCATGTGGCATTTTTTTGCCATGTGGCAAAATGGATTTTGCCATGTGGCATATTTTTTTGCCATGCAGCAAAATGGCTTTTGCCATGTGGCACTTTTTTTTGCCATGCGGCAAAATGGATTTAGCCATGTTGCATTCTTTTTTGCAATGTGGCAAAAGGCATTCTGCAATGTGGCATTTATTTTGCCATGTGTCAAAATTGATTTTCCCATGTGGCGGTTTTTTTGCCATGTGGCAAAATTGATTTTACCATGTGGCATTTTTTTGCCATGTGGCAAAATGGGTTTTGCCATGTGGCACTTTTTTTGCCATGCGGCAAAATGGCTTTTGCCACGTGGCACTTTTTTTGCCATGCGGCAAAATGGCTTTTGCCACGTGGCAAAATTGATTTTGCCATGCGGAAAATTTTATTTTGCCATGTGGCATTTTTTTTTGCAATGTGGCAAAATGGATTTTACTATGTGGCATTTATTTTGCCATGCGGCAAAATGATTTTGCCATGTGGCATTTTTTTTTTTGCAACGTGGCAAAAGGGATTCTGCAATGTGGCATTTATTTTTCCATGTGGCAAAATTGATTTTCCCATGTGGCGTTTTTTTGCCATGTGGCAAAATTGATTTTGCCATGTGGCATTTTTTTGCCAAGTGGCATTTTTTTGCCATGCGGAAAAATGGCTTTTGCCATGTGGCACTTTTTTTGCCAGGTGGCAAAATGGATTTTGCTATGTGGCAAAATTGATTTTGCCATGCGGAAAATTTTATTTTGCCATGTGGCAAAATGGATTTAGCCATGTGGCATTTTTTTTGCCATTTGGCAAATTGGATTTTTCCATGCGGCAAAATTGATTTTGCCATGTGGCACTTTTTTTGCAATGTGACATGGATTCTGCAATGTGGCATTTATTTTTCCATGCGGCAAAATTGATTTTCCTTTGTGGCTTTTTTTTTGCCATGTGGCAAAATTGATTTTACCATGTGTCATCTTTTTGCCATGTGGCATTTTTTTTTTGCAATGTGGCAAAAGGGATTCTGCAATGTGGTATTTATTTTTCCATGTGGCAAAATTGCTTTTACCATGTGGCATTTTTTTGCCATATGGCAAAATGGATTTTGCCATGGTGCATTTTTTGTCATGCGGCAAAATGGCTTTTGCCATGTGGCATTTTTTTGCCATGCAGCAAAATGACTGCCATGTGGCATTTTTTTGCCATGCGGCAAAATGGATTTTGCCATGTAGCAAAATTGATTTTGCCATGCGGAAAATTTTATTTTGCAATGTGGCAAATGGATTTTGCCATGTAGCATTTTTTTGCCATGTGGCAAAATGGATTATGTCATGTGGCAAAATGGATTTTGCCATGCGGAAATTTTTATTTTGCCATGTGGCAAAATCCATTTGGACATGTGGCAAAATGTGGCTGAGTGGCCACATTGCAAAAAAATGCCATATGGCAAAAAAAATGCCAAATGGCAAAATCGATTTTGCCACATGCCAAATACCACTTTTGGTTCTCGCTGTCTCTATTTTTGGGGGCATTTCAAAGTCACTTCCTGCTGATTTTGTGGCATTTTCAAAAAATGACATTTGTGATGCTTCCCCTCAGCCAAAACCTGTTGTGCGACGTGACCATCGTGGCAGAGGACGTGGAGATTGCCGCTCACCGCGTGGTGCTGGCCGCCGGGAGCCCGTATTTTCACGCCATGTTCACAGGTAGCGAGCCCCGCCTCCTCACCGTCGCCACCTCTCCCTTCGTCGATTCCCACAAAACACCGTCGTGGCTGCAGGCGAGATGGCGGAGAGTCGGGCCAAGCGCGTGAGGATCAAGGAGATGGACGGCTGGACGCTGGGACTCTTGGTGGATTACATCTACACGGCCGAGATTCAAGTCACGGAAGATAACGTGCAGGTAGCACCCGATGACTTATGACTTGATTTGAATTGTCAATGGATTGCGTTTGGAGGGAAGGTTGCCCCTACCAACATGGCTGATCTGACTGTGAAAGGTCTTTTTGTGTTTCTTCCGTCAATTATGATGAGTTTAAAGACATACGATCTGTTTGAAGCGGGCTGACTAGCTAACATCGTCAAGGACTTAAGGAATATGTGCTTCGTTAGGCGGTGCTCCCGGCGGCGGGTTTGCTACAACTGAACGAGGTGAGGAAGGCGTGCTGCGACTTCTTGAGCTCCCAGCTGCACCCGTCCAACTGTCTGGGCATCCGAGCATTCGCCGACCTGCACGCCTGCTCGCAACTGCTCACGCAGGCCAACTGCTATGCAGGTGACTTCAAGCTCCGCTCGGGTCCGACCGTCAGTTCTTTATTCTTCAATTAACAAACAAAAGAGGAGAAAAACCGTAGCGTATTTTTCGGACTATAAAGCGCATTATTGAGAGGTAATTCTTGCATTGATCAGAAACCAAGAACAAACATACAAACACTAACCTTAACCATAATCGGAAGTGATTCCTGTTCATTTTGGGTCGCTGCTGTTTAATTTGTGGTACTTATGGGTCACTTCCTGGTACATTTTGGATGAATTATTGATGATTTTCGGGCATTTCTGGGTCACTTCCTGTTGATATTGGGGGCATTTTGAGGTCAAATTGTATTTGGTTAATAATGGGTCACTTCCTGTACATTTTGAATAATTTCTTGTTGACTATAGGGGATTTTTGGGTCACTTTCTGTTGAATTTGTGACAATTTTGGGTCACTCCTGTACATTTTGGATAAATTCTTGTTGATTTCAGGCATTTCTGGGTCACCTGCAATGGATTTTGGGGGCATTTTGAAGTTAAATTCTATATAATGGGTCACTTTCTGTTGATTTTCAGGCATTTGCAGTTGGGCATTTGCATTACATTTGGGTCACTTTCTTTTGAATTTGTGGCTATTATGGATCATTTCCTGTACATTTTGGATAAATTCTTGTTGGTTTTGGGGCATTTCTGGTTCACTACCTGTTGAATTGGGGGTCGAATTGTATTGGGGTAATAATGGATCACTTTCTGTTGCTTTTGGGGCATTTCCAGGTCACTTCCTATACATTTTGGTTCACTTCCTCTACATTTTGAATAATTTCTTGATGATTATGGGACATTTCGTTGTCACTTGCTGTTCATTTTGGGTCGCTTTCTGTTGAATGTGTGGCAATTAGGGGTCACTTCTTATACATTTTGGATTCATGCTTGTTGATTTTTGGGTATTTCTGGGTCACCTCTTGTTGATTTCAGGGGCATTTTGAGGTCAAATTCTATTGGAGTAATCATGGGTCACTTCATGGTAATTTTGGGGCATTTCCAGGTCTCTTCCTATAAATTTTGTGTCACTTCCTGTTTATTTTGAATCATTTCTTGATGATTATAGGGCATTTCGGAGTCACTTCCTGTACATTTTGGATAAATGCTTGTTGGTTTTCAGGCATTTCCAGGTCACACCCTGTACATTTCTCATTTCTCTTGTATTTTAGTGCATTCTGGAGCCACTTCCTGTTCATTTCAGGTCGCTTTCCGTTGAATTTGTGGCAATTACAGGTTACTTTTTGTACATTTTGGCTCACTTTCTGTACATTTTAGATCCTTTCCCATTGATTTTGGGGCATTTTAGGGTTACATTCTATTAGGATAATTATGGGTCACTTTCTGGACATTTTGGGTCATTTCCAATCTTTTTGGCAAAAATAATGACTACTAATAGAGATTTTTTTTCTATTTTTTAATTTGTTATTTTTGCAAGTCATAGTTGAAAATCAATATTTAAATGTTACATGTGCCATTGGAAATGAATGTGGTTATTGATAATGTATTAGGATTGTTTTTTTTTTTTTTTGTTTTTTTTTTTGCCAAAAACTGCCTTTTTTTTTTCCAGAACAACATTTCACAGAAGTGGTAGGCAGCGAGGAGTTCCTCAATCTGGGCATGGAGCAGGTTTCCAGCCTCATCGCCAGCGACAAACTCACCATTCCCACTGAGGAGAAGGTGAGCCCACCCGCCCGGCCGCAACCGCGCACCGACCTGACACGGTCCGACACGCCCCTTTTGCCTGCTGCGCAGGTCTTTGAGTCTGTTGTGGCGTGGGTCAATCACGACAAAGACGTGCGCCAGGAGCACCTGGCCCACCTCATGGAGCACGTGCGCCTGCCTCTTCTCACCCGGGAATATCTGGTGCAGGTACCGTCGTCGGCACTTGTTCGTTTCTTGTGGCGGAATAGGGAAGAGGAGGCAGACAAAGAATGTTTGTTTGGTCTTTGTTTTGGTTTATTTTTTGTAAAGATCCAAATCTGAATTTAAAAACCGAAAAATTTAAAAACGACAAAAACAGGCAAATGAATAATGGACTAAAAAAACTGCAAAAAAGAAAACATTAAAACTACCGAAAAACTTAAAAAAAAAAAACAATGAATATGCCAAAAAAATGCTAACCACAAAACCAGGAAAACCAAAAAATCCCAAAAATAATCCCAAAAAACTGCCAAGAATCGTAAAAAATTGACCAACTGCAAAAAAATAGTGTAATATGCAAAAAAAATGTGTGTGCGATCCCAAACTGGATCAAAGAAATCAAAAATGGCAAAATTACGAAAACTGAAAAATGGACCAAAATTGTTGCAAAAAACTGCAAAGAATTGTGAAAAATGGACCGATGTCCAAAAAGCTTTAAAAACCAAAGAATACGCACAAAAAAACGCAAACCACAAAATAAGAGAACTGGATAATGGACCAATAAAATAGTGAAAAAAGTTCATTTTTCAAGCTTTCCAGTTTTTCCATATCTTTGGGGCATTTTTGGGCTGGATCGGAACCTGCATCCAAGAAAAGTTTTTACAAAAATACAAAAACAGTGAAAAACGAACCAAAAGTAATGCAAAAAAACTGTGTAAAATCTTGCCAAAAAATGCAAACCACAAAACCAGGAAAACTGAATAACCAAAAAATCCCCAAAATAATAATAAAAAAACAGCCAAGACTCATTAAAAATTGACCAACTGCAAAAAATAGTGTAATATGCAAAAAAATGTGTTTGTGATCCCAATCTGAATCAAAGAAATCAAAACTGGCAAAACTACGAAAACTGTGAAAAATGGACCGAAGTTGTTGTAAAAAACTGCAAAGAATTGTTAAAAATGGACCAATGTCCAAAAAGCTTTAAAAACCAAAGAATACACAAAAAGAAACTCAAACCACAAAACAAGAGAACTGAATAATGGACCCAAAAAATTGTGAAAAAAGTTCATTTTTCAAGCTTTCCAGTTTTTCCATTTCTTTGGGGCATTTTTTGGCAGGATCGGAACTTCCATCCAAGAAAGGTTTTTGCAAAAATACAAAAACAGTGAAAAACGGACCAAAAATAATGCAAAAAAAAAAAACTGAAAATCTTGCCAAAAAATGCAAACCACAAAGCTAGGAAAACTGAATAACCAAAAATCCCAAAAATAATCCCAAAAAACTGCCAAGAATCGTAAAAAAATGACCAACTGCAAAAAAATAGTGTAATATGCAAAAAAATGTGTTTGTGATCCCAATCTGGATCAAGGAAATCAAAAATGGCAAGACTACGAAAACCGTGAAAAATGGACCAAAATTGTTGCAAAAAACTGCAAAGAATTGTGAAAAATGGACCGATGTCCAAAACCAAAGAATACACACAAAAAAAAGCAAACCACAAAATAAGAGAACTGAATAATGGACCCAAAAAATTGTGAAAAAAGTTCATTTTTCAAGCTTTCCAGTTTTTCCATTTCTTTGGGGCATTTTTTGGCAGTATCGGAACCTGCACCCAAGAAAAGTTTTTGCAAAATTACAAAAACTGTGAAAAATCTTGCCAAAAAAATGCAAACCACAAAACCAGGAAAACTGAATTACCAAAAAATCCCCAAAATAGCCCCAAAACTTTGCCAAGAATCATAAAAAATTGACCAACTGCAAAAAAATAGTGTAATATGCAAAAAAATGTATTTGTGATCCCAGTCTGGATCAAAGAAATAAAAAATGGCAAAACTGTGAAAAATGGACCAAAATTGTTGCAAAAAACTGCAAAGAATTGTGAAAAATGGACCGATGTCCAAAAAGCTTTAAAAAACAAAGAATATACACACACAAAAAACGCAAACCACAAAATAAGAGAACTGAATAATGGACCCAAAAAATTGTGAAAAAAGTTCATTTTTCAAGCTTTCCAGTTTTTCCATTTCTTTGGGGCATTTTTTGGCAGGATCGGAACTTCCATCCAAGAAAGGTTTTTGCAAAAATACAAAAACAGTGAAAAACGGACCAAAAATAATGCAAAAAAAAAAAACTGAAAATCTTGCCAAAAAATGCAAACCACAAAGCTAGGAAAACTGAATAACCAAAAATCCCAAAAATAATCCCAAAAAACTGCCAAGAATCGTAAAAAAATGACCAACTGCAAAAAAATAGTGTAATATGCAAAAAAATGTGTTTGTGATCCCAATCTGGATCAAGGAAATCAAAAATGGCAAGACTACGAAAACCGTGAAAAATGGACCAAAATTGTTGCAAAAAACTGCAAAGAATTGTGAAAAATGGACCGATGTCCAAAAAGCTTTAAAAAACAAAGAATATACACACACAAAAAACGCAAACCACAAAATAAGAGCACTGAATAATGGACCAAAAAAATTGTGAAAAAAGTTCATTTTTCAAGCTTTCCAGTTTTTTCCATTTCTTTGGGGCATTTTTTGGCAGGATCGGAACTTGCATCCAAGAAAAGTTTTTGCAAAAATACAAAAGCAGTGAAAAACGGACCAAAAATAATCCCAAAAAGTGGGAAGAATCGTGAAAAATTGACAAACTGCAAAAAAAAAAAAAAAAATATATATATATATATATATATATATATATTTGTGAGGTTAGCGCAAAATTTGATAAATGGGAAAAACACAACTGAAAAAAAGACTGAAATTGATGCAAAAAAACTGTAAAGAATTAAGAAAAAACCTGAAAACTGCTAAAAAAGTTTGAAAACCAAGGAATATGCAAAAAAAAAAAAAAAAAACTACACAAAACAGCAGAACTGAATAATGGACCAAAAAAGTGGGAAGAATGAAAAATTGACCAACTGCAAAAAAATAAACTGCAAATAAATAAATTGTGGAATATGCAAAAAAGATCGTGTTTGTGAAGTTGGCACGTGGAACTGAACATTTGGCGAATGACAAAAACATAGCTGAATGACAGACCAAATATAATGCTAAAAACTGCAAAAAATTGTAGAAAAATTAACCGCTAAAACCTGAAAAGTGCAAATACTGTAAATGTCAACGTTGCTGTGTTTGTGAGGTCAGCGCGTGGAGGAGGAGTCCCTGATCAAAAACAGCAGCGCCTGTAAGGATTACTTGATCGAGGCCATGAAGTACCATCTGCTGCCGGCCGAGCAGCGGGCGCTCATCAAGACGGCGCGCACTCGTGCGCGCACCCCCGCCCGCTGCCCCAAGGTAGGCCGGCCCGAAAACTCCCTAAGCTTTTCTCCTCCGCCCGACCACGCCATCTTTTTTTTTGCTGCAGGTGATGGTGGTGGTGGGCGGCCAAGCGCCCAAGGCCATCCGCAGCGTGGAGTGTTACGACTTCGAGGAACGGCGCTGGTACCAGGTGGCCGAGTTGCCCACGCGCAGGTGCAGAGCGGGTAGGCTTCTCTTGTCGACTCCTTAATTGGGAGTCAAAAACAGGCAAACTTTTCAGGCTTTTCCTCATTCAGCTGAATAATAAAACATCTCAACAACTTCTGGCTGTGGGTGTACAACACAGTACTTGTTATTTTAACATACTGCTTCCCCCATTTCCCCCAAAATTCATAGGAAGTGACCTGTAAAAACCCCCATCCATCCATCATCTTCTGCTTGCTCCGGGGTCGGGTCGCGGGGGCAGCAGCTTTAGCAGGGAAGCCCAGACTTCCCTCTCCCCAGCCACTTCAACCAGCTCCTCCGGCGGGATCCCAAGGTGTTCCCAGGCCAGCCGAGAGATATAGTCTCTCCAGCATGTCCTGGGTCTTCCCCGGGACCTCCCGCCGGTGGGACATGCCTGGAATACCTCTCCAAGGAGGCATCCTAACCAGATGCCTGAGCCACCTCAGCTGGCTCCTCTCAATGCGGAGGAGTAGCAGGTCGACGCCGAGTCCCTCCCGGATGACCGAGCTTCTCACCCTATCTCTAAGGGAGAGCCCGGACACCCTCCGGAGGAAACTCATTTCGGCCGCTTGTATCCAGGATCTTGTTCTTTCGGTCACGACCCACAGCTCGTGACCATAGGTGAGGGTCGGAACGTCCGCTCCCTCCTACTCTCACTCGTGAACAAGACCCCAAGATACTTCAACTCCTTCACTTGGGGCAGGATCTCATCCCTGACCCGGAGAGGGCACGCCACCTTTTTCCGACTGAGGACCATGGTCTCGGATTTGGAGGTGCTGATCTTCATTCCAACCGCTTCACACTCGGGTGCGAACCGCTCCAGTGAGAGTTGGAGGTCATGGCTTGATGAAGCCATCAGCACCACATCATCTGCAAAAAGCAGAGATACAATGCTGAGGTCACCAAACCGGACCCCCTCAACTAGAGCTGGGAATCTTTGGGCACCTAACGATTCGATTACGATTACGATTCAGAGGCTCCAATTTGATTATAAAACGATTATTGATGCACCCCCCCCCCCCTTTTTTTTTTTTTTTTTTTTTTTTTTTTTTTTTAAATAAAGTTTTGTACATTAGTTCCAAAATTGTTCAAAAATACTCTCAGGCTAAACCAAACTACTATTTCAGTATCAAGTTTGCATATAGCAGTAAACAAATATACAAAAATAACATTAAATAAAAAAACTCCAGTCCCTATTCTGTATCAGCAGCTTTAAACTCCATTCAATTAATTTAATGTTGTGAATCAACCGTTAAAGTTGTTAAAATTGCTCCCGTTATTCCATAATTTCCCTTTTGTCTACTTTCAACATGTGAAAGTTTTAAAACTATTTTAAAGATAGATTCAAGTCAATATTTTACCGATTTAGGAGTATTTTAGATAAAAAGTTAATTAGGTTTGCTTGGAAGGTTCGCTACAACAGCCTTGCAGGGAAGTGTACTGCTTTAAGATGGCGGCCGTTTACTAACGCCCGCATCTAGCTTTTTGTAGATATGCTGCTTACGCTACTGAATCTATAATGCATCTAGTCCTATATAAATGATATCTACCGTAACATGTGGCTGTACTTTGTAGCAGCTTTTCGGCAGCAGTCAGGTATGTTGTTGTGTTTTTTTAAATCGTGGCATGAGTTGAGCTAGAGCCGTGAGTTGAGCGTTGGCATTACCCGAGGGGCTGGGTAATGAGAAGCATGATGTTTAGCTACTCTCGCTGCGTTCTTCCTCGTTGTGCCCTGAAGCCTGCGCGGCGCGCTGAGTGTGTTGTACTTCCGCTTTACTTGGCATAGTTCAATCATCGGAATTTGGATGTTTGTGAATCGTTCTCGAATCTTCCACGGCCGAATCGCGAATAATCTAAGAATCGGAAATTTTGCACACCTCTACCCTCAACGCTTCGGCTGCGCCTAGAAATTCTGTCCATAAAAATTATGAACAGAATCGGTGACAAAGGGCAGCCTTGGCGGAGTCCAACCCTCACTGGGAACAAATTCGACTTACTGCCTGCAATGTGGATCAAACTCTGACACCGGTCGTACAGGGACCGAACAGCCCTTACCAAGGGGCTCGATACCCCGTACTCCCGGAGCACCCCCCACAGGACTCCCCGAGGCACACGATTGAACGCCTTCTCCAAATCCACAAAGCACATGTAGACTGGTTGGGCGAACTCCCATGCACCCTCGACGACCCTGCCGAGGGTGTAGAGCTGGTCCACTGTTCCATGGCCGGGACGAGAACCACACTGCTCCTCCTGAATCCAAGATTCGACTTCCCGACGGACCCTCCTCTCCAGCACCCCTGAATAGACTTTACCGGGGAGGCTGAGGAGTGTGATCCCTCTATAATTGGAACACACCCTCCGGTCCCCCTTTTTAAAAAGGGCGACCACCACCCCGGTCTGCCAATCCAGAGGCACTGTCCCCGATGTCCACGTGAAGTTGTAGAGGCGTGTCAGCCACGACAGCCCCACAACATCCAGAGCCTTTAGGAACTCCGGGCGGATCTCATCGACCCCCGTGGCCTTGCCACCAAGGAGCTTTCCAACTACCTCAGTGACTTCAACCCCAAAGATTGGAGAGCCCACTGCGGAGTCCCCAGACTCTGCTTCCTCTAAGGAAGGCGTGTCGGTAGAATTGAGGAGGGCTTCGAAGTATTCTCCCCACCGACTCATGACGTCCCGAGTCGAGGACAGCAGTACCCCATCTTCACTATACACAGTGTTAATGGTGAACTGCTTTCCTCTTCTCAGATGCCGGATGGTGGACCAGAATTTCCTCGAAGCCGTCCGGAAGTCGTTTTCCATGGTCTTGCCGAACTCCTCCCATGTCCGAGTTTTTGCCTCGGTCACCGCCGAAGCCACAGTCCGCTTAGCGGGCCGGTACCCGTCAGCTGCCTCCGGAGTCCCACAGGCCGGGGATTGCCGCCACGACAGGCATCAACCACCTTACGGCCACAGCTCCGATCGGCCGCCTCAACAATGGAGGTGCGGAACATGGCCCACTCGGACTCAATGTCCCCCACCTCCCCCGGGACAAGGGAGAAGTTCTGCCGGAGGTGGGTGTTGAAACTCTTTCTGACAAGGGATTCTGCCAGTCCCAGCAGATCCTCACAATACATTTGGGCCTGCCAGGTCTGGGCCAGCATCTTCCCCCGCCATCGGAGCCAACACGCCACCAGGTGGTGATCAGTTGACAGCTCCGCCCCTCTCTTCACCCGAGTGTCCAAAACATACAGCCGCAAGTCCGATGATACGATTACAGAGTCGATCATCGAACTGCGGCCTAGCGTGTCCTGGTGCCAAGTGCACATATGGATACCCCTATGTTTGAACATGGTGTTCGTTATGGACAAACCGTGACGAGCACGGAAGTCCAATAACAGAAAACCACTCTGGTTCTGATCGGGGGGGCCGTTCCTCCCAATCACGCCCCTCCAGGTCTCACTGTCTTTGCCCACGTGAGCATTGAAGTCCCCCAGGAGAACGAGGGAGTCCCCAGAGGGGGCGCTCTCCAGCACACCCTCCAAGGACTCCAAAAAGGATGGGTACTCTGAGCTGCTGTTCGGTGCATAAGCACAAACAACAGTCAGAACCCGTCCCCCCACCCGAAGGCGGAGGGAGGCTACCCTCTCGTCTACCGGGGTAAACCCCAACGTACAGGCACCAAGCCGGGGAGCGATAAGTATGCCCACACCTGCTCGGCGCCTCTCTCCAGAGTGGAAGAGAGTCCAACCCCTCTCGAGAGGATTGGTACCAGAACCTAAGCTGTGTGTGGAGCTGAGTCCGACTATATCTAGTCGGAACTTTTCTGCCTCACACACCAGCTCGGGCTCCTTCCCTGCCAGAGAGGTGACATTCCATGTCCCAAAAGTTAGCTTCTGCAACTGGGGGTCGGACCGCCAAGGCCCCCGCCCAACTCCTTACGCACCCGACCCCTGTAAAATCCCCCAAATTATCAAATTGTTAGGGAGTGCCCCAAAATGAATAGGAAGTGACTGGTATAGTCCCCCCCCCCCCCCCCCCAAAAAAAAAAAAAACAGGAAGTGACCAAAATGAACAGGAATTGATCCAGGAGTTGACACTTTGCATGATAACGTCGCCAAAAAGCGGCCATATTGGTAGGGGCAATGAAAGGTCTTTTCCTGCATATGCCTTCAATTAAAATCCATTTACTCCACGGATTTAACCCTATTTTTTTAGACTGTAATTTGCACCACAGTTTTTTGGGGATATTTATTTGATAGAATCCAGCACCAAGAACAGAAAAGTCATCTTGAAAGGCAATTTAAAATAAAAATTAGGGCTGTCAAATGATTAAAATTTTTAATCGAGTTAATCACAGCTTAAAAATTAATTAATCGTAATTAATCGTAATTCAAACCATCTATAAAATATGCCATATTTTTCCTTAAATTATTGTTGGAATGGAAAGATAAGACACAAGACGGATATATACATTCAACATACGGTACATAAGTAATGTATTTGTTTATTATAATAATAAATCAACGAGATGGCATTAACATTAACATTCTGTGAAAGCGATCCATGCATAGAAAGTAGTTCTTAAAAGATAAAGGTTAGTACAAGTTATAGAAATTTTATATTAAAACCCCTCTTAATGTTTTCGTTTTAATAAAATTTGTAAAATTTTCAATCAAAAAATAAGCTAGTAGCTCGCCATTGTTGATGTCAATAATTACACAATGCTCAGTCCATAAAATCAGTCGCACCCAAGCGCCAGCAGAGGGAGACAAAAAGCACAAGTAACAAGTGGACATGACACTGCTGTCATTTTAATCTGAGCGGGGCATGTGCGTTAATTGCGTCAAATATTTTAACGTGATTAATTTAAAAAATTAATTACCGCCCGTTAACGCGATAATTTTGACAGCCCTAATAAAAATACAATAGAGAACAACAGGCTGAATAACTGTAGAGTATGCTAACATTACATGAAGCATACACAACGAACTAAAAACCTGCCTGGTATTTTAATGTAACATAGCTATTAAGAGTTATTCAGATAACTATAGCATACAGAACATGCTAACAAGCAACAATGATATAATAATGTGTTAATAATTTCACACATAAGTCGCTTCAGAGTATAAGACGCACCGTCTGCCAAACTGTGGAAAGAAAACTGCTACATATAGTCCGAAAAATACGGTACCCTTTCTTCCACTCTTCCTTTTAGGTGTGGTGTCGGTGGGGACGTGCGTGTACGCGGTGGGGGGTTTCAACGGTTCCCTGCGCGTGCGGACGGTGGACTCGTACGACCCGGCTGCTGACCGCTGGAGCGGCGCGGCCAGCATGCAGGACCGCCGATCCACGCTGGGGGCCGCCGTGCTCAACGGACTCCTCTACGCCGTCGGCGGCTTCGACGGCAGCACCGGTAAAAATAGTCTTTTGACATCGAGCAAATAATCTCAATTGAGAATTAGGATGGTTCTGAGTGCCTTTGCATGACTGATGGGAAGATTGCCCCTACCAACATGGCTGGGGAGAACATACGTTCAATTGTTCTGCCAACTCTCCCACTTAAAAAAAGATTGGACGTCGAGCGCCGTCAATGGCAAACAATGAGAAATTAGCAAATACTCTGGTAAAAATGGCTAAGCCATCGATGACTTGATTTGAATGTCAGTGCATTGACTTTTATGGGAACGTCACCAAAAGGTGGCCATGTTGGTAGGGGCAATGAAAGTTCTTTTCATGATTCTCCCATCAATTGAAATGTGTTTATGAAAAGTAGACCGTTTATGAAAAGCGGGACAATGGCAGCGAACAAACGTTCGTCCCTTCGCTGCCAGCCCTCCCACCCGCTTCAAACAGATTGGACATCTAGCGCCGTCAATGGCAGACAATGAGTAAATCGCAGATCGTCTGATAAAATGGGTAGGCTATCTATGACTTGATTTGAATGTCAGCGCATGGACTTCGACGGACACGTCGCTAAAAGGCGGCCATGTTGGTAGGGGCAACAAAATGTCTTTCCCTGATTCTGCCGTCAATGGCGTACCGCACGCATGCTATTTTTAAACGGTGACGTCGCATCGTAAAGCGGAAGTAAAGCCGAAGTGGGACATCATAGACCCGCCCTCGCATAGAAACAACGTAATTTGTGCTACTTTTCGCCGGTAATCTTTCAAAAGCGAACATGCCGATGACACATTGCTTTTTTGGAACTTGTAGAAACGACTCTAGACATTACGACACATGAAGGATGTTTTCTTCATACGTTTCCGGAAACCAAAAACTCGGGAAGAAAAAATGTGAAGACCGAATCAACATGCGCGGACTTTAACACCAGCTCGGTGAAGCCATTCACATTTCATATGCAGTAAACATTTTGTTGGGTTGGCATGGTCTTTCAGAAGACAAAGTGGTAAGCCATTTTTATATTTTTAACTTATTTTTTTAGCGTAATGTTGTGCCGTACTGCTTCTGTCTGACAATGAATGACCTGAAAAGAATTACAATGGTATTTGACTGCCACTGTTACCGTTTCTGATGTATATATTTATATATATATATATATATATATAAACAACTTTAGTAAGGGGGAAGTGTAAATAAATTATAGAATTAAAATTTGTTATCAATGAAAAAATTAAAAGTGTTTGTTGGCTGTCACTAAGTAGCATTTGCGATCGCTACACAAAGCTAACTAAATTACCCCCAAGAATGGTCAGAGACGTAGGACAACCAGAGGATATGTAAGAAAGACGGGGCTGATGGTAAAGGATAGCTTGTTGAAACAGGAGAATGTCATTGTCAGTCGTGTCGATAAAAAAAAAGCTAAAGCTATGCTTAGGTCGGCTCGTTTTTTTCGTCTTTTTCAGCCTTCGACACTCAAGCCATCTCTTTAATTGAACATTTTTATGTTCTTCCACATCTTTGCCAGTCAATTTGGCACCAGGCACATCATTTTCGGAGAGAATTGGTAGGATTAGCTCTGTAAACATCTCCTTCGTACACGATTTCCATTCATTTCCTATTAAGGACAAATGGTGGCTTGTCCTTACTTAGCAACTGTAGCTAATGTCATGAATATTAATGAGCGGAAGTGACGTGTTGCTTGCGGTACGCCATTGTCCAATCCGTTTAAAGCGGGAAGATGGCAGCGAAAAAATGTTCATTCCTTATGCTGCCAGCCCTCCCGCCCACATTAATCGTGGGTTGAGAAATAAGCTAATTTTGTCTAGATTTGAATGCCAACACATTGACTTTGATGGGAACGTCATTCATACCAACATGGCGTCAAGGCGGCCATGAATGGTAGGGGCCATGAAAGCTCTTTTCATGTCGCACGCTTCAACAGATTTTCACCGTTCCAATTTTGAAACATTCCAAAAATTCATACGATGTAGACACTTTTTAAAAAAGTACAATTAAAAATTAATTTTTCGAATAAAAATGATCTTTTATTGTTTTTTTTTTCGTTCGTTCGCTCCTCTCAGTCCAAATGGATCGGACGTCTAGCATCGTCAATGGCCGCCGACGAGGTAATATGTCAGCTTTGAGTAAATGACAGATGATTCTAATCAGATTGGATATGGATATGATAGACATAGACGACCGATCCATTTGGGCCCGATTGGACGTCTCTGGCCGTCAACGGCAACCGGTCTTTGTCTCGGGCAGGCCTATCCACAGTGGAGGCGTACAACGCCAAGACGGACGAGTGGTTCCACGTCTTGCCCATGAGCACGCGACGGAGCAGCGTGGGAGTTGGGGTGCTTAATGGTGACTACCCCAATAAAAGCACACGATCAACTACTACTACTACTACTACTACACTTAATATATATAATTTTATAGGCGACTCATTTAAATACCATGAAATGAAAAATGAACTTTAATGATTTTGGAAATTTCGCTGCGGTCAGGGATGTTGTACGCGGTGGGCGGTTACGACGGCGCCACTCGCCAATGCCTGAGCACGGTGGAGGCCTACGACCCCAAAAGCAACACGTGGAGCTACATCGCCGAGATGGGCACGCGACGCAGCGGCGCCGGCGTGGGCGTGCTGAAAGGGCGGCTGTACGCCGCCGGAGGGCACGACGGGCCCTTGGTGCGCAAGAGCTGCGAAGTCTACGACCCGGCCTCCGACAGCTGGCGCCAGGTGGCCGACATGAACGTGTGTCGCCGCAACGCCGGTGAGGACCGTTATTGCTTGGCAGCCATTTTGTGTCAGTGCAAGGTAACATTACTGTCAATAAAACCGTCGTGTAGTTTGTTATTTTTACTTCAAATGCAGTAAATTAGCTTCAAAATCATATGTTGTCAAAAACTGGCTTGAATCGCTTTACATCTGACCTGACATAAGATGGCCTCCAGTTACATACGCTGCCAAAATAAACAGACGGTGACCCAAAATTAACATCAAGCAACTTGCAAATAGCTCAAAATCAACAGGAAATGATCCAAAATCAAAAAATTTTATTGGGCTCTTTTTTAAAAATTTTAATATAATTATTTTTTCAGCATTTATGGTGCACAGGAAGTGACTTGAGAGTGCCCCAAAATCAACAGAAAGTGACCCAAAAATTGTCCAAAAATTAACAGGAAGTAAACCGAGGTGAGCACAAAGTGACACGGAAATGCTCCAAAATAAAATTTCTATTGGTTGTTTTTTTTTTTTTCTTTCTTTTTTTTTTTTAAACAAAAAACTTTTGGAAATTGCGAAAAACAACAGGAAGCAACCTGGAAATGCCCAAAAATTAGCATGAAGTCACACAACGTCAGCAGGAAGTGACTCAGAAATGTCCAAAATTTCTACTGGCTGCCATTGTTTTTTTTTTTTTTTTTAACAAACAAACTTCCTCAATAACTAACAGGAAGTGACATGGAAATCATTTTTTTCCTGTTTTTTTTTTTTTCCTTTTCAACAAAAGAAATCTCAATCTGCACCACAATTAACAGGAAGTGACCCAAAACAAACAGGAAGTGACCTGTAAATTAACTTGAAGTCACTCGTGGTCAACAGGAAGTGACTCAAATGCTCCAAATAAAAAAAAAAAATTCTTGGTGGCCATTTTTTTTTTTTTTTTTTTTTACTTTTTCAAATTGCCTCAAAACCAACAGTAAGTGACCTGGAAATGCTCAAAAAAATTACAGGAAGTCACCTTAGGTCAGCATGAAGTGACTCAACAGTGTCCCAAAATAAACAATTTCTAGGGGCAGCCATTTTTTTTTTCTTTTCAGCAACAACAAAAAAAATCTCTAATTGCACCAAAATTAACATGAAGTGACCCGAAACAAACAGGAAGTGACCTGGAAATGCTAAAAAATTAACATGAAGTCACTCAGAAATGCCCAAAAATAACCAATTTCTATTGGCAGCCTTTTTTTTAACAAGCTTTCTGAAATTGCCGCAAAACTAACAGGAAGTGACCCAAAACCAATTGGAAGTGACCTGCGAATGCTAAAAAATTAACAGGAAGTCACTCATGGTTAACAGGAAGTGAATCAGAAATGCCCATATTGAAAAATTCCTATTGGCGGCCATTTTTTTAAAATAAACTTTCTTAAATTGCCCCAAAACTTACAGGAAGTGACCTGGAAATGCTCAAAAATTAGCGGGAAGTCACTCCAAAATTTCTACGGGCAGGCATTTTTTTTAACCAAACTTCCTCAAAAACAGGAAGTGACCTAGAACTAACAGGAAATGACACGGAAATGCTCCCCCCCCCCTTTTCTCAACAAGAGAAATCTCAAATTGCACCAAAATTAACAGAAAGTGACCTGGAAATGCTAAAAAAAATAACAGTCACTCATAGTCAACAGGAAGTGACTCAGAAATGCCCCAAATCAAACATTTTCTATTGGTAGCCTTTTGTTTGATATCATTATTATTTCAATTTCTCCAATTGCGCACAAAACTAACAGGAAGTGACATGGAAATGCCCAAAAATCGACAGGAAGTGACCCTAAATCAACAGGAAGTGTTTTTAAAAGTGTCCTAAAATCAAGAGGGACAGACCCAAAACCAGCAGGAAGTAACTTGGAAAACCACCAAAATCAACAGGAAGTGACCCAAGTGAACTCCTTGGCTGTCATTGACAAAAAAGACTGAAAGGACTGATCTCTCGGCGCCATTGACGGCGCTTCACGTCCAATCCATTTGGACTGGGAGGGGCCAAAGAACGTTCAATCATTATTGAATCCAAATCTTTATATACGCCCTAGCGTAGCCTAGCGTAGCGCCGCTCCCTTACAAAACGTCTGTTCCGTTTCAGGTGTGTGCGCCGTGGACAACCTGCTCTACGTGGTGGGCGGCGACGACGGCAGCTGCAACCTGGCCTCGGTGGAGTTCTACAACCCCACCTCCGACAAGTGGACGCTGCTGCCGAGCTGCATGAGCACGGGACGCAGTTACGCAGGTAAGATGATCTTGGGTGATCATCTTTTGTTATTTATGATTTCGCTCCCTCTAGTGGCCGAAATGAAGTAAAAATACACCGCTTTTTGCTCTCAGGCGTGACCGTGATCGACAAGCCCTTATGACCATCCGCCGGCGCCGCCGATTAGAAGCTGAACTTGCCGAAGAACCGGGCGAGACCCGTCGCCGGTCCGGACGCGACGTTCGTACACCGAAAGGATGTCGGTGAGCGCCGGGATTTTTTTAGCGGTGGACGCTCGAGAAGCCGCCTGAGAGGCGCTAGCAAGCGCCGAGCACTAACGTTTACGAGAGGAAAGCGGGACCTCGGATAGCTTCTCGTCGATCGTGCGCTCTTTTTGCGTGGACTGCTACAGGAGTGGTGTTAAACGGGCGGCCCGGGGACCAGTTTCGGCCCGCCGAAGTCCATTGCGTGCATCCGCTTCATTTTCGCAAAAAATATAATTGATGCTAAGTTTCCGCAGTCTCAGAAGAGGAGAATGAATAATTTTTTTTCCCCCACCCAGTTTTTAATGAAATAAATATAAAAAAATAAAGAGGATATTTACTGTTTATTCTTTTGTTGTTTTTAAAAATGAAATGCAAAAAGAGAATGTTTGCCACTTTTTTCTTTTATTAAAAATTGTAAATAAATTAAATATTATTATTGTTTTTTTTTCTCGTTTTAATTTTTCTTTAAAAATTACCGTTTACTTGTTCTGGAAAAAAAGATGAAAAAAAATTTTAAATAAGAATTTTTCATTTTTTCCCCCCGTTTTTTAAAAACATTTCAGAAGTAAAAAATAGAATATATACTATTTGTTTTTTGTTTTTTTAAATTCATAGATGAAAGAATGTTAACCCCCTCTTACAAAAATATTTAAAGACAAATACAAATTTATGTCATATACAGCAAATTAAAATTAATAATACCAAATAAAAACTAACAAAGACTAAAAATTTCACGTATAATTTTACTTAAAATTGTTAAGTTTGATATTAATCAGTTTTTTTGAGGGGGCAGTAAGAAAATAGAACCTTGCTCAAAATTCATGTATCAAATATAACACGTATGCACACATAGGGATGAAAAGGCTTGTCTTTTTTTTTTAAATTAAAAATGTAAAATTGTGTTTTAGTTCACTGCCAACCCTCCCACTTCAAAATGGAAAAAAAAAATATTGACATCAGTTTAAAAGTATATACATAAAGCATTGGAGGGATACATAAAAAAGTTCTAAATTAATAAAAGAAAATTAAAAAACCGCTAATATTTTTTTTTTTTAAATCTGAATTTTAAAAAAATTACAAAAATAATTCAAATGATCACATTAGAAAATATCAAAAATGGAACTAAAAAAGGACATTTTATAACCCCAAATTAATTACAGTATCCTCATTTATAAAATGTTTTTTAAAAATTAATTTAAATAGTTTTTTTAAAAAACTATTTATTTATTTATTTGATTGTAAGATTTTCCAGTTTAATTTCTGACCTCTATGTCTATAATTATTTCCATGTACAGTACTTATGTATTTCCCCCATGCTTTTGGATGTATATAAGCGCTTTGGCGACCCCTGCAGGGAAAAGCCGAAAAGGAAAAGATTTGTTCAATGTACATTTTTTTTATGGGGGGGAGAATATCTTAGGGCAAGACACCTTGGCATAAGATGCACGCCGACCAACTGACCATTTTTCCCTCCGATCGGCCTTCCTCGCTTTATTGTCGCCCGGCAGCCACGTTTGCTCTGCATGAACTAACTCCGTCCGACGAATGTGCCACAAAAAGTGGCCAAACTTTTGTCTCGTTATAAGCTTCATGACTTTGGATATGTTTGACGCTGCGTCTTTTCTAGAGTGCTATTAATATGCTTCTTGTATTGACAAAGAAAAGCTGTCATCTGTTTTTAAAATCTTTGCCAAATCAGTAAATTATTTCAATGTATTGTCTTGTCCTTTTTTTGCCTTCTTTTCCCCCCTCACAACCTGACATTCCTTCAAAAAAAACAAGACATGTTCATGTTGCCAGCCCTCCCACTTCAAATGGATTGGACGTTCGTCAGCCGCTGAGTAATTGGCAGATGCTTTGAACAATGGGTTGAAAAATAAGCAAATTATGACCGAATTTGAATGCCAATGCATTGATTTGGATGGAAACGTAGCCCCTACCAACATGGCCGCCCTCGTGCTTCTGCCGTAAATTTCATTGAGTTTATCATAGTAACCTCCAATCCAATTGAAGTAAGAGGCTGACGTTACTTCATTCGCCGGCAACCCTCCCGCTTCAATCGGATTGGACATTAAGCGCTGTCAATGGCATCCCACAAGTTAAAAATAATTTTCAAGAATTTGTTTTTTTGAGGGCTGGGGGGCGTTTAAAATACAATTCGGTGATGAATAAAAATGAAAATCATTTGTTTTTTTAAATGATAAAGAAATATAGCCACCGTATAAAGGGTTAAAGGTCAACTTTTCATGTACCGTAATTTTCAGACTATAAGCCGCTACTTTTTTCCTTCATTTTGATACCTGTGTCTTACAGTCCAGTGCAGCTTATTTGTTGATTTTTTTTAAGGTAACACTTTATTTGACAGCGGTGTCATAAGACTCTCATAAGATTATCAAAATTATGACATGCCACTATCATGGACATTACTGAATGCTTATGTCATGAAGTGTCATTTGGCAAATGATGTCACTAACTCAATTTTTGTCCATCTTGGGTCTTTTGCATCCATTCAAAAGTGACATCATTTGCCGGATAACACTTAATGACATCTGTTATAAGCATTCATGAATGCTCAGGACAGATACATGTCATGATTGTGTAATGACAGTCTTATGGCACCACTGTTAAATAAAGTGTTAGCAAATACCATAACTAGCAATTGATGAAACAATTGGAACAGTAACTGAAGACCTATTTAGCACAGAACATGATTTTTGATTGTTATTTACATCTGTAGCGCTGCAGTGCATGCTAAGAGGCATGTTGGATGACAACAGTCAACAGCAGGTGGCAGCAGAGGTTGACTGTCTCCCCCAAGGGAGCAGTGATGGCCAAATGAAGCTTCTTTAAGCAATAAAGCTTTGCACTAATTGGTTCAAAGTTTAATGATGGTTCATTTGGTCGTAATACAGTCAGTCGTATGATGCCGCTGTCAAATGAGGTTGTACCGGTTGATATCTTTTGGTGTAAATGTCCCATGATACAGTGAGGACAGCTGCGGCTTATAGTCCAGTGCGGCTTATCTATGAACAAATGCCGTTTTCGTGCCAAATTTGGTGGGCTGCGGCTTATAGTCAGGTGCGCCTAAAAGTGCGAAAATGAGGGTATATGGTTTTACTTTTTTATGAAAAAAAAGTTTTTTTAAATGTAAATTTTGTCTTTTATTCATTTATTTTTCATCTTTGTCTTTTATTCATTAAAATTTTTCATCAAAAAAACTTTTCTTCCGCTGACCAAGAGGCCCCCTTTCCACCAATTAGCTTGCTAATTTGGTGCCAAAACACTGACTTTAATGGGAACATCGCCCCTACCACCATGGCCGCCCGAACACTTTTAATATGACATTTTCCCTCAAACCAACTTTTTCTGGAGAAAATTAGGCATTTTCATACAACTTTTTAAAAAAAAACAAAACGACCTCTTCTGAAGATAAACCTGTTGATACTTTCCTTTTGAGGGGTGGGGCGCCATTTAAAATACAATTCGGTGATGAATTAAAATGAAAATAATTTGTTTTTTTAAATAAATAAATATAGCCACGGGTTAAAGGTCAACTTTTCATGTATATAGTTTTACCTTTTTTATGAAAAAAAAGTTATATTTTTTAAATGTAAATTTTGTCATTTAATCATTTATTTTTCATCTTTGTCTTTTATTCATTTACATTTTTCATCAAAAAACTTTTCTTCCGCTGACCAAGAGGCCCCCTTTCCTTGCTAATTCGGTGCCAAACCATTGACTTTGATGGCAACATCGCCCCTACCAACATGGCCGCCCGAAGACTTAATATGACATTTTCCCTCAAACATGCTTTTACTGGAGAAAATTAGGCGTTTTCATACAATTTTTTTAAAAAACGACCTCTTCTGAAGATAAACGTGTTGATACTTTTTAAAGATATATTTTTTAAATCCGATAAAATGACATTTTATCAACATAAACAACTTCTGGATAAAATGAAGGCGTTTTCACATAACTTTTTTTGTCTTTTTGGTGATGTATATATTCCCGAATGACGCGTCCAATAAACGTGTAGTAATATATTCATTGTCCAAAAAGCGCGTTTTAAGGCGGAACCTTCCCCTACGTCAGAAAACCCTGCTCGGCTCCTGATTCGCTGTTGCTTTGGAGACTCCCGGTCTCACTATCGTCGCTTCATGCGGCGGGCCAATCAAAGCCGCCGCTTTTCGCGCGACGTCACTCTCCTCTTCCCGCTGTCCAATCATAAGGCATCTCTCTCGGCTACTTGACTCGCCAGGTACTCAAAGCGCACACACACACACACACACACACACACCTCCCAAGACCCGTTTAGGTAAGTAAGTGCTTGCAATGCTAACATTCGCATTGTTAGCTCAACTTTCAAACGTTCTTTTTCAATTAAAATAACAAATATTAAAGACGAATGTACTATTTGGCTTCGTTTGCCTTGAAATGTACGACCAAGTTCAACTGGGAAGTACCCATTGCAGCAGTTTTAGCCTTAATATGTCATTAAAGAAGTGTAAAATTTCGTGTTTAAATCGTTTAAAAGCTGTGAAAATGGATGATGTCATGTTAAAAATGTCGCTTAATTATGATGCAACTGCTCTAGGCCCAAAAAAATCACAGTCGTTACATAATTGACTGTCAGTTGTTTTTTAGATGAGTTTTCAATGACTTTGAACGTTAATCTTTAAAATTGGATGATTAATAAAGGATGGAGAACTTGTGACTAAATGTCAATGCAAGGTTTAAAATTATTGCACGAGAGAATGATCAATCCACGAGTCAGGAAATCGATCTATCATATTCTATAATGCAAATAGACAAAACTTTCAAACTCCAAAAGGTGTTTATTTTTTGTATTTTTGTGGACAGTGTCGAAAAACGTCGATGAGACTATTTCAGAGCAACATTTGTATCAATAGATGCATAATAATAATCAATAATGTCATTCTTAACTCTTTCCCTGCCTTGTTTTTTTCCATTTACCCTACAAAGGGTTAAAGCCTGTCAATTTTTCATGTGTAAATGTTTACTTTTTTACAAAAAAAATTTAATTAAAAAGAAAAATGTGACATTTTAACTCATTATGTAATAATTTATTAATTGTTGATGATGTTTTTATTTTTTTTATTTACATTTTTTTCATTAAAAATGGGAAAGTCGTAAATATTCCCTTAATAAAGTTTTGAAAAATGTTTCTATTAATAAAAAAAAAAAAAAAAATTGAATTCATTCATTTTTATGTTGGTCATTTATTGAATGGGGACAAACAAATTAGTTTTTATCAATGTCAACGAGAATAATTGAAGCGCAGCTCGCAGAAATGCCAATAGATAGCGCCAAAGCAACTTTAGTGCATAAAGCCTCATAACTGCGTGTGGAATAATGAACTCATTTTTGGTGTCGGTTTTAATTAAAAGAAAAAATATAAATTTTTAACTCATTATGTAATCATTTTTTAAAATAATTGTTCAACTTTTTTATTTTGTTTATTTACCTTTTTTTTTCATTAAAAATGGGAACACCGTAAATATTCCTTTATAAAGTTTTTAAAAAAAAGTTTTGATTAAAAAAAAAAAAAAAAAAAAGAATTCATTCATTTTCTTTTTTTATGTATTTATTTTGATCAATAAAAAAAGCAGTGATGGGAACAAACAAATTAGTGGTTTTTATTAATGCAAACTTGAATAATTGAAGAGCAGCTTGCAAAAACGCCACCAGATAGCGCCAAAGCTAGTTTAGTGCATACTTAAAGTGCTTGTGACACGAAAAAGCATGTTTATTTCATAATACACGCGGTATTTTATGCTCCTGAATGATATGGACCGCTTGGATGTGTGTGGAAGCGATCGCTATATTTATTTAGTTTTTTGAATCCCGCGCCAGGAAAATGAGTGACTTCCGGCTTCGGTCTCGCATTGAGGAGGAGGGCGCTGTGACGTGTACGGTAGAAGACGTCCTCTTCACGCTACAGTGTACTGTTGTGTATGAGGACGAAGGATTCAGCTGATTTTGCGGATTAATACTTTTATTTTTTGCATCACGCCAGCCAAACGGCTGCAGAAAAATCATTCTGTATGCGGGAGAGGCGTATGCGCCTTTTTGGAGTTTCAAAAGGTTCCCATTCACCGTGGATATTTACTGTGGGACCATTGGACTTACAAGGAAGTGAGTAAACATCTTGTTTTGTATTATGTCAAATACGAATACAGTGATTACAAAGTAAACACCATAAAATTCCTTTAAATAAAGGACTACTTACGTTTGATCATTGATAGGCATGTAAAAAGCTATCCTCACGCTCATTAGCAGTTAGCTGTTAGCACGTTAGCTACACAACAATTCCAGCCACCCTCCTCCAGGGAACGAACTGTAAATTGCTCTCCGCCGGGCGGTTTGCCGATCCGCAAAGAAACTCGACAACCGGGTCGTCATGTCAAATAATCCAGGCTAGTTATGTGTGATTTTCCACTTCGAAGACTTTGAAACATCCCTCGGTTCGGGTTAGCATGTCGGCTAGCTGTCACTCCTTCTGGTCTGTTTACATTCTCCGAAGCCGGGGAAGAGAAATGAGATATGTCCGATGTAGGTGTCATAAAATATCGTTCGGCAGGTGTGACAGTAAAGGTAAAGTCGACTGTTTTGACCATTATGGAGTAATTTTGCCATGTCGTCTTGAATAAATGGATTTTTATTATTTTATATTCCATTTAGCACAAGTTATTTGTCATGACCATGCCATTTATTTAGCAATTGGGGAAAGTACTTGGGTAAAAAGAATATCCTGTAAAAATATTGAAGTAAAGAGACAGAAACAATGACATTTTGCCGCTCTCTTCGTCGCGTTTTCCTCATTGTGAATAGTTCCCCCTCGACGGGCTGACTGGTCCTTCTCAAGCCATTTATATAGCTATTGGGGAAAATACTTGGATAAAAAGAATATCCTGTAAAAATATTGGGAGTAGAGAGACTGAAACAATGACATTTTGCAGCTCTCTTCGTCTCGTTTTCCTCGTTCTGAACAATTCCCCCTCAATGGGCTGAATAGTAAAACCGATGAGCCTAGTCTACCGCTGACGTCATCCACCTGTTGGGGACGCTAAAGCCCTATAATTGTAGGCGTGGCTAACCGGCAGATTAAAAGACTAATTTCTCGTCATCTGCGCTTTGCTAAATTGTTGTATATAGTCGAATCGTCTCAAAATATGATTCTAATTCACATAATAATGCCATTTAAGACTTTTTTTCTGGTGTCGTATGCTCTTTAAAGCCATTCAATTGCGTGTTTGATACGACGAAAACACGAATGAACTCATTGACGTCCAGAGATGTCCGAAGAACAATCATTCGCTGCCGCCCTACCGCTTCAAATGGATCGGACGTCTACTAGCGATAAACACGATTATAATATGCCAAGCACGGTGTTTAATATTTCTACGTTTTGTGGGTGCGCAGCAGTCATCCATCATGGAGGCGAACGGCACGGCCACCGTCTTGAGCTCGGCCTACTTGGCGGCGGAGTACGTGGACGCCTTCTTACCAGAGAACCCCCTGCGACCCTCTTTCAAACATGCCTGGTGCTACATGCTGAACAACTACACCAAGTTCCAGATTGCCACCTGGGGCTCGCTCCTGGTGCACGAGCTCATCTACTTCCTCTTCTGCCTCCCCGGCTTCCTCTTCCAGTTCCTTCCCTTCATGCGCAAGTACAAGATCCAGCAGGTCAGTGTTCTTCCTTCCGCATATCAATTGGGAAAAGAGCCGATCCAGACCTGTGCTTTTGACAGCACTTTTTGTCTTTTGGACGGAATTACTTAGCACACAAATGCAGGTTTTTTATGAGTTCAAACAAAAAAAAAAAAGTTCATCCAAATCACGTCATTCATACATAAAAAATTCAGAGCGCTAAGGGGCACAAACGTTCTATGCGGTTTTTCCTAAAACTTTATGGTTCAGCCAAAATCTGCCAAAAACATACCCATTCATTTCTTAGGAGCAAAATTTACCATTGATTTCCAATGGCTCTATTCGCCATTCATTTCAATGGCACCAAAACTTCCATTTTATCCTATTGACCTTTAACCCAAGTGACCCAACAGGATATGAATTTTGAAAGCCTCAAAACCAATAGGAAGTGACCCTGGAATTCATCACAACAGTAGGTGACCCAATAGGAAGTAACTGAAATGCCCCCAAATCATCAGGAAGTGGCCCCATATCAACAGGAAGTGACCCTGAAATGCCCCAAAATCAAAAGTGACAATGGAATGGCCAAAAATCAACAGGAAGTGACCCTGGAATTCCTCAAAATCAGCAGGAAGTGACCCCAAATTCACAGAGAGTGACCCTGAAGTGGCCCAATATCAAATAGGAAGTGACATTGGAATGCCCCAAAATCAACATGAAGGGACCCTGAAATGCACTAAATCAACAGGAAGTGACCCTATATGAGAAGGAAGTGACCTTGAAATACCCCTAAATTAACGGGAAGTCACCCTGAAATGCCCCAAAATCAATAGGAAGTGACCCTGGAATTCATCAAAATCAACAGGAAGTGACCCAATATAAAGAGGAAGTAACTGAAATGCCCAAAAATCAGGAATGGCATGATATTGACAGGAAGTGACATTGGAATGCCCCAAAATCAGTAGGAAGTGACTCTAAAATGCCCCAAATCAACAGGAAGTGACCCTATATGAGCAGGAACTGACCCTGTAATGCCCCCAAATTAACAGGAAGTGACCCTGAAATGACCCAAAATAAATAGGAAGTAACCCTGGAATTTCCTAAAATCAACAGGAAGTGACCCAATATAAATAGGAAGCAACTAAAATGCCCCCAAATTAACAGGAAGTGGCCCAATATCTTCAGGAAGTGACATTGGAATGCCTCAAATCAACTGGAAGTGACCCTGAAATTCCTCGAGATCAACAGGAAGTGACCCTATATGAGCAGGAACTGCCCCTGAAATGCACCAAATCAATAGGAAGTGACCCTGAAATTCCTCAAAATCAACAGCAAGTGACCCAATATTAATAGGAAGTAACTGAAATGCCCCTAAATCAACAGGAAGTGGCCCGATATCTACAGGAAGTGACATTGCAATGCCTCAAGATCAGCAGGAACTGACCCAGACACGTCCACATATTAACAGAAAGTGACCCTGAAATGCCCCAAAATCAAAAGGAAGTGACTGTGAACTGCCCCCAAATAAACAGGAAGTGGCCCAATAAATACAGGAAGTGACCCTGAAATGCCTCAAATCAACAGAAAGTGTCCCTGAAATGCCCCAAATCAACAGGAATTGACCCTAAATAAGCAGGAAGTGATCCTGAAATGCCCCAAAATCAACAGGAAGTGACAATGAAATGCCTCAAAATCAATACCCTACCCTACAATAACCCTGACCCTGGAATTCATCATAATCAATAGGAAGTGACCAGACATGAATAGGAAGTAACTGAAATGTCCCCAAATCAACAGGAAGTGGCCCAATATCGACAGGAAGTGACATTGGAATACCCCCAAAATCAACAGGAAGTGACCCAATATAAATAGGAAGTAACTGAAATGCCCCTAAATCAACAGGAAGTGACATTACAATGCCCAAAAATCAACAGGAAGTGACCCTGAAATGCACCAAAATCAACAGGAAGTGACCCAATATGAACAGGAAGTGAATCTGAAATGTGTCAAAATCAACTGAAGTGACCCAATATGATCAGGAAGTAACTCAACAAAAGGTGACCCAATATCTGCAGGATGTGACCCTGGAAGGCCTCAAAATCAACAGGAAGTCACCCAGCATGAAAAGGAAGTAATGTGAAATGCCCCTAAATCAACAGGAAGTGACCCAATATCTAAAGGAAGTGACCTTCAAATGCCTCAAAATCAACAGGAAGTGACCAAATATGAACAGGAAGTATTGTAAAATGCCCCCAAAGCATCAGGAAGTGACCTTCAAATACCTCAAAATCAACAGGAAGTGACCCAATATGAACAGGAAGTGAATCAATAAACAGGAAGTGACCTAATTTAAACAGGAAGTAATGTGAAATGCCACCAAATCAACAGGAAGTGAACCGATATTTCCAGAAAGTGACCCTAGAATGCCTCAACATCAACAGGAAGTGACCCAATGTGTACAGGAAGTGACCCAAAACGCCCCCAAATCCACAGGAAGTGACCCCGAAATCACGTGACAATATGTCATGCGCGCAGGACAAACCGGAAACCTGGGAGAAGCAATGGCGCTGCTTGAAGATGTTGCTGTTCAACCACTTCTTCATCCAGCTGCCGCTCATCTGCGGCACGTACTACTTCACAGAGTTCTTCTCCATCCCCTACGACTGGGACTCCATGCCTAGATGGTAAGTAGGGGGCGCTAGCGGGAAGCTATACGAACGTTATCTTCAAACGAGCGCCTTTCCAGGCCTTACTTGGCGGCTCGGTGTCTAGGATGCGCCGTAATCGAAGACGCCTGGCACTACTTCCTCCACCGACTGCTCCACCACCGTAGGATCTACAAGTACATCCACAAAGTCCACCACGAGTTCACGGTGAGTCCGATCGTCGACGAGCGAGCGAGAAGCGCAACTGATCCGGCGGCGTTTCAGGCGCCTTTCGGCATGCAGGCCGAGTACGCCCACCCGGTCGAGACGGTGGTCCTGGGCGCCGGCTTCTTCATCGGGATCCTCATCTTCTGCAACCACGTCTTCTTCCTCTGGGCTTGGGTGGCCGTGCGACTACTGGAGACCATCGACGTGCACAGGTGAGTTACGTCGTGGCAGACAAGGAGTTCATTTTGGGGCATTTCATGTCATTTCCTGCTGATTTTTGGTCACTTCCTGTTGGTTTTGGGTTCCTTAAAAGGAAGAATGTCCCCAAATGAATAGGTAGCGACTCAAAATCAACGGGAAGTAACTTGGAAATGCCCTAAAATGAGTTGATTTCCACTTCCTGTTGATTTAGGGTGTTCCCGGGCCACTTCCTGTTAGATTTGGGGCAATCCTGCACCACATCCTGTTCGTTGTGGTCAACTTCAGGGCCACTTCCTGTCAGTTTTGGTGCATTTGAGGGCCACTTCCTGTTGAGTTTGGGGCAGTCCCAGGCCACTTCCTGTTAGTTAGGGGGAAATCGTGGGCCACTTCCTGTTAGTTGTAGTTAATTTCAGGGCCACTTCCTGTTGAGATTTGGGGCAATCCCGGGCCACTTCCTGTTAGATTTGGGGCATTCCCAGCCACTTCCTGTTAGATTTGGGGCATTCCCGGGCCACTTCCTATTACATTTGGGGTAATCCTGCATCACATCCTGTTGGTTGTGGTTAATTTCAGGGCCACTTCCTGTTGAGTTTTGGTGCATTTCAGGGCCACTTCCTGTTGAGTTTGGGGCAATCCCAGGCCACTTCCTGTTAGTTTTGGGGAAACCGTGGGCCACTTCCTGTTAGTTGTAGTTAATTTCAGGGCCACTTCCTGTTGAGATTTGGTGCATTTCAGGGCCACTTCCTGTTGAGTTTGGGGCAATCCCAGGCCACTTCCTGTTAGTTTTGGGGAAACCGTGGGCCACTTCCTGTTAGTTGTAGTTAATTTCAGGGCCACTTCCTGTTGAGATTTGGGGCAATCCCGGGCCACTTCCTGTTAGATTTGGGGCATTCCCAGCCACTTCCTGTTAGATTTGGGGCATTCCCGGGCCACTTCCTATTACATTTGGGGTAATCCTGCATCACATCCTGTTGGTTGTGGTTAATTTCAGGGCCACTTCCTGTTGAGTTTTGGTGCATTTCAGGGCCACTTCCTGTTGAGTTTGGGGCAATCCCAGGCCACTTCCTGTTAGTTTTGGGGAAACCGTGGGCCACTTCCTGTTAGTTGTAGTTAATTTCAGGGCCACTTCCTGTTGAGATTTGGGGCAATCCCGGGCAGCTTCCTGTTAGATTTGAGGCATTCCCGGCCACTTCCTGTTAGATTTGGGGCATTTCCGGGCCACTTCCTTTTAGATTTGGGGCAATCATGGGCCACTTCCTGTTAGGTTTGGGGCATCTCCGGGCCACTTCCTGTTAGTTAGGGGGAAATCGTGGGCCACTTCCTGTTAGTTGTAGTTAATTTCAGGGCCACTTCCTGTTGAGATTTGGGGCAATCCCGGGCCACTTCCTGTTAGATTTGGGGCATTCCCGGCCACTTCCTGTTACATTTGGGGCATTCCTGGGCCACTTCCTGTTACATTTGGGGTAATCCTGCATCACATCCTGTTGGTTGTGGTTAATTTCAGGGCCACTTCCTGTTGAGTTTGGGGCAATCCCAGGCCACTTCCTGTTAGTTTTGGGGAAACCGTGGGCCACTTCCTGTTAGTTGTAGTTAATTTCAGGGCCACTTCCTGTTGAGATTTGGTGCATTTCAGGGCCACTTCCTGTTGAGTTTGGGGCAATCCCAGGCCACTTCCTGTTAGTTTTGGGGAAACCGTGGGCCACTTCCTGTTAGTTGTAGTTAATTTCAGGGCCACTTCCTGTTGAGATTTGGGGCAATCCCGGGCCACTTCCTGTTAGATTTGGGGCATTCCCAGCCACTTCCTGTTAGATTTGGGGCATTCCCGGGCCACTTCCTATTACATTTGGGGTAATCCTGCATCACATCCTGTTGGTTGTGGTTAATTTCAGGGCCACTTCCTGTTGAGTTTTGGTGCATTTCAGGGCCACTTCCTGTTGAGTTTGGGGCAATCCCAGGCCACTTCCTGTTAGTTTTGGGGAAACCGTGGGCCACTTCCTGTTAGTTGTAGTTAATTTCAGGGCCACTTCCTGTTGAGATTTGGTGCATTTCAGGGCCACTTCCTGTTGAGTTTGGGGCAATCCCAGGCCACTTCCTGTTAGTTTTGGGGAAACCGTGGGCCACTTCCTGTTAGTTGTAGTTAATTTCAGGGCCACTTCCTGTTGAGATTTGGGGCAATCCCGGGCCACTTCCTGTTAGATTTGGGGCATTCCCAGCCACTTCCTGTTAGATTTGGGGCATTCCCGGGCCACTTCCTATTACATTTGGGGTAATCCTGCATCACATCCTGTTGGTTGTGGTTAATTTCAGGGCCACTTCCTGTTGAGTTTTGGTGCATTTCAGGGCCACTTCCTGTTGAGTTTGGGGCAATCCCAGGCCACTTCCTGTTAGTTTTGGGGAAACCGTGGGCCACTTCCTGTTAGTTGTAGTTAATTTCAGGGCCACTTCCTGTTGAGATTTGGTGCATTTCAGGGCCACTTCCTGTTGAGTTTGGGGCAATCCCAGGCCACTTCCTGTTAGTTTTGGGGAAACCGTGGGCCACTTCCTGTTAGTTGTAGTTAATTTCAGGGCCACTTCCTGTTGAGATTTGGGGCAATCCCGGGCCACTTCCTGTTAGATTTGGGGCATTCCCAGCCACTTCCTGTTAGATTTGGGGCATTCCCGGGCCACTTCCTATTACATTTGGGGTAATCCTGCATCACATCCTGTTGGTTGTGGTTAATTTCAGGGCCACTTCCTGTTGAGTTTTGGTGCATTTCAGGGCCACTTCCTGTTGAGTTTGGGGCAATCCCAGGCCACTTCCTGTTAGTTTTGGGGAAACCGTGGGCCACTTCCTGTTAGTTGTAGTTAATTTCAGGGCCACTTCCTGTTGAGATTTGGGGCAATCCCGGGCAGCTTCCTGTTAGATTTGAGGCATTCCCGGCCACTTCCTGTTAGATTTGGGGCATTTCCGGGCCACTTCCTTTTAGATTTGGGGCAATCATGGGCCACTTCCTGTTAGGTTTGGGGCATCTCCGGGCCACTTCCTGTTAGTTAGGGGGAAATCGTGGGCCACTTCCTGTTAGTTGTAGTTAATTTCAGGGCCACTTCCTGTTGAGATTTGGGGCAATCCCGGGCCACTTCCTGTTAGATTTGGGGCATTCCCAGCCACTTCCTGTTAGATTTGGGGCATTCCCGGGCCACTTCCTATTACATTTGGGGTAATCCTGCATCACATCCTGTTGGTTGTGGTTAATTTCAGGGCCACTTCCTGTTGAGTTTTGGTGCATTTCAGGGCCACTTCCTGTTGAGTTTGGGGCAATCCCAGGCCACTTCCTGTTAGTTTTGGGGAAACCGTGGGCCACTTCCTGTTAGTTGTAGTTAATTTCAGGGCCACTTCCTGTTGAGATTTGGGGCAATCCCGGGCAGCTTCCTGTTAGATTTGAGGCATTCCCGGCCACTTCCTGTTAGATTTGGGGCATTTCCGGGCCACTTCCTTTTAGATTTGGGGCAATCATGGGCCACTTCCTGTTAGGTTTGGGGCATCTCCGGGCCACTTCCTGTTAGTTAGGGGGAAATCGTGGGCCACTTCCTGTTAGTTGTAGTTAATTTCAGGGCCACTTCCTGTTGAGATTTGGGGCAATCCCGGGCCACTTCCTGTTAGATTTGGGGCATTCCCAGCCACTTCCTGTTAGATTTGGGGCATTCCCGGGCCACTTCCTATTACATTTGGGGTAATCCTGCATCACATCCTGTTGGTTGTGGTTAATTTCAGGGCCACTTCCTGTTGAGTTTTGGTGCATTTCAGGGCCACTTCCTGTTGAGTTTGGGGCAATCCCAGGCCACTTCCTGTTAGTTTTGGGGAAACCGTGGGCCACTTCCTGTTAGTTGTAGTTAATTTCAGGGCCACTTCCTGTTGAGATTTGGGGCAATCCCGGGCAGCTTCCTGTTAGATTTGAGGCATTCCCGGCCACTTCCTGTTAGATTTGGGGCATTTCCGGGCCACTTCCTTTTAGATTTGGGGCAATCATGGGCCACTTCCTGTTAGGTTTGGGGCATCTCCGGGCCACTTCCTGTTAGTTAGGGGGAAATCGTGGGCCACTTCCTGTTAGTTGTAGTTAATTTCAGGGCCACTTCCTGTTGAGATTTGGGGCAATCCCGGGCCACTTCCTGTTAGATTTGGGGCATTCCCGGCCACTTCCTGTTACATTTGGGGCATTCCTGGGCCACTTCCTGTTACATTTGGGGTAATCCTGCATCACATCCTGTTGGTTGTGGTTAATTTCAGGGCCACTTCCTGTTGAGTTTGGGGCAATCCCAGGCCACTTCCTGTTAGTTTTGGGGAAATCGTGGGCCACTTCCTGTTAGTTGTAGTTAATTTCAGGGCCACTTCCTGTTTAGATTTGGGGCAATCCCGGGCAGCTTCCTGTTAGATTTGAGGCATTCCCGGCCACTTCCTGTTAGATTTGGGGCATTTCCGGGCCACTTCCTTTTAGATTTGGGGCATTTCCGGGCCACTTCCTTTTAGATTTGGGGCATCTCCGGGCCACTTCCTGTTAGGTTTGGGGCATCTCCGGGCCACTTCCTGTTAGGTTTGGGGCATCCCCGGGCCACTTCCTGTTAGTTGTAGTTAATTTCCGGGCCACTTCCTTTTAGATTTGGGGCATTTCCGGGCCACTTCCTGTTAGATTTGGGGCAATCCCGGGCCGCTTCCTATTAGGTTTGGGGCATCCCCGGGCCACTTCCTGTTGTTTTGGGGCAATCCCGGGCCACCTCCTGTTAGTTTTGGTTAATTTCAGGGCCACTTTCTGTTGAGTTTTGGGTCAATCCCGGGCCACTTCCTGTTAGGTTTGGGGCATCCCCGGGCCACTTCCTGTCAGGTTTGGGGCATTCCCGGGCCACTTCCTGTTAGATTTGAGGCAATCCCCGGCCACTGCCTGTTAGTTTTGGTGCATTTCATGGCCAGTTCCTGTTGAGTTTTGGGGCAATCCCAGGCCACTTCCTGTTAGTTGTGGTTAATTTCAGGGCCACTTCCTGTTAGATTTGGGGCATTCCCGGCCACTTCCTGTTAAATTTGGGGAATTCCCGGGCCACTTCCAATTAGATTTGAGGCAATCCCGGGCCACTTCCTGTTAGTTTTAGTGCATTTCATGCCCAGTTCCTGTTGAGTTTTGGGGCAATCCCGGACCACTTCCTGTTAGTCGTGGTTAATTTCAGGGTGAATTCCTGTTGAGTTTGGGTTTCTGTAAAGGAAATGACTCAAAAATGTCCACAAAGTGCCTCAAAAATCAACATGAAGGAACTTGTGAATGCTCTGAAATGAACAGGAAGTTACCTGTAAATGTCCACAAAAGACTGGTTGTGAATGCTCTGGTTTCAGTACCATTGACAGCACTAGACGTCCAATTCGGCCAAAATGAATTGGATGTCTAGCGCTGTCACTGGCGGCCAGTGAGCTAACGTAGACACTATTCTAATAGAAGATTTTGCTGGCAACTTGTTGGTTCCTTTAATGAAGTAGTGACACCTTTTTACAACGATATATCAATTTTCGGCAGGAGCGAATCGATAACCGTTTGGGCTACAAAGTATCACAATATTTCACCTTTTCCATATATTGTCATACTCCTACTGTTTATTGTCATGGATTCAAATTTTTTTCTTTTGTCCACCCACGCCAGCGGCTACGACGTCCCGCTGAACCCGCTCCACCTGCTGCCGTTTTACGCCGGCGCTCGCTTCCACGACTTCCACCACATGAACTTCGTGGGCAACTACTCGTCCACTTTCACCTGGTGGGACAAGATTTTCAACACCGACCACCAGTACAACAAGTACGTGGGCCAACGGAAAGACGACAAGAAGACGCGGTGAAAAATGACAGAAATACATGCAGCCAGATGCTCTTTTTTTTGCCTCTTGTGTCCTTTCTAAATAGCAGTGCCACCAGATGGCGCTAAAGCAAGTTTTTTTTCCCTCCTCATTCTATATGACTGGCTTCAACACAATTTAATCCATATTCAAACCCGTTTTACTGCTTGTGGAATTCGACAAAAACTCGAATGAACTCATTGACGGCCAGAGACGTCCAATTAATTTCATAGGAGATGGTTGGGAGTGACTGGTCGATCGCAATCTGGATGGAAATACTACATTCCACGATGTTGTCTCGTTACCTTTTTAATCTGTAGCGTGGTTATTTGGCACAAAGATGCCACCAGATGGCGCCAATGTTGTTGCTTTCCCTCTACATTACGTGACTTCATTTCAAATAGAAAATATACTTTTTTTTTTCAAAAAATACAGTACAAATACATATTCAATTGTGTGTGAAATTTGACTAAAACACGAATTAAGTTACTGACGGCCAGAGACGTCCAATCCATTTGAACTGGGATGGTTGGGAGTGATTTGTTATAGCAATTCGGACGGAAAACATGCTGCAATTTATCACTTTTTTTGCCTTGCTTACTTCGTAAAACGCAGCGCGTAAAAGCGCCACCAGATGGCGCCAAAGCAATTATTTTTACCACCCTCACGTTCTGTATGACACAATTTAATGCATAATCAAAGCCGTTTAATTGCGTGAGGATTATGAGGGAACATGAATTGACGGCCAGAGACGTCCAATCCATTTGAAGTGGGAGATTTCCACCTCTCCCAGTTTAAAAGGATTGGACGTCTCTCCCTGGTCAGAGGCACTAAACGCTGTCAATGGCAATGAATTAAAAAGCGAGCGACAAACAGCCCGCTGCATTATTTTGAAAATCGATCATTAAAGGGTATGTAGTGCCCTGGGAAAATTTTAATATTCCATCATTTATCCATAAACGCATGCCTTTTGTATTCATATCATGCCACTTCGTGTAATTACACACAAGAAAAAGAGAAATTTGGCTCGATTGTCAAGCTAAAACGACCGGCGCCCGAGATCTGGCAGAGTGTGTGCGTGACGTCACGACAAGTGAAGAGAGTGCCACCGGCCACTAGGGGGGCAGCGCCTGTCTGCATCAATATAATTCCTTCTAGTGAGGGGAGAATTAGGGGTGTTTTGAGCTGTTTATGCTGATGCATTGTGTTCGTCCTGCACATATTCCAGGTTCCCTCATGAAGAAACACCCCTCGTTGTCAATAAAAGAGAATTCAGAATTGTTTCTTCAACAAGAAAAAGGCTCAGTGCTTTAATACTGAATGGCGGAGATGATGGCAGACAATTTCGTTTCTAGTTTCAGCGACGAATCCGACGTAACGAATGTTCATCTAATGGTGACTAGAAGAGTTACGAAGCTTTAATCGGTGTTTTAGGTTACCAATTTGAGCCCAAACGAACGCCAATGCAGCGTAATGAAAAGGTCATTGAGGGGAGCAATGACACTGATGAAACATCGGCAGCAGATCGTGTGGGAAACACCAATGATTTGTTTTGCATTTCTTTTTGTGAAGCTGATACACCGTGACTGCATAGAATAATTAGCATTTATTGCACTATCATAGCTTTTCGCTCTGCCAACAGACACAAATATGAATGGGATCAGAGGATATATTTTACGAACGATAATTTATACATGTGTCCAGTCCTGTATCCAATGCGTGACATTTTTTTATTATAAAAGAGTACTCACTCTGGCCATTTCGAGCTTGGCTGCTCCCCTCCTTTGCTTAGCTTTAGCCTCCTTTACCAGTCATCGTCCTCTTTCTTGATATCTCGGGACATTTAGGTGGCTGCACCTGTATGGTCGGCACCGCATCTCCTTTGAGCAGCAATCTTTTAGCAAAACCCGATTTCTCTTGTCCATAGTTCGAGAAGCTTTCAGGTGGAAAATGCGCACTACAGAAAAGCGTGCTGGAGGCTGTGTCTAGAAAATTTGCCCTCTTTGCACGGACGAACTTTACCCATTGTCTGTGTAGTCCAGCTTTTTTTTTCGCGTTCGGGAACTCGTGGATACTATATTCCGATAAATAACTATTTGTACACCACATAGCACAGCAGTTTTGAACCATTTTTGTGATGTTTTGGTCAAACAAACCCCAACGCTACTCTCTCGTCGTTAAAAAACAATGGCACCCGGCTCCGCCTCGACTGTCAATCACTTGTCGTGACGTCCCCGCCCCATTCGTCATTTTCGATCTATTTTCGATAATTGCTCATTAATGTGATTGATTTTTTTTTGTTAACTTTATCAATATTTGTTATCTTGGCACATAACGGTTCTATTGATGTCTCACACCCCCTTTGCCGCTACATACTCTTTAACATCAAATTTCTGCAGTCAACAATAACAAATCAATGACTAGGGAATCAGAATGTTTACTTTTTTCGCGAAATATATAGCTTGTTTCCTTTTTTGTTTTTAGTTACTTAAAAGAAAACAAATCATAAAAACTGCTTTTCCTTTTTTATATTTGAAAATTGTAAAATAAAAAGAGAATATGTCCTGATTTTCCCCTTTTTCCTCAATCAAAACCCAAAACGAATGAAAATTATATATACAATGCAAGTTTTGCTTTCTCCAAATGCTGCACTGAGGAGTCAGACACGACACGACACACCCCTGCGGCCACAGCGCCGCACTGCTGCGTCAAGTCACAATGTGGTAGCAGCGACCAAACAGGAAGTGAAGAAAATAGCTGCCTGGGCGTCAGCTATTCACACCTTTTTTTTTTTTTTTTTTTTTTATTATTATTTTTTTTGCAATAGCGTACCGCATGAATGCTATTTTTAGACCGTGACATCGCATAGTAAAGCGGAAGTGGGACATTATAGACCCGTCCTCGCATAGAAACCATGTTGATTCTGCTACTTTTCTCTGGTAATCTTTCAAAAACGAACCTGCCGATCAAGCACTGCTTAGGCTATATGGAACTTTTAGAAACGACTCTAGAATTTACGACCTATGAAGGATGTTTTCTTCATACGTTTCCCGAAACCAAAAACTTGGAGGAAAAAATGAAGAATGGATCAACTTATGCTGACGTTTAACGCCAGCAACGTGAAGCCATTCACATTTCATATGCAGTAAACATTTTGTCCTTCAGAGGACAAAGAGGTAAGCCATTTTGATATGTTCACTTTTTAGCGTGGTGTTTTGCCGTGCTGCTTCTGTCTGATAATGAATGACCTGAAAAGAATGAAAATTGTATCTGACTGCCACATTAGCTTTTCTGTTGTAAAAAAAACTAGGGGTGTCAAACGATTAAAATTTTTAATCGAGTTAATTACAGCTTAAAAATGAATTAATTGTAATTAATCGCAATTCAAACCATCAATAAAATATGCCATATTTTTCTGTAAATTATTGTTGGAATGGAAAGACACAAGATGGATATATACATTCAACATACGGTACATAAGTACTGTATTTCTTTATTATAACAATAAATCAACAAGATGGCATAACCATTATTAACATTCTGTTCAAGCGATCCATGGATAGAAAGATGTGTAGTTCTTAAAAGATAAATGTTAGTACAAGTTATTGAAATTTTATATTAAAACCCCTGTTCATGTTTTCGTTTCAATAAAATTTGTAAAATTTTCAATCAAAAAATAAACTAGTAGCCCGCCAATGTTGATGACAATAATTACTTACACAATGCTCATGGGTGCTGAAGCCTATAAAATCAGTTGCACCCAAGCGCCAGCAGAGGGCGGAAAAACTCCGAAAAACAACAAGTACACATTTCACTGTGCTGTTATTTTAATCTGTTTGAGCGGGGCATTTGTGCGTTAACTGAGTCAAATATTTTAACGTGATTAATTTTAAAAATTAATTACCGCCCGTTAACGCGATAATTTTGACAGCCCTAAAAAAAAAAAAAAAAAACTTAAGTAAGGGGGGAGTGTAGTAAATTATAGAATTAAGATTTGTTATTAACTCATTCACTCCCAACTATTTTCACCGGTGCAACCCCCTTCGCTCCCGGCCGTTTTACTGGATTTTGACCAATTTTGCAAGGCCCAAAGAAAATTCGGTTCTATTGCTATATAAACATGGAACCCGCCAAAAGAAAGATTAGACTCTCTTCTTTCAGCAGGAAAAAAGTTAGTTAAAATCTTTTTCCATTTTTTAGAAATCATCATTAGAAAAAAAGCTTAGTTTTGGCAATTTTCCAATTTCTGATGAAAAAACCGAGAAATTGTGCTTTTTGTAAACGCGTACATTTCAAACATAACTTTGACTTGAACACAGCTATTTTTTGCTTTAGTTACATTCCAAACATCTGAATAATGTTTTCCTTCTACAAAATAACATAAAAAAACAAGACAAATTAGAGCTTTTGATAGCAAAGTAACAGCTTATTTACACATAACTGAGAGATGACGCTGTTGTGGCCGCGACAGCCAGGGTAAACTTTTCCCTCATCGCCGCCTGTCTCATAAAGATGGATCCTGGACGTCCATTCGGTCATCTTCCGCTGGCGGCCCGGCCGCTCATTCCGTTGAATCGGGTTGGGAGTCTTACCAAATGCGCTACTGCCATCCAGTGGCCAGTTGTGTTGCTTTAAAATGGATTTTCAGCATTGTGCTTTGGAGCTAAGTTGCGTCAGAACCTAGCGATGTCTCTTGTGAAAATAAAACGCAAAAGACATATAAATACGTCTTTAGGCCACTGAAACAATGAAAAATAGAACATACTTATACGTTTTTGGGAGCAAATGAGTTAATGAAAAAATTTAAAGTGTTCGATGGCTATCAACGAGTAGCATTTATGATCGCTACACAAAAATAGCAATGTAAATTGCTGAAAAGAACGGTCAAAGATGTGAGACAACCAGAGGATATAATATATAAGATAGACGGGGCATATGGTGGTAAAGGATAGATTGTTGAAACAGGAGAATGTCATTGTCAGTGGCGTAAGAACAAGGTGTCGATTAAAAAGCTAAGGCTAGGCTAAGCTTAGGACGGCTCTGCTCTTTTTTCGCCCTCGACACTCAAGCCACCTTTTTAACAGAACATTTGTATGTTCTTCCACATCTTTACCAGTGGATTTGGCACCAGGGACATCATTTTCGGACAGAATTGGTAGGTTTAGCTCTGTAAATATCTCCTTCGTACACTATTTCCATTCATTTACTATTGGGGACAAGCCCCCGTTTGTCCTCCCGCTTAGCAACATTAGCTAATGTCATGAATATTAATGAGCGGAAGTGATGTGTAGCGTGCGGTATGTAATTGTTATTACCCATTTATGAATGACGTCACTCTTCTGCGATAGCATCACATCCGTGGCGGGAAATTCAACTGAGGTAAGCAATTTTAGTTTTTGATCTTTAAAAATCAAGGTTTTGCAGTTTTATGAAGTCTCGGTCAAAGCTATATATCAAAGCAATTGAATCCTTTCAAAAGGTTTATTTGTAAAATGAGTTTTTTCATCAGTCATGTTTGCTGTAAAGCTAGCGAAGCTAGGTTGAGGGCTATTGGTGCCTTCGCATGCTCTGGGAAAGATGTTCTTCAATACTTGGTAATTAGTATTTATGGGTGTGTCCTGTTAATGGGTTTTTGTTGTCAAACTGAAAAAAAACATTAATCACGGAATTCATTTTGGTTTCAGACCTTTTTCTTCAATCTCGTACGACAAGAAGAGAATGCATCAATGCCCAAATGGTTTTTGTAACTTAACATTTTAGCAAACACTTGGTTAAAAGATATTTGTAGAAATTAATAGATGACTTTATTGTGCTCTTTAAAAAAGTTAAGTTTCTTCCCATTCACAACTTTGAACGCCGCCATTTTGAAAAGTAAAAGGTCGACCCATCTAGGAAACTCTGGTATCATAATAAAATCGAGGTTCTCCTGTAGAAAGTACGACTCGAGGGGTCGTTCACATGCAATTTTTCAACTGGACAAGTGACATTTACCATATTCACCAATCACAACACCATGTGAAGGTTGCATAACTTTATTATTTAATGTCCCCTCTGTTACGTACAAATGGCACCTTATTAAAAAAATAGAAAAGGCCATTTCTGGAGAAATTATGATGGGGCTTTGCTGTGGTAGATGCAGATCTATCAAGTCACTTCCTCTTGATTTGGGGGACATGCCCCGTTGATGACAGGTCACTTCCTGTTGATTTGGGGACATTTCAGGGATGTGTCCTGATGATATCAGGTCCCTTCCTGTTGATTTTGGGACATTTGGGGGGCACGCTTTGCTGATGACAGGTCACTTTGTGTTAATTTGGGGTCATTTCAGGGACCTGTTGATTTGGGGACACGCCCTGTTGACAACAGGTCACTTTGTGTTGATTTGGGGACATTTCAGGGACACGTCCAGATTTCTATCAGGTCACTTTGTGTTGATTTGGGGGACACACCCTGTTAATAACAGGTCACTTTCTGTTGATTTGGGGACATTTAGGGGACACGTCCAATTGATATGAGGTCACTTCGTGTTGATTTCGGGGACACTTCCTGATTATATCTGGTCACTTGCTGCTTATTTGTGGACATTTCGGGGACATTTCCTGTTGATATCAGGTCGCTTCCTGTTAATTTGGGGACATTTCAGGGACATGTCCTGTTGATATAAGGTCACTTCCTGTTGATTTGGGGACATTTCAGGGACTTGTTGATTCGGGGACATTTGGTGGACACGCCCTGTTGATAACAGGTCATTTCCTGTTGATTTGGGGACATTTAGGGGACATGTCCTGTTGACATAAGGTCACCTTCTGTTGATTTGGGGACATTTGGGGGACATGTCCTGTTGCTGACAGGTCCCTTTGTGTTGATTAGGAGCGATTTTAGGGAAACGTCCAATTGATATCAGGTTACATCTTGTTGATTTGGGGGACACGCCCTGTTGATATCAGGTCACTTCCTGTTGATTTGGGGACATTTGGGGGGTACGTCCTGTTGATGACGGGTCACGTCCTGTTGATTTGGGGACACTTCCTGCTTATATCAGGTCACTTCGTGTTGATTTGGAGACATTTGGGGGACGCCCTGTTGATAACAGGTCACTTGGTGTTGTTTTGGGGACATTTAAGGGACGCGTCCTGGTGATATCAGGCCACTTAGTGTTGATTATAGGGACATTTTGGGGACACTTCCTGTTGATATCCGGTCACTTCCTGTTGATTTGGTGACATTTGAGGTACACGTCCTGTTGCATGGCTGTACAACTTTTATTTCACTTATCGTCCTGGAATTTTTTTATGTGTAACTTATGCGATTTGGTCAAAAATGGTTGGACATGTAGTGTTTTGGATGTTTTTAAATTTTATTTTTTCAAAAAACCCACGGAGAAAACTGCTACTGCATAATCAATCAATCAATCAACCAATCAATCAATCAATCAATCAATCAATCAATCAATCAGAAACCAATCACCTTGCTTGCAAGGCTACTCAGGCCCCCAATAACATTCGAAAGTTCAAGGGTCCAACTTGAACCGCTCAGGCAACGTTATGTATCTTCTTTTATTTTGAAAGCCCGCCCGGAGGCGCGCGCCTATCCCGTTTCCACATACTTGACGCTTCCCACTCAGGTACGCATCCTTGAAGACTTTCGGGCAGCGCATCGAGCGAGGCCAACATCCGTCTTCTCTTTTCTTTTCTTCTTCCGATCACTCCAGCGATGGCCGCCAAGTTTGCTTTACTGCTGCTGCTGCAGCTGGCTCTCACGTCGGCGGACGACATGTCGATGGAGTACCACCGCTACGACGAGCTGCGGAAGGCGCTGGTGTCCGTGTGGCTGCAGTGTCCCACCATCGCGCGCATCTACACCGTCGGCGAGAGCGTCGAGGGCCGCGAGCTCCTCGTGCTGGAGATGTCCGACAACCCCGGCAAGCACGAAGCGGGTGAGCGCTCTTTTCACGCCACGCAAATAATCACGCGCGCGCACAAAGAGCGAGAGATTGAAAGGTGCAATGACGAACCGCCATTTTGCGGGCAAAAGATGCTGCGGCAGGTGCACTGCGATGGCCACACTCTCCTTATCGGTCTCCGTGCTCCAATGTCATTTCATCGAAATGATTTCATCAGATGCCATTGACGGCAAGAGACGTCCAATCCGTTTGAAGTGGGAGTATGGCAGCAGATAAAAGAAGGTCCCGCTTCAAATGAACTGAACGTCTATAGGAGATAAAGACATTTCAATTGACGGCAGATCAGGGCCGGCCCAGCCTAAACGCAGACTATGCAGCTGCTTAGGGCTCCTGCCCACTAGGGGGCCCCCAATCTGGCAATTATTTTATTTAGTTCTATTTTGTTTACTACAGTTTGCTTTATTTGACTTTTGTGAGTTTTGATACTTGATTACAAGCTTAAAAAAATAAAAAATCTTCCTTAACTTCTTTCTTTCGACTTTTAGAAAAGGTTTTGGCGCTATCTACTGTAACTACTGAAAATCATTTGGGGAGAGAAGTTTGAAGTATGCAGTGCAACAAAATCTGATTAATATACAAAATATGGACGTATGGGTTGGATTGCATGTATGGGTTTCACAGTACACTATGATGAAATGGTGGGCCAAAAATATGTGCCCCTTTCCATTATTTTGCTTAGGGGCCACAAATAGCCTGGGCTGGCCCTGCGGCAGATGCATGAAAAGACCATTTGTTGCCCCTTCCATCATGGCCGCCTTTTGGTGACGTTCCCATCAAAGTTAAAATGATGTCATAACTAGCTTATTTCTCAACTCATTTTAAAGACTATTTTATCGTAGCAACTGCTATTCAGTCATTGGCTGCCATTGCCATCTTGGCCAGAGGAAGAACAAATATTTTTAAAAACTCATTGGATGCCATTGACGGTGCTAGACGTCCAATTCGTTTGAAGTGGAAGAGTTGGCAGCGGCTAGACGAACGTCCAGCTACAAATTAATTGAACATCTATTAGCATTGAGTAATTTCTATTAACGGCAGAAGCATGAAAAGACCATTTGTTGCCCCTTCCAACATGGCCGCCTTTTGGCGACATTCCCATTAAAGTTAATGTGTTATCGTTCAAATGAAGTGATAACTACCATATTTCTCAATCCATGTTTAAAAGATTATTTTATCATAGCAACTGCTAGTCATTTATTTGCTGCCATTGACGGCGCTGGACGTCCAATCCATTGGAAGTGGGAGGGTTAGCAGCGAATAAGGGATGGATTGGACATCAATTCGTTAAAAACTCATTTCATTTCATGGAAGAAGCATGAAAAGACAATTTGTTGCCTCTACCAACATGGCCGCCCTTTGGTGACATTCCCATTAAAGTCAATGCGTTAACATTCAAAATAAGTCATAACAAGCTTATTTCTCAACACATTTTTAAAAGAATATTTTATCATAGCAACTGCTAGTCATTCATTGGCTGCCATCGACGGCACTAGACGTCCAATCCTTTGGAAGTGGGAGGGATGGCAGCCAATAAATGATGGATCGGACAATTCCTAGTGATAAACATATTGTCGGCAGGGTACTTTTTGGCCAGAGGAAGGACAAATGTGATTTTTTAACTCATTGTTTGCCATTGTCTGTGCTAGACATTTAATCCATTTGAAGTGGGAGAGTTATCTATTTGACATAGGAGGGTTGGCAGCAGATGAACGTATGTCCAGCTACAAATTAACTGAACATGTATTAGTGTTGAGTCATTTCTATTGAAGGCAGAAGCATGAAAAGACCATGTGTTGCCCCTGCCAACATGGCCGTACTTTGGTGCATTCCCAATAAGTCAATGCAGTGGGAGGGTTGGCAGCGGATAAATGATGGACTTTTACTTGTGATAAACTCATTGGCGGCAGGGTACGTCTTGGCCAGAGGAAGGACAAATTTTATTTTTTCCACTCATGGTCTGCTTTTGACTGCACTAGACGTCCAATCTATTTGACGTAGGAGGATTGGCAGCGGACGAACGAATGTCCAGCTACAAATTAATTGAACACCTATTCATGTTAAGTCATTTCTATTGACAGCAGAAGCATGAAAAAAAAACATTTGTTGCCCCTTCCAACATGGCCACCCTTTGGCAACATTCCCATTAAAGTCAATGCGTTAATGGTAAAATGAAATCATAAAAGGTATATTTCTTCACCAATTTTTATATGAATATTTTATCATAGCAACTGCTAGTCATTCATTTACTGCCATTGACGACGCTAGACGTCCAGTCCATTGGAAGTGGGAGAGTTGGTACTGACTAAGTGATGGATTGGACATCAATTAGTTCAAAACTCATTTTATTTCATAGAAGAAGCATGAAAAGGCCATGTTTTGCCCCTACCAACATGGACGCCCTTTGATCACACACCCATTAAAGTCAATGCATTAACGTTCAAATGAAGTCATAACTAGCTTATTTTTCCAACCATTTTTTTAAAGAATATTTGATCATAGCAACTGCTAGTCATTCATTGGCTACCATTGACGGTGCTAGACCTTCAATCCATTTGAAGTGGGAGGATTGGCAGTGAATAAATGATGGATTGGACGTTTACTAGCGATAAACTCATTTTCGGCTGGGTACTTTCTGGCCAGAGGAAGGACAAATTTTATTTTTTAACGCATTGTCCGCCCTATTTGATGTGGGAGGCAGCGGAGGAACGTATGTCCAGCTACAAATTAATTGAACATCTATTAGTGTTAAGTCATTTCTATTGACAGCAGACGCATGAAAAGAAAAGAGCATTTGTTGCCCCTACCAACATGGCCGCCCTTTGGTGACATTCCCAATAAAGTCAATGCGTTAACGTTAAAATGAAGTCATAACTTGTTTTTGTCTCATCTGAGATTATTTTTTTCAAGGTCAAAGCATTTATTTACTCATTGTCGGCCATTGACGGTGATAGACGTCCAATCTTTTGGAAGTGGGAGGGATGGCAGCGGATAAATGATGCATCGGACGTTTTCTAGTGATAAACTCATTGGGGGCAGGGTACTTTTTGGCCAGAGGAAGGACAAATTTGATTTTTTTAACTCATTGTCCGCAATTGACGGTGCTAGACGTCCAATCTATTTGATGTGGGAGGGTTGGCAGCGGAGGAATGAAGGTCCAGCTACAAATTAATTGAACATCTTTTAGTGTTAGTTTTTTCTATTGACGTCAGACGCATGAAAAGACCGTTTTGTTGCCCCTTCCAACATGGCCGCCCTTTGGTGACGTTCCCATTTAGATCAATGGATTAACATTGAAATGAAGTCATCACTCGCTTGTCTCTCTACCCATTTTTAAAAGATTATTTTATCATAGCAACTGCTAGTCATTCATTGGTTGCCATTGATGGTGCTAGACGTCCAATCTTTTTTATGTGGGAGGGTTGACAGCAGATGAACGTGTGTCCAGCTACAAATTAATTGAACATCTATTAGTGTTAAGTCATTTCTATTGACGGGAGAAGCATGAAAAGAAAAGAGCATTTGTTGCCCCTACCAACATGGCTGCCGTTTGGTGACATTCCCATTGAAGTCAATGCGTTAACGTTAAAATGAAGTCAGAACTAGTTTGTTTCTCATCTGAGCTTATTTTCTCAAGGTCAAAGCATTTGCTATTTACTCATTGTCTGCCATTGACGGTGATAGACGTCCAATCTTTTGGAAGTGGGAGGGCTAGCAGCGGATGAATGTATGTCCAGCTACAAATTAATTGAACATGTATTAGTATAAAGTCATTTCTATTGACGGCACAAGCATGAAAAGACCATTTGTTGCCCCATTCAACATGGCCGCCCATTGGTGACATTCCCATTAAAGTCAATGTGTTAACATTTAAATGAAGTCATCACTAGCTTATTTCTGTACCCATTTTTAAAAGATTATTTTATTATAACAACTGCTCGTCATTCGTTGGCTGCCATTGACGGCGCTAGACGTCCAATCTATTTGAAGGGGGAGGATAGAAGCGGAGGAACAAACATCTAGCTACAAATTAGGTGAACATCTATTCGTGTGAAGTAATTTCTATTTACAGCAGAAGCATGAAAACACCATTTGTTGCCCCTTCCAACATGGCCACCGTTTGGCGACATTCCCATTAAAGTCCATGCGTTAATGTTAAAATGAAGTCATAACAGGTATATTTCTTCACCCATTTTTAAAAGAATATTTTATCATAGCAACTGTTAGTCATTCATTGGCTGCCATTAACGACAGTAGACGTCCAATCCACCAGAGGTGGGAGGGTTTGCAACAAATAAGTGATGGATTGGACGCAATTAGTGAGAAACCCATTTTATTTCATGGAAGAAGCATAAAAAGAACATGTTTTGCCCCTACCAACATGGCCGCCCTTTGGTGACAATCCCATCAAAGTAAATGCATTAACCTTAAAATGAAGTCATAACAAGCTTACTTCCCAACTTATTTCTAAAAGATTATTTCATCATAGCAACTGATAGTCATTCATTGTCTGCCATTGACGTCTCTAGACGTCCAATCCATTGGAAGTGGGAGAGGTGGCAGCGAATAAATGATGGATTGGACGTTTACTAGTGATAAACTCATTGGGGGCAGGGTACGTCTTGGCCAGAGTAATGACAATTTTTATTTTTTTTAACTCATTGTCCGCCATTGATGGCGCTAGACGTCCAATCTATTTGAAGTGGGAGGGTTGGCAGCGGAGGAACGAACGTCCCCACTTCAAAAAAATTGAATGTCTATTAGTTATAGTCATTTCAATTGACGACAGAAGCATATTTGTTGCCCCTTCCAACATGGCCGTCCTTTGGTGATACTCCCATTCAAGTCAATGCTTAACGTTCAAATGAAGTCATAACTAGCACTTTTCTTCCAATTTTTAAAAGAATATTTTATGATAGCAACTGCTAGTCATTCATTGGCTACCATTGAGGGCGCTAGACGTCCAATCCATTTGAAGTGGAAAGGGTGGCAGCGAAAGAACAAATCTAAATAAACTCAAAGTTTATTTAGTTTATTTAGAACAGGCGCAGCCATCATATTTTTTCAATTTCAAATTTTTTCTCAACCACCCTCTCAAATGCATTGGACGTGTATCGCCGTCAGCACGTTGCCGTTCGACGGCGGACGATGGTTTGCAATGACAAGATGTAAATCTCCGTTTTACGCCAGCCGAGCGAGTGGAAATAGCCGTCGCCGCGGCAACAGATCGGCTTAGCGTGCTGAGCCCGTGCTCGGCTCCCCGCCCAGCCCCGTTCGTTAGTAGGCCGCCATCTGGCAGGTATCTTCACGGTGCTGTTACGTGACAACCTTATGCAGTGCCCTGTTGGTGTTTACGCTCTGTTTACTAAGAAGTCGACTAACTCGTGAAATGTTTACAGCCAGATCGGACAGAATCTTGAGAAGGGCTTTGTTCTACAAGGCGTTCTGCCAGGAATGACCTGTATTGGCTGCTTTAAACAAAGATGGCAGCCTTCTTATGTGTTTTCAGGAATGGATTCTTGAGACTTTTTTGTGGGTCTACCACAGATAGACATGCCCACCAATTTTCATGTTGCTAGGTAAAATAGCCTAGCAGGTCTAATATAGCAAAAAAAAAGCCTAGAGTGCATTTCTTCTTTGAACCTAAATGGAAGTCTTCCTGTGTGTTTTAAGGAATAGGTTCTTGAGACTTTTTTGTGGGTCTAACCATGACAGACATGCCCACCAAATTTCATGTTGCTAAGTAAAACTATCTGCAGGGGCTGAATTTTTGTTTAAATGCTGGAGAGCGCTTCTTAGCTCAAATGGTTGTTTTGAACCAGAATGGCCGCCTTCCTATGGGTTTTCAGGCATGGGTTCTTGAGACTTTTTTGTGGGTCCACCCAAGATAGACATGCCCACCAAATTTCATGTTGCTAAGTAAAACCTTCTGCCGGGGTTGAATTTTTGTTTAAATGCTAGAGGGCGCTTCTTGTGTAAAATTGCTACTTCAGGCCAAAATGGCAGACCTACCGTGTGTTTTCAGGCATGGGTTCTTGACACTTTTTTGTGGGTCTATCCAAGATAGACATGCCCACCAAATTTCATGTTGCTAAGTAAAACCTTCTGCCGGGGTTGAATTTTTGTTTAAATGCTAGAGGGCGCTTCTTGTGTAAAATTGCTACTTCGGGCCAAAATGGCAGACCTACCGTGTGTTTTCAGGCATGGGTTCTTGACACTTTTTTGTGGGTCTATCCAAGATAGACATGCCCACCAAATTTCATGTTGCTAAGTAAAACCTTCTGCCGGGGCTGAATTTTTGTCAAAATGCTAGAGGGCCATTCTTGCATAAAATTGCTGCTTCAGGCCAAAATGGTGGAACTCATGTATGTTTTCAGGCATGGGTTCTTGAGACTTTTTTGTGGTTCTAGCCTTGACGGAAATGCCAACCAAATTTCAAGTTGCTAAGTAAAACTATCTACAGGGGCTGATTTTTTGTTTAAATCCTGGAGAGCGCTTCTTCGCTCAAATGGTTGCTTTGAACCAGAATGGCTGCCTTTCTATGGGTTTTTTAGGCATGGTTTCTTGAGACTTTTTTGTGATTCTAGCCTTGACAGACATGCCCAAAAAACTTCGTGTTGCTAAGTAAAACCTTCTGCTGGGGCTGAATTTTTGTTTAAATGCTGGAGGGCTCTTCTTGCATAAAATGGCTGCTTCGGGCCAAAATTTTGGACCTCATGTGTGTTTTCAGGCATAGGTTCTTGAGACTATTTTTTGGGTCTATCCTTGATGGACACACCCACCAAATTTCAAGTTGCTAAGTAAAACTATCTGCAGGGGCTGAATTTTTGTTCAAATCCTGGAGAGCGCTTCTTAGCTCAAATGGTTGCTTTGAACCAGAATGGCTGCCTTCCTATGAATTTTCAGGAATGGGTTCCGGAGACTTTTTTGTGGGTCTAGCCATGACAGACATGCCCACCAAATTTTATGTTGCTAAGTAAAACTATCTGCTGGGGCTGAATTTTTGTTTCAATGCTAGAGGGCCTTTCTTACATAAAAATTGCTGGGGCTGCAAAAAATTCGGGCCAAAATTTTGGACCTCATGTGTGTTTTCGAGCATAGGTTCTTGAGAGTTTTTTGTGGGTCTAGCCATGTCAGACATGACCACCAAATTTCATGTAGCTAAGTAAAATTGTCTGCAGGGGCTGAATTTCTGTTTAAATGCTGTGGATGCTTTTTGAATAAAATGGCTGCTTCAGACCAAAACGGCAGACCTACTGTGTTTTTTCAGGCATGGGTTCTTGAGACATTTTTGTGGGTCTAGCCATTACGGACAAGCCTACCAAATTTCATGTTCCTAACCCAAACCGTATACAGGGGCTGAATTTTTGTTGAGAGTACTTCTTAGCTAAAATGGTTCCTTTGAAGCAAAATGGCAGCCTTCCAGTGTATTTTCAAGCAAAAGTTGTTGACACCATTTCACAGGAGTCATCATGGAAGTCTCCCTTGTTTTACTACCCAGCTGCTGAAACGCTGTGACGCATCAAATGACATCATGGAAAAGTGTAGTAACCAAATGCATGGGAAGGCTCCTACTAAAAATAAATTGCCGGAAAGGATAAAAGGCAGAGAGGAGTTGTGAATTATTCATAAGTGGCCGCTTCACTCTCCCCGTTCTCTGTTGCCACGGCGACTCCCAGTCCCCGCCGACTTCTTGTCGCCGCAGAAACCATAATGACAAACTGCACCGAATCACCTGATGTGGCGAATAGATGTATATAGCAACCCGTATATATCTATATCTATATTTATATTTATATATATATTTTAGGGTGGTGCCTGTTAAAAGCACTGAGCCCCCACAAGGACGTAAAAAGTCTGCCATTGAGTGCGCTAGAGTGATAAACTCATTTTAATTCATGGCAGAAGCCATAAAAGAGCTTTCACGTCCCATCCCAACATGTTCCAGGGCGGCCATGTTGGTAGGGGCGACCTCCTATCAAAGGCATTGACTTTCAAATCAAGTCATAATGAGCTTATTTCTTAAAAATATACATATACAGTATATATTTGATCCATGTCAATTCATCTGCTCTTAACTCAGTGGCTGCCATGGACGGTGCTAGACGTCCAATCCGTTTGAATCGGGAAGGCTGGCAGTGAATCTACAAAGGTGGATGTCTAGGAGTGACAAACTCATTTCAGTTTTTCCACTAGTTCATTACTTTTTTTGATATGCAGTTTTTGTTTTTCAATTTTATTACAAAAAATAATAATGTAAATTTTGGCTACTTTTGACCAAATTAGGCAGTTTTGGAAGGGACCCTTTTGGTTAGTTTTCAGAGTTAAAGTCGTGTTTTGAAGTTCATTGCTTTCTTACGCAGTCATCTTTGCTCTAATTATAGCTGGCATTTTAGCGCCTCACCGTGCACAGAGCAGAGAACTGCATGTCATTTCTCATTTGTCGGTAGACAAATTCAGCAAACTCATATTAAAAATGACATTACAATCAAATGTGTTAGATGCGCTGTCGTCTAAAAATAAAAAAATAAAAAAATGAATAAATAAAAATCTCAAAAATAATACAAAAGATAAATTTATAAAATAAATGTAAAATTAAAATGTGTTTATATTATATTTGTATTGTTGTCGTTTCCTTGTGACAAGTGTATTTTCTTTTCCAACCAATCTCAACAGAAATATATTTTACCCAGAATGCTTTTCGAATCAGCTCTGGAAAATATTGTCACAGTTGTCCTTTGGCAATGATTTCTATTGAAAAACATTCAATTGACACTTAATAATGAATAGAAAATATAAGTAATTAGTCGTTATTGCTTTTATTGAAATGAAATACAATAGTTTAAGCCTTTTTTTTTTTTAAAGCAGATCTACTACTCCTAGCCTCCTTTTTTTTTTTAATCAAACTGGGTGGGTTTTACGGTGCGATCCATACGCGATCGGGCTGTAAACTGTCTGTCCCATCCTATTTGACACTTTGTAAGACAAGCGTTGAAATGTGGCATTTTCTTTAGGCGAACCCGAGTTCAAGTACGTGGCCAACATGCACGGCAACGAAGCGGTGGGCCGGGAACTCCTGGTCTACTTGGCGCAGTACCTGTGCGACCAGTACCAACGGGGGAACCAGACCGTGGTGGACCTCATCCACAACACACGAGTACACCTCATGCCCTCCATGAACCCCGACGGCTTCGAGAAAGCCGCCTCGCAGGTGAGCCCGCCACCCGCCCGCTCGACGTCCGAGTCGACTGTCCGACTTTCTGCTCTGTCAGTCCGGCGAGATCAAGGACTGGTTCGTGGGCCGCACCAACGCGCAGGGGGTGGACCTGAACCGCAACTTCCCCGACCTGGACAGGATCGCCTACATCAACGAGCGAGAAGGCGGAGCCAACAATCATCTGCTGCAAAACATCAAGAAGTCGGTGGATGAAAACACCAAGGTTCGTCCACGTACTGCTGTTCGTAAATATCGCATGAGGGTCTTTTTTTTTTTTTTTTTTTTTGTAGACCACTTGTATACAGTTCGGCCAAAAAATGCCCATTCATTTTGAATGGGCAAAATTTCCCATTGATTCACAATGGCCCTATTTGCCCACCATTCATTTCAATGGCAAACTTCCATTCGCCTGAACGAAAAAGGAAAAGGACCACAAATTGCCCCCAAATCAACAGGAAGTGACTCGATGTCAACAGGAAGTGACCCAAAATGCCCACAAAATAGAGTGATCTGTTGTGAACAGGAAGCTACCCTTAAATGCCCAAATATCAACAAAAAACGATAACAAAAAGCCGAAAAATCAACAGGAAGTGACCCCGAACTGTCCACAAAACATCAGGAAGTGACCTGATATCAACAGGATGTGATAACCAAAAGCATGAAAATCAACAGGAAGTGACCTTGGACTGCCACAAAATCAACAGGAAGTGACCCCAAAATGCCCCCAAAACAACAGGAAGTGACCTCGAACTACCCACAAAACAACTGGAAGTGACCAGATATCAACTGGAAGTGACCCCAAACTGCCCCAAAATCAACAGGAAGTGACCTGTTATGAACAGGAAGTTACCCCTAAAAGCCCCAAAATCAACAGGAAGTAATAACTAAAAGCCTCAAAATCAACAGGAAGTGACCCGGTGTCAATAGAAAGTGAGCTCTAAATGCCTCCAAATAAACAGGCAGTGACCAGATATCAACAGGAAGTGATCCTAAAATGCCCCCAAAACAACAGGAAGTGACCTGATATGAGCAGGAAGTCACCCCTAAATGCCCCAAAATGAACAGGAAGTTAGCCCTGAATGCCCAAAAATCAACAGGAAGTAACAACGAAAAGCCTCAAATCAACAGGAAGTGACCCGATATCAACAGGAATTGACCCTAAAATGCCACAAAACAACAGGAAGTGACCCAATATGAACAGGAAGTGACCCCGAAATGACTCAAAGTCAACAGGAAGTGACCCAGCATGAATAGGAAGGGAACCTAAAATGCCCTAAAATCAACAGGAAGTGATCCAATGTGAACAGGAAGTGACCCTTAAATGCCCCCAAGTCAACAGGAAGTGACCCATATCAACAGGAAGTGACCCTAAAATGCCACTAAGCAACAAGTGACCCAATATGAACAGGAAGTGACCCCGAAATGACTCAAAATCAACAGGAAATGACCCAGTATGAATAGGAAGGAACCTAAAATGCCCTAAAATCAACAGGAAGTGATGCAATATGAACAGGAAGTGACTGTTAAATGCCCCCAAGTCAACAGGAAGTGACCCGATATATATAGAAAGTGACCCTAAAATGCCGTAAAACAACAGGAAGTGATCCAATATGAACAGGAAGTGACCCCGAAATGACTCGAAGTGACCCAATATGAACAGGAAGGGAACCTGAAATGCCCTAAATTGTAACCTGATATGAACAGGAAATGACCCCTAAATGCCCCGAAATCAACAGGAAATGACCCAATATGAAAAGGAAGTGACCCCGAAATGCCCACAAATCAACAGGAAGTGACCCGATATGTACAGGCATGGAACCGGAAATGCCCTAAAATCAGCAGAAAGTGACCCCTAAATGCCCCCAAATCAACAGGAAGTGGCCCGATATAAACAGGAAGTGACCCTATAATGCCCTAAAATCAACAGGAATTGACCTGATATGAACAGGAAGTGACCCCTAAATGCCCGAAAATCAACAGGAAGTGACTCGATATAAACAGGATGTGACCTTAAAATGCCACAAAACAACAAAAAGTGATCCAATATGAACAGGAAGTGACCCCCGAAATGACTCAAAATCAACAAGAAGTGACCCAATATGACCTAAAGTGTAACCTGATATGAACAGGAAATGACCCTTAAATGCCCCGAAATCAACAGGAAGTTGACCCAATATGAAAAGGAAGTGACCCCGAAATGCCCACAAATCAACAGGAAGTGACCCGATATGTACAGGCATGGAACCGGAAATGCCCTAAAATCAGCAGAAAGTGACCCCTAAATGCCCCCAAATCAACAGGAAGTGGCCCGATATAAACAGGAAGTGACCCTAAAATGCCCTAAAATCAACAGGAATTGACCTGATAAGAACAGGAAGTGACCCCTAAATGCCCGAAAATCAACAAGAAGTGACTCGATATAAACAGGATGTGACCTTAAAATGCCACAAAACAACAAAAAGTGATCCAATATGAACAGGAAGTGACCCCGAAATAACTCAAAATCAACAAGAAGTGACCCAATATGACCTAAAGTGTAACCTGATATGAACAGGAAATGACCCTTAAATGCCCCGAAATCAACAGGAAGTTGACCCAATATGAAAAGGAAGTGACCCCGAAATGCCCACAAATCAACAGGAAGCGACCCGATATGTACAGGAATGGAACCTAAAATGCCCTAAAATCAGCAGGAAGTGACCCCTAAATGCCCCCAAATCAACAGGAAGTGGCCCAATACAAACAGAAAGTGACCCTAAAATGCCCTAAAATCAACAGGAATTGCCCCGATATGAACAGGAAGTGACCCCTAAATGCCCGAAAATAAACAGGAAGTGACTCGATATAAACAGGAAGTGACCTTAAAATGCCACAAAACAACAGGAAGTGACCCAATATGAACAGGGAGTGACCCTCTAAATGCTCCCAAATCAACAGGAAGTGACCCTAAAATGCCACAAAATGACAGGAAGTGACCCAATATGAACAGGAAGTGACCCCGAAATGACTCCTAATCAACAGGAAATGACCTGATATGAACAGGAAGGGAACCTGAAATGCCCTAAAATCAACATGAAGTGATCCGATATGAACAGGAAGTGACCGCTAAATGCCCATAAATGAACAGGAAGTGACCTGTTATGAACCGGAAGTTACCCCTAAATGGACAAAAAGTCTGAAAATCAACAGGAAGTGACCTTGGAATGCCTCAAGATTAACAGGAAGTGACTAAATATCTCCAGGAAGTGCCCCTAAATGCCCAAAAACCAAAAGGAAATGACCAAATATGAACAGAAAGTGAATCTGAAATGGCATTTTCTAGTTTTAAATGTTTTTCTAAATGAACGGGTCTTTTGTCAACATGGGCAGCTGGCACCGGAGACCAAAGCGGTGATCCGCTGGATCATGGACGTCCCCTTTGTCCTGTCGGCCAACCTTCACGGGGGCGACGTGGTGGCCAATTACCCGTACGACGAAACCCGCACAGGTGAGCGACCGACCGCCGTTGCGCATTTTACCAACGGAACCGACGTGAGCCGGCGTTTCTGCCGCAGGCTCGGCCCACGAGTACAGCGCCAGCCCAGACGACGCTCTCTTCAAGTCGCTCGCCAAGGCCTACTCCTCCTTCAACCCCGTCATGTCGGACCCGGGGCGGGCTCCTTGCCGCCAGAGCGACGACGACGCCAGCTTCAAGGACGGCGTCACCAACGGGGGGGCCTGGTACAGCGTACCGGGGGGTGAGGAGTCCGTCTATTAGGAACAAACTTATTTGAATTGACGGCAGAAGCCTGAAAAGACCTTTTGTCCGATAAGGGCGGCCATGTTTGTAGGGGCTAAGTCAAAGCGTTGGTATTCAAATCAAGTCATAGCTAGCTTATTTCCACAACCCATTTTTATCAGAGCATCTGCTATGCACTCATTGCCTTGCCATTGACGCCCAATCCAATTGAAGTGGGAGGGTTGGCAGCGAACGAACAAACTGCTGGCCTTCCCACTTCAAATGGATTGGACGTCTACTAGCGGATAAAATAATTTCGATTTACGGGAGAGTCAGGAAAAGACATTTCATTGCCCTCACTAACAAGGCCTCAGGGCGGCCATGTTGGTAGGGGCAAAGTTCCCATCAAACTCAATGCATTTACATTCAAGCCATAGCAAGCTCATTTCTCAGCCAATTTTGATCAGAGCATCCACTATGTACTCGTTGTCTGCCATTGATGCTGCTAGACGTCCAATCCGTTTGAAGTGGGATGGATGGCAGTGAATAAACAAATATTAATTTGCTGCACCAACACTCTCGCTTCAAATGGATTGGATTTCTAGCAATAAATTAATTTCGATAGACGGCGGCAGAAGCACGAAAAGACTTTTCATCTCCCTTACCAAAATGGCCTCAGGGCAGCCATGTTGGTAGGGGCAGTGTCAAAGCATTGACATTCAAATCAAGTCATAGCAAGCTCATTTCTAAGCAATTATTTATCAGAGCATCTGCTATGCACTCATTGCCCCGCCATTGACGGCTCTAGACGTCCAATCCATTTGAAGTGGAACGGTTGGCAGCGAACGAACAAACTGCCGAACCTCCCACTTCAAATGGATTGGACATTTACTAGCGAATAAACTCATTTCGATTGATGGTAGAAACAGGAAAAGAGCTTTCAATGCCCTTACCAACAAGGCCTCAGGGCGGCCATGTTGGTAGGGGCAATGTTCCCGTTAAAGTCAATGCATTAACATTCAAATCAAGTCATAGCAAGCTCATTTCTCAGCCAATTTTTATCAGAGCATCCACTATGTACTCATTGTCTGATATTGACAGCGCTCTATGTATGTCCAATCCATTTGAAGTGGGAGGGATGGCAGTGAATAAACAAACTTTCATTTGCTATGCCAACCCTCTCACTTCAAATGGATTGGACTTCTACTAACAATAAACTAATTTCGATAGACGGCAGAAGCCTGAAAAGAACTTTCATCGCCCTTACCAATATGGCCTCAAGGCAGCCATGTTGGTAGGGGCAAAGTCAAGCATTGACATTCAAATCAAGTCATAGCTAGCTTATTTCCCCAAACCATTTTTATCTTTGCATCCACTACAGGTATGTACTCATTGTCTGCTATTGACAGCGCTAGATGTCCAATGCTTTTGAAGTGGGATGGATGGCAGTGAATAAACGAACATTCATTATCTGTGCCAACCTCTCACTTCAAATGGATTGGACATCTACTAGCCATATACTCATTTCAATTGGCGGCAGAAGCACGAAAAGAGCTTTCATTGCCCTTACCAACGTGGCCTCAGGGCAGCCATGTTGGTAGGGGCAAAGTCAATGCATTGACATTCAAATCAAGTCATAACTAGTTTATTTCCCAAACCATTTTAATCAGAGCTTCTGCGATGCACTCATCGTTTGCCGCTGGACGTCCAATCTATTTGAAGTGGGAGGGTTGGAAGCGAACGAACAGACGGCCAACCCTCCCACTTCAAACAGATTGGACGTCTACTGGCAATACGCTCATTTCGATTGACGGCAGAAGCACGAAGAGATTTCATCACCCTTACCAACGTGCCCTATGGGCGGCCATGTTGGTAGGGGCAAAGTTCCCATCCAAGTCAATGCATTGTCATTCAAATCAAGTCATATCTAGCTTAGTTCCCAAACCATTTTGATTAGAGCATATACTATGTACTCATTGTCTGCCATTGACGGCGCTAGAAGTCCAATCAGTTTGAATCACTTCAAATGGATTGGACGTCCACTAGTGATATACTCATTTCAATTGAAGGCAGAAGCATGAAAAGAGCTTTCATCGCCCTAACCAATGTGGCCATGTTGGTAGGGGCAAAGTTCCCATCAAAGTCAAAGTGTTGACATTTAAATCAAGTCATAGCTAGCTTATTTCCCAACCACCACAACCAAAGCATATATTATGTACTCATTGTATGCCAATTGATGGCACTAGACTTCCAATCCGTTTAAAACGGGAGGGCTAGCAGCAAATAAACGAACATTCATTCGCCGCCAACCCTCGCACTTTAAATGGATTGGACATCGATTCATGTTATATTTATTTCAATTGGCGTCAGAAGCACGAAAAGAGCTTTCATCGCCTTTACCAACGTGGCCACAGGGCAGCCATGTTGGGAGGGGCAAAGTTCCCATCAAACTCAATGCATTGACATTCAAATCAAGTCATCAAAATTTGATTAATGTAAAAGCAACTGCTATTTTCTTATTGACTGCCATTGACATTTACTGCCATTTCTCCCACTTCAAACGGATTGGACATCCAGTTATGGCAGCCAACGAGTGCCCTGGAAAATTTTCAATTTATTTATATATATATTTTGAATGAATGAACTATAGCTATGTTTTTACAGTTTATTATAAACCGAAGTTTTTGAAAATCCGTCAAAATTTGGCAAAATTTTATAGTGGAGGAAATGACTCCCTTTAGCTTGGCTGTATTAGAGCTCCGCCTTGTGTTAAGATGGCCGCCGGTTACTGGTTGTGCCGGCAGGAATGCAAGACTTCAACTACCTGAGCAGCAACTGCTTCGAGATCACGCTGGAGCTGAGCTGCGACAAATTCCCCGCCGAGGACACGCTCAAGAGCTACTGGGAGCAGAACCAAGACTCCCTGGTTAACTACATACAGCAGGTAAGGCTGGCGTGCGTATCCTACATGTAACGTTAGATGTGCTGCGTGTGCCCATGGTGGCCATCTTAGGACAGGAAGATGTCACTCCTCATGACATTATCCCTATATCGGAGTATTTTTGGTTATTAAAAAAAAAAAAAAAAAAAACATTTTGGTATGTTTATTTTATTAGATGAGATGTTTTTAAGTTAAAATATATCATTGAATTAAAATAAATAAATAAAGGTTTTCTCTTCGTCCCCGGTGTCACTGTCCCTGTTAAATTGAGTTCAGAAAATTGCTCATTTATTAATCATTAAATTATCATTACTAATTAAAATAATAATTAGGGCTGTCAAACGATTAAAATGTTTAATCGAGTTAATTACAGCTTAAAAATTAATTAACCGTAATTAATCGCAATTCAAATCATCTATAAAATATGCCATATTTTTCTGTAAATTATTGTTGGAATGGAAAGATAAGACACAAGACGGACGTATACATTCAACATACGGTACATAAGTTCTGTATTTGTTTATTATAACAATAAATCAACAAGATGGCATTAACATTATTAACATTCTCTTAAAGCGATCCATGGATAGAAAGACTTGTAGTTCTTAAAAGATAAATCTTAGTACAAGTTATAGAAATTTTATATTAAAACCAATCTTAATGTTTTCGTTTTATTAAAATTTGTGAAATTTTCAATCAAAAAATAAACTAGCTCGCCATTGTTGATGTCAATAATTACGCCATGCTCACTCATTGTGGTTAAACCCATAAAATCATTTGGACCCAAGCGCCAGCAGAGGCCACCAAAAAACAAGTAACAAGCGGACATCACACTGCTGTCATTTTAATCTGTTTGAGCGGAGCATGTGCGTTAATTGATCAATTAAAAAAAAAATAATTAACACCTTTTGACAGCTGTAATAATAATAATTAATAATTACAAATGTCTAATTCATAAAAATATTTATTATCAATATTAAATCCCAATTTAACCACCGATTGTAACAAATTTGCCGGCAGGTTCATCGCGGTGTCAAGGGCTTCGTGCGAGACCTGCAGGGCAACGCCATCAGCAACGCCACCATCTCGGTGGAAGGCATCGACCACGACGTCACCACAGGTCTCGAACGCTGAAAAATCGCTTTTTTGTTGTTTTTTTTTTGGCCGATGAACCTTCCCCAAGTCGATGAAATTGATGTTTTTGGTTTTTTTTCTGCCTTGCCAGCCAAAGACGGCGACTACTGGCGCCTGCTGATTCCTGGCAACTACAAAGTGGCGGCATCGGCTCCGGGATACTTGAGCGTCATCAAGAAAGTGGCCGTCGCCTACAGCCCCGCCACCAGGGTACCGGAAAAATTCACTCATTTCTCTCTCACCTATAACAGAGTATTGTGAAATAAAAAATAGCTGCACGAGAATAATGTTGTAATTAAAGAGCAGCAGCTATTGATAATTTAAGTAAAACAATCTGGTGCACACCGTATTGCTTAAATTTATTTTATTTCTGTCTATGTTCTGACTAGACTCTGTACTAGTGCGCACCAGAAACTATCTGGTAAACATTTGCATAATACAGCATTTAAGATAGCGGACCTTTGCTACGCAAGTGTTTAAAACAATTGGCTAACTTGCATCGCATTAGCAACCGTCCACTAGCTTAAATGCTCTAAAATGCTACCTTTTAAAACAATTGGCTAACTTGTGTAGCATTAGCAACAGTCTGCTAGCTAAAATGCTATATAATACTAATGTTTACCAGATAGTTTCTGGTGCACACTTAGAATTAGTAGTAGGCTATATAGTATTTAAATTAGCGGACATTTGCTATATAAGTTAGCCAAGGGTTAGGGTTAGCAACAATTGGCTACTATATAGCATTTACGCCAACAGATTTTTCCTATGCAGTTTTGTTGCATTGTGCAATTGGCTAACTTGCCTAGCAAAAGTCCACTAGCTTAAATACTATATCATGCTAATGTTTACAACAATTGGCTAACTTGCATAGCAAAAATCCACTAGCTTAAATGCTATATCATGCTAATGTTTAATACATTTGGCTAACTTGCATTGCAGTAGACCCTACCCACGTGACGTCACAACTCCTTCTTCCTGACTGGTGCCGCCCAATTGTCCGTCAACACATCATGTTTCCCTGTTACGGCTACGTACATTCCTCCTATTTACGACGTGTTTTTCTGCTCCTTAACATTAATAATCAAAATGGTGAAGGCGTGTGTGGCGGCCGGTAGTCATTTTATATCTGGTAAGATGCATTTAATATATATTTAGAGGGTTTTGGGCTGACAACCACAATTAAGATCATTGCTAGGCTAATCGCCGACAACATACACGTATGTATGTAGTGAGAGTGCTATCGCTAAACCATATAAAGATTAAAAGCCCTAACTCCATTGACAAACGACATGAAATACATTAGACTTGACAGTGGATGTTAGCAATAACAAAAGATTTTGAATTGAAAATTTCGTAACTCACCTTTCCAAGCACAAGATAGATTCCTGCCGAATTTTCGTGGACGAGGACCTGTTTCACCCAACCAGCAACGAAGTATTTATAAGCCTCCAAGCTCTTAAAGTTTTTCAAACTTTCGTGAGAATAGGCTGATTTTGCGTGGACAAGATAGTTGTACAGTTCAGGGTAGCTAGCAGATGTCAGGCAAATACGGCGGAGACAGCGCGTCGAAAAACATCGATTTAGGCATCAAATATGGATCTGGCGAATGGATAAACTGAAGCTTTCCACATAACGCCTTTTATGCAACGCATCAAGTGAGTTTACAGCATCCGAAAGCACCGGGTCTTCCATGAAATGCATTATAAATTGCTGGATCAATTGAGACCATTGATAATACAGACACAAAATGACGGACAAGTGGGCGGAACCATACAGCGAGCACGTGATTTTGTGACGTCGGTGGGTAGGGTCTATAGTCTGCTAGCCCAAATGCTATATAATGCTAATGTTTACAACAATTGGCTAACTTGCATAGCAAAAGTCCGCCAGCTTAAATGCTATAGAAAGGTAAGTTTTACAACGATTGGCTAACTTGAATAGCAAAGGTCAGCTAGTTTAACTGCTACATAATGGTAATCTGTACAATAATTAGCTAACTTGCCTGCAACAGTCCACTAGCTTAAATGCTATATAATGCTAATGTTTACAACAATTGGCTAACTTGCATGGCAAACGTCCGCTAGCTTACAGTAAATGCTATATAATGCTAATGTTTACCAGATAGTTTCTGCTGCATACCTAGCATTAGCAGTATATAGCATTTAAGCTAGCGTACTTTTGCTATGCAAGTTAGCCAATTGTTGTAAACATTAGCATTATATAGCATTTAAACTAGCGATCCTTTGCTATGTAAGTTAGCCAATTGCAACAATGCAACATAAGGCTATTATATAGCATTTAAGCTAGCAGACTATGCATTGTTTTGTTGCATTATTGCAATTGGCTGACCTGCGTAGCAAAAGTCCGCTAGCTTAAATGTTATATAATGCTAATGTTTAAAAATATTAGCTAACTTGCATAGCAAAAGTCCATTAGCTTAAATGCCATATAATGCAAATGTTTACAACATTTAGCTAACTTGTGTAGCAAAAGTCCGCTATCTTAAATGCTATATAAGGCTAATGTTTACAACAATTGGCTAACTTGCGTAGCAAAAGTCCGCTAGCTTAAATGCTATAGAAAGGTAAGTTTTACAACGATTGGCTAACTTGAATGGCAAAGGTCCGCTAGATTAAATGCTATATAATGGTGATGTTTACAATAAATAGCTAACTTGCATGCAACAGTCCACTAGCTTAAATGCTATATAATACTAATGTTTACAACAATTGGCTAACTTGCGTGGCAAACGTCCGCTAGCTTACAGTAAATGCTATATAATGCTAATGTTTACCAGATAGTTTCTGCTGCATACCTAGCATAGGCATTATATAGCATTTAAACTAGCGACCCTTTGCGATGTAACTTAGCAAACTGCAACATTGCAACATAAGGCTATTATATAGCCTTTAAGCTAGCAGACCATGCATTGTTTTGTTGCATTATTGCAATTGGCTAATTGCGTAGCAAAAGTCTGCTAGCTTAAATGTTATATAATGCTAATGTTTAAAAATATTAGCTAACTTGCATAGCAAAAGTCCATTCGTTTAAATGCCGTATAATGCAAATGTTTACAACAATTGGCTGCAAGTCCGCTATCTTAAATGCTATATAAGGCTAATGTTTACAATGATTGGCTAACTTGCCTAGCAAAAGTTCAGTAGCTGAAATGCTATATAATGCTAATGTTTACCAGATACATTCTGGTGCCCACTTAGCATTAGCTTTATTTAGCATTCAAGCAAGCGGACTTTTGCTATGCATTGTTTTGTTGTAATTGGCCAACCTGCATAGCAAAAGTCTGCTAGCTTAAATGGTATATAATGCTAATGTTCCCAACAACTGGCTAACCTGCATAGCAAAAGTCCGCTATCATAAATGCTATTTAATGCTAATGTTAACAACATTTGGCCAACTTGCATCGCAAAAGTCCATTAGCTTAAATGCTATATCATGCTAATGTTTACAACAATTGGTGCTAACTTGCATAGCAAAAGTCCACTAGCTTAAATGCTATATAATGCTAATGTTTACAACAATTGGCTAACTTACGTAGCAAAAGTCCGCTAGCTTAAATGCTATAGAGAGGTAAATTTTACAATGATTGGCTAACTTGAGTAGCAAAGGTCAGCTAGTTTAAATGCTATATAATGGTAATGTTTAGAATAATTAGCTAACTTGCATGCAACAGTCCACTAGCTTAAATGCTATATAATGCTAATGTTTACAACAATTGGCTAACTTGTACAGCAAAAGTCAGCTAGCTTACAGTAAATGCTATATAATGCTAATGTTTACCATATAGTTTCTGGTGCACACCTAGCATTAGCAGTATATAGCATTTAAGCAGGCGTACTTTTGCTATGCAAGTTGCCTAGCAAAAGTCCAGTAGCTAAAATGCTACATAATGCTAATGTTTACCAGATACTTCCTGGTGCCCACTTAGCATTAGCTTTATATAGCATTTACACGAGCAGACCTGTATAGCAAAAGTCCGCTAGCTTAAATGGTATATAATGCTAATGTTCCCAACAACTGGCTAACTTGCATAGCAAAAGTCCGCTAGTTTAAATGCAATTTAATGCTAATGTTAACAACATTTGGCTAACTTGCATGGCAAAAGTCCACTAGTTTAAATGCTATATAATGGTAATGTTTACAACAATTAGCTAACTTGCATGGCAAAAGTCCGCTAGCTTAAATGCTATATAATGCTAATGTTTACCAGATAGTTCCCTGGTGCGTGTATAATAATAGTATACTAATATACTCTGTATACTATATACTAAATAATACTGCTTTAAACCTCTTTGTAGCTCAAGGATGCTAAGCTAAATGATCATTCAAACCGCATGTATTGATTTATGATTATAACGTTCGTTCATTGATTGGTTTTAGGTGGACTTTGAGCTGGAGTCTCTGATGGAACGAAAGGAGGAGGAGCGCGAGGAGCTGATGGATTGGTGGAAGATGATGTCGGAGACGCTCAACTTCTAAAACTCCTTTTCTTCCTTTTTTCGTCGTCGTCATCGTTGTTCATCGTGAGTGGTAACCACAGCAACCCGCCATGTGATAGGAAAGCGGGACCACCCACCCCCAAAAAGGATTGCAGCACAGCTTGACTTTCAGCACACGTATAAATATATTCATTGTATATATATATAAATATATATTGGAGCGTATTTATCCAGCTAAGTATAACCAGAAATGTTTGTGTGTTTTGGGCCTGAATTGACATTTAACGTAGACATCAAAAAGCACCCATACTACAAAATAATCATCAAATATAGATGTATTATATTCCAATGAAAAATACAACTAACCAGTGCTGCAACGATTAATCTAACTGTAGCAATTGAAACACAAAAAAGCTTCAAATTAAATTTTGCTGCTTCGAGTATTCGTTTAATTAAAGTGGCATTGTAATGGTTTGTTTTGACAGTGAATATGACATAACTCATTTAACATGGCTGAATCCAGCTGCTCCCTGTTAAGACCAACATAAGTTTTTGCTAGAGCTAATGTTTTTTTTTTTATTGCATTCGTAATTTAATTTATAGGTTTATTTAGCTGTTTTTGGTGGGAATATGCTTTTGAACGCTTTGTTAAGAGCATTGTAAAAAAAAAAAAAAAAAAAAAAAAAAAGTTAGCATTTTATAGCATTTAAGCTAGCGGACGTTTGCTATGCAATTTGGCATATTGTTTTTTTGTTGTATTTAGGTCCTCAATCATTTATTTTTTTTAAAATACCATTTTAGGCTAAAATCAGGTATTTAAATTTTTTATATTCCTAATCCGATTACTCGATTATTCGAACTATTTCATAGATTAATCGACTACTAAAATAATCGATAGCTGCAGCCCTACAAATAACAGCAAAATAAAAAAAATAAGGAAAACGGATTAGAACATTTTTTTGAAAAGGAGGAATTTATACTGTCATTAAATGCCTCCATTTTTAATATTTTTGAATTTGAGGAATTTCTCATTTTTAGCTGTATTTTTCAATCGGCATTTTCTATTTTTTATGAATACTATTTTGATGTATCCCTCCTATGCTTGATGTTAACTCATCATCTGCCATGATGGTGCAAGATGTCCAATCCGTTTGAAGTGGGAGGTTTGGCACTGATTCTAATACTAAAACTCGGTTAAAATAATGAACTGCAAGATTCATACTTCTTGGTTAAAATTTGTTTCCATTTTGCCCAAAACATTGCATTTGTAGTCCAACGTGATTACATCTGGTCAAAAATGGCCAAATTCTGATCTAAAATTTTGGTCTTTTTTTTTTTAAAATAACATTTTTTGTGTGCCAATGCTTTATTTTTGGTACAAAGAGATTATTTTGGGGTGCCCAAAATGGTTGATAAAAGGTCAAAAATGCCCAAATTCTGAGCTAATATTCAGGTAAAATTTGGTTTATGTTTGGTATTATTGATTTTTTTTTTTTTTGTGCCAATGGTTCCTTTATCATTATTTTGGGATTCCAAATGGTTGATAAATAGGCAAAAAAATGGCCAAATTCTGTGCTAAAATTGTCAAAATTGGTTTATGTTTGGTATTATTATTTATTTATTTATGTATTGTGTGTGTGTGTGGGTGCCAATGATTCAATTTTAATTTCTTAGTCCAAAATGATTCGTTTTGACGGAAGTACGATTGCACGTCTAGCACGGTCATTGGCACCGAAAGTGTTACATGTCAATTCAGGCAGGATGTTTGAAAGCTCCTTTCATTTCATCTGAATGTGAATTTGAAATGTCCCGTCATATTTTACGCGGAATGTGGAAAAATGGATGTACCTATCGAAACAATTCAGTAATAAAACTCCCTCTTCATGTTGTCAATTTGTGTGCTTTTTTTTTTTTCTTTCTTTTTTTCATAAAGATGTTTGTTCTTGATGAATAAAATGGCAATACGTTTCACATTTAGATATCTTCAAACCTATTAAAGGTGCTATGAAATGTGACAAAGAGAGCAGATTTCTGACACAAATCCATCCAGAAACGTGACATCGTCTTGCTTTCTCAGCTGCCTTGGCCACGCCCACAAAAAAAAAGACATATGGAGTTCAATCAAGGCCAAGTATGTATGTATGTTATGTATTGTATGTATAAATGAATGCATGTATGTATCTAGGTGTAACGGGTACACGCAGGTCCATTGTGGAGCATGGAAACCTCCCTGCCGATTCATTCATATAAGGACGCTAGCGGCTGCACCGTTGGCTCGAGCTTTATTGGCGCAGTGGTTACCGTCCTTGCCTGCCGAGTGGGAGCGTCGTGGGGCGCAGGTTCGCATCCCGGCCTGGTCAGAGGTGGGAGCGGAACGCGGGGCGGCGCTGACACACCGGTTACATATGCATGCATGCATGTATTTGTGTGTATGTACTTACGTATAAATGTGTTTGTATGGATTGAAGTATTGTATAAGTATAGAATATAACTACAAACTCTAACCATACATACATATGTACATACCTACATAAACTCCAAAAGAACTGATGGATTAGTCAGGAGAAAATTGGTGAAGCGTGTTTTTATCAAGTTCAGCTCCCAGCAAACAGAAGTGCACAATTGACTATACTGTATAAAAAAGTAACAAGTTCAAACAACAACAGAAAAAAAATAATAGCATTTACAGAAAATTTGAATGGAGTTCAGCTGCAACATCCAAGCACACAAAAAATACAAGAAGCACAGGTGGGAAGTGGGGACTGATTTTGAGGGGAAAATAAATGAACTCTATTATATAAGCTGCACACAGACTACTTTTCATTGTGTCAAAGTGTCATTTTGTCAGTGTTGTCCCATGAAAAGATATACTTAAATATCTGCAGAAATTCGAGGGGTGTACTCACTTTTGTGATACACTGTACATACATGCATACATACCATCTTCAATCCATACATACATACATATTTCAATCCATACATACATACACACATACATGCATACAATACATACATCCATGTACACATCAATCCATACACACATACATACAGCACATACATACTTCAATGCATCCATCCATCTATCCATCCATATATAAATACATATTTCAATCCATCCATCCGTACATACATACATCAATCCATCCATCCATACATACATACATCAATCCATACACACATACATTTAGTACATACATACTTCAATCCATCATCCATAATTACATATTTCAATCCATACATACATACAGTACATACATCCATGTATACAATACATCCATCCATCCATCCATGTATACATTCATGTATACATCCATGTATACATCCATCCATACCTTCATACATACAGTGCCTTGCAAAAGTATTCGGCCCCCTTGAACCTTGCAACCTTTCGCCACATTTCAGGCTTCAAACATAAAGATATAAAATTTTAATATTTTGTCAAGAATCAACAACAAGTGGGACACAATCGTGAAGTGGAACAAAATTTATTGGATAATTTAAACTTTTTTAACAAATAAAAAACTGAAAACTGGGGCGTGCAAAATTATTCGGCCCCCTTGCGTTAATACTTTGTAGCGCCACCTTTTGCTCCAATTACAGCTGCAAGTCGCTTGGGGTATGTTTCTATCAGTTTGACACATCGAGAGACTGACATTCTTGCCCATTCTTCCTTGCAAAACAGCTCGAGCTCAGTGAGGTTGGATGGAGAGTGTTTGTGAACAGCAGTCTTCAGCTCTTTCCACAGATTCTCGATTGGATTCAGGTCTGGACTTTGACTTGGCCATTCTAACACCTGGATACATTTATTTTTGAACCATTCCATTATAGATTGGGCTTTATGTCTTGGATCATTGTCCTGTTGGAAGATAAATCTCCGTCCCAGTCTCAGGTCTTGTGCAGATACCGACAGGTTTTCTTCCAGAATGTTCCTGTATTTGGCTGCATCCATCTTCCCGTCAATTTTAAACATCTTCCCTGTCCCTGCTGAAGAAAAGCAGGCCCAAACCATGATGCTGCCACCACCATGTTTGACAGTGGGGATGGTGTGTTCAGGGTGATGAGCTGTGTTGCTTTTACGCCAAACATATCGTTTTGCATTGTGGCCAAAAAGTTCAATTTTGGTTTCATCTGACCAGAGCACCTTCTTCCACATGTTTGGTGTGTCTCCCAGGTGGCTTGTGGCAAACTTCAAACGAGACTTTTTATGGATATCTTTGAGAAATGGCTTTCTTCTTGCCACTCTTCCATAAAGGCCAGATTTGTGCAGTGTACGACTGATTGTTGTCCTATGGACAGACTCTCCCACCTCAGCTGTAGATCTCTGCAGTTCATCCAGAGTGATCATGGGCCTCTTGGCTGCATCTCTGATCAGTTTTCTCCTTGTTTGAGAAGAAAGTTTGGAAGGACGGCCGGGTCTTGGTAGATTTGCAGTGGTCTGATGCTCCTTCCATTTCAATATGATGGCTTGCACAGTGCTCCTTGAGATGTTTAAAGCTTTGGAAATCTTTTTGTATCCAAATCCGGCTTTAAACTTCTCAACAACAGTATCTCGGACCTGCCTGGTGTGTTCCTTGGTTTTCATAATGCTCTCTGCACTTTAAACAGAACCCTGAGACTATCACAGAGAAGGTGCATTTATACGGAGACTTGATTACACACAGGTGGATTCTATTTATCATCATCGGTCATTTAGGACAACATTGGATCATTCAGAGATCCTCACTGAACTTTTGGAGTGAGTTTGCTGCACTGAAAGTAAAGGGGCCGAATAATATTGCACGCCCCACTTTTCAGTTTTTTATTTGTTAAAAAAGTTTAAATTATCCAATAAATGTTGTTCCACTTCACGATTGTGTCCCACTTGTTGTTGATTCTTGACAAAAAAATTAAATTTCATATCTTTATGTTTGAAGCCTGAAATGTGGCGAAAGGTTGCAAGATTCAAGGGGGCCGAATACTTTTGCAAGGCACTGTACATACATACATACATACACATACATACATACATACATACATACATACATACATACATACATACATACATACAGTACATACAATCTTCAATCCATATATCCATAAATACACATTTCAATACACACATACAGTGCCTAGCAAAAGTATTCGACCCCTTGAACCTTGCAACCTTTCGCCACATTTCAGGCTTCAAACATAAAGATATAAAATTTTAATTTTTTGTCATGAATTAACAACAAGTGGGACACAATCGTGAAGTGGAACAACATTTATTGGATAATTTCAACTTTTTTAACAAATAAAAAACTGAAAAGTGGGGCGTGCAATATTATTCGGCCCCTTTACTTTCAGTGCAGCAAACTCACTCCAGAAGTTCAGTGAGGATCTCTGAATGATCCAATGTTGTCCTAAATGACCGATGATGATAAATAGAATCCACCTGTGTGTAATCAAGTCTCCGTATAAATGCACCTGCTCTGTGATAGTCTCAGGGTTCTGTTTAAAGTGCAGAGAGCATTATGAACACACCAGGCAGGTCCGAGATACTGTTGTGGAGAAGTTTAAAGCCGGATTTGGATACAAAAAGATTTCCCAAGCTTTAAACATCTCAAACAAGGAGAAAACTGATCAGAGATGCAGCCAAGAGGCCCATGATCACTCTGGATGAACTGCAGAGATCTACAGCTGAGGTGGGAGAGTCTGTCCATAGGACAACAATCAGTCGTACACTGCACAAATCTGGCCTTTGTGGAAGAGTGGCAAGAAGAAAGCCATTTCTCAAAGATATCCATAAAAAGTCTGGTTTAAAGTTTGCCACAAGCCACCTGGGAGACACACCAAACATGTGGAAGAAGGTGCTCTGGTCAGATGAAACCAAAATTGAACTTTTTGGCCACAATGCAAAACGATATGTTTGGCGTAAAAGCAACACAGCTCGTCACCCTGAACACACCATCCCCACTATCAAACATGGTGGTGGCAGTATCATGGTTTGGGCCTGCTTTTCTTCAGCAGGGACAGGGAAGATGGTTAAAATTGATGCAGCCAAATACAGGAACATTCTGGAAGAAAACCTGTTGGTATCTGCACAAGACCTGAGACTGGGACGGAGATTTATCTTCCAACAGGACAATGATCCAAAACATAAAGCCAAATCTACAATGGAATGGTTCAAAAATAAACATCTCCAGGTGTTAGAATGGCCAAGTCCAGACCTGAATCCAATCGAGAATCTGTGGAAAGAGCTGAAGACTGCTGTTCACAAACACTCTCCATCCAACCTCACTGAGCTCGTGCTGTTTTGCAAGGAAGAATGGGCAAGAATGTCAGCCTCTCGATGTGCGAAACTGATAGAAACATACCCCAAGCGACTTGCAGCTGTAATTGGAGCAAAAGGTGGCGCTACAAAGTATTAACGCAAGGGGGCCGAATAATATTGCACGCCCCACTTTTCAGTTTTTTATTTGTTAAAAAAGTTGAAATTATCCAATAAATGTTGTTCCACTTCACGATTGTGTCCCACTTGTTGTTAATTCATGACAAAAAATTAAAATTTTATATCTTTATGTTTGAAGCCTGAAATGTGGCGAAAGGTTGCAAGGTTCAAGGGGGCCGAATACTTTTGCAAGGCACTGTACATACATACATGCATACAATACATGCATACTGTAGATACATCCATGTATGCATCCATCCATCCATACCTTCATACATACATACATACAATCTTCAAGCCATACATCCATAAATACATATTTCAATACACACATACATACATACATACATACACACAAACAATCTTCAATCCATACATCCATAAATATATATTTCAATACACACATACATACATACATACATACATACATACATGTATACATACATACATCTATCCATCCATCCATCCATCCATCCATCCATCCATCCATCCATCCATCCATCCATACCTTCATACATACATACATACAATCTTCAATCCATACATCCAGAAATACATATTTCAATACACACCTACATACATACATACATACATACATACATACATACATACAATCTTCAATCCATACATCCATAAATATATATTTCAATACACACATACATACATACATACATACATACATGTATACATCCATCCATCCATCCATCCCTTCATACATACATACAATCTTCAATCCATACATCCATAAATACATACTTCAATACACACACATACATACATATATATATACATACATACAATCTTCAATCCATACATCCATAAATACATATTTCAATACACACCTACATACATACATACATACATACATCATCCATCCATACCTTCATACATACATACATACAAACATACATACATACCACTTCTATCCATACGTCCATAAATACATAATTCAATACACACATACATACATACATACATACATACATGTATCCATCCATCCATCCATACCTTCACACATACATACATATAATCTTCAGTCCATACATCCATAAATACATACTTCAATCCACACACACATACATACATATACATTAGGGCTGTCAAAATTATCGCGTTAACGCGCGGTAATTAATTTTTTAAATTAATCACGTTAAAATATTTGACGCAATTAAAGCACATGTCCCGCTCAGAAAGTATTCTGCCTTTTGGTAAGTTTTACAGCAAGGCTTTTTATGCTGTCCAACAGTGAACTCTTGTGGTCGCTTTGCGACATGGTTTATTATTTTCTTCTTTTCTTCATTATGGCTGCATGACGTCTCGGGCTGATAATGTTGTGCTTATATGATCCTTGGACAAATTTGTCCGTAAGTATGGTTGTTGTAAAGAATGTACATATTATGTTAGTAAGCGAAATGTTCTATTTTTTGTATGAGACGCTTTTTATGTTTAGTGAACCTGTATAGCGTGCTAAGCTAACGTTGTTGCTAATGCAATGCTTGTGTACTTTTTGTAGTTTTACGACGGTCTAAAGAGGACAATGGTTTGAGGCCATTTAATTAATAAATCAGATGAAAAAGGAAGAAGTCTAATTATTAAGGCGTTGTTCACTAGCTGTCTAGCTTTGGAAAACGTAGACGCTTCGGAGTGAGGAGAGCACAGACAGATTTAAATGACAGTAGAGTGAAATGCCCACTACAGTCTTTATGTACCGGATGTTGAATGTATATATCCATCTTGTGTCTTATCTTTCCATTCCAACAATTTATTTTACAGAATATATATATAATTTACAGAAAAATATGGCATATTTTATAGATGGTTTGAATTGCGATTAATTAATTTTTAAGCTGTAATTAACTCGATTAAAAATTTTAATCGTTTGACAGCCCTAATATACATACATACAATCTTCAATCCATACATCCATAAATACATATTTCAATACACACATCCATCCATCCATCCATCCATACAATCTTCAATCCATACATCCATAAATACATATTTCAATACACACATACATACATACATACCTACATGTATACATACATACATGTATACATTCATCCATCTATCCATCCATCCATCCATCATCCATACCTTCATACATACTGTACATACATACAATCTTCAATCCATACATCCATAAATATATACTTCAATACACACACACATACATATCCATACATACATATGATCTTCAATCCATACATCCATAAATACATATTTCAATACACATACATACATACATACATACATACATACAATCTTCAATCCATACATCCATAAATACATACTTCAATACACACACACATACATACATACATACATACATACATACATACATACATACATACATACATATATATATATACATACATACATACAATCTTCAATCCATACATCCATAAATACATATTTCAATACACACATACATACGTACATACATACGTACATACATACATACAATCTTCAATCCATACATCCATAAATACATACTTCAATACACACACACACACACACATACATACAATCTTCAATCCATACATCCATAAATACATATTTCAATACATACATACATACATACATATACATACATACATACATGTATACATCCATCCATACAATCTTCAATCCATACATACTGTACATACATACATACATAGTACATACATACTTCAATCCATCCATCCATCCATACAATACATCCATCCATACATACATACATCAATCCATACACACATATATACAGTACATACATACTTCAATCCATCTATCCATAAATACATATTTCAATCCATACATACATACAGTACATACATACATGCATACAATACATACATAGATACATCCATGTATACATCCATCCATACCTTCATACATACATACAGTACATACATACAATCTTCAATCCATACGTACATACATACATACAGTACATGCATACAAAACATACATACATACATCCATACTTCAATCCATACACCCATACATACAGTACATACTTCAATCCATACATGCCACATCCATCCATATATCCATACCTTCATACATACATACATACATACATACATACATACATACATACAGTACATACATACAATCTTCAATCCATACATACATACATACATACATACAAGCATACAAAACATACATACAGGGTGACCCAAAAAAACAGTTCACACTCAGTTGACTGCTTGTTTAAAAGCCATTGAAACATATCTAAATAGGTTGTCATGCTTAAGTGATTCATTAAGGTCACTCAATGCAGCTGGTAATCTCTCGTCTCTACAATTCCTGTGCTTTTGCTGAAAATGAAGAAAACTTTAGCTGTACCTGAATTGCTGCGTGCCGGTCTGACACCTACTGAGATTGCAGCAAATCTGAGAATATCCAGATGTGCAGTCTACAAAGTTAAAAAGAAGCTGAAAGATACTGGAACAGCCTCACCAAAACCTGGGTCTGGAAGTGCCGATCTGTGCGGACCAAAAAGTTGATTGACAAGGTGATATGTGGCCACCCCAGAGTCCAGATCTCAATCCCCTGGATTATAGCATATGGGAAACTGTGGAGGACAGTGCCTGTAAGAAGCCACAAACTTCTGTGGCAGCCTTGGAGAGGTCCATTGTTAGATCTTGGGAAAAGATGACAGCATCCTACATAAAGAAGACCTGTCAAGCGTTCCGCAGGTGCCTGGAGGCTGTTGTGACACTTAAGGGAGGACACATTGAAAAATAGAGTGTACTGTACATGTTCTTTACAATAATGTATAATTTGTGATTAAATTCTAATTCTAAAATGAATAAACATGGCATTTAAGCTGTATTATGGCAGTGTAAACTTTTTTTTGGGTCACCCTGAACTCCCTGAAATGCCCCCAAATCAACAGGAAGTGACCTCGAAATGTCCTCAAATTAAGAGGAAGTTACCCCAAATGTCTATCAAATGATGGATGTTAACCGACCAGCTAAATCTTCTCGTAATATTTCTGGTTGGATGGCCGACAAGAACCTGTCCCTCACACTTGTATTTCCGCCTCCAGCAGGCTGGCGGTTGGGGGCCCCGAGTCCAGCCTGGTGTCCGATATGACCGGAGAGGCGCCGGGACTCCTGACGGTGAGCGACGACAGCGAAGGGGAGAACGTGGGCGTCATGGCCGTCGGCGTGAGCCCCGTGTTCCTGGCCAGGGGTGGGCGGGGACGCACACTCCGCAACCCCGGGCGAGCCACCGACGTGATGAGGGGAGGCGGCTCCCCTCGGTCCGGGAGCATCCCGATGTCGGCGAAGACCGATGCTAATGTCCGGAAGCCGGGCTCCCAGTCCAGAAGGCGCTCCCATGCGTAGCCCTCGTCCGGGGAGGGCGAACAATCCCCATCCGAATTCCTTTCTCGGATCCTTCCCAGCGGTTTCTCTGACAAGTGACCCCCGTTGATCCACTGGATTTCCTGGTCCTCGACCGACTCGCCTTCCGCCGAGCCACGACCGCTCCGGTCGGACGGCGTGTGGCGGTTTTCGGTCAAGACTACAGGTTTCATGTGCCGCACGGAGAAGCCACGGTCCGGCAGATCCGGGACGGCGGCTGTCTTTTTTGGGGCGGCTTGTTCAACTTTGGATCTGAGCACCAGACCCGCGAAGACGAGCAGGGAGAAGAGGACGGCGGCGAGCGAGACGCTCAGACCGAGCACGTGGTGGCTGAGCGCCCAGGTTGGACCCGAGACTTCCACCGAAACCCGACAGGATGCTTTCCTGGAACCCGGTCGGGGGCTCGCAGCGAACACGGACAATTCCGCCGCGCCCAACGCATACACAGCTCCCAGGGTTTTGTCCACGGAGATGAACGGCGACGGGTCCAAGAGAGAGTACTCCACCTTCCCTTCGGCGCCCCCGTCCCCATCCAGCGCCGTAACAAAGCCAACGGCACGGCCAGGCTCTGCGCCTTCAGGTAAAAAGAAGCGATACCGCTTCTGTGTGAAGACAGGATCAAACTCGTCCTCTCCTTTGACGGAGATGCGTACTCGCACCGTCGCCGTCTTGTCGCCCGCATCCCGGGCTTCTGCCACAAAGCAGTACTCGCGTCGGTGTTCGTAGTCCAACGACCGGAGGGTGCGGACGTCACCGGACCGGGGATCCACAGCCAAGGGCGTTTCGGCCAAATCTTCGGGACAGGAAGACAGTACAGAGTACGTCAGTCGCCCGTAGGCGCCGGTGTCTTTGTCCACGGCCTGGACAGAGCAGACACGCGTCGACGTCGGGAGGTTCTCCGACACGGAGCAGTTCAACTCAGGGAAGGCAAAGAAAGGACCGTTGTCGTTTTCGTCCGATACCGCCACAAAAACCGTGGTGAACGCCAGATTCCCTGCTTCTGAAGAGTCGCCACCGTCACGCGCCCGAACCGTCAAGATGTATTCCGTCTCTTCTTCGTAGTCTAGCGGAGCGTCGAGTGCCATAAGTCCGGACCCGGGGTTCATCCGGAAGCGTCCTCCGCCATTACCAGAGACGATGTCGTAGCGTAGCTTAGCGTTGACTCCCGCGTCGAGATCGCTGGCGCTGACCCGTACCAGGCCGGTACCCGCGGGGGCATTTTCTGCCACTCGGACGCGATACTCTGCGCTGAAGAACAGCGGTGGGTTGTCGTTCCGGTCCGAAACGGTCACCGTTACCACGGCGTAACCAGCTGGATGTGTTGTTGTCCCTCGACGGTTCGCTCTCACCGTAAGCACATAGTGGTCTGCGGTCTCGCGGTCTAGTGAACTGTGCAGTACCAAGCGCCCCATCTTATTCGTCCCGTTCTCTGAGCGGACGGTTTCGGATTTCAAGCGGAAAAGCCCCTCCCGGTTTCCCGCGGAGAGGACGTAGTCCAGATGCGTGTTTTCGGGGTCGGACGCGGAGAAGGTCAGGAGCGTGGTACCGATGGGTGCGTCCTCCGGGACGGTGACGTGGTAGGGCTGTGTGCGCTCATCGTCGTCGTCTTGGACCGGCGCGTCGATGGAGGTGATGGGAAAGACGACGGGATGTCCTCCTGAAAGATAAAAGAAAAAAAACTAGAAACTGCAATTTCTGGAAAGATTACTATGGGCCTTTGCTGTGGGGAGATACAGAAATCAGCCACACCCAGGTTGATTTGTGGACATTTTGTGGACAAGATCAGGTCACTTCCTATTGATTTGGGGACATGTTCTGGTCACATCAGGTCAATTCCTATTGATTTGAGAACATTTTGGAGACATGTCCTGTTGATATCAGGTCACTTCCTGTTGATTTGGGGACATTTCAGGGACATGTCCTGGTCATATCAGGTCACTTCCTGTTGATTTGGGGACATTTCGGGGACATGTCCAAGTCATATCAGTTCACTTCCTGTTGATTTGGGGACAATTCCTGGTCATATCAGGTCACACTTCCTGTTGATTTGGGGACATTTTGGGGACATGTCATGGTGATATCAAGTCACTTCCTGTTGATTTGGGGACATTTTGGGGACATGTCCTGGTCATATCAGGTCACTTCCTGTTGATTTGGGGACATTTCGGGGGCATGTCCTGGTCATATCAGGTAACTTCCTGTTGATTTGGGGACATTTTGGGGACCTGTCTCAGTCAAAGCAGGTCACTTCCTGTTGATTTGGGGACATTTTGGGGACATGTCCTGGTCATATCAGATTTCGGGGACATGTCCCATTGATATCAGGTCATTTCCTGTTGATTTGAGGACATGTCCTAGTGATATCAGTTCACTTCCTGTTGCTTAGGGGACATTTGGGGGACAATATCAGGTCAACCTCCTGTTGATTTGGGGACATTTAGGGGGCATTTCCTGGTCATATCAGGTCACTTCCTGTTGATTTGGGGACATTTCGGGGACATGTCCAAGTCATATCAGTTCACTTCCTGTTGATTTGGGGACATTTCTTGGTCATATCAGGTCACACTTCCTGTTGATTTGGGGACATTTTGGGGACATGTCATGGTGATATCAAGTCACTTCCTGTTGATTTGGGGACATTTCGGGGACATGTCATGGTCATATCAGGTCACTTCCTGTTGATTTGGGGACATTTCAGGCGCATGTCCTGGTCATATCAGGTCACTTCCTGTTGATTTGGGGACATTTTGGGGACCTGTCTTAGTCAAAGCAGGTCACTTGCTGTTGATTTGGGGAATTTCGGGGACATGTCCCATTGATATCAGGTCATTTCCTGTTGATCTGAGGACATGTCTAGTGATATCAGGACACTTCCTGTTGATTTGGGGACATTTTGGGGACATGTCCTGGTAATACCAGGTCAATGCAATGTAAATGCCCTTGAAAATGAATGGGAAATTTGGACGCACATGGCCGTCAATCGGCATTCTGTACAACAGCCAGAATAATCTCATTACTCTATGTTTGACAAAAAAAATCCTTGAATTACCCCAAAATCAACATGCAGTAACCAAAAATCAACAGGAAGTGACCCCATAGTACTGTAAAACTAACAAGGGAGTTTCATTTAATATAATATATTAAGAGAGATATTCATTCGTACCTGTATTTTCTTCCAGAGTGAACAAGCCTCTTTGGTTTCCTGCCAGGTTGACGTAGGCCGCCGTCCTATTTTCTGGATGGTCCGCATCAGTGGGGACCGAACGGTGGATGAGACTCCCTTCCGTGGGACGCTTATCACCGACGTCCAGCAGAAAGACCCTCGCTGTTATCGACGCGCTCCGCCGCTCTAGCGGCCTTTCCGCTCGGTCGCTGGCCGTCACAGTGAAGGTGTAGGTTGGGCGTCTCCGGCGGTCCAGGGGCGCCGCCACCGTCAGTCTACCACTCCGAGGGTCCAATAGAAAGGGGAAGCCCGGGGGCGACGCCACGGAGTAGTGCAGGGCGCCGTTGGGGTACGTCCCGTCCCCGTCTGTGGCGCAAAAGGCAAACGCCAGCGAGCCCAGAGGGGCGTCCTCTCTTAAGGCGAACGCCGCCAGATTGTCGGGGAACCACGGCGTGTGGTCGTTGGCGTCCTCCACCGTCACCAGCACCCTCAGCGTGATGTTCCGGCCAACCCGGTCTTCGGCCAGAGCGACCAGCGAGTACTGGGCAGTTGCCTCATAGTCCAAAGGCCGGCGGACGTAGACATCGCCCGAACGGGAGTCCACACCGAAAGGGGAGTCCTCGTCGTCCTCCATGACCGAGTAGTCTATGTTCTTTCCCAGAGACGGGACGCCCACCGAACCGATCACAGGGCCCGGCGATGCATCTTCTCGGATTCGCAGATGTCTCACAACTGGGGAGGAGGCTCGCTCCTCTGATCCGTACACCTGTAGGGTAATGGAGAAGGGTCTGCTTCAGGTTGCGAGGCGGGGGCGCATCCGGAAATGGGTGGGGGCATCACTAACACATGGCCTATGGCTCACCCTGTTTTATAACCCTAACCTCAACCATGCATCTTAGTCAACACTAGCTAGAATAAGCTAGTTGGCTAATGATTAGGATACAATTTGAGAAACAAACAAATGTTGCTCTCTACTGGCAAACTTGTGCAATTGCTTGATATGAGGTAGAATCAACCATATTGGTCTGTAGCTAGCAAGATGGGGGCATGAAGGCATCACTGGTAATGTGTTACAGGCACATGGTCTATAGCTCACCCTATTTTTAACTCCAACCTCATCTACGCCCTGTCGACACAAGCTAGCTAGTTGGCCAGTAATTGGTAGTTGGCTAGCCATTGCTCCGACATGCGCTATAATCTATTGTACTGTATGTGTAGCACAGGGGCGGTTCTGTAAATTAGGGCATCACTGGTAACGGGTCACTGGCGCGTGTCACCCGCAGGTGTCCACCCTATTCGGGACCCTAACATCAACCACGTACCTGTCAACACGAGATAGCATAAAGTAGTTGGCCAATGATTAGGATACAAATGGAGAAAACTCTGAAATATTGCACTCTGATAGCCAATTAGCCACAAATGTTCCGACATGCGGGATAATCTATTGTACCTGTTTGTAGCAAGGGGGCGTGTCTGTAAATGAGGGCGTCACTGGTAACGTGTTACTGGCACGTACCCACCCTATTCAGATCGCTGTCAATGCTAGCTTGCATAAGCTAGTTGGCCAATGATTAGGATACAACTGGAGAAACACGAAATTATGCACGCCTCTACTGCTAGCAAATTAGCACAATTGTTCCGACATGCGGTATGTTAGTGGTAAGTTTTCACCCTATGCGGAACCCTAACCTCAACGACATCGCTGTCAATGCTAGCTTGCATAAGCTAGTTGGCCAATGATTAGGATACAACTGGAGAAACATGAAATATTGCACTCTGCTAGCAAATTAGCACAATTGTTCCGACATGCGGAATAATCTATCGTACCTGTCTGTAGCAAGGGGGCGTGTCTGTAAATGAGGGCGTCATTGGTAACGTGTTACTGGCATGTGCCCACCCTATTCGGAACACTAAACTCAACCACATCGCTTTCAATGCTAGCTTGTATAAGCTAGTTGGCCAATGATTAGGATATAACTGGAGAAACATGAAATTTTGCACTCTGCTAGTAAATTACCACAATTATTCCGACATGCAGTATGTTATTGGTAAGTTCTCACCCTATCCGGAACCCTAACCTCAACCACGTTGCTGTCAATACTAGCAAGCATAAGCTAGTTTTCCAATGATTAGGATACAATTGGAGAAAGACGTCAAATGTTGCTCACTGCTGGCAAACTCGTGCAATTTTAAAATGAGAAATAATCAACCATATCTTTCTGTAGCTAGCAAGATGGGGGCATGAAGGCATCACTGGTAATGTGTCACTGGCACATGGTCTAAAGCTCACCCTATTTTTAACTCCAACCTCATCTACGCACTGTCGACACAAGCTAGCTAGTTGGCCAGTAATTGCTAGTTGGCTAGCCATTGCGCCGACATACGCTCCAATCTATTGTATGTGTCTGTAGCGCAGGGGCGTGTCTGTAAATTAGCGCGTCACTGGTAACGTGTCACTGGCACGTGCCCACTCTATCTGGAACCCTAACCTCAGTCACGTCGCTGTCAGTGCTAGCTAGCATAAGCTAGTCGGCCAATGATAAGGATACAACTGGTGAAACATTTGAAATATTGCACTCTGCTACCAAACTAGCACGATTGCTTCGACATCTTTCTGTAGCAAGGGGGCGTGTCTGTAAATGAAAGTGTCACTGGTAACGTGTTACTGGCAAGTTCTCACCCTATTCATAACGCTAACCACAACTACAGTACATTGCGGTCAACGCTAGCTAGCATAAGCCAGTTGGCCAATAATTACGATACAATTGGAGAAACACACGAAATATTGCACTCCGCTAGCAAATTAGCACAACTGCTCCGACATGCTTTATAATCTATCGTACCTGTCTGTAGCAAGGGGGCGTGTCTATAAATGAGGGCGTCACTGGTAACATGTTAATGGTTAGTTCTCACCCTATTCGGAACCCTAACCTGAACTACGTCGCTGTCAACCCTATCTAGTATAAGCTAGCGTGTGCAATTGCTTGACAAGCGTTATCTGTCTGTAGCTAGCAAGATGGGGCGTGTCTGGAAATAAGGGCGTCACCCGTCATGTGTCCCTGTCACCTGGTCTATCGCTTACCCTATTTGTAACCCTAACCCCAACCACGCCCAAGTCGACACTAGCTTGCGGAAGTTAGCTAATTGGCCAGTTATTATGATACAATTGGAGAAATGTGTCAAAGTTGCTCTCTGCTGGCTAAAGTGTGCAATTGCTTGACATGAGGTATCTGTCTGTAGCTAACGAGACGGGGGCGGGCCTGGAAATGAGGGCGTTACTGGTGATTGGTCACTGGCACGTGGTCTATACCCTAAACACAACTTCCATTGTCGACGCTAGCTAGCATAAGGTAGCTAGTGGGCCCATGATTTTTGAGCACAAGAACGTAAAAATTTGGTAAGTGTAAATCTGGGAGATTTTTAGGCATACCGTTGTGTAACAACCTTTGTTGGCGCTTTGTTGTGACATATGATAAAACTCGCCCCCATTTCCAGACACGCCCACGTTTCGCAAACCGCATAAAGAGCCTTCTCGGAAAAACGGCGTATGCTAAACTAAATGTACCTGCAAGTGAATGCGCGCAGTGCCCTCTAGTGGCGGCGATCCGCCGTCCTTGGCCGTCACCCGGAGGAGGTAAGTCTCCTGGACGCTGCGCTCGAACAGCGATGTGGTCGTGATGTCGCCGCTCTCACCGTCAATCTCGAAATGTGGCAAACTTTCACCACCTGCGCCGACTGTGACATCACAATAGTTTGTTAGCTGCTAGCGATGAAGCACGCCGAAGCATGAAAAGAGCATTCATGACCTCAGGGCGGCCATGTTGGTAGGGGCCAAGTTCCCATCAAGGTCAATGTATTGACATTCAAATCAGAACTAGCTTATTTCTCAAGCCCAGTCCTCCCGCTCCAAACAGATTGGACTTGAAGCGCCGTTAATGGCGCAGCCAATGTGTTCATTGAAACGACTTCCTCTGAGCGATACTTACCACTCAGCAACGTAAAAGTGATTGTTCCATTTTCTCCCGCATCCAAATCTTTGGCAAATACGTTTGTCACAAGGGATCCTTTTGGTATTCCGGATGATATCTGCCAATCAAAATACAAAACAAATAAACGTACAATTCTTTTTAACCCTTTTCTTGGACACTGCCATTGTGGCGCTAGACGTCCAATATTTGGACTGGGAGAAATTGAGTGAACGAATGTGACAAAAAAACAAACAAAAAAAAAAAAGACTTCCTCATATTGCACTGAAAACAGGAAGTGTCTAAAAAGCAACAGAAAGGAACCAATAATCAACAGGGAGTGAACCACGAATGTCCCAGAATCAACAGGAAGTGACCTAATATCGATAGGAAGTGATCCATTAATTAAACATGTTGTGACCTTTAATGACCTTAACAGGATGTGACCAAAATCAACAGGTCACCTGTAAATACCACAAAATCAACAGGAGGTGACCCATAAATGCCCCCCAAATAACAGGAAGAGAACTAAAATCACCAGGGAGTGACCCAAAATCAACAGGAAGTGACCCATAAATGCCCCAAAATTAATAGGAAGTGACCTAAGTTCAACAGGAACCCACCTGTAAAAAACCCCAAACCGACAGGAAGTGACCGCGGAAAACCCCAAAATTGACAGGAAGTGACCCAAATACATCAAAAAGCCACTTGTAAATACCCCAGACTTAATAGGATGTGACCCAGAATCAACAGGAGGTGACCCATAAATTCCTCAAAATTAACAGGAAGTGTGCTAAGTTCAACAGGAAGCCACCTGTAAATACCCCAAAATCAACAGGAAGTGACCCAAAATCAACAGGAAGTGACCTACAAATGCACCAAAATTAACAGGAAGTGACCTAAGTTCAACAGGAAGCCATCCCAAACTCAACAGGAAGTGACCCAGGAAAAAATCAACAGGAAGTGAATTAAAATCAACAGAAAGTGACCCCAAATTAATAGAAAGTGACCTAAAATAGTCACGAAGTGACCCATAAATGCCCCAAAATTAACAGGAAGCAACTAAAATCAACAGGGAGTGACCCAAAATCAACAGGAAGGGACCCAGAATCAACAAGAGGTGACCCATAAATGCCCCAAAATTAACAGGAAGTGACCTAAGTTCAACAGGAAGCCACCTGTAAATACCCCAAAATCAACAGGAAGTGACCTAAATTCAACAGGAAGTGACCCAAAATCAACAGGAAGTGACCTACAAATGCACCAAAACTAACAGGAAGTGACCTAAGATCAACAGGAAGTGACCTACAAATGCACCAAAATTAACAGGAAGTGACCTAAGTTCAACAGGAAGCCATCCCAAACTCAACAGGAAGTGACCCAGGAAAAAATCAACAGGAAGTGAATTAAAATCAACAGAAAGTGACCCATAAATGCCCCAAAATTAACAGGAAGAGAACTAAACTCAACAGGGAGTGACCCAAAATCAACAGGAAGTGACACATAAATGCCCCAAAATTAACAGGAAGTGACCTAAGTTCAACAGGAACCCACCTGTAAATAACCCCAAACCAACAGGAAGTGACCCAGGAAAACCCCAAAATCGACAGGAAGTAACCCAAATACAACAGAAAGCCACCTGTAAATACCCCCAAATCAACAGGAAGTGACCCAGAATCAACAGGCGGTGACCCATAAATGCACAAAAATTAACAGGGAGTGACCTAAGTTCAACAGGAAGCCATCTGTAAATAGCCCCAAATCAACGGGAAGTGACCCAAAATCAACAGGAAGTGACCCATAAATGCACCAAAATTAACAGGAAGTGATCTAAGTTCAACAGGGAGCCAACCCAAACTCAACAGGAAGTGACCCAGGAAAAAATCAACAGGAAGTGACCTAAAATCAACAGGAAGTGACCCAAAATCAACAGGAAGTGACCTAGAATCAACAAGAGGTGACCCATAAATGCCCCAAAATTAACAGGAAGTGACCTAAGTTCAACAGGAAGCCACCTGTAAATAGGCCAAAATCAACAGGAAGTTACCTAAAATCAACAGGAAGTGACCCAAAATCAACAGGAAATGACCCATAAATGCCCAAAAATTAACAGGAAGTGACCCAAAATCAACAGGAAGTCACCCATAAATGTACCAAAATTGACAGGAAGTGACCCAGAATCAACAAGAGGTGACCCATAAATGCCCCAAAATTAACAGGAAGTGACCTTAAATCAACAGGAAGTGACTCAAAATTAACAGGAAGTGACCAATAAGTGCTCCAAAATTAACAAGAAGTGAGCCAAAATCAACAGAAAGTGACCCATAAATGCCCAAAAATTAACAGGAAGTGACCCAAAATCAACAGGAAGTCACCCATAAATGCACCAAAATTGACAGGAAGTGATCTAAGTTCAACAGGAAGCCAACCCAAACTCAACAGGAAGTGACCCAGGAAAAAATCAGCAGGAAGTGACCTAAAATCAACAGGAAGTGACCCAGAATCAACAAGAGGTGACCCATAAATGCCCCAAAATTAACAGGAAGTGACCTAAGTTCACCAGGAAGCCACCTGTAAATAGCCCAAAATCAACAGGAAGTGACCTAAAATCAACAGGAAGTGACCCAAAATCAAAAGGAAGTGACCCACAAATGCACCAAAATTAACAGGAAGTGATCTAAGTTCAACAGGAAGCCAATGCCAAACTCAACCGGAAGTGACCCAGGAAAAAATCAACAGGAAGTGACCTAAAATCAACAGGAAGTGACCCAGAATCAACAAGAGGTGACCCATAAATGCCCCAAAATTAACAGGAAGTGACCTAAGTTCAACAGGAAGCCACCTGTAAATAGGCCAAAATCAACAGGAAGTTACCTAAAATCAACAGGAAGTGACCCAAAATCAACAGGAAATGACCCATAAATGCACCAAAATTGACAGGAAGTGATCTAAGTTCATCAGGAAGCCAACCCAAACTCAAAAGGAAGTGACCCAGGAAAAAATCAACAGGAAGTGACCTTAAATCAACAGGAAGTGACTCAAAATTAACAGGAAGTGACCAATAAGTGCTCCAAAATTAACAAGAAGTGAGCCAAAATCAACAGAAAGTGACCCATAAATGCCCAAAAATTAACAGGAAGTGACCCAAAATCAACAGGAAGTCACCCATAAATGCACCAAAATTGACAAGAAGTGATCTAAGTTCAACAGGAAGCCAACCCAAACTCAACAGGAAGTGACCCAGGAAAAAATCAGCAGGAAGTGACCTAAAATCAACAGGAAGTGACCCAAATCAACAGGAAGTGACCCAGAATCAACAAGAGGTGACCCATAAATGCCCCAAAATTAACAGGAAGTGACCTAAGTTCACCAGGAAGCCACCTGTAAATAGCCCAAAATCAACAGGAAGTGACCTAAAATCAAAAGGAAGTGACCCAAAATCAAAAGGAAGTGACCCACAAATGCACCAAAATTAACAGGAAGTGATCTAAGTTCAACAGGAAGCCAACGCCAAACTCAACCGGAAGTGACCCAGGAAAAAATCAACAGGAAGTGTCCCAAAATCAACAGGAAGTGACCCATAAGTGCTACAAAATTAACAGGAAGTGACCTAAAATCAACAGGAAATGACCCAAAAATTAACAGGAAATGAAGTGACCCAAAATCAACAGGAAGTCACCCATAAATGCACCAAAATTAACAGGAAGTGACCCAAGAAAACCCCAAAATCGACAGGAAGTGGCCCAAATTCAACAGAAAGCCACTAGTAAATCCCCCAAAAGCCACCTATAAACACCCCAAAACCAACAGGAAGTGACCAAAAAATAACAGGAAGTGACCTAGGTGGGCTCCAAAATCAACAGGAAGCCAACTGTAAATACCACCAAACCAACAGGAAGTGACCCATAAATGCCCCAAAATTAACAAGAAGTGACTGGTAAATGACATATAAAACACCGCTAACCTGGACGTGACGTTCCGGGCTAGCCGGCGGGTGCACGAAGCGCGGCGGGTTATCGTTGACGTCGGTAACCAGGACGTGGACGCGGGCGGTGGCGCTGTGTCGCTGGCTGCCTCGGTCGCTGACCATCACCTCCAAAGTGTGCTGGCTCCGCTGCTCCCGGTCCAACTCCACCCAGTTGAAGATCTCACCTGCGCGCCGCAGGAACAAAAACAAGCAAAATGTTTTTTTTCTGAATTGATTGGAAAGATGTCTGCCACGAATCCACTCATCAAATAAACAAGTAAACTATAAGATGCCATTTCCATGGACTCAACGGCTGCCATAGGCGGCACTAGACGACCAATCCATTTGGACCGGGAGCGGCCGATGAACGTAGTTGTTCATTTTGATTTTGGGTCGCTTCCTTTTCATCGTTCATCATTTTTCCGTTGGTTTCGGTGCATTTCCAGGTCACTTCCTGGTGTGCAAAATGGATTTTGCCACGTGGCTTTTGTTGCCATGTGGCAAAATTGATTTTGCCATGTGGCAAAATTTATTTTGACATGTGGATTTTTGTTGTTGTTGGTATATGGCATTTTTTGGAGAGTATGGCATTTTTGCAGGCCATGCACGTCGATGCCATTGACGGCTAGGCACGTCCAAATTTTCCATTCATATTAAATGGCAGAAAAACAAGTGTGGCTGTGATTTTTGACAATACACTCACCATTAGTCAATGGCATAGCCTTACTTGGGTGCCAGTTGAATGTCAATGTGCTCTAATGGTAAGTGTATAGTCAAAAATCATAGCCACACGTTTTTTGCCATTTAAAATCAATGGAAAATTTGAATGTGTATCGCCGTCAATGGCATAGACGTGCATGGCCTGCAAAAATGCCATATACCCCCCAAAAAATGCCATATACCAACAACAACAAAAATCCACATGTCAAAATAAATTTTGCCACATGGCAAAATCAATTTTGCCACATGGCAACAAAAGCCACGTGGCAAAATCCCTTTTGCACACCAGGAAGTGACCTGGAAATGCACCGAAATCAACGGAAAAATGATGAAGCCAAAAAATATACCACAAACCAAAATCCATTTTGCCACATACGTATAAAAAGTGCCACATGCCAAAATACATTTTGCCACAGGGCAAAAAAAATGCCACATGGCAAAATCAATTTTGCCACATGTCAAAATACATTTTGCCACATGGCACAAAAACATGCCACATGGCAAAATCAATTTTGCCACATAGCAAAAAAATGCCACATGGCAAAGAAAAAATGCCACATGGCAAAATCCATTTTGCCACATGGCAAAAAATAAATAAAAATGAAATGCCACATGGCAAACTCCATTTTCCCACATGGCAAAAAAATGCCAAATGGCAAATAAAAATGCCACATGGCAAAATCCATTTTGCCACATGGCAAAGAAAAAATGCCACATGGCAAAATCAGTTTTGCACATGGCAAAAAAAATGCCACACGGCAAAATCCATTTTGCCGTGTGGCAAATAAAAATTCCACAAACCAAAGTCCATTTTGCCACGTACCAATAAAAAATGCCACATGGCAAAAAAATGGCTCATGGCAAAAAAAAAAAGTCACATGGCAAAATCCATTTTACCACATGGCAAAAAAATGCCACAAACCAAAATCCATTTTGCCAGATATCAATAAAAATGCCACATGGCAAAATTAATTTTGCCACATGGCACAGAAAAAATGCCACATGGCAAAACACATGGCAAAAAATGCTACATGGCAAAATCCATTTTTTCACATGGCAAAAAAAATGCCACACACCAAAATCCATTTTGCCACATGGCAAAGAAAAAAACGCCATATGGCAAAATCCATTTTGCTACATGACAAATACCACTTTTGTTTCTCGCTGTCTCTCCACTTTCTGTCAATTTTGATCATTTATTCCCTGTCCAATTGGACATCTAGCGCCGTCAACAGCAGCTAAATGATATTTATAAATATTTCTAAGGGTTGGGCACAATAACAGCCCTCTGAAGGAAACCATAACGTGGCCCGCGACAAAACAGATTTTGACTGCTCCGTTTGTAGATTCAACGTTAGCATGCGGTTAGTTGTTTGCGCAGTAGGCACGTGTACCTGTTTCGGCATGGACGCGGAAGAACTTCACGCCCGAAAGCAGGACATAGGACAGCCGGGCGTTCTCTCCGGAGTCTCGGTCGGTGGCCGTCACCCGTACCGCCGGACCCCGAGGCGGCGGTCCCTCCGTCACGGCCGCGAAGTACTCGGCCTCGTTGAAAACCGGCGCGCTGTCGTCGACGTCCAGCACCAGGACTTCCACCGCCGCCGTCGCCCGGGCCCCGCCCGCCGAGGCCACCGCTCGGAAGCGGTACGTCCGCTCTCGCTCGTAGTCTAGCTCGTCGCGCAAGTACAAGCGACCGCTTTGAGGATGGATCCCGAAAGGGGGCGGCAGGGAGCCCGGATCCTCTTCCAGGGAGTAGAGTGGGGAGACGCCAGGGGCCCCGCGGACGCTCACTCGGATGAGCCCAGAGTTGCGACGGGCGTCCTCGGCGACCTCCGCCCGGTAGAGCGGCGCCTCGAAAGCCAGGCCGTCGCCGGGAGATGACGCCACCATTTTCACGCTCAAAGTCAGGGTGGCGCTCCGGGGAGGGTTGCCGCCGTCTCGGGCACTGATTTTCAACACTGCTTTGCTTGAAAATGAGAAGAAATTTATTTTATGTTTTTATTTTATTTTGAAAATGTTCTGTTTTCACTGTTGATTTTGGGGCTTTTCCAAGTCACTTCCTGTTAATTTCAGGTCATTTCCTGTTTATTTGGACGTATTTCCAGGCCACTTCCTGTTAAATTCAGGTCACTTGTTCATTGTAGCTTACTTTCTGTTGATTTTGATGCATTTCCGGGTCACTTCCCGTTACATTCAGATCACTTTTTCTTTTAAGATTAGTCAGGGGTCACTTTCTGTTGATTTTGGGTCACTTCCTGTTGATTTTAGGGCATTTCCAGGTCACTTCCTGTTGACATAAGGTTACTTATTTATTCTAGATTACTCGGGGGTCACTTTCTGTTGATTTTGGGTCACTTCCTATACATTTTAGATCACTTCCTGTTGATTTTGGGACATTTCAGGTCACTTCCTGTTGACTTCAGATCATTTCCTTTTATTTTAAAGCATTACCAAGTCACTTCCTGTTAAATTCAGGTCACTTTCTCATTGTAGGTGACTCAGGGGTAACTTCCTGTTGATTTGTGGTCATTTCCTTTTGATTTGGGGGCATTTCCAGGTCACTTCCTGTTGATTTCAGGTCACTTCTTGTCTATTTGGGTGCATTTACAGGTCACTTCCTATTTACTTTAGGTCATTTCCTATTTATTTTTGGGCATTTACAGGTAATTTAATGTTGATTTCAGGTCACTTTCTGTTTATTTTGATGCATTTCCAGATCACTTCCTGTTCAATTCAGGTCACTTGTTCTCTTTAGGTTACTTGGGGGTCACTTTCTGTTTATTTCGGGGCACTTCTTTACATTTAGGACCACTTCCTGTTGATTTTGGGGCATTTCCAGGTCACTTCCTGTTGATTTTAAGTAACTTCCTGTCGATTTTGATGCATTTCCAGATAACTTGTTTATTGTCATTGTTCAGGGGTCACTTTCTATTAATTTTGGGTCACTTCCTGTTTATTTTGGGGCATTTACAGGTCACTTCCTGTTAATTTCAAGATTACTTCCTGTTTATTTGATGTATTTTCGGGTCACTTCCTGTTAAATTCAGGACACTTGTTCATTTTAGGTTACTCAGGGCTCTTTTTCTGTTGATTTTGGGTCATTTCCTGTTGATTTTGAGGCATTTACAGGTCACTTCCTGTTGATTTGTGGTCATTTCCTTTTAGTTTGGGGGCATTACCAGGTCACTTCCTGTTGATTTCAGGTCACTTCCTGTTTAATTCGGGTCACTTGATCATTTTATATTGCTTCCGGGTCACTTTCAGTTCATTTTGGGTCACTTCGTGTACATTTTGGATTACTTCCTGTGGAATTTAGGGCATTCCTTCCTGTTGATTTTAGGTCATGTCTTATCTATTCGGATGCATTTCAAGGTAACTTTCTATTGAAATAAGGTTACTTGTATATTTTAGGTTACTCAGGGGACACTTTCTGTTGATTTTGGGTCACTTCCTGTACATTTTGGATCACTTCCTATTGATTTTGGGGCATTTCCAGGTCACTTGCTGTTGATTTCAGGTCATTTCTGGTTTATTTGGATGCATTTCCAGATAACTTGTTCATTGTCATTGTTCAGGGGCCACTTTCTATGAATTTTGGGTCACTTCCTGTTTATTTTGGGGCATTTACAGGTCACTTCCTGTTAATTTCAGGTTAGTTCCTTTTCATTTGGATCCATTTTAGGTCACTTCCTGTTAAATTCAGGTTACCCTTTCATTTTAGGTTCGTCCGGGGTCACTTTGTGTTGATTTTGGGTCACTTCCTCTACATTTTGGATCACTTCCTGTTGATTTTGGGTCACTTCCCGTACATTTTGGAACACTTCCTTATTATTTTGATGCACTTCCAGGTCACTTGTTCATTTTATGTTACTTGGGTCATTTTCAGTTTATTTTGGGTCACTTCCTGTACATTTTGGATCACTTACTGTTATTTTGGGGTATTTCCAGGTCACTTCCTGTTGAATTCAGATCAGTTCCCCAAAAATTGTAGCGTGCTCAGTGGCCACTTTCTGTTGATTTTGGATCACTTGCTGTTTATTTTGGGCTATTCTTGGGTTACTTCCTGTCGAAATCCGAATGAACTGGAGGTCTGGCGCCATTGACGGCACCCAGAGTTTATTTGCCAGAATTGACGCTGGATAATTAAGTGATACCTTTCCGGAGGGTCCGCCTTCAGGCTTCGATTTAGCGTCACGGTTCCAGAGTCGGGGTTCACCGCGAAAGCCCCGGCTTTCAAGTGATAGGTCACATGACCGTTGGCGCCGTCGTCGTAGTCGCGGGCGCGTGCCACGTACACTGTGGCGCCCAGCGCTGTGTTTTCAGACAACTGGATGGCATCCTGGACCCTGTGAAAAATGGGCGCTGCGTCGTTGATGTCGGCCACCGAGACGTGGACCTGCGCCTCGCTGCGGACCATGGAGGACGGCGTGTAGGCCTGGACGTAGAGCAATGCGTACGCTTGGGTCTCGCGGTCCAGAGGTTTGGCTGTGCTGATCAGGCCCGACGCGGCGTCCATTGCAAAGAGACCCTGTGGGTCACCGGCGGCAATGTGGTAGGATACTGATTCCGCAGAATCTGGTAAGAGCAGAGGTGGGGAGAGTAGACAAAAGTTGGACTCAGCTAGAGTAGCGTTACTCCCAAAAGGTTATCGCCAACATCCTGTATACCCTTTATAAAAGATGTCATTGAATATTTAATTCACTAGCTCATTAGCACTACTCGGTTTTGGTGGCATTTACAGGTCACTTCCTGTTCATTTTGTGTCACTTCCTATTCATGTTGGGACATTCTCGGGTCACTTCAGGTTCAGTAACCCAAAATCAACAGGAAGTTACCCAGACATGCCCCAAAATCAACAGGAAGTCTTCCCGGATTTGGCGGCGTTCACAGATCACATCTTGTTCAGTAATCTAAAATCAACAGGACCAACCCTAAATGCCCCCAAAATCAACAGGAAGTGACCCGTAAATGCACCAAAACAACAGGACGTCGTTCATGATTTGGGGATTTTGAAGGTCACTCCTTTTGACCCAAAAACACCCCAAAATCAACAGGAAGTTACTTGTAAATGCCCCAAAATCAGCAGAAAGTGACCCAAAAAATGCCCCAAAATTGACAGGAAATGACCCGTAAATGCCCCCAAAATCGACAAGAAGTGACAGGTAAAATGCCCCAAAATCCATAGGAAGTGACCCTTAATGCCCTAAAATTGACAGGAAGTGACCTGTAAATGCCCCCAAAATCGACAGGAAGTCTTCCTGGACTTTTTTAAGGTCACTTGTTTCTTGTAGAGCATTTACAGCTCACTTCCTGTTCAGTAACCCAAAACCAATAGGAAGTGACGCCTGTTTGCCGCAAAATCAACACGAAATGACCCATGAATGCTTAAAATCTACAGGAAGTGACCCATTATCAATAGTAAGTGACCAGGAAATGTCCCAGAATTAATAGGATGTGACCTACAAAGGCACCAAAATCAACAGGAAGTGACCCAAAAATGCCCCAAAATCAACAGGAAGTGACCCAGAAATTAAGAGGAATTGACCCAAAATAATCAGGAAGGAAATGCCAAAATCAACAGCAAGTCAGCAAATATCAACAGGGAGTTACCCATAAATGCTTAAAATCTACGGGAAGTGACCCATTATAAATAGTAAGTGACCTAGAAAGGCCCCAAAATTAACAGGAAACGACCTAAAAAGGCTCCAAAATCAACAGGAAGTGACTTGTAAATGGCCCCAACATCGACAGGAAGTGACCTGTAAATTCCCCCAAAATTGTGACCCGTAAATGCCCCAAGTCGACAGGAAGCGACCCGTAAATGTCCCAAAATCGAAGGAAGTGACCCGTTAATTCCCCCCAAAATGATGGGATTTGACCCGTAAATTCCTCCAAAATCAACAGGGGACCCAAAAATGCCCCAACACCAACAGAAGTGACCCGTAAATGCCCCCAAAATCAACAGGAAGTGACGCTTAAATGGCCCCAACATCAACAGGAAGTGACCTGTAAATTCCCCCAAAATTGTGACCCGTAAATGCCCCAAGTTGACAGGAAGTGAACCGTAAATGCCCCAAAATCAACAGGAAGTGACCCTTAATGCCCTTAATTTAACAGGAAGTGACCTATAAATGCCCCCAAAATCAACAGGAAGTGACCCGTAAATGCCCCAAAATCAACGCGAAATGACCCATGAATGCTTAAAATCTACAGGAAGTGACCCATTATCAATAGTAAGTGACCAGGAAATGTCCCAGAATTAATAGGATGTGACCTACAAAGGCACCAAAATCAACAGGAAGTGACCCAAAAATGCCCCAAAATCAACAGGAAGTGACCCAGAAATTAAGAGGAATTGACCCAAAATAATCAGGAAGGAAATGCCAAAATCAACAGCAAGTCAGCAAATATCAACAGGGAGTTACCCATAAATGCTTAAAATCTACGGGAAGTGACCCATTATAAATAGTAAGTGACCTAGAAAGGCCCCAAAATTAACAGGAAACGATCTAAAAAGGCTCCAAAATCAACAGGAAGTGACTTGTAAATGGCCCCAACATCGACAGGAAGTGACCTGTAAATTCCCCCAAAATTGTGACCCGTAAATGCCCCAAGTCGACAGGAAGCGACCCGTAAATGTCCCAAAATCGAAGGAAGTGACCCGTAAATTCCCCCCAAAATGACGGGATTTGACCCGTAAATTCCTCCAAAATCAACAGGGGACCCAAAAATGCCCCAACACCAACAGGAAGTGACCCGTAAATGCCCCCAAAATCAACAGGAAGTGACCTGTAAATTCCCCCAAAATTGTGACCCGTAAATGCCCCAAGTTGACAGGAAGTGAACCGTAAATGCCCCAAAAACAACAGGAAGTGACCCTCAATGCCACAAATCGACAAGAAGCGACCCGTAAAATGCCCCAAAATCGATAGGAAGTGACCCTTAATGCCCTTAATTTAACAGGAAGTGACCTATAAATGCCCCCAAAATCAACAGGAAGTGACCCGTAAATGCCCCAAAATCAATGCGAAATGACCCATGAATGCTTAAAATCTACAGGAAGTGACCCATTATCAATAGTAAGTGACCAGGAAATGTCCCAGAATTAATAGGATGTGACCTACAAAGGCACCAAAATCAACAGGAAGTGACCCAAAAATGCCCCAAAATCAACAGGAAGTGACCCAGAAATTAAGAGGAATTGACCCAAAATAATCAGGAAGGAAATGCCAAAATTAACAGCAAGTTAGCACATATCAACAGGGAGTTACCCATAAATGCTTAAAATCTACGGGAAGTGACCCATTATCAATAGTAAGTGACCTAGAAAGGCCCCAAAATTAACAGGAAACGACCTAAAATGGCCCCAACATCGACAGGAAGTGACCTGTAAATTCCCCCAAAATTGTGACCCATAAATGCCCCAAGTCGACAGGAAGCGACCCGCAAATGTCCCAGAATCGAAGGAAGTGACCCGTAAATTCCCCCCAAAATGACAGGATTTGACCCGTAAATTCCTCCAAAATCAACAGGGGACCCAAAAATGCCCCAACACCAACAGGAAGTGACCCGTAAATGTCCCAAAATCAACAGGAAGTGACCCGTAAATGCCCCCAAAATCAACAGGAAGTGACCTGTAAATTCCCCCAAAATTGTGACCCGTAAATGCCCCAAGTTGACAGGAAGTGAACCGTAAATGCCCCAAAAACAACAGGAAGTGACCCTCAATGCCACAAATCGACAAGAAGCGACCCGTAAAATGCCCCAAAATCGATAGGAAGTGACCCTTAATGCCCTTAATTTAACAGGAAGTGACCTATAAATGCCCCCAAAATCAACAGGAAGTGACCCGTAAATGCCCCAAAATCAACGCGAAATGACCCATGAATGCTTAAAATCTACAGGAAGTGACCCATTATCAATAGTAAGTGACCAGGAAATGTCCCAGAATTAATAGGATGTGACCTACAAAGGCACCAAAATCAACAGGAAGTGACCCAGAAATTAAGAGGAATTGACCCAAAATAATCAGGAAGGAAATGCCAAAATTAACAGCAAGTTAGCACATATCAACAGGGAGTTACCCATAAATGCTTAAAATCTACGGGAAGTGACCCATTATCAATAGTAAGTGACCTAGAAAGGCCCCAAAATTAACAGGAAACGACCTAAAATGGCCCCAACATCGACAGGAAGTGACCTGTAAATTCCCCCCAAAATTGTGACCCATAAATGCCCCAAGTCGACAGGAAGCGACCCGCAAATGTCCCAGAATCGAAGGAAGTGACCCGTAAATTCCCCCCAAAATGACAGGATTTGACCCGTAAATTCCTCCAAAATCAACAGGGGACCCAAAAATGCCCCAACACCAACAGGAAGTGACCCGTAAATGCCCCCAAAATCCACAGGAAGTGACGCTTAAATGGCCCCAACATCAACAGGAAGTGACCTGTAAATTCCCCCAAAATTGTGACCCGTAAATGCCCCAAGTCGACAGGAAGTGACCCGTAAATGTCCCAAAATCAACAGGAAGTGACCCTCAATGCCACAAATCGACAAGAAGCGACCCGTAAATGCCCCCAAAATCGACAAGAAGTGACACGTAAAATGCCCCAAAATCGATAGCAAGTGACCCTTAATGCCCTAAAATTGACAGGAAGTGACCCGTAAATGCCCCAAAACTCAACAGGAAGTCTTCCTGGACTTTTTTAAAGTCACTTCTTGTTTCTTTTAGAGCATTTACAGCTCACTTGCTGTTCAGTAACCCAAAATTAACAGGAAGTGACCTGTAAATTCCCCCAAAATTGTGACCCGTAAATGCCCCAAGTCGACAGGAAGTGACCCGTAAATGCCCCCAAAATCTACAGAAAGTGACCTATAAATTCCCCCCAAATTGACAGGAAATGACCGGTAAATTCCCCCAAAATTGACAGGACGTGATTTGTAAATGCCCCCAAAATCAGCAGGAAGTGACCATTAACGCCCCAAAATCGACAGGAAGTGACCTGTAAAACCCCCCAAATCAGCAGGGAGTGACCCTTAATGCCCCAAAATAAGCTGGAAGCGATGCAATAAATACCCCAAAATTGACAGGAAGTGACCCTTCCACTTCACACGGATCAGACATCTACGAGTGATAAACCAGTTTCCATTCACGGCAGAAGTGTGAAAAGCCCTTTCATCACCGCATCAGAGCGGCCATGTTGGTAGGGGCAACTTTCCCATCAAAGTCAATGCCAATGACTTTCAAATCAAATAACGACGACCTCATTTTTCTGTCACAACTCAAGTTTCCGCCACGCCAGACAACAAGTACATCAAGTGGAATTAATCCCCGGAATTAAGAAGTGTTTGTCGCGTCACCCGCTTAGAAGATAACAGACGCCTGGTTTCCGATAGAAGCTTTAATCCATTAATTAACGGAGACGCCGTCACGTGACTGACTGGTTTTTAAACTTGTTGATTGTCATCGGTTGATCTACTTAAAGGGAATTAGATTCAATTCAATTGAAATGAGATTAAAAGGCAGCCTGTTTGCTGGTAAACTCTTGGAAAACATTATACATACAGTTTGTGGCATCCAGGTGAGTTGAATTCATTGAAAATATCTGCTATTATATAAATATATTATCATCACGAAAAGGGTGATGTCTACAGTTAGAATGGTATGGAAAAAGTATATGAACCTTTTGGAATTTCTCACATTTCTACATAAAATCACCATCAAATGTGATCTGATATTTGTCAAAATCACACAGATGAAAAAACTGTCTGCTTTAACTCAAACCACCCAAACATTTATAGGTTTTCATATTTTAATGAGGATAGCATGCAAACAATGACAGAAGGGGGGCCAAAAAGTAAGTGAACCATCACAGTTAATATTTTGTTCCCCGCCCTTTGGCATCAATAACTTCAACCAGATGCTCCCTGTAGCTGCAGATCAGTCTGGCACATCGGTCAGGACTAATCTTGGCACGTTCTTCTCTACAAAACTGCTGCAGTTCACTCAGATTCCTGGGATGTCTGGCATGAATCGCTGTCTTTAGGTCATGCCACAGCATCTCAATGGGGTTCAAGTCTGGATTTTGACTTGGCCACTCCAGAACGTGTATTTTGTTCTTCTGAAACCATTCTGAAGTTGATTTATTTCTGCGTTTTGGATCATTGTCTTGTTGCAGCATCCATCCGATTTTTCAGTTTCAACTGTCTGACAGAAGGCCTCAGGTTTTCCTGCAAAACCTTTGAATTCATTCGTCCATTAATGATTGCAAGTTGTCCAAGCCCTGAGGCAGCAAAACGGCCCCAAATCACGATGTTCCCTCCACCATGCTTCACGGTGGGGATGAGGTGTTGATGTTGGTGAGCTGTTCCATTTTCCTTCACACATGACGTTGTGTGTTACTCCCAAACAATTCAACTTTGCTTTCGTCAGTCCACAAAATATTTTGCCAAAACTTCTGTGGAGTGTCCAAGTGCCTTTTGGTGAACATTAAACGAGCAACAATGTTTTTTTTTTTTAGACAGCAGAATTTTCCTCCGTGGAGTCCTCCCATGACCACCATTCTTGACCATAGTTTTTGTGTGCACAGAGATATTGGACTGTGCAAATGATTTCTGTAAGTCTTTAGTAGACACTCTAGTTTTTTTTTTTTATACCTGTCTGAGTATTCTGCGCTGAACTATGGCGTCATCTTTGGTGGACAATCCAGCCAGCTATTTTCGAGCCATGCTGAACATCAGACAACGCTTCTCATCAAGACAAGGTGTGTGTTTTATAATGGGCAGGGGAGCTTTAACACTAGAAAACCCAGCAGAGGCCGAATCGGCCTTTCCCCAAGACAAATACTCCTAATATTCCCATATATGAATGGCTCTTGTCTGTTGGACAATGACTTGCCAAATCAAAAGCACTTGGGCCATTTTGGCCACCTCTGGGTTTTTCCGGGGTCGAGGCCAAATCGGCCATTGCTTGGGACTATTAGGAGTCTCCTTAGGCAGAGGGTTCACTTACTTATTTTTCCCCTTATGTCACTGTTTGCATGCTATCCTCATTAAAATATCAAAACCTATAAATGTTTGGGTGGTTTTAGTTAAAGCAAACACTGTTTTTACATCTGTGTGATTTTGACAAGGATCAGATCACATTTGATGGGGATTCTATGCAGAAATGTGAGAAATTCCAAAAGGTACAGATACTTTTTCATACCACAGTACGTTCGTTCGAAATTGTTGGAAACCTTTCATTTAATTATTCGTGGACTAAAACGTTTGAAGTTTATAGACAAAAACATTTGGAGAATTGTTGACTAAAACTAGACGAAATTTGAGTTTTCGATCACTGTAACTAAATGAAGACGAAAACATTTTGAAATGACTCAAATATGACTAAGACAAAGAAGTATTTTCGTCCAAAAGACTCAAGCGAAAATTAAAATGGCTGCCAAAAACACTAGCTAAGGGCTAACATTAGCACAAATTGTCCCCTCTGTTACTTCCGAATGGCACCCTATTTAAAAAATGACCCAGCAAGCACCTGTAATGTTTGTATAATGAGAAAATTTTGTACCTGGCGAGTTGACAGCCTGCACGGAGCCCACGCTGGTCCCCGGCGGGGCATCTTCCGCCACGGTGAAGGCGTAGCGGGACTTCCGGAAGGTCGCCTGAGCGCCGGCTGAGACGTCGACCGTCACCCGGGCCGGTTGGGCCGACCATAAACCGCCGGCGTCTCGCGCCGCCACGGCTAGCTCGATGCTAGCGGAACCCAGGTGGCTAAGCGCCGAGGTCAGGTACAGCGTTCCTGTAGGGGGTCGAACCGTCAAACTCATCTGCCTCGCTCACTCACCGGATTATTTTTGTTATTTAAAGGGAACCTCGGACCATAAACTTCATAATTGTATTGACGGTTCAATTCGGCCAGCCACTGCACAACGCCTTCAAGCAGGGGGCCAGGCATCCCACAATCTGCTTCAGGTATTCTCAGTTGGTCGCATGCAACGATTCAACGCTGGATTGAGGATAAAAGTACAAAAGCTGTACCGCATTCAAACAGGAAGGATTGTCTCAGGAGTGATTTGTTTGAGGATTCAAGGTAATTATTATAATTTTTGTACCATGCATGCATTTTGAAACGTGAAAAAAATCAATGGGAGAAATTAGCCGCTGCTGCACTGGTATCATAGTTTGCAATAATTATGTAAAATAAATGCTAACTTCCCGGTTCTTTGCTCTTTTAACCAAGAATCGAGACTGTTTTACGTCCACATTGATGAAGAATTTGGGGTTTTAAGCTTTTATTAACAAGAAACACAAATGAGCTTTACATCAAATCTAAGTTTTTTGAAATTTTATGATTTGATACACTTTAAAACTGTCTAGAGGATGTACATGGCTCATTCAATTTGTCTTCCGCACAACCTACAAATTGGCTTCCATGCGAGGGAATTGAATAATGATTTGAGAGGGAACAATGTGTTTAACTACAGCCATGTGAGAACTACCTTAAAATCATTTTCGATTTCTAACATAGTGGCCCGCCTCTGGAATGCTCTTGACCCCGCACTGACCAACATGGGGTCCTTAACAGCCTTTAAAAGAACATATAAGGACATCATTCTAAGTTGCTACTTAGATTGACCTCCAGTATGGAAAAAACAACTGCACGAGACTCAAATTAGGACATTCTGCCAGACACACAGACACCACATAGTGTTCCCATAACAAAAAGTGGAGAAATTTAAGTGACTAAAGATAAGGTAGTCATAACATGCCCTAAAAATCAGCTCTGTCGCAATGACAGAACATTCCATCTGCCGACATACGCGAATGCTGTCGAGTCTTGATTAAATCTGGAACAAATTTTGTATAATGGAACTGCTTAACTGGTCACTAAGTACTTTGGACAGGATTTGTAAAAAAAAAAAAAAATACTGTACTTGTACCACAATGTGAAATGCCTACTCGATCATGCAATGATGATAGTCCTTTGGCTTAATGGGGACAGGATTTAATAAGCCCAGTCTTCTCCCGTCAGCCCTTGTCTTTTCTTCGGGATTCTTCAGGTCAATCTTATCACAATGCTATCTTGTAACTGTCAATGATACCGATGATGACGACAATAAACAATTTCCGAATTTCCAAAATTTTGACCAGAAAAGATCTGTTTACGCCACACAGCCGCTAGCTACATTCACTAACAGACTAGCAGTACATTCGACATATTTACGTAAAATAAATGCTAACTACCCAGTTCTTTGCTCTTCAAACCAAGAATCGAGGCTGTTTTAAGTCCATATCTATAAAGAGTTTAGGAATTTAAGCATTTATTCACAAGGATTTCAATGTAAAAAGCTCTTTGTGGTAATAAGGCGAGGCCACAGTGGCTTAAAGACTAGCAGCACATTCGACATATTTACGTCAAATAAATGCTAACTGCCTGTTTTTTTTTTTTTTTTTTTTGCATTTAACCAAGATTCAAGACTGTTTTACATCTATATCTATGAAGAATTCAGGGATTTAAGCATTTATTCACAAGAAGTGTCAACACAAAAAGCTGTTCTCATAAGGCGGCCACAATACATTAGCCACGTTTACATGCTGACTTTTATTCATACCGATTCAAATCATTCCGAATGGGAATTTCACATCAGCTGTTTACATGTCACTTCATCTATTCCGATCCAGCGTTTACATGTGACTGCCTTTATTCCGAAAGGACGTTTGACAACTGACGTCTGACATGCGCAGATTAATCAAAACAAAGCGTCACGTTGCAAAACATGGAGATCGATCGTCAGATCAGCTGCTGTTCTAACTTTTGGAGAGGAAACAAAACTTCAGAATGATACGCCGTTCATTTAAAAAGTTGTGTGGGTGCGCTGTGCGTGTGCTTGGAAGCCATGTTGCATGTGATGTTACTTACGTCACCAAGTGACGTCACCACGTCAGTACGGAGCATGTGCAGAAAGAACGCAACCAGACACCATTCCTCTTCCCTGTTTACATGATATAATTTTACTTCTAATCGGTTTGGGAAAAGGAATATTCCACCCCTGTGAATCGGAATGAAATTCCATTCGGTTTGGGCCTGTTCATTCCGAATGAGGTGTTTATATGGAACACATTTATTCGGTTTGAACAAATATTCCGATTGTAATTGGAATATTTGGCTCCATGTAAACGTGGCAAGTGACATATTTACGTAAGATAAATGAACTTGAAGACTTGTTGGCTGTAATAAGCCACAATTGTTCTCTTTTACTAAAATAGAAATACATATATCATTGCCATTTTACAACTTATAATGTTTAGTGCATGGTTTGACCTACAGAGGGCGCCATGTTTTACGTGCGCAATGCACGCAGGGGATGATGACGTAATTGCCAGGGAGAATAGGTGTGCTAGTTAGCATGCGAAGCTAGTATGAAGACTGGCATGATTGTTTTGTTACAGAGATGTGGGAAGACTTCCCATTGCTGCTCAGCAGTGTCTTTAAACCGATCCTAGGCGGCTTGCCGAGATATTGACTTGCTGCCCTTTGACAGTTTGTATTCGTTATTTCGTTGCTGGTTGAATCATTGCCTTATTTTTTTCGTTTGTCTGCCTTTCACCGCGGTTTTCCCTGTTTTTTTTTTTTTTTTTTTTTTTTTTTTAATCCAAACTTACTGTCACGGACCATTTTTGTGTGTCCCTTTGTGCGATCGCATGTTTTTTTTGTGTGTGTTCAGTAAAGTCTTTTACTCAATGCCTATGTTTTTGTCGTCTGCTCGCTGTCTGAAATAAGCCACGTTTAGTCTTTCCGTCCTTGATTCCCTTTAAAAAAATAAAAAATGAAAATAAAAAGAGAATATGCTTTGCCATTTTTGTTTAATGATTAAAAAAATCTTTGTAACTCATTTTTTAAAGTTGGTTTATTAAATATGTAAATAAATAAATAAAAAGAAAAAAAATCCTAATATATAACATAAAAATGTTCCAAGTATTATAAATGAAAAGGAAATATTATATATTATTATGTAATAATTATTATATGTATATATATATATATATATATATATATATATATATATATATACTGTATATATAAGGGGTGTCAAATGATTACAATTTTTAATCGAGTTAATCACAGCTTAACAATCAATTAATTGTAATTAATTGCAATTCAAACCATCAATAATATATGCCATATTTTTCTGTAAATTATTGTTGAAATGTAAAGATAAGACACAAGACGGATATATACATTCAACATACTGTACATAAGTACTGTATTTGTTTATTATAACAATAAATCAACAAGACGGCATGAACATTATTGACATTCTGTTAAAGCGATCCATGGATAGAAAGACTTGTAGTTCTTAAAAGATAAATGTAAGTACAAGTTATAGAAATTTTATATTAAAACCCTTCTTAGTGTTTTCATTTTAATAAAATTTGAAAAATGTTCAATCAAAAAAATAAACTAGTAGCACGCCATTGTTAATGTCAATAATTACACATTGCTCATGGTGCTGAAACCCATAAAATCAGTCGCACCCAAGCGCCAGCAGAGGGCGACAAAACACCAAAAAACACAAGTAACAAGTGGACATGACACTGTGCTGTCATTTTAATCTGTTTGAGCGGTGCATGTGTGTTAAACGCGTCAAATATTTTAATGTGATTAATTTAAAAAAATAATGACCGCCCGTTAACGCGATAATTTTGACAGCCCTAATATATACATAAACACATAAATATATATATATAGTAGGGCTGTCAAAATTATCGGGTTAACGGGCGGTCATTAATTTGTTTAATTAATCACGTTAAATTTTGATTTAATTTGACGCAATTAACGCACATGCCCTGCTCAGATTAAAATGACAGCAGTGTAATGTCCGCTTGTTACTTGTTACCTGTTTTCTTGTTGTTTGGCACCCTCTGCTGGCACTTGGGTCCAAATGATTTTATGGGTTTGGGGAGTGAGCATGGTGTGATGACATCAACAATGGCGAGCTACTAGTTTATTTTTTTAATTGAAAATTTTACAAATTTTAATAAAACGAAAACATTAAGAGGGGTTTTAATATAAAATTTCTATAACTTGTACTAATATTCATCTTTTAAGAACTGCAAGTTTTTCTATCCATGGATCGCTTTAAGAGAATGTTAATAATGTTAATGGCATCTTGTTGATTTATTGTTATAATAAACAAATACAGTACTAATGTGTAACGTATGTTGAACGTATACATCCGTCTTGTGTCTTATCTTTTCATTCCAACAATAATTTACAGAAAAATATGGCATATTTTAGATGGTTTGAATCGTGATTAATTATGATTAATTAATTTTTAAGCTGTAATTAACTCGATTAAAAATTTTAATCGTTTGACAGCCCTAATATATACATATATACTAGTTACATTTTGTTTCAAAAATTGTTTGAAAATAAAAAAGTTTTCTTTGTTTTTAATGAAAAATAAATAAATAAATAACAATATAAAAAAATAGATAATAATAAAAAATAAATAACATAAAAAAAACTAAAATTAAATTAAAAATGATTTCGCCAAATTGGATTGGACGTCTATCACTGTCAATGGCAGCCAATGACTGTAGAGGGGCTGGCTGCAATGGGTCAATTAAAAAAGGTTTTTTTAAAAAAATGCTAAACTGTTTGCCGTTTTAGTTTTCTTTTTTTGAAAGTATCTTTTTATGTTGGAAAAAAAAAGTACAATTTTGTTTTCTCCTGCTGCCAACCCTCCCGCTTAAAATTGACTGGACATCTAGCACCGTCAATGGCAGACAATGAATTAAGAGGCTAACAAAAGGAGCATGTCGAGGTCAAGTTAATTACCTGTTTGCTCATCGAGGGCAAAGAGAGCGGACAATTCGCCGGGCAGCAGGCGGTACGTGACCCGGCCGAAGGCGCCGTCATCGGCGTCGTTGGCGACCACTGTCAGGATCTCGGAGCCAGGCGGCGTGTGAGCCCCGACGCCGGCGAAATATCGCTCGGGAGTAAAAACCGGCGCGTTGTCGTTGAGGTCTTGGATCTCCACGCGCGCCCACGCGTGCGCCTTCAGGCCTCCCTGCGGAAAGTTTCGTCACGTGACCCACTTTCGCAAAATGTCTGTTCATGTGGCCCCAAAATGTGCATTGCTTTGACTCTTGAAGGGAATACTATCTTTTCTCATATTTACCGAATGACTGTTTGCATTACTCTAACACACCCAATATAAAATAAATAGCATTTAAATCATAGTTTAAGGAAAACAAGCAGAATATAGGGCATAGGAGATACATGACGCCTTCTTATCGCGTACCAACGTGTGCATCATGCAACTGATTGACAAGACATCTACAAGCCCAAATCTGCATCACCAACTCCCGCAATCAGTTCTTCCGGACAGTCCAGAACAAATGGCAGAACATCTTGTCTTGACAAGGAACATTTGGTAAGGAAACCACGACCGAAAACTCACGAAGCGCGAAGGTGGCAAAATCCCCAACCGTCGTTGCCCTGATAACAGTAACTCTCGTATCCTCATGTCCAATCCACAAACAGACAATAATCCTCAACAACGCCCAAACACACCCTTCTTCTGCCTGCAGCCCCCCCCCCACGAGAGCCTTAAAAATACTGGATGTTTAACTACCGTATTTTTTGCATTGAAATAAGACTGAAAAGTCTTATATTCGCGGTCTAGCTATAATACCCATTCACGACGCTAGATGGTGCCAGATATCATTGAAGCGATGTTCTGTCATGACAGATCTCAGCTACTCTCAAGTTTAACCAGTTTGCATTATTTTATTGCAATTTTTTTCCTTATTCAGATTTGTTTCAGGACTACAGTTACAGTCAGACTTCAATTTGATGGTTAATGCAATTTTGTTGTTTTATCACAATAGATTGGTTTATTTACACTTCAAAAACCAGAAGCCATTCATTTACGAATGTGATTGGACTTTACATATTTAAATGTTCAGATATTAAGATTTGAATGAGGCAAAATAAAATGCTTTTTCTCTCAAATTTATTGTTATAATCATTTGTTTCAGATGTACTGTCATTATTTTCTGTATAAAAAAATAATTTGGTGTTCAAAAAGTCTTTTTTCAAACTTGAGTCTTGAAAAAGAGGGGGTCGTCTTATAATCTGGGCCGTCTTATATTCGGGCCAATATGGTAATCGTTGTCATTTTTCTCGGGAATCTTTTGTTGACGCGTGATATGTTGACCTTGCCTCCCCATTGGAGTCTATTTTCTGTTTGCTTTGCTGTTTAATCGCTGTCGACCTGAATAAATTATCAACTTGTGTTTCGAAGCCTTCTTCCAGCGTTCAAAATGGAGTCAGTACAAGTGGTTAAGACTAAGGTGAACGAGCGGAGTTTGGCCTTTTGGCCGGTGTGTCGGGATTCAGCTGGCGCGATTCCGGCAGTCTGGCTAAAAGGTCAGATTCCTTCACTCTCCAATTAATTCAATTGTTGACAATAGATATCCGATCCAAAGGAAAAGTGGCACCAAATTAACAGAAAAGACCCCAAAATGCCTCAAAACCAACAGAAAGTGACCTGTCCTGAATTCGACAGTAAGTGACTTGGAAATGCCCTAATATCAACAGGAAGTGATGCAGAAATGCAGGAAGTCTTCCCGGACTGGGCGACATTTAAAGGTCACTTCCTGTTCATTGTGGGGCACATACGGGTCACTTCCTGTTTAGTAACCCAACATCAACAGGAAGTGATCCTGAAATTCCCCAAAATCAAAAGGAAGTTAGGGAAAAGCAACAAAATGAACTCATTGGCTGCCATTGGCAGCCGTGGACGTCCAATCCGTTGGACTTGGGAGGGACGGCAGCAAATGAACAAACCTTCAAACGGATCCCACTTCAAATGGATCGGACGTCTACTAGTGATTAACAGGAGGTGACTCCGAAATACAGTATTATCAACAGGAAATGATCCAAAATGTACAGGAAGTGAATGTTAATGTTAGGGTACTTGCGGGTAACTTCTTTTAACCAAAAAGGAAGAGTCGTTTATTTGCCATGTCGAATTGGATTGGACATCTAGCACCGTCAATGGCAGCAAATGGATTAACAATGGCGATCTATTTGCATTCCTGGCGATAAATTTGTACGCATAGAAGTTAGGTTATACAGACCGGATCCTCTGCTCTGACCCGGACGTGATGGACGCTCTGTCCGACGTCTCTGTCAATGTCCCCCGAGACGCAGAGCTCTCCAGTTTGCGGGTGGATGCGGAACAGGTCCGACTCCTCGTCAGGAAGCGAGTAGACCAGGACGCCAAACTCTGGCGTGTCTGCGTCGCTGGCCGCCACCTACAACATATTTTTTGGTTATACTTTCTTTCACAGAGAGGGGGCGCCATTATGTTCGCCAACCTATAGAAATAGTCAATTCTTCACTGACACTTTATGGCCATAGACGTCTAATCCGTTTTGAAGTTTCAAATTGATTGGACGTCTACTAAGTGATAAACTCATTACAATTCATGGCAGAATCACGGAAAGACTTTTCATTGCCCCCATCAACATGGCCGCCTCGAGGTGACGTTCCCATCAAAGTCAATGCATTGACATTCAAATCAAGTCAAAACAGGTCTCTTCAATCAACAGTAAGTAAAGGAAAATCAACAGGAAATGACCCCAAATGCCCCAAAATGAACTCATGGGCTTCCAATGACGGTTATAAACATCCAATCCATTTGAAGTGGGAGGGATGGCAGCGAATAAAGAAAGCCTCCAGCTTCAAATTGATTGGACGTCTACTCAGTGATAAACTCATTTCAAAAATGGCAGAATCATGAAAATAGCTTTCTTTGCCCCTGCCAACATGGCCGCCACGAGGTGATGTTCCCATTGAAGTCAGTGCATTGACATTCAAATCAAGTCATAACTAGATTTTTCAAAGATTAATCAATACCAGAATGGCCTTAGGGCGGCCATGTTGGTAGGGGCAACATTCCCATCAAAATCAATGCATAGCTTTTTATCAATGTTGTAGCATCCACTATTGACTGATTGTCTGCCATTGAGGGAGTTAGACGTCTAATCTATTTGAAGCGGGAGGGATGGCTTCGCTCATTCGCTGCCAACCTCCCGTTTCAAATGGATTGGACTTCTACTTAGTGATAAACTCATTCCAATCCATGGCAGAATCATGAAAACACCTATCATTGCCCGTACAAACATGGCCGCCCCGAGCTGACGTTCCAATCAAATTCAATGCATTGACATTGGAATAAAGTCATAATACATTTTTTTAAATAATAATCAATCTGCTATTGCTTGACTAATTGTCTGCCATTGACGGCACTAGATGTCCAATCTATTTGAAGTTGGAGGGCTGCCACCAGAATGGCCTTAGGGCGGCCATGTTGGTAGAGGCAACTTTCCCATCAGAATCAATGCATAGACAATAAAATCAAGTCATAATTAGCTTTTTATCAATGTTGTAGCATCTGCTATTGACTCATTGTCTGCCATTGACGGCGCTAGACGTCCAATCCATTTGAAGCGGGAGGGATGGCTTCGTTCATTCGTTGCCAAACTCCCGTTTCAAACGGATTGGACTTCTGTTAGGTGATAAACTCATTTCAATTCATGGCAGAATCACGAAAAGACCTTTTATTGCCCCTACCAACATGGCCCCCCCGAGGCGACGTTCCCATTAATGTCAATGCATTGACATTCAAATCAAGTCATAACTCGATTTTTAAAAGATTAATCAATATAGGAGCATCTGCTATTGATTGACTAATTGTCTGCCATTGACAGCTCTTGATGTCCAATCTAGTTGATATTGGAGGGCTGACAGTGAATGCACAAATGTTCTATTAGAAACTCATTTCAATTGACGGCAGAAGTATGAAAAGAACTTTCACTGCACCTAGCAGAATGGCCTTCGGGCGGCCATGTTGGTAAGGGCAACCTTCCCAGCAAAACCAGTGCATAGACATTAAAATCAAGTCATAATTAGCTTTTTTATCAATGTTGTAGCATCCACTATTGACCCATTGTCTGCCATAGAGGGCGTTAGACGTCCAATCCATTTGAAGCCAGAGGGATGGCTTCGTTCATTCGCTACCGACCTCCCGCTACAAATGGATTGGACTTTTACTAAGTGATAAACTCATTTCAATTCATGGCAGAATCACGAAAAGACCTTTAATTGCCCCTACCAACATGGCCGCCGTGAGGCAACGTTCCTATCAAAGTGAATGCATTGACATTCAAATCAAGTCATAACTAAATTTTGAAAGGATTATTTAATCAATATAAGAGAATCTGCTATTGATTAACTGTCTGTCATTGACGGCGCTAAACGTCCAATCGGTTTGAAGTTGGAGGGCAGGCAGTGAAGGCACGAATGTTCTGTTAGGGTGGCCACGTTGGTAGGGGCAACCTTCCCATCAAAATCAATACATACATAGCCATTAAAACCAAGTCATAATTTGCTCTTTATCAATGTTGTAGCATCTGCTATTGACGCCTTGTCAACCATTGATGGTCCTAGATGTCCAGTCCATTTGAAGCGGGAGGGATGGCTTCGTTCATTCGCTGCCACCCTCCCGCTTCAAACGGATTGGACATTTGCTAAGTGATAAGCTCATTTCAAGTCATGGCAGAATCCCGAAAAGACCTTTCATTGCCCCTACCAACATGGCCACCCCGAGAAGGCGTTCCTATCAAAGTCAATGCATTGACAATCAAATCAAGTCATTACTAGATTTGTGAAAGATTATTTAATCAATATAAGACTCATTTCAATTGACAACAGAAGTAGAAAATGACCTCTCACTGCCCCTACCAGAATGGCCTAAGGGCGACCATGTTGGTAGGGGCAACCTTCCTATCAAAATCAATGCATGGACATTAAAATTAAGTCATAAATGAGCTTTTTATCAACGTCATAGCATCTGCTATTGACTCAGCGGCTGCCAATGACGTCACTAGATGTCCAATTTGTTTGAAGTGTGAGGATTGGCAGAACGTACATTCACTTTGGCTAACCAATGAACAAAAATAACGAAAACTGACATTAGTCTGAGCTGTGTTAGCTTATTCCGTTTTTTTGTTTTTGGTAGTTCTTCTTTTGTGTTTGTATTTTCAGCAGCCAATGAGGTAAGAGGCATGACTTGACTTTGACACCATTTTGCTAACGCGATGACGCGAAGTGGACATACTTGCAAAAAACAGGTTCCGGGGGCGGCGTGTTCCGTCACCGCGGTGCGGTAGAGACTCTGCCGGAAGACCGGCCGGTTGTCGTTGACGTCGTCCAGCAGGAGGGTGACGGTGGCGGTGGCCGACCTGGCCGGCTCCCCTCCGTCTCGCGCCACCACCAGGAGGCGACACGTCTCTGGCCCCGCCTCCCGGTCCAGGAGCGCCACCGTGGTGACCAGGCCGGTCTCTGCGTCCACGCCCACCGGGCACTCTGACTCCGGGATGAAGTACCTGATGTTTGGGGCGGGAACGATACCATACAGTTTGGGGCAATTCTGGATCCTTTCCTGTTGATTTTGGGGCATTTGCGGGTCACTTCCTGTTGATTTTGGGGCATTTAGAGGTCATTTCCTGTTGATTCGGGGGTATTTATGGTCCCTTTCAGTTGATTTTGGAGGATTTACGGGTCACTTCCTGTTGATTTTGGGGCATTTACGGGTCACTTCCATTTACAGGTCACTTCCTGTTGATTTTGGGGCATTTACGGGTCACCTTCTGTTTATTTTGGAACATTTACGGGTCACTTCCTGTTGATTTGGGGCATTTTTGGGTCACTTGCTGCTGATTTTGGGGCATTTACGGGTCACTTCCTGTTGATTGTTGTGTTGATTTTGGGTTACTGACCAGGAAGTGACCTATAAATGCCCTAAAATAAATGGGAAGACTTCTTGTGTTGATTTTGGGGCATTTAGTGGTCATTTCCTGTTGATTTTGGGGCATTTACGGGTCACTTCCATTTACAGGTCACTTTCTGTTGATTTTGGAGGATTTACGGGTCACTTCCTGTTGATTTTGGGGCATTTACGGGTCACTTCCATTTACAGGTCACTTTCTGTTGATTTTGGGGCATTTATTGGTCACTTCCTGTTGATTTTGGGGCATTTACGGGTCACCTTCTGTTTATTTTGGAACATTTACGGGTCACTTCCGGTTGATATGGGGCATTTTTGGGTTACTTGCTGCTGATTTTGGGGCATTTACGGGTCACTTCCTGTTGATTTTGGAGGATTTATGGGTCACTTCCTGTTGAATGTGGGACATTTACTGGTCACGTCCTGTTGATTTTGGGTTACTGAACAGGAAGTGACCTATAAATGCCCTAAAATAAACGGGAAGACTTCTTGTGTTGATTTTGGGGCATTTAGGGGTCATTTCCTGTTGATTTTGTTGAATTTATAGGTCACTTCCTGTTGATTTTCTATCACTTCATATTAATTTTGGGCATTAGTGGGTCACTTCCTGTTAATTTTGGGGCATTTATAGGTCACTTCCATTTACAGGTCACTTCCTGTTGATTTTGAGACATTTATGGGTCACTTCCTGTTGATTTTGGGGCATTTATGGGTCACTTCCATTTATAGGTCACTTCCTGTTGATTTTGCGGCATTTTTGGGTCACTTCCCGTTGATTTTCCATCACTTAATAATTATTTGGGGGCATTAATGGGTCACTTCCTGTTGATTTTGGGGCATTTATGGGTCACTTCCATTTAACGGTCACTTCGTGTTGAATTTGGGGCATTTATGGGTCACTTCCTATTGATTGTGGGGCATTGATGAGTCACGTCCTGTTGGTTTTGGGTTACTGAACAGGAAGTAACATCTGGGAAGACTTATTGTTGAGTTTAGGGGATTTCTGGATCACTACCTGTTGATTTTAGAGCATTTATGGGTCACTTCCTGTTGATTTTGGGGCATTTATGAGTCACTTCCATTTATAGGTCACTTCCTGTTGATTTTGCGGCGTTTTTGGGTCACTTCCCGTTGATTTTCCATCACTTAATATTGATTTGGGGGCATTAATGGGTCACTTCCTGTTGATTTTGGGGCATTTATGGGTCACTTCCATTTAACGGTCACTTCGTGTTGAATTTGGGGCATTTATGGGTCACTTCCTATTGATTGTGGGGCATTGATGAGTCACGTCCTGTTGGTTTTGGGTTACTGAACAGGAAGTAACATCTGGGAAGACTTATTGTTGAGTTTAGGGGATTTCTGGATCACTACCTGTTGATTTTAGAGCATTTATGGGTCACTTCCTGTTGATTGTGGGGCATTGATGGGTCACGTCCTGTTGATTTTGGGTTACTGAACAGGAAGTAACATCTGGGAAGACTTATTGTTGAGTTTAGGGCATTTCTGGATCACTAACTACCTGTTGATTTTTAGAGCCTTCACAGGTCATATCCTGTTCACTTTGGGTTACTGAACAAGAAGTTGAATTTGGGGCATTTCAGATCAATTCCTGTTGATTTTCTGTCACTTCCTATTTCTTTTGGGGCATTTCGGGATCACTTCCTGTTGATTTTACATCACTTCCTGTTGATTTTGAGGCATTTATGGGTCACTCCCTGTTGGTTTCAGGTTACTGAACAGGACGCGACCTGTAAATTCCATATAATGAACAGGAAGACTTCCTGTGTTGATTTTGGGGCATTAACGGGTCACTTCCTGTTGTTTTTGGGGTATTTACAGGTCATATCCTGTTTATTTTGGGTTACTGAAAAAGTTTAATTTCGGCATTTCAGATCATTTCCTGTTGATTTTCCGTCACTTCCTGTTGATTTTGGGGCATTTACGGGTCACTTCCTGTTCATTTTAGTGCGCTTCTGCCTTACTTACTGTCTATTTTGAGGCATTTTTGGGTCACTTCCAGCTCAGAAACCCAAAATCAAAAAGGTTACTTCCTGTTTATTTTGGGTTACTGAACAGGAAGTGATCTGTAAATGCCCTCAAATGAACCGTAAGCAACCTTTAAATGCCCTGAAGTCCGAGAAGGCTTCCTGTTGATTTTAGGGCATTTACTAGTCACTTCCTGTTTATTTTGGGCTACTGAACAGGAGGTGACCTGTAAGGTCAGGAAGATTTATATGCAGAAATCTCAATTTGGCAAAAGAATGACTTAGGCATTGATGCTGTTTGGCTAACGATGTATTGTCTGACCCCTACCTGACGTCGGCGTTGACTCCCAAGTCAGAGTCCCGGGCCTCTACCCGCACGACCGAAGTCCCCTCTGGGACGTCCTCGGAGACCCGGACCAGAAGCCTATCCTCCTCAAAAACAGGCGAGCAATCGTTGACGTCCGTCACCCGGACCGGAAAGAGCGCCTCGGAGCTCAAAGGGGGGCTCCCGAAATCCGTAGCCAGGACCCTCAAGCGGTAAAGATCTTTCTCCTCCCTGTCCAGCAGGGCGCCCACGCGCAACGCGTAGAGAGAGCGGTCGACGTGCTCCAGAAGGAACTTGCCCTCGTCCCCCTCCAGCCGGACCGACGGCGCCTCCCCAGGGTCGTCCGGGTCCGACACGGAAACCCTGGCCACGTAGTGTCCGATCTCGGCGGCCTCGGAGACTCCTCCGTCCTCGCCGAGGAAAAGCGTTTCGATGACGGGGCCGTTGTCGTTGACGTTCTCCACCGTCACCAGCACCAAAGTGCTACTGGACTCGGGCGGGACGCCGTTGTCTCTGGCTGTGACCATCACCTCATGGAAAGCCTGCCCACAAGAAGGAACGTTCATGATAGATGTCCAATAAATGGCATCAAATAGACGCCCATCGTTGTCTTTAATATGAAACGCTGCAAGAGTTCATGTAAACATCGGTCTCATGTGTGACGTAGGGACAAAATTTGTCGCAGTCAGTGACGTTTCCACAGTTAAATCTTTGGTTATCAGCGTCCACATGATGGCGCCACAAATGCAGAATTCGCACATCTTCACTCTGGAGGGAGGTTTTTAAGAACCCTCGTTTAAATGTGCGTGTGGGTGATAGACCAAACCGTTAAAAATGTGTTGCCAAATACCATGTTACGTGTAGACATGGCCTTCGTCAAAAACAAATATTCATTTTAAGACTATATATTAATATATTTATAATATTAATAATATTCAACAAATATTCATTAGTCCAAACAAAGTGATGATATTTTGGTCCAAATTAATGGTGAAAAATTTCCAAATATTGATCCGAAACTTTGCTCGAAAATGATAAACATTTGGCTTATTGTTTTTAAATTGTTTCATAAATTTTCTTATTCACGTGTTATTTTAATTTGTTAAATTTTTTAATTTATTTCTATTTTTTTTAGTTTCATTATTATTATTATTACTCATTATTATTTTGAATTCTAAAGGGAAAAAAAATAGATGATGGTAAAAAATTTCCAAATTCTGAGCCATTTGGCTTTTAAAAATATATATAAATTTTCCTATTAATTTGTATTTATTACTTGTATTTTTTAAATTTACTCAGATTTTTTTGTTTCATTATTATTATTATTATTATTATCATCATTATTAACATAGAGATTATATTTTGGTCCTAATGGATAGTAAAAAAATCCAAATTTTGAACGTTTTTTTTTTTTTTTAATTATTTAATAAATTTTCTTATTAATTTTTACTTATCTTTAAAAAAATTATTATTTTTTTTGTTTCATTATTGTTATTATTATCATTATTATTAACGTTTGGCTTAAAAAAAATTGTTAAAATAATTTTTGGCCCAAACATAGTGATCATATTTTGGTCTAAATGGATGGTAAAAAAAAAAATCCAAATTCTGATCCAAAATTTTGTTAGAAATTAACATTTGGCTTATTTTATTTTTTAAATTTTAAAATGAATTCTTAATTATTTTTTAACTATGTATGTGTAAATATATATAAATATATATTTATTTTTTCTTAAAATTTATTTGTATCTTATTATTGATTTTTTAAAAAATGTTAATTTTTGGTCCGAGCAAAGTGATTATACAGTATTTTGGCCCACATTAATGGCAATTTTTTTTTTCCAAATTCTGATCAAAAACTTTGCTTAAAATTGATTAAATTATTATATATTATATATATATATATATATATATATATATATATATATATATATATATATATATATATATATATATATATATATATATATATATATATATATATATATATATATATATATATATATATTATTCTTATTGTTTGGCTGAAAATGTTTGGTAAAAAATTTCCGAATTCTGATCGAACATTTAGCTTGAAATTGATTCACTTTGGACTGATTTTATCATTATATTTTTTAAATTAATTACAAAAAATATATACAGTATACAGTATATTATTATAATTTGAAATTTTGTAATTTTATTATTATTATCATTGTGATTAACTTTTGGCTTTAAAAAAAATCATTCTTGGTTCAAACAATCAGATTATATTTTGAACCAAATAAATGGTTAAATATGGCCAAATTTTGATCTCAAATTTTGCTTGAACTTGCCTTTACTACTGAGCGTTTTTTTTGGCTTAATACCTGAGTTTCAAAATCCAGCGGCTCGTTGAGGTAAAGCACCCCGGTGGTCTCGTCCACGGAAAAGAAGCTGTTGTCACTCTGCCGCCGCTCCACGCTGAAGTTGATCCTTCCGTTGTCGCCCGCATCCGGGTCGACGGCGGAGACCCGGCACACCGATGTCCCGACCGGAGCGTTTTCCAGCACGGACGCGATGAAGCGGTCCGGCTGGAAAGCGGGCGGGTTGTCGTTCTCGTCCAGGACCGTCACGTTTACCCGCAGCCTCCCGATCCGGGCGGGGACGCCGCCGTCGAATGCCTCCACGGTCAGGGCGTAAAAGTCCCGAGCTTCTCTGTCCAGCCCGCGCTCTAAAACCAGTTCCAGATCCGAATCTTGCGGCTCCAGTCGGAAGATCTCCCCGGCGAGGCTTTCCGATATCCGGTACCCTCGCACGCCCCGTTCCCCCTCGTCCCGATCCCGTGCCCCAGGCAGATGAAAGCGGGCGCCGGGCGGGGCGGCCTCGGACACTTTCAGCTCTGCTTCCTCCGAAGAGAACTCGGGCGAGTGGTCGTTGACGTCCTCCACGCGGACGCGCACCCTGACCACCTCGCCCGCCAGGGTGGCGGCCGCGAATTCGTAGCTCCCCCGGGTCTCCCGGTCCAGGACCGTCGCCGTGGAGATGAGGCCCGTATCCGGGCGGACGTCCAAATCGCGGAAGACCTGCGAGTCGCCGCTCTCGGAGAGCAAAAAGCCCGCCGCCGGCTCGCTCAGGGCGGCGGCCAGGTCGCCCACCACCGTCCCGGCGGGGAGCCCCTCCGGGATGCTCAGGGTCAGCTCGGAGACACGCGCCCTCAAGGGGGCGCACAGGAGCACCAGCAGCAGGACCACGCGACCACACACCATCTTTAAAAACAAATACAAAATTCCTTCAATCAAAAATCAACACAATCAATTGATAAATGTCACTCATTTTTCCCCCAAACAAATGAACTGAGAAATATAATAAAAACACACACAAAAAAAAAGAATCAAATACTATCATTTTAATCTGGATTAAGATCACCTCCGCATGGGGCGGAAAGACGTTCTGAGGCACTACGCGCTCCACGACGAGCTTCCCTGTGGACTAGGCTTAGCCCCACCCCTCCCTGGCCCCGCCTCTTACTGCTAATCAAACCGCCACCTGGTGCATTGAGAACAAGACAAAGGCACAAATCTTACATGAACCCCTTTTAACATCAAAAAGTAGGGTTGTTCCTATCATGTTTTTTTGCTCCTGATCCGATCCCGATCGTTTTAGTTTGAATATCTGCCAATCCCGATATTTCCCAATCCGATTGCTTTTTTTTTGCTCCCGATTCAGTTCCAATCATTCCCGAAAATTTTTCCCGATCATATACATTTTGGCAATGCATTAAGAAAAAAAATGAATAAAACTCGGTCGAATATATACATTCAACATACAGTGCATAAGTAGTGTATTTGTTTATTATGACAATAAATCCTCAAGATGGCATTTACATTATTAACATTCTTTCTGTGAGAGGGATCCACGGATAGAAAGACTTGTAATTCTTAAAGGATAAATGTGACTTTGTAAATTGTGACTAAATATTGCCATCTAGTGTATTTGTTGAGCTTTCAGTAAATGATACTGTAGCCATGGCCAAATGCATGATGGGAAGGGGAACCATGACTGTGTGTAGTGCTACCAATTGATATATCTTCTCTGCGTTGGGAAATAAATTAAAGCAGGGGTGGGCAAACTATTCCACAAAGGGCCGCAGTAGGTGCGGGTTTTTGTTGCAACCCAATAAGACGACTCATTTTCACCAATCAGCTGTTTTAGAAGTGCAATCAGTTGATTGCAGTCGGGCGCTTCTCATTTCTGCTGAAACCTCATTGGTTATACTATCGGTGCTGGGTCAGTTGGAACAAAGACCAGGACCCACTGCGGCCCTCGAGGACCGGTTTGCCCACCCCTGAATTAAGGTGTTAAGAAAAAGATCAATTGCTGCCTTCCTTTCCCACATTGCTTCCCATGATATTTCTAATCGTAAGGAGAGGGATTGTAAGGATTTAGCCAATTAAAAAAAGGCACCAAAAGCTGCCAAAATTCACTCTACTCATTTTACGCCGCCATGTATCTCTCTATATAGGTAAAACGGCGCCATTACAGATTGAGCGCGACAATGCGTGAGTGGGTCGTGCAGCGCATGCATTAATTGCGTTAAATATTTTAACGTGATACATTTTTGAAATAATTAATTACTGCCGTAATCGGGATAAATTCGATAACCCTACCATAAGCCTAAACTAAAGACTCTGGATGAGTGTAACATATTATGTATGTAATGTTAAATACAATTAGAAAACAATTTAATTAAAAAACATATATATATTTAAAAAAGGCATGGCCGATATTTTTTTGCCGATTCCGATACTTTGAAAATGACATGATCGGACCCGATCGATCGGCATCTCTATCAAAAAGTATCGGGGGAATAAATAACATTATTTTCAAGCTATATAAGCAGCTACTGACCAGAGGATGCTACGCTAACGTTTCTTAGCTGTTGTCTTGATGCTATTACAGAAGAACAGTTTAAGGCAGGGATGTCAAACTCATTTTGGTTCATAGACCACATTCAAGGCACTAAGATCCCATGTGGGCCGTACTTGATGCCATTGACAACCATGTATGTCCAAATTTCCCATTCATTTTCAATGGCATTTACATTGCATTGACGCCCATGTACACAAATGCCATTGACGGCCATGTATGTCGATTCTACTGATGCCACTATACTTGCATTCCATTGACGCATACTGTGCAGTGGTATGAAAAAGTATCTGAACCTTTTGGAATTTCTCACATTTCTGCATAAAATCACCATCAAATGTGATCTGATCTTTGTCAAAATCCCACAGATGAAAAACAGTGTCTGCTTTAACTAAAACTACCCAAACATTTATAGGTTTTCATATTTTAACGAGGATAGTATGCTAACAATGACAGAAGGGAGGCAAATAACTAAGTGAACCATCACATTTAATATTTTGTGCCCTCCCTTGGCAGCAATAACTTGAACCAGACGCTTCCTATAGCTGCAGATCGGTCTGGCACATCGATCAGGACTAATCCTAGCCTATTCTTCCCTACAAAACTGCTGTAGTTCAGTCAGATTCCTGGGATGTCTGGCATAAATGGCTGTTGAAGGGAAAAGGTACCGTTCTCACACACACCAATTTATTGTTTGCATTAGTCTAACACATTCATCTAACTATAGTTTAGGCAAACTTCACTCAGTGCCCTTGACACAGTAAAGTTAATCACCTTATCGGGGCTCCTGAGGGGGAAAAGGAAAAATGGTACCATTTCTCGTAGGCACCGTCTAACTGTTTGCATTACTCGAACACACGCAATATAATTAACCAGGGAATAGTATCATTTCTCATATTTACTGTAGGACTGCACCCAATATAAAATAAATAGCACACCATAGTTTAATGAAAAGCAGCATAGATACACAACGACGTCTTATCATAGAAGCCCAACATATGCGTCACGAGCAAGATTGACGCACCAAAACTTGCAAATCAGTTCTGCAAGGACAAAGCGCTCTTTGTCCTAAAACAAGTAGAGCCAGCCCGAATAACAAAGTTGATAGCGGGCGCTTGTGACGTCAAGACCAGCGTCGGTCGCTGTCCCAACCACATCCCATCCACGCACGAACCTAAACCAGAGAGGGATGATCCCAAAGCAATGCCCGGACACACCTTTGGCCAGCCCACGGACTTAAAAAAAACACTGGACACTGAGATAAGACAGATTTTGCTGCTCGGAAATATTTGCTATGTAGCCTAGCTTTGGATTCAGCATTGTTCCCTCCGTCGTCTGTTTTTGCCTTGTTTTTGACCATTGTCGACGAATAAATTGTCAACCGGTGAGTCTTCTTCAAACTTTTGAAACATGGAGTCAGTACAAAGGGTTAAAATAAGAAGAGAACGCGCGAAGTTCCGCCTTCCCGATCGGCACTTGTTTTGGCTGTCGCTGTTTCCGTGCGGCTTGACAGGGGAGACGAATTTCAACACTGTCTTTAGGTCATGCTACAACATCTCAATGGGGTTCAAGTCTGGACTTTGACTTGCCCACTCCAGAATGTGTATTTTGTTCTTCTGAAATGATTTCTGTAGAAGTTCTGTGTTTTGGATCATGGTCTTGTTGTGGCATGCATCCTCTTGTTAGCTCCAACTGTCTGACAGACGGCCTCAGGTTTTCCTGCAAAACCTTTGACATCATCTTCCATTAATGATTGCAAGTTGTCCAGGCCCTGAGGCAGCAAAACAGCCCCAAATTATGATGATCCCTCCACCATGCTTCACGGTGGGGATGATGTGTTGATGTTGGTGAGCTGTTCCATTTTTCCTCCACACATGACGTTGTGTGTTACTCTCAAACAATTCAACTTTGGTTTCATCAGTCCAAAAAATATTTTGCCAAAACGTCTGTGGAGTGTCCAAGGCCTTTTTGCGAACATTAAATGAACAACAATGTTTTGTACACCATTCTTGGCCATAGTTTGACATATAGCTGATGAGAGATATTGGACTGTGCCAGTGATTTCTGTAAGTCTTTAGCAGACACTCTAGGGTTCTTTTTTTTTTACCTCTCTGAGTATTCTGCACTGAACTCTTGGCATCATCTTTGGTGGACGGCCACTCCTTGGGAGAGAAGGAACAGTCCAAAACTCTCTCCATTTGTAGACAACTTCTCTGACTGTCGATTGATGATGATCCAGACTTTTAGAGGTGGTTTTGTATCATTTCCCAGCTTTAAACAAATCAACAATTCAGGTCTTCAGACAGCTCTTTTGACTGAGCCGTGATGCACATCAGACAATGCTTCTCATCAAGACATTTCTTACCAGGTGTGTGTTTTATAGTGGGCAGGGCAGCTTTAAACCACTCATCAGTGATTGGGCACATACCTGACTTAAAATGTTGGGTAAAATTGGTTTCAATTGCTCTTTAAGTCTCCATAGGCAGAGGGTTCACTTACTTATTTTTCCCCCTTCTGTCATTGTTTGCATGCTATCCTCATTAAAATATGAAAAACGATAAATGTTTGGGTGGTTTTAGTAAAAGTAGACACTGTTTTGACATCTGTGTGATTTTGACAAATATGAGATCACATTGATGGTGATTTTATGCAGAAATGTGAGAAGTTTCAAAAGGTTCAGATATTTTTTCATACCTCTGTATGTAAGTCAATGCCATTGACGGCCATGCATGTCCAAATTTCCTATTCATTTTCAATAGCATAAAAACCTGCGTGACCTAATCACCAGGAAGTGTCCCGGAAATGTCACCAAATCAATTGGAAGTGACCCGATATCAACAGGAAGTGTCCCAGAAATGTCCCCAAATCAACAGGAAGTGATCTGTTATCAACAGGAAGTGACATATCAACAGGAATTCCCCCCGAAATATCACCAAATCAACAGGAAGTGACCTGATATCACCAGCAGGTGTCCCCCAAATGTCCATGAATCAACAGAAAGTGACCTGGTATCAACAGGAAGTGTGCCCAAATGTGCCCAAATCAACAGGAAGTGTCCTGATATCAATAGAAAGTGACCTGTAACAGAAATTGTCTCCGAAATGTCTCTCAATTAATAGGGAGTGTGCCCAAAATATCCCCAAATCAAACAGGGCGGGTCTTCAATCAGGCAAAGGATGTTTAGTTATACTGTTTTGTTGCTTAGCAGGCAGGCATAGCACTTTCAGTTGTATTGTATTGTAGCCTACGTGGACAATAGATGGAAATTGTTTGTTTATATTGTGTCACATGACATTACAGTCTGTTAAATTTAAATGTACATCTCAAATAATTTGAAAATTTACACTGTCATTGCTTGCAAAGCATTAAAAGTAGTAGCAGGGGTGGCGTGGGGGGGGGCCTATAATGGTCTCTTGTCCCCAGGCCCCTGCAAGTCTGTTGACAGCTCTGACATTTTGCATCGGGAGAAAAACTTTTCAATTAAATTTTTCATCAAGTACTTTTGTACTTTTACTTGAATATTTTTTTAGATACTTGTACTTTTATTTAAGTCATTTTTTGCCCATGTATCTGTACTTTTACTTAGGTAAAAAATATATACTAGTGTATATAATAAGTGATTCCTTCTTCCGCCACTGCTTTTCAGTAACAGTTAACAACAAAAATATCAAGTTAATGGATAAATAGGGAAGGTTTCAGACTGAGATAAATGAGTGGTGTGTGACGCCCTCTGCAGGCCGCTGCATATAGCGCAACTCGGCAATATTCAAATGTATCATAACGCTATGTAAATATCCCAAATTAAGACACGGACACGTGCATACAAATAGAAAATAATAATAATAGTAATGTAAATATATAATCAACCAAAAGTTATTGAAAAAAAAAAAAGTAAATTAAAAATATACAGTACATTCATTATACCTTGTAGAAATTCAATAATTTTAATACAAAATATGAATTGATGTAGAGACACAATATACATCCATATTCTATGGAAAAATACAGGTTAAAGTAGAAAAATGTTGACCTTCCGATTACAATATTGCAATATTAATGAAAACAAATGTTGTTTATTTAAAAAAAAAAAATCTGTATCAACAGAGTATAGTCAATTAAACGTCACGAAATATGAATAAAAAAATCCAGTGTATTTGAATCATGATACATGACAAATGAAGGTTGTTGTTTTTTTATGAAATTAACAAAAGTTGTTGACGATGACAGATGTCACGGGTATACGTCTGAACTGGGAGGACTGGCAGTAAATCTACAGGAAGTGACCCAGGAATGCTCCAAAATGTACGACAAGTGACCCAAAATCAACAGGAAGTGACATGCTAATGCACCAAAATGAATAGGAAGCGACCAGAAATCTATAGGAAGTGAGCCAAAATGTGCAGGAAGGGACCAGGGAGTGCCTCAAAAGCATCCGAATGTAACACAAAATCAACAGGAAGTGACCCGGAAAGGTCACCACTTTATTTTGGGTCACTTCCTGTTAATTTTGGAGCATTTCTGGGTCATTTCCTGTTTAATTTGGCGTAAACACGGACCACTTCCTATTGATTTTGGGGCATTTACAGATGACTTCCTGTTGATTTTGGAGCTTTTCTGGGTCACTTCCTGTTCATTTTAGGGCATGTCCGGGCCACTTCCTGTTGGATTTGGTGCATGTGTAGGTCATTTCTTGTTGATTTTAGGGCACTTCTGGGTCACTTCCTGTTGATTTGACGTACATCTGAGTCACTGCCTAATGATTTGGAGGCATGTTCAAGTCACTTCCTGTTGATATTGAGGATTGTCCGGTTCACTTCCTGTGGAATTTTGGGGCGTGTCTGGGTCAATTCTTATTGATTTTAGGCAAATGTTCAGGTCACTTCCTGCTGATTTTGGGGCATTCCTAGGTCACTTCCTATTGATTGTAGGGCATTCTGGGGCACTTCCTTTTGGATTCGGGGCATTAACAGGTCACTTCCTGTTGATTTGGGACATGTCTGAGTTACTTCCTGTTCATTTTGAGGCATTTACAGATCACTTCCTATTGATTTTAGGGGAGTGTTCAGGTCACTTCCTGTTGATTTTAGGGCATTTATGGATCACTTCCTGTTTATTTTGGGGCATTCACAGGTCACTTCCTATTGATTTTGGGGCATTTACAGATCACTTCCTGTTGATTTTGGGACATTTCTGGGTCACTTCCTGGTGATTTTTGGGCACGTCCGGGCCGCTTTCTGTTGATGGACATTTCCTGTTGATTTTTGGGCATGTCTGGGCCACTTCCTGTTGGATTTGGGGCATTCACAGGTCACTTCCTATTGATTTGGGGGCATTTACAGGTCACTTCCTGTTGATTTTGGGGCATTTCTGGGTCACTTCCTGTTCATTTTTGGGCATGTATAGTCACTGCCTATTGATTTTTGGGCATGTCCGGGCCACTTCCTGTTGAATTTGGGGCATGTTCAGGACATTTCCTGTTGATTTTTGGGCATGTCCGGGCCACTTCCTGTTAATTTTGGGGCAAATATGGACCACTTCCTGTTGAATTTGGGGCATGTATAGTCACTGCCTATTGATTTGAGGCATGTTCGGGTCACTTCCTGTTGAATTTGGGGCATGTTCAGGACACTCCCTGTTGATTTTGGGGCTTGTCTAAGTCACTTCTTATTGATTTTGGGCATGCCTGGGTCACTTCCTGTTGATTTTTGGGCATGTCCGAGCCACTTCCTGTTGATTTTAGAGCATGTCCGGGCCACTTCCTGTTGATTTTGGGGCATGTCTAGTCACTGCCTATTGATTTGAGGCATGTTCGGGTCACTTCCTGTTGAATTTGGGGCATGTTTGGCTCATTTCCTGCTTATTTTGGGGCAAATATGGACCACTTCCTGGTGATTTTGGGGCTTATATAGTCACTGCCTGTTGATCTGAGGCATGTTCAGGACATTTCCTGTTGAATTTGGGGAATGTCGGGGCCACTTCCTGTTGATTCTAGGGCATGTCCGGGCCACTTCCTGTGGAATTTGGGGCATGTTCAGCTCATTTCCTGTTTATTTTGGGGCAAATATGGACCACTTCCTGGTGATTTTGGGGCATATACAGTCACTGCCTTATGATTTGAGGCATGTTCGTGTCACTTCCTGTTGAATTTGGGGCATGTTCAGGACACTCCCTGTTGATTTTGGGGCTTGGCTAAGTCACTTCTTATTTATTTTGGGCATGTCTGGGTCACTTCCTATTGATTTTGGGTGAATGTTTGGGTCACTTCCTGTTGATTTTGGGGCATTTACGATTCACTTCCTGTTGAATTTGGGGCATGTTCGGGTCCCTTTCGGTTGATTTTGGGGCATATTTGAGTTACTTCCTGTTGAATTTGGGTTACTACAACTAAAGTGAGCTGAGAATATCTCAAAATGAATAGGAAGTGACACAAAATGAACAGTAAGTGACCTGTAAATGCCCCAAAATCAACAGGAAGTGCTCCCAAAACCAGGTTAGTGCTCTGGTTTCAGTGCCAATGAATGAAGATTTTTTAAACAGTGACATGACACCTTTTGAAAAGAACCCTTTTGGTATATGGCCATATACTGTATCAGCATTTGGTTATATTGTCACATTGCTAGTGAAGGTGGTTTCCTCCTCCATGTTTTAAAGTAGGAAGAAAGAGTTTAGGCGGCCATCCAGATGGTGAAGGACAGCAAAAGCGTGGCCAAAAGGGGGGCGGGAGTAGCGCAGCCCAGGAAAAGCAGGAAGGCCGCCCCGCACAAGGCCGTCAGGTATGAGCTGGTGCGGCTGCACACGATCTTGCGCACTGTCGTGCAGAACTGCCATCAGAAAACAAAAAATTAATCAAAGCCAAGTTTTCACCCCTCAAAAAAATAGTCATTAATAAATACATTATCACGAAAGAATGTATTCGGGAGAAATAAAAGTTATTGAGATTTGTATTTTTACATTGATTTTTGAGGTATTTTTTAGTCAATTCCTGTAGATTTTGGGTCATTTTCAGGGCGCTTGCTATTGATTTTGAGTCATTTTGGGAATTAATGGGGATATTCTTTGTTAAAATTTTGGTTATAGCATAAGTTTTTTTTAACCCCCCCCCCCCCCCTCCCAGGAAAATATAAAATAAATAAAAATCAAGACTATAACAGTCCTGTTCGCCTGTACCTCGAAGGTCTGATTCCCCCCCCCACCACCCTTACCCCCCTTTAATTGCACTTTTTTGGGGGCATTTCTTTCTATTATTTTTTGATGTTTGTGAAATTTGAGATTTTTTTTTTTTGTTGGTGTTTTTTTGCTGGAATTTGAGGGCATTTCTGAGTCACTTCCTGTAGAACTTTGGGCTTTTTGGGGCATTTCCTGTTGAAATTGAGTCATTTTGGAAATGAATGGGAATATTTTTTTGTCAAATTTTGGTTGTAGCATAAGTTTTTTTGACCCCCCCCCAAAAAAATAAATAAATAAAAATAAAAACTATTACAGTCCTGCTCGCCTGTACCTCGAAGGTCTGATTATTTTCCCGCTGTTTTCTCAGGGTTTCCCCCCCCTTTTATTGCACTTTTTTGGGGCATTTTTTTCTATTTTTTTTGCTGTTTCTGAATTTTGAGATTTCTTTTTTGTGGTTTTTGCTGGAATTTGAGGGCATTTCTGAGTCACTTCCTGAAGAACTTTTTGGGGCATTTCCTGTTGAAATTGAGTCATTTTGGAAATGAATGGAAATATTTTTTGTCAAATTTTGGTAGAAGCATGTGTTTTTGGCAAAAAAAAAAAAAAAAAAATCAAGACAACAAGTCTTGATCGCCTGTACCTTGACAGTCTGATTTTTTTTTCACTGTTTTCTCAGGATTTTTCGTAAACCTTTTATTGCACTATTTTGGGGCAATTTTTTTTCGATCATTTTTTGTGGTTTTCCAATTTTTAAAAAATTTTTTTGGTTTTTGCTTGGATTTGAGGGCATTTCTGAGTCACTTCCTGTAGATTTGGGGGCTTTTTGGGGTACTTCCTGTTGAAATTTAGTCATGTTGGAAATGAATGGGGATATTTTTGTCAAATTTTTGTAGAAGCATATATTTTTTTGCAAAAAAAAAAAAAAGTCCTGTTCGCCCGTACCTCAATGGTCAGATTTTTTCCCGGTCCCGGTTCTCGTTTTTTTCTTAACTTTATTGCAATTTCCAAGTTTTTCGACAATTTTTTGTGGTTTTCCGATATTTTAGATTTTTTTTTAGGTTTTTGCTGGGATTTGAGTGCATTTCTGAGTCACTTCCTAATTCACTGAGTCATTTTGGGAATCAATGGGGGTATATTCTTTCAAATTTGGGTAGAAGCATGTGTTTTTGACCCAAAAAAACACAACTGCCCCACTCAGTAGATCTGTTGTGATTTTTTTCACTGTTTTCTTCTGATTTATTTTTACATTATATCACCTTTATTTTAGCATTTTGAAGGTTTATCAACTATTTTCCTGGTTTTCCGATTTTTCATGATTTTTGAGAGCATTCCTCAATCAATTCCTGTAGGTTTGTGGGCTTTTTTAAGGTACTTCCTGTTGATATGGAATCATTTTGGAAATGAACAGGAATATTTTTTGTCAAATTTTGGAAGAAGCATACATTTTTTTGGCATATAAACAAAAACAGACAACCAAACAAAAACAATCCTGCTTATGTGTACCTCAATCGTCTGATTTTCATTTTTGATGATGGGTTTTTTTTAACGTTTTTTTGACTTTTTTTGTGGTTTTTGATGGCATTTCTGAATCACTTGATGTAGATTTTGGGGCTCTTTCAGGGCACTTCCTGTTGATATTGAGTCATTTTGGGTATCAATTGGGATATTTTTGTCAAATTTGGGCGTATTTGGCACAAAAAAAACCCATGACTGCTCCACTCACCTGGTAGGACTGATAAATATGGTCTGATTTCTTTCAGTGTTCTCAGGATTAAAAAAAAAAAAAAAAAAAAAAAAAAAAAAAAATTAAATCACACTTTTTGGGACAATTTTCAGGTTTTTCAATTATTTTTTGCGGTTTTCTGATATTTTTTTTCTGTAGTTTTTGCTAGGATTTGAGGGCATATCTGAGTCACTTCCTATTGATTTTGTGGCTTTGTTGATAATGAGTCATTTTGGGCATCAATGGAGATATTTGGGTAGAAGCATGTGTTTTTGACAAAAAAAAAAAAAAAAAAATCAAGACCACAACAACCCCTACTCAGTAGGTCTGTTGTGATTTTTTTCACTGTTTTCTTAAGATTAAAAAATTTTTTTTTTACCTTTTATTACTTTTATTTTGGCAAGGTTTATCAACTATTTTTTGTGGTTTTTCATGTTTTTTGCTGGGATTTGAGGGCATTTTTGAGTCAATTCCTGTAGGTTTTGGGGCTTTTTAAAGGTATTTCCTGTTGATATTGAGTCATTTTGGAAATGAACAGGGATATTTTTTGTCAAATTTTGGAGGAAGCATACATTTTTTGGCATAAAAACAAAAACAGACAAACAAACAAAAACAATCCTGCTTATGTGTACCTCAATCGTCTGATTTTCATTTTTGATGTTTTTTTTGTTTTTTTTTTTACGTTATTTTTTATTTTATTTTTTTTTTACGTTTTTGTGGTTTGCAAATTTTTTAGATTTTTTGTGGTTGATATCTGAGTCACTTCCTGATGATTTTGGAGCTTTTTAAAGGCACTTTCTGTTGATATTGAGTCATTTTGGGCATCAATGGAGATATTTGGGTAGAAGCATGTGTTTTGGACAAAAAAAAAAAAAAAAAACAAGACCACAACAACCCCCACTCAGTAGGTCCGTTGTGATTTTTTCCCCACTGTTTTCTTAAGATGAAAAAAAAAAATCTTTTTTTTTTTTTAACCTTTTATCACTTTTATTTTGGCAAGGTTTATCAACTATATTTTTTTTTTTGGTTCTCTGATTTTTGTGGTTTTTCATGGTTTTTGCTGGGATTTGAGGGCATTTTTGAGTCAATTCCTGTAGGTTTTGGGGCTTTTTAAAGGTATTCCCTGTTGATATTGAGTCATTTTGGGAATGAATGGGGATATTTTTGCAGAATTTTGGTAGACGTGGCAAAAAAAATAAAAAAATAAAATAAAGACCCGTTCACCTGGTAGGTCTGGTAGCTGATGGCCATGCCGTATCTGCAGTACATGACGTAGTGCTCGCAGTTGTACCAGAGCAGACTGTAGGCCACGGCGCCCAGCAGCTTCTCGGCCCGCTCGGCCACCCGCTCGCCGTCCAGCGGCGGCTGCTTGCACACGTCGTCCGTGCGGTTGACGAGCACCGGCGACCCGTAGGCGAAGTCCCTCAGCGAGTCCACCCGCACGCTGGCCACCTTGGCCACCACGCCCAGAATCAGCCGCCGGTTGGTCACCGCCTCGCCCACCGCCGCCCGGTCGCGGGTGAGCGCCGGCAGAATGTCCGGGATCAGGTGGGCCACCCGCCCCTCGCCCAAGTAGATGCCGAAGTGCGTAAAGAGCGTCCGGGGGACCTCCAGGAGGTCGCCCCTCTTGAAGCGGGAGGCCTCGTACCCCGAGGAGGGCTCTTCCTTCTTTTCGCCGCCGCCGGCGAAGAAGAAGCTGAGGAGCTGGTAGAGGAACATGCTGGCTAGGACTCGCGTGTGCGTACGTGCGCGCAAGCCCCCGGTGGCGCTTTTATGGGCGAGGATTAGCCCGCCACCCCCCAAAAAAAGCTTTTTCTAAGAACTCCGTGGCCGCTCCGGAATGCGAAATCGGGGGTTCTTTCGTCAGGTATTAAGGTCGAGGCGGGAGCAAATCCTCCTTCCCCGTCCGTGCCGATAAACCGCTTTTGTTGGCCAAATCTCAGCGTTATTCAGCACAAAAAGGTGCTATGAAAAAAAATGACTGCACACATGTCATTTTAATGGCATTTGACACTCTATTCTGGCTGTCGTTATTCCACCCAAAAAGATTTGCATCAAAGGAACGCCCACTTTCCCCTCCAGCATTCTGTTTGTGACGTCACAATCAGAATTGAAGATCATAACAAGCTTTCTCATGCTGCGCTAGCTAGTGCTTGTTGACGCTAACGAGAGAACACGAGGCCTGTACTGGTGTTTTAGCAAACTTTAGACTACAGTGGTATGAAAAATGATCTGAACTAGGGCTGTCAAAATGATCGCGTTAACGGGCGTTAATTAATTTTTAAAAAAAAATTTGACGCAATTAACGCAGATGCCCCGCTCAGACAGATTTAATTGACAGTACAGTGAAACGCTCACTTGTTGTATTTTATGGAGTTTTGCCGCCCTCTCCTGGCGCTTGGGTGCGACGGATTTTATAGGTTTCAGCAACCATGAGCATTGTACAAGTAATTATTGACATCAACAATGGCGGGTTATTAGTTTATTTTTTGATTGAAAATTTTACAAATTTTATCAAAACGAAAACATTAATAGGGGTTTTAATATAAAATTTCTATAACTTGTACTAACATTTTTCAAGTCTTTCTATCCATGGATCGCTTTAACAGAATGTTAATAATGTTAATGCCATCTTGCTGATTTATTGTTATAATAAACAAATACAGTACTTATGTACCGTATGTTGAATGTATATATCCATCTTGTGTCTTATCTTTCCATTCCAACAATAATTTACAGAAAAATATGGCATATTTTATAGATGGTTTGAATTGCGATTAATTGCGATTAATTAATTTTTAAGCTGTAATTAACTCTTATTAAAAAATTTAATCGTTTGACAGCCCTAATCTGAACATTTTGGAATTTGTCAGATTTCTGCATGAAATCCCCATCAAATGTGATCTGATCTTTGTCAAAATCACACAGATGAAAATACAGTGTCTGCTTTAACTAAAACCACCCTAACATTTAAAGGTTTTCATATTTTAATGAGGATAACATGCAAACAATGACAGAAGGGAGAAAAAAATAAGTGAACCCTCTGCCTAAGGACACTTATAGAGCAATTGAAACCAATTTTTACCACACAATTTAAGTCAGGTGTGTGCCCAATCACCAGTGTTGGGCACATTACTTTAAAAAAAGTAATTAGTTACATTACTCACTACTTCTTCCAAAAAGTAACTGAGTTAGTAACTGAATTACTCTATAGTAAAAATGACTAGTGACCAGGGAAAGTAACTATTTCCGTTACTCTAAAAAAACTTTTTGGATGTCAAAGAATTTGAAATTTTCTGAGCAGTATTCGAGTAAGTAGAATAGAGAAGAACAGACAGGTCGGTAACTTGTTAGGTGCTTCCGCAGATTTGAATTGCTTACCACAGATGTCGACAAAAGCTTTGCCCCGGGACATCAATTACACATTACATGCAGGTTCTTTCCTTTATTTTCGACAAACTTGAAATAGTGTCTATATCTCCACCTCTTAAAGGACAATTTTTCTTCTGAATGCTTTGCCATCCCGACCCTGTGCATCTGTTTTGCCTGTGTGTGTTTGCCGCACGCGCTGTTCCGGTTTGCTTGTGAAATCACCGGCTCTGATTGGCTTACCACGACACATGACTCTAACCCTCAGCCAATCACAATCACTTCCATCGCATCTCTCGAGGGGCTGCATTCAGGTAGGCTAGTTTCCCGACAATTCACGTCACCTTCAAAGCGTCTGCCGTCCTCAAGATGGAAGCAGAATTATTGCTGGCTGACAGTGAGAGATGGGACGGGTCTTGTGCAGATACCAACAGGTTTTCTTCCAGAATGTTCCTGTATTTGGCTGCATCCATCTTCCCGTCAATTTTAACCATCTTCCCTGTCCCTGCTGAAGAAAAGCATGATGCTGCCACCACCATGTTTGACAGTGGGGATGGTGTGTTCAGGGTGATGAGCTGTGTTGCTTTTACGCCAAACATATCATTTTGCATTGTGGCCAAAAAGTTCCATTTTGGTTTCATCTGACCAGAGCACCTTCTTCCACATGTTTGGTGTGTCTCCCAGGTGGCTTGTGGCAAACTTTAAACCAGACTTTTTATGGATAACTTTGAGAAATGGCTTTCTTCTTGCCACTCTTCCATAAAGGCCAGATTTGTGCAGTGTACGACTGATTGTTGTCCTATGAACAGACTCTCCCACCTCAGCTGTAGATCTCTGCAGTTCATCCAGAGTGATCATGGGCCTCTTGGCTGCATCTCTGATCAGTTTTCTCCTTGTTTGAGAAGAAAGTTTGGAAGGACGGCCGGGTCTTGGTAGATTTGCAGTGGTCTGATGCTCCTTCCATTTCAATATGATGGCGTGCACAGTGGTCCTTGAGATGTTTAAAGCTTGGGAAATCTTTTTGTATCCAAATCCGGCTTTAAACTTCTCCACAACAGTATCTCGGACCTGCCTGGTGTGTTCATAATGCTCTCTGCACTTTAAACAGAACCCTGAGACTATCACAGAGCAGGTGCATTTATACGGAGACTTGATCACACACGGGTGGATTCTATTTATCATCATCGGTCATTTAGGACAACATTGGATCATTCAGAGATCCTCACTGAAATTCTGGAGTGAGTTTGCTGCACTGAAAGTAAAGGGGCCGAAAAATATTGCACGCCCCACTTTTCAGTTTTTTATTTGTTAAAAAGTTTCAATTATCCAATAAATGTTGTTCCACTTCACGATTGTGTCCCACTTGTTGTTGATTCTTGACAAAAAAATTAAATTTCATATCTTTATGTTTGAAGCCTGAAATGTGGCGAAAGGATGCAAGATTCAAGGGGGGCGAATACTTTTGCAAGGCACTGTATTTCAAGAAAATATGGAGGGTGCCACTACTGTGTGTACTCTTTTTGCTAAGCTGAGCTCGCATACCACGGTAGCACTTCGGCTATGAATGAACACTTGACGCGCCGTCACCCAGGTGTATTACGGAAGACAACAGGAAACAACAAGCTAGCGGATTGTAAGTCCATACAACTTTCTAACGATTTTTTTAAAAATTGGAAGTTGCCTTTATGTGCGTCGTATCAACGTGCATTTTTATTTAATAATAATAAATTTTAAAAATATATATATATCGCGCTAACGTGCGGTAAATAATTTTTTAAATTAATCACGTTAAATTATTTGACGCAATTAACGCACATGTCCCGCTCAGACAGTATTCTGCCTTTTGGTAAGTTTTACAGCAAGGCTTTTTGTGCTGTCTAACAGCGAACTCTTGTGGTCGCTTTGCGACATGGCTTATTGTTTTCTTGCCAGTTCAATATGGCTGCACGACATCACTGTTGTGCTTATATGATCCTTGGACAAGATTTGTCCGTAAGTATGGTTGTTGTAAAGTATGTACATATTATGTTAGTAAGCAAAATGTTCTATTTTTTGTATGAGACGCAAGAGTTCGCTGTTAGACAGCACAAAAAGCCTTGCAGTAAAACTTACCAAAAGGCAGAATACTGTCTGAGCAGGGCATGTGCGTTAATTGCGTCAAATATTTTAACGTGATTAATTTAAAAAATTAATTATCGCCCGTTAACGCGATGATTTTGACAGCCCTAATATATATATATATATATATATATATATATATATATATATATATATATATATATATATATATATATATATATATATATATATATCCTGTATATACATAACATAATAAAAATATATATGGGAACACAGTACTGGCCTGCTTACTGTAATCCATGACTGCACTAATGTTAGTTACTTTATATTTTAAAGTATTATTGTGTATATACATATAATGACTGCATCCACATATAGTCATTTTAAAAACGGGTAAAATAGATTATGACCGGATTTTTATGACCCTGTCAGTCAAAATGACAGACAACGAAAACGTCTAGCGCAACCTCTGCTTCAAATACAAATATATGTTCCATAACATAAGCCAATTAAGTAGTGGTGCTGTGAGATCCAAATTTAATATTTGGTATGACTTCCATGGACTTGAAGGACTGCATCCATGCGGTTTGGCAAGGATTCATTCAAGTCATCAGGAACATCAAAGAAAGCAGTCTTGCTAAAACTAAATTCCAACAGTTGGCGACCCCGACACGATTAGCCCAGACGACGGAGGGGATCGACGAGCGGCTGCAGAAGCGTCAACTGAAGGTGCACCTCCAAAAGGTAAAAAGACATTTGGTCATAATTTAAGGCGGGCAACGGTTGACTCGAAGCGACCCTCGACCATTTTTGTGTTTTGTCTAACGGCGATTGTTGCTTTCTTTTGAAGGGATTCAGAGAACTAGTTTGGTAAAATTAGTCTTACACTAATTTGGTAGTATTATAGATTTGTGCATGAAGTACAACATCCATTTTTGTAGTTTAGGCTGGCCAAATAAAAAGAAAAACAAAAAACAATAAAAGGACAAGTTTAGATTAGGAAGCGGGTGTCCCCTGAAACCAATTAAATTGCAAGAGGCTAACAATTGCCAGAACAGTGAAAATGGCTTCTACAGTGCTAATGGATAGCATGCTAGCAGAAATCTGCAGTTTATTCAGACTAACTGGCATTTACTTTCATAATGAAGTCATTTCTGTTAGTTTTTTTGGATGGATTTTTATACAGAATATGCTCTGATATCATTTTTTAAAAAATCATTTGCTGTACCATTACTACAGTAGGTTAGCTCATGTGCTAATGACTTATGCCAAGTCTTTTCTCCTACTAACAAAGCTAACATTTTTATTCATGCTCATGTCACCATTCATAAAACGTCCAATCCTGGCTGGTATTAACAGGCCCGTACATCCGAAATAGGACTGCTAAATGACTGCATTCAACAAACTTACCAGAGTAAAAAAGCTTCTTCTTCTATCGGTAGCCATCTTGGAAAGGGCGCTATGCACCAGTTCTTTTAAAGCTGCGTTTGTGACTGGCAGACATCTTCGGAAGGGTGACCAGTTTCTATATTTATATAACACAATCAGCAGAATTGGACTAAAAGTGACGGGAAAATACCCCTAAATCTACAGGAAGTGACCCAGAATTGCCCTGAAAATCAACATGAAATGATCCAAAATCTGCAGGAAATGCCTCTAGAATGCCCCAAGTCAATGGTAGAGAAAGAGTTAAATGTAAATTCTTGCATCAAGGAAGATCACACTCCGGTCAAGCTTGGTAAAATAACATTTTTATTATGTACACATTTTTACATGCTTCTTTTTGGTCCAGTGGTATGCACTAACCGGCCATCCACAGCGTGAAAGGGATGAGAATTGTGGGTAATGTAGTTGAGGCGACCGGGCCGCAAAAGAGCACGGAGAAGATTCCTATGATGGCCGTCACCAAGACACTGCGTTGATCTCGGATCAGACGTTTTACGTTCTCGCAAAACTGGAGGGAAGAACAACAACAACAAAAGCAACTTAACACTATTGATGACTAAGAGAAAAGTTTCTGGAAAAATGATGAGGCGATTTTTTGCTAACTCATTGGTTGCCATTGACACAGCTAGGCGTCCAGTCTTTGAAATGGTAAGGCATGGTAACAATTCTCGACCCAAAAAGAAGTATTTTGGGCTAATTATTCACTATTTTTGAACATCCATCCATCCATTATCTTCCGCTTAGTCCGGGGTCGGGTCGCGGGGGCAGCAGCTTTAGCAGGGAAGCCCAGACTTCCCTCTCCCCAGCCACTTCAGCCAGCTCAGATATTTTTGAACAAGAATTTCTCTTTTTTCATTCAATAATTTGCTATTTAAGATATTAACCAAAATTTGGACGAAAGTTTTTATCATTTTTTCAAAAGATTTACTTTTTTTAAAAAAAATGTTTTTCCCCCAAATTAATTATTTTCTTCACCAAATTTTTTTAAACTTACATTTTTCCAAAAATTACATGTTTCTCTCAAAAATTTACAATTTTTAATTCAAACCTTTACCATTTTTTCTCAAAAATTTACAATAAAAAATTGTTTTTTTTCTAAAAAATGTGCAATGTTTTCCTCAAAAAATCATTTTTTTATCCCCCTAAAAAATTTTTTCTCAAAAATTATAATTTTTATTTCAAAATGTTACCACATTTTCCTCAAAAATTTACAATTTCTGCAAATATTGAAAAAAATTCTCAAAAATGTGCAATTTTCTTTCCCAAAAATTAATTTTCTCTTCCCAAGAAAGCTTTTTTAAATTAATATTTTTCTCCAAAAATTTAAAATAAAAAAAAAATAGCATTTTTTTCTCAAAAATGTGAAAAAGTTTCCCCAAAAGTTAAATTACTCTTCCCAAAAAAGTTTCATTTACATTTACCCCCCCAAATTTTTTTCTCAAAAATTTACAATTTTTATTTTAAAACGGTACCCCTTTTTCCTTAAAAATTACATTTTTTTTTCAAAAACTGAACATTTTTTTCGCTAAAAATGTGCAAATTGTTTTTCCCCAAAATTCTTTTTTTCTTCCAAATATTTAAGTTGACATTTTTTCCAAATATTAAAAAAAATCTAACAAATAAACAATTTTTTTTATTCAAAACTATACACATTTTCTCAAAAATTTACCTTTTCCCAAAATTTAGTTTTTCTCTCAAAAATTTACAATTTTTATTTCGAACCTGTACCATTTTTTCTCAAAATTTTACAATAAAAAAATAGCATTTTTTTTTCTAAAAAATGTGTAATTTTTTCCCCTCCCCTAAATCTTTTTATTTATATTTTTTTTCCCCAAAAATTGCATTTTTTCTCAAAACTTACAATTTCTATTTCAAAATTTTACCACTTTTTCCTCAAAAATGTGCAATTTCTGCAAAAATGGAAAAATTCTCAAAATATGTGCAATTTTCTTTCCCAAAAATTAATTCTCTTCCCAAAAAAGTGTTTTTTCAATTTAATTTATATTTTTTCTCAAAAATTTACAATTTAAGAAAAAAATAGCATTTTTTTTCTCAAAAATGTGAAAGTTTCCCCAAAAATTAAATTTCTCTTCCCCAAAAAGTTTTATTTACATTTTTTCCAAAAATTATTTTTTCCTCAAATATTTACAATTTTTATTTTAAAACGGTACCACTTTTTCCGGAAAAAAAATTTTCATTTTTTTTCACAAATTGAACCATTTTTTTCCTTAAAAATGTGCAAATTGTTTTCCCCCAAAATTCTTTTTTTTTTCTTCCAAATATTTAAGTTGACATTTTTTCCAAATATGAAAAAAAAATCTAACAAATAAACAATTTTTTAATTCAAAACTATACAAATTTTCTCAAAAATTTTTCTATACCTTTTCCCAAAATGTAGTTTTTTTTCTCAAAAATTTACAATTTTCAATTCATTTTTTTTCCAAAACTGCCCCCCCCAAAAAATTCAATTTTTTTTTAACCAAAAAAAAAAAAAATTGTTTTGTTTTTCCCCCAGTTTTTGAAGTTTTGAGTATTTAAGTAAATAATATAAACTGCCGCCCAAAAAATACACTATTTTCTTCACAAAATGTAACAGTTTTAAACAAAAACATACTTTTTTTCAACAAAAATGTACTATTTTTGAGCAAAAAATGACCCCCCCCCCTTTTTTTTTTTTTTTTTAAATTTTCATTCAGTTTTCTTAAATTTTTTTTGGGGGGGGGGGGGGGATTCTCTTTCCACCTACTATACTTTTATCACTACAGTGGCAGTTAATGAACACTGCTATTCCTAGCCCTCCCACAGATTGGACGTCTATCACTGTCATTATCAGCCAATAGGTTAAAAAAAATAAAATTTGTTCTTCAATAATGCACCAATTAGTTTGTCATGAATAGACGTCCAATCCATTTGATGCGGGAGGGTGACAGCGTTCGTCCATTCGCCCTCCCACTTTAAATTGATCGGACGTTTATCACCGTCAGTGACAGTAAAAAAAAAACCGTTCATTTTAATGTCAAAGCAATGAGTTCGATGGGAAGGTCGCGGCGAGGCGCAATTAAAATTGGGATGTTGTTTTTTGCGGCATGCATTTGCACTGAATTTGATAAGACAGAGTTACCCGTTCGGTCTGTCGGCTGACACCGCGTCCATATCTGCAGCGGGTGACAAAGTGCTCGCAGTTGTTCCACAGCAGACTGTAAGGGAAGCCGCCGAGCGAAAGCTCCGCCCGGCGCGCCGCTACCTCCCCGGCTTCCTCGCCTCCGCGATCGACCAGGATGCGGGAGCCGTAGGCAAAGTCCTCCAGGGTGTCCACGCGCACCGAGGCGCGCCGGCACAGACACCCGGCGATCAGCCGGGCGTTGCTCACCGCCGAGGCCAGACGCCGCCGGTCGGCGGTGAGGGCCGGGAGAATGTCCGGGATCAGGTGCGCCACCCGCCCGTCGCCCAGGTACACGCCGAAGTGGGTGAAGAGCGTGCGGGGTACCTCCAGGAGATCGCCCCGGCGGAGGAGCGGCGGCGGAGGAGGCGCGGCGGGACGCTCGCGCGCATGCGCCGAGCCCAAAAACAGCACTCGGACTTTGCAGAGGAGGGAAAGTTTCTCCACTAGGAACGCGAATAGGTTGATCATGTTGACTCTCTCACGCGCATATTGCTGGCGTGGGATTTGCTCCTTTATATTAGGAATGGAACGCCCACCCGCGGATGCTTAATCACGTGAGCTCACGTTGAGAATCAAATGGTGGGATTATCGCAAAAATGAAACAAAAAAAAATCTGAACTTTTTTAACGTCTAGTATAGAGATAAATTCACTGGTGGGAGAGTGCTTCTTGACCAGAAGGGGGAAGGGAGGGTTGGCAGCGAATGAACGAACATTCACTGTTAGTGACAAACTCATTTCAATGGTGTACCGTACGCAACATGTCAGTTTTGCTCATTAGTATTCATGATGTTAGCAACTGTTGCTAGGGGGGTCAAGCTCGTGTTTGTCCTTAATGCTAAATACATATAAATAGTGTACGAACGAGATGCTTACTGAGCTAAACCTAACAATTCTGTCCGAAAATGATGCCAAATTCACTGGTAAAGATGTGGAAAAACATACAAATGTTCAGTTAAAGAGATGGCTGGAGTGTCGAGGGCTAAAAAAGAGCCAAGCCGACTTAGTCTAGCCTTAGCTTTTTTATCAAAACCTTTTTCTTACACCACTGACATTCTCCTGTTCTATCCTATCTATCCTTTACCACCATATGCCCTGTCTTTCTTATATATTATATCCTCCGGTTGTCTTCCGTCACTGACCGTTCTTGGGGGTAATTTACATTGCTATTTTTGTGTGGCGATTGCAAATGCTACTCAGTGACAGACAACCAACACTTTTAATTTTTTTCATTAATCACAAATCTTAATTATAAAATTTATTTACACTTACCTCATTGCTAAAGTTGTAAAGGTAACAACAGTGGCAGTCAGATACCGTTTTAACTTTTTTCAGGTCATTAATTGTCAGACAGAAGCAGCACGGCAAAACGCCACACTAAAAAATAAGTAAAAATATCAAAATGGCTTACCTCTTGGGGCAGGCAATGGATCAGAATTGGGGATCTGTAGGACCATGGACCCCAACAAAATGTGCATATGAAAGTGAATGGCTTCAACCTGCTGGTGTTAAACTGGCCTGTTGGACGTCCGCGCAAGTTGATCCATTGTTCACATTTTTTCCTCCGAGTTTATGGTTTCAGGAAACGTATGAAGAAAACATCCTTTATTTGTCGTAATGTCCAGAGTCGTTTCTACAAGTTCCATAGCAGCAGAGTCGATCGGCATGTTCTTTTTTGAAAAATTACCAGAGAAAACAAGCAGAAACAACATGGATTGTATGCGAGGCCGTGTCTATGATGACTCACTTCCGCGTTACGATGACGACATCACAGTCTAAAAATAGCATCCGTGCGGAATTGATGACAGTAGCACGACAATAGCTTTTATGAACCCTACGAAAATGGCCTCAGAGCGGCCATGTTAGTAGGGGCAACATTCCCATCAAAGTGCCAATGCATAATTCACATTGAAATGAAGTCGTCACTAAAATTTATTTCATCAATGTCAGAGCATCTTATATTGACTTTATTGACATCCATTGATGGTGCGAAACTTCCTAATTTTCAGTTTTACTTTTTAATGCACAATTTTTCCGCTATCTACCTACATATAACTTAAAAAATATATATTTAGGATTTTCACGTTTTTTTAGTTTTATTTTTCAATACAGTGATATTTACTGTGCTTTCCCACCTATCTTTTTAAATGAAAAGAGCAAAACAAAAATCAATAATAATAATTTAAAAAAAAGTTTTTTCTAACCCTAATAAATGAATAAAAATGGGAAATAAACATTTTGTAAAAAATATATTAGGGCCGTCAAAATTATCGCGTTAACGCGCGGTAATTAATTTTTTAAATTAATCACGTTAAAATATTTGACGCAATTAACGCACATGTCCCGCTCAGACAGTATTCTGCCTTTTGGTAAGTTTTACAGCAAGGCTTTTTGTGCTGTCTAACAGCGAACTCTTGTGGTCGCTTTGCGACATGGTTTATTTTTTTCTTGCCAGTTCAATATGGCTGCACGACGTCTCGGGCTGACGCCTACGTTGTAATGTTGTGCTTATATGATCCTTGGACAAGATTTGTCCGTAAGTATGGTTGTTGTAAAGAATGTACATATTATGTTAGTAAGCGAAATGTTCTATTTTTTGTATGAGACGCATTTTGTTTATGTTTAGTGAACCTGTATAGCGTGCTAAGCTAACGTTGTTGCTAATGCAATGCTTGTGTACTTTTTTTTTTTTTTTGTAGTTTTATGACGGTCTAAAGAGGACAATGGTTTGAGGCTATTTTATTAATAAATCAGATGAAAAAGGAAGAAGTCTGATTATTAAGGCGTCGTTCACTAGCTGTCTAGCTTTGGAAAAAGTAGACGCTTTGATAAACAGTGTAAAACAGTGTATCAAATACTTGTTCTCCCCACTGTATATATCCATCTTGTGTCTTATCTTTCCATTCCAACAATTTATTTTACAGAATATATATATAATTTACAGAAAAATATGGCATATTTTATAGATGGTTTGAATTGCGATTAATTACGATTAATTAATTTTTAAGCTGTAATTAACTCGATTGAAAATTTTAATTGTTTATTTTAGAAGTCGATTAATTGATGAATTAGTTAGTTCGAATAATCGAGTAATCGGATAAGGAGCATAAAAAATTAAAACACCTGAGCTGAGCCTCAAACAGTATCAAAAACTAAATAAATGAGGGTCTATGTACAGCAAAAGAAAAATTGTAAAAAGCTGCTATCTCAAATGCTATAAGATGCTAACTTTTTTTACAATGCCTCTTAGACAAATGGTTCAGATACATATTCCCACAAAAAAGCGGCTAAATATATCTATAAACTAATTTATGAATGCATTAAAAACATTAGATCAAACAAAAAATTGCATTAAAGCTTACATTTGTCTTAACAGGGAGCACTTGGATTCAGCCATGTAAAATGAGGCAGATCAAAGGGCAGTGTATCCACCCTGATCAATAAAACGAAATGCAAACACTTTCAAAATAAACCATTACAACATCATTTTAATTAAACGACTACTCGAAGCAACAAAATTGAATTCGAATATTTTTTTATTAATCGAATCCTCGAGTTAACCGTTGCAGCACTAATATATATACATACATATATATATAAATTGGGTATTTTTGACCGTTTTCCCCAATTTTTCCATTTTATTTAGAAAAATGAACAGCTAATATTCCAAAACAAACTTTTAAAAAGTGTCAACAACAACAAAAAAACACAAACAACGAGACCCAGAGTGCGAGCGAAAACACGCAGCCGCGAATTACGCCCACTTTTCATTCATCCCGTTTGTTGTACCCAAACAGGAATAAACCAGAATGAGGAATAGGAGGGAAAAGAGGAGGGTTGTTCCGAGCTTCCCTTTTCTTAAAGCCTGCACGCATTCCTTAATTTTTGTTGTTGTTGTCCAGATGAGCTCAATCCTATTTGCTCACGGTTTCGTGACCCACATACTAGAAATGAGGAGGGGTGACCAGATCCCAAGATGTTTTGGAAAGTTTAAAAAGCAGTGGTGGAATGTATGAAGTACTTTTACTTAAGTACAGAAAGTGTAATTGAGTACTATGAAATGAAGTCGTACTTTTTTCTTATACTTCACTACAATTTACAGCACATATTTGTACTTTTTACTCCACTACGTTTCAAATTGTCGAGCACAAGGGGCAGCAACATGAGTGCAAGCAAGATTATACAGGTGAACAAGATATTGATCAACAAAAACCAATAGCGAGAGCAGCGTGCCTTTAGATAGATGCTGGAAACTCTTGTCAAGTAGGTGGGGGTATGCACCTGAAAGTTGCTTGCAATCTGCCATTAAGCTAAATTTTGGAGTTGTTTGAGCTTGTTCAAGTGTATATGACACCTAACCTGAAATCTTTAATAGCTTTATTATTGGAATTAAAATCATATTTTGAGACAATTCAACTATATAAAATAATTTGGCAAAACACATATGACTGTTTAGCTCCTCTTGTCATCATAGCACTCCAGTGCCTCCATTTTGGTAATGACATCACTTGGTGAAGTATTTAGCATTGAGTCCAAAGGAGCGTTTTTCAGCGATTCTGGTTCAAGTGTAGATTTTTTTCCAACAGATATTGTTGATATAGAGGAAGTATGTGACATACAGTCATAAACAGTGGACTGAAAAAGTATCTGTACCTTTTGGAATTTCTCACAATCCTGCATAAAATCTTTGTCAAAATCCCACAGATGAAAAAACAGTGTCTGCTTTAACTAAAACCACCCAAACATTTATAGGTTGTCATATTTTATTGAGGATAGTATGCAAACAATGACAAAAGGGGGACAAATAAGTAAGTGAACCATCACATTTAATATTTTTGTGCCCCCGCCCCTTTTGCAGCAATAACTTTATCTAGACGCTTCCTGTAGCTGTCTGGCACATAGATCAGGACTAATCTTGGCCCATTCTTCTCTACAAAACTGCTTTAGTTCAGTCAGATACCTGGGATGAATCACTGTCTTTAGGTCATGACACAGCATCTCAATGGGGTTTAAGTCTAGACTTCGACTTGGCCACTCCAGAACGTGTATTTTGTTCTTCTGAAACCATTATGAAGTTGATTTACATCCGTGTTTTGGATCATTGTCTTGTTGCAGCATCCATCCTCTTTTAAGCTTCAACTGTCTGACAGACGGCCTCAGGTTTTCCTGCAAACCTTTTGAATTCATTCTTCCATTAATGATTGCAATTTGTCCAGGCCCTGACGCAGCAAAACAGCCTCAAATCATGATGCTCCCTCCACCATGCTTCACCATGGGGAAGAGGTGTTGATGTTGGTGAGCTGTTCCATTTTTCCTCCACACATGACATTGTGTGTTACTCCCAAACTATTCAGCTTTGTTTCATCAGTCCACAAAATGATTTGCCAAAACTTCTGTGGAGAGTTCAAGTGCCTTTTTGTGAACTCGTACAATGTTATTTTAGAACAGTAGTGGCTTCCTCCGTGGAGTCCTCCAATGAACACCATTCTTGGCCATAGTTTTACATATAGTTGAGATATTGGACTGTGCCAGTGATTTCTATGAGTCTTTAGCAGACACTCTAGAGTTCTTTTTTACCTCTCTGGGTATTCTGCGCTGAACTCTTGGTGTCATCTTTGGTGGACGGCCACTCCTTGGAAGAGAAGCAACAGTGCCAAACTGTCTCCAGTTGTAGACAACTTCTCTGACTGTCGATTGATGAACATCCAGACTTTTAGAGATGGTTTTGTATCCTTTCCCAGCTTTATACAAATCAACAATCCTTGATTGCAGGTTTTCAGACAGCTCTTTTGACCGAGCCATGATGCACATTACACAATGCTTCTCATCAAGACATTTCTTACCAGGTGTGTGTTTTATAGTGGGCAGGGCAGCTTTAAACCACTCATCAGTGTTTGGGCACACACCTGACTTAAATTGTTTGGTAAAAATTGGTTTCAATTGCTCTTTAAGTCTCCTTAGGCAGAAGGTTCACTTATTTTTTCAAAAATAAAATATGAAAACCTATAAATGTTTGGGTGGTTTTAGTTAAAACAGACACTGTATTTTCATCTGTGTGATTTTGACAAAGATCAGATCACATTTGATGGTGATTTTATGCAGAAATGTGAGAAATTCGGTCTTTCTGGATGTTTTCTACAGGCCTGTTTACAACAACATAATAAAACCCTAAAATTATGGCTTTTAGTTTTGGTGTGCCACCCCAAGATTTTATGGACCCATTTGCCCATCTATGAAAAATTTCTGGAGGTGCCACTGAAGCCCAGAGAGGCTAATCGCGAGGAATGGGACAAATCTAATTTTTAATGCGCGCTAAACATAATTAACGGTGTTCATTTGGGAGTTAACTAGTGTATTTATTATGATTTATCTTCTGGATGTTTTGTGGCAGATGGTGCGTTGTCCCTCGACGATAAAACAATATTGACTTTCAATATTGACATATGTTTGGTCTTTTATTGCTCATAAAACAAGTTCATTCAGAGTTCTTTGCGTCATTTTCTGTATTTCGTGAGTTCATTTTCAAGTTAGCGAGCAGACCGTGTCAAAGGTGGGCAACGTTTGTTGTTGTTTTTTTAAGTGTGAACAAGAGGCTTTTTCTCCGGCCGTCACGCCGGCTTCAGCTGAGGAGATTTAGCTTGACTTAGCTTAGCTTAGCGTCCGCGACCGACGCTTGAACCCGGAGACGGACGGCGACCTTTGTCCCGCTCGTGTTGGCACACTTGACCGTAGCTGATTGTGTTTCGGGGGCGTAGGCGGGAAGTGACCCAAATTGTACAGGAAGTGACCTGGGAATGCCTTAAAATCAACAGAAATTTACCCAAAATACATCCAAAGTGACCTGTAAGGGCCCTGAAACCAACAGGAAGCCACCTAAAATCAGTTGTAAGTTACTTATAAGTGTCCCAAAACCAACAGAACGTGTAGTAAGTGACCCAGAATGAACATGAAGTGGCCTGGGAATGCCTTTTAATCACGAACTGACCCAAAATCATCAGAAATGGATCTGAAACCAACAGAAAGTGACCTGGAAATGTCTCAGAATCAAAAGGAAGAGACCCAGAAACACCCTAAACTTAAAAGGAAATGATCCAAAACAAACAGAAATTGACCCAAAATGTACATGAAGTAGCCTGGCAATGCCTTTTAATCACTGACGGACCCAAAATCAACAGAAAGTGAACCAAAACCAAAAGAAAGTGACACAGAAATTGACCCTAAATATACATGAAGTGGCCTGGGAATGCCTTTTACTCACAAAGTGACCCAAAATCAACAGAAAGTGATCTGCAAATGCCTCTAAAGCAACAGGAAGTGACCCTGAAACACCCTAAACCTAAGACAAAATGATCCATATGCATAGAAATTGAGCCAAAATGTACATGAAGTGACCTGGAAATGCCTCTGAATGAACAGGAAATGACCCAGAAAGACCCTAAAACTAAGGAAAAAGGATCCAAAGTTTACAGAAATTAAACCAAAATGTACATGAACTGGGCTGGGAATGCATTTCAATTACAAAGTGACACAAAATTAAGAAAAAAAAAAAAAAAAAAAACACACAAAAAAAAAACCACCCAAAAAAAACATCGATCTGACACCAAAACAAAGTGACCTGGAAATGTCTCAAAATACAGGAAGCGATCCAGAAAGACCCATAACTTCAAGGGAAATGATCCAAAATGTACAGAAATTGACCCAAAATTTACATGAAGTGGCCTGGGAATGCTTTTGACTCACAAAAGGACCCAAAATCAACAGACAGTGACCTGGAAATGCCTGGAAATCAACAGGAAGGGACCCGGAAACACCTAAACGTAAGAGTAAATGATCCAAAATGTACAGAAATTGACCCAAAATGTACATGAAGTGGGCTGGGAATGCATTTTAATTACAAAGTGACACAAAATAAAAAAAAAACATTGATCTGACACTGAAACAAAGTGACCTGGAAATGTCTCAAAATACAGGAAGCGACTCAGAAAGACCAATAACGTAAAAGGAAAGAATCCAAAATGTACAGAAATGGACCCAAAGTGTACATGAAGTGGCCTGGGAATGCCTTTGAATCACAAAAGGACCCAAAATCAACAGACAGTGACCTGGAAATGCCTGGAAATCAACAGAAAAGGACCCAGAAACACACTAAATGTAACAGTAAATTATCCAAAATGTACAGAAATTGACCCAAAATGTACATGAAGTGGGCTGGGAATACCTTTTAATCACAAACGGACCCCAAATCAAAAGAAATTGACCTGGAAATGCCTCGAAAGCAAAAGGAAGTGTTCCGGAAACACCCTAAACTTAAGAAGAAATTATCCAAAATGTACAGAAATTAACCCAAAATGTACATGAAGTGGCCTGGGAATATGTTATAATTACAATGTGACAAAATTAACAGAACTCGATCTTAAACCAACAGAAACTGACCTGGAAAAAGCCTCAAAATAAACAGGAAGTGAACAACAAACAGTTGTCAACAGCAGCCGATGAGTTAACAGTGAAGTGACCTGAAAATCAATAGCAAGTGACTAAGAAGCTACAGCGGGAAAGCATCCCGACATATCCAATTTCGCCAGAAATGGTATCTTCAAGTGGAGCCATTTGCCATGTGTTTGTCAGACTTCAAGTTTGTTTTGCGGCTTTTAGGAGTTCACACGTGTGTCACGGCGGGGGAGCCTCCAAAAGTTTGGATGAGTCAAGAGCGGAGGCCTGCGAGCGCGAGGGTTCAGCCAGAAGTTAGCAAAAGCGGCCAACCCGGACGCTTTCCATCTGTGTGCTGACAAAGAGGCCGGTTCACCTCAAGTTCACGCTCGCCGTCCGTCTCGGGTCGGGGTCTGTCTTGAATACATTTTTTAAAATTTTGTGAAAAAATATTCAAAATCATTATGGAATTGACTCTTTGTGGGTTAGTGGGCAGCCATTCAAACGGATAACCTTTAACCCTTTCTTTGAAAAGGGACTATTTTTGCTCAATAAAAATAACTAAATTTCAGTTTTCGGTAATTTAGCGACGCCAGTGGATAAAAGCGGTAGTGTTTTGACACAAATGAAACAAGCGGTCATGTCCCAAGAGCCCGAGTGCTCTCTAGTGGAGCTAAACAAATTTCCTACCATGAAACGAAAATGATTCCGGGTCATTTTTTATAAGGTGCCTTTTGTACGTAACGAAAGGAGACATTTTGTGCTGAAGTTCAGCCTTTGCTAGCATAATGGTGAACATGCCTTTGGATACTTGATGAGAAATCTATCATTTTACAAATAAACCTTTTGAAATGATTCAATTTCTTGGATATATAGCTTTAACAGAGTTATGAATGTACGTCATAAAACTGCAAAATCAGATTTTTAAAGGAAGTCAAAGATCAAACTGCTTACTACAGTTGAATTTCCCGCTACTGATGTGACGTGTTGCGATGCTGCATTCATGTGCTCTCATAATTATGGAAAATACCACTCGTCGAGTGGAAAATTGACTGTTGTGAACGCCTCCTCAAGTCGTATTTTCTAATGGAAAACTGGGACGAAGCGGAAGTGCTTTGGTAGAAATTAAACGGTAGCCGTCATGTCAGAAGAGCACGAGTGCCCTCTAGGGGAGAAAAACATATTTCCTATCATGAAATGAAAACGGATGTTGGGTCGGAGTGGACCTTTTGTGCTAAAGTGCAGCCGTTGCTAGCATAATAGCTAACATGACTTTGGGTACTTGATGAGGAATGTATCATTTTACAAAATAAACCATTTCGAAATGATTCAGTAGCAAAGTTATGATCAACCAAATGGAACGTACTTCATAGAACTGCAAAAGTCCAATTTTTAAAGAAGGATATACATCTAGTGATTACCACAGTTGAATTTCCCGCCACTGGTGTGATGGAACGCTGCCTTCATGTTATGTTGTTATTAAGGTAAATACCACTTGTTGAGTGGAAAATTGCATGTCCCAAGAGCACGGGTGCACTCTAGTGGAGAAAAACACACTTTCTATTAGTGGTAGCCAAACTCCGATCCTCAAGGGCCCCTATCCATCTTGTTTTCCATGTCTCCCTCCTCCAACACACCTGACTCAAATAATCGGGATCCTTATCAGGCTCCTGCAGAGCTTACTGATGAGCTGATCATTTGATTCAGGTGTTTTAAAGGAGGGAGACATGGAAAACAAGATGGATAGGGGCCCTCGAGGACCGGAGTTGGCTACCCCTGCACTAAAGGCACATCAACAGATAATGAAATACATTTAAGCAACCTGTGGCCTATACTACGAAGCCGGTTTTCTGGCTTAGCAGGGTAACTTCGAGAGTAACTTTATCACGTGCGACGTTAAGTTCGCGGCTATGCGAGACTACGAAAGGTGGATATGTTGGAACCGAGAAGTGTTGCCATGGCAACACACGCCACACGCCAAACCTGGTTGTGTCAGAGTTAGATCTTGCTTAACATCAGGATTCCAATTAACCACGCTCTATTTAAACAGCACTCCTCCGCGGACGTGTCAGCGTACTTGGACGACCCATACGACATTGGCGCGTGGATTGTGAGGGGCTCTCTCCGGAGGGCACGGGTATTTCGGGACCGCCAGAATCCGCTGGCGTACCCGGACGATGTACTCCACGAAAGATATAGATTTTCAGCTTAGGGAATTCTTTACCTGTGACAAATGATCGAGGCGGACGTCACTAATGTAACCCGCCGAGTCAGGCCCTCACAACCGCGCAGCTGTGTGCCTGTCCGTGCGCTCTTTTGCTAGGGACAAAATATATATTCCATCTGTGATGCTGAATACCTGCGTAAGAACACTGTATGCCGTGCGATTCGGAGTGGGGTATGGAAACGCTTCAAATTGATTGTTAAAATCGCTGAATGTAAACGAATGCGGAGCATTGCTCTCATACAAGAAATATATTTAACGAACTTTCCAGCGTTATTTCGTTGTGTAAATGCAGTTATAATAATCATAGAAAAATATAGACTATTTAAACATTGAGAAAACTTGCGTTTTTTTCTGCCAACTCGAAGAGATTAAATTGTCAAATCCACTGATAGGACAGACGCACAAATATAAAAGACATAAATGTTTATTGAATATGCACCTTACAGTCTTGTTTAACTGTGAAAATTCGTTACAAAAGACGGGCTTTAATTTACGCAACAACACATGGCATCCCGCATTTCCTTCTTCTCCTTGAGTCCTCACAAATATAACATTTTTTTTTTTTTTTTGGGTCGGGCTTGGGCCTGCAAATCAAGTTGATTGATCGGACTCGGGTCGGGCTGGATTTTTTAGCCCCAAACTAAAAAAAAGAACATACGTATTCATACAGTCAAGGGGACTAAACATACAATCATCCTGCTTCATGTGGTGATGCGCGATAAATTATTTCTTACTGTTAACGTACCAAATCTTCTTTTATTGTCCTAACAGCAGGCTTTATTTCTTTTGATGGACATAAGTAAACTGGCATATTGACGCATTCACAAATCACACGATCTGTAAATTCGCTGTCAATAGACCCGTCGCACTCTACTCGCCGAATCGGTGTTGGATTTCGCGGTGAGGGTGGATTTTAATCATCGCGCATTCCTCCTCCGTGAAGTAAGGTGCCCGTGCCATCGTCACAAGTTGTGTTTGACTCTGGTCTCCGCCCCCTTTTATGTGAACGCGCAGTAACTCTGACTGGGTTGACACAGGTTCGACTAATCAACCTCATAATCAGCGTCGTAGCACCGATTGACCACAAACTAGACAACCAGGTTTTGTCAACTCCGGTTACCCGCTAGTAAACTGGATTACTTCTGGGGAGGTTGAACTCTGTTCGTAGTATAGGCCACTGGTGCGCAACAGAAACAATCTGGTAAACATTAGCATTATATAGCATTTAAGCTAGCAGACTTTTGCTATGCAAGTTAGCCAATTGTTGTAAACATTAGCATTATATAGCATTTCAGCTAGTAGACTTTTGCTATGTAAGTTAGCCAATTGTTGTAAACATTAGCGTTAGATAGCATTGAAGCTAGCGGACTTTTGCTCTGCAAGTTAGTCAAATGTTGTAAACATTAGCAATATAAAGCACTTAAGCTAGTGAACTTTTGCCAAGCAAGTTGGCCAATTACAACAATGCATAGCAAAAGTTCGCTAGCTTAAATGCTATATAATAGCCCATTCTTGCATTGTTGCAAATGGCCAAGTTGCATGGCAAAAGTTCACAGGTTTAAATGCTATATAATGCTAATATTTACAACAGTTGGCTAACTTGCATAGCAAAAGTCCACTAGCTTAAATGCTATATAGTGTTAATGATAAGTGCGCACAAGAAACGATCTGGTAAACATTAGCATTATATAGCATTTAAGCTAGTGAAGTTTTGCTATGCAAGATAGCCAATTCTTGTAAACATTAGCATGATATAGCATTTAAGCTAACTGACTTTTGCTATGTAAGTTAGCCAAATAGTTAATTTTAAACATTAGTATTATTTAGCAGATAAGCTAGTGAACTTATGCATAGCAAAAGTTCACTAGCTTAAATGCTATATAATAGCCAATTCTTGCATTGTTGCAAATGGCCAAGTTGCGGAGCAAAAGTTCACTAGTTTAAATGCTATATAATGCTAATGTTTACAACAGTTGGCTAACATGCATAGCAAAAGTCCGCTAGCTTAAATGCTATATAATGCCAATGCTAAGTGCGCACAAGAAACGATCTGGTAAACATTAGCATTATATAGCATTTAAGCTAGTTAAATTTTGCTATGCAAGATAGCCAATTCTTGTAAACATTAGCATGATATAGCATTTAAGCTAACTGACTTTTGCTATGTAAGTTAGCCAAATAGTTAATTTTAAACATTAGTATTATTTAGCATATAAGCTAGTGAATTTATGCATAGCAAAAGTTCGCTAGCTTAAATGCTATATAATAGCCAATTCTTGCATTGTTGCAAATGGCCAAGTTGCGGAGCAAAAGTTCACTAGTTTAAATGCTATATAATGCTAATGTTTACAACAGTTGGCTAACATGCATAGCAAAAGTCCGCTAGCTTAAATGCTATATAATGCCAATGCTAAGTGCGCACAAGAAACGATCTGGTAAACATTAGCATTATATAGCATTTAAGCTAGTTAAGTTTTGCTATGCAAGATAGCCAATTCTTGTAAACATTAGCATGATATAGCATTTAAGCTAACTGACTTTTGCTATGTAAGTTAGCCAAATAGTTAATTTTAAACATTAGTATTATTTAGCATATAAGCTAGTGAATTTATGCATAGCAAAAGTTCGCTAGCTTAAATGCTATATAATAGCCAATTCTTGCATTGTTGCAAATGGCCAAGTTGCGGAGCAAAAGTTCACTAGTTTAAATGCTATATAATGCTAATGTTTACAACAGTTGGCTAACATGCATAGCAAAAGTCCGCTAGCTTAAATGCTATATAATGCCAATGCTAAGTGCGCACAAGAAACGATCTGGTAAACATTAGCATTATATAGCATTTAAGCTAGTTAAGTTTTGCTATGCAAGATAGCCAATTCTTGTAAACATTAGCATGATATAGCATTTAAGCTAACTGACTTTTGCTATGTAAGTTAGCCAAATAGTTAATTTTAAACATTAGTATTATTTAGCATATAAGCTAGTGAATTTATGCATAGCAAAAGTTCGCTAGCTTAAATGCTATATAATAGCCAATTCTTGCATTGTTGCAAATGGCCAAGTTGCGGACAAAAAGTTCACTAGTTTAAATGCTATATAATGCTAATGTTTACAACAGTTGGCTAACTTGCATAGCAAAAGTCCGCTAGCTTAAATGCTATATAATGCTAATGTTTACCAGATCGTTTCTTGTGCGCCTATATAGCATTTAAGCTAGTGAAGTTTTGCTATGCAAGATAGCCAATTGTTGTAAACATTAGCATGATATAGCATTTAAGCTAACTGACTTTTGCTATGTAAGTTAGCCAAATAGTTGATTTTAAACATTTGTATTATTTAGCATATAAGCTAGCAAACTTTTGCTTTGCAAGTTAGCTAGTTGTTGTAAACATTAGCATTATACAGTATTTAAGCGAGAGGACTTTTATTATGCAAGTTAGCCAATTGTTGTAAACATTAGCATTATATAGCATTTAAGCTAGCAGACTTTTGTTATGCATGTTAGCCAAATGCAACACTGCAACAATTGGCTAACTTGCATAGCAAAACTCCACTAGCTTAAATGCTATATAATGCTAAGTTTGACCAGATAGTTTATAGTGCGCACCAGATTGCTTAAATTTTTTTCATTTCTGTCGATGTCCCTTTAGGGGTTCCGTAACAGTAGACACAAAGAGAAGGGACACCTGCATTATATAGCATTTAAGCTAGCAGACTTTTGCTATGCAAGTTAGCCAATTGTTGTAAACATTAGCGTTATATAGCATTGAAGCTAGCGGACTTTTGCTATGCAAGTTAGTCAAATGTTGTAAACATTAGCAATATAAAGCATTTAAGCTAGTGAACTTTTGCAAAGCAAGTTGGCCAATTAGCATGATATAGCATGTAAGCTAAATGATTCATGTTTTGTAAGTTAGCCAAATAGTTAATTTTAAACATTAGTATTATTTAGCACTTAAGCTAGCAAACTTTTGCTTTGCAAGTTAGCCAGTTGTTGTAAACATTAGCATTATACAGTATTTAAGCTAGAGGACTTTTGCTATGCAAGTTAGCCAATTGTTGTAAACATTAGCAATATATAGCATTTAAGCTAGCATACTTTTGCTATGCAAGTTAGCCAAATGCAACACTGCAACAATTGGCTAACTTGCATAGCAAAACTCCACTAGCTTAAATGCTATATAATGCTAAGTTTGACCAGATAGTTTATAGTGCGCACCAGATTGCTGAAATTTTTTTCATTTCTGTCACAAAGAGAAGGGACATCCAGCATTCTAGCTTTTGCTAGCATAATAACTAACATGACTTTGGATACTTGATGAAAAATCTTATCCTTTTACAAATAAACTTTTAGAAATGATTCAATTTCTTTGATGTATAGCTTTAACAGAGCTATATGATCCACCACACGGAACGTACTTCATAAAACTACAAAATCTGATTTTTAAAGGAGGTAAAAATCAAATTGCTTTTACCACAGTTGAGTTTCCCGCCACTGATATGATGTCATCGCAGAAGAGTGATGTCATTCTTCTTAAAGGGGCACTAACACAATTTAACATAGTGGACACTAGGGATGAACGGAAAACCCACTTTTTAAAAAAATGTTTTTTTTTTCTTTTTTTAATTTTTAATTAAATATATATTTTAATTTTATAGCCACACATGAATAAAGTTTCAGGATAATAAAATCATAATTATTTGTGAATTTTTCTACTTACATGAGTTATTTTATAGACTGATTTTAAATGAAACACACTAGAACATTGGCAAAATTGTGTAATTTACCAGAAGTCCATTAAATTTAAAATAATACAATTAAGAAAAAAAAAACTTTAGTGGAAAATACAGCTTTAATTATACACACATAAAAATGGCAGCCTATTACAAAAAAATGACCTTATCTCCAGGCCAAATGCAAACTGTGACAGAGAACGATGCACACTTTCGAGTAATGTTGACAATGTTAATAGTTGCTTTTTGACGCTCCGCCCCCACACGCACGCTGCACAACCCACGCACACGCACGCAAAGTCAACAAAGCTTGTCGCTTCAGGACTGGACGTGCATTACTCCCAAAAGTGACTTTTGGCCTTCACAGCAGAAGAGAACAAAGTTGAATTTTTTTTTTGTTTTTGGGGGGTGGGTCCACTTTTTATTTCTGGACAGCCGTACCTTTAAGATTTGAAAAAATATGACCTAGATTTGAAAATATCACCTTTTTTTTTTCCAAAATTCAAATTCATATATTTTGTTCAAAAGATACATTCATGGTCTGTTAACATTATTTTTCAGTTAGAAAATGCCATTTCTGAAGAAAGGATGCCTTGATGGCAATGAACTTCTTGTTTATTGGCTACTTCCTAAACATTTTGACCAGGCCATTAACTGATCATTTTGGGGTATGTCCAAGTCCATGTCGATTGAAAGGAAGTAGGTTTTTTTCAGGGACAAAGGCGCCTTAAAGACTCACAAAATTTGGCTTGCTTGGTCAAATTGGCCTAATTAGAAGATTCATTTTGGTTTTGAATATGGGCGTGGCTACACAGCTCAGTAGCGCCTCCTTTTTTGTAGGACTGTCTTCAATAGGGGCTTTTTCAACTACGGTAGGTGTGTGAATGTATTTGTAATCCCCAAAAAAGAGGCGAGTTCCCAGAAAGTTAGGTTCTCAGGAGATGATGAGAGGGAGACGATCTGCCACCACCCTGACCTGAGTGCCATCTGAGTTGTGTGACGTCCGAGTTGCGCCAAAGTGCCAGGGCCCGTTCAGTCCTGTTCAGTGGTGAAAATGTTATTTTTTTGGAGTGTGAATTTGGAGTTGTAAAATTAGAGTATGGCAACATGGAAAGTTGATGATGAAATGCATTTGTTAGTCATGAAAGGAACATCAACACGGTTAAATCTTGGAAATGATTCCAGCGGCCGATTGAGTCACGGGTATTTGCATTTGAACGCGCTGACGGGGGGAGGGAGGGACCAAAGGATGGACCTCGTCCCTGCGGGATAAATACCCGCTGGCGGTCAGTCAAGGAACTTTTTTGACATTCAGCGCACACGACAAAAAGGACAAAGACACAAAATGGCTTCACCGCTGGCGACCCACGCTGGACTCTTGCTGCTTTTCTCCATGGCGTCCGCCGTAAGTCTCCAAAGCGAAAAAATGGTTTTTATTTGGAAACGTTCGGGTAAAAGACTTTCGTAAAACTTTTTTTTTTTTTTTTTTTGACTGAAAAATTATGACCAATAAAAAAAGGCATAAAAGACCATAAAAACTGCGACAAAAAAAATTGCAAAAGAAACAAAAATAAAAACGAACAACCATGGAAAAAAATGCGCAAATGATATTCATTTGCGCATTTTTTTCCCGTGGTTGTTAAGATTATTACTACTTTTTGATCCAAAAAGTTTTGTTTTTCTATTTAAAATGCTTTACTATACCCCCACCAAAATATCTTTTTCCAGAAATTTTAGGGGACATGGTTATTCTATTTTTCTTTTCTTTAGTGGTTTTTGCAGTTTTTAAAACTGGGGAAAAAAGAACTGCAAAAAAAAAGTGATAAAAATGTAACTTAAAATTAAATTAAACTTTTTGATCCAAAATGTTTTTCTTTTATTAAAAAAAAAAAATCCCCCCAAAAATTATTTTATTTTATTTTTGTGTTTTTTGCAGTTTTTATGACTGGATTTTCAATGTTTTCTTCTGAAGACAATTGGGGGAAAAATAAAAAAAGAACTGCAAAAAACTAAGTAATAAAAATATGAAAAAGGTGTGAGAAAAATAACCACAAAAAAGGCAAAACACAAAACTTAAAATATTGATACTTTTTCATCCAAAATGTTTTTCTGTTATTTAAAAAAAATATTCCCCGCCCCAAAATCATTTTATTTTATTTTTGTGGTTTTTGCAGTTTTTATGACTGGATTTTCAATTTTTTCTTCTGAAGACAATTGGGGGAAAAATAAAAAAAAGAACTGCAAAAAACTAAGTAATAAAAATATGAAAAAGGTGTGAGAAAAGTAACCACAAAAAAGGCAAAACACAAAACTTAAACTATTGATACTTTTTCATCCAAAATGTTTTTCTTTTATTTAAAAAAAAAAATAAAAAAAATCCCCACCCATTTTGCAGTTTTTATGACTGGATTTTCAATTTTTTCTTCTAAAGACAATTGGGGGGAAAGTAAAAAAAAAAAGAACTGCAAAAAAAAACTAAGTAATAAAAATATGAAAAAGGTGTGAGAAAAAAACCACAAAAAAGGCAAAACACAAAACTTAAACTATTGATACTTTTTCATCCAAAATGTTTTTCTTTTATTTAAAAAAAAAAAAAATTCCCCCCCCAAATTATTTTATTTTTGTGGTTTTTGCAGTTTTTATGACTGGATTTTCAATTTTTTCTTCTGAAGACAATTGGGGGGAAAATAAAAAAAAGAACTGCAAAAAACTAAGTAATAAAAATATGAAAAAGGTGTGAGAAAAGTAACCACAAAAAAGGCAAAACACAAAACTTAAACTATTGATACTTTTTCATCCAAAATGTTTTTCTTTTATTTAAAAAAAAAAAAAAAAAATCCCCACCCATTTTGCAGTTTTTATGACTGGATTTTCATTTTTTTCTTCTGAAGACAATTGGGGGAAAAATAAAAAATGAACTTCAAAAAATTAAGTAATAAAAAGATGAAAAAGGTGTGAGAAAAATAACCACAAAAAAGGCAAAACACAAAACTTAAAATATTGATACTTTTTCATCCAAAGTGTTTTTCTTTTATTTAAAAAAAAATAATCCCCCCAAAAATGATTTTATTTTTGTGGTTTTTGCAGTTTTTATGACTGGATTTTCATTTTTTTCTTCTGAAGACAATTGGGGGAAAAATAAAAAAAAGAACTGCAAAAAACTAAGTAATAAAAATATGAAAAAGGTGTGAGATAAGTAACCACAAAAAAAGGCAAAACACAAAACTTAAAATATGGATAAACGTTTTCATCCAAAATGTTGGGGTTTTTTCCTATTTAAAAAACATTTTTATGCCCAAAAAATGCTTTTCTACAAATTTTATTTTTAGGACTGGATTTTGATTTTTTTTTTTAAATCAACACATAACTTCAAAACATAAAAATAAACAACCTACCACAAAAAAAAAAAAAAAAAAAAAAAAAACGCAATAAAAATAAATAACTAAAAATATTGCTACTTTTTGATGCATTTTTTTTTTCAAATTAAAAAAGTATTATATCAAAAAAAAATTTCAATTTATAAATTTGTTTGTCTATTTATTGATTTTGCGGTTTTTGCAGTTTGTTGCATCGGATTTGGATTTTAAAAATTATAAACATCAAAACTGGGGGATAAAAAAAAAAAAAAAAGAACATAAAAACTGCAAGAAATATTAATAATACAAAAGTCATGAAAAATTAAACAACCACACAAAAACGCAAATATAAAAATGTATTTCCATACATTTTAACTTTGTTTGACAAAAGAAAATGTCCTTTTCTAGAAATATATCATCTGATGTTTTTGAATGCAAAATAATAACAACCAACTTTATTTTGTTTGTTTTTTTTCTCGTTAGCAAATCCGAGGCGACAACATCGGCGGCCGAAGCGACAGCAGCATGACGTGCCACACCAGCGACGGATTTGTGAGTATACGTCAAAATTTTCCATTCAATAGCGTGTATGGTAACTCAAGGGCTGCCATTGACGGTGCTAGACTTCCAATTCGTTTTGATCATCAGCATTCAAAATTCACAGTTTTTGGGGGGCCTTTACGGGTCACTTTTTGGACTTTCCTTGTTCAGTTACACAAAATGAACAGGACGTAACCTGTAAATGCTCCCATTGAGCAGAAATTGACTGGTAAATGCCGTAAAATCACCAGGAAGTGACCCAGAAAAGCCCCAAAATCAACAGGAATTTGAGCCAGAAATGCCTAAAAATCAACAGGAAGCACCTGAAAATGCCCCCAAATTTTAAAAAAAATTTAAAAAAGGGGACCTTGAAGATTAACAGTATGTGATCCAAAAAATCCCCCAAATCAACAGGAAGTGACTCAGAAATGCCCCAAAATCAACATAAATTTGACACAAACTGCCCCAAAATTGATAGGAAGTGAACTGATATCAACTTGAAGTGACCTGTACACGCCCTGAAATCAACAGGAATTTCACCCACAAATGCCCCAAAACAACAGGAAGTGACTGATAAATGCCGTAAAATCAACAGGAAGTGACCAAGAAATGCCTCAAAATCAACAGGAAGTGATACTTCAAAATAAACAGCAGTCAACCTGTAAATGCCCAAAAATTAACAGGAAGTGATTCTGAAAAGGCCCAAAATGAACAGGAAGTGACTGCAGAATGCTCCAAAATCAACAGGAAGTGGCCCAGAAGTGCCCCAAAACAACAGGAAGGGACCCCAGACGGCACCAAAATTGACAGGAAGTGACCCATACATGCCCTAAAATCAACAGGAAGTGACCCATACATGCCCTAAAATCAACAGGAAGTGTCCCAGAAATTACCCAAAATCAACAGGAAGCAACCTGTAAACGCCCCATAATCAACAGGAAATGACTTGTGAATGCTGTAAAATCAACAGGAAGTGACCAAATAATGGCATAAAATCAACAAGAAGTGACCCTTAAAGCCCTAAAATCAACAGGAAGCTATGCCGAAAAGCCCTGAAATCAACCAGATTTGACCTAGAAATTCCCCAAAATCAACAGGAAGTGACCCAGAAATGCCTCAAAACCAACAGGAAGTGATACCTCAAAATAAACAGGAGTCAACCTATAAATGCCCAAAATTTAACAGGAAGTGATTCTAAAAAGCCCCAAAATCAACAGGAAGTGACTGCAGAATGCGCCAAAATCAACAGGAAGTAACCCCGGAAATGCCCCAAAACAACAGGAAGTGACCCCAGACTGCACCAAAATCAACAGGAAGTGACCCATAAAGGCCCTAAAATCAACAGGAAGTGTCCCAGAAATGACCCAAAATCAACAGGAAGCAACCTGTAAACGCCCAATAATCAACAGGAAATGACTTGTGAATGCTGTAAAATCAACAGGAAGTGACCACAAAATGGCATAAAATCAACAAGAAATGAGCCTGAAAGCCCTAAAATCAACAGGAAGTGATGCCGAAAAGCCCTGAAATCAACCAGATTTGACTGAGAAATTCCCCAAAATCAACAGGAAGTGACCCAGAAATGTCTCAAAATCAACAGGAAGTGGCCCAGAAATGCCTCAAAATCAACAGGAAGTGATACCTCAAAATAAACAGAAGTCAAGCTATATATGCCCAAAGTTTAACAGGAAGTGATTCTGAAAAGCCCCAAAATCAACAGGAAGTGACTGCAGAATGCTCCAAAATCAACAGGAAGTGGCCCAGAAATGCCCCAAAACAACAGGAAGTGACCCCAGACTGGACCAAAATTAACAGAAAGTGACCCATAAATGACCTAAAATCAATAGGAAGTGTCCCAGAAATTACCCAAAATCAACAGGAAGGAACCTGTAAACGCCCCAAAATCAACAGGAAATGATTGGTGAATGCTGTAAAATCAACAGGAAGTAACCCAAAAATGGCCAAAAATCAACTAGATGTGACCCTTAAAGCCCTTAAATCAACAGGAAGTGATGCTGATAAGACCCGAAATCAACCGGATGTGACCTAGAAATGCCCCAAAATCAACAGAAAGTGACCCAGAAATGCACCAATTTCAACAGGAAGTGAATCAGAAATGCCTCAAAGTCCACAGGAAGTGACCGCAGAATGCTCCAAAATCAACAGGAAGTGACGCATAAATGCCCCAAAACCAACATAATATGATGGCATGGTGAGGTAGCCACCTCCTCTCGTGACCCAACCGTACAGTAGATCGCTCACCCATGTGTCTGTGTTTTTTCCTGGCTCAGGGCAAGTACTGTCCCACCACGTGCGGCGTGTCCGACTACATGCAACGCTACACGTCCGTGGCCCACCAGGGACTGGACGCTCTGCAGAAGGAGCTGGACACCATCCAGAACCTGACGCGGAGAGCGGAAGAACGCGTGGTCTACATGAAAGACAGCATCCAGACCGTCCACAAGAGCGGTCAGCCAGGTAAATGATCATTGATTATTGATGGTTTTCTGAGTCTCAGTCATACAAGGCGACAGTCCAGCCAGACCCAACACCTGCCAACAGAGGGCAGTGTATCTTCCAACATCAAACAAAATACAATACTTTTGGACTTTTTGGATAGTTATTTTGTATGGGTAGTTAAAAGGCTCATTCCGATTTATTCCTAATATGTTAAATGTGTGACTTTTTTGTTTCGCAGACGTCTTCTTCAAAAAGTCATCCAGTATGCTTGATGACGTCATCCGTTTTGAGAGGACTATCATTGAACAGGAGAAGCAAATATTGTAAGTTGCGCATCATTGTCATATATGTTTAATTTGACCAATGAAGTGACAATAACGAGCTAAATTGGAGAGATAGCGAGAACGAAAAGTGGTATTTGGCCAATGGCAAAATGGCTTTTTGCATATGGCTTTTTTTTTTGCATATGCCAACATGGCTTTTGGCATATGGCAGTTTTTTTGTATATGGCAAAATGGTTTATGGCATATGACATTTTTTGGGGGGATATAGCAAAATGACTTGGCATTTGTCATTTTTGCATTATATGGGATTTTTTGTATATGGCAAAATGGATTTTTGCATACGGATTTTTTTGGGTATATAGAAAAATGGCTTTTGGCGTTTTGCATTTTTTTTCCGTATGTGGCATTTTTTGGCATATGGCAAAATTGCTTTTAGTAAATGGCAAAATGGCTTTGACATAAGTCTTTTTTTTTTTTTTTTGGTATATGGCATTTTTTGGCATATAGCAGTTTTTGGTACATGGTAAAATGGCTTTTGGCATATAGCTTTTTTTCTGTATGTGGCATTTTTGGCATATGGCAAAATTGCTTTTAGTAAATGGCAAAATGGCTTTGACATGTGGCATTTAATTTTTTTTGTATATGGCATTTTTTTGGCATATGGCAGTTTTTTGGTACATGGCAAAATGGCTTTTGGCATTTGTCATTTTTGCATTATATGGCATTTTTTGTATCGGGCAAAATGGATTTTTGCATATGGATTTTTTGTGGTATATAGAAAAATGGATTTTGCCGTATTGCATTTTTTTCTGTATATGGCATTTTTTGGTATATGGCAAAATTGCTTTAAGTAAATGGCAAATGGCTTTGACATAAAGCATTTTTTAAAAAATTTGTATAAGGCATTTTTTGGCATATGGCAGTTTTTGGTACATGTTAAAATGGCTTTTGGCATATGGCTTTTTTTTCTGTATATAGCATTTTTTTGGCATATGGCAAAATTGCTTTTAGTAAATGGCAAAATGGCTTTGACATATGGCATTTTTTTTTCAGTAGATGGCAAAATGTCATAAATATTTGTTTTGGTATATAGCAAAATGGCTTTTGGCAAATGGCATTTTTTTTTACATATGGGATTTTTTTGGTATGGCTGTCAATGTCATCATCTTACTTGGGTGACAGTTGAATGTCAATGCACTGTAATAGTAAGCATATGGCCAAAAATCACAACTGACATTTAAATTGGATGGGAAATTTGAACATGCATGGCTGTCAAAGGCATGGACGTGCATGGCCTGCAAAAAGCGCTAAATGCCAAAAATATCTGCCATATGCCAAAAGTCATTTTGTCATATACCAAAAAAATGCCATAAGCTAAAGGTTAATTTTGCCATAGGCCAAAAAAAGCCATATACCAAAAAAAAAATGCCATATGCCAATACCCATTTTGTCATGTACCAAAAAATGCCATGTGCCAAAAGAAGCCATATACAAAAAACAATGCAGTATGCCAAAGCCATTTTGCCATATGCCAGAAAATTCCATAAACCAAAAGCCATTTTGCCATATAACAAAAAAATGCCATTTGCCAAAAAATGCCATGTACCAATAAATGCCATATGCCAAAAGATGCCATGTGCCAAAAAAAACATATACCAAAAAAAATGCAGTATGCCAAAAGCCATTTTGCCATATGCCAAGAAAATGTCATATACCAAAAGCCATTTTGCCATATACCAAAAAAATGCCATTTGCCCAAAAAATGCCATGTACCAATAAATGCCATATGCCAAAAGATGCCATGTGCCAAAAAAGTCATATACCCAAAAAATGCTATATGCCAAAAGCCATTTTGCCATATGCCAAAAAAATGCCATGTGCCAAATAAGCCATATACCCCCGAAAAATGCTATATGCCAAAAGCCATTTTGTGATATGCCAAGAAAATGCTATATACCAAAAGTCATTTTGCCATATACGCAAAAAAGCCATTTGCCAAAAAATGACATATATGTATACCAAAATAATGCCAAAAGCCATTTTGCCAATAGCCAAAAAAATTCCATATAACAAAATGACCCCGATATGCCTCTAAATTAACAAATGCCCCCAAATCAATTGAAAGTTACCCCAGAATGCCTCCAAATCAACAGGAAGTGACCCGATATCAACAGGGAGTGGCCCCAAAATACCCCTAGAGCAACAGGAAGTGACCTGGACATGCCCCAAAATCAACAAGAAGTGACCCCGACTCCCAAAGTGCCCCCAAATCAACAGGAAGTGCCCTGATAGCGACAGGAAGTGATCCCGAAATGCTTCAGAATCAACAGGAAGTGACATTAAAATGCCCCAAATCAACGGGAAGAGATATGATATTAACAGGAAGTGACCCCAAAACGCCCCCAGATCAACAGGAAGTGACCTGCACATGCCCCAAAGTCACCAAGAAGTAACCCAGACGCCAAAGGTGCCCTCAAATCAACAGTCAGTGACCTGATAGCAACAGGAAGTGACCCTGAAATGCTTCAAAATCAACAGGAAGTGACCCGATCCCTGCAAGTAAACTAACGTAATTTCTCCAAAAATGGCATTTCTCTAGTTTGAAATAACGCTTTTTTCCCCCCCATGACGGCGCTAGCGAACTGGAAGACGCAGTGTCGTCCAACGAGAGGCGAATGGCGGACTTGAAGACGCTCGCCAGTCAGCTGCAGAAGACGTGCAGCGAGCCGTGCAAGGACGAAGTAGAGATTCAGCCCATGACGGGAACAGGTAAAAAGTGACCTTTAGAATGTTGCGTAACACGCGGCCCCTCTCACTATTTAGTCAGAGGCCGCCAAAATCAATACGCGAACTCCGTCAAAGGTAAACCCTCACTAACACGAATGTATTCATTTCCAGCTAATATGAAATGATGTTTTTTCCACTTGTTTCATAGAAATATCATGTGCTCACTTTTGTTGATTTTGGCGCATTTCTAGGTCACTTCCTCTACATTTTTAGGGCATTTCATACTGATTTTGGGGCATTTTTGGGTTACAGCCATGTTTAAATGTGCAATTCATTGGGAGGGGGAGGGGCCAATGAATGAAGTCACTTCCTGTTGATCACGGGTTACTTCCTGCACATTTTTAGGGCATTTCTGGGTCACATCCTGTTGATTTCGGTGGATTTAGAGGTCAGGGTCACTTCCTTCGTTTTGTATTGATTCTATTTTGGGTAATTTCCTGTTGTTTTTCCGTCACCACCTGTTGATATTGGGTAACTTCCTGTTGATTTGGGGGCACTTCGGGAGTCGGGGTCACTTCCTGTTGACTTCAGGGCTTTTACAGGTCACTTCCTGTTGATTTGGGGGCACTTCGGGGAGTTGGGTCACTTCCTGTTGACTTTTGGGCTTTTAAAGGTCACTTCCTGTTGATTTGTGGGCATTTTGGGGTCACTCCCTGTTGATATCGGGTCACTTCCTGTTGATTTGGGGGCTTTTACAGGTCACTTCCTGTTGATCTGTGGGCATTTTGGGGTCGGGGTCACTTTTTGTTGACTTTAGGGCTTTTACAGGTCACTTCCTGTTGATTTGGGGGCATTCACAGGTCACTTCCTGTTGATTTGGGGGCACTTCGCGGAGTCGGAGTCACTTCCTGTTGACTTTTGGGCTTTTAAAGGTCACTTCCTGTTGATTTGGGGGCATTTCGGGGTCACTCCCTGTTGATATTGGGTCACTTCTTATTGATTTGGGGTTTTTTACAGGTCACTTCCTGTTGATCTGTGGGCATTCTGGGGTCGCCTCTAGTTGATATCAGGTCACTTCCTGTTGATTTGGGGACATTTCAGGGTCAGGGTCAGTTTTTGTTGACATTAGGGCTTTTACAGGTCACTTCCTGTTGATTTGGGGGCACTTCGGGGAGTTGGGTCACTTCCTGGTGACTTTTGGGCTTTTAAAGGTCACTTCCTGTTGATTTGTGGGCATTTTTGGGGTCACTCCCTGTTGATATCGGGTCACTTCCTGTTGATTTGGAGACTTTTACAGGTCACTTCCTGTTGATCTGTGGGCATTCTGGGGTCACCTCTAGTTGATATCAGGTCACTTCCTGTTGATTTGGGGACATTTCTTGGTCGGGGTCAGTTTTTGTTGACATTATGGCTTTTACAGGTCACTTCCTGTTGATTTGGGGGCATTCACGGGTCACTTCCTGTTGATTTGGGGGCACTTCAGGGAGTCGGAGTCACTTCCTGTTGACTTTTGGGCTTTTAAAGGTCACTTCCTGTTGATTTGGGGGCATTTTGGGGTCACTCCCTGTTGATATATGGTCACTTCCTGTTGATTTGGGGGGTTTTACAGGTCATTTCCTGTTGATCTGTGGGCATTCTGGGATCACCTCTAGTTGATATCAGGTCACTTCCTGTTGATTTGGGGACATTTCAGGGTCGGGGTCAGTTTTTGTTGACATTATGGCTTTTACAGGTCACTTCCTGTTGATTTGGGGGCATTCACGGGTCACTTCCTGTTGATTTGGGGGCACTTCGGGGAGTCGGAGTCACTTCCTGTTGACTTTTGGGCTTTTAAAGGTCACTTCCTGTTGATTTGGGGGCATTTTGGGGTCACTCCCTGTTGATATATGGTCACTTCCTGTTGATTTGGGGGGTTTTACAGGTCATTTCCTGTTGATCTGTGGGCATTCTGGGGTCACCTCTAGTTGATATCAGGTCACTTCCTGTTGATTTGGGGACATTTCAGGGTCGGGGTCAGTTTTTGTTGACATTATGGCTTTTACAGGTCACTTCCTGTTGATTTGGGGGCATTCACGGGTCACTTCCTGTCTATTTGGGGGCACTTCGGGGAGTCGGAGTCACTTCCTGTTGACTTTTGGGCTTTTAAAGGTCACTTCCTATTGAATTTGGGTAACTGAACCTAAAGTGGCCCGAGAATTACCCAAAATGAATAGGAATTGACCTGCAACGCCCTAAAATCAATAGGAAGTGACCAGACAAGGTCCATGGCAGCCAATGAGTTAATTTGGTGGCATTTCAGGTCATTTCCTGTTGATTTTCTATCACATCTTGTTCCTTTTGTGACATTTTGGGTTATTTCCTCGTTTAATTGTAAATACTTTTGGACGGGGAGGCGTCAATGAATGAATGTCACTTCCTGTTGATTACGGGTCACTACCTCCACATTTTTAGGGCATTTCCTGTTGCTTTTGGGGCATCTTTGGGTCACTTTCTGTACATTTTCAGTCAGTTCATATTGATTTTGTGGCATTGTTGGATTAAATCCTTGTTTAAACGTGCTATTCATTTGAAAGGGGAGGAGCAAATGAATGAACGTCCCTTCCAGTTGATTACAGGTTACTTCCTGTACATTTTCAGGGTTTATCTGGTTCACATGCAATAGATTTTCAGTCACTTGCTATTGATTTTTGGGCATTTTTGGTTCATTTCCTTGTTGACTTTTTGGCTGCTGTTGATGGCGCTAGATGTTCAATCCATCGGGTCTGGGAGAGGCCCAATGGATTGGACGTCGAGCGCCTTTTATGGGACTAACAGATGTGTATTCACATCATCTGTCGCTGTCAATAGCGTGCAGTGAGTTGAAGGACACTGAAAACCAAGCCAAAAAGTCCAAGAGTTTTGTTTGGGAACAAGCTGATCTTTTTCCCCTTTTTTGTGTCAGATTGCCAAGATATCGCCAACAAAGGCGCCACCGTCAGCGGTATTTACTTCGTCAAACCGGCCCAAGCCAGTCAACAGTTCCTGGTCTACTGCGAGATTGACAGCTTCGGGCGAGGCTTCACCGTCATCCAGAGGGTACGAACAAACAAACAAACCAAACAACACATTGTTAGGTTTTGTGTTGGTTTTCTCCTAGTGTGACTTGTCCCTGTGATTGCCCATTGATTTCACCTGTTGTACCTCCTAGTGTATCCTCCAATCTGCATCCTCCTGTGCTCACCTGTTCCTCGTTGTGTCGTTACCCCTTGTCTGTGTGTGTGTATATAAGCTCCCAGTTTCTTTTCACTCCTTGTTGCGTCATTGTCTATGTCTGTGTCAAAGTCAAGATCCTGTCCAAGCCCTCTTGTACTAAACCCTCCGATAAAGTAAGCTTTGTTTGAACCTTGCCTTTTTGATCCCCAGTGCTTTTGGTTGTACTTTGTGTTTTTGTTAGTTATTATTAAAACGGTTTTTGAGATCACCGCCACTTGCCTGGCTGCTTTTTGTTTCCCTGCATTTGGGTCCACACCACCTGCCTGCCCGCGTATTCCTGACACACGTTTGGAACTTTTAACTCAAATATGTACTGTGTCGCAAAAGGAGCGCTGATGTTCAAATTTTCAGTCGTGGAGTCTTCTCGTTATCAGGCGTTCCTTGTGGCCAGACAGGATGTCCCGACATTGTCTGGACTGTCAATTGTTGGCCGCTCAGAAGAGCTGATGGTGGGATTTGGTGGTCCAGACGTGGGCTTTTAGGTGTCTTGGCCATGTTCTGCTTGTCTCGCTCAGTCAGCTACATGACGAGCGCGTGGGGCTTCCATAGTCAGCAGGCGTCCTGTAGTTGTTATGCCCTTATCTGACCGTTGTCTTGGCGCTGCAAATTCCAATCACTCACTCCACTCCAGATGATGTGGAGCTGTTGGCTTCATCAAGCCGTGAACTCCAACTCCAGCGGTTCGCGGCAGAGTGCGAAGCGGTTCGGATGGAGATCAGCACCTCCAAATCCGAGACCCTGATAAGTCGTTCTTTATTGTTTTTTTAGAGGCGGGACGGTAGCGTGGACTTCAATAAAGACTGGGTCCAATACAAAGAGGGCTTCGGCTACCTCTCCCCCGACGACAGCACCGAATTCTGGTTGGGCAACGAGAAGATTCACCAGCTTTCCGTGAGCAGCAGCGTCCCCATGGTGCTGAGGATCGAGCTGGTGGATTGGAGCAACAACAAACGGTAGGCTAATATATCGCCGTATCCCAAAAGGTTCTCCATATAAGAAAGGAACCAATCAAAATCTTCCACTAAATAGTGTCTGTGTTAGCTCATAGGTTGTGGCACTGAAACCAGAACATTCACCGCCTGACTTCTCAGTTTTGAGGGCATTTGTTCCTGTTCTTTCGATGGCATTTTGCAAAATCAACAGGAAGTAATCCTAAAATGCCCAAATCAACAGGACGTGACCTAGAAATGCCACAAAAACAACAGGAAGTCAGCCAAAAAAAACAACAATAGGGAGCATCACTTCATGTTGATTTTGAGTCACTTCCCATTCATTTCGAAGAACTCCCGGGTCACTTCCTGTTCAGTAACCCAAAATCAACAGGAAATGACCCAACCTGAGGAAAATCCTTGAATGACTAGGAAGTGATTCAAAATGAACAGGAAGCTACCTTTCCTGTTGTTTATTGTTCACTTCCTGTTGATTTTGGGGCATTTACTTGTGACTTCCTGTTTGTTTAGGGGTCTTTACGGGTCACTTCCTGTTCAGTTACCCAAAATGAATAGGAAAGTTTGCTTTCAAAACAGGTAGTGATGTGTAAATTCCCCCAAATCAACAGGAAGAGGCCTGCTATCAATAGGAAGTGGTGTGTAAAGTCCCCCAAATCAACAGGAAGTGACCCAGGAATGCGCCAAAATCAACATGAAGTGATGCGTAAATTTCCCCAAATTAACAGGATGTGGCCCGTAAATCCCTAAAATAAACAGGAATTTGACCCCAAAATGCCCCCTAATAAACAAGAAGTGACCCTTAAATCCCCCAAATCAACAGGTTTTTACCCCAAAATCCCCCCTAATCAACAGGAAGTGACCTGATAGCTATCAAGAGGAAGTTATCCCAAAATTCCCCAAAATCAAAAGGAAGTGACCTGATATAAACAAGAATTGTTGCATAAATTCCCCAAAATCAACAGGAAGTGACCCGATATCAACAGGAAGTGATGTGTAGATACCCCAAAATCAACAAGAAGTGACCCAGAAGTGACTCGATATCAAAGGAAATGATGCATAAATTTGACCATATCAACAGGATGTGATGCGTAAATTCCCCAAAATCAACAGGAAGTGACCCAGAAATGCCCCAAAATCAATAGGGAGTGACCTGATATCAAGAGGAAGTGATGTGTAAATTCCACCAAATCAACAGTAAGTGACACGTAAAAGCCCCAAAATCAACAGGAAGTGACCCGATATCAACAGGAAGTGATGTGTAGATACCCCAAAATCAACAAGAAGTGAACCAGAAGTGACTCGATATCAAAAGGAAGTGATGCATAAATTTGACAATATCAACAGGATGTGATGCGTAAATTCCCCCAAATCAACAGGAAGTGACCCAGAAATGCCCCCAAATCAACAGGAAGTGACCTGATATCAACAGGAAGTGATGTGTAAATTCCCCCCAAAACAATAGGAAGTGACCTGTAAATGCCCCAAAATCATCAGGACGTGATGCGTAAATTCCCCCATATCAACAGGATGTGACCTGGAAATGCCCCCAAATTAACAGGAAGTGACCTGATATCAACAGGAAGTGACGCGTAAATTTGATCATATCAACAGGATGTGATGCGTAAATTCCCCAAAATCAACAGGAAGTGACCTGATATCAACAGGAAGTGATGTGTAAATTCCCCCCAAAACAACAGGAAGTGACCTGAAATGCCCCAAAATCATCAGGACGTGATGCGTAAATTCCCCCAAATCAACAGGATGTGACCTGGAAATGCCCCCAAATCAACAGGAAGTGACCTGATATGAACAGGAAGTGATGCGTAAATTCCCCAAAGTCAACAGGAAGAGACGCGTAAATTTGACCATATCAACAGGATGTGATGCGTAGATTCCCCAAAATCAACAGGAAGTGACCCAGAAATGCCCCAAAATCAATAGGGAGTGACCTGATATCAAGAGGAAGTGATGTGTAAATTCCTCGAAATCTACAGGAAGTGACCTGTAAATGCCTTCAAAATCAACATGAAGTGACCTGTAAATTCCCCCAAATCAACAGGATGCCACCTGGAAATGCCCTCAAATCAACAGGAAGTGACCTGATATCAACAGGAAGTGATGCGTAAATGCCCCAAAATCAACAGGAAGTGACCCCGTAAATGCCCCCAGGTCGACAGGTGTTTGACCCCAAATTGCCCCAAAATCAATCAACAGGAAGTGACCTGAATCAGTCCAATATGACCTCATTGGCTGCCAATGACATTCCAAACTGTCCTCCTACTTAGTTGAATGTCGACTAGTGATAAACTAGAAAAGAGCTTTCACGGCCTTAGGGCGGCCATGTTGGTAGGGTACAACATTCCCATCAAAGTCAATGACATTCTACTATACTAACAACACCGACTTGACTTCAGCTACGCCGACTACGCCATGTTCCGGGTGGCGCCCGAGGCGGACATGTACCGGCTGACCTACGGCTACTACTTCGGCGGCGACGCGGGCGACGCCTTCGACGGCTTCCACTTCGGCGACGACCCCAGCGACAAGTACTTCACGTCGCACAACGGCATGCAGTTCAGCACCTTCGACAAGGACAACGACAAGTACGACGGCAACTGCGCCCAGCAGGACGGCTCGGGCTGGTGGATGAACCGCTGCCACGCCGCCCATCTCAACGGCAAATATTACCAGGGTGAGTTAGCCGCGCGAGCGCATTGCTGCCTGACCAAAAAAAAAAAGTCCACTAGTATCACATTTTTGCGAAATGCATGCACTTGAAATTTCACATACTTAATGTAATGGTTTTCACATTTTTTTACGTTTTACATGAAAATTATCTTATATTTTTACATGATCATGTTTTTACATGCGTTTTCACCTTTTTACATAGAAATTATCACATTTTTACAAAAATGTTCATGTAAAAACATGATAGTTAACACATTTTTAAATAAGTTTTCATGTTTTTATATTTTAATTATCACATTTTTTACATGATAATTATCATATTTTGCATGATAATTCTCATTTTTACATAACTATCGCGTTTTTCTTTTACATAAAATGTGTTTACATTATAACTATCACGTTTTTACACTTTAATTATCAGAATTTTACATAACAATTATAACAATTTTACATTATTAACATGTTTTTCTATAAATATCATTTTTTAGATGATAATATGTTTATACCTGATAATTATCACATTTTGACATAATTCTCACGTTTTTACATGATAATTAACACATTTCTACATAAACATTTTTTTAATGATAATTATCACCTTTTTACATAGCTATCATGTTTTTTTTATTTTACATAAAATGTGTGATAATTATCACGTTTTTACATTTTATTTATCACTATTTTATAAAACGATTTTACGTGATTATTATTCTGTTTTTCCATAACTATCTTTTTTTTTTTTGGTGATAATAAATGTAATGTTTATACCTGATAATTAACACATTTCTACATAATGATTACATTTTTTACATGATAACTATCACGTTTTTTTTAAATATATATAAATTGTGTTTACATGAAAATTATCACGTTTTTACACTTTAATAATCACAATTTTACATAACAATTATAACAATATTACATAATTATCCTGTTTTTCCATAACTATCATTTTTTTTAGATGATAATAAATATAACGTTTATACCTGATAATGATCACATTTTGACATGATAGTTCTCACGTTTTTACATGATAATTAACACATCTCTACATAATGATTACTTTTTTTACATGATAATTATCACATTTTTACATTTTAATTATCACAATTTTACATGATTATTATCCTGTTTTTCCATAATTATCATTTTTTTGATGACTTTTTTTTTTATACATAAATTGTGTTTACATGATAATTATCACGTTTTTACATGATATGTAAAAAAAATGCTGAACATTTGTTTAGGTTTTGGCAGCAATTCGCTTCCCGTACTCCCCTCACATATCGTGAATTTAATCATTATTATTATTATTATTATCGTGAATTTGGGGCAAAAGAAGGGGGAGGAGTTTAATTAAACCATTATCTGCTAAAAGTGCGAATGAGGGCGCGAGATATCCAATTAATTTGGACTGGGAGAGGGCCCTATCCCAGTCCAAATTAATTTAGCAGTCACTGAGCTAACATAGACTCCATTCTAGTGGAAGATTTTTTTAAAAAAGTAAATAGAGTGAACATTGTGTGGTGTGAATGCACACAGGCGGCGTCTACACGGCGAAGGACGCCGGCGAGTTCGGCTTCGACAACGGCGTCATCTGGGTGACGTGGCACGACCGCTGGTATTCCCTGAAGGAGACCACCATGAAGATCATTCCCGTTACGCGCATCGCGGCCGGCGGCGGACAGCAGGCGGGCGTCAAGCAGTTTGGAGGCGTGGTTTGAAAAAGAATAAAGTTTCGTTTTTGACAACTTGCTTCCATCTTGGAATCTTTGGCATCGAGCCGTTTCCCTAGTTGGTTCCCCAACTGAGAATTCGTTACGAAAGACACTTTTATTTATGCACACAAAGGCAACACAAATGTGATCCTTTTGAATCTTCTCCTCTGTGTATCTGCAAACCACATGTTTTTTAAAAAAAAATTTTAATATTAAACTTTCCAGGCGTTATTTGGTTGTGGAAATGCTTTTATAATGATCATAAAAATATGTAGACTATTTAAACATTAAGAAAACTTGCGTTTTTTTCCTGCCAACTGAGAATTCATTGCAAAGGACACTTTTATGTATGCACACAAAGGTAACATAAATGTGATCCGTTTGAATCTTCTCCTCTGTGTGTCTGCAAAACCCAAGTTTTTTTTTTATATTAAATTTTCCCAGCGTTTATATTAAATTTTCCCAGCGTTATTTCGTTGTGTAAATGCTTTTATAATGATCATAAAAATATGTAGACTATTTGAACATTAAGAAAACTTGCGTTTTTTCTGCCAACTCGAAGAAATTAAAATAAATTGCTGCGTTTTTTTTTCGCGTCACTCCAACAAACAAAAAAAAAAAATCGGGTTTTTCGGGCTGGGCCTGCAAATCTAGTTAATTGATCAGGCTCGGGTCAGGCTTCAATACCATTTGGCCGTGTCGGGTCGGGCTGGATTTTTTAGGCCCGATCTAACCTCTATAGACCCTACTCACATGACGTCACAACCACGCCCCCGCGCCATATTGTCCGTCAACTCGTCACTGTTGATGCATTACCGCTACGTAAATTCCTCCTATTATGGCGTGTTTTTCTGCTCGTTAACATTAATAATCAAAATGGTGAAGGCGTGTGTGGCGGTCGGTTGCAATAACAGAGAAGACAGACGGAGAGACTTGAAGTTTTACCGTATTCCGAGAGACCCGGAGAAGAGAGCGAGATTGACTGCTGCAATTCGACGAGAAAACTGGGCTCCAAACGATTACCACGGATTATGTAGTAGTCATTTTATATCTCGTAAGATGCATTTAATATATATTTAGAGGGTTTGGGGCTGACAACCACAATTAAGATCATTGCTAGGCTAATCGCCAACAACATACACTCAGACGTTGTGAATGAACTACCTGAAAGTATATAATTATAAGGGGATAATAAGACAGTTGTCATACAATTAACTTACAATTTCACTATTGAGGTCAAAAGCCAAAAAATAAATTCAACTAGGGACAATCTGGAGTAGTGCTATCGCACTTCATATTTATTACATATTACAGTGCCTTGCAAAAGTATTCGGCCCCCTTGAATCTTGCAACCTTTCGCCACATTTCAGGCTTCAAACATAAAGATATGAAATTTAATTTTTTTGGTCAAGAATCAACAACAAGTGGGACACAATCGTGAAGTGGAACAACATTTATTGGATAATTTCCAACTTTTTTAACAAATAAAAAACTGAAAAGTGGGGCGTGCAATATTATTCGGCCCCTTTACTTTCAGTGCAGCAAACTCACTCCAGAAGTTCAGTGAGGATCTCTGAATGATCCAATGTTGTCATAAATGACCGATGATGATAAATAGAATCCACCTGTGTGTAATCAAGTCTCCGTATAAATGCACCTGCTCTGTGATAGTCTCAGGGTTCTGTTTAAAGTGCAGAGAGCATTATGAAAACCAAGGAACACACCAGGCAGGTCCGAGATACTGTTGTGGAGAAGTTTAAAGCCGGATTTGGATACAAAAAGATTTCCCAAGCTTTAAACATCTCAAGGAGCACTGTGCAAGCCATCATATTGAAATGGAAGGAGCATCAGACCAAGACCCGGCCGTCCTTCCAAACTTTCTTCTCAAACAAGGAGAAAACTGATCAGAGATGCAGCCAAGAGGCCCATGATCACTCTGGATGAACTGCAGAGATCTACAGCTGAGGTGGGAGAGTCTGTCCATAGGACAACAATCAGTCGTACACTGCACAAATCTGGCCTTTATGGAAGAGTGGCAAGAAGAAAGCCATTTCTCAAAGATATCCATAAAAAGTCTCGTTTAAAGTTTGCCACAAGCCACCTGGGAGACACACCAAACATGTGGAAGAAGGTGCTCTGGTCAGATGAAACCAAAATGGAACTTTTTGGCCACATTGCAAAATGATATGTTTGGCGTAAAAGCAACACAGCTCATCACCCTGAACACACCATCCCCACTGTCAAACATGGTGGTGGCAGCATCATGGTTTGGGCCTGCTTTTCTTCAGCAGGGACAGGGAAGATGGTTAAAATTGACGGGAAGATGGATGCAGCCAAATACAGGAACATTCTGGAAGAAGACCTGTTGGTATCTGCACAAGACCTGAGACTGGGACGGAGATTTATCTTCCAACAGGACAATGATCCAAAACATAAAGCCAAATCTACAATGGAATGGTTAAAAAATAAACGTATCCAGGTGTTAGAATGGCCAAGTCAAAGTCCAGACCTGAATCCAATGGAGAATCTGTGGAAAGAGCTGAAGACTGCTGTTCACAAACACTCTCCATCCAACCTCACTGAGCTCGAGCTGTTTTGCAAGGAAGAATGGGCAAGAATGTCAGTCTCTCGATGTGCAAAACTGATAGAAACATACCCCAAGCGACTTGCAGCTGTAATTGGAGTAAAAGGTGGCGCTACAAAGTATTAACGCAAGGGGGCCGAATAATATTGCACGCCCCACTTGTCAGTTTTTTATTTGTTAAAAAAGTTTAAATTATCCAATAAATTTTGTTCCACTTCACGATTGTGTCCCACTTGTTGTTGATTCTTGACAAAAAATTAAAATTGTATATCTTTATGTTTGAAGCCTGAAATGTGGCGAAAGGTTGCAAGGTTCAAGGGGGCCGAATACTTTTGCAAGGCACTGTATATATGTATGTAGTGAGAGTGCTATCGCTAAACCATATAAACATTAAAAACCCTAACTCCATTGACAAACGACATGAAATACATTAGACTTGACAGTGGATGTTAGCAATAACAAAAGATTTTGAATTGAAAATTTCGTAACTCACCTTCCCGAGCACAAGATAGATTCTTGCCGAATTTTCGTGGACGAGGACCTGTTTCCCCCAACCAGCAACGAAGTATTTATAAGCCTCCAAGCTCATAAAGTTTTTCAAACTTTCGTGAGAATAGGCTGATTTTGTACGGACAAGATAGTTGTAAATATCAGGGTAGCAGATGTCTGGCAGAGACGGCGGAGACAGCGGGTCGAAAAACATCGTTTTAGGCATCAAATATGGATCTGGCGAATGGATAAACTGAAGCTTTTCCACATAACGCCTTTTATGCAACGCATCCAATGAGTTTACAGCGTCAGATAACACCGGGGCTTCCATGAATTGCTCTATAAATTGCACGACTAATTGAAACCATTGAGAACAGGGCTAAAAAATGATGGACAATATGGCGGCCGGATACAGCGACACGTCATTTTGTGACGTAGGTGAGCAGGGTCTATTGCACATATATAGTGGGCTAGGCCTACATTTGACTTTTGTTCTACATTGCAATTTAGTTGTTTTGTTTACAACTGAACTGAACTGATACCTGGATTGATATTGCGATAAAGATGCTGCTGCACTACAATATTTTCTTTGTCGTTTTCTTTATTATTTACTTGAATATTTTTATTGATGGGTCGTTGTGACTAAAATACAGTGACTCGTTACTGATTTTGCACAGGAGTTCAAATGTTGCACTGTGTGAAAGGCTGCTACTTTGTGTAAAAAAAAGAGAAAGCCCTGGTTTCATTCAAAGCACTAATTAAATGCTGTGATCTGATTTTTTAATATATATATATATATATATATATATATCGTGACCCTCTGAATCGAATTGAATCGTGGCCCTCCGAATCGTAATCGAATCGAATCGTGAGGGCAGTGCCGATGCCCACCTCTAATAACAGTTATAGATCATCCTATGGGTATAACGTTAAAAAAATGCTTTTTTTTTTACGTCCGGTACGTGTGTTACGTTATACGAAAGAAGAAAAAAAAAAACAGTTGTTTTTCTTTTTAATGGCTGGGCCATGTTTTAAAACCTCGTAGATAACTACATCACCTACACATGGAAAACAAGCAAATCAGTGCAGCGCAGTGACTCCGCCCAGGGGGTACAATTTTTCACGAGGGTAACTACATTGGCAAGCCACCAGCGAGCCTACCATATTCAATGGATGACCATCTTGGCGAAAAGTATAACTGTCCTAAGCATATTATTATAAATATTCTTGAAAGTCAATATTATTGCTAACACTGACCTTTGGGGCCATCGACATGTTGTGCCCCACACCCCCTGCCCAAAAAGTCAATATCCGCCTATGATCTACCTCCATAAGAGTTCCGTTTTTGAGGCAAGACAGACTCAAGTTGGAAACGAGGTGGTCACCGCCTGGTGATTATTTTCACAGCCGCTAGATGGCGACGTGACTCTGCCTTTCTTTGGAAACTGATAGCCAATCCTCCCCTCTCTCAAAAGGATGCAACCATGCAGCAGTCCAAACGGATTGGACGAGAAATCTCTCTTTTCGCGGCCATTGACGATGATAGGCGTCTAGCTGTCAATCGGAAGGAGTTTGTCACTAGACGACGACGTCCAATCCATTGGAAGAGGGATTGGACACACACTTCCTAAAATCTATTAGAAAGTGGCCCAAAATGTACAAAAAGTTACCTAAAAAAATCAACAGAAACTTATTCATGTTCTAGTCGTCTCGGTACGGCTGAACTTTCAAATGAAGCTGATCTGAGAAAAAAAGACGACTTCAATCAAAGAAAAGATTTTTCATCCTCTCCGGAGACTTTCGAGTTGTTTTTGATAGGATTCAATTTGTCAATTTTTTTCCAATCCACACCAATAGAACGTTAGCGTTTTCTCAGGAATCGAAGTTAACGATGTGCCTTGGGGGAGATTCCAAACTAAATCCGGTCTATGAGGAGATTTTTCCCCGATTTTGCGGAAGTACACCAACATCTGGCAGAGAGCCGCGCCCCCTCGGCAGGGCGTGGGTTTATTTACCAGCGGTGACGTCACTCGCAGCAGCAGCCGCGGAGGGAGACAGCCGCTATTCCGGAGTCGGAGTAAAAAAGTTTTCACGTAGACGTCGTCGTCGATTATCATGTCCGGCGTGGCGTCCACCCTGGCCAAGGACCGCGCCATGGCGGCGGGCTTCGGCAGCAACCAGCGAGCCAACCCCTTCCTGGGACAGAACTTCGACTCTCTGCGGGCCCAGTGTCTGAGCAGCGGCAGGCTCTTCTGCGACCCCACCTTCCCGGCCGCCCCCGAGTCGCTGGGCTTTCAAGAACTGGGACCTAGCTCTTACAAGACCCGAGGAGTAACCTGGAAGAGACCCGGGGTGGGTGAAAATCCAGGTCGCAAAAAAACCCCACCCTCCCAAAACTTTTTCCAACGTCTTCTTTGTGTCCGTCCCATCAGGAACTCGTGTCCTCACCTGAGTTTATCCTGGGCGGAGCCACCAGAACGGACATCTGTCAGGGGGCTCTCGGTAAATTACATTACGAAAAAAAAAAATCCTTCTTTCACCTTGTTCGCTGCATGCCAAGTACGCAAATGAAAGGGGGAAAAAAAATACAAATGTAATATTACATAATCTCGTAATCAAGGGCGTAGGTTTGGTCTCAACATTCGTAGGGTAGCATGTACACTTTTTGCTGGAGACGGGACATTCATAATGATCAATGCAAAATAAATCTGTATTGATTTATACTAACTTTTATGTGTATTGGTTCAGCCAACACTGTTCAGTTGAAACCTTTGTTTTCAAAAACTACGAAAGAAACATTTTAAAATCTTCCAGAAAAAATGTCCGAATTTTAAGATTAATTTAAATTGCATTATTTGAACATAACTAGGGCTGTCAAATGATTGAAATTTTTAATCGAGTTAATTACAGCTTAAAAATTAATTAATCATAATTAATCGCAACGCAAACCATCTTTAAAATATGCCATAGTTTTCTGTAAATTATTGATGGAATTGAAAGATAAGACACAAGATAGATATATACATTCAACATACGGTACATAAGTACTGTATTTCTTTATTATAACAATAAATCAACAAGATGGCATTAACATTATTAACATTCTGTTAAAGCGATCCATGTATAGAAAGACTTGTAGTTCTTAAAAGATAAATGTTATAGAAATGTTATATTAAAACCCCTCTTAATGTTTTTGTTTTAATAACATTTATAAAATTTTCAATCAAAAAATAAACTAGCCATTGTTGATGTCAATAATTACACAATGCTCATGGGTGCTAAAGCCCATAAAATCATTCGCACCCAAGCGCCAGCAGAGGGTGAAAAAACTCCAAAAAACACAAGTAACAAGTGGACATTGCACTTTGCTGTCATTTTAATCTGTTTGAGCGGGGCATGTGCGTTAATTACGCCAAATATTTTAACGTGATTAATTTGAAAAATTAATTACCGCCCGTTAATGCAATAATTTTGACAGCCCTAATATTAACATACAAAATAAATATAAACTTTTCAATCATCTCTTAACGATCCAGGAATTGTAAAAAAAAAACCATATCCTAACGATCCAGGAATTGAAAAAATAAATAAACATTTATCTTAAGATCACTCAACATTGTCTAAATAAACAATTTAAATATAACTGAAAAAACGTCTTCAACAGGTGATAGCAAAAATAAATAAAAGTGGATCCGTCCTTCAGGTAAAACACTGCAGCTTTTGTCCACAAGCACAGCCAAACTCAACAAAAAAAATGAAAGCTCCTGTGGGCTGCTTTAAGACCACATAAATAAGATAAGTCAAAGTTGGGTTCACTACATTTCTCACAGTTAATTTAACGTTATCAGTAGAAAACACATACAGGAGGACCCTTCTCTCTAAGCAGCTTCCTACTCAAGTTTTGCAGGTTAGAAAGTTCAAACAGTTTAATGTTATGCTAACTCTGATGCAGGTCAGACTTTCAGTAACAAAATTAATGGTGTGTTCCCCTCTCCCACAACATTGATTTCTTTTTACATTTCTTACAGTGGCTGCTACTAGCTGAAAAAAAATCTTCTAATATCCCTGATATCTAACGCGTGTGTGTGTATTTTTAACCCTAACCCTAACCCAATTTCAAAAGCAGTTCAAGTTAGCTTGAATGCTATTTAACCTGAATTTACATGAAAAAATAAACATATAAATTTAAATTTAAAAAAAAAAAAGTAAAATTACATAATCTCATGATGTTCTCGTAATTTCAAAAGCCGTTGGAGTTAGCTTGAATGCTATTCACCCTTAATTTATATGGAAAAAAACACATTTATGATATTTATAATACAGATTTAAACTAATAACAACATAATATTACACACTCTCGTAATATTCTCGTAATTTCAACAGCCGTTCGAGTTAGCTTGAATGCTATTTGACCAAAATTTACATGGAAAAAATACACATCTATGCAATTTATAATACAAATTAAAAAAAAAAAAAACGTATTACCTAATCAGGTAATTTTCTCGTAATCTCAAAAGCAGTTCAAGTTATCTCGAATGCTATTTAACCTGAATTTACATGAAAAAAAAATAAACCTATAAATTTAAACTTAAAAAAAAAAAAAACTAAAATTACATAATCTGGTGATTTTCTCGTAATTTCAAAAGCCGTTCGAGTTAGCTTCAATGCTATTCAACCTTAATTTATATGGACAAAAAATACACATTTATGATATTTATAATACAGATTTCTACCAATAACAACATAATATTACATACTCTCGTAATATTCTTGTGATTTCAACAGCCGTTCGAGTTAGCTTGAATGCTATTTGACCAAAATTTACATGGAAAAAATACACATCAATACAATTTATAATACAAATTAAAAAAAAAAAATTTTTTTTAAATGTATTACATAATCTCGTAATTTTCTCGTAATTTCAAATGCAGTTCAAGTTATCTTGAATACTATTTAACCTGAATTTACATGAAAAAAAATAAACATGTAAATTCAAACTTAAAAAAAAAAAAAAAGAAAATTACATAATCTCATGATTTTCTCGTAATTTCAAAAGCCGTTCGAGTTAGCTTGAATGCTATTCAACGTTAATTTGTATGGAAAAAAATACACATTTATGATATTTATAATACAGATTTAAACTAATAATAACATAATATTACATACTCTCGTAATATTCTCGTAATTTCAACAGCCGTTCGAGTTAGCTTGAATGCTATTTGACCAAAATTTACATGGAAAAAATACACATCAATACAATTTATAATACAAATAAAAAAACAAAACAAACAAAAAAACATAATATTACATAATCTCGTAATGTTCTCGTTGTTTCAAAAGCCGTTCGAGTTAGCTTAAATGCTAGTCAACATTATTTGTATGGAAAAAATACACATTTATAGATTTTATAATACAAATTAAAAAAAAAAAAGTAATATTACATAATCACGTAATTTTCTCGTAATTTCAAAAGCCGTTCGAGTTAGCTTGAATGCTATTCAACGAAATTTTACATAGAAAAATACACTTGTATACTGTATTATCCAAATTTAAACTAAAAAAAATAAACGTAATATTACATAATCTCATAATGTACTCATAATTTCAAGTTTCACAGAGTTAGCTTGAATGCTATTTAACCTGAATATATAAGAAAATACACATTTGTACTATATCTAATACAAATTTTTTTAAAAAATACAAGCATAAAATTACATAATCTCGTAATATTCTTGCAATTTGAACAGCCGTTCCAGTTAGCTTGAATGCTGTTTAACCAAATTTTCATGGAAAAAATACACATCTATGAAATATACAGTGGGGCAAATAAGTCAACCACTAATTGTGCAAGTTCTCCCACTTGAAAATATTAGAGAGGCCTGTAATTGTCAGCAATGGTAAACCTCAACCATGAGATACAGAATGTGGAATAAAAACAGAAAATCACATTGTTTGATTTTTAAAGAATTTATTTGCAAATCATGGTGGAAAATAAGTATTTGGTCAATACCAAAAGTTCATCTCAATACTTTGTTATGAACCCTTTGTTGGCAATAACGGAAGCCAAACGTTTTCTGTAACTCTTCACAAGCTTTTTACACACTGTTGCTGGTATATTGGCTCATTCCTCCATGCAGATCTCCTCTAGAGCAGTGATGTTTTGGGGCTGTCGTTAGGCAACACGGACTTTCAACTCCCTCCATAGATTTTCTATGGGGTTGAGATCTGGAGACAGGCTAGGCCACTCCAGGACCTTGAAATGCTTCTTACGTTGTTGCCCTGGCTGTGTGTTTGGGATCATTGTCATGCTGAAAGACCCAGCCACGTCTCATCTTCCATGCCCTTGCTGATGGAAGGAGATTTTCACTCAAAATCTCTCGATACATGACCCCATTCATTCTTTCCTTTACACAGATCAGTCGTCCTGGTCCCTTTGCAGAAAAACAGCCCCAAAGCATGATGTTTCCACCCCCATGCTTCACATTGGGTATGGTGTTCTTCAGATGCAATTCAGCATTGTTTCTCCTCCAAACACGAGAACATGTGTTTCTACCAAAAAGTTCTATTTTGGTTTCATCTGACCATAACACATTCTCCCAGTCCTCTTCTGGATCATCCAAATGCTCTCTAGCGAACCGCAGACGGGTCTGGACTTGTACTTTCTTCAGCAGGGGGACACGTCTGGCAGTGCAGGATTTGAGTCCCTGGCGGCGCATTGTGTTACTGAATGTACTAGCCTTTGTTACTGTGGCCCCAGCTCTCTGTAGGTCATTCACTAGGTCCCCCTGTGTAGTTCTGGGATTTTAGCTCACCGTTCTTGTTATCATTTTGACGGCACGGGGTGAGGAGGGAGTTGAAAGTCCATGTTGCCCAATGACAGCCCCAAAACATCACTGCTGTAGAGGAGATCTGCATGGAGGAGTGGGCCAAAATACCAGTGAAAAGCTTGTGAAGAGTTACAGAAAACGTTTGGCCTCCGTTATTGCCAACAAAGGGTACATAACAAAGTATTGAGATGAACTTTTGGTATAGACCAAATGCTTATTTTCCACCATGATTTGCAAATAAATTCTTGAAAAATCAAACAATGTGATTTTCTGTTTTTTTTTCCCACATCCTGTCTCTCATGGTTGAAGTTTACCCATGTTGACAATTACAGGCCTCTCTAATATTTTTAAGTGGGAGAACTTGCACAATTAGTGGTTGACTAAATACTTATTTGGCCCACTGTATAATACAAATTTAACAACAACAAAAAAAACACAATATTGTCATGATTTTAACAGCTAGCTTACATGCTATTTAACCTAAATTGACATAGAAAAAAATGTAATATTAAATAATCTCTTGCTACCATTGCATTTCTCCAGAAACGACATTTTTCTCGTGTGTATGAACCAAAGAGCTCTCATTCCTGCACACGTTGCTTGTGTGCTCAAACTAGCGAGGTCTCACTCCGACTGATTTTCCAGCAGAGCCTTGAACGCGGTCTTTGTGTCAGTCAGAGAGAGAGCGAGAGAGAGAGAGAAAGAGAGAGCTCTCGTTTGGACTAACATTCCTGCGCGGACCACAACAGACACAGAGTAAAAAAAAAAAAAAAAAAAAAAAGGCGAGCCGCCCCGGGCCTGAAAAAACTTCATGCAAAAACAAAAAAGTGAGTCACGCAGCTAGTGACTCATTACTCACGCGGCAGGGTGTGTCTGCGTGCTCGTGTACCAGCAAGAAACCAGCAGAAATGTTGGCGCCCCATGTTTAACGGGATGTCGTTTCAAATCAAGACGTGCAAACAGTTATTTGTGAGGATGAACGCTTTGTATTAGGGCTGTCAAAATTATCGCGTTAACGGGCGGTAATTAATTTCTTAAAGTGATCCTCTAACTTAAATACATGTAGGCTCTAATAAACCACAATTGTTCTCTTGTACTATAAAATATGTTGTTAGAAACACATAAAATGTTAAATCAATGGCAATAATTTATAATATTTAGTCTATATTTTGACCGTTAGTTGGCGCCATGGTTTGCGGGCTCGCAGTGATGACGTCATTGGTATCTTTCAAAATGTGTAGCGTGTTCAACAACTGCTTATTGCTGCCTAAACTCGCGAAGTAAAATGCCACGATGTGCTGCTTTTGCATGCAATTTCCAGTCAAAGGGAAACAAGTGGAGTGAAGTGAGTGGTCAAGGTGAAATTATTATTTTTAGTGAATAAATGTGCATTAGTGGAAGCTTCTCCTCCTTTTTGGTCCCTGTATGCACGTATCCTACCCACCACGCGTTACAACTAGCGCCCGAACATTTTTCCTGGATCCTCAGTCAAGTAAGGGATCCGTCTATTTTCTGGATCCGACGGTCCCACCGCATCTGCAATATTGGTTTCGGATCTGTCCATTTTTTTGATTCGTCGGTCCCACAGCGGCTTTTCGAATCAGTCTATTTTGTGGAATCGACGGCCTAATCGCGGCTGCGACATTGCCATGGTATCGGTCTAATTCCTGGATCTTCGAGTGAGTAAAAAACGCAGATTTGGATTACTATTGCTATCTTTTTTGTTGACTATTCTTCGTGGGAGTTTTCCCCAAATCACACTTAATAATTATAGCACTATGGCACGCTACAGTGACGACAGTGACTCTGACGTGGACCTTATAACAATGTTGGGAGTTCGTCAGGGAAGGCGTGTTTGTGTACTGCTGAGCTCCCGAGTGAAGAGTGGTCAAGGTGGAAATATTATTTTTTGTGAATAAATGTGCATAAGTGGAAGCTTCTCCCCTTTTTGGTACTTTTATACACGTATCCTAGCTACCACGCGTTACAATGTACAAGACATGGCTTACACAAGGTGCGCTCTTTGGCCTGTACTGTTAGCACACTACAGCTCTGGATGCTAACAATCTACATAATTATATTGGGATAAGTTTGAAAACGCAATATGCTTACCTTGAATATCTGCTAATAAAACCGGACAGCATACACTCTCGCTCCCAACCGGACTTCCCAACAGGACTCTCTCGCATCACCAGTTTTGCCCAACTTTTGTCTTATCAGGTATTTGCTGCACGCATTTTCCCATGAAGCTCGTCTTGTGAACGACCGACAGTGCTGTCCTGCTCTTCACTTTTCAGATCTGGTTCAAATAGGAAGGGGAGAACTGACGACATGTTGGGAAAGCTAACGAATGACACGCTGGAATTTCGGCAACGGGGCCAGTGACGGCACTGCGACGTAACAAGAATGGCGACCTATCACTTAAAATAATTTTACAAACTTTATTAAAACAAAAAAATTAAGAGGGCTTTTAATATCAAATTATTATAACTCATACTAACATGTATCTTTTAAGAATTACTTGTCTTAAAAACAGAGGATCCCTTTAAATTAATCACGTTAAAATATTTGACGCAATTAACGCACATGCCTCGCTCAGATTAAAATGACAGCAAAGTGAAATGTCCACTTATTACTGTTTTTTTTTGGAGTTTTGTCGCCCTCTGCTGGCATTTTGGTGCGACTGAATTTATGGGTTTAAGCACAATGAGCATTGTGTAATTATTGACATCAACAATGGCGAGCTACTAGTTTATTTTTTGATTGAAAATTTTACAAATTTTATTAAAACGAAAACATTAAGAGGGGTTTTAATATAAAATTTCTATAACTTGCACTAACATTTATCCTTTACGAACTACAAGTCTTTCTATCCATGGATCGCTTTAACAGATTGTTAATGTTTATGCCATCTTTTTGATTTATTGTTATAATAAACAAATACAGTACTTATGTACAGTATGTTGAATGTATATATCCGTCTTGTGTCTTATCTTTCCATTCCAACAATCATTTACAGAAAAATATGGCATATTTTATAGATGGTTTGAATTGCGATTAATTACGATTAATTAATTTCTAAGCTGTGAGTAACTCGATTAAAAATTTTAATCCATTTTTACACTGCCCCTACCAACATGGCCGCCCTCAGACCACATCGGCGGGGGCTGCGAAAGCTCTTTTCGTGCTTCTGCCGTGAATTCAAATGTATTGATCTTTAGTAAAAGTCCAATACATTTGAAGTAGGAGGTGTGCCAGACCTCCCGCTTTGATCGGATTGGACATCTAGCACTGTCAGCGGTGTCTGAAAAGCTAAGATAGCGGTTACGCTGAATTGGTTTAAAACGCCACCATGACACATCTCTACAACATCACGTCATAAGCGGATTTTAAGGGGGGGCCAGGGAGGCCAGCCCCCCCCCCCGGTGGCCGTAATGTGTCATTGCATGAAATTGACTTTCCTATACATTGTCCTCCATAATTATTGGCACCCCTGAAAAAGACGTGTTTTTTTAGCTTCTAATATATATATTTTTTAATTCAAATAATATGGGACCTTAATGGAAAAAAAGACAAAAATCCAACCTTCAATACAAGTGCATTCATTCAGTGGGGAAAAAATCCCACATAATGAAAAAAATATTTGACATCAAATGATGTGTGTCACAATTATTAGCACCCCTGGTGTTAATACTTTGTACAACCCACTTTTGCCAACAAAACAAGGTCTGGGGGCTGAGATGGCCATGGGAGGAGCTTGATTTTGTGTCTGGTCAACCATTTCAGTGTAGATTTGGCCATATATTTAGGGTCATTGTCTTGCTGAAAGACCCAGTGACGACCCATCTTCAGCTTTCTGGCAACAGATTTTGATTTCAAATGTCCTGGTATTTCAAAGCATTCATGATGCCATGCACCCTAACAAGGTTCCCAGTGCCTTTGGAAGCGAAACAGCCCCACAGCATCACTGACCCACCCCCATACTTCACAGTGGGTAGGAGGTGCTTTTCAGCATGCGCATCTTTCGTGGCACGCCAGACCCACTTATTTGTTGCCAAAAAGGTGGATGAGATCCGCCCCGAGCTCTACAATATCGTGTGGACATCGGGGACATTGCCTCTTGATTTGCAAACCGGGGTAGAGGGTGTGTTCCAACTGTAGAAGGATCACAGTCCTCAGCCTCCCTGGTAAAAGTCTATTTTGGGATGCTGGAGAGGAGGTTCCATTAGGAGGTTGAATCTCGGAGGAGCAGTGTGGTTTTTGTCGCGGCTGTGGAACAGTGGACCAGTTCTACACCCTCTGCAGGGTCCTCGAGGTTGCATGGGAGTTCCCCGAGCGGTCTACATGTGTTTTGTGGATTTGGAGTAGGCGTTCGACTGTGTCCCTCAGGGAGTGCTTCAGGAGTACGGGGTACTGAGCCCCTGTAAAGAGCTTTTCGGTCCCTGTACGGCCAGTGTCAAGAGTTTGGTCCACATTGCCGTCAGTAAGTCGGATGCGTTCCCAGAGAGGGTTGGACACCGCCAAGGTCGCCCTTTGTCACCGATTCTGTTCATAACTTTTATGGACAGAATTTGTAGGGGTCCGGTTTGGTGGCATCAGCATTGCATCTCTGCTTTTTGCAGATGATGTGGTGCTGTTGGCTTATCTCCAATTCTCACAGGAGCGGTTTGCAGCCAAGTGTGAAGCGGTCGGGATGAAGATCAGCACCTCCAAATCCGAGATCATGGTCCTCAATCAGAAAAGAGTGGCGTGCTCTCTCCAGGTCAGGGTGAGATCCTGCCCCAAGTGGAGGAGTTCAAGTATCTTGGGTCTTGTTCACGAGTGAGAGCAGGAGGGAACCGAAGATCAACAGGTGGATCGGTGCAGTGATGCTCTGCGCTGGTTCGTTGTGGTGAAGAAGGAGCTGAGCCAAAAGGTGAAGCTCTCGATTTACCAGTCCATCTATGTTCCTATGGTCCTGGGCTGCGGGTCATGACCGTAATAACAAGATACCAGATACAAGCTGCCGAAATGAGTTTCATACGCAGGGTGTCCTGGCTCTCCCTTAGAGATAGGGTGAGAAGCTCTGACATCCAGGAGGGGCTCGCGGTCATTGAGCGGTTTGTGGTCCTTAGTCGGAAAAGGATGGCTTGCCCTCTCCAGGTCGGGGTGAGATCCTGCCCCAAGTGAAGGAGTTCAATTATCTTGGGGTCTTATTCACAAGTAAGGGCAGGAGGGAACTGGAGATCGACAGGCGGATCATTGCAGTGTCTGCAGTGATGCGGACTATGTACCAGTCTGTTGAGGTGAAGAAGGAGCTGAGCCAAAAGGTGAAGCTCTCGATTTACCAGTCCATCTATGTTCCTATGGTCCTGGGCTGCGGGTCATGACCGTGATAACAAGATACCGGATACAAGTGGCCGAAATGAGTTTCGTACGCAGGGTGTCCGGGCTCTCGCTCAGAGATAGGGTGAGAAGCTCTGACATCCAGGAGGGACTCGCGGTCATTGAGCGGTTTGTGGTCCTTAGTCGGAAAAGGATGGCTTGCCCTCTCCAGATCGGGGTGAGATCTTGCCCCAAGTGGAGGAGTTCAAGTATCTTGGGGTCTTGTTCACGAGTGAGGGCAGGAGGGGACGGGAGATCAATAGGCGGATCGGTTCAGCATCTGCAGTGATGTGGACTATGTAACTGTCAGTTGTTGATTTATCTGTCGATCTGCGTTCCAACGTCTCACCTATGGTCACAAGCTGTGGTTCGTGGCCGAAAGAACAAGATCCCGGATAGAAGCGGCCAAAGTGAGTTTTCTCCATAGAGTGTCTGGGCTCTCTCTTAGAGATCTCTGTCATCCTGGAGGGACTTAGGGATGAGCCGCTACTCCTCCACGTTGAAAGGAACCAGCTGTGAGGTGGCGCGGGCATCTAGTTCGAATGCCTCCTGGACGCCTCACTGGAGAGGTATTCCGGGCATGTCCCACTAGCTGGAGGCCTCGGGGACGACCAGGGACACGCTGGAGAGACTGTGTCTCTTGGCTGACCTGGAAACGCCTTGGGATCCCGCCAGAGGAGCTGGTTGAAGTGACTAGGGAGAGGGAAGACCCAACCTTGGATTTAGCGGTAGATAAAGGATGGATGGTTTAAAACTGTTAAAAACATAGTACTGTATCAGTACAATATCTGCCAGTATATGTGCGATAGTACCCATTCCGGGTGGGCGTGACTTAACCGAGACTTGGCGTGATCGTGCAGGTGACTGCTGGCTGTTGGCCGCCATCGCATCGCTGACCCTCAACGAGTACGTGATGGCGCGCGTCGTCCCCAATGACCAAAGCTTTCAGGACTCCTACGCCGGAATCTTTCACTTCCAGGTCAGAGGTCGTACTTGCAGTTATGTATATATATTTTGAAGCTATGTGAGAGTTTTTTTTTTTTGTATTCAAAAGTAATTACCAGCAACTGAGAAACACTGAAAGAGTTGAAAAAACAAAAAATACCTGCTTGTAATTGCTGTTTTTTTGGTGCTGCGTTTTTCAGTTGTGGCAGTTCGGCGAGTGGGTGGACGTGGTGATTGACGACCGTCTGCCGGTGAAAGACGGCGAGCTCTTATTCGTGCACTCGGCGGAGGGTCGCGAGTTTTGGAGCGCGCTTCTGGAGAAAGCCTACGCCAAGTCAGTCCCGCCCCCTCTTCCGCTCTCTGTCCTTTTCGGTCCATTAGCGGGCGCTAGCTGTATGTTCGCGCAGGGTGAACGGCAGCTACGAGGCCCTATCGGGGGGATCCACCACAGAGGGCTTCGAGGACTTCACGGGGGGCATCGCCGAGAACTTTGACCTGCAACGACCTCCTGATGACCTGTTTGAAATCCTGCGCAAAGCCTTGGAAGCGGGGGCACTCTTGGGATGCTCCATCGATGTAAGTTTGTGTGCTAAAGTTAGCTAAAGGTGCTATGAAATAGTATAGCAAGTGACTATAGCAGAGCATATTTTGGACTCAAAATCCATACTAAAAAGTGGCATCATAATAAAATTACACCCAATGAGTCTTCCTTTTGGAGTTGCCTTGGCCCCGCCCACTTAAAAAAAAATGTAGTCAAGTCACCTTCCTGAATACAGGCCTTAATCACAACAAATAAATGTGCGCGCAGATCACCAGTGCCGCCGACTCGGAGGCAGTGACGCGTCAGAAGTTGGTCAAAGGCCACGCCTACTCCCTGACGGGCGCAGTGGAGGTCAGATGTCACGTAAAGATCGGGCACCCGGAACGCACGTGACCCCGCCCCCCCCCCCCCCCGCCACTCTGTCTCGCAGGTCAACTTCAGAGGTCGCCCGGAAAAGCTGGTCCGGGTCCGGAACCCCTGGGGTCAAGTGGAGTGGACCGGCAGCTGGAGCGACGGGTACGTCGCGTGGGAAGCCGATTGGGCGGCAGCGGCAGTGACTCTCGACCCTTTTGCGCACCCGCAGGTCGTCCGAGTGGAACTACGTGCAGGGAGACTGCCCGCATGCCAACGCCGAGGACGGAGAGTTCTGGTAAGCGCCTCGTGAAGGCGGCAATGCGGCTGATGAAGCTGCTGATTTTGGCGCATTTACAAGTCACTTGTTGTTTAATGTGGGGAATTTACGGGTCACTTCCTGTTTATTTTGGATAATTTATCAGTTACTTCCTGTGTGATTTTTGGGTCACTTCCAGTTGAATTTCAGGCATTCCTGGATGACTTCCTGTTCATTTTTGGACACTTCCTGTTATATGCCATCTTTGTTTTTGCAGGATGTCATACCGCGACTTCTTGCGTCACTACTCGCGCGTGGAGGTGTGCACTTTGACCCCGGACACCATCTTGGACGACACGGTCAAGCACTGGAGCATCAACAAGTTCGACGGCTCGTGGCGCCGCGGCTCCACGGCCGGCGGCTGCCGGAACCACCCCTGTGAGTCGGGTCGAGTTCGGTCAGGCCGCCCCCGCTGACGCCGTGTTTCCCGGCAGACACCTTCTGGATGAATCCGCAGTTCGTAATCAAGCTGGACGCCGAGGACGACGACCCGGATGACGGAGAGGTAGGCTGCAGTTTCGTCTTGGGTTTGATCCAGAAGAACCGCAGGAAGCTCCGCAAGCAAGGAGAGGACATGCATACCATTGGATTCGCCATCTATGAGGTAAGTGCCGAAATGCTTTCCTTTTCCGCTTCCTTGTTCCATTCGCTGCAATCCCTCCCGCTTCAAATAGATTGGACGTCTAGCGCCGTCAATGGCTGAGTAAAGTAAATAGCAGATGCTTGGACATGGATCAATCTCGGTTGAGAAATTAAATAGTAAGGACTTGATTTTAATGTCATTGCATTGACTTTGATGGGAACGTCGCCCCTTTCAACATGGCCGCCCTGAGGCCATGGGAGGCTGGGAGCGAATGAACGGCGATCCATTTGCTGCCAACCCTCCCACTTCAAACGGATTGGACGTCTAGCACTGTCAACAGAAGACAATGAGTAAATAACAGATGCTAATCTGTTAAAAATGGGTTGGGAAATAAGCTAGCTGTGACTTAATGTCAATACATTGACTTAGATGGGAATGCCACCAAAGGGCGGCCATATTGGTAGGGGCAATGAAAGCTCTTTTCATGCTCCTGCCATCAATTTAAATGAGTTTATTATTATTAGATGTTTAATCTTTTTAAAATGGGACGGTGGGAGCGAATGGACTGCTGTTCATTTGCTGCCAACCCTCCCTTTCCAAACGAATTGGACGGCTAGCACTGTCAACAGCAGACAAAGTGTAAATAGCAGATACTAATCTTTTAATAATGGATTGAGAAAAAACTAGTTGTGACTTAATGTCAATACATTAAATTTGATGGGAATGTCAGCAAAGGGTGGCCATCTTGGTAAGGGCGATGAAAGCTTTTTATAATGCTTCTGCCAAATTTATTACTAGTATATGTCCAATTCATTTGTAGCAGGAGGGCTGGCACCAAATGAACAAATGTTCATCTGCTGCCATCCCTCCCTCTTCAAACAAATTGGATGTCTAGCAGTGTCAGAAGCAGGCAATGAGTAAATAGCGGATGCTAATCTTTTAAAAATTGGTTGAGAAATAAGGTAGTTGGGACTTAATGTCATTGCATTGACTTTGATGAGAATGTCAACAAAGGGCGGCCATGTTGGTAGGGGCAATGAAAGCTCTTTTCATGCTTCTTCCGTCAATTGAAATGCGTTTACTACTATTAGATGTCCAATCTGTTTGAAGTGGGAGGGTGGGAGCGAATGAACGGCTGTTCAGTTGCTGTCATCACTCCCTCTTCAAACAAATTGGACGTCCAGCACTGTCAACAGCAGCCATTGTGTAAATAGCGGATGCTAATCTTGAGGAATAAGCTAGTTGTAACTTAATTGACTTTGGTGGGAATGTCACTAAAGGGCAGCCATGTTGGTAGGGGCGATGAAAGGTCTTTTCATGCTTCTGCCGAATATTGCTGCCGATATTACTGAATACCAATTTATTTGTAGGAGGAGGGGTGCCAGCCGTCCCTCTTCAAACAAATTGGACGTCTAGCACTGTCAGCAGCAGACAATGAGTAAATAGCGGATGCTAATTTTTTAAAAATTGGTTGAGAAATAAGATAGTTGTGACTTAATGTCAATGCAATGACTTTGGTGGGAATGTCAACAAAGGGCGGCCATGTTGGTAAAGGCAATGAAAGCTCTTTTCATGCTTCTGCCATCACATGAAATGAGTTCATAACTTTTAGATGTCCAAACTGTTTGAAGTGGGAGGGTGGGAGCGAATGACCGGCTGTTCATTTGCTGCCAACCCTACCTCTTAAAAAAAAATTGACGTTCCAGCACTGTCAACAGCAGACATTGTGTAAATTGCAGATGCGAATCTTGAGGACCAAGCTACTTAAGTGACTTTGGTGGGAATGTCACTAAAGAGCAGCCATGTTGGTTGGGGCGATGAAAGTTCTTTTCATGTTTCTGCCGAGTATTGCTGCCAATATTGCTGAATATCAATTTATTTGTAGGGGGAAGGGTGCCAGCCCTCCCTCTTCAAACAAATAGGACGTCCACCACTGTCAACAGCAGACAATGAGCAAATAGCAGATGCTTATCTTTTAAAAATCGGTTGAAAAATAAGATAGTTGTGGCTTCATGTCAATGCATTGACTTTGATGGGAATGTCCCCAACGGGCGGCCATGTTGGTAGGGGCAAAGAAACCTCTTTTTATGCTTCCGCTGTCAATTGAAATGAGGATATCACTATTAGATGTCCAATCTGTTTATAGTGGGAGGGTGGGAGCGAATGAAGGGCTGTTCAATTGCTGCCAACCCTCCCTCTTCAAACAAATTGGACGTTCCAGCACTGTCAACAGCAGACATTGTGTAAATTGCAGATGCTAATCTTGAGGACCAAGCTACTTAAGTGAGTTTGGTGGGAATGTCACTAAAGGGCAGCCATGTTGGTTGGGGCGATGAAAGTTCTTTTCATGCTTCTGCCGAGTATTGCTGTCAGTATTGCTGAATATCAATTTATTTGTAGGGGGAAGGCTGCCAGCCCTCCCTCTTCAAACAAATTGGACGTCCACCACTGTCAACAGCAGACAATGAGCAAATAGCAGATGCTTATCTTTTAAAAATCGGTTGAAAAATAAGATAGTTGTGACTTCATGTCAATGCATTGACTTTGATGGGAATGTCACCAACGGGCGGCCATGTTGGTAGGGGCAATGAAAGGTCTTTTCATGCTTCTACTGTCAATTGAAATGAGTTTATTACTATTAGATGTCCCGTCTGTTTGAAGTGGGAGGGTGGGAACGAATGAACGGCTGTTCATTTGCTGCCATCCCTCCCTCTTCAAAAAAAATTGGACGTTCCAGCACTGTCAACAGCAGACATTGTCTAAATTGCAGATGCTAATCTTGAGGCATAAGCTAGTTGTGACTTAATTGACTTTGATGGGAATGTCACCAAAGGGCTGCCATGTTGGTAGGGGCAATGAAAGCTCTTTTCACACTTTTGCCGAGTTTATTACTAGTTTATTACTCGTAGATTACCAATTCATTTGTGGCAGGAGGGCTGTCAGCCCTCCCTCTTCAAACAAATTGGACGTCTAGCACTGTCAACAGCAGACCATGAGTACATAGCAGATGCTAATCTTTTAAAAATCGTTTAAGAAATAAACTAGTTGTGACTTAATATCGATGCATTGACTTTGATGGGAATGTTGCCAAAGAGCGGCCATGTTGGTAGGGGCAATAAAAGCTCTTTTCATGCTTCTGCTTTCAAATGAAATGTGTATATTATTATTAGATGTCCAATCTGTTTGTAGTGGGAGGGTGGGAGCGAATGACCGGCTGTTCATTTGCTGCCAACCCTCCCTCTTCTAACAAACTGGACCTTCCAGCACTGTCAACTGCAGACATTGTGTAAATAGCAGATGCTAATCTTGAGGAACAAGCTAGTTGTAACTTTGATGAGAATGTCACCAAAGGGCAGCCATGTTGGTAGGGGCAATGAAAGCTCTTTTCATGCTTCTGCCGTCAATTGAAATGAGTTAATTACTAGTAGATGTCCAATCCATTGGAAGCGGGAGGGATGGCAGCAATGCCATGGCTTGGACGTCTAGAGCCGTCAATGCTGGCCAATGAGTGCCTTGGAAGGGTTGGAAAAATAAATAAATAAAAATCCTAAGTCATCACTTTTTGTTGCCTTTCAGATTCCCGAGCAGGTGAGCGGCGGGCAGGGAGGCGAGCTGGTGGGCGGCGACGGTAACGGCGGCGGCTTTCTTTGCGCCCCAGTTCCACGGGCGGCAGCAGCTGCACCTGGACAAGAACTTCTTCCTGACGCACGCGCAGACGGCCCGCTCGGAAACTTTCATCAACCTCCGCGAGGTCAGCACCCGCTTCAAGCTGCCGCCGGGCGAGTACCTGGTGGTGCCCTCCACCTTCGAGCCGCACCTCAACGGCGACTTCTGCATACGCGTCTTCTCCGAGAAGCGAAGCCAGACAGTGTAAGCCGGGAGGGGAGGAGCCCGATGGGGGGGCGTCGCTGTCTTCCGGCAAGGGGCGGGGCTTCCTTTCACCCAATCTGTTTTTGCATTTTCAGGCCATTTGACGACCCGGTCACAGCAGACCTCGATGATGTAAGTCATATGTAGATTTATTTGAGGCATTCCGGAGTCCCTTCCTATACATTTTGGGTCACTTCGTGTATATTTTGGGTCTCCTTCTGTTGCTTTTAGGGCATTTCAGGGTCACTTATTGCACATTTGAGTCATTTCCTGCACATTTATGGGCATTCCGGAGTTACTTCCAGTTAAATTTGGATCACTTCCTGTTGATTTTAGGGCATTTCTGGGCCACTTCCTGCACAATTAGGTCACTACCTGCACATTTTGGGGCATTCTGGAGTCACTTCCTGTACATTTTGGATAATTTCCTGTTGATTTTAGGGCATTTATGGGCCACTTCCTGCACATTTGGGTCACTTCCTGCACATTTAGGGGCATTCCGGAGTCACTTCCTGTACACTTTGAAGCATTCTAGGGTCAATTCCTGCACATTTGGATCACTTCCTGTATATTTTGGGGCATTCCTAGGTCACTTCCTGTATATTTTGGGTCACATCCTGCTGGTTTTAGGGCATTTCTGGTTCACTACCTGCACATTTGGGTCACTTCCTGCCTATTTTGGGGCATTCTGGAGTCACTTCCTGTACATTTTGGGTCACTTCCTGCTGGTTTTAGGGCATTTCTGGGTCACTAACTGGACATTTGGGTCACTTCCAGCACATTTTGGAGCATTCCGGAGTCACTTCCTATCCACTTTGGAGCATTCCTGGGTCACTTCCTTCACATTGGGTCACTTCCTGTACATTGTGGGGAATTTTTTGGTCACTTCCTGTACATTTTGGGGAATTCTTGGGTCAATTCCTGCACATTTTGGGGCAAAACAGAGTCACTCTCTGTACGTTCTGGGTCACATCCTGTTGGTTTTAGAGCATTTCTGGGTCACTTCCTGCACATTTGCCTAACTTCCGGCACATTTTGGGGCATTTCAGAGTCACTTCCTGTACATTTTGGGTCACTTCCTGTTGGTTTCAGGGCATTTCTCGGTCACTTCCTGCACATTTTGGGGAGTTTCAGAGTCACTTCCTGTAGATTTGGGGTCACTACCTGCACATCTGGGTAACTTCTGGCACATTTTGGGGCCTTCTTTAGTCACTTCCTGTACTTTTTGCGGCATTCCTGGGTCACTTCCTACACATTTGGGTCACTTCCTACTAGAGGTGTGCAAAATTTCCGATTCTTAGATTATTCGCGATTCGGCCGTGGAAGATTCGAGAATGATTCACAAACATTCAAATTCCGATTATTGAAATATGCCAAGTAAAGCGGAAGTACAACACACTCAGCGCGCCGCGCTGTCAATGAGGAACGGCGCGAGAGTAGCTAAACATCATGCTTCTCCCCGGCCCCTCGGGTAATGCCAATGCTCAACTCACGGCTCTAGCTCAACTCATGCCACGAGATAAAAAAATACAACAACATACCTGACTGCTGCCGAAAAGTTGCTACAAAGTACATCCACATAATGTTACGGTAGATATCATTTATATAGGACTAGATGCAATATAGATTCGGTAGCGTTAGCAGCACACCTACAACTAGCTAGATGCGGGCGTTAGTAAACGGCCGCCATCTTAAAGCAGTACACTTCCCTGCAAGGCTGTTGGAGTGAACCTTCCAAGCAAACCTAATTAACTTTTTATCTAAAATACTCCTAAATTGACTTGAATCTATCTTTAAAATAGTTTTAAAACTTTCACATGTCGAAAGTAGACAAAAGGGAAATTATGGACTAACTGGAGCAATTTTAACAACTTTAACGGTTGATTCACAACATTAAATTAATTGAATGTAGTTTAAAGCTGCTGATACAGAATGGGGACTGGAGTTTTTTATTTAATGTTATTTTTGTATATTTGTTTACTGTTATATGTTAACTTGATACTGAAATAGTAGTGTGGTTTAGCCTGAGAGTATTTTTGAACAATTTTGGAACTCATGTACAAAACTTTTTTAAAAAAAAAAAAAAAGAGAGAAAAAAAAAAGGAGGGGAGTGCATCAATAATTGTTTTATAATCGAATCGGAGCCTCTGAATCGTAATCGAATCGTTAGGTGCCCAAAGATTCCCAGCTCTACTTCCTGCACCTTTTAGGGCAAAACGTAGTCACTTTCTATACATTTTGTGTCACATCCTGTTGGTTTTGGGGCATTAGTGGGTCACTTCCTGCGCATTTGTGTCACTTCCTGCACAATTAGGGGCATTCCAGAGTCACTTCCTGTACATTTTGGATCATTTCCTGTTGATTTTAGGGCATTCCTGGGACACTTCGTGCACATTTTGGGGCTTTCTGGAGTCACATCCTGTACATTTTGGGTCACTTCCTGTTGGTGTCGGGGCATTTATGGCTCACTTCTGTACATTTTGAGATAATTCCTGGGTGACTTCCTGCACATATCCTGTTGGTTTTAGGGCATTTCTGGGTCTAGATTTTGGGCTACTTAGGAGTCACTCCCAGTACTTCATTGGCATTTTGTGCTGTTTTTAGGTCAATTGTAGATCACTTCCTGTACATTTTGGGGCTTTTTCGGTCACTTCCTGTTGATATGAGGTTATTTTTTTTCTCCATTGGAAATTAATGAGGATATTTTTTGTTTCCAAGTTTGAAATGTGAGAATCAGTCCAAGCACGCCCCGCCCAAAAGTGGACAGCAAAAAAAAAAAATTAGGAATATTACGTATCATTAGAAAAACATTTTTGCAGCCGAGCATTAAAGCTTGATCTATTTCAGGAAATTGTTCCGGAGGAGGAGGTGGACGCGTCATTCCGAGGCCTTTTCGCCAAGCTAGCGGGACCTGTAAGTACGCCTCGCCACGCACTCGCTGTAACACAATTGCTAACGCGTGCTACGGTAGGACATGGAGATCTCTGCGGCGGAACTGCGGACCATCCTGAACAAGATTGTTTCGAAACGTGGGTTTCCGCTTGGTCGGTTGACCAAATGACCGACTCCTGACATTTTGTCTCTTTCTGGCTAACAGGAAGTGACATCAAGACCAGCGGCTTCAGCATGGACACGTGCAGAGTCATGGTCAACCTCATGGACGTATCCTTGCTCCCAGGGGTTAATTTGAGCCGGATCTTGCCGGAACAAGATCCGGCACCTCTTGATTTCGGCCTCTCTGTGTTACGGGACTTATTTGGGCAGATCCGGCACCTCTTGTGCATAGAAAATAATAACAATAATAATATAAAAACGTTGGGGGGAAAGAAGGAGAGGTTGATGGCTTTCTCCACTTTATTGTGGCAACAATAAGAAAACAGCTAACTGCCGCCACATTTGACCGTGAACTTTTACTTCTCGCCCGTCTCCCCCTCGCGTCCTACTACTCACAGCTCTCCAGTCCCAACGCCTCTTAAACGGCCCGCGTATAGTGTCTTGTTTTGAGCTTTTTGTTGACAAAGGTATCGAACACACAACGTGCTGACAACATGGAGTTAACAACACGAACACAGTTTGGGGCTCTCTGCTCTCTCACTCCCGCATCACGTGGCATATTGACATATTGACATTGAATTGAATTTATTGTCATTGTCATCATCATCATCATCATCAACATTAAAATCAATGTCACAAGAAAGGAAAGAGAAAAGAAAGAAGGAAATCATCGCGTATGTTGTTTATCCAAAGAAGACGAGAATAGACATGACAAAGGAGACGGGAAAAAAGCAGAAGCTTATCGGGACCCATCCCCTAGCCACCAAGGTCGCACACTCAGCATGCTCTGGATCAGTCCAATGACAGTCTAACACATTTTGTTCAAAAGTCATTATTGCCATGGAGATTTCACGTACAGTAATTAGTATATAGGATCAGTTCATGTCCAAGTAGGTGAAGGGTGTAAGGCCTGGGGAGCCTTGGAGGCTCTCATGTGTTGAATACGCCGTAGATTTCTAGTCAGCGCCCTTTGCCCGGTTTAGGAAATTAGTCATCATCATCGTGACCAAAACAACAGTAACATTGCGTGCACCTCAGGGTGCCTTGAAAATTTTTTTATCTGATTATTACACATAGTTTCCAACATTGCTGTATAAAATAAAGTAATAATCTGCATAAATTAGTTCACAGAACCAGTCTTGTTAATAACGGCGTTACAATATAACGGCGTTACTAACGGCGTTATTTTTTTCAGTAGTGGGTAATCTAATTAATTACTTTTCTCATCTTGGCAACGCCGTTACCGTTACTGAGGACGGAAAGGTATGCGTTACTATGCGTTACTATATTGGTCGAAAAGTCTGAGGGAGACGAACTCACCGAGACGACAGAGCAGGAGTAGGGAGGAGACAAGAAAGTTGTGACGCCGAGCAAACGCGATGCTAGGTAGCTCCAATACTACATGTTGTAGCCGATAGCCTACAAACTACGCCCGCATGTTATGGTAGATATGGTAGACATGGTAGATATCACATGTACTGTATATAGATATAACTAGATGCAAAATGACAGACATGGCACTAAATGCGTTAGTAGACAGCCGCCATCTTAAAGCAGTAGGCTTTTTAGGACGGCTCTGTTGTAGAGAACCTTCCTAGCGAACCTAAGCAACTTTTTATCTAAAATACTTCTAAATCGGCAAAATCTTGACTTGAATCTATCTTTAAATGATGAAAGAGTTTTAAAACTTTCATATGTGGAAAGTAGAGAGAAGGGAACTAATGCAATAATGGGAGCAATTTTAACAACTTTTAACAGTTGATTCAGGGTAAAGGGTAAATTAGGGTAAAGAATTGGGCTCGGACCAATTGTACCAAAAACCTCCACAAAAAACTTCACATAGTGTGGCCAATGTTTATTAATTAATTAATTAATTAATTAATTACTTTTTTTTTGGGGGGGGGGGGGGGGGGGGGGAATCATCACCAATTACTTTGCCAAGTAACTAATTACTCTTACATTCAGGTAATTGAGTTACTAACGCAATTACTTTTTGGGAGAAGTAATTTGTAACTATAATTAATGACTTTTTTTCAGTAAGATTAACAACACTGCACAGAACAAATCCCAAGAATTGCATGTTGTTTATAAAAAAATTAACGTCATTTGAAAGAGTCGGAGATTTGTTGATGCCCTGAAAAGCCGGACCAACAAATCACGCCCGACATAAAAAAAAATAATAATAATAATAATTCTTTAGAAATTTGCGGCATCTGGGAGCAAGCAGCCAGGATCAAAAGGTATTTCAACATGTCAAAAAGACAGTTGCATTTACTGTCTTTTTTCAAATAGTCAGAAAAGCACAAAGAAAAGAAGAAAAGTCCCACAGAATGGCAAGTGAACATTTGCGTTTTGTTTTCAGCACCATTTTCTGCGTATGTTCCGGGACCTGTGCCGGTGTCGTCATCCCTGCGCTCTCATATGTACTTTGCGTTCCGGCACCTTATGATTTACAAATTACGCACCGCTTGCTCTGCGTTGGACAATGAATGACTCAGTTGCTTGTAAAGTCATTGCCATCGTGGCTCGGTCAGTCGCCGATTAACTGCCAATGACGGTGCTAGACGTCCAATCTGTTTGGATAGGGAGGGCTAACAGCACGATAAACTCATAAAGGGCGACAAGAGCTCCTTTTTTCAGAGCATAGCTGGCAGCCATCTTGGGTAGGGCGACCCACGCCTGGAAAGTAGATCTGGAGACGTTATTTCTTAGCTCTCGCCGATACCGATGAAGTCAATTTATTGCCGTAGTATCGGTGCGACGACGGTTCTCGGATAAGATCCTTGACGCGGTGCGGCAGGAGAGCGGCAACGGCAAGTTGGGTCTGTCCGAGTTTGCCACCTTGTGGAAGAAAGTGCAACGCTACCTGGTACTGTGTTTGTTTTTTGCTCGTGAGCACACTCACCTGACCTCTCCTACCCTCCCTGTGACAGTCCATCTACAAGAAGAACGACACGGACAACTCGGGCACCATGAGCACACCCGAGATGAGAGTCGCCTTCAAAGACGCCGGTAGGTCCCGTCACGCTACACGCGAATGCGATCTAGTTTGTTGACGAGAACGGGGGTCAAAACCGGCAGCTCGCATCTGCGTTATTGTTTTTCTTTTTCATGACTCATTTCCAGTAAATTTTCAGCAACTTCCTATTCATTTTGGGCCATTGTAACTCATGACATATAGTGGTATGAAAAAGTATCTGAACCGTTTTGAATTTCTCTCATTTCTTCATAAAATCACCATCAAATGTGATCTTTGTCAAAATCACACAGATGAAAAAACAGTGTCTGCTTTAACTATAACCACCCAAACATTTATAGGTTTTCATATTTTAATTAGGATAGCATGCAAACAATGACAGAAGGGGGAAAACTAAGTGGGTGAACCCACTGCCTAAGGAGACTTAGAAAGCAATTTGAACCAAACAATCGAAGTCAGGTGTGTGCCCAATCACTGTCGAGTGGTTTAAAGCTGCCCTGCCTACTATAAAACACAAATCTGGTAAGAATTGTTTTCATGAGAAGCATTGTCTGATGTGCATCATGGCTCGGTCAAAAGAGCTGTCATCAAGGATTGTTGATTTGTATAAAGCTGGGAAAGGATACAAAACCATCTCTAAACGTCTGGATGTTCATCAATCGACAGTCAGAGAAGTTGTCTACCAATGGCACTGCTGCCTCTCTGCCAAGGAGTGGCTGTCCTCCAAAGATGACACCAAGAGTTCAGCGCAGAATACTCAGAGAGGTAAAAAAATGTACCCGAGAGTGTCTGTTAAAGAAATAATTGGCACAGTCTAATATCTCCGTGCACACATCAACTAAATGTAAAACTACGGCCAAGAATGGTTTTCATGCAAGGACTCCAAGGCTGTCTATAAAAAACTTTGTTGCTCATTTAATGTTTGCAAAAAGGCACTTGGACACTCCACAGAAGTTTTAGCAAAATATCTTGTGGACGGATGAAACCAAAGTTGAATTGTTTTGGAGTAACACACAACGTCATGTGTAGAGGAAAAATGGAACAGCTCACCAACATCATCACCTCATCCCCACCGTGAGGGAGCGTCATGATTTGGGGCTGTTTTGCTACCTCAGGGCCTGGACAACTTGCAATCATTAACGGAAGAATGAATTCAAAAGTTTTGCAGGAAAACCTGAGGCCGTCTGTCAGACAGTTGAAGCTGAAAAGAGGATGGATGCTGCAACAAGACAATGATCCAAAACACAGAAGTAAATCCACTTCAGAATGGTTTCCGAAGAACAAAATACACGTTCTGCAGTGGCCAAGTCAAAGTCCAGACTTGAATCCCATTGAGATGCTGTGGCATAACCTAAAGACAGCCATTCGTGCCAGACATCCCAGGAATCTGACTGAAGTACCGCAGTTTTGTAGAAAAGAATGGGCCAAGATCGATGTGCCAGACTGATCTGCAGCTACAGGAAGCGTCTGGTTGAAGTTATTGCTGCCAAAGGGGGGGCACAAAATATGAAATGTGATGGTTCACTTCTGTCATTGTTTGCATTCTTTCCTCATTATAATATGAAAACTAGGGCTGTCGAACGATTAAAAATTTTAATCGAGTTAATTACAGCTTAAAAATGAATGAATCGTAATTAATCGCAATTCAAACCATCTATAAAATATGCCATATTTTTCTGTGAATTATTGTTGGAATGGAAAGATAAGACACAAGACGGATGTATACATTTAACATACGGTACATAAGTACTGTATTTGTTTATTATAACAATAAATCAACAAGATGGCATTAACATTATTAACATTCTGTTAAAGCGATCCACGGATAGAAAGACTTGTAGTTCTTAAAAGATAAATGTTAGTACAAGTTATAGAAATTTTTTATATTAAAACCCCTCTTAATGTTTTCGTTTTAATAAAATTTGTAAAATTTTCAATCAAAAAATAAACTAGTAGCCTGCAATCGTTGATGTCAAGAATTACACAATGTTCATGGGTGCTGAAGCCCATGAAATCAGTCGCACCCAAGCGCCAGCAGAGGACGACAAAACTCCAAAAAACACAAGTAACAAGTGGACATTCCACTGCTGCTGTCATTTTAATCTGTTTGAGCGGGGCATGTGCGTTAATTGCGTCAAATATTTTAACGTGATTAATTTAAAAAATAATTACCGCCCGTTAACGCGATAATTTTGACAGCCCTAATGAAAACCTATGAATGTTTAGGTGGTTTTAGTTAAAGCCGACACTGTTTTTTCATCTGTGTGATTTTGACAAAGATCAGATCACATTTGATGATTTCATGCAGAAATGTGAGAAATTCCAAAAGGTTCAGATACTTTTTCATACCACTGTATGTATTTATATGCGTGTATACTGTATGTATCTGTATGTTATGTGTACGTATATGTATGTGCGTTTACCTGTCTTCATGTACAGTGGGGAGAACAAGTATTTGATACACTGCCAATGGGAAAACCCATTGGCAGTGTATCAAATACTTGTTCTCCCCACTGTATATGTGTGTACATACTGTGTATGAATGTGTACGTGGAGATGTATGAATGTATATGTTCCTGTATGTATGCGTGTACGTGCGTATATACTGTACGTATCTGTATGTATGTATGTACGTGTACCACTGTACCTATATGTATGCATGTGTACCTGTATGTATGTATGCTTATATACAGTATGTACATGTGTGTGTGTGTATGTACTGTACATCTCTATGTATGTATGTATGTATGTATGTATGTTCGTCTCTGTGTGTGTATATATGTACATGTATGTGCGTACATACTGTACGTCTGTATGTATGTATGTACTAGTATATGTACAGTATGTACTGTATGTGTACCTGTATGTAAGCATGTGTAACTATATGTATGTGTGTATGCAGTATATATAAAACTGAAATATAGTAAGACAGTACAGAGTTGAAAATTGAAATACCTAAAGATGTCCCGATTGATCGGGTCCGATCACGTCATTTTCAAAGTATCGGAATCGGCAAAAAAAAAAAATTTTTCAAATTAATCACGTTAAATAATTAACGCATGCGCTGCATGACCCACTCGTGCATTGTCGCGTTCAATCTATAAAGACGCTGTTTTACTTATAGATAGCACTAAAAGGCAGCGTATAATGAGTAGAGAGAATTTTGACAGCCTTTGGAGCCATTTTTGATGTGGCTAAAGCCTTACAATACTTCTTTCAGCAATTAAAAATATAGTGGGAAGCAATGTGGGGAAGAATGTTAGTAGTTGATCATTTTCTTAACACCCTATGTTCTTTGCCAACGCAGAAAAGATATATCAATTGGTGCCCCTACGCACAGTCATGGTTGCACTTCCCATCATGCATTTGGGCAGAACAGTTAAATGGCTACAGGATCATTTACTGAAAGCTCAACAAATACACTAGATGGCAATATTTAGTCACAATATACAAAGTCACATTCCTTAATAATTACAAGTCTTTCTATCTGTGGATCCCTCTCACAGAAAGAATTTTAATAATGTAAATGCCATCTTGAGGTTTTATTGTCATTATAAACAAATACAGTACTCATGTACTGTATGTTGAATGTATATATTCGTCCGAGTTTTATTCATTTTTTTCTTAATGCATTGCCAAAATGTATATGATCTTGAAAAATTATCGGGAATGATTGGAATTGAATCGGGAGCACAAAAAAAAGCAATCGGATCGGGAAATATCGGGATCGGCAGATACTCAAACTAAAACGATCGGGATGGGATCGGGAGCAAAAAAAACATGATCGGAACAACCCTAGAAATACCTATACATGTATTTATAGAAGAAAAGAAGTCCTTTTACAGGTTCTTTTATTCTCTTAACGAACAGGAGATGACGACACACAATTCAGGAACAGAAGGAAAGCAATAATCACCTAAAATATACACATTTATTAAGGAAAGCGTATTTAAAAGCTGGCCAGCCATGACAAATGTCCACGAGAGCATCACGCAGGTGCCCCAAAAAGATCTGCCTGACCTTCGAGACCATACAGTTTATATTTGCCGTAACAATCAGCAGCTTCCAGATGAAAATAATGGAAAACTACTAGAGGGTAGAGAAGTCGCTGTCCATAACCTTGAGCAAGATTCCTTGTATACAAAACAGTACTGGTCCCAGGCGCTCACAAAGTAGATCAACACAATGTTATGAGATAGTAAATGATTATGTGTGACCATGTGATATGAACAGATATACTGTGTATATATATTTCTGTAAATAAAAGGAAGTATATATCTGCAAAATACAGGGTGTCCCCCAAAAAATGTACACACCATTTTACAGCTAATAACATGACATGTTCATACTTGAATTGCATTTTCATACTTCCAGTAGGATTTGAGAAAGAATGTTCTTTCTTCAATGTTTAGTCTGGCTGCCATCATTGCTTCAATGTGTTTAATCTATACTTTTTTTTGGGACACCCTGTACATATGTATATATATATATATATATATATATGTGACGTGCGGTGAGGTTCATGGTTGGTGAGGCACTGACTCCTTTAGTGTCAGATTTCCAAATATATAAACAAAAAAGGGTAGCTTATTCAATTGGCTACTGGTTATTTCATATCTCATCAGCATTCTTCACAAAACACGCACACACGGTACATATTATCGATACGTAAAAGTAAGAAAATAACATGCATTTGCCCCACACCCTCAATGTGTTGGTCGTCGCAATTCTATAATTCATGCAACATAAATGAGAGTAAAGAGTGGTGTACAAAACCACAGAATTCAATTCTGACCTTTAGTGAAATATTCAGTTGTTTTTAAAACTTTTAATTCTGATACTTTAATCAGTTTATTACAGATTGCTAAACAAAAAGTGTGAAAAGAAAAACAAAGAATATTTTATTTATTTTATTTATTTATTTATTTTTTAAATAAGATTGAAATCAAAACTGTTTGTGGTCTTGCGCCTGTCCTTCACCACAAAAACCGGCGTTAATTTGGAAGGACATAGGTTTGGTCTCAACATTCGTAGGGACGATATAATAGCATAACCTGCCTATAGGTACACTTTTTGCTGGGGACGGGACATTAATAAGACCAAACAGATTAGATGAAGGGGGCAAAGGGCCACATTTCTCATGTATATGAACTTTATTAATTAATAGGCAAAATGATCAATGCAAAATAAATCCTTATCTACTGATAATAACTTTTACGTGCATTGGTTCAGATGATACACTGTTCGATTCAAACCTTTGTTTTCAAAAAATACTAAAGAAACATTTTGAAAACTTCCTGAATAAATGTCTGGTTTTTATTAGCAAACATAAACATAATGAAAATAATTCACTTAATAATGGTAGGGTCAATTCTATCCTTACAACATATGGAACTATTGAAAGATCTAAATTCTCTATATAACTGAACATTATATCATGCAAAAAAAAAGGTAAGGTTGCTTAAAAGTTGGTGGGGACAATTTTAGCATCCTGAAAAGTTGGTAGTGTTATGTCCCTACCGTCCCTATGCAAACCTACGCCCTTTTTGTAAAAGTCCTCCTTATTTTCCTATACTTTAAAAAATCTCTCCGCCTCAATGGAGAGGATTGCTTCAATTAGATCGTTCTGTGTTCTATTTGACAAGCCAGAAAACACAGTGGATGTGTCCAAATGTCTAGCTAACCTTTCATCTTTCTCAGCAAAACCATGTAATCGTTCTACATATATGCCACGTTTAGAAGAGCTTACACGCTCATCGTTACCACGAAATGTTAACTCCTGTTTAGCTAGGATACAGATTGCATTAATGAGGTCTTTCAAACTCCTTCGGTTTTCTTTTACCTTAGCACCGTTGAGCTTTCGCTGTTCGTCAAAGCCAAATCGATCCTTGAGCTTCCAAAAGTTTTTAAAGCAATCAGGCTTTGAATGTGAGTGGTCGAGCTCTCATGTTTGCTGAGGCTTCGTGGTAGTTTTTTAATGTCACAATATATCGTGTTAGTCCAGACATTGGCACAAGTTGAGAAGAAAAGGCAGGGAAAGCAGCAAAGGCGATTTTTCCGAGGACAGCCACATAGCCAGTCTTTTCGGGTGTACCAGTCCGTTTGAAAAGCGAGTTATCTTCTGTCCCGCAGTTTGAAGCGAACCTTTTAGCTCCGGTGTGGTCACTGTGGTGTTAATCGCGTCCACTTTTGACGGAAAGTCCAGTTTCACGTACGCCCCCTTTCAGTGCGGCAGAGTACTATCTGCCGCAGCCTGCGCCTTTTCACTGTGGTTTTATTTCCAATCAGCAAAACTAAATATGTCGCTGACAAACATTAAACTTTAAGGGTTAAAGACATTAGCCAGACTGTGGAAAATCAGGTCAAATAAACGTATCTGGAAACATTATAATGGCGACAACGGCAACCAGCACGCTCCAATTCCATGTATCAACCCAGTTTGTTAGGGATTGCACAATCAGAGGTGAGGCTTTACTCGTTGCTGCCGCACCTCTCGTTTCATATCTTTATTTGAACAGGAAATTGGCAAATTCAGCGATTTTGACTATAAAAAAATGTTTGAAATGAGTCATACATAAAGAGCAATGGACAAATATTAATATAAATTTGATGCTATAATTATTTTTTTGTCATGATGACAGGTGAGGCTGTGCCTCACCTGCCTCCCCTGACCGCACGTCACTGATATATATGAGGGCTGTCAAACGATTAAAATTTTTAATCGAGTTAATTACAGCTTAAAAATTAATTAATCGTAATTAATCGCAATTCAAACCATCTATAAAATATGCCATATTTTTCTGTAAATTATTTTTGGAATGGAAAGACAAGACAAGATGGATATATACATTCAACATATGGTACATAAGGACTGTATTTGTTTATTATAACAATAAATCAACACGATGGCATTAACATTATTAACATTCTGTTAAAGCGATCCATGGATAGAAAGACTTGTAGTTCTTAAAAGAAAAATTTTAGTACAATTTATGGAAATTTTATATTAAAACCCCTCTTAATGTTTTCGTTTTAATGAAATTTGTAAAATTTTCAATCAAATAATAAACTAGTAGCCTGCCATTGTTGATGTCAATAATTACTTACACAATGCTGATGGGTGGTTGAAGCCTATAACATCAGTCGCACCCAAGCGCCAGCAGAGGGCGGCAAAACTCCATATAACACAATTAACAAGTGGTGTTTCACCGTACCGTCATTTAAATCTGTCTGAGCGGGTAATCTGCGTCAATTGCGTCAAATATTTTAACGTGATTAATTTTAAAAAATTAATTAACGCCCGTTAACGCGATAATTTTGACAGCCCTGATATAAATATATATTAAGTGTGATTTTTGTTTTTATTTATGTGGTAGGTTTCACCCTAAACAACGCCATCTACCAGCTGCTAGTGGCCCGCTACGCCGAGCCTGACTTGACATTGGACTTTGACAACTTTGTGGGCTGCTTGATGAGGCTGGAGATCATGTTCCGTAAGATCCTTCTCATCACATTTAAGATCTCAAATTGTCCGCCGGCTAAGCGCCTTTTGCGTCTTCAGGAATCTTCAAGAAGATGGACCCCGACGACGGCGGCACCATCCAGCTCGACTTCAACCAGGTTATAGTCGATCTCCGTCCCTCGGTGAAACTGCCGCCGCGTTGACAATCATGTCCTCTTTTCTTCCTTCAGTGGTTAACCTACTCCATGATCTGAACGCCCGCCCACCAGCTTTCTGCCCCGCCCCTTTGGAGAAAAACTTTTCTACCTGCGATTTGACGCCATATAACTTTATAACTGCGCAAAAACTAGACAATAAAAGTGGAACGATTGGCTTTGTCTCAAACAGTTACTCGTTTCTCCGTCGTTTCAGTGCCATTGACTGTGATAGACGTCCAATCGTTGGTCAACTGTAAATTTCAATGAGTGTTGGAGATAGATGTCTGATCCATTTGGAGTGCGAGGTGAACATTCAAACATAGACTTCATAATTAAATTGACAGGACAGATTCCCCAGACACTGCGCCACGCCTGCAAGTAAGGGGCCGTCCTACACTCCGCTTCAGTCGGTCGCAGTTATTCTTAAACTAAGATGTCTGATCACGTCATTTTCAAAGTATCGGAATCGGCAAAAAAATATCGGACATGCCTTTTTTTAATATACAGTATATATATTTTTTAATTGTTTTCTAATTGTATTTAACGTTACAGACAAAATGTCTTACAGTCATCCAGAGTCTTTAGTTTTGGCTTAAAGTAGGGCTATCAAATTTATCGCGTAAACGGCGGTTATTAATTTTTTAAAAATTAATCTCGTTAAAATATTTAATGCAATTAACGCATGCGCTGCACGACCCACTCACGCATTGTCGCGTTCAATCTATAATGGCCCCGTTTTACCTATATATATATATAGAGCTAACAGGCAGCATAAAATGAGTAGAGAGAATTTTGGCAGTCTTTGGAGCCTCTTTTTAATTGGCTAGAGCCTTTAAATCCCTCGTGGAAAGCAATGTGGGGAAGAACGGTAGTGGTTGATCTTTTCCTTAACACTAACAGACTTGCATTGTACTTCGACATATTAATGTAAAATAAATGCTAACTGCACGTTTTTTCTTTTTGCTTTTAACCAAGAATCGAGACTGTTTTACATCCATATCTAAAAAGAATTTGGTGATTTAAGCATTTATTCACAATAATTTTCAACGTAAAAGATGTTGTGGTGAAAAGGCGGCACCACAGTGGCTTTGTCTGGCAGCACATTCAACATATTTACATAAAGGCTAACTGCACGTTTTTTTTGTTTTTGTTGTTTTTTTGCTTTTGACCAAGAATCGGAACTGTTTTACAACCATATCTAATGAATCCAGGGATTTAAGCATTTATTCATAATAATTTTCACTGGAAAAGCTCTGTTTACATCAGGCGGCCGCTAGCTACATTTACTAACAGACTAACATTGTACTTCGACATGTTTACGTAAAAGAAATGCCAGCCGCACTGGGTTTTTTGTTTCTTTTAACCAAGAATCGAGACGCTTTTACGCCCATATCTATAAAGAATTCGGGGATTTAAGCATATACACAGGAATTTACACCGGAAAAGCTGCTTACATCAGGTGGCCACTAGCTAAATTCACTAATACACTAGCATTGCACTTTGACATATTTATGCAAAATAGATGCAAACTGCACGTTTTTTTTTTTTTGCTTTTAACCAAGAATCGAGACTGTTTTACGTCCATATCTATAAAGAATTAGGGGATTTTAGCATTTATTCACAAGAATTTTCACCGGACAACTTCATTTACATTAGGCGGCCGCTAGCTACATTTACTAACAGACTTGCATTGTACTTCGACATATTAATGTAAAATAAGTGCTAACAGCAGTGTTATGTTTTGCTTTTAACCAAGAATCAAGACTCTTTTACATCCATATCTATAAATAATTGAGGGATTTAAGCATTTATTCACAAGAATTTTCAACAGAAAAAGCTGTCTGTGATTCCACTCGGTCAGCTTTGACGGCCTCGCCAACAATGCAGGCGCCAATTAATCGGCCCCGCGTCCTGTAAATATATTATGAAATCTATGATTCAAACTAATTGGACGTTTTTTGTTGTTTTTTTTTATGCTTTTGCGGTGAGGGTGGCGTCCTATCTCTGTGCATTGATCCAACCTGGTTTTTCCCTTGTTGGTCATTTTGAGCTGTTCTTTTATGACAGGGTGCCATTTGTGTCGCCAGTATTAATATAGCTATATTTTAACAGACCCTTTAACCCTTTGAACCAATTGATCATTGCTTCAAGAAGCTTCATTTGGTCTTCACTACTTCCTTAGGGGAGACCTTTTCTGCCGCCTGCTGTCAAGACTGTTGTAGTCCAACATGCCTCCCAGCATGCATTGCAATGCTACAGATGTATGTAAATAACAATGAAAATCAATGTTCTTTGCTAATTATTTATTCAGTTACTGTTCCAGTTTTCATTGTTAATTAACAAAATTAACTTTTTTCCTTCTTAACATCAGGGGGTGCTGGAGCACCCCACTTCCCGCATCACAACCCAGTGTCACTGTCCACTCTGTTGTGTTAGTGTCCCTTTAAGAAAATTCCCCACTTATTAATGACATCACTCTTCTGCAATAACAATGTGGAAAATTCAATTCCTACCAAAAAAAAAAATCATTAAAATAATTTATGTGTATTTGTTCAATGTTAATTCAGGCCAGCTCGCACGACGCCATCTTGCGGACGATTCGGTCACTGCTGCAGTCGTTGAGCTCCAAAGAGCTAACAAAGCTTTTATTTGTTAAAAAAAAGTCCAAGTCAGGAGCGAGTCGTAGTGGGTCCGTCTTTTCCGAGTAGGGTAGCGTGGGCCTCCAGCAGCGTGACGTCAGACTCGGCCCCCAGAAAGCGTCCGGTCAACTCCAAGTCGTGCAGTCTCAGGCGGACTCTGTCGCCGCGCTTCAGCTCGTCCCCTTGCGGCCGCCGACACACGGCGTGGAACTTGGCGCCGAAGTCGACGTAGAGGTCGTCGCCGACGATGTGGAAGATCTTCCCCACGACCGTCTTGTCTTTGCCGGGTCCCATCTGGACGAGCGGGCTGCGGCGGAGGAGATCCGCGAAGGAGGCGTCGTCGTCTTCCGGGCGGCGGCGACGACGACCGAGCTCCGACTGAGAACCGAAGGCGGCCGCGAAGCCCGACTTTGGCTTGTTGGCGTCGGTGCAGAAAGCTTTCCGGAGCGTGAACGTGCCGAGCGTGCGCCGGGCGACCTTCCACGCGGCCGACATCTTGAGTCAAGCTTCCCAGAAACAAACAGTCTCTTCTTCTTCCCATGAGTTTTTACGGCGGTTGGAGCAGGAGCGCCTCCCTCCGTCTCAATTGCCACATTGCTTTGAAGCTACTTCAACAGGAAACCTATTGTTCATATACGACCCGGAAATTTGCCAAAAACTTTCCCATTCATTTTTAATGGGATGCAACGTTGGTTCAAGTTTCCCATTCACTTCCAATGGAATTTACATTGCATTGATGCCATTGACGGCCATGTATGCCGAATCTATTGATGCCAATGTACTTGGATTCCATTGGCGCCTATGTAAGACGATGCCATTGACGGCCATGGAAGTCCAATTTTTTCCCCATTCATTTTCAATGGCAAAAAAAAACAGTGTCCCCAAATCAACAGGAAATGACCAGATATCAATAAAACGTGTCCCGCCAAACGTCCCCAATTCCATTGACGCTTATTAAGGGTGCTGCGGCCATGGACGTCCAAATTTCCCAATCATTTCAAACGGCATTTACATTGCATTGATGCCATTGACGGGCATGTTTGTCCATTCTATTGATGCCAATGTACTTGTATTCCATTGACGCATATGGATGTCGATGCCATTTACGGCCATGGAGGTCCAAATTTCCCATTCATTTTCAATTGCAAAAAAACAAATGTCCTCAAACCAACAGGAAATTACCAGATATCAACAGGATGTGTCCCTCAAATGTCCCCGAATGACCTGATATGACTAGGACACCCCCCCCAAATGTCCCCGAATGACCTGATATGACTAGGACACCCCCCCAAATGTCCACAAATGACCTGATATGGCTAGGACACGCCCCCAAAATGTCCCCAAGTGACCTGACATGACCAGGACACGCCCCCAAATGACCTGATATGACCAGAACACACCCCCAAATGTTACCAAATGACCTGTATGACCAGGACACGCCCCCAAAATGTCCCCAAATGACCTGATATGACTAGGACACGCACCCAAATGTCCCCACATGACCTGATATGACCAGGACATGCCCCCCAAATGACCTGATATGACCAGGACACGCCCCCACATGTCCCGAAATGACCTGATATGACTAGGACACGCCCCCCAAATGTCCCCACATGACCTAATATGCCCAGGACACGCCCCCCAAATGACCTGATATGACCAGGACACTACCCCCAAATGACCATATTTGACCAGGACACTCCCCCAAATGTCCCCAAATCAACAGGAAGTGTCCCCCAAATGTCCACAAATGACCTGATATGGCTAGGACACGCCCCCACAATGTCCCCAAATGACCAGACATGACTAGGACACGACCCCAAAATGACCTGATATGACCAGGACACGCCCCCAAATGACCTGATATGACCAGGACACACCCCCAAATGTTACCAAATGACCTGTATGACCAGGACACGCCCCCATATGTCCTGAAATTACCTGATATGACTAGGACACGCCCTCCAAATGTCCCTACATGACCTAATATGACCAGGACACGCCCCCCAAACGACCTGATATGACCAGGACACTACCCCCAAATGACCATATTTGACCAGGACACGCCCCCCAAATGTCCCCAAATCAACAGGAAGTGTCCCCCAAATGACCTGATATGACTAGGACACGGCCCCATAGGTCCCCACATGACCTAATATGCCCAGGACACGCCCCCCAAATGACCTTTTATGACCCGGAAACTACCCCCTAAATTACCATATTTGACCAGGACACGCCCCCCAAATCAACAGGAAGTGTCCCCAAAATGTCCCTAAACCAACCTGGGCGGGGCTAAGATCTGTTCCTCCACACAGCAAAGACTTAAGAGTAATTTCTCCAGAAATTGCAGTTTCTAGTTCACATACAAATTTGTTCCTTTTACTTGATATATTCATTTCAATATTGTCTTATTCACAAGTGTCTGTAACTTGTGACTATTTGAATGGGAGCCTTTCTCCCAACCAAGGTCATCGTATTGAGATAAAGCCATTGTGTGTGACCTGGGTGCAGCTGCGTAGCAGGAGCATCACTTAACCTAAAACAGTACTGGGGCACTGGCGAGTGTGCAAATTTTTTTTAGCACTTATCTACCGTAAAAAGTCAGAAATAGCACTTTAAAGGTAAGCTCGGACTTAAAGACTTGTAGGCTCTAATAAGCCACAATTGTTCTCTTTTACTCAAATATGTTATTAGAAACACATAAAATATTATTTAAAAATCTATTATATTTAGTACGTTTTTCGACCTAAGGAGTTTTACGTACGCAATGCAATGACGCGGTTGGGCTGGACTGGGAGAATAGCTGTGCTAGCTAGCAAGCGAAGCTAGTATGAATACTAGAGGCGTGCGAAATTTCCGATTCTTAGATTATTCGCGATTCGGCCGTGGAAAATTCGAGAACGATTCACAAACTTTCAAATTCCGATTATTGAATTAAACCAGGTAAAGCGGAAGTAAAACACAGCCAGCGCGGTCTTTGGGACGCAATGAGGAACGGACCGAGAGTAAATATCATATTCAACTCATGCCGCTAAATAAAAAAACAATCATACCTGACTGCGGCTGACAGCCGCTACAAACAACGCCCAGTTGCTAGTTGCTACAAACTAGGGCTGCAGCTATCGAATATTTTAGTAGTCGATTAATCGATGGACTAGTTTTTTCGAATAATCGAGTAATCGGATAAGGAACATGAAAAATTAAAATACCTGAGCTGAGCCTCAAACGGTGTATATATATTTTTTAATGAGGATTCATGTACGACAAAAGAACAATTGGCTTACGTAGAAAAAGTCCGCCTGCTTAAATGCTATAAAATTCTAGTTTTTCTTTTTTTTTACAATGCTCTTAACAAATGGTTCAGAGACATATTCCCACAAAAACGGCTAAATATACCTACAAACTAAATTATGAATGCATTAAAAAACATTAGCTCGAACAAAAACTTAGCTTACGTTGGTCTTAACGGGGAGCAGTTGGATTCAGCCATGTGAAAAGAGGCAGACCAGAGGGCAGTGTATCCATGCCACTTTAATTAAACGAATACTCGAAGCAACAAAATTTAATTTGATTTTTTTTCTTTTCATCGAATACTCGAGTTAATCGATTAATCGTTGCAGCACTACTACAAACATACGGCTACAGTAGATATCATATATATGTAGAACTAGATGCAAAATGACAGACGCCGTCAGTGTTAGAACATGTATTATTGAACAGAGATGCGAAATGACAGACTTTCCGGCGTAAGTAAACAGCCGCCATCTTAAAGCAGTAGACCTCTCTAGAAGGCTCTGTTGTACAGAACCTAATTATTTTTTTTATCTAAAATACTCCTATATCGGCAGAATCTTGTCTTGAATCTATCTTTAAATGATTAAACGTGTTAAAACTTTGACAAAAGTAGACAGAAGAGAAATTATGGAATAACGGGAGCAATTTAAAAAACTGTAACAGTTAATTCACAACAGTAAATTAATTGAATGTAGTTTAAAGCTGCTGATACAGAATGGGGACTGGAGTTTTTTATTTACTGTTATTTTTGTATATTTGTTTACTGTTATATATTAACTTGATACTGAAATAGTTTGGTTTAGCCTGAGAGGATTTTTGAACCATTTCGGAACTAATGTACAAAACAAAAACATAAAAAATAAAAAAAAATAAAAAAGGAGGGGGGTGCATCAATAATCGTTTTATAATCGAATCGGAGCCTCTGAATCGTAATTGTAATCGAATCGTTAGGTGCCCAAAGATTCCCAGTGCCCAAAGATTAGTGTGTAAGCTACTTCATATGCTGGTAGCAGTACTGCTGACCAATTTATTAAGTCTGTGTGCGGGCCAGACGTTATTGATTTTATGACAGAGGCTGGGGGCCGGATGAAATTTGACCACGGGCCGTATTTGGCCCCCGGGCCGGACTTTGGACATAGCTGATTTAGACACAAATGTCCTAGCCATAATATGGCCCAAACACAAAAAAGGTCGCTTCAATCAAAGAAAACCTTTTTGATGAAAAATTCAGTGTTCAAATGCAAATTTTTCAATCTCAAATATTTTTTCGCATTCAAAAACCTTGTCCATGAATGAAATTTCTCTCTTTTTTATTTTAAAAATGTCCTAGCCAAAATGTGGCCGAAACACAAATCAACATTACTCCAATCAAAACAGTTGATTTAATAAAAAAAAAAAAAAAATGACTTCAATAAAAAAAAAAACTAAAAAAAAAATCAAAGAAAAATAGCTTTTACATGCATTTTTTTTTGTTTCAAATTCATTTTTGCATTCAAACACTTTTTGATTGAAGCAAGTTCTTTTTGGTTGAAAATATATATTTTGATTGAAGCAACTTTTTTTTTGAGTGAAGCAATTTTTTTTTATTGAATAATAAAGACACAGATCTACACCCATTTAGCTGCACCCAGGGGATACAATTTTTGACTGGGGTAACTACATGGGCACGGCACCGGCGGGCGTACCATATTCAATGGATGACGATCTTGGCGAAAATTATCGCCCAAGCAGCCTGATTTAGAATTCCCCTCAAGAATGATGGGAAACAAAAAACACTCATTGTCAACTTATTATTATAAATATTCTTGTAAGTTAATTTTATCGCTGACACTGCGTTTCGGGGTCATCAACATGTTGTGCCCCCCCCCGCCACAAAAGTCAAACTCCGCCTATGAGATAGATATATAGAAAGTCTTTATTGTCCCACAGGGAAATTAATCATCATCAACATTAATACACATCACTTCATAATAAACAACATTTAAGAAAGACAAGAAGAACATGGTAGAGTCAATGCCCGTCTAGCTTTTCCACTCGAGGCGTGGGCATTTTGCCGTACGGGGCTTTTATTTTGAAGGGCTAGTTTGGCGCCCCCTGTCGACGCCTCGCCCGCAATCGCCGCGTGTCGTCCGCAGCCGCAGCAGCATCGGCGGCGGCTAGCGGACAAGATCAGCCGAGCCCAGCCCAGCCGAGAAGCAGCCTCCATTTCAGCATCTGAAGAGGAGGAGGAAAACGAAGAAGAAGCTAGAAGAAGAAGAGGAGGAGCGAGAAGAGCGGGCGGTCGGTTTAGCAGCAGGTGCAGCCGTCGGCTTTCGCAGGCCGGCCGGCGATGGCGTCGAGGCTGCGGCACGACGACTCGGCGGACGCGGGCCGCGAGACGCTCGGAGCTGCGTGAGGATTTCATCACGCCACTTCCGGTGCTCAGGTGAGGCGCGCTCGGCCATTGTTTCGCAAAAGGCCCCGCTAGAACGCACGCACGCGACCTACGGCCGCGGTAGGGGGATGGGGGGCTATCTTGCGGGCGACCGTGGCGGCGATGACGATCTGCGTTGGGGGGGCGCTCTTACGTAAGACGCGCAGAGGACACCGAGCGAGCGGCAGTTCGGCTCGGTTCGGGCGGCTTCGGCTTCGTCCTGCCATGACGTCACACGCTGACTCAGTGCCGGACGACGTGACAGACAGCCGGCACGTGACGTGACGGCGTCTCATCGTGCAAAAACAATGGCTTTCCCCGTGCCATTGTCGCTCGCTCGCTTGCGAAGGACGCAATTTTTTATGATGACGTGATTTATTGCTAATCATTCCTCGGGATGAGATGACCGGCTAAGAAAAATCCAAAAAAATGATTCAGGTCCTATATGCGTATAAGAGATGTTCGAGACTCACTCTTTTTGACAAGCTATGCGCCCGCAAAGAAAGCAAGGACATTAGCCGCGTTTTTGGAATGACAGATGACGTCAAGTCCGGCGTGCTCTCTGCATCTGTGTTAAAGAAAAACAGAGGGATGCGGGCCTGCCTGCCTCCCATCTTTTCTTCCTTTATTTTCCTTCTTCATTCCACCCACCAATCGTCATGTTTATGAAAGATAACGTTCCCACAATAACAAGAGACAATCAAACAAATAACAATCATTTAAAAAACATTTATTTGAACTTTCTTATTGGAAACGGCAGGATCTGTGTGCGCCTGCGCGGAGATATTTTGAAGCGTGCGCGCTGGAGTGAATGTCGTGTAAATAGGGGTGTGACAATACAGTTATCCCTTGTTTTTCGGGGTTAATGGGGACCAGAACCAGTACCTGTCGCGATAGAAAGACAGCGAGAACGAAATGTGGTATTTGCTATGTGGCAAAATGGATTTTGGTATGTGGCATTTTTTGTATCTGGCATAGTGGCTTTTGATATACGGTGTGTTTTTTTTTTTGTTTTTTTTTGTATGTGGCAAAATGACTTTTGGTATATGGCTTTTTTGGTGTATATAACATTTATTTTGTATATGGCATTTTTGCAGGCATGTCCACGCCATTGACAGCTATGTACATCCAAATTTTCCATTAATTTGGATATACCAAAAGTCATTTTGCCACATACAAAAAAAATGCTATTCATCAAAAGCCACTTTACCACATACCAAAATCTACTTTGCCACCAAAATCCCTTTTGCCACATACCAAAAAAATGTCTCACACACACCAAAATCCATTTTGCCACATACCCAAAAAATGCCCATACCAAAATCCATTTTGCCACATACTAAAAAAATGCCACATACCCATTGAAAATGCCACATACCAAAATCCATTTTGCCAGATACCAAAAAAATGTCACATACCAAATAAATATCACATACCAAAACCATTTTGCCACATAAAAAAAATGCCACATACCAAATAAAAATGTCCCATACCAAAATCAATTTTGCGCCCCCCACCAAAAAAAAAATGCCACGTACCAAAATCCATTTTGGTGCATACCAAAAAAATGCCATGTACCAAAACCAATTTTGCCACATACCAAAAAAAATGCCACATGCCAAAATCCATTTTGCCACATACCGAATAAAAATGCCACATACCAAAATCCATTTTGCCACATACCGAATAAAAATGCCACATACCAAAATCCATTTTGCCACATACCGAATAAAAATGCCACATACCAAAATCCATTTTGCCACATACTGAATAAAAATGCCACATAACAAAATCCATTTTGCCACATACAGAAAAAATGCCACATACCCATTAAAAATGCCACATACCAAAATCCATTTTGCCAGATACCAAAAAAATGTCACATACCAAATAAATATCACATACCAAAATCCATTTTGCCACATACCAAAATCCATTTTGCCAAATACCAAAAAAATAAAAAATGCCACATACCAAAATCCATTTTGCCACGTACCAAATAAAAATGCTACATAACAAAATCCATTTTGCCACATACAAAAAAATGCCATATACCAAAATCTATTTTGCCACATACCAAAAAATGCCACATACCAAAATCCATTTTGCCACATTCAAAAAAAAAATGCCACATACCCATTAAAAATGCGACATACCAAAATCCATTTTGCCACATACCAAAAAAATGTCACATACCGAATAAAAATCACATAACAAAATCAACTTTGCCACATACCAAAAAAAAAAAAAAAAGCCACATACCAAAATCCATTTTGCCACATACCGAATAAAAATGCCACATACTAAAATCCATTTTGCCACATACCGAATAAAAATGCCACATACCCATTAAAAATGCCACATACCAAAATCCATTTTGCCACATACCAAAAAAATGTCACATACCAAATAAAAATCACCTAACAAAATCAATTTTGCCACATACCAAAAAAATGCCACATACCAAAATCCATTTTGCCACATACCGAATAAAAATGCCACATACCAAAATCCATTTTGCCACATACCAAAAAAATGTCACATACCAAATAAAAATCACATAACAAAATCAATTTTGCCACATACCAAAAAAATGCAACATACCAAAATCCATTTCGCCATATACAAAAAAAAAAAGCCACATACCAAAATCCATTTTGCCACATACCGAATAAAAATGCCAAATACCAAAATCCATTTTGCCACATACCGAATAAAAATGCCACATAACAAAATCCATTTTGCCACATCCAAAAAAAAGGCTACATACCCATTAAAATGCCACATACCAAAATCCATTTTGCCACATACCAAAAAATGTCACATACCAAATAAAAATCACATAACAAAATCAATTTTGCCACATTCCAAAAAAATGCCACATGCCGTAATAAAAATGTCACATACCAAAATCCATTTTCTAACATACCAAAAAAAAAAAGTCACATATATGGCCCCATTCATTCTTTCCTTTACACAGATCAGTTGTCCTGGTCCCTTTGCAGAAAAACAGCCCCAAAGCATGATGTTTCAACCCCCATGCTTCACAGTGGGTATGGTGTTCTTCGGATGCAATTCAGTATTCTTTCTCCTCCAAACACGAGAACCTGCGTTTCTACCAAAATGTTCTATTTTGGTTTCATCTGACCATAACACATTCTCCCAGTCCTCTTCTGGATCATCCAAATGCTCTCTAGCGAACCGCAGACAGGCCTGGACGTGTACGGTCTTCAGCAGGGGGACACGTCTGGCAGTGAAGGATTTGAGTCCCTGGCAGCGCATTGTGTTACTGACAGTAGCATTTGTTACTGTAGTCCCAGCTCTCTGTAGGTCATTCACTAGGTCCCCGTGTGTGGTTCTGGGATTTTTGCTCACCGTTCATGTTATCATTTTGACGCTACAGGGTGAGATCTCGCATGGAGCCCCAGATCGAGGGAGATTATCAGTGATCATGTATGTGTTCCATTTTCTAATAATTGCTCCCACAGTTGATTTCTTTACACCTATTGCAGATTCAGTCTTCCCAGCCTGGTGCAAGTCTACAATTTTGTCTCTGGTGTCCTTCGACAGCTCGTTTTTCTTGGACATAGTGGAGTTTGGAGTGTGACAGACTGAGGTTGTGGACAGGTGTCTTTTATACCTATAATGAGTTAAAACAGGTGCCATTAATACAGGTAACGAGTGGAGCCTCGTAAGACCTCGTTAGAAGAATTTAGACCTCTTTGACAGCCAGAAATCTTGTTTGTCGGTAACCAAATACTTATTTTCCACTCTAATTTGGAACTAAATTCTTTAAAAATCAAACAATGTGATTTTCTGTTGTTTTTTTCCCCCCACATTCTGTCTCTCATGGTTGAGGTTTACCCATGTTGACAATTACAGGCCTCTCTAATCTGTTCAAGTAGGAGAACTTGCACAATTGGTCGTTGACTAAATACTTATTTGCCCCACTGTACCAAAAAAATGTCACATACCAAATAAAAATCACATAACAAAATCCATTTTGCCACATACCCATTAAAAATGCCACATACCAAAATCAATTATGCCACATACAAAAACAAAAAAAAATGCCACATACAAAATAAAAATGCCACCAAAATCCATTTTGCCACATGCCAAAAGCCATTTTGCCAAATACATATTACCACTTTTCGTTCTCGGCCCAGCTGTTGCGATAAGTGAAAAAAAAACGCAAAGTAGCACCCCCAACCCCAGATTTAGCACTGGAAAGACATACATGTAAGACATGTTTTTTCACCGTTTTCCCCAAAGTATAATTAGAAAGTTGAGAAACAATTTAAATATATATATATACTAGGGCTGTCAAACGATTAAAATTTTTTATCGAGTTAATCACAGCTTAAAAATTAATTAATCGTAATTAATCGCAATTCAAACCATCTATAAAATATGCCATATTTTTCTGTAAATTATTGTTGGAATGGAAAGATAAGACACAAGATGGATATATACATTCAACATACGGTACATAAGTACTGTATTTCTTTATCATAACAATAAATCAACAAGATGGCATTACCATTATTAACATTCTGTTAAAGCGATCCATGGATAGAAAGACTTGTAGTTCTTAAAAGATAAATTTTAGTACAAATTGAAATTTTATATTAAAACCCCTCTTATTGTATTTGTAAAATTTTCAATCAAAAAATAAACTAGTAGCCCGCCATTGTTGATGTCAATAATTACTTACACAATGCTCATGGGTGCTGAAGCCTATAAAATCAGTCGCACCCAAGCGCCAGCAGAGGGCGGCAAAACTCCGAAAAACACAAGTACACCTTTCACTGTACTGTCATTTTTAATCTGTTTGAGCGGAGCATTTGTGCGTTAATTGCGTCAGATATTTTAACGGGATTAATTTTAAAAAATTAATTACCACTCGTTAACGCGATCATTTTGACAACCCTAATGGTTTTTAAGCACTTCAAATGGAATAAATATGATAAGTTTTAAACAGGTTACTGTCCCACCAAATTATTTTTAAACAAAAATAAAGTTAAAAAATGCTTGTCTTTATTAAATGCTTCATTGAGTGAGTCCACTCAAATCCGCTCAAGCTGCTCACTTACACACAATGAGTTGCCACAGCAACTGTTTAACAAGTCAAACGATTGACATATGCGGCGCTTTGAAGTTTCGGCTTCCATGCGTCTCTGGCAAGATCAAACCTTAACGTCTATCAATCATCGTTAAATTTATTAAGCAACTCCAGTGCACTGCCTGACTAAGAAAAGTGACAGAGTACGTATAGGCAGGGCCGGCCCAGCCTATACGCAGACTATGCAGCTGCTTAGGGCCCCTGACCACTTGGGGGCCCCCAATCTGGCAATTTTTGTTGTTGTTTTTTTTTACTACAGTTTGCTTTATTTGACTTTTGTGAGTTTTGATACTTGATTACAAGCTTAAAAAAAATACAAGTTCTTCCGTAACTTCTTTCTTTCCTCTTTTAGAAAAAGGTTTGGCGCTATCTATTGTAAGTACTGACAATCATTTGGGGGAGAGAAGTTTTAAGTATACAGTGCAAAAAAATCTGATTAATATACAAAATATGGACGTATGGGTTGGATTGCATGTATGGGTTTCACAGTATAGTGTGACGAAATGGTGGGCCAAAAATACGGGCCCCTTTGCATTATTTTGCTTAGGGCCCCCAAATGGCCTGGGCCGGCCCTGCGTATAGGTCACCTAATGTTGGTCTCGGGGCACTTACTGATTACTTCCTATTCACTCACACAAAATTGCCCACAATCAACAGGAAGTGACTGCCTTTGACGGCCATAGATGTCCAATGTTTTTGAAGTGGGAGGATCGCTGCCACCCACCCAGTTCAAATGGATTGAACATCTACTAGTGATAAACCCACAGCAGAAGGATGAGAACAACATGTTTTTCAGTTTATTACTAGTTTACACAACCTTTCACAGAAACTGCACGTTTTACGTAGTTCATTTCAAAATGGTTCCTACCATTAGAAAACCGTTCTCCATCATACATATTTGGTTTAATACACCATAATACAGTATATAAGTCATAAAATGTTTCCAGGCGGAAAGGCCGTTGACGGCGACACGTCTCGTCACCCCCGTCGTCCGGCATGCTGGCAATCCTGATGGTCGCCATGGCCGGCGTGGGAGGCGGCCAGGCGTGCGGCGCCCGCGACAACTGCTCCGGGGACGGCGGCTCCAAGGAGTACTGCTACTCAGCGCGCATCCGCAGCACCGTCCTGCAGGGACTTCCCTTCGGCGGCGTGCCCACCGTTCTGGCGCTGGACTTCATGTGCTTCTTGGTCAGACCGCCGCGAGATCGCAAATGGACCGCGGTACACTGCGTGACGTGACCCTGCCTATTCTTCCACAGGTTTTGCTTTTTGTCTTTTCCGTCTTACGGAAAGTGGCCTGGGACTACGGACGTCTGGCGCTGGTCACTGACGCTGACAGGTGAGTCAGCCAGCCGGCGGGCGTTACCTCCATCCGCCGGCGTTCGACTGTGGGAACGATCCGCGAACGATCTGAATTTTCCAGCCGTCTCGCACGCTCCTGTGTCCGTCGAATATGGCAAATATCTTAATTTGGTCAGGAATCTCAGAGAGGTATTTTCAGGTGGCAAACTGCTGTTCTCGTCCATACTAGTCTAGACATACTCCCTGACTTTTGAAGACGGCGGCCTGAGAGATCTTAGCTTTGTTTTCTTGTTTTTCGGGCTCATTTTTGTTTTGGCCATGACTCATTTTCACCTCGTTTGGTGTTTGTTGGTGCCAGACAATTGGATTCGAGTCACAGGGACTCGGACTCAAGTCGACTCGAGTCGCAAATCTGCAACTCGACTCTGATTTGAAGAAAGAAAACACAGACTCAGACTTGACTTGCATGAGCCGGGAGGATCCAAGACTCGACTCGACTCGTGAGGCAATAACTCAAGACTCGACTCGTGAGAGAATGACTCGGGACTCGAAAAACTTGGATCGTAGACTGCCAGCGATCTGTTTGGTGGCCTTGGCTGCTCTTGTTATGCCCTCAAGGAACAACCTGTGACTTGACGTAACTCGACAGCGTTTTGACTTGACACGACCCGTTTTTGCAACCCTGTGACTCAGCTCGACTCGTGAGGTAATAACTCAAGACTTGACTCTTGAGAGAATGACTTAAGACTCAAAAAGCTCGGATCGTAGACTGCCGGTGATCCGCTTGGTCGCCTTGGCTCATTTTTGTTTTGGCCATGACTCGTTTTCACCTCATTTGGTGTTTGTTGGTGGCAGACAATTGGATTCGAGTCACAGGGACTCTGATTCAAGCCGACTCGAGTCGCTAATTTGGTGACTTGCAACTCGACTCTGACTTGAAGAAAAAAGACGCAGACTCAGACTTGACTCACATGAGCCGGGAGGATCCAAGACTCGACTTGACTCGTGAGAGAATGACTCGGGACTCGAAAAACTTGGATCGTAGACTGCCAGCGATCCGCTTGGTGGCCTTGGCTGCTCTTGTCATGCCCTCCAGGAACAACCTGTGACCTGACTTGACTCGACAGCGTTTTGACTTGACATGACCTGTTTTTACAACCTTGTGACTCAGCTCGACTCGTGAGGTAATAACTCAAGACTTGACTCTTGAGAGAATGACTTAAGACTCAAAAAGCTCGGATCGTAGACTGCCAGTGATCCGCTTGGTCGCCTTGGCTCATTTTTGTTTTGGCCATGACTCGTTTTCACCTCATTTGGTGTTTGCTGGTGGCAGACAATTGGATTCGAGTCACAGGGACTCGGATTCAAGTCGACTCGAGTCGCTAATTTGGTGACTTGCAACTCGACTCTGACTTGAAGAAAAAATACGCAGACTCAGACTTGACTCACATGAGCCGGGAGGATCCAAGACTCGACTCGACTCGTGAGAGAATGACTCGGGACTCGAAAAACTTGGATCATAGACTGCCAGCGATCCGCTTGGTGGCCTTGGCTGCTCTTGTCATGCCCTCCAGGAATAACCTGTGACCTGACTTGACTCGACAGCGTTTTGACTTGACACGACCTGTTTTTGCAACCTTGTGACTCAGCTCGACTCGTGAGGTAATAACTCAAGACTTGACTCTTGAGAGAATGACTTAAGACTAAAAAAACTCGGATCGTAGACTGGCAGTGATCCGCTTGGTGGCCTTGGCTGCTCTCTCTTGTTATGCCCTCACAGAACAACCTGTGACTCGACTTAACTCGACTCAAAAACGTTTGACTTGACACAACCCGTTTTTGCAATCTTGTGACTCAGCTCGACTCGACATTAAAACGACCTTAAAAAGTGATTTGACTCAACCTCGTTACTCAACTTGACTTGCCCATACCAGTCAAGACTTGGGAATTACTTGTGACTCGGAATATAAAGACTCATGCATTCATTCATTTTCCGAGCTGCTTATCCTCACAAGGGTCGCAGGGGTGCTGGAGCTAATCCCAGATAACTGGGCAGTAGGCGAATCAGTCACCAGCCAATCGCAGATGACTCATGCAATTAGCTGCCATTTGGGGCCGTTTTCAGCATTTTGGCCTTCACGTTCCACCAAAGAAACGGTAATTGCGGCTTACGTCAGCATGCGCGTTTGGTCCGGAAGCGTGTCTGTCCAGCAGAAGGCGCTCCCGGTTCAAGCGACATTAAATCGCTTTTTGTGCCTACACCGCTGACGTTTCGACAAATTGCGCTTGGACCGGAAGTGTGTCTGCCCGGCAGAAGGTGGTCAGAGTTCGAGTGACAGTCGATCACTTCTTGCATTTACGATTTCGACATTTCGACAAAGTATGCTCGGACCGGAAGCGTGTCTGACCGGCAGATCGCGGTCCCGGTTCGAGTGACGCTCGATCCGATTTTTGCACCTACAACTTCGACGTTTCGACAAATTGCGCTCAGACCGCAAGCTTGTCTGTCTGGCGGAAGGCGGTCCTGGTCTGAGCGAGGCTTGATCGATTTTTGCGCCTGATCCATCGATATTTCAGCACAGCGCGCTCAGACCGGAATCGTGTACAGCTGAAACGAATACTCGAGCAACTCGAGTAACTCAAATTTAAAAACTGATCCGAGTAATTTTATTCACCTCGAGGAATTGTTTGATTTTGCCAGCTCTAAGCATCACGTTTTGCCCGGACTACTTTTAATGCGGGACAACGCGCTGACGTCACGTGCGTAGATGAAGAAGCAATAGAAAATGTTTAAAAACTTACCGCAGCCGACAGCCGCTACAAACTACGCTGACGTTGCTAAAAACTACGCCCGCATGATGCTAGTTTGGTAGCAGGTAGTGTCCGATGCGTCTCATAGATATCGCATGCATTTAAGACTAGATGCGCAATGACAGACTCGGCCGCGTCTGGGCAGCGTTAGTAAACAGCTGCCATCTTTAAGCAGTAGACTTCTCATCGCTAATAAATATAACGTTACTTTCACTCGCTCACGTAACGTTAGCCCTTCGGACGGCTAGGTTTCTATTGATTATGACCACTGCCGATGCGTGGCTAACGTCTCTTACATACAGGCTTTATTTAATCTGTAAAAACACAGCGCTGTAGAGTGATGAGGGTGTAAAATTAAAACATAATAAAGCTAACTGTCAGTTTTAGCTCAGTAGTCATTGCTAAATAAATGTGCTCCAATACAGCAAGTACCATACATTTATTTTTAACACTGCAAAAACTCAAAATCCTACCAGTACTTACAGTTTAGACTAACTTAAAACTTAACTAAAACTTAAAAATAGCTTGACACAAATGGAAATTAAATTGAAACACCTTGGGAAAACACATAGCTTTCAAGTGATGTGTGTTATCAAGCGTAATTACATTTTGTTTTTTTTGTTGTACATATTTTACATAATCACATGTTTTTTTTTTTTTTAATAAGATCTAGAAGTTTTTTGAGTGAAAGCAGTGAATTTTTTTCCTGGTCACATCTTACATGCAATTGTTGGCTGTTTTCAACAATGTACATCGAAAATAAAGACATTGATTGACTGAAAACGGTTCAAAATTGGATTAAATGTCTTTTTTTCTCATGTATAATTGCTCTTTACCTGCTCGATAGAATTTTCAGTCGATTACTCGATTACTAAAATATTCGATAGCTGCAGCCCTAGAATCGTGTCTATCCTACATAAGGCGGTCCCAGTTTGAGCCACAATCAATCGCTTTATGCAACATTTCGACAGCATGCTCGGACCAGAAGCGTGTCTGTCCAGCAGAAAGCGGTCCCGGTCTTAGCGAAACTTGATGGATTTTTGCTCCCACGCCTTCGACATTTTGACAAAGCGCGCTCGAACTGGAATCGTGTCTGACCGGCAGAAGGCGGTCCCGGTTCTAGTGACGCTCAATGGCTTTTTGTGGCTACGCCTTCAACTAGAGATGTCCCGATCGATGCCGATCGATCGGGTCCAATCACGTCATTTTCAAAGTATCGGAATCGGCAAAAAAATATCGGCCATGCCTTTTTTTTTAATATATATGTTTTAATTAAATCGTTTTCTAATTGTATTTAACGTTACAGACATAATATGTTACACTCATCAAGAGTCTTTAGTTTAGGCTTAAGGTAGGGTTATCAGATTTATCCCAATAAGGGTGGTAATTAATTGTTTAAAAAATGTATCACGTTAAAATATTTAACGCAATTAATGCATGCGCTGCACGACCCACTCACGCATTGTCGCGCTCAATCTGTAATGGCGCCGTTTTACCTATATAGAGAGATAAAAGGCTGCGTAAAATGAGTAGAGTGAATTTTGGCAGCCTTTGGAGCCTTTTTTTAATTGGCTAAAGCCTTACAATCCCTCTCCCTACGATTAGAAATATCACGGGAAGCAATGTGGGGAAGCAAGGTAGCAATTGATCTTTTTCTTAACACCTTATGTTATTTCCCAACGCAGAGAAGATCAATTGGTAGCACTACGCACAGTCATGGTTCCACTTCCCATCATGCATTTGGGCATGGTCACAGTATCATTTACTGCAAGCTCAACAAATACACTAGATGGCAATATTTAGTCACAATATACAAAGTCACAAGTCTCTCTATGCGTGGATCCCTCTCACAGAAAGAATGTTAATAATGTAAATGCCATCTTGAGGATTTATTGTTATAATAAACAAATACAGTACTTATGTACTGTATGTTAAATGTATATATTCGTCCGAGTTTTATTCATTTTTTTCTTAATGCATTGCCAAAATGTATATGATCGGGGAAAAAAATTATCGGGAATGATTGGAATTGAATCGGGAGCAAAAAAAAAAAAGCAATCGGATCGGGAAATATCGGGATCGGCAGATACTCAAACTAAAACGATCGGATCGGGAGCAAAAAAACATGATCGGAACAACCCTACCTACAATATTTCGACAAAGCGCGCACGGACCGGAAGCGTGTCTGTCCGGCAGAGGGCAGTCCCGGATCAAGCAACGGTCGATTGCTTTTTGCGCCTACTCCTTCGACATTTCAAAAAAACGCGCTCAGACTGGAATCGTGTCTATGCAACAGAAGGCGGTCCCAGTCCGAGTGTCGCACGATCACTTTTGGGCTTACGCCAGCAACATTTCGACAAATCACGCTCGGACCGGAAGTGTGTCCTGTCTGGCGGAAGGTGGTCCCAGTTTGAGTGACGCAAGCTCACTAACTTGTTTTTTACGCTTACGCAAGCGACATTGCTCGAAAAACACGGTATGGAAAGAGTCAGCAGTCTTTTGACAGAAAAAGAAGCAGACAACAACATTCTTTATGCGTTTTGGCAAAGCAGTTAACACTAGAAAACCCAGCAGATGCCGACTCGGCCTTTCTCAAGACAAATACCCCTAATATTCCCAAGCAATGGCCTATTTGGCCTTTCCTCCGGAAAAACCCAGAGGTGGCCAAAATGAATTAGCAAGTTGTTGTCCGACAGACAGCAACCATTCATATGTAAATGCAACCACTAGACATAAATTGTGCTAGTATGCGGCTCAAACAGAACACACCACGGTTGCACTATTCATGTGATAGTTTGTGTCAGTTCAAGTGAAGCTACATTTATTTATAGAGTTATACACTTTTTACACATTTTTTAACTCACTTCTCCAATACTCCACGCACAAAAACAGAAAAAATGGCCCAAATGTGTACATTGTTTTGGAAAACAAAGTGTTTTAGAATTGAGATTTGAATGTAAAGCAGGAGTTGTGTCTATAGTTTAGAAGGACTGAATCAGGGGCATGGATTATGAATTTAAAATACACATTTGGGCCATTTTTTGTGTGTGGAGTATAGGAGAAGTGAGTTAAAAAAATGTCTTAAAAGTGTAAAACTCCATACGTAAATATAGACCCTACTCACATGACGTCACAACCACGCCTCCGCGCCATGTTGTCCGTCTACTCATCGGGTTTTAGCATTACCGCTACGTAAATTCCTCCTATTATGGCGTGTTTTTCTGCTCGTTAACATTAATAATCAAAATGGTGAAGGCGTGTGTGGCGGTCGGTTGCAATAACAGAGAAGATAGACGGAGAGACTTGAAGTTCTTCCGTATTCCCAGAGACCCAGAGAGGAGAGCGAGATGGACTGCTGCAATTCGACGAGAAAACTGGGCTCCAAACGATTACCACAGATTATGTAGTAGTCATTTTATATCTGGTAAGATGCATTTAATATATATTTAGAGGGTTTTGGGCTGACAACCACAATTAGGATCATTGCTAGGCTAATCGCCAACAACATACAGTTTCAAATTCAAGATGCTTATTTCTTCCACCATCATTATTTTTTGAATAATATTTAGCTGGTACCAAGTGAAAGAAGTTAAACATGTGTGTCCAAACCTTTTGCAAAGGGGGCCAGATTTGGTGTGGTAAAAATGAGGGGGGCTACCTTGGCTGATTTACATAGAACAACATATTTAAACAAATTTTAGCAAGCCCTTCTGTGTGTCACATTTGCTTTATATTTTTTTTTAATTTATAATTTCAACAATCTCGTCTTTGTGGCGTTCTCTTTCGACACTCGGGCTCTTGCGAAATACTGCTGCTGTGAAATTAAACTAGCTTCAAGTTGCTATAATTTCTCACTGCGTATCTTCCCTGTAATGTTGTCGTACATGTCAGCGTGTCTTGTTCAGTAATATCATTATCGCGTCACATCGAACTCTTTGAAAACAGCGACTGTCTCTTTGCAAATGAGGCAGACACAGTTGTTGCGTGTTTTATTGAAGAAATAGTCCAATATCCACCTATCCTTGAAGCGTCGGCCATCGCAGTCAACTTTTTTTTTTTTTTTGATTGTCGCCATTTTAGAAAATTGGAAGTAAAGGGTCACACGGGGTAATGTTGCTTAGAGTGCTGCTCTTGAAGTTTTTCAAACTTTAGTGAGAATAGGCTGATTTTGTGTGGACACGTTAGTTGTAGATATCAATGTAGCAGATGTCAGGCAGAGAGGGCGAAGACAGCGGGTCGAAAAATATCGATTTAGGCATCAAATATGGATCTAGCGAATGGATAGACTGAAGCTTTTCCACATAACGCCTTTTATACAAAGCATCCAATGAGTTAACCGCGTCTGAAAGCACCGGGGCTAGGAGTGGGAACCTCAGGGCACCTCACGATACGATACGATTCGCGATACAAGGCTCACGATAACGATTATATCACGATACAGCGGTTATCGATATATTGGTCAGTAATTGGATACATGACATTCTACGATACAACTGTTGAAACGAAAAAAAAAAAAGATATTTGAAAGTAGAAAAAATACTGTTTAAGTCATTTATTAAACAGTGACACCTTTTCTGTGCAACATTGCTGTAAAATATAAATCTACTGCAAATTGTGCCCCTGCACATATAGAGGAAACCAACCACGACCACTGATATCGCTTGGAGAGATCATGATGAATGGCACCCTTAATTTCTTTAAAGTTTTAAATCTTTAAAAAAATAAATTTTAAAAAAGTGCCGTAGGTGTCAGCAGTTGAGCTTGGAGTGGGGCAATGATAAAATTGGTGGGTCTTTTCTTCGTATATGAACTTTGTTGCTTGGTTTGAGCACTTCCGCTATCTGCTTCAGCATTTAAGATGTCAGACTTGCTCAGTCACAGTCTTCCTCACCTTAAAAACAACAAAATAAAACAAAAAATATTAGCTACTTCATAGCGTTTGAGTTGAAATCCTGTTTTTTTTTTGTGTTGGAAGTATTGAATTAAAAAAAATATGAATTGAATGTATAGAAATAAAAAATTCAATAATTACCTATTTTTAATATGTAGGCTACATCAATAATGACCTATTTTTAATATGTAGGCTGCATTAATTATCATGCACATCACTTTATATCTTGGAACCTATTCAAACCATTTGTATAGCTTATTGTATCAAAATGACAGTAATAACAGTTTGTGTAGTAAACTAGATGGAAATTGGTTCTCAAATAAATCGGTAAATTCATGTGGATTTGTTCGATATTCATTTTCATCCAATTTAGGGTCCTGGTTTATTTTATATCATTCAACACCAAATGTCATCAAAATAATACATGCAAATTAAAAAGTCAATTACATTGCTAAACTTTCTTACCTCAAGTGATGAAAGCGAAACTCACAAACTCCATTGTCCACTACGTCACCAGCTCCCAGTGAAACTTATTTTTCTTAGACAATTCTTGCATACCGCAAAGTCCTTGTTCACCTTACTTCCTTTCTTGTTGGTGTAAAATCTAAAGTGTGTTCCCATGTGTGATTTGTAGCAATATTTTTCTCATTTTTTCCTCCACCGTTCTCACAGAGCTTTTTTATTTTTTCAACCCACTCGGAGCTTCTTCTCTAGACAACTTGTGCGCACTTTACCCTCACCGCCACTCCCGAGCGCCCCTAGTGGACCGCCAAGGAATTGCTCAACAAACATTGAGCAGTTTACAGCATCCATACTCCATTGTATGGCCAATATGTTAAATAAAAGTATCGATTCTTGGCGGGAGCATATCGATAACCCATCGGGTTGCAACATATCGCGATATATCGCTGTATCGAGATATTGTCACACTCTTAACCGGGGCTTCCATGAATTGCACTATAAATTGCACGACAAATTGAAACCATTGAGAATACGGATAAATACAGACGGACAATATGGCGGCCGGATACAGCGACACATCATTCTGTGACGTTGGTGAGTAGGGTCTACAGCTTGACTTGAAATGACACAAACTATCACATGAAAAGTTCAACCGTAGTGTGTTCCCCTACGTTTGAGCCGCATACCAACACAATAGTGGATGCATTTCTATATGAACGGCTGTTGTCTGTTGGACAACGGCTTACCGATTCAAAAGCACTTGGGTGATTTTGGCCACCTCTGGGTTTTTCCGGGGGAGAGGCCATAGAATTCTCCAGGACTTCTACTGTTAACTCAAAGGACCCTAAAAATGTTGACTTTTAAACAGTTTGCCGACAGGAGCTTTGACCTGTGACTTTGCATAAAGTCTCCACTCCTGGCACCCTCGACGATGTAGGAACGAACAGAAAGTCTCGTTAGCGCAGTGACCGTTATCACTTCCCGCGTTCTGCTAAGCATCGCTTATCAGTACCCCGCTGGCTTTCTATTAGCATTAGCGTTCCGCCGATGTTGTTCAGGAGCATTAATGGCACGCTAACAGCAGCTAAGATTCTAACGCTTCTTGGTGCTTGTCCCCAACATGAAATCAGCCGAAGACGAGACCGAGATAACTATGAGCCGGTGAAAAGGTAACGGCGTTCCTGTGTGTGTGTGGATGTCCCGTGGCGTGCTAGGACGCTAGTTAGCCTCGCTGTGATTCGATGTTAGCTCCTTCTGGTTTTTGTGGTCGCGTGATCTGCCGTACGGGCTGTAAGGGCAGCGCTAACCGCCCGACTTTTCTGCTTTCCTCCCTCCCTTGCTTGCTTCCTTCCTTCCTTCCTCGACCGGCTGGACCGCTCCCCCCCCAGCGTGGCATCGGCGATGCACTCGGACGCGCCCGACCGCTACGAACGCCTCACATCCGTCTCCAGCTCCGTCGACTTGGAACAACGCGACAACGTAAGACACCGCGCGTCCTTACGCTCGCTCCTACTCTCCTGCCTTTCCTCAGCTAGCGCACAAAGCTACATGCTCGCGGCCTCTCTGGAGCGGTCGCCGTGGCGACGCGTGAGCTGGTTTTGCTTGTAATCCGCCGCGAGTGATGCTAATGCTAATCCATTTAAAGAGTGAGCGGGTCAGAGGTCGCTCGCTCACACAACAAGGGGTGACGCGTGAAGACGCACATTCTTTATTGATCCAATTTATTTATTATGTTTTTTTAGAAATAATTTTCCAAGGACTGCTTGGTCTTTGTGCAAACAGGAACGAAGCTTTGTTTTTTGCGCACGTTGTAAGTTTGTCTGGGGTTTTTCGCAGGGCTTCTGCTCCTGGCTGACGGCCATCTTCCGAATCAAGTGAGTCTTTGGCAAGTGAACGAACCAACGTCGTTTGCGGTCAATCGGTCGAGCTGTAGTTTCCCGGGTGCTCTGCAGGGACGAGGAGATCCGCGAGAAGTGCGGCGAGGACGCGGTGCACTACTTGTCCTTCCAGCGTCACATCATCGGCCTCCTGGTGGTGGTAGGCGTCCTCTCCGTGGGCATAGTACTGCCGGTCAACTTCTCCGGCGACCTGCTGGGTGAGCTCATCCCTCTCTTCTCTTGTCGGACTCTCGATTCCAGCGGCAGTAATGTGCTTGGCCGTGCAAACGTCAACGATTCGCCCGCCATCCTCAGGTGTCTCGACGCTCCGATTTTAGTTGCCCTCCGTGGAAATGCTAAATCAATGCCAATGCTAGCGTTCATGAACGGAATAGAAATAGTCGCTATATCGATAGATTCTGAATGGACAAATTCTCAAATGTACGGAGCCCCCTGGGTGCCAGGATAGAAAAAAATAAAAAATCATAGCTAATCTGTACCCACAGTTTACTAATCTGTACCCACAGATTACTAATCTGTACCCTCAGTTTAGCAATCTGTACCCCCAGATTACTAATCTGTACCCCCAGTTTAGTAATCTGTGGGTACAGTTTAGTAAACTGTACCCACACTTTACTAATCTGTACCCACAGTTTACTAAACTGTACCCACAGTTTACTCATCTGTACCCACGGATTACTAAACTGTGCCCACTGTTTACTAATCTGTACCCACAGTTTAGCAATGACCCGGAAACAGTAGTCACCAATGTTTGGCGGGGACTCCGAGTCCAAACGCCGAGGGACCGACCGAGCAAGCATGTGCACCATTTGCCCTCGGCGAACAAAGGGGTTTTAAAAGGTAACTATTGCACGTTTTCTTTGGTAGGCGTCTTTCAGGTGTCATCAATCAATATGGCATGTTGTGTTTGCACATTTTCTGTGCTGCTGTCGTGTCCGTGCATGCTTAATTCAAGTAGTGTTCATTTGTCAGTTAGCTATTTTTAGTAGCCGCATTAGCGGCTACTAACACACAACATGCCATATTGATTGATGACACCTGAAAATGTAGACGGCTACCAAAGAAAATGTGCAATAGTTACCTTTTAAAACCCCTTTGTTCGCCGAGGGCAAAAGGTGCAGGTGCTTGCACAGTCGGTCCCTCGGCGTTTGGAGTCCCCGCCAAACATTGGTGACTACAGTTTATGGGTCATTGCTAAACTGTGGGTACAGATTAGTAATCTGTGGGTACAGTTTAGTAATCTGTGGGTACAGATTAGCTATGATTTAAAAAAAAAAAATTCTACCCTGGTACCCGGGGGGCTTCATACAAATGAAGAGATTCATCGCGTGAACTTCCATCTCGGTTTCCCGTTGTCCTCCTTAGCTAACCACTAAACCCAGAGTGGAGGATAGCAGCTTTAGCATCCAGCGCGCCCTCTTGAAGGCATGGGGTGGGGAGGCTTTCATGCACCGCAAACTGCTGCTGATCCAGGTCACTTCACTAATGTAACCGGTCTGCATCGAGCTGGGCCGCACGATGCGATTCGTCCCCCTCGTCCAAGTCAGCACTTGTACCTGCACCGCATGACGTGTCTAGCACGGCAGGAAAGGGAGACGGTTGCAATGCTGGGCGAGGGGTACAGATCGCGTCGTGCGAAGCGTCCAGGACGGCAGGCCAGCGCGCTAACCGCTAAGCCAAAAGCCCAGGATAGCAGCGTTAGGTTCAAGCACGCCCTCTTGAAGGCATCGGGAGGGAGGTTTTTATTCACCGCAAACACAGACCTGCATACACCCGGTACCTTCACCTCCCGAAACCTTCCCTGCCGATCCTGGTCACTTCACCAATATAACTGGTCTGGATGGAGCCAGACCACACGACGATATCTGTCCCCTTTGTTCAGGTCAGGACTTGTACCTGGGCCGCATGACGCGTCCAACATAGCAGGAAGGAGAGACGGTGGGTGAGTGGTGCACACAGGTCCGTTGTGTGTAGTGCTGGACGAGCGGGAAAAATTGCGTCATAAGACGCATCCAGCACGGTATGCGAGCACCCTAACCGCTAAGCCAAAAGCCAGGCTAGTAGCTTTAGCTTCCAGCACGCCCTCCTGAAGGAATCTGGAAGGAAGTTTCTATGCACTTGTAACACTCAACCACCGAAACCTTCACTCCCGATCCGGGTCCCTTTACCAATGTAACCGGTCTCAATGGAGCTGGGCCACACGACGCGATCCATCCCCCTTGTTCAGGTCAGGACTTGTACCTGGGCTGCATGACACGTCCAACATAGCAGGAAGGAGAGACGGGGGGTGAGTGGTGCACCCAGGTCCGTTGTGTGCAGTCCTGAACGAGGGGGACAGATTGCATCTTGCGACACGTCCAGCATGGCACTAGCTAACCGCTCAGCCGAAAGTCCAGGCTAGCAGCTTTAGCTTCCAGCGTGCCCTCTTGAAGACATTAGGGGGGGGTTTCTATGCACCGCAAACAACAGACCTGCTTGCACCTGTTACACTAATCCCCTGAAAACTTCACTGCCGATCCTGGTCACTTCACCAATGTGTGGAGGCAGGCCGCACAACCCGATCTGTCCCACTTGTCCAGGTCAGGACTCGTACCTGTGCCGTATGACGCGTCCAGCACGGCAGGAAAGAGAGACAGGGGTTGAGTGTAACGGGTGCACACAAGTTCGTTGTGTGCAGTGCTGGACAAAGGGGACAGATCGTGTCGTGCGACGCGTCCAGCTAACCGCTAAGCCAAAAGCCCGGGCTAGTAGCTTTAGCTTCCAGCGCGCCCTCTTGAAGGTATCGGGAGGGAGGTTTCTATGCACCGCAAACAACGAACCTGCGTAGATCGGTTACATATGAACACACGAATCGCAGTCCGTCACTTCGGATTGACATCTAATGACAGTGACGAGCAGGGAAAGGATCTTTCAGTTGATAAAAACAGGAAGTGCGCTTGTGTGTCTTATTCTTTTAGTAAGAATTATCAGTAAAGATTTGCTGATAAACCAAGGACTGGCCGGACCACCCTCCAAAGAAGGTAAAGGAAGGCGTCTTGTACATTCGCTACATGGTAGACATCTCAGAATTGTAGATGTCTTGCGGAGTTGTCAATGGATCGACTTGTAGATTTGTGCTCGTGCTGACTTTTAGTCTGGTGTATGGTAGACGTGTAGGATTTTTGACGAGCTGTGAACTGCAAAATTGCCAGATTTGTTCTGCGGTGATTGATCATTGAGAATATTTCACGTTTACAGAAAACAACGCCTACAGCTTTGGCCGCACGACGATAGCCAACCTGAAGTCTGGGTGAGTTTGCCCTTGTTTCTTACGTATCTCAACCGTTGGCAAAATTGATGGAGTGAACCGCAATATGCCAAAAATTGGACCATTTTTCTCCCAAATTCAACAATGGCGCTACGCGAATCTTAAGGCTTCGAATAATTTCCGTAGCTACCGTAAATTATCTTCCGCTAATGCCGATTCCATAGTTTTTCCCATATTGTCCATGAATGCTAGCTCATTGGCGAGCACTGAACATAATTTTTGGCCTTCAGGACCAACTTGTTGTGGCTGCACACCTCCTTCGCCTTCATGTACCTGTTGCTCACCGTCTATAGCATGAGGCGACACACGTCCAAGATGCACTACAAGGAGGATGACCTGGTAATTATCCCACGCCAAGCGCCGGCAACGCTAAGCTCGACCGACCGTTTCTCGTGCATTGCAGGTGAAACGCACTTTATTCATCAACGGCATCTCCAAGTATGCCGAAGAGAGTCAGATCAAACAGCACTTTGAGTAAGCGCGCGCTCTCCGGATTGTCTGACAACCACATGTTAAAGCACTAGCCTCATATCTTGTTGCTCCTGTGCTCTTTCAGGCAAGCGTACGAGAACTGCACGGTTCTAGAAGCTCGGATCTGTTACAACGTGGCCAAGCTAATGTCTCTGAACGCCGAGAGGTAAGCAGCCGGATGTGTCTTGGGACAAACTCGCCTTGACACATCTGACCCCGTGCCGCAGGAAGAAGACCGAGCGAAGCAAGAAATTCTTCACCGACTTGATGGCCAAGGAGCATGTTCCCACCATGATCAACCCCAAACCCTGCGGACACCTCTGCTGCTGCGCCATCGCCGGATGCGAGGAGGTTCTCTGTGGTTATGTTACTTCCTGCGCCGCCAATATTTTAGGGAGTGTTGGAATTTGGCCTTTTAGCGAGATTGGCGGAACCGCGCTAGCGCACTTTCAAACCCAACAACCCGGCCAAAAGGCCAAACTGCGCCCATTCACCTTAGTTTTAACCCCTTGTACTGACTCCATTTTAAAAGCTAGAAAAAGGCTTTGAAACACAAGTTGACAATTTATTCCAAGTTGACAGCAAACAGACCCAGACAAAGAGGAAGGCTGGATCCAGGGTCACCATATCAACAAAAGAGTCCCGAGAAAAAAGTGCTAGCTAAAGAATTCAGTCTTTTAAAGGCTTTTGTGGGGTGGGCCGTAGGCCGGAAGAAGGGTATGTTTGGGCGTTGTTTAGAGTAATTGTCCGTTGCAGATTGGGCAGAGGAGTCCGTGCGTCACTGTTGCCAAGGCAAGCGGAGTTGGAGGTTTTGTCAGCCTCAGCGTAATCTTAACCCAGGTTACCCGTCAGTCCGATGCTTAACCGACACCTAACAGACACACGGACCGCCCCTGCGGCACTTAAGACCTAACTGACCGTAAAAGTGACCTGTTGACGACACCCGGCCGATTCCTAGTCGAGAGCGCTACCTTGACTACGACTTGCGGACGCTTGACTTGCATTGTTGACTCGCTCTTGTATCTATGCACTTGGACGACAGGAGGAGGCAGTCAGCTTCTACACCAAGAGGGAGGCCAAGCTGAAGGAGGAGTACCGCAAGGAGAAGGAAAAGGTCCACACCAAACCTCTGGGCATGGCTTTCGTCACCTTCCAGAACGAGGCAATGACAGCCATGTGAGTCCCGCCGACGGGTCCGGATGCCGGGCGGCGCACTCCTAAATTTCCCGGCCTTATTTCCTCTCCACAGAATCCTGAAGGACTTTAACGCGTGCCAGGTTCAAGGTTGTCGCTGCCGGCAAGAACCGCAATCCTCGCAGTTCAGTGAAGCGCTCCACGTGCACAACTGGAGCGTCTCTTACGCTCCGGACCCGCAGAACGTGCGCTGGTGGGTAGAGACAGAGGTTCTGCTTGCTCGCCTGTCCGGTCTCTAACGACGCTTGTCTCTCCCTCAGGGAGCACCTGTCACTGGGCGGAGTCTCCTGGTGGATCCGTTGCCTGATCATCAACTGCATTCTGTTCCTGCTGCTCTTCTTCCTGACCACCCCTGCCATCATCATCTCCACCATGGACAAGTTCAACGTGACCAAACCTGTGGAGTACCTCAACGTGAGAGTGACCGCCACCTAACTGCTAACACCTTTTTACGTGGTTGATGCAAAGCTTGCGAATGCTTGTGTCTTCGTAGAACCCCATCGTGACCCAGTTCTTTCCCACACTCCTCCTGTGGGCCTTCTCTGCCCTGCTGCCGACCATCGTCTATTACTCGGCATTCTTTGAGGCGCACTGGACAAGGTCTAGATCACCTCTCCGTGTCACGATGGCGCTACTAGCTAAAGACAATCTTACTGTTTGAATTGAGGGTGTGTGCATGTTTGTGTGTGCGCTTGTGCAGGTCCGGAGAGAATCGCACGACGATGCACAAGTGCTACACTTTCCTGATCTTCATGGTTCTTCTGCTGCCTTCTCTTGGCCTGAGCAGGTAAAAATGTTTGTCAAATCAACGGCAAACTTCATTGGGGCACTAACGCCATTTGCGTATGGTTGTGTTTTAGTCTGGACGTTTTCTTCCGTTGGCTCTTCGACAAAAAGTTCTTGGCCGACGGGACGGTCCGCTTTGAGTAAGTATCAAATTTTGCTCCTAATTCTTCTCGGGATGTGGAACAAGAGCGCTCAGGTGAAGACGGTCCCCTCAAAACAGATGCGTGTTCCTGCCCGACAACGGCGCGTTCTTCGTCAACTACGTGATCGCCTCAGCCTTCATCGGGAACGCCATGGACCTGCTTCGGATCCCGGGCCTCCTTATGTACATGATACGACTTTGCCTGGCGCCGTCGGCAGCTGACAGGCGCAACGTTAAGAGGGTGAGCGCACGTCGGCTGGGATGCTACCAGAGGCGGGTAGAGTAGCCCAAAATTAGACTTAAGTAAGAGTAAAATAATGCTAAATGTCGACCGATATATCGGGCAGATACATGGGCTTTTTTCAAGATCGGCCAACATATAGCCGACATATAATAGAACTTATGATGGCTGCTTGGATGCTAATCTTTCTCAAAGTGGTCGACCGATATGTTGGCTAGCTACTTTATTGGGACGTTACATGGACTTTTGTCAAGATCGGCCATCAGCCAAAATATAGCCGATATACATTAAAAAATGCATGTTAGGTGCTTGGATGCTGATCTTTTTGATAATGGTCGACCGATATGTTGGCTAGCTACTTCACTGGGCCAATATATGGACTTTTTTCAAGATCGCCCGATATCGGCCAGTGTAACAGGTTAACTCTTATGTTCACTGTTTGGATGGTGACTTTTCTTATAAAGGTCCACCGATATATCGGGCCAATATATGGACTTTTTTCAAGATCAGCCAATATTTAGCCAATAGATAATAGAAGAAGTTATGTTGGCTCCTTGGATGCTAATCTTTCTCATAATGGTCGACCAATATGTTGGCTAGCTACTTAATCGGGGCGATATATGGACTTTTTTCAAAATCGCCCGATATCGGTCAATATAACAGGATAACTCTTATGTTCACTGTTTGGATGGTGATTTTTCTTATGAAGCTCAACCGATATATCGGGCCGATATATGGACTTTCATGATCGGCTATTAGCCGATTTATAGCCGATATAATAGAAGACCTTTTGTAAGCTGCTTGGGTACTTATCTTTTGGCTAGCTACTATGTCGGACCTATATATGGAGTTTTTTCCAAGATCGCCCGATATCAGTCGATATAAGAAGATAACTGTTTGGGTTGTGATTTTTCTTATAAAGGTCAACTGATATATCGGGCCGATATATGGACTTTTTTCAAGATCAGCAATCAGACAATATAATAGAAAACTTAGGTTAGGTTAGGCTAGGTTACATTTTCCTCCAAAACTCACTCAAGTAAATGTAAAGGTAATGCGTTACTATCCTGTGCTGACTGACCGGGGTCCGTGATGACAGGCTAGATTCTAACTGGGTTCGGAACCGCTTCTGAAGCGGTTCTACGAGACTGGATCTTTGCTAGGCCAAGAAATCCATCAGACCCAAAAGAACAAGTCCTGATACAAAGCAGTCCCAGAAAGAATTCTGGGTCTTTGGACCAAATCTCCAAAGCTAAGTAGGTTTAGGTCTTAGAAGACAAGCGCCAGAACTTCACCCTGTTTGTTATCCCCCGGACGTGAAAAGTAGGTAAAGAATAGGTCAAGAAGGCCAGTCCCGGCCTTGGCCAGAACTTGACCCGGTCTGTTATCCCCGGAATGTGAAAAGTAGGTAAAGAATAGGTCAAGAAGGCCAGTCCCGTCCTTGACCCGACTTTCCTCGGCTAACGCCATTTCCCGTTGTGTCAGCATCAAGCGTATGAGTTCCAGTTCGGGGCGGCCTACGCGTGGATCATGAACGTCTTCACCGTGGTCATGGCCTACAGCATCACCTGCCCGATCATCGTGCCGTTCGGTGAGAGTGACGCGTGCCCGAGCTGGCAGCGCTCCCGACTAATCCTGAGCTGTGCGCCCTGGACTCAGGTCTGATGTACATGCTGCTGAAGCACCTGGTGGACCGCTACAACATGTACTACGCCTACCTGCCGTCCAAGCTGGACAAGAAGATCCACTCTGGTGCCGTCACCCAGGTGGTGGCGGCGCCCATCCTTTGCCTTTTCTGGCTGCTGTTCTTCTCCACCGTGCGAACGGGTAAGACTCTCTCTACCTAGCCTACCTGCTGTGCATGTTACTTCTTCTTCCCTCCTTTCCAGTCGGTGAAAATGACGATTCTGCTCGGAAATGTCCCTTATTCATGTTTTCAGGGAGAGTCGAAAGGGGGGCGTACAGTCCTGGGCCAGCTACCCTTTGATTTTAATGTATTATACTCCAAGGACGTAGGGCGGCTGGGGCTGGTTTCGGGGGGGTGAAACCCACCGCAGGCCCCATCATTCCCGCACCTCTTGAGGCCCCATCATTCCCGCACCTCTTGAGGCGCCATCTGGGTGGGATCTGGCCTCCAGTCCCGCGCCGCCCCGCGGTGGCTTCTCGGCACGCACCTGCTTCCGCCTTCCCATCTCTTTTCTGCCCCAGTAGTATCCTTGGACTCCAGCGTGGGTTGATGGCTGGGTGCTGCCCACTACGGGTGGGGACTTTGTCCTGCCCTGGTCCTAGTGGCCTATGGGGGTCCCACGGTGTGCTCTGCCGTTTGGGGGGTTGCGGCGGTGGCTGGTCGGGCGGTGGTGGGGATGGGCGGCGTTGGATCAGGCCTCTGGTCCTGCGCCACCCCGCGGTGGCTTCTCGGCACTCAGCTGCTTCCACCTTCTCTCTTTTCTGCCCGGGTGTTCTCATTGGGGGTCCACCGCAGGTCGATGGCTGGGTGCCGCCCACCCTGCGTGGGGACCCTGCCCTGCCCCTAGTATCGTGGACCGTGTGGGTCCCACGGTGTGCCGTGTCGGTTGGGGGGTTGCGGCGGTGGCTGGTCGCTGGTTGGGGAGTACGTGGTGGTGCGAGGGCGCGTCCCCTCATCCCTTTCTTGAAGGCAGATTAAAAGAGGCATGGATGGTCTGCGGAGCCTCGCTGGGTCCCAGGGAGTATGACGGCATCTCTGTTGCTGGAGTTGCGAGAGGAGGGATGGGCTGCGCTAGCTTAACCCCCCTGATTGGCCGGGTAGGGGCCGTGTCCGTGGCCTTGCCTGTGCAGCATTTCCTCTTGCCTGTAGGACTATCACATGTCTGACGGGATTCACGCGTGACTGTTTGCAATCACACACTCAAGTAGAGGAACTATCGGTGCCAGGATTAGCGATCAGGCAGCATCGAATAGGATGTCAACATATCCACTCTTAACAAGTGTTTCACATAATACTGGGTTCTACACCTCACATTGCTGATTTGTGTACGCTTCACCCCACCTATTAACATCTCTGACTCTCCCTCATTTTTCTCCTCGGTCATCAGGCCCCCCACATGGTGTCAACCGAAAATTAGCTAAGGATAGCGCTACTATATTCATATTTAGTGTAGGCGTTAAATGTATTTATTGTTGTTGTTTGTTCTTCTCTTCTGTTGCTCCTTTTCTATCTCCCTTTCTGTCCCCCAATAACCCCTTCCTGCTCATTCGTTTCTCTTAATAAACAGCTCGGACAGTCAGCCACGACCGCGCTAGTCCTGAATTCCTTTTATCGGATCGAGAAAAATGTGTGATGGAAAAATTTGTCCCGCGTGAGCTAACAGTACCCTGTACGCGCAGGATTTGAGACACCCACGTCCATGTTCACGCTGGTGGTCCTGGTAGTGACCATCGTGGTGTGCCTGTCGCACGTCTGCTTCGGACACTTCAAGTACCTCAGCGCTCACAACTACAAGGTACGAGCATCCGTTTGCTCGCTCGCTTGCCGGCCCACGCTAACGTCTCCACCTCGGTCTGTCCGTGGCAGATCGACACCAAGGACTCGGACGCCGAAGTCGTGGAGAACGGACGGCCGCCCCGCAACGCCGCATCCCCGCCGGCCAAATCACAGGTGAGAAGTCCCGAACGACCATCGGACTGCTTATTTTGCTCCCGTTTTCATTTCAGTTTGGTCATTTTGATGTGACTTTATGAAATCCTTCATGTATTTAATTTAATGGCAAGATGACGAACGATTAGCCATGGCAAAATGTTGTTCTGCTGCGCTAAGCAGTTGCATTTGATACACGGAATCGCGTTCTAATTTGGCAATTGTGTTTTGCATGCTGTTGCTGAACGTACCGTGTGAGTTACTGGCCTGACAGCCGGAGCCTCTCGAGGCGGCTGTTTCCTGAGTCTCGCACTCTTGGAAGTGACAATTTGATAGTCCAAAAAGTCACAAAAGTGAGAGCGATTCCGTCCCTGTGTGACTTGGGGTACCGCACGGTTCCCTTTCATGGTTTAATTTTCCCCTGTGTAGTTTTTAAATACTCCACTTTGCTCGGCATTGACACAGGAGGGAGTGACCCCGCCGCTGGCCGAGCGGTGACTTAATTAATGCTAGATTACGTAAAGCGTCACAGCACCACGTTCCCTCCCCTTACTAGGAGGGAGGTATTTCCTCTCCTTTTTGTCCAATCAATGAGTGCGCCTTTCGTCCACGTGATGCTACTTGGAAAGTTTCGGCATGTGCAGTGTGAATGCTGAACTGTTTCAACTCCTCATTTGCAAGTGTTGCTGCGAGGTAGCTCTCCAACCGGACCGTGGTCCTCTTGATCTAGTTTGAAAGCACCCTTAGACCGAGAGGACCAGAGTCCGGTTGGAGATCTGAGAAAAAGAACAGTGCTAGTTTGTAAGTGCCTTTAAGGTAAGATGAAGCTAATGCCAGAGGCTAACTAGCAAGTTAAAATGCTTTAGTTAATGCAAGAACGTTCATAAAACTGGATAACAAAGTTGTAGTTGCGGACTATCTGAGAAAAAGAACAGTGGTAGTGTGAAAGCGCCCTAAAGGTATAATGAAGCTAATGCCAGAGGCTAATTACCAAGCTAAAATGCTTTAGTTGAGGCAAGAACGTTCATAAAACTGTATATCGAAGTCATAGTTGCGGATTATCTAAGAAAAAGAACAGTGCTAGTGTGAAAATGCCCTTAAGGTAAGATGAAGCTAACGCCAGAGGCTAACTAGCAAGCTAAAATGCTTTAGTTGAGGTAATAACGTTCATAAAACTGGATATCAAAGTTTTAGTTACTGTTATAGAATATTATATCTTACGTGTCTGTTATGGAATGCAATAACGCTATAAGTTTAGCTGTTAGCTACATTGGCAAAAGTTTGTATGAAATGGACCAAACAGTGATAGTGTGAAAGCGCCCTAAAGGTAAGATGAAGCAAACACCAGAGGCTAATTAGTGAGATAAAACGGTTTGGTTGAGGCAATAACTTTCATAAAACTGGATATCAAAGTTTTAGTTTCAGACTTTCTGAGGAAAAGAAAAGTGCTAGTGTGAAAGCGCCCTTAAGGAAAGATGAAGCTAATGCCAGAGGTTAACTAGAAAGCTAAAATGCTTTAGTTGAGGCAAGAACGTTCATAAAACTGGAAATCAAAGTTGTAGTTGCGGACTATCTGAGAAAAAGAACATTGCTAGTGTGAAAGCGCCCTTAAGGTAAGATGAAGCTAACGCCATATGCTAACTAGCAAGCTAAAATGCTTTAGTTGTGACAAGAACATTCATAAAACTGGGTATTCAAGTTGTATTTGCGGACTATCTGAGAAAAGGAACTGTGCTAGTGTGAGAGCGCACTTAAAGTTACATGAAGCTAACGCCAGAGGCTAACTAGCAAGTTAAAATGCTTTAGTTGAGGCAAGAACGTTCATAAAACTGGGTATCAAAGTTGTAGTTGCAGAATATCTGAGAAAAAGAGCAGTGGTAGTGTGAAAGCGCCCTTACGGAAAGATGAAGCTAACGCCAGAGGTTAACTAGAAAGCTAAAATGCTTTAGTTGAGGCAAGAACGTTCATAAAACTGGATATCAAAGTTGTAGTTGCGGACTATCTGAGAAAGAGAACAGTGCTAGTGTGAAAGCGCCCTAAAGGTAAGATGAAGCTAACGCTAGAGGCTATCTAGCAAGTTAAAATGCTTTGGTTGAGGCAAGGACGTTCATAAAACTGTATATCAAAGTTGTAGTTACTGTTCTGGAATATTATATCTTTCTAGGGTGTCTTTGCTATAATGCTATTAGTGTAGCTGTTAGTTACATTAGCAAAAGTTTGTTTCAAACAGACAAAACAGTGCCAGTGTAAAAGTGCCCTTAGCTGGGAAGTCCTGACTTCTTAATCCAGTTGTCTTTTTAAACCTAAACAACGGTCTCGAGGACTTTTGGTCGATATCCGTTTAGAGGCGGAGTTTGCGAAAGGTTTGACAAGGTTTCAGGTTGCGTTTTGGTTCTTTTCTTATGCGATTGAGTGCTATTCTACACATTAGTAAGCAGACAGTGAAGTGGTGTTTCCTATGTGTCCCCCCCCCCCCCCCCGCAGCAAATGTACATTGCCCAAGTGCTCCAGGACCCCAACTCGGACGAACCGGGCGGCGGGGGCGAGGAGGACCGGGCCTCGTCCCAAGACGACGACGTGCTCAACGGCGGCGACAACATCAACGAGGCGGATTTCCACTCGGGGGAGGACAGTCTGATCGCAAACGAGGTCCGCCAGTAACCAGGGGTGGAGCTCCGCGGAAGGGGCGGAGACACTCGGCGGTCCTGGCCACCACGCGATGCTAGCTAGCGAGCTTGCTAGCTAGCACTCGCGAGGCTCCTCCCCTTCCCAGCCTGAAGACTTGACCCTGACCGTGGACGCCGGAGACCCGTCGTCGAACCGGAAGCGCTTCGGACGGAACGAGCCGTCGGACGTCCCGCCCGACCGACAAAGGCCGACCGGTCGTGACTCGCGGTTCGCCGAAACCTGTCCGAGCTCGGCGCGGAACTCGCGCGAGTTATGACCGGACCCTGCGTTGACTATGTTTTCACACACGTGAGCGAACTTGGACAAGATTTTTTTCTAACCTTCCGCGAGCTTTGGCGAAGACGGCTTAGCTTAGCACGGAGACTAGCTTAGCGTTTCCGAGAGACTGCCGGCAGACGAAGTGACTCGGAAGAGCTAGCATAAAGCTAGCACGAGGCTTCAGGAGACGTCCCTACACTCAACATTTGTGTTTTTAATCCGGCCTACGCTAAGCTAGGCTAACCGCGCCGTCCTTGACCGCAGTGATGTTTATTTATGTATTTATTTTTGGGGCGTAAAGTTCAACAGAAGAGGAAAAAACGCTTTGGTCTCTGACGCTGAAACGGACACTGGATTCACGGTAGAAAAAAAAGGAATTGACAGAGACATCTCAGGTGTGTTTGACTTCCATAATGATGTTTACACTGCGTTTTTATTTTATTATTTGCGTGCGTGGCTGTGTAAAAGCAGGAAAAAGCTATGAAAGCTGTGGTGCCCAACTGACGACAAAGACGTCAGGATGTTTTTGGAGTCGGCCATATGCTGGAGACATTGACTGCTCTATGTTGCGTACTTGACCTCCTTCTCCGGGACGGAGGACATCTTCGAACGACCGGCTCGGCACAAAAGCATTTGGACAAAATAAAAGATGTGGCACCAGATGGCTCCAAACGAGGGGCAAATACGTATTTGACCAACATCGGGAAACTTTGCGCGAACCCGCATATGGGGCGCCGTTTGTAAAGCAGGTCATGCTGAAAATTACGACAACATTTTCTCACATTTAGCGCCACACAGTGTTTAAAATGTGTAAAACTTTTAGCGTCACTTTTTTTTTTTTTTGCACATTTACAACATTATTTAGCAACTTCAATATTTATTTTTAAATAATAAGTATTGGACCTTAACGTTTAAATCCAGAACTAAATATTTAAATCTTAAATGTAAATGTTAAATGTATATCTTAAATCCAAATGTTGAATATATACCTTAAATCTCAATGTTAAATGTATATCTTAAATTCAAATGTTACATATATATCTTAAATGTAAATGTTAAATTTAAATCCTAAATATATATTTAAATACCAGATTTAAATTTAAATCTGGAAACGGTTGATATTAAATATTTAGCTTAATATGCAAATTCACATGACTGGAGACCGGAAGTAACTAAATAAAAGCTGGAGCAGCTCAGACTGTTTGCTTAGTCCAGTCCAACAGAGACCCCTTGTGGCTATTCATAGTAACTTTACTAGGCTCATGTAAGCAAAATTGACACGAAAAACACAAAATACTGTTGAAATAGTTTCTCATAAATGTGTATTTTACCGAATATTTTTATTATCACAATCATTCATGTCCAATAGCCGACTGCTACCGTTAAGTAGGTTTTATTCATTTTCAAGCAACATAAGCAAACAGTCTGAGCTGCTCCAGCTTTTATTTTGTTACTTCCGGTTTCCAGTCATGTGAATTTGCATATTAAGTAGTGTTGTCAAATGATTACAATTTTTAATCGAGGTAATTACAGTTTAAAAATTAATTAATAGTAATTAATCGCAATTCAAACTATCTATAAAATATGCCATATTTTTCTGTAAATTATTGTTGGAATGGAAAGATAAGTCACGAGACGGATATATACATTCAACATACGGTCCATAAATACTGTATTTGTTTATTATAACAATAAATCAACAAGATGGCATTAACATTATTAACATTCTCTTAAAGCGATCCATGGTTAGAAAGACTTGTAGTTCTTAAAAGATAAATGTTAGTACAAGTTATAGGAATTTTATATTAAAACCCCTGTTAATGTTTTCGTTTTATTAAAATTTGTAAAATTTTCAATCAAAAAATAAACTAGTAGCTCGCCATTGTTGATGTCAATAATTACACCATGCTCACTCATTGTGCTGAAACCCATTAACTCATTTGGACCCAAGCGCCAGCAGAGGGCGCCAAACACCAAAAAAAAAAAAAAGTAACAAGCGGACATTACACTGCTGTCATTTTAATCTGTTTCAGCGGGGCATGTGCGTTAATTGCGTCAAATATTTTAACTAGGGCTGTCAAAATTATCGCGTTAACGGGCGTTCATTTTTTTAATTGATCACGTTAAAATATTTGAAGCAATTAACGCAGATGCCCCGCTCAGACAGATTTAAATGACGGTATAGGGAAACGCTCACTTGTTAATTGTGTTTTATGGAGTTTTGCCGCCCTCTGCTGGCGCTTGGGTGCGACTGATTTTATAGGCTTCAGCACCCATGAGCATTGTGTAAGTAAGTATTGACATCAACAATGGCGGGTTACTAGTTTATTTTTTTATTTAAAATTTTACAAATTTTATTAAAACGAAAACATTAAGAAGGGTTTTAATATGAAATTTCTATAACTTGTACAAACATTTTTCTTTTAAGAACTACAAGTCTTTCTATCCATGGATCGCTTTAACAGTGAATGCCATCTTGTTGATTTATTGTTATAATAAACAAATACAGTCCTTATGTACCGTATGTTGAATGTATATATCCATCTTGGGTCTTTCCATTCCAACAATAATTTACAGAAAAAGAAGGCATAGTTTATAGATGGTTTGAATTGCGATTAATTGCGATTAATTACGATTAATTAATTTTTAAGCTGTAATTAACTCCAATAAAAAAATTTAATCGTTTGACAGCCTTAATTTTAACGTGATTAATTTAAAAAATTAATTACCGCCCGTTAACGCAATAATTTTGACAGCCCTAATATTAAGCTAAATATTTAGTTTCAACCGTTTCCAGATTTAACATTTAAATTTAGTATTTAAAGATATATATTTAAGATTTACATTTAGGATATAAATTTAACATTTACACTTAAGATATATATTTAACAATTAGATTTGAGATATATATTTAACATTTGGATTTAAGATATATATTCAACATTTATATTTAAGATATAAATTTAAGATTTACATTTAAGATTTAAATTAAATATTTAGTTCTGGATTTAATCATTCAAGTCCAATACTTATTACTTAAAAATAAATATTTAAGTTGCTAAATAATGTAAATGTGCAAAAAAAAAATTTGACTCTACATTTTCACACTAAATTTTAAACACTGTGTGCCGCTAAATGTGAGAAAATGTCATAATTTTAATCATTGAGCTGCTTTACAAACGGCGCCCCATACCCGCAGAGACCGAACAATGTGTCTGCAAGTCCTCCATCGTGAAACCCAGAAACCCATTTTAATAACAGATTCATCGTTCAGCTACTACGGTTAGCTTCAAATGCTCGCCATCTGGTTCCTGTCTTCCTCTGTGAAAGCAACCTTTCAAAATAAAACATTTGCCTTTACTTTGGAAATCAAACGTCGATGGTTTCTGACGGATGCCGGAAACGGTCACCCATTTCAGTCGGTGCCTTTTCTGCATTGTCAATTTGAAACAGTGTCTCACGACGGGAAAAAAACAGCTTGGAATCGAAAAAGTAACCAACGGATAAACAAAAATGCGCTGAGTGAAGGAACTTGCTACTTTTGAGGGTTCCAAGAACGGCTTCCGAAAAACATCTGTCAAAAGAAAACATTTGTCTCGTCCCTCCTGTCTGTTAGTTCTTACTAAGGAATAGAATACTGCTAACGACACGGTGACGACCTGAAAGGAATTGTGGGATATTTGTCCGGTTTAGGAATGGGTGGCTGACGTCAAAGTGTGTAAAAACAAACCTCCCGATAAATGTGTAAATAAAACGTAGATGTCAAAGCGCACCAAATGCCGACAACGCCGGTCCGGCTTCTCGTCTCGTCTCACTGGCGAGCGTTTCATTGGATTTGTTGCTGTGACTGTTTCTTTTCACTTGTATGCTACTACTTCATGTCAATTGCTGAATAAAATGTCTCTTTGACGGTCAGTGTGGACGTTCCCTGATTGAAGACACTACGTCCTTGTGGTTATCAGCGTCCACGCTTAAAAAAGACACGGACAGAGTCCCGGTGGCCTCACTCGTGGCGTTAATAGCCCAGGGTGTCAGTTTTGCCCCCTCCTAGCTTTTCGGCGGCAACTTACTTCCAGGCAGAGGTGGGAAGTAATGCGCAGTGGTGGATGAAGTTTTTACTTGCAGTGCCCTCCATAATTATTGGCACCCCTGAAAAAGATGTGTTTTTTAGCTTCTAATATTTTTTTAAAATTCAGATAATATGGGACCTTAATGGAAAAAAAGAGAAAAATCCAACCTTCAATACAAGTGCATTCATTCAGTGGGGAAAAATCTTGGTCTCACACAAAAATACACACGTTCCCAGGCTTCAAATGGGACCGTGTGCTTTGGTCAGATGAGATCAGGATTGAGCTTTTTGGCAACAAACACTCTAAGTGGGTCTGGCGTGCCACGAAAGATGCGCATGCTGAAAAGCACCTCATACCCACTGTGAATTATGGGGGTGGGTCAGTGATGCTGTCGGGCTGTTTCGCTTCCAAAGGCCCTAGGAACCTTGTTAGGGTGTATGGCATCATAAATGCTTTGAAAATTCCAATCTGGTTTTCGTCCATCCCACAACACCGAGACAGCGCTCATCAGAGTCACCAATGACCTTCTGATGACCTCTAACTCCAGTTCTACTTCCCTCCTTATCCTTCTCGACCTCTCTGCTGCATTTGATACTGTTGATCATCACATCCTCCTTCACCGCCTCCAACACGATATAGGTATCTCTGGCACTGCCCTACAGTGGTTTAACTCATACCTCACGGGAAGGACCGAGTTTGTAGCCCTGGGGGATGCTAAATCCCGCCCTAACACTGTCGTCTACGGAGTCCCCCAGGGCTCTGTGCTCGGTCCAACCCTCTTCACCATTTACATACTACCCCTCGGTCGTGTCGTCAGCAGGCATGGAATACAATTCCATTGCTATGCTGACGACACACAACTATATTTCAAGGTCACTCCGTCCTCCACCACCTCCTCCTCTGTTTCTCAACTTGACTCCTGCCTGGAGGAGATAAAGGCTTGGATGAGTGAAAACTTCCTGCAGCTGAACAGCTCCAAAACAGAAGCTATTCACATTGGTACCCCTCACCAGCTCCGTTCCGCCCCCATTTCCTCAGTCTCCTTTTTCGGCCACAAATTTTCCCTTTCCCCTTCTGTGACTAATTTGGGAGTCAGGTTTGACCCCCATCTTAGCTTTAACAACCACATCAATTGCATTTGCAAAACCTCCTTCTTTCACCACCGCAATATTGCCAAACTCCGGCCATCTCTCTCCCGTCCTGCTGCAGAGAGACTCATCCATGCCTTTATCTCCTCCAGGTTGGACTATTGCAACGCACTCCTCATCGGGATCCCTGGCAAGAGCCTACAAAGGCTTTAGATTACTGAAGTAAAGAAACGACCCAGGACATGATGGAGTGACTATGGATCTCGCCGGAGGAGCTGGTTGAAGTTTGAGGGCTTCCCTGCTAAAGCTGCTGGCCCTGCGACCCGACCCCGGATTAAGCGGTAGATGATGGATGTATGGATATGAAAGGAAAAAAATTACTCAAGTAAAAGTGTCCTGGGCTCCCGGGACCTCCTGCCGGTGAGACATTCCCGGAACACCTCGCCAGGGAGGCGTCCAGGAGGTATCCAAACCAGTAGCGGCTTGACCCAGAGTCCCTTCCGGATGACTGAGCTTCTCACCCTATCTCTAAGGGAGAGCCCGGACACCCTGCAGAGGTAACTCATTTCGGCCGCTTGTATCCGGGATCTTGTTCTTACGGTCACGACCCACCATAAATCTGGGGTCGTGCCGCGGGGGCAGCGGCTTCAGCAGGGAAGCTCAGAATTCCCTCTCACCACTTACCTCAACCAGCTCTTCCGTGGGATCCCGAGGTGTTTCCAGGTCAGCCAAGAGACAGTCTCTCCAGCTTGTCCTGGGTCGTCCCTGGGGCCTCCTGCCGCTGGGACATGCCCGGAACACCTCTCCAGAGAGGCATCACCACAACAGAACGGTGCAAAATACACATCAGTGCAGACGCCGCACCGATCCACCTGTCAAACTCCCGTTCCCTCCTGCCCTCACTCGTGAACAAGACCCCAAGATACTCCTCCACTTGGGACAGGGCACGCCACCCTTTTCTGACGGAGGACCATGGTCTCAGATTTGGGGGTGCTGATCTTCATCCCAACTACTTGACACTCAACTGCGAACCGCTCTAGTGAGAGTTGAAGATGAAGAAGACGGCTTGATGAAGCCACAACAGCAAAAAGCAGAGATGCAAGCTGAGGCCACCAAACTGGACTCCCTCAACGCTTTGGCTGCTCCTAAAAATTCTGTCCATAATGGTTATTAACAGAATCGGTGACAAAGGGCAACCTTGGCGGAGTCCAACCCTCACTAGAAACACATCCAGCTTACTGGAAAATATGTGGACCAAACTCTTGACACCGGTTGTACAGGGACCAGCCTTACCAAAGGACTCAGTATCCCATACTCCTGAAATACGCCCAACAGGACTCCTCGAGGGACATGGTCGAATGCCTTCTCCAAATCTACGAAACACATGTAGACCGGTTGGGCGAACTCCAATGCACCCTCGAGGCCCCTGCTGAGGGTGTAGAACTGGTCCACTGTTCCACCGCCCGGACGAAAACTACACTGCTCCTCCTGAATCCGATATTGGACTTTCCGATGGACCCTCCTTTCCAGCACCCCTTATGATAGACTTTACCAGGGAAGCTGAGGAGTGTGTTCCCTCTGCAGTTGGAACACACTCTACGATCCCCCTTCTTGAAAAGGGGGACCACCACACTGGTCTGCCAATACAGAGGCACTATACCCAACGTCCAGGAGATGTTTTAGAAGCGTGTCAGCCATGACAGCCCCACAACATCCAGAGCCTTTAGGAGCTCTGAGTAGATCTCATCCACCACCGGGGTCCTGCCACAGAGGAGCTTTCCAACCACAACAGTGACTTAGATAGGAGAGCCCACCTCGGATTCCTCAGACACTGCTTCCTCAAAGGAAGGCGTGTTGGTGGAATTGAGGAGGTCTTCGAAATATTCTCTCCTCCGACCCACTACGTTGAGGTCAGCAGTACCCCATCTCCACTATACACAGTGTTAATGGTGCACTGCTTTCCTCTCCTGAGATGCAGGATGGTGGACCAGAATTTCCTCGAAGTCGTTTTCCATATTGATGCTGCATTCATGTGATATTGTAGTAATCGAAAAAAATGATTATATAAAAAGTGCCAAACTTGTGATGTATCGTTGGAACATTAAAATAGGTTACTCTTCTTTGTAGCAAGTTAGGAACCAGGTTTTTATCCCAGAATATGACTTTACAACACATCAGAACATGTGAACTGAGATCTCCCGATACCCTTGAACACAACATATCTCACCAAGTTGCCTCGCGGAAGTCCCAACTCACAGCCAAAGTTACGTGCATAAATTACCATATTAAGGAGCCATGTGCAGATTGTTTATATAGCACGAATAGCGTAATATGACCAAATTAAATAGGCGTGTTCTGTATTTTATGATATGAAGATTTAAAACTCCAAAGTACTTGTTTTAACCGAGGAAATTTATACTGGGTAGAGCTAGCAAATCACGACACGATTTGCTAGCTCTACACCGGCTTTGTTTTGAAGGCGGAGGAAGAGCCGGAAGCCAAGGTGACGTCACCGGAAAGTGACGTGCTTTGAATGGACAACTGGCGGATCCCCAACCCGAAACAAACATGACGGACGGTGAGTTTATACTGGTTTATTTTCTTCTTTGGAATCTTTTGACTGGTGACGACGAAGCTTTGGCTTAAAGCGCTCCTCTCGCTCAAAAAAAGGCGTCGTCCGTTTGGTTTTGGGGGAAAAAGTCTGATGCTAAGCTAGCTTGCTACCCAGCGCCTATCTGTTCTTTTCCAAAACACGCAAGCGATTTCGGCCGACTCAAAGCTGGCCAAGTTTTACTGATAGCAGCCAAATTGAAGCTGGTTCCCTTGTGCTCATCGTCTCCCATTTTGTTTGCAGAGAACGCCGACGCCGAACAGGCGATGGAGCACGCCACGGTGAGTCCCACCCCCCTTCCCGAACGGAAGGCAAACAGCCCATTGTTCCAAGGTTGCCGTTGAAACTAGAAAAATGTCATTTCGATGGTATTTTTGCATTAATGGTTAATATATCGGGTCAATTCTTGTTGATTTTGAGACATCTCGGACTTCCTGTTGATTTGGGGGGATTATGGGTTCACTTTCAGTTCATATTGGGTCACTTCCTGTTGATGGGGGGGATTTCATGGTCAGTTACTGTTGTTTTGAGACCTCTCGAGCTTCTTGTAGATATTAAGTCACTTCCTGTTGGTATGGAAACATTTTGGGTTCACTTCCTGTTCATATTGGGTCACTTCCTGTTGTTTTCGAGACATCTTGGACTTGCTTTAGCTATTGTGTCACTTCCTGTTTACATGGGGAATTTCGGGGTCATTTACTGTTCATATTGGGTCACTTCCTGTTAATATGGGGACATTTTAGGGTCACTTCCTGTTGTTTTTTGAGGCCTCGTGAGCTTCTTGTAGATTTTGGGTCACTTCCTGTTGATGTGGGGGAATTTCAGGTTCACTTCCTGTTGGTATGGGAACATTTTGGGTTCACTTCCTATTTATATTGGATCACTTCCTGTTAACATGGGGACATTTTAGGGTCACTTCCTGTTGTTTTTGAGACATCTTGGACTTGCTGTAGCTATTGTGTCACTTCCTGTTGTAGGGAAATTTCAGGGTCACTTCCTGTTGACATGGGGAATTTCGGGGTTGTTTACTGTTCATATTGAGTCACTTCCTGTTAATATGGGGAGGGGTTCAGGGTCACTTCCTGTTGTTTTTTAGGCCTCTTGAGCTTCTTGTAGATTTTGGGTCACTTCCTGTTCATATTGGGTCACTTCCTGGTGCTATGGGGGGGAATTTCAGGGTCACTTCCTGTTGTTTTCAGGCCTCTCGAGATCCTTGTAGATATTAGGTCACTTCCTGTTGATATCGGGACATTTTGGTTCACTTCCGATATTTTAGGCATCTTGGACTTGCTGTAGATATTAGGGCTGCAGCTATCGAATATTTTAGTAATCGACTGAAAATTCTATTGATTAATCGAGTAATCGGATAAAACATATATTTTTAGGTAAAGAGCAATTATAAATATACATGAGAATTGGAAAACAAGACATTTCATCTAATCTTGAACCATTTTCAGTCAATCAATGTCTTTATTTTCGATGTGTATTGTTGAAAACAGCCAACAATTGCATCTCAGATGTAATTAGAATAAAAAAAAGACTAATGCACTGCTTTCACTCAAAAAACCTTTAGATCATATATAGGCTCGAGCATATGACGTGGCACTCGCGAGGTTTCCGCCGCTATCGCCATTGTGGAAGCGAGAAACATAAACTGAGGCATTTCAACACAGGTCGCTCTTTAAAAATGGTTGGAAATTATTGTGCGGTAAAGAATTGCAACAACCGATCGAATAGAAAGGAGAATGTACAGCTCGACGGAACACCACTGAGTTTCTTCCGGATCCCTACATGGAGAAAAGGCGAGGGAAAGCTCATATCTGAACTTACCAAACGTCGAAGATCAGAAGGAAGGGCATAACGTTTGATTCTCCAGTTACACACTGAGTTTGCTCTATGCCCTTCCACTCCGGTAAGTTAATTTCGTTTGTTTACGCAAATTTCAGTAACTTTACGCCCTAAGTCGGCCTGTTGTTAGCTATAGCTACAGCTAAACAACTAGCATGCATACATGTGCATTGTCTTCCTAAGACATAATTCCTGTCGTTGCTAAATGAAAAAGCTATAATATTTTGACGTGAGAGAGTGGCAAAGAATTTGTACACAGGCTACATTTTATGCAACAAAAAATTTGTGCATCCGTGGTCACAGACTAATGTAAACACACATTGCCTACCTTTGCTAGAAAGACGGTGTTGCCGTTTTCTATGGTCATAATGTGAAGATCCTGCACCCATCCGCAGCAAAACTGTTCGTAGCTTTGTAGCGATTTGTAGTTTCGGAATTGCTGATGAGTGTAGTAACATACACCAAACACTAAATACAGCATGATGTCCATTTCGCGTAGTGGTGGAAGCTTGTCGACATCTTCATTCCATTTGTGTTCGGCTTGCTCGTGAGGGTCAACATTGTTCACATCCTTAAAATTGCTCACATATCTGTCCTTTGCCGTGGTAACAAGTTTGTCTCTGTATCGAACTGGCAAGTTTTCCCTACATTTTTCCATCTTTGGCACTCATAGTTCAATTATATTTGCCGTTAAGTTTAAATGTCCCGTGATGCAGACGTGCTTCCGCAATGGCTGCGTTGTCGCAAATCTCGCACGATCCCGTGCTGCTGTGACGTAAACGCTCAAGCCTAATATATATATATCTTACCTAAAAATGCCGTTACGCTTGATAACACACATCACTTAAAAGTTAGGATTTTTTCCCACGTGTTTCAATTGAATTTCTATTTGTGTCAAGCTATTTTTAAGTTCTAGTTCAGTTTTAAGTTAGTCTAAACTGCTTCTTGTTTTTGCAGTGTTCAAAATAAATGTATGATACCTGCTGTATTGGAGCACATTAGGGACCAGTGCTACTTGGTGTTTTATCCAGCAATGACTACTGAGCTAAAATTGATAGTTAGCATGATTGAGTTTTTATTTTACACCCTCATCACTCCACAACGCTATGGTATGTTAAAGCCTGTATGTAAGACACGTTAGCCACGCATCGACAGTGGTCATAATGAATAGAAACCTAGCCCTCCGCAGGGCTAACGTTACGTGAGCTAGTGACAGTAATGTTAATCTTATTTATTAGCGCTTAGCACTCTACTGCTTTAAGATGGCGGCTGTTTACCAACGCAGCTGACTGTGTCATTTCATATCTAGTTCAACATACATGTGATCTCTGAGATGCATCAGACGCTACCTGCTACCACCATAGCATCATGCGGGCTAGTTTATAGAAACATCGGCGTCGTTTGTAGCGGCTGTCAGCTGCAGTAAGTTTTCTTTTCTTTTTTTTTTTTTTTTTCTTGTCGATATTAGGTCACTTCCTGTTGATATGGAGGGATTTCAAGGTCACTTCGTGTTTTTGAGGCCTCGAGCTTGTTGTAGATATTGGGTAACTTCCTGTACGTATTGGGGCATTTTGGGTTCTCTTCCTGTTCATATTGGGTCACTTCCTGTTGCTTTTGGGGCATTTCGGGATCACTTCCTGTTAGGGGTGCACGATATCCATTTTTTGAAACTGATACAGATATCGATAACTTCCTGCTCCTCAAGGCCGATACCGATACGATAACCGATAATATATATATATGTATATATATATATATATATATATATATATATATATATATATATATACTAGGGCTGTCAAAATTATCGCGTTAACGGGCGTTAATTAATTTTTATAATTAATCACGTTAAAATATTTGACGCAATTAACGCAGATGTCCCGCCCAGACAGATTTAAATGACAGTACACTGAAACGCTCACTTGTTGTTATGGAGTTTTGCCCCCCTCTGCTGGCACTTGGGTGAATGACCATCTCGCATATTGCCTCAGACAGATTCCAATGAGGCCGTTTATGGACATTAAGAGTGAAGAGAATGCCACCGGCCGCTTGGGGGCAGCGCCGTTCCATACTCATGTTATTTCTTCTAAACGTGGGAGAATTAGTAGTTGTGAGACGTTTATGCTGTATTCACAATGCAATGCAAATTGCTATTTGTGCTTCACACATATTTCGGTAAGTTTTCTTTTAGTGGCAATTATGTGTCTCTTGTTGTATTTTGGGTAAGATATGTACAGATATATGTTATACAGTAGAGGCGAGTGGACGCAGGCGTTCTTTGGACCGCGCTGTTTATTGGCAACTCCTTCACAACAAACATACGGTGGGGAGAACAAGTATTTGATACACTGCCAATGGGTTTTCCAATAGGCAGTGTATCAAATACTTGTTCTCCCCACTGTCAGTATTGTTTAGTGAAAGCACAACAAAAATAATATTCCTATCTCTCCCCAAAAAAATAATGTTCACAAAAAGAAAAGCACTTCAGTCTATAGTAATGAGGCCCTATTCTAACACACAGTTAAACAACAATGCAAAATGAACTGGCATTCCATATCAAAATAGCTATGTAAAATACACGTAAAACTTAGACTTTGGTCACTCTATTTTTATTATTGTTATTTTTATTCTTATTATTATTATATTAACTCTACTTTTGATTGAAAATTTTACAAATTTTATTCAAACAAAAACATGAAGAGGGGTTTTAATATAAAATTACTATAACTTGTAACTATAACATTTATCATTTAAGAACTACAAGTCTTTCTATCTGTGGATCACTTTAACAGAAAGAATGTTAATGCCATTTGTGGATTTATTGTTACAATAAAAAAATACAGTACTTATTTACAGTATGTTGTATGTATATATCCGTCGTGTGTCTTATCTTTCCATTCCAAAAATTTACTGAAAAATATGGCATATTTTAGAGATGGTTTGAGTTGCGATTAATTACGATTAATTAATTTTTAAGCTGTAATTAACTCGATTAAAAAATTTTAATCGTTTGACAGCCCTAATATGTACACACTTTTTAAATGTATATTCACCCGAGTTTTTGAACACACGTAAGTAAAAAATACTAGTGGTGGATTCAGCATAGATTTGCCTTTGACCTAACCAGAATTTTCATGATGACATGAACATTATGATGATGAACTAAGGCCATGTCCACACGTAGCAGGGTTTTATAAAAACGAGGATTCGGCCGTAATACGTCGGGGGAAAACAATTGTGTCCACACCTGCACGTTTGTGCAGGAAAAAAAAAACTTCCATAGCCAACCGCTTTCATTCATTTTTAAGTACATTCAAAACAATAAAATAACTGTCCAAAATACCCATTATTCAATAAGAAGCACAGCAAGAGTTTGTTTAAAAAAAAAAAAAAAAGGAAGCAAAAAAGTGCCTGTTTAATATACTCCAAATGTAAAAATTGGTCTCGTGTGACGTGAGGACAAAATTTGTCGCAGCCAGTGACGTAAATCTTCGGTTATCAGCGTCCACATGATGGAGCCACAAACACAGAATTCGCAAATCTTCACCTTCCCCGTCGTTTTTAAAGTGATCCTCGATTTTAAAGACATGTAGGCTCTAATAAATCACAATTGTTCTCTTGTATTAAAATATGTCGTTAGAAACACATAAAATGTTAAATCAATGGAAATATTTTATAATATTTAGTGCATATTTTGACCGATAGTTGGCGCCATGTTCTGCGGGCGCGGAGTGATGACGTAGATGATATTTTTCCAATCGTGTAGCGTGTGTACAACAACTGTGTATTACTGGCTTAACTCGCGAAGTAAAATGTGCTGCTTATGGATGCAATTTCGAGTCAAATGGAAACAAGGAGAGTGATGCGAGTCTCCACAAATTTCCTGTTGACAAGAAGAGGAGAAAGGTTTGGGAAAATGCCTGTAGACAAGCAAATCTTCCCAAACAACCAAGGCTTTGTTGTCGCCATTTTTCTCCTACCGCGTTTGAGGATTTTAGTAGATGACAACTAATGAAAGATCTCATCGGAGCGGCTAGATATAAGCGCAGACTAAAACCAAATGCTGTTGCAACTATTTTCCCGCACAAGAAGCCTCAGCCTGCTCGGATATCGAGTGAAATGCGCGCAATGAAGCGAGACGGACGAGACACTCTGGCCGCCCTCTTAAGCACCCAAGCCGCTCCTGTCGCTACAGCGGGAGGCGAACCTTCGGGCGTACCGCTAGTCACAGAGGAAGCTAATAATTCACCTCTACTGTCAGTTCATCAGGCAGTGTGTGTTCAGTATTCAGCTAATATGAGTGATGCTGCCACTCAAACTGATCAAAGCACGTCCAATGCAATTCATTCAATGCAACACAAATGTCCCAACCCCATTGATAAAGCAATAAATTCTCATCGCCGGAATGGCATACATGTGAAGTCAAAATCCATTTTAGGGGACTCCCTCTGAAAGCTCATCGCGAGAATGGCAAGAGTGCCAAACAGTAATCAGAGAAAAGGGTGGCTACTTTGAAGATACTAGAATATCACACGTTTTTAGTTATTTCACCTTTTTTCTAAGTACACAATACACACGTGTGCATTTGTAGCAAGTTATAACAGAATTCACCGGCGGAAATTATGTTGGCACGTTGTGTGGTTGGGGGGGGGTACTTTGTGAATGGAACAGCTGGAAATAACTGTTACCTTCCGCGGGTCGCATGCCAGACAGACATTGCTATTTCTTGCAGCCTAAATGTCAATAAAACAACGCGGATTAGCTCCGTGGTTTGATACTCCGCATCCTTCCCTAGCTCGCCACACATTCATAGTTTTATTGCCTTCAGTGAGAGTTTATAATGTCAATGGTCAAGAAAATAAAAAGGCACGAATGCCAATGTGTTTTGGCCTGTACTGTATGTAAAGCATACGACAGCTCTGGATGCTAACAATCTACACAATTATATTGGAATGAGTTTGATGACGCAATAACTCACCTTGAAGATCTGCTGACAAAAACCTGAGTTCTCGACAACATACGCTCTCTCGCTCCGTTGTCATCGAGATGCACTTGCCGCAAGTACACCAGAAGTTTAGCCCAACTCTTGCCTCATCAGGTATTTCTTGCTCTGCATTTCGCCTTTGCTGCTCGTCTTGTGAACGACCGACAGTGCTGTCCTGCTCTTCACTTTTCCGCTCTGGTTCAAATTGGAAGGGACGAACTGACGAGATGTTGCTAATGAATGACACGCCGAAGTCCGGCAGCGGGATTTGTGACGTCACAGCACTGCGACGTCAACAACCATGGCGAACAATCAGTTAAAATAATTTTACAAATTTTATTAAAACGAAAACATTAAGAGGGATTTAATGTCAAATTATTAAAACTCATACTAAGATGTATCTTTTAAGAATTACTTGTCTTAAAACTAGAGGATCACTTTAAGAACCCTGATTTAGATCTGCGTGTTCGTGTGGATGATAGGTCAAACCGTAGAAAAATATCTTTGCCAAATACCCTGCTACAGTGCCTTGCAAAAGTATTCGGCCCCCTTGAATCTTGCAACCTTTCGCCACATTTCAGGCTTCAAACATAAAGATATAAAATTTAATTTTTTTCTCAAGAATCAACAACAAGTGGGACACAATTGTGAAGTGGAACAACATTTATTGGATAATTGAAACTTTTTTAACAAATAAAAAACTGAAAAGTGGGGCGTGCAATATTATTCGGCCCCTTTACTTTCAGTGCAGCAAACTCACTCCAGAAGTTCAGTGAGGATCTCTGAATGATCCAATGTTGTCCTAAATGACCGATGATGATAAATAGAATCCACCTGTGTGTAATCAAGTCTTCGTATAAATGCACCTGCTCTGTGATAGTCTCAGGGTTCTGTTAAAGTGCAGAGAGCATTATGAAAACCAAGGAACACACCAGGCAGGTCCGAGATACTGTTGTGGAGAAGTTTAAAGCCGGATTTGGATACAAAAAGATTTCCCAAGCTTTAAACATCTCAAGGAGCACTGTGCAAGCCATGATACTGAAATGGAAGGAGCATCAGACCACTGCAAATCTACCAAGACCCGACCGTCCTTCCAAACTTTCTTCTCAAACAAGGAGAAAACTGATCAGAGATGCAGCCAAGAGGCCCATGATCACTCTGGATGAACTGCAGAGATCTACAGCTGAGGTGGGAGAGTCTGTCCACAGGACAACAATCAGTCGTACACTGCACAAATCTGGCCTTTATGGAAGACTGGCAAGAAGAAAGCCATTTCTCAAAGATATCCATAAAAAGTCTCGTTTAAAGTTTGCCACAAGCCACCACACCAAACATGTGGAAGAAGGTGCTCTGGTCAGATGAAACCAAAATTGAACTTTTTGGCCACAATGCAAAACGATATGTTTGGTGTAAAAGCAACACAGCTCATCACCCTGAACACACCATCCCCACTGTCAAACATGGTGGTGGCAGCATCATGGTTTGGGCCTGCTTTTCTTCAGCAGGGACAGGGAAGATGGTTAAAATTGACGGGAAGATGGATGCAGCCAAATACAGGAACATTCTGGAAGAAAACCTGTTGGTATCTGCACAAGACCTGAGACTGGGACGGAGATTTATCTTCCAACAGGACAATGATCCAAAACATAAAGCCAAATCTACAATGGAATGGTTCAAAAATAAACGTATCCAGGTGTTAGAATGGCCAAGTCAAAGTCCAGACCTGAATCCAATCGAGAATCTGTGGAAAGAGCTGAAGACTGCTGTTCACAAACACTCTCCATCCAACCTCACTGAGCTGGAGCTGTTTTGCAAGGAAGAATGGGCAAGAATGTCAGTCTCTCGATGTGCAAAACTGATAGAAACATACCCCAAGCGACTTGCAGCTGTAATTGGAGCAAAAGGTGGCGCTACAAAGTATTAACGCAAGGGGGCCGAATAATATTGCACGCCCCACTTTTCAGTTTTTTATTTGTTAAAAAAGTTTAAATTATCCAATAAATTTTGTTCCACTTCACGATTGTGTCCCACTTGTTGTTGATTCTTGACAAAAAATTAAAATTTTATATCTTTATGTTTGGAGCCTGAAATGTGGCGAAAGGTTGCAAGATTCAAGGGGGCCGAATACTTTTGCAAGGCACTGTACGTGTGGACCAGGCCTAAAACAAAGACAAGAACAGTTTTGATTTCAAATAAATATAATTTGAGTCAATCACAATCAGTCAATATCATTGACTCTGTGTTCCCCTGAACAAATGAGCAGTGAACTAAAACATAAACATTGGCCCATGAAAAAACTTTCTTAACCTGGCAATTATAGGACAGGAAGCCTATCAATAACCAAAAGGCCTCTCAATTACTTATTAACATACAACTAACATTGTAAAATACAAACATTTGCTAATTGCCATAGTAAGGTTTATCACTCAGTGATGGAAAAATACGGCCTCTAGAACAGTAAAAAAAAACTTTGTTTCCACTCCTGTTTTGCCAGTACACAAACGCACACATCCCAATCCACTGACACCGTGGCAAAAACATTATACAGTATATTATCGGGCCGATAAATAATGTTATTGGATTTATTGGGATGACGTCATAATTCCTATTATTGGACCGATAATTATCGAACACCTCTACTTCCTGTTGAAATGGAGGGATTTCAGCATCACTTCTGTTCATATTGGGTCATTTGAGTTTGAAATCAATAGGAGTGAATGGACGTTTTTGTGCAATTGAAAATGAGTGGGTATGTTTTTGGTAACTTTTTTTTTGCCTCTAGCGTCTTGAATTTTTGGATGTACTGTTTACTGATGTTATTTGGGCAGAAATTGTAGGACACGTCGCGTTTTGAGATAACATTTTTCACCCAAAAAAATCTACGTATTTGGCAGAACGGTCATTTTTGCGATGTCAAACTAATGAGCCCGCGTCACATGAGAATGTGGATGAACGGTGTTGGTGGGTCTAATGGTTTTGGCTGATTAAATAAATGGAATATTGTTGATTAGCGGTCCTCAAGGGCTGCAGTGGGTCCAGGTTTTTGTTCCTACCGATTGAGAACCAATGAGGTTTCTGCTAAAACAAGCAACACCTGACTGCAATCAAGTAATGACACTTGCAAGACACCGGATTGGTGAAAAATTGTTGTCATTTGGTTGGAATTTGGCATGTGCCGGTTACCGGTTTCACGGTTAACCGTGGTGTGAAAACGTCGCGCTTTCAAAACCACTAAAATTTTCCGTCAGACCGTAGTACGGTATTCGCTATTTTTCATGTGTCAAAAATGCAGCCAAAAGTGGCTTGGGGCGGCAGCGCTCACCCCCTCCCGTTTGTTGCAGTGTGTGAAAGTGACGCTATCGGCTAGACAGCCAGTGAACCCAAAAACAAATACTCCAACCATAAGGCGTACTTTTCTTCAATTTATTGAGCTATGAAATCGTGGTAAGTGGAAAATACAAAATGAATACATTGAAAAAAGTTGTACAATTGTATTTTTCCATGTGTGAGTAGCTTCAACAGATTAGCACCATGAAAAAGTTCGCCAAAAACAAAACACACATTTTCCTTTCAAATTCGATATACAAACTGAGAGCTTACAAAGACGAATGCTAGCCTAGGCTTAGCTGGGAGAGCAACTTCGTCGAGTGTTACAGCCGCAGAGTGAGAAAACAAGCTTGATTTGCTTGAATGAAAGGGAAAAGGGGATAGCATGAAAGATCGCTAATTACGAGAGATGCTCTTGCCCTAAGCACAAATCCACGTTCGCTGGATCAAGGACAGGTCTCACTCCCAATGTTTTTTTTTTTTTTTTTTTTTTTTTTTTTTTTTTGAGATGAAACCTTTCCACAACAATATTTACACTTTAAACTAAATTACACATTTTAAATAACTTATTTACTTATGAATTCTTTTGTTTTTAAACACATACAGTAGGCATGACATCATGTAGACTAGAGCTGACACAGTGGCTGAAAATGGCGAAACTTAAACTTTCCAGCCTAAAAATAGGAAGTCATGCAGTAGAATTTTTAAATTTTTTTTATTCAGAAGTGTTTTTACTTTTTTATAGAAATTATTTTGTTCTTACTCTAATCTTGAGCAATGTCAAGTTCAAAAATAGATCCTTAGGTAGACATTGTAAAATTATCCAAAAATAAGGAGAGAAGACACTCAGTTTTCTTGGCCAAGGAGACCAAAAAGAGTGACTCGTGGCAGTCACCAAAATTGATCTAAAGAAAAAAACTACTCCTTGGTATTTTATTTAGGGGTTTGTCCTAAAAATTGGATGTCGCCCTGAGGGAGGGGAGAGCAAGCTGGAGACACCCATGTGGTTTTCGATTGGATATGTGTGTGCATGTAGGTGGAACTAAGTAAATACACTTGTGTAAGCAAGGGCTCATGTAAACAGTCAAAATGACCCAGACACTTCAGTTATGTAACGCTGCGGCCATGGAAGATGTCCTCGGATGGAAAATTGTCCTCGAAGGTCTAGACGAAAGTCCAGACGCCAGGTGCTGAAGATGCCTCGGAAGGTCTAGTTACGCAATGATGCGGCCATGAAGCAAGGCAGTTGTCATCCCGACCCTCTTTTACTCTTTGTAACACTTAAGCATTATACTACAACCTGGTATAGCAAGCAATAATCATTTACTGGTTATATTAGTAAGAAAAATATGGCAATATGTATTATTTATGGTATATATGAGCACAAGCAAATATTCAATCAATCAATCAAGTAAATATTTAATCAATCAAACCTCGATAATTACCTCAACAAGCAACTTGGGCTGTGGCTATAGTCTAGAAGTTATATTTATTTTAATTTTATTTAAAATATATATATATTTTTTGACAATTTATTTAAACAATATATTCATGTTCCAATTTGCAACTATGTTCTGAAAAATTATAAGAAATCCTCTTCAATGGAATTTTTTTTAACCCATACATCTCAAAATAACACATTTTGGAGCTATAATTGCAATACCGTGAAACTGCGGTATCTTATACCGCCACATGCCTAGTTGTAATGAAATCCTGCACCCAATGAGACCCTATGAGGAATAGTTTTGAGACCCCCATTATAGATGGTAGCTTCAGCATTACATGCAAAGCTACCGTCAATAAAGGCGACCTTCTCTGTCGTCCTTCCCGCAGGCGACGGAAAACCCGCACGCAGAGTTCGGCCTGACCGACAGCATCCAGGTAGGGTCTGGTCTGCTCCGGTCTGGTCTCGAACCGCCCGCTCACCGCACTCGATTTTCTTGTTGTCCAGCGGACGTTGGAGCAAGAGAAGTCGTCCAAGCAGAAGGTGGACGTGCAGGCGCTGCCAACGCGCGCCTACTTGGACCAGACGGTGGTACCCATCCTGCTGCAAGGCCTGGCCGTGCTGGCCAAGGAAAGGTGGGTGGAACCAAAAAGCGGGGCTTCAAATGAAAAGTGGCGGTCTTAACGAAGGTCTTTGCCCGTTTCCAGGCCTCTGAACCCCATCGAGTATCTGGCGGCGTTCCTGCTCAAGAACAAGTCCCAGTTTGACGAGCGCAATTGAAATGACCCTTTGTTCATGTTGATAATAAAGAAATGTTGACCCACCCAGTGTTGCCACTCTGGCCTTTTATTGGACAGGCATAAAAGTACAAAATATCGAAACGCTGATACATCGTGATACTCTGCATCCTAAAAGGTTGTCGATACGCTCGTGCCAAGAATTATCGTTTTAAAAAGGTGTCAATGTTCAAAAGATGAACTAAAGCATTCGGTCTCTTTCTGATTTTCGGGGCATTTACAGGTGACTTCCTGTTGAGTTTCGGTCACTTCCTTTAATTTGGGGGCATTTCCAGGTGACTTCCTGTTCATTTTTGGTCATTTTCATTTAATTTTGATTCATTTCAGGTCACTTCTTGTTAATTTTTGGGCACCTCACTGAATTTCGGGGCATTTTCAGGTGGATTACTGTTGATTTTTTTGTGTCACTTCACTAAATTTGGGGGCATTTTCAGGTCACTTCCTCCTGTTGATTTTTGGTCATTTTCCTTCAATTTTGAGTTATTTCAGGTCACTTCCTGTTCATTTTTAGTCACTTCACTTAATTTCAGGTCACTCCCTGTTGAGTTACAGTGCCTTCCTAAAATGTGGGGACATTTTCCAGGTCACTTCCTGTTAGTTTTTGATCACTTCCTTGAATTTGGGGGCATTTTCAGTTCACTTCCTGTTGATTTTTTTTGTCATTTCACTTACTTTGGGGGCATTTTCATGTCACTTCCCGTTGAGTTCCTTTAATTTGGAGGTATTTCAGGTCACTTCCTGTTGAGTTTGAGTAATTTCCTTTGAGTCATTTCAGGTTACTTCCTGTTAATTTTCCGTCACTTTAATTTGGGAGCATTTTCAGGTTGCTTCCTGTGAATTTTTGGTCATTTCCTTTAATCTTGAGTCATTTCTGGTTACTTCCTGTTAATTTTCGGTTACTTGACTTAATTTGGAGGCATTTTCAGGTCACTTCCTCTTGCTTTTTGGTTATTTCCTTTCATTTAGAATCATTTTAGGTCAAATCCCGACAATTTTCAGTCATTTGATCTGGGGGCATTTTCAGGTTACTTCCTGTTGAGATCCTTTAATTTGGAGGCATTTTCAGTTCACTTCCTCTTGATTTTGGGTAACTTCACTTAATTTAGGGGGATTTCCAGGTCACTTCCTGTTAATCTTGGGTCACTTTAGTTAATTGGGGGGCATTTTCAGGTCACTTACTGTTCATTTTCAGTCACTTCAGTTCACTTCCTGTTAATCTTGGGTCACTTCACCTAATTTGGGGGCATTTTCAGGTCACTTCCTGTTCATTTTAGGGCACCTCAGGTCACTTCCTGTTAATTTTTGGTCATTTCACTTAATTTGGGGGCATTTTCAGGTCACTTCCTGTTGAGCTCCAGTTCAGTCTTTGAATTTGGGGGCATTTTCAGGTCACTTCCTGTTAATTTCGGGTCATTTCAGGTCACTTCCTGTTAATTTTTTGTCACTTCACTTAATTTGGGGGCATTTTCAGGTCACTTCCTGTTGATGTTTGGTCATTTCAGTTCACTTCCTGTTAATCTTGGGTCACTTCACTTAATTTGGGTGCATTTTCAGGTCACTTCCTGTTCATTTTGGGTCACTTAATTTGGGTGCATTTTCAGGTCGCTTCCTGTTCATTTTGGGTCACTTCTCTTAATTTGGGGGCATTTTCAGGTCACTTCCTGTTCATCTTGGGTCACTTCACTTAATTTGGGGGCATTTTCAGGTCACTTCCTGTTAATCTTGGGTCACTTCACTTAATTTGGGTGCATTTTCAGGTCGCTTCCTGTTCATTTTCGGTCACTTCCTGTTAAAATTGGGTCACGTCACTTAATTTGGGTGCATTTTCAGGTCACTTCCTGTTAATTTTCGGTCACTTCACTTAATTTGGGGGCATTTTCAGGTCACTTCCTGTTTTCGGTCACTTCCTGTTAATCTTGGGTCACTTCACTTAATTTGGGTGCATTTTCACGTCACTTCCTGTTCATTTTCAGGTCACTTCCTGTTAATCTTGGGTCACTTCACTTAATTTGGGTGCATTTTCAGGTCACTTCCTGTTCATTTTCGGTCACTTCCTGTTAAAATTGGGTCACTTCACTTAATTTGGGTGCATTTTCAGGTCACTTCCTGTTCATTTTCGGTCACTTCCTGTTCATTTTCGGTCACTTCTCTTAATTTGGGGGCATTTTCAGGTCACTTCCTGTTCATTTTCGGTCACTTCAGGTCACTTCCTGTTCATTTTCAGTCACTTCACTTAATTTGGTGGCATTTTCAGTCACTTGCTTTTATTTTGGGTTACAGAACAGGAAGCGACCCATAAAATGGCCCAAAACCGGCAGGAAGTGACTGAAAATCAACAGGTAATTAACTGAAACAGCCCAAAATGACCTCGTTGCCTGGCATTGCCTGGCAGTGACGGCCATAGAAGTGGGAGGGGTTCATGTGCTGCCACCCTCCCAGTTCAAATCATGGGTTGGATGTCTCCTAAACTTAAAGCAGAAGGATGAAGACCGCTTGATTTTCCTGTTTATTAGTTGTTTTGTAGAATGAGTTCCTTACCATTGTATCGTCATATTGTGAGCTTTGTATCGCGTAATGTGAGGTGCAGAGAGGTTCCCACCCCTAGTACAAAGGCGTCAGACGTAAAGCTGATGAGCGGTCAGGTGCTCCATAAAGGGCCGCAGCAGCGTGTCGGACGAGAAGTAGAAGATCAAACCCAGCGAAATGGAGATAGGCAGCGCCGGGAGCGCCTTCTTCCACATGGCTAGCAGCGCCAGCGTCACGCACAGACCCTGCCGACAGGCCCGTCACGGGGGTTTGAAAGTTGGCTTACTAAAATCCTGCGCGCCCGGAGTCCTTACGATCAAGATGGCCACGAAGCAGGCCGCGATGGTGTTCCAGTCGTCGCCGCCGGCCGCCGCTTTGCCCACCAGGACGCTGTAGAAGATGAAGTCCCCTAAGCCTAGCTTGACGCCGCCTGCGGTGCAAAGAGAAGTGTCAAAGACGTTGGGCAAACGAACGATTGTCGTGGACGTCACTCACGTTCCTCTTGCTCGTCATCCGCGGGTGAGCGCCGTCCCTCGTCCTCCGTCCCCTCGCCGCCGGACTCCTCGTTGCAGGACTCCTCATCTGCGACATACGAAGGAGGTGGGCGCTATCCGCGTTTGGTGAAGCGTTGCCCCTGCCGCTTACCCGTCTGCTGTCCCGCCTCGCCGTCTGCGGGGCTCCTCGCCGTCCACGCCATAGCGGCTACGAGAACATTGGTCAGCACTTTCCTGTCTTACCCAGAGGCGTCGGTCACTCACATGAGTAGATGAGGGCGGGGAAAACCGGCTCGTTGCGTTCCTGCGCCGTCTCCACTAGCATCCGTAGCGGACCTCTGGGACATAACACAGCCACCAAGTCTGCCAGGACGTGTGACCGAGAGTTAGCGAGGCGAGGCAGGCGCCACGAAACGGGACGGGCTCACCGTAGACTGAGACGGCGGCCAAGATGACCCAGGCCGACCACTCGGGCAGGTACTTGACAAACACCAGCGCCATTAGCGCGCTGACCGCGATCAGGTAGGCCTGCTGCAGCGCTAGCGGCCCCTTCCAGTGGATGCACGCCATGCCCACCGCGCCAAAGTTCCAGATCAGAAGGCCCGCCGTCACGTAGTCCATCGCCACGTTGTACGTCTTCAGGACCTCGCTGAGGACAAAGTGGAGCATCTTCAGTTGGTAAACTCAAGTCTCGTTCAATTTCGGATTCTCTTATTTGCCCCCCATCAGATTTGGCTAGCGATTGTCATTTAGGCAATTTAGCTAGCTGTTTAAAAGTACTATAAAATGGTGATCTGCCTATCAAAAAATGGCTAATGACTGCACTGCAAAAAAAAAAAATTGGTACTCCAATTTGGCTGTTTCTCACTAGCTATTCCAGCCAAAACAAAACATTACAGAACGCTCACTTTTTGTAAACTATTATGGTTGAAATCATAACTACAATAGCGTATCGCACTAATTATTTACAGTGGGGCAAATAAGTATTTAGTCAACCACGAATTGTGCAAGTTCTCCCACTTGAAAATATTAGAGAGGCCAGTAATTGTCAACATGGGTAAACCTCAACCATGAGCGACAGAATGTGGGAAAAAAAACACAAAATCACATTGTTTGATTTTTAAAGAATTTATTTGCAAATCATGGTGGAAAATAAGTATTTGGTCAATATCAAAAGTTCATCTCAATACTTTGTTATGTAACCTTTGTTGGCAATAACGGAGGCCAAACATTTTCTGTAATTCTTCACAAGCTTTTCACACACTGTTGCTGGTATTTTGGCCCATTCCTCCATGCAGATCTCCTCTAGAGCAGTGATGTTTTGGGGCTGTCGTTGGGCAACGCGGACTTTCAACTCCCTCCACAGATTTTCTATGGGGTTGAGATCTGGAGACTGGCTAGGCCACTCCAGGACCTTGAAATGCTTCTCACGAAGTCACTCCTTTGTTGCCCTGGCTGTGTATTTGGGATCATTGTCATGCTGAATGACCCAGCCACGTCTCATTTTCAATGCCCTTGCTGATGGAAGGAGATTTTCACTCAAAATCGCTCCATACATGGCCCCATTCATTCTTTCCTTTACACAGATCAGTCGTCCTGGTCCCTTTGCAGAAAAACAGCCCCAAAGAATGATGTATCCACCTCCATGCTTCACAGTGGGTATGGTGTTCTTCGGATGCATTTCAGTATTCTTTCTCCTCCAAACACGAGAACCTGTTTTTCTACCAAAAAGTTCTATTTTGGATTCATCTGACCATAACACATTCTCCCAATCCTCTCCTGGATCATGCAAATGCTCTCTAGCGAACCGCAGAAGGGCATGGACGTGTACATTTTTCAGCAGGGGGACACGTCTGGCAGTGTAGGATATGAGTCCCTGGCGGCGCATTGTGTTACTGATAGTAGCCTTTGTTACTGTGGTCCCAGGTCTCTGTAGGTCATTCACTAGGTCCCCCCGTGTGGTTCTGGTATTTTTGCTCACCGTTCTTGTTATCATTTTGATGCCACAGGGTGGGATCTTGCATGGAGCCCCAGATCGAGGGAGATTATCAGTGGTCTTGTATGTCTTCCATTTTCTAATAATCGCTCCCACAGTTGATTTCTTTACACCTATTGCAGATTCAGTCTTCCCAGCCTGGTGCAGGTCTACAATTTTGTCTCTGGTGTCCTTCGACAGCTCTTTGGTCTTGGCCATAGTGGATTTTGGAGTGTGACTGACTGAGATTGTGGACAGGTGTCTTTTATACCCATAATGAGTTAAAACAGGTGCCATTAATACATGTAACGAGTGGAGCCTCGAAGTTAGACCTCTTTGACAGCCAGAGATCTTGCTTGTTTGTAGGTGACCAAATACTTATTTTCCACTCTAATTTGGAAATAAATTCTTTAAAAATCAAACAATGTGATTTTCTGGGTATTTTTTCTCCACATTCTGTCTCTCATGGTTGAGGTTTACCCATGTTGACAATTACAGGCCTCTCTAATCTTTTCAAATAGGAGAACTTGCACAATTGGTGGTTGACTAAATACTTATTTGCCCCACTGTACTTAAATATCTGCAGAAATGCAAAGGGTGTACGCACTTTTGTGATGCACTGTAAGTCAATGTAAAAAATGCAATAGTCAGCAGGAATTAAACCAGCATTAAGGTGTTCCAAGCGGATCACTAGCAGCTGTGAACCAATCTATGATCAAAGTTTTTCAAGTCAGCTTGTTGAGTTATTGCCTCACAAGCCAAGTGGAGTCTCAGAACCTCCGAGCTCAAGCGAGTCAAGTAGAGTTGCGAGTCATGAAATATGCATCCCCAGTTGACTCAAGTCAATTGTCTCTTGAGCTCGTCGCGGAACAAGATTCTAATTCCTTAGCAGTCATTTCGATGCCGTTCAGTTCTATTTTGAAGGGGATAGTTACCTTTCTCGCAGACACCGTATAACTGTTTGCATTAGTCTAACACATTCATTATAGTAAAGTGTTTAACCATAGTTTAGGCAGACTTCATTCCATGCCCTTTGACACAGTAAAGGGGACCAACTTATCAGCCCTCGCCTGTTCAGGTAGGGAGAAGACGTCAGCGACTCTTCGGTGGGGTCTGTTGGGTCTAAAACTCGTTCTTTAACTTAGTTATTTACCCAAGGCAAGCTGACAAAAGGCAGGGCATAAAGTGAGACAGAGTCAAGAGAGTTGACATTTTTCAACCTGCAGGTTGGGAGAGCTAGGAGACAGAGTTCCGCGATCAATGTCTCATTGAAGCCTCTCTCTGAACCCCCCCGCGCCGCTAACTTTTATTGAGGGCTTGTTGTTGGGCGGAATACAGTTACAACACTGTTGTCCAACATGGCAGGTTCGATCAGGCAAGTTCCTTATTCTAGTCATTGATTGAACAGTCACACTCTTGATTGAATTAACAGTCACACTCTTGAGCGGGCAAGATATCTTTGTTTTGAACACACATTTGCACTCAAGGTACTGGAGCTTGGTGGAAAAGTACTGAGACGTTGTGTGATGAATCAACATATGTGTGTGTATCTATCAGCAGAATGTGAGCAATTGCCGGTAAGCACATGATTATGCGCTAAAACTTTTCATAATAGCTTGGGAGTGCGCGTATAAAAGCTGTGGGAGAGCAAACTGGCACAATATATTTGGCACACAAAAACAAGCTTATCTTACAGGTCAGAACACCCTCACTCCACCAAGATAACAAATTGATAGCTCGGCGCCTTAGACATCAAGACATGCGTCAGTTGCCGTGGCAACCCAGCCACGAAAGATGACACATGAACTTGGCCGCCAAAACCTGCCACAGAGGGATGATCCAAAGACAACACCCAGGCACGCCTTCCGCCCGGCCCACTCCACCGCAGGTTTCAAAAGACTGAACATTTAGCTAACAACTGTCGCTTCTCGGGGACGTTTCGATGTATCCGTTGTTTTGCTGACCCTGGATCCAGCATTGCCTCTCCGTCGTCTGTTTTTGCCTTGCTTTTTGATCACTGTCGATGAATAAATTGTCAACCTGTTCTCGGTGAGCTTTCTTTAAATGTTCAAAATGGAGTCAGTACAAACGGTTAACGCTGGAGTGAACGCGCGGAATTTGGCCTAACTTGCTGGGGGCTGCGCCAGCGGGACGCCTACTGGTTCGGCTGTCGCGGTTCCAGCGGCTTGGCTGGGAAGCCGAATTCCTTCAATTTGGATCCTTGAGGTTGGGAACTTTCAAGGTTCTCACCTGAGGTACATGAAGCTGAACCAGAAGAGCAGCAAGAGCGACGACAGGATGAGCCACCCGTGGATGAACTGAGAACAAAGAAGAGAGAAAGGTGTCAAATTGGCGTTAGAGCGCTGGGTTGCTCGGAGGAGGCGGGGCGCACCTTGTAGCAGCGGTACTTGTACAGAAAGACCAGGAACAGCGTCATGATCACAATCACGCTGATCATGATGACCGAATTGAGCACTGAGTTGAGAAGGCGGCGGCCCACCGACGACGTGTTCTCCGTGAACGGCGTGTAAATCCTGCGGGAGGGGAGGAAGAAAGCGGTGCGCTGAGTTAGCGGCGAGCCCGGATCGACGCGACCGGTTACTCACAGCTGCTGGTCCGTCTTCTCGGCGTAAAAGTCCACCGACTTGATGGTGGCGACGACCGCTAACATGCAGAGCGAGACGGGCACAAAGAGCATGATGACGTGCTTGGCGCCGTACTTGAGGCTCAGCTGCTCGTCCTCCGCCTCGGGCTCAACGCCGCCCTGCTGCAGAAGTTATCGCTCAGCCGCGAACCGGTTGGGCAGGCGGTGCTTTCTTTCCCTGCTCGTGCATCACCTACAGTTTGAGAGCTATGCCACATCCCCAAAATCGCTCACCTGGTGTCAAAGGTCAAGTGCGCGCTATGCCTTTAGACGATATTTCTGTTTCTTGTGTCACAGACGTACGCTAAGGGACCTCCGTGATGTTGCCCCCCCCCCCGCTATCAAAGTGGTTCTTAACCTGGGTTCGATCGAACCCTCGGGGTTCGGTGAATAAGTCTAAGGGGTTCAGTGAAGGTAAAAAAACGCAGAGCCCTATTTTCGTACGCTGATTAAATCTAGGCAAAGTGGCTTTTTAGACCAGGTTTTGGACTGGTTTGTTTCCCAATTTACAGGCTTAATCAATTTCTTTAACTGGTAGTCCTCGATCTGATGGGAGGATGAACTGGTTTGCTCAGTGGAAGGTTGGCACTTGGTATGAGGGAATACAACAGACCAATAGGCAGCGTGGTCTCAAATTTTGACCTGTTTATAAAGCATGCTATCAAAATGAGAAGAATTTTGATCAGAAGTTTGCTATATTGTTAGCTTGCTAGCTTAGAGATATTGGTTTTGAATTTGAAAAAAATTGCTTTACTATGTAATTCCGAAGGGTTCGGTGAATCCACATGTGAAACTTGTGGGGTTTGGTACCTGTAGTAAGGTTAAGAATCACTGTGCTATCATTTTTGAGATAGGTCAATCCGAGGTCAACCATTTTGATCCAAACCGGCTAAAAATTGTGTCGATCGTTTTGTGCTGTCAAAAGTTTTATTTGTGCTGCAACGGTTTTGTAGATATTCCATCCATCCATCCGTTATCTGCCGCTTAATCTGGGGTGAGGTCTCGTGAGCAGCAGCTTTAGCAGGGAAGCCCAGACTTCCGTCTGCCCAGCAACTTCAACCAACTCCTCCGGCCGAATCCCAAGGCGTTCCTAGGCGAGCCGAGACACATTTACCCAGCGTGTCCTGGGTCATCCCCGGGGCTTCCCGCCAGTGGGACATGCCCAGAACATTAATCCAGGGAGGCGTAACGTAAGGTATCCGAAATAGATACTCGAGCCACCTCAGCTGGCTCCTTTCAACGCAGAGGAGTAGCGGCTCGACCCTGAGTCCCTGCTAGTTGACAGAGCTTCTCACTCTACCTCTAAAGGAGAGCCCGGACACCCTGCAGAGGAAACTCATGTCGGCTGCTTTTATCCGGGATCTTGTTCCTTCAGTCACGACGCATAGCTCATGACCGTAGGTGAGGGTGGGAACATAGATCGACTGGTAACTCGAGAGATTCACCTTTTGGCTTAGCTCTTTCGCCACACCAAACCGGTGCAGAGTCCACATCACTGCAACGCTGCACCGATCCGCCTGTCGATCTCCCTCTTTCTCCTACCCTTCACTAGTGAACAAGACCCTGAAGTACTTGAGCTCCTCCACTTGGGGCAGGATCTCATCCCCGACCTGGAGACGCCACGCCGCCCTTTTCCGGCTGAGGTCTCGGATTTGGAGGTGCTGATCTTTATACCGACCGCTTCACACTCTGCTGCGAACTGCTCCAGTGAGAGTTGGCTTGATGAAACCAACAGTACCACATCATCTGCAAAAAGCAGAGATGCAATGCTGATGCCACCAAAACCAGACCCCATCAATGCTCGAAATTCTGTCCATAAAAGTTATGAACAGAATCGGTGACAAAGGGCCAACTTGGTGAAGTCCAACCCTCACTGGGGACAAATTCGTCTTACTGCCGGCAATGTGGACCAAATTCTGACGTCGGTCATATAGGGATCGATTAGCCCTTACCTAGGGGCTCGGTACCCTATACTCCTGAAGCACCCGCCACAGGACTCCCCGAGGGACACGGTTGAACGCCTTCTCCAAATCTACAAAACACATGTAGACCGGTCAGGCGTACTCCCGTGTACCCTCGAGGACCCTGCCGAGGGTGTAGAGCTGGTCCGATGTTCTACGGCCGGGAAGAAAACCACTCTGCTCCTCCTGGATATGAGATTTGACATCCTGACTGACCCTCCTCTGTAGCACCCCTGAATAGACTTTACCATGTGATCGTCTGTGTGTGTATTTGCTTTATTATTGCATTATTTTTTATAATTTTAGCATGCTAATGCTAATGTTTTCATGCTAATGTTAATGCTACCATGCTATGGTAATGCTAGCCTGCTAATGCTTGCCTGTTAATGCTAGCATGCTAATGCAACTGCATTTTGTACTTGGGTTGGTTGGTCCATGCAGGCCAGGTGCCCTGCCCTGCCTTGGGACTACTCTAAAAAAGGATGGCAAGCAAGGAATCAATGTGAGGACCCTGCCGAGGGTGTAGAGCCGGTCTGCTGTCCATTGGCCGGGATGAAAACCACACTGCTCCTCCTGGATCTTTGATTTGACATCCCGACTGACCCTCCTCTCTAGCACCCCTGAACAGACTTTACCATGTGATCTTTATTAGTGTCTGTATTTGCTTTATTATAATATTATTTTTATCATGTTAGCATGCTAATGCTAATGTTTTCATGCTAATGTTAATGCTACCATGCTATGGTAATGCTAGCCTGCTAATGTTAGCCTGATAATGATATCATGCTAATGCTAGCATGCTAATGCATTCATGCTAATGTTAATGCTACCATGCTATGGTAATGCTAGACCGCTAATGCCAGCCTGCTAATGATACCATGCTAATGCTAGCCTGTTAATGCTAGCATGCTAATGCAAGTGCATTTTGTACTTGGGTTGGTTGGTCCATGCAGGCCAGGTGTCCTGCCCTGCCTTGGGACTACTCTAACAAAAGGATGGCAAGCAAGGAATCAATGCGAGGACCCTGCCGAGGGTTTAGAGCTGGTCCGCTGTTCATTGGCCAGGATGAAACCCACACTGCTCCTCCTGGATCTGAGATTTGACATCCTGACTGACCCTCCTCTCTAGCACACCTGAATAGACTTTACCATGTAATCTTCTGTGTGTGTGTTTGCTTTATTATTGCATTATTTTTATCATGTTAGCATGCTAATGCTAATTTTTTCATGCTAATGTTAATGCTACCGTGCTATGGTAATGCTAGCCTGCTAATGCTAGCATGCTAATGCTACCATGCTAATGCTAGCATGCCAATGTTAGCCTGTTAATGCTGGCATGCTAATGCTAGCATGCTAAAGCGAATGCATTATTGTAGTTGGGTTGGTTGGTCTATACAGGCCAGGTGCCCTGCCCTGCCTTGGGACTACTCTAACAAAATGATGGCGAGCTAGGAATCAATGCCAGGAGCCTGAAGATGGTCCTTTTCCTGTCCTACAACAAAATCATCAAGTCAGGGTCTGGTAGGAGGCTCTGCAGCCTGTCTGTGTCTCTTCCCACTACTCAAGCCAAGCACTTCCAATACCCATTCAACTACCGACACTTATATTGCGCATCCATAAAGCCATTTATACCTCATACTCATGAACGTTGGGGTGGGGAAATTGGACTCGAAATCAAACTCGTCTGTCTTTATTCATTGCCGCTGCCCTCCAGTAAGCCGAACCTGATCTTCTTGAATCGCCCACTAGTGGTACATCTCATTGGTGTTAACATCACGGCTCACACTTGTTACACAGTTCTCACGGAAAAGCTAGAGCGGAGAAAACGCGGCGGCCGGCTGACCTGTTACCTTTCGGGATGAGCGTTCCGGTCGGTAGGACGGCACTGCCGGATTCTCCGACCGGACCAGCGCCGTCCGCTCCGTGTAGGCGTCGTCCTCTTCGTCCGACGCGTTCATGGCCCGAGCCCTGACAAAGTCAAAATGCGGAGAGTTGACAAGCTTTTCCCGGGACGGTTTTTCGGGCTCCTGAAAGCCTGTGTTCTAACAGATTGTGCTCCTGAAGCATTTATAGCGGTGAATAAGTATTCTTTTTACATCATAAAACATACATGAATATGTTGTAAACAAATGCTTAACGGCACAGGGAAGGCTTAACAGTGAAAGCAGCGTGCAGTTGAGTTGAGCGCAGCCACATGGTAGAATGTGTGTGAGGAGAACTTTCCTTTGTGTGCGTTCATGGACAAACTTAAGTAAATATTCTTAGACACAGAGAATAGGAATCTGAGTGTCCTTACGGTTTAACAGTTTTAATGTATCACACCATAACGTTGACGGTTAATGAAGGGTTAAAAAAAAAAAAAATGCGTGGAAAGTTACGAATGGCGGACACTCGGTATGCAAGCGGCACAAAGCCAAAAAAGCGCACCAGAGTGGCCAAAACATTGACTTATTTCAACCAAGGAGGGTACACTGTTGTGAGCAGTCTCTTCAATACAAGCTTGCCTGCACGTCGTCGTAAATGAAGGGCCATCACTCAGTTGTAATTTTGGAAGACGACAGGAGACAACAAGCTGGCAGAGCATAAGTCCATATAATCAGTGTTGTTAATAACGGTGTTAAGAGTATAACGGTGTTATTTTTGTCAAAAGTGAGTAATCTAATGGCTATATTTTGAGTTATTTTAAGGGGAAAATTGTCAAAAGTGTCATTTTGTCCCATGAAAAGATATACTTAAATATCTGCATAAATGCGATGTGTCTACTCACTTTTGTGATACACTTGATCATGGACGGACCATAAGTGGATTTTTTTGTGGCCGAAAAGTGTCATTGGATGGAACTGACTTTCCCATATATATATGTATAATATATTAGGGCTGTCAAAATTATCGCGTTAACGGGCGGTAATTAATTTTTTAAATTAATCACGTTTAAAATATTTGACGCAATCAATGCACATGTCCCGCTCAGACAGATTTAAATGACCGTAGAGTGAAATGCCCACTTGTTAATTGTGTTTTATGGAGTTTGACTGCCCTTTGCTGGCGCTTGGGTGCGACCGATTTTATAGGCTTCAGCACCCATGAGCATTGTGTAAGTAATTATTGACATCAACAATGGCGTGCTACTAGTTTATTTTTTGATTGAAAATTTTACAAATTTTATTAAAACGAAAACATTAAGAGGGGTTTTAATATAAAATTTCTATAACTTGTACTAACATTTATCTTTTAAGAACTACAAGTCTTTCTATCTATGGATCGCTTCAACAGAATATTAATAATGTTAATGCCATCTTGTTGATTTATTTCTATAATAAACAAATACAGTCCTTATGTACCGTATGTTGAATGTATATGTCCATCTTGTGTCTTATCTTTCCATTCCAACAATGATTTACAGAAAAATATGGCATATTTTATAGATGGTTTGAATTGCGATTGATTAATTTTTAAGCTGTAATTAACTCGATTAAAAATTACAATCGTTTGACAGCACTAATATATACAGTGGGGAGAACAAGTATTTGATACACTGCCAATGGGTTTTCCCATTGACTGTGTATCAAATACTTGTTCTCCCCACTGTGTATATATATATATATATAAGTTGTAAAGCAATAAAACTGCAACAAAAATGAATGAAAAGAACAAAAAATATATTTTTATAATGGGTCAAAATGATTTTTCGAACAGATCAGGTGACTAGCAACTTAGACGGTCAATTGCTTTGCATATAATTTTCAACAACAACAAAATAGGGGAGGGCAATTTTATTTTTCAAACGATTTTTTTCTTTGATTGAAAATATTTTTTGGGGATTGAAGCAATTTTTTGGGGATTAAATGATTCAGACACAAATGTCTTACCCATAATATGGCCCAAACACAAAAAGGGTTGCTTCAATCAAAGAAAGCTTTTTCAATGAAAAATTAAGTGTTCAAATGCAAATTTTTCAATATTAAATATCTTTTTCGCATTCAAAAACTTTTTCCGTGAGTGAAATTTTTCATTTTTTGATTGAAGTGATGTTTCTTTTTTGAAATTTTTTTTTTTTTGAAGCAACATATTTTTTGTTTGAATAATAAAGACAAAAATGTCCGAGCCAAAATGTGGCCCAAACACAAATCAATCAAAAAAGTTCAATCAAAAAAAAACTTGACATTAAAAAAAAAAAAATCAATCAAAGAAAAACAGCTTTCACATGCATTTTTTTAGTTTCAAATTTATTTGTTCAATAAAACTTTTTTTTTTTTTTTTTTTTTTTTGAAGTGACGTTTTTGGGGTTGAAAATATTTATTGTGATTGAAGCTATTATTTTTTTGATTGAATACAAAAGACGCAATCTACCTCCATATGTCTCCGCCCAGGGGGTACAATTTTTGACTGGGGTAACTACATTGGCACGACTCTGGTGGGCGTACAATATTCAATGGATGACGATCTTGCATGATTTAGAATTCCCCTCAAGAATGATCGGGGGGGAAAATGCTCATTGTCCACTTATTATTATAAATATTCCAGTAAGTTAATTTTATTGCTGACACTACGTTTCGGGGTCATCAACATGTTGATGCCCCAAAAGTCAAACTCCGCCTATGGAACGGACGTGTAGAAAAGAGTCCAACTGAATATAAAAGAGGGCTTTTTCACTGCCACAAAAACTGCTACAAATTTTATAAGGGTGCAAAATTTGACAGAACACCGGTCCGTGAAAAAAAGACCCAAATCACACCGGTCCGTAGCTCAAAAAAGGTTGGGGAGCCCTGACCTAGGCAACATAAACCACTTTTAGGTCACAACCTAGCAGTTGTAAAACAATGATTGGTTAAAGTGCCTGTGACACGAAAAAGCATGTTTATTTCATAATAGACGCGGTATTTTATGCTCCTGAATCATATGGACCGCTTGGATGTGTGTGGAAGCGATCGCTATATCTATTTAGTTTTTTGAATCCCGCGCCATGAAAATGAGTGACTTCCGGCTTCGGTCTTGCTTTGAGGAGGAGAGTGCTGTGACGTGTACGGGTGAAGGCGTCCTCTTCACTAAACAGCTGTACTGTTGTGTATGAGGACTAAGGATTCAGCTGATTTTGCGGATTAATACGTTTATTTTTCGCATCACGCCAGCTAAACGGCCGCAGAAAAATCATTCTGTATGAGGGAGAGGCGTATGCGCCTTTTTGGAGTTTCAAAAGGTTCCCATTCACCGTGGATATTTACTGTGGGACCATTGGACTAACGAGGAAGTGAGTAAACATCTTGTTTTGTATGATGTCAAATATTAATACAGCGATTACAAAGTAAACACTACAAACTTTTTTTAAATTAAGGTCTACTTACGTTTGATCATTGATAGGCATGTAAAAAGCTCTCCTCATGCACATTAGCTGCACGTTAGCTGCACAACAACTGCAGCCGCCCTCCTCCGAGGAACGAGCTGTAAATTTCTCTCCGCCGGGCGGTTTGCCGATCCGCAGAGACAATCGACAACCCAGTCGTCATGTCAAATAATCCGGGCTAGTTATGTGTGATTTTCCACTTCGAAGACTTTGAAACATCACTCGGTTCGGGTTAGCATGTCGGCTAGCTGTCACGCCTCTTGGTTTGTTTACATTCTCCGAAGCCGGGGAAGGGAAATGACAGAAGCCCGATTTTGGTGTCATAAAATATCGTTCGGGAGGTCCGACAGTAAAGGGGAAGTCGACAGTTTTGACCATTATGGAGTCATTTTGCCATGTCGTCCTGAATAAGTGCATTTTCATTATTTCATATTCCATTTAGCACAAGACTGTTATTTGTCACGACCATGCCATTTATTTAGCAAGTGGGGAAAAATACTTGAGAATATCCTGTAAAAATATTGAAGTGGAGAGACAGAAACAATGACATCTTGCAGCTCTCTTCTTCGCGTTTTCCTCGTTGTGAATAATTCCCCCTCAATGGGCTGAATAGTAAAACCAATGAGCCCATTCTCCCGCTGACATCATCCACCTGTTGGGGACGCTAGAGCCCTATAATGGTAGGCGTGGCTAACCGGCAGATTAAAATACTAATTTTTCGTCATCTGCGCGTTGCTAAATTGATGTATATAGTTGAATCGTCTCAAAATATGATTCCAATTCACATAATAATGCTATTTAAAACTTTTTTTCTCTCCTGTCGTATGCTCTTTAAGAGGTGAAGTTGATGAGGTGAATTGACAATCAACAAGGGATATTCCAATTTTGATTTTGAATACTGACAGCTGAAAAACACACAAAAAAAAATTTTTTTTTTTTTTTTTTACAGAAACTTTTTGGTTCGGTTATATTTGGTGTTAAATCAAGGCCAAAAGTTTTGTAATCAGAAAAAGAGAAACGATCGAAAAAAAAATGTTTGAAACTGAATGTTTAAGTTTTATTCTTGAATCTTTCAAATGCGAAAAAAAAAAACATTTTATTTTTTCCAGTTACAAAGTTGATATTTTCAGGTTGAAAGATGTTTTTTTTCCACTTTCAGGTCTTTTTTTTTCACTTAGAATTTTTCTTTCACGTTCAGATCTTATTTTTTTCAGTTTCAATTTTTTTTTCTTTCAGATTCAAATCTTTTTTTCGCTTTTTTTTCCTTCAGATTAGTTATACAGTTATACATTGTACATTACAGTATTGCATTTCAGTTATACCTTGTTTATAGCACAATTTCTGACTTTTTATGATAGGTAAGGGCTATAATCTGTACACGCTGTACCCCAATATGGTATTAGGTCTAGTGACGCCCCTGCCAGGCGGGTTTTTCACCAGGAAATAAGAATTTTCATCTCGGAGCCTTTTCAACGCCTTTCAAGCAGGACATTTGGCCATAAGTTGACTAAGAAAGCTTTAGCGTTTAAGTCAGGATATGGCACTCACTCGCAATTCAGAAGGCTAAACAAAGACGACTCGAGCGAAAATGAGAGAGAGAAAGAGAGACCCGCGCCCGCCGCCAACAACGCGTGACGTCATCGTTCCGTCGACAACCTCTGCAAAGTGACAAAAAGGCAGAATTTACCTAATTTGTTGCGTGCGGCGATGAAAAAAAGATCACTCGCGACCCGGAAGTCACGAGACGGAAGTTGGCGGTCATCAGCTGAGAGCAAACCACGTGATGGCGTGACGTCACTCCACTCGTAAAAAAAAACACGTGTTTTTTTTGTTTTTAATGTCCCAATTCTGAGTGTACACTGTTTTTTGTCTCGTTTTTTTGTACAACTCAACAATAACAAAAATACTTTAATGCCCGTTTTTTTTTTCAATTTAACAAACAACAAATACAACATACAGTTTAATGAAAAAGTATCTTAACCTTCAGGAATTTTTCCACAGTTCTGCATTAAATCACCATCAAATGCGATCTGATCTTTGTCAAAATCACACAGATGAAAATACAGTGTCTGCTTTACCTAAAAACACCCAAACATTTGTAGTTTTTCATATTTTAATAAGGATGGTATGCAAACAAAGACAGAAGAGGGAAAAAAGTAAGCAAACCCTCTGGCTAAGGAGACTTAAAGAGCAACTGAAACCAATTTTTACCAGACAACTGAAGTCAGCTGTGTGCCCAATCGCTGATGAGTGGTTTAAAGCTTCTTTGCCCACTATAAAATACACACCTGGTAAGAATTGTCTTGATGAGAACCATTGAAGTCCATCATGGCTGGGTCAAGGATCAAGGATTGTCGATTTGTACAGTGGGGAGAACAACTATTTGATTCACTGCCAATGGGAAAAACCCATTGGTAGTGTATCAAATACTTGTTCTCCCCACTGTATAAAGCTAGGAAAGGATACAACACCATCTCTAAAAGTCTGGATGTTCATCAATCGACAGTCAGAGAAGTTGTCTACAAATGGAGAGAGTTTGGCACTGTTGCTTTTCTCCCAAGGAGTGGCCAAAAATGACGGCAAGAGTTCAGCGCAGAATACTCAGAAAGGTAAAAAAGAACCCAAGAGTTTCTGCTAAAGACTTGCAGAAATCACTGGCACAGACCAATATCGCTGTGCACACATCAACTATATGGCCAAGAATGGTGTTCATGAGAGGACTCTACGGAGGAAACCACTGCTGTCGAAAAAAAACATTGCTGCTCGTTTAATGTTCACAAAAAGGCACTTGGACACTCCACAGAAGTTTTGACAAAATGTTTTGTAGACTGATGAAACCAAAGTTGAATTGTTTGGGAGTAACACATAACGTCATGTGTGGAGGAAAAATAGAACAGCTCACCAACATCAACACCTCATCCCCACCGTGACGCATGGTGGAGGGAGCCCCATGATTTGGGGCTGTTTTGCTACCTCAGGGCCTGGACAGCTTGCAATTATTAATGGAAGGATGAATTCAAAAGTTTTGCAGGAAAACCTGAGGCCGTCTGTCAGACAGTTAAAGCTAAAAAGAGTTTGGAGCAGGAGAGGGAAGGATGGGAAGGGAGGTGTGACGCCATTGCAAACGCGATGCTGGGTGGCTCCAATAATACCTGACTGTAGCCAGGACCGGCCCAGGCCATTTGGGGGCCCTAAGCAAAATAATGCAAAGGGGCCCATACTATTTTTGGCCCACCATTTCGTCACAGTGTACTGTGAAACCCATACATGCAATCCAAGCCATACGTCCATATTTTGTATATTAATCAGATTTTGTTGCACTGCATACTTCAAACATCTCACCCCAAATGATTGTCAGTACTTACAGTAGATAGCGCCAAACCTTTTTCTAAAAGAGGAAAGAAAGAAGTTAAAGAAGAACTTTTATTTTTTTAAGCTTGTAATCAGTATCAAAACTCACAAAAGTCAAATAAAGCAAACTGAAGTAAACAAAATAGAATATAAATTAAACAATTGCCAGATTGGGGGCCCCCTAGTGCTCAGGGGCCCTAAGCAGCTGCATAGTCTGCGTATAGGCTGGGCCGGCCCTGACTGTAGCCGATAGTCTACAAACGAGGCCCACATGGTGCTACGGTAGATATCACATGAACATAGAACTAGATGCAAAATGATAGACACGGCGATGTTAGCATATGAATAGAAAACTAGAAGCGAAATGATAGACTCGCCAGCGTTGGTAAACGGCCGCCATCTTAAAGCAGTAGACTTCTCAGGAAGGCCCTGTTGTAAAGAACCTTCCTAGCGAACCTAAGTAACATTTGATCTAAAATAATCCCAAATCAACAAAATCTTAACTTTAATCTATTTTTAAATGATGAAACAGTTTTAAAACTTCTACAAGTCAAAAGTAGGCCTGAACTAAAAATAATAACGACAGCAATTTCAACAACTTTAACGGTTGATTCAGAGCATTAAAAGGATTCCAAACATAGCAAAGGTTACCAACTATCTAGTTCTCACAATAGCCGCAATGCCCCTGTGTCTAGCTAAGTTTAGGGTAAAGAATTGGACTAGGGCCAATTGTCCCAGAAAACGTTTGAACATCACATATTGTGACCTATGTTTTTTTTTTTTTTTTGGGGGGGGGGGGGGGGGGTGAAAAAAAAAAAAACATGAAAAGTAACACCAGTTACTTTGCCAAGTAACTAATTACTCTTACATTCAGGTAACTGAGTCCAGTTACTTTTTGGGAGAAGTAATTTGTAACTGTAATTAATTACGGAGTCCCGGTGTGCCAGGATTGGTGACGGGGCGGCGTAGGGTGGGTCGCCAACGGGTTTACACTCACTAGAGATTCACACGATTACTGGGTTCCAAATCACAGAGATGATTTGTGTACACTCTACCCCTTTCTATCACTTAGCTTATAGACTCCCCCACCTTCTTCCCCCTCCTTCCCTGGTCAACAGGCCCCCCACATGGTGTCAACCGGAAATACATTTAGCTAGTAGTTAGTGTAGTTAGGCGTTCAATGTATTTCTTGTTGTTGTTTGTGTTTCTTCTCTTTCTTCTCTTTTGTTTCTTTTCTTCTGTTGCCCCATAACCCCTTCCTGTTCGCTGTTTTGTCATAATAAATGAGGTATGTTGAATGATCACAAAGGGAGTATGTCAGACTCTCAATGTGAAACATTAAAACTCTTCAGACTATCCGGGCACTTAGACTTCCATTCTCCGTGTCAAACAGCTGAACGGGACAGGTTTAAATAAATTTTTAAAAAATAAAATAAATAAATAAATAATTACTTTTTTAGAGTAAGATTAACAACACTGCTTATATGTGGATCAATATTGGTTAATTATGGCATGAAATTCAAGTAAGCTCAGCTCCATCTTGTGGATGCATAATGCAACGTCAACCACTACTACTACTGCACCTTGTAAGGCTCCCTATACTAGGGTTGGGAATCTCTGGCATGAAGCCGATTCGATATGTATCTAGATACACAGGTTACGATTCGATTAAAAAAACGATACCATTTTTAAGGCCGAGCGATTCGATACGATTCGATACAGTTTAAGAACGATACGGTTCGATACAGAGTGAAAACGATACAATAGTAAACATTTGTTGTGTGTGTTCGTACAGTATTTTAAAAATATAAAAAAGACCACATTTTTTAATAGCAAAATTAACAAAATTTCATACCAATGTTATGTTTTATTTTTTATGAGAAAAAAATAAGGCTTACTATATGACCGTCATTTTGTTGGATGGGATTGATAATACAATAAAACTCCATTGACAGACAACAATAAAGTTTCCTGGTGTTTTGAACACAATAGGTAAGTAATTTAAGTGCAAAATTTCTAAGTAAACATCTTACAAGCAAAAAATATATGCAGCAGCTCTTGAAAAAAAGAATAAAACCTGTTAGCGTTATCATAAATAAATAATAAATTATGCTTTACGACAGGTATAATTGGGGGAATAAAAACATAGCATTTTAGACAGGTCAATAATCATTACTTTAACCTAATACACAGCAAAGTCATTCACTTATGCCCGTGCTTCCTAATTTTTTATTGCTCATCACTGTCTATATGTTTTTTGAAGGGCAGATTTTTCTTGAGGAAGATCAACTAATCCACATGTTCATGTTTAAGCAGACTGCGTTTCGCGGAAACAATATGCCGCCCTTTCCAGCATTGTAGTGGGTTATTTTTCAGGGGTAAAAACTCACTATCTCTGTACCGCTTCACACTAGCTGTGTCCCATGCGAACAGATCTGGCTGCCTTCATCACTTCAAAGTCCGACTTTTGTTTCCTGGGTGCGTTGAAAATCAATCACAGCACGTCGCTGCCGTCGGTGATCACACTGTCCATTGTTTTAGCATGTTGCTTCATTGCCACTACTAGTTTTGTTTTCGTTTTGGGCTGTGAAGAAAACGCTACGCTGCGTGCGTTACAGTGGTTTCCTTAGCTCTCGCGTTGTTATGACACGCCCGTGACGATCGGGTAATGACGGCGACTAGTAGCGGTTCTGCTGAAATGCATGGGAAGTAACTTATGGCAACCACGACTGTGAGTAGTGCTTGTCCATATTATATCATGCGTGCGGTCTCGATCTAAGGCTACGTTCATACTACAGGTCTTAATGCACGAATCCGATTTTTTCGCGTTTTTCCGACTCGAGTCAGGCATTAACTTGACGGTCTGAACGTGACAAGTCGCATAGAACTGGACCATTTCAAATCCGATCTGGGTCACTTTCGTATGTGGTTCAAATCCGATCTGGGCCACATTTTTCCAGACTGTCGCGGCGGTCTGTACTGTCCACTCTCCCAAATCGGATTTCATGCAGCAATTACGTCATCAAATAGCGAGAGAGACGCTTACCGTAGCGGTGCCGCTGTGCGTTATTAGCGCCTAGCTTGCAGTGAACATGGCTTTTGGGGAAGGGCTGAGCTTGACAACAGTCATAAAAAATAAAAATGGGTTGAGGATAAGCCTGAGAATGCTCAGTTTTCTCTCTGCTCCAAGTGAGCAATATTTCAACATCGCCTACACGGCCGAGGTCAGGGCAAACTACCCGTATGTGTGTGTGACGTGCACGGACCGTGCGTGCATGCTATCGATCCATATAAACTTTGAATATAAGCCTAAACGGGGATTATTTATGTCTGTTATTTGTGTCCTCCTTTTGAAAAGCAAAATATGATATCCCTGGAATGACGGATGACGTGTGTCATTTGTTTTGATGCTTCAGCGCGTGTCGGACCGCGAATTAGTGCGCATGCGTAATACTTGAACGGTCTCAATGGATAAAGGCAGTCTGAACGGGCACGCCAAAAAAACGGATATGACAAAAAATCGGATTCGTGCATTAAGACCTGTAGTATGAACGTAGCCTAAGTGTGCGCTGTGTGGTGAATGACGCGCACTTGTGTCATTCACTGAAAGACACAAGTGCAGCATGTGAAGTAAAAGCTAAATTATCATATTAAACAATGCATTGAAGTAGGCATTAGAAGCCGATTCTTGTGCTCACGATAGCCGAATTCTATCTCTACTATCGGTTCACTGAATATTTAATGGCTAATTACTGTCGAATGGTAACTTTACTATCGATACATCTGTATTTCTCACCTGGAAAACCGGATATCTGGTCGCATCGGTTTATCGTTCTCAAGCTTACCCTATACATGTATGGAGGTAGATTTGTGTCTTTATTATTCAATCAAAAAAAAAAGTTGCTTCAATCAAAAAATATATTTTCAATCGAAGAAAAAGTCACTTCAATCAAAAAAAATGTGTTTGAATGCAAAAATAAATTTGAAAGTCAAAAAAATATATTTGAAAACTATTTTTCTTTGATTGATTTTTTTTTTTTTTTTTAAGTCAAATTTTTTTTGATTGAAACAACTTTTTTGATTGAAGTCATGAAATTTTGTGTTTAGACCACATTTTGGCTAGGACATTTGCGTCTTTATTATTCAATCAAAAAAGAAGTTGCTTCAAACAAAAAAATATATATTTTCAAAAGAAAAAACACTTCAATAAAATTTTTTTTAAAAATTCAATCGTAAAAAAATAAAGGTTTGAATATGAAAAAATATTTGAGACGCAGAAATTCGCATTTGAACACTTCATTTTTCATTGAAACTGTTTTCTTTGATCGAAGCAATCCTTTTTGTGTTTGAGCCATATTTTGGGTAGGCTTTCGTGTCTAAATCATTCAATCCCAATAAAAGTTGCTTCAATCAAAAAAAACTATTTTTAATCAAAGAAAAACATTTTGCAAAAAATATTTTTTCAAAATATTTTTTTATTTGAAATATATATATTTTTTATTGACGTGTCACTTTTTTTGAAAAGCAAAAAGTTTTAAACTCTTTTTTTTTTTTAAATGGAAAAAGTTTTGAACTCACTTTTTTTTTTGAAGTGGAAAAAGTTTTAAAGACACGTTTTTTCGATTGAATCATTTTGACACAAAGAGCCAACTTCAACGCTACTTCCGACATGTTTGAGTGGCAGGTGACTACGCCAATGGTATAAAAGCAGGAAGTAAGAATAATGGCCACCAGGGCTCCATCCAGCCATCGGACTCTGATGGGAGTCCAAGCTGAAAATAGGGCACCGCTACGGGGGGGTGACATCGGTGAGTGCCCGCGATGGTACGGTGCCCTGTCGCAGCACACTGGTGGACCCCAATATCACCCCCCAGGCGCGAAGGCCGGCTGTCGAGTGGCTGGCCGGCGAGTAACACGACACTCATTCAAAGCTGAAGCAACGGGGCTCCCGGCGCGGACACCAGCGACTCGCCGGTAGTCCACTCGCTTACTGGGCAGGCTAGTGTCGGGCCACTCGCCGGCCACTCCCATACCGGGGCGTCGCGACACTGCGGTGGGACCCTGATTGCCAACCGTCACGTCAGGGCAGCGGGTGAAGTTCCCCGTGTTCCCCGCAACAAGGCACCGTACCATCGTGGGCACTCATCGATGACACACCCCCATAGCGGTGCCCTATTTTCGGCTTGGACTCCATCAGAGTCCGATGGCTGGATGGAGCCCTGGAGGCCATTATTCTGACTTCCTGCTTTTATGCCATCGGCGTAGTCAGCTGCCACTCAAACATGTCGGAAGTAGCGTTGAAGTTGGCTCTTTGTGTCAAAATGATTCAATCGGGAAAAAAAAGTGCCTTCAAAACTTTTTCCACTCCAAAAAAAAAAGTGCCTTCAAAACTTTTTCCACTTTAAAAAAAAAATTTAAAAAAGAGTTTAAAACTTTTTGCTATTCAAAAAAAGTGACACGTCAATAAAAAATACATATACTCGTATTACAAATAAAAAAAATCTTTTCAAAAAAAATATTTTTGCAAAAGTTTTTTTTTTTCTTTGATTAAAAAGGTTTTTTTTGATTGAAGCAACTTTTATTGGTATTGAATGATTTAGACACAAATGTCCTACCCCTAATATGCCTCAAACACAAAAAGGATTGCTTCAATCAAAGAAAACAGTTTGAATGAAAAATAAAGTGTTCAAATGTGAATTTCTACGTCTCAAATATTTTTTCACATGATTGAATTTTTTAAATTTTTGATTGAAGTGATTTTTCTTTTGAAAATATATATTTTTTTGTTTGAAGCAACTTATTTTTTGATTGGATAATAAAGACACAAATGTCCTAGCCAAAATGTATGTGGTCCAAACGCAAAATTACATGACTTCAATCAAAAATGTTGTTTCAATAAAAAATAAAAAAAAAACTTGACTTAAAAAAAAAAAAAAAAAATCAATCAAAGAAAAATAGTTTTCAAATATATTTTTTCAAGTTTCAAATTTATTTTTGCATTCAAACACATTTTTTTTGATTGAAGTGACTTTTTCTTCGATTGAAAATATATATTTTGATTGAAGCAATTTTTTTTTGGATCGAATAATAAAGACCCAAATTTACCTCCATATACATGAAAACGGTTTTAAAATAGGTCATTCATTGAAGGTGGCCTTATACACTGATGCGCCTTATGTTGCGGAAAATACGGTAAATGTTTATTTTCACTGCAGTGCATCCTTCAGAGAATGATGCAAGACGCAATGACTCAAGCTGAACTTCATTATAATAATAATAATGAATTAGAAGAATGTTTGAGTCATATTTGTCCTTCTACAGAAACCATATTACAACTAAAAATATATGTCCCTCCCCTATGTTTTTCCATTTTGAAACATTTTTGAAAACGCTCCAAGGGAGCCACTAGGGCGGTGCTAAAGAGCCGCTGGTTGATTTAGACTATTGATTAATCAGGTACATATTCATGATAAATGTAGCCCTGACTACTGTTCAATAATCTTTTGGTTTTATTAATTTCCCGTCCCAGGCAAAAAGTGTATTGTACATGCGGGTTATGCTGTTATATCATCTCTACCAATGTTGAGACCAAGCCCTACGGCCTTGTGTTCATATGACATAAACCAAAGGAAAAACCTCCAACCAGGGCATATGGCTCTTTATTTGCACTTAGAAGACAGGTAAATCCTGGTTCATCAATCACCGTCATCATGCGTTTAAGCATCTATCCAATGATTCATCGATCCTCCTTCAATCCATCGTCCATCCAGGAAGATGGTGTCAGAAGCCCCGGACGTGGCAGTAGGCCTCCAGCGAAGACAAGACCACGTAGGTCAACCACAAGCAGAAGAACAAGGTGGCGGTGGCCGCCTTGGCCAGCGGCGGCCCTCCCAGTTCCCCGCCGATCTCGGGCCGACGCCGGTAGACCAGGACGGTGATGCAGATGAAGGCCAAGACGGTGAAGAGGGTGACGGAGAAAGCCAGCGTTCCGGGATCTACCCTGAAGGGCTGGTTCTTGGTACGGTGGTAGACGGCGGCCACGGACCAGGCCACGCCGATGCCCAGGAACACGTTGACGGCGTTGCTTCCCGTCACGTTGCCGATGGAGGCGTCGGCGTAGCGGTCCTGGCAGGCCGCCACCTTGCTGGCAAAGGTGTCTAAGAAGGAGGGCGGGGTTAAGGACGAGGCTCGAACCGTGACCGTCCGGCTGTCCGCCGCCTACCTGGTACCGAGGTGCCCAAGGCCACAAATACCACGGCCGTGACCGAGTCCTTCAGACCCACCGTGCAGCCGAAGTGCGAGGCCAGGTCCCCGATGACCGCCGTCAAGATGCCGATAACCGCGATGGAGACCCAGAAGCACGCCCAGCCTTTCAAGTAATCGGTAGGCGGGACGAGCGCGAACAGAAGCTTCCAGAAGACGGTCAGGAAGTGCAGGACGTAATCGGCGGTAGAGGGCGGATTCTTACCACCTTCGTCATCCTCGTTGTCATCACCGCCTAAACGGCACAAAAAACATTCTCCGCCTTCGGGGCCCTCCACTGATCTCCAGGTCGGGCCTTTACCTGCGCCCACCGTGACAGCCTCTGTAAACTGATCTCTCCAGGTTGTGGTTCCCGTCAGCACGGCCAGTCTGGTCTTCTTCAGCACCTTGTCCACCGCGTTCTGAAGCACGCACGGAGATGAATAAGGGCTTAATATCTGGAAGAAGGCAAAGCCAGGCCGCACCTTAAACTCGTATGACTCCTCGATGACGACTCGTAGTCTGGCATGTTGGCCTAGCGCGGGCAACGCTGTCCGCCGCTCTTCTTCCTCCTTTGACCCCGACACGCCGGTTTCCTCTGAGAGACACGTACACCGGACAGACTTTGAAATGACGATTGAACCTGAAATGCCCCCAAATCAACAGGAGGTAACCTTAAGATTCCCCCATATCAACAGCAAATGACCCAAAATAAACAGGAAGTGATGCAAAATCTACAGGAAGTCCGAGATACATAAATATCAACATTTAGTGACCCAGTATGTTCAGGAAGTGCACCTGAAATGCCCCCCAATTAACAGGAAGTGACCCAATACCTATAGGAAGTCAACCCGAAATGCCCTCAAATCAACAGGAAGTAACCTCGAAATTCCCTCATATCAATAGAAAGTGCCCCAAAACAAACAGGAAGGGACCCGATATCTACAGGAAGTGAACCCGAAGTCCCCACCATATCAACAGGAAGTGACCCAAAATAAACAGGAAGTGACCCGATATCTACAGGAAGTGAACCCAAATGCCCTCAAATCAACGGGAAGTGACCTCGAAATTTCCCCATATCAACAGAAGCTGACCCAAAATTAACAGGAAGTGACCCGATATCTACAGGAAGTCCGAGATACCTCAAAATCAAATAGGTAGTAACCTCGAAATTCCCTCATTTCAACAGGAACTGACCCAAAATAAACAGAAAGTGACCCAATAGCTACAGTAAGTGAACCCGAAATCCCCACATCAACAGGAAGTGACCCAAAATAAACAGGAAGTGAACCCGAAATCCCATCAAATCAACAGGACGTAACCTCGAAAGTGCCCCATTTCAACAGGAAGTGTCCCAAAATAAACAGGAAGTGACCCAATATCTACAGGAAGTGAACCTGAAATCCCCACCATATCAACAGGAAGTGACCCAAAATAAACAGGAAGTGACCCAATATCTACAGGAAGTGAACCCGAAATGCCCCCAAATAAACAGGAACTAACCTCAAAATTCCCTCATATCAGCAGGAAGTTACCCAAAATAAAGAGAAAGTAATGCAAAATCTACAGAAAGTCCAAGATACATCAAAATCAACATGTAGACCCAATATGTTCAGGAAGTGCACCTGAAATGCCCCCCAATTAACAGGAAGTGACCCAAAATCTACATGAAGTGAATCCGAAATCCCCACCATATCAACAGTAGGTGACCTCGAAATTTCCCCATATCTACAGGAAGTGACCCAAAATTAACAGGAAGTGACCCGATATCTATGGGAAGTGAACCCGAAATTCCATCAGATCAACAGGAAGTAACCTCAAAATTCTCCTATATCAACATGAAGTGACACAAAATAAACAGGAAGTGACCCAAAATCTACATGAAGTGAATCCGAAATCCCCACCATATCAACAGTAGGTGACCTCGAAATTTCCCCATATCAACAGGAAGTGACCCAAAATTAACAGGAAGTGACCCGATATCTATGGGAAGTGAACCCGAAATTCCATCAGATCAACAGGAAGTAACCTCAAAATTCTCCTATATCAACATGAAGTGACACAAAATAAACAGGAAGTGACCCAATATCTACAGGAAGTGAACCCAAAATCCCCATCATATCAACAGGAAGTGACCCAAAGTAAACAGGAAGTGACCCGATATCTACAGGAAGTAAACCCAAATGCCCTCAAATCAACAGGAAGTGACCTCGAAATTCCCCCATATCAATAGAAAGTGACCCAACGTAAACAGGAAGTGACCCAATATGTGCAGGAAGTAAACCCGAAATGCCCCCAAATCAACAGGAAGTGACCTCAAAATTCCCCCATATCAACAGGAAGTGACCCAAAATAAACATGAACCCGATAAACTCACTTCATAGCAAAGCTACCATTGCAATTTCTCCACAAATTGCATTTTCTAATTTTGAGAGCTAGCTTAACCGTACAACCGACGTAAAGTGGCCCGTAAATGGCGACAGACATGACTCGTCATTCAATTTGACAGATCCGGATTCCGGATGAGGCAGTTAGCTTGTCAACATGACTCCTGAGGGAAACAAATGCACTTAGTGAGTTATGGGGCGTACTGGAGATGCTCAGAACCATTGAGTAATGCGTCCAGACAGAGGGATACGGAGAAGGGACGGAAAAAAACAAACCTCGCTCAAGCACTCAAAGGCCGGCTCGGGGCATGAACTTCTCTCACCTTTCTCGCGGCTCATCTCCAGCAGTCGTGGCTCGTACATCTCCACCCAAAAGTCTTTGTTCTTGTCGTACTCTTCGTCATCGATAATGTTGACGCGAAGGACCTTACTGAAGGGGAAAGATTAAGCCGGCGGATGGACACCGGGCAGCAATCGGGGCTAACCAGGTCTCGTTGTGGTCAAATTCCAGGACGCCGTGAGTGTCCTCGAAGTCTCGGCCGCCGCCTTTGGCGCTGCCCTCCACGGTCTTGTAGGGCACGATCACTATGCCTCGAGCCCCCGAGGTCCGGAGCACCCTGACCTCCATCGCGCCGGCATTTTTGGCGACGGTCACGGTGGCTTCCTCGAAGGCAAAGACTCCGGCACGCCGGTCATCCCAGTCGGAAGTAGCTACGGCGGGGCCAAAGTCCACGGCGAAGTCGGGATCTCCTTCTCCGGGCGCAGTCGGCGAGCGACGGTAGAAGACCTCGGCCGGGCGACCGTCTTCTCCCCCATCTGGACGCGCCCGATCCCGGGGCGGCTCCGGGTCCCCCTCGGTCTCCACGATCACCCCGCTCCGGCCGCCGGCTCGATAGCGCTTGCGCGCGTACTTGTAGAAGAGGAGGCGGCGATCGGCCACGTAGGCAAAGCCCACGCAGAGGGGAAAGAAGAAGAGGGTGAGGAGCCCCTCCCATATGTCCACCACCCCTGGAGAAAAGTAGGCCAGGATGAGGTAAAGCCAGGCGTAGGCGAAGACGCTCCAGGCGGCGGTGACGAAGAAGACTCGAGGGTGCTTAATCCGGCGGCTCTGGCCGTCGGGGATGACGTAAACGCAGAGGCCTATGATGACGAACATGTTGAAGGCGGCGCTCCCCACGATGGTGTTGGGCCCCAGTTCGCCGGCGTCGAAGCCGTGGCCGCAGATCTCCACCACCGACAGCAGGATCTCCGGCGCCGACGACCCCAGCGCCATCAGGGTCAGGTTGGACACCGTCTCGTTCCACACGCGCACGGTGACCGTGTACTTTTGCCCGTCGGCTCTTTTCAGGGTGACCCGCCGCTCCTGGGACGTGATGACCTCGATGGATGCCATGAAGCGATCGGCGATGACTGACACGCCCACGAAGGCGTAGGCCATGGCGGCCAAGTAGAGGACGGCTCGGGCCGCGCGCTCGTAGGGGGCTGGGTTCTCTGGCTTCCACACATTCAAGATGACACCGTCCTTGCAGCGAGCGGCGCCGTCGCACTCGCCCGAGGTGTTGTTCCGAGCGGCCGCTCCGGCCCATAGCGAGGCCCAGAGGAGTAAGAAAGGCCAGGTCTTGTTTCCGGCTCGCCACATGGCCGGTCAATCGCTAGCGCTTCTCAGCTGCAACCTACAAGGAAAAGCCTTCCTTGGGTGATTATGCACATGACCGTCGCAGTCTCATGAAAAGACAAAGACAACTACATCTGGGGTAGTATCGACCAATCAGAAGCTGGTAAGCTTATTGTTTGCCCATCTGTCCAAAAGCAGGAGGTAAAACCAGTGAGCAGTTGCGGATTTTTATGTTTTTTTTCTACATCACAAACCCTGAGCTCCAACTCCCTTTAGCACAGTGGTTCCTAACCTGGGTTCGATCGAACCCCTGGGGTTTGGTGAGTAAGTCTAAGCGGTTCGGTGGTTCGTACACTGAGTTTTAGACCAGGTTTTGGACTGACCCCCCTATGAGCCATTACCTTATCATGGTGAGGTGTTTGTGTGTCCTAATGATCCTAAGAGCTATGTTGTCTGGGGCTTTGTGCCCCTGGCAGGGTCACCCATAGCAGACAGGTCGTAGGTGAGGGACCAGACAAAGAATGGCTCAAAAGACCTTCTATGATGAGCACCAGTTCCCTCGCCCGGACGCAGGTCACCTCTCTGGAGCCAGGCCTGGAGGTGGGACACGATGGCGAGTGCCTGCACCCATGCAGTCCGGTGCAGCCCAAAGAGGTAACACTGGGTCTCCTCCCCATGGGCTCGAAGAGATCGGGTGCGTAGACTGATGGGTGGCAGCCAAAGAAGGGGTCCTTGGCGATCTGATACCCGGCTGCAGAATCTGGATCCGTAACCCAATGTCGGATAAGAGGGAAAAAATGTATATTTTGGACTGGTTTGCTCCCAATTTACAAGCTTAATCCAGTTCTTTTAACTGCTAGTCCTCGAGGAGGGAGGAGGAACTGGTTTGCTCAGCGGAAGATTGACTCGCACTTGGTATGGTCCAGGGGTCTGCAACCCTGGTCCTCGAGAGCCGCTACCTAGCTTGTTTTCCATGTCTCCCTTCTTTAACACAGCTGAATCAAATGATCAGCTCATCAGCAAGCTCTGCAGGAGCCTGATCACGATCCTGATTACACAACGGACCTACGTGCACCCGTTACATATAAACAGGTTAAAATTTGAGACCATACCAAGTGCGAGTCAACTTGAGACATACCAGGGGTCTGCAACCCTGGTCCTTGAGAGCCGCTATCCAGCTTGTTTTCCATGTCCAATTTTCCACCTTTAACACATCTGAATCAAATAATCAGGATTGTTATCAGGCTCCTAACCTCCAAACCATCCGGCATTGCATCTCTGCTTTTTGCAGATGATGTGGTGCTGTTGGCTTCATCAAGCCATGACCTCCAACTCTCACTGGGGCGGTTCACAGCTGAGTGTGAAGCGGTTGGGATGAAGATCAGCACCTCCAAATCCGAGACCATGGTCCTCAGCCGGAAAAGGGTGGCATGCCCTCTCCAGGTCGGGGAGGAGATCCTGCCCCAAGTGGAGGAGTTCAAGTATCATGGGGTCTTGTTCACGAGTGACGGTAGGAGGGAGCGGGAGATTGACAGGCGGATCGGTGCAGCGTCTGCAGTGATGCGGACTCTGCACCGGTCCGTTGTGGTGAAGAAGGAGCTGAGCCAAAAGGCGAAGCTCTCGATTTACCAGTCGATCTACGTTCCTACCCTCACCTATTGTCACAAGCTGTGGGTCGTGACCGAAAGAACAAGATCCCGGATACAAGCGGCCGAAATGAGTTTCCTCCGCAGGGTGTCCGGGCTCTCCCCTAGAGATAGGGTGAGAAGCTTGGTCATCCGGGAGGGGCTTGGTGTCGAGCCGCTACTCCTCTGCGTTGAGAGGAGCCAGTTGAGGTGGCTCGGGCATCTGGTTCGGATGCCTCCTGGACGCCTCCCTGGAGAGGTGTTCCGGGCATGTCCCACCGGCGGGAGGCCCCGGGGTTGACCCAGGACACGCTGGAGACACTATGTCGCTCGGCTGGCCTGGGAACGCCTTGGAGTCCCGCCGGAGGAGCTGGCTGAAGTGGCTGGGGAGAGGGAAGTCTGGGCTTCCCTGCTAAAGCTGCTGCCCCCGCGACCCGACCGCGGACTAAGCGGACGATAATGGATGGATGGATGGATATCAGGCTCCTGCAGCGCTTGCTGATGAGCTGATCATATTTTCGTTGTCGTTTTCTTTAATATTTACTTAAATATTTTTATTGATGGGTTGTTGTGACTAAAATACAGTGACTGTTATTACTGATTTTGCACAGGAGTTCAGATGTTGCACTGTGTGAAAGGCTGCTACTGTGTGAAAGCCCTGGTCTCGTTCAAAGCACTAATAATTAAATGCTGTGATCTGTTTTTTTTTTTATATATATATATCTGAAAGTACTTTCATTTGACTTCAACCAGGAGTGACACAAGAGCCAATAAAAAGTTGTTTAACCCTTTAACACCTAAGCCTATTTTGGCCAAATTTGCTTGCATTGGATGTTGCCTTTATATTTCAAAGAAAAAATTGTTTAAAATGGCCAAGTTGGGTCCCTTTTTTCAGGATACCTCAAACTTTATGTCCAAACTGTTGTTTTCTTCACTGACCAATTTTAATCCACATTTTGGACCCAAAAAGACAAAAAAATCCCAAAATCTTTTTTCAAAATTTGTAACCTTGACATCCCACTGACAACCAAACATGCTCGACCAACCGTTTTGAAGCTTGATCATATTTATTCAACTTGTTAGGATAAACATTCAATAGAAAAAAATAAGATTGAATAGTTTTATGTTTGACAATTCAACACAAACAGCAGGTATGGTCATAGGCGTTTTGGCCTTTACACATACTATGGTCAAAACAGGTTATATAGAGTGCAAAATAGTGAGAAAAAAATTGTATATATCATCTAACACAAAAACGGTTTGGAAGATATCTCTTTGTGAAGTTAGGTGTTGTACCCATCACCTTATCAAAAGTATATACCTACATGCAATCAAGCTTCTCGAACACACATCTACATAAAAATTGAAAAGGTTATAGTAAAGAAAAAATATATATAACATTGAAAAAAAGTATTTTAAAAAATATTGACAAGTAGTTCAGTTCAATTCAAAATTTTCAGGCATGCGACCCAATAAAGTTTTTTTTTTTTTTTTTTTGCGCACTCAATAAAGCTTGAACAGGTCACGGAGCTGCGTCACACACGTCACACAGCCTACTCTTTCGCCATTTGCGCACTGCCGTCACTTCTATTTGCCGAGACGCCAACTCATGCAAAGAAAAAGACAACAAATATGGCTCATCTTCTTCCTTGAGTTAATGAAATAACGCATTAGCCTGCGCTAAATGTAGTTTTATATTCATTCTGCACGTTTCAAAGTCGCTCGCTCAAACCAACCGGCCGTTGCTTGCGTCGCATGCCTCCCTTTCATTAGGTGGCGCCTCGTTCGGAAATTTATTAAAAATGATCACATTCTGTTCGTACTTCTTGACATCGGAACGGCTCTTGGGATATGTAGTCTTTTGTGCTGATTTCGCTTTTGAAAAAGGACAAGAAATGATGGAAATATGGAGATAGATACATGGTCCATGCAGCGTTTTAATGCATATTTATGAGTGCAATAAAACTATAAAACTCAAATGACATTATCTCCCGTTTTTCTCGGTCGATTGACTTCAAATAAAAACTGGTGTGGACATCAACTTCCGCACTTTCAAATGAGACCAACCAGCGGCATTTGGGTGACGTAATTACAGCGTGACGAAGCTTCAAAGACGATATGCGTAAACGCGTCGCTGCCGACACGTTCGGTGTTAAAGAGTTAATGTCTGACCGCTTGTGTTGCCTCATGATTCACGAAAAATATGCTTTGCTTTAGAATTTTAATGCATCCCAGGCTTTAATGCACCGCGATGCATTGCCGAATCGAACTGAATCGAATCGTGACCCTCTGAATCGAATCGTGGCCCTCCAAATCGAATCGAATCGAATCGTGAGGGCAGTGCCGATGCACACCTCTACTGGCCACTAAGCCAAAAGCCCAGGCTAGCAGTTTCAGCTTCCAGCGCGCCCTCTTGAAGGTTTCCATGCATCGCACACAGCAGACTCGCACGCACCAGTTACAATCACCCCCCGAAACCTTCACTGCCGATCCGGGTCATGGCACCAATGTACCACCACCACACGACGCGATCAGTCCCCTCGTCCAGGTCAGGACTCGCACCCGCGCCGCGTCCAGCACGCCAGGCAAGAGCGTTGACCACAAAGCCAAAAGCCAAGGCTAGCAGCTTTAGCTGCTTTTAAGGTTTCTATGCACCACGGACTCGCATGCACCCGTTACATTAACAAAAGTCTTAAGGACATTAATACTAAGACTTACTTTAATACTAAAACTTACACTTTAGTATATTTTTTATGTCTTGCTGCCCCAAAGTACTATTACTTAGTATATTTATCTTTCTGAAAGTGCATGATCAGTCAACTTATTGACTCATGCTTAACATTTACTTCATATATTATTAATATAGCTGAGACCAACTTCACTCTAACACAAGTGCCCTGAACCCATCCACCAAGGTCACGCTACAACCTCTGACGAGTGGACGAAAGCAACTCTGTCAAATCTGCTTTTACAAGATTACAATCCACTTTTTCGAAAAAACTAAATACATACTATTTGGCAGGAAGGGTCTCAATGAGCACTTAAACATACAAATAAACAATGTTGTGATACAGAGAGTACGACAGCACAAAGTCTTAGGTGTAGTTTTCGACGACTTACTAACATGAAAGGCCCATGTGGAGCGGCTGTGCAATAAGCTTGCTAGGAGCATCTCCATTCTCTTTAGAGCACAAAATATGCTAGATGAGGGGGCTCTCCAAACTCTTTACAGCGCACTTATCCTGCCGCACCTCAGTTACCGTCCGGAAATTTGGGGACACACACACAAAACTCACCTTAATCCGCTTTTTATCCTTCAAAAAAAGGCAATTCGGATCATTCACAACGCACCGTTCAGAGCGCACACAAATGAGCAATCTATATCAAATCCAAGCTATTAAAATTTCATGACTCGATTAACTTCAAAACTGTTCAAATGATGTACAAGGCCCACGCAAACTGTCTGCCGCCTAACCTACAAGCTTGATTCCAACTGAGGGGATCAAATTACGACTAAGAGGAATCAGATTGTTTTCCTATCGGACAATTCGGACAAGCCTAAAATCCTTCTCGATTACGGACATAGGGGTTCACCTATGGAATACATGTGATGCAGCGCTGACGAGTATAAAATAATTTAGTTACTTCAAAAAGATGTACATGAAAACCATCCTAGATCGCTATTCGAACCAAAATGACACATAACTCCACTGCACACACACATCCGCAACAAAATGTCCCCACAACAAAAAGACAACAAAAGGATGATTAAATGTCAGGGACAGAGACTAAGACATAACATCGCACGCCCTGAAGATATGCCCTGCAGCCAACTTAGATCACTAATCAAGTGCAAATGGAGCTGCTTGACTGGATGCTAAGCTTTGGACAGAATCTTCTCTACAATGTGACTTCATGGCAATCAATGACTTTTGGGAAGCTGTACAACTGAAAAAACGGACAAAAGCAAAAAGAAAAACAAAAACGGAAAATGAAAGCTCATGTAATGTGACTATGCAACTTTGCTATGCTAGACTGTGCGTCCCGGGCTGTAGGGGGACGGGTATTGATAAGCATATGCTTTTCCCCGTCTTCCTTTGTCTGTCATCGGTCTTTTCGGGCAAATCATTCCATATTTTGTGACTGTCAATGATTCTCTTTCTTTGGCCAAACTATCCCACATTTTGTAACTATCAATGATACTGATGATGATGACAATAAATATTTCATTCATTCACTTTTAATCGATCTTATCTCAGGACATGACAACGCAAATCTTCTGTTGGATTTTGCTTTTGGGCTAACTTACCTACAGATTCCAAAAAATGATCCGAAAAGGCAATTGCGCAAAAAGCAGGGTGGTGATGAGACTCCCAGGAGCTGAGCAAAATTGAAGCAGTGTCGCTGAGTTCGTGTGCTTTGACGCGGGGGCGGAGCTAAGCAGGAACTCGCCCACTTTTGCGAGGGTCCCAGTTTCGAACGCCTCGTCAACGCCCGCCCACAAGCCGACCGTCCGGACATACGACGATCTTCAAAATGAGCTTGAAAAACCAATAGCGCCGATACCCTATGCTAACGTGACGACTGCCTCCGGGAAGATGTCGGTGGCGTCACGGAAACCGGGAGGGGACAGGCGAGGTGTCGGGGGTGGCGATAAGGGCTACAGAGATAACGTTCTAAAGATGGCCACGGAGTCTGGCGCTTATCAGCGTGCTTCCAAAGAAGGTAACATGTTAGCCCGGTCAGATAGCGACAAAGAGAAGTGCCCGTGCGTGTCGTGCAAAATGATATTCCCGACGAACGTGTCTGCTTTCAATACCGTCGGACGACCAGAACTGCAGCTGATAAGAAAAGGCCTGACTGGTGTTCTCCTTTGACCCTTTATTTTCACATCAGAAGGAATGTTCTGTCTTTCTGAGATGGACTTTATTTGTCCAGAAGCGTCAGTCCATCCCGTCAATCGCAGAAGAGCTAATCCGGCACCGGTCGACTCTTGTCTCGGTACTGCCGAGGTTGTTAGCCTCCGATTCTCTGTGTCTGCAGAATGACAAAAAGCCTTTTTAATGGCGCACCTAACACTAACCGTGACTTTCGACCGACACATTTTACCTTCCTTCCTCGATGTCCAGAATGTTTTCGGGCAGGCGCACGTCCAGCGTCTCAGGCAGCAGGAAGACCAGCGCACCGGCGACCATTCCCGTGACGGAAAAAACCAGTGCCGGCAGGTAAAGCCACGTGTCTTCCAGCAGCAGGACCACGGGCGCTAAGGAACTCCCGATGCGACACAGGCACGACGCGTATCCCGTCCCGCACTGCCTGTCCGACCCGAGTGAGTGCAGCCGATTAGCCAGGCTGACGGCGGGGAAGAACGCTTTCGGCTCTTACCGGAGGACAGTAGGAAAAAGCTCGGCAGCGTAGAGGAGGGAGGTTGTGAAGGCCGCCTCGGAAAAGCCCTTGGCTACCACGGCCACGCTGGTGCGGACCCAGTAGTGCTCTGATGGACAAAGTGAGAGGGTAGAGGAAAAGGCGGTAGGCAGATTGCTGGTTCGGACCGGCTCACCTAGAGGGATGGCCGCATTTACGGCTATTAGGGTGCCCGTGGCCATCAGGAAGCCCGCCTGGCCGTTGCGTCGCCCGATTCGATCCAGGACAAAATAGGTTAAGATTTTGGCGGGCACTTCCACGGCGCTGTAGATGAAGTGCGTGAGGTAGAGGCTGACGCCGAAGCCCGAGATCCTCAAACTGATGCCGTAGTACAGGAAGGCAACAGCGAAGGAGAAGAGCCCGGACAGCAGGGTGATCTTCCTCAGCCGGGGCGTCCTGAGCAGGTCCACGTACCAATGAGTCCCGCCGGCATCTTCCGCCGACACCTTCTCCAGGACCTGCGGCGAGAGGAAGGGAGGGAAAGCGGACAGGGGTTTTCCTCGGAAAGGTCAGGCCAGGCCTACCTCCGGACGCAGTGCCGCCGGGTCCCTTTTGTTTGTTCGGGCGCAGCGAAGCAGGCATCGGTGGGCCTCAGCGGTCCTGCCGTTGGCCACAAGCCAGCGGGCCGACTCGGGCAGCCACCTGCAGCCGGGTGTCAAACGGCACCGAAGCTGGGTGTTAAATTGCACCATTTGCTCGGGAATCGCTCCACTCACCAACAGCAGAGCAGGGCCGGCACGCAAGGCGCCGTCACCGCCAGCGTCAAGTGCCGCCAGTCGCGGATGGCGTAAGCCAGCAGTGCCAGCAGCATGTTGCCGGCGCTCCACGACAAACTGATCAGCGTGCCAGTCAAGGTGCGGTGCCTCACGTCTGTCCACTCCAGGCCTGAGACGTCAACCACGTTAGCTGAGGTCAAGGAGTCCCGGGCAAGGTTGCTCGCTCACCTAAAACACATCCGATGATGGACACGCCGCTCAGCGCCACACCGCTCAGCGCCCGCGTCACGGCGAACGCGGTGTAGGAGCTGGAGAAGGCCAAGGCGGCGCCCATCAAGGCGGCTCCCCCCAACGCCGCCAGCAGCGTCGGCTTTCGGCCAAACCTGCGCACATGCCGGCTCTCTTGTGACAACTTCAATAGGCCAGAGTCCAAACCTTAATGTTAACTGAGCGAGCACGAAATCACGGAATTAAGGGATTGAGTCGGTTCGCTTGTAGCGGACTCAGAACGTCATTTACGCGCAAACTAGTAACCGGTCAAATGCCAGTCCGAGACAACGCTTTGCTTCAACCTCAGACACCAAATGCAAATCTTAACCGTTTTACAAAATCACCAGGGAAGAGGGTTTAGTCGTAATGGAGTACCTACTATTGAGTCACTTGAATACATCGCCTGTAACTACTGCAAGTCACGTGCGGACGTACCGACACGCGCGTAAAACACAAGTACGAAACGCAGGGGAACCTGGACATTCGAGGGGGGAGACGCTAGTCTAAAACGCCAAAGGATTCGGACTTGTGCTTCTACGGATCAGGGGTTTGAAAAAATAGCCTAGACCCAGGCTGTAAGCCTTACCGATTCTGAACGATGCCTAAACCCAACCGCTAGGGGGCGATGCTCTGACCACAACCGTTTGAAATCTGCATCTAAACCTAACCGATTCGGGTTTTTGAAAAATAATCTGAATGCGTGCCCCAAACTCAAAAGATTCCGAACAATGCCTCACAACAGCCAATAGGGGGTGCAGTTCTAACGACAACCGTTTGAAATCCCCATCTAGACCTACCTGATTTGGTTTTTTTAAAAAGAATCGGAATGCGTGCCCTAAAGATTCCGAAGAATGTCTAACCACAGCTAATAGGGGGCGCAGTTCTAACCACAAACGTTTGAAATCTGCATCTAAACCTAACTGATTTGGGTTTTTGAAAAAGAATCGGAATGCATTCCCTAAACTTGCAAGATTCTGATCAATGCCTAACCACAAGCAATAGAGGGCGCAGTCCTAGCCACCATTTGAAATCCGCATCTAAACCTAACCGATTTGGGTTTTTGAAAAAGAATCTGAAAACGTGCCCTAAACAAAAGATTCCGAACAATGCCTAATGACAGCCAATAGGGGGCGCAGTTCTAATCACAAACGTTTGAAATCTGCATCTAAACCTAATCGATTTGTTTTTTGACAAAGCATCATAACGCGTGCCCTAAGCTAAAGATTCCAAACAATGCCTAAACATTGCCAGTAGGAGGCACAGTTCTAACAACAATTGTTTGAAATCTGCATCTAAACCTAACCGATTTGGGTTTTTGAAAAAGAATCTGAAAACGTGCCCTAAACTTAGAAGATTCCGAACAATGTCTAACCACAGCCAATAGAGGGCACAGTTCTAACCACCGTTTGAAATCCGCATCTTAACCTAACCGATTTGGCATTCCCTAAACTTACAAGATTCTGATCAATGCCTAACCACAAGCAATAGAGGGCGCAGTCCTAGCCACCATTTGAAATCCGCATCTAAACCTAACCGATTGATTTTTGAAAAAGAATCGGAACGCGTGCCCTAAGCTCATGATTCCAAACAATGCCTAACCACAGCCAATAGGGGGCGCAGCTCTAACCACCGTTTAAAATCCGTATCTTAACTGATTTGGTTTTTTAAAAAGAATCGGAACGTGTGCCCTAAACTTAGAAGATTCCAAACAATGCCTCACAACAGCCAATAGGGGGCGCAATTCTAACCACAACCGTTTGAAATCCGCATCTAAACCTAACTTATTTGGGTTTTTGAATATTGGAATGCGTGCCCTAGTCTTAAAAGATTCCGAGCAATGCCTAACCACAGCCAATAGGGGGCGCAGTTCTAACCACAAACGTTTGAAATCCGCATCTAAACGTAACAGAGGTTTTTGAAAAAGAATCGGAACGTGCGCCCTAAACTTAAAAGATTCCGAGCAATGCCTAAACATTGCCAGTAGGGGGCGCAGTTCTAACCACAACCATTTGAAATCTGTATCCAAACCTAACCGATTTGGGTTTTTGAAAAAGAATCGGAACACGTGCCCTAAGCTAATGATTCCAAACAATGTCAAACCACAGCCAATAGGGGGCGCAGTTCTAACCACAAACGTTTGAAATCCACATCTAAACCTAACCGATTGATTTTTGAAAAAGAATCGGAACGCGTGCCCTAAGCTAATGATTCCAAACAATGCCTAACCACAGCCATTAGGGGGTGCAGTTCTAACCACCATTTGAAATCCACATCTTAACCTAACCAAATTGATTTTTGAAAAAGAATCGGAATGCGTGCCCTAAACTTATAAAGATTCCAAACAATGCCTCACAACAGCCAATAGGGGGTGCAGTTCTACTGACAACTGTTTGAAATCCGTATCTAAACTTAACCAATTTAGGTTTTAGAAAAAGATTTGGAACGTGTGCCCTAAACTTAGAAGATTCCGGACAATGCCTAACCACCGCCAATAGGGGGCGCAGCTCTGACCATGATGATGTGGGGTACAAGGCCCTAACCTCAAAAGATTTTTTTGAAGGGAGCGACAACCTGGACCCTTACCTTTCAAACCATGCCTAACCATAACAGCTCGCTAGCAACGACAGCCCTCATCTTTACCCTAACCTTAACCTCGGTGGACAGGTACAATACGTAGGACTCGATAATTATCGGAAAAATAAACATTTTAAACCGAGAGGATTTGAAAATAGATTAATATACGGTAGGGGACAGAACCCTTTACCCTTATTGCAAATCTACAAAGAACAAGGCCACGCGCAGATTATGTACTCGCGGCTTTTTTAGTGCGTGCGAACCCTCCGATTGGAATCAACGCACTCTGTGACGCGTCGCTAGAAAGTGCCAGAAGGGCGTTGCTGTTGACTTACATGTCTGCAAGATGTCCAAAGAGGATGGCGCCAAAGGTCACCCCCAGGAAGAAATAGGTGGCCAAAGCATTATTGAATCCTCGATCTTCACACACCAGGTCCCACTGTGGAAACACAGCGGTTCCGGGCTTGAATGGACAACAGCCGAGTAGACTCCAGACTGGTTTTGATGAGAAATCGGCAAAGAACATCTGCGGACTTCCGATTTCCCCCTCACCTCGGTGACGGTGGTGGAGACGAACTGGGAATGGTCGTAGGCGTAGCCGTGAGGACAAACGCCGGTGCGGTTGTCCCCGAAGGTCGGGCAGGAGGCCCGGGCGCCGTCTTCCGGCAGGCTGTAGTTCCCGGCGGGCCTCGTGGCGCATCGGTGGGCCGGTGTTGCCGAGACAAAGTTGTGCAGCAAGAAGTGCAGCGGAAGGATGGCCCGCGGGAGGCATAGGACGCTCAGGATCAGGAACTGGAATTTGGAGAAGCCGCCGACGTCTCTGAGGATTTGCTCGAAGTTCATGACGAGCGCTGCCGGCCGACCCGTCCGTCGGCTGCCCGGACTGCGGCGCTGCGCTTTTGCGGGCGGCTTTTTGAGGACAGGCAGGGGCGGGTGGATGTGAAGCGACGGCGTCAACACGCCGGAACAAACATTCCTGCCTTGATGATGGTCTGGCAAGCGCGCAATTGCACATGATATGTTTTTCCTCATGACCCGTGGCCGAAGCAACTGATACTTCAAGATTTAATTAAGCGTATTGTGTTTCTCTTCGGACTCTACTCTTGAAAACAGACGCCTTCTTTGTTGGGCTTCCTTTGAGAAATTAACACTGCAAAGAAAAAAACGATGCAAAGATTTAAAAAGTCATGTTTTTTTTTTTTTTATAACATTCACACCTCACGCCAAAACACCATCGGCGGCATTCTCCAATTATGGGTCGGATATCACTTCTCGTGGAGCCAAGATACCGATAACTCCAAATTTGAGGGCCGATTTTGCTGCATGTGAAGGATGATGGTCTTTCATTGAAGGGAGCTGAAGTGTGTCCGCCTGTGAGTGCTTTGCTGCTCAGTCGGGAAAGAAACTAGAGTGCCAGAAGTCAAGTCTTCAAACACAAGCAGCTACAAAGAAAATGACAAAAAAAAAAATAGAAGCTCAATATTTCATCAGTCGTTTTTAATACCTCTGTGAAGTTGGCCCCCCGTTAGAATCAAATATACAGTCCCTGACAAAAGTCTTGTCACTTATCCATTTTGTAGAAACAATTGCTAATAACTAGGGCTGTCAAAATTATCGCGTTAACGGGCGGTAATTAATTTTTTAAATTAATCACGTTAAAATATTTGACGCAATTAACGTGCATGCCCCGCTCAGATAGATTTAAATGACAGTACGGTGAAATGCCCACTTGTTAATTGTGTTTTATGGAGTTTTGCCGCCCTCTGCTGGCGCTTGGGTGCAACTGATTTTATAGGCTTCAGCACCCATGAGCATTGTGTAAGTAATTATTGACATCAACAATGGTGGGCTACTGGTTTACAGTGGGGAGAACAAGTATTTGATACACTGCCGATTTTGCTGGTTTTCCCACTTGCAAAGCATGTTGAGGTCTGTAATTTGTATCATAAGTTCTCTTCAACTGTGAGGGACGGAATCTAATACAAAAAAAAACAGAAAATCACGTATGATTTTTAAATAATAAAAGTATGATACATCACAAAAATCGAACTTAATATTTGGTACAAAAACCTTTGTTTGCTATTACAGATACCAAACGTTTCCTGTAGTCCTTGACAAGGTTTGCACACACTGCAGCGGGGATTTTGGCCCACTCCTCCATGCAGATCTTCTCCAGAACCTTCAGGTTTCGGGGCTGCTGCCGGGCAACACGGACTTTCAGCTCCCTCCATAGATTTTCTATCGGGTTCAGATCTGGTGACTGGCTAGGCCACTCCAGGACCTTAAGATGCTTCTTACGGAGCCACTCTTGAGTTGCCTTGGCTGTGTGCTTTGGCTCGTTGTCATGCTGGAAGACCCACCCACGACCCATGTTCAGGGCTCTCACTGAAGGAAGGAGGTTGTCAGCCAAGATCTGGTGATATATAGCCCCATCCATCCTCCCCTTAATATGGTGCAGTCGTCCTGTACCCTTGGCAGAGAAGCAGCCCCAAAAAATGTTTCCTCCCCCATGTTTCACGGTTGGGATGGTGTTCTTGGGGTTGTACTCATCCTTCTTTTTCCTCCAAACACGACGAGCCGAGTTTAGACCAAAAAGTTCCATTTTGGTCTCATCCGACCACATGACCTTCTCCCATTGCTCCTCTGGATCATCCAGATGGCCAGTGGCAAACTTCAAACGTGTCTGGACCTGCACTGGCTTCAGCAGCGGGACCTTGTGTGCGCTGTAGGATTTTAATCCATGACGGCGTAATGTGTTTCCGATGGTTTTCTTCGAGACTGTGGTTCCAGCTCTCTTCAGGTCATTGACCAGGTCCTGCCGTGTAGTTCTGGGCTGGTCCCTCACCTTCCTCATGATCAGTGATGCCCCACGAGGTGAGATCTTGCACGGAGCCCCAGAACGAGGCAGATCGATCGTCAACTTGAACTTCTTCCATTTTCTAATAATCGCTCCAACAGTTGTTACCTTCTCACCAAGCTGCTTGCTTATTTTCCTGTAGCCCATCCCAGCCTTGTGCAGGTCTAATATTTTATCCCTGATGTCCCTACACAGCTCTTTGGTCTTGGCCATTGTGGAGAGGTTGGAGTTTGTTTGTTTGAGCATGTGAACAGGTGTCTGTTATACAGGTAACAAGTTCAAACAGGTGCAGTTACTTCCGGTAATGAGTGGAGAACAGGAGGGGTTCTTAAAAAAGAACTAAGAGCCAAACTATTTACTAGTTGGTAATGTATCAAATACTTATTGCATGCAGTTAAATACAAATTATTTGTATTTATTTATTTATTTATTATTTAAAAATTATACAATGTGATTTTCTGAATTTTTGTATTAGATTCCGTCCCTCACAGTTGAAGAGAACTTATGATACAAATTACAGACCTCTACATGGCTTGCAAGTGGGAAAACCAGCAAAATCGGCAGTGTATCAAATATCAAATGCCGTCTTGTTGATTTATTGTTATAATAAACAAATACAGTCCTTATGTACCATATGTTGAATGTATATATCCATCTTGTGTCTTATCTTTCCATTCCAATAATAATTTACAGAAAAATATGGCATATTTTATAGATGGTTTGAGTTGCGATTAATTGCGATTAATTACGATTAATTAATTTTTAAGCTGTAATTAACCCAATTAAAAATGTTAATCGTTTGACAGCCCTAATATAATATATATATATATATATATATATATATATATATATATATATATATATATATATATATATATATATATATATATATATATATATATATATATATATATATATATATTAGGGTTGTCAAACGATTAAAATTTTAATGCTCATGAATATAAACAAAGGAGGAATATAACTCACAAGCGATGCATGTATTAGACACAAACAGTGTGATGGGGCTATGAGAACTGCCACTGAATACTGGATGCGGACGTTAGCTGGTCTGAATAGCACTGTCTCTTAGTGTGAGTTCGCGTCGACATATAACCACGTCAGAAAAGCGCGCCGAAACCCAAATAATCAGCTGCACTGAATCGCCAGCAGAGGGCGACATTACGCCACATAACATATGCAAGTCACACCCAAGCGCCAGCAGAGGGCGGAAAAACTCCATAAAACACAATTAACAAGTTGGCCTTTCACTGTACTGACATTTAAATCTGTCTGAGCGGGCCTAGTGCGTTAATTGCGTCAAATATTTTAACGTGATTAATTTAAAAAATTAATTAACGCCCGTTAACGCGATAATTTTGACAGCCCTAATATATATATATATATATATATATATATATATATATATATATATATATATATATATATATATATATATATATATATATATATATACGTTTAATTAATCACGTTAAAATATTTGACGCAATTAACGCACATGGCCCGCTCAGAATAAAATGACAGAACTGTAATGTCCGCTTGTTACTTGTTTTTTGTTATTTGGCGCCCTCTGCTGGCGCTTGGGTCCAAATGATTTGATGGGTTTGGGGAGTGAGCATGGTGTAATGACATGAACAATGGCGAGCTACTAGTTTATTTTTTGATTGAAAATTTTACAAATTTTAATAAAACGAAAACATTAAGAGGGGTTTTAATATAAAATTTCTATAACTTGTACTAACATTTATCCTTTAAGAACTACAAGTCTTTGTATTCATGGATCGCTTTAAGAGAATGTTAATAATGTTAATGCCATCTTGTTGATTTATGGTTATAATAAACAAATACAGTACTTATGTACCGTATGTTGAATGTATATATCGGTCTTATGTCTTATCTTGTCAACAATTTACAGAAAAATATGGCATATTTTATAGATGGTTTGAATTGCGATTAATTATGATTAATAAATTTTTAAGCTGTAATTAACTCGATTAAAAATTTTAATCGTTTGACAGCCCTTATATACATATATATATATATATATATATATATATATATATATATAAAGGGAAGTGTAAATACATTCTAGAATTAAGATTTGTTATCAATGAAAAAATTAAAAGTGTTCGTTGGCTGTCACTGAGTAGCATTTGCAATCACTACACAAAGCTAACTAAATTACCCCCAAGAACGGTCAGAGACGTAGGACAACCAGAGGATGTATAAGAAAGACAGGGCTGATGGTAAAGGATAGCTTGTTGAAACAGGAGAATGTCATTGTCAGTCGCGTCGATAAAAAAGCTAAGGCTATGCTTGGGTCGGCTCGTTTTTTTCGTCTTTTTCAGCCTTCAACACTCAAGCCATCTCTTTAACTGAACATTTTTCTGTTCTTCCACATCTTTGCCAGTCAATTTGGCACCAGGCATATCATTTTCGGAGAGAATTGGTAGGTTTAGCTCTGTAAACCACTCCTTCGTACACGATTTCCATTCATTTTCCATTTGCGACGAACGGTTTCTTGTCCCTACTTAGCAACAGTAGCTAATGTCATGAATATTAATGAGCGGAATTGACGTGTTGCTTGCAGTACGCCATTGAACGGATAAATGAGTCCAGGCGTTTTGCTTTGCTGCGTGCATTCGCACATTGACGTGACTCATCATCGTCAGACTCGGATAACTGCAGCACCTAGGGAAACCTCCATGCCGTCCGTGGAATAAAATAAATAATAAATATCGGTGGAAACGGATTACGCTACACAAGCACTTTATTATGCTTGTTATTAACAATTGTGCATATAAATCTGATGTTGGTAGAATGTTTTCTTCTTGGAGATGAAATGCACGAGCGGCAGCTCAGCCTTTTTTAAAAAATTTTTTACATAATGTTTTGACAGTTGCCGTCATATTTTTGGAATCGAAGCACCATGTACCGGAACAGCATTCTGGCCCTGAATCTTATACCGGAACTGCGTTCCTGACCGTTCTGGCCCACTTTCACCCCTGACTGTAAACCTACAGCCTAGCCCGATACGCTCACATAGTCTCACTCCCCCTCCAGCCGCTTTCTTTTGGTCAGGCAGCATTTATTAAAGTTAACGATGATTAACAGACAGTTAAGGTTTGATCTTGCCAGAGACGCTTGTACGCCAGGACTTCAAAGCGCCACATTTGTCAACATCGTTTAAGTTGTTAAACAGTTGCTGTGGCAACTCACTGTGTGTTCGCTCTTAAGCTTTTAACAAATCGTTCAAACACATATTCCCACAAAAAAATGCAAAATATACTTGTAAATTAAATAACGAATGCCTAAAAAAACATATTAGCTCCAAAAAAAAAAAAAAATGCACTTTACGTTGGTCTTAACAGGAGGAAAATGGATTAAGCCATGTTCGACGAGTAATGGCATATTCACTGTTGTCACTACAGGGCAGTGTGGGCATCCAAATCAATCAAATAAATGCAACACTTTCAAAATAAACCATCACAATGTCACTAATTAAACGAATCCTGCTTCAAAGCTTTATTTCCCCAAATCAAATTACTCGAGTTAATCGACTACCGTTGCAGCACTACACACACATTACACATTATTCTTTGATATTTTAGGGGAAGCTTCTCTTGCACTCTTAGAACAATCGCCACTGAAAGAAACATAAATCAGATAAAATCTTGCAAAACTGTCACAAGCTTTGGCGCAGCTGCCAGACATTCCCATGTCGACAATTGGACGCGCGGACGGATGCAAAATGGTGAAAGAAATTCTTTGAGTTCCGTTCGTGAAATTGACCTTTCAGATTGTTGACAACATATTGATCGGGCGTTGACTTTTGAGAAATGTACTCTTCCGTGTTGGCTTGAAAATTGCCTTTTTCTTTGGCCACATGACCCCAACAGCCACACTTCCCGTTTGTGGCGTGACATTTGACCTCACTTAACATGTTGTCATCTGACCAGCTGGCGGGCAACCGACCATTGACAATGCTGGATGTCCAATCCATTTGAAGTGGGAGGGTCAAATTAGATGTGGCTGTAATTAAGAAATTACAACCAAATGTGATTTGTTCTTTGTCAAAATCACACAGATGAAAAAACAGTGTCTGCTTTAAATAAAACCACTCAAACATTTATAGGTTTTCATATTTTAATGAAGATAGCATGAAAACAATAACAGAAGGGGGGAAAATAAGTAATTGTGCCGTCTGCCTAAGCAGACTTAAAGAGCAATTGAAACCAATTTTTGCCAAACAATTTAAGTCAGGTGTGTGCCCAATCACTGATGAGTGGTTTAAAGCTGCCCTGCCCACTATAAAACACACAACTGGTAAGATCTGTCTTGATGAGAAGCATTGTCTTATGTTCCTCATTGATCGCTCAAAAGAGCTGTCTGAAGACCTGAATTGTTTTATTTGTTTAAAGCTGGGAAAGAAACCAAAACAAAACCAGCTCTAAAAGTCTGGATGTTCATCAATCGGCAGTCAAAGAAGTTGGAGAGAGTTTGGCACTGTTGCTTCTTTCCAAAGGAGTGGCCGTCCACCAAAGATGACGGCAAGAGTTCCGCGCAGAATACTTAGAGAGGTAAAAAATAACCCTAGCGTGTCTGCTAAAGACTTACAAAAATCATCGGCACAGTCCAGTATCTCTGTGCACACATCAACTACTGTATATGTAAAACTATGGCCAAGTATGGTGTTAATGAAGGACTCCACGGAGGAAGTCACTGCTGTCTAAAAAAACATTGTTGCTCGTTTAATGTTCGCAAAAAGGCACTTGGACACTCCACAGACGTTTTGGCAAAATATTTTGTGGACTGATGAAACCAAATGTGAATTGTTTGAGAGTAACACACAACGTCACGTGTGGAGGAAAAATGCTTCAGCTCACCAACATGAACACCTCATCCCCACCGTGAAGCATGGTGGAGGAAGCATCATGATTTGGGACTGTTTAGCTCCCTCGGGGCCTGGACAACTTGCAGTCATTAATGGAAGAATGAATTCAAAAGTTTTGCAGGACAAACTGAGGCCGTCTGTCAGACAGTTGAAGCTAAAAAGAGGATGGATGCTGCAACAAGACAACGATCCAAAACACAGAATTAAATCAACTTCAGAATGGTTTCAGAAGAACAAAATACACAAAGTCCAAACTTGAACCCCATTGAGGTGCTGTGGCATGACCTAAAGACAGCGATTCATGCCAAAAATCCCAGGAATCTGACGGAACTACAGCAGTTTTGTACAGAGGAATGGGCCAGGATTAGTCCTGATCGATGTGCCAGACTGATCTGCAGCTACACGAAGCGTCTGGTTGAAGGTATTGCTGCCAAAGGGGGGGGCACAGAATATTATATGTGATGGTTCACTTACTTATTTTCCCCCCTTCTATCATTGTTTGCATACAATCCTCATTAAAATATGAAAACCTCTAAATGTTTGGGTGTTCATAGTTAAAGCAGACACTGTTTTTTTCATCTGTGTGATTTTGAGAAAGATCAGATCAAATGTGATGGGGATTTTTGGCAGAAATGTGAGAAATTCCAAAAGGTTCAGATACTTCTTCATACAGTACCACTGTACATGTTAGCCTACAATTTCCACCAACACAAGAGTAATAAGTAGTAAGTTTAATTAGTTGTTTCGTTCATTTTCGTCTCCCTTACCCATCTCTAAAAGGCATCAGTGCGTTGAGCAATCATAGAAAAAAAATCTAAATCGGGGTTAGTTAAACATTTTACCTTGATTACACTTTGTACAGACATGTCCAAAGTGCGGCCCGGGGGCCAAATGCGGCCCGTGGTCAAAATTCCTCCGGCCCCCAGCCTCTGTCATAAGATCAATAACGTCTGGCCCTTACACAGACTTAATAAATTGGTAAGCAGTACTGCTACCAGCATATGAAGTAGCTTACACACTAAATGCTGCTTCTCATTTACCCACTAAAAGGCAACAGCACTCTAAGCAACATTGCCCCGTGTGACCCTTGACCAGGGCCGGCCCAGGCCATTTTGGGGCCCTATGCAAAATAATGCAAAGGGACCCATATTTTTGGCCCACCATTTCGTCACAGTGTACTGTGAAACCTATACATGCAATCCAACCCATACGTCCCTATTTTATATATTAATCAGATTTTGTTGCACTGTATACCTCAAACTTCTGACCCCAAATGATTATCAGTACTTACAGTAGATAGCGCCAAACCTTTTTCTAAAAGAGGAAAGAAAGAAGTTAAGGAAGAACTTTTATTTTTTTAAGCTTGTAATCAAGTATCAAAAGTCAAATAAAGCAAACTGTAGTAAACAAAACAGAATATAAATTAAACAATTGCCAAATTGGCGGCCCCCTAGTGGTCAGGGGCCCTAAGCAGCTGCATAATCTGCGTATAGGCTGGGCCGGCCCTGCCCTTGACTTCCAATTTTCTAAAATGGCGACAATCAACAAAAAAAAAAAGTTGACTATGCGGGCCTACGCTTCAAGGATAGGTAGATATTGGACTATTTCTTCACTAAAATAATGCCACAAAGGGTAGTTGCGAGTTGAAATTATTAGTTAAAAAATTTTTACCACACCAAATCTGGCCCCCCTTTGCAAAAAGTTTGGACACCCCTGACTTAGTATATGATTATCCGAAAAACATCTCACAATAGGCTGCAAATAAAAATATTATGTATGTTTATGTAAATAGATATATGTATGTATGTATGTACTCGTATGTATAGTAATGTGATTCCATGTTCCATCTGTCACCCCCCCACCCTCCAAATGAAAAAGACACACAAAAAACAACCGCTGTAAATTGCCTTTATATGAAACATAGGGAAATTCCCTCATTTTGAAAAATGACTTTCTCATATGAATATTACAATTTTTAACTTTTTTCATTTTTACATAAAGCGGAAATGTGAAGTAAGGTTGGCCAACCATGTTTATGAATAATATCAATGGCTAAACAATTATAAGCATATTTTCGTTATTTTTTTTAACGCAACCCTTCCAGATTCTTTGTTTAACCCATAGCGACGCCCTTGACAACGAAAATGCTTTTCGTCGGCAATCTTCGGAAAGTACGTCACACCGAGAAGTGCGAGGGAAGTCCGCCATAGAACAGTATTGTTGCATTGCTTCTCGGTAAGATGCCACGGCGGTGCGTGGCGATGTTTTGTTCCCACTCAAACGAAAAGTTGTATGAGTGGCCAAAGGATAGCAGGGCACGTAAATGGACATCTTTCGTTCGCACGAAGCGAATGAATTTCACGCCATCATCGAGTAGTGTTCTCTGCTACAAACACTTTGAAGATGCCTGCTTCATTAACCGGTGATCAAGGATTTGCCAAAAAGTAAGTGTGATTTTTGGATTGATGACTGATGACTTTGTCAAAGCAGAGCTGCCAACTGTTGTGGAATGAACAGTAAAAGCTAGCGGCGTTAGCCAAAAGCTAACTCGTGGCAATCCCCGATCATAGTTGTTGTTGCGTTCGCTAGGTTAAGCGTGTTTAATTTGCGCTTCATCTACAATCTTGTCCGAAAGGGTTAATCTACTGTCAATCGGGAAAAGGGTGTGGATGTGCATATAAGCGGGTCGGCGTCGCGGTAATTCACGGTCACGTTGCCGTAAGAGACACACACTGCCGGTGAGTTTGTGCACATTTATTTGTATTTGTATTATGTATTTCCACCTTCATGCTTCAACCATTGCATTGCATTTGTACGGTTTGGCGTTTCTTTCACAATGATCGCTTGATAGCCTTCTAGTTTGTGTTTTACGTACGAGAGCCGTTGACAAGTGACAACAACAAGCGTGTTGCTTTTAATGTCTGGCAGCGAATCAGCGAGCGCGCAGGTCACGCAGTGAATCATGGGAATTGTAGTCTCGGGACAACACTGAAGTGATGCTTTGTAATCTGTTCGCTTGTGTGAAAAAACTACATTTCCTCACGCCATTAGACGCCATTTCCTGCCGAGAGCCCCATGCTGTGTTCGCACTGTTAGCTCCATGTGTTAATAAAGAAACAAAGTTGTCTGGACATCGTGTGTTCGATACCTTTGTCAACAAAAAGCTCATAACAAGACACTATGCACGATTCGTTGAAGAGACGCTGGGACTGGAGGGCTGTGAGTAGTAGGAGGCGAGGGGAAGATGAGCGAGAAGCAAAACTTCGCGGTCGAATGTGAAGGCAGTCAAAGACTCATCTCCTTCTTTCCCCCCAACGTTTTTATATCATTAGTTTATATGCACGAGAGCTGACGGATCTGCCAAAATGAACATGAAGTCTGATTAGTATTTTTTTAAAACAATGTCATCAGATAGACAAAAACATAAAATGATGTGCAAATGCCTGCATCTTCAAGTCATGAAAATAATAACAGCCAATATTTTACCAATCTTGTAATCTCGGTGGGTCTTGTCTCCAGGGGCGGACTGGGACTAAAAAGCAGCCCTGGACTTTGACTCAGCCCAGCCCATAAGAATCGCTATACGAAGGGAAACACAGACCCCATAGGGGGGTCCGGGAACATGCCCCTCCCGGGAGAATTTTTTTTTTTTTTTTACATTTTATTGTAAAATGCACCAATTTCGTGCACTTTGAGAGAAAAATGAAGAAAATGTGTCTAGACTGTGACTGTCTGACTACGGGCGCTCAAAGTACTGCAAGGCTGAACTGGAGTTGGATTCATTTTCTGTACTAGCTCTATGATCAACCTGAATAAACAAATGAAAGAATTTATTTTTCAAAGCAAGTTTTACGTATCCAATTGGTTATAATATATCTTTATAGATCTCTGTCTATAAAATGACTTCATTGTTTATGCCATAATTCAGTGGTCTCCAAACTATTCCACATAGGGCTGCGGCGGGCGCAGGATTTCATTCCAACAAAACAAGACAAAACCTCTGCACCAATCCGGTGTCTTACAAGTGTAATCAGTTGATTGCAGTCAGGTGCTGCTTGTTTTAGCAGAAACTTCATTGGTTAAACTGTCGGTACTCGATCGGTTAAAACAAAAACCAGGCCCCACAGCGGCCCTTGAGGACCGGTTTGGAGACCCCTGCCATAATTAATCTTGCCATACAAATAATAAATTTCAATGAAAATACAATACACATTTCAAGACAAATCCTGTATACATAAACTTCATTGGAAAGTATTAACCAGAAAACAAAACGATATATAAATGATTAATAATGTATATAACATCAATTTAACTACCTAAACTTTAAAGTAAAACCATTCATTTTATTAATATTTTGTTATATTTCTTCTGAATTAATATTGCTATGCTGCGTGTGCATACATTGTTTTACGGCTAAAATATTTTTTCTTAGGAGAGGGATAGTAGGACTAGCATACTGTAACTTGACACGATTGCAAACGGGTACATCGACTAGCTGGCACTAACCCTTTAATTGTCATTTATTTGATTTAAAATGTAGCTACCTGATGGATAACAATTGCCAGTTTACAGAGCAAGTAACCCTCTTCATCCCAATTTACTTGCCCTGCGCTTGTCTGGGGAACTTCCAACAGTTTATCGTTGCCCCCTCCCTCTTCTTTTCTCTCTCCCAGCACCGTCTGCACGTCAGAGCGGCTGCAGCTCCCTCTCACCATCGCCGGGAGCTGAGCTGTTGTTACCCGACGTGGCCGTTGCAGCCAGACTGCTGCTTGCGAAAATATTTGTCGATTTATAACATTTTAATGCTTCACTCTCCAGTTTCTTTAATTTTTTCTCTCTAACCTTCTCCGCGCCACCCTGCTCTTTTCAGTTTTTTTGCCACCACCATCCATATTGTGCATTAACACTCGTCGCTATTTTGCTTCCACAAGGAAGGAACCAATGAAGGCTACTCTGTGCTTTCGTCGTTCCTAGTCTATCAGATTGGCGGTGAAAAGCCAGGCGCATTGCTGCCACCTGTCGGATTGGATGCGAACTGTAGATAATCAGAGGATAGGGGGGATAAAAACAGTGATGCATAATGAATGGCGGCCGCCGGCCGTCCAGGGCACCGGCTGTTCTGTGATCCTCCAGAACCCACAGATTACCAGTCCGCCCCTGCTTGTCTCCATTCCATGTCAGGTAATCTAGGCACATTGTTTGCATCCTGATTAGCGTCTGGCTAATACATGTTAGGTCCAACATAAAACTCTAACCTCCTCTTCTTCCTCTAACTCTTCAGAAACTTGGATCTCCTCCCTTGCGCTCAATCTATGGCTTAAATCGCTGTTTGAATCATTGTTTGAAGGGCTTTGTACGGCGGCCGTAGGTATGTAGCGCTGCCATCGCTGTTCTCGGTGTGACGCATCACTTCCGGGTTCGTCCCCTTTCAGGCTCGAACTTCGGAAACGCGATTATTTTGTCAAATATACAACATACAAATTATTTTATTATTATTATTTTATTGCTTTATTTGTTGCACAATGTTTAATGACTTTAGCCCTGATCCCTGTTCACCCTATTTGTTCTCTCTAATTAATATTAATGTTAATAATAATAATAATAATACATTTTATTTGAATGCGCCTTTTTGGCACTCAAGGTCGCCGTACAATCATTTAAAACATTTAAACATATTAAAAGTGAGAAAATGAAAGTATACTGGACTGTCTCAGAAAATTAGAATACACAATATTCTAATTTTTTGAGACAGTCCTGTGTATATATACAGGACTGTCTCAGGAAATTAGAATACACAATATTCTAATTTCCTGACTGTCTCAGGAAATTAGAATATTAGAACGTTTAAGGAAATTCAAAATACTAAACGAGATATAAGGGCATTTAAAAAGACCAGAACTTAGTGATTATTGTGGATAGGCTCGTCTAAACAGGTGAGTTTTGAGGTGTGATTGAAAAAGGGAGAGGGAATCTGTGTTCCTGAGGTCGGGTGGGAGTGAAATCCCAAGCTGGGAGCCCAGCGTTCAGCCGCTCGGCTTCCATGGTGCTGAGGCGAGCGGGGGGGGGGGACAGATAGATGTATGGAGGAGGAGGATCTAAGGGCACAGGAGGGAGTAGTAACATGAATGAGATCGGACAGGTATGGATGGGTGAGGTTATGGATGGCCTTGAATGTGAGGAGGAGCACTTTGAACTGTATTCAAAAGTGGACCGGGAGCCAGTGAAGCTGTTGGAGGACTGGAGTGATGTGGTGGATGGATGGGGTACGGGCAGGGGTGAAAGTGGCTAGAATTTCTTGCCGGACCTCCCCAACGTGAAGGTCGCCACAGAGCCAGAAATGTTGTTTATTTATTTTCATTTTGGAGGAGGGGGGTCATACCTCCTAAAACTACTGAAATGCAAAGAAAACTGTTTTGGCACAGTCATTTCTATTGCACATAAAAAACTGATTTTCATTCAAAATGGTATTTTTTCAATGATTTGCGAAATAAAAGTTAACAAACACAGCAATAACCCCAACCTCCATCTCCTAATTTTTATTTTCCCTCATTTCCTCACATACTAAATGCCAAATCTCAATTTTAACTAATTAAGAACATAGGATGTATATCAAAATTGAAGTTAATGTAAACATTTACTTTTTTTTTTTAATAATAAAAATAGAAGTAACAGACATTCAGAAAAATAAAGACAAATGACTTATATTATGCAGAGTGAAATGGAATATATTTTGATCGCGCAAGCATTGACTTTTTGAAATCATAAGGAAATGAATAAGTAGCCTAACATGAATGAATATGTCCAAAGTGCACATTGACAGCTAAGATGTTCTGAACCTCCCCATCAGAGCCAGGGTCGGCCCAGGCCAGTTGGGGGCCCTAAGCAAAATAATGCCAAGGGGCCCATATTTTTGACCCACTATTTCATCACAATGTACTGTGAAACCCATACATGCAATCCAACCCATGCGTCCATATTTTGTATATTAATCAGGTTTTGCTGCACTGCATTCCTCAAACTTCTCACCCCAAATAATTGTCAGTACTTAGAGTAGATAGCGCCAAACCTTTTTCTAAAAGAGGAAAAGAACAAAATTAAAGAAGAACTTTTATTTTTTTAAGCTTGTAATCAAGTATCAAAACTGACAAGAGTCAAATAAAGCAAACTGTAGTAAACAAAATAGAATATAAATTAAACAATTGCCAGATTGGGGGCCCCCTAGTGGTCAGGGGCCCTAAGCAGCTGCATAGTCTGCATATAGGCTGGGCCGGCCCTGATCAGAGGAAATAAAACTAAATATGATAAATAAGCCTCCTCAATTCTTTCCTTGCTCTTAAAGATTTGATCCATTTTCTGTTGCATTGTCCTTTTTTTGTCGCATCAACTCAACAAACTTTTTTTTTTTTTTTTGCTGTTCCAGAAAACATGCACATTTCAACCAATCAGAACTATCTCTGCTGATCACATGTCAGCCAATTGAACGGATAAATGAGTCCAGGTGTTTTTCTTTGCTGCGTGCAGTCGCACATTGACGTGACTCATCATCGTCAGACTCAGATAACTGCAGCAGCTGGGGAAACCTCCATGCCGTCCGTGGAATAAAATAAATAATAAGTATCGGTGGAAACGGATTACCCTACACAAGCGCTTTATTATGCTTGTTGTTAACACTTGTGTATGTAAATCTGATGTTGGTAGATTGTTTTCTTCCCGGAGATGAAATGCATGTGTGGCAGCTTAGTATTTTTTTTATTTTTATTTTTTTACATAGCGTTTTGACAGTTGCCGTCATAATTTCAGAATCAAAGCACCGTGTACCACTACAGCATTCCGGCCCTGAATCTTATACAGGAACTGCGTTCCTGCCCTGAATCTTATACCGGAACTGCGTTCCTGACCGTTCTGGCCCACTTTCACCTCTGGGTACGGGTTATGATGCCGGCAGCCGAATTCTGGACCAGTTGGAGTTTATGGAGAGTTGAGTTTTATGAGGTAGGCCGAAGAGGAGAGTTGCAGTAGTCCAGGCGGGAAGTGACAAGGCTGTGAACCAGAATTGCAGCAGAATGTGGGGTGAGGGAAGGGCGGAGGCGATAATGTCCCTAGCAAAAAGTGTACATGCAGGTTATGCAGTTATAGCTTCCCTACCAACGTTGAGACCAAACCTACGCCCTTGAATGATGCGCTGATAATGAGAGCCACAAAAATCTGAATTTTCCAATTTGAAATTTAACTTTCCAATTTGAATTTTAGTTTTGCATACTGAATGTGAAAAAGTCAATTGAACAAATTCATATTATTTACATTGTTTGTCGTGCCATGATGAAAAAAAATACAGTTTCAAATTACGTTAATCAGATTAAGTAATTTAGATTCAATTTCTGATGGCACAAATATCAGACCATAGATTACGCTCAATTCACATACATTAGATTAAGAGGATTATGAAAGAAATGTATCCCTAAATGAATGCTTTTATTGAACGAAATTAAGGAGCCCTTGCAAATGGTAAAAGTGAAAAAAGTGATATGTAGAAATCTCAAAATATTTACAAAAAAAGATAAATAAAATAAAAAATAATATGACAAAATTGAAAGTTTGAAATGGCAGCAACAGGGTTATGCCTTAAAACTGTTCCTCAATCTGTTTGTCCTCGCTCTAAAACACCTTGGCTGTAGAGTGAGTGGAGTGGAGAAGGTCAATGGAAAAAGTAACCCGAAAATACCCCAAAATTAATAGCAAGTATCAGAAAATCTGCGGAGAAGTGAGCTGTGGGAGAGAGAGCAGATCGCCCCCACGGAATTTCTTCCTAAAAGAAGGCATTTTCTAGTTTTATTTCGTTTCCTTTTCTAAATCAACTTCGGCTTCAACTGTTTCGGCAAGCTCGTTAGCGGTGATCAAGTTCAGCCGCGCGCCCGACGCTTGCTTTTTTTCCTGCGGCCATTAGGCGAGCGAGCGAGGCAGTGTGATAACCAGCCAGCGGCGGGATGCAGAAGCAAGGCCTCAAGAAGTACTTCGTCAACATGGACGACTACCTGGCCAGCCTCGGCCTCTACCGCAAGATGGTCGCCAGGGACGCCTCCAGTCTCTTCCGGGCCGTCTCCGAACAGGTCGGGCAATGGCTAACCCTCCCTCAGAGTCGAGGCCTGCTAGTTAACCGAGTTCGTTCGGTTCTCTGCGAGCCAGAGTGCATATGTGCATTTTAAAATATATATATAACGTCTATCAAATTAGAACGTAATCCGTAAGGCTCGTGAAAAAAACAATAAACTAAATCTTGAAATCATTATAAATGTAGCTTGATGGCAGCCGTCGGGCTAACTTCAGGCTAAAGGCCAGCTAGTTAGCAGAATTCGTTCGGTTCTCCTTTTGTTAGCGCGCGTGCTAACGTGCGAGCTAGCCAGCCAGAGAGCAAGTAAATACGTGCATTTTAATAATGTATATAGTTTTAAAATTTGTCACCGTTTAATTAGGGAACCAACAGGTTGCTACCAAACGTTTCCACTGAAATAGTGTCTGTTAAACACATTGGCTGCCATTGACGGCGCGAGAAGTCCATTTGGACTGAGGGGGGCCTAATACCAGTCCTAATGAATTGGACGTCTAGCGGCGTCAATGGCACTCTAATATGAGCACCCGAAGCCCATTTGAATTGGACTGCTATCATTCTCAATGCCAGGTAATGAGGTCGTTTTAGGGTGCCGACAGGTCACTTCTTCCACATTTTTGTGTGATATATTGGTTCTTGGTGGAAGCATATCTTTTTAAAAAGACGTCGCTGTTAAATAAAGGAACCAACATGTTGCTACCAAACGTTTCCACAGGAATAGTGTCTTAACTCATTGGTGTCATTAGCCACGTTTACATGCTGACTTTTATTCATACCGATTCAAATCATTCCGAATGGAAATTTCACATCAGCTGTTTACATGTCACTTCATCTATTCCGATCCAGCGTTTACATGTGTCTGCCTATATTCCTAAAGGACGTTTGACAACTGCCGTCTGACATGCGCAGATTAATCAAAACAAAGCGTCACGTTGCAAAACATGGAGATCGATCGTCAGATCAGCTGCTGTTCTAACTTTTCGAGTGGAAACAAAACTTCAGAATGACACGCCGTTCATTTAAAAAGTTGTGTGGGTGCGCTGTCCGTGTGCTTGGAAGCCATGTTGCATGTGACGTTACTTACGTCACCAAGTGATGTCACCACGTAAGTACGGAGCATGTGCAGAAAGAACGCAACCAGACACCATTCCGCTTCCCTGTTTACATGATATAATTTTACTTCTAATCGGTTTGGGAAAAGGAATATTCCACCCCTGTGAATCGGAATGAAATTCCATTCGGTTTGGGCCCGTTCATTCCGAATGAGGTGTTTATATGGAACACATTTATTCGGTTTGAACAAATATTCCGATTGTAATTGGAATATTTGGCTCCATGTAAACGTGGCAAATGACAGTGATAGGTGTCCAATCTATTTTGACCGGGAGCCACTGTTCAGTCGCTGCCTGTCCTGACCAGACAAATTTGGTCTGTCGCCATCGGTGGCTTTGAAACATGATCACTCAATGCCAGCCTTCCTGGTAAACATGGATTTTATTTCTAGAAATGCCAATAGGTGTCAGTGAATGAGCGAAGGGCTACAAAAAATATAATAAATCACGGAGGAATTGCAAAAAAAAAAAAAAAAATGGCGGAAAACACTCAGGTGACTCGAAGTTCCGCTCTGAGACCCTCAATTTGGCCAACTTTCAAAATTGTCCGAAATGCATGTGTGATACATCATTGGAAAGCTTAAAATCTCAATTTTCTGGGGGAACAATAATTTTGAACAGGAAGGCATTTAAAAAAAAAAAAAAAAAAAATTAAACAGCAAAACCCTAATTGGAGGCGAGAGCACGCGAGAGCAGAATTAAAGCTGCCGGATTTTTGGCGGATTTTATGGGTGAAACATGGTGATATAACGAGTCGCGATGCAGAAATCACAGACAACAAGGAGTGGTTGAGATTTTCTTTTTCATATAGTTACCCTTTTAAATGTTTTCGTTTTTTTTTTTTTTTCTTTTTTTTGGATCAATTATTTATCATCTCACATATTGGGGAAAATGCGACAGTAACAAAAAATACAATTAAGCGATAGTTATGAGGTAGATATCTGTGACTTTTTTTAGACGCCAAATTTTTCATTGTGACGTAATTCGTTTAAAAGTTAAAAATATGCGAGTGAATCATTTTTTAAAGGTTTTTTTATTTTTTATTTTTAAACTAAAATTTAGACATCAATTAATGATTCTAAGCTAAAAATGACATTTTGAATAATAAATATAATTCTTTTTATGGCTAGGTTGAAACAAAAGTGGTTGCGTGACGTCTGTAAACGGGGGTTTTCAGGGTAAAACGGACCAATTAAAAATAGTTCGGAGGCTTAGTGTGCCATGAATCTGCTATGGCAGCATATAGACATATTGTTCTATCAAACACAACAGTTCTTTTGGCTGAAAATACAGCAGTTTATTTTAAAGAGGGGTACAAGAGCAGAAACTGCTTTTTCAGTCTTGTCTGTGTTTTCCGCCATATATATATATATATATATATATATATATATATAAAATATACACACACAATAATATATGGCGGAAAACACTGACTTGACGTTCCGTTCTGAGACTCCCAATTTGGCCAAATTTCAAAATTGCATGTGTGATAAATCATTGGAAAGCTTAAAATCTCTATTTTCTGGAAAAAAAATTGAAGAGGAGGCCATTAAAATAAATAAATAAATAACAGCGAAACCCTAACTGGAGGTGAGACCATGAGAGAACATAATTACAGACACCATGATTTTAACGAGATATTATCGTGCACTTACCTCTTTTTGATCCAAAAACTCCATGTAGCATGTATCACAGAGTGTCAAGACACAGCTTTGAATGGCCACAGCTGGATTTTTGGGGGATTTTATGGGTGAAACATGGAAGTATAACAAGGGTTGTGATGCAGAAATAAAATAAAATGTCACACATTGTGAACATATGCCATGTTCATGCCATGAAAATGGCCATGAACTATGGCCATTTTTGTCGCGTTCTCGTCTTATCAGACGAAAACTGGAATTAATTTCGTCATGTTTTCGTTTCCCAAAACATGTATTTAGCTCATCATCGTCATGAAAAAAAGTTTTCGTTATAGTCATTGTTGACGAAAACAGCACTGCTACAATGAATCAAACGTCAGTTTTTGACTCTGAGATAATAGAGGGGCGCCGTTGAAGTCGGTAGCATCATATACTGAGAAATGCAAGAAAATGTAGGCTGAACTCGGGCTTCCGGTGCAGGCGGACTGTATTCGATATTTTCACCATTTGCGGCAGGCCTCAGTTTGGACATTCCTGATTTAATCAAGGGTGTTTTGAAACAACTCCCTGCTAACTCTCCTTATCAGGCAAATTCGAGTTTGTCACATGCAAGTAACAGCATCTTTTGGTGTGTCTTACAGTTGTATTACTCTCAAAACTACCACCGCACCATACGTCAGGAGTGCGCCGACTTCATGCGAGCCAACGCTTTAGTCTTCGAGCCGGTGAGTTCCGCCGTCGTGGTACCATGTGACCCGCCTCCTCTGATGTGGCCTTTGTTTTCCTTCAAAGTTTGTCGAAGGGTCCTTCGAGAAGTATCTGGAACGCCTCGAGGACCCCAAGGTGAGTGAGCGCTCATCACAAAAAGCATAAAAATGTACAGGCAATAGACGCCTGAGCAGTTGAAACTAGGCCTGAACGATATTGGAAAAAACTATTTCTGCGATTTTTTTGGGTTTTGCGATATATTGCAGTATTGTGATATTAAAAAAAATATACACACATATATATATATATATATATTAGTGCTGTCGAGCGATTAAAATATTTGATTGCAATTAATCGCACAAATGTCAGTTAACTGGGCGATTAATCGCACATTGATCACATCTTTTTATCTATTATAAATGTCCCTTGAATTATTTTAATACTCTTATCAACATAGAAAAGTGGATAGGCTTGCTTTGTGCGTTTGTAATACACGACAGTGCTAGTCTTGTAAGTGGCTCGTCTTAGATAACAGGGAGTAACTATGTATTGTTTATTTTTTGTAAAAATTACAGTACAGTAAGCACAGTGCTTGGGAACAGGAATATTATTTATTGCATACTGTAAGGATTTCCAAAATCATAAGATGTAAATAATTGAGCTGAATAAAAGAAAGGAAAGGTTTGTGAAACATTTTATTTTTAAATTAAGTATAATTTCTGGGGGGCGGGTGGATGTGTCGTATTTGTATCTATTCTAAATATCTAAACGTATGCCACTATCTAGTGTATAACAATGCGGAATGAATTTAATGAAATTCAAGTGATGATATTTTTCAAGTCATACAAGCTGTTATAAATGTTCACACAAGAATTCTTATTGTTTACAAGATTTTTTTAAATACTTAATGTTTAGACTGCATGTGCAATTGTTAAATTGAAAGCTGGTAAATAAATTTAACGAGAAACTGTTCATTTGTATTCCATGCATTGATTCAAATTTTCAAATTATATAACAGTTTGCTTGGGCGAATTTATCGTCATTTATCGTTATCGAGGTAAATCTGCTCAATTTATCGTGATACGTACTTAAAGCCATATCGCCCAGCCCTACCTCCTGTAGCCACTTTTCAGCAAAAGTCCTTTTTTTCGGTAGCTCCGGTGACGTCTCTGTCGTCTGTCTGTCTTTTGACGGGGGTGGGGGAACACGGAAGTAATTGCTCAGTGTGGCCTGCCTCTTCGACATTTTGAGAAGTTATTTTCTCCTGTCCGCCGCAAATACAGTGGTCAGCCATCGGTACGCAAAAGCGTATGGAAGCCGTTGAGGGCCAGCGCGTTTGTCTACGTCCAGTACGCATGCGTGCATGCGGACCACTTATGTGCACCCCTGGATATAGGACTGGACACATGTATAAATTATCGCTCGTAAAATAATATAGAACAAATCCTCTAATCCCATTCATATTTGTGTCGGTTGGCAGAGCGAAAACCGATGATAGCACAATAAATGACAATTATTCTATACATTACATTATTTTGCGGTCGCGGTGTATCAGCTTCACAAAAAAAAATGCAAAACAAACCATTCGGGGTTTCTGTTGCCGCCGGACGGTGTTTCGTCAGTGTGATTGATCCTTTCATTAGGCTGCATTGGCTTTCGTTTGGGCTCAAATTGATAACCCAAAACACCAAAGAAAGGTTCATAACTCCTCGTCACCATTAGAAGAATGTTCGTTACGTCGGATTCGTCGCTGCAACTAGAAACAAAATTGTCCGCCATCATCGCCGCCATTCAGTACTAAGCACTGAGCCGGTTGTTTCCTTATAGACCCTACCCACCGACGTCACAAAATCACGTGATCGCTGTATTGTTCCGCCCCATTGTCCGTCATTTTGTGTCTGTATTATCAATGGTCTCAATTGATCGAGCAATTTATAATTCATTTCATGGAAGACCCGGTGCTTTCGGATGCCGTAAACTCACTGGATGCGTTGCATAAAAGGCGTTATGTGGAAAAGCTTCAGTTTATCCATTCGCCAGATCCATATTTGATGCCTAAATCGATGTTTTTCGACCCGCTGTCTTGGCAGTCTTTGCCTGACATCTGCTAGCTACCCTGATATTTACAACTATCTTGTCCACACAAAATCAGCCTATTCTCACGGAAGTTTGAAAAACTTTAAGAGCTTGGAGGCTTATAAATACTTCGTTGCTGGTTGGGTGAAACAGGTCCTCGTCCACGAAAATTCGGCAGGAATCTTATCTTGTGCTTGGAAAGGTGAGTTACGAAATTTTCAATTCAAAATCTTTTTTTCTTGCTAACATCCACTGTCAAGTCTAATGTATTTCATGTCATTTGTCAATGGAGCTAGGGCTTTTAATGTTTATATAGTTTAGCGATAGCACTCTCACTACATACATACATGTATGTTGTCGGCGATTAGCCTAGCAATGATCTTAATTGTGGTTGTCAGCCCAAAACCCTCTAAATATATATTAAATGCATCTTACCAGATATAAAATGACTACTACATAATCTGTGGTAATCGTTTGGAGCCCAGTTTTCTCGTCGAATTGCAGCAGCCCATCTCGCTGTCCTCGCCGGGTCTCTCGGAATCGGGTAGAACTTCAAGTCTCTCCGTCTATCTTCTCTGTTATTGCAACCGACCGCCACACACGCCTTCACCATTTTGATTATTAATGTTAACGAGCAGAAAAACACGCCGTAAATAGGAGGAATGTACGTAGCCGTAACAGGTAAACACATGTGTTGACGGACAATTGGGCGGCACCAGTCAGGAGGGCGGAGTTGTGACGTCACGTGGGTAGGGTCTATAGTGACGTCACGCACACAATATGCTAGATTTCCGGCGTCTCGGGGGCGGGTCGTTTTAGCTTGACAATCGACCTAATTTCTATCATTTTCTTGGTGTTGCGATGTGTGTAATTACACGAACTGGCATGATATGAATTCAAAAGGCATGCGTTTATGGATAAATGATGGAATATTAGCATTTCCCCAGGTGTTGTCATACCCTTTAAGAAAACTCGTTTTCAGTGCCCAAAATGTACATGTGGATGATGGGCCAAATTGTTTTTTGTCAAATACCCTGCTATGTGTAGACATGGTCTAAGCTTGACATGTCACGTGCCTGTGTTGCAGGAGACTGTGGGTCAGGTGGAGATCAAAGCTCTGTCTGAGCTCTACAGGTGACGTCCGTCGATCGACATGGAGCCTGGCCACTGGGACTAGAGTGGAACCATCTTTTTGGATGTTTGTGTGCAGGCGTCGCTTCGTGATTTATCGCTACCCCGGGAAGGCCGCCACCGTCATCTCTGAGAGCGATGACTTTGGCGACGAGGTGAGCCGGTCGGCCGGAGCATGCTCCCTGAAAGCAGTCACCTTAGTATAACGGCGGGCGGGGCGGGCATGTCGCCTAGGTCACACTGTCCTGCTCCATCAACTGTCACTATGACATCGTGTACCCCAGAAGTTACCCGGCCTCCGCTGCCCTCTGCCAGGGTGAGTTCAAAGGTCCTTTTGACCCAGAGGGGGTTGGCGCCGAAGCGTCGCGTTTTAGTCCTGTAGACGTCCGATCAAAGGCCCTCCAATCCTCTAAGACGCTGTTGACGAGGATGCCGTCCTTTGTAACGGATTGTCCTTGCCCGTAGCCTTAGTGTACGAGCTTCTGTACACAAAGGTGTTCGGTTTCGAGGAGGCGGAGCTCTCTCAGGCCACGGAGGCGTTCAAGGCAGGAGGTCGTCGCTATAGAAACAGCCTGTCCGTCTGCAGCGACGCGGACGCCGCCGACGACAGGGGACACGCTACCTCCTGCAGGGAAGAAGCGGAGTCGGGCGAGGAGAAGCCGCGAGTGTCCGCGGAAGATGTTAAGGTGACAAAGATTATATATACTCGAAGAGCCAAGTATCAGTAAAAGCATTTTAAAATGGCGTGGCGAAGTATCGCTCTGCCATGGGTCACTTCCTGTATCTTTTGGGGCATTCCGGGCTCTATTCCTGTTGATGTTGAGTCACTTCTTTTCAGGTTTTTCGGGGTCACTTCCTGTAGATTTTGAATCATATCCTGTTGGAATTGGGGCATTTCGGGGTCGGTCATTTAATTTCTCCTTGTAAATATGGCGAAAAACACTCAGGTGACTTTAAGTTCCGCTCTGAGACGCCCTATAGACCCTACCCACCGACATCACAAAATCACGTGCTCGCTGTATGGTTCCGCCCCCTTGTCCGTCATTTTGTGTCTGTATTATCAATGGTCTCAATTGATCCAGCAATTTATAATGCATTTCATGGAAGACCCGGTGCTTTCGGATGCCGTAAACTCACTTGATGCGTTGCATAAAAGGCGTTATGTGGAAAAGCTTCAGTTTATCCATTCGCCAGATCCATATTTGATGCCTAAATCGATGTTTTTTCGACCCGCTGTATCCGCCGTATTTGCCTGACATCTGCTAGCTAGCCTGATATGTACAACTATCTTGTCCACACAAAATCAGCCTATTCTCACGAAAGTTTGAAAAACTTTAAGAACTTGGAGGCTTATAAATACTTCGTTGCTGGTTGGGTGAAACAGGTCCTCGTCCACGAAAATTCGGCAGGAATCTATCTTGCGCTTGGAAAGGTGAGTTACGAAATTTTCAATTCAAAATCTTTTGTTATTGCTAAAATCCACTGTCAAGTCTAATGTATTTCATGTCGTTTGTCAATGGAGTTGGGGCTTTTAATGTTTATATGGTTTAGCGATAGCACTCTCACTACATACATACGTGTATGTTGTCGGCGATTAGCCTAGCAATGATCTTAATTGTGGTTGTCAGCCCCAAACCCTCTAAATATATATTAAATGCATCTTCCCAGATATAAAATGACTACTACATAATCTGTGGTAATCGTTTGGAGCCCAGTTTTCTCGTTGAATTGCAGCAGCCCATCTCGCTCTCTTCTCTCCGGGTCTCTCGGAATCCGGTAGAACTTCAAGTCTCTCCGTCTTCTCCGTCTATCTTCTCTGTTATTGCAACCGACCGCCACACACGCCTTCACCATTTTGATTATTAATGTTAACGAGCAGAAAAACACGTCGTAAATAGGAGGAATGTACGTAGCCGTAACAGGTAAACATGATGTGTTGACGGACAATTGGGCGGCACCAGTCAGGAGGAAGGAGTTGTGACGTCACGTGGGTAGGGTCTATTTGGCCAAATTTCAAACTTTTCCGATATGCATGTGTGATACATCATTGGAAAGCGTAAAATCTCAATTTTCTGGGGTAAGAAAAATTTTGAACAGGAGAGCAAATATTTTTTAAAACTGCAAAGCCCTATCTGGAGGCGAGAGCGCGCGAGAGCAGAATTAGACGCCATGTCTTTAACGAGATCGCTTACCTACCTTGTTTCGATCCAAAAAGTCCATGTAGCATGTATCACTCAGTGTCAAGACACAGCTGTGAATGGCCGCAGCTGGATTTTTGGGGGGATTTTACGGGTGAAACATGGTCATATAGCAAGGGTCACGATGCAGAAATCGCGGACATCAAGAAAAGGTAGATTTTCTTTTTCATATATTTACCCTTTTAAACGTTTTTCCCAATTGTTTGGATCGATTATTTACAATCTAACATCGGAGTAAATGCGACTGTAACAAAAAATACAATTAAGCCATAGTTATGAGTAGAGGTGTGCAAAATTTCCGATTCATAGATTATTCGCGATTCGGCCGTGGGAGATTCGAGAACGATTCACAAACATCCAAATTCCGATTATTGAAATATGCCAAGTAAAGCGGAAGTACACAACACCCAGCGCGCCGCGCGGTCTTTGGGACGGAACGGAGTGAGAGTAGCTAAACATCATGTTTCCCATTACCCGGCCCCTCGGGTAATGCCAATGCTCAACTCACGGCTCTAGCTCAACTCATGCCACGAGATAAAAAAACACAACAACATACCTGACTGCTGCTACAAAGTACATCCACATAATGTTACGGTAGATATCATTTATATAGGACTAGATGCGTGCGTTGGTAAACGGCCGCCATCTTAAAGCAGTACACTTCCCTGCAAGGCTGTTGTAGTGAACCTTCCAAGCAAACCTAATTAACTTTTTATCTAAAATACTCCTAAATCGGTAAAATATTGAATTGAATCCATCTTTAAAATAGTTTTAAAACTTTCACATGTCGAAAGTAGACAAAAGGGAAATTATGGATTAACAGGAGCAATTTTAACAACTTTAACGGTTGATTCACAACATTAAATTAATTGAATGTAGTTTAAAGCTGCTGATACAGAATGGGGACTGGAGTTTTTTATTTATTGTTATTTTTGCATATTTGTTTACTGCTATATGTTAACTTGATACTGAAATAGTAGTTTGGTTTAGCCTGAGAGTATTTTTGAACAATTTTGGAACTAATGTACAAAACATTTTAAAAAAAAAAAAAAAAAAGAGGGGGGTGCATCAATAATCGTTTTAGAATCGAATCGTTAGGTGCCCAAAGATTCCCAGCTCTAGTTATGAGGTAGATATCCGTGGCTTTTTTTACAATTTTTTTTCATTGTGACGTAATTAGTTTAAAAGTTATGCGAGTGAATAATTTTGTAAAAAAAAAAATTTTACGAAATATTAGACATCAATTAATGATTCTAAGCTAAAAATGACATTTTGAATAATAAATGGCGGAAAACACAGACAAGCCTGAAAAAGCAGTTTCTGCTCTTGCACTCCTCTTTAAAAAAAACTGCAGTATTTTAAACCAAAACAACTGTTGTTTGATAGAACAATGTCTATATGCTGCCATAGCAGATTCATGGCGCATTAAGCCCCCAAACTATTTTTAATTTGCCCATTTTACCCTGAAAATCCCCGTTTACAGACGTCGAGCAACCGCTTTTGTTTCAACCCAGCCATAAAACGAAGGTAATTATATTTATCATTCAAAATGTCTGTCATTTTTAGCTTAGAATCATTGATTAATGTCTAATATTTCGTTTAAAAAAAAAAAAAACGACTTTAAAAATTCACTCGCATATTTTACTTTTAAACAAATGACGTCACAATGAAAGAAAATGGTGTCTGTTAAAACATCACGGATATTTACCTCATAACTATCACTTAATTGTATTTTTTTTTTGTTTGTCGGATTTTTTCCGATGCTAGATGATAAATAATCGATCCAAACATAGAAAAATTAGTGGGGAAAAAAATGTTTAAAAAGGTAAATATATTAGGGGTGCACGATATCCATTTTTTGAAACCGATATTGATAACTTCCTGCTCCTCGAAGCCGATATCGATAACCAATAATATATATATTTTTTTTTTTTTTTTTTTATGTATAACCTGAGTTTTTGAACACCTGGAGGTTTAAAAAAACAAAAACAAAAAAAACTAGTGGTGGATTCAACATAGATTTGCCTTTGATCTCACCAGATTTTTCATAATGACATGAACAAACCAGTGCGTTTCACTTCTGCACTGCCCGACAGCCAGCTAAAAATGAATGCACTTCCATAAACCACAAGGCTTGGTCTTTTCTTGCTTTTATGGGAAGACACTCGTCTTAACAATGTGAAAGTACAACAGAAAGACACATATTCAATAATCAATACACAACAAACTGCACAATACACTTATATTATTATTATTATTATATACACAACTATTATATGTATAGCATAGCACACTAGCTTGAGCTACTAAAGCATTGTCTGGCTTCTATAACACAACTTAAGTTCTGCACATATGACCCTTCACCACAGAAGTAAACATATGGTGCACATCCATATGTTATAGTAAACATAAAACATAAAAAAAAAATGCAACGAATTATTCTGACCAGCAGGTGGGAGCAATGCCCCACAAATGATCAACTGCTTTCCTATACTAGTGTGTAAAGTCACTGTAAATTGTAAAGCCAGCACAATACATATTATCAGTCCTATTAATAATGGTATTGGATTTATCGGAATGATGTCATAATTCCTATTATCGGACCAATAATTATCGTGCACCAGTAAAATATATGAAAAAAATCTCGACCACTCCTTGATGTCTGCGATTTCTGCATCGCGACCCTTGTTATATGACCATGTTTCAACCATTAAATCCCCCAAAAATCCAGCTGTGGCCATTCACAGCTGTGTCTTGACACTCAGTGATACATGCTACATGGAGTTTTTGGATCGAAACAAGGCAAGTACGCGATAATATCTCGTTAAAGTCGTGGCGTCTGTAATTCTGCTCTCGCGTGCTCTCACCTCCAGATAGGGTTCTGCTTTTTAGAATTTTTTTTTTTTTTTTTTAATTGCCTCCCGTTTAAAATGTTTCTTCCCCCAGGAAATTGAGATTTTAAGATTTCCAATGATGTATCACACATGCATATCGGACAATTTTGAAAGTTGTTAAATTGGAGGTCTCAGAGAGGAACAAAAGTCACCTGAGTGTTTTCCGCCAAATATAATTGACTACCTTCGTTTTAGGGCTGGGTTGAAACAAAAGCGGTTGCGCGACGTCTGTAAACGGGGGTTTCCAGGGTAAAACAGACACATTAAAAATAGTTCAGGGGCTTACTGAGCCACGAATCTGCTATGGCAGCATATAGACATATTGTTCTATCAAACACAACGGTTCTTTTGGATTAAAATACAGCAGTTTCTTTTCAAGAGGAGTGCAAGAGCAGAAACTGCTTTTTCAGTCTAGTCTGTTTTCCACCATATACAAGGATTTTTTTTTTTTTCTCCACTTTTTTGAGGAACTTTTAGCCAAACATTTATTGACCTAGATTTCTTGAATTTAAGGATGTGTAAATTATGTGTTAAGGACAAAGACATTGCAGGACGAGATACATTTTTAAATGAACCCCTGGCTACCATTTAAACTAGGAAGGGACGTCTATCACCAGCCGTCAATGGCAGCCAACGAGTTCAGAAGGCAATAACTTTTCACCCCACTGTGTTTCCGCTCGTTGACCTGGCTTGACCTTTGCCGCCTGCTCAGCCGCCGTCCGAAGCTCCGCCCCCGAGCAGGCTGTCTCTTCCGTATAAGGTGATGAAGTCGCTGGACGGGGACGTGTACCGAAATGTGGAGTTTGACGTCTGGCAGGACACCTGCAAAGGTAGGCCGCAAACGCCCGACGGCGACCACGACTTGCCGCTGATGCGCGACGATGTCGTTTCACTCAGAAATGCAGAAGACGGACTACATGGTGTTCGCCGGCCGGCAGTACTTCCTGGGTGACAAATGTCAGGTGAGGGAGGGGGTATAATGTGAATATCATTGCTAGTTGCTTTGCGTTCGCCCTAGAACGGAGGTTTTTGAAGAATGATTTGTTCAAATCATAAATGTCAGGATATTGCCGCGCACCAGGCTGTTATTTTTCTTGTGGCAGAAACACACAGTCCCACTAAAATTTGCCAAAAACATTTATTTCCGATGAGTAAAATTTTCCCGTTAATTTCCAATTTAACTTGAAGTTATCGTAATTTTCGTACTATAAGCCGCCACCCACCAAATTTGACATGGAAACAGGATTTGTTCGTCGATAAGCCACAGCTGTCCTTTGTATTATGGGATATTTACACCAAAAGATATTAACCAGTAACTGACAGAGACATAAGACCACATGAACCACCATGAAGCTTTGAACCAATTGGCTGAAAAGCTTAATTCAAAAAGTTTCATTTGGCCATCACTCCTCCCTTGGGGGAGACAGTCAACCTCTGCTGCCACCTGCTATCAACACTTGTCGTGCAACATGCCTCCTAGCATGCATTGCAGTGCTAAAAATTTAATCAACAATTAAAATTTGTATTCTGTGCAAATTATGGCTTCAGTTTAGGGCTGCAGCTATCGATTATTTTAGTAGTCGATTAATCGATGTGCTAGTTCGATTAATCGAGTCGGATAAGGAACGTAAAAAATTAAAATACCTGAGCTGAGCCTCAAACGCTATAAAAAAACAAAAAAATCAGGATCTATGTACAACAAAAGAACATTTGGCTAACTTACATAGCAAAAGGCCGCTAGCTGAAATGCTATAAAACGTTTTTTTTTTTTTTTTTTTAACACAATGCTCTTAACAAATGGTTCAGACACATATTCCCACAAAAAAAAACTGCAAAATATACTTATAAACTACTTTACGAATGCATTAAAAAACATTAGCTCAAACAAAAACTTATGTTGGTCTTAACAAGAAGCAGCTGGATTTGGTCACGTGAAATGAGGCAGACTAGAGGGCAGTGTATCCACCCAAATCAATGAAACTAAATCCAAACACTTTCAAAACCATTACAACACCACTTTAATTAAACGAATACTCGAAGCAGCAAAATTTAATTAGAATATTTTTTTCTAATCGAATACTCGAGTTAATCGATTAATCGTTGCAGCACTACTTCAGTTACTGTTCCAGTTGTTTCATTAATTGCTAGTTATGGTATTTGGTAGCGCTTTAATTGACCGTGACGTAGGGCTGGGCGATATGGTCTTAAGCACGCATCACGATAAATTGAGCAGATTTACCTCGATAACGATAAATGACGATAAATTCACCCAAGCAGACTGTTATATAATTTGAAAATCTGAATCAATGAAAGAAAATACAGATGAACCGTTTCTTGTTGATTTATTTACCAGCTTTCAATTTAATATATTTAACAATTGTACATGCAGTCTAAACATTAAGTATACAAATATTTATTGTAAACAATAAGAATTCAAGTATCAACATTTAAAACAGCTTGTATGGCTTGAACAATGTACATTGTCAAAATCAATATGCCTGTGCAAACATGTCATTGTAACATAAATTACTTACAGCTTGAACAGTACACTTCAAAAAGACAACTTACTGTTAATGGCTGCTGTGACATAATTACTCAACACAAGTGTTTACTGCAAGGTTTCAGGTTTTTTTTTTCCCCAGTGCATTTTTTTAATACATACACACACATTAAAGCTGCATTGATCTAATGACACAGAATTAAGCACATACAGAAAAATAGCTGGGGCCATTAAACTCTATTTTATAATTTTCACTGTTAGATTGTACTTTATGCTGAATGCTTTACCATCACAAAAGCTATCAGAGAAATCACACACAGACAAGCGATACACAATAACGTGATAAACTAATGCTGCATTCCAGAGAAGTGGGAAGTCGGATTTATCCCACTCGGATGGTACCAGTTCCGATCTCAAAACGTTCCAAGCAAATGTAAACAACAAAGATCATCGCGACGAGGTGTTTTTTTATTTTGGCCATCCAAATACATTTTGACCTCCAGCGAACCTGCCTTCCTATAAGCGATCAAATAGTAGAGGAAAAATGGCGGCTGCGTTATAGCCCACACTGTAAACTGCCTTTTTTTAGTTACATCCTTTGCTGATCGTCAATATAAAAACATAGCACAACAAAGATAATTCACTGTATGAGAAAAAAATACATGGCGTCTCAAATAAACTTGAGTTACTTCATTATTGTGTTATCATTCAATACGTTTTCATGAGCGCCTATTTGTCCAGTGCCGTCAGATTGAAACAACTTGGAAGTCGGGGTAGTTATTTTTTCTCCGACTTCGCGACTTGGGCCTACCAGTTCCAGTGGCGTTCCAATGATATTTTCCAACTCGGAGGTCGGAAAAGTCCGACATCCCACTATTCTGGAACGCAGCATAATTGCTAGATGCAGTCAGAGACCAATCCACTCATTAAGTTCAGCTGTTTCAACTAGTTTAGAGCCGCTATCCAACTCCATCACGTTCATTTGTAGCGTTAACTGCTAGCGTTAGCCACTAGCGTTAGCCTGTGGCTTGGCTACCAGTAGAAAGCATTGAAAGCATCTTCTTTGGAAATCGTGACAACAAGGGAGGACAACGGGTGAAAGTCCGTCTGGGTGCCGCCAAGAGTATTTAATGTCGGGTGAAAGTTTGGCGAACCTCCATTAAGCAACACTCCATCACGTTTGCTTGTAGCGTTAGCCGCTAGCGTTAGCATACCGGGCTCGTTTGATTGGCTTCCTGATAACTACGTGATTCCATACGTAAGCACACTGTCTGGTTTCTTAAAGGGGAATGAACATAGCTGAACAACACAGAGTTAAAGCGGGATGAAAAGACTAAATTTTTTTGTTTTATTAAATTACCGAATTTACCGTCATGGTCAAAATGACGTCGGTCATCGTAAAGAATTTCGGTACCGGTAAATTTTCGGTTTACCGCCCTGCTCTACCGTGGCGCCATAAGACCGTCATAATTATGACACTGCCATGAGCATTAACCAATGCTGATGACTGATATCATTTTGTGTGATCCGGCAAATGAGCTCACTTTTGAATGGAAGTAAAAGATCCGAGCTGGACATAAATTGAGTTAGTGACATAATTTGCTGGATGACACTTAATGACATCTGTCATAAGCATTTATTAATGCCAAAGATGGTGTCATGTCATACTTATTAATAACGGTCTTATGGCGCCACTGTCAAGTAGTGTTACCAAATAACATAACTAGAAATTAATGAAAACTGGAAGAGTAACTGAAGAAATAATTAGCACAGTACATGAATTTTATTTACATCTATAGCGCTGCATTGCATGCTAGGAGGCATGTTAGACGACAAAGATGTTGACAGCAGGTGGCAGCAGAGGTTGACTGTCTCCCCTCAAGTAGCAGTCATGGCCAAATGAAACTGAAGCAATGAAGCTTCATGGTGTTTCATTTGATCTTATGGCGCAGCTGTCAAATAGATTTACCTATTAGCAGCCTACAGTCCAAAAATTACGGTAATTGAAAAAAGTGACATTTGTCCAGTTAATCGTCCGATTGATAATAAAAATAAGTTAGTTGCAGCCCTGGTGTTAAGCCCGCAATGGTTCATGGGTCGTTGTGGCAACCATGACTAAGTGGTGGTTGTCGTTATGTTCTGGTGTTTTCTGTTGAAGTTGGACTAGTACGAGTTAAAAATGATGAAGTGCTGTTTGTGCCCTTGACATACAGGTGCGACTGGAGCCCAAAGGGAAGTACTTCAACGCTTTCATCCAGGAAGTGGGAATGCATTCAGCCGCTGTCACAGTCTTCATCGAAGAGCTGGGAGAGAAGTATTTGCAAATGCTGTTTGTTTTCCCTCCCCTGCCCTTGACGCTGGGGCTGCCCCATAGCCTTCTTTTTAGCATTAACCAATGCTAACGTTCATGGATGTGCCAAGAACTTGTATTTTTTGACAAAAAAATAATTTAAATGCTACTTACCTTACATTTGGTTCCATTCATACTTATTGATTTTAAGGCTGCAGCTATCGATTATTTTAGTAGTTGATTAATCGACGAACTAGTTAGTTCGAATAATCGAGTAACCGGAAAAGGAACATGAAAAATTAAAATACCTGAGCTGAGCCTCAAACGGTATTAAGAATAAATAAATAAATGAGGATCTATGTACAACAAAAGAACAAATGGCTAACTTACATGGCAAAAGTCCGCTAGCTTAAATGCTATAAAATGCTAACGTTTTTTTACCCCAATGCTCTTAACAAATTGTTGACTCATATTCCCCACAAAAAAACGGCTAAATATATACATATAAACTAAATTACAAATGCATTAAAAAAAACATTAGCCCAAAGAAAAATGGCTTACGTTGGTCTTAACAGGGAGCAGTTGGATTCAGCCATGTGAAATGAGGCAGACCAGAGGGCAATGTATCAACCCTAATCAATAAACTAAATGTAAACACTTTCAAAAGAAAACAGTACGCCACTTTAATTAAATGAATGCTCGAGGCAACAAAATTTGAATATTTTCTAATCTAATACGCGAGTTAATTGATTAATCGTTGCAGCACTAATTGATTTTCAAGATTTTTTTTTTTTTTTAATTCATTTGAAATCAACCTGAGCAGTTAATGGCGGCAACCCCAGTGGATGGACAGCAGCCAAAGAGGGGAAAGTCACAAAGAAAGTAAGCCACTCGTTTTGTCCGTCAGACACTGCGTCCCTCTGACGGACGTCAAGGCCGTCAACCCGGTTCCGGCGTGGAACGTGTCGGCCGTGCCCCGCAAAGGCGACCCGGGTACGTTCTCCACCCCCCGGTCTTCCGATCGTCCTCTGACCGCCTCCCCTTTGGCCACCAGACGGGGAGCCGCGAGCTAACCAAAGGCGCCACCGCTACTTCCGCAAGACCCGCGGGGCGGCGGCCAAGGGGCCGGAGCCGGCCCCGCCTCCTCCTTACGGAAGCCCCGCCCCTTCGCCGCTCCCGCCCCGCTTCCAGCCCGCCGGCCGCCCCCCGACCACCGCGCCCTACGAGCACTACCAGCACAATAAAGCCGCCCGATATGGCGCCACCAGGTGTGTAAGCAAACGCACGCAAATCCTCCAACTGCCACTAATGTATTTTTTTTTGCCTTGGCCCGTTCGGTCAGAAGCTCCGCACGCTTGGTCAACCGTCACCTGATGGGTCCTCAGCTGTCTTATTACCCTGCCGGCAGACGCTACTACGACTACGACGGCTTGGCCTTCAGGTCTCGGTGAGGCGGGGCTCTCAAACGTTTTTCTGTTTAAAAACTATTTGAGGTACAGCGGTCACACGGCTATTCCAAAGTTGACACTTTTAAGGCCTTATAGGGCAAAGGACTATTTCAAGATTTTTTTTTTTTTTAACTAGAAAATGGAATTTCTGGGAAAATTGTAATGGTTATGGTAGTTTTGCTGTCATAGTTGGTATATCGAGTCTCTTCTGATTGGGGACATTTCAGGGTCACTTCCTTTTATATGAGCCCTACCTGTTGATTAAGGGGCGCTTCGGGGGTCACTTCCTATTGATCTGGTGCCATTTTGGGGTCACTTTCTATTGATTTTGGGATATTTTAGGGGTTATGTTCTCTTTTGGGGACATTTTGGGGTCACTTTCTGTTGCTATCTGGTAGTGCTGAAAAGATTAATCGATTAACTCGAGCATTCGATTAGAAAAAAAATATTCGAATTAAATGTTGTTGCTTTGATTATTCGTTTAATTAAAGTGGCGTTGGAATGGTTCATTTTGAAAGTATTTACAATTCGTTTTATTGATTAAGGTGGATACACTGCCCTCCAGTCTGCCTCATTTCACATGGCTTAATCCAACTGCTCCCTGTTAAGACAACGTATGACCAGCTATGTTTTTGTTTGAGCTAATGTTTTTTTAATGCATTCGTAAATTAGTTTATATATATATTTAGCCGTTTTTTGGTGGGAATATGTGTCTGAACCATTTGTTAAGAGCATTGTTAAAGTAAAAATAAAAAAACATTAGCATTTTATAACATTTAAGCTAGCTGACTTTTGCCATGTAAGTTAGCCAATTGTTTTTGTTGTACATAGATCCTTGGTTATTTATTTTTTTGAATACCGTTTGACGCTCAACTCAGGTATTTTTATTTTCCACGTTCCTCATCCGATTACTCAATTATTCGAACTAACTAGTTCATTGATTAATCGACTACTAAAATAATCAACAGCTGCAGCCCTACTATCTGGTAACTTTCTGTTGATTTAGGGTCACTTTCTGTTTACATTGTGTCACTTCCCGTTGATTTGGTCATTTCGGGTTCACCTATTTATTTTTGGGTATTTAGGGGTCCTGTTTTGGGGGCATTGTGGTGTCACTTTCTGTAATCGGGTCACTTCCAGTTGATTATGGGGTGTTTCTGGGTCACTTCTTATCAATCTGGTGTAATTTCAGGGTCACTTCATATTGCTCTACTGTCATTTTGGGGCCACTTCCTATTGATTTTGGGAGATTTTAGGGGTTATGTGCTGTTTTGGGGGCATTTTGGTGTCACTTTCTATTGCTATCGGCTCAGTTCTTGTTGATTTGGGGATATTCAGGGGGTCACCTGTTTATTTGGGGTCTTTTCCTGTTTACATTGTCACTTCCTGTTGATGGTGGATCATTGTTGGGTCACTTCCTATAGATCTGGTGCCATTTCGGGTTTTGAGTCACTTGGGTTGGAAATCAATGGCATTGAACGCAAGTTTTTGTGCCAATGAAATGAATAGAGAATTTTGACCATTGGTATTGAACGGGTCTGTTTTGGGCAAATATTGGCCAAACTACACGACTGTTCAAAGTTTGGGGTCTAACCGATGCCAAACTTTTGACCCGTAGTGTATCTTATGGGATTTTTCATTGTATACACTATGGTTCAAAAGTTTGGGGTCACTCGGACCCCAAACTTTTGAACGGTAGTTTGTTTTTGGCAAAAACTACATAACCTTTGTGCCCCTAAACGTCCTGAATTTTTTTGATGTGTAAATGATGACTTGGACAAAAACTGTAAGACAAGTAGTGTTTTGAAAAACTCGCATTTTGGGGTGAACGTTTTTTTTTTTTTAAATTTTTAAAAAACATTCTTTGCGTTTAAAATGAAAGTGAGCCTGTGAGAATTCCGGTTTTGGTGTCTCAACGTTGTCTGTAAGTCAAACAGTTTTGGCTGGGTCGCCGAACAAATTGCCTACAAAATCAATTACCGTATTGGCCCGAATATAAGACGGTGTTTTTTGCATTGAAATAAGACTGAAAAAGAGGGGGTCGTCTTGTATTTGCGGTCTAGACATTATACTTATTCATGACGCTAGATGGCGCCAGATATCATTGAAGCGATGTTCTGTCATGACCAGTGTTGGGAGTAACGCCGTTATAAATAAAGCCGTTACGTAACAGCGTTATTTTTTCAGTAACGGGGTAATCTTACTAATTACTTTTTCCGCCGTTACAACGCCGTTACTGTTACTGACAGTCAAAAGCGGTGCGTTACTTACTCTGAATAAATTGAAGAAACTACCAACCGTGTCGAGTCGACTCTGCTCTGTTGATTTGTCATCCAAGACTTGGGGTGCGTTCAGGTTGGAGAATAGCGCACGTACTTCTGACTCCAAGCTGTTTGTCCCTGCTCATCCAATTAGACAATGCTTTCCAAAGTTTGGTAACGTTTCTGTGTTTGCTACACCTAATGCTAGCCTCGTTCCCATCTCCCACTGTCAGCCAGTAATAATTCTTCTTCCATCTTGAGGACGGTAAGCGCTTTGAAGGTGATGTGAATTGTCGGGAAACGAGCCTACCTAAATGCAGCCCCTCGAGAGATGCGATGGAAGTGATTGTGATTGGCTGAGGGTTAGTCATGTGTCGTAGTAAGCCAATCAGAGCCGGTGATTTCGCAAGCAAACCGGAACAGCGCGTGCGGCAAACACACACGCAAAATAGATGCACAGGGTCGGGATGGCAGAGCATTCAGAAGAAAAATAGTCCTTTAAGAGGTGGAGATATAGACAGTATTTCAAGTTTGTCGAAATTAAAGGAAAGGACCTGCACGTAATGTGTAATTTATGTCCCGGGGGCAAAGCTTTTGTCGACATCTGTGGTAAGCAATTCAAATCTGCTGAAGCACCTAACAAGTTAACTACCTGTCTGTTTTTCTCTATTCCACTGACTCGAATACTGCTCAAAAAATTTCAAATTCTTTGACATAAAACAAGTTCTTTTTAAAGTAACAGAAATAGTTACTTTCCCTGGTAACTAGTTACTTTTACTATAGAGTAATTCAGTTACTAACTCAATTACTTTTTGGAAGAAGTAGTGAGTAATGGAACTACTTTTTTAAAGTAACGTGCCCAACACTGGTCATGACAGATCTCAGCTACTCTCAAATTTAACCAGTTTGCATTATTTTATTGCTGTTTTTCCTTATGCAGATTTGTTTCAAGACTACAGTTAGACTTCACTTTGATGGTTAATGCAGTTATTGCAATTTTGTTGTTTTATCACAATAGATTGGTTTAAATTTCAAAAACCAGAAGCCATTTCTTTACGAATATATTTAAATGTTCAGATCTTACGATTTGAATGAGGCAAAATAACATGCTTTTTCTCTCAAATATTTTGTTATGTTTCAGGTGTACTGTAATTTTCTGTATAAAAATTTGGTGTTCAAAAAGTCGTCACCCACCCCCCCAATACAATACAGTGCCAATACAGTATTATTACAAAATCAATTATTATTACAATGTTAACAAAGCGGTGGGTTGGGGCGGAGTCTAAAAGCCCGCGTCCTCCATTTTGATTTCAGTCGCAGTCGGCGCCACTTGGCGGCGACGCTCACCAATCAATGCCACTACTTTGGCCCGGACCCGACCGGCCCTGCGGAGATGGACGCCGGCTCCATGGCGTACTACCGCATGGGTGACGATGACCGCCACATGTTTGCCACACTAGCGGTACGTACGTCTGTCTCTCGCCGCCCGCCTGTGTCTTTGACCCGGGCGGGTCATGCCACAGGCTCCGTCGGTGCCGCATTCTCCTGGTGCCCCTCCCCCAAACTCCTCCTATCGGGCGCAGAGAGGCCCAGGGGTTCCCCCTCCGACCCCGCCGGCGGGTGGCGCCCTTGGATGTTCATCAGAGGAGGAGCATGAAGACGCGGTCTTAGAGCACGGTGAGATTCTGTTGGCAATTTTTTTTTTTCTTTTGCACTGACGAGTGTGCATGCACGTGTCAGATTTCAGAGAGGACTTCTACGACACCCAGGGCGAGTCGCGTCATCACGCCGCGCCACGTGGACGGATACTCGGAGTTTCGGATGCTGGCGTCTACTCGAGCGACGCCTCGGCGAACCCTGCTGGACAGGTAAGGCACATTGCTCTGGCGTCTTTTTGGAAAGCGATGACTTGACGGTCATGCGACAGGACCAGGAGGAGGAGGAGGAGGAGGGTGGTGTGGCCGAGTCGCCACCGAGAGCTGACGGGATTTATGACTACACGCAACAGGTGAATTTTTTTTTTTGTTAATTTGGGGGCTTTTCAATGTCACTGGTAGTTCACACGGGTCTTTGTAGTCCACGAAGATGCTTGGATTTTATGGTCGTGTTTTTAAGGTTTAAAAAATGCTTGGATTTTGTGTCCTTAAATTCTTGGACGTGTGTTTTTTTTTCTCGGCAGCCAGTCTAAAAATGATTAAATTAAAAACATTAGGCACCCCTGCTTGCCCCTCTCTTTGTGAACTAAAGTTCCACACAAACGTACATGGAGAAAGTGCATTCATCAAGGTTTCCTTGGCCGGGACATGTGCGTCTCCGTCGACCGAATGTAATTAAAACATTGAAGGGAAAAATCGTTTAATTTATGACATGTTTAATAAAAACCAAACAAAGAGGAAATGGCAAGAAACATTTTTCTTGATTTTTATTCGTTAATCTGTTTAACCGTTTAACACCTAAGCCTATTTTGGCCAAATTTGCATGCATTTGATGTTGCCTTTATATTTCAAAGAAAAAATTGTTTACAACGGCCAAGTTGGGTTCCTTTTTTCAGGACACCTTGAACTTCATGTCCAAACTGTTATTTTCTTCACAGACCAATTATAATCCACATTTTGGACCCAAAAAGACAACAACAACAAAAATCTTTTTTTCAAAATTTGTGATGTTGATGTCCCGTTGACAACCAAACATGCTCGACCAACCGTTTTGAAGCTTGATAATATTTATTCAACTTGTTAAGATAAACATTCAATCGGGAAAAAATAAGATTGAATTGTTTTATGTTTGACAATTCAACACAAACAGCAGGTATGGTCATAGGCGTTTTTGGCCTTTACACATACTATAGTCAAAACAGGTTATATACAGTGCAAAATAGTGAAGAAAAAAAAAAATCATCTAACACATAAAGGGTTTGGAGGATATCTCTTTGTGTACCTTGTTGTACCCATCACCTTATCAAAAGTATATACATACATGCAATCAAGCTTCTTTGAACACACATCTACATAAAAATTGAAAAGATTATAGTGAAGAAGAAAAAAATAGATAACATTGAAAAAAAGTATTTTAAAAAATATTGACAATAGTTCAGCTCAATTCAAATTTTTCAGGCATGCGACCCAATCGTTTTTTTTTTGTTTTTTTTCAACTCACGGCTCTAACTCAACTCATGCCACGAGATAAAAAACACAACAACATACCTGACTGCTGCCGAAAAGCTGCCACAAAGTACATCCACATAATGTTACGGTAGATATCATTTATATAGGACTAGATGCATTATAGATTCAATGGCGTTAGTAGCACATCTACAAAAAGCTAGATGTGGGCGTTAGTAAACGGCCGCCATCTTAAAGCAGTACACTTCCCTGCAAGGCTGTTGTAAATAGTGAACCTTCCAAGCGAACCTAATTAACTTTTTGTCTAAAATACTCCCAAATCGGTAAAATATTGACTTGAATCTATCTTTAAAATAGTTGTAAAACTTTCACATGTCGAAAGTAGACAAAAGGGAAATTATGGAATAACTGGAGCAATTTTAACAACTTTAACGGTGGATTCACAACATTAAATTAATTGAATGTAGTTAACAGCTGCTGATACAGAATGGGGACTGGAGTTTATTTACTGTTATTTTTTTGTTTGTTTACTTCTATATGTTAACTTGATACTGAAATAGTAGTTTGGTTTAGCCTGAGAGTATTTTTGAACAATTTTGGAAGTAATGTACAAAACATTTACAAAAAAAAAAAAAAAAGGAGGGGGGGGTGCATCAATAATCGTTTTATAATTGAATCTGATCCTCTGAATCGTAATCGAATCGTTAGGTGCCCAAAGATTCCCAGCTCTAACATTCGGTTTGTCCTTCTTGACATCAGAACGGCTCTTGGGATATGTAGTCTTTTGTGCTGCTTTCGGTTTTGAGAAGGGAGAAGAAATGATGGATATACAGGGTACCCGCGGGTTAAAAGTATTAAAAAGGCATTGAATTTAGTTTTCCAATATTAGAGGTATTAAAAGTATTAAATTAGCTGTCGTAAGTCTGGAATTTTTTTCACCATGGTTTTAATTTTCAAGAACATCTCAGTGCAACCTAAATTATATCCGTGACGGTTTTTTTTTTTCTTTTTTTTTCTTTAAATCCATGACGAAGATGACGTGTGGAATTTTTACAATGCACTGCACCTCGTGCGTGCCGTTAGCATCATTAGCATCAATATCACAACAGCAGGCAATCGCACAGTACAAGGCCCGGAGTGGCTAATCGGGAGAACCAGGACCGTTCCCGGCGGGCCGGTCGTAATACACATTTTTAACGAAGCTTTCAGTTAAACTATTTACTAACGGTATCACGCAACCCCGCTTTGCGCGATAAATTGTGGGCCTTCTAGCGTTCCGTAGTTTGAAATTCGATACCCCGCAACAGGCCTTATTCTCTAATGCATCCAGCTCTGCCTGTGGAAAAGAGTATCATGATATCATCCTGTTGACTTGATTCTGGAAAAACTTAATTTGGGTTTTAATGGCCGAAATGGGGCACGTTGAGGCAGCATGACGAGCGTGAACCCGTCCGGCTGTTGGTGCGACCCATTATCGTTGTTTTTGAGCATGTTTGGATAAAAGTACAACGATAAATCGTAAATTAACATGCAGAATGAAATAATTTTAATGAGAGCGCCACTAAAACTTCCACCATGGAGGCTCCAGGCACTATTTTTGGGCACAAAGACGGAGGAGTGGGGTGAAATCCACGTTCTCAGGCAAAACATAAGTTGGGCATTTTAACCCAAAACATTGCACTCTGATGTGGACTGATGAGTGTGAACTACCCTGAAATACACAGGTGTCTGAACTGTATAAGTGCATTGGGAGACAACCGTTTTGGTGAGTTCAATTATTCTTTCAATCAATCATTCAATCTTTCACATTTAATTGCGGTAATTTTATGTTATGAATAATATGAAAACACTCATAAGTAATGATATATTACATTAATTTTTTATTTATTGAAAACTATACAGTACGCCCCCAAAATTTTGAATATCAGGTAAAAGTTGTTTTATTTTGGTAGATTAAACCAACAAAATTGAGTATGTCAATTTGCATGTACCACAAATCAAAAAAAAAAAAAATGAATATGATGAAAAGCTTCAGTTTTGTACACACTTGCCACACGTGTAATTCAAAACACCTGCAAAAGGTTCCTCATTCTTTTAAAAGTCAGTCTAATATAAGATAAAATTATAGCTAGTACCCCAAAAATAAAATGGTAACTTCACACAGAACCTGCGCTTGAGCCCTTGATCTCAGAACTCTCAGTAGACATGCTCTCTGCCTCCCTTTTTACAAGTTATTTGGGGAAAATTCATATTTGATTCATCTTTACAAGTGTAAAGGAAAACTCTTTTCTTGTTTCTAATGAGGCTTAAATTTGATGAACTCCTGTGCTAATAGGTGTATTTAAAAATTGAAATATATATTTTATGCATTTTAACCCTTGAGAGTCGAAGGACGCGCCGGCTCGTCCTCAGCGCACGTCGTCTTTGAAGCGCCCTCACGTTTTAATTACGTCACCCACATGCCGTTGGTTGGTCTCGTTTTAAAGTGCGGAAGTTGCGGTTTACTCTCGTTATTATTTGAAGTCAATCGACCAACTAAAACGTGAGATATTGTCATTTAAGTTTTATAGTTTTATTGCCCTCTAAAAAAAACATTAAAACGCTGCATGGATCCTTTGTTTATGTCTATATTTCCATCATTTCTTGTCCTTTTTCAAAACGGAAGCTCCATGAAAAAAACACAAATCAAACGAACCCTTTCGAAGTCACAGTGGAAGCACAAAATGCGTTTTTTTTTTTTTTTTAAATAAATATAACTGCCGTGCGAGGTTCCACCGAACGAGAGGGAGGAGTGTTCTGAAGCAGCGAGGTGGCGAGCGTCGGCCGTTTGGGTCGAGCGAGCGACTTTGTGTGACTTTGAGAATGAACGGAAAACTAAATTCAGCGCAAGCAATTGTGCTTTTTGATCAACTTGAGGAAGAAGATGGTCCAAATTCGTCATCGTCTTCTTCGGAAGAGTCCTCGAGTGAAGATAGTGACGGATTTGAACACGTGGGTGACGCCATCGACGAGCAGAGGTAAGCCAACTCACTTTTTTTTTTAATGCTGAGAAATTTTCTTTTGATATTGCAAGACAAAGTTAATTTTGATGCAATATAAGTGTGTGTTTGTGTATATAATATGTGCATATCAGATCAAAGTCGTACGTGCACTGTGTGTATCCCAGGCAGGAATTTATAATTTGTGGTGTTCTACTTTCTATATGAAGATTAGGGATGTAGCACATATTCAGCTATGGTATTCTTTCTATTGTCATACATATAGATTTCCATTATTATTTATTGCTGTATATGTTTTTATTTTATACTTTATTATTTTCATAAATACTGACTTTTTTTTCATGTACATTTATAGTGACAATGAAAGTAAAGTGAAATGAAAATGGAAGGGTGGAAAGAGGACCGACACCCCTTGGAAGTGTGGGCTGTGTGATGTCGCCCTGTGTCTAATTCCAGGACGAAACTGCTTTTCGGAGTGGCATGCCTGAAAAAAATTTAACTTGTTTATTGTAAATATTTTTGAAAATACTTTTTTTCCCAATGTTATATATATATACATTTTTTCCCACAATCAGTCTTCTCAATTTGTGTATATAAATGTGTGTTCAAGAAGCTTGATTGTGTGTACATAGTTTTCATCAGGTGATGGGCCGCAATACCTAAACTCATAAAGAGATGGCCTCTAAACACTTTTTGTGTTAGATGGTATATATTTTTTCACTGTTTGGTCTGCTGTATATAACCTGTTTTGACTAGAGCATGTATAAAGGCAAAAAACGCCTATGGCGATACCTGTTGTTTATGTTGAATTGTCAAATATAAGACTATTTATTCTAAATTTTTTGGGTTGAATGTTCATCCTAACATGTTGAATAAATATTACAAGGTTTCAAAACTGTTCGTTACGCATGTTTGGTTGTCAATTGGACATCAATATTAAAAATTTTGACAAAACGATTTTTGGAATTTTTGGTCTATTTGGGCCAAAAATTATGATTTATAATTGGTCAGTGAAGGAAACAACAGTTTGGACATGAAGTTCAAGGTGTCACAAAAAAAGGGACCAAACCAGGCCATCGTAAACAATTCTTTCTTTGAAATATAAAGGCAACTTCAAAGGCATGCAAAATCAGACAAAATAGGCCCAGACCTTAAAGGGTTAAACAATCGCAAGTTTACTATTGACAGCATGTGATTAGTCGCGATTTTAAAAAATTAATCGCTTGACAGCACGATTATTATTACAATATTTTAATAAGGTAGGTCATGACATAAAGAGGGCCGGTCTGCGGCACGTAACTTTTTGTTCTAATTGCACATTTATTGAAGATACATTCTTTTGTCAACCACACTTAGTAATTGAGGTTAAAGTTGATTTTCAGTGCTTTTTTTTTAATGATTCAATATTATCTAAATAATGGGTGCGAGAAAAGTATTTTCAGTTGAAATGGCATTCAAAAAGGTCTTAAAAGTCTTGAATTTAGATTTATCAATCCTTGGGGAACCCTGATATATGAAGATACATGGTCCACGCAGCGTTTTAATGCATATTTATGAGTGCAATAAAACTATCAAACTCAAATGACATTATCTCCCGTTTTTCTCGGTCAATTGACTTCAAATAAAAACTGGTGTGGACATCAACTTCCGCACTTTCAAATGAGACCAACCAGCGGCACGTGGGTGACGTAATTACAGCGTGACGAAGTTTCAAAGACGATATGCGTAAACGCGTCGCTACCAACACGTTCGGTGTTAAAGGGTTAATTAAAAGGGGAAAATGCTGGTATTTTTCCGGATTTATTCTATTTCTTGGGACCTTAACATGACTCTGTTAGGCAACCAAGCCCATGGCAGTGATTTTCTCATCACCGGCGTCCTCTTCTGCCTCCTCACCATCATCTTCATCATCCCGTGCAGTTGCGGCACCCGCCGCTCACGCGCCCGCCGCCGCCGTGCACGCGCAAGCCCGAACAGGTAAGCGCACGCGTGCGAGGGGCGGTCTCGCAAACGGCACTTAAGTGTATTTTGGTTGTAGTTGCAGCGGGGGCAGCGATGCCAGCCGGTGCCCCCTGGTTGGTTCCTGACTTGGGGGAGGGACTTTGCTCGCTGGTAGCCCCGCCTCCTTACTCTTACGATCCCAACGGCGGCGACTTGCCCAGAGGTCAGTGTGGCCGTGACGGCGGTGGATGATGAGGATGATGACGAAAACGCTCTGCTGCTTTTCAGACTGTCGGCTGGTGCAGTTCTACTTCAATCTCGGGGTGCAGGTCAGTACGTCAAGTTTTGGGTTTATTTTTTGCAAAGCTCATATACCATATTGTAGGGTTGTTCCAATCATGTTTTTTTGCTCCCGATCCGATCGTTTTCAATTTGAGTATCTGCCGATCCCGATATTTCCCGATCCGATTGCTTTTTTTTTTTTTTTTTTGCCCCCCGATTCAATTCCCAACATTCCCGATAATTTTTCCCGATCATATACATTTTGGCAATGCATCAAGAAAAAAATGAATAAAACTCGGACGAATATATACATTCAACATACAGTACATAAGTACTTTATTTGTTTATTATGACAATAAATCCTGGCATTTACATTATTAACATTCTTTCTGTGAGAGGGATCCAAAGATAGAAAGACTTGTACTTCTTAAAGGATAAATGTGACTTTGTATATTGTGACTAAATATTGCCATCTAGTGTATTTGTTGAGCTTTCAGTATATAATACTTTAGCCATTTAACTGTTCTGCCCAAATGCATGATGGGAAGTGCAGCCATGACTGTGCGTTGTGGTACCAATTGATATATCTTCTCTGCTTTGGGAAATAACATAGGGTGTTAAGAAAAAGATCAATTACTACCTTTCTTCCCCACATTGCTTCCCACGATATTTCTAATCGTAGGGAGAGGGATTGTAAGGCTTTAGCCAATTAAAAAAAGGCTCCAAAGGCTGCCAAAATTCACTCTACTCATTTTACGCTGCCTTTTAGCTCTATATATAGGTAAAACGGCGCCATTACAGATTGAACGCAACAATGCGTGAGTGGGTCGTGCAGCGCATGCGTTAATTACGTTAAATATTTTAACGTAATATTTTTTTTTTTTTTTTTTTTTAATTACCGCCGTTAACGGGATAAATTTGATAACCCTACCTTAAGCCTAAACTAAAGACTCTGGATGAGTGTAACATATTATGTCTGTAACGTTTAATACAATTAGAAAAAGATTTAATTAAAAAATATATTTTAAAAAAGGCATGTCCGATATTTTTTTTGCCGATTCCGATACTTTGAAAATGACGTGATCGGACTCGATCGGGACATCTCTACAATATTGTCTTTAAGTCCACTTATTTGACATGACACAGGCTCTTTAGCTCACTTCCTGTTGATTATAGGGTCATATCCTGCATATATGAACAATTATGAGTCACGCATTATAAACAGATTCATTTTTGTAGTCCGGAAATGCAACACCTGCTGCGTCCATCCTTCTATTATCTTTTACTTAATCCAGTCACTGGGGAAGCAGCTTTAGCAGGGAAGCCCAGACTTCCCTCTCCCCAGCCACTTCAACCAGAGGGATCCCAAGGTGTTCCCAAGCCAGCCGAGAGACTCTCTCCACCGTGTCCTGGGTTTTTCGGGGCTTCCCGCCGGTGGGACATCCCCGGAACACCTCTCCAGGGAGGTGTCCAGTAGGCATCTGAACCAGATGCCCGAGCCACCTCAGCAGGCTCTTCTCAACATGGAGGATTAGCGGCTTGACACAGTCCATCCTGGATGACCGAGCTTCTCACCCTCTAAGAGTCCAGACACCCTGCAGAGGAAGCTCATTTTGGCGTCTTGTATCCGGGATCTTGTTCTTTCGGTCACGTCTCATAGCTCGTGACCATAGATGAGGGTAGGAACGCAGATCGACTGGTAAATCGAGAGCTTCGCCTTTTGGCTCAGCCCCTTCTTCACCACAACGGACCTCTGCAGAGTCCGCATCACTGCTGACTAGGGCTGGGCGATATGGCCTTAAGTACGTATCACGATAAATTGAGCAGATTTACCTCGATAACGATAAATGACGATAAATTCGCCCAGGCGACTGTTATATAATTTGAAAATTTCAATCAATGCATGGAATACAAATTAACCGTTTCTCGTTAAATTTATTTACCAGCTTTCAATTTAACAATTGCACATGCAGTCTAAACATTAAGTATTAAAAAAAATCTTGTAAACAATAAGAATTCTAGTGTGAACATTTATAACAGCTTGTATGACTTGAAAAATGTACAACATTATAAAAATCAATATGACCACTGTGCAAACATGTCATTCTAACACAAATGACTTGTAGCTTTAACAGTACATTTCAGACAGCTTATTGGTAATGGCTGCTGTGACATAACTATTCAACACAAGTGTTTATGTCAAGGTTTTTTTTTTTTTTTTTTTTTTCCGAAACATTTTTTAGTACATGCACCCCCTACACAGACACAACCAGATTAAAGCTGTATTGCTCTGATGCCAATGAAACATTTAAGGTTTTATGATGGCAGAAAAAAGCAAACACATACAGGAAAAATAGCTGTGGCCATTAAACTGTCATATATAGGCTTCACTGTTGGATTATACTTTATGCTGAGTGCTTACCATCATGAAAGCTTTCAGAGAAATCGCAGAGATGCCAAATAACCCGACATAATGATTGCTACATGAAGTCCGTGCCCAGTCCACTCATTAATTTCAGCCCTTTCGACAAGGTTAGAGCCGCTATCTTACTCCATCACGTTCATTTGTAGCCGCTAGCGTTAGCCTGTGGCTTGGCTACCAGAAGAAAGCACTGAAAGCATCCTCTCCTGATATCGTGAGAACCGGGGAGGACAGCGGGTGAAAGCCCGTCTGGAACCTGCCAAGAGTTTACTTAATGTCGGGTGAAAGTCTGGCGAAGCTAACTTAAGCCAGACTCCATCCCGTTTACTCGTAGCATTAGCCGCTAGCGTTAGCCTACCGGGCTTCTGTTTGTTTGGCTTCCTGAAAACCACGTGACTCCATACGTAAGCACACTGCTTTCTTAAAGGGGAATGAACATAGCCGAACAACACACTCAAAGCGGGATGAAAAGACTATATTTTCTTGTTTTATTAAATTACCGAATTTACCGACATGGTCAAAATTACGTCAGTCATCTCGAAGAATTTTGTTAACGGTAAATTTTCGGTTTACCGCCCTGCTCTACTGCAGACGCTGCATCAATACGCCTGTCAATCTCCCGCTTTCTCCTACCCTCACTCGTGAACATAAACCCAAGATACTTGAACTCCTCCACTTGGGGCAGGATCTCATCTCCAACCCAGAGAGGGCACGCCGTCTTATTCCCACTGAGGACAATGGTTTCTGATTTGGAGGTGATCTTCATCCTGATGTTTCCCACTCTGTTGCAAACTACTCCAGTGAGTTAAATAACACTGCTTGATGAAGCCAACAGGACCACCTCATCTGTAAAAAGCAGTGATACAATGCTGTGCCACCAAACCGAACCCCTCAACTGCACCTAGAAATTCATTCATTCATTCATTTTCCACGCGCTTTTCCTCACGAGGGTCGCGGAGGTGCTGGAGCCTATCCCAGCTAACTCGGGGCAGTAGGCAGTGGACACCCTGAACTGGTTGCCAGCCAATTGCAGGGCACAAGGAGACATACAACCATTCACGCACACACTCATACCTACGGACAATTTAGAGTGGTCAATCAGCCTACCATGCATGTTTTTGGGACGTGGGAGGAAACCGGAGTTCCCGGAGGAAATCCACGCAGGCACGGGGAGAACATGCAAACTCCACACAGGAAGGCCGAAGCCCGGGATTGAACCCTTGATCTTAGAACTGTGAGGCAGACGTGCTAACCACTCAGCCACCGTGCCGCCCACCTAGAAATTCTGTCCATAAAAATTATGAACAGAATCTGTGACAAAGGGCAACCTTGGTGGCATCCAACCCTCACTGGAAATGAATCTAACTTTCTGCCGGCAATGCGGACCAAACTCTGGCACCAGTTGTACAGGGACCGGACAGCCCTTACCAGGGGGCTCGGTTGCCTGGCATGGCCAGACTGTTGTCCTTGTATTTTTCAAACACCGCGACCCAGCTCTTTAATGGCCTCTCGAGCCTGTATGAAATCATCAGTGCAATCAGATTCGTTTATTTGGGTAACATGTTCTTAACGAGCAATGTTCCAATCCACGGTAAATTCAGTTTTGAGTTAGAACAGTTTGACCTCCATTTTACGTTAAACTTTCAGCAAAGATATTTTACAGCCAAAAACACATCGTCATTGACAACAGTCTGTCTTGCGCTAGCCGTGTTGAATTAACTTCCTCGTTCTCCGCCCGCGCTACAGTTTCGTGTCGCTTTACCAACGTCACGTCTGCCTGTCGCTGATTGGTCCACTCCGCTGTCTGTTTGCTGTGGCTTGCTCCGCCCTGGGGATTTGATCCTCGGAACGGTCGCCAGACTGGAGTTCCAGGCAGGGGCTCGGTACTCCCAAAGCACTCCCCGAGGGACACGGTCGAACGCCTTCTCCAAATCCACAAAACACATGTAGACCGGTCGGGCGAACTCCCATGCACCCTCGAGAACCCTGCCGAGGGTGTAGAGTTGGTCAGCTGTTTCACGGCCGGGACGAAAACCGCACTGCTTCTCCTGAATCAGCCATGTTGGCTGTTGTGGGGCTGTCATGGCTAACATGACAGCCCCACAACAGCCAGAGCATTCAGGAACTTCGAGCAGATCCTCATCCACCCCCGGGGCCTTGCCACCGATGAACTTTCCAACCACCTCAGTGACTTCGACCCCAGAGATGGAAAAACCCACTTTGAAAGTCCACAGACTCTGCTTCCTCAAAGGAAGGCGTGTCAGTGGAATTGAGGAGGTCTTTGAAGTATTCTCCCCACAGACTCGCGACATCCCGAGTCGAGGTCAGCTGTACCCCATCTCCACTATCCACAGTGTTCATTGTGCACTGCTTTCCTCTCCTGAGACGCCGGATGATGGACCAGAATCTCCTCTCGAAGCAGCCAAATTTTATTTCGAAGCTTCTTTCTATTTGAATTTTGCGAGTTAATCAATGCAGCATAAAATGGATGGTGATCATGATACTAATCTATGGTCTGGTCTCCCTAGTGGTACCATCAGAGCTGCTGGCAACAGCAGCAGCAGCAGGCGGTGGCGGCGTACCCGTCCCCGTACCCTGTGGACGCAGCCTTCTCGTACCAGGAGGCGCCGCCGCACGGTGAGATCACTTGACCCCGGGTGAGTGACGAGCACACGCGAGCTGCCCTCCTCTCACTTGTTCTTTACAGCAGTCCCGCCCTCCTACCCTGAGGCGGGGCGTGGACCGCCGCCCCTCTTCTATCAAGAGCCCAACAGGGCCGTCGACACTCAGGCGGACGTCCACGGCGCCGGTGGGTGGGAAAGATGTCTGCATTTTTGACACAATAACGTCGTCCGATCAATTTCAAATGGGTGCAAAAGCAGTTTTTTTTTTTAAGGCTGCAGCTATCGAGTATTTTAATACAGTATGTCATATTTATTATACAGTATTATTTAGTAATATTGACTACTTGAGTAAAATTATTTTGAAGGAATGTTACTCATGATTAAAAAAAATTGGCTACTCTACCTACCTCTGCTTAAGGGTCCCTTCCTGCACATTTGGGGTCACTTCGTTTGGATTTTGGGTCACTTCCTGTTTAGCACTAGCTTTGCTCGTAAATTTAGCCATTAGCAGAGGAGGGGGTTGGGCGAAAACTTTGAGTAGGCTGCTTTCTCTTTACTTGCAAAAGAGGTGTCCCAATTCTTAGGGCTGATGTTTCAAGCCCTACCCCTTATTGCTTCGTTTGAAAGGCCGGGGGGTGGACCGAGGGGTGGGCCGAGGGGTAGAAATGAGATGGGCTTGGGGGAGGATCTCCTTATAAGGCTGTCCCAAAATGGGACACCCTTGGTAATATTAGGAAGCACCAAAACCCCTGGTACTTCTAGTGTTAATTAATGTGTAAATGATGTGAATCGGATAAACGTTTTCAGAACGAGATCGACAAGAGGTCCAAGTGAAACGGATGTCAGCGAAAGTAGCGGATTGCAGAGTAACAATGACAATCCAGTTTATCTGCATGTTTTGTCTCCCAGGCCCCACCCACTCACTGGAAGGCTCCTCCCTTGGCCCGCCCCCTGCCAATTTATACCCGGAGCAGACTGCCCCCATGCTGCACCTGCCGTACGAAGCGGGGCCACCTGCCTATGCGGCCCCGCCCCCCCCTCTGCCTCACCACGCCTACCACGCCCATTGCGTGCCCGCTCCCGTTCACTGGGGAGGGCACACCTCCCGCGTCTACTGCCCCGCATCCGGCCCCCCCCACGTGGTGAGCTACATCACGGCCCCACCGACGCACTTCCTGCCACCCAGCGCCAGCGCCTGACGGGGGAGAGGACTTGTTAGCGTTGGTTAGCGCCGCACATTGTTTGAGTTTCGTGGGTGTTTGTTTGTGTTAAGTTGACACAGGGTAATAAAGTTCACCAGCAGAAAGAAAACGTTTCATTTCCTCAAGCCGTGATCTTTTCTTGACCTCAAAATTGATGTAATTTAAATTTAAAGCAGACTCAGACTTCATAATGTATTGACGTGACACATCGACCATTCACTGCATCACACCTTCCTGAAGTGAGCCGTCCCACACTGCGCTTGATTTATTGGCAGTCGGTCACATGCAGCGATCAAACGCCGGATTTAGGTTGAAAAAGATTTGAGAACATTGTCAGTTCCTGTTGATTTGGGTCATTTAAGAGTCAATTTATGTTAATTTTGTGGAATTTTCGGGTCACAATATTGATTAGAGGACATTTAAACACCAGTTCCTGTTTTGGGGAATTTTAGGGTTACTTATTGTTTGGTTTGGGGAATGTTAGTCGCAATGTTGATTTATGGACATTTAAATGTCAGTTCCTGTATATTTGTGGAATTTTAGGGCCACTTATTGTTGATTTGGGGCATTTCAGAGTCACTTTCTGTTCATTTGGGGGAATTGTAGGGTCACAATGTTGATTAGAGGACATTTAAACATCCTGTTTTGAGGGATTTTAGGGACACTTCCCAACGTTGATTTGAGGACATTTAAACGTCAGTACCTGTTGATTTGTGGGCATTTAAGGGTCCCTTCCAGTTCATTTTAGGGTCACAATGTTGATTTGGTGGTATTTAAGGGTCACTTCTGGTTCATTTCGGGGAATTTTAGGGTCACAATGTTGATCTGAGGACATTTAATTGTCACTTCCTGTTTTGGGGCATTTTAGGGTAACTTCCTGTTCATTTGGGAAAATTTTAGGGTCACAATGTTGATTTGAGGACATTTAAACGTCAGTTCCTGTTGATTCGAGGACTTTTAAGGTTCACTTCCTGTTCATTTTGGGGAATTGTAGGGCCACTTAATGTTTTGAGGATGTTTAAATGTCAGTGTTTGTTGATTTTGGCATTTTATGGGTCACTTCGGGTTCATTTTAGGGTCACGATGTTGATTTGGTGGCATTTAAGGGTCACTTCCGGTTTGTTTTGGGGAATATTAGGGCCACTTCATGTTTTGAGGATATTTAAATGTCAGGTTCTGTTGATCTATGGCATTTGAGGGTCACTTTCTGTTCGTTTTGAGAAATGTTCAGGTCACAATGTTGATTTGAGAGCATTTAAGGGTCAATTGATGTTCATTTTGGGGAATTTTTGGGCCACAGATGCATTTCAGGGTAAATTCCTGTTCATTTTAGGGTCACAATATTGATTAGAGGACATTGAAACATCCCTTTTTGGGGCATTTTAGGGTCACCTTTTGTTCATTTGGGGAAATTTTTTGGTCACAATGTTGATTATAGGACATTTAAATATGAGGTTTTGGAGCATTTAGGGTCACTACTTGTTCATTTTGTGGAATTTTAGGGTAACTTGATTTTTAGGACATTCAAGGGTCACTTCAGGTTCATTTTAGGGTCACAATGTTGAATTTTGGCGTCATTTATGGAATCACTTGTCAATTTTGGTGAATTTTATGGCTCACTTCCTGTTAATTTTGGTGATTTTTTTTTTTGGGTCACAATGTTCATTAGAGAATATTGAAACATCCTTTTTGGGGGCATTTTAGGGTCACTTGTTCATTTTGTGGGATTTTAGTGTCACATTGTTGATTTGAGGACATTTAAACGTCAGTTGCTGTTGATTTGGGGCATTTAAGGGTCACTTCTGGTGCATTTTAGGGTCACGATGTTGATTTAGCGGACTATTAAAAGTCCCTGTTGATTTCAGGCCAATTTAGGGTCACTTCCTGTGGGGATTTTTAGGATCACAATGTTGATTTGAGGACATCTAACTGACATTTCCACTTGATTTTGGGCATTTAAGGGTCACTTCCTTTTCATTTTGAGGAAATTTAGGGCCACTTTATGTTGATTTGAGGACATTAAAACGTCACATCTTGTTCAATATGGGAAATTTTAAGGTAACAATGTTGATTTGGAGCATTTAATGGTCACTTTCTGTTAAATTCATGTTAATTTTGAGGAATTTATGCCAATTGTCAATTAAAAGTAGTGGAACGTGAACGACCAGGTTGCAGCGCTATGCTTGTTCTCCACCCCCCCGTTTTCCTTTCCATCAACGTTCTTCTCAGATTTTAGTTTAGCTTGAAAGGTAAAGGCGGAAGTAGTCGCTGTTTGCCGAAGTAGCTTGCAGTGCGGCGCTGGCGTCTACGTTGATGCTGAGGAAAGCTAAGCGGAGCAGCCGGGGAAGCATCTCTACTCGGGGGCCGGCGGGGCTACCTCTGCCTCGGCTTCGGCCCTTGCCTCGTCGTCTCTACAGTCTTTTACGAAGATGGTGGACACCACGACGGAGACGCCGGGGAAAAGCAGACGAAGCCGGCGCCGCCGGCGGCGACGGAATAAAAACAAGCGAACGAAGAACAAGGAAACTGCGCCTCCGTTTCTCCCGCCAGAGGTAGCCGCTTCCGTTTAGCGAGCGTAGCCAGCAAGCTAACGACGCACATTTGCAAACAAACATATTCATATGTCACGAAGTAGTAGATGTAATGAGTACAGTACGTCCTAAACAACTCGACAAAATGATGCTAGCGCTCCAAAGTCGAGTCTAAACTGATAGACGAAGCAGATATGCTTTTGAAAATGAACTGTTTTGACATTTAGCGCACTGTAACTTTGACATATTAGCGCATGCAACACTCAACAACCTTCCTCACGTTCATTCAGCTTTTAAATGGACGCCTGGTGCCATTGACGGTGCTAGACGTCCAATCCATTTAACCCCTTGTAGTTATTTGTCCATATTCTGGCTTTTTACTTTTTTCTGTGTTTCATCAAAGAAAAAGCATTGGAAAAATTACACTAGGGATAGTAATAACATGTAAAGATCAAAATGGAACCATGCTGCAATTTCTAAATTCTAACTTATTGCAAACAGGTTGGGGGGATTCGCACTAAATTCTTGTAATAATGCCATGTTCTGGCTCATTGACTCCCATTATAAATCATAATTTTTGATATGCTGTAAACCTGGTGTGTTATAATGCATTTTCCGTGATTACTGATGCAATCGCTTCTTTGGCGAGTCAAAAACATGGAAATAGAGAATTTTTGTGTTGAGATTCTTAACACCCAAAAGTCACTAGGGGGCGCCAAAGGCCAAAACATGAATTTGCTTGCAAAGAAATTCTGTTGTTATGACTTATGGACTTATTTGGGCCTCTAACTATGTCATATGAAATATTCAAATTACTTATATGTGTGTATATATATATATATATATATATATATACAGCATAGTTTGCTATTTGAATAATACTGCTATTAATGTCCATAGGGGGCATTAGAAAAAATAAAAACTATACTAGTCCTTCTAAAAAAAAAAAAATAGCATGTTGTGATAAAGTTAATTATTTTCTGTAATGCACTGATAAACATTACTTTCATATATTTTAGATTCATTACAACTGAAGTAGTTCAAGCCTTTCATTGTTTTAATATTGAGGATTTTGGCAAAAAAAGTTTTTAAAAGCCTCAGGAATCTTTCGCAGGGGTTTTGATTTAATTCGTTGATTCAGATGATTAGGTTAGTAGCGTCTTTAGAGTACTTTTTCATGATATGCTCATTTTTTTAGATAGGGATTTTTGATTTTTCTTGACTTTTTTTTGACAGGGGTGGGGATGGGCGTGGGGTTGGTGGTGCGTCCCCTCTTGCCATCCCTGAAGGCCGGTTGATGGGTGCACGGGTGGCCCGGGGGACCACCCTGGATCCCGGGGGTGATGGCTCCTTTGCTGGGCTGCGGGAGAGGGGATGGGCTCCCCGGGCTGGCTGGGTGGTGCCCTGGGTTGGTGCCCGCGTGGCGTCTGCGTGGCTGTCGCGCTCTTGATGGGGCGCGCTCGGGTGGGGGGTAATGGTGCCGGGATTGGCCATGGGGCGGCGTAGGGTCGGTCGCCAACGGGCTTACACTCACAAGGGATTTGCACGATTACTGTAGTACACTCTACCCCTTTCAATCACTTAGCTTATAGACTCCCCCACCGCCGTCCCCCTCTTTCCCTGGTCAACAGGCCCCCCCACATGGTGTCAACCGGAAATACATCTAGCTGACAAGAGCACCAACATATTAGTAGTTAGTGTAGATGTTCAATGTATTTCTTGTTGTTTGTGTTTCTTTCTCCTCTTGTGTTTTTCTTCTGTTCCCCCATAACCCTTTCCTGTTCACTGCTTTGTCATAATTATCGAGGTATGTTGAATGATCACAATGGGAGTATGTCATAGTCTCAATGTGAAACATTAAAACTGTTCAGAACATCCAGGCACTTAGACTTCCATTCTCTGTGTCAAACGGCTGAACAGGAAAGTTTAAAAAAAATTTTTTTTTTTTCTTTTTTTTTTAAAAAGGTCTGTGTCAAGTTGATAAGCAACTAAGCAAATGTGTTTTGCTCGCAGGCAGAAGAAGGAAACATAGAGTACAAGGTAAGGACCGGGATCTGGCGCCGGGGCGGTGAGGAACGCCATGACTGACGCTTCGCCACCTACAGTTGAAGCTGGTGAACCCCACGCAGCAACGCTTCGAGCACTTGGCCACGCAGCTCAAATGGCGGCTGCAGGAGGGCCGCGGCGAGGCCGTCTACCGGATCGGCGTGGAGGACAACGGGCTGCCGGTGGGCCTGGGCCGGGCCGACATGGCCGCCTCCCTTAGAACTTTGCGCAAGATGGCCGACAAGTGGGTCACTTTCCGGAGCGGGCCGGCCGTAGCGCGCGCCGTTAACGGCCTGTTTTTTCGTCCAGGGTGGGCGCCGACATTACGCTGCTTCGCGAGCGGCAGGTGGACGCCGACGGGAGCGCGCGGCGTATCGCCGAGGTGCTGGTGCGGAAGGTGCCGGACGATCGACAGGTGAGCGAGTGCGGGCGGGCGAATAGCAGAGCCGAGTCTGACGTGTCGTCGGCGCAGTTCCTGGACCTGCGCGTGGCCGTGCTGGGCAACGCCGACTCGGGCAAGTCGACGCTGCTGGGCGTGCTGACGCAGGGCGAGCTGGACAACGGGCGAGGACGAGCGCGCCTCAACCTCTTTAGGCACCTCCACGAGATTCAGACCGGCCGCACTTCCAGCATCAGCTTGGAGATACTGGGCTTCGACAGTCGAGGACAAGTCATTGGCCTTCCTTTTCGCGCGTGCAAATTTGACGAGGACCGTGCGTTTCACCTATGCGTCCGTCCAGCAGGTAGTGAACTACAGCGAGTCGCGCAGCGCCGAAGAGATCTGCGAGAGCTCCTCGAAGATGATCACCTTCATGGACCTGGCGGGACACCACAAGTACCTGAAGACCACCGTCTTCGGACTCACCAGCCACCGACCGGATTTTGCCATGCTGGTGGTCGGCGCCAACACCGGCATCGGTCAGATTTGTAAAATTTTCTCACACAATTTCAGGAATCCTAAAAATATCAAGGCGTCAAGTTTTAAAAAAGTCAAATATAAGTCTCTTTTTCAATTTTTTTTCTAGATATATTTTAAAGACAAACTTAATTATTATACTTTGTTTTGACATTTTAAAATGAAAACTGGTCAGTTTTTGAAATTTTTATTCAAATGGTCAGTTTTTTTTTTGTTTTTTTTTAACACTTTCAAATTATTTTATGTATTAATTAAAACTCAAAAACGAGAATGTTGTTATGTTTAGGAAAAAAAATCCAATGAAAAGACCCAATTTATTTTAAAAATCTAAATAGAAAACATTTAAAAGATTAAACAAAAATGAAACAAAAATTTTTACTCCATCAATTTAAAAAAATATCACCTTTAATTTTTTTTCATAAAATCAAGTTAAGAAAGATGGGAAATTTTAGATTTGGAGAAAAACTTAATATTCCCTTGTTTATTTTTAAATAAACTTTTAATTTTTTTCAATGAAAAGAACCAAATTATTCATTTTTGAAACATATTTACCATTTTACATTATTTCCAAATTAACACTCAATATTCTTTTAAAATTGTCTTTTATGTTGGGTATTTGCTGATTGAATGTAAAATAATATATTTAAAAGATTAAACTAAAATGAAACTAATAATTTTTTTGGCACCAATTTAAAATAATTCATCTTTTATATTATTATTTTTATTCACCTTAAAAAATACCTTAAACAATTTTTAAAAAATAGTTTCAATGAAAAGAACTGATTAAAAAAAAAAAAACTTTCAACAGTTTACTTTTTTTTTTTAAATCATATTTGCATCAGTTTAAAAAAATACATTTGAATTTTTAAAAAAATAATTTATTTATAATTTTTATAATTATGGAAAAAAAATTTTTTTTTTTGCATCAGTTTAAAAATCATCTTCAAAATCATTTCATGAAATCAAGTTGAAATTTGAATAGAAAAATGTTAATATATAAAATAATAATGATATAATTTATAATATATAAAATACTAAAACAAAATACAAACAAAAAATGGAACTATACATTTTTTGGCATCAATTTAAAATCATCTTTTATTATTATTTTTTGCTTTAATTTAAAGATAAAAAATTCATTCAAGTAAAATACCTGTTTTTTTTTTTTTTTAAATAAAAAATTCAATTATTTAAAATTGAAAAATTCATATATGCATCAGTTAAAAAAAAAATTTAAAAAAAGACCTTCAAAATCTTTTCATGAAGTCAAGTTATGAGCAATGATGGGAAATTATGGGAAATTACATGTTTTTTAATTTTAAAATTTGAAAAAATAGTTTTTTCTAAAGAAAACTTTTAATATTCTTTGGTTTATTTTTAGCGATTTGATGTTTTTTTTTTTTTTTTTTTTTTTTTTTTTTTTTAAATGAAAAGGGAATGAATTTGAGTGAAGAAAAAGGAAAGTGTAAATATCCCTTTACTTTTGAATGGATTGATTGAAAGACAAATATGTATGTGCAGCTGGTACCGCCAGGGAGCACCTGGGCCTGGCCACAGCGCTGAAAGTTCCCATCTTCATCGCGGTCAGCAAAGTGGACGTGTGTTCCCGCGGGGGCTTGGAGCGCACGCTGCGCCAGCTGGAGCGACTCCTCAAGCAGCCGGGTTGCGACAAGGTCCCCTTTGTGGTCCGCTCGCCCGACGACGCCGTCGCTGGAGCGCAGCAGTTCGCCAAATCCGCCAATGCCTGGTGAGTCTCCGAGCGGAACCCGCTCCTTCACGTCCCCATTCCTTACTAGAGCTGTGACAATATATCGAAATGTTGATATATCACGATACTTTGTCTCGCAAAAAGTTATCGATATGCTCCCATTAAGATTCCATATATGATTTTAAAAAGGTGTCACGCTCACAAAAAACAGGTTGCCACCAAAATCTTCCACTGGAATGGACGTCTAGCCCTGTCAATGGCACTGAAACCAGAGCATTCGCAGGCAGATTTCCTGGTTTGAGGGCGTTTACAGGTCTCTTCCTATTTAGTTGGGGTCTTCCTATTTATTTGGGGGCATTCCTGTTCACTTCCTATTTAGTAACCCAAAAATCAGGAGGTGGCATGGGCATGCCCCAAAAATCGAGAGGTGGTGGCTCGGGCATGCCCCTAAAGTTGACGGGAGGTGGCCCGGGCATGCCCCAAAAATCGACGGGAGGTGGCCCGGCATGCCCCAAAAGTCGACGGGAGGTGGTCCGGGCACGCCCCTAAAGTCATTGGGAGGTGGTCCGGGCACGCCCCTAAAGTCATTGAGAGGTGGCCCGGGCACGCCCCTAAAGTCGACGGGAGGTGGCCCGGGCATGCCCCTAAAGTCGTTGGGAGGTGGCCCGGGTATATTTAAGTTGTGTGATATTTTACTTGTGTTTTATGGTACCACAGAGTAGCTTTCCAATTTCGTTGTTTGCTCGGCTTCCTATGACAATAAAGGAATTGAATTGAAATGAAAAGTCAACAGGAGGTGGCCCGAGCACGCCCCTAAAGTCGACGGGAGGTGGCCCGGTCATGCCCCAAAAGTCGGAGGTGGCCCGGGCACGCCCCTAATGTCGACGGGAGGTGGCCCGGGCACGCCCCTAATGTCGACGGGAGGTGGCCCGGGCACGTCCCGAAAGTTGACGGGAGGTGGCCCGGGCATGCCCCAAAAGTCGGAGGAGGCCCGGGCACGCCCCTAATGTCGACGGGAGGCGGCCCGAGCACGCCCCTAAAGTCGACGGGAGGTGGCCCGGGCATGCCCCTAAAGTCGACGGGAGGTGGCCCGGGCACGCCCCTAATGTCGACGGGAGGTGGCCCGAGCACGCCCCGAAAGTTGACGGGAGGTGGCCCGGGCACGCTTCTAAAGTTGACGGGAGGTGGCCCGGGCATGCTCCTAAAGTTGACGGGAGGTGGCCCGGGCATGCTTCTAAAGTTGGCGGGAGGTGGCCAGGGCATGCCCCTAAAGTTGACGGGAGGTGGCCCGGGTAAGTTTAAATTGTGTGTTATTTTACTGTCTTGTGTTTTATGGTACCACAGAGTAGCTTTCCAATTTCGTTGTTTGCTCGGCTTGCAATGACAATAAAGGAATTGAATTGAAATGAAAAGTCAACAGGAGGTGGCCCGGGCACGCCCTAAATGTCGACAGGAGGTGGCCCAGGCACGCCCCGAAAGTCGACAGGAGGTGGCCCGGGCACGCCCCGAAAGTCGACAGGAGGTGGCCCGGGCACGCCCCGAAAGTCGACAGGAGGTGGCCCGGGCACGCCCCGAAAGTCGACAGGAGGTGGCCCGGGCACGCCCCGAAAGTCGACTGGAGGTGGCCCGGGCACGCCCCGAAAGTCGACTGGAGGTGGCCCGGGCACGCCCCGAAAGTCGACTGGAGGTGGCCCGGGCACGCCCCGAAAGTCGACTGGAGGTGGCTCGGGCATGTCCCAAAAATGTTGAGTGAGGAAGATGCATCCGCAGGGGTCCTATCTGACCAGGCTCGTGTGTGTTTGTTTGTGTGCGCCTAGCGTGACGCCCATCTTCACCTTGTCCAGCGTGTCGGGCCGAGGTCTGGAGCTCCTCAAGATCTTTTTGAATGTTCTTCCTCCTCTCAGCAACAGCAAAGAACAAGAAGAACTCATGCAGCAGCTCACAGAGTTTCAGGTACACGTCAGCAATAGACATCGGATCCATTCGGCGACCCTGAATGGAATGACGGTAACGCGTGCACGCGGTTTGCAGGTGGACGAGATCTACTCCGTTCCTGACGTTGGGACGGTGGTGGGCGGGACTTTGTACAGGTGCGATTTAAGCCAAATGAAATGAAAGGAAAGGAAAGCAATTGAGCAATTTGACGTTTGTTTGCGTCAGCGGGGTTTGCCGCGAAGGCGAGCGTCTGGTGGTAGGCCCCACGGAGCAGGGCGCCTTCCTGCGCGTCAAGGTGGCATCCATCCACAGGAACCGCTCCGCATGCAGGCTGCTGCGAGCTGGACAGGCGGCCACGCTGGCGCTGGGCGACCTGGACAGGACGCTGCTGCGTAAGGTGGGCAATCGAGCGAGTGACTGAGGGAGTGACGGGCGAGCTTGCGTGACCAGCCGCCTGGGATGGCGCGCACGCAGGGCATGGTGATGGTGAGTCCCAAGATGAAGCCCATCGTATGCCGGCGCTTCGAGGCAGCCGTGGTCCTCCTCTTCCACGCTGGGAGCTTCCGCCGCGGCTCGCAGGTGACTGCGCACGTGGGCAACGTCAGGCAGACGGCCGTCGTCCAAAGAGTGCATGGGAAGGTTGGTTGCCAAAGCTTTTGCTAGGCTTTGCTTTGCTAGGCTATACTAGGCTGTACTGGGCTAGGCTTTGCTTCGGTGGGCTAAGCTTTGCTTTGCTAGGCTACGTATACTATACTAGCCTTGGCTAAGCTTTGCCTGGCTAGGCTATACTAGACTGGATTAGGCTTTGCCTGGCTAGCCTATACTAGACTGGGCTAGGCTTTGCCTGGCTAGCCTATACCAGACTGGGCTAGGCTTTGCCTGTCTAGGCTATGCTAGACTGGGCTAGGCTATGCTAGACTGGGCTGGGCTATGCTAGACTGGGTTGGGCTAGGCTAGGCTAGACTGGGTTGGGCTAGGCTAGGCTAGACTGGGTTGGGCTAGGCTAGGCTAGACTGGGTTGGGCTAGGCTAGGCTAGACTGGGTTGGGCTAGGCTAGGCTGTACTGGGCTGGGCTATACTAGACTGGGCTAGGCTTTGCCTGGCTAGCCTATACCAGACTGGGCTAGGCTTTGCCTGTCTAGGCTATGTTAGACTGGGCTAGGCTATGCTAGACTGGGCTAGGCAATGCTAGACTGGGTTGGGCTAGGCTAGGCTAGACTGGGTTGGGCTAGGCTAGGCTAGACTGGGTTGGGCTAGGCTAGGCTAGGATTTGCCTTGCTAGGCAATACTAGACTGGGCTAGCTAGGCTTTGCTAGTTTGACAATCTTGCCCTCTTTCTCTCCGGGCAGGAGGAGCTGCGGACCGGCGAGCGAGCTACGGTGACGTTCTGCTTCCTCAAGCATCCCGAGTATCTCCGCACCGGCGCCAAACTTCTCTTCAGAGAGGGCGTCACCAAGGGTATCGGACACGTCACGCGCCTCCTTCAGGCTGCGGAGCACGACCACTAGCGGCGGAAGCTGCTAAACGCAGAGGCGGAAATTCCAAAGCCCAAATCATCCCGACCGCAGGAAAGCAAATTCGACAAACTCCGACCGACTGAGCGAAAAATCACAAGTGGTCAAAAATGACACCGTCGCTTTCGGGAACTAGCTATTCCGTGCTGTGCAATATGTACTTTCCAACCATTGGTCGCCCCAGTCGAGATGGCCGCGGGCTATGCATGCCGCCCTAAAAAACAAAAGGACTTTGTCCAATCGTTTTGGCATCCCGTCATCCTTCTGCTGTTTCAATTTCAATCAATGGCAGACGTCCGATCAGTTTGGAGCTGCACGGTGCCGGGCAATGAACGTTGGCCGCCATTCTTCGCTTCAAACGAGTGGGACGTCTAGCGCCGTCAGTGGCAGTCACTGGGTGCATAACAGGTGCTTTGACATGGATCAAATCATCTCTGTTGAGGTATAATCTAGTTATGACTCAATTTGAATGTCGGACGAGATCGTCACCCCCTATCAATATGTCAGCAAATTGAAATGAGATTAACTCCGGTTGACCCTCAATCCATTTAAAGCGGGAGGTCGGCAGCAATGTTTGTTCCTCATTCATTCCGTCATTTGTCCGTCACTGTTATTGCTACTGTTGTTGCTCGTTATGACCGGATTTGAATGTCCCTGCTATCGAAAGCGATGGGAACGTGAGGACACTGTGGGAGGGGCCATGAAAGCTCTTTTCCATTTGGAGCGGCAGGGTGACGGCAGAATAAAATTTTAAGAGATGTAAAACAAAGGATTGCACTTTCAAAAGAGCATTAAATGCCAACAAAAAATTCCCGAGTGTTTCTTCAAACGATGCAGGATTGCACTTTTGAAACTAAATTAAAATACCTGAGCTTAGCCTCAAATGGTATTTTTAAAAAATGAGGATTTAAGTACAAGAGAACATTTAGCTAACTTTCATTACAAAAATCCACCAGCTTAACACTGGAACTACAAGGTTTTTTGGCTATAAAGAAATACCAGAAAGGTGTCAAATGCCCCCAATACCATACAGTGGGGAGAACAAGTATTTGATACACTGCCGATTTTGCTGGTTTTCCCACTTGCAAGCCATGTAGAGGTCTGTAATTTGTATCATAAGTTCACTTCAACTGTGAGGGACGGAATCGAATACAAAAATCCAGAAAATCAGATTGTATAATTTTTAAATAATACATTTGTATTTAACTGCATGAAATAAGTATTTGATACATTACCAACTAGTAAATATTTCGGCTCTGTTTTAAGAACCCCTCCTGTTCTCCACTCATTACCGGAAGTAACTGCACCTGTTTGAACTTGTTACCTGTATAAAAGACACCTGTTCACATTCTCAAACAAACAAACTCCAACCTCTCCACAATGGCCAAGACCAAAGAGCTGTGTAAGGACATCAGGGATAAAATAATAGACCTGCACAAGGCTGGAATGGGCTACAGAAAAATAAGCAAGCAGCTTGGTGAGAAGGTAACTGTTGGAGCGATTATTAGAAAATGGGAGAAGTTCAAGTTGACGGTCAATCGGCCTCGTTCTGGGGCTCCGTGAAAGATCTCACCTCGTGGGGCATCACTGATCATGAGGCAGGTGAGGGAACAGCCCAGAGCTATACGGCAGGACCTGGTCAATGACCTGAAGAGAGCTGGAACCACATTCTCGAAGAAAACCATCGCCAACACATTACGCCGTCATGGATTAAAATCCTACAGCGCACGCAAGGTCCCGCTGCTGAAGCCAGTGCATGTCCAGACACGTCTGAAGTTTGCCACTGACCATCTGGATGATCCAGCGGAGCAATGGGAGAAGGTCATGTGGTCGGATGAGACCAAAATGGAACTTTTTGGTCTAAACTCGGCTCGTCGTGTTTGGAGGAAAAAGAAGGATGAGTACAACCCCAAGAACACCATCCCAACCGTGAAACATGGAGGAGGAAACATTTTTTGGGGCTGCTTCTCTGCCAAGGGTACAGGACGACTGCACCGTATTGAGGGGAGGATGGATGGGGCTATGTATCGCCAGATCTTGGCTGACAACCTCCTTCCTTCAGTGAGAGCCCTGAACATGGGTCGTGGCTGGGTCTTCCAGCATGACAACGACCCAAAGCACACAGCCAAGGCAACTAAAGAGTGGCTCCGTAAGAAGCATCTTGAGGTCCTGGAGTGGCCTAGCCAGTCACCAGATCTGAACCCGATAGAAAATCTATGGAGGGAGCTGAAAGTCCGTGTTGCCTGGCAGCAGCCCCGAAACCTGAAGGTTCTGGAGAAGATCTGCATGGAGGAGTGGGCCAAAATCCCCGCTGCAGTGTGTGCAAACCTTGTCAAGGACTACAGGAAACGTTTGGTATCTGTAATAGCAAACAAAGGTTTCTGTACCAAATATTAAGTTCGATTTTCATGATGTATCAAGTACTTATTTCATGCAATTAAATACAAATGTATTATTTAAAAATCATACAACGTGATTTTCTGTTTGTTTGTATTAGATTCCGTCCCTCACAGTTGAAAAGAACTTATGATACAAATTACAGATCTCTACATGCTTTGCAAGTGGGAAAACCAGCAAAATCGGCAGTGTATCAAATACTTCTCCCCACTGTACCTGTCAACCCGAGGCCGTTGGCAATCTTACAAATAGTGACGTATGCCCTTACAAATTGGTGACTAATCTTACATCGTTGTATATAGCGTGCAATATGACTTAAAAATAAAACACAATTTTAAAAATAATATAAATTTATTGGTAATATTGTAACATATAACCTGGTGCAATCAAAGAACAATATCTTCAGCGACATCATGCTTACTAAAATTTAACAGTGATTTTTGTTATAATTGTATGTGCAGTAGCACTTTAGGCAATTTCTATCATGTCTTGATGGCTGCACTTCAGCTCGCAATTCAGTTTGACTTGAAGGTAGTTCGTTAGTGTGTCCAATTATAAATTAAAAAGGTGAATTGATCAAATTAATTTACCGATGCAATCTTTGAGTCGGAACATTTCTTTTGAGAAGTGAAATTTGAGAAATTGTGTTCGGCAACAAATCAGCAGAATGGAATCTCCACTTTCGTCACTTTTCATTCTGCAGACTTCATCTTTATGACCAGTGTTGTTAATCTTACTTTTATAAAGTAATTAGTTACAAATTACTTCTCCCAAAAATTGAGTTAGTAACTCGGTTACCTGAAGGTAAGAGTAATGAGTTACTTGGCAAAGTAACTGGTGTTACTTAAAAAATAAATAAATAAATAAAACGGTAACCTTTGCTATGTTTGGAAATCGTTTAATGTGAATCAACTCATAAAGTTGTTGAAATTGCTACCGTTTTGGCATTAGTTCCTTTGTGTCTACTTTTGACATGTTAAAGTTTTAAAACTGTTTCCTCATTTAAAGGTAGATTCAAGTCAAGATTTTGCCGATTTAGGAGTATTTTACATAAAGAGTTCAGTTTGCTAGGAAGGTTCACTACAACCAGAGGCGTTGCGTCCCATTAGGCAAACCAGGCAATTGCCTAGGGCCCCCAGCCAGCAGGGGCCCCCTAAGGGCCAACAGATTTAGCACACGCAGCTTTACTGCACTGTCGCAGCGACAAGTGCAATAGTGCCAGTGAAAGCCTTGTGTCTGAGTTCCCTGAAGGGGCCCCTTCACTCGCTCTACATTACACCCCCCCCCCCCCCCCCCCCCCCCCCACGTGACTCAGAGTGAGCGGCGATTTGGCTTTTTTTTTAATTGGCGTATATCCGAAATGAAGAGAAGTTATCCTTCGGGAAGCGACAAAAGAAAAAAAAAAGCAGAAGAGGAGAAAAGGAAGAAAGGCAGCGGTGAGTGCACTATGTTACTGTATTTTTATGTCCTAATGTAATAGAAACCGGGCACTTTGAGTGTCCGAAAAAGCGCTCTATGAGACCGAGGCGTTATTATATTTTTATTACATATGTTATTGCTCCAAATCCAACTGTCCCCCTTACTTGCACACGCTCGAAGGGCCCCATGTTGCTTGTTGCCTGGGGCCCCCAGCATGTTGGCAGCATGTTGTGGGCTTTAATTTCGACACAATTTCTGTTAAAGTGGCATAGTCCAAGAGGCTAAACTGTCTAAGATTGACGTTGGGGACATTTTGGGAGGCGTTTAGTGTAACATTTGTTAATCTGGAGTTGCACACAGTCTGTCTAATCTTTAGTACTTTGTGTATAAAGAATGCTGCGAAATTATTACAGGACACCTCAGATGCCAATTCCTGAGGTATTGATGCTTGTGGGTTTGTCAGTTTGCCAACAACAGAAAATAGTGTGCGAGTATTGTTGGTGTTTCTGCTAATGATCTCTGAAAAATATGACTGTCTAGCATTTTTCAGTTCCTGGTTGTATTTGCGAAGACTCTCTTTGTAGATATCATAAAAAACTAGGAGTTTGTTTTTTTCTCCATCTGCGTTTAAGGAAGAACTTTTATTTTTTTAAGCTTGTAATCAAGTATCAAAACTCACAAAAGTCAAATAAAGCAAACCGTTGTTTAAAAAAAAAAAAAAAATGCCAGATTGAGGGCCCCCAAGTGGTCAGGGGCCCTAAGCAGCTGCATAGTCTGCGTATAGGCTGGGCTGGCCCTGGCGCCACTGTTGGCGTCTCTGGCACAAAAAAAAGAATCTTAATATGTAGAATAACGAGGAAAATGTAGTGACGAGTGTAGTAAAAATTAAAAAGAATAGCTTGGTAAAACTACTCTTAGAAGTACATTCTTCCTCAAGTTACTCAAGTAAATATAACGGTACCCACCTCTTTTTTTTTATTTTTATTTTAACAAATATTGTTTTATGAGCTTTTTTATTTTTCAAGTCCTTGATAAGCTCCAAATAGATGTTTTCATATTAAAAATGTTTAAAAGCAGCTTTTAATATAGGTATTTATTTGCTCTTGAGTACGTACTTTTAACAGCCGCGCACTCTGGCTTACACTCCAACACAGTAGGTGGCAGTAATGCGCATGAACGTCAGCTGCCACCCGCCAATATTCCCTAAGAAGTTGCTCATTTTCCGCATTGACTTTTTAATCTATTTTACAAAATATTTCACGGTTTCTTCGGCTTTTTACCATTTCATAAAGCCTGTCAGGAAGAATATTTTGTTCATCTGAGGTTATCTATGGCTAATTTCTATAAGTGCCAAAACCATTTTATCAGAAGGCTTTAAAACACCTTTGTGCTCCAAATTTTATGTTTTTAAAACCCCCGTCATGTAATGCACAGGACGTGACCCCGAAATGCCCCCAAATGGAAGTGAGCAAAAACGTCTCGCAATCAACAGGAAGTGACAGCCTGGTTATCATCTGAAGCGGAAGTGACGTCAGAGCGGCTACGCTAATGGCGACCATGCTGCTTGTTAAAGGTCCACAGTTCATCAAGAGTTGAACTTTAGAGCTGGTCGAAAGCACTGAAAGACGGGTGGAACTCTCCGGAGACACTTTAGAAATTGACTTCAATTCGACGTTGAAACAAAGCGTGCTTTTTCCCCCAGTTGGGCTAGCTTAGCAAGCCGAGTTCCACTGAGTTTCCATTGAACTACTGCTCGTCGTGGTCCGGGGCAAACATGAGCAGAGCAGACGCGACGAGCAGCGACGAAGCAGACTCTGATTCGGAAAACCACTCGATTGTGTCGACCGATGACGAGCGAGGAGAAGGATCGGCCGAGCACCGGGACCGAGGGGAGCAACAAGACGACGACCAGGCTTGGACGAGCGAAGACGTCCAAAAAGGTGAACTTTCACTTGTCCGTCCGTGACTTTCCTGCAGAAAATAGACAAAATATTTCAATTTGGGAAGAAATTTAAACCACCTCCCCATACCGTACCATTTGCCACATGTAATATTCTGATATAATGTTTTCCGAGGCACCCTGAAGTGGACGCAATGTCAATGTTTGGTCATGTGATGAGGCAGTAACATAGAGGCGCAGTCTGCCACGAGAGACTAGTTTTAATGTTGTTAGCTCCATGTGCTAATAAAAACAGTTGTCAGCACGTCGTGTGTTCGATACCTTTGTCAACAAAAAAAGCACAAAACTACACCATACAAGTTGCACCGATACCATTTTTATCCAGCGTGATCTCGGCTACTGCCGGTACTGAGCCGGTATCACGTTTTTGGAAAAAATAACAAACAACGTACAGTATATTTTTAAGTACCATATGACTACAAATTCATTCGTACCTTAGATGCTTGTGATTGAGTAATTGAACGTCTACTAGTGATAAACTGCGTCTTGGCCAGAGGAAAAACAAGTTGGAATTTTTTAACTCATTGGCCTCAAACGGTATTAAAAATAAATTAATAATGGGTAATGTAGTATATAGGTACATGTAATTTGGTAATCATTGTTAAAAAATAAATAAATTACAAACTTGATTATTGTATTGTTATACCTGGGAGGGGGGTGCAATTGGGTATGGTGTCCTGGGCCTAAGGACCATAGGGGCCCCTAAATGACCCTTAATTTATTTGACATTACGTTCACATATTTCTTTTTTTATTTAAAATCATTGTCTGATTAAATATTATGTTCTACTCAAGATAATACTTAAACAAATTAAATATTTCAAAGATACATTTTGGAGCAGAGAATGGTTTGGCACACTCAAGGCTACACTACGTACGTGGCCTGAAGTGCGAAATTAAAATCTGTCATTGTTATAAACTCTAAACATGGCGAGTCGTCATAAATCGGGAGCACGCAAAAAAAAAAAGTTGAAAATCATAGAGGTGAATGAGAAAAAATGAAGTTTTTAAACGGGGGACAAGAAGCCAGAGAATTCCGGCGGTGATGTCGGTAAGTGAACAACAGCCGCTAACACTGAACGTTTACATTCGCGATCACCGTGACCAAAGTCTGATTTGAGTCTGTCACCGGTCGCTTGTAGCCTATTGAGCTAGCTTTGCCAGTGACTGTAGCTGGAGGATAGCGAGCCTTCAGTAAAATGAAAATAATAAAAAACCACCTACGCGCCACCATATCACAGGGCAGGCTTAACAACCTAGCCATGCTCCCCATTGAGCGTGAGCTTGCTCAAAAACTGGATTTCACTGATGTTATAAATGACTTTGCTGTCAAAAAAGTCTAGGCGCATCACTTTTTGAGGGCTTGATAACCCCAGGAATGTGGAGGGGAGGGGGCAGGCACAGGATGTTTAGTTAGTGTATACTGTTTTGTTCCTTAGCAGGTAGCCATAACTCTCTCTGTTCTATTGTATTGTAGCCTACATGGGACAACAGATGGAAATTGTTTGTTTATATTGCGTCATATCACATTATGGTCTGTTAAATTTAACTCTCCATCTCAAATAATTTGAAAATTTACACTGTCATTGCTTGCTAAGTGTTAAAGTACTGCGTATGTTGTCGTTAACTCTTGTCCCCCGGGCCCATGCAAGTCTGTTGACAGCCCTGCCTGTACCTCTAACAAATTCACGAGGATCAAAGTACAACATAAGAACCATTGGCTAACTTGCACGGCAAAAGTTCGCTAGCTTAAATGCTATAAAATGTGAACTTTTACAATGCTCGTTAACAATACCTGCTCCAACAATCATATAATGTAAAAAAAAAAAAAATGTTATGTTGGTCTTAACAGGGAGCAGCTGGACTCAGTCATGTTCAATGAGTTATTTCCTATTGACTGTTCCCACTAGAGGGCAGAGTATCCACCCAAATAAATAAAACTAAATGCAAACAAACACTTTCCAAACAAAGCATTACAACGGCACTCAAAACGAATCCTCGAAGCAGCAAAATTTGATTCAAAAAATTTTTTCTAATCGAATTACTCAAGTTAAACGATTAATCGTTACAGCACTAGTTTCAAGATGTAGTTTTTAAGAGCCAGACGACTGGATGGATCATAATTTTGTTTTTTAAAGTTGACGTCGTATGGAAAATGGTATGGTATCGACAAAAAGTCTTTGGGAGTTTGAATGGACTTGATTTTACATTTGAATCCCACGTTTTTGAATAAAATAAAAATGCTGAGATTCCTGTGCGTGCGCAGAGTTGTCGTTTGAGGACGTTCTAAAACTACGAAGCCGCGTGGGCACCAAAGCTTACGACCGAGCCGCCGGCGGGGGTGACTCCCGCCGCCCGCGCCCTACCGACCTGTGCAAGCGCCTCAACAAGAACAGGTACCACCTCTACTGCCATCAGGTGGCGCCAGCCGGCCAGTCGTCATCTTTTTGTCCTTCCTCAGGCCCTCGGAGGTCTCCTCCAAGAAACGGGCGCCCTTCCTCCGCCAGGTGGTCGCCGTCAAAAAGACTGTGAGTGTCAGCCCCGCCGACGTGATGTAAAATAATCCTTGAGAGACAGCGAGAACCAAAAGTGGTATTTGCCATGTGGCAAAATGGATTTTGCCTTGTGGCATTTTTTTGCTATCTCGCAAAAAATGGCAAAGAAAAAAAGCCACATGGCAAAATCCATTCTGTCACATGGCAAAAAAAATGCCACATGGCAAAAAAAAAATGCCACATGGCAAAATGGATTTTGCCACAAAATGCTGCATGGCAAAAAAAATACCACATGGCAAAATCATTTTGCCACATGGCAAAGAAAAAAATGCCACATGGCAAAATCCATTTTGTCCAATGGCAAAGAAAAAATGTCACATGGCAAAATCCATTTAGCCACATGGCAAAGAAAAAACGGCACATGGCAAAATCCATATTGTCACATCGCAAAATCAATTTTGGCACATGGCAAAAAAAATGCTACATGGCAGACAAAAAAGTGCCACATGGCAAAATCCATTTTGCCACATGGCAAAAAAAAAAAAAAAAGAAAGATGGCGAAATCTGTTTTGCCATATTGCAAAAAAATGCAAGACAGCAAAATCCGTTTTGCCACATGGCAAAAAAAAAATGCCAGATGGCAACATCCATTTTGCCACATGCCAAAGAAAAAATGCTGGGTGGCAAAATCTCTTTTGCGACATGGCCAAAAAAAAATGCCACATGGCAAAGAAAAAAAATAATAAATGGCAAAATCCATTTGCTAATTGGCAAAGAAAAAAATGTCACATGGCAAAATCCATTTTGTCCAATGGCAAAGAAAAAATGTCACATGGCAAAATCCATTTAGCCACATGGCAAAAAAATTCCACATGGCAAAATCCATTTTGCCACATGGCAAAGAAAAAACGGCACATGGCAAAATCCATATTGTCACATCGCAAAATCAATTTTGCCACATGGCAAAAAAAATGCTACATGGCAGACAAAAAAGTGCCACATGGCAAAATCCATTTTGTCCAATGGCAAAGAAAAAATGTCACATGGCAAAATCCATTTAGCCACATGGCAAAAAAATTCCACATGGCAAAATCCATTTTGCCACATGGCAAAGAAAAACCGGCACATGGCAAAATCCATATTGTCACATCGCAAAATCAATTTTGCCACATGGCAAAAAAAATGCTACATGGCAGACAAAAAAGTGCCACATGGCAAAATCCATTTTGCCACATGGCAAAGAAAAAATGCCACATGGCAAAATCCATTTTGCCACATGGCAAAAAAAAAAAGAAAGATGGCGAAATCTGTTTTGCCATATGGCAAAAAAATGCAAGACAGCAAAATCAGTTTTGCCACATGGCAAAAAAAAATGCCAGATGGCAACATCCATTTTGCCACATGCCAAAGAAAAAATGCTAGGTGGCAAAATCTCTTTTGCGACATGGCCAAAAAAAATGTGACATGGCCAAAAATAAATAAATAAATGGCGAAATCCATTTGCTAATTGGCAAACAGAAAAATGGCACATGGCAAAATCCATTTTGCTGCATGGCAAACAAAAAAATGGCACATGGCAAAATCCATTTTGCCACATGGCAAAAAAAAATGCCACATGGCAAAATCCATTTTGCCAAATGGCAAAGAAAAAATGCCACATGGCAAAATCCTTTTTGCCACATGGCCAGAAAAATGCCACATGGCAAAGAAAAAATGCCACATGGCAAAATCGATTTTGCTGTACGGCTAAAAAAATGCCAGATGGCAAAATCCATTTTGCCACCTGGCAAAGAAAAAATGCCAGGTGGCAAAGAAAAAAAATAATACATGGCGAAATCCATTTGCTAATTGGCAAAGAAAAAATGCCACATGGTAAAATCCATTTTGCCACATGGCCAAAAAAATGTCACATGGTAAAATCCATTTTGCCACATGGCAAAGAAAAAACGCCACATGGTAAAATCCATTTTGCCACATGGCAAAAAAATGTTACATGGCAAACAAAAAAATGCCACGTGGCAAAATCCATTTTGCCACATGGCTAAGAAAAAATGCCACATAGCAAAATCCATTTTGCTACATGGCAAAGAAAAAATGCCAAATGGCAAAGAAAAAATGCCACATGGCAAAATCCATTTTGCCACATGGCCAGAAAAATGCCACATGGCAAAGAAAAAATGTCACATGGCAAAGAAAAACATGGCAAATACAACTTTTGGTTCTTGGGCCTGCTGCATTCCTCTGGGTCAAACAGACCCAACAAAACTGGTAACCAGAGGGTTAAATAACAGGTTCATTTTACTTGTGTGCCTTCAGACGCTGAGAGATCCTCGCTTTGACGACCTGTCAGGGGAGTACAAGGCGGAGATCTTCGACAAGACCTACCGCTTCATCGACGACATCAGACGGCGAGAGGCGCAGGTTATTATCATAACCACTGGTCCATGTCCACGCATTTGTTATTGATCACAAAAAAGAACAATTGACTGTCTTGAATAACATTTTTTTAGGTAGATTTAATGAAAAGTGCAGCAAAACTGTGCAAAAACATGAATCTAGAGCAAATAATCCTATTCCATAATCACATCCATAATTAGGGATGTCCTGATCCGATCACGTGAAAAATGGCACGATTTCCGATCACATGATGGGATCGGGACATCCCTAAATTAAATCCACCTGTGCACCACCAACTCTGTTTAAAAAAAGAAAAAAAAGTTGTCCAAAAGTTTTAAGAGGACGCTTGCCATGCTAAATGCTAATGCTACAAGTTACATTTATGTACATTTGATGATCACTCAGCACACTTTTCAAGGCTAAAGCAACTTTGCGAGATTAAACCTTATACACACAATAAGAAAATGACACACATTGCGAACATATGACGGAAACTCGTGTTGTGGCGAACGTCTCTTTGTTTTCGTCTCCCGAGACACGCTTGTCGCTCGTCGTCGTCAGACAAAAACTGTTCGTGGATGAAATATTTTGGTCGTTTGGTTTCGTTTATTCCTGTCGATATTGAATGTTTTTGTGCCTATGCTTCAGGCGCTCCAAAAGCAGCTGAAGAAAACCAAGAATGCCGACCGGAAAGAGAAGCTCGGCTCCCTCCTCAAGAAGATGGTGAGTGCGAGAGGCAAATGGAAAATCGGAGTGGAGATTAGTCTCTCTGTAACCCTTCTTGGAACGTACGCAGGCCAATCGGGAGCGAGCGCGCCAGCAGCAGGAGGAGCGACGGACCAGAGAGCTCCAATTCAAGAAGGAGCAAAGAGAACGAGCCGATCGGGGCGCTCGACCCTTCTTCCTAAAGAAATGTACGTATTATTGGGTAGGGGTGTGACATTGTATCGTAAAGGTGATATACAGTGGGGAAAGTAATTATTTAGTCAACCACTAATTGCAAGTTCTCCCACTTGAAAATATTACAGAGGCCTTTGATTGTCAACATGGGTAAACCTCAACCATGAGAGACAGAATGTGAAAAAAAAACCCAGAAAATCATGTTGTATGATTTTTAAAAAATTTATTTGCAAATCATGGTGGAAAATAAGTATCTGCTCAATACCAAAAGTTCATCTCAATACTTTGTTATGTATCCTTTGTTGGCAATAACGGAGGCCAAATGTTTTCTGTAACTCTTCACAAGCTTTTCACTCACTGTTGCTGGTATTTTGGCTAATTCCTCCATGCAGATCTCCTCGAGAGCAGTGATGTTTTGGGGCTGTCGTTGGGCAACGCGGACTTTCAATTCCCTCCACAGATGGGGTTGAGATCTGGAGACTGGCTAGGCCACTCCACGACCTTGAAATGCTTCTTACGAAGCCACTCCTTTGTTGCCCTGGCTGTGTATTTGGGATCATTGTCATGCTGAAAGACCCAGCCACGTCTCATCTTCAATGCCCTTGCCGATGGAAGGAGATTTTCACTCAAAATCTCTCGATACATGGCCCCATTCATTCTTTCCTTCACACATATCAGTCGTCCTGGTCCATTTGCAGAAAAACAGCCCCAAAGCATGATGTTTCCACCTCCATGCTTCACAGTGGGTATGGTGCAATTCAGTATTCTTTCTCCTCTAAACACAAGAACCAGTGCTTCTTCCAAAAAGTTCTATTTTGGTTTCATCTGACCATAACACATTCTCCCAGTCCTCTTCTGGAATATCCAAATGCTCTCTAGCGAACCGCAGACGGGCCTGAATGTGTACTGGCTTCAGCAGGTGGACACGTCTGGCAGTGCAGGATATGAGTCCCTGGCGGCCCATTGTGTTACTTTGTTACTGTGGTCCCAGCTCTCTGTAGATCATTCACTAAGTCTCCCCGTGTGGTTCTGGGATTTTTGCCCGCCGTTCTTGTTATCATTTTGACGCCACGGGTCATGGAGGGAGATTATCAGTGTTCTTGTATGTCTTCCATTTTCTAATAATTGCTCCCACAGTTGATTTCTTTACACCAAGCGTCTTCCCAGTCTTCAGTCTTCCCAGCCTGGTTCAGGTCTACAATTTTGTCTCTGGTGTCCTTCGACAGCTCTTTGGTCTTGGCCATGGTGGAGTTTGGAGTGTGACTGACTGAGATTGTGGATGGGTGTCTTTCATACCGATAACGAGTTAAAACAGGTGCCATTAATACAGGTAACAAGTGGAGCTTCGTTAGAAGAAGTTAGACCTCTTTGACAGCCAGAAATCTTGCTTGTTTGTAGGTGACCAAATACTTATTTTCCACTGTAGTTTGGAAATAAATTCTTTAAAAATCAATCAATGTGATTTTCTGTTTTTTTTTCACATTCTGTCTCTCATGGTTGAGGTTTACCCATGTTGACAATTACAGGCCTCTCTGATCTTTTCAGGTAGGAGAACTTGCACAATTGGTGGTTGGGTTGACTAAATACTTATTTGCCCCACTGTATTTCTAATCTCCAAAAAGAAGTTTCTAGCAAGTTAGGGTCTAATGAGATGATGAGAGGGGGGCGATCTGCCACCACCCTGACCTGCGTGCCATCTGAGTTACGCCCAGGGGTGTCACCGGGGGGGGGGCGGGCAGTGCCCACCTACGGACATGCTCTGCCCACCCAAATAAAACTGGATGTAGTACTGCCGTTAGTACTACATCCAGTTTTCTTTGGGCACCGTGTATGGTATCCCATTCATATAGTACTGATGTGTTCTAAGTTTTAACCTTTGCGTTGTTACCTCCTCTTTCACCCCCCAAAAAAAAAGAAATGCTGGTTTTGTTCCTGGGGGAGGGCTACACATTTACGCATATTTTGATTTTTTTTTTTTACATTTATCAAAGTTTTCACTCGTGTTCACCTGGCTGTTGAGTTTGGTGAGTTTTGAAGCATTCTGAGGGGGTCAAAGTAGGGCTCAAAGCGTCGGCGGCACAAAGAATGACTGCTAGGGGGCGCTACATAGTGTATTTGGAATTTGTCTTTACACGATATCAAAGATTGAACCTGTCTAAACCAGTGTTGTTAATAACGGCGTTAGAATATAACGGCGTTTTTTTTTTTTTCAGTAATGAGTAATCTAATTAATTACTTTTCTCATCTTGGGAACGCCGTTACCGTTACTGAGGCGGGAAAGGCGTGTGTTAGTATGCGTTACAAAGTTGGTTGAATAAAATAAGTCTGAGAGAGGCGGACTCTCGGAGATGAGAGAGCAGAGCCGTAGTGGGGAAGATGCCATTTCAAACGTGATGCTAGGTGGCTCCAATAATACCTGACTGTAGCCGATAGCCTACAAACTACGCCCACATGATACGGTAGATATCACATATTATAGAACTAGATGCAAATGACAGACACGGTTGCATTGGCAACATGTTTTAAAGACTACATGCGTTAGTAAACAGCCGCTATCTTAAAGCAGTAGACCTCTCAGGAAGGCTCTGTTGTAGACAACCTTCCTAGCGAACCTAAGTACTGTAACTTTTTTAACTAAAATGCTCCTAAATCGGCAAAATCTTGACTTAAATCTATCTTTAAACGATGAAAGTTTTAAAACTTACACATGTTGAAAGTAGACAGAAGGGAACTAATGCAATAACGGGAGCAATTTTAACAACTTTAACGGCTGATTCACAACTTTAAACGACTTCCACACATAGCAAAGGTTACTATCTAGTTATCGCAATACCCTAGTGTCTAGTTAAGTGGAGGGTAAAGAATTGGGCTAGGGCCAATTGTCCCCCAAACCCTTTAAACTTCACATTGTGTGACCCCCCCCCCCCCCCCCCCAAAAAAAAAAAATATCACTAGTTACTTTGCCAAGTAACTAATTACTCTTACATTCAAGTAACCGAGTTACTAACACAATTACTTTTTGGGAGAAGTCATTTGTAACTGTAATTAGCTACTTTTTTTAAAGTAAAATTAAAAACACTAGTCTTAACCTGCCTGCCACTTTTGGTGCATTTTTCTAACGGGGTCAAATTGAGCTCGAAGGGGCTGCGGAACAAAGAATAACTATAATAGTAATAAAAAAACTGAGGAACCACAATAGATTACCTAAAAAAAAATGTCACCTGCATGTCTATACTGTTCAAGTATGGATGTGTTCCAAGCAGAGGTTGCGCTAGACATTTTTGTTGGCTGTCATTTTGACTGACAGGGTCATAAAAATCCGGTCATAGTCTATTTTTACCTGTCACTTAAATTTTTAAAATGATAATGATGACATATTCAATAGTATTTAGTTTTCATTCATTTTTAATTAATATTGTAACGCTTGCTTGGCGGCCAAAAATTAGACACGGAAGTCGTGGTATTTTTCTCCCTTTTTACTCTGCTTACCGCCAACAACTCCGCCCCCAAAGAAAAAGAGGCAACGATATAGACCCCAATCACCAACGTCACACAATGATCTTAATTGTGGTTGTCAGCCCAAAATCTTCTAAATATGTATTAAATGCATCTTACCAGATATAAAATGACTACTACATAGTCTGTGGTGATCGTTTGGTGCTGAGATTTCTTGTCGAATTACAGCAGTCCATCTCGCTCTCATCTTCGGGTCTCTCAGAATACGGTAGAACTTCAAGTCTCTCCGTCTATCTTCTCTGTTACAGCAACCAACCGCCACACACGCCTTCACCATTTTCATTATTAATATTAACGAGCAGAAAAACACGCCGTAATAGACCCTACCCACGTGACGTCACAACTCCGCTCTCCTGAATGGTACTGCCCACTTGTCCGTCAAAACATAGTGTTAACCTGTTACGGCTACGTACATTTCTCCTATTTACGGCGTGTTTTTCTGCTCCTTAACATTAATAATCAAAATGGTGAAGGCGTGTGTGGCTGTTGGTTGCACTAACAGAGAAGATGGAAGGAGAGACTTGAAGTTTTACTGTATTCCGAGGGATCCAAAGAGAGCGAAATGGACGGCTGCAATTCGACGTGAAAACTGGGCACCAAAAAATCACCACAGACTATGTAGTAGTCATTTTACATCTGGTAAGATGCATTTAAGATATACTTAGAGGGTTTTGGGCTGACAAATAACCACAATTAAGATCATTGCAAGGATAATCGCCGACAACATACGACGTAGTACGACATAGTTTCAAATTCAAGATGTTTGTGACTTCCGTTTCTTCCACCATCGTTATTTTTTGAATAATATTTAATTGGTACCAAGTGAAAGAAACTGGCCTCGTCTACGGGGCTGACAAATAACCACAATTAAGATCATTGCTAGGCTAATCGCCGACAACATACACGTATGTATGTAGTGAGAGTGCTATCGCTAAACCACATAAACATTAAAAGCCTTAACTCCATTGACAAACGACATGAAATACATTAGACTTGACAGTGGATGTTAGCAATAACAAAAGATTTTGAATTGAACATTTCGTAACTCACCTTTCCAAGCACAAAATAGATTCCTGCCGAACGAGGACCTGTTTCACCCAACCAGCAACGAAGTATTTATAAGCCTCCAAGCTCTTGAAGTTTTTCAAATTTTCATGAGAATAGGCTGATTTTGTGTGGACAAGATAATTGTAAATATCAGCGTAGCAGATGTCAGGCAGACAGGGCGAAGACAGTGGGTCGAAAAACATCGATTTGGGCATCAAATATGGATCTGGCGACTGTATAGAACGAAGGTTTTCCACATAACGCCTTTTATGCAACACATCCAGTGAGTTTACGGCATCAGAAAGCACCGGGTCTTCCATGAAATGCATTTTAAATTCCTCGATCAATTGAAAACAATGCTAATACAGAGACAAAATGACGGACAAGTGGGCGGAACCACACAGCGAGCACGTGGTTTTGTGACGTCGGTGGGTAGGGTATATAGGAGGCATGTACGTAGCGGTAATGTGTAAACATGACGAGCTGACACACAATATGGCGGCTCCAGTCAGGGGGGCGGAGTTGTGACGTCATGTGATTGGGGTCTATACACAGGCAGCAATCTTGTCCATCAATTGGATGACGCACTGGCACACCGGGTGCACCAATAAGAACCTCGTGTTGATGTGTCAATCACGGTGCCGCCGCCAGACCCCGGTGACGCTACAATATTCTGACAGAAGAGCCAACGACGTCATGCATTAAGAGAGACAATAGCTAATTAATATGCTAACTCGCCACCCTGTGGTCTGGGGTGTGAATTGCAACCTGTCAAAATGATGGACGGACTTCAGTTTTTTCCGTCACCGTTTTAAAAAACCGGTCAACGACGGAAAATATCCGGTTAACGCGACCCCTGGTTCCAAGTCAAATAAAATCCAACTTTTATTTGTTTAGACCAAATCACAACAACAGTTATGTCAAGGAGAAAACCATGTTTTATGGTGCAGTAGCTCTATGCTGGATGTCGACCTACTTGAGCATTGTAGCCCCAACACACACACACACCTGATTTCCTGGTAACACCACTGGTTGCGCCGAACTGCGAGGGCCCATTCAGTCCTGCTTGCAGGCCTAGTTAGTGCTGTTATTTTTTTTTTCCCTTCATCCGAAATTCTTACATTTTGGTACTAAATTATACTGTAAAGGTCTTAAAAAGTAGAGATGCACGATAATATCGGTCACCGATAATTATCGACCGATAATGGCAATTATGACGTCACACAGATAATCCAGATAAAACGAAATTCAACCAATAATGCGATCCGATAATTATATCCTTGATTTAGCCTCCAAATGTGCGCAATCAACAGTTTTGTCCAATTCTGTTAGTTTTAAGGAGGTGTTTTTGCAGTGTAGTAATGTGATATATGTTAGGAATGGCTTACTTTTAAAGGCATTTTTGTGCAACTTGGGTGTTTACTCTCTAAGTAATTGTTGCCAAAAGCTTACCATTACACAATGTCATTGCCATTGTTTAGATGTTGGAATTTACTACTTGTTCACATTTGATCTGGAAAAAAATAGCACTAAATCACATTTTTGCACAGTAACATTTGATCTTTGTATACTTTAAAATTTTACATACTGTACATTAGGCATGTGCCGGTTACCGGTTTCACGGTTTACCGCGGTGTGAAAACGTTGCGGTTTCAAAACCACTCAAATTTTCCGTCAGACCGTAGTACGGTATTCGCCATTTTTCATGTGTCAAAAATGCAGCCAGAAGTGGCGTGGCGCGGCAGCGCTCACCCCCTCCCGTTTGTTTCTGTGTGAAAGTGACGCTAAACAGCAAGCAAACCCAAAAACAAATACTCCAATCATAAGTCGTTCTTTTCTTCAATTTATTGAGCTCTCAAATCGTGGTAAGTGTAATATACAAAATAAATACATTTAAAACGTTGTACAATTGTATTTTGCCATGTGTGAGACGTGAGTAGCTTCAACAGATTAGCACCATGGAAAAGTTCGCTAAAAACAAAACACACATTTTCCTTTCAAATTCGATATACGCACGAACTAAAAGCTTACAAAGATGAATGTTAGCCTAGGCTTAGCTGGAAGAGCAACTTCGTCGAGTGTTACAGCCGCAGAGTGAGAAAACAAGCTTGATTTGCTTGAATGAAGGGGGGAAAAAGGCATAGCATCAAAGATCGTTAATTGACGAAAGATGATCTTGCCCTAAGCACAAATCCACGTTTGTTAGCTCAAGAAGAGGTCTCACTCCCAATGTTTTTTTTTTTTTTTTTAGATGAAACCTTTCCACAACAATATTTACATTTTAACTAACTTTTACATTTTTAACTAACTTATACTAACTTGTACATTTTTAACTAACTTATGAATTCTTTGTTCTTTTTAACACAAAGGCATGACCAGATTTGACACAGTGGCTGAAAATGGCAAAACTTCACTTGAGCTTTTCCACCCTCAAAAAAAAAAAAAAAAAAAAGTCATGCAGTATACATTTTTAAAAAATTTATTCAGAAGTGTTTTTACTTTTTTACAGAAATTATTTTGTTCTTGCTCTAATCTTAAGCAACTTGAGCTGTGGCTGTGGGTATAGTCTATTAGTTATATTTTAATTTTATTTAAAATGTTGTTGTTTTTTTATTGATAATGTATTATTTTAACAATATATTCATGTTCCAATTTGCAACTATGTTCTGAAAAAAAAAAAAAAAAATCCTGTTAAATGGAAAAAAGTTATTTTTTTTAACCCATACATCTCAAAATAACACATTTTGTAGCTATAATTGCAATACCGTGATACCGTGAAACCGCGGTATTTTTGCTCACGGTTATCGTACCGTCAAAATCTCATACCGGCACATGCCTACTGTACATATTTGAATAGAATTATCGGCGTGACGTTATCGGTTATCAGGTGGAAGTGACAGGAAATTATTGGTTATCGGTATCGGTTGAAAAATGTATTATCGTGCATCACTATTAAAAAGCATTAAATGTGACTTTTAAAAGGGTTCAAGAACTCTGTAAAGGTAAACTGTACTTAAGTGAACTGACCCAAAACGGGTTAATACATCCACATGAGCTGTTACACACTTAGTACAAAAGTTTTTGGATTTCGTTTGGTCAAGGTGTTAATGGCGCGCCCTTGTGTTTTTTTTTTTTTTTTTTTGCGTAGCTGAGCAGAAGAAAGCGGCCCTGGCGGCGAGGTTCACTCAGTTGAAGAAGAGCGGCAAGTTGGACGCCTTCCTCGGCAAGAAGAGGAAGCGCAATGCCGGCAAAGATCGGAGGAAGCTGCCGCCGCTGCACGGGCGCGCCACCGCTTCTTCGTGACTTTTTTTTTTTTTTGCCTTTGTTTGAAAAATGAAAATCTCAAAAGCAGTCCACTTTGTCATTTTTATTATTTCAGCAAGAAGCGGGGCCCTGTGACACACAGCGGCTTCCCGTACAAAGTCCACGCAGAAGGGCGACAGCTGTAAACTTGTTCCACAAGTATTTCAACATCAAAATTCAATCGCAAACAAAGACGGGAATCGATATTCTCCCTTGATTATCGGCGAGTTTGGAATTTTTTGCAATTGAAGATTCACGCTGAAAAAAATCATTATTCTTCCAGCCTTGAAATTTGATTCTGAATTCAAAGTGTCATAGCAGATTTGCTTCCACAGAAGGCGGCCAGGCGTCTCTTGATGCACACCATTTTGACCAAAAAGGCCCTGCCCTGCAAAATCATGTGATGAGTTTTAACTAGGGCTGTCAAAATAATCGCGTTAACGGGCGGTAATTAATTTTTTAAATTAATCACGTTAAAATATTTGACGCAATTAATGCACATGCCCCGCTCAAACAGATTAAAATGACAGCACAGTGCAATGCCAACTTGTTGTGTTTTTTGGAGTTTTGTCGCGCTCTGCTGGCGCTTGGGTGCGACTGATTTTATGGGCTTAAGCACCCATGAGCATTGTGTAATTATTGACATTGACAATGGCGGGCTACTAGTTTATTTTTTGATTGAAAATTTTACAAATTTTATTAAAACGAAAACATTAAGAGGGGTTTTAATATAAAATTTCTAAAACTTGTACTAACATTTATCTTTTAAGAACTACAAGTCTTTCTATTCACGGATCGCTTTAAGACCGTGCTTCTCAATTATTTTCTGTTATGCCCCCCCCCCCCCCCCCCCCAGGAAGACGTAAACGTTCCGTGCCCCCCAACTCCTGCCGCCACCATAAATATACTGTAGAATCATTTGTATATAACATTCTTATTGTTATAAGTACACCTCTGCATAACATTGTGTTCTTTTTAATATTAAAGAAAAACAAATATAGATCAATTTACAAAATTAAAATTAAAAAAAAACATCAGTACTGTAAAATTACACTCAAGATTGATTTTTTTGACCGTTTGATACTAAAAAATAAAATCAATAAATAATAATAAATTTAAATTGATTAGCATATTAACTCACGAGGACAATATGCCAAACAATTAGACCGGAAAAATAAAAATTAATAGAATAAAAACAACAGTTTGATTGGACAGAGGAAGTTTTTTTTTTTACTGCAGGCAGTATCAGCTCCTTTGCTATGGTGTGGGGTTATTTTGCACTGAGCAACGTGGTATATCATCTAAAAAGATGCTAAAAGTGCTAGCTGGTATACTGATGTCACACTGACAAAGCGAGAGGATTGCTAGCGATATTCGGCACATTTTCGCTGGAAAAAATCATTTCTGCTGTCCGCTGCGAACATTTTTAGACAAAATAAACAGACTGGGCTTTCCGCGTCCCCCACTGTACTAAAAGTCAAGGCCAAATGCTACATACGCTTCGTCATATTTCCTTGTCTTACCATTTCATATGTTCAGTGCTCTTTGCTGTGTGCTCTTGTTTGGTTCAAAAATATTGCGCACACGCTAAAAATGAGGGTGAAAACTTAGTGGATGTGCAATTACACTTTATTTTAGTACGGCAAAAAGTATGTTTCCCAAGGTCACATGCGCCACCTCCAGCATCGCTCTGCGCCCCCCTGGGGGGGCCCGCCCCACTATTTGAGAAGTACTGCTTTAAGAGAATGTTAATAATGTTAATGCCATCTTGTTGATTTATTGTTATAATAAACAAATACAGTACTTATGTACCGTATGTTGAACGTATATATCCATCTTGTGTCTTATCTTTTCATTCCAACAATAATTTACAGAAAAATATGGCATATTTTATAGATGGTTTGAATTGCGATTAATTTTTAAGCTGTACTTAACTCGATCAAAAATTTTAATCGTTTGACAGCCCTAGTTTTAACACCGCAAATACCACCACAATGAGGCAGGCGGCGATCAATCAATTAAATATTGTTTCATTTTGTTGGTAGCATCAAATGAACAAGGAAAAATGTTCCAAAACAAACAGGATGTGACTTTGAAATGCTCCTAAATAAGCTTGAATTGACTCTGAAATGCTTTTAAATCAACAGGAAGTGACCCAAAAATGCTCCAAAATAAAAAGTGACCTGTAGTACCTCGAGACCAACAGGAATTGACTTTTGAAATGCTTCTGAATCAGCAGGAAGTGACTTTGAAATGCTTCGAAATCAACAGGAAGTGACCCTAAAATGCTCTAAAATGAATAGGAAGTGATGGAAAATCGGCAGGAAAAGTCGTAAAATGCCCCAAAAACTAAAAGGAAGTGATGCTTAAATGTCCCAAAATAAACAGGAAGTGACCTGTAAATGCCCCAAAATAAACAGGAAGTAACCCTAAAGGCCCCAAAACCAACAGGAAGTGACCCATAAGTACCCCGAGACCAACAGGAAGAGACTTTTGAAATGCTTCGAAATCAACAGGAAGTGACCCAAAAATGCTCAAATGAATAGGAAGTGACTTGAAATGTGCCTAAATAAGTTGGAAGTGACTTGGAAATGCTTCTAAATCAACAGGAAGTGACCCAAAAATGCTCCAAAATAGAAAGTGACTTGTAAGTACCCCGAGACCAACAGGAATTGACTTTTGAAATGCTCCTGAGTCAACAGGAAGTGACCCAAAAATGTTCCAAAATGAATAGGAAGTGACTTGGAAATGTGCCTAAATACGTTGGAAGTGACTTGGAAATGCTTCTAAATCAACAGGAAGTGACCCAAAAATGCTCCAAAATACAGTGACCCGTAAATGCCCAGAGACCAACAGGAAGTGACCCAAAAGTACCCCGAGACCAACAAGAAGAGACTTTGAAATGCTCCTAAATCAGCAGGCAGTGACTGGGAAATGCTGCAAAATCAACAGGAAGTGACACAAAAATGGCCCAAAATGAATAGGATGTGACAGAAAATCTACAGGAAGTGACCCAAAAATGCTCCAAAATAGAAAGTGACCTGTTGTACCCCGAGACCAACAGGAATTGACTTTTGAAATGCTCCTGAATCAGCAGGAAGTGACTTGGAAATACTTCTAAATCAACAGGAAGTGACCCAAAAATGCTCCAAAATAAAGTCACCCATAAATGCCCAGAGACCAGCAGGAAGAGACTTTGAAATGCTCCTGAATCAGCAGGAAGTCACCCAAAAAAATGGCCCAAAATTAATAGGAAGTGACCCACGAGTGCCTAGAGACATATAGGAAGTGACTTGGAAATGGGCCTAAATAAGCAGGAAGTGACTTGGAAATGGTTGTAATTCGACAGGAAGTGACCCAAAATAGAAAGTGACCTGTAAATGCCTAAAGACCCAACACAAAGTGACGTGGCAACACTCCTAAATCAGCAGGCAGTGACTGGGAAATGCTGCAAAATCAACAGGAAGTGACACAAAAATGGCCCAAAATGAATAGGATGTAACTGAAAATCTATAGGATGTGACCCCAAAAATGCTCCAAAATCAACAGGGAGTGACTCCAAAATGAATAAGAAGTGATTTGGAAATGGTTTGAAATCAACAGGAAGCAACCAAAAAGACCGCAGCGGCTGCCGGCGCCCTTCTCCTAGGGCCCTTGGGGCCGGGGCTTGTTGTCCCCTGCCGGTGGGGTGGATAACCCCTGGTCTCCGGCACTCGGTGTGGCGCCTATCTGAGGTGCGGGGTGGGTGCTTGGGCAGATGAGTGTGCGGACGCGGGGACTGTCTGGGGCGGGGGTTGATCCAGACGCTTCCCCCGCCCTGTGGCCGGTGGTTCTTGTCTGCGGGAGCCTGCCTCTTAATTCATGCACTCCTCATATCTTTCACCCTGTCACCTACATACTCATTCATGCCTCTGGGGAGAGTTGGAATGGGGCCATACAGTCCCAGCCCGGCTCCCCCTTGATTTTAATGTATCACACACCAACGTTATGGGATGGATGTGACCTGCGGGGGGGGGGGGGTGACATCACAGTTACCTCGTCACGGCAGGCCCTGCCATTTCCGCACCACACACATCATACTCCACGGAGGAGCTCCAGCAAAGGGCGGTGGGACAGGCGGCTGGGTAAAAGTTCCATGCAGCGGTCCCACTGCCCCAAGCCGAGCTCTCCTATTTTAATGCATACACTGCACTACCCTCCCCGCACAATCCCATCACGGGGCTGGTTAATGGCTGCCAGTCGGGGACCTGGCAGCCATAGTAAGAGGGTGGTAGGTGGGTCCCACACTTTTTCTCTATGGTGTGGTCTGCCCTCTGCCTGGGTTGCCAGCCGCGGGAGTAGGGGGAGGTCGGGGCTCCGATCGCGGCGTTCTCCTGCTTCTGCCTTCCCCTCTCTTCTCTGCCTGGGTATCCATCCTGTGCTCTGGCGCAGGTCCCTGGCTGGATGCTGGTGTATCAGCTGGGTGTCGCCTGCTCCGGCGGCGGGCCCTGCCCTGCCCTGGGCTGGGCTTAGTGGGCCGCTGGGGGTCACGCGATGTGCCGTGCCGGTTTTGGGCTGTGGCTCATGGGTGGGCCGGGGTGGGCGTGGGGGTTGGTGGTGTGTCCCCTTTTCCCATCCCTGAAGGCCGGTTGATGAGGGCGTGGGTGGCCCAGGGGACAACCCTGGATCCCGGGGGGGTGACAATGGATGGGCTGCGGCGTGGCCCTGGTGTGGCGCCCCCACTCGTCTGCATGGCTATCATGTGTTTGATGGGATTCGCGCATGGCTGGATGTGATTGGGGGCGCTCGGGTGGGGGACCTCAGTGCCGGGATTAGCGATGGGGCGGCGTAGGGTGGCTTGCCAACGGGCTCGTACTCACAAGGGATTCACACAATTAATTACTGGGTTCTAGATCACAGGCCTGATTTGTGTACACTTTACCCCTCCCAATCACTTATCTTCTAGACCCCCCCCCCCCCCCCTTTCCCTGGTTAACAGGCCCCCCACATGGTGTCAACCAGAAATGCATCTAGCTGACACCAACATATTCAGGAGAGCTTGGCTTGGGGCAGTGGGACCGCAGCATGGAATTTCTACCCAGCCTTTGCTGGAGCTCTCCTGTGAAGTATGCTATGTGTGGTGCGTTAAAAAAGGTGCAGGGATGGCGGGGCCTGTCGTGAGGAGGTAACCGTGAGGCACCCCCTCCCAACAGGTCCCAACCATCCCACAACCTTGGTGTGTGATGCATTAAAAACAGGGGGGAACTGTAAAGCCCCATCCCAACTCTCCCCGGAGAAATGTATGAGTATTTAAGTGCCAGGGTGGAAGATATTTACAGTGCCGAAGTGAAAAGTGCCTGAGTTAAGAGGTAGGATCCCGCGGGCGTGGCCCCACCAGAACCACTGGCCGCAGGGCGGGTGAAGCGCCCGGGCCCCGATCAATCCCCGCCCCAGACCACCCACGGCGCCCCGGACACTCAGACTACCATTCTCCATGTCAAACAGCTGAACAGGACAGGTTTAAAAAAATGAAGGAAGTGACCCAAAAATGCTCCAAAATACAAAGTGACTCATAAATTCCCAGTTACCAACAGTAAGTGACTTTGAAATACTTATGAATTAGCAGGAAATGATTTGGAAAAGCTCTTAAATAAGCAGGAATTGACCTGGAAATGCTCCAAAATACAAAGTGACCCGTAAATGCCCAGCAATCAACACAAAGTGACTTATAAATGCTCCTAAATCAGCAGGAAGTGACTGGGAAATACTCCAAAATCAACAGGAAGTCACCCAAAAATGTCCCGAAAATCTATACGAAGTGACCCGGCCAAGCGGCAACAACTTGGGATCAAGCCTTTGAAGCACCCGGCATGGCCAGGAGTGTTTCCGAAGGAGAAAACCCGGGCTCCCGTGACCCGATCTGGATGGGCGGAACTAGACTAGTGAGGGTCAAAGCATCCTTGGCTGGGCCGGGTTGGGCCTGATGGAGGAGAACCATCCAATGTGCGTGATCAGGTTGGGTTCCACACTGTATGAGCGCTCTCCGGGCGCGGCGCGTGCCACCCGGTAAAGGACCGTGTCCTTTGCGTTGCCCTTGGAGCAGAAGGCCAGGTCCAGGTAGGCGGCCGCCCTCAGGGAGGCGTTTCCTGGGTAGAGCACGGCCGGCGTGCAGCACTCTGTGGCGGGCGACACAGCGTAGAGCTGCGGGGACAGGCGGCGCACCTCCAGCAGGTAGTGGCGGCCCAGCAGTTCGGCACTCGCCATCACGTAGACAGTCAGGAGGGCCAGGTGGCCAATGGACGCGCGTACTGACAGGGAGCACGGGTTCTGCGTGACCAGGAACCCCAAGAGCAGGGTGCCACCCAGCAGGCCCAAACCCAACCACTCCAGGAGGCGGTAGGGTTCCGGATTCCAGTAGCGCTGCAGCCGCTCAGGGTGGTACAGCTTGACGTAGAGCGCGCCGGCGGCGAACCGCCGACTCAGGAGCTCCCTCAAGACCCGGAAGAAGTCCGAACGGGGCAAGGCGTCGTCCTCCAGGACCACCGCGTTACGGGGCCGCACCAGTTCGTAGGCCCGCCGCAGGCAGAAGGCGTAGTCCTGCTTCTCTCGCTCGAAGGTGTTGAAGGCTAGGTGGCGGCGATCGGCCAGCCGGCGCAGCACGCGGAAGTGCCTCTCCAGGAGTTTGGCATCCTCATTGACGTGCGGGCCGCTCTCCACATCGCACAGCACCACCTGCAGGTTGGGGGGGAAAAAAAGCATGCTCCTTTATGCTGACCATTTGAGGGATGGTGCGCATTGCTACGCTGGAACACTAGTCAACCCAAGATCAACAAGAATTGACCAGGAAATGGCGTGAAATGACTGAAAATCAACTGGACGTCACCTGTAAGTGCGCCAAAATCAAAAGGAAGTGATGGAAAATAAACGGGAAGTGGCGTGAAATGCCCCAAAATCAAAAGGAAGTGACTGAAAATGGGTTGCCTAGCATTGGCTGCCACTGACGGCCATAGGGTGGCAGCGAATGAACATTCGTTCATGTGCTAATATCGCAAATCGTATCGTGTCGTAGGCTACCCATAGGTTCCCTCCCCTCATGACGTGGTTTGGCTAGCGTACCTGGGCGCAGGGTCTCTCTCCGCAGCCGGCCAGGAGAAGGCTCAGTTGGTACATAACCTGCAGCAGATAGTGGTAATGGAAGCCGTCGCGGCGCCGCGATGTCACCACGGTGACCAGCAGCTCGGGCTCGTCACTGGCGGGGGAGATAGCGGGAGGGTCGGCGCTCTGCCAAAAGCGCAGCGCCTCCTGACCGCGTCGCAGACTCTCGCGCAAGGCGTCCTCGCTGACGGTGTCCAAGTAGACGGAGCGCAGGAAGTAGTAGGAGTAGACCAGGCGCTGGCAGCACAACGGGAGCACCACGCAGAAGGTCAGCGTGAACACCACCAGCGTCTGCGTGGCGCCGCTGGACCAGCGCGCGTGGCGGCTCAGTCGGTGCATCATTTCTCGTCTGTGTGGAAAAAGACCACCGCTCAGTTCAACTTAATATTTGCCGTCATCGGTAGGCTGACGACAATTAGCCTACGTCGCGCTAGGGCTGTCAGAAGTCACATTGGCCCCTGCCGTTCCTACCTGGGCTTGAAATTCAGATTCTCATGGCACATTTGCTTCCATAAAGGTGAGCCCATTTTGACCAAAAACACACGCCCCATGATAAATTTTCACACCCACCGCAAAGAAGATGGCTCGCTTGATGTTTCCACGACGACGAGGCAGGTAGTGGCAAATCAAATGTTTTGACATTTTGTTTTCTCCCCAAGGTAGCCTAAAATGAACAAGTGACCCATAAGTGCCCCAATACCTACAGGAAGTGACCTGAAAATGCTCCAAAAATCAACAAGAAGTGAGCCCAAAATTTACAGGAAGTAACCCATAAGTGCCCCTTGACTAACAAATGACACAAAATATCCCCAAAATTAATAAGAAGTGGCCCATAAATGCCTGAAGTCAACATGAAGTGACCCCCAAATGAATAGGAAGTGACCTTTATGTACCCTGAGACCAACAGGAAGTGACCTGGAAATGCTCCAAAATCAACATGAAGTGACCCTAAAATGAACGGGATCTTAGTACCCAGAGACAAACTAAAAGTAATAATGTTTCCAAATCAACAGGAAGTGACCCGTAAATGCCCCAAGCTCAACAGGAAGTGAAGGAAAATTGGCACGAAAAGGCGTAAAATGCCCCAAAATCAACGGGAAGTGATGGATAATCAACAGGAAATGGCATGAAATGCCCCAAAATAAACAGGAAGTGACCTGTAAATGCCCTAAAATAAACAGGAAGTGACCCTTAAAGGCCCCAAAACCAACAGGAAGTGACCTATAAATACCCCAAAAATCAACAGGAAGTGATTAAAAATCGGCAGCAAATGTCGTAAAATGCCCCAAAAACGAAAAGGAAGTGATGCGTAAATGCCCCAAAATAAACAGGAAGTGACCTGTAAATGCCCCAAAATAAACAGGAAGTAACCCCTAAAGGTCCCAAAACCAACAGGAAGTGACCTATAAATACCCCAAAATAAACAGGAAGTGATGAAAAATCGGCAGCAAATGTCGTAAAATGCCCCAAAAACGAAAAGGAAGTGATGCGTAAATGCCCCAAAATGAACAGGAAGTGACCTGTAAATGCCCTAAAATAAACAGGAAGTGACCCCTAAAGGCCCCAAAACCAACAGGAAGTGACCTATAAATACCCCAAAATCAACAGGAAGTGATGAAAAATCGGCAGCAAAACTCGTAAAATGCCCCAAAAATGAAAAGGAAGTCATGCGTAAATGGCCCAAAATGAACAGGAAGTGACCTTTAAATGCCCCAAAATAAACAGGAAGTAACCCCTAAAGGCCCCAAAACCAACAGGAAGTGACCTATAAATACCCCAAAATCAACAGGAAGTGATGAAAAATTGGCAGCAAATGTTGTAAAATGCCCCAAAAACGAAAAGGAAGTGATGCGTAAATTCCCCAAAATAAACAGGAAGTGACCTGTAAATGCCCTAAAATAAACAGGAAGTGACCCCTAAAGGCCCCAAAACCAACAGGAAGTGACCCGTAAATGCCCCAAAATCAACAGGAAGTGACCTATAAATACCTCAAAATGAACAGGAAGTGATAGAAAATCAGCAGGAAATGGCGTGAAATGCCCTAAAATCTAAAAGGAAGTCATCCGTAAATGCCCCACAACCAACAGGAAGTAACCCCCTAAAGGCCCCAAAACCAACAGGAAGTGACCTATAAATACCCCGAAATGAACAGGAAGTGATGGAAAATCAGCAGGAAATGGCTTAAAATGCCCCAAAATTTATAAGGAAGTGACCCGTAAATGCCCTGAAACCAACAGGAAGTGACCCCTAAATGCGCCAAGACCAACAGGAAGTGACCCGTAAATGCCCCAAAATCAACAGGAAGTGATCCGTAAATGCCCCGAAATCAACAGGAAGTGATCCGTAAATGCCCCAAGACCAACAGGAAGTGACCCGTAAATGCCCCAAAATCAACAGGAAGTGACCCGTAACTGCCCCAAAATCAACAGGAAGTGACCTGTAAATGCCCCAAAATCAACAGGAAGTGAATCCCTAAAGTCCCCAAAATCAACAGGAACTGACCCCTACAGGTCCCGAGACCAAAAGAAAGTGACCTGGAAATGCTCCAAAATCAACATGAAGTGACCCTAAAATGAACAGGAAGTTAACCAACAGAAAATGGTAATGCTCCCAAATAAACAGGAAGTGACCCATAGGATGTGACTGAAACTCTAAAGGAAGTAACATGGCCAGGTGGGGACGACTTGGAAAGTCTTCCGAAGGGAAAAATCCAGGCTCCCGTGACCCGACCTCAACGGGCCAAATGAATTGGAATGAGGTCCAATTTGTTCCTCTTCTGAGTTTATCACTAGTAGACGCTCAACCCGTTTGAAGCAGAGGTTTCATTCAATCACTGCTAGACCTTCCGCTTCAAACTGTTTGGACGGCAGCCAAAATATCCCCCCTAACTATGAAGAGTAGTGCAAAAATTCCTACTGACTTGTCGTCGCGCCAAAACTTAAAAAGAAGCGAGTACAGCATCGATACTTTTCCCATAAATATGCCGCATCCAGATACATTTCAGTATGGCTACTTTTGACAGCCCTACTTAATTCACGATGAAATGATTGGTGGACATCATAAACCTGACGCTGCCTTCACGTGGTATCGTCACGATGGGACATAAGAAATTGTACTGAGAGCATTTTGTTTCATATTTCCCCTCCATTTTTCCACTGACTGGAATCGACGCTTTGCTTCTGTAGCCCACTTCTTCTACCAGTTCAAGTAATTGACTCACTTGGACTTTCAGATGCCCTGTTGCCGGCCGGCAGCGTCCGCGTCCAACGACGTAAAGCGACGTGACGTTCGGTTCGTCCCCCTCAACAAAAAAAAAGGCGGAGGGAGGGGGAAAAAAAGAGGAAAAAAAGGGTAAGAGGGGGGGAAATGCCTGACAGACGGACGGAGGATCAGGCGGCAGGGCAGAAGAGGGGCTCTGTAAATAGAGGACATGTTTATAGCGCTAGATGCGACAAGCACGCTGGGGGCTAAGCGGGTGGGCCGTCATCACATGGCAGCCATCTTGTGTCAGTCCATAAACGTCGTAATGGGTCATTTTTTTGGATAGGGTGCATTTGCGTCCCCAGTTTAAATGAAACTATATTTTCACAAATACTCATTCAACTTTTTTTGTGTGTGTATTATAAATGATAAATTCCAGGATACAGGTTCCTAAATTGTATATATATTTTTTAAGTTCTGGTAAATTACAGAATACCGCTATGTCAACAGTGTGTTTTATCTATTTTTAACTGTCATGAAGATTAAATATGATTTTTGTGTATGATTTTATTCCTGTTTCAATTGTCTTTGTTTTTAATGTTCTTGTTGATTTAATATGATTTTTTTAATGAATAATTTTATCTCTGTATGTGGATCTTCAAGTGATGTAAAGCACTTTGAATTGCCTTACGTTGAATTTTGCCATAAAAATACATTTGTCTCGCCTTTATTGAAATTTAGTCTATACAGTTGTGGTCAAAAGTTGACATACACTTGTGAAGAACATAATGTCATGGCTCTCCTGAGTTCCCAGTTATTTCTACAACTGATTTTTCTCCGATAGAGTGATCAGAACATATACTTCTTTGTCACAAAAAACATTCATGAAGTTTGGTTCTTTTATGACTGCATGTGCATGGCACTGTTTTGTCACTGCCACCATCAGGAAGAAAACGCAAGCTATCACCTGCCGCTGAGAGAAAATTGGTCAGGAGGTTGAAGATTCAACCGAGAATCACCAAAAAGCAGATCTGCCGAGAATTAGAAGCTGCTGGAACACAGGTGTCAGTGTCCACAGTCAAGCGTGTTTTGCATCTCCATGGACCGAGAGGCTGCCGTGCAAGAAGGAAGCCCTTGCTCCAAAAGCGGCACCTTAAGGCTCGACTGAAGTTTGCTGCTCATCACATGGACAAAGAAAGGACCTTCTGGAGGAAAGTTCGGTGGTCAGACGAAACAAAAATCCAGCTGTTTGGCCACAATGCCCAGCAATATGTTTGGAGGAGAAAAGGTGAGGCCTTTAACCCGAAGTACACCATGCCTACCATCAAGCAGTAGTATTATGCTGTGGGGCTGTTTTGCTGCCAATGGAACTGGTGCTTTACAGAGAGTAAATGGGATAATGGAGAAGGAGGATTACCTTCAAATTCTTCAAGATAACCTAACGTCATCAGCCCGAAGATTGGGTCTTGGGCGCAGTTGGGTGTTCCAACAGGACAATGACCACAAACACACATCAAAAGTGGTCATGGAATGGCTAAATCAGACTAGAATTAAGGTTTTCGAATGGCCTTCCCAAAGTCCTGCCTTAAACCCCATTGAGAACTTCTTCAATGCTGAAGACACAAGTCCATGTCAGAAAGCCATCAAATTTAACTGAACTGCATCAATTCTTTCAAGAAGCTTGTGGATGGCTACCAAAAGCGCCTAATTGAAGTGAAAATGGCCAAGGGACATGTTACCAAATATTAGCGCTGCTGTATGTATATTTTTGACCCAGCAGATTTGATCACTTTTTTCTGTTCACCCAAAATAAAGTCATAAAAGACCCAAACTTCATGAATGTTTTTTGTGACAAAGAAGTATCTGTTCCAATCACTCTATCAGACAAAAATCAGAGTTGTAGAAATAACTGGAAACTCAAGAGAGCCATGACATTATGTTCTCCACAAGTGTATGTCAACTTTTGACCACAACTGTAAATAGCCAATACAACTAGACAAAAAAAATCCAAAATAGTAGCTATGATTTTGTTTTATTTTCCTGGGATAAACTATCTTTAATTATATGTTGTTGTAAAAAAAAGTTTTCTGTTCATCCCCAGTGTCCGCTCTGTTGTGTTAGTGTCTCTTTAAGAAAATTGCCCATGTATGAATGACGTCACGGTGGTAGTTTTTCTTTGCAGTTTAATGAAGTACATTCCGTGTGGTTGATCAAAATTCTGTTAAAGCGATATATCCAAGAAATGGAATCATTTCAAAAGCTTTATTTGTAAACTGATAAGATTTTTCATCAAGTATCCAAAGTCACGTTAGCTGTTATGCTAGCAAAGCTAGGCTGAGGGCTAACTTTAGCGCAAAATGTCCCCTATGTTACGTCCAAATGCCACTCTTTAAAGTGATCCTCTGATTTAAATACATGTAGGCTCTAATAAACCACAATTGTTCTCTTGTACTAAAATATGTTGTTAGAAACACATAAAATGTTAAATCAATGGCAATATTTTAGAATATTTAGTCCATATTTTGACCGTTAGTTGGCGCCATGGTTTGCGGGCTCGCAGTGATGACGTACTTGGTAGCTTTCCAAATGTGTAGCATGTTCAACAATTGCTTATTGCTGCCTAAACTCGCGAAGTAAAATGCCACGATGTGCTGCTTTTGGATGCAATTTCCAGTCAAATGGAAACAAGGGGAGTGTCGTGAGTGGTCAAGGTGGAATTATTATTTTTACTGAATAAATCTGCATAAGTGGAAGCTTCTACCCACCACGCGTTACAACTGGCGCCCGAACATTTTTCCCAGATCCTCAGTCAAGTGAGGGTCCCATCGCGTCTGCAATAATGGTTTTGGATCCGTCCATTTATTTTTATTCGTCGGCCCCACAGCGGCTTTTCGGATCAGTCTATTTTGTGGAATCGACCTAATCGCGGCTGCTATATTGCCACGGGATCAGTCTAATTCCTGGATCTTCGAGTGAGTAAAAAACACGGATTTGGATTAGTATTGCTCTTTTTTGTTGACTATTCTCCATGGGAGTTTTCCCCAAATCATACTAAATAATTAAAGCACTATGGCACGCGACCGTGACTCTGACGTGGACTTTACAACAATGTTGGAGTTCGTGAGGGAACGCGTGTTTGCGTACTGCTGAGCTCCCGAGTGAAGCGTGGTCAAGGTGGAAATATTATTTTTTGTGAATAAAAGTGGAAGCTTCTCCCTTTTCTGGTACTTTTATATACGTATCCTAGCTACCACGCGTTACAATGTACAAGACCTGAATGACACAAGGTGTGCTCTTTGGCCTGTACTGTATGTAAAGCACATGACAGCTCTGGATGCTAACAATCAACATAATCATATTGGGAAAACGTTTGAAAATGCAATATGCTTACCTCGAATATCTGCTAATAAAACCGGACAGCATACACTCTCGTTCCCAACCGGACTTCCCAAAAGGACTCTCTCGCATCACCAGTTTTGCTCAACTTTTGTCTTATCGGGTATTTGCTGCACGCATTTTCCCCTGAAGCTCGTCTTGTGAACGACCGACAGTGCTGTCCTGCTCTTCACTTTTCAGATCTGGTTCAAATAGGAAGGGTAGAACTCACTACATGTTGGGAAAGCTAACGAGTGACAAACTGAAATTTTGGCATTCGGGGCCAGTGACGTCACGCACTGCGACGTAACAAGAATGGCGACCTATCACTTAAAATAATTTTAAAAACTTTAGTAACCCTTTAACACCGAACGTGTCGGCAGCGACGCGTTTACGCATATCGTCTTTGAAGCTTCGTCACGCTGCAATTACGTCACCCACGTGCCGCTGGTTGGTCTCATTTGAAAGTGCGGAAGTTGATGTCCACACCAGTTTTTATTTGAAGTCAATCGACCAAGAAAAACGGGAGATAATGTCATTTGAGTTTTATAGTTTTACTGCACTCATAAATATGCATTAAAACGCTGCATGTACCATGTATCTATCTCCATATTTCCCTCATTTCTTGTGGACGGCAGCGCGCAAACGGCGAAAGAGTAGGCTGTGTGACGCAGCTCCGTGACCTGTTCAAGCTTTATTGAGTGCGCAAAAAAAAAAAAAAAAAAAAAAAAAAACTTTATTGTACGGAAGCGTATTGCATTCACTTGAAAAAGAAAAAAATGGGAGGCTGTTTTTTGAAATAATTTTTTTTCAACCCTCCGTTTTTCTGAGTAATTTATTTATGGGGCTGTTTTTTTTAATTAATTTTTTTTTCAACCCTCCGTTTTTCTAATTAATTTATTATTGGGTTTGTTTTTTGAATTATTTTTTTTCCTCAACATCGTTTTTCTAATTAATTTATTTTTGGGTTTGTTTTTTGAATTAATTTTTTTTTCCGACTTTGTTTTTCAACATAATTTATTTTCGGGTTTGTTGCTTGAATTAATTTTTTTTTCAACTTTGTTATTTTGAAAAACAAGGTTGGAAAAAAACATTATGTTTGTGAGTGTTTTTTGAATTATTTTTTTTTCCTCAACATCGTTTTTCTAATTAATTTATTTTTGGGTTTGTTTTTTTGAATTAATTTTTTTTCCGACTTTGTTTTTCAAAATCATTTATTTTCGGGTTTGTTGTTTGAATTAATTTTTTTTTCATCTTTGTTATTTTGAAAAACAAGGTTGGAAAAACACAAATTAATACAAAAAACAACCCCAAAAATAAATGATTTTGAAAAACAAAGTCGGAAAAAAAATTAATTCAAAAAACAAACCCAAAAATAAATTAATTAGAAAAACGATGTTGAGGGGAAAAAAATTTCAAAAAACAAACCCAAAAATAAATTAATTAGAAAAACGGAGGGTTGAAAAAAACATTAATTCAAAAAACAGCCTCCCATTTTTTTCTTTTTCAAGTGAATGCAATACGCTTCCGTATTTATTATTGGGTCTCATGCCTGAAAATTTTGAATTGAACTGAACTACTTGTCAATATTTTTTAAAATACTTTTTTTTTCCAATGTTATATATATTTTGTCTTTACTATAAACTATTCAATTTTTATGTAGATGTGTGTTCGAGAAGCTTGATTGCATGTAGGTGTATATACTTTTGATAAGGTGATGGGTACAACACCTAACTTCACAAAGAGATATCCAGTCTAAACCTTTTATGTGTTAGATGATATATGTAATTTTTTTTTCTCACTATTTTGCACTGTATATAACCTGTTTTGACCATAGTATGTGTAAAGGCCAAAAACGCCTATGACCATACCTGCTGTTTGTGTTGAATTGTCAAACATAAAACTATTCAATCTTATTTTTTTCTATTGAATGTTTAACCTAACAAGTTGAATAAATATGATCAAGCTTCAAAACGGTTGGTCGAGCATGTTTGGCAGTGGGACGTCAACATTACAAATTTTGAAAAAAGATTTTGGGATTTTTTTTTTTTTCTTTTTTTTTTTTGTCTTTTTGGGTCCAAAATGTGGATTAAAATTGGTCAGTGAAGAAAACAACAGTTTGGACATGAAGTTCAAGGTGTCCTGAAAAAAGCGACCCAACTTGGCGATTGTAAACAACTTCTTCTTTGAAATATAAAGGCAACATCAAATGCATGCAAATTCGGCCAAAATAGGCTTAGGTGTTAAAGGGTCGAAAGAAAAACATTAAGAGGGGTTTTAATATCAAATTATTATAACTCATACTATCATTTATGTTTTAAGAATTACTTGTCTTAAAAATTGAGGATCCCTTTAAAAAAAAAAAAAGTGACCCATTTGTTTTTCGTGAGTTGTGGCGCTATCTGGCGGCCAGCAGCTGTCACGACACTCTTATCGGTGGCCAAGGTACGCATGCGCGTACGCATATCACCTGTATTACAGAGCCAGATAAGAAAAATCAGAGCCGGCGGGCGGCGTTAGTAACCGGCGGGGGCCATCTTAAGACAGTGGACTTTTCTAGATTCTGGTGGGCTCGTTACAGTGAACCAATCACTATAAATTAGGGCTGTCAAGCGATTAAAATTTTCAATCGAGTTAATCACAGCTTAAAAAAATAGTTAATTGTTTTTCTGCCTTTTTCGTGTTATGTGTAAGCAGTGTAGGTCCCCTGTTTGTCTTGTTTTGTTTAGTCTGGGTACGATCTATCTAATACAATGTGCTCTATGCTCTTCAATACACGTATTATCACGCTTTATATATGCCACCGTTTAACAGAGGCTTTAACTCCCTGGTGAGCTGGAACGTACGGGGGCTTAACAACCCTATCAAGCGTAACAAAATATTCTCTCATTTATCTAAATTACAATGTCATATTGTTTACCTACAAGAAACCAAATTACTTAATAAAGATCATGCAAGATTGCTAAGAGGCGGTTTCACGCAATGTTTCCATTCAGATTTTAATAGCAAATGCAGAGGGGTTGCAATTCTGATACATCGAGATGTTCAATTTATAGAGACTAAAACAATCAGGGACAAAAATGGTCGCTTTGTAATTACGCAAGGTCAATTATTTAACCGACCAGTCGTCTTAGCAAATGTCTATGGCCCTAACTGGGATGATGCCACATTTTTCTCGTCTCTTTTCTCTCTGCTACCAGATCTTGACTGCTATGATTTAATATTGGCTGGTGATTTGAATTGCACTTTGAATCCTGCTCTTGACCGGTCTAGCTCTAAATCCACGGCATTTAGTAAATCTGCCATTTGCATTAATGAATTTCTTGATGCATATGGAGTAGTGGACCCTTGGAGATTCAGGTATCCTACATCTAAGCAATTTTCATTCTTCTCCCCGGTACACCAAAGCTACTCCAGAATTGATTATTTTTTGATCGATCAAAAACTATTACATTTGGTGACTCAAGTGGAATACGCCAGCATTGTGATATCGGATCATGCACCAGTCATATTGCAGCTGAACTTTCCAGAAAATGCCCAAAATTATTTTTGGCGTCTAAATTGCAGATATTTGTCAGATGACAAGTTTGTTGAATTCATCAACACACAAATTGACCTCTTCTTGGATCTAAACGAAACACCAGGGATTACTTATTCCTTAATTTGGGAGACCTTAAAAGCTTATTTAAGGGGACAAGTGATATCCTATATTGCCACAGAAAATAAATTAAAGACAAAAAGAGCCTCACAGCTAATGGATCGTATTAAAGAAGTAGACCAATTACACGCAATAAGACCCACAAATCGCTTATATAAGGAAAGAATCTTGCTCCAAACAGAATTTGACTCCATTACCAACAATAGGGCCATTGACCAGTATCTACGATCCCGTCTTACTTTTTACGAACATAGCGATCGCGCTGGCAAGCTGTTATCTCACCAGCTAAAACAGTCATCTACTGCAGGCTTTATAGCAGCAATTAAAGATGAACAAGGGCGTATATTAACAGACCAAAAAGCCATCAATACAGAATTTAAATCATTTTATGAAAAGCTCTACTCCTCCACAGTATTTGACCAAACTTCAACTGAATCATTTTTTAATGACATTAACTTACCCACGCTACAGGAGGTGGATAAAAAATCACTTGAATCTGATATTACACAGTCCGAAATTAGTGATGCCATCAGAAAAATGAAACCTGGGACTGCTCCTGGCCCGGATGGTTTTCCTATAAGCTTCTTTAAAAAATTTAAAACCAAACTAGTTCCACTCTTGTTTAAGGTTTGCGAAGAGATTCTTGATAAAAAAGTCCTTCCGGAAACTATGACACAAGCAACAATTTCTCTCCTGTTAAAAAAGGACAGAGACCCTTTGCTCTGCGAATCATACCGCCCAATTAGCCTCCTGAACTGTGATTACAAAATAATATCAAAAGTGTTAGCAAGTAGGTTAGAAAAAGTATTATCAAAACTAATACACCCCGATCAGACAGGATTTATGACTGGTAGGCAAATTTCTGACAATCTGCGTCGTGTCTTGAATGTAACTTATCAACGAAACGACGCCTCACCACAAGTTGTGATCTCTCTAGATGCACAAAAAGCATTTGACAGAATTGAATACAATTTCCTATTTGCTGCACTTAAGGAATCTGGATTTGGCCCAGTATTTCGGTCTTGGATTTGTATTTTATATGCGACACCGCAGGCTTCAATACGAACAAACAAAACCGCGTCAGATTTCTTCCCTCTTTTCCGTGGGACAAGGCAGGGCTGCCCATTAAGTCCCTTGCTTTTTAATATCGCTATTGAACCTTTGGCAATTATGCTTAGAGAAACTGCCCCGTTGACTGGAATACAAAGAGGAGGACAAATCAACAAATTATCTTTATATGCAGATGATCTTCTTCTCTTTCTTTCTAATCCACTCAACACTATCCCTTTAGCTCTTGCTGTTATTACTAAATATGGACTAGTGTCCGGCTAGAAGTTAAATCTGTCCAAAAGCGTACTATTTCCAATTAACGAAAAAGCCCAACCATTGAATTTCCAAGGCTTCCCATTTAAGGTAAATAAAGACCACTTTACTTACCTAGGTGTGGAGGTTACTTATAACTATAAAAGATTATTTGAGAATAATTTCACTAAAGCACTTAATAAGGTCAAACAAGATTTAAAGAGATGGTCAAATCTGCCTCTGTCCCTGGTGGGAAGGATTAATTCGGTAAAAATGTATATATTGCCCAAATTTCTTTATCTGTTTAAAATGATTCCAGTTTTCATCCCTAAAGCCTATTTTAAAGAATTGGATAAACACCTGTCAATGTTCATTTGGAATAAAACTACACCTCGAATTAGGAGAGAGTTCCTGGAAAGAAAAAAAGAACATGGTGGCCTTGCGTTACCAAATTTCCTCTACTACTACTGGGCTGCAAACATTCAAATGCTATTATTCTGGCTTGAAGATGGCTCAGAGCCTGATTCCCCACCATGGGTCATGATGGAAAAACATTCCAGCGAGCCAGTCTCTCTTGGTTCCCTAATATGTAGCTCTTTGCCACTGAGTAAAAATAATTGGACAAACAATGAAATTGTACGTGGCTCCTTAAAAATCTGGTTTCAGTTTAGAAGACATTTTCAATTCAGGTGCACTTTAACTGCAACACCCATTACTTCCAATGTCCACTTCGCACCATCACTTATTGATCCATCTTTTCAGCGATGGAAAAAGGGAGGTCTATCGTGCATAAAAGATCTCTTTAGAAATGACAAATTTGTTGCTTTTAACCAACTAAGAGAAGATTTCGGCCTGTCACAATCAGATTTCTTTAGATATGTACAAGTTCGTAGTTATGTGAAAGAAACATTCTCACTTACTTTACCACCGAAAACCTGGCTTGACGACTGTTTAGAATTGGACCCCTCCATTAAAGGTGTCGTCTCAGCTCTTTACGACAGGATTCAGAGTGCGGCATCTCCATCATTAAATCATTTGAAACTCAAATGGGAGGAAGAGTTGGGCGAGCAGCTTACTGATAACACCTGGCAAGCTGCTATTAGTTCAATCCATTCATCATCTATATGTATAAGACATGGTTTAATCCAGTTCAAGATTCTTCATAGGTTACACTGGCCACCAAGTAAAATTTCAAAACTGCATACAGGTGCCGATCCAGCATGTCCAAGATGTGGCCTTACCCCAGCTAATTTGAGCCATATGTTTTGGTTGTGTCCCAAGCTTTATGCATTCTGGAGAGAGATTTTCAATGCACTGTCCTCCTTATGCAACAAGGATATTGCGCCAAACTGCACAACAGCGTTGTTTGGGATTGTCCCATCAAAGATGTTAGTTTCATTTCACCAGGCCAGTGCAATAGCTTTTATTACTTTACTCGCTAGGCGCATGATTTTATTTAATTGGAAAAAAACTGAGCCTCCATATTTTAAGAGCTTGATTGAAGACGTCATGGCCAACCTAAAATTGGAACACTTGAGACATGTTTCTAATGGCTCTCTCCAGACCTATGAAAAAACATGGCATCCATTTATAACCTTTTTTCAGACTGAATTTAAAACCTAGCTTTAGCGACCATCCAATGTGTAACAACCTTGCTTCCCCTTTATTTATTTATTTACTCATTCTATAATGAGTTCTCTGCTTTATATTCCAAGGTATTCAGATTCCCATATATTGTTTTGAAAATAATGCTGAACTTATGTGCCCCTCATGAAATACTCTTGGGTGCTGCCCAGTTCTTCCTACCTACCCATAGAGCCTGTGCTCCCCCTGAATCTTTGGAGTGGAATCATCAAATTAAGTAGCCGTATCTGATATCCCAGACTATGTACTTGTGTATGGTTAGTCTATGTTGTTTGAGTGTGTGCACTGATTGCTGCTTCAGTGTCAGTTTTTGGATAGCATTAATAGTCTGTTTTTGTTTATTCTATGTTGTTCTATATTGTTTATTATATGTTGCTTTGTTATGGAAAAACCATTAAAAAGATTTGAAACAAACAAAAAAATAGTTAATCGTGATTAATTGCAATTCAAACCATCTATAAAATATGCCATATTTTTCTGAAAATTATTGTTGGAATGGAAAGATAAGACACAAGACGGATATATACATTCAACATACTGTACATATGTACTGTATTTGTTTATTATAACAATAAATCAGCAAGATGGTATCAACATTATTAACATTGTTTATGTTAAAGGGACACACAGATAGAAAGACTTCTAGTTCTCAAAAGATAAATGTTAGTCCAAGTAATTTTATAATTATATAACCCTATAATATATCCCTGCCGTTCTTTCACAGTGTCTTTAACTACGTAAGGTAGTGATTGAAATACACCACAAAGTGTCAATGGCAAGTTTTAAATTACTTAGAAATCAAGCCAATGAGTGTGTTTTGTCCCTCGACTGACGTCATAGTTCCCTGTTTACTGGTCCATCACGGTCATTTGAGTGCTGGCTTTACAACGTACGAGACCTCTGATAGTTTGTATATTGTGACTAAATATTGCCATCCAGTGTATTTGTTGAGCTAAATGAAATGTTTGAATAGAGTTTGTCCAAAGTCTGAGTAAGTTTTATGTGTATTTTGCATCGCGTGAACATTATTTTTTTTTGAGATAGGAATATTTTTTTGTTGTGCTTTCACGAAATGATACTGTAGCGACTTAAGTGTTCCGCCAAAATGCATGATGGGAAGTTGGGCAACCATGACTGTCAGTGGTGGCTGCAAACAGTATATGTTCTACGTTGTGTTCAATGAAGCGTGTTAAGAAAATGATCATCTCCTGTCATTCTTCCCCAGGTCGCTCGCCACAATAGTTACGTTTAGTGATGGCAAAATGAAGCCCCATGAAGCAGTGAAGCCCTGCAGGGAAATGCGTCACACACACCTAGGGGCTTCAAAAGGATTGATTACCTCGACTACGCCATCGTGTGGACAGAAAAATGTATAACATGCTTGGTGCATGAATCATGCTCTGATTACAAAGAAAATACATATTTTAAGTTTAACATGAATTATTGTGTGTTACTTTGTCTATGTGCATATGAAACAAGTGAAAATGTGAAATGAGGCAAAATGTGCTTACTCATTTTTATTTAGAAACAATATTTTTTCCAAAGTTTTTGGACTCAGGCGGTTTCTTTTTTTGCAGAGAATTTCACCTGCTTTTGAAAAAACTCTTTCACATGGCACTGATGAAGCAGGGGTGCATAGATAGGATACAGCAAGTTTGTATAAAGTTGGAAGTGTATATTTCTGTGATTCCCAGTACTGAAGGGGACTTTCAACTCTGGGGATGTTTGGTGCTCCCAGATACTTTTGCACCTCAACTGTTGCATTTGCCGTGACATTTGTGGTTCTTGCTTGATGGACTGAGGCATCAAAATGATGCCACAGTTTGCTTCCTAGGAAAGAAACAGATATTAGTAATTATTTAATATTAGAACAATTAGGAAATATTAAATACCTCCAACAGACTGGGAAGGTTCTGATGATGACGACGACGATGATGATAATGATGATGAAGTAGATGAGGCTGTGCGGCTCATGATAGCTGCGCATTCCATCGTGAGCCTTTTTTCTGCCTCTGCTGCTTTACTGGGACTGAAGAAGCCTACTTTTTTAAACCTTGGGTCAAGCAGAGTAGCCAGAAACATAATGCTCATAGACTGGAGTTGGTTCAGCTTCTCTCTTAGTTGTCTTTGCAGAAACTCAACCATGGATGTGCTCTCTGGAGTTTGAAGCTGTCGAATCTCTTCTTCCTCCAGGGAGTGATGCAACATGGACAACAGCGGAATTACCTTTGACCCCGAAACTTTCTTCTCCTCAGACAGCTCAATTGTGGCATAGTTAAATGGCTCCAATACTGTCAAACAGTCAGCAATAATTCTGTACTGTTCAGCAGACAATGGTGTCAGATCAGTGCGTAGACCAGCCAAAGCTGCTCCGACAGGCTCTCTCAAAGTGTAGATACGCTGAAGCATGAGATAAGTGCTGTTCCACCTTGTTTCAACCTCCTGAAGAAGTTTAAGCACCGGAAGGCCCATTTGAACTTGCATCTGAGTTAGTCTCTCCTACATTCAAATCAAGTGTCAAATTAATAAATAGCAAAAAATAAAATATGTTCCATATGACAAGTAAGGAGCTTACCTTTGCTGTAGTGCTGCTCTTAAAATAACCAACTATCTTTCGACAGTTTGCCCAGATGTGGAACAATTCAGGACATTGGTCAAGAGCTTTTTTCACCAAAAGATTTAGCGTATGTGCCACACAAATAGTGTAACCCATATGAAGCTCTCTGGCACAAGCTCCCATATTTGCTGCTCCATCAGTCACTAGACATGTCACTTTTTCACTGATACCCCACTCTGACATTAGCGAGGTTTTCATAAAAGCCATGTTTGCTGCAGTGTGTGGCTCAGGGAAATGTTGCACCCCCAGTACAACTGATTGGAGGGATGTGGTTTCATCAATGAAATGGCGTGTCACAGCTAGATAGGCATCAGTATTGATGGACGTCCACATATCTGATGTCAAACTACATGCAGATGCTTTAGCCACAATGGCTTTTGTTTTATCTTTGGTTTCCTTGTACCTTTTTTCCACCATGGCTTTCAAAGTCTAAAAAAAAAGTACGATTTATGGAATTGAAAAGTATTGAAATGGTTAATCCTATAATATAGTGCTTCATGTCGTGACATACATACCTGCCGTGTAGGTAGAACGTAGGAAGGAGCTAAAGCTTTCATAAGCTCTTTGAATCCACTGCCGTCCACCAAGGAAAACGGCTGAGAATCCTCAATTACCATATCAACCAACAGCTCAGCCAAGTCAACCTTCTCAGCTATATTAAATTACATGTCAGAGTTATAAAACAAACAAACAAACAAAAATGCACACAGTGTAGTGTGGGACTATGAATATAAATGACCCACCTGAGCCGGGTTCAACCTGGTTGGTCTCCTCGTTCCCATGCAAGACCCTATAGTGCCTTAGCATTGTTGAGGTGTTATTATTATAACTAAGCACCTTGGAACACACCAGACACTTCACCTAAGTATTCGGAAAGGAAAAATGTGAATTTTATGTGTCATCACACTTTCTTTCATTATTGGAATCTGTTAAATAGTAATTAATTGCAGTGCATTACCTTCTGAGGTGAGATAAGCTCAAAGTGCTCCCAAACAGGGGAAAATCTCCTTTTTCCTGCTGGTTCCATCCAGGCCCGGATCTAGGTTGACCCACCAGAGTGGGCACTAAGAAAACTTGGGGGGGCACCCACAATGCAGGCTTTTTTTTTTTTTTTACCCTCTGCATTTCTCTGGGTTTGGGACCGGCGCAAGTAGGACACTGGCTTGTGTCCCGTTGAGGCTGCATTAATTATTTATTTATTTTTTTCTTCATCTATCTACTTATTTTCGCAGTCGGCATGATGTTATAATGACGTCATCTCGCACGGCAACGTGTCGCCATTTTGAGATGGGGGCACGCACAGGTAAACAGCCGTAGACAAACGCTGTCTGAAATTCATAATTTTCAGCTGTGTTTTGCGTCTTTTTTCATAAAAACGTCTTAAACATGACTTATTATTATCACGAGTCACTGCCGACAGACGCGAGGAGGCAATACTACTTAAAATTAGCGTGTATTGGCCTGCAAATCTGCCCATACAAAGTCGCAGCTGATTGCTGGATAAACAATCCAAAAGAATTGTCTGCAGTGGAGTTCGGAAACATCTACAACTACCTAATAAAGAATTGTGGGATTGCCTGTGAAGACAGCAATGAGAGAGGATGTATCCGCGTGTCAGTGGAAATTAAACACGCCAAGTTTTGGCTAAAAGACAACTTATTCTGCGTCAATTCTTCCTACGAATGCAACGTTGAGCTGCAACCACCTCAACACAAAATATGCACAATATATGAAATCGCATATGTACTGCACTATCTGTAGCAAACTGCATATTAAAATATGAATAAACAATTAGCAGAGCGCCCGAGACGCCGTTTTGCCGACCCTCTAACTCGTGGGTAATTAGCATATCACAAGTTTCATGCTAAGTGAATCTGTCTCACTTTTTCAGCACTGAAGTACACACAGTTAACATATTTACGTTTTTATACACATTTAAACAATAAATACCGGCGATGCAACTTCAAATTCAAGGCAAAGTGGTCACAGAGACGGTGCGAACTGACTGCGGCCGTCGTCTTCTGATTCTCTACTGGAAAACGTCCCTTCCGTGTTGCAGTTTCATTCAAATAAAGTGCGCATGAGATGCAGTAAATTAAGGCGTCCACGAGATGATGCTAATAAGACGTAAAAGAAACGCAGGTATTCAATCACAAAACCCATCAAGCTTTTATGCATAACAGAACACCGTCATTTTGATTGGGTGGGCACGACTCACGTCTGGGTGGGCCGTGCCCACCCTGGCCCCCCCATACATCCGGCCCCGGTTCCATCGCAAAAATGAAGCTCGTTGAATCGAATGCCAAATAGCGCAATAAGGGACCCGAAAACACGAAAAGTGAAGGGGAATCCATAGCGTTTCTTGGCCGCTTTTATTTCGAACTCCAATCAAGCCAAGCGAATCAGATCCTGAATCAGTCACGTGGTACAGCCGCTCGCAAATGCTTTACTGAATCAGCCACCTGGTACACCTGCTCGCGAATCATTTCCCGAATCAGTCACGTGGTACACCCGCTTCGCGGGGCAACAAACGTCACCACGTAAGTCGTCAACACGCGCATCGGCTCGCGGTTCATGAACCACTCATCTACATTACTCGGCACACACTTCAGGGATTCGACCCAAGGAGCACATCACTAGTTATGTTTGTTGTGAAAGAGTTGCCAAAGCTTATGCCAATAAACGGCGCGGTCCAATGAACGCCTGTGTCCACTCGCAATTCTCTGCCTCTTAGCTCTCAATGTGCAAAAAAACGGCGTCATTGTAATCTGTTTGAGGCAATGCAGGAGCGGGTCCTACTGCGCATGCGTTAAATGCGTCAAATATTTTAACGTGATTAATTTAAAAAATTAATTACCGCCCGTTAACGCGATAAATTTGACAGCACTACTACAAATCATTGTCAAACGCTACCAACCAGTCTTTTTTTAATATGGAGCTTTGCATGGCAAAAGGCCAAGATAATAAAATTGCATATTCTCCACGTTTTTTCAGCGTGCCGCGCAGCCCGAACCGTTTGACCGATCGGTACTGTTCATGTATCGAAATGACTGGAATTTTCGCCAGACGCAGGGAATTTTTTCAAACGGCACCGAAATTTTTTTTTTTTTCCCAAAATGTATCTTGTCCTCCAACTTTTGACCAAATCACATAATTTGGACATCAACATTTCCGGGGCGGTGAGGGGCATGAAAGTTGTATACCGAATTTGGGAAAAAAAATTACGGTTCCCCCAAAATTTGTCAAAAACTTTCCCATTCAATTCTAGGGGGATACCAATGACAGCCATGTAAGTCCAAATTTCCAATGACATTTACTTTGCATTTACGCCCAAGTACACACATGATATTGACGGCCATATATGTCAATCCTATTGATGCCAATGTACTTGGACTCCATTGACGCATATGTAAGTCGATGCCATTGACAGCCATGGACGTCCAAATTTCCCATTCATTTCCAATGACATTTACATTGAATTGACACACAAGTTCACAATTGTCAATGAGGGCTATGCACGTCCATGCCATTGACAGCCATGTTTGTTAATTCTAACGATGCCAATGTTGTCAGACTCCATTGACGCATATGTAAGTCGATGCCATTGACGGCCATGGACGTCCAAATTTCCCATTAATTTCCAATAGCATTTACATTGCATCGATGCCATTGACTGCCATGTATGTCAATTCTATTGATGTCAAAGTACTTGGATTCCATTGACGCATATGTAAGTCAATGCCATTGACGTGCATGGACGTCCAAATTTCCCATTCATTTTCAAGGGCATTTACATTGCATTGCACTGATATCACCAGGACATGTCCCAGAAGTATCATCTAATCAACAGGAAGTGAACTTATATGACTAGGACATGTCCTAGAAATGTCCCCAAATCAACAGGAAATGACCATAAGCGGTTTTTAAGGGGGGCCAGGCCCCTCCTGCAGGCCGAAAAGGGTCATTGCATGTAATTGACTTTTCGCATTTATATATAAAAGTTGTAAAGCAATAAAACTGCAACAAAATGAATGAAATCAACCAAAAAAATCTTTAAAGGGTCGAGATTATTATTTGAGCACCTTAGACAGTAATTTGATTTGCATGTAATTTATATATATATATATATATATATATATATATATATATATATATATTAGAGAAAAAATATTTTTAAAAATGATTTTTTTACTTTGATTGAAAATATATTTTTTAATTGAAGCAACTTTTTTGGGAATCGAATGATTTCGACACAAATGTTCTAATCACAACATGGCCCAAACACAAAAAGGATTGCTTCAATCAAAGAAAAATGTTAAAATTAAGTGTTCAAATGCAAATTTTTAAATCTCAAATATTTTTTCGCATTCAAAAACTTTCTATGATTGAAATTTTTCTTTTTTGGATTGAAGTGATTTTTCTTTTTGAAAATCTATATTTTTTTTTGAAGCAGCTTATTTTTTGAATTATTAAGAGAAAAATGTCTGAGCCAAAATGTGACGCAAACACAAATCAACATTACTTCAATCAAAAAGCTGATTCAAACAAAAAAAACTTACTTCAATAAAAAAAAAAAAGTAATAAATAATAAAAGAAAAATAGCTTCCACATGCATTTTTTTGCGTTTTTATGAGTTTCAAATTTATTTTTGCATTCAAACACATTTTTTTTGATTGAAGCGACTTTTTTGGGTTGAAATACATATTTTAATTGAAGCAACTTTAAATTTTTTTTTTTTTTTTAATGAAGCATTTTTTTAGAATTAAATAATAAAGACACAAATCTACCTCCATATGGCTCCGCCCAGGGCATAACATTTTTTACTGGGGTAACTACATTGGCACGACACCGACGGGCGTACCAAATTCAATGGATGACGATCTTGGCGAAAAGTATTGCCTAAGCAGCCTGATATAGAATTCCCCTCAAGAATGATGGGAGACAAAAAACGCTCATTGTCAACTTATTATCATAAATATTCTTGTAAGTTAATTTTATTGCTGACACTGCGTTTTGGGGTCATCAACATGTTGTGCCCCCCTGCCGCAAAATTTAAACTCCACCTATGGAATGACCTGATATTGTCCCCGAAATGTCCTCAAATCCACCTTGGCGGGGCTAAGCAAAGCCCCATTGTAATTTCTCCAGAAATAGCAGTTTCTATTTGAAAATTAGAATGGCATACAGCATGCATGTTATTTTTAGACCATGGTGTCGCATCGTAAAGCGGAAGTAAAGCAGGAGTGGGACATTATAGACCCGCCCTCGCATAGAAACAACGTAATTTGTGCTACTTTTCGCCAGTAATCTTTCAAAAACGAACATGCCGATCACGCATTGCTTTTTTGGAACCTGTAGAAACGACTCTAGACGTTACGACATATGAAGGATGTTTTCTTCATACATTTCCCGAATCCAAAAACTCGGAGGAAAAAATGTGAAGACTGAATCAACTTCCGCGGTCTTTTAACGCCAGCTCGGCAGTAAACGTTTATGCAGTAAACATTTTGTTGGGTTGGCATGGTCTTTCAGAGGACAAAGAGGTAAGCCATTTTGATATTTTTAACTAATTTTTTTGCGTGATGTTGTGCCGTGCTGCTTCTGTCTGACAATGAATGACCTGAGAATAATTAAAATGGTATATGATTGCCACTGTTACATTTTTTGTTGTTAAAAAACAACTTTAGTAAGGGGGAAGTGTAATTAAGTTATAGAATTAAGATTTGTTAACAATGAAAAAATTAAAAGTGTTCGTTGGCTGAGTAGCATTTGCGATCGTGACACAAAACTAACTAAATTCCCCCCGAGAACGGTCAGAGACGTAGGACAACCAGAGGATATAATATATAAGAAAGACAGGGCTGGTGGTAAAGGAGAGCTTGTTGAAACAGGACAATGTCACTGTCAGTCGTGGATAAAAAAAGCTAAGGCTATGCTAAAGTTGGCTTGTTTTTTGTGTCTTTTTCAGCCTTCAACACTCAAGCCATCTCTTTAACTGAACATTTTTATGTTCTTCCACATTTTTGCCAGTGAATTTGGCACTAGGGACATCATTTTCGGAGAGAACTGGTAGGTTTAGCTCTGTAAACATCTCCTTTATACACGATTTCCATTCATTTCCTATTAGGGACAAACGGTCGCATGTCCCCCCTTAGCAACAGTAGCTAATGTCAATATATGTGAATATTAATGAGCGGAAGTGGCGTGTTGCTTGCGGTTCGCCATTCAAATGAACGTTGATTACAAAATAATTAGGGCTGTCAAAATGATCGCGTTAAAGGGCGGTAATTAAATTTTAAAATTAATCACGTTAAAATATTTGACGCAATTAACGCACATGCCTCGCTCAAACAGATTAAAATGACAGCAATGTAATGTCCGGTTGTTACTTGTTTTTTGGTTTTTGGCGCCCTCTGCTGGCGCTTGGGTCCAAATGATTATATGCACAATGAGTGAGCATGGTGTAATTATTGACATCAACAATGGCGAGCTACTAGTTTATTTTTTGATTGAAAATTTTACAAACTTTAATAAAACGAAAAAATTAAGAAGGGTTTTAATTAGGGCTGTCAAAATTAACGCGTTAACGTGCAGTAATTAATTTTTTTAATTAATCACGTTAAAATATTTGACGCAATTAACGCACATGTCCCTCTCAGACAGTATTCTGCCTTTTGGTAAGTTTTACTGCAAGGCGTTTTGTGCTGTCTAACAGCGAACTCTTGTGGTCGCTTTGCGACATGGTTTATTTTTTTCTTGCCATTTCAATATGGCTGCACGACGTCTCTGTTGTGCTTATATGATCCTTGGAAAAGATTTGTCCGTAAGTATGGTTGTTGTAAAGAATGTACATATTATGTTAATAAGCGAAATGTTATATTTTTTGTATGAGACGCTTTTTGTTTATGTTTAGTCAACCTGAATAGCGTGCTAAGCTAACGTTGTTGCTAATGCAATGCTTGTTTACTTTTTTTTTGTAGTTTTACGTAAACGGTCTAAAGAGGACAATGGTTTGAGGCCATTTTATTCATAAATCAGATGAAAAAGGAAGAAGTCTGATTATTAAGGCGTCGTTCACTAGCTGTCTAGCTTTTGAAAAAGTAGACGCTTCGGAGTAAGGACAGCATAGACAGATTTAAATGACAGTAGAGTGAAATGCCCACTACAGTCCTTATGTACCGTATGTTGAATGTATATATCCATCTTGTGTCTTATCTTTCCATTCCAACAATTTATTTTACAGAATATATATATAATTCACAGAAAAATATGGCATATTTTATAGATGGTTTGAATTGCGATTAATCAATTTTTAAGCTGTAATTAACTCGATTAAAAATTTTAATCGTTTGACAGCTCTAGTTTTAATATAAAATTTCTATAGCTTGTACTAACATTTATCTTTTAAGAACTACAAGTCTTTCTATCCATGGATCGCTTTAAGAGAATGTTAATAATTTTAATGCCATCTTGTTGATTTATTGTTATAATAAACAAATACAGTACTTATGTAAGGTATGTTAAATGTATATATCCGTCTTGTGTCTTATCTTTCCATTCCAACAGTAATTTACAGAAAAATATGGCATATTTCATAGATGGTTTGAATTGCAATTAATTACGATTAATTCATTTTTAAGCTGTAATTAACTCGATTACAAATTTTAATTGTTTGACAGCCCTAAAAATAATAGACAGTAATCAAAACAATAATGTATACAATTTAACATGTAAAAATGATTTGGAAATTTTCAACCAGAGGCTTCTGGGGAGAAAAAAAACCATTAAATATTCTTATTAGTTTGCTATTGGCTGCCCTACAAGTCCATAGATGACGCCATCAGCTCATTTGCATAATTGGCAATTTGCATGTAATTGTAATGGACGTTGTAACAGTGAGGAATAACATTGTGGGAGAAGGAAAAAGTGACTTCAAAATATGTTTAGAACTACAAATTACCTAACTTTTTTAAACATTGCTCAACGAAATGGACCAACAATACAGTCCATTACAATAGAGGAATAAAATGAAGGTAGATTTTTGGCTTTTTGAAACAAAAAACACCTAGAAGCTTTGTAAAATCGGCAGATTTAGCGACAAAAATCGCTAAATTGGCAACACTCAATCGGGAGCCAATGGAAATGCTATGTGGGAGAGACTATCCGACAAATCGGATATTTCCCACGGTTCCTAAACGCAGCGCCGAGGAAGAAGAGGAGGAGGAAAAATAAGAGGAAGATGTGCACGCGCGGTGACGACGCTCGCACCCTGGAGTTCTCCGAAGTTCGTGAGGAGAAGAAAAGCGCCATGGAGGAGGACGAAGAGCGGAAGAAGGAGCAAACAACAACTAGTTCGGGTGCTGACATGACGAGCGCGAACGCGACTAGCTCCGCCGACGCGCACGCGCGTGCACGTGCAGGAAAGGAGACTAAAAGCAAAGAGGTGAGCCGAGCGAGCAATTCACGTGACTCGTCAAACTTTGCACCTCGACTGTGGCATCGAGGAACCCCGTAAATCCCGACAGGGTTGAGTTCCGAACTCCTCGATAGACAGTCTTAATTGTCCAATAGGGAAATTTATCATCACACATGACTTCATAATAGAAAAGATTTAAGAGAGACAAGGCGAGAAGACTCTGTGGAAGGTTATTGAGTGCTGAGATGGCAGATGGGACAAAAATTTTACTAACGTCTCCGTCTCAGGGTCCGCTATCTGCGACCAGTGTTGTCACAGATTACTTAAAAAAGTAATTTAATTACTGATTACTGATTAAACCTAAAAAAAAAAAAAGTAATCTACTTACTTTACCGATTACTTTATTATCAAAGTAAGTAAGTTACTTTAAAAGTAACTCATCAGTTCCTTTTTACCCATTTTTCTCCTTTTGATGCTTCAACATAAAAATGACAACAAAAAATGTCATCGCATGCAATTGAATTTTCCACATAAGGCTTAATCTTTGAGTTAGCGGGGGTTTAATTAGTCGATGGAGTTGATTTCAACCACTATTGACTCGCGCTAGCTTAGCCACCCCGGAGCCCTGAAATAACTGACAAACTGCACGGAATTTGTTCAAATCAACTCCAACGACTAAATAAACCCCCGCTAACTCCAAGATAAAGCCTAATGTCAAAAATTCTGAACTTCCCCTTTAAAATAAAGACCTAGCTGTTAAAATATTGTCAATAAAAGTTGTAAAGCAATAAAACAAACAACAAAAATGAATGAAATGAACAAGAATCCTACAACGTATTTCATAATGGGTCAAAATCAATTTTTGAGCATATCATGTGACTAGCACCTAAGACACTAGCTTTTGCTTTGCTAAGCCAAAACTACACCTGTGGAGGCAAGATGGGTATTTAGAATTTCTGTAAACCTAAGATTTCAAACACAACCAACAACAACTGAGCTTGAACAGTTTTATAAATATGTATATATATATATATATATATATATATATATATATATATATTAGGGCTGTCAAAATTATCGCGTTAACGAGCGGTAATTAATTTTTAAAATTAATCCCGTTAAAATATTTGACGCAATTAACGCACAAATGCCCTGCTCAAACAGATTAAAATGACAGCACAGTGAAAGCTGTACTTGTGTTTTTCGGAGTTTTGCCGCCATCTTCTGGCGCTTGGGTGCGACTGATTTTATAGGCTTCAGCACCCATGAGCATTGTGTAAGTAATTATTGACATCAACAATGGCGGGCTACTAGTTTATTTTTTGATTGAAAATTTTACAAATTTTATTAAAACGAAAACATTAAGAGGGGTTTTAATTAGGGCTGTCAAAATTATGGCGTTAAATAATTTTTAAAATTAATCACGTTAAAATATTTGACGCAATTAACGCAGATTGCCCGCTCAGACAGATTTAAATGACAGTGCAGTGAGTGAAACGCTCACTTGTTGTGTCTATGGAGTTTTACCGCCCTCTGCTGGCGCTTGGGTGCGACTGATTTTATAGGCTTCAGCTCCCATCAGCATTGTGTAATTATTGACATCTATGGCGGGCTACTAGTTTATTTTTTGATTGAAAATTTTACAAATTTTATTAAAACGAAAACACTAAGAGGGGTTTTAATATAAAATTTCTACAACTTGTACTAACTTTTTTTTTTTTTTTTTAAGAACTACGAGTCTTTCTATCCATGGATCGCTTTAACAGAATGTTAATAATGTTAATGCCATCTTGTTGATTTATTGTTATAATAAACAAATACAGTCCTTATTATTAAGAATTTACAGAAAAATATGGCATATTTTATAGATGGTTTGAATTGCGATTAATTACGATTAATTAATTTTTAAGCTGTGATTAACTCGATTAAAAATTTTAATCATTTGACAGCCCTAGTTTTAATATAAAATTTCTATAGCTTGTACTAACATTTTTCTTTTAAGAACTACAAGTCTTTCTATCCATGGATCGCTTTAACAGTGAATGCCATCTTGTTGATTTATTGTTATAATAAACAAATACAGTCCTTATGTACCGTATGTTGAATGTATATATCCATCTTGTATCTTTCCATTCCAACAATAATTTACAGAAAAATAAGGCATATTTTATAGATGGTTTGAATTGCGATTAATTGCGATTAATTACGATTAATTAAATTTTAAGCTGTAATTAACTCGATTAAAAATTTTAATCGTTTGACACCCCTAATATATATATATATATATATATATATATACAACCTAGAATATAAAACCTGTTTTCAGTTATTTCACTTCTTTTGACCTTCCACATGTTCGTTCATAGTTTTGATGTATTCAGAGAGGATTTACAATAGTAGGGAAAATATATAAAACATAAAAATGTTTAGGTGTGTCCAAACTTTTGACTTTTGTTTCAGTCATCAACATGCTTTGCCCCCAGCCCCACAAAAGTAAAACTCCGCCTATGGTCACAAACACTGACAATAAAATGTGCATAAAGGCTGATTACAAACTGTAGAAGTGCTGGCTGTCTTGTACCTGTAGGCTTTGTTTCGAGTTTTGTCGCGTTGTCCTGTAATTCCAAGTGCTTCCTTGTTCAATTGGATGTAGAGTTTTTAGCAGCCGACGGTCTTTTTCAGCCAGTGTAGAGTTTGCAACGCACGGAGATATTTTTGTCATCTTTACTGGAGAGAAATATGAAGTATTGGCTGTATTTCCAGGGAGCAAAGGCATCCATTTGCGGTATATATCCTGCCTTTTACTGTTAGCCTCGCTGCCTCGTCAGAATGCTATGTTGTTGACCACCGTGGCAGACAGCCTCAGACAGCATCGTAATACACTTGACCCCCCCCCCCCCCCCCGATGAGAAATGCTCTTCGTGCATGACTACAGTATTCTTCATTTTACATACATTATGAGGCAAAAACAAAATAGTAACGCACAGGCACTAGGGGAAACTAACTTTAATCGGATTACTGGCTCGGAAAAATAAACGAGTTAGATTACTTGTTACTGAAGAAAGTAATCAGATTACAGTAACGCGTTACTGACAACACTGTCTGCGACCAGAAGTGTGAAGGTGTGAGAGGATGGTCCGTCTCGTTGGTTATTGACAGTGCAAGGCGTGTGACTTGGTTAATGATTTTGGACGCTGTGTGTTTTATTATCATCCGTTTTAAATTGTGTTATACTTACTGTGGGGCAAATAAGTATTTAGTCAACCACTAATTGTGCAAGTTCTCCCACTGAATTGTCAACATGAGTAAACCTCAACTATGAGAGACAGAATGTGGGAAAAAAACAGAAAATCACATTGTTTGATTTTTACAGAATTTAGTTGCAAATCATGGTGGAAAATAAGTATTTGGTCAATACCAAAAGTTCATCTCAATACTTTGTTATGTATGTTACTCTTCACAAGCTTTTCACACACCGTTGCTGGTATTTTGGCCCATTCCTCCATGCAGATCTCCTCTAGAGCAGTGATGTTTTGGGGCTGTCGTCGGGCAACACCGACTTTCAACTCCCTCCACAGATTTTCTATGGGGTTGAGATCTAGAGACTGGCTACGCCACTCTGGGACCTTGAAATGCTTCTTACGAAGCCACTCCTTTGTTGCCCTGGCTGTGTGTTTGGGATCATTGTCATGCTGAAAGACCCAGCCACGTCTTATCTTCAATCCCCTTGCTGACGGAAGGAGATTTTCACTCAAAATCTCTCGATACATGGCCCCATTCATTCTTTGCTTTACACAGATCAGTCGTCCTGGTCCCTTTGCAGAAAAACTGCCCCAAAGCATGATGTTTCCACCCCCATGCTTCACAGTGGGTATGGTGTTCTTTGGCTGCAATTCAGTATTCAGTAAACACGAGAATCTGTGTTTCTACCAAAAAGTTCAATTTTGGTTTCATCTGAGCGTAACACATTCTCCCAGTCCTCTTCTGGATCATCCAAATGCTCTCCAGCAAACCTCAGATGGGCCTGGATGTGTACTTTCTTGAGCAGGGGGACACGTCTGGCAGTGCAGGATTTGAGTCCCTGGCGGTGCATTGTGTGACTGATAGTAGCCTTTGTTACTGTGGTCCCAGCTCTCTGTAGGTCATTCACTAGGTCCCCCCGTGTGGTTCTTGGATATTTGGTCACCGTTCTTGTTATCATTTTGACGCCAAAGGGTGAGATCTTGCATGGAGCCCCAGATCGAGGGACATTATCAGTCTTCCATTTTCTAATAATTGCTTCCACAGTTGATTTCTTCACACCAAGCGTTTTACCTATTGCAGATTCAGTCTCCCCAGCCTGGTGCAGGTCTACAGTTTTGTCTCTGGCGTCCTTCTACAGCTCTTTGGTATTGGCCATAGTGGAGTTTGGAATGTGACTGACTGAGGTTGTGGACAGGTGTCTTTTATACCAATCATGAGTTAAAAGAGGGGCCATTAATACAGGTAACGAGTGAAGCCTCGTTAGAAGAAGTTAGACCTCTTTGACAGCCAGAAATCTTGCTTGTTTGTAGGTGACCAAATACTTATTTTCCACTCTAATTTGGAAATAAATTCTTTAAAAATCAAACAATGTGATTTTCTGTTTTCTGTCTCTCATGGTTGAGGTTTACCCATGTTGACAATTACAGGCCTCTCTAATCTTTTCAAGTAGGAGAACTTGCACAATTGGTGGTTGACTAAATACTTATTATATAAAAAAAATAATTAATCGGGATTTTATAGGGAACGACTTTGAATTTTTTGATGCCGCTGCTCATGGAGACTCATATATGGCTAAGGTAGGTGCCTGTTTTGGCGTTAGGTCGGTAGCAGCTTTGGTTTTGTAAATATTTGAGGTTTTTGAAAATAGGCCCCCTACGAATCGGCCCCGTTTCCCATGACATGTTAATAGGTTATGAAGTCTATGACACAGGTTATATTCTAAACAGATTGGGAATAAAGTGAATTTGCAGCAGAATTTAATTGGGCAAGTCACCTGATCGCCTCTTTGGTTTTTATCTCCAAAGGATTTGGACCTGGCCTCGGCGTACGTCTCGGACGCCCAGTACAACCGCAACATTTTCTTCGACACGTCGCCGCAGGCCGTCAGGTCGCCCGTCCGCTCGCTGTCGCGCCTCCGCTGCCGTCTCACTCTTTTATTTTGAAAGGCAGGTTGTATTTGCTGTACAACCGCCGGCTTCCTCAGGTGCTGCTCTACTTTTTCATCCTGCTGGATTTGAGCTTGGCTTTATGCGAGGAGCCCGCCGTCTGGCCGCTGCCGCCGTGGGTGGGTGAGCTGAAAATATGGGCCGCGTAAACCGTCGGCGTTCTGAACACACCGGCCGTTTTTCCTCAGGCCACCATGTTGGTGGAGCTGGTGTGCCTGCACGTCTTCGCCCTGCGACTGGTCCACTATGCCAAAGTCATCCCTCGGGATAAGTTCTGGAAGGACCCCAAGAACATATGCATCATCGCCGTCCTGGTGGTAAGCGGGCGGGGCGCGCTGAGTCGGAGCGGAGCTTTCCCGGAAGACAGAGCTTTGACACTGCTTACAAATTTCTCTTGAAATTCATCAAGCCATTCTCTAAAAGCAGGGCTCTCCAAATCCGTTTCTATGAGGGCCTTTTCAAATATGCCACCTTCATTCGTTGGCCCCTCCTAGTCCGAACAGATTGAACGTCCAGTGTTCAATATTCAGCTAATGAGGTAACAAGAAAATGACCCCAAAATGCCTCAAAATGAATCGGAAGTGACCGAAAGTGACCAATGAACAGGAAGTAAGTAGCCTAAAGTGAACAAGGAAATGAGCCAAAAATGCCTCAAAAGAAATGACCGACTGAAAATCGACACAAAGTGTTAGTGCCCCGGTAGGAGGAATGAGAAGTGGGTTAGAAATGCCTCAAAATCAAGAAATAGTGACTTGAAAATGGCTTATAATTGACAGAAAATGATCCAAAATGTACAGAATGTGACAGTAGAATGCCTCAAAATGTCCAGGGAGTGACCTGTAAGTAGCCTTAAATCAACAGGTGGCCCAAAAAATGCCCCAATATGTACAGGAAGTGACACATAAGTAGTCAAAAATGAACAAGTGGCCCAAAATCTGCCCCACAATATAGAGGAAGTGACTTGTAAGTAGCCTAAAATGAACTAGTGGCCCAAAAAAAGCACAAAAATGTACACAAAGTGACTCGTAAGTTGCCTATAATGAACTAATGCCCCCCAAAAATGCCCCAATATGTACAGGGAGTGACACATAAGTTGTCAAAAATGAACTAGTGGCCCCAAAAATGCCCCAACATATAGAGGAAGTAACTTGTAAGTAGCCTAAAATGAACTAGTGGTCCAAAAAATGCCCCGAAATAGACAGGAAGTGATACAGAAGTAGTCTAGAATGAAGAAGTGGCCCAAAAAATGCACGAAAATGTACAGGAAGTGACACGTAAGTAGCCAAAAATTAACAAGTGGCCAAAAAAATGCCCCAAAATGTACAGGAAGTGACACATAAGTTGTCAAAAATGAACTAGTGGCCCAAAAAATGTCCCAAAAGATAGAGGATGTAACTTGTAAGTAGCCTTAAAATGAACTAGTGGCCCAAAAAAAGCACAAAAATGTACACAAAGTGACTTGTAAGTTGCCAATAATGAACTAATGCCTCCCAAAAATGCCCCAAAATGTACAGGAAGTGACGCATAAGTTGTCAAAAATGAACTAGTGGCCCAAAAAATGCCCCAAAATATAGAGGAAGTAACTTGTAAGTAGCCTAAAATGAACTAGTGGCCCAAAAAAAAGCACAAAAATGTACACAAAGTGACTCGTAAGTTGCCTATAATGAACTAATGCCCCCCAAAAATGCCCCAATATGTACAGGAAGTGACACATAAGTTGTCAAAATGAACAAGTGGCCAAATATGCCAGAGAATATACAGGAAGTGACCCGTAAATAGCTACAAATGAACAACTGGCCCAAAAATTGCCCAAAAATATAGAGGAAGTGACTCATAAGTAGCCTAAAATGAACAAGTGGCCCAAAAATGCACGAAAATGTACAGGAAGTGACACGTAAGTAGCCTAAAATGAACAAGTGGCCCAGTAAAACCCCTCAAAATGTACAGGAAGTGACCTGTAAGTAGCCAAAAATGAACTAATGGCCCTAAAATTGCCCCAAAACATAGAGGAAGTAACTTGTAAGTAACCTAAAATGAACTAGTGGCCCCAAAAAAGCACAAAAACGTACTCAAAGTGACTCGTAAGTTGCCTAAAATCCCCTAGGTAGCCTAAAATGAACAAGTGGCCCAAAAAAAATGCCTGAAAATGTACAGGAAGTGTCACATTAGTAGCCAAAATGAACAAGTTTCCCCAAAAATGTACAGGAAATGACTTGTTAGTAGCCTATAATGAACAAGTGGCCCAAAAAATTCCTGAAAATTTAAAGGAAATGACTCGTAACTTGCCTAAAATGAAAAAGTGCCCCAAAAAAATGCCCCAAAATATACAGGAAGTGACATGTAAGTAGCCTAAAATGAACAAGTGGCCCAAAAAAATGTACATGAAGTGACCCGTACGAAGCCTGAAATGAACAAGTGGCCCAAAAAATGCCCAAAATGTACTGGAAGTTACCCGTAAGTAGCCTAAAATTAACATGTGGCCCTAAAAATGTACAGGGAGTGACCTTTAACTAGCCTGAAATGAACAAGTGGCCCAAAAAATGCACCAAAATGTACAGGAAGTCACCTCTAGGTAGCCTAAAATGAACAAGTGGCCCCCCAAAAAATGCCCCAAAATATACAGGAAGTGACATGTAAGTAGCCTAAAGTGAACAAGTGGCCCAAAAAATGTACTGGAGGGACACCTAAGTAGTCAAGTGGCCCAAGAAAATCCCAAAAAGGTCCAGGAAGTGACCCGTACATGACCAACAGGAAGCAAGCGAAGGAACCACATCAATCACTGTAAGCTGCCTGCGTGCGTTTCAGCTAACGCTAGCGGACATGATCATCTGCGGCGCCTTGCACGCCGCCGGCATTTACTTCCTGCGCTGCTCGCGAGTGCTGCGACCGCTCCTATTGGTCAATGTGACAGAGGGACGACAGGTAGGCGGTGCGGAGGGCCGGCGTCCGTCTTCACGTCACGCGCTAGCATCTGACGCCGTGTGCTGCGCGTGAAGCTACGCAGGGCCTTCCGAAGCATCCGAAACGCCCTCCCTCAGATCATGTCCGTCTTCCTGCTCTTCATCTTCAGCATCCTGATCTTCTCCCTCATGGCGCTCAAACTCTTTAGCAAGCGGTGAGTCGCCGTCCGTACGTCGACGTCCCGTCAGTTCCAAGTGGGATGACTCATCTTTCACTGACTATCTTAACATGGACACTTTTATTGGGAATCAAAGTAGAGGTTGACCGATATGGGCTTTTTCAATGCCGAAACCCATTTTGAAAAAATATGTAGCCGATTGCTGATGTCCAAAGCCGATTTTGTAAACTGATAATTGAGGCCATTTTTTTTTTTTTTTTTTTAAAAAAGCAGATTGATTATGAAAGGAAACACTCATTATATACAGTAAATGGCTGTATGAGAGGTTTCTGTTACTTCCTTTTGTAACACAGGCCACTAGGTGGTGCAAAATCACAATTAACAAAGATCATCACGGGAACAGTGAACATAAGATATTCAATATATTTGATTTACAGTATATCTGATGATATCAGGCGATCTTGAAAAAAGTCGTCATAATCGGCCCGACATATCAGTTGACCTTTATAAGAAAAATCACCATCCAAACAGTGAACATAACATTTATCTTATTATATTGACCAATATCGGGCGATCTTGAAAAAAGTCCATGTATCGGTCCGATATATCGGCTGACCTTTATAAGAAAACTCCAAAAACTGAACATAACGTTTCTCTTGACCGAAATTGGACCATCTTGAAAAAAGTCCAAAGATCAGCCCGATATAGTAGTTACCCAAACATATCAATAGACCATTATGAGACAGATTAGCATCCAAGCAGCTAACATAAGTTCTTCTATTATATCGGCTAAATGTCAGCCGATCTTGAAAAAAGTTCATTTATCGGTCCGATGTATCGGTTGTCCTTTTTAAGAAAAATCATCATCCAAACAGTGAAGATAACATTTATCTTATTATATCGACCGATATCAGGCGATCTTGAAAAAATGTCCATATATCGGTCTGATATATCGGTCGACCATTATGAGAAAGATTAGCATTCAAGCAGCTAACATAAATTCTTCTAATATATCAGCTATATATCGGCCAGTGGTCGATCTTGAAAAGAGTCCATATATCGGCCCGATATATCGGTTGACCTGTATAAGAAAAATCACCATCCAAACAGTGAACATAAGATTTATCTTATTATATCGACCAATATCGGGTGATCTTGAAAAATAGTCCAAAGATAGCCCGATATAGTAGTTACCCAAACATATCAATAGACCATTATGAGACAGATTAGCATCCAAGCAGCTAACATAAATTCTTCTATTATATCGGCTAAATGTCAGCCGATCTTGAAAAAAGTCCATTTATCGGTCCGATGTATCGGTTGACCTTTTTAAGAAAAATCATCATCCAAACAGTGAAGATAACATTTATCTTATTATATCGACCGATATCAGGCGATCTTGAAAAAATGTCCATATATCGGTCTGATATATCGGTCGACCATTATGAGAAAGATTAGCATTCAAGCAGCTAACATAAATTCTTCTAATATATCAGCTATATATCGGCCAGTGGTCGATCTTGAAAAGAGTCCATATATCGGCCCGATATATCGGTTGACCTGTATAAGAAAAATCACCATCCAAACAGTGAACATAAGATTTATCTTATTATATCGACCAATATCGGGTGATCTTGAAAAATAGTCCAAAGATAGCCCGATATAGTAGTTACCCAAACATATCAATAGACCATTATGAGACAGATTAGCATCCAAGCAGCTAACATAAATTCTTCTATTATATCGGCTAAATGTCAGCCGATCTTGAAAAAAGTCCATTTATCGGTCCGATGTATCGGTTGACCTGTATAAGAAAAATCACCATCCAAACAGCGAACATAACATTTTTCTTATTATATCGACCAATATCGGGCGATCTTGAAAAAAAGTCCATGTATCGGTCCGATATATCGGCTGACCTTTATAAGAAAACTCCAAAAACTGAATGTTTATCTTGACCAAAATTGGGTCATCTTGAAAAAAGTCCAAATATCAGCCCGATATAGTAGCTACCAAACATATCAATAGACCATTATGAGACAGATTAGCATCCAAGCAGCTAACATAAGTTGTATTCTATCGGCCGATGGCCAATCTTGAAAAGAGTCCATATATTGGACCATTATATCGGTTGACCTTTTATAAGAAAAATCTTGAAAAAAAGTCCATATATCGGCCCGAAAAAGTAGCTAGCCAACATATTGGCCGACCATTATGAGAAAGATAAGCAGCGGAGCAGCTAACATAAGTTTTTCTACTATATCGGCTATATGTCAGCCGATCTTGAAAAAAGTCCATATATCGGACCGATATATCGGTTGAACTTTTATAAGAAAAATCACCATCCAAACAGTGAACATAACATTTATCTTATTATATCGACCGATATCAGGCGATCTTGAAAAAAAGTCCATATATCAGTCCGATATATCGGTCGACCATTATGAGAAAGATTAGCATTCAAGCAGCTAACATAAGTTCTTCTACTATATCAGCTATATATCGGCCAGTGGCCCATCTTGAAAAAAGTCCATATATCGGTACGATATATCGGTTGACCTTTAAAAGAAAAATCACCATCTATACAGTGAACGTAAAATTTATCTTATTATATCGACCGAAATCAGGCGATCTTGAAAAAGGTCCATATATCGGTCCAACATATCGGTTGACCTTTATAAGAAAAATCACCATCCAAACAGTAAATATAACATTTCACCTGTTTAATTGACCGAAACTGGGCGATCTTGAACAAGTCCATCTATCGGCCCGATATAGTAGTTAGCCAACATATCGGTCGACGAGTTTGAGAAAGATTAGCATCCAAGCTGCTAACATAAGTTTTTCTATTATATCGGCTGATGGCCGATCTTGAAAAGAAGTCCATATATCGGTCTGATAAATCAGCTGACCTTTATTAGAAAAATCACCATCCAAACAGTAAACATAAAATTTCTCTTACTGTATCGACCGAAATCGGGCAATCTGTGTATGGGTCCGATACATCGGTTGACCTTTATAAGAAAGATCACAGTCCAACAGCGAACATAACATTTATGTTATTATATGGAACGTTTTCAGGCGACCTGGAAAAAAGGCCATATATCGGCCTGATATAGTACCTAAGCTAACATATCGGTCGACTGTGAGAAAAATGAGCATCCAAGCAGCTAACGTAAGTTCTTCTATTATATCAGCTTAATATCGGCCGATCTTGAAAAAAAGTCCATATAAAGGCCCGATATAGTAGCTAGCCAACATATCGGTCGACCATTGTGAGAAAGATTAACCCTAACTCTAACCCTATATCGGCTATACTGTATATCAGCCAATGGCCGATCTTGAAAAAGGACCACATATCGGTCAGCTGTATCGGTTGACCTTTTTAAGACATATCACCATCCTAACAGTTAACATAACATTTACCTTATTATATCGACCGAAATCCGAATATTGGCCTCAAGTTTGAGACCTCCAACTTCAAACAGATGGGATATTTATCGCCATCAACGGTAACTGCGTGGCTAACGTGCGCTGCGTCCGGTAGGGGCCTCAAGACTGCTGACGGCGCGCCATACTTCTCTAACTACCTGGACGCCGTCTTCGATCTCTACGTGCTGGTCACCACGGCTAACAGCCCCGACGTCATGTAAGTGGCCATGCATTGACGCCGCTTCAAATGGCCGCCTTGATGAACTTTGCATCGGTCACAGGATGCCCGCGTACGACGCCGGCTCGGCCTTCGCCATCTTCTTCATCGTCTACATCCTGGTCAACACCTACATCTTCATGTCGGTCTTCCTCGCCGTGGTCTTCAACAACTACAAGAAGTACTTGAAGGTACGTTCGTTCATTCGCCGCCATCCCTCCCTCTTCAAATGGATTGGACATCTGCCGCTGTCAATAGCAGTCACTGAAGTCAAATCGGAGATGCTTTGACATTGATATAATAATCTCAGTTGAGAAACAAGATAGTTTTGACGGAATTTTGATGTCTGTGCATTGACTTTGATGGGAAGGTTGCCCCTACCAACATGGCCGCCATTAGTGCAATTTTGATAGGGTCCATAAAAGGTCTTCTGCTTTCAATTGAAATGTACGGAGCCCCCCGGGTGCCAGGGTAGAAAAAAAAATCATAGCTAATCTGTACTCACACTTTAATCATCTGTGGGTACAGTTTACTAATCTGTACCCACAGTTTATTAAACTGTACGCACAGATTACTAAACTGTACCCACAGTTTAGCAATCTGTACCCACAGATTACTAATCTGTACCCACAGATTACAGAACTGTACCCACAGTTTAGCAATCTGTGGGTACAGTTTAGTAATCTGTACCCACAGTTTACTAATCTGTACCCACAGATTACTAAACTGTACACACAGATTGCTAAACTGTGGGTACAGATTAGTAAACTGTAAACTGTACCCACAGATTGCTAAAATGTGGGTGCAGATTAGTAAACTGTGGGTACAGATTAGTAATCTGTGGGTACAGATTAGTAATCTGTGGGTACAGATTGCTAAATTTTGGGTACAGATTGCTAAACTGTGGGTACAGTTTAGTAAACTGTGGGTACAGATTAGTAAACTGTACCCACAAATTACTGAACTGTGGGTACAGATTAGTTGTGATTTTTTTTTTTCTACCCTGGCACTCGGGGGGGGCTCCGTAGAAATGAGTTTGTCACTTGTTGATGTCAAATTTATTTGAAGTGGGAGGTTGGCAGCAAATGAATGTTCGTGCCAACCCTCCCGCTTCAAATAGATTGGACGACTATCACCACCAATGGGCTAACGATGCCTCGGGCCGAGTAAGGTAAGGTATGGTTTTTTGAAATCCCGCTTCAGGAGGAAGTGCGGCAACTGGTGCGGGCCAAGCGGCACAAGATGGCGCGGGCCTTCGCCGTTCTGCAGGAGCCGCCCGAGGACGGAGACGGCGAGCCGGTGGTCAGCCGCGAAGTCTGGAAGCGCCTGGTTCGGCTGGTGCAGCCCGACATCAGCCGCGCGCACACCGAGCTGCTCTGGTGCGTCTCGGACGACGGCTGCCGCGGCACCATCGGTCAGTTGCCGGCCGGCAAACGCTCAAGCGACGGGCGCACGCTGACTCCGAAGCGCTAACCTCAGGCAAGACGGCGTTCGTGCAGCTGTGTGACCTTCTCAACATCCAAGTCATCACGCTCAAGTCCCGGCCGCACCCACTGGGGCACCTTTGCCCCGCCCTCTACCACTCGGCGCCCAGCCGCCTCCTCTGCCGATGGGTCCGTCACAGGTGAGGGGGCGCGGCCACCTCCCGATACCTTATCATCATTCTCAAATTGTATCATATCATATCGTGATGTACTCAGTTTCCCACCCCTACCTCAATATGAGTTGTCGGCGGGAGCGTACAAAGTGTAATTGACGCTTTCAGGGCCTTCACGGTGGTGTACGACATAATCATCGTGATCAACGCCGTCTTCATCGGACTGGACGAGGACGACCCCAACGTGGCCAATTCTGAGTGGGCCTTCCTGGCGCTGTACCTGCTGGAGATCCTGCTGAAACTCTACGTTATTGAACCCAGGACCTTCTTCTCCAGGCACAGCTTCTGGAACTGGTCAGCACCAGTTTTTGTTTAAGACTGTGAAAGTTCTTTGATGACCTTATCTGGTTCTTGGAAAGCCCACAAAGTTCTGAGGGCTTAGAAGTGCCTACAAAGTTTGTAGAAGAACCAGGAAGTTGATAATTCACTTTCTGTCTGCAGGTTTGACACCATCATCGTGGTTTGCGCCCTCGTCGCCACGATCGTCAACGCCACCATGGAGTCATGTGAGGTCACTTGGTTTTCTATTGAAAGTGTCATGGACCTTATTTCAAAGTAGGTCTGGGAAGAGGTTCCATGCAGCTGTCTATTTACGCAGCTATTTTATTGCACTGCACTACCCTCCCCACAACCCTGTCACGGTGCTGGTTACTGGCTGCCAGTGGGGGACCTGGTAGCAGCAGTAATTGGGCGGTAGTTTGGTCCCACAAAGGGACTTCCGGGGCAGGACCTCTTCGTCTTGGCTGTCGGTTGCAGGGGTGATTGGGACTCTGGTCCCGCTCCCCCGCGCGACAGCCTCTCGCCATTCTCCCGCTTCCACGCTCTTTTCTCTTTTCCACCCTGACGTCCCCATTTGGGCCTGGGCGTGGATCGCCGGCTGGACTGCGACGTGTCAAAGGTGGGGATCCTTTCCTGCCCCAGATCTAGTCGGCCATGGGGGTTCCGCGGTGTGTTTGTGTCTGTTGGGGGGGATTGCAGCGATGGATGAGGGTCCGGACGGGCGGGTAGGGGGTGGTGGCGCTTCCGTTCTTCCTTTCCCTAAGGGCTTGTTAAATGGGGGCATGGCCCCCACGCAGCATTTCCCCTCTCTGCAGGACCATCACACCTCTGAGTGTGATCACCCATGACTGGGTGCAATCAGGGTGCTTTTATGCTATACTCTGCTTGGACCATACACCTTAGCCTAACACGCTCCTCCCAAAAATCCCGACTACGCGCCGTGGTGTGGCGTTGCTATGTGAACGGGAAGGACTGTGATTGGGCCACACCAAACGTCATTGGCGTCAACCATCAAGAGGCATGCTGTGTGTTTCAGCAAACCAGCGAAGATCGTCAAATCTGCCCGCTGACATCCAAAAATATGGAAAGTGTTTCTCTTCGTCCATGCCCCTCAATGGGTGAACACGTTCAACACGTTCTTTACCTCGACTGGTTCAGTGGCCACAAAAGTTTTCTGCGTCTTCTTTGTTCCAACGTTTCGAGTAAAAACAATTATTTTTCGATGAGCTCCAACTCGAGAAAACAGCTGCACAGTCTCTAACATTAAAGAAACCAAACCTATGTGAAGCTCTGCGAAACCACACAAAGATAAGGATACATCCCCCCCCCTAGTGACTAAGTAGCGATGCATCACTTCTATGCAGAGCTTCAAATTCTCAGTTACAACATAGGGTCGACGCCGTAGCTTGGCTGTTGGCCCAAAGCAGAAGCCAAAAACCATGTATTAGACACACTCAAGTAGAGAGATTGTCGGTGCCAGGATTAGCGATCAGGTAGCATAGAATAGGATTACAACATATCCAAGTTTAGAGATTATATACCTAATACTGAGTTCTCCACTTCACATTGCTGAATTGTGTAGGCACCACCCTGCGTGGTGAAGGAATCTGACCTTTTAGGCAGATTGCCGGAATCACGCCAGCTGAACCACCGCAGTCACGCTAGCGCAATTCCAACGACCCAGGCCGGCAAAACCCGACAACCCGGCCAAACTCCTCGCGTTCACCTTAGTCTCAATCCCTTGAACTGACTCCATTTTGGATCCAGGGTCGCCATATCACAAGTCAACAAAAGATTCCTGAGAAAAATGACAATGATTAGTTAAACATTGTCTTTTAACGGCTCTGATGAGGCGGGCTGTGGTCCGGAAGAAGGGTGTGTTTGGGCGTTGTTTAGGATTATTCTCTGTGTGGATTGGGCAGGAGGGTTTCGGGCATTACTGTTGTCAGGGCAACGAGAGTTAGGGATTTTGCCATCCTTAGCGCCACGTGAGTGCTGAGTGTACACTTCTCGGTCGCGGGTTCCTCCGTATCAGATGTTCCTTGTGGTAAGACAAGATATCCCGCCATTTGTTCTGGACTGTCTGGAAGAGCTGATTGCGGGATTTGGTGGTGCAGACGTGGACTTGGAGATGTCTTGCCTATCACCTGCTTGTCACCGTCAATCTTGCTCAGTCAGCTGCATGACACACGCGTTGGGGTTCCGTGGTCAGAAGACGTCCTGTATCTGTTCTGCCTTTATCTGCCTGTTGTCCTGGTGCTGCAAATGCTAATCATTTGAAGATCAACTGTTCAGAATATCAAATATATTCTGCTTGTTTTTATTGTATTTAGTTTATATTGGGTGTGTTAGAGTAAAACAAACAGTAAATATGAGAAAATATACTATTTCTTTCATCGGTCACGTCTCCTTTTGACTTACCGTCTCTTTTCGCTTGGTTATCAGGCCTTCCACATGATGTCCACGGGTAAATTATAGTTAGCTAACGATAGCAAGACGAAGTTCACAGGTAGCATAGGCGTTTAATGATGGATTTTTTTGCTGTTTGTTCTTCTCTTCTGTCTGTTTCATTCCTTTCTGTCCCCCCATAACCCCAGCCACAATGGGAGTATATAAAACTCCCATGTGATACATAAAACTTTTCAGACCATAAGGACACTCAAAGAAAATGGTGGTCAAAAAAAGCATGTTCCTGAAAAGTCTTAGAAAGTTCTGAGAAGGTGCTTGAGCAGATTGTCAGGAAGGAAGAAAACTCACTACAAGGTAATGTTGTCTGTCAGCGGGAGCTTACAGCAGCCGCCAGATCCTGGACATCGTTTTCATCCTGCGAGTGCTGCGACTGGTCCGAGTGGTGGACAGCATTCAGAGGTGCCGTCAAAGTGTCGCGGGACTTACTCCACTAGCTAGCGTGATGCCAAACCGCTACTTTTGTCCTCAGGTTCCGAGCCATCGTCAACACCCTGATCCGGATCGGACCGGCCATCCTTACCTTCGCCCAGCTCATTCTGGTGAGCGTAACCACAGATCACTTCAATCATGACTATAGAGGCCACTGCGCAACTCTGTAGTCGAGGGCACTAATATCTGTTAGCGTACCAAAATGGCCTCAGGGTGGCCATTTTTGAGATATTAATTTCAAGTGATGTTGTGGCTTGCAGCCCCATTAATTGCAAAATGGACCAAGTAAGGGTGCCATTCGTTTGATGCTACATTGGCGCTAGTTGTTAGGACACCCCTCTGTCATTGAGAGTGTTGGTACGTTCCGTCAGACGCGGGAGTTAGGATTAGGGCTGCAGCTCTCGATTATTTTAGTAGTCGATTAATCGATGAACTACTGATTTCGAATAATCGAGTAATCGGATAAGTAACATAAAAAAATAAAATACCTTAGCTGAGCCTCAAACGGTATAGAAAAGTAATAAGAATCTAGGTGCAACAAAAGAACAATTGTCTAACTTACATAGTAAAAGTCCGCTAGCTTAAATGCTATAAAATATATAACTTTTTTTTAAATACAATGCTCTAAACAAATAGTTCGGACACATATTCCCACAAAAATTGACTAATTTACGAATGCATTAACACATAAAACATTCGCTCAAACAAAAACTCAGCTTATGTTGGTCTTAACAGGGAGCAGATGGATTCAGCCATGAGGCAGACTAGAGGGCAGTGTATCCACCCAAATCAAAATTAAAGGCAAACACTTTCAAAACAAACCATTACAACGCCACTTTAATTAAACGAATACTCGAAGCAGCAAAATTTAATTCGAATAATTTTTTTCCAATCGAATACTCGAGTTAGTCGATTAATCGTTGCAGCACTAGTTAGGATATAGAAAAGCTGCGATGTCGTCACTCGAAATTAATATCCCAGTTTCTACGAAACGATAGCAGCACAAACGAACAGCACAATTGCAGTTCCATTCCCCCGTCGGTGGCCATCTTGGGTAGGGTGCCCAGAAACTAGCGCCTGCACGTTATTTCTCGGTACTCCCTGACGACGTTATTTTAGCGCAGTGTGACTAACAAAGCTGACGTGACAGGTGGTGTACTACGTGTTCGCCGTGGTGGGCATGGAGCTGTTCAAGGGGAAGGTGCAGTTCTACGAGGACCCCGACGCCCCGGGCTGGGTCGACTGCGGGAACCGGTTGCTGCGAGGGAGCGCCTTTGCCAAGCTCAAATACTGCAAGAACAACTTCAACGACGTGCTGTCCTCCTTTGTGCTCCTCCTGGAGCTCACCGTGGTCAACCAGTGGCACGATATCCTTGCTAGGGCTGTCGCACTATATTATTCATTATTATTTTGGCAGGGTGCCATTTGTGTCCCCAGTATAAATGAAGTTTTCACTATGGTTGGAGAAATACTCTTTCAGGTTACCCTAATTTTCGGACTATAAGCCGCTACTTTTTTGCCTCATTTTGAATCCTGCGGCTTATAGTCCAGTGTGGTTTATTTGTTGATTTATTTGGGTTAATACAGTGCCTTGCAAAAGTGTTCGGCCCCCTTGAACCTTGCAACCTTTCGCCACATTTCAGGCTTCAAACATAAAGATATAAAATTTTAATTTTTTGTCAAGAATCAACAACAAGTGGGACACAATCGTGAAGTGGAACAACATTTATTGGATAATTTAAACTTTTATAACAAATACAAAACTGAAAAGTGGGGCGTGCAATATTATTCGGCCTCTTGCGTTAATACTTTGTAGCGCCACCTTTTGCTCCAGTTACAGCTGCAAGTCGCTTGGGGTATGTTTCTATCAGTTTTGCACATCGAGAGACTGACATTCTTGCCCATTCTTCCTTGCAAAACAGCTCGAGCTCAGTGAGGTTGGATGGAGAGTGTTTGTGAACAGCAGTCTTCAGCTCTTTCCACAGATTCTCCATTGGATTCAGGTCTGGACTTTGACTTGGCCATTCTAACACCTGGATACGTTTATTTTTGAACCATTCCATTGTAGATTTGGCTTTATGTTTTGGATCATTGTCCTGTTGGAAGATAAATCTCCGTCCCAGTCTCAGGTCTTGTGCAGATACCAACAGGTTTTCTTCCAGAATGTTCCTATATTTGGCTGCATCCATCTTCCCGTCAATTTTAACCATCTTCCCTGTCCCTGCTGAAGAAAAGCAGGCCCAAACCATGATGCTGCCACCACCATGTTTGACAGTGGGAATGGTGTGTTCAGGGTGATGAGCTGTGTTGCTTTTACGCCAAACATATCGTTTTGCATTGTGGCCAAAAAGTTCCATTTTGGTTTCATCTGACCAGAGCACCTTCTTCCACATGTTTGGTGTGTCTCCCAGGTGGCTTGTGGCAAACTTTAAACGAGACTTTTTATGGATATCTTTGAGAAATGGCTTTCTTCTTGCCACTCTTCCATAAAGGCCAGATTTGTGCAGTGTACGACTGATTGCTGTCCTATGGACAGACTCTCCCACCTCAGCTGTAGATCTCTGCAGTTCATCCAGAGTGATCGTGGGCCTCTTGGCTGCATCTCTGATCAGTTTTCTCCTTGTTTGAGAAGAAAGTTTGGAAGGACGGCCGGGTCTTGGTAGATTTGCAGTGGTCTGATGCTCCTTCCATTTCAATATGATGGCTTGCACAGTGCTCCTTGAGATGTTTAAAGCTTGGGAAATCTTTTTGTACCCAAATCCGGCTTTAAACTTCTCCACAACAGTATCTCGGACCTGCCTGGTGTATTCATAATGCTCTCTACACTTTAAACAGAACCCTGAGACTCACATCACAGAGCAGGTGCATTTATACGGAGACTTGATTACACACAGGTGGATTCTATTTATCATCATCGGTCATTTAGGACAACATTGGATCATTCAGAGATCCTCACTGAACTTCTGGAGTGAGTTTGCTGCACTGAAAGTAAAGGGGCCGAATAATATTGCACGCCCCACTTTTCAGTTTTTTATTTGATAAAAAAGTTGAAATTATCCAATAAATGTTGTTTCACTTTACGATTGTGTCCCACTTGTTGTTGATTCTTGACAAAAAAATTAAATTTCATATCTTTATGTTTGAAGCCTGAAATGTGGCGAAAGGTTGCAAGATTCAAGGGGGCCGAATACTTTTGCAAGGCACTGTAGGTAACACTTTATTTGACAGCGGCATCATAAGGCTGTCATAAGAACATCATAATTATGACATGACACCATCATGGGCATTACTGAATGCTTATGACAGATGTCAATATGTGTCATGTGGCATATTATGTCACTAAATCCATTTATGTCCAGCTCAGATCTTTTACGTCCATTCAAAAGTGAGATAATTTGCTGGATGACACTAACCGACATCTATTATAAGCATTCATTAATGCTTATGACAGTGTCATGTAATAATTTTGACTGTCTTATGACCGTATTATGGCACCACTATCCAAGAAAATGTTACCAAATACCATAACTAGTAATTAATGAAACAACTGGAACAGTAACTGAAGAAATAATTAGCACAGAACATGACTGTTATTTACATCTGTAGCCACGCCATGCATGCTAGGAGGAATGTTGGATGACAGCAGTGTTGAGAGCAGGTGGCAGCAGAGGTTGACTGTCTACCCCAAGGAAGCAGTGATGGCCAAATGAAGCTTTTAGTGACAATAAGGCTTTGCAGCCAATTGGTACAAAGCTTAATGGTGGTTCATTTGGTCCCATGACAGTCTTATGGTGCCATTGTCAAATGAAGTGTTACCAGTTAATATCTTTTGGTGTAAATATCCCATAATACAACGAGGACAACTGCGGCTTATAGTCCTGTGAGGCTTATCTATGAACAAATGCCGTTTTCATGTCAAATTTGGTGGCTGGCGGCTTATAGTCAGGTGCGCCTTATAGTCCAGAAATTACGGTATTTGTGTATTATCAATCGCCAACTACTGCAAATTCAATGGTACAGTCTAGGGATGTCCTGATAGCATATTTTTGCACCAGAGTCATCTGATTTTGAGAATCCCTATCCGATACCTGAAAAGTCTTTTTTTTTGTTTTTTTTTTTTTTTTTACTTAATTGAACAAAAGTTCCAAACATGTTACAGTACTGTACTGTTTAAATCAGGGGCGGACAGGGCAGGGGGGAGTGGCCTGAGAGTCATTGAAAGACCGACCCACTTCATGGACTGTGTTGGAAGCCATTCAGCCAGCAACACAGAAAGGTGCACTACTAACATTCATTAACCTCGGCCAGAAATTATTCAAAACTATGGATTTGCGGTTCTACAAAATGAGAACTGTAACCTAATCAAAGTATGCATGTAGGACTTTTAATTCATTTTTCTAAATATTGGTACAGTAAAAATGCATAGTTTGGAGTATGGGAATAGTCACAGAGGTCTACTACAAATATTCACTAACCTTGGCCAGTAAATATTAAGAATTAAGGATTTTCAGTACCACAAAAATTAGAACTGTAACCCTATCAAAGTATGCACGTAGGACTTTCAATTCATTTTTCTAAATATTGGTCCAGTAAAAATGCATAGTTTGGAGTATGGGAATAGTCACAGAGGTCTTCTATTAATATTCACCAACCTTGGCCAGTACATATTAAGGATTTACAGTACCACAAAAATGTGAACTGTAACCTGATCAAAGTATGCATGTAAGACTTTTAATTCATTTTTCTAAGTATTGGTACGGTAAAAATGCATAGTTTTGAGTATGGGAGTAGTCACAGAGGTCTACTACTTATATTCATTAACCTTGGCCAGTACATATTAAGAATTAAGGATTTACAGTACCACAAAAAGGAGAACTGTAACGTGATCAAAGTATGTCGGACAATTAATTTATTTTTCCAAATATTGGTACTGTAAAAATGCAGTATTGAGTATGGTGGTAGTTAGAGGAGTCTACTACTAATATTCACCAACCTTGGCCAGGACTTATTCAAAATTGTGGATTTACAGTAGCACATAAATGAGAACTATAACCTGATTAAAGTTCACATGCAAGAATTTTAATTCATTTTCCTAGATATCGGTAGAGTAAAAATGCCTAGTTTTGAGTATGGGAGTAGTCAAAGAGTTCCACTACAAGTATTAATCAACCTTAGCTAGCTAACTGATTCAGATTTGTGGATTTACAGTGCCACAAAAATGAAAACTGTAACCGACCAGCTACTAAAACGACCCGTTGCTCGGGTTTTTCGAATAATATTGTACTGACGTGACATATTGATGGAGCGGTTTTAAGATCAGGTGACTTTATATCATTTTTCAAAGATGACCATGGCAGCGTCATATACTTTAGAATGTTCAGAGTGTTTTTAAGAGTTGTAAACAACGCTAGCACACGGAAATTTACCGTAATGCTTGGACAAAAAAGCGCCAATACAGCCCTAATCTTCATACCGCGGTCCTCCTTTGCTGTGCTTTGCGCTCCTTAATACGCACTCACTCCTGAGTAGCGGCTTCGCGGCGGTCACGCACAAGTCGGCCAGGATCTACTTTGTGCTTTTCCACATCACCGTGGTCATCGTTATCATCAAGTGAGGGTCACCTAATAGACTCGGATCCATCCTGAAAGACCCTGTCCCTCACGAGCGCTTCTTCTCTATTCCCGTCAGCATCTTTGTGGCGTTTGTGTTGGAGGCCTTCTTCCTGGAGTATTCTCTGGACAAGAGCGACCTACACACGGAGCTGGAGAAGAAAATCGAGGAGCTCCGGCTCGGCGTGGCGCAGTGAGACAAAATCTGACTCAGAATTCTTGACTTGAAAGTGAGAATTCCGACTGAATGAGTAGTCTGAATTCTGACTTTATTCCGAGATTTCTGATTTGAGAAAGAGAACAAAAAGAATTCTGATTTTAGTACGGAAGCGTATTGCTGCTGCACCCATAAAATAAAAAACTCCAGTATGAGGTTTTTACATAATTATGTCAAAACCTAATAATTATCAAATTTTTACATGATAATTATCTCATTTTTTCCATGATAATCATCATGTTTTCCCACAATAGTTATCACGTTTTAACATAGTATTTGTTTTAACATGAAAATGATCACCGTTTACATGATAATTATCACAGTTTTATATGTTTTTACATGATAGTTATCACATTTTGAAATATATTTGTAAGGTTTTTACCTGCAAATACGCACTTTTTACATGATAACACGTTTTTACGTAATGTTTTCATTTTTACAAATCGCATTTTTACATTATCACCTTTTTACATGATCTTTTTACATGCTAATTATCACGTTTTTACATGATTTAATGTTTTTATGTAATCACATGTTTACATAATTATTTAAAAACCTAATTACCTAATTTTTACATGATTTTTATCATGTTTTTTTTCATGATGATAATCATATTTTCACACGATAGTTGTCACGTTTTTACATAGCGGGTTTTTACGTAATTTTCACATTAGTACATGAAAATTATGACTTCATATCTTACATGATAATTCCGTAAAAATCTATCAAATTTTTACTTAATTATCACGTTTTTTTCATGAAAATCTTTTCACACAGTTATCACATTTTTACATTAAGTCACGTTTTTACGTAATTTGTACATGACAATTACATAACTCATATTTTTAAATGATTGTTGTCACATTTTTAAATTGAAGTTTTTGCATGAAAATGAGCACTTTTTACATATTTGACACATTTTTTATGTGATTTTTTTACGAATCACATTTTCACATAAACACGTTTTTACGTGATATTTTACATAATTATCACATTTTTGAATATTCTTTAGGGTTTTACATGAAATTAAGCACTTTTTACATGATAACCCGTCTTTACGTGATGTTTTCACATATTTACAAATCTCATTTTATGTAATCACGTTTTTACATGGTAATGTTTTTATATGATAATTATCACATTTTTACACGATTTAATGTTTGTACGTAATCACGTTTTTACATGATAATTATGTAAAAACCTGATTATCCAATTTTTACATAATTATCACATTTTTTTCATGATAATAATCATGTTTTTACACGATAGGTTTTTACATATTTCATGTAATTTTCACATTTGTACATGAAAATTACGACATAACTATATTTTTACATGATAATTATGTAAAAAAAACTAATCAAATTTTTACATGATAATTATCACTTTTTTTTTTCATGATAATCATGTTTTCACATGATATTACATGAAAATTATTAGACAGTATCATATTTTAACATGATCAGTATCACATTTTTCAAATAATTTCGAGGGCTTTATATGAAAATGAGCACTTTTTACATGATAGTTAACACGTTTTTACGTGATATTTTCACATTTTTACAAATCACATTTTTTACCATGATATCACGTTTTTACATAGTCTGTACATGAAAATTATGACATAACTATCATATTTTTACATGATTATCACATTTTTTTTTATATTTTTCAAAATTCTTTTTATATGAAAATGAGCACTTTTTACATAACATATTTTTACGTGATTTTCATTTTTACATGTCACATTTTTACATAATCATGTTTTTACATGATAATAAAACGTTTTTACATCGTTATCACATTTTTATGTAATTTGTACATGAAAATTATGAGTTTTTTTTACATCATAGTATTTCATGTTTTTTACATGAAAATGATCACTTTTGACATGATAATTATCAGTTTTCCGTAATGTTTTTAAATGATAGTTATCGTGTATTTACGTGATATCCTATTTCCCATGATTATGATCACATTTTTAAATCATTTTTAGGTTTTTACATGACACATTTAACATGTTTTTACTTGATATTGTCACATTTTTACATAATCACGTTTTTACAAGATAGCAAGTTTTTATCTAATATGTTTTTACAAGATGATTATCACTTCTTTACATGATTTTTAGGTCTTTATATGATCATTATTACGGTTTTATATGATAGTATTCATGTTTTGACATGAAAATGATCACTTTTTACATGATAATTATCAGTTTCACATAATGTCCTTCCGGGATAGTTATCACGTATTGCGTGATATCATATTTTACACGATTATGGTCATAGTTAAAATATTTTTTTAGGTTTTTACATGAAAATGAGCACTTTTTACATGATAGTTAACACATTTTTAGGTGCTAGTTTTCACATTTTTACATAATCACGTTTTTACATGAGTTATGTTTTCACATGCTAATTATCACATTTTTACATGATTTAATGTTTTTACGTGATCATATTTTTACATGATGATTATGTAAAAACCTAATTGCCAATTTTTAAATGATAATTATCAGGTTGTTACTTGATAATGATCCCGTTTTTACATGATAGTTATGTTTTAACATGCCAATTATTGTTTTTAAATGCTAAGTATCGTCAGGTCATCATAGGTTTTTACATGACAATGAGGACTTTTTACATGATAGTGAACACATTTTTACGTGATATTTTTACATTTTTACAATCACATTTTTACGTAATCACGTTTTACATGATAGTTATGTTTTGACATGCTAATAGTCACGTTTTTACATGATTTCATGTTTTTACGTAATCATGGTTTTACATGATAATTATCACGTTTTTTTTCATGATAATCATGTTTTCACACAATAGTTATCATGTTTATATATATCAGGTTTTTATGTAATTTTCTATTTTTACATGAAAATTATCACATCTCACATTTTTACATGTTTTTACGTGATTGTATCACATTTTTATGTAATCATCACATTTTTACAAAATTTGTTTTTACAAGATAATTTTCATGTTTTTACATATGACATTTTTACATAATTATTAAGTAACTACGGAATTAAGTTTCACATTTTTGCATATTTTTTATGTGATAGTTTTTACATGATAGCTTTGTTTTACATATCACATTTTTACATAAGTCTTTATTTTACATATTGCTTTTACAAGATAACTATCACGTTTTACGTTATAATTATGTTTTTACATGCTAATTATCACATTTTACATTTTTACATTCTTATTGTTTTTACTTTATTATAACGGTTTTATATAATAGTTTTTACGTTTTTACATAATATTTGCCATAATAGTTATTAAATGTTTAATTGATAGTTTTCATATTTAAATATCACATTTCTTTGTAATTATCACATTTTTACATATTGTTTTTACATAATATCACATTTTGTAATAATCACGTTTTTACATGATGGGTATCAGGTTCATACATAATATTTTTACATGATAGTTTTCAGTTTTACATATCACATTTTGACATAATTATCACTTTATTACATAATTATTGTTTTTACAAGAAATTGATCACGTTTTTACATTATGATAATAGTTTTCATATTTAAATATCACATTTCTATGGACTTATCACATTTTTACAGTTTTACATGCTAGTCATCACATTTCTACATAGTATCACGCTTTTTGTGTCTATCATGTTTTTTACATGATTATTTTCATGTTCTTACATGATAGTATTCACGGTTTTACATATTTTTACTTGATAGTTTTTACGTGATTATCACTTTGTTGAATAATTGTTTTTACGTGATAATGATCACTTTTTTTACGTGATAATTGTTTTTACATGCTAATTATCACATTTTTACATGATAATATCAGGTATTTATGTGATAGTTTACATATTTACATATCACATTTTTACGTAATTATTATTTTTTTTACATTATCATTGTTTTTACATGATTTATTATTATGGTTTTAAATAATAGTATTCACGTTTTTACGAGATAATTTTTACGTGATAGTTTTCAGTTTTCACATTTTTACCTACTTATCACTTTTTTGACATAATTATTGTTTTTACAAGATTATCACATTTTTACGTGATAACCATGTTTTTACATGATAATTATCACATTTTTGCATGATATATTTTTATGTAACTAGTTTACATATTTAGGTATTACATTTTTACGTAACTATCACTTTTTTACATTATTATTGTTTTTACATAATTATTACGGTTTCACGTTTTTACTTGATAGTAATATTTGCACATGATGGTTATTACGTGTTTACGTGATAGGTGTCATATTTACATATGATATTGTTATGTAATTATCACTTTTTTTTTTACATAATTATTCGTTTACATGATAATTATCACGTTTTTACTTGATAATAACTACAATAAACCCTAATCTTACATGCTGATTATTGCTTTTACACCCTAATCACATTTTTACATGATAATACCATGTTTTAATGTAACTATCACATTTTTACATGATTATTTTTACTGTAGGGTTTTACATGCTTATTATTATGGTTTTACATGATAGGTATTGCATGTTTACAGGATAGTTTTCTCTCATTTTTACGTAAGTATCAGTTTTTTGCATAATCGTTTTTTTTTTTACATGATTATTATTATGGTTTTAAATAATAGGATTCACATTTTTACAAGATAATTTTTACGAGATAGTTTTGTTTTACATATCACATTTTTCACTTTTTTGACATAATTATTGTTTTTACAAGATTATCATATCAATTTTTACGTGATAACCATGTTTTTACATGATAATTATCACATTTTTACTGGATATCATATTTTTATGTCACTAGTTTACATATTTAGTTATTACATTTTTACGTAACTATCACTTTTTCACATTATTATTGTTTTTACATAATTATTACGGTTTTACATAAATGTATTCACATCTTTACATGATAATATTTGCACATGATGGTTATCACGTGTTTACGTGATAGTAACAATAATAATTATTAGTAATTATCACTTTTTTTTTTTACATAATTATTCGTTTACATGATAATTATCACGTTTTTACTTGATAATAACTATAGTAAAACCTAACCCTAACCTAACCCTAACATGTACAACAATAAACCCTTATCTTACATGCTGATTATTGCTTTTACATCCTAATCACATTTTTACATGATAATACCATGTTTTAATGTAACTATCACATTTTTACATGATTATTTTTACTGTAGGGTTTTACATGCTTATTATTATGGTTTTACATGATAAGTATTGCATGTTTACATGATAGTTTTCATATTTACATCTGTCATTTTACGTAATTATCAGTTTTTTGCATAATAGTTTTTTTTTTTTTTCTAGATAATCATTACGTTTTTACATGATAATATGTTTTAATGTAACTATCACGTTTTTACTTGATTATTTTTAGGTTTTTACATGGTTATAATTACGGTTTTACATGATAGTATTCATGTTTTTACATGAAAATGATCACTTTTTACATGAAAATTATCACATTTTTAGATTGTTTTATGTGATAGTTATCATGTTGGAGCCAATGTAAGTCGATGCTATTGAAAGCCATGGACGTCCTTCCATTCATTTTCTAATGGCCAAAATTTCCCATTCATTTTCAATGGCAGAAAAACCTGTGCTGTTACGATTTTTGACCAAAAACTTACCATTACAGCCCACTGTTAGCCCATGCAGCAATACGCTTCCGTACTTTATAATTCTGACTTTATTCTCAGAATTTTGTCTTTGCGGGTGACAGGGAAATGGCGGAGGACAACCTACTGAACGCCATGGAAACAAGTGAGCAGCCCGGCGACGCGTCGGAGAGCGGCCGACCTCAACTGCTCTTCAAAATCGCCTCCAAAAGTAGGTGCTCGCCGTCCGCTCGCCGTTCTTACATCCCGTTTGTACGGCGGTGTGCGTGTGGTGTCAGGGTACCGGACGGTGGACGCCTTGCTGCAGCGGCTGTTCGAAGCCGACGTAGAGCGAGGGGAACCTGACGGCGCCGACGACATTGTGGACGGCAACGGGAACTTTGCCAATCCGTCCTTCAACGCCGCTTAAAAGACATTTACGAATAAACTTGACCTTTTTCCTAGCTGCTGCTTTATGCATCACACTTTTGGACAGGTACCATTTTTGGGGGGTTCCCGGTTCCTGTACGGTACCGGCCGTTGCCGATACTGCATTGATGACACTTGTTTTTTCTTGTAATACTAAATGACTGCATACTCACTTGAAAATAAATGTTCGCAGCTTGGTCAGACATTGCTTAAGTCATTGACCGCCACGGACGGCGGTAGATGTCCAATCCCTTTTGACTGGGAGGGGCCAGTGACCTAATGTTCCTTGTGCCCGTAAGGGATTGGATCCTTGTCGCCATTCCATTGAAAGGAGGTGACCTGTGATCAGTGACCCTGAACTCTGTAGGAAGTGACCCAATAATAACCGGAAGTGACCCTGTAATGTCCCAAAACCAACAGGAAGTGACCATGAATCAATAGGAAGTGACCCTGAAATGACCCAAAATCAACAGGTCACCCTGAAATGCCACGAAACTAACATGAAGTGACCTTGAAATATCCCGAAACCAACAGGAAGTGACCCTGAAAGGCCCCAAATCAACAGGAAGTGAACCTGTATCTACAGGAAATAACTCGGTATGAACAGGAAGTGACCCTAAAACGTCCCAAAATCAACTGGTGACCCTGAGATGCCATGAAATCAACAGGAAGTGACCCTGAAATGTCCCAAATCAACAGGAAGTGAACCTTTATCAACAGGAAATGACTTGGTGTCAACAGGAAGTGACCCTGAAATGCCCCAAATCAACAGTAAATGAACCTATATCTACAGGAAATAACTCCGTATCAACAGGAAGTGACCCTGAAACCTCCCAAAATCAACAGGACGGGAACCTATATCAACAGGAAATGACTCAGTATCAACAGGAAGTGACCCTGAAATGTCCCAAAACCAACAGGAAGTGTCCCTGAAATGCCCATGAATCAATAGGAAGTGACCCTGAATCAATAAGAAGTGGCCCAATATCGACAGGAAGTGACCCTGAAATGCCCCAAATCAACAGGAAGTGAAACTATATCAACAGGAAATGACTCAGTATCATCAGGAAGTGACCCTGAAATGTCCCAAAATCAACAGGAAGTGACCCTGAATCGTCCCAAAAGCAAAAGGAAGTGACCCTCAATCGATAGGAAGTAACCCAATATCAACAGGTAGTGACCCTTAAATGTCTCAAAACCAACAGGAGGTGACACTGAATCAATAGGAAGTGACCCAATATCGACAGGTAATGACCCTGAAATGTCCCGAAACCAACAGGAAGTGACCCTGAATGAATAGGAAGTGACCCAATACCGACAGGTATTAACTAACCCTGAAATGTCTCAAAACCAACAGGAAGTCACCCTGAATCAATAGGAAATGGCTCAGTATCAACAGGAAGTGACCTGATATAATTAGGAAGTCAACAGATATCAACAGGACGTCACCCTGAAATGCCTCCAAATAAACAGGAAGTGACCAGATATCAAAAGAAAGTGACCCCAAAATTACCCAAATCAACAGGAAGTGACCCCAAAATGCCTAAATCAACAGAAAGTGACCTGACATCAACAGGAAGTCACCTGATATCAACAGGAAGTGACCCTGAAATATCTCCAAATCAAAACTGACCTAATATAAACAGGAAGTGACCTGATATCAACAGGAAGTGACCCTGAAATGCCTCCAAATAAAAAGGAAGTGACCAGTTATCAACAGGAGGTGACCGCAAAATGACCCAAATCAACAGGAAGTGAGCTGATATCAACAGGAAGTGACCCCAAAATGCCCTAAATCAACAGGAAGTGATCTTATATTAACAGGAAGTGAGCTGATATCAATTGAAAGTCAGTCCAAATCAACAGGAAGTGACCCCAAAAGGCCAAAATCAACAGGAAGTGACCTGATATCAACAAGAAGTGACCATGAAATGCCTCCAAATCAAAAGGAAGTGACCTGATATCAAAAGGAAGTGACCCCAAAGTGACCCAAATCAACAGGAAGTGACCTGATATAAACAGGAAGTCAACCGATATCAACAGGATGTGACCCTGAAATGCCTCCAAATAAAAAGGAAGTCATCAGATATTAACAGGAAGTGACCTTATATTAACAGGAAGTGAGCTGATATCAACAGGAAGTCAGACCAAATCAACGGGAAGTGACCCCAAAATGCCCTAAATCAACAGGAAGTGACCTTGAAAAGTCCCCAAATCAACAAGAAGTGACGCGTTATCAACACGAAATGACCCCGAAGTGCCCCAAATCAACAGGAAGTGAGCTGATATCAACAGGAAGTCAGCCCAAATCAATAGGAAGTGACCCCAAAGTGCCCAAATCAGCAGGAAGTGACCTGATATCAACAAGGAAGTCACCCGATATCACCAGGGAGTGACCCTGAAATATAACAAATGGTGTTTCATAGTTTGCTTTTGTGTTGTGTGTATGACACGTGGGTGTAAAAAAAAAAAAAAGGCCGTAGACTGAAGGTAAACTGATTGATTAATGTAATGGATGGGCTGGATAATTATTTACAGTACGGGTGAGAACGGAAGCATGCCGAGTCAACACGTTAGACAAGTTCAAGAAGTGGGCAGGCAAAACGTGGGATCTTTCTTTGTATTATCTAGCCTTCTCCCCGGCGTTGGCCTTCGCCGCCGCTTTGGAACGGGAAGACCCGACGGGGGCGGCGGGCTCCTGCGAGGCGCTGCGTCGCAGGGCCGCCGGCTTCCTGGGGGGCAGGACGGGAACGGTCGGCGCTCGGACGGACAGCGCCGCCGCCCGACGAGGCGACGGGCTGTCGGTCCTGCGGGGGACCGCCAGGCTAAGGCTGCGGCGACATCCCGGGAGGGGCCGGACGGGGGCGGCGGACGGACGGGGACGGCCGGATGCGCGGCCGGGCGGGGCGGACCTTTGATGAACTTTCGTGTTCCTGCGGAGAGACAGAGAGAGATTAATACTTTAATTTTAAAAAATTAATCGAGTCACGAGTCGAGAGTTAGCGTTAAGGAAAGAGCGACCTGGTAGCGGGGGATGCCGGCGAAAAGGCCAGAGGAGAAGGAAGCGCCGGACTCGGTCTTTTCAGCGGAGTCACTGGCCTGGGGATCCGACTCCTCTTGGAGGCACGCGCGTCCTCCTCCGAGCCGGCGGTGCCGGTGTTTTCCCAAGCCCCTCGACGCTCGCCGTCTCCCGAGGACAGCGAAGACGAGGTCCCGGACCGAAGTCGGGTCAAGCGCCTCCGCACGGAAGAGGAGGAGGGCTCCGAGTCGCCTTCCGAGACGGGGACGGGAATCCGGCTCCTGATCTTGTGGGCCGCTCGGCTCCGAGTGGCTTCCCCGACTCGGCGTCGCTCCGGGGCCGGGACGCCCCGCTCCGTCTCCCCGTCGGAAGACATGACGTTGAGGTGGGACGTTTCGGCGATGTGGACGAAGGTGCGCTCCACTTTGGTAAAGGGGGGCGACGACGGGGCCCGGAGAGCCGGGGACGCCCGACCCGTTTCTGAGGTCTCTCCCGGACGGAGGCGGGGTCCACCGGGCGCGGGGGGCTCACCCTCCAAGGCGGAGGGTGACTTGCGAGCGTCCCCGGGGGAGAAGAGGACCAGGGTCTTGGAGGCGTCCTCCGGGTCGGCCTCGGAAGCCTGCTCCCTGGCGGCCATCAGCGTGGAGGGGGCGGCTTCCTCTGAGCTCTTGGGACTGTCTGAGCGGCTCTTGGTCACGTCGTCGTCCCGGGGGCCGTCGCCACCGTTCTCCTCTTCCTCGGAGGCGGCCAAAGTGCGCCGCTGCGCCAGGCTTCCCGTCAGCATCACCGTCAGGAAGTCCCCGCGCTTGGCCTGCAGCTTGGGCAGGATGTGGAAGCGTTCGCGCTCGTCGCCGTCGCTTTTTGTGCGGTAGTCGGGCGACGGCGGTGAGGGGGCGCCTGGCGAGGCCGCCTGAAAAACAAACGTGTGTGTTCAAAACTGTGTCCCCGCCCTTTCCGCCACTCTGGCATACTTTTTCACAGCGCACCAGGCCAAATGCCGTGTTTTTGTGTCTACTGTATTTTTTTAAAATGCCATTGACACCCACGTACATAAATTCCATTGACAGAAAGTGACCTGATATCAATAGGAAGTTACCCTGAAATGCCCCCAAATCAACAGGAAGTGACCCGATATCTACAAGCGACCCTGAAATGCCTAAACAGAAAGGAAGTTACCCAATATCTACAGGAAGTCACCCCAAAATTCCCCCATATCAATAGGAAGTGTACCACTATGAACAGGAAGTGACCCTGAAATGCTCTGAAATCAACAGGAAGTGAGCCAATATCTACAGGAAGTGAAATTGAAATGCCTCAAAATCAACAGGAAGTGAACAGTATGAATAGAACGTGACCCTGAAATGCCCCAAATTAGCAGGAAGTGACCCCACAAATGCCTCAAAATCATCAGGAAGTGACCAGAAATGTACAGGAAGTGACTCCGAAATGCCTCAAAATCAGAGGAAGTGACCCCAAAATGCCTCAAAATCAACAGAAATGCCTCAAAATCAACAGGAAGTGAAGCAATATGAATAGGAAGTGAACCTGAAATGCCCTAAAATCAGCAGGAAGTGACCCTTCACATGCCTCAAAATCCACAGGATGTGACCCGATATCTACAGGAAGTGACTCAGAAATGCCTCAAAATCTACAGGAAGTAACCCCAAATTTCCCTCATATGAACTGAACCAATATGAACTGGAAGTGACCCTGGAATCACCCCAAAACAGCAGGAAGTGATTCAATATCTACAGGAAGTGACCCCAAAATGCCTCCAAATCAACCAAACATTAATTGACCCGATATCTACGGGAAGTGACCCCGAAATGCCTCAAAATTAACAGGAAGTGACCCAATATCTGCAGGAAGTGTCCCTGAAATGACTCAAAATCAACAGGAAGTGAGCCAATATCTACAGGAAGTGACATTGAAATGCCTCATAATCAACAGGAAGTGAACCAGTATGAACAGAATGTGACCCTGAAATGCCCCAAAATTAGCAGAAAGTGACCCAACAAATGCCTCAAAATCATACGGAAGTGACCAGAAATCTACAGGAAGTGACTCCGAAATGCCTCAAAATCAACAGGAAGTGACCCAATTACCACAAGAAGTGACATTGAAATGCCTCAAAATCAACAGGAAGTGAACCAATATGAATAGGAAGTGAACCTGAAATGCCCTAAAATCAGCAGGAAGTGACCCCTCAAATGCCTCAAAATCCACAGGAAGTAACCCCAAAATTCCCCCATATCGATAGGAACTGGAAGTGACCCTGGAATCACCCCAAATCAGCAGGAAGTGACTCAATATCTACAGGAAGTGACCCCAAAATGCCTCCAAATCAACCAAACATTAATTGACCCGATATCTACAGGAAGTGACCCCACAAATGCCTCAAAATGAACAGGAAGTGACTCGATATCTACCGGAAGTGACCCCGAAATGCCTCAAAATCAACAGGAAGTGACCCAATATGTACAGGTAGTGACCCTGAAATGCCACACTATTAGCAGGAAGTGAACCCAAAAATGCCTTAACTCAAGAAGTGAACCGATATATCTACAGGAAGTGACCCCGAAATGCATCATAATCAATAGGAAGTGACACAATACCTATAGGAACTGAGCCCGAAATGCCTCAATCAATAGGAAGTGACTCATGTCTACAGGAAGTGACCCCGAAATGCCTCTAAATCAACAGGAAGTTACCCAGTGTCCACAGGAAGTGACCCTGAAATGCCTCAAAATCAACAGGAAGTGACCCAGTATCTGCAGGAAGTGACCCCAAAATGCCTCTAAAACAACAGGAAGTAACCCAATATCTACAGGAAGCGACCCCACAATTCCCCCATATCAATCAGAAGTGACTCAATATCTACAGGAAGTAACCGCAAAATTCCCCAATATGAACAGGAAGGGAACCCATCCGAATAGAAAGTGACCCTGAAAGTCCTCCACATTAATAGGAAGTGAACCAATCTGAACAGGAGGTGACCCCCCGAAATGCCCTCAAATCAGCTGGTAGTGACCTGATTTTAACAGGAAGTAGCTCTGGAATGCCTCAAAATCAACAGGAAATTTCCCAGAAACGCCTCAAAATCAGGAAGTGACCCCAGAATCCATCCGTATCAATAGGAAGTGAACCAATCTGAACAGTAATTGACCACTAAATGCCCCTAAATCAGCAGATTTTAACAGGAAGAGACCCAGAAGTGCCTGAAAATCAGGACGTGACCTGATAGGTACAGGAAGTGACCCTGAAATTCTTCCTTTTCAATAGGAAGTGAACCTATCTGAATAGGAAGTGACCCCAAATACCCCTTAATCAGCAGGAAGTGACCTGATAACAGGAAGTGACTCTGAAATGCCCCAAAATCAACAGGAAGTGGCCCAGAAATGTCTGAAAATCAGGAATTGACCCAATATCTACAGGATGATACCCAAACTTTCTCCAAACCAATAGGAAGTGAACCAATCTGAACAGGAAGTGACCCCTGAAATGCCCTCAAATCAGCTGGAAGTGACCTGATTTTAACAGGAAGTCACTCAGAAATACTTCAAAATCAGGAAGTGGACCCGAAATTCCTCCGTATCAATGGGAAGTGAAGCAATCTGAGCAGTAATTGACCCCGAAATGCCCCTAAATCAGCAGGAAGTGACCTGTTTGTAACAGGAAGTGACCCAGAAAGGCCTGAAAATCAGGAAGTGACCCGATATCTACAGGAAGTGACACTGAAATTTCTCCATATCAATAGGAAGTGACTTGATATCTACAGGAAGTGCCCCAGAAATGCCCTTAAGTCAGCAGGAGGTGACCTGATCTTAACAGGAAGTGACCCAGAAATGCCTGAAAATCAGGAAGTGACCCATAATCTACAGGAGGTGACACTGAAATGTCTCCGTATCAATCGGAAGTGACTTGATATCTACAGGAAGTCACCCCGAAATGCCCCTAAATCAGCAGGAAGTGACCTGTTTGTAACAGGAAGTGAAGCAGAAATGCCTGAAAATTAGGAAGTGACCCCGAAATTTCTCCTTATCAATAGGAAATGAGCCAATCCGAACAGGAAATGACCCCCGTAATGCCCTCAAATCAAAAGGAAATAACCTGTTTTTAGCAGGAAATTACCTGTTTTTAATAGGAAGTGACCCCAAAATTTCTCCGTATCAATAGGAAATGAACCACTCTGAGGGCCTCAGATGCCCTCAAATCAGCAGGAAGTGACCTGATTTTAACAGGAAGTCACTCAGAAATACCTCAAAATCAGTAAGTGGACCAGAAATTCCTCCATATCAATAGGAAGTGAACCAATCTGAACAGAAAGTGACCCCGAAATGCCCCTAAATTAGCAGGAAGTGATCCGATTTTAACAGGAAGCCACCTATTTGTAACAGGAAGTGACCTGATTTTAACAGGAAGTGACTCCGAAATGCCTCAAAATCAACAGGAAGTGACCCTAAAATTCCCCCATATCAATAAGAAGTGACCCAATATACTCACCATAACAACAAACATGGCAATTTCTCCATAAATGGCACTTTCTACTAGATTTCGCGTAAGATTCGAAAGTCAGTAGAGTCAGGAAGAAGACAAATGAGACGCATTTTATTTTTTCCCCCCCTTTTTTAATGCAATTGTGTTGGTACACGAGCTGGTCAGGATTGTCTGATGACTTCACACAGCAATAAAAAAGGCACAAAAATGCATCATCCCCTCTCTCTCTCACGCACACACACCTTATCTACACACTTCTGTACACGATACACACGTTAGCATGCTACAAGAGTAGTGTTGCACCGACACCATGTTTTTTTTGCCAACCTGTGAGCTAGCGGCCGATATCGTTTTTTTGGAAAACATATATTATTTGAACTCTTCAAATAACTGCATACTTGACTACTAGTGATAAAATCACAGTAGAAGGATGAAAATAGCTTGTTTTTGTGTTTAATAGTTGTTTCGTAGAATATCGTAGAATGATTTCTTACATGAATATTAGTTATATTGCCATATCGTGAGAGCATCGTCAGCCTTGTATCAAAAACCATATCGTATCGTGAGGTATCCACCCTTAGAGCGTATACAACATCACAAGTTTCGGACGAGCACTCACTCAGACATTTTATGATGTAGAACAAACTCTGATAAAAACCTTGAAAAAATAATGAATTCGTTCAAAAGTGCAACTCTTTAGCATTCAGAAACACTAAAAGAAATGGATAAAAAAAAAATTGTGGTGGTCAGTAAACGTTAGTTTTATAGAGTAAGTGCAGGGAAATAAATCCATTCTGAAGAAAAAAATATGGAATCACTCCATTTTGAGTAGAAAATACAGACACACCCAGTCAATTTCCTTTCCTTAATTGGGATCTGTCTCAGATTAGATCTGCTCATGTTTCAGCAGTTAAAAACAGTGCAGTAATCACACAAGAATCTTGGCTCCAACAAGAGAGATGGCTCTTGAGACCAAGGAGAGGATGATCAAACTTCTTGAAGAAGGTAACGCTACACGTACGGTTGCCAAAGATGTGGGCTGTTCACAGTCAGCTGTATCAAAAATCTGGACCAATTACAAACAGCATGGCAAGGTTGTTAACTCATTTGCTCCCAAAAATGGATAAATACGTTCTATTTTTAATTGTTTCAGTGTTCCAAAGACGTATTTATACGTCTTTTGTTTTTTTTCACAAGAGACATCTCTTTGTTCTGATGCAACTTAGCTCCAAAGCACAATGCTGAAAATCCATTTTAAAGCAATAAAACTGGCCACTGGAGGGCAGTACCGCATCTTGTAAGACCCGCAACCCGATTCAACGGAACAAACAGCCGGGGCGCCGGCGGCAGACAACCGAATGGACATCCAGGATGCCAGGCGCTGGACAACCGAGCAGAACGACCGGGACCACCAGTGCAGCGGACGATGCCGTTGAGTCCATGCTGCTCACCGAGCAGAGCCCACGCCGCTTGCGTCCCCCGCACCCTCCGGTGTCCCGCACGGAACACAAGTTCCCCAGGCAAACTCTGCCACGAGGCAGTGGTCACCACAAAAGAAAGAGGGAGGGAAAAGTTTACCCCGGCTGTCGCGGCCACAACAGCGTCATCTCTCAGTTATGTGTAAATAAATTGTTACTTAGCTATCAAAAGCTCTATTTGTCTTGTTGTGTATGTTATTTTGTGGAAGGGAAACATTATTCAGATGTTTGGTATATCACAAAACCAAAAAATAGCTGTGTTAAAAAGTCAATGTTTGAAATGTATGCTTTTACAAAAAGCTCAATTACTGTTTTTTCATCAGAAATTGGAAAATTGCTCAAACTAAGCTATTTTCTAATGCTGATTTCTAAAGAATGGAAAAAGAACTTTTTTCCCCGCTAAAAGAAGAGAGTCTAATCTTTCTGTTGGTGGGTTCCATGTTTATATAGCAATAGAACAGAATTTTCTGTGGGCCTTGCAAAATCAGTCAAAATCCAGTAAAACGGCCGGGAGCGAAGGGCCTTGCACCGGTGAAAATGGCTGGGAGTGAATGAGTTCAAGTTAAGCATACTGGCAGACATCCAAACGTCATGACAAACAACTAAAGGACATACGTCTTGAAAACAAGATATACAACAATACAAATGAAGAAGAAATAGGAGGAAGCTGGAGTCGAGGTATGTGACAGAACTGTGCAAAATCGCCTAAAGGAAATGGGATTTTCATACAGGAATGCTAAAAGGAAACCATCATTGACATTTAAACAGAAAAGAACAAGACCGCAAGGGTCTAAGGAGAGGCAATCGTGGCCTGTGAATGACTGGATGAAGTTTATTTTCAGTGATGAGTCAAGAATCTGCATTGGACAAGGTGATGATTCTGCAACTTTTGTTTGGTGCCGTTCCAGTGAGATTTACAAAGATGACTGCCGATGGCTGTGGTTAAATCTTCAGTAAAGGCATTTTACATTGAAATTTTAGACAGCTTTCTTATCCCTTCAATTAAAAATATGTTTGGGGATAATGAAATCATTTTCCAAGATGACAATGCATCAAGCCACAGAGCTAAAACTGTTAAAGCATTCCTTGGACAAAGACTCATCCAGTCAGTGTCATGGCCTGCAAATATCCCAGATCTCAACCCTATTGAAAACCTGTGGTGGAAATTGAAAACAATGTCCAATGCAGATTGTTAACTCTTGACACCTTGGCCAATGCAGATTCTTAACTCTGGACAAGGTGATGATGCTGGAACTTTTGTTTGGTGCCGTTCCAGTGAGATTTACAAAGATGACTGCCTGAAGAAAACATCAAAATTCCCTCAGTCCTTGATGATATGGGGCTGCATGTCAGGCAAAGGCACTGGGGAGATGGCTGTGGTGAAATCTTCAATAAATGCACACGTTTACATTGAAATTTTATACCGCTTTCTTATCCCTTCAATTGAAAATATGCTTGTCATTTTCCAAGATGACACAGAGCTAAAACTGTTAAAGCATTCCTTGGAGAAAGACTCATCCAGTCAATGCAAATAGCCCAGATCTCAACCCTATTGAAAACCAGTGGTGGAAATTGAAAAAAAATGTCCAATGCAGATTCTTGACAAGGTGATGATGCTGGAACTTTTGTTTGGTGCCGTTCCAGTGAGATTTACAAAGATGACTGCCTGAAGAAAACACCAAAATTCCCTCAGTCCTTGACGATATGAGGCTGCATGTCAGGCAAAAGCACTGGGGAGATGGCTATGGTTAAATCTTCAATAAATGCACAAGTTTACATTGAAATTTTAGACTGCTTTCTTATCCCTTCAATTGAAAATATGTTTGGGGATAATGAAATCATTTTCCAAGATGATAATGCATCAAGCCACGGAACTAAAACTGTTAAAGCATTCCTTGGAGAAAGACTCATCCAGTCAATGTCATGGCCTGCAAATACCCCAGATCTCAACCCTATTGAAAAAAAATGGTCCACAGCAAGGCTCCGACCTGGAAGGATGATTTGACAACTGCAATCAAAGAGAGTTGGCACCAAACTGATGAAGAATACTCATCAAGTCCATACCTCAGAGACTGCAAGCTGTCATAAAAGCCAGAGGTGGTGCAACTAAATACTAGAGATGTGTTTTGTCATTTCTTTGTTTGTTTCTAATGATTCCATATATTTTTCCTCAGAATGAAGTGATTCTATATTTATTTCCCTGCACTTGCTCTATAAAAGCAACATTTACTGACCCTCACAATGTTGTTTATTCATTTCTTTCAGTGTTTTTGAATGCTAAAGAGTTGCACTTTTGAACTAATTCATTATTTTTTCAAGCTTTTTATCTGAGTTTGTTCTACATAATAAAATGTCTGAGTGAGTCCTTGTCCGAGACTGGTGAGTCCATACTTTTTGCTAGGGGTTGTAGCTATTTCGGCTATAGGGACCAGCGGTTGAAACTCAATCTGAAAAAGTACATATTTCGTATCATCGGCACTGGGATGCTACGCTAATAAATAGCATCCCCGATGCCGCCATCTTAGCACTCCGTCGGTATCGGTGCAACCCTAAACGAGAGGTTAACTGCGTTTTTTACAATGCTCGTAAATACGTGGGTGTGCGGGTGCCGGCGTGTGTGTACAAAAGTTCATGCGTCGCTTTGGTAGAAAAACAAAGAAAATTCTCTTCTCGTCAAATTCTATTGCAAAAAATGGATCCGTTTAGCTATAAGTAGCCTAGCGTAGCGTGAAAAAGAGGCAAGGTTTTTTCCTGCATAATCCAACGTCAAGAATATCATTTTGCCGTTCATAAATGAACGTTACTAGGTGGATATATATATATATATATTTATATATATACTGTACACATACGTAAATGCGACTGCATGTACATACGGTATGTCCTATATGAGCTCAGCGACTGTGTAAAACAATGAATGCCAGGCTAACTTTCAGCAGCATGCTAACAACATCTCGTATCTAACGCTCCGTCGGTTCAACCTCGTCACCCTGTTACCCCAAAATAATGAGTACAAAAGAGAACAAAACCAAAAAAAAAAAAAAAAAGCGCAGCAAAATGAAATTCATGAGGTAAAAATGCGGCAGCCGACCGATTGAGGTACTTTTAAAATACTGTCAGCGACGAGGACGACCGCCTTAGCGCGCTAACAGTCCAGTGTCTGGCGGAAGCTCGAATCGGCAGCGCTCGCCTCACGCGGCAAAGAGTCGACGCCTAGCCTAGCCTAGCCTATACATTCTACATAAGCGACGTGAAGCAGCGTCAACGCAAACGGAAAGCGGTGCATATTCGCCAAATTTAGCCCTTAAACATGTGAAAAAAATCAAACATGAGGCTCGCTTTCGTACGATGGAGTATTAAAGTAACAAAGAAAAGAAATTCCAGTTTAAAGTTGAGCTTACAATGTAATATCAAGAGATTAAAGTTATCGTAATGTTACGTAACTTTACGTATTTCGTGATTGAATTAATTGTGGTACATAATTTGTATGGTTGCAGTGTGGCTAAATTAGCTGCTATGTACAGCGGGGCAAATAAGTATTTAGTCAACCACCAATTGTGCAAGTTCTCCTACTTGAAAAGATTAGAGAGCCATGTAATTGTCAACATGGGTAAACCTCAACTATGAGAGACAGAATGTGGAGAAAAAAAACTGAAAATCACATTGTATGATTTTTAAGAATTTATTTCCAAATTAGAGTGGAAAATAAGTATTTGGTCACCTACAAACAAGCAAGATTTCTGGCTGTCAAAGAGGTCTAACTTCTTCTAACGGGGCTCCACTCGTTACCTGTATTAATGGCACCTGTTTTAACTCATTATCGGTATAAAAGACACCTGTCCACAAACTCAGTCAGTCACACTCCAAACTCCACTATGGCCAAGACCAAAGAGCTGTCAAAGGACACCAGAGACAAAATTGTAGACCTGCATCAGGCTGGGAAGACTGAATCTGCAATAGGTAAAACGCTTGGTGTAAAGAAATCAACTGTGGGAGCAATTATTAGAAAATGGAAGACATACAAGACCACTGATAATCTCCCTTGATCTGGGGCTCCATGCGAGATCTCACCCGGTGGCGTCAAAATGATAACAAGAACGGTGAGCAAAAATCCCAGAACCACACGGGGGGACCTAGTGAATGACCTACAGAGAGCTGGGACCACAGTAACAAAGGTTACTATCAGTAACACAATGCGCCACCAGGGACTCAAATCCCGCGCTGCCAGACGTGTCCCCCTGCTGAAGAAAGTACACGTCCAGGCCCGTCTGAGGTTCTCTAGAGAGCATTTGGATGATCCAGAAGAGGACTGGGAGAATGTGTTATGGTCAGATGAAACCAAAATAGAACTTTTTGGTAGAAACACAAGTTCTCCTGTTTGGAGGAGAAAGAATACTGAATTGCATCCGAAGAACACCATACTCACTGTGAAGCACGAGGGTGGAAACATCATTCTTTGGGGCTGTTTTTCTGCAAAGGGACCGGGACGACTGATCTGTGTAAAGGAAAGAATGAATGGGGCCATGTTTCGAGAGATTTTGAGTGAAAATCTCCTTCCATCAGCAAGGGCATCGAAGATGAGACGTGGCTGGGTCTTTCAGCATGAGAATGATCCCAAACACACAGCCAGGGACACAAAGGAATGGCTTCTGAAGAAGCATTTCAAGGTCACGGAGTGGCCTAGCCAGTCTCCAGATCTCAACCCAGTAGAAAATCTGTGGAGGGAGTTGAAAGTCCGTGTTGCCCAAAACATCACTGCTCTAGAGGAGATCTGCATGGAGGAATGGGCCAAAATACCAGCAATAGTGTGTGAAAAGCTTGTGAAGAGTTACAGAAAACATTTGGCCTCTGTTACTGCCAACAAAGGGTACATAAGTATTGAGTCATACATAAGTATTTGGTCATAAGTAGAGATGTCCCAATTGATCGGGATGCCGATCGATCGGGTCCGATCACGTCATTTTGAAAGTATCGGAATCGGAAAAAAAATATCGGACATGCCTTTTTTTAATATATATATATATATATATATATATATATATATATATATATATATTTTTTTATTAAATTGTTTTCTAATTGTATTTAACGTTACAGACGTTACACTCATCCAGAGTGTTTAGGCTTAAGGTAGGGTTATCAAATTTATCCCGTTAACGGCGGTAATGAATTTTTAAAAAAAATTATCACGTTAAAATATTAACACAATTAACGCATGCGATGCACGATCCACTCACGCATTGTCACGTTCAATCTGTAATGGCGCCGTTTTACCTATATTTAGAGCTAAAAGGCAGCGTAAAATGAGTAGAGTGAATTTTGGCAGCCTTTGGAGCCTTTTATTAATTGGCTAAAGCCTTACAATCCCTCTCCCTACGATCAGAAAGCAATGTGGGGAAGAAAGGTAGTAATTGATCTTTTTCTTAACTCCCTATGTTATTTCCCAACGTAGAGAAGATATATCAACTGGTACCACGACGCACAGTCATGGTTGCACTTCCCATCATGCATTTGGGCAGAACAGTTAAATGTCTACAGTATCATTTACTGAAAGCTCAACAAATACACTAGATGGCGATATTTAGTCACAATACACAAAGTCACATTCATCCTTTAAGAATTACAAGTCTTTCTATCCGTGAATCCCTCTCACAGAAAGAATGTTAATAATGTAAATGCCATTTTGAGGATTTATTGTCATAATAAACAAATGCAGTACTTATGTACTGTATGTTGAATGTATATATTCGTCCGAGTTTTATTCATTTTTTTCTTAATGCATTGCCAAAACGTATATGATCGGGAAAAAATATCGGGAATGATTGGAATTGAATCGGGAGCAAAAAAAAAAAGCAATCGGTTGGGAAATATCAGAATGGGCAGATACTCAAACTAAAACGATCGGATCGGGAGCAAAAAACATGATCGGAACAACCCTAGTCATAAGTATTGACCAAATACTTATTTTCCACCATAATTTGCATATAAATTCTTTAAAAATCAAACAGTGATTTTCTGTTTTTTTTTTCCACATTCTGTCTCTCATGGTTGAGGTTTACCCATGTTAACAATTACAGGCCTCTCTAATATTTTCAAGTGGGAGAACTTGCACAATTAGTGGTTGACTAAATACTTATTTGCCCCACTGTACTTGGCGCTGATACACCTGCATTGTGACTTTATTCTCAATTTTTTCATTCTTTGTTTTACTCAGATACTCCTTCGTACTTTCGATCCTCGACGTGTTTGTTTTGACGACTATAAACGTCCAACAGATTTTAGGATTCCCGCTCGCTTTCGCGGCGACCGAGCGGCATGGAGCCCAAACGCTCGCAAAGCGACATGCTAGGCTAACAGCGTATGTAGCGTTATTGCGTCCGTTCCGATAACGCGGTCCATAAAGTGCAGCAGTGACGAACGGACAAACGCGGGCGGGCGGTGTCGAAGAAAAACGCAGGCGCGACCTCAAAACGCTAGCTAGTGATAACGTGAGCTATCGCGGCGCTAACGTGAAGTCGAGGAAGACGGAAAAGACAATGGTGAAAAGACAATGGAGTATTTTCCCCGAATTGTTCCCAAATCTTTGCATACGTGCGCTAACGGTGGCTCGCTAAAAAAAGAAGTGACAGGAAGAGTCCATAAAGTCCACTTGCCGTTCCTCAAAGGAACTTCCTGTCAGAGCGATGAGCTTGTGCAACACGTTTGCAGAACAAATTTATTGCATCGTCAGCACCGGCTTCGTCACACTCTCTGTGTGCGTGCGTGTGTGTGTCAGTCGTGTCTAATATTGCCTGAGAGTGATTTCCTGTGAATTTCACTCTGCGTTTTAGTGTGTCTTATTGTGTGTAAATGTGTATTTGTGATGCACTGGTGTCAAACTGGTGGTCCGGGGGCCAGATCTAGCCGGCCGCATCATTTTGTGTGGCCCGCCAAAGTCTTATCACGAGCGTGTTTTTCACTAAATTAAATTTAGGGTCAAAATTCCGTAGTCTGGAAATCAGGAAAAAAAAGATTGTTTTTTTTTTTCATTTTTGACGAGATAATCATGGCACCGATGAAACCGGACCACACGAAACCGCGCTGCATGACACGATCCATCTCCCTTGGCTAGGTCAGGACTCAAAACAGCACTGCACAGCGGGTCCAGGAACCCAGGAGAGCGCACTAACCGCTGGGCTAAAAGCCCGGGCTAGCAGAGCTAGCCGCCAGTGCACTTTCTTGAAGGGATCCGTAGAGAAGTTTTGCCATTGAACTGCGATGCGTGTCATGGCACCAATCTAACTGGATGGCAGGCAAGTGCACTTACCGCTAGGCTAAAAGCCCAGGCTATCAGATCTTGCCGCCAGTGCGCTCTCTTATAAGCTTCGAGAAGTTTCGCAATTGAACTGCGATCTGGGTCATGGCACCAATCTAACTGGTCTGCACAGAACCACACAGCACGACGTGATCTGTACCCATCGGCCAGGTCAGGACGTGTTTTTCACTAAAATAAAATTTAGGGTCAAAATTCCGTAGTCTGGAAATCAGGAAAATATTTTTTTTTCATTTTTGACGAGATAATCATAACATCATTGTAACCGGAACGCACAGAACCACACAGCACGCTGTGGTCTGTACCCATCGGCCAGGTCGGGACCTGAATCCATGCCGCACGGGAGGAGAGTGCACTTACTGCTAGGCTAAAAGCCCAGGCTATCAGATCTTGCGTCAGTGCGCTCTCTTATAGGCATCGGGAGGTTTCGCAATGGACCTGTAATTCAGGTCATGGCACCAATCTAACCAGTTTGCACGGAACCACGCCGCACGACACAATCCGTACCCATTGGTCAGGCCAGGACATGACCCCACGCTGCGCGGCACTTCCTGGATGGCAGGCAAGCGCACTAACCGCTAGGCTAAAAGCCTAGGCTAGCAGCTCTGCGCACTGTCTTGAAGGCATCGGGAGGTTTCGCAACGGACCTGCGATCCAGGTCATGGCACCAATGAAACTGATCTTCATTGAACCACGCTGCACGACATGATCCGTCTCCCTTGGATAGGTCAGGACTTGAACCCACACTGCACAGCGGTTCTAGCATGGCTGGAGAGTGCACTAACATCTAAGCTAAAAGCCCAGGCAATAGGTTTTGCCACCAGCACGTTCTCTTGAAAGCATCGGGAGGGAGGTTAGTACGGAAGTGCAATCCGGGTCACGGCACCGATATAACCATTCTGCACGACCTAATCCATCCTCCTCGGCAAGGTCAGGACTTGAACTTGCGACGCACAGTGTGTGCAGCACGGCAGGACAGCTAAAAGCCTAGGCTAGCATCTCTAGAGGCTAGCACGCTCTCTTGGCGGCTTCAGGAGGTTTTGCAACGGACCTGTGATACAGGTCACGGCGTCAGTCTACATAGGAAACCACTCTCCTAATTCTTTCAAGAGAGCTTGCTGCCGCCTACCCTAGCGGTTAGTAGGGGTGGACCAACAGGTTCCTACCAAAATTTTCCGCTAGCGTCGTGTCTATGTTAATTCACTGGCTGCCATTGACGCTACTAGCGCCACCATTGGCATTTAAACCAAACCAGTCTTTTGGAGGCATTTAAAGGTCACTTTTTGTTGATTTTGGAATAGTCCCAGTTCATTTGCTATTCATTTTGGGATACTCCCAAGTACCAGTCTGTTCAGTAACCAAAAATCAACAGGAAATGACTCGCAAATGTCCCAGAATCCACAGGAAGTGCCTAAAAATTGACAGGAAATGACCTGATATTGGGAGGTAATCAGTATCGTGAGCTTTGTACCTGAAACAGTGTTGTGTCATGAGGTACCCAGTGGTTCCCACCCTTAGCGGTTAGCACACTCTCCTGCCGCGTGGCTTGGGTTCGAGTCCAGACCTGGAAGAGGGTGACGGTGGGGCGCGATGCTGTGCAGGCCGGTTACATATTTACCAAATTTTTTTGTTATTGTTGGCTCGTTGATGTATTTGTGGACATATGTACGGGTTGGTGTATGGGTGCCTATGTTGGCGTGTGGTGTACGCTAGCTAGCTTGTGTACACTAGTTCGCAATGTGTTCGTGAGTGTTTGTGTATGCGCGGGCGAAGTTGGCGCTTTCGTTTCAGCTGCTGTTCTTGTTCATGAGTTTGGCCAGCATGTGCTGGAGTTGCGAGCGCGACACGTTGAGCACCGAGTGTCTGGTGCGGGCGGGCAACGCGCTCGCGCCGTGCCGCCGCCTCCAGCCGGCGTGGGCGTGGGCGGCGGCGTGGGCGGGGCTGCTCTCGGCAGAGCGGCTCCTCTGGATGAAGGCGGCGCCCCCGTGGGGGTAGTGCTCCGTCTCCAGGGTGGACGAGGAGAAGACGTAGGAGGCCAAGCGCCTCAGCTGATTGGGCCGCGGCTGGGGGCGCTCCTCGTCAGGCTGCAAACAGACCAATCACAGAGAGGGGGAGGAGGTTAGCCGGCGGAAGCCTTTTTTGTCTTTTTTTTTTGCTTTTGATTCAATCCAATCGACGGCGTGACCTGGCTTCCCGTTCTCGGCTCCTCCCCTTCCCCTCCCTGAGCCAATCAGGCGGGACGCGACCGATCGCAAGCCTTTTGGCTGATTGGTGGAGGGTGACGAGGGGGGCGGAGCCCGTTTCAAGCCTTAGCTTAGCGTTCGCACATGCTCAGCTGGAGGAACCGTTGATTATCGTATAAATAAGGCAACATAATAGAGTTGAAGGCGTAAGTAACAGGCGGCCATTTTAGGGAAGGGAATTCTTAATATAGCTGACCTATCGGGAGTTGTTTCTAGTGCGCACCAGAAACTACATGGTAAACATTAGCATGATATAACATTTAAGCTTGCGCACTTTTGCTATGCAAGTTAGCCAATTGCAACAATGCAACAATTGGCTAACTTGCAATTAGCAATTAAATGCTATATCATGCTAATGTTGGCTAACTTGCATAGCAAAAGTCCGCTAGCTTAAATGCAATATAATGCTAATGTTTGCAACAATTGGCTAACTCGCAAAGCGAAAGTCTTCTAGCTTAAATGCTATATAATGCTAATGTTTACAACAATTGGCTAACTTGCATAGCAAAAGTCAGCTAGCCTAAATGTGATATAATGCTAATGTTTACAAGAATTTGCTAACTTGTATAGCAAAAATGCGCTTGCTTAAATGTTATAATATGCTAATTTTTACAACTATTAGCTAACTAGCATAGCAAAAGTGTGCTAGCTTAAATGTTAAATAATGCTAATGTTTACAACAATTGGCTAACTTGCATAGAAAAACACGCTAGCTTAAATTTTATATTATGCTAATTTTTACAACAATTGGCTAAAGTGCATTGCAAAAGTCCGCTAGCTTAAAGGAGATATAATACTAATGTTTATAACAATTGGCTAACTTGCGTAGCAAAAGAGTGCTAGCTTAATTATTATATAACACTAATGTTTACAACAATTGGCTAACTTGCATAGCAAAAGTCTGCTAAATTAAATGCTATATGATGCTAATGTCTACAATTGGCTAACTTGCATACCAAAAGTGCGCTAGCTTCAATACTTTATAATGCTAATGTTTACAACAATTGGCTAACTTGCATGGCAAAAATGCGCTAGCTTAAATGTTATATAATGCTAATGTTTACAACAATTGGCTAACCTGCATAGAAAAAGTCCGATAGCTTAAATGTGATATAATGCTAATGTTTACAACAATTGGCTAACCTGCATAGAAAAAGTCCGATAGCTTAAATGTGATATAATGCTAATGTTTACAAGAATTGGTTAACTTGCATAGCAAAAGTGCACTAGCTTAAATGTTATATATAATGCTAATGTTTACAACAATTGTCTAACTTGCAGAGCAAATGTGCGCTAGCTTAAATGTTATATAATGCTAATGTTTACAACAATTGGCTAACAAGCATTAGCAAAAGTCCTCCAGCTTAATTGTTGTGTAATGCTAATGTTTACCAGATTGTTTCTCGTGCGCAACAGATTGCTTTAAAAAATATATATATATATTTCTTTATTTTTATTTTATTTCTGGCGATGTTCATTTCAGGGCTCCGTACCATATAGCTGCAACAGTAGTACATATTTACTTACTTACAGTTTTGTGCACGTTTGCATTTTGGCATGCAAGCGGATTTCCTCACACAGAAAAAAACGTAACAAAAAAACGCCACGTTTGCGTTTTTGCCGTTTCCGTCTCAATGTGGCCTTAGTCAGCGTGCGCGTGGGGGTGTTTGCACACGTGTCTCAATGCATATGCTAGTGAGCGTTTGTCCGGGTCTGCATGTAGTGTGTGTGAGAGAGTGTATTTAAATAGGTGTGTGTGTGTGTGAGTTTGTATGTATGTGCGTGGCTGTTTTTACGTATTGAGGTTTTGTATTCCAGCATACAATATTGTTTGTGACAGTGCATTTGGCAGACAATTGCGCTAGTCACTATGATCCGAGTCACAAGTAAGTTCCGAGTCTTACCTGTTGTGGGCAAGTCGAGTCAAGTCACGAGGTTACGTTGAGTCAAGTCATAAGATTATGTACAGTCAAGTTGAGTCGGGTCTTGAGGTCATGTTGAGTTGAGCCAAGTCACGAGGTTGTAAAGACGAGTCATGTCAAGTTAAAAGGTTGTCGAGTCACATTTTGTTCCGTCAGGGCGTGGGGAGAGCGGTCACGGCGACCAAACAGATCACTAGCAGGTGGGAACTAATCAATGATTCAAGTTTTTCGAGTTAGCTTGTCAAGTCTCGAGTCATTGTCTCACGAGTCAAGTGGAGTTGAGTCATTGCCTCATAAGTCCAGTCCAAGCAAGTCAAGTCCAAGTCTGCATTTTTTTTTTCTTGAAGCCCGAATTGTGTTGTGAGTCATCAATTTACTCACTATGATCCAATTCCCAAGTAAGTCCCGAGTCTTACCACTTTTGGGCGAGTCGAGTCACAAGCTTACGTCGAGTCAAGTCATAAGATTATGTCGAGTCAAGTTTCAAAGGACATGTTGAGCAGAGATAAGTCACGAGGGTGTAAAGACGAGTCGCTTCAAGTCAAAAAGTTGTCGAGTCATGGGTTGTTCCGTCACGGCGTGGCGAGAGCCGCCAAGGCAACACGACTCACTTTGATCCGAGTCACAAGTAAATCCTGAGTCTGACCTGTTGTGGGCAAGTCGAGTCAAGTCAAGTCTTAAGTTTATGCTGAGTCAACTCAAGTTGAATCCCGAGTTGAGCCAAGTCACGAGATGTAAAGACGAGTCGTGTCAAGTCAAAAGGTTGTCGAGTCACAGGTTGTTCCGTCAGGGCATTGTCTCAAGAGTCAAGTGGAGTCGAGTCACGAGTTATTGCCTCATATGTCCAGCTGAAGCGAGTCAATTCCTAGTCTGCATTTTTTTCTTACAGTCCGAATCGTGTTGCGAGTCATCAAATTTGCAACACGAGTCACTATGATCCGAGTCACAGGTAAGTCCTGAGTCTTACCTCTTGTGGGCGAGTCGAGTCACGAGGTTACGTCGAGTCAAGTCATAAGATTAAGTCGAGTCAAGTTGAGTCGAGTTTCAAAGGACAAGTTGAGCTGAGCTAAGTCACGAGGTTGTAAAGACGAGTCGTGTTAAGTCAAAAAGTTGTCAAGTTGAGTCACATGTTGTTGCATCAGGGTGTGGCGAGAGGATCACTGGCAGGTGGGAAGTTTTCCTAGTCAGCTTGTCGAGTCTCGAGTCATTGTCTCACGAGTCAAGTGGAGTCGAGTCATTTCCTCATAAGTCTAGCTCAAGCGAGTCAAGTCAAGTCTGCATTTTTTTTCATTTGCAACACGAGTCACTATGATCTGAGTCACAGGTAAGTCCTGAGTCTTACCTGTTGTGGGCAATTTGAGTCGAGTCACGAGGTTACTATGAGTCAAGTCATAAGAATATGTCCAGTCAAGTTGAGTCGGGTCTCGAGGTCATGTCGAGTTGAGCCAAGTCACAAAGTTCTAAAGACGAGTCATGTCAAGTAAAAAGGTTGTCGAGTCACAGGTTGTTCCGTCAGGGCGTGGGGAGAGCGGTCAAGGCGACCAAGCAGATCACTAGCAGGTGGGAACTAATCAATGATTTAAGTTTTTCGAGTTAGCTTGTCGAGTCTCGAGTCATTGTCTCACGAGTCAAGTGGAATCGAGTCATTGCCTCATAAGTCCAGCTCAAGCGAGCCAAGTCTGCATTTTTTTTTTTAAAGCCCAAATCGTGTTGTGAGTCATCAGATTTGCTCACTCTGATCCAAGTCCCAAGCAAGTCCCGAGTCTGACCTGTTGTGGGCAAGTCGAGTCGAGTCATAAGTTTATGTCGAGTCAACTCGAGTTGAATCTTGAGGTCATGTCAAGTTGAGCCAAGTCATGGGATACATTGTAAAGACGAGTCATCTCAAGTCAAAACGTTGTCGAGTCACAGGTTGTTCTGTCAGGGCATAGCAAGAGCGGCCAAGGCGACCAAGCGGATCACTGGCAGATGGGAACCAATCAACGATCCAAGTTTTTCAAGTCATTTTATCAAGTCTTGAGTCATTGTCTCACGAGTCAAGTCGAGTCGAGTCTTGAGTTAATGCCTCACAAGTCCAGCTCATGCGAGTCAAATCCAAGCCTGCATTTTTTTTTTCATTTGCAACACCAGTCACTATGATCTGAGTCACAGGTAAGTCCCAAGTCTTACCTGTTGTTTGCAAGTCGAGTTGAGTCAAGTCATAAGATTATGTCGAGTCAAGTTGAGTCAAATCTTGAGATCATGCCGAGTTGAGCCAAGTCACGAGGTTGTAAAAACGAGTCGTGTCAAGTCAAAAGGTTGTTGAGTCACATGTTGTTCCGTCAGGGCGTGGAAAGAACGGCTAAGTTGGCCAAGAGGATCACTGGCAGGTGGGAACCAGTCAACGATCCAAGTTCTTCAAGTCAGCTTGTCGAGTCTCGAGTCATTGTCTCACGACTTAAGTGGAGTCGTGTCACGAGTTATTGCCTCAAGTCCAGCTCAAGCGAGTCAATTCCAAGTCTGCATTTTTTTCTTACAGTCCAAATCATGTTGCGAGTCTTCAGATTAGCAACATGAGTCAACCCGAGTCAAAGTCCCTGTGACTCGAGTCCAATTGACTAGCCTTTTGGGTATTTGTAAAAATGGATTAACAAGCGTGTCAATATGTGTTTGTGTTTTCATATATTGTATAGAAAAATACACAATCTATTGATGAAAACAAGCACGTGTGTGCTATTACAGGCTGTAGCCTGCCCTCTACCGGCTAACCCGTGACCTACAGGAAAAAAATAATCCAGCACTGCCCTCTGCTGGTAAATTCTTGGAAGTGTAGCTACTGAGTCCTTTCTTCCTTCTCTTGTTCGCTATCTGTCTACTCATTACTCCCAACGTAATGCCAGGACAGAATAACCCCTGATAGAAAAAATGTAAAAATTGGGCTCGGGGAATCAATAAACAATGGCCCACGCTACATAGCTAACAAGTTTTAAGATGATTAGTTCACCCATGACGGAGGAATAGGATTTCAAAGTTAGTGTCGCCAAGAACAACAACAATAATAAGCAAGAGTGTGCTTAGCACACAACAAACGGAAGACTGTGAACGCATGCCCTCTACTGGCTAACTCGTAACCTAAAGGCAACACAGGCACCAATAAGTCTGCAATTATTCATCAGCCCTGATTAAAACTATGATCGCTAGCTAGTTTCAAGTACACTTGAAACTTAAACCGATCGGCTTGAAATTAACTAGCAACAACAACCACAAGAGCACCACAGGGTGAAGGCTGTGCTCACATGCCCTCTACTGGCTAAATTGTAATATACAGGCAACACAGGCACCAATAAGTCCACAATTACTTAGTCAACCTCAAATAAAAATGAAAATGAATAAGAGGCTCCACGGATTGATAGATATCGGGCCATGCTACATAGCTAACAAGTTTCAAGGCAATCGATTTACCAATTTAAAGAATACATACTGTGCAGCATCCCTATGTTATTTCTTAGTACTCTCGATTTCAAAGAGGTCATTTTTGTACCGTGACCAATACGTATCGGTGCAACACTACATTTTGATAGTATTTTAGCGTCGGAAAGAAAGCACAAGCATCTTACCGGCCGCTGCGGTCCGTTAGGTTCCGACTCTCTGCGCCGAGGACGTCCCGCCGGCAGCGAGTGACACGGAGAGTGGGAGGGGCTCCCGCCGACGCTCCTTCGTGACTCCTCCTCTTCCGTCAGGGTTAGCATTCCGCGGCTGCCGTCGCGACTAATGTGCGTCTTGGGGCGCACCACCAGCTCCGCGCCTGAACGCGCGCCAAACCGGATAAGAGAGCGGTCAAGACAACATAACCAAACGACAACAGAAGAGGGCGCTTACCTCCCGCCGTCCGGACTTTCCTGCGCTCGTCGTGCTCGTCGAGGGGGCGGAGCTCCTCGGGCTCGTCGTCGGTGGTGCCCGAAGTCGTGGGGTGAAAGTCTCGAAGCTCCGTCTCCTTGTCGATGATCACCCACTCCTTGCTGTCAAAGTCCTCTTCCTCAGCCAGCGGCACGGAGCGGATGAAGGCGTTGCTGTGTGCTTCCTGGTCTGCTGATGCCGCCGACACTTCCTGTCTGCCGCTGGCCTGCCGGTCCCCGCGGCAACCGGGGTCCACCGACAACATCTGCGCCGGCTGCGACGAGTACACGTGACGCGAAGGGGAGCCCGGCACGTCCACACGAGACCTGAAATGCCCACATGTGATGCTTAGTTCCAACAAGTTGGCTGAGAAAGATAGAAATTAGCATTAGTTGCTAAGTACATAAAGATTGCCTGCTAAGGAAATTAGCTTTGGCTGACTAGGAAGTTAGCCTCGAGCATTAAATGTTTGCTTTGTTTGCCAAGGACGTTAGCCTCAGCTGCTAAGGACTTAAGTGTTGGCTAATTAAGAAGTTAGCCTTAGCTGCAAAGGGGTTAGTGTTGGCTAATTAAGAAGCTAGCCTTGGCTGCTGAGGAAATAAGCCTTCAAAGTTAAAGGGTTAGCATTGGCTAATTAAAAAGTTAGCTTGAGTTTCTAAGGAAGTAAGCCTTGGTTTCCGAAGAAGTTTACTTTGGCTGCTGAGGAAATTAGACTTAGCTGCAAATGGGTTAGCATCGGCTAATTAGCTGCTAAGGAGGTTAGTGTTGGCTAATTAAGAAGTTAGCTTTGGCTGCTAAGGATAGCATTGGGTAATTAAAAAGTTAGCTTGAGTTGAGTTGAGTTGCTATGGAGGTTAGTGTAGGCTAATTAGGACGTTATCCTTAGCTGCAAAGGGGTTAGCTTGGCTAATTAAGAAGTTAGCTTTAGCTGCTGAGGATATTAGCCTCAGCTGCGAAAGAATAAGCATTGGCAAATTAAAAAGTTAGCTTGAGTTGCTAAGAAAATAAGCGTCGGTTCCTAAGAAGTTTACTTTGGCTGCTAAGGAAATTGGCCTCGACTGGTGAGGAGGTTAGTGTTGGTTAATTAAGAAGTTAGCCTTAGCTACAAAGGGGTTCGCTTTGGTTGATTAAGAAGTTAGCTTTGGCTGCTAAGGAGGTTGGTGTTGGCTAATTAAGAAGTTAGCTTTGGCTGCTAAGGATAGCATTGGGTAATTAAAAAGTTAGCTTGAGTTGCTAAGGAGGTTAGTGTAGGCTAATTAGGAAGTTAGCCTTAGCTGCAAAGGGGTTAGCTTGGCTAATTAAGAAGTTAGCTTTGGCTGCTGAGGATATTAGCCTTAGCTGCGAAGGGATAAGCATTGGCTAATTAAAAAGTTAGCTTGAGTTGCTAAGGAATTAAGCATTGGTTACTAAGAAGTTGACTTTGGCTGCTAAGGAAATTGACCTCGACTGGTGAGGAGGTTAGTGTTGGTTAATTAAGAAGTTAACCTTAGCTACAAAGGGGTTAGCATTGGCTAATTAAGAAATTAGCTTTAGCTGCAAAAGGGTTAGCTTTGGCTGATTAAGAAGTTAGCTTTGGCTGCTGAGGAAATGAGCCTCAGCTGCTAAGTAGGTTAGTGTAGGTTAATTAAGAAATTAGCCTTAGCTGCAAAGGGGTTAGGTTTGGCTAATTAAGAAGTTAGCTTTGGCTACTGAGGAAATTAGCCTTAGCTGCAAAGGGGTGACCACTGGCAAATTAAAAAGTTCGCTTGAGTTGCTAAGGAAGTAAGTGTTGGTTCCTAAGACGTTTACTTTTGCTGCTAAGGAAGTTAGCCTCATGCTAAGGAGGTTAGTGTTGGCTAATTACGAAGTTAGCCTTAGCTGCAAAGGGGTTAGCATTGGCTAATTAAGAAGTTAGCGTGATATACTAAGGAAGTAAGCGTTAGTTCCTCAGAAGTTTACTTTGGCTGCTGAGGAAGTTAGCCTCAGCTGCTAAGGAGGTTAGTGTTAGGTAATTAAGAAGTTAGCCTTAACTGTAAAGGGGTAAGTGTTGGCTAACTAAGAAGTTAGCTTTGGTTGTGAAGAAAGTAAACCTTGGCTGTTAGTTAGCTTTTGTTGCGCTGCCAATGACGTTAGCTTGGGCTGACAAGAAAGTTATTATTACTTGCCAAGGACTCGCTTTTGTTCCTAATGAAGTAAGCCTTGGAAGTTAAGGAAGTTAGCTTTTCCTGCCAAAGAAAGTTAGCTCAGTTGGTTTCATCAAGAAGAAATGCGGCATCAGCTCGCCCGGGCTGGAGATAAAAAATTTGCCGTCACCTTTGTCCGTAAGCGTCGACGCGTCCCTCAGCGGCAGACAAACGTTCCGACTCAGGACTGTTGACCCGGCGATGTCGCAAGGACCGCCCCTGACCGGTGGGCGAATCAGGAACGCCAACGCGACCCGGCGACAGCGGGCAGGCGGCGTGCCCCGCCTCCTCTTCCTAAAGACACCACGCCCATCAGCGCACCGCCGCGGCCTCACTCGGTGTTCTCGCCGTGCGCACCTTGTTCAAGCTGATCCTGAGTCTGTTGCGGTTGAAGTCAGTGTCCTCCCAAGCATCACCGGGCTCGTGCGGAACCGCGGGCGGGGGCGGAGCGTTCTCCTGCTCGCTCAGGTGTTCGTCCTGGAGGACGTCGTCGGTGTTCTCCCGCTGAGGCTCTCCGGGCGCCGGCGTCACCGCCGCCCTGCAGGCGCACTGACGTCAGAAGCGAGCGGGCTTAAGCCGTGGTGCGGCTCCGCTTACCCGATCATGGCGGCGGTAGGCCGCGTGTTGTGCTGCGGTTGCGTGGAGGCGCCCCCGCCACCGCCGCCGGACAAAGCGACCTCGCTTCCCGCTTTCTCCCAGTCGAAAGGCTCGTTCTCTGTGATGATTCGCTCCTTCATGCTGTTTTCGAACACCGACATCAGCAGCTGACAACCACAGACACACGTACGCACTCAAGCAAGACTCAGTGATGGTGCTGTCCTGAATTGTACAGTAGGGGTGGGAACCTCACCATAGGTTCACCATAACAATTTTCTCACAATATGGTCATGCAAGTTTTTCGGCTGAACAAATCATTCTACCATATTCTGCAATAATGAGCTAACCATTGCTGTTTTAGTCAACAATGACAAGCTAAAAACGTGTCTTGGGAGACCAAAACATGACGAGTTTTCATCTGCGACAGTTTAGTTAGCCTGAATCGTAGCAGTGTTTGGTTGTGTCAAGGCTTTAAGTTGGCAGTCATTGATCACGGTTCACAGACTTCCGGTCCGCCGAATGATCACGGACAGCCCTCCCAAGATCTCTCTCTTGCCATCGACGACGGCCAAAGACTCTGTCCTAGTGGCGGATCATTGCTAAGTCGCGACCGGTTTACCTGGTAGTCGGGCTTGGTGTAGTAGTCCAGGGCGAGGACGTGGTCCAGGAAGACGTTGAACTCGGATGGCATGTGTTTGAGCAACATGCGGTGGTCGTATCGCTCTTTGATTTGACCCACTTGCTCCTACAATGCAAACAAAAAGCAACTAACCTGAACCAACTAGAATTGGATGTCAACTAGACAAGAACAGTATAAGAAGGGGACATGTACTGGACAAGACTTTAACTAGAATCAGGCGAGACCTGGACAAAACTGGACTAGAACTGGACATGAATTTTACAAGAACTGGGCTAGGGCTTAACAAGAATTGGATAAGAACCGGCCAAAAACCAAGCAAGACCTAAACATGAATTTTTCAAGTACAGGACTAGAAATGGACAATAACTGGGTTAAAGAAGTAGACTAGTATTAGGTCAATACTGGATAAAAATTGGACGAGAACCAGGGACGAATTGTGAAAGGACTGGGGTAGACCTGGACAAGAATTGTATAAGAACCGGACAAAACCCAATCAAGAACTATACAACAATTGTTCAAGTACTGGACTAGAAATGGACAACAACTGGGTAAGACCTAGAGAAGAACTCGGTCAGTACTGGACAAGAACTGGAAGAGAAATGGACATGAATTATGCAAGAACTGGGCTAGAACTGAACAACAGTTGGATAAGAACTGGACAAAACCAAGCAAGACCTAAACAAAACATTTCCAAGTACTACACTAGAACAGGAAAACAACTGGGTTAAACACAGAAAAAGAAGTGGACTACTATTAGGCCAATACTGGACAAAAACTGGACTAGAGTCGGGCATGAATTGTGCAAGGACTGGGGTAGAACTTGATAAGACCCGGACAAAAAACAATCAATTGTTCAAGTACTGGACTACAACTGGACAACAACTGGGTAAGACCTAGAGACGAACTAGGTTAGTACTAGGCCAGTACTAGACAAGAACTAGAAGAGAACTAGACATGAATTGTGCAATAACTGGGCTAGACTGAACAAGAATTAGATAAGAACCAGACAAAAACAAAGCAAGACCTAAACAAAAGCCAAAATACAACTGGACAACAACCGGGTTACACCCAGAAAAGAAATAGGCTAGTACTAGTCCAAAACTGGACAAAAACTGGACTAGAGCCGGACATGAATTATGAAAGGACTGGGGTAGACCTGGACAAGAATTTGATACGAACCGGACAAAAAACAATCAAGATCTATAAAAGAACTGTTCAAGTACTGGACTAGAACAGGACAACAACTGGGTAAGACCCAAAGAAGAACTAGGTTAGTACTAGGCCAGTACTGGACAAGTACTAGAAGAGAACTTGAATTTTGCAAGAACTAAACAAGAATTGGATAAGAACCGGACAAAAACCAAGCAAGACTTAAACAAGAAAAAATTCAAGAACTACTAAAACTGTACAACAACTGGAATAGACCCAGAAAAGAAGTAGGTTAGTTCTCGGCTAGTACTGGAAAAAAAACTGGACTAGAATCGGTCATGAATTGTGCAAGGACTGGGGTCGAACTGGATATGAACCAGACAAAAACCAATCAGTTCTAAACAAGAATTGTTCAAGTACTGGACGAGAACTCGATAACAACTGGATTAGACCTAGAGAAGAACTAGGTTTGTACTAGGCCAGTAATCGACAAGAACTGGACATGACATGTGACAAAAACTGGACTAGAGCCGGACATGAATTATGAAAGGACTGGGGTAGACCTGGACAAAAATTGGATACGAACCGGGAATTGCTCAAGTACTGGACGAGAACTGGATAACAACTGGATAAGACCTAGAGAAGAACTAGGTTTGTACTAGGCCAGTAATTGACAAGAACTGGACATGACATGTGACAACAACTGTGTTAGACCCAGAAAAGAAGTGAGCTAGTACTAGACCAATACTGGACAAAAACTGGACTATAACTGTACATGAATTGTGCAAGGACGTGGGTAGACCTGGACAAGAATTTTATAAGAACCAGACAAGAAACAACCATATCTAAACAAGAATTGTTCAAGTCCTGGACTAGAACAAAACTGGGTAAGACCTAGTGAAGAACTAGGTTAAACTTTGCAAGTACTGGATAAGAACTAGAAGAGAATTGTACAAGGTCTGAACAAGAACCGAACAAGATAACTGGGCTAAACCTGGACAAGAGCAGGACTTGGCAGGTAGCTCACCTTGTCTTTGATTTTTCTCCAAGGCAACTGACCCACAGCGAACTCCACCAACATGTAGAAAAGCGACCACAGGTCGTCGTGGCGACCCATCTCCTAAGGAGAAAGGAGAGGCGGCGGTCAGTCTGGCCAGGCGCACCCTAAACCCGGCCCATCCCGGTCAACTTGGAGTCTCACCTTGTTTTTGTGGGCGTTGACCGAAGCGTAGCGCACCGTCCCTCGGAATCCCGCCACCGTCCTCGGCTGCCGGGGATATGGATACTCGCGGTTAGTAGTCGGGGGAAAGAGCAAAGCTTTTGCGGCGTGGCGCAATCCCACACCAGCCCACATGGGGCAGCGCTCGTGCATGCGCAGGCCAACCAAATTTTCACAACCTATCCGTTAGCGTTGTCCAATATTATCAATGTTACCGTCATATGTTTACAATGTGAGCCATTTTCTTTTGGTGTCGTTAGCCTGCATTGTAGCAGTGTTTGGTTGTGTCACTCATTTGACGTGCTGTGCCCACTCACCGGTGTCCTTCAAGCTAGGCTTCTTCTCCGTGGTTTGCTTGTTTTAAAACACATGGTGATATTTGATTTCTACTTGGTACGAGACTATGGAATGTTGCTTTAGCATTTAAAGATCTGTGCTGAGTCATTGCCACACACTTAATGTAACTCGTAACGTTAGCATCGCATTAGCTTTAGCGTTGTGTCCAGGTTTATTGAAAATAATTGACGTTTTTCCTGCTAGATGTGCTTAGTCGTCACACGCTAAATCTAACTCGTAACGTTAGCATCACTTTAGCTTTAGCGTGGTGTCCAGGTTTATTGAAAATAATGGACTGTTTTCCTGCTAAGTGTGCTGAGTCATCGTCACACGCTAAATGTAACTCGTAACTTTAGCATCGGATTAGCTTTAGCGTTGTGTCCAGGTTTATTGAAAATAATGGACTGTTTTCCTGCTAGGTGTGCTGAGCCGTCACACGCTCAATGTAACTCGTAACGTTAGCATCGCATTAGCTCTAGCGTGGTGTCCAGGTTTGTTGAAAATAATGGTCTGTTTTCCTGCTAGGTGTGCTGAGTCGTCACACGCTAAATGTAACCCGTAATGTTAGCATCGCGTTAGCTTTAGCGTTGTGTCCAGGTTTATTGAAAATAATGGACTGTTTTCCTGCTAGATGTGCTGAGTCGTCACACGCTAAATCTAACTCGTAACGTTAGCATCACTTTAGCTTTAGCGTGGTGTCCAGGTTTATTGAAAATAATGGACTGTTTTCCTGCTAGATGTGCTGAGTCGTCACACGCTAAATCTAACTCGTAACGTTAGCATCACTTTAGCTTTAGCGTGGTGTCCAGGTTTATTGAAAATAATGGACTCTTTTCCTGCTAAGTGTGCTGAGTCATCGTCACACGCTAAATGTAACTCGTAACTTTAGCATCGGATTAGCTTTAGCGTTGTGTCCAGGTTTATTGAAAATAATGGACTGTTTTCCTGCTAGGTGTGCTGAGCCATCACACGCTCAATGTAACTCGTAACGTTAGCATCGCATTAGCTCTAGCGTGGTGTCCAGGTTTATTGAAAATAATGGACTGTTTTCCTGATGGGGGTGTATAATTGGATATCGTTTGGATGCATTTTTACCCTAAAAAATGTCAAGATTGCAAAGAGTGGGGGATTGAGGAAAAAAAATTGAACGTACAAAATTCCAGGGACTTTTTAAAAAAAAAAAAATGTGTGTTTTTTCATGTCAATTTTAAAATGCATCACTTATTTGCCGATTTTGGGGGTTTTGGGGAACCAATTATAATTTGAACTTTTTTTCCCAGATCCCCCAAATTATGTATGTTTATTTTTATTTTATTTCTGTTTATTATGTAAAAACAGTTATTTTCTTTTTTTTATTTTATTTTATTTTTTATTTTATTTTATTTTATTTTAAAAAATTTTTTTTTTAATTTTATTTTATTTTATTTATTTATTTAAAAAAAAAAAAAAAAAAAAAAAAGTTTTTTTCTTTTTCTTTTTTTTTTTTGATAGCAACTGCAATTTATTTGCTGATATATTTTTTGTCCATTGACGGTCTGCGTACACGAGTTGCTCCACCATTTGTGTTCAACTTCTTAACGTGGATGCTAACCGTTAGCCAGTGGACGGCATTTTCCGTGCTGCGCTAGCACGGAGCACGTTTTGGGGCGGGGTGGAGGCTGTGGGTTCCACGGACGGACGACCCCCTCCCTCTCACATCCCCACGCTGATGAGGATGCGGGCATGCACGTCAAAATCATAAAGTCCAAAGGAAAGAACTGCAAGACAAATAAAAAGACAACAAAAATAAACCATAACAACGACGACGACGAAAGGAAAAGCGCAAATACATCACATTGGACGAAACATGCCAACAAATATGACAAAATATGGGGGAGGGGGGAATTTATAAATTGATCATGCAAATCAAAACTTGATTTGCATTTATCCTAATGAGCATGCTAATGACAACAATAGACATATGTGAAAAAGATTTGTTTCAATAGCTTCAAACCAGGGATGGGAGTTTTGAAGAAAAAATTCCTGCCGAATACTCTCAGATTTTAGTCGCAACTAGTCTATAAGTAAGAAATTTAATACACATATTGAACGAACAGTTTAAATTGCAAAAGTTGTGCGCTAAGCTATTTTAGCTCAAACATTCAGGACAATTTTTTTTGTTTCAATTCTGTTGATGTAACAAAAACTGACTGAATAAAGGTAAACTTTGGAGCCCCTGAAGGGGACATTGACAGAGATAAAAATAAATGTAAAACATCTGGTGTGCACCAAAAACAATCTGGTAAACATTAGCATTATTTAGCATGCTCAGGCGTGCATCGAACATCAGCAGTTTCGGTGTGCTGAAAATGATAATACAGGATTTAGTGGAGTTTTAGTTCAATCTTGGACTCAACTATAAAGATATTATTCTATTACTTGCACATCATCACCATGTTATATTGTTGCACTTGGCTAACTTGTGTAGCAAAAGTCCACTAGCTTAAATGCTATATACAATGCTAATGTTTACCAGATTGTTTCTGGTGCACTAGAATCTTAGCCTAACTAAATGAGAATCTTAAGTACAACAAAAGAACAATTGGCTGACTTGCATAGCAAAAGTCTGCTAGTTTAAATGCTAGTTAATGCTAATTTTTACCAGATTGTTTCTGGTGCGCACTAGAAGCTTAGCCTCAAACGATATAAAAAAATAATAATAATGAATGAGGATGTAAGTACAACAAAAGAACAATTGGCTGACTTGCCTAGTAAAAGTCGGCTAGCATAAATGCTATATAATGCTAATGTTTACCAGATTATTTCTGGTGCGCATCAGATGGTTTAAATTTGTATCATTTCTGTCGATGTCCCTTTGGGGGCTTCGTACGCCTGAGTTTAGACACAAACGATATAAAAAAAAAATAAATAAATGACGATCTAAGTACAATGAAAGAACAATTGGCGGACTTGCATAGCAAAAGTCGGCTAGCTTAAATGCTAAATAATACTAATGTTTACTAGATTATTTTTTGGTGTGCACTAGAAGCTTAGGCTCAAACAATATAAGAAATTGATAAATGAGTATCTAGTTGAACAAAATAACAATTGGTTGACTTGCATAGCAAAAGTCGGCTAGCTTAAATGCTAAATAATGCTAATGTTTACAGATTGTTTCTGGTGCGCTCTAGAAGCTTGGCCTCAAATGATATAAAAAAAATAAATAAATGAGAATCTGGTTAAACAAAATAACAATTGGCTAACTTGCGTAGCAAAAGTCCGCTAGCTTAAATGCTAAATAATGCTAATGTGTACCAGATTATTTCTAGTGCGCACCAGAAGCTTAGCCTCAAACGATATAAAAAAAAATAAAATAAATGAGGATGGAAGTACAACAAAAGAACAATTGGCTGACTTGCATAGCAAAAGTCCGCTAGTTTAAATGCTAAATAATACTAATGTTTACCAGATTATTTTTTTGGTGTGCACTAGAAGCTTAGGCTCAAACAATATAAAAAAATTGATGAATGAGTATCTAGTTAAACAAAATAACAATTGGCTAACTTGCGTAGCAAAGTCCGCTAGCTTAGATGCTAAATAATGCTAATGTGTACCGGATTGTTTCTGGTGCGCACTAGAAGCTTAGCCTCAAACGATAAAAAAAAAAAAAAAAAACTAATGAGAATCTACGTACAAGAAAAAACAATTTACTAACTTGCATAGCAAACGTCCGCTAGCGACAGCGTAAATGCTATATAATGCTAATGTTTACAGATTGTTTCTGGTGCGCACTAGAAGCTTGGCCTCAAATGATATATACATTAAAAAAAAATGAGTATCTGGTTAAACAAAAGAACAATTGGCTAACTTGCGTAGCAAAAGTCCGCTAGCTTAAATGCTAAATAATGCTAATGTTTACAGATTGTTTCTGGTGCGCACTAGAAGCTTGGCCTCAAATGATATAAAAAAATTAATAAATGAGTATCTGGTTAAACAAAAGAACAATTGGGTAACTTGCTTAGCAAAAGTCCGCTATCTTAAATGCTAAATAATGCTAATGTTTACCAGTTAATGTCAGTGCCAATTGCTTTCAGAAATCAGGGCTACCCATTTAAATCCCGGGATGTAATCGGAATTCAGCGTTGTTGTTAACGGGATTATGCTATTTAGTTTGTTATTTGATCATTTTAGTTTCATTCTGAAGTTTGAATGACCTTTAACCACCTGCCAATGTTTGTGTTTGTTCCAAAACGGATCTGCTTGCATACTGTAAGCGCCAACTGTCCCACTGCCACAAAATAGCAGTTGGCTAGTCCAATCCAGGTTGGAAATTGCCAATATTTTTGCATGTACCATATTGAAATGTACTTGATATGTTAGACAACGTTTGGAAAGCATCGTATGAGGATTTTTTGGGGCGCCCCCTCCACTAGATGGCGCCCTAGGCCCTAAAATGACGTAATCAGGGGGTACGAAGAAATAACGTGCCAATACTGCACAATATGTACTTCTCCAGATTGAGAGTGGTATCGGTATGGTATCGGCATCTCGGCTGGGTGTGGGAATCGGTATCGGGAGGCAAAAAACGATGTCGGTCATAAATCGTAATATTCCGATGTAAAAAGAGTGGATTTCTGGAACGGATCCGTTCAGCGTCAATGGAATCTGACCGCGCCGAACGAGGGGCGGAGCGTCTTACCGGCCGGACCTCGCCGGTGGTGTTGGTGTACTGGCGGGCTAGGCCGAAGTCCAGCATGTAGCACTTCCTGTACGTGGAGGGCAGGCGACCCATGGCGAAGTTGGACTGCGCGCAAACACGAGGTATTAGCGGGCTTGCCGTAGGCGGCCGGCGCTCGCGATCGGAACGGCGTTTTACAGGCTTGATGTCTCGGTGCAAGAATCCGACCGAGTGGATGGCCTCGATGGACTCCAGGATCTGCTTCCCCAGCCGCAGCGTGGTGCTCATGGTGAAGGTCCCTCGAGGCTGACTACGCCGCAGGTCGGCCAGGTTGCGACCCTGACGGAAGCGGAACAAGCTAGCGTCCCGGCGTTTGGCTAACCCGAAACTGTGAGCCTCTCTCTCACCTGAAGCTGCATCACCACGTAGTTGAATTTGTCGTTTCTGCCGCAGCCGATGAACTTGCACACGTGGTTTTTACCTGCACGTCGCAAAGAAGGAGGATTTGATGAGCACTCAAAAAATACTATAATTCTACTAGTGATTAGCGTAATTTTCAGACTTTAAGGCGCACCTGACTATAAGCTGCCACCCACCAAATTTGACACAAAAACGGCATTTGCACATAGATAAGCCGCACTGAATAGATAAGCCGCACTGGACGATAAGCCGCACTGTCCTCACTGAATTATGGGGACATTTACATTGACTTGTTTTGACAGCGGCATCATAAGACCGTTATAAGACCACATGAACCACCATGAAGCTTCAGGAAGCTTAATTTGGCCATCACTGCTCCCTTTGGGGAGACAAACAACCTCTGCTGCCACCTGCTGTCAACACTGCTGTCATCCAGCATGCCTCTTAGCATGCAATGCTGCGCTAAAGATGTAAATAACAATCAAAATTCATGCTCTGTGCCAATTATTTCTTCAGTTACTGTTCCAGTTGTTTCATTAACTAATAGTTATGGTGTTTGGTAACACTTTATTTGACAGTGGCATCATAAGACTGTCACAAGACCTAATGAACCACCGTGAAGCTTCACAAAGCTTCATTTGGCCATCACCTCTTCCTTGGGGGAGACAAACAACCTCTGCTGCCACCTGCTGTCAACACTGCTGTCATCCAGCATGCCTCTTAGCATGCAATGCTGCGCTAAAGATGTAAATAACAATCAAAATTCATGCTCTGTGCCAATTATTTCTTCAGTTACTGTTCCAGTTGTTTCATTAACTAATAGTTATGGTGTTTGGTAACACTTTATTTGACAGTGGCATCATAAGACTGTCACAAGACCTAATGAACCACCGTGAAGCTTCACAAAGCTTCATTTGGCCATCACCTCTTCCTTGGGGGAGACAGTCAACCTCTGCTGCCACCTGCTGCCAACACTGCTGTCATCCAGCATATCTCCCAGCATGCATTGCAGCGGTGCAGATGTAAATAACAATCAAAATTCATGTTCTGTGCCAAGGATTTCTTCAGTTACTTTTCCAGTTGTTTCATTAATTGCTAGTTATTGTATTTGGTAACACTTTATTTGACAGTGGCATCATAAGACTGTCACAAGATCAAATGAACCACCATGAAGCCTCACGAAGCTTCATTTGGCCATCACAGCTCCCTTGGGGGAGACAGTCAACCTCTGCTGCAACCTGCTGTCAACACTGCAGTCGTCCAACATGCCTCCTAGCATGCATTGCAGCGCTGCAGATGTAAATAACAATCAAAATTCATGTTATGTGCTAATTCTCAGTTACTGTTCTAGTTGTTTCACTAATTACTCATTATAGTATTTGGGAACACTTTATTTGACAGCGGCATCATAAGACTGTCACAAGACCAAATGTACCAATTGGCTGCAAAAATTCATTGCTTCACAAAGCTTCATTTGCTAATCACTGCTCCCTTGGGGGAGACAATCAACCTCTGCTACCATCTGCTGTCAACACTGTTGTCATCCAACATGCTTCCTAGCATGCATTGCAGGGCTGCATATATAAATAACAATCAAAATTCATGTTTTGTGCCAATTATTTCTTCAGTTACTGTTCCAGTTGTTTCATTAATTTCTAGTTATGGAATTTGGTAACACTTGTACACACAACAGCGGCACTGGACTGACATTAGACCGTCACAATTATGAAATGACATATGTAATTTTGACATATGTAATTTTGTGTCATTCGGCAAATCACTTTTTAATGGATGTAAAAGAGCCGAGCTGGACATAAATGGGAGTTAGTGACATAATCTGCCGGATGACACTTAATGACATGTGTCATAAGCATTCAGTAATGCCCGTGATAGTGTCATCATGTCATAATTATGACGATCTTATGGCAGTCTTATGATACAGCTGTCACATAAAGTGTTATCTATTAAACAAAATAAATCAACAAATAAACCACAACGGACTATGTAAGAAAAGCTTGTTTTTGTGTGCCAAATATATTGTGCCAGTTTGCTCTCCCACAGCTATTATACGCGCACTCCCAAGCTATTATGAAGAATACAGTTTTAGCCCATAATCATGTGCTTACCGGCAATTGCTCACATTCTGCTGATAAATAGATACACACACATATGTTGATTCATCACACAACGTCTCAGTACTTTTCCACCAAGCTACAGTACTTTGAGTGCAAATGTGTGTTCAAAACAAAGATATCTTGCCTGCTCAAAAGTGTGACTGTTAATTCAATCAAGAGTGTGACTGTTCAATCAATGACTAGAATACTGCCACGTTGGACAACAGTGTTGTAACTGTATTCCGCCCAGCAACAAGCCCTCAATAAAAGTTAGCAGCGCGGGGGAGTTCGGAGAGAGACTCTAATGAGACAGCATTGATCACGAAACTCTGTCTCCTGGATCTCCCAACCTGCAGGTTGAAAAACGTCAATTCTCTGACTCTGTCTCACTTTATGCCCTGCCTTTTGTCAGCTTGCCGTGGGTAAATAACTAAGTTAAAGAACGAGTTTTAGACCCAACAGACTATAAGCCATATAGTTCGGAAATTACGGTAACTCATTCGTGAGAGGTTGTGCCTTGGTAACGGCAGGGGAAGACACGCTTACCCTGCAGCTTCTTGAGCACAGCCACCTCCATCTTGAGGACCTGTTTGGGCTGCTGGGCCGACTCCACCTTGAGCGCCACGTTCTCCCGGGTCAGCAGGTCCAGTGCCTCATAGATCTCGCCAAAACCGCCACCGCCGATCTTCTTTAGCTGCAGCGCCAGAAGAAAAACCAGAACATCAAAAACGGTCCTAATCTCTCCGGCGCGGTTCATAGCTTAACCGGGCCCGGCCCTGGGTGAGTAGGTGCCCTAGGCCAGGGGTCCTCAAGCTTTTTTGCACCACAGACCAGTGTGTTGTGTGTGGTAGAAAATTACAGTAAATGTAAAATAACATGTAACCTAGCATACGCTGAAGCTTTTTGAACAGCATCCTCCCCCAATACTTGGCTTTGAAGAGAAAAGTATGCTTTCCCATTATGACTGTTTTTATTACTTTAACACACCCAATATAAAATAAATAGCATTTAAATCATAGTTCAAGAAAACAAGTAGAATATATTTGAAGTTTGAGTGGATGGACTCGGAGTAATTGGAATTTGCAGTGCCAAGACAACGGGCAGATAAGGGCCTAACAACTACAGGATGCCTGCTGACTACGGAAGCCCAATGGCGTGTCTACAGCTGACTGAGCGAGACAAGCAGGTGATGGCCAAGGCATCTACAAGCCCACGTCGGGACCAACAAATCCTGCCATCAGCTCTTCTGGGGGCCAACATTGAACAGTCCAGAACAATGGCGGGACATCCTGTCTTGCCACAAGGAACGCCTGATAACAAGAAGACTCCACGGCTGAGAATTAGAACACTCAGCGCTCTTTTAGCGCTGAGGCTGAAAAAATCTTCAACTCTGGTTGCCTTGGCAACAGTGACCCAAGGACCCCTCTCCCCAATCTTCAACAGACAATTACCCTAAACAACACCCAAAACACGCCCTTCTTTTGGACCACAGCCGGCCTCACCAGAGTCATCAAAAGACTGAATTCTTTAGCAAGCGCGGTCTTTTCTCGGGAATCTTTTGTTGCCCTGTGATATGGTGACCCTGGATCCAGCCTTCCTCTTCGTCGGGGTCTGTTTGCTGTTTTTGTCTTGCTGTCTGATTGCTGTCGACTTGGAATAAATTGTCAACTTGTGTTTCAAAGCCTTTTTCCAGCTTTTAAAATTGAGTCAGTACAAGGGGCTAAAACTAAGGTCAACGCGCAGAGTTTGGCCTTTTGGCCGGGTTGTTGGGACCGCCCCGCGGCCCGGTTCGTTGGAATTGCGCTTGCGCAGTTCCGGCATTTTGGCTGGCGTGATTCTAGCAATCTGGCTAAAAGTTCAAATTCCGACAGCTTTAGCAATACATTTCGCCACGAGGTCTGATGCTCTCAGTGCATTCACTTTGTTGCCTTGTTTGCTAACTTTTAGCCACATGTTATTGAAGGAGATAGTACCTTTTCTCGTAGGCACCGTCGAACTGTTTGCATTACTCTAACACACCCAATATAAAATAAATAGCACTTATACCATGGTTTGAGGGAAACAAGCATAAGAGATAAACAACGCCTTCTTATCACAGAAGCCCAACATGTGCATCATGCAACTGACTGAGCAAGACTGACACTGACAAGCCCACGTCTGCAACACCAACTCTCGCAATCAGTTCTCCCGGACCGTCCAGAACAAATGCCAGGACGCCCTGTCCCAACATAGGAACACCGGACCGATATCCAACTGATAACACGACTGACAAGACTCCAAGAGCCCCTTTGACACTGAGGTGGCAAAATCCACAACCCTCCTTGCCCTGACAACACTAACTCCCGAATCCTCCTCTCGATTCCACAAACAGACAATATTAAACAAACGCACCTTTCTTCCTGCCCAGGGCACGCCCAGCGAAAGCCTTCAAAAGACTGAATGTTTAACCAAACGTTGTCATTTTTGCTCGGAAACCTTTTGTTGACGTGTGATAGGGTGACCTTGCCTCCCCACCTGAGTCTGTTTCGCCTTGCTGTTTCATCAATGTCGACCTGAATAAATTGACAACTTGTTTTCAGTGAGCCTTCTTTAAACCTTTCCAAATGGAGTCCGTACAAAGGGTTAAGACTAAGGTGAACGCAAGGTGTTTGGCCTTTTGGCCTGAATGTTGGATCCCGCCGGCGCGGGTCGTTGGAACTGCGCCAGCGCGGGTCCGACGGTTCGGCTGGCGCGATTCCGGCACTCTGGCTAAAAGGTCAGATTCCTTCATTATGCAGACTGGATTTGGTTGTAGGCTCTTCTTCTGGCTCAGCAGGTGGCCTTTTCCCCGTTAAAAAAGCTGTCCAAAGATGTCGCCGCCCACAGCAGACAGCCAACATTAGCTAACGTTACTGTTTACAACTTTGGGTAAAGTTTTCAACTTTACGTCGACTGACGCTGGGCTGCAAACACTCCAGTAATGGCGGCCAACCTCTAGACGGCAACATACACAAATATCTACCAACAGGCCGGATTCCGGTCATGAACACATTTTTTATTATGTCTCTGCGGCCTGGTAGCAAATGTGCCGCGAAGTGGTATCGGTCCTCGGCCCTGTGGTTGGGGATCATTGCCACAGGCGACGTGTAGCTAGGAGCCCTCCACCCTCAAAAAATATATATATATATTTTTTTAATATTTTATATTCTGCCAAAACACTGTAGAAGCCTTGGGCTTCATGATCACTTGATGGCGCCACAGAGCAAATGAACCACCATGAAACGTTGACTCAATTGGTTGCAAAGCTTCATTGCTTCAAGAAGCTTCATTTGGCCATCAGTGCCAAATGTAGTCTCTTACTTCCCTTGCAAGAGACAGTCAATCTCTGCTGCTACCTGCTGTCAACACTGTTGTCGTACAACATGCTTCCCTGCATAACTTTAGCACAAAACGTCCCCTCTGATAGTGTCCACTCTGTTGCATCCAAATTGCACCCTAGACAAAAATATGACCCAAGAGAGTTTCAAATCCACCAAATGTTGACGGCGCCAAGATTTTTTTTCAAATCACACCGGCGTGATCGTCGGCCTTTAAGGTTTTTTTTTTAAGTTGAAACTTCGGATATTTTATTTGCGTACCACTAGAGGGAGCCAATTCCTTGAGAAAAATGGAACTGATAGCGCTGAATCCTATCCAGCGGTGGACTTTGCAAACAGTGCGAGCGTGTTTGTATGTGTGTGACTCACCACTTTCCACCTGTCCTTGACCATGCAGTTGGGCGGCAGGATGTCGGCCTGCTCGGCCGTGCCGTTCATGTTGGCGTTGTCCTGGTGGGCGGGGCCTAAGCACTGCATCTGCCATCCGTGAAGAACGCGAGCAGCTCCCAGCTTGAACGAGCCATTGATCTACGAGCGAGGACGCGCAACGTTAGCCGTCCGGTTAGCCGCGACTTCAATTCGATTCTAATTGGCCGCTTGCCGGGGGGGGCGGGGCTCGGCGTGCGCTTTCGTTGCAGTAAAGGAAGCAATACAGGTGCGTCTCCTGTCATTAGAATAGGTGAAAAAGTGTCAAACCCAAGGCCGCTGCAAAAGCACTTCATGTTTGATTGTCCTCACCCGTGTTGCACCGATACAATTAAGGATACAGATTGATTTTTCGTCAACGTTCGATAATGAAAATATTTCGTCGACGAACAATTTTTTATGAAAATGACGTGAGGATAACGAGCTGAAAACGTAAAACATTACAAGACAAATGGCAGTTTTTGTCTGACGAGATGAAAATGCACCATTGTTTCCGTCATATGTTCACAATGTGCGACATTTTCTTATTGTACGTGTAGTTAGCGAGCATTTCCTCCAGGCTTGATTGTTTTAAAATGCATGGTTAGATTTGTTTTTTTTTATCTTGCAATGTTGCTTTAGCCTTGAAAGGTCTGTGCTTGGGACATTATCATACACTAAATCAGTGGTTCTTAAGCTTGCTAAAGGTACCGAACCCCACGTGATTCACATCTGCACTCACAGAACCCTTCGGAATTAGCTAATGAAGCAATTTTTAAAAAATTAAATTCAAAAGCGATGTATTGGGAGTTATTGTGTTTACCGAATTATCTAATTTATGCTATGTAGAATGTTTTAATGGTCGAGTTTTCGAGCAATGAGCAGCCATTTTGGCTGTTTGAAATCTGACACTTTTCACAGTCCTTTTAGGTCATTTTGTGTCATTTGATTCTTGTTCCTGCCTTACCATGTGTCCAAATTAACGGGGTTTTTGAGTGTGTGACCTTTGTGCTTGACATGTAATACAAGTGATAAGAAGATCTCTCCAAAAAGGACATCATGCCTCTTCTGAGTGTTTTTCTGCAGTTATATTAGACATTTAAAGTTGGGTCCGATCACGTCATTTTCAAAGTATCGGAATTGGCAAAAAAATATCGGACATGCCTTTTTTTAATATATATATTTTTTTAAATTAAATCGTTTTCTAATTGTATTTAACATTACAGACAAAATTTCTTACACTCATCCAGAGTCTTTAGTTTTGGCTTAAAGTAGGGCTATCAAATTTATCGCGTTAACGGCGGTAATTAATTTTTTAAAAATTAATCACGTTAAAATATTTAACGCAATTACCGCATGCGCTGCACGACCCACTCACGCATTGTCGCGTTCAATCTATAATGTCACCGTTTTACCTATATATAGAGCTAAAAGGCAGCGTAAAATGAGTAGATTGAATTTTGGCAGTCCTTGGAGCCTTTTTTTAAATGGCTAAAGCCTTACAATCCCTCGCTCAACAATTTGAAATATCGTGGGAACCAATGTGGGGAAGAGAGGTAGCTTTTTCTTAACACCCTATGTTATTTCCCAACGCAGAGAAGATATATTAATCGGTGCCACTACGCACAGTCATGGTTGCACTTCCCATCATGCATTTGGGCAGAACAGTTAAATGGCTACAGTATCATTTACTGAAAGCTCAACAAATACACTAGATGGCAATATTTAGTCACAATATACAAAGTCACATTCATCCTTTAAGAATTACAAGTCTTTCTATCCGTGGATCCCTCACACAGAAACAATGTTAATAATGTAAAGGCCATCTTGAGGATTTATTGTCATAATAAACAAATACAGTACTTATGTACTGTATGTTGAATTTATATATTCGTCCGAGTTTTATTCATTTTTTTCTTATATGATCGGAAGCAAAAAAAAAAAAAAGCAATCGGATCGGGAAACATCGGGATCGGCAGATACTCAAACTAAAACAATCGGGATCGGATCGGGAGCAAAAAAACATGATCGGAACAACCCTATTAGACATGAATAAATATTTAACCTTATCACAAATCTAATGTAAGCCAATAACCGTTCAAATTTATTCTTATTTTGGCAGCCTATTTTTAAACAAGTGAAAACATTATGGTTAATGTTTTTATCTTTACATATATAGAGATGTCTGAAGCATTTGCCGAACGTCTTCGACTTACTCACTCCTGAGGTTCGATTGAACCCAAGTTAAGAATCACTGCACTTAATCATAACTCGTACCATTAGCATAGCATTTAGCATGGCAAACATAAAGTTTATGTTTTACAGTAAAGTTTACAGTCCGTGGTGTCCAGGTCAGTATAATGGTTTTGTCACTGTATCACATTGTGCACCTTTAAATTATAAGAGTTTGCATACATTTTTCAAAATGTATGCTGTCTAAAATTGTTGGATTTTTTGGTATGGTGGTATGAAAAAGTATCTGAACCTTTTGGAATTTCTCACCATCCTGCATAAAATCATATGTGATCTGATCTTTGCCAAAATCACACAGATGTAAAAACAGTGTATGCTTTAATAAAAACCACCCAAACATTAATAGGTTTTCATATTTTAATGAGGATAGCATGCAAACAATGACAGAAAGGAAAAATAAGTAAGTGAACCCTCTGCCTAAGGAGACTTAAAGAGCGATCGAAACCAATTTTTACCAAATATTTTAAGTCAGGTGTGTGCCCTGATGAGTGGTTTAAAGCTGCCCTGCCCACTATAAAACACACACCTGGTAAGAAATGTCTTGATGAGAAGCATTGTCTGATGTGCATCCCAGCTCGTCAAAAGAGCTGTCTGAAGACCTGCGATCAAGGATTGTTGATTTGTATAAAGCTGGGAAAGGATACAAAACCATCTGTAAAAGTCTGGAAGTTCATCAATCGACAGTCAGAGAAGTTGCCTACAAATGTAGAGAGTATGGCACTGTTGCTTCTCTCCCAAGGAGTGGCCATCCACCAAAGATGATGCAAGAGTTCAGCGCAGAATACTCAGAAAAGTAAAAAGGAACCCTAGAGTGTCTGCTAAAGACTTACAGAAATCACTGACACAGTCCAATATCTCTGTGCACACATCAACTAAATGTAAAACTATGGTGTTCATGGGAGGACTCCATGGAGGAAGCCACTGCTGTCTAAAAAAACATTGTTGCTCGTTTAATGTTCGCAAAAAGCACTTGGACACTGCACAGAAGTTTTGGCGAAATTTTTTGGGGACTGATGAAACCATAGTTGAATTGCGTGGGAGTAACAAACAACGTCATATGTGGAGGAAAAATGGAACAGCTCACAAACATCAACACCTCATCCCCACTGCTAAGCATGATGGAGGGAGCATCATGGTTTGGGGTTGATTTGCTACCTCAGGGCATGGACAACTAGCAATCATTAATGGAAGAATGAATTCAAAAGTTTTGCAAGAAAACCTGAGGCTGTCTGTCAGACAGTTGAAGCTAAAAAGAGGATGGATGCTGCGACAAGACAATGATTCAAAACACACAAGTAAATCAACTTCAGAAGAAGAAAATACATGTTCTGGAGTGGCCAAGTCAAAGTCCAGATTTGAACCCCATTGAGATGCTGTGGCATGACCCAAAGACAGCGATTCATGCCAGACTTCCCAGGAATCTGACTGATCCACAGCAGTTTTGAAGAAAAGAATGGGCCAAGATTAGTCCTTGATCAATGTGCCAGACTGATCTGTAGCTACAAGAAGCGTCTGGTTGGGGGGGGGCAAGGGGCACAAAATAATAAATGTGATGGTTCACTTACTTATTCTTCCCTCCTCTGTCATTGTTTGCATGCTATCCTCATTAAAATTTGAAAACCTATAAGTGTTTGGGTGCTTTTAGTTCAAACAGACACTGTTTTTTCATCTGTGTGATTTTGACGAGGATCAGATCACATTTGATGGGGATTTTATGCAGGATTGTGAGAAATACCAAAAGGTTCAGATACTTTGTCATACCATTGTAAATATATGTATAGACTAAAACCTTTGAATTTGTGCATATTACATTGAGTTGTCCAATGATGACTCTAACCGATATCCCGATATTGTCCAACTGCAAAAATCAGATTCTGATATCAAACCGGTCGTGGACTTAGCATATTATGGCTACTTGTATTGTGATGAAAGAAGAAGAAAGAATCTTCGTTGCGAGGTCCATAAGCATAATTGCTATGCTAAGTGGTGACCAGCCCTTGTAAAAAGGCTGAAGGCTTCCACATTGACTTTGAAGGTGACATGCATCAAAACTAGGGCTGTTAAACGATTACAATTTTTAATCGAGTTAATTACAGCTTAAAAATTAATTAATCACAATTCAAACCATCTATAAAATATGCCATATTTTTCTGTAAATTATTGTTGGAATGGAAAGATAAGACACAAGACGGATATATACAGTACATTCAACATACGGTACATAAGTACTGTATTTGTCTATTATAACAATAAATCAACAACATGGGATTAACATTATTAACATTCTCTTAAAGCGATCCATGGATAGAAAGACTTGTAGTTCTTAAAAGATAAATGTTAGTACAAGTTATTGAAATTTTATATTAAAACCCCTCTTAATGTTTTCGTTTTATTAAAATTTGTAAAATTTTCAATCAAAAATAAACTAGTAGCTCGTGATTGTTGATGCCAATAATTACGCCATTCTCACTCATGGTACTAATCCATAAAATCAGTTGGACCCAAGCGCCAGCAGAGGGCGCCAAACACCAAAAGACAAGCAACAAGCGGGCATTACACTGTACTGTCATTTTAATCTGTTTGAGCGGGGCATGTGCGTTAATTGCGTCAAATATTTTAACGTGATTAATTTAAAAAATGAATTACCGCCGTTTAACGTGATAATTTTGACAGCCCTCATCAAAACTGATCATTAAAAACCGATGCTGATATTATCCGATATCATTTTAAAATGCTTTTATCGGCCGACGGAGAACTCTAATGTTGAGTATTCGTCGACGAAAACGTGAAGACATTTTGAAATGATTAAAACAAAACTAAGAAGTATTTTCGTCCAATAGACTAAGACAAAAATTAAAAAGGCTGCCAAAAACAACACCGTGTGGGTTGTTTTTTTGAAAAACTTAAGTTTTTTTTCCCTTTTAACACAAATCGACTGCATACTCACTTGACAGTCAAACAAAGGCTAGGCTAGGCTAGGTCAACTAGCTTTTAGAAACTAAACCTGGAAAAGTAATTCCCCCATGATGTCATTTAAGTATCGTATCGGTGCAACACAATTTTTTTGCCCTTTAATTTTCTGAATGAAAAAGTTAGTGAGTCATCGTCAGGATACACGTGATTAGCATCACGTAAAAAGAAGACGTTTGCAGCGTGAGAAGAAACAGGCAGCGATGCACGTCACTCCGCAGGGGCGCTAGTACTTTCAATTCCATAATTGAAAGCCTTGCGCCTGACGCGCGGAAAGAGCGGTCGTCCAGCGTGCGGCTGCGCATGCAAGCCGAGCGTCCGCCGGCCGGCCGGGGGGTGAGGGGAAAGGATTGTGCTAGAAGCTCAGCGCAACGCCGGCTAATGTTAGCGTCATTCCCGCGCGCATTCCCGGCTCACCATCGTTCTGAGCCGCGGCTCACGACAACTCCTCGGGCGGCCTACGAGCCAAAAAGACGGCAGTTAACCGGGCCGCGGCCCGACACCGCAGTACATTTTCAGATAAAATTCTGCTAAATACCACTTTTCAACGGTGTGCCATTCACTTCGCAGTTCATTCAACGACTCACTCGAACACGAACAGCAATACACGTCTAATCCGATTCGAACTGGGAGGGACCGGGAGCGATCATTCCATCGATGGAGGTTTGCTATTTTTGAATTTAGGATTTTACAAAAACGCGATCAGCCCTAATAGAGAATCAAAGGTTAACTAAAAGTCGGGTTGCCAACCATCCCTTAAAAAATGGAATTGTCCCTTATCCAGCTTTCCAAGGGACGTGTATGATCATGAAACTTGAAAACAGTGTCTTATTTGTAGAACGAATGAATATTGGTATGGTGGTTTACAGAGGTGGGAATTTTTGGGCACCTAACGATTCGATTACGATTCAGAGACTCCGATGCGATTATAAATCGATTATTGATGCCCCCTCCCCCATTTTTTTGGTTTTGTTTTGTATATTTGTTCCAAAATTGTTCAAAAATCCTCTCAGGCATAATAAACCAAACTATTTTAGTATCAAGTTACTGGTTAAAAACAGTAAATAAAATAATCAAGTCCCCTTTCTGTATCAGCAGCTTTAAACTACATTCAATTAATTTAATGTTGTGAATCAACCGTTAAAGTATTTAAAATTGCGCCCGTTATTCCATAATTTCCCTCATGTATACTTTCGACATGTGAAAGTTTTAAAACTGTTCCATCATTTAAAGATGGATTCAAGTCAAGATTTTGCCGATTTAGGGGTGTTTTAGATAAAAAGTAATTAGGCTCTCTACAACAGAGCCTTCTAGAGAAGTCTACTGCTTTAAGATGGTGCCTGTTTACTTGCGCGGGAAAGTCTGTCATTTCACATCTAGTCTAGATATATGTGATAGCTACCATAGCCGTATGTTGCCGTATGTTTGTAGCAACTAGCAACTGGGCGCTATTTGTAGCGGCTGACGGCCGCAGTCAGGTATTATTGTTTTTTTTTTTACCTAGCAGCTAATGTACATGATATTTACTCTCGGTCCGTTCCTCATTGCGTCCCGAAGACCGCGCTGACTGCGTTTTATTTCCGCTTTACTTGGTATAATTCAATAATCGGAATTTGGATGTTTGTGAATCGTTCTCGAATCTTCCATGGCTGAATCGCGAATAACCTAAGAATCGGAAATTTTGCACGTCTCTAGTGCTTTATAAGAATATGCTTTTTAATCAATGAGTTGGCGGAACAATGACAAGACAAAATCCCGGTCATCTCATTAGTCAAGTTACTGTCACTTGCCATGATGATGACGGAAGACTCCATAAGCTTGAGTAAAAAGTAGAGTTGTCTGATAATTACTTTTGACCGATAACCGATATCCCAATGGAGTCCAACGACAAAAATCCGATACCAATATGTGCGATCGTGGACTTAACATATAGTGGCTAATTGTATGCCTCACTGGGTACTTTAATAATGATAAATGTAACAACTTCCAGGTTTTTCAATAAGCATTCTGTGAAAAATAAGAACAACCAGAGACTTCATAATGATATTGACAGGACACGGGGCGCGTGGCCGATTAATATGGGCCTATCTCCATCAAAGCTGACCGAGTGGAAACACAGACAAAGAGCTTTTTCTGTTTAAATTTCTTGTGAATAAATGTGTAAATCCCTCAATTCATTACAGATATGGACGTAAAACATTCTCGATTCTTGGTTAAAAGCCAAAAAAAAAGAAAAAGGGCAGTTGATTTTACGTAAATATGTCAAATGTGCTGCTAGTCTTTAAGTCAATGTGGCGCTGCCTTACCACAACAAAGAGCTTTTTACGTTGAAATTCTTGTGAATAAATGCTTTAATCCCTGAATTCTTAATAGATATAGACGTAAAACAGTCTTGATTCTTGGTTAAAAGCAAAAAAATTAAATAAACGGGCAGTTAGTAGGGTTGCTCCGATCATGTTTTTTTGCTCCCGATTGTTTTAGTTTGAGTATCTGCCGATCCCGATATTTCTCGATCCAATTGCTTTTTTTGCTCCCGATTCAATTCCAATCATTCCCGATAATTTTTCCCGATCATATACATTTTGGCAATGCATTAAGAAAAAAATGAATAAAACTCGGACGAATATATACATTCAACATACAGTACATAAGTACTGTATTTGTTTATTATGACAATAAATCCTCAAGATGGTATTTACATTATTAACATTCTTTCTGTGAGAGGGATCCACGGATAGAAAGACTTGTAATTCTTAAAGGATAAATGTGACTTTGTATATTGTGACTAGATATTGCCATCTAGTGTATTTGTTGAGCTTTCAGTAAATGATACTGTAGCCATTTAACTGTTCTGCCCAAATGCATGATGGGAAGTGCAACCATGACTGTGCGTCGTGGTACCAATTGATATATCTTCTCTGCGTCGGGAAATAACACAGGGTGTTAAGAAAAAGATCAATTACTACCTTTCTTCCCCACATTGCTTCCCACGATTATTCTAATCGTTGGGAGAGGAATTGTAAGGCTTTAGCCATTTAAAAAAAGGCTCCAAAGGCTGCCAAAATTCACTCTACTCATTTTACGCTGCCTTATAGCTCGATATACTCTATGGGTAAAACGGCGCCATTATAGATTGAGCGCGACAATGCGTGAGTTGGTCGTATAGCGCATGCGTTAATTGCATTAAATATTGTAACGTGATAAATGTAAAAAATATTAATTCTCACCGTTAACGCGATAAATTTGATAAGCTTCAACTAAACACTGGAAGATTGTAACACATTATGTCTGTAACGTTAAATACAATTAGAAAACAATTTAATTAAAAAATATATACATATTAAAAAAAGGCATGTCCGATATTTTTTTGCCGATTCCGATACTTTGAAAATGACGTGATCGGACCCGATCGATCGTCATCTCTAGTAGTTGGTAGTTTATTGTACGAAAATATGTTGAATGTGATGCTACTCTGTTAGTAAATGTGGCGCCGCCATTACTACAACCAAGAGCTTTTTGCGTTGAAATTTATTGTGAATAAATGCTTAAATCCCTGAATTCTCTATAGATATGGACGTAAAACAGTCTCGATTCTTTGTTAAAAGAGCAACAACAACAAAAACATGCAGGTAGCATTTATTTTACATAAGTATTGCGAACTATGAGGCTGGTCAGTAAGGAAATTAGCGGCCGCCATATGTAAACAAAGAGCTTTTTCCGTTGAAGATTCTTGCGAACAAATGCTTAAATCCCTGAATTCTTTATAGATATGGACGTAAAACAGTCTCGATTCTTGGTTTAAAGCAAAAAAAATTTGCACTTAGCATTTATTTTTCGCAAATATTGCAAACTATAACACCAACGCCGTAGCGGTTAATTTCTCCCACTGATTTTTTTTCCACAATGTTTCAATTTGAATCCTGGAACAAATCACTCCTGAGACAATCCTTCCCGTTTGTATGTGATACAGCTTTGGTAATTTCTCAACCTAAATCTGGCGTTAGATTGCTGCGTGCGTGTCTGAGAATAACTCCTCTTGATGTGGGGAGGCCCCCTACTTGAATACGAGGCGCAGTGTACGATGGGGTGACCCGTTAATATCATTATGAAGTCTATGGAACAACAACTGAATCATTGGAAAAAAGTGCCTATATTGTACCACTATATTTTTTCTTGAAATCAAAATAGTGCAAATATGAATTTTTTGGATCATGTGCAAAGTGCCAATAAGGCACTGCCGTATCACATATGGCTCCAGTGCTTCTGGCTCAGAATAACAACAAAGGCATACAGCTTCAGTACAGTGAATGAGTTATGTCATGAGTTTATAATTAATTATTTTTCAACCATTTAATTTTTGCAACATGAATGCAAATGGTCTGCTAACATTAGAAATCCCAAGCGTCTTAGTTTGGAGATAGCTAATGGTCAGTAAACATAACGGCTGTGCTAAGCTGTGACCAGCTCTTGTACAAAGGCAGATCATGAAAAACCCATGTCGATATTACCCGATATCATTGTAAAAGGCTTTTATCGGCCGATATTATCGGCTATACGGTAATATCGGACAACTCTAGTAAGAAGCATATTCAAAATTATGTTTTCCTGTTTTTGTCTACTTCATTTTCACGAATTGTATTATATTTTTGTGTTTTGTCAAATTCATTTGTATTTCCACATTATATTTAGAATGATCATTAGCAAAAATGTTATTGAGGGGACCTTGAACGTACTTAAGTATGGTTGTCCGATAATGACTTTTTAACCAATTTCATGATATTATCCAACTCCGAAAATCAGATATATGCAGTTGTGCACTTAACATGTTATTGCTAATTGTACAGGGATTCCTCACTCTATGCTTTGATAATGATAAATGTAACAACTTTAAGGTTTTCCAAATAAACATTCTGTGAAAATGAAGAGAACAACTTCAACTGAAATCATACAAAATAAATGTTTTACCGTGGCCAATCGGTGCTAAACAAAAATTGGGAGAGAGATTAAAATCCAAGCTTCCGAGTCATGTTGATGGCGCTCTATGTGAAATACTTCATTTTTCACAATGCTTTAAAGACGCTATGTGTTTGAACAGGCTGGTGTGATCATAGAACAGCAAGCTTGAGTCTGACTGGTATAATGGAGTCATGTGATTATTGTTGCAACGTCTCATTGGTGAAACTGGTAGAGCCACTATTGGCGTCTCTGGAGAAAAAAAAAAAAAAAAGTAGAATAAAGAGGAAAAATGTAGCCAAAGTAGCAGAGTAAGAGTAGCGTTTCTTCTTCACTAATCTACTCAAGTAAAAGTAAAAAGTATGGTTTAGCAAAACTACTCTTTGAAGTACGTTTTTCTCAAAAAGTTACTTAAGTAAATGTAACGGAGTTTACGTAACGCGTTACTACCCACCTCTGCAATAACGATACTATCCGATATCATTTATCAGACAACTCCATACCTAAACTGTTAAAAAAAAATAATAATTAAAGCAACACTTTGTAACTTTTTTAGTTGGGTCAATTTTAGTGACGCCAGTGGGCAAAAGCGGTAGTAATAAATAGTAATAAGGTAATGAATCCAATTGTGGCTAAAGAATAGGATATGATGGTTAGCAACCATTTTGCTTCTTGTGGCTAACCCCGTCCCCAACCCGAACTTGTCAGTGCTGACGAGTTCGGGGAGGGGGGGGGGGGGGTTTACGCCAGCAAGTGAAAGCCGGGCCAACGTTTATTCTGTATATCCTGAAAATTGAAATTGAAATTGCAATATTTGAACACAGATTATATTAACATACACAACAAATACAAACTTAATCAGCAATAATCAGCAATTAACTATAAGTGGGTAATCTTTCGTTCACTACATTTCTTACAGTTTAATAACGTTAACAGTAGAAAAATTCCAGGAGGGTATTTCTCTCAACGCAGCTTCCTCCTCGAGTTCGAGAAATTCACACAGATTAATGTTATGCTAACTCTGATGCAGGTCGGACTTTCAGTAGCAAAATTAGTGGTGTGTTCCCCACCTCCACAACATTGACATCTTTTTACATTATTTACAGTGGATGCTGCTGCTGGTGAAAAAAAACTAATATCCTTTGTCTTCAAAGGGGCGGAGGAGGCAGCATGTTACCGACGTGTATTTCTGTCGGGGCTGTGTGGGTGTGAGTGTCGGGAGTGGGTCAAGTCATCAGCCAATCAAACGTCCGTTTGAGGGGGGAAAATGGACTGGCACATTCAGCAATTAAAAAGGGGTCAATGTAAGTAATGAAAGTACTGTAATTCACTTAATAATGGTCGGGTCGATTCCATCCTTACAACGTATGGGAAGACAGTCTAAATGACCTATACAACTGAAGCTATTATATAATGCAAATAAGGTTACTCAAAAGTTGGTGGGAACAATTTGAGCATCCTCAAAAGTAGTGTTATGTCCCTACCGTCCCTATGCAAACCTACGCCCTTGGTTCCTGCCACCCTCTTCAAAGTTAATTAGTGCCAGTGAAAGTGAAAGTGAAAATATAGACCCCCTTCAAGATAAGAGTTGTCATTCATCTAGTCGATATATTATCACAAATACAGGGTGTTCCAAAATGTTTGACCCCATTTCGTTAGGCCAATAATTTTGACAATTTTCGTTGGAATGACCTCAAATTTTCAGCTTGTGTAGAAACATTTCAAGTTTTTGTTTGTAACGTTTGGCATTTCTATCTTTTCAGGTTGAGAAATGCCGTTCACTTCAAAAGAAAAGGCATTTTGCAGGCGGCGCTCATATTGAACATTTATGAAAATCTGTCAAGGAAACAACAAATATTTGTACTTTTCTTTGTAAATTTAGCCAATACACCTTATGACCTTCTACAGAAAGTGTATTTAGTTTCATTAAGATCCATCAAGTCGTTTCCGAGAAATGGGCATAATGGAGTCAACCATTTTGGAACACCCTGTATGATATATTTTATAAAGGTTGAAAAGTTACCTAGTGTTGCTTTATAAGATGACTTCAGCTTTGATGTTTGCACTTTTTAAAAACGTTCCTCCCCCCCCCCCAAAAAAAAAAAAAAAAAAAATTAAAAAAATGTCCAAAAACACTCACACACAAAAAGGCTCAAAATCTTAAGGGTTAAATTGTTTTAAATTTAGCAAAACAGATGTTTTTATTGAAGTACTTTTGTATTCATAAATATATTGCTGATAATTATAATGTGTCTCAAATATGTACCTAAATAATTGAGGTTTGTGTAAAATTATTCTAATAAAAAAATCACTTTTCACATTCAAAAAAATAATTCAAAGGTGACGGTTATCGGTTCTATCGGTATCCATTTTTTTCAGGGAGTTGGCAACCGTAGCTAGAAGAGGTTTTTAGCTTAATTAGCTGTATTAGCCGCGTTAGCTCAATTTCCATCGAACAGCGAGTAAGGACTATGATATCACACATTAGCTCGTTTAGCTGCGTTCGAGCAAATTCTTTTGGATTTTCCGGGTCTACTGACTACAGTCCACCGACTGTCAGTTTGCAATTTGTCTGCACTGCACAGTCATGCGAGCTCACTGCGCGCGCATGCGCAGCTTCGCATCCCTAGCTCAATGAACGTGGCCCGGACTGACCCACCCGGGTCATGAATCGAGCATCCCGCAAGCCCGTCCGTCCGCCCACCGCGGGTCGGGAGGCGGAGCTGCGTCGCGTCTCCCTACCTGGCGCTCGTCCTCTTCCGCCTCTTCATCGGAGAACGCCGAGCCGAGCCGAACCCCTAACCCTCCCTCCCTCCCCCCCGCCCCGCCCGCGCTCGGTTCCGCTCGCAAAGCCGATCCGGGTCGGTGGTAATGCGAGCGCGGTGCGCGGGCGGCCCGACCAGCTAAAAAGCAGCAGTCCCGCTCCCGCTGGACCGGACCGGAACCGGAGAGCCGAGATGGAACCGCACGAGCGCTCGCCCGATCGCGCGCCGCACAAGCGCAAGCGCGTTTTGTCCGCACTGCAGCGACAGCGGCAACGTCAAGTCAACTTAAGACACCCGCCGCCGGTTTCCGCTCAGCCCTTTCGCAATAAAACAAACGGGAACGCAGAGGCACGCTTACTTTAAAGCAAGACCACTCCTATCTCAAAGCGCCTCTACGAGAACAAGAAAAGTCCTCATCTCGGAGCGCCTAAAGACGTGGACGTCAGCTCAAGGTGAACCCGAGCGAGCGCTCTTTTATTTTGGTAGGGAGGGAGCGCCGCGTTTCCGGACACCCGAAGGCCTCGCCGAAACGCTCGAGTCAGCAGTGTTGCGTCATCACGCCTCGTCACGTGCGTGCGTGCGCGCGCTCGTCCAGCACAACGCCTGGGTATCGATCGATCCGCATCCGGTCACGCGCACCGCCCGACCCGCGCCTTACGCTTTTGCGCTTCGTCTGACCTTCTCGTCGTTTCCCGTCCGGACTGTTCCGAAGCAGCGAGCATCATCGTCTTCATCACCGTCGTCATCTTCAACGTCGCCTCCTGCGCGCCTTCTCCATCTTCGTCTTCCTCCCTCAGCCTCAGCAGCTTCAGCATCAGCAGCAGTGGCAGCGCGCGCATGCGCATTCGCGTCTCAGGCCGCGCCTTCTTCCGTCAAAGTATGCAGAAGCAACAGCGGCCCCTGGCGACGCGGATCTTGCCAGCGGTTCACAATTTATAATGTTCTGCCTGACGCTCAATTGTCATGTTTTAGTGCCCTTGACGGTGATAGACGTCCAATCCATTTGACTGGCAGGAAAGCCAGTGATATTGTACTTTATATTAGCTGCCATTGACGGTGGTAGACGTCCAATCCATTTGGCTGGCAGAAAAGGGCAGTGATATTGTATTTTATATTAGCTGCCATTGACGGTAATAGACGTCCAATCCATTTGACTGGCAGGAAAGGCAGTGATCTTCCATTTTTATGTTACAAATTGGTTGCCATTGACGGTGATACACGTCCAATCCATTTGACTGGCTGTAAGGCCAGTGATATTGTATTTTATATTAGCTGCCATTGATGGTGATAGACGTCCAATCCATTTGGCTGGTTGAAAGGGCAGTGATCTTCACTTTTTATGTTACTTATTGGCTGCCATGGACAGCGATAGACGTCCAATCCATTTGACTGGCTGGAAGGACAGTGATTTTGTATTTTATATTAGCTGCCATTGACTGTGATAGACGTCCAATCTATTTGGCTGGCAGGAAGGGTGGTAATTTTGTATATTGCTCATTGGCTGCCATTGACAGTGATAGATGTCCAATGCATTTGACTGGCAAGAATGGCAGCAATCTTGTATTTTCAATTAGCTGCCATTGCCTGTGATAGACGTCTAATCCATTTGACTGGCAGGTGGGGCAGTAATGATCTAATTCATATTACTCATTGGCTGCCATTGACCGTGATAGACGTCCAATCCATTTGAACCAAGAACCAACGTTTAAAAAGGACTGGATGTGCAGTGCCGTCAAATGTTTGACAGAATTTGATTGGGAGGCATAAAGTTAATTTTGGGTCACTTCTTTGTTCGTTTTAGAGTACTTCCTGTTGATTTTGGTTCACTCACTGTACATCTCGTATATTGTTTCAGTGAAACCTGTATTTAATGTTTCATACTGTGCACTTAACATAATGAAATCTGACTTAAAGGGGGGGAAAGAACCCTATCGTTTTTTAAATGTTTAAATATGTTTTTTTGTTTTTTTTAAATTATATACGTATGTTTTATTTGGTTTGTTTGCACCCTACTTATTGTTTTATAGCACTGTATCCAAATGTGTGTTAAAAATTACATTTTTGCCCTATTAACCATATGTATGGTTCTGAAATAATACTTTTTTAAAGGGGACTCCTGGGCTACTTCCTGTCAATTTTGGGGTCATTGAGGAAGTTTTTGCAGTAGCTTCAAAGAACTACTACTCCTACAGGAAATAATTTATTACAATTTTTAAATGAAAAGCATTTCATTTTTAAAAACTTTAGTAATACCGTATTGGCCCGAATATAAGACGGTGTTTTTTGCATTGAAATAATGAGAGGGACGTCTTATATTCGCGGTCTAGACATCATACCCATTCACGACGCTAGATGGCGCCAGATATCACTGAAGCGATGTTCTGGCATGACAGATCTCGGCTACGCTCCCCCTTCATGACGCTAGATGGCGCCAGATATCATTGAAGCGATGTTGTCAGGTTTCAAGACTACAGTTCCAGTTAGACTTCACTTTGATGGTTAATGCAGTTATTCCAATTTTGTTGTTTTATCACAATAGATTGGTTTATTTACATTTCAAAAACCAGAAGCCATTCATTTACGAATGTGAGTGCACTTTAGTTTACGTATTTAAATGTTCAGATATTAGATTTGAGTGAGGCAAAATAACATGCTTTTTCTTGCAAATATATTGTTATACTCATTTGTTTCGGATCTACTGTAATTTTCAGTATAAAAATTCATTTGGTGTTCAAAAAGTTTTTCAAACGAGTCTTGAAAAAGAGGGGGTCCTCTTATAATCAGAGTAGTCTTATATTCGGGCCAATACGGTAGTTTAAAAAAAATACAAATTACAATTCCTTAAAGATTTCATTTGTATCATATAAATATATATGAACATCAGGGGCACAAAATTGCTTAAAATTCACGTATCAAATATATTTGACCAAACACACATGGTTAAATTAAGCATAGCCCGTGCATAGTCGGAGTTGACTTTTGGCAGGAGGGCAAAACATTTTGATGAGCCTGAAACGCAGTGTCAGCTATAAAATTCGTGCTGGTCATGTGATCTGTTCAAAAAAATAAGTTTGACCTATTATGAAATACTTTATAGGATTGTTGTTGATTTCGTTCATTTTGTTGTTTTATTACAACTTTTAATGGCAACATTTTACCTGCTGGGTCTTTAGTCAACTACATGCAATTATATTTTTTAGCCACTAGGGTGGGGCACTGCCCTACCTACCAGGGCTGAGCATAGGATGAAGGAGGGGCAGGTTTTGATAGACCAAAAAGGAGCACATTAACAAGAATTTAACACATGGGGGGGCGGGGGTAATTTATTACAAAATGGAAAAACTATATGAGAAAATTAAGAAAATTACGAAGTATTATTATTTTTTTAAATCCCCGGAATAAACCTCGTGTAAAAATTTTCACGATTTGCTCGAACACGGTTTATAAGGGTAACACTTATTTCCAACCACCAGATGTCCTCGGACTCACCACCACACACCCAGGTCGAAGAGGAAGAACGTGTGGGTGAGTTGGGGGGAGGGGTGTTGGGGCGGTGAGGTGGCTTTTTTTTTAGTAGTTCAGTGTTTGGTGGCGTGCCTGCACAATGGGCCAGCACACACATAGATACCAAAAAACATAAAAGCGCAGTCAGAAGTGGTACTTTGGGCATGTAGGTGCAAGAGCTCAAGCACCCAACCCCCGCCCGCACGTGCCAGCTACCTGCCTCCCCTCGATCTCCACCTATGGATTGGACGCCTACTAGAGGAAGAAGTCATTTCAACTAATGATTGGACATTTAACAAATACAAGTTTTTATTGAGAAAGTGATTTCCTGCCCTTTTTGAGCTTTTTCTTGCCGGTTTTCTTTTTGTTTTTTTTCCTGGGGTCGGCCATCACGCCTTTGAAGCTGTCGCGTCCTCGACCTTTGACCTTGGGACCCTTCTTCACCGCCGGGGCAGCGCGGCGCTCTATCTTGGTGGACCTTTTCACCCGGATGGCGCGACCCTCCAGTTTGGAACCGTCCAGCTTCAGCGCCAGTTGGACCGAGTCCGGACTCTACTCGAGAGGGAGGAAAAGCGGGGTCAAGGGTCAAGGGTCATAGGTCACGTGGCGCACAAGCGGGCGGGCGGCTACCTTAAAGAGGATGTAACCGAAGCCTTTCCCCAGTCCCGTGTTGTTGTCCCGCACTAGTCGGACCGCCTCCACCGCGCCGCATTCTTCAAAATGGCGGCGCAACGGTAACTCCTGCAGCTCTGGCGAGAGGGCAACATGGACAACTTTATTTAAGGGTAGGGTCGTGGCCTGCCGCAAACTTAAGATGTACTCAAAGTAAGACGTTTCGACGCCTGTGCTTCGTCCACCATTTAGTCTCCAGCACTGTAGTTTATACTTAGCTAGCGTTATGCCGTCCTTTTTTTTTACACAATGGACCCAAAGAAGAAAGCTGGGGGCACCGACGGGTCACTTCCTGTTCGCTTCGGGTCATTTCCTGTTGACTTCAGGTCACTTCCTGCTCACTTCGGGTGACTTCAGGCTACTTCCTGTCCACTTCGGGGCACTGACTAGGTCACTTCCTGTCCACTTCGGGGCACTGACTGGGTCACTTCCTGTACATTTCGGGGCCTGCCGGGTCACTTCCTGTCCATTTCGGGGCATTTGGGAGTCGCATCCTGTTCTTTTCGGGGCATTTACGAATCACTTCCTGTTCATTTTAGTGCATTAACATGTCACTTCCTAGACACTTCCTGTTGACTTCAGGTCACTTCATAATCACTTCAGGCCACTTCCTGTCAACATCGGGGCACTTACAGGTCACTTCCTTTTCATGTCGGGGCATTTCCGGGTCACTTCCTGTCCATTTAGGGGCATTTCTTGCCACTTCCTGTCGATTTCGGAGCACTTATGGGTCACTTCCTGTCGATTTCAGGGGATTTACGGGTCACTTCCTGCTAATTTAGGGATAACTGACGAGTCACTTCCTGTGTATTTCATTGCATTTGCGGGTCACTTCCTGTCCATTTCGGGGTTATGTGTGGGTCACTTCCTTTTCACTTTCTGTCCATTTCGTGGCACTTACAGGTCACTTCCTGTTCCTTTCGGATCATTTACGGGTCACTCATTTCAGGTTACTGAACAGGAAGTGACTCGAGAATGTCCCCGAATAAATAGGAAGCGACTCAAAATCATCAGGAAGTAACCTGTAAATTCCATTATAATGAACAGGAAGTGACCTGTAGATGCCCACAAAAGAATGTGAATACTTTGGTTTCAGTGCCATTGAGTTCAATCCAGTCAAAATGAATTGGATGTCAATGGCAGCCAGTTAGCTAACGTCAACACTACTCTAATGAAACACAGCAACCAGTGCTAGCAACCAGTGACACCTTTTCAAAACGATATATCGACGACCTTTTGGGCTTCAAAGTATCATAATATATCACCTTGTTGATATATTGTCACATCCCTACTAAAGAGTCGACGACGGGGACTCACCGAAGCTGAGGTTCCCCACGAAGATGGAGCGCTTGTGGTCGTGCTGCGGACGCAAAACTCCCGTCAATCAAATGATAAAAGTAGCCCATCGGGTGAGCGGGCGCCTCACGTTTTGCTCCGCCTTGCTGCTCACTCGGTCCACGCGGATGAAGAAATCTTTCTGGATCTCCACGCCGTTCCTTCGAGGGACAAAGCGGTATAAAAGGAGTCGGGACGGGACGGGCGAGTCTGCGGTCAACTGAGACCGACCTGCGCAGCGCTTTGGTGACCCCTTCTGGCTCCTTGAAAACTACGTAGGCGTTGACCCGACCTGCGGACGGGTGAGCCTGGCGCCTGACACACACAGTATATATAAGATGGCGTCTTAGGAACGCCGGCACACGCAGCGGTCACTCACTTGATGGCGGCGACTCTCCGAGGCACGCCCGGATCCTCTCGCACCTGCCGGGTGGACGCCGTCACGTGACTTGAAGCGAGTTAGCTCGGTACGCTTTTCTTACCATGGAGCGGAAGCGGACGGACTCCACGGCGCCGTCGGCCCGGAAGAGCTTGAGCAGCGTCTGCGGCCAGACAACGTACACACAATGTCAATGCCTGTAGATTTGCGGGCATTTCGGGGTCACTTCCTGTTGATTGGGGGCCATTTGACATCACCGCATTGATTTTGAGGAGTTTGGAAGTCACTTTCTGTTAATTTGGGGGCATTGTGGGGTCACTTCCTGTTGGTTTGGGGGCAATTTGGCGTCACATGTTGATTTTGGGGGCACTAGGGTCACTGCCTCTTAATTCGGGGGCAGTTTAGGGTCACTTCATGTTGGTATGGAGGCTTTTCAGGGTCACCTGTTGATTCTGGGGAGTTTTGGAGTCACTTCCTTTAGATTTGGGGGCATTTTAAGGGCATTCTGGGGTTACTTCCTACGAATTTGGGGGCATTTTGGGGTCACTCGCTATAGATATGGGGGCATTTTAGGGTCACTTTCTGTTGGTTTGGGGCATTTTGACGTCACCTGTTGATTTGGGGGGACTTTAGGGTCACTTTCTGTTGGTTTGGTGGCAATTTGGGGTCACGTCTTGTTGATTTGAGGGCAGTTTAGGGTACTTGTTGGTTTGGGCGCTTTTTGGGGTTAAGTGTTGATTCTGGGGAGTTTTGGAGTCACTTCTTTTAGATTTTGGGGGATTTTAAGTATCACTTCCTATTGGCTTGAGGGCATTCTGGGGTCACTTCCTACAAATTTGGGGGTATTTTGGGGTCACTCGCTATTAATTTGGGGGCATTTTGACGTCACCTGTTGATTTGGGGGTACTTTGGGGTCACTTTCTGTTGGTTTCGGGCAATTTGGGGTCAATTCCTGTTGATTTGGGGGCAATTTGGCGTCACATGTTGATTTTGGGGGCACTAGGGTCACTGCCTCTTAATTTCGGGGCATTTTGGAGTCACTTCGTGTTGGTTTGGGGGCATTCTGGAGTCACTTCCTACGAATTTGGGGGCATTTTGGGGTCGCTCGCTATAGATTTGGGGGCTTTTAGGGTCACTTTCTGTTTGTGTGGGGCAATTTGGAGTCATTTCCTGTTGATTTGGGGGCATTTAGGGGTCCCATTGGGGTCCCTCGCTATTTTGACGTCAACTGTTGATTTGGGGAGTTTTGGAGTCACTTCCTTTAGATTTGGGGGCATTTTAAGGGTCACTTCCTATTGGCTTGGGGGCATTTTAAGGGTCACTTCCTATTGGCTTGGGGGAATTCTAGGGTCACTTCCTACAAATTTGGGGGCATTTTGGGGTCACTGGCTATTGATTTGGGGGCATTTTGACGTCACCTGTTGATTTGGGGGTACTTTAGGGTCACTTTCTGTTGGTTTGGGGGCAATTCCTGTTGACTTGGGGGCATTTTAGGGTCACTTCCTGTTGGCTTGGGGGTATTCCGCAGTCATTTCCTGCTAATTTAGGGGCATTGTGGGGTCACTATATTGATTTGGGGGCATTTTGACATAACCTGTGGATTTGGGGGCACTTTAGGGTCACGTCCTGTTGGTTTGGGGGCAAATTGGGGTCACCTGTTGATTCTGAGGAGTTTTGGAGTCACTTCCTGTTGATTTGGGGGCATTTTAGGGTCATCTCCTGTTGGCTTGGGGGTATTCTACGGTCACTTCCAGCTAATTTAGGGGCATTTTGGGGTCACCTGTTGATTCTGGGGAGTTTTGGAGTCACTTCCTCTTGGTTTGGGGGCATTTTGACGTCACCTGTTGATTTGGGGGCACTTTAGGCTCACTTTCTGTTGGTCTGGGGGCAATTTGGGGTCAATTCCTGTTGATTTGGGGGCATTTTAGGGTCACTTCCTGTTGGCTTGGGGGTATTCTGCAGTCACTTCCTGCTAATTTGGGGGCATTTTGGAGTCACTTGAGGAAGATTTGGGGGCACTCTGGGGTCACTGTTGGTTTGGGGCATTTTGGGGTCACATCCTGTTGATTTTGGGGTGTTTTGGGGTCACTGCCTATAGATTCACAGGCATTTCATGGTCAATTGGTCACTTCATGTTGATTTGGGTGCATTTTGGTATCATCTCTTGTTGGTTTGGGAGCATCTGGGGGTCTTTTTCAGTCAAGATTAGGTCACTTCCTGTTGATTTGGGGGTATTCTAGGTTTAGTTTTGGTTTGAGGGCATTTTGGATTCACTTCCTGTTGAAATTGGGGCATTTAAGGGTCTCTTTTGATTTGGGGGCATTTTGAAGTCACTTTCTGTTGATATCAGTTCACTTCAATGTGGTTTTGAAGGTCTGTATATCGGCCTCATATTGGCATATGATAAAATATAAAATAATTGGCAATTTTCAAACTTTGTTTTTATTCAAATTTTGTATCAGCACGAGTCAGGCCAGACCTTTTTGGTGCAGTCGCCGGGCAGATTTCCCACAAAGGCCGTCCTGCCGTCCTTCTCTCGCTCTTTCTTCTTGTCCTCGCGCTGCCGCTGGCGCTTGAGCGCCCAGTGCTCGGCCTCCGTCTCCACTTCTTGCGCGGCCCGCTTCCGCCGGACGGGCGCTCGCTCGGCCTCGTCGGCGTTCCGAAGGCTCGCCTCCCTGAAACGCGGGAATTGAAGCGTATACGGGATGGCGCCGTAGTCGCATTCGCAACCGACCTGCTCTCCAGCTTCAGCTCAGCTTCCGTTTTTACTTTAGGCTTTTTCTTGCTTTTGGTGTCTTCCACCTTGGCTGCGTCTGACCCCTCGACGAACTGCACAACCTGTGTCGAAAAAAAAAAAAGAAAATTGAATGTCTACTAAACGTTCTCATTTTTTTCGGGCTAATCCGAGGCTGTTCCGACCAGTGTGACTGACATACCAGCGGAGCTGGTTTAAAGAGGACTCCCGCTGCCGGTGCGGCACCAGCGCCGGCGAACAGCGCCGAAAGCGAGGCGGAAGCCGCACCACTGCTTTGGGTCAGACTTCCCGACACCTGACCCACACAGTAGTCCGACGACGACTCGCCGCTAAACACAACAAGCAAAGGTTGAATTAGTCATCATAATTAAATGAAACAAGAAGCAGAAGAAAACAAAATGTGATATCTGTACAGTTTCACGGCCTGGTGTTGGAATCTGTATAAGGAGTGTTTCTTTAGATTTTGCACTCCATCAGAAATTGCTAAATTTATGGTTCCCCACATGCGCGTAATGTTTTTGTTGTTTGTACATGTCTTCGCCCATGCATACTGATTATCAGAGACTTGAGTAGACAAAGGGGATCATCTTGAAGTGTTCTAGGGTTTCCCCTATACAAAAAATATTTGTAAAAATTGTGGCACACCGCCAAACCAAAATAAAAGCTGCCACACCTTGCAAATTTTTTTTTTAATTATTATTTAAAGATACATTCTAACATAGACTTCATAATGTACTGACGGGACACGGGGCGCGGAGCTGATTCATAGGGGGCTTATCTCCGTCAAAGCTTACCAAGAGGAAACACAGACGAAGAGCTTTTTTTGTTGAAAATTCTTGTGAATAAATGCTTAAATTCCCGTATCGTTTATAGATGTGGACGTAAAACAGTCTCGATTTTTCGTTAAAAGCAAAAAAACGTGCAGGCAGCATTTATTTTAGCTAAATATCGCGAACCATGATGCTAGTAAGCAAATTAGCGGCTGCCATATGTAAACAGAGGGCTTTTTCCCTTTAAATTCTTGTGAATAAATGCTTAAATCTCTGAATTCTTTATAGATGTGGACGTAAAACTGTCTCAATTCTATGTTAAAAGCCTCCAAAAATATATATATATTGAAAAAAAGGTGCAGTTAGCATTTTTTTTACGTAAATATGTTGAAGTACAATGATAGTCGGTGAGCAAATTAGCGGCCACCATATGTAAATAAAGCTTTTTCCGTTAAATTCTTGTGAATGAATGCTTAAATTCCTGAATTCTTTATAGACGTGGACATAAAACTGTCTCAATTCCTTGTTAAAAGCCCCCCCCCCCCAAAAAAAACATGCTGTTACCATTTATATTTTACGTAAATATTGCGAAACATGATGCTAGTCGGTCAGCAAATTAGCAGCCACCATATGTAAACAAAGAGCTTTTCAGTTATAATTCTTGTGAATAAATGCTTAAATCCCTGAAGTCTTTATAGATATGGACGTAAACCAGTTGTGATTCTTGGTTAAAAGCAAAAGACGTGCATTTAGCATTTATTTTACGTAAATATTGCGAACTACGATGCTAGTCGGTAAGCAAATTAGCGGCCACCAAATGTAAACAGAGCTTTTTCCGTTAAATTATTGTGAATAAATGCTTAAATCCCTGAATTATTTACAGATATGGACGTAAAACAGTCATGATTCTTGGGTAAAAGCAAAAGAACGTGCATTTAGCATTTATTTTACGTAAATATTGCAAACTATGATGCTAGTCGGTTAGCAAATTAGCGGCCACTATATGTAAAAAAGAGCTTTTCCGTTAAATTCTTGTGAATACATGCTTAAATCCCTGAATTCTTTATAGAATAGTAAAACATGTTTGCGGAGGGCGGCTGCCAAGGAGGCAATACCTCCAATATGATTTCGCATTTATACAAAATGGTTAGGAAACACAGTCATGAACGTTTCCCACCAGCTACGAGAGTTAACTCCAGCGTGTTTAGTGTGTCTAGTGGTGGTAAATCCTGGCGTTTTCTCTCTCTGGCAACTGTCTGTGTTGAGAGAGCGTATCTGTATAATGTAAACAGGATCCGAGTCATACACACTTGCGTTTTATGCAAAATAAGTCAATTATTTTTTTCTGATGGTAAAAATGTTGAGCTGTGGTTGGTGTTTTTCTTCAAACATTATACTTATGTTCCAATTTGCTAATGTTTTGAAAAATAAAAATCCTGTTCAATGAAAAAAAAAGTTTTTATTTTATTTTATTTTTTTAACACATTGCAATACCGTGAAAGTTATATTTTGGCGTGAGGTTATCATATCGTCAGAATGTCATACCGGCACATGCCTACGTGTAACTAGGGTGACAATTTGAAAAGTAGTGAAGTAAAAAGTACAGATACATGCTGTAAAATGTAGCAAAGTAAAAAGGACCAATTCATGTTTATACTCAACTCATTTTCTCCCAAAAACGTATAAATATGTTCTATTTTTAATTGTTTCAGTGTCCTAAAGATGTAAATACGTCTCTTACGTTTTTTTTTTCATAAGAGACATCTCTGGGTTCTGATTCAACTGAGCTCCAAAGCACAAAGCTGAGAATCCATTTTAAAGCAATAAAACTGGCCATTGGAGGGCAGTAGCGCATTTGGTAAGACCCGCAACCCGATTGAACGGCAACGAACGGCCGGGCCGCCGGCAGAAGGATGCCAGGCGGCGGACGACCGAGCAGAACAACCGAGAGGACGCACGGGATGCCAGGCGCGGGACGACCGAGCAGAACGACCGGGACCACCAGTTCAGCGGACGATGTCGTTGAGTCCGTACTGCTTGCCGAGCAGACCCCGCAGAGACTCAAAAAAAGAATCCATCTTTCTGAGACAGGCAGTGATGAGGGAAAAGTTTACCCGGTTGTCGCGGCAACAACAGCGTCATCTCAGTTATGTATAAATTGTTACTTTGCAATCAAAAGCTCTATTTGTCTTGTTGTTTATGTTATTTTGTAAAAGGAAAACATTATTCAGATGTTTGGGATGTAACTAAAGCAAAAAATAGCTGTGTTAAAGTCAAACTTATGTTTGAAATGTATGCTTTCACAAAAAGCTAAATTTCTTGGGGGGGGGGGTCATCAGAAATTGGAAAATTGCTCAAACTAAGCTTTTTTCTAACGCTGATTTCTAAAGGATGGAAAAAGATATGAACTTACTTTTTATCCTGCTGAAAGAAGAGAGTAATCTTTCTTTTGGTGGGTTCGGTGGAATGTTTATATAGTAATAGAACAGAATTTTCTGTGGGCCTTGCAAAATCTGTCAAAATCCAGTAAAACGGCTGGGAGCGAAGGGCCTTGCTCTGGTGAAAATGGCTGGGAGTGAATGAGTTAAGTATAAACAAAAATGTACTTTCCACCAATGATCGAATTCTAACAGAACACCAGCCAGCATTCCTTTTTTCTGTCCTTAAAAAAATGTACTTATCTTACAAATTTGTTACTTAACAACTCCAGATTTGTATATAGTCATTTCTTGTCCATTATGAGAATAAAATAACCTGAAAGGAGGTCGTCTTTGGCACCACTTTCTCTTCAATTCCAAATATTTGTCCATTCGAGATTAGCAAGTTATTCCAATTTAAAATAAACACACACAAAATTGGAGATGACAGAATCTAAATCACGGTTGTTGTTGCGCTTGGACGCCAAAAATATTGGACCTATTTCAGTTTTTGTTAGGTGCAAAGGCAATGGAAGGATAGTGTCAACAAACCTCGGAGAAACTTTCGTCTTCATGATGTCAATCAGCAGTCTTCCGTCTAGGAAAAATTTGATCAAAAGTTCGCTTTTCTCGAGATTCAGGCAAACATTTTCTTGCTATTTAATCAAGTTAAGGAGGGACGAAACGACGACTAGTTATTTAGCACGCGGGCGGATGCCTAGCTTAACTCGCTAGCCTCGTGGTCCTTTAGCTAAATAGGTCCGCAGCTAAGCAACAAAGTTCCGGATTCACCATTCAAGTTAAGCCTTTTGTTTGGATAGTACTAATTAGATTTTTTTTAATCCTAGAACATAATTTGGGAAAACTAGAAAGTACCACTTCATTTGAGGATGTTTTGGCCTTCCTTGAGGCACTTCCCCTAGAATTTTCGGCTCACATGTGAGGAGCACCCGCCGCAATGTGCGTCATGTAAAAGAGTCCCCGCCGCTTCAAATGTTGCCGGAAGAAGAGAAATGTAGCATCTTTGCTGTCTAAAGATTCTTCAAAGACTATAAAAGTATACCCCTTCATTTCCTTTTCAATTTTAAAAGAATGGCTTCAGTTATTAGCCTTCATCAAGTACGTGTGATTGAATGAACAATTAAAGCCAATGTCGTTCCTTGACAGAGCCGACTTGGATGGCAGCGGAGCTCCCGGAGGACGCCCTGGGCAGGCGGGTGTTGTGCGGCCAACACCGAGCAACGGTCCGCTTCGTGGGCGCCGTGCCGCCTACCGAAGGTAAGCTCAACAAATGGAGAAAAAAACACCGGTAGGGTTGCCAAATAGCAGAGAAAGTCTCCATCCAAGGGGCTCTGGAAGTCACTCACAGCTGAGGGTGCTGAGGATCTTATTTTGTTTTTCCCATTGTTAGAATTTCTGAAGTTAAGCGGTGCCAAGACCTCAGTGGGGTCAAGGGAAAACAGTATTAGTTATTAAAAATTAGCTTTTAGTTGTGTTCGTGCCTCCATGACCGAGAGGATGCTGTCTTACCTTATTTTTGTCATGTAAAAGTGCCTTCCAGATTGATGACCATCCTGCCGGTGTTCTCAGATTTATCAGATGTTGCTTCCGAAGCTTGCGTGGCGGTGAATAAGCGACGCGGTAAACGAATGAAGAAATGTACAGTATTAAACTTAATTTGATTGCTGGCTATCATTTTCTGCCCAACAGATTATAATGATGCGTAACTTTGCACATTGAGCTATAAGAGCATTATCGTGTACCTTATTTGCATTTAAAGCACGTAAGATCAGGGCGGCAGACAGTTGAAAAAAACCAAGGCAAAGATGCAACTCGCAACAAAGGGGTCAAGAATACAAACTGTCAAATGGCAGCAAGTCAGTATCCCGGCAAGCCGCCGAGGATCGGTTTAAAGACACTGCTGATGAGCTTGAACTGGATGCAGGTACGACATTATCCCACATCTCTGTAACAAGACAATCTGACCAAAAGCAGAATGTGACAAAATCATGCCGGTCGTCGTACTAGCTTCGCTTGCTAGCTAGCACAGCTTTTCTCCCAGTCCAGCCCAACCGCGTCATCACCCCCAGCGTGCGTTGTGCCCCCAAAACATGGCGTCCTTAAACAATGGCAATAATATACTAAGGTATGAAAATGTATTTGAACCTTTTGGAATTTCTCACAGTTGTCCATAATGTCACCATGAAATGTGAGCTGATCTTTGTCAAAATCACACAGATGAAAAAACAGTGTCTGCTTTAACTAAAACCACCCAAGCATTTATAAGTTTTTGTATTTTGATGAGGATAGCATGCAAACAATGACAGAAGGGGAAACATTAAGTAAGTAAACACTCTGCCTACGGAGACTTAAACAGCAATTGAAACCAATTTTTACCAAACAATTTAAGTCAGGTGTGTGCCCAATCACTGCTGAGTGGTTTAAAACGGCCCTGACCACTACAAAACACACACCTGGTAAGAAATGTCTTGATGAAAAGCATTGTCTGATGTGCATCATGGCTCGGTCAAAAGAGCTGTCTGAAGACCTGCCATCAAGGATTGTGTAGGAAAGGATACAAAACCATCTCTAAAAGTCTGGATGTTCATCAATTGACAATCAGAGAGGTTGTCTACAAATGGAGAGAGTTTGGCACTGTTGCTTCTCTCCCCAGGAGTGGCCGTCCACCAAAGATGACGCCAAGAGTTCAGCGCAGAATACTCAGAGAAGTAAAAAAGAACCCTAGCAAATCTGCTAAAGACTTCCAGAAATCACTGGCACAGTCCAATATCTCTGTGCACACATCAACTATATACCCAAGAATTGTGTTCATGGGAGGACTCCACGGAGGAAGCCACTGCTGTCCAAAAAAAACATTGTTACTCGTTAGATGTTCGCATAGAGGCACTTGGACACTCCACAGAGGTTTTGGCAAAATATTTTGTGGACTGATCAAACCAAAGTTAGTTAATTGTTTGGGAGTGACACACAACGTCACTTGTCGAGGAAAAATGGAACAGCTCACCAACATCAACACCTCATCCCCACTGTGAAGCATGGTGGAGGGATGACCATAACTTGGGGCTGTTTCGCTGCCTCAGGGCCTGGACAACTTACAGTTATTAATGGAAGAATGAATTCAAAAGTTTTGCAGGAAAACCTGAGGCCATCTGTCAGACGCTAAAAAGAGGAGGGATGCTGCAACAAAACAATGATCCAAAACACAGAACTTAATAGAATGGTTTCAGAAGAAGAAAATACACGTTCTGGAGTGGCCAAGTCAAAGTCCAGACTTGAACCCTATTGAGATGCTGTGGCATGACTTAAAGACAGCGATTCAAGCCAGACATCCCAGGAATCTCACTGAACTACAGCAGTTTTGTAGAGAAGAATGGGCCAAGATTAGTCCAGATCGATGTGTAAGCAGCAGCTACAGGAAGCATCTGGTTGAAGTTATTGCTGCCAAAGGGGGGGGGGGGGGGGGGTAAAAAATATTAAATGTGATGGTTCATTTACTTATTTTCCCCCTGTTCTCGAAATTTCCAGGTTCGCGGTGAGTCAGCAACCAGCACACTTTTGCTCAATAGACGATGTTTATTGATTAAAAAATGCAGAATAAATGAGATTTATTGATTATAATCCCTCAAGAGCAAGCAAACAAGTATCAAAAACAAGCATAACAAATGGCAACGATGACGCTAGATTTGAGTTTGTCAATCCCAGAATCCCCGCGCTACCGTTACAGCACAACCAGGTGTTCCTTGGCAATGAAAATCGCTTACAGTGACAAATGAGCGGGACCCAACACTCCGGTAAGGCGGCGAAGGAACAAAACCAGGCGATCCGTACGTGACCCGCTGGCGGACTTCACTGGTCGCCCGGAAATGCCCGATTTTTGTAGGAACGCGCCACAAGGGGGCGGAGACAGCCAACCTCCGCTCCCAGGCGGCGCAGCCCTGTCCAATGAAAAGCTACTTTTGGTGCAGCCCCTCGAAAAAGGGGCTTTTCTTCATGTGGTTCCCAGGGTGTGCCGTCCGGTAGCAGATGTTGTGTTCCCACGGTAAATATTATGAGTGCAAAACAAGTTATCTCGTGAGATTCCCTCCTAACTATGGAACCCAGGCGTGTACTATGGTGCAAAACAAGTTATCTTGTGAGATTCCCTCCTAACTATGGGACTCAAGCGCGTACTATGGTGCAAAACAAGTTATCTCGTGAGATTCCCTCCTAACTATGAAACTCAAGGTAAAAAAACAATAGAAGTTGTTACAATCTAGGTCACAGAAGCAATCATACATCACTAAAGCATAATGTAATATTTTCCCCCATCTCCCCCCTTCTGTCATTGTTTGCATACAATCCTCATTAAAATATGAAAACCTGTAAATGTTTGGGTGGTTTTAATTAAAGCACTTTTTTCATCAGTGTGATTTTGACAAAGATCACATTTGATGGTAATTTTATGCAGAAATGTGAGGAATTCCAAAAGGTTCAGATACTTTTTCATACCACTGTCGATATATCGGTTTTGATTTTGGAAAAAAAAAAAGATTTATTATCTAACTCCTTCGGTGAATCCACTTTTGAAACAAGGCTAAGAACCACTGAGCTAGACATTAGGTGAAAAGAACAGACGCCTATTTGGAGAAGTACCCTTCCGAATTGTAAAACACTGCTAATTTAATGACCCTGTAAGGAGGTAGAAAGTTCACTTTCTCATGAAGTCAGCGAACGGACCTAATGGTACTATAACCCTGCGCACCACAGGTGTTTTCCGAAATTTCCGGGTTCGCGGTGAGTCAGCAACCAGCACACTTTTGCTCAATAGATGATGTTTATTGATTAGAAAATGCAGAATAAATGAGATTTATTGATTACAATCCCACAAGAGCAAGCAACAAGTATTAAACAAGTTGTAACGATGACGTTAGATCTAGTTTGTCAATCCCAGAATCCCTGCGTCAAGGTTACAGCACAAGAAAATGTTCCTTAACAATGAAAATCTCTTACCGTTGACAAATGAGCGGGGAGCCAAACGCTCCGGCAAAGGAACAAAACCAGGCAACCCGTATGTAATCCTTTTGGAGACTTCCGGGGAGTTGGGGGAATCTCCCGACTCTTATAGGCACGTCTGACGCGGGGACACGGGTGGCCACTCCCTGCGAAAATGCACCACCCGAACTCGTGAGACCCCCCCCCACGCCGCAAGGGTATGAGATTCCCCCCCAGTTGAGGCTCCCAGCGGTTAAAGTAGAATGTTTAAGTTATCTCGTAAGATTCCCTCCGAGCTGTGGGACTCAAGCACGTACTATGGTGCAAAACAAGTTATCTCGTGAGATTCCCTTTTAACTATGGGACCCAAGGTGAAAAACAATAGAAGTTGTTACAATCTAGGTCACAGAAGAAATCATACATCACAAAGGCATAATGTGCTAATGTTAAGGCATCAAATAATATTTTCCCCCATCAACAGGCGTATGGTTGGGCGTGGAGTGGGACGACCCGACCAGAGGGAAACACGACGGCTCTCGTGAAGGCGTGCGCTACTTCACCTGCAGGTATTTTCATCGCGTGTATGTACGCCACCGCGTCTAGTCTCCTTCATTGTCCGCGTCCCATCAGCCACCCGACGGGAGGCTCCTTCGTGCGTCCGTCCAAGGCCAGCTTCGGCGCAGATTTCCTTTCGGTGTTGCGGCAAAGATACGACGACGAGGAGTCGGACGAGGAGATCAAAGTTTCCGGCAAGACGCTGAAGTGGACCGAGGTCAAGGAGCGCAGGTGCGACGTGCGCCGAGGCTTCCCGTTTTTGCAGACGTCCACATGTTTTTCCGCGTGTCGTTTCTAGTCTGGAGAGCTTTTCTGTCATCTTGCTGGAAAACTGCCCGGTGAACGGGCCGGGAGTGGATGGACAGATCCGCCAGACCACGCCCAGTATCTTTTGGACTTTGTTGACATGACGTGAAGACAGGCAAGGGTGTTCAAACTTTTTTCCGCCAAGAAAGATGGATGGGGCAACTTTTGAAATCCTTCCACTTTCATTTGTTAAACAGAGGATTGGAAACTGATTTATTTGAACTTACAAGTGCGGCAGCTATCAATTATTTTAGTAGTCGACTCATCTATTAATTAGCTTGAATAGTAATAACAACTATAAATAAATGAGGATCTAAGTACAAGAAGAGAAGAATTGGCTAACTTGCGTAGCAAAAGTCTGCTAGCTTAAATGTTATATAATGATACTGTTTACAAAAATTGGCTATTTTGCATAGCAAAAGTCTGCTATACTATATAATGCTTATGTTTACAACAATTGACTAACTTGCATAGCAAAAGTCCACTAGCCTAAATGCTATATAATGCTAATGTTTACAACAATTGGCTAACTTGCATAGCAAACATTTGCTATCTTATAAGCTATATAAGGCTAATGTTTACAACAATTGGCTATTTTGCATAGCAAAAGTCTGCTTGCTTAAATGCTATATAATGCTAATGTTTACAACTATTGACTAACTTGCATAACAACAGTTCGCTAGCTTGAATACTATACCATGCTAATGTTTACAAAATTGACTAACTTACACAGCAAAAGTCAGCTAGCGTAAATGCTATATAATGCTAATGTTTACAAAATTGGGCTATTTTGCATAGCAAAAGTCTGCTAACTTAAATGCTATATAATGCTAATGTTTATATAATGCTAATGTTTACAAAATTATTTTGCAACGCAAAAGTCCGCTAGCTTAAATGCTATATAATGCTAATGTTTATATAATGCTAATGTTTACAAAATTATTTTGCAACGCAAAAGTCTGCTAGCTTAAATGCTATACAATTCTAATGTTTACAAAAATCGGCTATTTTGCATAGCAAAAGTCTGCTAGCTTAAATGTTATATAATGCTAATGTTTACAACAATTGACAAACTTGCATAGCAAAAGCCCGCTAGTTTAAATGCTCTATAATGCTAATGTTTACAAAAATTGGCTATTTTGCATAGCAAAAGTCTGCTAGCTTAAAGGTTATATCATGTTAACGTTTACAACAATTGACAAACTTGGCATAACAAAAGTTCGCAAGCTTAAATGCTATATCATGCTAATGTTTACAAAAATTGACTGACTTGCACAGTAAATTTTTGCTATCTTATATTCTAAATAATGCTAATGTTTACAACAACTGACAATTTTGGATAGCAAAAGTCTGCTAGCTTGTATGCTATATAGTGCTAATGTTTACAATGCTAATGTTTACAAAATCACAATATAAATGTCCGCTAGCTTAAATGCTTTATAATGCTAATGTTTACAAAATTGGCTATTTTGCAGAGCAAAAGTTTGCTAACTTAAATGCTATATAATGCTAATATTTACAACAATTGACTAACTTGCATAGCAAAACTCTGCTAGCTTAAACGCTTTATAATGCTAATGTTTACAACAATTGGCTAACTTGCATAGCAAACGTTTGCTATCTTATATGCTAAATAATACTAATGTTTACAACAATTGGCTATTTTGCATAGCAAAAGTCTGCTAGCTTGAATGCTATATAATGCTAATGTTTACAATGCTAATGTTTACAAAATTATTTTGCAAAGCAAATGTCCGCTAGCTTAAATGCTATACAATGCTAATGGTTACAAAAATTTGCTATTTTGCAGAGCAAAAGTCTGCTAGCTTAAATGTTATATAATGCTAATGTTTACAACAATTGACAAACTTGCATAGCAAAAGTCTGCTAGCTTAAATGCTATATGATGCTAAAGTTTACAACATTTGGCTGCTAGCTTAAATGTTTATGCTAAATAATGCTAATGTTGACAACAATTGACAATTTTGGATAGCAAAAGTCTGCTAGCTTGTATGCTATATAGTGCTAATGTTTACAATGCTAATGTTTACAAAATTATTTTGCAAAGCAAAAGTCCTCTAGTTTAAATGCTATACAATGCTAATGTTTACAACAATTGGCTATTTTGCATAACAAACGTTTGCTATCTTAAATGCTATATAATGCTAATGTTTATAGCAGTTGGCTATTTTGCATAGCAAAAGTCTGCTAGCTTAAATGCTGTGTAATGCCTGATTGACAGCAATAAATTTGATGTGCTTCAAATGGATTAGATGTGTAATAGTGATAAAGTCATTACTGGGAAGAGGGAGGGTGCATCTTAGGCAGAAGAAGATCGTTGAGCAGATTTGTAGTTCTTAACACTTTGTCCAGATGTGCGCTGGTTGAACCTGAGCGGCTCCCTGCTGTGCGGCTGGGACGACGTGGCCGCCGTGGCTCGGCAGCTGGAGCATTTGGAAGGTCTTCATCTCAGGTCGGAGTCCGGAGTTTCCCCTCGCTCGGCCCTCTTTGTGAACTGTGACCTCTTCCGGCAGTTTCAACCGACTGCGTTTACCCTCGGAGATCGCGGCGCACCGAGGGGCTTTCAATAACCTCCGGGTCTTGACCCTCATGAGCTGCCGGCTGACGTGGACGCAGGTAGGAACCGAGGCGAGGCGTCCGTGGAAAGGCTCTTAACGTTATGTACGGCCAGGTCCTGGAGTGCGCCCCCATGTGGCCGCACCTGGAGGAGCTCATCGTGGAGGACAACGACATTACGCGCTTGCACAGGTGGAGCCAAAAGAGAAATGACCGACAACGGGCGTGCTTCGGCTAACTTTTGATCTCTGTTTCAGGCCCGAGGGCGTCTTCGGAGAGCTCAGGTGTCTCGACCTGTCCAAAAACCCTCTGCAGCAGGACAGCTTGCTCAACCTGGCCCATCTGCCTAGGTCAGTTCGTTAACACACCCCTTTTCTGTTCTGTTCACAACCCAAATTGTTTGAGAGTTTCAGATGACGCTCGCCACGCTAAATGCTAATGTGAACGCAAATGCTATGCTAACACTATGAGTTAGATGTGGGAACCTCTGGCTTGCTCATGATACGATATGATTTGCGAAGACCCATGTCTTGTGCTGTGAATGTTCTTGTTTTCACAGACTACAGCATTTAATCATGACTGACACAGACTTCTGTGACATCCGCTTCCCTGACGCCGCGCCAGGTAAGTCCGCGTGTCGCTCGGGGACACCTTCCCGACGTCCTTTCCACACGCTCTTGCCTCCGTTTTGGTCAGGAGCGGAGACATCGTCGTTCGCGTCGCTGGAGAATCTCAACTTGAGCTGCAACCGCATCTCCGAGGTTAGAAGTCACCTTCCTGGCCGATCGGTAATGCGGCTAACGCGGCGCTCTTCTCCCGTTCAGTGGCGCGTGATCGACGAGCTGGGCAAGCTGCCGTCGCTTCGCCAGCTTTGGTGTCGCGGGAACTTCTTAGTCAGCGATGACCGCAACCCTAAGACGGCCAATCAGATGCTCATCGCCAAACTACCACACCTTTGCATCCTCAATGGAACCGAGGTACGCCCAAGTTCAGGTTTAGTGTTGCGCTGATGCCAGTTTTTGGCTCCAGATCCCATCACATTTATTGAAAGCATACGCCTTTTAATGTTCTCATGACATGACCATTATCTACTGTATGTTGTAACAATAACCAATGAAGTTATCCACATGAAAAACTGACAATAAGTGAGGCAATATAGAGGAAAAAGAATTTGAATTTGACGTGTGGTTACAGGTGACCCTGCAGGAGCGGAAGGGTGCGGAATGCGACTACCTCAAGATGTTCGGAGAGGAATGGATGCAGTCCGTGGCGCGGAGTCCATCCCGCCGGGAGTTTTCCAATCGCCATCCTCGTTACAGCGCCCTGGTGGACAGTAAGAAATGATTGGATTGGAACGGTCGTCCATTAGGGGCGGGGACATCTGGGTAGCTCACGATAAGATTTGCGGTACACATACCTGTCAAGTTGTACGGTTTTGGCGTAAAGTGAGCACTGATTTTTAAATGTGTACGCCGTATGTTCAAAATCTGTACGTTTTTCGTGCATTACGTTTTTTTTTCCTCCGGATTTTGTCACCATTTCGGCAACGAGACAATGTGCGTTACGATGCGTTACTAATAGGGCTGCAGCTATCGAATATTTTAGTAATCGAGTAATCGACTGAAAATTCTATCGATTAAACAAGTAATCGGATAAAACATTTTTTTTAGGTAAAGAGCAATTATAAATATACATGAGGAAAAAAAGACATTTAATCCAATATTGAACCATTTTCAGTCAATCAATGTCTTTATTTTCGATGTACATTGTTGAAAACAGCCAACAATTGCATCACAGATGTGACTAGAAAAAAAATTCACTGCTTTCACTCAAAAAACTTCTAGATCTTATAAAAAAAAAAAAAAAAACATATTTCTTACCTAAAAATGTAATTGCGCTTGATAACACACATCACTTGAAAGCTACGTGTTTTTCCCCCGTGTTTCAATTGAATTTTCATTTGTGTCAAGCTATTTTTAAGTTCTAGTAAAGTTTTAAGTTAGTCTAAACTGTAAGTACTGATAGGATTTTGAGTTTTTGCAGTGTTGAAAATAAATGTATGATACTTGCTGTATTGGAGCACATTAGGGACCAGTGCTACTTGGTGTTTTATTCAGCAATGACTACTGAGCTAAAACTGACAGTTAGCTTTATTATGTTTTAATTTTACACCCTCATCACTCTAAAGGGCTGTGTTTTTACAGATTAAATAAAGCCTGTATGTAAGACTCATTAGCCACGCATCGAAAGTGGTCATAATCAATAGAAACCTAGCCCTCCTAAGGGCTAACGTTATGTGAGCGAGTGACAGTAACGTTATATTTATTAGCGCCGAGAAGTCTACTGCTTAAAGATGGCGGCTGTTTACTAACGCTGCCCAGATGCGGCCGAGTCTGTCATTTCGCATTTAGTCCTAAATGCATGCGATATCTATGAGACGCATCGGACACTACCTGTTACCACACTAGCATCATGTGGGCGTAGTTTTTAGCAACGTCGGTGTAGTTTGTAGCGGCTGTCAGCTGCAGTAAGGTTTTTTTTTTTTTCATTGCTTCCTCTACGCACGTGACGTCAGCGCGTTGTCCCGCATTAAAAGTAGTCCGGGCAAAACGTGATGCTTACAAAAATCAAAATTAAACGATTCCTCGAGGCGAATAAAATTATTCGGATCAGTTTTTAAACTCGAGTTACTGGAGTTGCTCGAGTATTTGTTTCAGCTCTAATTTTGTGTTACTGAAAAGGAAGTAACCCAAATACAGTGGGGCAAATAAGTAGAGGTGTGCAAAATTTCTGATTCTTAGATTATATCACGATTCGGCCGTGGAAGATTCGAGAACGATTCACAAACATCCAAATTCCGATTATTGAAATACGCGAAGTAAAACGGAAGTACACAACACTCAGCGCGCCGCGCGGTCTTCGGGACAGAACGGAGCGAGAGTAGCTATACATCATGCTTCCCATTACCCGGCCCCTCGGGTAATGCCAATGCTCAACTCAACTCATTGTACTCTAGCTCAACTCATGCAACGAGATAAAAAAACACAACAACATACCTGACTGCTGCCGAAAAGCTGCTTCAAAGTACATCCATATAATGTTACGGTGGATATAATTTATATAGGACTAGATGCATTATAGATTTGGTAGTGTTAGCAGCACATCTACAAAAAGCTAGATGCGGGCGTTATCAACGGCCGCCATCTTAAAGCAGTACACTTCCCTGCAAGGCTGTTGTAGCGAACCTTCCAAGCAAACCTAATTAACTTTTTATCTAAAATACTCCTAAATCGGTAAAATATTGAATTGAATCCATCTTTAAAATAGTTTTAAAACTTTCACATGTCGAAAGTAGACAAAAGGGAAATCATGGAATAACGGGAGCAATTTTAACAAATTTAACGGTTGATTCACAACATTAAATTAATTGAATGTAGTTTAAAGCTGCTGATACAGAATGGGGACTGGAGTTTTTTATTTAATGTTATTTTTGTTTATTTGTTTACTGCTATATGTTAACTTGATACTGAAATAGTAGTGTGGCATAGCCTGAGAGTATTTTTGAACAAATTTGGAACTAATGTACAAAACATTTAAAAAAAAAAAAAAAAAAAAAAAAAAGGAGGGGGGTGCATCAATAATCGTTTTATAATCGAATCGGAGCCTCTGAATCGTAATCGAATCGTTAGGTGCCCAAAGATTCCCAGCTCTACAAATAAGTATTTAGTCAACCACTAATTGTGCAAGTTCTCCCACTTGAAAATATTAAAGAGGCCTGTAAGTGTCAACATGGGTAAACCTCAACCATGAGAGACAGAATGTGGAAAAAAAAACAGAAAATCACATTGTTTGATTTTTAAAGAATTTATTTGCAAATTAGAGCGGAAAATAAGTATTTGGTCAACAGTATTTTGTCTCTGGTGTCCTTCGACAGCTCTTTGTTCTTGGCCATAGTGGAGTTTGGAGTGTGACTGACCGAGGTTGTGGACAGGTGTCTTTTATACCGATAATGAGTTAAAACAGGTGCCATTAATACAGTGAACGAGTGGAGCCTCGTTAGAAGAAGTTAGACCTCTTTGACAGCCAGGAATCTTGCTTGTTTGTAGGTGACCTAATACTTATTTTCCACTTTAATTTGGCAATAAATTCTTTAAAAATCAGACCATGTGATTTTATATGCCCCACTGTATTGGCGCACCCCTACCGTCAATAGGGCTTTTCCATATCAATTTTCCTAACTAGCGCAAGACAATCTGGCAATGATTGAGTAAAGCTAATGCTAACTTTGAAATAGATGTCCACTGCAGTCAATACGGTCCCTAAATGGGTTCACCTGTTTGTAGATGCTTTTATCAACTTCTATGAGTTGTGTAAATGTGTCCGCTTAAACTTTATGAAGGCTTTTCGGACACTCAAGTCATCGTTCTAATCTATAGGAATGTTACTTCCTATTTTTGTACGTTTCAGAGTACGGCGCTCCGGAAGAAGGCGAGCTGAAAAAGCGTCAGCCCTTCGCTCTTAAAAATCAGCTGCTAAGTAAGCCCCCCCCTTCCCATGCATAATATCACCTCATGTTGTAAATGTGTGAAAAATGTTCCCCTCACAGAGATCACCTTTGTGTTTGCGGACGAGGAGTCCCGAACGCCGCTGGTGAAGAAACTTCCGGGTGAGTGAGCGAGCGAGCTTCGTCCTCATCGTTTTTTTTTTTCCCGCATGAACTTGTTCATTTGCAGTCACTATGGAGGTCCGTAAGGTCAAAGGCCTTCTGGCCAGGATCATGAAAGTCCCCGTCAGCGACCTCAAGCTGAGTTACACTAGCGCTAAAGTGAGTTTTCACACTGACCTAAACAAGTGCCCGCAATTACCTTTGTCTCCGGCGTGTGCGCAGGTCGTCGGTCCGGAGTACGACATGGACGGCGACCTGAAGACCTTGTTTTTTTACAACGTGGAGGACGGAGACACCATCCTGGTACGGCGCTCGTAAATGCGTACGGAAGCCATGTTGCCGTCTGGATCATGTTATGTCACAACAACAATAAACTCCCAATGCCATGGCAAGAAAGGTTTATTATTTGAACAAAAATGAGCATCATCATCCTGATTTTAATAAGAGGATACAAAAAAAAGTTGTGTTGTCCGATGATATCCCAGATATTTGCAACCTTATCCTCTGCACACTTTTTTTATTCAAAAAAATCCCAAGGCACGCTACTTGCAAAAAAAATAATTTCCTTAGCCCATATTAACAATAATTTGACCTTTGACCTCAAAATGGAATATAATAACACACAAACGTCTGTGACCTTTAACCTCAAAATGAACTCATTTTATATTACATGTCCTGAGCATTCATTCTTGCATTTCCTTGAACAATACAAAACTGTGACATTTGACCTCAAAATGAAATCACGTTTTATATTACATATCCTGATCATTCTTGCATTACCTTGAACACATTCTTACACACAAAACGACGCAAAGCTCTGTGACCTCAAAATGTAATCAACTAATTATACATTACATATTCTGATCATTCATTCTTGCATTACCTTGAACACAAATATCCACACACAAAAATGCAAACCTCTGTGACCTTTGACCTCAAAATCAGTATCCTGATCATTCAATCCAGCATTACCTTGAACAAAAACTATCACACATAAAAATACCATGGAAACCTCTGTGAAGTTTGACCTCTAAATGTAATGAACTCTTATTTTATATCACATATCCTGATCATTCATTCGTGCATTTCTTTGAACAATACAAACCTGTGACCTTTGACTTCAAAATGCAATCAAATCTTGTTTTATATTACATATCCTGATCATTCTTGCATTAATGTGAACACAAACATCCACACACACACAAAAATGCAAACCTCTGTGACCTTTGACTTCAATGTCAATATCCTGATAATTCAATCTACCTTGCACAAAAGCATCTAGATACAAAAAATACTATGGAAACCTCTGTGACCTCAAAAAGTAATAATTTTATTTTTTGATATTACATATCCTGATCATTCTTGGATTACCTTGGACACACACATTCACCCCCCCCCCCCCCCCACACACACACAAACGAAGAAATGCAAACCTCTGTGACCTTTGACCTCAAAATGTAATCAACTAATTTTATATTACATATCCTTATCATTTATTCTTGCATTACATTGACACAAACACACACACACACACACAAATGCAAACCTCTGTGACCTTTGACCTCAAAATGTAATCAACTAATTTTATATTACATATCCTCATAATCAACATCCACACACACAAATGCAAACCTCAGTGACCTTTGACCTCTAAATGTAATGAACTCTATTTCATATCCTGATCATTCATTCTTGCATTTCTTTTAATACAAACCTGTGACCTCTGACCTCAAAATGCAATCACATCTTGTTTTATATTACATATCCTGATCATTTCATGAAATTGTAAACAAACATCCACACGCACTCAAAAAAAAAAAAATGCAAACCTCTGTGACCTTTGACCTCAAAATCAATATCCTGATCATTCAATCTAGCATTACCTTGCACAAAAACATCCACATACAAAAAATACTATGGAAACCTCTGTGACCTCAAAAAGTAATAATTTTATTTTTTGATATTACATATCCTGATCATTCTTGGATTACCTTGAACACGCACATTCACCCCCCCACACACACACAAAGAAATGCAAACCTCTGTGACCTTTGACCTCAAAATGTAATCACTTCTTGTATTATATTACATATCCTGATCATTCTTGCATTACCTTGAACACACACATTCACCCCCCCCCACACACACACAAAGAAATGCTAACCTCTGTGACCTTTGACCTCAAAATGTAATCAACTAATTTTATATTACATATCCTTATCATTCATTCTTACGTTACCTTGAACACAAACATCCACACACACAAATGCAAACCTCTGTCACCTTTGACCTCAAAATGTAATCACCCCTTGTTTAATATTACATATCCTGATCATTCTTGCATTACCTTGAACACACACAAAACAAAACATGCAAACCTCTATGACATTTGAATCCAAAGTCAAATGAATCACTTACTGTATGTTTCATATTCCTAACAAGCTCGAGGCGCTTCCTTTCAGAACAAAATCCACGGCTAGCCCGTCAAAAGTCAACTCAAACCTTTAATGTTTTCGAGCAGACAAAAATAGCGGCACGCAAACAACACAAAATTCAAATGAGGCAGCTTCCAATTCTTTGGTCCGCGGCACAAAAACAGCCACAAAAGTAAATCATCCTTAAAAGAATGAAAAGGACAGCGATCAAGTCTTCTATTTGTGCTAATGTACAAATCAAAAAGAAGCAGTCTGGTGACAACACACACGCGCACAAAACAAACAGGAAGTTGCTCAACACACACGCATTTTGGGTCATCAAGTTGAAGGCGGTGACGTCGTTTGCCCCCCAAAACGGGCAGGTCACTTCCTGTCACGTGCGCTCTTTGAGCAGTAGGCGGAAGTTGTGCAGCTGATGGATGCTGGTGGATAACCTGCAACAAACAAACACAAGGTACTGAGAGGTAGCTGCGGCCATCTTGGGACAGGACTGAGACATTCTAGAGCTTGCATTATCCATTTAGAAAGACTCTGGCTCCAGCCAAACTATGATCTCTTTGGCTGCCGCTGACGGCGCTAGACGTACGTCCCATCCACTTGAAGCGGGAGGGTTGGTGGCGAATGAAGTAGGGGTGGGAACCTCATGATGTGAAACAAGGCCCACGATAACGATGATCTCACGAGATGGCAATACATCAGTTAAAGATAAATGGGTCAGAAAATGATTCTACAATATAAAATTATTTTTGGTCACTTCCTGTTGATTTTGGTTTACTTCCTGTGCATTTTACGGCATTTTGGGTTCACTTCCTAGCAAAAGTCTGCTAACTTAAATGCTATATGATGCTAATGTTTAAAACAATTGATTAACTTGCATAGCAAAAGTCCGCTAGCTTAAATGTGATACAATGCTAATGTGTACAACAATTGGATAACTTGCGTAGCAAAAGTCAGTTAGCTTGAATGCTTTATAATGCTAATGTTTACAAAAATTGGCTATTTTGCATAGCAAAACTGCTAGCTTAAATGCTATACAATGCTAATTTTTACAACAATTGGCTATTTTGAATAGCAAAAGTAGGCTAGCTTAAATGCTATATAATGCTAATGTTTACAACAATTGGCTAACTTGCATAGCAAAAGTAGGCTAGCTTAAATGCTTTATAATGCTAATATTTACAAAAATTGGCAATTTTGCATAGCAAAACTGCTGGCTTAAATGCTATCCAATGCTAATGTTTACAACCATTGTCTAACTTGCATAGCAAAAGTAGGCTAGCTTAAATGCTATATAATGCTAATGTTTACAACAATTGTCTAACTTGCATAGCAAAAGTCCGCTAGCTTAAATGCGATACAATGCTAATGTGTAAAACAATTGGATAACTTGCGTAGCAAAAGTCAGTTAGCTTGAATGCTTTATCATGCTAATATTTACAAAAATTGGCTGTTTTGCATAGCAAAACTGCTAGCTTAAATGCTATACAATGCTAATGTTTACAACAATTGGCTAACTTGCATAGCAAAAATCAGTTAGCTTAAATGCTATACAATGCTAATGTTTACAACAATTGGCTAACTTGCATAGCAAAAGTAGGCTAGCTTAAATGCTATATAATGCTAATGTTTACAACAATTGTCTAACTTGCATAGCAAAAGTCCGCTAGCTTAAATGCGATACATTGCTAATGTGTAAAACAATTGGATAACTTGCGTAGCAAAAGTCAGTTAGCTTGAATGCTTTATAATGCTAATGTTTACAAAAGTTGGCTATTTTGCATAGCAAAACTCTGCTAGCTTAAATGCTACCCAATGCTAATGTTTACAACAATTGGCTAACTTGCAAAGCAAAAGTAGGCTAGCTTAAATGCTATGTAATGCTAATATTTACAACAATTGGCTAACTTGCATAGCAAAAGTCAGTTAGCTGGAATGCTTTATAAGGCTAATGTTTACAAAAATTGGCTATTTTGCATAGCAAAAGTATGCTAGCTTAAATGCTTGGTCAACTTCATATTAGGTCCTGTTGATTTGGGGTGATTTCGGGGTTACTTCGTGTTCATTTGGGGGTTCACTTCCTGTCGATTTTGGGGCATTGACAGACCACTTCCTGTTGATTTTAGGTTACTGAACAGGAAGTGACCCGGAAATGTCCCCAAATGAATAAAAAGTGACTCAAAATAAACAGGAAGTGACCTATCAACGCCCTAAAATCTGTTGAGTAACTTAAAATGGATTGGACATCTACAAGGCATAATCACCTCAAGAGATTTAATGGAGTTATTAAGAGACACATGATTGGACAGTCAATGGTAAACATGGCGTCAAATGACAAAGTAAGCTGCTCCTCAGATGTTAGGAGGATGAAAGAATCCTGTCTCAAGATGGCCGTCTAAGCTAGGAAGGGCAGACCTACCGAGCGAAGCCGTTGATCAAGGCCACCACTTCCTGGCGCGTCAGCTGGAAGCCTTTGGAGGGAGAATGTTCCGGAAGCTTCTTAATCTGCTTCTCCGAGAACAAGATCTTCAGCGCCGTGCCCAGCCCCTGCGTCTGAGGACATTAGCGTGTTAGCGTCGGTCCGACGGCTGACGAGACCGCTCGGCGCTCTACCTGTAGCTTCCCCCAGAGTCGACATTTGCTGCAGCCCACGCAATCCATGATCCTGGAAATGTTCTTGAAGTGAAGACGGAATTCTTCCTAAAATACAGTAATAAGGAGAAGTGTTTTTAACTAGCCAATTAGTATTAAGTATTGATAAGAAAATACAATTTGGAAAGGTTCTGCATGAGCTAGTGGTGGAATAACACTATTTAGGTTGACTAATTCCTTTGGACTGAGTACTGAACTTTTTTGTCGATTATGGGTCACTTTCTGCATATGTTGGACGTCTAACAAAGTCAAGGGTTGCCAATGAGGTTGAAAAAAATCCTCATTTGTGCATGAAAGTATGAGTGTGACAATGCATCAAAATCTTCAATTAGAATACGTTACCTCACCCATTGACGGCGCTAAACATCCAATTCATTTTGACTGGATTAGACGTCTATTGCCGTCAATGGCACTGAAACCACAGCATTCACAGCCACTCTTTACCTGCCTGGCTCTGCCAGACTATTCTCCCCGTATTTTTCAAACACTGAGAGACAAGTCTGGGACAAAGCCTCTCGAGCAGGTACAAAACCAATCGAGAAATCAGATTCGTTTATTTGCGTGACGTGTTCTTAACGAGCAACGTCACTCTTGCGCGTCGAAAGTCGTCTCCACAACAACACAGATGGTGAACGGGAGAGCCGAGAATATGTTCCAATCCACGGTAACGAGTCATTGACAACAGTCTGTCTCGCGCTAGCCATGTTGAATAAACTCCGCTCTCTTCGTATGTTTACTTCCGCGCGCAAGTCCTTCGTCATTTTACTAACGTCACGTCTGCCCGTCGCTGATTGGTCCACTCCGCCGTCTGCTTGCTGTGGCTTGCTCCGCCCTGGAAATTGTATCCGCGTGAATGGTGGCCAGACTCAATAGCTGGAACAGCGGTGAGTCTGGTGTACCAGGCAAACTCTTTACTGGTCACTTCCTGTTCATTTTAGGCCATTTACAGGTGAAGTCCTGTTGATTTTGAGTCACTTCCTATTAGAGCTGGGAATCTTTGGGCACCTAACGATTCGATTACGATTCAGAGGCTCCGATTTGATTATAAAACAATTATTAATGCACCCCCCTCCTTTATTTTTTATGTTTGTACCTTAGTTCCAAAATTGTTCAAAAATACTCTCAGGCTAAACCAAACTACTATTTCAGTATCAAGTTAACATATGCCAGTAAACAAATATACAAAAATAACAGTAAATGAAAAAACTCCAGTCCCCATTCTGTATCAGCAGCTTTAAACTACATTCAATTAATTTAATGTTGTGAATCAACTGTTACAGTTGTTAAAATTGCTCCAGTTATTCCATTATTTCCCTTCTGTCTACTTTTGTCAAAGTTTAAAAACTATTTCATCATTTAAAGATAGATTCAAGACAAGATTCTGCCAATTTAGGAGTATTTTAGATAAAAAGTTAATTAGGTTCACTACAACAGAGCCTTCTAGAGAAGTCTACTGCTTTATGATGGCGGCTGTTTACTAACGCCGGCAAGTCCGTCATTTCTCATCTCTGTTCAATAATACATGTTCTAACACCGCCGTCGTCTGTCATTTTGCATCTAGTTCTACATATATATGATATCTACTGTAGCCGTTTGTAGCAACTAGCAACCGGGCGTGGTTTGTAGCGGCTGTCGGCCGCAGTCAGGTATGATTGTTTTTTTTTAGCGACATAGCGGCATGAGTTGAACATGATATTTACTCTCGGTCCGTTCCTCATTGCGTCCCGAAGACCGCGCTGACTGTGTTTTACTTTTGTTTTACCTGGTTTAATTCAATAATCGGAATTTGGATGTTTGTGAATCGTTCTCGAATCTTCCACGGCCGAATCGCGAATAATCTAAGAATCGGAAATTTCGCACGCCTCTACTTCCTATGTATTTCTGGACATAGTTGAGTCAATTCCTTTTCAGTAACTCAGAATCAATAGGAAGTAAACCTGGAATGCCTCATAGTGAACCCAAAATGCCCTCAAATCAACAGGAAATGACCTTGAAATCCCACCATAACAACAGGAAGTGAATGCTTGGAATGCCTCGAAACCAACAGTGACTCAATATGTACAGGAAGTGACCCCAAACCACCCCCCATATCAACAGGGTGCTACTAAATATGAAAAGCAACCCGAAATGCCCTTAAATCAACCTGATGTCTTTAGGAATTGACCCCCCAAACCCTCCAATGGCAACAGGAAGCGACCCAATATGAACAGGAACCGAAAAAGGCCCCAAAATCAACAGGAAGTGACTCTGAAATGCCTCAAAATTAACAGGAAGTGGCCCAATATCTACAAGAAGTGACCTCGAAACCATACATATGGAACTACTACCAATAGGAAACGACCCAATCCCTTTAAAATCAACAGGAAATGACCTCGAAATCCCCCATATCAACAAGAAGTGACCCAATATGAACAGGAAGTGAACCGAAAAAGGCCCTAAAAATCAACATGAAGTGACCTGATATCTACATGACCCTGAAATGCCTCAAAATTAACAGGAACTGGCCCGATATTTATAGGACGAGACCCCAAAGCCCCCCACCCCCCATTTCAACAGGAAGTGACCCAATATGTACAGGAAGTGAACTCAAAGTTCCCTCAAATCAACAGGAAGTGACCTCAAAATCCCCCCCTTATCAACAGTAAGTGACCCAAAATCAACAGGAAGTGACCTGATATCTACAGGAAGTGACCCTGAATCGCCATAAAATTAACAGGAAGTGGCCCAATATCTACAGGAATTGGCCCTAAAATGCCTCAAAATTAACAGGAAATAAACCTGAAATGCTCTAAAATCAACAGGAAGTGACCCAATATCTACAGGAAGTGACTCTGGAATGCCCCAAAGTCAACAGGAAGCGACCCAATATGTACAGGAAGTGAAGCCAAAATGCCTCCAATCAACAGGAGTTGACCCCGAACATCCCCCCACATTAATAGAGAAGCTTCCCAATATCAATAGGAAGTGACCCTGGAATGCCTCGAAATCAACAGGAAATGACCCAATATGAACAGGAAGTGACCCTGGAATGCCCCAAAATCAACAAGAATCGACCCAATATGTACAGGAAGTGAGGCCGAAATGCCCCCAAAATCAACAGGAAATGACCCAGAACCACCCCATATCAATAGGAAGTGATCCAATATAAAAAGGAAGTGACCCTGGAATGCCTCAAAATCAACAGGAAGTGACCCAATATGTCCAGGAAGTGAACCCGAAATCCCATTAAATCAACAGGACGTGACCTCAAAATCAACAGGAAGTGACCCAATATTTACAGGAAGTAAACCTGAAATCCCCCCCAAATCAACAGGAAGTGACCTCGAAATCCCACCGTATAAAGAGGAAATAATCCTGAAATCTATAGGAAGTGACCCTGAAACGCTGCAAAATCAACAGGAAGTGACCAAATATGTACAAGAAATAAAGCCGAAATGCCTCAAAATCAACAGGAAGTGAACTGAAATAGGCCCCAAAATCAACAGGAAGTGGCCCGATATCTAAAGGAAGTGACCCTGAAACCCCCATATCAACAGGAAGTGACCCAATATGTACAGGAAGTGAACACGAAATTCCCTCAAATCAACAGGAAGTGATTTTGAAATCCCATATCCACTGGAAGTGACCCTGAAATGCCTCGAAACCAACAGGAAGTAACCCAAAATCAACAGGAAGTGACCCTGGAAAGCCTCAAAACCAACAGAAATTGACCCAATATGAACAGGAAGTGACCCTGGAACGCCTCAAAATCAACAGGAAGTGACCCAATATTTACAGGAAGTGAACCTGAAATCCCCCCAAATCAACAGGAAGTGACCTCGAAATCCCCCCGTATAAAGAGGAAATAATCCTGAAATCTATAGAAAGTGACCCTGGAACGCCGCAAAATCAACAGGAAGTGACCTAATATGTACATGAAATAAAGCCGAAATGCTTCAAAATCAACAGGAAGTGACCCGATATGAACAGGAAGTGAACTGAAATAGGCCCTAAAATCAACAGGAAGTGGCCCGATATCTAAAGGAAGTGACCCTGAAACCCCCATATCAACAGGAAGTGACCCAATATGTACAGGATGTAAACCAGAAATTCCCTCAAATCAACAGGAAGTGACCTCAAAATCACCCAATATCAACAGGAAGTCACCCAAAATCAACAGGAAGTCACCCTGAAATGCCTGGAATAGCTCAAAGCCAACAGGAAGTGACCCAATATGAACAGGAAGTGACCCTAGAGTGCCTCACAATCAACAGGAAGTAACCCAAAATCAACAGGAAGTGACCCTGGAATGCCTCAAAACCAACAGAAATTGACCCAATATGAACAGGAAGTGACCCTGGAATGCCTCAAAATCAACAGGAAGTGACCCAATGTCGACCGGAAGTGAACCTGAAATGCTCTAAAATCAACAGGAAGTGACCCAATAAGTACAGGACGTAAACCAGAAATTCCCTCAAATCAACAGGAAGTGACCTCGAAATCACCCAATATCAACAGGAAGTCACCCAAAATCAACAGGAAGTCACCCTGAAACACCCGGAATACCTCAAAGCCAACAGGAAGTGACCCAATATGAACAGGAAGTGACCCGAGAGTGCCTCAAAATCAACAGGAAGTGACTCAATATGTACAGGAGGTGAAGCCGAAATCCCCCCAAACCACCAGGAAGTGACCCATTATGAACAGGAAGTTTTTTTTTTTTTTTTGGATACCTTGAGGCTTTGTGCTTCCTTCTCGTGTCCGGCGAACATGGACTTCTCGTCAAAGTGCATGGGGAACATTCTGGAAAGGAGCAGAAGAATGGAAATCAGGCGGGAACGAGGGGCACCGAGGCGAGGCGAGGCGAAGGTCCGCCCACTTGATCTCGTGGAAGACTTGCAGCAACAGCTCTTTGGTGTCGGCGTCCTCGCGCCCGTTGCCCGTGTACAGGTCCACCACGGCACGCTCGAAGTAGGCCGCCACTTTGTAGAGGGCGCGCAGCTCCATCAGGTAGAGGAAGTACAAGTTCTTCAGGCGCCGCGCTCCCTCGCCCTTGGTCTCGGCCGTGTCGAAACGAGAGCGGAACTCCTCCACGTTGGGGCCCCAGGCCGGTCGGCCCCAGCCCTCTGCGGAGCCAACGCGTGTTAAGCGCCTCCCGAAGCCGCCCGTGCGGCGTCGCCCTTACCGTCCAGCAGGTACTCGGCGCACAGGTGGATGTTGATGCTGCTGTGGAGGCCCGAGATGAGACGATAGAAGACCCGCTTCTCCAAACACAAACCTTCCGAGGAGAGGACCAGAAAGACAACGTTGACTTCAGCGTCTAGTCCATACAACGGCCCCAGTTTGGAGAAATAATGTCAACAATTAGATCTCAATTGGGCCGGACTAGTTGATTTTTGGCCAAATAAGTTGACTCACTGGCTGCTCTAGACGTCCAATCCATTTTGACTGGGAGATTTTGAGTTACTTCCTGTTACTTTTGGGGCATTTAAGGGTTACTTCCTGTTCATTTTTGGAGCATTTCTGGGTCAATTCTTGTTTATTTTCAGTTACTTCCTGTTGATTTTGGGGCATTTAGGGGTCACTTTTAGTTTTGGGGCATTTCTGGGTCAATTACTTTATTTTGGATTACTGCCTATTGATTTTGGGGCATTTAAGGGTCACTTAGTTTTGGGGTATTCCTGGGTCAATTGTGTATTTTGGGTTACTTCCTGTTGATTTTGGTGCATTTATAGGTAACTTCCTGGCAATTTTTGTGCATTTAGGGGTCACTCAATGTTGGTTTTGGGTCAATTACTGTTTATTTTGGGTTACGTCCTTTTGATTTTGGGGCACTTTCTTGTAGTTTTGGGCATTTCTGGGTCAATTACTTTATTTTGGGTTACTTCCTATTGATTTTGGGGTATTTATAGGTCAATTACTGTTTATTTTGGGTTACTTCCTGTTCATTTTGGTGCATTTAGGGGTCAATTAATTTTGGTTTTGGGGCATTTATGCGTCACTACCTGTTAATTTTGGTGCATTTAAGGGTTACTTTTAGTTTTGGGGTATTCTTGGGGCAATTGTCGTGTATTTTGGTTACTTCCTGTTGATTTTGGGGCATTTATAGGTAACTTCCTGGTAATTTTGGTGCATTTAGGGGTCACCTTATTTTAGTTTTGGGGCATTCAGGGGTCAATTAGTGCTTATTTTGGGTTACGTCCTGTTGATTTTGGAGCATGTCATGTCATCGGTTTATTTTGGGGCATTTAGGGGTCTCTTAGTTTTGAGGCATTTCTGGGTCAGTTATTTTGGGTTACTTATTGATTTTGGTCCATTCATGGGTCACTTCCTGTTAATTTTGGTGCATTTAGGGTTGACCTAATTTTGGTTTGGGAGTATTTCTGGGTCAATTACTGTTAATTTTGGGTTACTTCCTGTTAATTTTAGTGCATTTAGCGGTCACTTTTGGTTTTTGGGCATTTCTGGGTCAATTCCTGTTTATTTTGGGATACTTTCTGTTGATTTTGGGACATTTTCAAGGTCAATTACTATTTATTTTGGGTTGCTTCGTGTTCATTTTGGTGCATTTAGCGGTCACTTATTTTGGTTTTGGGGCATTTATGGGTCACTTTCTGTTCATTTTGGTGCATTTAAGGGTCACTTAGTTTTGGGCTATTCCTGGGTCAATTGTCGTGTATTTTGGGTTACTTCCTGTTGATTTTGGGGCATTTAGGGGTCAATTACTGTTTATTTTGGGTTACGTCCCGTTGATTTTAGGGCATTTCACGTCATCTGTTTATTTTGGGGCATTTAGGGGTCACTTTTAGTTTTGGGGCTTTTCTTGGTCAATTATTTTGGGTTACTTATTGATTTTGGGCCATTCATGGGTCACTTCCTGTTAATTTTGGTGCATTTAGGATTGACTTAATGTTAGTTTGGGGGTATTTCTGGGTCAATTACTGTAAATTTTGGGTTACTTCCTGTTAATTTTGGTGCATTTAGGGGTCACTTTTGGTTTTGTTGTATGTCTGGGTCAATTCCTGTTTATTTTGGGGCATTTTCAGGTCACTTCCTGTTGATTTTGGTTCACTTCCTGTTGATTGTGGGGCATATAGGGGTCACTTTTGGTTTGGTGGCATTTCTGGGTCAATTACTGTTGATTTTGCGTTACTTCTTGTTCATTTTGGGGCATTTACAGGTCGCTTCCTGTTGATTTTGTAGTATTTCTGGGTCAAATGTGTTTAATTTGCAATTACATCCTGTCGATTTTGGGACACACCAAGGTCACTTCCTGTTAATTTTGTTGAATTTAATGGTCACTTTTGGTTTTGGGGCTTTTCTGGGTCAATTACTGTTTATTTTGGGGCATTTTCAGGTCACTTCCTGTTGATTTTGGGACATTTACAGCTCAATTACTGTTTAATTTGGGTTGCTTCCTGTTGATTTTGGGGCATTTACAGCTCACTTCCTGTTAATTTTGGTTCATTTAGGGGTCACTTTAGGTTTTATGACATTTACTTGTCAATTACTATTTTGGGTCACTTCCTGTTAATTTTGGGGAATCTTCAGGTCACTTCCTGTTCATTTTGGGGCATTTATAGCTCACTTCGTGTTAATTTGGGTGCATTTAGGGGTCCAATAATTTTGGTCTTGGGGCATTTAGGGGTCAATTACTTTATCTTGGGTTGCTTCCTGTTATATTCATTTATAGCATTGCATTTATAGCTCACTTCCTATTAATTTTTGGGCATTTATGGGTCATTTCCTGTTAATTTTGGTGCATTTATGGGTCATTTCCTGTTAATTTTGGTGCATTTAGGGGTCACTTTTGGTTTTGTTGCATTTCTGGGTCAATTACTGTTTATTTTGGGTTACTTCCTGTTCATTTTGGGGCATTTACTGGTCACCTTTCACGTCATCTGTTGATTTTTGGACATTTACGGGTCAATTACTGTTTATTTTTGGGTTACTTCCTGTTGCTTTTGGGGCATTTACACTGTGTCTGAGCTACAAAGGGGACTGTCAGGCACAACAACCCCACTAGGGGGCCAGATTGGACTCCCTAGCCCACATATTGAAAGCAAACGGTGTCGAATTTCACCATTTTCTTTGACATCACTTGAATCAGTCTTTTTTGCCGTCGCTGGACCAATCACCAGTGGAAATATTTTGCCTGTGGATGATTTTGTTCCTTGTAGCCCTCAACTCTTTCATTGCCATTGACAGCGATGGATGTTTAATTTATTTGAAATTGATAGCTGCTTAGACATGGAGAATAGGAACCTGAGTGTCCTTATGGGTTGAACAGTTATAATGTATCACATGGAAGTCATTATGTTTTATTTATTAGGAGAAAGCAGCAAACAGTAAGGGCTCAAGAGAGGACGGAAAGGAATGAGGCAGACAGAAGAGGAGAAGAATCTATAGTCCACACTAATGGGATTATAATTGTAAAGTTTTTGTCTTTAAAGAGGTACAAGACGTCTGATCCAATTGGACTGGTGGGGGGCCTCCCTGTCGAAATGGACAACGTCAATTGTCGTCAATGGCGGCTAATGTGTTCATACTTCAAAATAAAAACATTTAAAGTGGTTGTATCCTTTGGTTTAAAAAAAAAAAAAAAAAGTTGGGTCTAGTCTTTTAAAGTAGAAAGTAGAGGGACAGCGAGAACCAAAAGTGGTATTTGGTATGTGGCAAAATGGATTTTGCCCTGTGGCTTATTTTTTGTCATGTGGCAAAATCCATTTTGCCAGATCGCAAAAAAATGCCACCTGGCTAATCCATTTTTCCACATACAACCCACCCCTCCAAAAAAATGCCACATGGCTAAAAAAAATGCCACATAGCAAAATCGACTTTGCCACATGGCAAAAAAAATGCCACATGGCAAAATGCATTTTGCCAGATTGCAAAAAATGCCACCTGGCACAATCCATTTTCCCACACATGGCAAAAAATGTCACATGGCAAAAAAATGCCAAATGGTTTAAAAAAAATGGTTACATGGTTACAATGGTTACAACATGGTTAAAAATGCCATCTGGCAAAATCCTCTTTGCCAAATGGCTAAAAAATGTCACATTGCAAAATCCATTTTGCCAGATAAAAATGCCACATGGCAAAAAAAATGCCACAAGGCTAAAAACTGCCACATGGCAAAATCCATTTTGCCACATGGCTAAGAAATGCCACAAGGTAAAATCAATTTTGGCACATGGTTAAAAAAATGCTACATGGCAAAATCCATTTTGCCACATGGCAAAAAAATGCCACATGGCAAAAAAAAAAAAAAAAAAAAAACACGACTAAAAAACAACATATGGCTAAAAATCTTCCACATGGGAAAAAAAATGCCACATGGAAAAATCCACTTTGCCACATGGCAAAAAATGCCACATGGCAAAAAAATACCACATGGCAAAAAACTGCCACATGGTAAAATCCACTTTACCACATGGCAACAAAATGCCACATGGCTAAAAAAAATGCCACATGGCGAAAAAATGCCACATGGTAAAAAAAATGCCACATGGCACAAAAAAAATGCCACATGGCAAAACCCACATTACCACATGGCAAAAAAATACTACATGGGTAAAAAAAATGCCACATGGAACAAAAAAAAGTGCCACATGGCAAAATCCACTTTGCCACATGGCAAAAAAATGCCACATGGATAAAAAAAATGCCACATGGCAAAATCCACTTTGCCACATGGCAAAAAATGCCACATGGCAAAAAATGCCACATGGCAAAAAAATGCCACATGGTAAAATCCACTTTGCCACATGGCAACAAAATGCCACATGGCTAAAAAAATGCCACATGGCGAAAAAATGCCACATCGTAAAAATAAATGCCACATGGCACCAAAAAAATGCCACATGGCAAAATCCACTTTGCCACATGGCAAAAAAAATACTACATGGGTAAAAAAAATTCCACATGGAGAAAAAAAAGTGCCACATGGCAAAATCCACTTTGCCACATGGCAAAAAAAAAAAAGCCTCATGGCAAAATCCATTTTGCCACATGGCAAATACCACTTTTCGTTCTCGGCTCTGCTGAGAAAGTAGGGGGGCGGCCGGATCGAGTTGGAATTGGCAGTCATGAATGGTGGCAAAATAAGAGAGGTGGCTTTGCTTACCTTCCAGCCAGTTGTAGAAGCTCTCACCTGGAAGCAGAGTCATCAATAGCGTACGTCCGTCATCTAGACAAGCTCCTGGCTCAAAGCCTTACTCACCGTCATCGCCTGAAAACGAAAGCCAAAAGCCAAGTATTACACGGAAACATGCTAAACGGCTATCAACCAATCGTACGTCCTGGAGACCGTTGCTAAGCAGCGAGCTCCTCACCTCTGCTGGGGGCCAAAGGATTCAAAGGTCGGTAGACGGACCTGGGCCTGGTATTTGTAGGAAAAAAAAAAAAAAAAACGGCATTAGCGCCCATCCCATTTAAAAGCGGTCGGGTGTCACCGACTTGAAACAGTTTTCCTCGTAGATGCTGTTCCAGACCCTCCACGCCGAAGGACCTTTGTATCCCGTGTAGCGTTCCGGGTTCAGCTGCAGGTCCACGTACTCGGCGTCCGGCGACGACTCGTCTGCCGCGAGACGAAGCCCGCGTCAGATGGGCTAGCGTCAGTTGGCGGCAAAGTGCGGTTTTACCATCCAGCTCGCAGAAATGATCCTGAGCGTCGTCGTGTCTGGCCCAGTCAGCAAACGCCTCTTTGCTCTGATTGCTACGTAAACAAAGAAATACACATTTCAACACTTTGATGCACAAATGACCATTTCTAAAGAAGCCACGCCCCTTCTCTGTTACCTGAGCGTGCTGTTGATGGCTCCCAACTCTTGCGCCTGCTGACACTCTCCGGCATCACCGGGCTGGTTGGCGGCCTGCGAATACTGGAGGCGAAGTTAAAGCCGTCAAGATGGAAAAGGCTGTTTTTACGTCTTTGTGGCCGCTCACCTTGTTATAATTGCCCGATTTGATGCCCGCGGGTACCCGACTCTGTAACGATTAAAAAATACTCAATTGGAGGGCGAGGACACGTTGGCTAGCTCGTGTCTTTTGAACTCTGACCTCTGGACAGGGCTCCACGTGGCAGTCCCTGATGGCGCAGTGGCCGTCGTCCGGCCAGAAGGGACACTCTCGCTTCAGGTTGACCTGCGCGAAAACACGACTGGCACGTCAGCTGGGAACGTCCACGGCGACCGGGACGGGCCTACCTTGTAGTAGCGGAAGTAGTCCCTCTCGGTTAGCTTCTTAATGCGAGGGTATATCTTGAAGTTGTTGAAGACGTCTATGCTCTCCACATCGCAGAAGCAGTCGTCCAGCACGCCTGTCAGCTGTGGCACATATGCGGTCATCACCTATGCGCCACGCATGACGACAAACATGTATTCGCCCCTCCCCATCCAAACAGATTGGACATCAATGATGCTGAAACATGAGCATTGATAGCAAGTCCTCCTACTTTAAATGAATTGGACATCTACAGTGGTATGGAAAGTGTCCGAATATGCATAAAACCATCAAAAGTGATCTGAGCTTTGTCAAAATCACACAGATGACAAAACAGTGCTTTAACTAAAACCACCCAAACATTTATAGGTTTTCATATTTTAATGAGGCTAGGTTGCAAACAATGACAGAAGGGGGAAAAATAAGTAAGTGAACCATCACATTTAATATTTTGTGGCTCCCCCTTTGGCACCAATAACTTCAACCAGACGCTTCCTGTAACTGCAGATCAGTCTGGCACATCAATCAGGACTAATCTTCTCTACAAAACTGCTGTAGTTCAGTCCGATTCCTGGGATGTCTGGTATGAATGGCTGTCTTTAGGTCATACCACAGCATCTCAATGGTGCTCAAGTCTGGACTTTGACTTGGCCACTCCAGACCATGTATTTTCTTCTTCTGAAACCATTCTGAAGTTTATTTACTTCCGTGTTTTAGATCACTGTCTTGTTGCAGCATCCATCCTTTTTTTTTTTTTAGCTTCAACTATCTGACAGACGGCCTCAGGTTTTCCTGTAAAACTTTTGAATTCATTCTTCCGTTAACAATTGCAAGTTGTCCAGTCCGTGAGGTAGCAAAACAGCCCCAAATAATGATGCTCCCTCCACCATGCTTCATGGTGGGGATGAGGTGTTGATGTTGGTGAGCTGTTCCATTTTTCTTCCACACATGAAGTTGTCTGTTACTCCCAAACAATTTAACTTTGGCTTCATCAGTCCACAAAATATTTTGCCAAAACTTCTGTGGAGTGTACAAGTGCCTTTTTGCTAACATTAAATGAGGAACAATTTTTTTTTTTTTAGACAGCTGTGGCTTCCTCCGTGGACTCCTCCCATGAACACCATAGTTTTACTTATAGTTGATGTGTGCAGAGATATTGGACTATGCCAGTGATTTCTGCAAGTCTTAAGCAGACACGCTAGGGTTCTTTTTGACCTTTTTGAGTATTCTGCCCTGAACTCTTGGCGTCATCTTTGCTGAACAGCCACTCCTTGGGAGAGAAGCCAAGAATAGAATATCCTAATATAATTTCCTGAACCAAGTATCGATAATTGTTATATAATTCCTGATAATTGTTATATGGCCATATTCGATCGTTATTGTGAGCCTTGTATTGTACTTTATCGTGAAGTACCCAGAGGTGCCCACCTCCATTATGAAAAGTCAAAAAAAAAGTTTAAAACAATTTAGCAGCTTTGTAAATTTGGTACATTTTAGCGACACCGGTGGACAAAAACGGTAGTGTTTTGCCTTAAGGAAGACTGCGTTTCCCATTAGGACCAGCGTACACCCGCATACTCGCATAGTGTTGTAAAATCATGATCTCCCGGTCGCCTGCAGATGGATTAAATAAGATTTCCATTTCCAGCGGCTGTGTGAAGGATGAGTAGTAATAAGGTAATTAATCCAGTTGTGGCTAAACAATAGCATATGACGGTTAGCAACCGTGTTGTTTAGTGTGGCTAACAAGTTCAGTTTGGGTCGTCACATTAGTGAGCAAAAGCCGAGCCAATGTTTATTCTTGGGTATCCTGGTAGCTTCCATTTTTTTTCCTCCTCAGATAAAACTTTTTGTCTCTTGTTGCTCTGCCATCTTTGCAGAATTTATGTAAAAACGTTAGCATCGACTTCCGTCTTTATAATGAATGGGAAAATCGGGAAGTGACATATGCTGTAAAGCAGTTAGCACATTTGCAGTTTTTTTGTGGCAGGGTTCCTGCCACCCTACTCAAATTTAATTAATGCCGGAGACTCCTCCCCCTCAAGATATAAAAGAGGTCTCAGTTGACATATCATGTTATCAAAATACTTTAGAAAGGTTGAAAAGTTACCTAGTGTTGCTTTAATACAAATTATAAATGAAATGTGTGTTGAAAATACAATGATAATTCATGTTTTGTTTTGTTTTTTTTTAATGGCCAAAATTATTTTTTTTTGAATAACCAAAAATAGTCACTTGCCTACTGAAATGTCCCCAAAAAGTTTAATGGCCCTATAAAAGGGTTAAAGGTCAATTTTGCAATAGCCCTATCCCTTAAAGAGTTTATCCCATATGAGCTGGAATAACTGACATTAAATGCTCACATTTCAGTCTCATTGACGGCGCTAGACGTCCAATCCGTTGTAAGCAGAATCAAGTTGATTGGACCATCGGCTGAAATATTGATTTGAAATCGGCATGGAAAATCCCACATGGGTCGACCAGAACTTTGTAGCATATGTTGCGAAAAGGCAAGATTAGCCATTAAACAGCATTAAGTCGCCAGAAAAAGGAATAAAATTTGCAAATGACCTCTTAACTCTAACCTGAACGAATGCGCCGAGCGTAATAAAACGCAGGAAGATGCAAAGAGCTCGCAACATCTTCCACTTTTCTTCTTCCTTCTCTTCTTGCGCATAACAAGTGTGCGCTCCTAACCCGAATAAGTCCCGCCCCCAAGTCCGCCTCTCCCTTCGGCCAATCGCGGCGAAAAGCTCACCACGGAGAGGCGGGACGAGCGGGTCCACAACCAATCACCTTCCACCACGCTTGCCGTACACAAGCAAACATCCCGTCAGGTAAATGATGAAATCACCTTCTCTTGTCATGTCACATCAATCGCGCAAAACACAAACAAATGAGAGATTTCGATTGTTTAAAAGGTTAGAAGGGCCCCTTCAGTTCTGTCGAAGCGAAACTAGCGCGCTAGTTGGTGTCAAACTATTGCTGACGTCAAAAGAGAATATTCGAGAAGGTCGCTGCGTGACCGGTTCCGATATAGGACAGGACAGGAGAGGAGAGGAGAAGGAAGCAAAACAAGGTGACTTGCATGGCAAAAGCAGCTCTGCTCGTCGGCGGTCGTGTCGCGCTTGTCGTTCTGAAACCAAGCTAAAGCTAGATTCCCCAACAAGAATGCTAGCAGGAGAACGCCCGACGCCTCCAGAGTCATTCTCCACATGCCTGGAAGCCCCAGCGCCGTATCCCGAGATGCCGGCCGATTCCCAAGTGCCATAGACGGGAAAGGAGCCAGAAGGAGCCCGGTCCCGTCCCTGAGCTCCGTTAGCTTCCGTGAGCTAACGTCACCGACACACACGCACGAGTGGTTTCGTCAGGCGGAAAAGTACAAAGAACCTGACGCGGAGATGTGGGTCCACCTCGGAACCGCGTTCGTCGCTTAAAAAAGCCAAAACAACTTGGACATTTTCGGCCAGCGGCTTTTCACGTCACAGCCAAACTGGAAGAACCAACCCAACCAACGACGTCCCTCTTCGCGTTTCAAAATAAAACCACTTCCGACCATGGGCGGAGTTTGACTTTTGTGGGAGTGGGGGCTGAACATGTTGATGAAACCGAAACGCTGTGTCAGCAATAAAATTAACTTACTATAAATGTATCTTGACACTGTTCGTGTACCCATTCATTTAAAATTGGATGCCATTAACGGCCATGTACGTCATTCCATTCATTTCAAATGTCAAACATTTCCCCTTCATTTACAATGGCCGGAAAACAGGTGGTTGTGATTTTTGACCGCTTAACATTACAGCCAATGACATTCAACTGGGCTCCATGTAAGTATGTCGATGCCATTGACAGCCATGCAACAGGATATGTCCCCAAATCAACAGGAAATCAACAGGAAGTTTCCCCGAAATGTCCCCAAATCAACAGGAAGTGACCTGATATCAAAAGGAAGTGTCCCGAAATGTCCTCAAATTAACAAGAAGTGACTTGATATTAACGGAATGTGTCCCCGAAATGTCCCCAAATCAACAGGAAGTGACCTGATATCAACTGGACGTGTCCCCCAAATGTCCCCAAATCAATAGGAAGTGACTTGATATTAACGGAATGTGTCCCCGAAATGTCCGCAAATCAACAGGAATTGAACTGACATCAACTGGACATGTCCCCGAAATGTCCCCAAATCAACAGGAAGTTACCTGATATGACCGGGACGTGTACCCGAAATGTCGCCAAATCAACAGGAAGTGACCCGATACTAACGGAAGGTGTCCCAAAAATGTCCCTAAATCAACAGGAAGTGACCTGATATCAAAAGGAAGTGTCCCCCAAATGTCCTCAAATTAACAGGAAGTGACCAGATATGACCAGGACATGTCCTCAAATCAACAGGAAGTGACTTGATATTAACGGAATGTGTCCCCAAAATGTCCCCAAATCAACAGGAAGTGACCTGATATGACCAGGACGTGTCCCCCAAATTAACAGGAAGTGACCTGATATTAACGGAAGGTGTCCCAAAAAATGTCCCCAAATCAACAGGAAGTGACCTGATATTAACGGAAGGTGTCCCAAAAAATGTCCCCAAATCAACAGGAAGTGACCTGACATCAACTCGATGTGTACCCCAAATGTCCTCAAATCAACAGTATGTGACCTGTTATCAAAAGGAAGTGTCCCCCAAATGTCCTCAAATCAACAGGAAGTGACCTGATATGACCAGGACATGTCCCCGATATATCCCCAAATCAACAGGAAGTGACTTGATATTAACGGAAGGTGTCCCAAAAATGTCCCCAAATCAACAGGTATCAACTCGATGTGTCCCCTAAATGTTCTCAAACCAACAGGAAGTGACCTGATATGACCGGGACATGTCCCCGAAATGTCCCCATATAAACATGAAGTGGCCTGATATCAACAGGACTTGTCCCCGAAATGTCCCCAAATTTACATGAAGTGGCCTGATATGACCAGGACATGTCCCCGATATATCGCCAAATCAACAGGAAGTGACTTGATATTGACAGAAGGTGTCCCAAAAAATGTCCCCAAATCAACAGGAGGTGACCTGACATCAACTCGATGTGTACCCCAAATGTCCTCAAATCAACAGGAAGTGACCTGTTATCAAAAGGAAGTGTCCCCCAAATGTCCTCAAATCAACAGGAAGTGACCTGATATGACTAGGACATGTCCCCGATATATCCCCAAATCAACAGGAAGTGACTTGATATTAACGGAAGGTGTCCCAAAAATGTCCCCAAATCAACAGGTATCAACTTGATGTGTCCCCTAAATGTCCTCAAACCAACAGGAAGTGACCTGATATGACCGGGACATGTCCCCGAAATGTCCCCATATAAACATGAAGTGGCCTGATATCAACAGGACTTGTCTCCGAAATGTCCCCAAATTAACATGAAGTGGCCTGATATGACCAGGACATGTCCCCGATATATCGCCAAATCAACAGGAAGTGACTTGATATTGACAGAAGGTGTCCCAAAAAAATATCCCCAAGTCAACAGGAAGTGATCTGATATCAACTCGATGTGTCCCCTGAAATGTCCTCAAACCAACATGAAGTGACCTGATATGACCGGGACATTTCCCTGAAATGTCCCCATATCAACATGAAGTGACCGGATATCAACAGGACTTGTTCCCGAAATGTCCCCAAATTAACAGGAAGTGATGTGATATCGGCACTGCCCCTGAATTTCGACGGACCATTTATTCGTGCGGAACCTTTGGGTTCGACGCCGTTTCCACCGGAAGCATTAACGGCACGCCACGCAAAACAATCGTTTGAGTGTATTGACGTTCATCTGATGCGCATTCTCCATTTTTATTTTTATTATCTTGATGTACATTCGCTTGGACTAACATTAACCTCGACCAAACGCTAACGACAGGCACCTTGACCCCTGTTCAAACCGAAAGCGGGAGGATAGGAGCGTTGCTATGGCGGCCGGTGGCTCCGACGCCGACTGCGACTGGCTTCGCTCGGGTCCACTAGAGTGGAGCGCTTACGTCAACAACGAGCTCCGAGTGACGACGGCGGGAAAAGAGTTCGGAGGCTGGTTGCTCACCGTCGACCCCGTGTCTGGCAGGTCAGCACTAACGCCCTCGGACGTCGTCAAAAGTGCACGAGACGAGTAGGATGTAACGTTTGCTGGCTGTCCGACATTTGAAAAACTTCCGCTTGAAACAAAATCCACAAAGAACCCACAGCGTTCAAATACTCGTGGTCTCCCCAATCTGGGGCCAGGGGCGGATCTAAAAAAAATTGATAGGGGGGCATTGTAATGTTCTGCTATTTGATTATTAACATACGAAGGAACACCGTGTGGCAAATTTCAGTGAGCTGCTCGATTTATTCTCATGTCCATATACTCAAAGAACAACAAGTAAAACACATAAAACAAGCACATAAGAAATAAGGCAGCACCCTCTATAGGGCAGTCGTAGCATAGCTATTATTACAGGCATGAACTTTTTTAAGATTCCATCATCGATTCTTTGGAGAATGATACGGCACTCTGTGACGATTCACAGGAAGTGTCCCCCAAATGTCCTCAAATCAACAGAAAGTGACCTGATATCAACTGGATGCGTCCCCGAAATGTCCCCATATCAACAGGAAGTGACTTCCATGTCAATAGGACGTGTCTCCAAAATGACCGTAAATCAACAGGAAGTGACTTGATATCCACAGGATGTGTCCCAAAAATGTCCCCAAATCAACACGAAGTGTCCTAATATCCACAGAACGTGTCCCCGAAATGTCCCCAAATCAACACGAAGTGTCCTAATATCCACAGGACGTGTCTCCGAAATGTCCCCAAATCAACTGGAAGTGTCCCGATATCCACAGGAAGTGTCCCCGAAATGTCCCCAAATCAGCTGAAGTGACCTGATATCCACAGGACGTCTCCCCAAAATGTCCCCAAATCAACAGGAAGTGTCTACGAAATGTCCCGAAATCAGCTGAAGTAACCTGATACCCACAGGATGTCTCCCCAAAATGTTCCCAAATCAACTGAAGCGACTTGATATCAATAGGACATGTCCCCGAAATTACCGTAAATCAACAGGAAGTGACTTGATTGCCATATGATGTGTCCCAGAAATGTCCCCAAATCTACAGGAAGTGACTTGATATCCACAGGACATGTCCCCGAAATGTCCCCAAATCAGTAGGAACTGTCCTAATATCCACAGGACTTGTCCCCGAAATGTCCCCAAATCAACAGGAAGTGACTTGATATCCACAGGAAGTGTCCCCGAAATGTCCCCAAATCAACAGGAAGTGACTTGATATCAATAGGACATGTCCCTGAAATTACCGTAAATCAACAGGAAGTGACTTGATAGCCATAGCATGTGTCCCAGATATCCACAGGACATGTCCCCGAAATGTCCCCAAATAAACAGGAAGTGACTTGATATCCACAGGACATGTCCACGAAATGTCCCCAAATTAACAGGAAGTGACATGTTTTCCACAGGAAGTGTCCCCGAAATGTCCCCAAATCAACTGGAAGTGACCTGATATCCACAGGAAGTGTCCCCGAAATGTCCCCAAATCAACTGAGGTGACCTGATATCCACAGGGCGAAATGTCCCCAAATCAACAGAAGTTACTTGATATCCACAGGAAGTGTCCCCGAAATGTCCCCAAATCAACAGGAAGTGACTTGATATCAATAGGACATGTCCCTGAAATTACCGTAAATCAACAGGAAGTGACTTGATAGCCATAGCATGTGTCCCAGAAATGTCCCCAAGTCAACCGGAAGTGACCTGATATCCACAGGACATGTCCCCGAAATGTCCCCAAATAAACAGGAAGTGACTTGATATCCACAGGACATGTCCACGAAATGTCCCCAAATCAACAGGAAGTGACTTGATATCCACAGGACATGTCCACGAAATGTCCCCAAATCAACAGGAAGTGACCTGATCTCCACAGGAAGTGTCCCCGAAATGTCCCCAAATCAACTGAGGTGACCTGATATCCACAGGGCGAAATGTCCCCAAATCAACCTGAAGTGACCTGATATCCACAGGAAGTGTCCCCGAAATGTCCCCAAATCAACAGGAAGTGACTTGATATCAACAGGACGTGTCCCGGAAATGACCGTAAATCAACAGGAAGTGACCTGATATGACCATGTCATGTCCCCGAAATGTCCCCAAATCAACAGGAAGTGACCTGATAGATCTGTATCTACCACATCAAAGCCCCATTTACATTTCTTTTTTTAAATTAAGGAGAATTAGAATAGAACTTTATTGTCATTGTCAACAAAACATTGTCAACAACAAAATTTGATTTGATGCGCTTTAAGTCTTTCCTTTAATATTAAAAAGGACACAATGTTATGCAGAGGTGTACTTATAATAAGAATTTTAGAGACAAATGATAATATTTACAGTGGCGACAGTTGGGGGGGCGTTTTCGTCTTCCTTGGGGGGGGGGGGGCATAACACAAAATAATTGAGAGGCATGGAATCAAAGTTTGCTAAGATATCATGTGGACACCACTATTTAACTGATGGCAATGTCAAATGCTCTTTCATAGTCGCCTGGGGTGGCAAGCCTTCTTTTAGGGTGGCAGTTGCCACCCTGGTGGAGCCGCCCCTGCCTGGGGCCCCTCACCGTTAATCCCAGTGACGGCCATTTTTATGCTCCCGCAGCCTGGTTCTGGTCACCTTGGGCACGACGGTGGACGAGCCCGACGCCATCCGGGTGGTGATGGGCGACGCGGTACGGCGCGTGGAGAAACTACGGAAGGCGGACGATGCTGCTGCCTCGCGTCTGCGCCGGCTGTTTCCCGCACCGGCGCCCGGCGGGTCGGATCCACGACGGCGGGACGCGCTCCACCGCTGGCTTGAGAGCCACCACGTGCCCGTGGAGGAACGCGGCGACGGGCTGCGGGTGGCCGGCGCGCTCACCGTGGCGCCGCCGTACGGGCCGGACGACTGTGTCGGCGACAACCCTGTCGTCTTGCACAGGGTGCGGAAGCTGCTGGAACAATACTACGCACAGGAAGTCGCTCCTTCTCACTTATGTTCCGTCAAATAAACACTTATCAATGAATCACATTTTTTGGGGCACCTCAACTAAGGGTGGGAATGTCACGATCAGTGGTGGATACTGGACTTTCAATGATGGGAAGCTCAGGGGGAGGAGCTCAGCGGCACTCACTGTTTGGTAGGGAAAGAAACTAGAACGCCAGAAGTCTGCAAACACAAGTAGCTATAATAATTCAACAGGAAGTAACCTGATATGACCAGGACATGTCCGCAAATCAAATGGAAGTGACCTGATACCAATAGGACATTCCCTAAATCAACAGGAAGTGTGACCTGATATGACCAGGACATGTCCCCCAAATGTCCCCAAATCAACAGGAAGGGACCTGATATGACCAGGACATGTCCCAAAATGACAGAAAGTGACCTGATATCAACAGGACATGTCCCCAAATCAACAGGAAGTGACCTGATATCAATATGTCCCCAAATCAATAGGAAGTGACCTGATATGACAAGGACATGTCCCCCAAATGTCACCAAATCAACAGGAAGTGACCTGATATGACCAGGACATGTCCCCCAAATGTCACAAAATCAACAGGAAGTAACCTGATATCACTAGGACATGTCCCCCAAATGTCACCAAATGAACAAGAAGTGACCTGATATGACCAGGACATGTCCCCCAATGTCCTCAAATCAACAGGAAGTGACCTGATATCAATAGGACATGTCCCCGGAATGTCCCCAAATCAACAGTAAGTGACCTGATATCAATAGGACATGTCCCCGGAATGTTCCCAAATCAACAGTAAGTGACCTGATATCGGTAGGACATGTCCCCAAATAAACAGGAAGTAACCTGATATCAATTGGACATGTCCCCAATTTAACAGGAAGGGACATGATATTAATAGGACATGTCCCCAAATCAACAGGGAGTGACCTGATATCAATACGACATGTTCCCAAAATGTCCCCTAATCAGCAGGAAGGGACATGATAATCAATGGGACATGTCCCCAAATCAGCAGAAAGTGACCTGATATGACCAGGACATGTCCCCCCCCAATGTCACCAAATCAACAGGAAGTTACCTGATATGACGAGGACATGTCCCCTAATGCCCCCAAATCAACAGGAAGTGATCTGATATGACCAGGACAAGTACCCAAATGACAGGAAGTGACCTTGATATGACCAGGACATGTCCCCGAGTGTCCCCAAATCAACAGGAAGTGACCTGATATCAATAGGACATGTCCCCAAATATAACAAGATCATTGATTCGCTCATTTTGCTGTCAATCAAAAAGTGATTCAGCCTCAGACAATTATTCCAAACATCATGCTGAGAAGCAGTGTGTTAGTTGTTTTTAATTTTTTCCTTTTATTGTGTTGTTTTAAATTGGGCATTGAGTCTGTTAATTCAATATCTTGTTCACAATCTCAATCTTAGAATCTCATTGGATGGATAAATGTTCCAAAATTTAAAGTGAACTTCTATTACTTTTGAGCTGACTGGGTATTGTATGTAATGTACCAAGTTCAGTTTTTTTCCATCAACAATTGAACAGATTTTCGAAATGTTTTTTTTTTTTTCTAACAATACAGCAATTCACATCTACATGACAGACGGAAAAACAAAACTCCTACAAGTACAATATGCCAGGGGTTTAAAAAAAAAAAAAAAAACATTAAATCTGGAACAATAATAAAATGTTTTTAGAGCCTTTGGATTTTTTTTTTTTAACTTTGGTATCGATTACTACGGAGCCCCCCGGGTGCCAGGGTAGAAAAAATGAAAAACCCGGGTGGCAGGATAGAAAAAATAAAAAATCATAGATAATCTGTACCCACAGTTTAGTAATCTGTGGGTACAGTTTAGTTTTGATTGGAAAATTTGCACTTATGAATAAAAAATTTGCACTTATGAATAAAAAAAAGCTAAAAATAAGTAATAAAATAATATTCTTTCTCATTTCCGCATGAGCGTCACATAAAACACATTTTCTGTCAATGTCATTTTTTAAACTTCACTAAAAAAAGATCTTACAGGCTAAAAACGATGGATGACTCTGAAAGAAACTTCTTTAACTGTATTTACCAAAAAAAAAGTCGAAATGATTAGCACAACAAGCTAAGGATACGACGTCCTATCAGAGGCGTCGCTCTCCGCTGTCGTCATCACCGCAGCGACACGCACGCGCTCTACTCTCTTGTTCTCTTCCCGGTGTTAGCAAGCAGCGGCTAGCCTCCTGTCCGTTCGTCGCCTCTTTTGCTTGTTTAAATTTTAATCCCTTCACGTTCGAATGGCCGCCGCCGGCATTCAGAGCCGAAAGAGGCTCCTGAAAGACGAAGACATGACCAAGGTGGAGTTCGAGACCAGCGAGGAAGTGGACGTCACCCCCACGTTCGACACCATGGGCCTGCGGGAGGACCTGCTTCGCGGCATATACGCTTACGGTAGGCCGGGGATTCGCGCGGCCTCCGGAAAGACCGCGCCAGCGCGACTAAATGCCAACTAGACCGATTCCTTGGCCCTTTTTTTAAGGTTCGACGTGAACATTGAGTCCACGTTGGCTGGTGAAAAGCCACTTAATCGTCTTTGTGAAAAGGCAAAGTTTACATTCCGTGCGTACTTATTAGCATTACTAGCAACTTGTGCTAAAACCCCGCGGATGGACGCTGCTCACTAAATCTAGAGGGGGAAAAAAATTAAATTGCCCGCGTTTGTATATATAAGTAGAACATTAGATAAGGGATTAAAGGAAAATAGCGCAAACTCTATATTATCCGAATCGCTGAATATGTCGATGCCCCATTTTTAGCCTAGCTGGACTTGTCCTGACATCATTCCATACCAACATGAAATGTAATGCTCCATTCTTTCTGTATTTATTTTTGAAGCCTCTCAGGGACATCTATTCACAAATAGGCACTTTTAGCACTTTATAGGTGACTACATTATCTAAATAAACTTTGTTTTTCTGCCCCGAAAGACCCAAGATGATACCTGTTTATGATCATTTAAGAATACGTAAATATTAGCAATTATCATTGTATTCTTTCCATTTCTGAGCTGCTTATCCTCACGAGGGTTGTGTGCTGGAGCCAATCCCACCTAACTATGGGCTGTAAACGGGCTTACACCCTGAATTGGTCGCCTGCCTGTCAATCGCAGCACTATAATATACCGTAATTTTCGGACTATAAACCGCTACTTTTTTCCCTCATTTTGAATACAGCGGCTTATAGTCCAGTGCGGTCTATTTGCTGATTTATTTGGGTCAATAGGTAGCACTTTATTTGACAGCAGCGACATAAGACTGCCACGCGACTGTCATAAATATGATATGTCACTATCATAGGCATTAATGAATGCTTATGGCAGATGTACTTAAGTGTCCATCAGCAAATTATGTCACTAACTCCATTTAACTCAGATCATCTACTTCTATTTAAAAGTGAGATAATTTGCCGGATGACACAAAATGACAACGGTCATAAGCATTCAATAATACTCATGGCAGTGTCATGTCATAATTCTGATTGTCTAATAACAGTCTTATGGCTCCACTGTCAAATAAAGTGTTACCAAATACCATAACTAGCAATTAATGAAACAACTGAAACAGTAACTGAAGACTCAATTAGCACAGAACATGGATTTTGATTGTTATTTACATCTATAGGTTTGCAATGCATGCTAGGAGGCATGTTGGACAACACGAGTGTTGACAGCAGGTGGCAGCAGAGGTTGACCGTCTCCCCCAAGGGAGCAATGATGGCCAAATGAAGCTTCTTGAAGCAATGAACCACTTGGCTGCAAAGCTTCACGGTGGTTCATCACGGTGGTTCATTTGATCTTTATGAAAGTCTTATGATGCCGCTATCAAATTAAGTGTTACAGGTTTATATCTTTTGGCGTAAATATCCCATAATATAATGAGAGCTGTGGCTTATAGTCCAGTGCGACTCATCTATGTGCAAATGGCGTTTTCTTGTCAAATTTGGTAGGTTGCGGATTCTAGTCAGGTGCGCCTTATAGTGCGAAAATTACGGTAATTATCATTTTTTTATTTGATTTTTATCATTGTATTTTTTATGAGATTATTTTGGGGGAAATTATATATTAATAAACTATGAATATAAACAAAATTAATAAAGTAAATTCATACTGCTCACGTCCCCAAGTGACACTCTAAAGTTCATTTTTAAAAATTCATAATATTTAACTCACTCCATGCCATTGTTGATGATTAAAGTCCAATTCATTAAAAGCGGGAAGACCGGCTCAGAATGCTCGTGTTTTAGTGCCATTGAAGGGACGAGTAAACGTCGGTTCATTGGCTCCTCCCAGTCCAAATGGATCGGACGTCTAGCGTCGTCAATGGCGAGCAATGATTTGAAACAACATATTTTTGAATAAATGAATATTTATTTGGCTGTGAAGGAAGCTGACCTTCTAGCCAGACCGCCTGAATCCGGCCAACCGAACCGCCAGGCCCGCACTGGCGGAGCTCCCAACGACCCGGGCCGGCGAGACTGCGACAATCTGACCAGAAGGCCAAACTGCGCGTTCACCTTAGTCTTAACCCTTTGTACTGACTTCATTTTGAAAGGTTTAGAGAAGGCTCACCTAGAACAAGTTGACAATTTATTCAGGTCGACAGCGATCGAACAGCAAGGCGAAACAGACTCAGGCAAGGTCACCCTATCAAATGTCGACAAAAGGTTCCTGAGAAAAATGTCAACGCTTAGTTAAACATTCAGTTTTTTGAAGGCTCTCACAGGGCGGGCCATGGGCAGGAAGAAGGGTGTGTTTGGGATTATTGTCTGTTTGTGGATTGGACAGGAGGATTCGGGAGTTACTGTTGTCAGGGCAACGAGGGTTGTGGATTTTGCCACCTCAGCGTCAATGTGGCTCTTGGAGTCGTATCAGTCATGTTATCCATTGGATATCGGGCGTTCTCCGGTGTTCCTTGTGTTGAGATAGGGCGTCCCACCATTTGTTCTGGACTGTCCGGGAGAACTGATGGTAGGTGGTGCAGATGTGGGCTTGTCAGCGTTAATCTTGCTCATGAAGCACACGTTGGGCTTTCGTGATAAGAAGGCGTCATGTATCTCTTATGCCTTATATCAAATGTATTCTGCTTGTTTTCCTTAAACTATGGTATAAGTGCTACATTATTTAGTTTATATTGGGTGTGTTAGAGTAATACAAGCAGTCAAACAGTAAATATGAGAAACAATGCTATTCCCTGATTGATTATATGAAGTGTGTTAGAATACTGCAAACAGTTAGACGCTGCTTATGACAAAAAGGTACTCTCCCCTTCAGCTGGCTCATTTGTACGCTTGCTTTTTGCGCCGGCCCGTTTCAGGCTTCGAGAAGCCGTCGGCCATCCAGCAGCGAGCCATCAAGCAGATCATCAAAGGCAGAGACGTCATCGCTCAGTAAAGACCACCCGCCCGCTGTCTTTTCTCGGCCCAGCTCGGGGTCATTGACCTCCTTTTGCTTTCAGGTCCCAGTCAGGAACGGGAAAGACGGCCACCTTCTGCGTGTCGGTGCTGCAGTGTCTCGACATCCAGGTTGGACCCCGAGCAGACAAAGCTGCTTTCTTTTAGCTATATTTGACACTGTGTGTTTGCTGCACAGATAAGGGAGACCCAGGCCCTGATCCTGGCGCCCACCAGGGAGTTGGCCGGACAGATCCAGAAGGTAAGCCCGAAACCCGTCGTTGCCCAGTCCAGTCCTTGATCGCCTCGTGTCGCCGTACTAAAGGTGCTGTTGGCACTCGGTGACTACATGAACGTTCAGTGCCACGCGTGCATCGGCGGGACCAACGTGGGGGAGGACATCAGGAAGTTGGACTTTGGCCAACACGTTGTGTCGGGAACCCCCGGCAGAGTCTTTGGTGAGTGGTTGCTACCAAAATCTTCTATTAGAATAGTGTCGACGTTAGCTCACTGGCTTCCATTGACGGCGCTAGATATCCAATTCATTTGGACTGCATTGGACTTCGACTGTCGCCATTCCAAAACCATTCATTTTTGTAGGCATTTACAGTTTACTTACTGTTGGTTTTGAATCACTTTGGGGGACATTCTTGAGTCACTTCCTTTTCAGTAACCTAAAATGAACATAAATTGACCTGTAAATGCCCCAAAATCACCAGAAAGGGAACTGAAATCGATTGAAGTTAACCAGAAATGCCCTAAAATCAACAGGAAGTGACCCAAAAGTGACCCCAAATTAACAGTGGCCTGAAATCAACTGGAAGTTATCCGGAAAACCCTAAAATCAACAGGAAGTGACCCGAAAATGCCCCAGAATGAACAAGAGCTGACCTGGAAATGTCCCAGAATTAATAGGAAGTGACCTGGAAATGCCCCAAAAATCAACAGGAAGTGACCCGGAAATGCCCCAAAAATTGAAAGGAAGTGACCCGGAAATGCCCCAAAAATTGAAAGGAAGTGACCCGGAAATGCCCCAAAAATCGAAAGGCGGTGACTAGAGCTGGGAATCTTTGGGCACCTAACGATTCGATTACGATTACGATTCAGAGGCTCCGATTCGATTATAAAACGATTATTGATGCACCCCCCTCCTTTTTTATTTTTTATTATTATTTTTTTTATATATAAAATAAAGTTTTGTACATTAGTTCCAAAATTGTTCAAAAATACTCTCAGGCTAAACCAAACTACTATTTCAGTATCAAGTTAACATATAGCAGTAAACAAATATACAAAAATAACATTAAATAAAAAAACTCCAGTCCCCATTCTGTATCAGCAGCTTTAAACTACATTCAATTAATTTAATGTTGTGAATCAACCGTTAAAGTTGTTAAAATTGCTCCCGTTATTCCATTATTTCCCTTTTGTCTACTTTTGACATGTGAAAGTTTTAAAACTATTTTAAAGATAGATTCAAGTCAATATTTTACCGATTTAGGAGTATTTTAGATAAAAAGTTAATTAGGTTTGCTTGGAAGGTTCGCTACAACAGCATTGCAGGGAAGTGTACTGCTTTAAGATGGCGGCCGTTTACTAACGCCCGCATCTAGCTTTTTGCAGGTGTGCTGCTACCGCTACCGAGTCTACAATCCATCTAGTCCTATATAAATGATATCTACCGTAACATTATGTAGCTTAGCTGTACTTGTAGCAGATTTTCGGCAGCAGGCAGGTATGTTGTTGTGTTTTTTTATCTCGTGGCATGAGTTGAGCTACAGCCGTGAGTTGAGCGTTGGCATTACCCGAGGGGCCGGTTAATGAGAAGCATAATGTTTAGCTACTCCCGCTCCGTTCCGTCCCGAAGCCCGTGCGGCGCGCTGAGTGTGTTGTACTTCCGCTTTACTTGGCATATTTCAATAATCGGAATTTGGATGTTTGTGAATCGTTCTCGAATCTTCCACGGCAGAATCGCGAATAATCTAAGAATCGGAAATTTTGCACACCTCTAGCGGTGACCCGGAAATGCCCCAAAAATCGAAGGGCGGTGACCCGGAAATGCCCCAAAAATCGAAGGGCGGTGACCCGGAAATGCCCCAAACATTGAAGGGCGGCGACCCGGAAACGAAGTGACCTGGGAATTCCCCAAAATGTACAGGAAGTCACCCGGGAATGCCCCGAGATGAACAGGAGGTGACCCGCCAATATCACAGAATCAACTGGAAGTGACCTGGGAATTCCCCAAAAATCGAATGGAAGGGACCCGGAAACGCCCCAAAAATCGACGGGCGGTGACCCGGAAACGCCCCAAACGTCGACGGGCGGTGACCCGGAAACGCCCCAAACGTCGACGGGCGGTGACCCGGAAACGCCCCAAACGTCGACGGGCGGTGACCCGGAAACGCCCCAAACGTCGACGGGCGGTGACCCGGAAACGCCCCAAAAGTCGACGGGCGGTGACCCGGAAACGCCCCAAAATGTACAGGAACCCATCCGGGAATGCCCCGAGACAAACAGGTGACCCGCTAATATCCCAGAATCAACAGGAAGTAACCCGGAAATGCCCCAAAAATTGAAAGGCGGTGACCCGGAAATGCACCAAAAATCGACGGGCGGTGACCCGGAAACGCCCCAAAAATCGACAGGAAGTGACCTGGAAACGCACCAAAATGTAGAGGAACCCACCCGGGAATGCCCCGAGACAAACAGGAGGTGACCCGCCAATATCACAGAATCAACTGGAAGTGACCTGGAAATGCCCCAAAAATCGAATGGAAGTGACCCGGAAATGCCCCAAAAATTTAAAGGCGGCGACCTGGAATTGCCCCAAAAATCGAAGGTCGGTGACCCGGAAATGCCCTTAAAATCGAAAGGCGGTGACCCGGAAATTCCCCAAAATGAGCAGGAAGTGACTCGGGGAATGCCCCAAAGCAATTCATTCCCTGGCATTAGCTTCCACTGACAGCCATAGACTTCCAATCAGTTTAAGTTCATTCATCACTTCCGGTCCATTTTACAGGTGGCTTACTGTTGAATTTGAGTCCCTTCCTTTTCAGTAACGCAAACAACGGGAAGTGACCTGTACATACTCAGAGGTGCTTACCCCTACTTTCTTTCATTCTTGTTTTGCGCAGACATGATCCGACGCAGGAGTCTGCGCACGCGCGCCATTAAAATGCTGGTCCTGGACGAGGCTGACGAGATGCTCAACAAAGGTGAGCGCGGCGCCGCGCCGACGCCGCCCCTCCCGCGCCCTACTCGGGCTGACCCCTGCCACCTCTTTGACCTCAGGGTTCAAAGAGCAGATCTACGACGTGTACCGCTACCTGCCTCCCGCCACGCAGGTGGTCCTCATCAGCGCCACGCTGCCTCACGAGATCCTGGAGATGACCAACAAGTTCATGACCGACCCCATCCGGATCCTGGTCAAGCGGTGCGTCCGTTTTCTCTCCGCTTCTTCCGTCGGAAAGCAGAGGACGAGTCACGGAACGAGTGTCTTTTGTCTTTTCTAGTGATGAGTTGACCTTGGAGGGAATCAAGCAGTTCTTTGTGGCGGTGGAGCGCGAAGAGTGGAAGTTCGACACCTTGTGCGACCTTTACGACACGCTCACCATCACGCAGGCCGTCATCTTCTGCAACACCAAGCGCAAGGTAGGGTGTGACAATATGTCGCGATACTTTGTATCCCAAAAAGTTATCCAAATGCTCCTGCTAAGAATCGAAACAGTGGAGGTGGGGGGCAACAGGATGCTAACATAATCTTCTACTAGAAAAGGGTTTGTGTTAGCTCATTGGCTGCCATTGACGGCTCTAAACGTCCAATCCATTTTGACTGGCAGGGTCAATGTTTGATTGGACGTCAGGCGCTGTCAATGGCATTGAAAAAGCATTGACAGCCAGTCTTCCGGGTTTGGGGGCCATTTATAGGTTACTGCTAGGGCTGTCAAACGGTTACAATTTTTAATCGAGTTAATTACAGCTTAAAAATTAATTAATCGTATTTAATCGCAATTCACACCATCTCTAAGATATGCCATATTTTTCTGTAAATTATTGTTGGAATGGAAAGATGAGACACAAGACGGATTTATACATTCAACATCTAGGTACATAAGTACTCTATTTGTTTGTTATAACAATAAATCAACAAGATGGCATTAACATTCTCTTAAAGTGCCTGTGACACGAAAAAGCATGTTTATTTCATAATACACGCGGTATTTTATGATCCTGAATGATATGGACCGCTTGGATGTGTGTGGAGGCGATCGCTATATTTATTTAGTTTTTTGAATCCCGCGCCAGGAAAATGAGTGACTTCCGGCTTCGGTCTTGCATTGAGGAGGAGGGCGCTGTGACGTGTACGGTAGAAGACGTCCTTTTCACTATACAGCGTACTGTTGTGTATGGGGACGAATGATTCAGCTGATTTTGCGGATTAATACGTTTATTTTTCGCATCGCGCCAGCCAAACGGCTGCAGAAAAATCATTCTGTATGAGGGAGATATTTACTGTGGGACCATTGGACTTACGAGGAAGTGAGTAAACATCTTGTTTTGTATTATGTCAAATACGAATACAGCGATTACAAAGTAAACACTACAAACTTCCTTTAAATGAAGGACTACTTACGTTTGATCATTGATAGGCATGTAAAAAGCTGTCCTAATGGTCATTAGCAGCAGCCCGTTAGCTGCACAACAACTCCAGCCACCCTCCTCCGGGGAACGAACTGTAAATTGCTCTCCGCCGGGCGGTTTGCCGATCCGCGACGACAGTAGACAACCGGGTCGTCATGTCAAATAATCCAGGATAGTTATGTGTGATTTTCCGCTTCGAAGACTTTGAAACATCACTCGGTTCGGGTTAGCATGTCGGCTAGCTGTCACGCCTTCTGGTTTGTTTACATTCTCCGAAGCCGGGGAAGGGAAATGACATATGTCCGATTTAGGTGTCATAAAATATAGTTCGGGAGGTGCGACAGTAAAGGTGAAGTCGACAGTTTTGACCATTATGGAGTAATTTTGCCATGTCGTCCTGAATAAATGCATTTTTATTATTTCATATTCCATTCAGCACAAGACTGTTATTTGTCATGACCATGCCATTTATTTAGCAATTGGGGAAAATACTTGGATAAAAAGAATAGCCTGTAAAAATATTGAAGTAAAGAGACAGAAACAATGACATTTTGCTGCTCTCTTCGTCGCGTTTTCCTCGTTCTGAATAGTTCTCCCTCGACGGGCTGACTGGTCCTTCTCAAGCCATTTATTTAGCTATTGGGGAAAAATACTTGGATAAAAAGAATATCCTGTAAAAATATTGGAGTAGAGAGACTGAAACAATGACATTTGGCGGCTTTCTTCCTTGCGTTTTCCTCGTTCTGAATAATTCCCCCTCAATGGGCTGAATAGTAAAATCGATGAGACCAGTCTACCGCTGACGTCATCCACCTGTTGGGGACGCTAAAGCCCTATAATGGTAGGCGTGGCTAACTGGCAGATTAAAAGGCTAATTTCTCGTCATCTGCGCTTTGCTAAATTGTTGTATATAGTCGAATCGTCTCAAAATATGATTCTAATTCACATAATAATGCCATTTAAGACTTTTTTTTCTCGTGTCGTATGCTCTTTAAAGCGATCCATGGATAGAAAGACTTGTAGTTCTTAAAAGATAAATCTTAGTACAAGTTATAGAAATTTTATATTAAAACCCCTCTTAATGTTTTCGTTTTATTAAAATTTGTAAAATTTTCAATCAAAAAATCAACTAGTAGCTCGCCATTGTTGATGATGTTGTTGATGTCAATAATTACACCTTGCTCACTCATTGTGTTGAAACGCATAAAATCATTTGGGCTCACGCGCCAGCAGAGGGTGCCAAACACCGAAAAACAAGTAACAAGCGGACATTACACTGCTGTCATTTTAATCTGTTTGAGCGGGGCATGTGCGTTAATTGCGTCAAATATTTTAACGTGATTAATTAAAAACATAATTACCGCCTGTTAACGCGATAATTTTGGCCGCCCTAGTTACTACCTTTTCATTTGGGGACATTCCTGAGTCACTTCTTGTTCAATAACTCCAAAGTCGACGGGAAGTGAGCTGGAAACGGGCCACGTCGACTGGGAAGTGAGCCGGAAACGGGCCACGATGTCAGCAGGAAGTGAGCTGGAGTCGACCGGTAAGTGAGCTGGAAATTCCCCCGAAGTGAGCCAAAATTGCCCCTGAAGTCGACCAGGAAGTGAGCCGGAAATTCCCCCTAAGTGAGCTGTACATACCCCCGAAGTCGACGAGAAGTCAGCTGGAAATTCACCCGAAGTGAGCCGAAAATGCCCCTGAAGTCGACCGGGAAGTGAGCCGGAAACGGGCCACGATGTCAGTGGGAAGTGAGCTGGAGTCGACCGGGAAGTGAGCCGGAAATGCCCCTGAAGTCGACCCGGAAGTGAGCCGGAAATACCCACGACGTCGACGGGAAGTGAGCCGGAAATGCCCCTGTAGTCGACTGGTGAGCTGGAGTCAACAGTGAAGTGAGCCCAAAATTCCCTGGAAGTGAGCCGGAAACAGGCCACGATGTCGACTGAGAGGTGAGCTGGAAAACTGGGCCACCACGTCAAACGGGAAGTGAGTCGGAAAACGGGGCCACGACGAAGACTGGGAAGTTAGCCGGAAATTCCCCCAAAGTGAGCTGGAAATGCCCCTGAAGTCAACCGGGAAGTTAGTTGGAAAACGGGACCACGACAAAGACTGGGAAGTGAGCCGGAAATACCCCAAAGTCGACCCGGAAGTGAGCCAGAAATACCCACGACGTCGACGGGAAGTGAGCCGGAAATGCCCCTGTAGTCGACTGGTGAGCTGGAGTCAACAGTGAAGTGAGCCCAAAATTCCCTGGAAGTGAGCCGGAAAAAGGCCACGATGTCGACTGAGAGGTGAGCTGGAAAACTGGGCCACCACGTCAACCGGGAAGTGAGTCGGAAAACGGGGCCACGACGAAGACTGGGAAGTTAGCCGGAAATTCCCCCAAAGTGAGCTGGAAATGCCCCTGAAGTCGACCGGGAAGTTAGTTGGATAAAGGGGCCTCGACATTGACCAGGAAGTGAGCCGGAGAATGGGGCCACGACAAAGACTGGGAAGTGAGCTGGAGTCAATGGGGAAGTGAGCCGGAAATTCCCCCGAAGTGCGCCAGAAATATTGACTAAGTCGACTGGGAAGTGAGCCTGCAATGCACCCGAAGTCGACTAGGAAGTTGAGCCAGAAAACGGGCCACGACATCGACATTAGAGCTGGGAATCTTTGGGCACCGAACGATTCAATTACAATTACGATTCAGAGGCTCCGATTCGATTAGAAAACGATTATTGATGCACCCCCCTCCTTTATTTATTTATTTTTTAATTTTTTTTTAAAGTTTGTACATTAATTCCAAAATTGTTCAAAAATACTCTCAGGCTAAACCAAACTACTATTTCAGTATCAAGTTAGCATATAGCAGTAAACAAATATACAAAAATAACATTAAATTAAAAAAAAACTCCCGTCCCCATTCTGAATCAGCAGCTTTAAACTACATTCAATTAATTTAATATTGTGAATCAACCGTTAAAGTTGTTAAAATTGCTCCCGTTATTCCATAATTTTGCTTTTGTCTACTTTCCAACATGTGAAAGTTGTAAAACTATTTTAAAGATAGATTCAAGTCAATATTTTACCCATTTAGGAGTATTTTAGATAAAAAGTTAATTAGGTTTGCTTGGAAGGTTCGCTACAACAGCCTTGCAGGGAAGTGTACTGCTTTAAGATGGCGGCCGTTTACCAACGCCCGCATCTAGCTTTTTGTAGATGTGCTGCTAACGCTACCGGATCTATAATGCATCTAGTCCTATATAAATGATATCTATCGTAACATTATGTGGCTGTACTCTGTAGCAGCTTTTCGGCAGCAGTCAGGTATGTTGTTGTTTTTTTTTTATCTCGTGGCATGAGTTGAGCTAGAGCCGCGAGTTGAGCATTGGCATTACCCGAGGGGCCGGGTAATGAGAAGCATGATGTTTAGCTACTCTCGCTCCGTTCCTCATTGCGTCCCGAAGACCGTGCGGCGCTTTACTTGGCATATTTCAATAATCGGCATTTGGATGTTTGTGAATCGTTCTCGAATCTTCCACGGCCGAATTGCGAATAATCTAAGAATCGGATATTTTGCACACCTCTATTGATAATTGTGGTATCGCCATATCGTGACATCATTATCGTGAACCTTGTATCGCAAATCGTATCATTTCGTGAGCTACCCAGAGGTTCCCGCCCCTAGCGCAAGGTGGGCGGGAACGCGCCCCACGCTGACGCTGCCTCTTGCCTTCAGGTGGACTGGCTGACGGAGAAAATGCGCGAGGCCAACTTCACCGTCTCGTCCATGCACGGGGACATGCCGCAGAAGGAACGCGAATCCATCATGAAGGAGTTCCGCTCCGGAGCCAGGTAGGAACCAAGGTACGCCCGATTGCAAAAGAGCCGATGACAACGCGGCCCGCGTTCGCGCGCAGTCGCGTGCTGATCTCCACAGACGTGTGGGCGCGCGGTCTGGACGTTCCCCAGGTCTCTCTGATCATCAACTACGACCTGCCCAACAACAGAGAGTTGTACATCCACAGGTAGGCCCGCCCTTTGTCATCCGCGCCTCGCCTACCGCTGACCGTTCTTCCCCCGACAGGATCGGCCGCTCGGGTCGCTACGGCCGCAAAGGCGTGGCCATCAACTTCGTCAAGAACGACGACATCAGGATCCTGCGGGATATCGAGCAGTACTACTCCACGCAGATCGACGAGATGCCCATGAACGGTAAACGCCGGCCGGCGGTTTTGACGGTTTTCAAAACCGCCGGTCGGTGACGTCTGCTCTTTCTCTTCCGCAGTTGCCGATTTAATCTGAGGCCGCTCTCCAGTGTTTCTTTGTGTAAATATAGCCCCTCGTTGTTTTTTATTGGAAGCCTTTTCGTTACCGTGGCGACACCCGACAAGACTGCGGCCACGTTGTCCGTTTGACCACGCGTTTATTTCACAATAAAAGTTCATCAAACAAGATTTTGGTGGAAAACCATCAGGGTTATTTGTGACTTTGTTTCAAAAGATACAAAAATATTTGCTAGCATGCTATAACAGAGGGGGTTTTCTCCGAGGTAAGAGGACGGGTCTTAGCGGCGCAGGAACCAGATCTCGTTGCGTCGGCGCGGGACGCCCGGGTTCTCGTAGACTGCCACCATGTAGATGTCGGAGCGCAGGCTCTGGGCCGCCGCCGGGCCCAGGAGCTCCCGCAGGAGGCCCGCGTGGCGCGTCACCGTCTCCTCCGTGGTGGTTCCGAAGAAGGGCCTGCCGAAAATGAGCACACGTGGATCTCAAAAAATCTTTAATCGGCAGGCGTGTGACAATTAGCGCTGCAACAATTAATCGGTTAACCAGAGTAATTAAAAAAACAAATAATTCAAATCAAATTTTGCTATTTAGAGTGACGTCATGGTTTGTTTTGAATGTGTTGCATTTAGCTGAATTCATTTGAGTGGATACACTGCCCTCTATTGGCAATAATATGCCATAACTTGGCTGAATGCAGCCGCTCAACATAGCATATGTTTTTGTTTGACCCAAGATGTTTTTCTTGTAATTACATGTACTGTAGAGAAAGCAATTTTGGAACTTTTTTGGTTTGTGGTGTGCCGTGACTCAGAAAAGGTTGAAAAACACTGAGCTAACGTATTCAAACGAAAGATTTGAGTAGCAAACTGTTGGTTCCTTTTTTTCCAACAGTGACACCTTTTTAAAACGATATGGTGGAAAAACACTCAGGTGACTTGAAGTTCCGCTCTGAGACCCCCAATTTGGCCAAACTCATTATTTTCCTAAATGCATGTGTGATACATCATTGGAAAGCTTAAAATCTCAATTTTCTGGGGGAAGAAAAATTTTGAAAAGGGCATTTAAATTTTTTTTTTTTTTTAAGAGTATGTAGCAGCAAAGGAGGTGTGAGACATCAATAGAACTGTTATGTGCCAAGATAACAAATATTAATAAAATTTAAAAAATCAATCACATTAATGAGCAATTATCGAAAATAGATCCAAAGTGTTCCGGAAACAGCCGAATGGGGCGGAGACGTCACGACAAGTGATTGACAGTCGAGGCGGAGCCAGATGCCATTGTTTTTTAACGACGAGAGTAGCGTTGGGGTTTGTTTGACCAAAACCATCACAAAAATGGTTCAAAACTGCTGTGCTATGTGGTGTACAAATAGTTATTTATCGGAATATAGTATCCATGAGTTCCTGAACGCGAAAAAAAAAGCTGGACAATGGGTAAAGTTCGTCCGTGCAAAGAGGGCTAATTTTCTAGACACAGCCTCCGGCACGCTTTTCTGTGGTGCGCATTTTCCACCTGAAAGTTTCTCTAACAATGGACGAGAAATCGGGTTTTGCTAAAAGATTGCTGCTCAAAAGAGATGCGGTGCCGACCATACAGGCGCAGCCAACGAAATGTCCCGAGATATCAAGAAAGAGGACGATGACTGGTAAAGGAGGCTAAAGCTATAAGCAAAGGAGGGGAACAGCCAAGCTCGAAATGGCCAGAGTGAGTACTCTTTTATAATAAAACGCGTTGGATACAGGACTGGACACATGTATAAATTATCCTTCGTAAAATATATCCTCTGATCCCATTCATATTTGTGTCTGTTGGCAGAGCGAAAAGCTATGATAGTGCAATAAATGCTAATTATTCTATGCAGTCACGGTGTATCAGCTTCACAAAAAGAAATGCAAAACAAATCATTGGTGTTTCCCACACGATCTGCTGCCGATGTTTCATCATGTCATTGCTCCCCTCAATGACCGTTTCATTACGCTGCATTGGCGTTGGTTTGGGCTCAAATTGGTAACCTAAAACACCGATTAAAGCTTCGTAACTCTCCTCGTCACCATTAGATGAACATTCGTTACGTCGGATTCGTCGCTGAAACTAGAAAGGAAATTGTCTGCCATCATCGCCGCCATTAAGTATTAAAGCACTGAGCCTTTTTCTTGAAGAAACACCCCTCACTGTCAATTCTGAATTCTCTTTTGTTGACAACGAGGGGTGTTTCTTCATGAGGGAGCCTGGAATATGTGCAGGACGAACACAATGCATCAGCATAAACAGCTCAAAACACCCCTAATTCTCCCCTCACTAGAAGGAATTCTATTGATGCAGACAGGCGCTGCCCCCCTAGTGGCCGGTGGCACTCTCTTCACTTGTCGTGACGTCACGCACACAATCTGCCAAATCTCGGGCGCCGGTCGTTTTAGCTTGACAATGGAGCCAAATTTCTCTCATTTTCTTGTGTGTAATTACACGAAGTGGCATGATATGAATACAAAAGGCATGCGTTTATGGATAAATGATGGAATATTAACATTTTGCCAGGGCACTACATACCCTTTAAACAACGAAACCCTATCTGGAAGTGAGAGCATGCAAGAGCAGAAATAAAGACGCCATGACTTTAACGAGATATTATTGCATGCGTACTTTGTTTCAATCCAAAAACGGGTCGCGAAGCAGAAATCGCAGACATCCAGGAGTGGTCGAGATATTCTTTGTCATATATTTACCCTTTTAAACGTTTTTGTTTGGATCGATTATCTAACATATCGGAGAAAATGTGACAGTAACAAAAAAAAAAAAATACAATTAAGTGATCAGGCATGAAAATCTCTCACCTTTCGGCGAAATTCGCCGTTTTGAAGTCAAAAAGGGCGACCTACGTGAATTGCGTAGATCCGAGGAGAAATTCTTTTTTTTGGGGGGGGGGGTCGGGAGGTTTTATTTAATTATTATTATTATTATTATCATCATGTGATTAACTTAGTACGTAAACTGAGCACTTAAGAAATCCAGTCAGCAAATCCTTCTAGATGCTTCACTGACGAGAGCCAATCATCGGGCCAAACTGCGTTCCATTATTCCAATCGCGCGCACTCTTTACGTGTACATGGAGTGCTTGGAGAGCCTTTGGTTGCATTGCAAATCCAGAGCGGGGCAGACCAAAGCGCAGCATACACACTTGCCTGTATTTGCCAGCAGATTGAATTTGGTGAGTAATGCTTTCAATCGTTTTCATATTTTGCGATATAATAAAGTTACTGCTATTCGTTGCAGCTTGCGTTGAACACTGCCAGAGCTAGCCAAATCTCCCGTGAAAAAATAGCTCCCGTTAAATTGGCGTCAAGCTCGTGTATTTAGCGGTAATATTAAGGAAGAAACGCACTGTTGAGTCAAATTAAGCGGCATGCTCTCAGATGGAGTGGGGCGCCTCGCATCGCTCCCGTCGTCCGCCAGAGACACGTTATTTTCGGCTGGGACTTGAGCTGACGACGAGTGGTGGGAATGACTCTGGCTTCTTAAAGCTTTTCAGAAATACAGGGATCCCTCGTTTTTCGCGGTTAATTGGGACCAGAACCCACCGTAATAAGTGAAAACCGCGAAGTAGCCCCCCCATTTTTTTGTGCGTGTTCAATGTATTTATTCAGATTTTACATTGGAAAAAAGATACATATATATAAGACATGTTTTTTCACTTTTTTCACCAAAGTATCATTTATAAATGGGTTTCAAGCACTTCAAAATGTAAGAATTAAGATAAGTTTTAAACATGTTACTGCCCCACCGAATTATTTTTTAAACAAGAATAAAGTTGTAAGAAAATGCTTGGCTTTATTAAATGCTTCATAGTGAGTCTACTCAAACCCTCTCAGGCTTTGTTAAACGGTGATTGACACATGTGCAAAGTTTTTCTTTTTGTATATATATTTTTGTTTGAAGCAACTTATTTGATTGAATAATAAAGACACAAATGTCCTAGCCAAAATGTGGCCCAAACGCAAAACAACATTACTTCAATGGAAAAATTTGTTTCAGTCAAGAAAAATAGTTTTCAAATGCTTTTTTTTGTCTCAAATTTATTTTTGCAATCAAAAACAATTTTTTTTGTTGAAGTGACTTTTTGGGGATTAAAAGTATATCCTGTATTTTGATTGAAGCAACTTTGTTTTTGGATTGAATAACAAAAACACAAATCTACCTCCATCGTTATTGAGAGAGAAAGAAATTAAGAAAGCTTTAAAACTAAAAGCCACCGGGGAGGCTGTTTTTTATAATTTTATTTTTTAAAATATTTATATTTCATTACATAGACATGCCTCGTAGGGAAATGAGATTGAGGGATAAAAAACGGAGTTGGATGAGGCTGCTAAAGGCAGTGGATACCTCATCAGCTGGGTGAATAGCAGACCTGGTAAGAACAAGTTTGCCAGGATAGTCGGGTATTAAATACAATTATAAACACAATTACAATGTTATTTTTCTATAAGATTTTATGTCATTGCTTTATTAATCATTAGGTGCTAGAGTTGTTAAGTATGGATAATAATGAAATAATAGTTTTGAGAAAACTGTGTGACCATCTGATGTGGTTTGTTCTCAGATGAACAAGTTGAGGAAGGAAGTTTTGATGCAGAGGTTGAAGGAAGAAAAGAGGCAGACTGACTGAGTCACAGCCAGAAAGTGTTGATGGCAGTTTTGATTTCTATTCACTGTTGCCCCCTCCCAATTAAAGTATGTCACAGTCGCAGCCAATTATTATCTAAAGCTGGTTAAAATTGAAGTTATGTTGTTTTAAGGTGTATTAAATACTTGTTCATGTGCCCCTTTTGCTCTACGAGCACCCGCCCCTCCACCGGTCTCTGCACGGCCCTGCTGAAACACAGTGTGGGTCGACAGAGCTCAATATTTTGTTGGGGTGTACAGTGTACTGGAACATATTTCCTCCACACCCTTCTCACCTTTTTAACCCCTGACCCATTTTCATGCCTGTATATAAATGCTATCTACCATTACATTATGTGGATGACGTACTTTGTAGCAGCTTTTCGGCAGCAGTCAGGTATGTTGTTGTGTTTTTTTTATCTCGTGGCGTGAGTTGAGCATGTAACGGGAAGCATGATGTTTAGCTACTCTCGCTCCGTTCCTCATTGCGTCCCGAAGACCACGCGGCACTGTACTTCCGCTTTACTTGGCATATTTCAATAATCGGAATTTGGATGTTTGTGAATCGTTCTCGAATCTTCCACGGCCGAATCGCGAATAATCTAAGAATCGGAAATTTTGCACACCTCTAATACTTACCCATTTAAACTTTTTTTTTTTTTTCATTTTTCTTTGTTTGGATCGATTATCTAACATAACGGAGAACATGCAACAGTAACAAAAAAATGCAATTAAGCCATAGTTACAAGGTAGATATCCAAGACTTTTTTACAGACGCCATTTTTTTCATTGTGACGTTATTGGTTTAAAAGTTTAGAATTATTGAGTGAATTTTTTTTTTTTTTTAACGAAATATTGGACCAATTAATGATTCTAAGCTAAAAATGAGACATTTTGAATAATAAATATAATCACATGCGTTTTATGGCTGGGTTAAAACAAAAGCGGTTGCGCGGCGTCTGTAAATGGGTTTTCAGGGTAAAACTGACCAATTAAAAATAGTTCGGGGGCTTAATGCGCCATGAATCTGCTAAGTCAGCATATAGACATATTGTTCTGTCAAACAACAGTTTTGGCTTAGAATATAGCAGTTTCTTTTAAAGAGGAGTGCAAGAGCAGAAACTGCTTTTTCAGTTTTGTCTGTTTTCCGCCATATATATTACTATTAAACAAGTAAGGCAACTAGTCATTTCATTTCAAGTAATACTAGTTCTGTGTACAGTTATATTTCTCACCCAAAGTCTGTTGCAACCTATAGGTGGCTTTTATTTTTTGTTTTTTTTCCATCATGTGGACTTTTGCTTTTTGGAGTAGAGCCAACTTCTATCAGAGTGATCATCCCGAACATACCCGGCCACCACGGTGAAGGCATCTCGATGTGCCACGATCACATCGGGGTCGCTCGGCTGCGGCGGCGACGCCTGATAGGCGGCGGGCAAGTAGAAGGCGGTCAGCACGCTCTTGTCCATTGTCTTGCCGTCTGACGACAGCGCCACAGTGCTCACCACCGGAACCGTCATGCCTAAGTGGTGACCTGCCCCAAAAAAATAAAAAAATATCATTGCTATGAAAATGTGGCGCCACACCGGATTATTTTCTCCAATCTTAAAAACGAGCAATACAGAATTTCATCGGACTTGTTGCGGAAAGACTTGGCTAAAAGCTACATTTTGCTTTACAGGTAGTCGCTGGGTTACAACGTAACCCACTTACGTGATTACGACTATCACGCCAAAGTCATCCGCCATTTTCTCTCCAGTCGTTAGATAAGCCCAAACCGTTTTGACAGTGACCATTCAAATAACAAAATGACCTGAATTTTCGCGCGATGCAGGGAATTTTTCGAATGATCCCCCAAAATTTTCCATTCGCCCTGAAACACAGGGTTTTTTGTTTTTTTTATATTCCCAAAATATATGTCGTCCTACAATTTTTGACCAAATCAATTCATCTACACATCGAAAAAATTCCAAGACTGTAAAAGCACAGTTCCTCCATACCTGTCCCATTCATTTCTAATAAGATGCCATTGACAGACAGGTATGTCCAAATTTCCCATTTATTTTCAACGACAGGTAAACATAGGTCCTTGAGATTTTTGACCATTTGCCTTGACAGCCTATTGACATTAAAGAGCATATGACACGAGAAAAAAAGTTTTAAATGGCATTATTATGTGAATTAGAATCATATTTTGAGACGATTTGACTATATACAACAATTTAGCAAAGCGCAGATGACGAGAAATTAGTCTTTTAATCTGCCGGTTAGCCACACCTACAATTATAGACCCTACCCACGTGACGTCACAACTCCTTCCTCCTGACTGGTGCCGCCCAATTGTCCGTCAACACATGTTTACCTGTTACGGCTACGTACGTTCCTCCTATTTACCACGTGTTTTTCTGCTCGTTAACATTAATAATCAAAACGGTGAAGGCGTGTGTGGCGGTCGGTTGCAATAACTGAGAAGATAGACGGAGAAGACGGAGAGACTTGAAGTTCTACCGGATTCCGAGAGACCCGGAGAGAAGAGAGCGAGATGGGCTGCTGCAAATCGACGAGAAAACTGGGCTCCAAACGATTACCACAGATTATGTAGTAGTCACTTTATATCTGGTAAAATGCATTTAATATATATTTAGAGGGTTTTGGGCTGACAACCCCAATTAAGATCATTGCTAGGCTAATCGCCGACAACATACACGTATGTATGTAGTGAGAGTGCTATCGCTAAACCATATAAACATTAAAAGCCCTAACTCCATTGACAAACGACATGAAATACATTAGACTTGACAGTGGATGTTAGCAATAACAAAAGATTTTGAATTGAAAATTTCGTAACTCACCTTTCCAAGCGCAAGATAGATTCCTGCCAAATTTTCGTGGACGAGGACCTGTTTCACCCAACCAGCAACGAAGTATTTATAAGCCTCCGAGCTCTTAAAATTTTTCAAACTTTCGTGAGAATAGGCTGATTTTGTGTGGACAAGATAGTTGTACATATCAGGGTAGCTAGCAGATGTCAGGCAAATACGGCGGAGACAGCGGGTCGAAAAACACCGATTTAGGCATCAAATATGGATCTGGCGAATGGATAAACTGAAGCTTTTCCACATAACGCCTTTTATGCAACGCATCAAGTGAGTTTACGGCATCCGAAAGCACCGGGTCTTCCATGAAATGCATTATAAATTGCTCGATTAATTGAGACCATTGATAATACAGACACAAAATGACGGACAAGGGGGCGGAACCATACAGCGAGCACGTGATTTTGTGACGTCGGTGGGTAGGGTCTATAGGGCTTTAGCGTCCCCAACAGGTGGATGATGTCAGCAGAGTCACGATTTCATCTGATTTAGTATGCAGCCCATTGAGGGGGAATTATTCAGAACGAGGAAAACGCGACGAAGAGAGCGGCAAAATGTCATTGTTTCTGTCTCTTTACTTTTTTTTCCAAGTATTTTCCCCAATTGCTAAATAAATGGCATGGTCGTGACAAATAACAGTCTTGTGCTGAATGGAATATGAAATCATAAAAATGCATTTATTCAGGATGACATGGCAAAATTACTCCATAATGGTCAAAACTGTCGACTTCACCTTTACTGTCGCACCTCCAGAACGATATTTTATGACATATATTATTTCCCTTCCCCGGCTTCGGAGAATGTAAACAAACCAGAAGGCGTGACAGCTAACCGACATGCTAACCCGAACCGAGTGATGTTTCAAAGTCTTCGAAGCGGAAAATCACACATAACTATCCTGGATTATTTGACATGACGACCCGGTTGTCGATTGTCTTTGCGGATCGGCAAACTGCCCGGCGGAGAGCAATTTACAGTTCGTTCCCCGGAGGAGGGTGGCTGGAGTTGTTGTGCAGCTAACGTGCTGCTGCTAATGAGCATTAGGAGAGCTTTTTACATGCCTATGAATGATCAAACGTAAGTAGTCCTTCATTTAAAGGAAGTTTGTAGTGTTTACTTTGTAATCGCTGTATTCGTGTTTGACATAATACAAAACAAGATGTTTACTCACTTCCTCGTAAGTCCAATGGTCCCACAGTAAATATCCACGATGAATGGGAACCTTTTGAAACTCCAAAAAGGCGCATACGCCTCTCCCTCATACAGAATGATTTTTCTGCAGCCGTTTAGCTGGCGTGATGCGAAAAATAAACGTATTAATCCGCAAAATCAGCCGCATCCTTCGTCTTATCTTTATTAAAATGACTGTTCTGCCCTTTGGCAAAAATTGGTGTAATTTAGTGCTGCAACGATAACTCGAGTATTCAATTAGAAAAAAAATATTCAAATTAAATTTTGTTGTTTCACGTATTCGTTTCATTTAAGTGGCGTTGTAATGGTTTATTTTGAAAGTGTTGGCATTTAGTTTTATTGATTAGAGTGGATACACTGCCCTACGGTCTGTCTCTTTTCACATGGCTTAATCCAACTGCTCCCTGTTAAGACCAACGGAAGTTTTTGTTTGAGCTAATGTTTTTTAATGCATTCATAATTTAGTTTATATGTATATAAAGCCGTTTTTTGTGGGAATGTGTCTGAACCATTTGTTAGAAGCATTGTAAAAAAAAAACAACATTTTATAGCATCTTAGCTAGCTGACTTTTTCGATGTAAGTTGGCCAATTGGTCTTTTATTGTACATAGATCCTCATTTTTAAAAAGAAATTTGTACCGTTTGAGGCTCAACTCCGGTATTTTTAATTTTTCATGTTCCTTATCCGATTACTTGATTATTCGAACTTACTAGTCCATCCATTGATCGAATACTAAAATGGTCCATAGCTGCAGCCCTAGTGTAATTCATAATAATGTTGACTTTTGTGATGAGCGCTTTTATTTTGGCACAGGATGTAGTACTTCCGCACGTAAATAAGAGCACATTTACACATGAACGTATTTGCGCACACAAAGAAGAGCACACACGAAGTTGGGCAGCTGAAAGAGTGAGAGGAAAGATTACAGTTTAGCTCGCTGTCTTAGCTAGGACTTAACACAATGTCTTGACGAGGACAGTATGTTGACATATAATACATAGTTTTGGATAGTTATTTTAAGATTTAGGGGGCATTTAGGGGTAGTTAAAGGGTTAATTCCGATTTACGTGGAAATTCGGGTTCCGTCGCCAGCGTGGGAACACAACTCGTTCGTGACTTGGGAAGGGTCAAGGTTAGATTAGACGGCTAGTGCCGTCAATGGCATTAAAACAGCATTCACAGCCAGTCTTCCCGGATTTAGGACGTTTATAGGTCACTTTGTGTTCAATTTCGGGCATTTCTGGGTCATTTCCTGATGGTTTTGAGGAACTTTGTATTCATTTGGGGACATTCCTGTGTCACCTCCAGTTCAGTAACTCAAAACCAACAAGAAATGACCCAAAAATGCCCTAAAAATTAACAAGAAGTGACAAAAACTCAATATATTGTAAAATGGTTTCCTGACACATGTATCGATAATTGTTGTATTATCGTGAGATAATATCGAGACCCTTGTATCGTAAGGTTGCCACCCCTCCTTCACAATATGTACTCTTCACGAGCTCATTTCCAATTGTCCTACTCAAGATGGCCGCTGTAAAGAAAAGCACTCTTGTCACCCTGAGATGATGATAGACGTTCAATTTTTTATCCAGTTTATCCCTTAGAGACATCAAAGAGTGGCATGAGTAGCTGACGGCCATCTTGGGTAGGTAGGAAACTAGATCTGGAAAAGTACATATTGTTCAGTGTCAGCACATACTTGTTGTCGCTCCCCAATACATATGACGACATTTTTAGACCAAGACTTGGAAGCTCAGCAGTGAAAAATAACATTTTTATCTGGCATTTTCAAGTCCAAAGCTGGGCTGACCTTCCGAGTTCTCCTTGCAGATGAATCTCATCAACTTCATGAAGCTCTGGGAGATGCTCTGCTCGTAAAATTCCTCGGCGTGGCGCACGCATGCCCACTTCCCCGCCGGGTAGGCGCGCTCCTCCCACATCAGCTCGCCCATCTATCAAAGAGCACGTCGGTGAGCGTCGGCCGGCCGTCGCGCGGGCGCCGACACTCGGCTCACCTTCTCCTGGCGGGAGAGCGGCGCAAAGGGGACAGGCTCCCTCTGCTGGTTGTTCCGCGTCATCTCGTGGATGGGCCCCCTCATTTCTAGCTCCGAATAAAAACAAAAAAAATGGTGAGTCAACCGATGCCTCGCTGATTGAAATGGTGATAGATCACGGGTGTGTAGTGACACTATATCAAAAAGGTGATCGATACGTTCCTGCCAAGAATCGATATATTGTTTTAAAAAGGTGTCACTGTTCACTGCAGCTAGTCTTCATCGTTTTGGGGGCATTTGTAGGTTACTTCCTGTCCATTTTAGGGCAGTTACAGGTCACTTCCCAATCATTAACAACATATTCCTGGATCACTTGCTGTTCAGTAACCCAAAATCAACAGGTTGATTTTGGGTTACCGAACAGGAAGTGACCTGTAAATGCCCCAAAAGAAAAAGCCAACATAGTCAGGCACAAGCTTACAACAGGAGAACCTCTCGTGATTTTCAAAATAAAGCATGTAGAGGAACAATTTGTATTTAATTCGCTATTGCAGGCGACTACAAAATATAAATTAGAATGTATCTTTAAATAAATAAAAAAAATCATTTGTAAGGTGTGGTGGCTTTTATTTTTGTGTGGCGGTGCACCACACTCTTTTATGTGTAAGGGAAACCCTGTTGTGACCCGGATTGCTCCAAAATCAACAGTAAGTGACCCGTAAATGCCCCCAAATCAACAGGAAGTGGCCGAAAATCAGTTTTTCCACAGTTTTGGGACATTTATAGGTCACTTCCTGTTGATTTTGAATCACTTTCTATTCATTTTGGGACATTTCCAGGTCACTTCCTGTTCAGTAACCAGAAATCAACAGGGAGTGACCGGTAAATGCCCCAAAAGAAATAGCCAACGTAGTCAGGCACAAACTTGCCACGGGAGAACCTCTCGTGATTTTCAAAATAAAGCATGTAAAGGAACAATTTGTATTTAATTCGCTATTGCAGGCGAATACAAAATATAAATTAGAATGCATCTTTAAATCTTTAAAAAAATTCATTTGTAATGTGTGGCAGCTTTTATTTTTGTGTGGCGGTGCGCCACACTTTTTTTAAGTAAGGGGAAACCCTGTTGTGACCTGGATTGCTCCTACATCAACAGGAAGTGACCCGTAAATGCCCCCAAATCAACAGGAAGTGACCGAAAATCAAGTTTTCACAGTTTTTGGGACATTTATAGGTCATAGGTTTTCACAGTTTTTGGGACATTTATAGGTCTTCACAGTTTTTGGGACATTTATAGGTCATAGGTTTTCACAGTTTTTGGGACATTTATAGGTCACTTCCTGTTGATTTTGAATCACTTTCTATTCATTTTGGGACATTTCCAGGTCACTTCCTGTTCAGTAACCCAACATCAACAGGGAGTGACCTGTAAATGCCCCAAAAGAAATAGCCAACATAGTCAGGCACAAGCTTGCAACGGGAGAACCTCTCGTGATTTTCAAAATAAACCATGTAAAGGAACAATTTGTATTTAATGCGCTATTGCAGGCGACTACAAAATATAAATTAGAATGTATCTTTAAATCTAAAAAAAAACATTTGTAAGGTGCGGTGGCTTTTATTTTTGTGTGGCGGTGCGCCACACTCTTTTATTTGTAAGGGAAACCCCGTTGTGACCCGGATTGCTCCAAAATCAACAGTAAGTGACTCGTAAATGCCCCCAAATCAACAGGAAATGAAAATCAAGTTTTCAGTTTTTGGGACATTTATAGGTCACTTCCTGTTGATTTTGAATCACTTCCTATTCATTTTGGGACATTTCCAGGTCACTTCCTGTTCAGTAACCCAAAATCATCAAGGAGCAACCCGGAATGCCCCTAAATCAACAAGAAGTGACCCGTAAACCCCACCAAAGTTTCTGAAAACCAAGTCTTCCTGGTATTTGGGCCATTTATAGGTCACTTCCTGTTCATTTTTAAACTCTTCCCGGTCAGTAACCCAACATCAACAGGAAGTGACCCGTAAATGCCTCCAAATCAACGGGAAGTGACCGAAAATCAAGTATTTACAGTTTTTGGGACATTTTCAGGTCACTTCCTGTTGATTTTGAATCACTTCCTATTCATTTGGAAACATTCCCAGGTCACTTCCTATTCAGGAACCCAAAATCAACAGGAAGTTACCTGTAAATCCCCCAAAAGGGAAAAATAAGTGATAAAAAAATCAAGTCTTTCCAGTTTTTGAGCCATTTATATGTCACTTGGTGTTCATTTTAGGGCATTTACAGGTTACTTCCTGTTGATTTTGAGTCACTTCCTATTTATTCATTTACAAGACATTCCCCGGTCACTTCCTGTTCATTCACACAAAATCAACAGGAAGTGAGCTGTAAATGTCCCCAAAACCAACAGCAAGTGATCTATAAATGCCCCAAAATCAACAGGAAGTGACCAAAAATCAATATACTGAATATTGTAGAATGATTTCCCGACCCACCTATCGATAATTGTTGTATCGCCATATCGTGAGATCGTTATCGTGAGCCTGTTATATGTATCACATGAGCTAGCCAAAGGTTCCCACCCCTAATCGCGACAGAAAAGGCCGATTAACGGCGAGAAAGGTTCAATCTTTCCTAGTTGGTGGATTGGACGTCTACCGCCGTCAATGACAGGCAGTCATCCTGAAGTTGAAAGAAGGACGAAAGAGCGTGTTGTTTTCTGACCCGCAGGCACGGAGACATGATGCGTGCGGCCCACGGCCCGCCAATGAGCGAGCAGGTTGTCCGACTGCTCCTCCCCCATTGGCTGGGCCTCGGCGTCGACGTCGGCGATGTCCTCGTCTTCGTCCAATCCCTCCAGGTCTTCCAAGGAGATCAAAGCCATGCTGCTAGCTCGCTAGCTACCTGAGCTCAAGATAACAACAGAGACCAGTGACGTCACTTCCTCGCTACAGTCGATACGACGTCGAACGCAGGCTACAAAATGACGCTAGTACGTTGCCCGATATCAAGCTATTGCTAGCCTGCTCAACGCCGCGTCGTTAGCATCATTGACACGCTTTAGCAAGACGAGGGAGGCGTCTTCGCGGGCGCGTGTTTACCTGCTGACCCGGGCGCGCGCTTGTCAAGCGAGTACACACAAGCAAGCGTCGATTCCGTCGAAGTCGTCCGTCCGTCTGCCGGAAACGGGAACTACCGCACTTCCGTTACCGGGCGCGCTTCAAAATAAGAGCGGAAGTGCGGCAATTCCTTTGAAAAACTTTCTGCTTCTTCGATGCTTTTTTTCATCAGCAGAACGCAATAATTAGATTTTAGTTTGTGGTGTTAAGGATTTTCAAATATTAAAATTGTCCATTTATGATTTTTATTCCATTTTTTATTTATAATTCATTTGTTTTGCTGTGTGTAATTGCTATTAGTAACTGTACCTGCAGTATATACATTGGGGCAAAAAAGTATTTAGTCAACCACCAATTGTGCAAGTTCTACTTGAAAAGAGAGAGAGGCCTGTAATCAGGGCCGGCCCAGCCTATACGCAGACTATGCAGCTGCTTAGGGCCCATGACCACTAGGGGGGCCCCAATCTGGCAATTGTTTAATTTATCTTCTATTTTGTTTACTACAGTTTGCTTTATTTGAATTTTGTGAGTTTTGATACTTGATTACAAGCTTAAAAAAATAAAAATTATTCCTTAACCTCTGTCTTTCCTCTTTTAAAAAAGTTTGGCGCCATCTACTGTAAGTACTGACAATCATTTGGGGTCCGAAGTTTGAAGTATGCAGTGCAACAAAATCTGATTAATATACAAAATATGGACGTATAGGTTGGATTGCATGTATGGGTTTCACAGTACACTGTGACGAAATGGTGGGCCAAAAATATGGGCCCCTTTGCATTATTTTGCTTAGAGCCCCCAAATGGCCTGGGCCAGCCCTGCCTGTAATTGTCAACATGGGTAAACCTCAACCATGAGAGATAGAATGTGTGGGGGGGGGGGGGGAACAATATCACAGTTTGATTTTTAAAGAATTCATTTCCAAATTAGAGTGGAAAATAAGTATTTGGTCACCTACAAACAAGCAAGATTTCTGGCTTTCAAAGAGGTCTAACTTCTTCTAATGAGGTCTAACGAGACTCCACTCGTTAGCTTTATTAATGGCACCTGTTTTAACTCATTATCGGTTTAAAAGACACCTGTCCACAATATCAGTCAGTCACACTCCAAACTCCACTATGGCCAAGACCAAAGAGCTGTCGAAGGACACCAGAGACAAAATTGTAGACCTGCACCAGGCTGGGAAAACTGAATCTGCAATAGGTAAAACGCTTGGTGTAAAGAAATCAAATGTGGGAGCAATTATTAGAAAATGGAAGACATACAAGACCACTGATAATTTCCCGCGATCTGGGGCTCCATGCAAGCTCCACCCCGCGGCGTCAAAATGATAACAAGAACGGTGAGCAAAAATCCCAGAACCACACGGGGGGGCCTAGTGAATGATCTACAGAGAGCTGGGACCACAGTAACAAAGGCTCCTATCAGTAACACAATGCGCCGCCAGGGACTCAAATCATGCACTGCCAGACGTGTCCCCCTGCTGAAGCCAGTACACGTCCAGGCCCGTCTGCAGTTCGCTAGAGAGCATTTGGATGATCCAGAAGAGGACTGGGATAATGTGTTATGGTCAGATGAAACCAAAATAGAACTTTTTGGTAGAAACACAGGTTCTCGTGTTTGGAGGAGAAAGAATACTGAATTGCACCCGAAGAACACCATACCCACTGTGAAGCATGGGGGTGGAAACATCATACTATGGGGCTGTTTTTCTGCAAAGGGACCAAGACGACTGATCTGTGCAAAGGAAAGAATGAATGGGGCCACGTATGGAGAGATTTTGAGTGAAAATCTCCTTCCTTCAGCAAGGGCATTGAAGATGAGACGTGGCATGACAATGATCCCAAACACACACACAAGAAGCATCTTAAGGTCATGGAGTGGCCAAGCCAGCCTCCAGATCTCGACACCATAGAAAATCTGTGGAGGGAGTTGAAAGTCCGTGTTGCCCAGACCCACTTAGAGTGTTTGTTGCCGAAAAGCTCAATCTTTGTGTCTTCTGACCAAAGCACATGGTCCCAGGCTTCCACTGGGACCGCGTGCTTCTGGGTCTGGGGTGCCACGAAATATGCGCATGCTGAAAAGCACCTCATACCCACTGTGAAGTATGGGGGTGGGTCAGTGATACTGTGGCGCTGTTCTGCTTCCAAAGGCCTTGGGAACCTTGTTAGGGTGCATGGCATCATGAATGCTTTGAAATACCAGGACATTTTAAATCAAAATCTGTTGCCCTCTGCCCGAAAGCTGAAGATGAGTCGTCACTGACCCTAAACATATGGCCAAATCTACACAGAAATGGTTGACCAGACACAAAATCAAGCTCCTCCCATGGCCGTCTCAGTCCCCAGGCCTTGTTTTGTTGGCAAAATGGGGTTGTACAAAGTATTAACACCAGGGGTGCTAATAATTGTGACACACATTTTTTTATGTCAAATAATTTTTTCTTGATGTGGGATTTTTCCCCCACTGAATAAATGGACTTGTATTGAAGGTTGGATTTTTCTCTTTTTTTCCCATTAAGGTCCCATATGATTTGAATTTTTTTTAAAATTATTAGAAGCTAAAAAACACATCTTTCTCAGGGGTGCCAAGAATTATGGAGGGCACTGTAGCTCAGCGGTCAGCACGCTTGGCTTCCGTTTTGCGCAGGGAGTGTCACGTCATGCCGCCGCACCGGGCCGCGCATGCATGTGACCTTGCGTTGACGCCTTGTACGTGACTTTAGTTCGCCCATCGAGTCAGTTGGTCAAACACATTTGGCTTCCTCGCGTCAGGCGGGAGGTCAAAGGTGAGCAGTTAGCATACAAAGCAAAGTGCCTCTTTAAAATTTCATTAGCCTCCGCCGCAGCACCGAGCGGCACCGGTCGATCGATAAATGATTCAGGCTTAGCGGAGGTCGCGCCGCTCCGCCTCCCGTCCGCTCCTCGGTTGCCACGGCGACGCCTCGGCCGAGCGCGTCGCCACGGAAACGGCTGTCACCACGGAAACAAGGGGACGCTCCGGCTAGAGACGCGAGGATAAAGATGACGGTGGTGAAGATGAAGGCATTCAAGGCCGCTGGCTTTTTCGTCCTCCTCTTTGTCACCCTCACTTCGTATGTGTGTCTTTTCATCGGTGTTAATGAGCAGAGGTGACGGCGGGGAGTCGCCGTCGCCCTCCGCGTGCCAGGCTTTGGCTCTTCCGCGGTGCCAGCGGGGGGCGTCGCCCACGGACGCCCGCCCACCTTCATCCCGGTGCTCGTTAGGACTTGACACTGCTCATTAGCGCGGGGGCCTTCGCACAGATATTCCGCTTTCCATGTGTCTGTTGAGTCACATGACCGTCGTGTTGTAATAGCGATGGCTTGACGACAATATCGAGAGATAAAAGTAGACAATACAAGTTGACAATACATCAAAATGGTGTCGTATTGTGATACTTTGGATCCCAAAAGGTTATCCATTAGGGGTGGGGACCTCTCGGTAGCTTACGATACATTTTGCGATACAAGACTCATGATAACTATTGTTGAAATTCGCCCCCCCTGGCCAAGGCGCACGGAAACAATGACAGCTGAACAAAGTGGCGCTCTGCCGATGCTGCCTCCGCGCGCGCAAACCAGGAAGGCGGAACTTCGCGCGTTCTCTTTTTATTTTAACCCTTTGTACTGACTCCATGTTTCAAAAGTTTGAAGAAGACTCGCCGAAAGCAGGTTGACAATTTATTCGTCGACAATGGTCAAAAACAAGGCAAAAACAGACGACGGAGGGACAATTCTGGATCCAAAACAAGGCTACAAAGCAAATGTTTCCGAGCAGCAAAATCTGTCTTATCTCGGTGTCCAGTGTTTTTTAAGTCCGTGGGCTGGCTGAAGGTGTGTCCGGGCATTGCTTTGGGATCATCCCTCTCTGGCCGGTTTTGGGCTGTTTAGATTCGTGCGTGGATGGGATGTGGTTGCCACAGCGACCGCTGGTCTTGACGTCACAAGCGCCTGGTATCAACTTTGTTATTCGGCCGGCACTACTTGTTTTAGGACAAAGTGCGCTGGTCTTTGTCCTTGTTCGTTTGTAGAGAGGACTGATTGCCAGAGTTGGTGCGTCAATCTTGCTCGCGGCGCACACGTTTGGGCTTCTGTGATAAGATGGCGTTGTGTATCTATTTTGTTTCTTTAAACTATGGTGTGCTATTTATTTTACAATAGGTGTGTTAGAGTAGTGCAGTCCTACAGTGAATATGAGAAATGATACTATTCCCTGATTGATTATATCACGTGTGTTTGAGTAATGCAAACATTTAGACGGTGCCTAAGAGAAACGGTACCATTTTTCCTTTTCCCCCTCATGAGCGCCGATAAGGTGATTCACTTTACTGTGTCAAAGACACTGAGTGAAGTCTGCTTAAACTATAGTTAGATGAATGTGTTAGACTAATGCAAACAATAATATGGTGTGTGCGAGAACTTTCCCTTTTCCCTTCACTATTGTTAAAAAAAACAAAAAACATCGTAACCAGTTACTCACAATGTTACTCATTACTTGAGTATGCTTTTCGACAAATACTTGTGCTTGAGTACATTTTTGGGATGATTACTTTTATTTTTACTTGAGTAATATTTTTTGGAAGTAAAGCTAATGTTACTTGAGTCAAATTTTTTGGCTATTCTACCCACCTCTGTTTGCTTCTTTCCCGCAGTTTAGCTCACTTAGCATGCCGGAGCGTGAAGGAGAGCCGACTGGAGGCCGAGGACGGGGATCATCTCGTCCCGACCTTTGACCTCCGGCTACTGCGGCACCATGATTGTTTATTAGCCCGCGTCCGAGTCGATTCCCATTCCTGCTGAGCAAGCTTCGGCGGGACGATCGATAACCTTCCGACGGGAGGGGGTGCGTGTGCGTGCGCGCAAGATCGTGGGAAACGGTCCACCGTATTGATCGCGAGTGCCCCTCTGTATGCCAGCGCACGCTTGTCTGCTAGTTGTTACTTTATCGAGCTGGCGTTTGATGACTGCAATCATATGTATTTAAAGAACATGTCAGTGAGCAAACAAGTCCAAGAAGCCGACTTTGAAACAAGCACGCGCACATTGACAGGACCCGGACACACACACACACCGATGAACTCATTGGACGAACCAGAAGTGTTTTGACATTGACATCAGCAAATTTCAACCCAAACATCAACAACCTTTTAAAGCAGGGGTGCTGGGTTACTAGCTTGTTAGCTTTGCTGGACTTAGATATGTTGTTTGAGCATGCACAGTCACCTAAAAAAAACTAAAATTTAGACATACAGTGGGGCAAATAAGTATTTAGTCAACCACCTCCCACTTATTACTACTACTATTAGAGAGGCCTCTAATTGTCAACATGGTTAAACCTCAACCATGAGAGACAGAATGTGGGGGAAAAAAAAACAGAAAATCACATTGTTTGATTTTTAAATAATTTAATCATGGTGGAAAATAAGTATTTGCTCAATACCAAAAGTTCATCTCAATACTTTCTTATGTACCCTTTGTTGGCAATAACGGAGGCCAAACGTTTTCTGTAACTCTTCACAAGCTTTTCACACACTGTTGCTGGTATTTTGGCCCATTCCTCCATGCAGATCTCCTCTAGAGCAGTGATGTTTTGGGGCTGTCATTGGGCAACACCGACTTTCAACTCCCTCCACAGATAGGGTTGAGATCTGGAGACTGGCTAGGCCACTCCAGGACCTTGAAATGCTTCTTACGTTGTTGCCCTGGCTGTATGTTTGGGATCATTGTCATGCCACGTCTTATCTTCAATGCCCTTGCTGACGGAAGGAGATTTTCACTCAAAAATCTCCATTCATTCTTTTCCTTTACACAGATCAGTCGTCCTGGTCTCGTTGCAGAACAACAGCCCCAAAGCATGATGTTTCCACCCCCAAGCTTCACAGTGGGTATGGTGTTCTTCGGATGCAATTCAGTATTCTTTCTCCTCCAAACACGAGAACCTGTGTTTCTACCAAAAAGTTCTGTTTTGGTTTCATCTGACCATCACACATTCTCCCAGTCCTCTTCTGGATCATCCAAATGCTCTCTAGTGAACCGCAGACGGGCCTGGACGTGTACTGGCTTCAGCGGGGGGACACGTCCGGCAGTGCAGGATCTGAGTCCCTGGCGGCACATTGTGTTACCGATAGTGGCCTTTGTTACTGTGGTCCCAGCTCTCTGTAGGTCAAACACTAGTTCCCCCCATGTGGTTCTGGGATTATTGCTCATCGTTCGTTAACATTTTGACGCCACGGTGTGAGATCTCGCATGGAGCCCCAGATCGAGGGAAATTATCAGTGGTCTTGTATGTCTTCCATTTTCTAATAATTGCTGCCACAGTTGATTTCTTTACACCAAGCGTTTTACCTATTGCAGATTCCGTCTTCCCAGCCTGGTGCAGGTCTACAGTTTTGTCTCCGGTGTCCTTCGACAGCTCTTTGGTCTTGGCCATAGTGGAGTTTGGAGTGTGACTGACTGAGGTTGAGGACAGGTGTCTTTTAAACCGCTAATGAGTTAAAAGAGGTGCCATTAATACAGGTAATGAGTGGAGCCTCCTTAGAAGAAGTTAGACCTCTTTGACAGGCAGAAATCTTGCTTGTTTGTAGGTGACCAAATACTTATTTTCCACTCTAATTTAATAAATTCTTTAAAAATCAAACAATGTGGTTTTCTGATTTTTTCTAATCTTTTCAAGTAGGAGAACTTGCACAATTGGTGGTTGACTAAATACTTATTTGCCCCACTGTATGTGCCACAGGTAAGTAACACGCACTGTTAATTACATAAATCAGAGAAGCATCACATGCTTTTTCCAAGGGTGCCAATGCTTTTGCCCGGCCCGTTTTTGGAGTTTTGTGTAAAATGATTCATGATTTTTTTTTACATTCTCTTTTGAGTGGTTTATTGCAAGGAAATAAAGGAAGATAATACTACCAAAGCATTTGTAATTGCAACCATTTTCTGGGAAAATATGAGCATTATTTGACAGAATAGCAAGGGTGCCAATACTTTTGGCCAGCACACAATTTAACCTAGTAAAATGCTCCAGAAGAAAATCCGAAAAGCTCTTCAGCTGCCCTTTAAGTGATAAGTAGAACCGCCACCTCGGGGGGCCTTTTTATACTTATCGCACCTGGACCCTGTTCACATTTGTTCAGCTCCTGCAACAAAGCTCAGCAGCAATATTATGCAAGAATCATTATTATTATTTTTTTTAGCTTTGCAATCGACTGTTCGAGCACTTCTGTTCTAATGGATTTTTCAAAGGCAGCCCTCCTGGTCCAAATGGACGTCTATTGCCGTCAATAGCGCGAAAATATCCATCTCTTTTTTAAATGCATTGGATGTCTTTTACTGTCAATGGCAGTGAATGAGTTAACCTACACAAAAACTGACATGCACGTGGGTCAGTACGCGTGCACGTTTGACTCATCAGAGTAAAAGCATATGACATTTCTTCTTATTCTGAGACCTGATTGTGTATGGGTGGATGGGGGCGGAGTCCTGTTACAGGAAGCAGCAGCAGCACGAGCAGCAGGGACCTTTATGAATTATTGATCAAGCTAATGGACAGTTTCTTTTTTTTGCCTCAATCACCTGAGAAGTCCCAGGAGAGCAAAAGGCAGTCACGTGAGGCACGTAGCTGAAGGTTGCCTTTTACTGTGAAGGCGTCGTGGCGGAATTTCCGACCGTCGCTCGCTCTCTCTCTCTCGCTCGCTCTCTGGTTTTGTATCTGCGGCGCGCGCTCCCGACGGCCAACTGCGGCGCGGGAGCCCGAGCGAGATGGCAGCAGCAGCAGCAGCAGCAGCAGCAGCAGCGGGACGCCATGGCCGCTGAGCAGAAAGCGAGCGGCGCGCAGGCCGGCGCCGCCCTAACCGCGATTCGGGCGCGGCCCCGGGTCACCGCCTCTCCCGCGTCGGGCGCCAGCCTGGCCCTGAGCGCGCTGTCGCTGCTGTTGCTGGCCACGGCCATCGGCACCGACCACTGGTACGAGACGGACACGCGGCGGCACCGGGAAAACTGCGAGCGGCAGGGCGCCGACTCCAACGGGCAGCAGAACCGCGACATGCCCATCTACCACCTGCCGCTGCTGGACACGGGCGCGCGCGACGTGGCGCTGATGAAGCCCGTGCACGTGGGCAGCCGCGAGGACGAGCTCCTGGAGAACTGGCGCGCCATCCTGGGCATGGGCATCCTGGAGACCGAATGCGGGCGCCCGCTCTTCTCCACGCACGCCGGCCTATGGAGGAAGTGCTACTTCGCCGGACTGGACCCGGACATCGACAAGCTCGTCGATAGAGGTGAGCGAAATTAGCCGAACGAAGTCGAGTCGAGCCGAGCGGGCGCGCGCGCGCAGGCGCGTGCTCGTTTGAAAGGAGCCCGCAAACAACAACATTGCGTTTAGGCTGTATATGTTTTTCGCCTCATGTGTCAGCTGCTGTTGACCTGCGTTGTCATGTTTGCGTGAGCGCTGCGGTCTTCCGGGAGTGCACGCTGCTCTTGGCTGACGTGCAAATGTCCTTGCTCAGGTATCGCCGAGCGCTGCACGGCCGTCAAGTATCACTTCTCTCAGCCAATCCGATTGAGGAATATCCCCCTCAACCTGACCAGAAGCATACAGCAAGACGAATGGCACCTGCTACGTGAGTCTCACGCAGAAAATCGCTATATGGCTGAGCCATCCTCTTCTCCTCATCTCGTCTTCTATCCGCTCCCAGAGGCGGAGTTTGACTTTTGTGGGGGGAGGGCAAAACATGTTGATGACCCCGAAACGCTGTGTCAGCAATAACATTATCTTACAAGATATATGCTCGGATAGTAGTTTAGCCCATGCTCGTACATACTGGCATCTCAGCTGTGTGTGTGTTTGCACGTGCGTGGAGAGACAGCGGGAACCAAAAGTGGTATTTGACCATGTGGCCAAATGGATTTTCACATGTGGCATTTTTTTTTATATTGTGGCCAAATGGATTTTGGCATGTGGCTTTTTTTTGCCATGTGGCAAAATGGATTTTGCCATGTTGCATTTTTTTTTTTTGGCATGTGGCATTTTTTTGCCATGTAGCAAAATTGATTTTGTCATGTGACATTGGCATTTTTTCTTTGCCATAAGGCATTTTTTGCCATGTGGCCAAATGGATTTTGGCATGTGGCTTGTTTTTTGCCAGGCGGCATTTTTTTCCCCAATGAGGCAAAATGGATTTTCCCTGGTGGCATTTTTTTCCCACTTTGCCATGTGGCTTTTTTTTTGCCATGTTGCATTTTTTCTTTGGCATGTGGCATTTTTTTGCCATGTGGCATTTTTTCTTTGGCATGTGGAATTTTTTTGCCATGTGGCCAAATGGATTTTGGCATGTGGCTTCTTTTTCCCGATATGGCAAAACAGATTTTGCCATGTGGCATTTTTTTTGCCATGTGGCATTTTTTTTTGCCATGTATGGAAATTGATTTTGTCATGTGGCATTGGCAATTTTTCTTTGGGATGTGGCATTTTGCCATATGGCAGTTTTTTTTTGCCATACATGGCATTTGTTCTTTGCCATGTGGCATTTTTTTGCTATGTAGCAAAATTTATTTTGTCATGTGGCATTGGCAATTTTTCTTTGGCATGTGGCATTTTGCCATGTGGCATTTTTTTGCCATGTGGCAAAATGGATTTTGCCATGTGGCATTTTTTCTTTGCCATCTGGCATTATTTTTGCCATGTGGCAAACTGGATTTTGCTATGTGGCATTTTTGTCTTTGCCATGTGGCAAAATGGATTTTGACATGTGGCATTTTTTTGGGGTTGGTAGCAAAATGGATTTGGATTTTGGAACATTTGGACATGCATAGCTGTCAATGGCATAGCCTGACTTGGTTGCTAGTTGAATGTCAGTGCGCTGTAATGCTAAGTGTATGGTCAAAAATCACAGCCACACATGTTTTTCTGCCAATTAAAATGAATGGAAAATTTGGACGTGCATAGCCATCAATGGCATGGACGTACATGGCCTTCAAAACTCAAATATACCCCCTAAAAATCCCACATACCCCCCCAAAAAATGCGACAAACCAAAATCCATTTAGCCACATACCAAAAAAAAATGCCAGATGTCAAAATCCATTTTGCCACATGGCAAAAAACAAGCCACATGGCAAAATCAGTTTTGCCATATGGCAAAAAGAATGCCACATGGCAATGAAAAATGCCACATGGCAAAATTCATTTTGCCACATGGCAAATACCACTTTTGGTTCTCGGCCCTGCAGAGTGCGTGTGTGAGCGTGCATGTTTTTCTGTCTAAGCTAGTGGAGAAGTAGACGCCGCATCCTTGACTGAATATTCTAGCCAAAATCTGTCCTCAGATGGTTTGGGCTAAGCAAAGCAAATGACCGTCTCTAAGGTGATAGTCACATGATGTATTTGAAAAATAAATTTTGAACCATTATAATTTTTTTTGTTTTGTTCATTTTTGTTTTACTACTTTCATATACAACATTATACCAACAAAGTCTTCCTTTTAAATTCATATATATAGGAAAGTCAATGACATACAATGACATTTTCGGCCACCAGGGGGCCATGCCCCCCCCCTTAATCTTTGCGTATGTCCGCTCCTCTCCTTTCCTCATCTGTATCCTCTCCTTATCCATTCAACTATCCCTTCCTCTCCTTTCCTTCCTCTCCTCTCCTCGTTTGTTCTCCTCTCCTCTGTTCACATCTGTTCCACTCTCCTCATCTGTTCTCCTATCCCCACCTCTAATCTGTTCTCCTCTCCTCGTGTGTTGTCCTCTTTGCTGTTCTCATTTTTTCCCATCTCCTTTCTTTTCCTCCTCTAATCTGTTCTCCTCTCATCTCTTCATCTGTTTTCCTCTTTTCTCCCCGTGTGTTCTCCTCTCCTCTGTCATCTTCTGTTCCCATCACCTTTCCTCTCCACATCTGTTCTCCTCTCCCCTCCTCTAATCTGTCCTCCTCTCATCTATTCATCTGCTCTCCTCTCCCCTCCTCTGTTCTCCTCTCCCCTCCTATCCTCTGTTCTCCACTCCCCTCCTTTGCTCTCCTTTTCTCTCCTCATCTATTCTCCTCTCCCCTCCTTTATTCTGTTCTCCTTTCATCTATTCATCTGTTCACCTCTCCCCTCTTCTCCTTTCCTCGCGTGTTCTCCTCTCCTCTGTCGTCCTCCGTTCCCATGTCTTTTCCTCTCCACATCTGTTCTCCTCTCCCCTCCTCTAATCTTTTCTCCTCTCATCTCTTCATCTGTTCTCCTCTCCCCTCCTCACCTCTCCTCTCCTCTGCTCTCCTTTCATCCCTTCATCTATTCTCTTCTCTCATCCTCTCCTTTCCTCTTCTCTCCTCCTCTCGTCTCCTCATCTGTTCTTTCTCGTCCTCATTTCTCCCCTCCTCTGTTCGTTCATCTGTTCTCCACTCCTCCTCTTGTGTTCTTCTCTCCTCTTTTTTCCTCTCCCTTCCTCTTATCTGTTTTCCTCTCCACATCTGTTTTCCTCTCCCCTCCCTCTGCTCTCCTCTCTTCTCCTCATTTGTTTTTCTCTCTCCTCCTCTCCCCTGCCCCCGGGCAGACCTGAGGCGCATCACAGCCGGATTCCTGGGCATGGCCGCCGCCGTCCTGCTGTGCGGGAGCATCGTCACCTGCGTGGGTTTCTTCTGGGAGGGAAGCCTGACCAGACACGTGGCGGGACTCCTCTTTTTCATGGCAGGTGCGGCCGGACTCACATTCGTACGCTCGTGCTAGCTGCTCGTAGAAGGACATTTACATTACACAAAAAAAGGAAGGTAGAATATTTAGCAATGGACGTCGAAGGCGTTCGAACTGGAGAGTCAAAATGGATCGCATGGCAGCAAATAAGTTCATTTCTGAAATAGATGACTTGAACAGTAGGAAGGTTGTTGATATCTTTCCTTAGTTTGAACGTTCTAAGAAGTGTTGCACCACGACTTTTTTTTTTTTAAACCGTGACTTTTTTTAAACAATAAAATGATTTTTAGGAGGAACATAACTCACCATTTCGATGTTTTGTCACACTCCTACCACGCACTTTATTAGTATTTTTCTGTTGGCCTTCCTTCCTCGGGTTCCAGCCTTTGTGTCTTTGTCTGGTCCTTCAGGAATCTTCTGCACCATTTCCCTGTGCACCTACGCGGCCAGCGTGACCTACGACCTTTCCAGGAAGCCCCCCTTTATCTACGGCCTCCCCGACGACGTGGACCACGGCTACGGCTGGTCGGTGGGGCTGGCCTGGGCCAGCTTGGCGCTCAGCGTGGCGTGCGGCTGCCTGGGCGCCGCCTTCCCTCTGCCCGGCCGCTCGGGACCCCCGCGCGGCAAAGCCGCCGGCGCCTCGGCCGTCTGAGCCACGCCCCCTTCGCTGGGAAACGCTGTCAAGCGAGGCCTTTGCCGTTTCGTAACCCCCGAAACGCCGCCGACCCCCTTTCTTGCCTTCTTCCCGAGTCCGCCGTTAAGGAGAGCCCTTCATGTAAAATCCATTGCAAAGGCGATACAGAAAACATCAAAGAAAGTATGCGGTCGTGTAGGCCGGGGGTGTCAAACTTGAGGCCTACAAGGGGGTCCGATCCGGCCCCCTGACGAGGTTGTTCTGCCTGACAGGCACTGTGTAGCTCATTCATACTGTACATACAGAATCACATACTTTTATTTTGACATAGGCGCCTTAAAACCAGAGATTTGTGCACTACTACACTCACTTTAAGCTCACTTTGTGTCCAGTCACGTTCCTTCGTTAGTCTCCTCCCTGTCAAAATCATCCTGTGCCGTCAATGGCAGCCAGCCAATGAATGAAGAAGTGACCCCAAAATGCCCCGAAACCAAGAGGAAGTTACCCGAAATTAAAGGGATGTCACCGTCAAATGCCCCGAAATCAACAGAAAGTGACCAGTGAACACAAAGTGGCTTGGTAATCCTCTAAAATCAAAAGTAAATTATCCAAAATGTACAGGAAGTGACCCGAACTCAAAAAGAAGTCACCTGGAAATGCTCCAGAATCAACAGATAATGACCAATTAACATGAAGTGGTTTGGAAATGCTCTAAAATCAACAGGAAATGATCCAAAATTAAAATAACGTTCCCTTGAAATGCTCCAACAAAAACAGGAAGTGACTAATGAATAAGAAGTGGCTTGGAAATGCTTTAACATCAACAGGAAATGATCCAGAATGTGCAGGAAGTGACATGAAATCAAAAGGAAGTCACCTGGAAATGCTCCAAAATCAACAGATAGTGACCATTGAAGACGAAGTGGCTTGGAAATGCTCTAACATCGACAGGGAATGATGCAAAATATGCAGGAAGTGACCCAAAATCAAAAGGAAGCCATCTGAAAATACCCCAAAATCATCAGGAAGGAAACAACGAACACAAAGTGGCTTGGAAATGCTTTAAAATCAACAGAAAATGATTCAAAATGTGCAAGACGTTCCCCAAAATCAAAAGGAAGTCATCTGGAATTGCTCCCAAAATAAACCGATAGTGACTGATGAACACGAAGTGGCTTGGAAATGCTCTAATATCAACAGTAAATCATGCAAAATGTTCAGGAAGTGACCCAAAATAAAAATGAAGTCACCAGGAAATGCTCCAACAACAACAGGAAGTGACCAATGAACAAGAAGTGGCTTGGAAATGCTCTAAAATCAACAGATAGTGACCAATGAACACGAAGTGACTTGGAAAAAATCAAAAGGAAATGATACAAAACATGCAGGACGTTACCCGAAATCAAAAGGAAGTCACCTGGAAATGCTCCAATATAAACTGATAGTGACTGATGAACACGAAGTAGCTTGGAAATGCTGTAATATCAACAGGGAATATGCTAAATGTGCAGGAAGTGACCCAAAATCAAAAGGAAGTCATCTGAAAATACCCCAAAATCATCAGGTAGGAAACAACGAACACGAAGTGGTTTGGAAATGCTCCAATATCAACAGGAAATGATGCAAAATGTGCAAGAAGTGACCCAAAATCAAAATGAAGTCATCTGAAAATACCCCAAAATCATCAGGAAGGAAACAACAAACACGAAGTGGCTTGGGAATGCTTTAAAATCAACAGAAAAGATCCAAAACGTGCAGGAAGTGACCCAAAATCAAAAGGAAGTGACCCGAAAATGCCCTAAAATCAACAGGTAGTGACCAATGAATACGAAGTGGCTTGGAAATGCGCTAAAATCAACAGGAAGTGATCCAAAACATGCAGTACGTTACCGGAAATCAAAAGGAAGTCACCTAAAAATGCTCCAAACGCAACAGGAAGGGACCAAGGAACATGAAGTGGCTTGGAAATGCTCTAAAACCAACAGGAAATGATGCAAAATGTGCAAGATGTTCCCCAAAATCAAAAGGAAGTCATCTGTAAATGCCCCAAAATTAACAGGAAGTGACCAATGAAGACGAAGTGGCTTGGAAATGCTATAAAACCAACAGAAAATGATCCAAAACATGCAGGACGTTACCCGAAATCAAAAGGAAGTTACCTGGAAATGCTATGAAATCAACAGATGTTGACCAATGAACACGAAGTGGCTTGGAAATGCTCTAAAATCCAACAGGAAATGGTCCAAAATGTACAGGAAGTGACTCAAAATGAACTCTATGGCTTCTATTGACAACGATAAAGGTCCACTTCACTTAAACCGGGTCAACTCATATGCTAGTGCCATTGATGGCGCAAGACGTCCAATCATTTTGACTAGGAGGTGTTAATGAACGGTTGGACCTCTCTCGCCGTCAATGGCAGCCAGTGAGTCAACTTATTTGGCCAAAAATAAACCGGTTCAGCTCACATGAGGTATAATGGCGGTGAATGTGGCCGGCGAAACAAAATGAGTTTGACACCCTTGGTGTAGGCTGCGAGCTCAATGCTAACACAGAATGACAAGTGGCATGGGCAGGCTAACAAAATGAGCAAAGGATTAGGGGTGTCACCATACATTTATCCGGACTGACACGGCAACGAATTCATTCCAACCCTCCCACTTCAAATGGATTGGACATCTAACTGGATGTCAGTGACATTGATCATTAAATTAGTTGCAAAAGAAGCCTTCTGGAGCGTCGCTACTACCGAGATGTTCTTAGGAGATGTCCAATCCATTTCAAGTGGAAGGTATGGCAGTGAACGGCATTTGTGTGGTGGGTTAGCATGAAGCTACTGAGACACATAATTGATGGTAGATTTGGAAGTGACCCAATTTTAAAAGGAAGTGATCCCAAAATGCCTGAAAATCAACAGGAAGTGACCCAATATGTACAGGAAGAGAACCACTAATGGCCCAAAATCAATAGGAAGTGACCCTGGAATACCACAAAATCAACAGTAAGTGACCCAATATAAACAAGAAGTGACCCAGGAATACTTCAAAATCAACAGGAAGTGACCCATTACGTACGGGAAGTGACCCCAAAATGCCCCAAGATCCACAGGAAGTGCCTCGATATCTATAGGAAGCGACCCCAAAATCCCTCAAAATTAACAGGAAGTGACCCTGAATGCCTGAAAAATTTACAGGAAGTGACCCAATATGTACAGGAAGTGAACTCCTAATGCCACAAAATCAGTAGGAAGTGACCCTGGAATACTGCAAAATCAACAGGAAGTGGCACCGAAATGCCTGAAAAATCAACAGGAAGTGACCCTGGAATGCCTCAAAATCAACAAGAAGTGACCCAATATGTACAGGAAGTGACCCTGGCATTCCACAAAATCAACAGGAAGTGACCCTGGAATACTTCAAAATCAACAGGAAGTGACCCAATATGAGCAGGAAGTGAACCCCTAATGCCCCAAAATCAACAGGAAGTGACTCTAGAATACTACAAAATCAAAAGGAAGTGACCATGGGATGCCTCAATCAATAGGAAGTAACCCTGAAATATCCTATGTCAACAGGAAGTGACCCAATATGAACAGGAGGTGAACCCAAAATCAAGAGAAATTTACTCTGAAATGCCTCAAAATCAATAGGAAGTGGCCCAATATGAACAGGAAATGACCCTAAAAAATGCCCCAAAATCAACAGGAAGTGACCCAGGAAAGCCCACAAATCAACTAGAAGTGACCCAATATCAACAGGAAGTTACCCTGAAATGCCCCCAAATCAACAGGAAGTAACCCCGAAATGCCTCAAAATCAATAGGAAGTGACCCAACATGTATAGGAAGTCTACAAGAAATGCCCTAAAATCAACAGGTGACCCTGAAATATCCCATATCAACAGGAAGTGACCCAATATGAACTGGAAGTGAAATTAAAAATGTCCCAAAATCAACAGGAAGTAACCCTTAAATGCCTCAAAATCAAAAGGAAGTGACCCCATATATACAGGAAGTGAACCAGAAATGACACAAAATCAACAGGAAGTGACCCTGAAATATCCCATATCAATAGGAAGTGACCCAATATGGACAGGCATACCACAAAATCAACAGGAAGTGGCCCTGGAATGCCTCAAAATCAACAGGAAGTGACCTAATATGTACAGGAAGTGAAGCCAAAATCAACAGTAAGTGACCCCGAAATCCCCCCAATCAACAGGAAGTGACCCAATATGAACAGGAAGTGAAGCCAAAATGCCCCAAGATCAACAGGAACTGACCCCAAAAATCCCCCCAATCTACAGGAAGTGATCCAATATGAACAGGAACTGAAGCCTAAATGCCCCCAAATCAACAGGAAGTGACCCTGAAATATCCCATATCAACAGGAAGTGACCTAATATATACAGGAAGTGAAGCGAAAATGCCCCAAAATCAACAGGAAGTGACCCTGAAACATCCCTAATCACCAGAAATGACACAAAATCAAACAGGAAGTGACCCTGAAATATCCCATATCAACAGGAAGTGACCCAATATGGACAGGAAGTAAACCCTTAATGTCCCGAAATCAAAGGGAAGTGACCCTGGCATACCACAAAATCAACAAGAAGCGACCCTGGAATGCCTCAAAATCAACAGGAAGTGACCTAACATGTACAGGAAGTAAAGCCAAAATCAACAGGAAGTGACCCCCAAATCCCCCCAATGAACAGGAAGTGACCCAATATGAACAGGAAGTGAAGCCTAAATGCCCCAAAATCAACAGGAAGTGACCCTGAAATATCCCATATCAACAGGAAGTGACCTAATAAGTACAGGAAGTGAAGCCAAAATGCCCCAAAATCAACAGGAAGTGACCCTGAAACCCCCCTAATCAATAGGAAGTGACCCAATATGAACAGGAAGTGAAGCCAAAATGCCACAAAATAAACAGGAAGTGAACTCAAAATCCCCCCAATCAACAGGAAGTGACCCAATATGTACAAGGAGTGAACCAGAAACGTCCCAAAATCAACAGGAGTGACTCTGGAATACGTCAAAATATAAAGGAAGTGACCCAATATGTACAGGAAGTGAACCAGAAATGACCTAAACACAACAGGAAGTGACCCCGAAATCCCCCATATCAACAGGATCTTACCCGATATCCACAGGAAGTGGCCTTGAATATCTCAAAATCAACAGGAAGTGACACGATATATTAACCATCACAGCAAAGCTACCAGAAATTGCATTTTTGAGTCATCTTTAGTTGTCTTTGACGAGCTAGCAACAAATCGTTTTGTAGTCCGTAGAGCACGCGGCGCCCATATTTGGAAGCAGATCAACCACCAGTGCTCAGATGTAGAAAAACACACCTTTTTTTTTTTTTTTTTTTTCTTCTGCCGTTTTCTTTTATTTTGGTGGCCACTGTAAATATATCCACGGCCTTGGCATCTGTTGCACTTGACTTGTTTGGTGAAAAATTCAAAAATGTCATGTTTAAACAGTGTTGCCTGTGTCTCAACATATTTTTTTGTCTATGTCCATCATGCGGAGAGTTTGACTCATTCAAGTTCGGCCGCTAAAAAAAGTACAGTTCGGACAAAATTTGACAAAAACATTCCCATTCATTTCTAATGGGCAAAATTTCCCATTGATTTCCAATGGCCCAACTTTTCCACCATTCATTTCAAAGGCACAAAAACTTACACTCCTATTGATTTCCAACCCAAGTGACCCGATATCAACAGGAAGTGACCCCAAAATCCTCCCATATCAACAGGAAGTGACCCAACATAATTAGGAAGAGAAGCCAAAATGCCCCATAATCAAGAAGGACGTGGCCCGATATCGTCAGGAAGAGACCCTGGAATGCCCCAAAGTCAACAGGAAATGACCTGTTATCTACAGGAAGTCCAAAATGCCCCCCAATAAAGAGGAATTGACCCAATATGAACAGAAAGTGACACTGAAAGGCCCCCAAATCAACAAGTAGTGACCCAATATGAACAAGAAGTGACCATGGAATCCCTCAAAATCAACAGGAAGTGACCTAATATGTACAGGAAGTGAACCCGAAATGCCCCCAAATCAACAGTGACCCAAAATTCCCCCATATCGACATAAAGTAACCCACAGTGAACAGTAAATTAACCCGAAATGCACAAAATCAACAGGAAATAGCCCAATATGAACAGGAAGTGACCCTAAAAGGCCCCCAAATCAACAGGAAGTGAACCAATATGAACAGAAAGCTACCCTATAATGCCTCAAAATCAACACAAAGCGACCTAATATATACAGGAAGTGAACCCGAAATGCCCAAATTCAACAGGAAGTGGCCCTGAAATGCCTCAGAATCAACAGGAAGTAAGTGACTCCAAAATCCCCAATAGCAACAGGAAGCAACCCAATATGTACAGATGGTCAACTTGAAATGCCCCCAAATCAACAGGAAGGGACCCCAACCCCCCCCTTATTAATAGGAATTGAACCCGAAAAGCCCAAAAAAACAGGACGTGACCCCGAAATTCCCCCATGTCAACAGGAAGTGACCCACTGTGAACAGGAATTTAACCCGAAATGGCCAAAATCAACAGGAAGTGATCCTGAAATGCCTCAAAATCAACAGAAGGTGACACGATCTGTACAGTACTCAAAATGTGAACTCAAAATGTCCCCAAATCAAAAGTGACCCCATAAACCCCCATATCAACAGGAAATCACCCAATATGAACAGGAAGCTACCCTATAATGCCTAAAAATCAACAGTAAGTGACCTAATATGGACAGGAAGCGAACCCGAAATGCCCCCAAATCAACATGAAGTGACCCGATATGAACAGGAAGTGACCGCAAAATGCCTCCAATCAACAGGAAGTGACCCGGGAATGCCACAGAATCGACAGGAAGTGACCCAATATGTATAGGATGTGAACCCGAAATGCCCCCAAATCAACAGGAAGTGAGCCTTAAATGCTCCAACATAAACAGGAAGTGACCCAGTATGAACAGGAAGTGACCGTAAAATGCCCCTAAATCAAAAGGAAGTGACCCAGGAATGCCTCAGAATCAACAAGAAGTGACCCAATATGAATAGAATGTTAACCCGAAATGCCCCCACATTAACAGGAAATGAGCCTTAAATGCTCCAAAATAAACAGGAAGTGACCCAGTATGAACAGGAAGTGACCGTAAAATGCCCCCAAATCAACAGGAAGTGACCCGGGAATGCCTCAGAATCAACAGGAAGTGACCCTAAAATCCCCCCATATCAACAGGAAGTGAACAGGAATTGAACCCGAAATGGCCCAAAATAACACGAGGTGACCCTGAACAGTGACAGTGACACCGAAATGCACACAAATCAACAGGAAGTGACCGAAAATGAACAGGAAGTGAACCTAAAATGTCCCCAAATCAACAGGAAGTGACCCTGAAATGCCTCAACATCAACAGGAAGTGACACAACATATAAAGGAAGTGAACTCAAAATGTCCCTAAATAAATAGGAAGTGACCCCAAAATTCCCCATATCAACAGGAAGTGACCCAATATGAATAGGAAGTGACCCTAAAGACCCCCAAATCAACAGGAAGTGAAAGTGAAATGCCCCCAAATCAACAGGATGTGACCCAATATGAATAGGAAGTGACCCTAAGTAGCCCACAAATCAACAGGAAGTGACCCGTGAATGCCTCAGAATCAGCAGGAAGTGACCCACTATGCACAGGAAGTGAACCCGAAATAACCCCAAATCAACAGGAAGTGGGCCTTAAATGTTCCAAAATAAACAGGAAGTGACTCCAAAGTCCCCCCATATCAACAGGAAGTGACCCAACATGAACAGGAATTCAACCCGAAATGCCCCAATATCAACAGGAAGTGACCCTGAAATGCCACCAACCCCAAATGCCCCAATATCAACAGGAAGTGACCCAATTTGAACAGGAAGTGACCCTAAATAGCCCCCAAATCAACAGGAAGTGAACCTGAAACGCTTCAAAATAAACAGGAATTGACCCAACATCTACAGGAAATCCAGGATGCCTCCAAATCAACAGGAAGTGACGATGTACCAACCGTCACAACAAAGCTACCATAGCAATTTCTCCAGAAATTGCAATTTCTAGTTTCTTTTATTATCTAGCTTGACTTTGTTCCTCATAACACGGCCACTTGCTGTGCAGTCACATGGATCGACAGGCTCCTGCAACATGTTTAATGACGCCCTCTGTTGGTTAAACTCTGTAACGTCGTCCAGCTTGCGGCTCACTCGGTTACTTCACATCTTCACCCTGTGGCGTTTTCGTAGTATCGTACGCTTCTAATCTCATTACTTTAGATAATAATTTTCGAACAAAGGACTCAACATCCCACAATGCACTATGCGAGAAAAAAGACCAATCGGAGCCCGTTCTATTATGGAATACAAGAGAATAGCCTTTATTGACATTGTAACATTAGTGTACAGCGAGATTGTATTGCCACTTTGTGCAAAATTAAAAGTTACATACTCTAATTAAAAATATAATAATAGTGTAGCGGACCGTTACTGTAAAACACTCTTCGTGAGACTCGCGCTCTGTTGGTCGAAGCCGTACCCTCTTTTTATTTTCCGCCAACAAAACAACACCAAACGCAACCTTCCTTTTCGTCGCGCTTTTTCACGTCATCACCCTGAGACACCCAAATTAAAACGTTACAATTGTAGGTGTCCTAAAAATGAATTGAAAAGGTATTGTACATTGTGTTACATTAAAATATAAGTGTCTCATGGTGATGACGTACACAAACGCGACAGACAGAAAAAAAAGGGAGCACAATTCTCTTGTTTTTGTGTCCCACGAAGAGTGTCCCTGCATCTACCCACATAGTCCGCTACACATTGTTATCATAAAATTGCCCAATGGCGTAAAATGAGTCCACAAGGCGCAAAAGGGAGTTTTGCTAAATTGCTAGCCGAATATTATGTTGTAATGTTTGTTGTTGTCAATAAAAAAAAAAATAACGAAAGCACCGCCCCCTGTGCGTCGCGATGTCATGACGTCGACACAAGCGCGAGCAGCAGTCAAAATAACAGCCAGCCGCACGGTGACAGTCCCAGACGCAGGAGGACCCCCGAGCGAGCATCCACATCACCGGCAGCCGCTCGGACGGGATCCGGAACCGGGCGCCTTGTTTTTCCTCGCCTCGCGGAAGTTCCGAGTGTAACCACCCGCTGCTCTCCCCGCGAGAGAAGTCGCCGTTGCAGTTGCAGCCGCCGCCTTCGCTCAGATCTCCGGAACCGCCGAGTCACGTAACCGCTGGTTCGGGTAGCCGAAGCGGAGCGGATGACCCGTGCCCACTAACGAGCCAACAGGCCGACTAGCGAGCTGTTAGCATGAGGCGGCTAACGGGCAATATCTGCCAATTAGCCGCCAATTAGCCGCCTAGCCCGGCTAGCGCGGGCGGGCGGAGGATGCTTTCGGCTGGATGTGCCGAGGCTCCCCTCTCCTCCTCCTCCTCCTCCTTCTCCTTCGCCGCCGCGGAAGCCCTCAGCGGCCGTCCATGTGAAGTTCCCCTCGCCTTTCCCTATGGCCAGCATGCAGGCCGGCCAGCAGCAGTACGACTTCTTCAGCGAGGACAACGCCGTCAAATGGAGAGGCCTGCTGGTACCGTCGCTGGACAAGGTAAGGGAGCGCCGCTTGCTTCCGCCTGACGGAGACGGACTGTCGTGATGTCATCCGATGACGTCACGGCATCCTTGCGTGGACCCCCTATCGGACGTTTCGCGCCGTCAATGGCAACCAATGAGTTGACAAGGAAGTGAGCCCAAAATGAATGGGAAGTTGCTGAAAATCTACAGGTAGTAAACTGGAAATGCCAGGAAATCAACAAGAAGTGGCCAAGGAACGGGAAGCAGTCAACTGCATTCAAATTCGCATTTGTCTTGTTATGTTTTAGTCCCCTAAAAGACGTTTTTAGCTCGTTATGGTCACCGTCAAGAAAAAAGTATTCGTTGATGAAATATTTTCGTTATCGTCATCGTTTATGAAAACAACACCGATAGAGTGAATTGAATACATGGGTCAGATGTATCGATATATGTTGTATCGCCATACTGTGAGATAGCCTTGTATCGCGAACTACCCAGAGGTTCTCACCACTACATGTGGGAATGCAGTTGTTTAGTATTAAATAAAGGAACATTTTGTGTATTTAAAAAAAAAAAAAAAAAAACGGGTTATCGAGATCACCTGACGCCACACAGACGTAGGAATCAGGAAGCAGGAAAATGTTATCATTGCAACTTTACATGTGTCTGACAGGTGCTGAAGCAGGTGCACCCTAACCTGGTGTCCAAGCAGGAGGCGCTGCAATATATCGAGGAGCTGATCCTGCTGCTGCTCAGCATGTTGTGTCAGGCTCAGCCTCGCAGCGTGCAGGACGTGGAGGTGACACGCACACGGATCGGGGCGGGGCGTCATTTTGTAGGATAGCCGACGTGACCGAGGTGTGCTCACGTCCGAACAGGAGCGGGTCCAGAAGAGTTTCCCGCACCCCATCGACAAGTGGGCCATCGCCGATGCCCAGGCCGCCATCGAGAAGAGGAAACGGAGGAATCCGCTGGCATTGCCCGTCGACAAGATACACCCGCTGCTCAAGGTTTGGATTTTTTTTTAGTCATTCCCCCATACCTCTGTGAAGTTGCCTCCCTATTAGACACAAATGTATATGGCGGAAAACACTCAGGTGTTTTGAAGTTCCGCTCTGAGACCCCAAATTTGGCCAAATTTCAAAATTGTCCGATATGCATGTGTGATACATCACTGGATAGCTTAAAATCTGTATTTTCTGGGGGAGGAAAAATTTTGAACAGGAGGGCATTTTTAAAAAAAAAAATGTTTTTTAAACAGAAAAACCCTATCTGGAGGTGAGAACACGCGAGAGCAGAATTACAGACGCCATGACTTTAACGAGATATTATCGCGTACTTACCTTGTTTCCGTCCAAAAACTCCATGTAGCATTTATCACCGAGTGTCAAGACACCGCTGTGAGTGGCCATTTGTTTTTTCCGAAATTTCCAGGTTCGTGGTGAGTCAGCAACCAGCACACTTTTGCTCAATAGACGATGTTTATTGATTAGAAAATGCAGAATAAATGAGATTTATTGATTATAATCCCACAAGAGCAAGCAAACAAGTATCAAAAACAAGCATAACAAATGGCAACGATGACGCTAGATTTGAGTTTGTCGATCCCAGAATCCCCGCGCTACCGTTACAGCTAGGGTTGTTCCGATCATGTTTTTTTGCTCCCGATCCGATCCCGATCGTTTGAGTTTGAGTATCTGCCGATGCCGATATTTCCCGATCCGCTTCCTTTTTTTTTTTGCTCCTGATTCAATTCCAATCATTCCCGAAAATTTTTCCCGATCATATAGATTTTGGCAATGCATTAAGAAAAAAAAAGAATAAAACTCGGACTAATATATACATTCAACATACAGTACATAAGTATTGTATTTGTTTATTATGACAATAAATCCTCAAGATGGCATTTACATTATTAACATTCTTTCTGTGAGAGGGATCCACGGATAGAAAGACTTGTGACTTTGTATATTGTGACTAAATATTGCCATCTAGTGTGTTTGTTGAGCTTTCAGTAAATGATACTGTAGCCATTTAACTGTTCTGCCCAAATGCATGATGGGAAGTGCAACCATGACTGTGCGTAGGGGCACCTATTGATATATCTTCTCTGCGTTGGGAAATAACATAGGGTGTTAAGAAAAAGATCAACTACTACCTTTCTTTCCCACATTGCTTCCCACGATATTTCTAATTGTTGAGAGAGGGATAGTAAGATTCATGAAACACTGGACGTGATGGTATTCTGTCCATTGTGCCAATGGATGGTACGCACATGAGGTTTTTTGAGAGTGGCAGGGAACTGTCCCTCAGGGATGGGAAGATGTCAATTTTGGGACACATCATCAGTAGTGCTCCATCGAATCATGGGGTGTTTCGGCCTTTGATCACTAAACACCCTCATCGATGGTGGCCAGCGACAGGTTGATCACGCCCGCGCTTGTGTAAGGCTTTACCCAATTAAAAAAAAGCTCCAAAGGCTGCCAAAAGTCATTCTACTCATTTTATGCTGCCTTTTAGCTCTATATTTAGGTAAAACGGCGCCATTATAGATTGAACGCGACAATGCGTGAGTGGGTCGTGCAGCACATGCGTTAAATATTTTAACCTGATTAATTTAAAAAAAATTAATTACCGCCGTTAACGCGATAAATTTGATAGCCCTGTTTTAAGCCAAAACTAAAGACTCTGGATGAGAGTAAGGCATTTTGTCTGTCACGTTAAATACAATTAGAAAACGATTTAATTGGAAAAAAAAAAAAATATATATATATATATATATATATATATATATTTATATATATTAAAAAAAAGGCATGTCCGATATTTTTTTGCTGATTCCGATACTTTGAAAATGACGTGATCGGTCCCGATCCATCGGGATGCCGACAGCGTTGGTGGATTTGAGTGGACTTACTCAATGAAGCATTTACCGTATTGGCCCAAATATAAGTGTTTTTTTGCATTGAAATAAGACTGAAAAGAGGGGGTCATCTTATATTCGCGGTCTAGACGTTATACCCATTCACGACGCTAGATGGCGCCAGATATCATTGAAGCGATGTTCTGTCATGGCAGAACTCAGCTATTCTCAAGTTTAATCCGTTTGCATTATTTTATTGCAATGTTTTTCCTTATTCAGATTTGTTTCAAGACTTCAGTTACAGTTAGACTTCACTTTGATGTTTGAATTTTGTTGTTTTATCACAATATATTGGTTTATTTACATTTCAAAAACCAGAAGCCATTCATTTACGAATGTGATTGTACTTTAGTTTACGTATTTAAATGTTCAGATATTAAGATTTGAATGAGGCAAAATAACATGCTTTTTCTCTCAAATTTATTGTTATAATCATTTGTTTCGGATGTACTGTAATTATTTTCTGTATAAAAATTAATTTGGTGTTCAAAAAGTCTTTTTTTCAAACTTGAGTCTTGAAAAAGAGGAGGTCGTCTTATAATCAGGGCCGTCTTATATTCTGGCCAATACAGTAATAAAGACAAGCTTTTTTCTACGTTATTCTTGTTTTAAAATAATTTACATTCTGAAGGTGGCACGGTGGGACAGTAACATGTTTGGAACTTTTTTTCGTATCGGATCGGGACTCCGAATTGGGAGATTCTCAAAATCAGGTGACTCTAACTTGGGTGCAAAAATATAATGGGGACATCCCTATTTTAAAGCCAAACGCCAGCATCTTGTTACGTGGCCGTAATGGACCTTTGGTTAAGATGGCCGACAACCGAGACGGCCGTCCTCATTGCGGTGCGCGTAAGACATCTAGCCTAATACAGTGGGGCAAATAAGTATTTAGTCAACCACTAATTGTGCAAGTTTTCCCACTTTAAAATATTAGAGAGGCCTTTAATTGTCAACATGGGTAAACCTCAACCATGACAGACAGAATGTGGAAAAACAAACAGAAAATCACAGTTTGATTTTTAAAGAATTTATTTGCAAATCATGGTGGGAAATAAGTATTTGGTCAATACCAAAAGTTCATCTCAATACTTTGTTATGTACCCTTTGTTGGCAATAACGGAGGCCAAACGTTTTCTGTAACTCTTCACAAGCTTTTCACACACTCTTGCTGGTATTTGGGCAATTCCTCCATGCAGATCTCCTCTACAGCAGTGATGTTTCGGGGCTGTCGTTGGGCAACGTGGACTTTCAACTCCCTCCACAGATGTTCTATGGGGTTGAGATCTGGAGACTGGGTAGGCCACTCCAGGACCTTGAAATGCTTCTTACGAAGCCACTCCTTTGTTGCCCTGACTGTGTGTTTGGGTTCATTTTCATGCTGAAAGACCCAGCCACGTCTCATCTTCAATGCCCTTGCTGACGGAAGGAGATTTTCACTCAAAATCTCTCGATACATTGCCCCATTCATTCTTTCCTTTACAGAGATCCGTCGTCTTGGTCCCTTTGCAGAAAAACAGCCCCAAAGCATGATGTTTCCACCCCCATGCTTCACAGTGGGTATGGTGTTCTTCGGATGCAATTGAGTATTCTTTCTTCTCCAAACACGAGAACATGTGTTTCTACCAAAAAGTTCTATTTTGGTTTCATCTGACCATAACACATCCTCCCAGTCCTCTTCTGGATCATCCAAATGCTCTCTAGCGAGCCGCACACGGGCCTGGACGTGTACTTTCTTCAGCAGGGGGACACGTCTGGCAGTGCGGGATTTGAGTCCCTGGCGCCACATTGTGTTACTGATAGTAGCCTTTGTTACTGTAGTCCCAGCTCTCTGTAGGTAATTCACTAGGTCCCCCCGTGTGGTTCTGGGATTTTTGCTCACCGTTCTTGTTATCATTTTGACGCCACGGGGTGAGATCTCGCATGGAACCCCAGATCAAGGGAGATTATCAGCGGTGTTGTATGTCTTCCATTTTGTAATAATTGCTCCCACAGTTGATTTCTTTACACCAAGCGTTTTACCTATTGCAGATTCAGTCTTCCCGGCCTGGTGCAGGTCTACAATTTTGTCTTTGGTGTCCTTCGACAGCTCTTTGGTCTTGGTCATAGTGGAGTTTGGAGTGTGACTGACTGAGGTTGTGGACAGGTGTCTTTTATACCGATAATGAGTTAAAACAGGTGCGATTAATACAGGTAACGAGTGGAGCCTCGTTAGACCTCGTTAGAAGAAGTTAGACCTATTTGACAGCCAGAAATCTTGCTTGTTTGTAGGTGACCAAATACTTATTTTCCACTCTAATTTGGAAATCTTTTAAAAATCAAACAATGTGATTTTGTTTTTTTTTTCCCACATTCTGTCTCTCAGGGTTGAGGTTTACCCATGTTGACAATTACAGGCCTCTCTAATCTTTACAAGTAGGAGAACTTGCACAATTGGTGGTTGACTAAATACTTATTTGCCCCACTGTATCTACGATATTGACGGTTATGCCCATTAAAAGCTCAAAAAGTTTTGAGCGGCTGTTTGGTAATGGGCGTGGACTTTCAGGAGGCGCTGGGCTACAAGTTGGACCATCAGGTGTCTGTGTACATGGTGGCCGTCCTGGAGTACATCTCGGCCGACATCCTCAAGCTGGCCGGCAACTACGTGAGGAACATCCGACACTACGAGATCTCGCAGCAGGACATCGCCGTGGCCATGTGCGCCGATAAGGTCGGCGTCCCGGGCGCGCGCTCGTCGTCCCCGTGCCCCTATGAAAATCACCGGCTCATTTTGGTGCGCCGCTCCAGGTGCTGATGGACATGTTCCACCAGGACGAGGACGACGTGAGCGGCTTCCCGCTCGGCGACGAGGAGCCGTCGGCCAACGGGGAGCAGAGTTACCAGGAGCTGGTGCGGAGCTTCATGGCCGACGGACGGCGCTTCCTGCGGCAGCTGGAGCTCCTGGTCAAGGTCTTCAGGGAGCCCTTCGACGCCAACGCCGCGCTCTTCTCGCAGCACGTATGTACGCGCCCGCCGGCATCTGCTCCGTGGAGCGCACTCTGACGGCTGAGTTCCCCCCTGTCAGGACGTGGACGGGATCTTCAGCCGCGTGGCGGACGTCCACGAGGCCACGGCCAAGATGCTGGGCCTGGTGGAGGACGCGGTGGAGATGACCGACGACGGCAGTCCGCACCCCCTGGTGGGAAGCTGCTTCGAGGATCTGGCCGAGGTGAGTCCCTTCCAGCAAAATACGTCATCTGGCTGCCATTGACGGCGCTAGATATCCAATTCATTTTGACTGGATTGGACGTCTAGCGCCGTCAATTTCAAGGCATTTACAGTTGACTTCCTGTTGATTTCGAGTCACTTCCTATTCATTTGGCGACATTCTTGAGTCGCTTCCTTTTCAGTAACCGAAAATCAACAGGAAGTGACCTGTAAATGCTCCAAAATCAACAGGACACCCCCCCCCACACACACACACTTTAATCCATGTGAGCTTTCCCGCTCAGGAGCTGGCCTTCGACCCGTACGAGACGTACGCTCAGGACGTGCTTCGCTCCGGCTTCCAGCAGCACTTCCTCAGCCAAGTGACCAAACCCGGCGCAGCTTTCTACCTCCAGGTTAGAGCCGCCTCCCTCCACCCGCGCATTGCGCGCTAACTGACCCGCCTGAACGTCCGCTTGCGCTGTCCGTAGTCCATCTGCGAGGGCTTCAAGGAAGCCGTGCAGTACGTTCTGCCTCGGCTGCTGCTCACGCCCGTCTACTACTGTCTGCACCTCTTTGAGAGCATCAAGGTAACGTCTCACATGATCATATCACTAAAAATTCTTAATACTTCCAGTCCTACTTTAGTCCTTGGTGTTTCATTCCACTAACTTGTAACTAGGAAAAATAAACTGCGTCGTCAAAACCGTCCGTCATCCTCAGCGCTTCGATTTAACCTTTCGTCCGTACTATTGCCCGGTTATTTTTCGTTGTTATTACAGTAATATTACAATGCAACAATTGGCAAACTTGTATAGCAAAAGTCCGCTAGCATAAATGGTAATGTTTACAACAATTGGCTAACTTACATAGCAAAAGTCTGCTAGCTTAAATGCTATATAATATTGCTAATGTTGACAACAATTGGCTAACTTGCATAGCAAAAATCCACAAGCTTAAATGCTATATGATAATGCTAATGTTTACAACAACTGGCTAACTTACATAGCAAAAGTCTGCTAGCTTAAATGCTATATAATATTGCTAATGTTGACAACAATTGGCTAACTTGCATAGCAAAAATCCACAAGCTTAAATGCTATATAATGCTAATGTTTACAACATTTGGCTAACTTGCGTAGCCAAAGTCCACTAGCTTAAATGCTAAGTAATAATGCTAATGTTTACAACAATTGGCTAACTTAATACCAAAAGTCTGCTAGCTTAAATGCTATATAATAATGCTAATGTTTACAACAATAGGCTAACTTGAATAGCAAAAGTCTGCTAGCTTAAATGCTATATAATAATGCTAATGTTGACAACAATTGGCTAACTTATATAGCGAAAGTCTGCTAGCTTAAGTGTTATTTAATGGCATTGTTGACAACAATTGGCTAACTTGCGTAGCCAAAGTCTGCTAGCTTAAATGCTATATAGTAATGCTAATGTTAACAGTAATTGGCTAACTTAATACCAAAAGTCTGCGAGCTTAAATGCTATATGATAATGCTAATGTTCACAACAATTGGCTAACTTGCATAGCAAAAGTCTGCCTGCTTACATGCTATATAATAATGCTAATGTTGACAACAATTGGCTAACTTGCATAGCAAAAGTCTGCTAGCTTATATATATATGATATAATGCTAATGTTTACAACAACTGGCTAACTTACATAGCAAAAGTCTGCTAGCTTAAATGCTATATAATATTGCTAATGTTGACAACAATTGGCTAACTTGCATAGCAACAATCCACAAGCTTAAATGCTATATAATGCTAATGTTTACAACATTTGGCTAACTTGCGTAGCCAAAGTCCACTAGCTTAAATGCTAAGTAATAATGCTAATGTTTACAACAATTGGCGAACTTAATACCAAAAGTCTGCTAGCTTAAATGCTATATGATAATGCTAATGTTCACAACAATTGGCTAACTTGCATAGCAAAAGTCTGCCTGCTTACATGCTATATAATAATGCTAATGTTGACAACAATTGGCTAACTTGCATAGCAAAAGTCTGCTAGCTTATATATATGATATAATGCTAATGTTTACAACAACTGGCTAACTTACATAGCAAAAGTCTGCTAGCTTAAATGCTATATAATATTGCTAATGTTGACAACAATTGGCTAACTTGCATAGCAAAAATCCACGAGCTTAAATGCTATATAATGCTAATGTTTACAACATTTGGCTAACTTGCATAGCAAAAATCCGCTAGCTTAAATGTTATATAATGCTAATGTTCACAGCAATTGGCTAACTTAATCGCAAAGGTCTGCTAGCTTAAATGCTATATAATAATGCTAATGTTGATAACAATTGGCTAACTTGCATAGCAAAAGTCTGCTAGCTTAAATGATATATAAAAATGCTAATGTTGACAACAATTGGCTAACTTGTGTAGCAAAAGTCCGGTACCTTAAATGCTATATAATGCTAATGTGTACAACAATTGGCTAACTTACATAGCAAAAGTCTGCTAGCTTAAGTGCTATGTAATGCTAATGTTGACAACAATTGGCTAACTTGCATAGCAAAAGTCTGCTAGCTTAAATGCTGTGTTATAATGCTAATGTTCATTTTAACTGGATTGGACTTGTAGCACTGTCAGTGGCGCTGAAACCAGAGCATGTTTTGTTGGCATTGTTGACAGGTGACTTCCTCTTGATTTTGAGTCACTTCCTATCCATTCAGGGACATTCTGGAGTCACTTCCTTTTCAGTAACCTAAAATCAACAGGAAGATAACCCGGAATGCCCCAGAATCGACAGGAAGTGATCCTGAAATGCCTCAAAATGAACAGAAAGTTAACCTGAAATGTCTCAAAAAACAACAGGAAGTGACCCAACAGGTACAGGAAGTGAATCCAAAATGCCCCAAATCAAAAGGAAGTGAACCCGAAATGCCCCAAAATCAACAGGAAGTGACCCGATATCTACACGAAGTGACCCAACTCTACAGGAAGTGAACACAAATCCCCCCCAAATAAACAGGAAGTAACCCTGGAATGCGTCAGGATCAACAGGAAGTGACCCAACATGTACAGGAAGTGAACCCAGAATGCCCCCAAATCAACCAGAAGTGACCTGATATCAACAGGAAGTGATCCAACATGTATAGGAAGCAACCTCGAATTCCCCTCATACCAATAGGAAATGACCTAATATTAACAGGAAGTGAACCCGAAATGCCCCAAAATTGACAGGAACTGACTCGATATCTGCAGGAAGTGACCCTGTAATGTCTCAAAATCAACAGGAATTGACCCTGGAATGGGTCAAAATCAACAGGAAGTGACCCTGAAGTGCCTCAAAATTAACAGGAAATTAACCTGAAATGACTAAATATAAAGAGGAAGTGACCCTGGAATGCGTCAAAATCAAAAGGAAGTTGACCTGAAATGTCTCAAAACAACAGGAAGTGACCCATCACGTACAGGAACTGAAACGGAAATGTCCCGAAATCAACAGGAAGTGACCTGATATCTACAGGAAGTTCCAGATGCCTCAAAATCTACAGGAAATGACCCTGGAATGCGTCAAAATCAACAGGAAGTGACCCTGAAATGCCTAAAAATTAACTGGAAGTCAACCTGAAATGTCTCAAAATCAACAGGAAGTGATCATGGAGTGCCTCATAACAACAGGAAGTTACCCAACATGTACAAGAAGTCAAACCGAAATGTCCCAAAATCAACAGGAAGTGACTTGATATCTACAGGAAGTTCCAAATGCCTCAAAATCGACAGGAAGTGAACCAACATGGACGGGAAGTGAAACTGAAATGTCCCATAATCAACAGGAAGTGACCCAATATGCTAACCGTCACAGTAAAGCTACTGTCACAATTGGTCCAGAAATTGTTCGGCCAATTTCTTTAACAGCAGTCCCAGCGCCACCTAATGGCGACCGACCAGATTGGTAGACGTGTTGAAACTTGCCAGATTTTCCCAAAACCCCTCAGTGGCCACTACTACAATTGTTTTTCCCAAAGTCAATGTGGCAGTGGCAGTGAGATACCACAAGGGGGCACCAAATCAGTACTTTAATTGTCTTTCCCTCTGTGTGTTTGAATGTGTGGTATGTTTTGTTTTTGTAGCAACTGGAGGAAAAGAGCGAGGACCAGGAGGACAAGGAGTGTCTGAAGCAGGCCATCACGGCTCTACTCAACCTTCAGAGCAGCGTGGAGAGGATTTGCTCTCGCAGCCTGGCCAAGCGCCGACTCAGGTCCGTACGGAAAGTTCCGTTCATGGCGGGACTCCGCCCGTCCTTCCCGGACCCAAATAGAGCGCTTGTGTAGGCGGGCACTTTCTGCTCATTGTTCTCTAAGCTACACAAAGACAGTGGGGAAAGCAAACTTGAAACAAAAACGGGCTTAGCGGCGAACCGGAACGACGGCGAGACCGTCCGGACCGTTGACGGACGGGTGGATGACAAAACGTAAGCGCGCTCCGGCCGGCGTCTCGTGACGAGGATTGTTCATACCTTAGGGGTTTAGGCGCTAAAGTGATTAGCCCGGGATCAGCGTGCGGCATTTTTGGCCTTGACGACGAGATGGCCGTCGCGGCAGCGCGCTCACTCTCTGACATCCTGTCGGCGATCGATCGGCTTCTGCTATCAGCTCACGCTACGGGTACTTGTTAAATCGCATCTAGGATCGGGATTATCTTTTAAGCTAGGACCGAGACTACGGTCCGCACCGGGTGTCAAACGGGTCCTCAAAAGGCGGCGCTGACATTTTGGTTGACGTTGCAGCGAGTCGGCGTGCCGCCTGTACAGCCAGCAGATGAAGGGCAAACACTTGGCGGTCAAGAAGATGAACGAGATCCAGAAGAACATCGACGGCTGGGAGGGCAAAGACATTGGCCAGTGCTGCAACCACTTCATCATGGAAGGGACCCTGACCCGAGTGGGCGCCAAACACGAGCGCCACATCTTCCTCTTTGACGGCCTGATGATTTGCTGCAAGTCCAACCACGGGCCGCCCCGCTTGCCCGGCGCCGGCTCGGCCGCGGAGTACCGCCTCAAGGAGAAGTTCTTTATGCGCAAGGTAAGCTGACGCCGGGTTTAAATAGGGGCTGTCCGAATTAGCGAAGCGGGTTGTATGAAATCCTTTGTAAAACTGAGGATCAGTATCGGGTTCTGGTATCGGTACAGTACCGGCATTGGACAATACACACAGCCAGGTATCACGATCTGTATTGAGAGCAACAACTTGTGTTGGTGCAACACTGGTGAAAATGTTCTTTTGAGAAAATGACTGAGTACACTGGGGAATTCTCTGTCCTAAGATGGCCGTCAGTTCCGCGTTGAGTGCTTACCAGTGTTATGAAATACAACAGCAAGTGACTTTAACCTGATATCAGATTCCTATTTGGAAACGATCCATCCGAAAAGTGACAGTAAAGGCTTCGTTCCTGTCCAAAGATGGCCGTCAGTTCCGCGTTGAGTGCCTACTGGTGTCATGAAATACAACAGCAAGTGACTTAAACCTGACATCAGTCTTATTTGGACACGATCCATCCAAAAAGTGACAGTAAAGGCTTCGGCCCTGTCCTAAGATGGCCGTCAGTTCCGCGTTGAGTGCCTACCGGTGTCATGAAATACAACAGCAAGTGACTTTAACGTGACATCACGGTCTTATTTGAATACGATCCATCCAAAAAGTGACAGTAAAGGCTTCGTCATAAAATCAGACTCTAACTAAGACCCTAACTTTCACAACTCTCCCGGCCCCGCCCACTAAAAACAGGATTACGTCACACCCAGAATAGGGTTGCCAACAGTCCTGGATTGCTCGGGACATCCTGAAATTTAGGAAATTTCCAATTGGCCAATCAGAACTTCCTAAAATCCAGGATGTGAAATTTAGGAAATTCTGATTGGCCAATCAAAACTTCCTAAAATCCAGGATGTCCCAAGCAATCCGGGACTGTTGGCAACCCTAATGCGGAATCATCTGCAGATTTATGCTAGCATGCTAACCATAGACGCGCTATTTTCTTGTTGCCGTGTGAACTTTCTGCCAACTTCAAAATGCTCTGTTCAAGCTCCATCTAGTGTTAAAGGTGAGAAGTGCGAGAGAATGTAGGCTTCACTCAAGCTTCTTGTGCGGGCCGGGTACCATGATATTTTCCTCGAGGCACCAAAAACCAAGCCTTAGTTTGGACAGCCGCGGTTTAGGGAACGTTGTAGTCACGCCGTATCTGATTCCTCTGCTCCGCCAAGGTCCAGATCAACGACAAGGACGACAAAGAGGGCGAGTACCGGCACGCCTTTGAGATCATCCTCAAGGACGGCAACAGCGTGGTGTTTGCTGCCAAGTCGGCCGAGGAGAAGAACGGCTGGATGGCGGCGCTGGTGTCGCTCCAGTACCGCGGCACGCTGGAGAGGATGCTGGATGCCGCCGTGCTCCGGGAAGACAAGGAGCAGCACTTACACCTGCCCGCCCCCCACCTCTACCGCTTTGCCCGCCCCGACTCTGAGGAGAACGTGGTCTTCGAGGATGGTGTCCAGTCAAAGTCTGGCATACCCGTGGTTAAGGCTGGCAGCGTCCTCAAGCTCATCGAGAGACTCACCTTCCACATGTATGCCGGTGAGCAAACCCACGTGTCTGGAACTCGAACGGAAAAAGGGTTGTAGGATTGGGACTAATCGCTGCTGGGCTCAGTGCTACGATAAGGTCCGGGGAAGACTAGAATCTAGGCCCAGACTTGGATGACCGCTAGATTCGGGATCACTACAACCGTAGGGTTGGGGAACAGGGCCGAGTAGAAACGGGTTCTAAATACAGGACTAGGTACAGGACCGGGATTTGAACGAGCAGTAGGATCCAGTCAGGATCAGTAATACATTCGGGTCCAGATTTGGATGAGCAGTAGAATCCAGTCAGGATCAGTATTACATTCGGGACCAGATTTGGATGACCACTAGATTCGGGATCACTACAAGAATAGGGTCAGGGAACAGGATCGGGTTTAGAGAAAGGTGCTGGACGAAGTACAGGATTAATTCTAGAACCGGGGGCAAGGAGAAACTGGTTCAAAATAAGAACTAGGTCCGGGATCAGGATTTCAATGAGCAGTATAATCCAGTCAGGATCAGTAATACATTCGGGAGCAGATTTGAATGACAAGTAGAATCCAGTCAGAATCGGTATCAGATTCGGGAACAGATTTGAATAAGAAGTAGAATCCACTCAGGATCAGTATTATATTCGGGACCAGATTTGGACGACCGCTAGATTCGGTATCACGACAAGAATAGGGTCGGGAACAGGATTGGGTTTAGAGAAAGGTGCTGGACAAAGGACATCATAAATTCCAGAACTGGGGGCGAGTAGAAACAGGTTCAAAATAAGGACTAGGTACAGGACCAGGATTTGAATGAGCAGTAAAATCCAGTCAGGATCAATACTATATTCGGGACCATATTTGGATGACCGCTAGATTCGGGATCACTACAAGAATAGGGTCGGGTAAAAGGATTGGGTTTAGAGAAGAGTGCTGGATGAAGAACAGGATCAATGCTAGAACCTGAGGTGAGTGGAAACTGGTTCAAAATAAGGACTAGGTACAGGAACGGGATTTGAATGAGCAGTACAATCCAATCAGGATCAGTAATACATTCAGGACCAGATTTGGATGACCGCTAGATTCGGGATCACGACAAGAATCAGGTTGGGGAACAGGATCGGGTTTAGAGAAAGGTGCTGTACAAAGAACAGGATCAATTCTAGAACCGAGGGAGAGTACAAACTAGTAAGTAGTAAGGACTAGGTACAGGACTGGGATTTGAATGAGCAGTAAAATCCAATCGGGATCAGTACAACATTCGGGACCAGGCTTTGGATCAGTCTTAGGACATGAGTGACACTTGTTATCAGTATTAGGACCAAGTCCAAGCAGAGGGTCAGTCCTAGAACAACGTGCAGGATGAGTTCTAGATTCAGGATCAGCACTAGAATATGAACCACTATTTGGATCGGCTTTGAATTGCTAAAGTGCTAGAAACGGGAAGAGGATTTTTTAAAATCGGGACAAGATTTAGGGGCAGCACTCAGATCTGGAGCATAACCCTAACCCACGCCCGTCTTCCTCTGCCGTCCCTCCCGCAGATCCCAATTTTGTCCGAACTTTTCTGACCACCTACAGATCATTCTGCAAACCGCAAGAGCTGCTGGACCTGCTCATCGAGAGGTAACTGGCTCTCGAAACCGACTGCTTGACCACGCTGGAACCGTAACTTTCTCACGCCCCCTTTCAGGTTTGAGATTCCTGAGCCGAGACCCGACGACGCCGATCGGCCGGATGCGGGAGAGCAGCCCGTCAGCGCGGAACTCAAACGCTTCCGCAAAGAATTTGTACAGCCCGTCCAGCTAAGGTACAGCGGAGGCTACCGAAACGACTGCATGGCTTGAACCGGGTACAAGTACCGTTACACTCCTAAGAATACACGCTTTGTGTTCTCGCTGCCGCGCCGACAGAGTTCTAAACGTGTGTCGTCACTGGGTGGAGCATCACTTTTACGACTTTGAAAGAGACGCTCACCTGCTAGGACGACTGGAGGACTTCATCGCTTCGGTCAGAGGTGTGCGAGGCTTGCGGTCGCCGGCCGACCGACGTCGGAGCTGACCGCTTTGCCTTCCAGGTAAGGCCATGAAGAAGTGGGTGGAGTCCATCACAAAGATCATCCAGAGGAAGAAACAGGCAGCAGTGCGCGGGCCCAGCCACAGCATCACCTTTCAGAACTCTCCGCCGCCCGTGGAGTGGCACCTCTGCAAGCCGGGTCACTCAGAGAACTTTGACCTGATGACGCTGCACCCCATCGAGATAGCCCGCCAGCTCACCCTGCTGGAGTCCGACTTTTACAGGTGAGCGCTGAAACCCGGGGCTTTCGCTTCAAGGCTGTTCTTCTGGAACCGTGTCACGGCGCAGGGCCGTGCGGCCGTCCGAGCTGGTGGGCAGCGTCTGGACCAAAGAGGACAAAGAGATCGACTCGCCCAACCTTCTCCGGATGATCCGTCACACCACAAACTTGACCCTCTGGTTGGAAAAGTGAGACTACCGCCGCACTGCTCCGTGCCGCTTTTTTCCGCCGTCCAACTCCTTCCTTTGCGCAGGTGCATCGTGGAGACTGAGAACCTGGAGGAACGCGTGGCGGTGGTGTCGCGGATCATCGAGATCCTTCAGGTCTTCCAGGAGCTCAACAACTTCAACGGTGTCCTGGAGGTGGTCAGCGCCATGAACTCCTCGCCCGTCTACAGGCTGGACCACACCTTTGAGGTGCCAGAGCTAATGCAGTAGGGGCGGTAACCTCCGGGTACCTCATAATATGATTTGACTGGAATTCTCATGCGATGTGGTATACCCCAAAAATGACCGTTCTCCCCAAAATGTTTTTTTTTTTTTTAACAAAAAAAAGTGAACTTTCAAAATGCTACTTGTCCTACAATCAGGACGCTAAGGGCCGCAAAAGTTGTATATGGTTTTTGCTGAAAAATGTACGGTTCGGCCAAAATTGGCCAAAAACATACCCATTCACTTCTAATGGGCAAAATTTCCCATTCATTTTCAATGGCCCTATTCGCCATTCATTTCAATTGCACAAAAACTTCCATTCAGTCTATTGATTTCCAACCCAAGTGACTCCCAATATCAACAGGAAGTGACCTGATAAGAACAGGAAGTGACCCTGAAATACCCCTAATAAACAGGACATGACTCAATGTCTACAGGAAGTGGTCCAGGAATGCCTAAAAATCAACAGGAAGTGACCCTGGAATGTTTCAAAATCAATAGGAAGTTACCCAATATGAACAGGAAGTGGCCCTTAAATGCTCCCAAATTAATAGGAAATGACCACAAAACCCCCATATCAACAGGAAGTGACTCAATATGAACAGGAAGTGAACCTGAAATGTCCCCAAATCAATCAGAAGCTACCCCAAAATCCCACCATATCAACAGGAAGTGATACAGAATTAACAGGAAGTGACCCTGGACTGCCTCAAATAATAGGAAATGACGTGATATCAAGAGGAAGTGACCCCTAAAAACCCCCATATCAACAGGAAGTGTTATCCCTAAATACCCCCATATCAACAGGAAATGACCCAATATTAACAGGAAGTGAACCTGAAATGCTCCATATCAACAGGAAGTGGCCCAATGTGAACATTAAGTGACCCTAGAATGTGTCAAAAAAAAGGAACTGACCCTGAAATAACCCATATCAACAGGAAGTGGCCCAATGTGAACAGGAAGTGACCCCGGAATGCCTTAAAATCAACAGAAAATGATCAAATATCAACTGGAAGTGAACCTGAAATGTCCCCAAGTCCACTGCAAGCTTCTCCGAAATCCCACCACATCAACAGGAAGTGACCCAATATGAACAGGAAGTGATGTTGGAATTCCTCAAAATCAACAGGAAATGACCTGATATCAACTGGAAGTAAACCCGAAACGCCCCAAGATCAACAGGAAGTGACTCTGGAATGCCTCAAAAACGGGAAGTGACTCAATATGTACAGGAAATGACCCTGAAATGCCCCCAAATCAACAGGAAGTGACCTGTATATGCCCCAAAATCAACTGGAATTTACCGGAAATCAACAGGAAATTAAATGAAATGCCTCGAGACTAACAGGAAGTGACCTGTAAATGCACCGAAATCAACAGGAAGTGACCCTGGAATGCCTCAAAAACGGGAAGTGACCCAATATGTACAGGAAATGCCCCTGAAATGCCCCCAAATCAACAGGAAGTGACCCGTAAATGCCCCAAAATCAACAGGAAGTCACCGGAAATCAACAGGAAATTAAATGAAATGCCTCGAGACTAACAGGAAGTGACCTGTAAATACACCGAAATCAACAGGAAGTGACCAAAAAAGCCACAGGAAATGACGTGAAATGCCCGAGACCAACAGGAAGTGTCCCTGAAATGACTCAAAAACAACAGGAGGTGACCTAATCTGTACAGGAAATGAACCTGAAATGCCCCCAAATCAACAGGAAGTGACCCTGCTATGCCTGAAAATCAACAGGAAGTGACCGTTAAATGACTGAAAAACAACAGGAAGTGACCAATATGTTCAGGAAATGCCACTAAATCAACAGAAAATGACTCCATATCAACAGGAAGTGACCCGATATCGACAGGAAGCGACCCGTCTATGCCTCAAAATAAACAGGAAGTGACCCTGAAATCCTCAGAATCAACAGGAAATGACCCATTATGTACAGGAAGTGAACCCAAAATCACTCCAAATCAACAAGAAAGTACCTGGAATGAACAGGAAGTGACCCAGTGGCAATATATACAGGAAATGAGCTGGAAATGCACCTAAAAAGGCAGGAAGTGACCCCTAAACCCCCCCATATCAACAGGAAGTGACCCAATATGAACAGGAAGTGAACCTGAGCTTAAAATGATAAACTTCTTTTTTTTCGGTTCCAGCAAATTCCGAGTCGTCAGAGGAAGATTCTAGAAGAAGCTCACGAGCTGAGCGAGGACCACTACAAAAAGTATTTGGCCAAGCTGCGCTCCATCAACCCCCCGTGCGTCCCCTTCTTTGGTACGTCCTGACTGAGGGAGGGGAAGTGAGGGGGCGGGTCAAAGGACTGTGCTAATGTCCTTGCGTGCGTGTCAAGGGATCTACCTGACCAACATCCTGAAGACGGAGGAGGGCAACCCGGACTTCCTGCCCCGGCACGGCAAAGACTTGATCAACTTCAGCAAGAGGAGGAAAGTGGCGGAGATCACCGGTGAGATCCAGCAGTACCAGAACCAGCCGTATTGCTTGCGCGTGGACGCCGACATCAGGGTGAGCTTTTCCTCCCTTCTCTGTACTCTGTAGTAGGGGTGGTAGCTCACGATACGATACCATTTGCGAAAACAATGATCTCACGATATGCCGATACAACAATTGTCGATGCAGGGGTCAGGAAATCATTCAACAATATATTGATTATTGGTCACTTCCTGATGATTTTTGGTCACTTAAAATGAAGTGACCTTGTAACGTTTCCAAATAAATAGGGACTTAAAATCAACAGGAAATGACCCGTAAATGCCCCAAAAATTAACAGGAAGTGACTCGTAAATGCCCCTAAAGATAAAAGTATTCAAAAATCAATGGGAATTGCCCCAAAATGAACTTGTTCCGTTGTCACGTCCTGTTTAGTAGCCCAAAATCAACAGGAAGTGACCTGTTAAGGTCCCAAACTTGACAGGAAGCGACCGAAAATCAACAGGAAAGGGCGTGAAATGCCCCAAAATCAGGAGGAAATGACCTGTAAATGCCTCAAAATCAACAGGATGAGACTGAACATCAATAGGAAGTGACACGTAAGAGCCCCAAATCAACAGGAAGTGACCCAGAAACGGCCCAAAATGAATAGCATGTGACTGAATTTCAATAGGTGAACCAGAAATGCTCCAAAATCAACAGGAAGTGACCGAAAATCAATAGGAAATGACGCAAAATGCATCCAAAATCAAGAGGAAGTGACCAAAAATCAACAGGAAATGATGTGAAATGCCCCAAAAGCAACAGGAAGTGACCCTTAAATGCCCCAAAATCAATAGGATGTGACCCGTAAATGCCCTGAGACCAAAAGGAAGTGATCTGTAAATGGCCCAAAATCTACAGGAAGTGACCCATAAATGCCCTGAGACCAACAGTAAGTGACTCGTAAATGGCCCAAAATCAACATGAAGTCACCCTGAGTGCTCCAAAATCAACAGGAAGTGACTCAAAAATGGGCCCTAAACAAGTAGGATGTAACTGAATATGTGAAGTGACCCCGGAAATGCTCCAAAATTGACAGGAAGTGACCCTGAAATGAATAGGAGGTGATCTGTAAGTGCCCTAAGACCACAGGAAGTGACACGTAAATGCCCCAAAATCAATAGGAAGTGACCAAAAATCAACAGGAAATGACATTAATGCCCCGAAATCAACAGGAAATGACCTGCAAATGCTCCAAAAGCAATATGAAGCGACTGGTAAATGTCCCAAAATCAACAGGAAGTGACGCGTAAATGTCCCAAAATCAACAGGAAGTGACCAAAATTCAACAGGAAATGATGTGATATGCCCCAAAATCAACAGGAAGTGACACGTAAACATCCCAAAATCAACAGGATGTGACCAAATATCAACACGAAATGACATAAATGTCCCAAAATCAACAGGAAGTGACCAAAAATCAACAGGAAATTACATTAAATGCCCCAAAATCAACAGGAAGTGACGCGTAAATGCCTCAAAATCAATTGGAAGTGACCGAAAATCAACACGAAATCACGTAAAATGCCCCAATAGCAACAGGAAGTGACACGTAAATGTCCCCAAATCAACAGTAAGTGACATGTAAATGTCCCCAAAATTCAACAGGAAGTGACATGTAAATGTCCCCAAAATCAACAGGAAGTGACACGTAAACGTCCCAAAATTGGCTGCCACTGATGTCGTTCATTCGCTGCCACTCTCCCACTTCACACGAATTGGACGTCTACTATTGATGAACTCACAGCAGAAGTATAAAAATAGCTTATTTTTCTTTTCACGAGTCATTATCGTGAGCCTTGTATCCCAAATTGTATCGTATCGTGAGCTACCCGGAGGTTCCCGCCCCCAATTTACCAGCATTTCTATTGCAGAAGTTCTTCGAGAACCTCAACCCTTTGGAGGAGCTGTGCGAGAAGGACTTTGCCGATCACCTCTTCAACAAATCTCTGCTCATCGAGCCTCGCAACGCTCGCTCGCTGCCCCGCTTCGTGAGTACTCGCCGGTCGGGCCTCCCTTCGGGGAGCAACCTGACTGACGACTTCCGTCCGACCTCCAGGCCAAGCGTTACACGTGCCCCCTGAAGTCGCCGGGCATTAGGCCGGCGACGGTGCGCCCTTGCGCCGCGCGCCACCCGACGCCGCTGCAGAGCGAGCCGCGCAAGATCAGCTACAGCCGCGTGCCCGACAGCGAGGCCGACGCCACCGCTTCGGCGCCGGCCTCCCCTTGCACGCCCCTGACTCCGCCCCCCACCTGCAGTGTCTTTGATTCTCCTCGGGCCGGCGGCAGCCCCGCCCATTCCAGTAAGTGTGCCCGCCCGCCATCACTCTCATTTGTCTTCTCGCCCTTGTTTTTTCTTCTCCATTTCGCGGTGATCAACCTTCCTTATGGTCCGCCGCCGTCCGTCAGGATCGTCTTCGGTGTCGTCGGCGGCATCCTGGGGCCAACTGTCGGACGAGGCGGCCGTGGTTCCGCCGCCCGTGCCACCCCGCAGAAGACCCGAATCTGCGCCGGCCGAGTCGTCGCCCTCCCAGGTTCTCTTTCTTTTGACATTTTGTTTTCCTCAATGATGACGGTAACGAAAATTTGTCGATGAACAATTTTTTGTGACAATGACCAGCTAAAAACGTGTCTCGATAGACTAAAAAGTACGAATGCCAATTTTTGTCTGACGAGACGAAAATGCGACATAATTTGTGTCATCCGTTCACGATGCGGCAAGTTAGCCAATTGTTGTAAACATGAGTATAGTTATATAGCATTTGAGCTAGCAGACTTTGGCTATGCAAGTTAGTCAATTGTGGTAAACATTAGCATTTTATAGCATTTAAGCTTGCGGACTTTTGGTATGCAAGTTTGCCAAAAGTTGTAAACATTAGCATTATACAGCATTTAAGCTAGCGGACTTTTGCTATGCAAGTTAGCCAAATCTTGTAAACATTAGAATTATATCAGTGTTTCCCCTAGGATTTTTTGAAGCTGTGGTGGTGGGCTGCATCGGAGTCGGACAGCCTCACCATGTCGTGCCACAGCGAATTTTTTTTTCTTCATTTTTTCCCCCAAGAAGAACCATAACAAAGATATATTTGAAATATTTCATTAGCCAGGCTAATGTTGTACCTCTCAGCTACAGTACATGTATGTAAAATGCGTAGCTGATTACAGCTACGTTACCCGATGTACTAATGCGACTTTTTTTCTCGTGGCAATAGTACGACTTACATCTCGTAGTGACTCAGGGTTGGCAACCCAAACTGTTGAAAGAGCCATATTTGACCCCCAAAAAAACAAACAAAAAAAAACTGATACAGTATGTCTGGAGCCACAAAAAATTAAAAGCCTTGTACAAGCCTTATAATTATCGATACTAGCTATATTAGCCTACTATAGAAATGACTAAGTTGGCTAGAAATACGTAATTAGCCTTCATGATTAAATGTTTATTTTCCCTGCAGTGGATCCTATAGAGAATGACGCACCACGTGACTACTCTGTTGTACTATGCCACCACAAGTTTAACTTCATTGCAATATTAATGAATTGAAAGAATGTTTGTGTCATGTTTGTCCTCCTAGAAATCCTATTAAAACAAAAAAATATATTTCCCTCCCCCATCTTTTTCCATTTTAAAAAAAAAAAAAAAAAAAAAAAAAGCTCCGAAGCATCGCTAAAGAGCCGCATGCGGCCCGAGAGCCGCGGGTAGCAGACCACCGTCGTAGTCCTCCTTTTTCCTTTTATTTGACCCTCATAAGTACTACATTACCACAACAATAACAGTCCTTCTGTCAACTGACCCATTGAGAGCACTGGGGGAATTCTAATAGCCGTGTAAAGAGTTTTACTTGATTCGGTGAGAAGGTGAATAGTTTTTTCCCCGTTGTTCGTAAACAAAATTTCCACACAAAGGCACGTCGAGGTACCATTAACTTAGCAAGGAGAGGTATGAGAGTCATTTTTCGAGTGTCCCAGAGCTCGCGAAATTTGGGTGGGGGGGCGCATTTATCAAAGTTTCGTCAGCCGTAATTGTCTGAAGTTGGCGCGCCGGTGTTGTGCCGAAAAATAGCCACTCCACGTGAAATGTCCCCCCTGACGGGAGCGCCCACACGTCACTCGTACAAACAGCCTTTTCTTACCAATCGATGGAACCAGAAACGACGTTCTTGTACCGTGAATATGTATCATTTTACTCTGCTTGAACTGATAAATCGTTTACTGTGACCAACGCTCTGAAAATAGAGCAAGGCTTTATTTTGGGCCCCGCCTCTCCGCAGTCTCTCAGCGCAAGTTAGTCAAAGTTTGCTTTAGACGGCCGTCCACCGCTCACTTTCGCCGAAAAGTCCGATCCAAATTATTGTAATGCCCCGGATATGGGCAAGAAGGAGAGAAGTCTGTATTTGCTTACCCACTTTATTGTGGTAACAATAATAAAGAAAAACAATAACAAAATAACAGCGGGCTGCTACAACATGCGACCGCTATCTCTCGCTATCTCGCTCGTTCTCCCATTCTTCCTACTCGTTCCCCTTGCGTCTCTTAAGGGGGGGCCTGCATAGTTACGAACATTAGGCTACAATACACAATGAATAGGTGTCCGCTGAACTCCTCCCACTCGGCTGCCGCTAGTTTGAAGCGGCCTTAAAAATTTTTTTTTTAAATTTATTTAAATAAATAAATAAAATACATTTGCCAGGCGTGGCGGCTTTCATTTTAGTGTGGCGGTGCGCCACAATCTGTTGAATATAGGGGAATCCCTGTATATGTCATTTAAGATAGCGGATTTTGGTAATGAAAGTTAGCCAGTTGTTGTCAACATTAGCATGGTATAGCATTGAAGCTAGCGGAGTTTTAATACGCAAGTTAGCCAAATGTTGTAAAGATTTGCATTATTATATAGCATTTAAGCTAGCAGACTTTTACTATGCAAGTTAGCCAATTGTTGTAAACATTAGCATTATAATATAGCATTTAAGCTAGCACTTTTGCTATGCAAGTAAGCCAATTTTGGTAAACATTAGCATTATTTATTCATTCAAGCTAATTATTGTAAACATTAGCACTGTATAGCATTTAAGCTTGCGGAATTTTTCTATGCAAGTTAGTCAAATGTTGTAAACATGAGTATAGTTGTATAGAATTTAAGCTAGCAGACTTTGGCTATGCAAGTTAGTCAATTGTGCTAAACATTAGCATTTTATAGCATTTAAGCTTGCTGACTTTTCTATGCAAGTTTGCCAAATGATGTAAACATTAGCATTATACAGCATTTAAACTAGCGGACTTTTGCTATGCAAGTTAGCCAAATGTTCTAAACATTAGCACTGTATGCATTTAAGCTCGCGGAATTTTTGCTATGCAAGTTAGCCAAATGTTGTTAACATTAGAATTATATGTCATTTAAGCTAGCAGACTTTTGCTATGCAAGTTAGTCAATTGTGGTAAACATTAGGCATTATATAGCATTTAAGATGGCGGACTTTGGCAATGAAAGTTAGCCAGTTGTTGTCATCATTAGAATTGTATAGTATTGAAGCTAGTGGAGTTATAATATTTAAGTTAGCCAAATGTTGTAAACATTAGCATTATTATATAGCATTTAAGCTAGCAGACTTTTACAATGCAAGTTAGCCAATTGTTGTAAACATTAGCATTATTATATAGCATTTAAGCTAGCAGACTTTTGCTATGCAAGTTAGTCAATTGTGGTAAACATTAGCATTAAGCCAGTTGTTGTCAACATTAGCATGGTATTGCAATGAAGCTAGCGGAGTTTTAATACGTAAGTTAGCCAAATGTTGTAAACATTAGCATTATTATATAGCATTTAAGCTAGCAGACTTTTACTATGCAAGTTAGCCAATTTTTGTGAACATTACCATTATTATATAGCATTTAAGCTTGCAGACTTTTGCTATGCAAGTTAGCCAATTTTTGTAAACATTAGCATTATTTATTCATACAAGCTAATTGCTGTAAACATTAGCACTGTATAGCATTTAAGCTTGCGGAATTTTTCTATGCAAGTTAGTCAAATGTTGTAAACATTAGCATTATATAGCATTGAATCTAGCAGACTTTTGCTATACTAGTTAACCAATTGTTGTAAACATTAGCATTATATGGGATTTAAGCTAGCCAATTGTTACATTGTAATACTACCGCAATAAAAATGAATAATAACCAGGCGATAGTAAGGATGCAAGGTCAAGCCGAAGGTGCCAAGGACAACGGACTGTTTTGACGCTTTTTTTTTTTCCTCAGGTGGCGGAAAGCCCCCCCGCCGTGCCTCCGCGGCAGCCCACGCACAAGCTCCTCCCGCCGCGTTACCCGTCTCTGTCATCGTCGCCCCCCGACAGCCCCCCGCTGCTGCCGCCCCGGGAGCCGCTGGCCTCGCCCTTGCGCCTGCTGCCGCCACCCCCGGGTCGCCCGCGCCGCGAGCCGCCGGCCCCCCAGGCCTTCTTCCCAGCCTCAGGGAAGACCTCTCCGCCGGACGGCCCCCCCGTGCCGCCTCGCCACGTTGTCCCCAAGTTGCCCCCCAAGACCTACAAGAGGGACTCTCTGAGCCACGCCCCCCCGCCAGACACGCCCCCCGCGCCGTGAGGGGCCAGACGCAACGATTGTGCTCACGCGAAGCCTTCAGGTACCGGAACCGACAGAACCCAAGAGGAGGTACTCTAACGCCGGGTTCTGTTCGGACTTCTTTGTCACAAGGGAATAAAAAATGTCTTGGACACCACCGGTGCCGCTTTATTTTTTTTCCCTTTTTTCTCAAATCTAGAGAAGTGTATTGCTTGACAACCAAAAATAACAATTAAAAAAAAAAAGTCCAGTATCACGTTTTTACATGATAGTGTCATGTAAAATATGAAAAATGTGATACTACCATGTAAAATGTGATAATTATCATTTGAAAATACTGTTGACAGGTTGGTCCTGGTTGGTTTTGTTGAGTTTGAGCCTTTTAGTTTGGGGAGATTTCAGGGTCACTTCCTGTTTGAGTTACAGAACAGGAAGTCACTTCCTGTTTGAGTTACGGAACAGGAAGTGACCCATAAATGCCCCGAAATCAACAGGAAGGGTCACTTTTTATCCATTTTAGGGTATTTACTGATTAATTCCTGTTGATTTTGAGTCACTTTTAGGTCAAAGTTTTTTGTTAGCTAGCACGAGTCAGTGGTGCCTGCTTAGCATACCAATACAAAACTATATTAATACATCTAAAATAAGTCAAATTCAAAATGTTTCCCTCCGCCCCAAAAAAAATCATCAGTGAAAAAAATGATATCGCTCCACCCTGCTTGCCTTAGGGAACCCTGAAACTAACAAATCACTAAAAAAACAGCACAGAATTTGAGGAAATCAACTACACCGACTAATTAAACCGCCGCTAGCTCGAAGATTATGTCAAAAATTCTGAACTTCTGCTTTAAATTCATTTACATGAAAGTCCGTAACGTGCAATAACATTTTTTGGCCACCGGGGTGGGGGGGGCACTGCCGCTCCCTGCCCTCCTCAATCTCCGCCTATGCTCATCACTACCAAAATGTTCTGCGACCCCTGAAACTCAAGAAATTTTGTCTGAAAGGTGCAGATTCTGAAACCTCTCAGGAGAGATGTTTTCTGTTGTGCACCAGAAACTATTTGGTAAACGTTAGCATTGTATAGCATTTAAGCTGGTTGACTTTTGCTATGCAAGTTAGCCAATTATTGTAAACATAAGCATTAATTCAATTCAATTCAATTCAATTTTATTTGTATAGCCCTCAATCACAATACAGCATTGAAGCGAGCGAACTTTTGCTATGCAAGTTAGCAATTTTTTTGTTGTACAGTTTTGCAGTTGTTGCAATTGGCTAACAGATTAGTTTCTGGTGCGCACTAGAAACACCCCTCCCACGGGGTTTCAGAATATGCACCTTTCAAATAAAATTTCTTGAGCCTCAGGGGTCGTAGAACATTTTGGTAGATGTTAGTGTAGATGGTGCGCACCGGAAACTATCTGGTGCACATGAATCTGGTAAACATTAGCATTATATAGCTTTGAAGCCAGCGGACTTTAGCTATATGCAAGTTAGCCAATTTTCGTAAACATTAGCATTATATTGCATTGAAGCCAGCGGACTTTTGCTATGCAAGTCTGCTCGCTTCAATGCTAAATAATGCTAATGTTTACTAGATTAGTTTCTGGTGCGCACCAGAAAACACCCCTCCCGAGGGGTTTCAGAATCTGCACCTTTCAAACAAAATTTCTTGAGCCCTCGGGGGTTTTAGAACATTTTGGTAGATGTTTGCATAGATGGTGCACACCAGAAACTATCTAGTGCACACCAATCTGGTAAACGTTAGCATTTTATAGCATTGAAGCCAGCGGACTTTTGCTATGCAAGTTAGCCAATTTTTGTAAACATTAGGATGATATAGCTATTATGAATACCAAAAGTCTGCTCGCTTCAATGTTACATCATGCTAATGTTAACCAGATTAGTTTCTGGTGCGCACCAGAAACACCCTTCCTGAGGGGTTTCAGAATCTGCAATTTTCAAACAAAATTTTTTTGTGCCTCGGGGGTCGTAGAACATTTTGGTCAAAGTTTCTGGTACGCACCATCTACGCAAACAAACTGGTGCACACCAATCTAGTACACATTAGCATTATATAGCATTTAAGCTAGCGGATTTTTGGTGCGCACCACCAGATTAGTCTCTGGTGCACACCTCCAGAAACTCCCCTCCCTTTCAGAATCTGCAACTTTTAAACAAAATTTCTTGTGCCTCAGGGGTCGTAGAACATTTTGGTTGAAGTTTCTAGTGCGCACCATCTACGCAAACAATCTGGTGCACACCAATCTAGTAAACATTAGCATTATATAGCATTTAAGCTAGCGGACTTTTGGTGCGGACCACCAGATTAGTCTCTGGTGCGCACCGCCAGAAACTCCCCTCCCGAAGGGTTTCAGAATCTGCACCTTTCAAACAGAATTTCTTGAGCCTTGGGGGTTGTCGAACATTTTGGTAGATGTTTGCGTAGATGGTGCACACCAGAAACTATCTAGTGCACACCAATCTGGTAAACGTTAGCATTTTATAGCATTGAAGCCAGCGGACTTTTGCTATGCAAGTTAGCCAATTTTTGTAAACATTAGGATGATATAGCTATTATGAATACCAAAAGTCTGCTCGCTTCAATGTTACATCATGCTAATATTAACCAGATTAGTTTCTGGTGCGCACCAGAACCCCCCCTCCTGAGGGGTTTCGGAATCTGCAATTTTCAAACAAAATTTTTTTGTGCCTCGGGGGTCGTAGAACATTTTGGTCAAAGTTTCTGGTACGCACCATCTACGCAAACAAACTGGTGCACACCAATCTAGTACACATTAGCATTATATAGCATTTAAGCTAGCGGATTTTTGGTGCGCACCACCAGATTAGTCTCTGGTGCACACCTCCAGAAACTCCCCTCCCTTTCAGAATCTGCAACTTTTAAACAAAATTTCTTGTGCCTCGGGGGTCGTAGAACATTTTGGTTGAAGTTTCTAGTGCGCACCATCTACGCAAACAATCTGGTGCACACCAATCTAGTAAACATTAGCATTATATAGCATTTAAGCTAGCGGACTTTTGGTGCGGACCACCAGATTAGTCTCTGGTGCGCACCGCCAGAAACTCCCCTCCCGAAGGGTTTCAGAATCTGCACCTTTCAAACAGAATTTCTTGAGCCTTGGGGGTTGTCGAACATTTTGGTAGATGTTTGCGTAGATGGTGCACACCAGAAACTATCTAGTGCACACCAATCTGGTAAACGTTAGCATTTTATAGCATTGAAGCCAGCGGACTTTTGCTATGCAAGTTAGCCAATTTTTGTAAACATTAGGATGATATAGCTATTATGAATACCAAAAGTCTGCTCGCTTCAATGTTACATCATGCTAATATTAACCAGATTAGTTTCTGGTGCGCACCAGAACCCCCCCTCCTGAGGGGTTTCGGAATCTGCAATTTTCAAACAAAATTTTTTTGTGCCTCGGGGGTCGTAGAACATTTTGGTCAAAGTTTCTGGTACGCACCATCTACGCAAACAAACTGGTGCACACCAATCTAGTACACATTAGCATTATATAGCATTTAAGCTAGCGGATTTTTGGTGCGCACCACCAGATTAGTCTCTGGTGCACACCTCCAGAAACTCCCCTCCCTTTCAGAATCTGCAACTTTTAAACAAAATTTCTTGTGCCTCAGGGGTCGTAGAACATTTTGGTTGAAGTTTCTAGTGCGCACCATCTACGCAAACAATCTGGTGCACACCAATCTAGTAAACATTAGCATTATATAGCATTTAAGCTAGCGGACTTTTGGTGCGGACCACCAGATTAGTCTCTGGTGCGCACCGCCAGAAACTCCCCTCCCGAAGGGTTTCAGAATCTGCACCTTTCAAACAGAATTTCTTGAGCCTTGGGGGTTGTCGAACATTTTGGTAGATGTTTGCGTAGATGGTGCACACCAGAAACTATCTAGTGCACACCAATCTGGTAAACGTTAGCATTTTATAGCATTGAAGCCAGCGGACTTTTGCTATGCAAGTTAGCCAATTTTTGTAAACATTAGGATGATATAGCTATTATGAATACCAAAAGTCTGCTCGCTTCAATGTTACATCATGCTAATATTAACCAGATTAGTTTCTGGTGCGCACCAGAACCCCCCCTCCTGAGGGGTTTCGGAATCTGCAATTTTCAAACAAAATTTTTTTGTGCCTCGGGGGTCGTAGAACATTTTGGTCAAAGTTTCTGGTACGCACCATCTACGCAAACAAACTGGTGCACACCAATCTAGTACACATTAGCATTATATAGCATTTAAGCTAGCGGATTTTTGGTGCGCACCACCAGATTAGTCTCTGGTGCACACCTCCAGAAACTCCCCTCCCTTTCAGAATCTGCAACTTTTAAACAAAATTTCTTGTGCCTCGGGGGTCGTAGAACATTTTGGTTGAAGTTTCTGGTGCGCACCATCTACGCAAACAATCTGGTGCACACCAATCTAGTAAACATTAGCATTATATAGCATTTAAGCTAGCGGACTTTTGGTGCGAACCACCAGATTAGTCTCTGGTGCGCACCGCCAGAAACTCCCCTCCCGAAGGGTTTCAGAATCTGCACCTTTCAAACAGAATTTCTTGAGCCTTGGGGGTTGTCGAACATTTTGGTAGATGTTTGCGTCGATGGTGCACACCATCTTGGCAAACAATCTGGTGCACACCAACCTTGTAAACATTAGCGTTATATAGCATTTAAGCTAGTGGACTTTTGGTGCGCACCACCAGATTAGTTTCTGGTGCGCACCACCAGAAACGCCCCTCCCGAGGGGTTTCAGAATCTGCACCTTTCAAACAGAATTCTTGAGCCTTGGAGGTCCTAGAATATTTTGGTAGATGTTTGGGCGCACCAGAAATGATTGATTGCTTGTATTTCTGTCGTTGTCCCTTTAGGTGCTACGTATATTGTCACACCTCTAATATATATATTTGTGTTAACACACACAAGAATAGAAAAGAATAAGCCTGTATTGAACAAATGTTTTCAGCGGTGACTTGAAGATCCAAAGTCTTTAAATGTTCAGGTGTTCTTAAGGCGACTGAAGGCTCTGGACCCCATGGTGGTCCGGTGGGATAGTAAGTTGATGTTATTCTTTGGATAAATGGGGAAACCCATTGGCAGTGTATCAAATACTTGTTCTCCCCACTGTATTGTCGCACACAGCCCTATTTGACTCTTGAATGTCATGTCACTAACGACCGGTCAGAGACAAGTTCATGTAGCGTCTGCTGCTGGCGGAAGGATCTACTTTCAAGCCCTCGCCTCTCCCTTCGGCCCGACCGACTGCAAGCCCCGCCCGCGAGTCCGCCGCGTCGGTTAGGTCCTCCAGAAACGCGCGCGACCCGCTTGTATCGGCTGACCATCGCTTCGTTTCGCTTCCCTAACCCCCCAAACAAGACTCGCCCTCGCTGGCCACACGCGCCGAGGAGGAAGCGCGTCCGTCCTCCCGTCGAGCGAAGCTCTTTACGGCGGCGCTTTCCCCGGTGTCCGGCGACGGCCGTCGAGCAGAAGGCACGGCGACAGTATGCCGGGCATGATGGACAAAGGTTCCGAGTATTTGGGCAAGGCTCGCTCCAACGGTACCAAGAGTCCGTCCAACGCTTCCAACGGACACTTGACGGACGAAAGCGGCAGTGACGACGAGCACGGTGGGGCGCCCGTTCGTCCGTAGCTAGCTAGCTAGCCCGTTAGCCGCTAACCGGAGCGACGTCCAATGCGCTGCAAAGTCTTTTTGTTTTTTGCTTTGTTGTCCGCAGATGTCGGGATGCGAGTGGGAGCCGACTATCAGGCCGCTATTCCCGACTTGGAGGCCGGTGAGAGACGGACGGACGGAAGGAAGGAAGGCAATTGCTCGGTAGAAGGACGCGGTAGCCTCGGCTCGCGACACCGTACCGAGGCTACGTCAAAAGTGCAACAAATACTCGCGAATGTCCTAGAGTCTTTTTGGAAATTTTCCCCAACGCTACACGTTGGGTAACATTTTAAGCCGCTTTTGCATGAATATGACAGAAGAACGACTCAATTAGTTCGCCTCCAATATCGAAGGTTGGTGACTGTGCGCCGAGGCTACCAACGCGTCCAAATCACCAGATCTTGGCCATCGGCGCATGATGCAAACACACTAAATCTGACCGTTCGATATGCTTACGGGGCTCATCTCAATCGCGATATTTTGGCAATGCTGACGACATTGAAGCAGGAGAGGCAAAAGAGCCAAAGTCTCCTTTTCGTCAGCTTTTAGTTGGGCGGCAGACTGCTTGTTTTTGTCGACAGATCTCGAAATTGGACGTGAGCGCGCACCTTTATCGGTAACTTCAGTCACACCACGCATTAGTGCGGCGACAGAAAGTGTGCCACTTTTTATTCCTCTGGAAAGCTCAGTAAAAACAAAACTGGATCTGTGCAAACACCTTTCGTAATTTCATTTTATTCACCTCAAATATAACCCGGTCGATTGCGATAAAGCACGAGTGGATAATATTGCCAATATTTACTGGGCGAGTGGATTTCCATTGTGTGCCGCTCCAATTTCTGGTGAGAGGCTACTGCGCTTTTAGTTAAAAAAAAAAAAAAAAAAAAAAAAAAAAAGTTGGTCTACCTTCCCATGGGCTCACCACGGTGTGATAACTACGGTGTGATAACCTTAAGCAATAATACAGCGGTATAGCAATTATAGCTCTAAAATGTGTTATTTTGAGATGTATGGATTAAAAAAAAAAAAAAAAAAGTTTTTCCATTGAACAGGATTTTTTTCCCACAACATATTTGCAAATTAGAACATAGCATGAATATAATGTAAAAAATAAAAATAACATTTCTAAATAAAATTGAAATTAATAGAATTTATTGACTAATCCCACAGCTCAAGTTGCTCAACATTAGAACAAGAACCATAGACTTCATAATGTATTGATAGGACAAATAAATAGGGGGGCCGGCATTAAAGCTGACCGAATGGAATCGCAGACAAAGAGCTTTTTCATGAAAAATTCTTGTATATAAATGCTTAAATCCCAGAATTCTTTAGATATATGGACGTAAAACAGTCTCGATTCTTGGTTACGGCATTTAGCATTTATTTTGCGTAAATATGTCTAAGTACAATGCTAGTCTGTTAGTGAATGTAGCTTGTGGCCGCCTGATATAAACAGAACTTTTCCGGTGAAATTCTTGTGAATAAATGCTTAAATCCCAAAATTCTTTACAGATATGGACTTAAAACAGTCTCTATTCTTGGTTAAAAACAAAAACAAAAAAACAGGCATTTAGCATTTATTGTACGTAAATATGTCGAAGTACAATGCTAGTCTGTTATTGAATGTAGCTGGCGGCCGCCTGATATAAACACAGCTCTTCCGGTGAAAATTCTTGTTAAAAAATGCCTAAATCTGCAAATTCTTTATCGATATGGTCGTAAAACAGTCTCGATTCTTGGTTAAAAGAGCAAAGAACCGGGCAGTTAGCATCTATTTTACGTAAATATGTTGAGGTACAATGCTAGTCTGTTAGTAAATGTAGTTAGCGGCAGCCTTATGTAAACAGAGCTTTTTCTGGTGAAAATTCTTGTGAATAAATGCTTAAATCCCTGAATTCTTTATAGACATGGACGTAAAACAGTCTGGATTCTTGGTTAAAAGCAAAAAAAAAAAAAACCAAAACCTCCGGTTAGCGTTTATTTTACGGAAATATGTCGAAGTACAATGCTAGTCTGTTATTGAATGTAGCTGGCGGCCGCCTGATATAAACACAGCTCTTCCGGTGAAAATTCTTGTTAAAAAATGCCTAAATCTGCAAATTCTTTATCGATATGGACGTAAAACAGTCTTGATTCTTGGTTAAAAGAGCAAAGAACCGGGCAGTTAGCATCTATTTTACGTAAATATGTTGAGGTACAATGCTAGTCTGTTAGTAAATGTAGTTAGCGGCAGCCTTATGTAAACAGAGCTTTTTCTGGTGAAAATTCTTGTGAATAAATGCTTAAATCCCTGAATTCTTTATAGACATGGACGTAAAACAGTCTGGATTCTTGGTTAAAAGCAAAAAAAAAAAAACCCAAAACCTCCGGTTAGCGTTTATTTTACGGAAATATGTTGAAGTACAATGCTAGTGATTGTAGCTAGCGGCTGTTTGATGTAAACCGAGCTTTTCCGGTGAAAATTCATGTGAATAAATGCTCAAATCCGCAAATTCTTTATAGATATGTACGTAAAACAGTCTCGATTTAGGGTTAAAAGCAAAGAAAGAAAGAAAAAAACGTGCAGTTAGAATGTATTTTGCATAAATATGTCGAAGTACAATACTAGTCTGTTAGTGAATGTAGCTAGCGGCCGCCTGATGTTAAACAGAGCTTTTCCTGTGAAAATTTTTGTGAATAAATGTTTAAATCTGCAAATTCTTTATAGATATGGACGTAAAACGGTCTGGATTCTTGGTTAAAAGCAAAAAAAACCCAAAAGTGCAGTTAGCGTTTATTTTACGTAAATATGTTGAAGTACAATGCTAGTCTGTTAATAAATGTAGCTAGCGGCCGCCTGATATTAAGAGTTTTTCCGGTGAAAATTCTTGTGAATAAATGCCTAAATTCCCAAATTTAGATATAATAGATATGGAAGTAAAACAGTCTCGATTTTCGGTTAAAAGCAAAAAAAAAAAAAAAAAACGTGCAGTTAGCATTTATTTTACGTAAATATTGCGAACTGTGATGCCAATGCCGTAGTGGCTAATTTCTCCCATTGATTTTTTTTTTTTTCAAAACGTTTCAAAATGCATGCATGGTACGAAAAATATAATTAATTACCTAGACAATCCTTCCTGTTTGTATGCGGGACAGCTTTCGTACTTTTTCAACAGAAATCCAGCGTTAGATCGCTGCGTGCGTGTTTTTTTGAATAGCTCCTCTTGATGTGTGCTGCCCCCTACTTGGATGCGAGATGCAGTGCATGACCGATCTGAGACGTCAATACATTATGAAGTCTATGGGAAAGTTTTAGTGGTTTTGAAACCGTGACGTTTTCCTACCACGGTAAACCTTGAAACTAGTTAACCGGCACATGCCTAATTATGGGAGGGGCCAGAGTGGTCGGGTGCGTATGGAGTTGGGCGGCAGCAAAGGCCTTGGCGGGCTGATCCCTAGCTACAGAAGCTAACTCTTGGGACATGGAATGTCACCTCTCTGGTGGGTATGGAGCCCGAGCTGGTTTGTGAGGCAGAGAAGTTCCGACTAGATATAGTCGGACTCACCTCCACACAGTTTGGGTTCTGGTACCAATCCTCTCGAGAGGGGTTGGACTCTCCTCCACTCTGGAGCTGCCCACGGTGAGACGTGCCGAGCAGGTGTTGGCGTACTTATTGCACCCCTGGCTTGGCTCCTCCGCAGGGTTTCCAGGCTCTCGCCAAGAGATAGGGTGAGAAGCTCGGTCATCCAGGAGGACTTAAGCCTCTACTCCTCCGTGTTGAGACGAGCCAGCTGAGGTGGCTCTGGCATCTGGTTTGGATGTCTCCCAGATGCTTCCCTGAAAAGGTGTTCCGGGCATGTCCCATCAGCGGGAGGCCCTGGAGATGACCCAGGACATGCTGGAGAGACTATATCTCTCAGCTGGCATGGGAACGCCTTGGGATCCCACCAGAGGAGCTGGTTTAAGTGGCTGGGGAGAGGGAAGTGTGGGCTTCCTTGCTAAAGCTGCCGACCTCGGATTAACCGGAAGCTAATGGATGGATGGATGAAGTTGGTCTAGTAGTCTGTTATGTCTTATTAAAAGGACAATATGAATCAGGTTCCAGCAAATATTCGGAGAAGGACACCGGCGGCATGTTGGTGTGGTCGCCTACCCACGACATCGAAGACTCCAAACGTGAGTGACGGCACGGCGCGGCACTCGGCGCGACAGACCGTCCTAGTAACGACCTTTTTCTTCCGCAGTGGATGAGTATATCGCCCTGGCTAAAGAGAAGCACGGCTACAACGTGGAGCAGGTAGACCTCCGCTTTGCTAAAACGCCTTTCCGAGAGCCTCAAGTTGGCGTGCGTCGGTGCAGGCGCTGGGGATGCTCTTCTGGCACAAACACAACATCGAGAAGTCTTTGGCCGACCTCCCCAACTTTACGCCTTTCCCGGACGAGTGGACGGTGGAGGACAAGGTGCTGTTCGAGCAAGCCTTCAGTTTTCACGGCAAGAGTTTTCACCGCATCCAGCAGATGGTAGGACCCGGAGCGCGCCGTCTCCACTGTTCTTCTCGCTCACATACCCTCGGGACGTCAGCTTCCAGATAAGTCCATCTCCAGTCTGGTCAAGTACTACTACTCGTGGAAGAAGACCCGCTCCAGAACCAGCCTGATGGACCGCCAGGCTCGTAAATTGGCCAGCAGGAGCAACCAGGGCGACAGGTATCGCTTTTTTTTTAACGATGGACACACAAATATGCAATTGAAAACCCATATAGAACTATTGATTATTTAAGTAATCGATTAATCTATCGATTAGTTAGTTTGAATAATCGAGTCATCGGATTACGAACACTTAATGTGTTGTAGAATAAATATTAGTTGGTCCCTTAATGTTGGTCTTAACAGGGAGCAGCTGAAAGCCCGCTAGCTTAAATGCTATATAATGCTAAAGTTTAAAACAATTGGCTAACTTGCATACCAAAAGTGCGCTAGCTTAAACGCTACTTAATGCTAATGTTCACAACATTTGGCTAACTTGCATACCAAAAGTGCACTAGCTTAAATGCTATATAATGCCAATGTTCGCCACAATTGGCGAACTTGCATACCAAAAGTCTGCTAGCTTACATGCTGTATAATGCTAATGTTCACAACAATTGGCTAACTTGCATACCAAAAGTGCGCCAGCTTAAATGCTATATAATGCTCATGTTCACAACAATTAGGTAACTTGCATAGCAAAAGTCCGCGTGCTTAAATGCTATATAATGCTAATGTTAACAACAATTGGCTAGCTTAAATGCTATATAATGCTAATGTTTAAAACAATTGGCTAACTTGCTTACCAAAAGTGCGCTAGCTTAAATGCTATATAATGCCAATGTTCGCCACAATTTGCTAACTTGCATACCAAAAGTCTGCTCGCTTGCATGCTGTATAATGCTAATGTTTACAGCAATTGACTAACTTGCATACCAAAGTGCGCTAGCTTAAATGCTATATAATGCTAATGTTTACAACAATTGGCTAACCTGCATACCAAATGTCCACTAACTTAAATGCTATATAATGCTAATGTTTGCAACAATTGGCTAACTTGCATACCAAAAGTGCGCTAGCTTAAATGCTATACAATGCTATTGTTCGCAACAACTGCCTAACTTGCGTAGCAAAGGTCCGCGAGCTTAAATGTTATATAATGCTAATGTGTACAACAATTGGCTAACTTCCATCGCCAAAAGTCCACTAACTTGAATGCTATAAAATGCAAACGTTAACAACAATTGACTAACTTGCGTAGCAAAAGTCCGCTAGCTTAAATACTTTATAATGCTAATGTTTAATGTTTAGCTTACCAAAAGTGCGCTAGCTTAAATGCTATATAATGCTAATGTTCGCAGCAATTGGCTAACTTGCATACTAAACGTGCGCTAGCTTAAATGCTATACAATGCTATTGTTCGCAACAATTGGCTAACTTGCATAGCAAATGTCCGCTAGCTTAAATGCTATACAATGCTATTGTTCGCAACAACTGCCTAACTTGCGTAGCAAATGTCCGCGAGCTTAAATGCTATATAATGCTAATGTGTACAACAATTGGCTAACTTCCATCGCCAAAAGTCCACTAACTTGAATGCTATAAAATGCAAACGTTAACAACAATTGACTAACTTGCGTAGCAAAAGTCCGCTAGCTTGAATACTTTATAATGCTAATGTTTAATGTTTAGCTTACCAAAAGTGCGCTAGCTTAAATGCTATATAATGCTAATGTTCGCAGCAATTGGCTAACTTGAATACCAAAAGCCTGCGAGCTTAAATGCTATATAATGCTAATGTTCGCAGCAATTGGCTAACTTGAATACCAAAAGCCTGCGAGCTTAAATGCTATATAATGCTAATGTTGGCAACGGTTGGCTAACGTGCATAGCCAAAAGTCCACTAGTTTGAATGCTATATAATGGTAATGTTAACAACAATTGGCTAACTTGCATAGCAAAAGTCTGCTAGCTTAAATGCTATATAATGCTAATGTTTACAACAATTGGCTAACTTGCATACCAAAAGCCTGCGAGCTGGAATGCTATATGATGCTAATGTTGGCAACAGTTGGCTAACCTGCATAGCAAAAGTCCGCTAGCTTAAATGCTTTATAATGCTATTGTTTACAACAATTGGCTAACTTGCATAACAAAAGTCCACTAGCTTAAACGCTATATGATGCTAATGTTTTATGTTTACTTTTTTTTTTTTTTTCTCAACAATACTCTTCACAAATCGTTCAAACACATGTTCCAACAAAAAAACGGCTAAATATACCAATAAAGTCAATAACAAATGCATAAAAAAAACATTAGCTTATGTTGGTCTTAACAGGGAGTAGCTGTATTCAGCCATGTTAAATGAGTTAAATCATATTGTGTTGGCACAAAGTGTATCCACCCAAATCAATAAAACTAAATGCAAACACTTAAAAATAAACCATTAAAATGCCACTTTAAACGAATACTCGAAGTAGCAAAATTTGATTAGAAGCTTTTTCTCTAATCGAATTACTCGAGTTAACCGATTCGTCGTTGCAGCACTAGTGAATAGAATATACAAATAGCCTCCACGTTAGCGCGGCGTTCACCGTTAGCATCCACATATCATTACGGTCACCTTGTCCCCGTTGTCGTCGCAGTGACGAGGAGATGGAAGAGCCCAACGCCGCCGAACCAAACGACAGTGACTACGACCCCAACAGGGAAGCCAAGAAAGAGGTACGCCGCCACACCATGTAAAAACTCCTGTGCTTGTATGTGCGATGGCTTCATTCTTCTTTTTTGCAGAATTTAAAAACGAAATGTCAAATAAACTGGACTTGTGGAAAAATGATGTTGCCGGCTGCCTGCCGCTACTCGTTTTGTGGCCCCGGGCCGACCGTTTGGGATCTTATCGTCGTGTTTTTTTGTTGTTTTTTGGGGGGCAGCAGAACCCGGCGGCGGAGCCAGGCGGCGCCGCCGCACCGGCCTCTAAGTCGACACCTGGCAGACGGGAGCACCAGACGCTCCAGCACCGTCATCACCAGCGCTCGCGCTGCCGTCCCCCGAAAGGCATGTACCTGACCCAGGATGACGTGGTGGCCGTGTCCTGCAGCGCCGCCGCCGCCAACGCCCTTCTGCGCCAGCTGGACATGGAGCTGGTGTCCCTCAAGAGGCAGGTAGGATAGGAGATGCCCAAACACACACCTTTTTCTGGTGGTAGACAGTAGCCCACTCTGATAACATTCACTCCTGGACTACCTGATGCTCACCGTGTTTTTGAGGGCTTTTCGTGTTGTTACATCAACTGAACGCAAATTCTAAAATGTCAATTAAAAGCTTATGTGTCTATTGCATTTGTCTCATTCAGGTTCAAAACGCCAAACAAACCAACAGCGGACTCAAGCACTTCTTGGATCCAGGAATCAATGACTTCCGCCTTCCTGAGGTGGGTCGGGCCGCGAACGACCTCGACTTTATTCCGTTGCTCGTTGGAAATGTTACCTTCCGTTGGCTAACGCTGCTCATACCCGCTCAAAGTTCGCGTCGCTATACTTTCTTTTCCACCGTAGTAAAGCGAATTCGGCAATGGCAAATGGCAAAACGGCCAAAAAATGCCGCATGGCAAAATCCATTTTGCCACATGGCAAAAAAAAAAAAAGACAAAATCCATTTTGTCATATGGCAAAATCTATTTTGCTACATGGCAAAATCTATTTCGCCACATGGCAAAAAAAAAGCCACATGGCAAAAAAAGCCACATACAAATATCCATTTTACCACGTACCAAAAAAAAATGCCACATGGCAAAATCCATTTTGCCACATGGCAAAAAATGCCACATGGCAAAAAAGCTACAGGGCAAAATTCATTTAGCCACATGGCAAAAAAATGCCACATGGCAAAAAGCATTTTGCCACATGGCAAAAAGAAAAAGCCACATACAAAAATCAATTTTGCTGGATACTAAAAAAAATGCCGCATGGCAGAAAAATGCCACATGGCAAAATCCATTCTGCCACGTGGCAAAAACAATGCCACCAAAAAAATGTCACATATCAAAATCCATCTTGCCACATACCAAAAAAATGCCACATGGGCAAAAAAATGCCACATACCAAAATCCATTTTGCCACATACCAAAAAAATGCCACATGGCCAAAAAAATGCCACATACCAAAGTGTTGTGACATAGCAAAAAAATGTTGAATGGCCCAAAAAATGCCACATGGCAAAAAAAAATGCCATATGACAAAATCAATTTTGCCACATGGCAAAAAAAATGCCACATGACAAAATCAATTTTGCCACATACCACAAAAAATGCCACGTGACAAAAAATGCCACATAAACAAAATCCATTTTGCCTCATACCAAAAAAAAAATGCCACATGGCAAAATCCACTTTTGGGATTTGGCAAAAAAGCCACAGGGCAAAATCCATTTAGCCACATGGCAAAAAAAATGCCAAATGGCAAAAAGCATTTTGCCACAGGGCAAAAATAAAAAGCCACATCCAAAAATCAATTTTGGCAGATACAAAAAAAAAAAAATGCCGCATGGCAAAAAAAGGCCACATGGCAAAATCCATTTTGCCACATGGCAAAAAAAAAAAAAAATGCCACAGAAAAATTCCACATATCAAAATCAATTTTGCCACATACCAAAAAAATGCCACATGGCAAAAAAAATGCCATATGACAAAATCAATTTTGCCACATACCAAAAAAATGCCACGTGACAAAAAAATGCCACATTACCAAAATCCATTTTGCCGCATACCAAAAAAAAAAATGCCACGTGACAAAAAAAATGCCACATGGCAAAATCCATTTTTGGGATTTGGCAAAAAAAAAGGCCACATGGCAAACTCCATTTTGCCAGATGGCAAATACCACTTTTGGTTCTCGCCATCTCTCAATGTGCAGGAAGTGAGCTAGCTCAACAGGCAGTGACACTGGAATGCCCCAAAATGTGCAGGAAGTCATCAAAATCAACAGGAAGTGACCCCACAATGGCCAAAATGTGACCCATCCAAATCTAAATGAATTTTACGCCTGGGGCTATCAGTGCTAACCCTTAACATTGACGCAATGCTAGTGGCAAAATTAGCTAGCAACCTATTGGTTCCTTTGTCAAACAGTGGCATCTCTTTAAAAAGATAAATGGTGGGAATATTTTGATAACCAAGTATGGTGATATATCGTCACACCAGCGGCTCACCTCGTATGTTTTGGACGTTTGCAGAGCGCTCAGAAGGTGAATGCTCGCTGGACCACCGACGAGCAGCTGCTCGCCGTTCAAGGTGACTCCTCCCCATTTCATTTTGCGTTCGACCTCCGCCGACGCCTAACTCCGTCGTCTGTTCAGGAGTCAGGAAGTACGGCAAAGACTTCCAGGCCATCGCCGACGTGATCGGCAACAAAACGCTAGGACAAGTCAAGAACTTCTTCGTCAACTACCGGCGCCGCTTCAACCTGGAGGAGGTGCTGCAGGAGTGGGAGGCGGAGCGAGGCGACGGGGGCGGCGAGGAGTCCAAGAACGCTTCGGCCACACCTTCCGGGAAGAGCACGGACGACGAGGACGACGAGGTGGGCATCACTCCAGTTAACACTGTTTGAAAATGTGTAAAACATTATGATAAATGCCATTTGGACATTGCCACAATTGTCTTAAAATGCTTGCTGACAGACTGCTTAACTCAGGCTCCGCCCTTCTTCCCTCCCACCTATCGCAGACTCAGGCGGCGTCGGGAGGGTCCCCCGCTGCGGCGGCGGCGACCTCGTCCCGGTGCCAGGGCGGTGGCGTGTCGGGCCCCGCCTCCTCTCTCCAGCAGCAGCCGCCGCCCCTGCTGCGGCCCTCGCTGCCGGCCACGCCCTCCCTGCACCGGCAGCCGCCGCCCCTCCAGCAACAACAGCCTCGCCCCGCCCCTCAGCAGCAGCAACAACAGCAGCAGCCGCCGCCCCTCATTCGCCCCTCTGACCCCCCTCGTCTCAATCCCCGTCCCCCGGTCGGCCAGCGCTCGCCGGCGGCGGCGACGCTCCAGCCGTCGGACGGTGCCTCGTCTTCCTCCCTCCACTGAGAACGCACATTCGCGCGTCAGTGGGGGGCGGGGCTCGCGCAACTTGACATCGGCATTTTTAAAAATGTTCTATTTTTCAAGTTGGTTTGAACTTTAAAACGTAGTCAGTTAGCTGCCGATAAGTGTTTTTCACTGGTTAAAAAGAAATAAAAACTAGAAAATGGCATTTGTGGAGAAATTGCGCGGAGATGCGTGACTCGCTACCTGTAGATTTTCCACTAACTGGGAGCGTTTGTTGATTGGCTGGTCCCTCCCAGTCGACGCGGATTGGACGATGGCAGCTAATGAGTGCCCTATATTGAGTAAAACTAATATATCAACTAAATTATGAGTTTGAGTGATTTTTCTGTCTGTGTGTTTTTTTTTTTTTTGGGGGGGGGTGCAGTTTTTTTCCCCCACAGCAATGAATACCCTATAACAAAAACTAAAATGTAAACTATCAATTTCTGAGTGTTTTTTTCTTGGGGGGGGGGGTATTTTTAATTTTTTGGGTTGCAGGTTTGCCAAATTTGATCACTTTTCATGGCTGATGAGTATCCTATAACAACTACAACTAATATATAAAATTTGGATGATTTTGGCGATTTTTTTTTTTCCCAACCAGTTTTTTTTTTTGCGTTTTTTTTCCACCGCTAATGAGTGCCCTTATAGTAACAAAAACTAACATATCAACTAAACCATCAATTTGAGTAATTTTCTAGGGGTGGGGGCGTTTTTGTGTATTTTTGTTTTCAGTTACAGTTTTGCCAATTTTTTTCACTTCATGGGTAATGAGTATCCTATAACGTCTAGAACTAATATATCTAATATATCAAACTTTGATTTTTTTTTTTTTTCGAGGGGCGGAGGGTGCATTTTTTTCACAGCTAATGAGTGCCCCATACTGACAAAAACTAAAATCTAAACCATCAATTTGAGTCAAAAAAAATTGAGGGGGAGCGTTTTTGTGTCTTTTTTTTTTTTTCGTTGCAGTTTTGCCAATTTTTTTTCATCACTTTGCATGGCTAATGAGTATCTCATAACGACAAGAACTAATATACTAGTATCAATTAAATCATGAATTTATGGGTAATTTTTTTTGGAGAGGGCAATTTTTTTCCTCAGTTTTTTTTTTTTTTTTTTTAAATATAAACTAAACCAAATTATGAGTGATTTGTTTTGGGGCGAGGGGCGTTTTTTTGTGTGTGTTTTTTATTTTTTGTTGTTGTGGTTGCTGTTTTGCCATTTTTTTCATTACAACTAATGAGTATCCTGTAACGACTAGAAATATATCAACAAAATTATGAATTTAGTTAAGTTTTTTTTTCTCATTTTTTTGGTGTTTTTCCACAGCTTATGAGTGCCCTATAATGACAAAAACTGAAATATAAACAAAACTATCAATTATTGACTGATTTCTTTTGGGGCAGTTTATTTATTTATTTATTTATTTTTTTTTTTGGTTGCAGTTTTACCAATTTCTCCCCATCACTTTTCACGGTTAATGAGTATCCTATAACGACTAGAACTAATATATCAACAAAATTATGAATATGGGTAATTTTTTGGGGGGGCAATTGTTTTTTCAGTTTTTTCCCCCCGTTTTTTTCCACAGCTAATGAGTGCCGTATAATGACAAAACCTAAGATATAAACTAATCAATGAGTGATTTTTGGAGGTCGGGGGCGTTTTTTGTGTCTTTTTTTTGTTGTTGTTATTGCAGTTTTGCCATTTTTTTCAGCATTTTTCACAGCTAAAGAGTATCCTATAACGAATAGAACTAATATATCCACAAAATTATGAATTTATGGGTGATTTTTTTGGGGGGGGCTTTTTTTGTTTGTTGTTGTTGCAGTTTTGCCATTTCTTTCATCACTTTTCGCATCTAATGAGCATCACGAGTGATTTTTTAGGGAGGGGGTGTTTTCTGTGTTTAAATTTTTGTTGTTGCAGTTTTGCCATTTTTCCCCCATCACTTTTCATGGTTGATGAGTATCCCAGAACAGCTAGTATGTATTATGTAAATTATTATGTATGTATTAACTAAATTATGAATTTATGGGTGATTTGTTTTTTTCACAGCTAATGAGTGCCCTATATTGACAAAGTAATATTTCAACTCCATTATCAATTTTGGGGTTATTTCTTTTTTTTTTTTCTTATTTACATTTTTTAAAGGGTGTTTTGTGTGTGTGTGTGTTTTTTTTTGTTTTGTTTTTTTTGCAGTTTTCCTACCAATGAGTACTCTATAACGACTAATATATCCACAAAATTACGATTTTATGGGTGATTTTGGTTTTTTTGGGGGGGCGTTTTTTGTGTTTGGTGTTGTTGCAGTTTTGCCATTTTTTTTCATCACTTTTCGCGGCTAATGAGTATCCTATGAAGATTAGAACTAATAGATCAACTAAATAATGAATTTAGGGGTGGTATTTTTGTTTGGGGGTGATATTTCTAAATGATCAATTTATGAATGGTTTTTTGTTGTTGTTTTTTGGCGTTTTTTCTGAGCTTTTTACAGCTAATGACTCCCCTAAAATTTGTCCGCACCCCAAGACCGTAGGTGGCGGTAATGCACTTGAACGTCAGATGGCACCCGCCAATTAAGCTGGGGAATAAGACGACGCAGCAACGGTAGCAGAAGAAGAATTTACCTCCATGTCCATGAGTCGTACGGTTCGGTTCGGTCGCGATTTGCGCTTCCACTCGTGTCAATGTTGACCCACGTTCGCCGGAGCTTGGGCTCCGCTCGCCTGGCCGCCGTCGCCGCCGGGGCGTCGCCTCCGCTCCGCCGAAGGTGCTCGGCGTGTCCCCCGGAAGTAAGCGCCGCGCGCGTCCGCAAAACATTCGTGGACTTCTTCGAAGGAGAACACGGACACCTGCGGGTCCCGTCCTCGCCGGTCCGGCCCAGAGGGGACCCCAGTCTGCTCTTTGTCAACGCCGGAATGAACCAGGTCAGTCTTCTCGCCGAGCCAAGGTCTTCTAAAAATGACAACACGACTGAAGTTTCTTAATGGTAACAGTGGCGCCTCCAGAAATTTTACATAGGGGTGGCCAGATGGGGCCACTTCAAATCTTGGGGTGGCCAAAACTAAAAGCCATAATTTCAGGTTTTCATTATATTATTGTAGTAAAAAGATCAGGGGAAAACTATCAGAAAGACTTAAGAACACAGCTACTGATATATTTTGGTGTATTGTGTAATATATGATTTCATATGCATAGTCCATAACTGTCCAGTCAACATTTTGAGTTCCACATCAATTCTGTTTTATTGTGTTATGTAGATATTAGGCATAAGGTGTACATTTAACTAGGGCTGTCAAACAATTTAAACTTTTAATTGAGTTAATCACAGCTTAAAAATTTATTAATCGTAATTCATCGCAATTCAAACCATATGCCATATTTTTCTGTAAATTATTGTTGGAATGGAAAGATAAGACAGGACGGATATATACATTCAACATACTGTTCATAAGTACTGTATTTATTTGTTATAACAATAAATCTACAAGATGGCATTAACATTATTAACATTCTTTCCATGAAAGGGATCCACGGATAGAAAGACTTGAAAGTATATTGTGACTGAATATTGCCATCTCGTGTATTTGTTGAGCTTTCAGTAAATGATACTGTAGCGACTTAACTGTTCTGCCCAAATGCATGATGGGAAGTGGTGCAACCATGACTGTGTGGTGGCTGCAAATGCTATATCTTCTCTGCGTTGGGTACACTGCAGAGTAGGGCTGGGCGATATGGCCTTAAGTACGCATCACGATAAATTGAGCAGATTTACCTCGATAACGATAAATGACGATAAATTCGCCCAAGCAAACTGTTATATAATTTGAAAATTTGAATCAATGCATGGAATACAAATTAAGTTTCTCATTAAATTTATTTACCAGCTTTCAATTTAACAATTGCACATGCAGTCTAAACATTAAGTATTAAAAAAAATCTTGTAAACAATAAGAATTCTTGTGTGAACATTTATAACAGCTTGTATGACTTGAAAAATATCCTCACTTGAATTTCATTAAATTCATTCCGCATTGTTATACACTAGATAGTGGCATACGTTTAGATATTTAGAATAGATACAAATACGACACATCCACCCGCCCCCCAGAAATTATAATTAATTAAAAAATAAAATGTTTCACAAACCTTTCCTTTCTTTTATTCGGCTCAATTATTTACATCTTATGATTTTGGAAATCCTTACAGTATGCAATAAATAATATTCCTGTTCCCAAGCACTGTGCTTACTGTACTGTAATTTTTACAAAAAATAAACAATACATAGTTACTCCCCGTCATCTAGGACGAGCCACTTACAAGACTAGCACTGTCGTGTATTACAAATACTGCTTTGAACACATCTTCACAGACAAAAGCAATGACAGGCTTAAAGAGGTCAACTTTAATTGTGTAAATCACACTTAATGACGACACGATCTCCTGGTTGAAATAGACGACATCCACTTAATTCTATTGAAGATATGTAATGCTGAGGCAATTTGTCAACTTTACTTTTAAAAAGAAACGTGCACTGTTTATCCAGTAGATGGGGCTCTTGCAGTGTGTCAAACAGTGATTCAATTTAGGGCAATTGTCTTAAAAGTGGTTCATTGTTTCAGAAAGCCTCGGTTTTTCCATCCCTATCTGGAACCCGTCAAGAGTTTACTTAATGTCTTGTGAAAGTTTGGCGAAGCTAACTTAAGCCCGACTTCATCCCGTTTACTTGTAGCGTTAGCCGCTAGCGTTAGCTGCTAGCATTAGCCTACCGGGCTTCTGTTTGATTGGCTTCCTGAAAACCATGTGACTCCAAACGTAAGCACACTGTCTGCTTTCTTAAAGGGGAATGAACATAGCTGAACAACACAGAATGAAAGCGGGATGAAAAGACTATATTTTCTTCTTTTATTAAATTACCGAATTTACCGACATGGTCAAAATTACGTCGGTCATCGTGAAGAATTTCGGTAACGGTAAATTTTCGGTTTACCGCCCTGCTCTACTACAGAGTAGGAGTGGGAACCTCAGGGCACCTCACGATACGATACGATTCGCGATACAAGGCTCACGATAACGATTATCTCACGATATCACGATGCAGCGATTATCGATATATTGGTCAGAAATTGGATACATGACATTCTACGATACAACTGTTGAAACGGGGGGAAAAAAAGATATTTAAAAATAGAAAAAAATACTTTTTAAGTCATTTATTAAACAGTGACACCTTTTCTGTGCAACATTGCTGTAAAATATAAATCTACTGCAAATTGTGCACCTGCACATATAGAGGAAACAAACCACAACCACTTATATCGCTTGGAAAGATCATGATGAATGGCACCCTTAATTTCTTTAAAGTTTTAAATCTTAAAAAAATAATAATAATAAATAAAAAGTGCCATAGGTGTCAGCAGTTGAGCTTGGAGTGGGGCAATGATAAAATTGGTGGGTCTTTTCTTCGTATATGACCTTATTTGCTTGGTTTGAGCACTTCCACTATCTGCTTCACCCCTGAACAATTTTTTTTAAAAAATTCTTTTCCTGGCTTTTTTCTGTGAAGAACCCAGAGAGTTTATTTAATTTAATTAATAGTGTTATTATATTATATTATATTATATTATATTTTGGGCTGTCAAACGATTAAAATTTTTAATCTAGTTAATCACAGTTTAAAACCTAATCGTAATTAATCACAATTCAAACCATCTATAAAATATGCCATATTTTTCTGTAAATTATAGTTGGAATGGAAAGATAAGACACGACGGATATATACATTCAACATACTGTACATAAGTACTGTATTTGTTTATTATAACAATAAATCAACAATATGGCATTAACACTATTAACATTCTGTTAAAGCGATCCATGGATAGAAAGACTTGTAGGTCTTAAAAGATAAATGTTAGTACAAGTTATAGAAATTTTATATTAAAACCCCTCTTAATGTTTTCGTTTTAATAAAATTCGTAAAATTTTCAAACAAAAAATAAACTAGTAGCTCGGCATTGTTGATGTCAATAATTACGCAATGCTCATGGTGCTGAAACCCATAAAATCAGTCGCACCCAAGCGCCAGCAGAGGGTGACAAAACACAAAAAAAACACAAGTAACAAGTGGCAATGACACTGTGCTGTCATTTTAATCTGTTTGAGCGGGGCATGTGCGTTAAATGCATCAAATATTTTAACGTGATTAATTTAAAAAATTAATTACTGCCCGTTAACGCGATAATTTTGACAGCCCTATATATTATATTATTATTATTATTTTTATTTTATTTACTTTTGTTCCGTGAAGAATTCAGAAAGGGTTATTTGATTGTGGCTTTCTGAAAAACAATAATTTTTTTACATTTAGGCACTCCTACACTCGTCACACTTTTTCTGTTACAAACTGACCCGGCCCCTCATCAGAGAAGGAAAAAGTTATGTGACCCTCACAGGAAAAAGTTTGGGGACCCCTGGTGTAACCAGTGGTAGATTTTGGTAGCTAGGGAGCTAACATAGAGGCTGGTCTAATGGAAGATTTTGTTTGCATCCTGTTGGTTCCTTTTTTTAAACAGTGACATCTCTTTAAAACGATATATGGATTCTTGCCGGGAGGATATTGATAACCTTTTGGGCTACAATTAGAATTTTTTCCGATCATGTTCTTTTGCTCCCGATCCGATCGTTTCAGTTTGAGTATCTGCCGATCCCAATATTTCCCGATCCGATTGCTTTTTTTTGCTCCCGATTCAATTCCAATCATTCCCGATCATTTTTCGCGATCATATACATTTTGGCAATGCATTAAGAAAAAAATGAATAAAACTCGGACGAATATATACATTCAACATACAGTACGGTATTTGTTTATTATGACAATAAATCCTCAAGATGGCATTTACACGATTAACATTCTTTCTGTGAGAGGGATCCACAGATGGAAAGACTTGTAATTCTTAAAGGATAAATGTGACTTTGTATATTGTGACTAAATATTGCCATCTAGTGTATTTGTAGAGCTTTCAGTAAATGATACTGTAGCCATGCCCAAATGCATGATGGGAAGTGCAACCATGACTGTGCATAGTGGCACCAATTGATATATCTTCTCTGCGTTGGGAAATAACATAGGGTGTTAAGAAAAAGCTCAAGTACTACCTTTCTTCCCCACATTGCTTCCCACGATATTTCTAATCGTTTAGAGAGGGATTTTAAGGCTTTAGCCAACTAAAAAAAGGCTCCAAAGACTGCCAAAATTCACTCTACTCATTTTACGCTGCCTTTTAGCTCTATATATGGGTAAAACGGCGCCATTATAGATTGAACGCGACAATGCATGAGTGGGTCGTCAGCGCATGCGTTAATTGTGTTAAGTATTTTAAAGTGATTAATTTAACAAAAATTAATTACCGCCATTAACGCGATAAATTTGATCGCCCTACTTTAAGCCAAAACTAAAGACTCTGGATGAGTGTAAGACATTTTGTCTGTAACGTTAAATACAATTAGAAAACGATTTAATTAAAAAATATCTATATATATATATTTAAAAAAGGCATGTCCGATATTTTTTTGCCGATTCCGATACTTTGAAAATGACGTGATCGGACCTGATCGATCGTCTTTAGCTACAATGTATTGCAATATACTGCATATGAAGGCCTTTTCGTGCTTCTGCCATGAACTTAAATTAGTTTATTGCGAGGTTTTACACGCACCTTTGTTTCGGTCAGTTCAAGCCCATCTTGTTGGGTACGGCGGACCCTCGCGGCGCCATGGCGTCATACCGCCGCGTGGTCAACAGTCAGAAGTGCGTACGGGCGGGCGGCAAGCACAACGACCTGGACGACGTGGGCAAGGACGTTTACCACCACACCTTCTTCGAGATGCTGGGAAACTGGTCCTTCGGCGACTACTTCAAAGTAAGCGGCACATGTCACGTGGTTACGATGCAAGCTGACTACACGTACTAAAGGAACGTTGCGCATCGTGAACATATGACAGAAACTATGTTGCATTTTTGTCTCATCAGATGAAAAATGGCGTTCATCTGGTTATGTTTCAAGTCTTCTGAGACACATTTTTAAACCTCAATCAAGTTGCCCCCCACATCAAGTGCAAATTAATAAAAAAGGAATTTGGTCGTTTGTGCTACGTTTGTGGTTGTTTATGCCTTAAAATGTTTCGTTTGTGCTGCTATCGTTTTTAAGATATTTACGATTCCTTTATAGGTCAATAAATGTAGGCCAAGTCCACCGGTGTCAATTGTGTCAATTGTTTTTGCCATGTTTGTGCTGTAATAAGTTTTGTTTGTGCTGCTATCGTTTTTGAGATTGTTTTAATTTCGAGTGATGACATCACGCATCACCCCTTTTTTTTTTTTTTTTTTTTTTTTGCAAAATGGACCAGAAATGGTGCCGTTCTTGTATGCTACATTTGTGCTCGTTTGAGCTGTAAAAAAAATTGTTTGTGAGATATTAATTTCGAATGATGACATAAATTGCAGCCCCTATGTCGTGACTGATGGAGTCCCCGGTTTAGGACGTACCTGACTTATGTGATTTCAACTTTATGACGGTGGAGTCCGCCATTTTGTCTCCATTCAGTCATATTTTGATTTTTAAAGTCGCGTAAACTGTATCTTATTATACCTCACAGTATCTTATTTTATTACTTTATTTTAGTAATACGACTGTTCTGCCCTTTGGCAAAATTTGTATTTGATTATAATGTTGACTTTGGTTTTGTGACGCATGCTTTTATTTTGGCACAGGAAGCGTAGAGCAGGTAGTACTACAGCACGCGACTAAGAGCCCACGTACACGTGAAAAAGTCCGTTTTTGTGCACACGAAGATGAGCCCACGTTCACACACGAGGAAGAGTGCATTTGCTTCCACGAAGAAGTCGCGCAGCCGAGTGAGAGAGAGAAAGAGAGAGAGGGGAAAGATGACGGCTTAGCTCGCTATCTAACTAGGAATTAGCTCCAACGTCTTGATGAGGACAGAACAATGATGTGTAATACATGTTTTTGGAGAGTTATTTTGAGATTTAAGGGGTATTTAGGGGTACTTAACCCGTTGGTGTTATTTGTGCATGTTCTGTCTTTTTACTTTTTTTCTGTGTTTCATCAAAGAAAAAGCATTGGAAAAATTACACTAGGGATAGTAATAACATGTAAAGATCAAAATGGAACCATGCTGCAATTTCTAACTTATTGCAAACAGGTTGGGGAGATTTGCACTAAATTTTTGTAATAATGCCATGTTCTGGCTCATTGACTCCCATTATAAATCATAATTTTTGATATGCTGTAAACCTGGTGTGTTATAATGCATTTTCCATGATTAATGATGCAATCGCTTCTTTGACAAGTCAAAAACATGGAAATCGAGGAATTTTTGTGTTGAAAGTCTTAACAAGCAAAAGTCACTATGGGGCGCCAAAGGCCAAAACGTGAATTTGTTTGCAAAGAAATTCTGTAGTTATGACTTATGGACAGGGATGCACATAATTTTTTCGCCCAGGTTCTCAGAGGAGGACCTGGAGATCTGACTTGGTCCTCATTGAGCTTGAGAGCCGTCCCGCCTGATGCGATAAATTTATTTATATTTTTTAAAATGCGAGCAAAAACACGTTTGTCAGTGCATGTCGCTGTTCATTACCTTTATTCCGCCCTATTCCGCCACTTGTCCATCAGGCGAGTGGGGTCCTGTTTGACATCGATAGTTTGCTTAATTGCCACATGCGCTGTTATTTTCGTGCTTTTCAAAGTTTGGATGGCTGAAATTCTTTGACCCTACATAAAATGCGCTGCTTTTATCGGCGGCATTGGGATTCTCACGGCACATTTTGTACCGCATTTCCGTGCGAGCATAGCCATGGTACCTCCTGTAGCCACTTTTCAGCAAAAGTCCTTTTTTTTCGGTAGATCCGGTGACGTCTCTGTCTTTTGACGGGGGTGGGGGAACACGGAAGTAATTACTCAGTGTGGCCTGCCTCTTCGACATTTTGAGAAGTTATTTTCTCGTGTCCGCCGCAAATACAGTGGTCAGCCATCGGTAAGCAAAAGCGTATGGAAGCCGTTGAGGGCCAGCGTGTTTGTCTATGTCCAGTACGCATGCGCGCATGCGGACCACTTATGTGCACCCCTGCTTATGGACGTATTTGGGCCTCTAACTATGTCATATGAAATATTCAAATTACTTTTTTATGTATAATATAGCATAGTTAGTTTTTCTATTTGAATAATACTGCTATTAATGTCCATAGGCGGCATTAGAAAAAATAAAAACTAGTCCTTCCAAAAAAAAATAAAAAATGGCATATTGTGATAAAGTTCATTATTTTCTGTAATGTACTGCTAAACATTAGACTTTCATATATTTTAGATTCATTACACACATTATTGTTGTAATATTGATGATTTTGGCAAAAAAGTTTTTAAAAGCCTCAGGAATCTTTCGCAGGGGTTTTGAGTTAATTCGTTGATTCAGATGATTAGGTTAGTAGCTTCTTTAGAGTACCTTTTCATGATATGCTAATTTTTTTGAGATAGGGATTTTTGATTTTTCTTGACTCTTTTTGCCAAAATCATCAATATTACAACAATAAAACGCTTGAACTACTTCAGTTGTGTGTAATTGATCTAAAATATATGAAAGTCTAATGTTTATCAGTACATTACAGAAAATAATGAACTTTATCACAATATGCTTATTTTTTTGAGAAGGACGAGTATTTGCGTACAGTGCCTTGCAAAAGTATTCGGCCCCCTTGAATCTTGCAACCTTTCGCCACATTTCAGGCTTCTAACAAAGATATGAAATTTAATTTTTTTGTCAAGAATCAACAACAAGTGGGACACAATCGTGAAGTGGAACAACATTTATTGGATAATTTAAACTTTTTTAACAAATAAAAAACTGAAAAGTGGGGCGTGCAATATTATTCGGCCCCTTTACTTTCAGTGCAGCAAACTCACTCCAGAAGTTCAGTGAGGATCTCTGAATGATCCAATGTTGTCCTAAATGACCGATGATGATAAATAGAATCCACCTGTGTGTAATCAAGTCTCCGTATAAATGCACCTGCTCTGTGATAGTCTCAGGGTTCTGTTTAAAGTGCAGAGAGCATTATGAAAACCAAGGAACACACCAGGCAGGTCCGAAATACTGTTGTGGAGAAGTTTAAAGCCGGATTTGGATACAAAAAGATTTCCCAAGCTTTAAACATCTCAAGGAGCACTGTGCAAGCCATCATATTGAAATGGAAGGAGCATCAGACCACTGCAAATCTACCAAGACCCGGCCGTCCTTCCAAACTTTCTTCTCAAACAAGGAGAAAACTGATCAGAGATGCAGCCAAGAGGCCCATGATCACTCTGGATGAACTGCAGAGATCTACAGCTGAGGTGGGCGAGTCTGTCCATAGGACAACAATCAGTCGTACACTGCACAAATCTGGCCTTTATGGAAGAGTGGCAAGAAGAAAGCCATTTCTCAAAGATATCCATAAAAAGTCTCGTTTAAAGTTTGCCACAAGCCACCTGGGAGACACACCAAACATGTGGAAGAAGGTGCTCTGGTCAGATGAAACCAAAATGCAACTTTTTGGCCACAATGCAAAACGATATGTTTGGCGTAAAAGCAACACAGCTCATCACCCTGAACGCACCATCCCCACTGTCAAACATGGTGGTGGCAGCATCATGGTTTGGGCCTGCTTTTCTTCAGCAGGGACAGGGAAGATGGTTAAAATTGATGCAGCCAAATACAGGAACATTCTGAAAGAAAACCTGTTGGTATCTGCACAAGACATGAGACTGGGATGGAGATTTATCTTCCAACAGGACAATGATCCAAAACATAAAGCCAAATCTACAATGGAATGGTTCAAAAATAAACGTATCCAGGTGTTAGAATGGCCAGACCTGAATCCAATGGAGAATCTGTGGAAAGAGCTGAAGACTGCTGTTCACAAACACTCTCCATCCAACCTCACTGAGCTCGAGCTGTTTTGCAAGGAAGAATGGGCAAGAATGTCAGTCTCTCAATGTGCAAAACTGATAGAAACATACCCCAAGCGACTTGCAGCTGTAATTGGAGCAAAAGGTGGCGCTACAAAGTATTAACGCAAGGGGCCGAATAATATTGCACGCCCCACTTTTCAGTTTTTTATTTGTTAAAAAAGTTGAAATTATCCAATAAATTTAGTTCCACTTCACGATTGTGTCCCACTTGTTGTTGATTCTTGACAAAAAATTACAATTTTATATCTTTATGTTTGAAGCCTGAAATGTGGCGAAAGGTTGCAAGGTTCAAGGGGGCCGAATACTTTTGCAAGGCACTGTAGCAAGGTCTGATGCCAATGAACATTTCTGAGTAGTTAAAAGTGGGGGAAAAAAATTCATAAATGAATTAGTTATCACAGTTCAAATGAAAAGCCATACTTTTGACGAAATCACAAGAATTTAGTCAAAATAACACCCACGGGTTAAAGGGTTCATTCTGACTTGCGCGGAAATTCGGGTGACCTCACCAGTGTAGGAACGGAACTCGTTTGAAACTTTGGGACTACCTGTAGCTCAAAAACGATAGCAGCACAAACGAAACTTTACGGCACGAACGATTCACATCATTTTGGTATAATTTTGCGTCTGATGGTGGGTTAACTTCACGGAGATATTCTTAGCGCTTTATCATGAAAAATTTGTTCTTCAACAATTTTCGTCATCGCTGACCCAAAAAGTCATGCGGAACACGGATAATTGTCATGAGGCCATGGTTACACCCCTAATGGAAAATGACGTGGCTGTCAACAGGAAGAGGCGTGCGCCACGGCTTGGACGCTGCTGACGGAGCGTTACGGTATCGCGCCCGACCGGCTCTACGTGTCTTACTTTGCGGGCGACGTCGCTTCGGGGATGCCGGCCGACGAGGAGACTCGCCACATCTGGCTGGATCTCGGGTAGGTCGCCCGGCCCGATACGGTGCCGTCTGACCGCAAGCGTCCCGTCAATTCAGGGTGCCTCCGGACCGTCTTCTCCCGTTCGGGATGAAGGAGAACTTCTGGGAGATGGGCGACACGGGCCCGTGCGGCCCCTGCACCGAGATCCACTACGACCGTGTGGGGGGACGAAACGCCGCCGCCTTGGTCAACGCCGGACACCCGGACGTGCTAGAAATCTGGAACCTGGTCTTCATGCAGTACAGCCGGTACGTCCGCCACCATTCATTTCTCGTATGTCTCATATTTTTACTAAGGCTGTCAAACGATTAAAATTTTTAATCGAGTTAATTACAGCTTAAAAATTAATTAATCGTTATTCATCGCAATTCAAACCATCTATAAAATATGCCATATTTTTCTGTAAATTATTGTTGGAATGGAAAGCTAAGACACAAAATGGATATATACATTCAACATACGGTACATAAGTACTGTATTTGTTTATTATAACAATAAATCAACAAGATGGCAATAACATTAACATTCTGTTCAAGCAATCCATGGATAGAAAGACTTGTAGTTCTTAAAAGATAAATGTTAGTACAAGTTATAGAAATTTTGTATTAAAACCCCTCAATGTTTTCGTTTGAATAACATTTGTAAAATTTTGAATCAAAAAATAAACTAGTAGCCCGCCATTGTTGATGTCAATAATTACACAATACTCATGGGTGCTTAAGCCCCTAAAACCGGTCACACCCAAGCGCCAGCAGAGGGTGACAAAGTTCCAAAAAACACAAGTAACAAGTTGGCATTGCACTGTGCTGTCGTTTTAATCTGTTTGAGCGGGGCATGTGCGTTAATTGCATCAAATATTTTAAAGTGATAAATTAAAAAAATTACTTACCGCCCGTTAACGCGATAATTTTGACAGCCCTAATTTTTACTAGGTGTGTCAAACGATTAATTTTTAATCGAGTTAATTACAGCTTAAAAATTAATTAATCGTAATTAATCGCAATTCAAACCATCTATAAAATATGCCATATTTTTCTGTAAATTATAGTTGGAATGGAAAGATAAGACACAAGATGGATATATACATTCAACATATGGTACATAAGTACTGTATTTGTTTATTATAACAATAAATCAACAAGATGGCAATAACATTAACATTGTTTAAGCAATCCAGACTTGTAGTTCTTAAAAGATAAATGTTAGTACAAGTTATAGAAATTTTGTATTAAAACCCCTCAATGTTTTCGTTTTAATAAAATTTGTAAAATTTTCAATCAAAAAATAAACTAGTAGCCCGCCATTGTTGATGTCAATAATTACACAATGCTCATGGGTGCTTAAGCCCATAAAATCAGTTGCACCCAAGCGCCAGCAGAGGGTGACAAACTCCAAAAAAACACAAGTAACAAGTTGGCATTGCACTGTGCTGTCATTTTAATCTGTTTGAGCGTGGCGTGTGCGTTAATTGCGTCAAATATTTTAACGTGGTTAATTTTAAAAAATTAATTACCGCCCGTTAACGCGATAATTTTGACAGCCCTCATTTTTACAAGGCAATTTGTCTCACATCTCTGGAAGTCAACCCTTAATTTCAAAAAAATTGTAAAGTGTGTAAAGTGTTAAGAATTGTAAAGGGTTAAGAACCCTCGTTTTCAATGCCCAAAATGTGCGTCTGTTACTGGATGATTGGCCAAACCGTAGAAAAAAATTCCTTTTTGACAAAGAGCCTGGTACGTGTAGACATGGCCTTGCTAAGTTCAGACTAGGAAAAAAATCCTACCTGTATCTTTGTTTAACTTCATATTTATCCACCACACAATATGCGTTTTGTAAGCCAACTACGTGAAGAGGAAACGTGTTCAAACTTGTACGAAACTCGCACTCGCTATGTTTTGCAATTTTTTGGGGGATGGAAATTTCCACCCTTGAATCTTAAGCCGAGTGTATTTGCATAACAGGGAGAGCGACGGGGAGCTGCGTTTCCTGCCCGCCCGCAGCGTGGACACGGGCATGGGTCTGGAGCGGCTAGTGAGCGTCCTCCAGGGCAAAAGCTCCAACTACGACACCGACCTGTTCACCCCGCTGATGGAGGCCATCCGCCTGAAAAGCGGCGCTCCGGCGTATGGCGGGCGCACGGGGCCCGGGGAGCGGCTGGACACTGCATATCGGGTGGTGGCCGACCACGCGCGGGCGCTGGCCGTCTGCATCGCCGACGGGGTCCATCCCGGCATGTCGGGCGCCGAGTGAGTGTTTCGGGGAGGGGGGGAGTTGGGCTGCGGCACGCTGACGTGACATGTTTGCATCCTGTCAGGTTGGTGCTGAGGAAGATCCTGAGGCGGGCGGTCCGTTTCTGCGCCGAGGTCCTGCGGGCGCCTCCGGGGACGCTGGCCAGCCTGGTGCCCCACGTGGCGTGTAGCCTGGTACCTTCTCTTTTTATTTTATTTTTTTTTTGCCTCCCGAAACCTGCTCGCGTGGAGTCGCCCAATACCGATAATCACATGACTCCATTATACCAATCAGACGCAAGCTTGCCGTTCTGTGATCACGCCAGGTTGTTTAATCACGTGTTGTCTTTAAAGCGCCGTAAAAAATGAAGTATTTGACATAGAGTGCTGCCCTCAACATGACTCAAAAGCGTGGATTTGAACCTCTCTCCCGCTTTTTATTTGGCACTGATTGACCACAGAAAATGGGAGATATGATCCTTTTTAAATTCATTATAGGAACTATGAAGGAAATAGTATACTATACAACAGGGGTCCCCAAACTTTTTCCTGTGAGGGCCACATAACTTTTCCCTTCTCTGATGAGGGGCCGGGGTCAGTTTGTAACAGAAAAAGTGTGACGATTGCAGGAGTGCCTGAATGGAAAAAATTATTGTTTTTCAGAAAGTCACAATAAAATAACCCTTTCTGGATTCTTCACAGAACAAAAGTAAATAAAATAAAAATAATAAAATAATATAATAATTAGGGCTGCAGCTATCAAATATTTTAGTAATCAAGTAATCGACTGAAAATTCTATCGATTAATCGAGTAATGGGATAAAACTTTTTTTTTTTTCTTTTTTTTTTAGGTAAAGAGCAATTATAAGTATACATGAGAAAAAAAGACATTTAATCCAATATTGAACCATTTTCAGTCAACCAATGTCTTTATTTTCGATGTACATTGTTGAAAACAGCCAACAATTGGATCTAAGATGTGACTAGAAAAAAATTCACTGCTTTCACTCAAAAAACTTCTAGATCTTATTAAAAAAAACATATTTCTTACCTAAAAATGTAATTACGCTTGATAACACACATCACGTGAAAGCTACGTGTTTTTCCCACGTGTTTCAATTTAATTTCCATTTATGTCAAGCTATTTTTAAGTTCTAGTTTAGTTTTAAGTTAGTCTAAACTGTAAGTACTTTTGAGTTTTTGCAGTGTTCAAAATAAATGTATGATACCTGCTGTATTGGAGCACATTAGGGACCAGTGCTACTTGGTGTTATATTCAGCAATGACTACTGAGCTAAAACCGACAGTTAGCTTTATTATGTTTTAATTTTACACCATTAAATAAAGCCTGTATGTAAGAGACGTTAGCCACGCATCGACAGTGGTCATAATCAATAGAAACCTAGCCCTCCGAAGGGCTAACGTTACGTGAGCGAGTGTCAGTAACGTTATATTTATTAGCGATGAGAAGTCTACTGCTTAAAGATGGCAGCTGTTTACTAAAGCTGCCCAGACGCGGCCGAGTCTGTCATTTTTCATCTAGTCCTAAATGCATGCGATATCTATGAGACGCATCGGACACTACCTGCTACTAGCATCATGCGGGCGTAGTTTTTAGCAACGTCGGCATAGTTTGTAGCGGCTGTCGGCTGTGGTAAGTTTTTTTTTTTTTTTTTTAATTGCTTCTTCCTCCACGCATGTGACATCAGCGTGTTGTCCCGCATTAAAAGTAGTATGGGCAAAACGTGATGCTTAGAGCTGGCAAAATTAAACGATTCCTCGAGGTGAATAAAATTACTCGGATCAGTTTTTAAACTCGAGTTGCTCGAGTATTCGTTTTAGCTCTAATAATAACAAATAATAATAATAACACTATTATTTAAATAAATAATAACCAAATAACCCTCTCTGAGTTCCTCACAGAAAAAGGCCAGGAAATAAAAAAAAGGCCGTAGTTTAGGGACCCATGCTATGCAAACTCCACTCGAGGGAACTCATGCTCTTTGGACGAATAATGCTTCATTTCTGTCTTTTTTTTTTTTTTTGTCTCACCGGAATTCAATGATTTTTTTTTTTTGTATATCTTTGGCTTAATGTGGTCATGTAATGGGTTTTTGCACAGTATCATTATAACAACAGTTCATATCGATAATTGTGCGGGGGAAAAAAAATACCATTGTTTCAAAATGTTACTTATGATTTTTCTTTTCACCGAATGCTGTTTTTCCTTGTCCTCCATACATTTTTTTTTTTTTTTTACTTTTTTTTTTTGATGACTACTTATACTTGAGTAATATTATATTTGAACTAACGCTACTCTTACTTAAGTAAATGTTTTTGGCTACTTCACCCACCTCTGGCAACCTGTTGGGTCCCTTTTTTTCCTCAAACAATGGCACCGTTTTAAAACAATGTACTGATACTTGACAAGAGCATCTCAATAACCTTCTGGGATACGAAGTATTGTGATATTCGATATATTGGCACACTCCTAGTATAAATACACAGTATATATAGGGAGTAGATATAGCCCTATACCCAGGGGTGAAAGTGGGCCGGAACGCACCGGATCGGCGTTCCGCCATGAAATACGATGGCGGTGCTTAGATCCCGAAAATATGACGGCAACTGTCAAAACCCAATGTTTAAAAAAAAAACAAAAAACAACCTGCCACACTGCCACACACGCATCTCCAATAAGAACAATCTACTAATGTCAGATTTACATACACGAGTGTTAACAATACAAGCCTAATAAAGAACTTGCTTAGCGTCATCCGTTTCCACTGATTTTTATTATTCATTTATTCTACGTAGTTCTCCCCAGCGTCTCTCTCTATACAAGTCGCATTGCCTGTAGCCCCTTTCACACATATTACCAGGGAATTTCCCGTATAAGGTAACGCGGGATTTACTCTCGTCATTGCTTTCATGCATGAAAAGATTCTGAGAATGAAGCCGGTTGAACGCTTTCACAGACTTGTCCTGTGTTGCCCACTGGCACTCTCTGTGCGTGGAAGGCTGCTGGGCAATTTTATAACCTGGACATTACGTCATTTTTGGTCAGCATTGTCACAATGTTGGTCAAATCCTGTAGTGTTTTGTTCCGGAGGGAGCGTTCCCCGACTAACTGCAACCAATTTAAGGTCATCATGAGGTAAGATCGGCCCTAAAAAAAAAAAATCCAGCCCAACCCACCCGAGCCCGATCAATTAACTTGATTTGCAGGCCTGAAAAACCCCCAAAATGTTATGTTTTATTTGTAGGCCTGAGCACGGAAAACCCCCCAAAATTTAATATTTTGTTTGTAGGCCCAAGCCTGAGAAAAAAAACCCTCAAAATTCTTTTATTTGTGAGGAGGAGAGGGAAGGGATGCTCCAGTCAGACCTGGACAGATCACTGCTTGCTGCTTGGAAAAACGGACTGGTTGCGTTTTGCGTGATCACATTTGGTGACAATGCCTGTGCATTAAAGCCTGTCTTTTGTAACGAATTCTCAGTTGGCAGAAAAAAAAACTAGGGCTGTCAAACGATTAAAATTTTTAATTGAGTTAATTACAGCTTAAAAATTAATTAATCGTAATTAATCGCAATTCAAACCATCTATAAAATATGCCATATTTTTCTGTAAGTTATATATATATATTCTGTAAAATAAATTGTTGGAATGGAAAGATACAACACAAGATGGATATATACATTCAACATACGGTACATAAGGACTGTAGTGGGCATTTCACTCTACTGTCATTTAAATCTGTCTATGCCGTCCTCACTCCGAAGCGTCTACTTTTTCCAAAGCTAGACAGCTAGTGAACGACGCCTTAATAATTAGACTTCTTCCTTTTTCATCTGATTTATTAATAAAATGGCCTCAAACCAATGTCCTCTTTAGACCGTCGTAAAACTACACAATAAAAGTACACAAGCATTGCATTAGCAACAACGTTAGCTTAGCACGCTATACAGGTTCACTAAACATAAACAAAAAGCGGCTCATACAAAAAATAGAACATTTCGCTTACTAACATAATATGTACATTCTTTACAACAACCATACTTACGGACAAATCTTGTCCAAGGATCATATAAGCACAACATTATCAGCCCGAGACGTCGTGCAGCCATAATGAACTGGCAAGAAAATAATAAACCATGTCGCAAAGCGACCACAAGAGTTCGCTGTTGGACAGCAAAAAAAGCCTTGCTGTAAAACTTACCAAAAGGCAGAATACTTTCTGAGCGGGAAATGTGCGTTAATTGCGTCAAATATTTTAACATGATTAATTTTAAAAATTAATTACCGCGCGTTAATGCGATAATTTTGACAGCCCTAAAAAAAAAAAAACGCAACTTTTCTTAATGTTTAAATAGTCTACATATTTTTATGATCATTTTAAATGCATTTACACAACGAAATAACGCTGGAAAAGTTTGTAAAATGTAAACAGACGCGGTTTTGCATCGCAGAGGAGAAAGAGTAAAAAGAGGGCGCATGGCACGCTCTGGCTCTGCAATGACCATACAGCGTCTTGTCTTTTTTATCCAAATTATTTATTTGATAACAAGTATTCCTTTGTTTAACATCCATACATTGTTTTGGTATATACGTATATAAATATATATCTATTTTAAAAATGTAGCGAGAACCCCGGCCCGATCCGAACATAATGATTGACATTTTAATTTCGTTATGTTTTTAGTTTAATTTAGCCATTTCCAGCTTGCCCTCTTTATAGCCCTGCTTTCACACACACCAGGAGAAAACCAACGCAGGCATGGTGAGAACATGCAAACTCCACACTGGAAGAGCGGAGCCCGGGATTGAACCCTTGATATCAGAACTGTGAGGGGAACGTGCTAACCGCTGTGAAACCTGTTGTGTTTTATTGTGTGTTATATTCATAACTTTGCCAAAAGGTCTTGCATTTTGGTGGTTTTAGGAGGTTTAAGCCCCCCCCCCCCCCCCCCCCCCCACACACACACACACACACACACACAAAAGGGTTCTTTGCCGAACTTTATGTTAGGGAGTTCAGGCAAGAAATTCTAGCCACTTTCACCCCTGCCTATACTAGGCATGTGCCGGTATGAGATTTTGACGGTACGATAACCGTGAGCAAAAATACCACGGTATCACGGTATTGCAATTATAGCTCCAAAATTTTGAGATGTATGGGTTTAAAAAAAAAATAATAATAAATCCATTGAACAGGATTTTTTTTCAAAACATATTTGCAAATTGGAACATGAATATAATGTGAAAATAAATAAATTAACAAAAAATAACAAATATTGTATATAAAATTAAAATAAATAGAACCTAGACTATACCCACAGCCACAGCTCAAGTTGCTCAATATTAGAGTAAGAACAAAATAATTGCTATAAAAAGTAAAAAGACTTCTAAAATTAAAAATATATACTGTATGACTTTTTTTGAGGGGGGAAGATCAAGTGAAGTTTCGCCATTTTCAGCCAATGTGTCAACTCTAGTCTACGTGATGCCATGCCTTTGTGTTAAAAAGAACAAAGAATTCATAAGTTAATAAGTTAGTTAAAAATGTATAAGTTAGTTTTATGAATTAGTTAAAATGTAAATATTGTTGAGGAAAGGTTTCATCTAAAAAAAAAAAAAAAGTGAGGAGTGAGACCTCCTTTCTCAATTAACGATCTTTGACGCGATTCTTTTTCTCCCCCCCCCCTTCATTCAAGCTTGTCTCTCACTCAGCGGCTGTGAGACATAAAACCTCGACGAAGCTGCTCTCCCAGCTTAGCCTAGGCTAACATTCGTCTTTGTAAGTTTTAGTTAGTTTGTATACTGAATTTGAAAGGAAAATGTGTGTTTTGTTTTTAGCGAACTTTTTAATGGTGCTACTGCTATCCTGTTGAACTTAATCACACGTGGAAAAATACAATTGTACAACGTTTTAAATGTATTCATTTGTATATTTCACCACGATTTGAGAGCTCAATAAATTGAAGAAAAGTACGCCTTGTGTTTGGAGGATTTGTTTTTGGGTTTGCTGGCTATTTAGCAGAATAGCGTTACTGACACTCACGGCAACAAACGGGAAGGGGTGAGCGCTGCCGCACCAAGCCACTTCGGCTGCATTTTGGCACATGAAAAATAGCGAATACCGTACTAAGGTATGACGGAAAATTTTAGTGGTTATGAAACCGCGGCGTTTTCACATCACGGTAAACCGTGAAACCGGTAACCGGCACATGTCTAGCTTATACCACATTCTTTTAATAATTTCTTGTGTATTTTTCCCTGCCCATATGTCACATTTGGGTGAACACTTAGGGTGACGTTTACCCGGAGCTGCGACATGAAGCAGAGCGGGTGAGTCGAACGGCCGAAGGATCCCAAAGAAAAGGCTGATGTCCGTCCGTTCGTCCCTTCCGCCGTCTCCCGCAGGCCATGGACATCATTAACGAGAACGAGGAGCAATTCCTGTCCAGTCTGCGGCGGGGACGCGGGCTCATCCGACGCACCCTGCGGACTTTGGATCCGCAACACCAGACGCTCTTTCCCGGTCAGTTTTCCAAACATTCAAATTACCGTCAACGTCGGGCAGTGAGAAAATGGCAAATGTTTTACCATTGATCAAATCATCTCAGTTGAGATATAAGCGAGTTATGACTTGATTTTAATGACATTACATTAGATTTTGGAGAGAATGTTGCCCCTGCCAACATGGCCGACCTGCAGCCGCGAAATCTTTTTATTTATTTTTTTATGCTTCTGCCGCTAATTGAAATGAGTTTAGCACTTGTCGACATTTAATCTAGCCACTTTGCAGCTTATAAAATGTTCTGTATACAGTGGGGAGAACAAGTATTTGATACACTGCCGATTTTGCTGGTTTTCCCACTTGCAAGCCATGTAGAGGTCTGTAATTTGTATCATAAGTTCTCTTTAACTGTGAGGGACGGAATCTAATACAAAAATCCAGAAAATCACATTGTATAATTTTTAAATAATAAATTTGTATTTAACTGCATGAAATAAGTATTTGATACATTACCAACTAGTAAATATTTCGGCTCTTAGTTCTTTTTTAAGAACCCCTCCTGTTCTCCACTCATTGCCAGAAGTAACTGCACCTGTTTGAATTTGTTACCTGTATAAAAGACACCTGTTCACATGCTCAAACAAACAAACTCCAACTTCTCCACAATGGCCAAGATCAAAGAGTTGTGTAAGGACATCAGGGATAAAATAATAGACCTGCACAAGGCTGGGATGGGCTACAGGAAAATAAGCAAGCAGCTTGGTGAGAAGGTAAAAACTGTTGGAGCGATTATTAGAAAATGGAAGAAGTTCAAGTTGACGGTCAATCTGCCTCATTCTGGGGCTCCGTGCAAGATCTCACCTCGTGGGGCATCACTGATCGTGAGGAAAGTGAGGGATCAGCCCAGAACTACACAGCAGGACCTGGTCAATGACCTGAAGAGAGCTGGAACCACAGTCTCGAAGAAAACCATCAGAAACACATTACGCCGTAATGGATCAAAATCCTACAGCACACGCAAGGTCCTCTGCTTAAGCCGGTGCATGTCCAGACACGTCTGAAGTTTGCCACTGACCATCTGGATGATCCAGAGGAGCAATGGGAGAAGGTCATGTGGTCGGATGAGACCAAAATGGAACTTTTTGGTCTAAACTCGGCTCGTCGTTATTGGAGGAAAAAGAAGGATGAGTACAACCCCAAGAACACCATCCCAACCGTGAAACATCATTTTTTGGGGCTGCATCTCTGCCAAGGGTACAGGACGACTGCATCGTATTGAGGGGAGGATGGATGGGGCTATGTATCGCCAGATCTTGGCTGACAACCTCCTTCCTTCAGTGAGAGCCCTGAAGATGGGTCTTCCAGCATGACAACGACCCAAAGCACACAGCCAAGGCAACTAAAAAGTGGCTCCGTAAGAGGCATCTTAAAGAGCATATGACACAAGGAAAAAAAGTCTTAAATGGCATTATTATGTGAATTAGAATCATATTTTGAGACGATTCGACTATATACAATAATTTAGCAAAGCACAGATGACGAGAAATTAGTCTTTTAATCTGCCGGTTAGCCACGCCTACCATTATAGGGCTTTAGCGTCCCCAACAGGTGGATGACGTCAGCGGTAGACTGGGCTCATCGGTTTTACTATTCAGCCCATTGAGGGGGAATTATTCACAACGAGGAAAACGCGACGAAGAGAGCGGCAAAATGTCATTGTTTCTGTCTCTTTACTTCAATATTTTTACAAGATATTCTTTTTATCCAAGTATTTTCCCCAATTGCTAAATAAATGGCATGGTCATGACAAATAACAGTCTTGTGCTGAATGGAATATGAAATAATAAAAATGCATTTATTCAGGACGACATGGCAAAATTACTCCATAATGGTCAAAACTGTCGACTTCACCTTTACTGTCGCACCTCCAGAACGATATTTTATGACATATATCATTTCCCTTCCCCGGCTTCGGAGAATGTAAACAAACCAGAAGGCGTGACAGCTAGCCGACATGCTAACCCGAACCGAGTGATGTTTCAAAGTCTTCGAAGCGGAAAATCACTCATAACTATCCTGGATTATTTGACATGACGACCCGGTTGTCGATTGTCTTTGCGGATCGGCAAACCGCCCGGCGGAGAGCAGTTTACAGTTCGTTCCCCGGAGGAGGGTGGCTGGAGTTGTTGTGCAGCTAACGTGCTGCTGCTAATGAGCAATAGGAGAGCTTTTTACATGCCTATCAATGATCAAACGTAAGTAGTCCTTCATTTAAAGGAAGTTTGTAGTGTTTACTTTGTAATCGCTGTATTCGTATTTGACATAATACAAAACAAGATGTTTACTCACTTCCTCGTAAGTCCAATGGCCCCACAGTAAATATCCACGGTGAATGGGAACCTTTTGAAACTCCAAAAAGGCGCATACGCCTCTCCCTCATACAGAATGATTTTTCTGCAGCCGTTTGGCTGGCGTGATGCGAAAAATAAACGTATTAATCCGCAAAATCAGCTGAATCCTTCGTCCTCATACACAACAGTACACTGTAGCGTGAAGAGGACGTCTTCTACCGTACACGTCACAGCGCCCTCCTCCTCAATGCAAGACCGAAGCCGGAAGTCACTCATTTTCATGGCGCGGGATTCAAAAAACTAAATAAAAATAGCGATCGCTTCCACACACATCCAAGCGGCCCATATCATTCAGGGGCATAAAATACCGCGTGTATTATGAAATAAACATGCTTTTTCGTGTCACAGGCACTTTAAGGTCCTGGAGTGGCCTAGCCAGTCACTAGATCTGAACCCGATAGAAAATCTATGGAGGGAGCCGAAAGTCCGTGTTGCCCGGCAGCAGCCCCGAAACCTGAAGGCTCTGGAGAAGATCTGCATGGAGGAGTGGGCCAAAATCCCTGCTGCAGTGTGTGCAAACCGTGTCAATGACTACAGGAAACGTTTGGTATCTGTAATAGGAAACAAAGGTTTCTGTACCAAATTTTAAGTTCGATTTTTGTGATGTATCAAATACTTATTTCATGCAATTAAATGCAAGTTTATTATTTAAAAATCATACACCGTGATTTTCTGTTTTTTTGTATTGGATTCCGTCCCTCACAGTTGAAGAGAACTTATGATACAAATTGCAGACCTCTACATGCTTTGCAAGTGGGAAAACCGGCAAAATCGGCAGTGTATCCCCACTGTATACATTTTGATTAATTCTTCATTATTTTGTAAATTCATTGCGATCTTCATTGATGTTTATTGTCATTTTGACTTTATTTTCAACTGTTCTTAGCGCGGGTGGCGTGCTCGTTGCACCGGGACCTGGGCTTCCCCCTGGACTTGATCCAGCTGGTGCTGGACGAGGAGGGCGCGGCCGTGGACCGGGACGAGGTGGAGCGCCTGCTCGCCGACGAGCGAAACCGGGCCGCGGCGGAGCAGCCCGGCGACGACGCGGACCTGACGGTGGGCGCGCTCGCCCTGGACCGGCTTCGCCAAATGGGCGTGGCTCACACCGACGACGCTCCCAAATACGAGTACCGCCTACGAGGACGACGATACGGTAGGCGACGGCCATCATTGGGTTAATGATCTCGGGTAGGTGTGTGACAATTTATCGAAATACAGCCATAGATTTTTTGCTTCCTTTGTTTTTTTTTTTTTTTTTTTAAGACAGCACCTTTTAAAAAAGATATATGGATTCTCGGCGGGAGCATATCAATTACTTTTTATGGGTACAAAGTATCACGTTATATCGCCATTTCCATATTTTGTCACACCCGTATTTTCCGCCAGAGTTCCAAGTGTGTCGAGCCCGCGTGCTGGCTATGTTAGACGGGGAGGTGTCGGTGTCTCAAGCAGAGCCGGGGCGGCGTTGCGCCGTCGTTCTGGACCGGACGTCCTTCTACGCCGAGCAGGGGGGACAGGACGCCGACCGCGGCTACTTTGTACGGGATGACCTGCAGGTGAGCGTTCGCTCAGGGATGGTTCTCGCTTGCCCGTGTGCGACAGTAACATCCTGTCTGGCAGGAAGTGCCCTTCTCTGTGGAGGCCGTGTCAAAAGCGGGGGGTTACGTCTTCCACTGGGTGACCGCCGCCGACGCCCTCCGGACCGGGGATGTCGTGCACCTCCATCTAGACCAGGTGATTGCCCACACAACTTTGCAGTGACAAACGGAAAACATTTTTTTTAACTTAATTTTCAACTTGGACTAGCAAGAAGTTGAGTAACAGGGCGACCCCGCAAAAAATTGGATTAAGGGGAATTTTTTTTTTTATTATTTTAATTTGATAGAGAGACTGTAGCTCTAACTACATTTTATAGGGATGATGTGGAAAGATCTGGAAAAAATAATACAGTAAATATAGCTACAGTCTGTTTTTTATTCCAACAAAAAATGTCAAAAATGGACTCCTATCCAAATTAGGGCCTTTTTTTTGGGGTCACCCTGCTTTTTCTTTCCATCCTGAAACAGTACGGGTTTCCTGTCCGTATTTCACAGGCCCACCGCGTGGCGTGCATGAGGAACCACACGGCAACGCACCTGCTAAACTTCGCCCTGCGGGACGTCCTGGGCCCGTCCGTCCAGCAGCGAGGCTCGCACGTGTCGGCCCGGCGCCTTCGCTTTGACTTCAGTGTCAAGGTAGGCCAGAGGAAGAACTAATTTTTTTTTTTTTTTAACTCCTCGGCTGACGTCCAATCCATTTTAGCTTTAGCAATATATAGCATTTAAGCGAGCGGACCTTTGTTAGTTAAACTTTGTTAAATTTGTGAAGTTAGCCAACTGTTGCAATGTTAAAGTGTAATTGTAAAGTTACAATTGATGCTATATGATGCTAATTTTTACAACAGTTGGCTAACTTGCATAGCAAAAGTCCGCTCGCTTAAATGCTATATAATGCTAATGTTGACAACAATTGGCAAACTTTCATACGAAAAGTCTCTTATCTTAAATGCTATATAATGCTAATGTTTACAACAACTGGCTAACTTGCATAGCGAAAGTTCGCTCACTTAAATGCTGTCATAATGCTAATGTTGACAACAATTGGCTAACTTGCATAGCAAACATGTGCTCGCTTAAATGCTATATAATGCTAATGTTTACAGCAATTGGCTAAGTTGCACAGCAAAAATCCGCTAGCTTAAATGCTATATATTGCTAATGTTTACAACAATTGGCTAACTTGTATAGCAAAAGTCCGCTCGCTTAAATGCTATATAATGCTAATGTTGACAACAATTGGCAAACTTTCATACGAAAAGTCTCTTATCTTAAATGCTATATAATGCTAATGTTTACAACAACTGGCTAACTTGCATAGCGAAAGTTCGCTCACTTAAATGCTGTCATAATGCTAATGTTGACAACAATTGGCTAACTTGCATAGCAAACATGTGCTCGCTTAAATGCTATATAATGCTAATGTTTACAGCAATTGGCTAAGTTGCACAGCAAAAATCCGCTAGCTTAAATGCTATATATTGCTAATGTTTACAACAATTGGCTAACTTGTATAGCAAAAGTCCGCTCGCTTAAATGCTATATAATGCTAATGTTTACAACAACTGGCAAACTTGCATAGCAAACGTTCGCTCACTTAAATGCTGTCATAATGCTAATGTTGACAACAATTGGCTAACTTGCATAGCAAACATGCGCTCGCTTAAATGCTATATAATGCTAATGTTTACAACAATTGGCTAACTTGCGTAGCAAAAGTCCAGTAGCTTAAATATTATATAATGCTAATGTTTACCACAGTTGGCTGACTTGCATAGCAAAAGTCCGCTCACTTAAATGCTGTATAATGCTAATGTTGATAACAATTGCCTAACTTGCATAGCAAACATGCGCTCGCTTAAATGCTATGTAATGCTAATGTTTACAGCAATTGGCTAACTTGCATAGCAAAGGTCCGCTAGCTTAAATGCTATAACATTTACAACAATTTGTTAAGAGGCATGGCAAAAGTCCACTAGCTTAAATGCTATCTCTATATTGCTAATGTTTACCACAATTGGCTAACTTGCATAGCAAAAGTCTGCTAGCTTAAATGATATATGATGCTAATGTTTACAGCTATTTGCTAACTTGCATAGCAAAAGTCCGCTAACTTAACCCTATATTGCCAAGCGTATCACATTTGATACACCTTAAATTTCATGATTTTGAGACTAATTCAGAATTTTGACATTTCTTTTGGAGAAAAAAAATGAAAAAAACAAACAGGATTTAGCAAGGGTTATAGATATCTGAGTGCTTGTTACACATATTCATTTGGACTTTTCACAAATTTGAAAAAAAGGTTTCATTAGGACCTTATTTTTCATATTTTGGGATTCTCTGATAATTGCTTCATATTGCTGGCATTAAAGGGTTAAATGCTATATATTAATAATGTTAAGAACAATTCGCTAACTTGCATAGCAAACGTCCACTCGCTTAAATGCTATATAATGCCCATGTTTACAACAATTGGCTAGCTTGCATAGCAAAATTTAGGTAGCTAAAATGCTATATAATGGTCATGTTTACAACAATTGGCTAACTTTCATAGCAAAAGTCTGCTAGCCTAAATCCTATATAATGCTAATATTTACAAGAACTGGCTTACTTGCATAGCAAAAGTCTGCTCGCTTAAATGCTGTATAATACTAATGTTTACAATACTTGCTAGCTATGAAGCCTCTGGCGTTAGCACTGTTACCTTAGAGCACTCATATGTGTACATTCTTATCTTAGAGACATTTAACTGTGAGTGTTGGCAGTCAGGTATCACTTAGGGTAACCACAAAAAGAAACCGTCCAAAGCTTGACTTACTCCGTACAATTTGCCAGTGGCCGTTTATTGGGCGGAGTTTCCGATAGGTCAATTTGGGGGAGAAAGGGCCAACCGTTACATTAACGCGCCGCTTCCCGAATCCCGTCTAGGGCTCGCCCAGCGCCGCTCAGCTTCAGCAAGCGGAGGCTGTCGTCTCGGAGGCGGCGGCCGCCGACGGAGCCGTAAGTGTCCGGGAGCTCCCCCTGGAGGACGCCTTGGCCATCGAGGGCGTCCGCACGGTCGACGAGGTGAGCCGACCGACGAGGCGCTCGGTCGGGCTGACGGATCACGTGACCGACTTCCCGTCTTCAGGCGTATCCGGACCCGGTCCGAGTGGTCTCGGCGGAGCTTTCGGACGGCGCCCGACGGACGTCGGTGGAACTCTGCTGCGGAACGTGAGCGCGCCGACTGTGACGATAACGAAAATATTTCGTCGACGGACAGTTTTATCATAACGATGACGTGACGAGTTGAAAATGTGACAAAATGGTGATATATCACGATACTTTGCATCCCAAAAGGTTATCGATGTTTGGCGGATTTGGACAACTATGGTCGTCAATCGATGTCCGAGCGCTAACTTTGACTGACTTTTCAGACACCTGGCGCGGACGGCGGCCATCGGCGACCTGGTCATCGTGTCGGAGCGGCAGCTGGTCAAAGGGATCAGTCGCGTGGTGGCCGTGACCGGAACGGACGCCGAGCAGGTCTGTCAGAGCGGCGGTCGGTCGGTCGGTCGGCCCGGACGAGCGTTGTTGACGCAATGTGCGCTTTAGGCTCGCGAAGCGGGACGATCGCTCGTCGACCAGGTGGAATCGCTGGAGGCCCGTCTCGCCGGCTCCGCCTCTTCCTGTCTTGACTCCGCCCGCCGTCTCGCCAAGGAAGTAGGCATCGTGTCTGACGTGAGCAACGCCCCATTATTATGAACATTTGTATAACAAATTTGGCCGCATCCAATCCATCTGAACTTTCATAGACATTTCATTTTTTAATTCTTTCTAATGGGGGGATTTTCTACTTACACAAACCTGCACAAATTACGATTTTTTGTTTTTGTTTTTTCAATTCCTGCAGAGCACTCGTTGAACTCACTGGCTGGCATTGACAGGAATAGACGCCCAATTTATTTGGACTAGGAGGGAGCGAATGAATGAACGTCTGAGTCCAAATGAATTGGATGTCTATTGCTGTCACTGGCAGCAAAAAAGGGTGAAGCTACGTGAGGTCACAAACATAAATCAATAAGATTCCCAGAACAAAATGCACACTCAATTTGAATTTGTTTTTATTCTTTTATTTTTTTGGATTTTTAAAAAAATTCAAAATGACTTTACAAAATTTTTAAAAATTCATTCATTATTATTCTTTGTCATTATAATATATATGATTAATAATAATATTAATTAATAGTACTTTTTTTATTTGTTTTTTTTTTTTTAAATATTTTTTTAGAAAATATAATTTTTTAAGACTTTAAATTTTTAAATTGTTTTTAATTCATTATTATTCTTTATTATTATTTATATGATAATATATTATACTTTTTAATTTTTAAATTATTTTTGAATGTTTATTTTGTTATTGTAAAAATATATAATTGTTTAATGTTTAAAAATAATTAATTTTATGACTTTTTAAATGTTTTTTTTTTAATTCATTATTGATATTATAGTTATACTATATTATTATAAACATTCATGAGTTGTACTTTTTAAAATTTTTAATTTTTTTGAAACGTTTTTTTAATTCATTATTATTTATTATTATTTATATGATAATATATTGTACTTTTTAACTTTTAAATTATTTTTGAATGTTTATTTTTTATTGTAAAAATATATAATTGTCAAATTTTTAAAAATAATTTTATGACTTTAAATGTATTTTTTTTTCAAATTCCTTAATTATTTATGTTATAGTTATACTATATTATTATAAGCATTCATGAGTTGTACTTTTTAAAATGTTAAAAATTTTTGAAACGTTTTTTATTAAAAAAATAATAATAATTTGACTATTTTAATTTTATTATTATTTATATTATATATATTATTGTAGTTTTTTGATTTTTTAAAAATTATTTTTTAATGTTTCTTATCTTTTTTTTAAATGTTTCTTGTTTTTATCTTAAAAATCATTTTTATGACTTTTTCTTTTTCTTTCATTCATTATTATTTATATTATTAATATTAATTAATTGTACTTTTTACATTTTTTAAACATTTTTATTTTTTCAAAAATTTTAAAGTTTTTTAAAAAATGTTTATTTAAAAAATATATATATTTTTTAGGATTATTTTCTAATTTTTAAATTCAGTTCATGATTATTCTTTATATTATTATAATATATATTATTGTACTTTTTAATGGTTTAATTTTTTTTTTTAAATGTTTATTTTTGTTTAAAAAAAAATATACTGTAATTTTTTGTGTGTGTGCATTTTTTAATGCACTTTTAATAACTCAGTATTAAGTTTTCTTCCCAAAAGGATCTTTCAATTAATTCATTCGATTAAAAATATTTTTTAATGACCCTTTCCTCATATGAATGTAATATTTATGAAAATGGTTAAAATATGAAGCGATAAATACATTTTCAATTTGAAATTTTTTTAAAATGCAAAACGATTTTTCAGTGTTTCCTTTACTTTTATTTGCCACAAAAGAATATTGATTTTTAAGAGGATTTGGCCAATTATGTTTCAAAGCAATTTAACGGGCGCAGGTGGCGGACAACACGCCCGTCCCCCAGTGGCAGCGAACGGAAGCGCGGGCTCGCCTGAAAGCGCTGCAGAGGCGGAGCAACACGGCGGTCCGCAAGCTGGAGGCCAAGCAGGTGAGCCGATAAAAAGCGTCTCCGTCGCTCCGTCGAGTTCAACGGACGATTCTCTCCGCAGGCGGCGCTGGACGCTCAGCTGGTTCTTGGCGCCAATGGGCAGGAAGATGTGCTGGTGGACGTCGTGGACACCGCGTCCTTGGCGGTAAGTGTACAGGAAATTCCTATTCCCGCTTGCAAAACGTAAGAAATCTTTGCTCATGTAGATATATTGCGATATGATGTCACGCAGTTTTCCTATCGATTCAAAATCAGCATGTATCGATCCTTACAGGTATTGATGAAGACGGTGAACGCGGTGAGCTCGGCGCGTCCTTCGGCCCACGTCATGCTGCTGGCTCTCCAAAAATCTTCCGGCAAAATCCTGTGCGCCTGCCAGGTTCCTAAGGTAAGGGAGGGGCGTGGGTCCGACGGGGGCGGAGTCTCACACGCTCTCTCTCGCTTAGGATTCACCGGCGTTCCCCGCCTCTCGTTGGGCGGAGGCCGTCTGTCGGTGGCTGGGCGGCGAAGGCGGCGGCTCGGCGACGGTGGCGCGCGGAATGGGACGCGCCGGTGCCGGCGACACGGTCGGCGCGCTAAGGTGGGCCGAGGCCTTCGCACGTCGCTTCTTATCTTCGTTTCCCGAACGTACGGAGAGTGCGGCGGCGGGACCCGAGCGGTGAGATTGTAAACTATTGCTGTCATTAACGATTATTTTTATAATAACTGCGAAAAACGAGGGATGACTGTACCTTCACAATTTCACTTGAAGTTGTTTTCATCATGTTGTAAAAAAGTAACAATGAAGACACAATGGATGACTATTTCCTTCCTTCCTGACTTAACTCAATTCTGCAATTGTACTGTTTTAAGTGCATAAAGCTTGTTCGAGTTATTAATAAAGGTTTTGAATATGTAACATAAAAAGATTTTTTTCAGTACACAAAGCAGAAAAAAGTCATGTTCATTTAAATTAAAAAAAAAAGTGTTGATGATTGACATTGTTTTTCTAGTGGGCAAAGCGTTAATATAAATGGTGTCAATGACTTACTGATTTTCTTTAAAACAACTACTGTAATTTTCCGACTATAAGACACTACTTTTTCCCTTCATTTTGAATTATGTCACTAACTCGATTTATGTCCAGCTGGGATTTTTTACATCCATTCAAAAAAAGTGAGATCATTTGCCAGATGACACAAAATGATAACTGTCATAAGCATTTATTAATGTTCATGGCAGTGTCATATCATAATTATGACTGTCTTGTGGCGCCACTGTAAAAGAAAGTGTTACCAAATTACATAACTAGCAATTAATGAAACAACTGGAACAGAAACTGAAGAAATAATTAGCACAGAACATGAATTTTGACTGTTATTTACATCGGTAGCGCTGCAATGCATGCGAGGAGGCATGTTGGCCGACAACAGTGTTAATAACAGGTGGCAGCAGAGGTTGACTGTTTCCCGTAAGGGAGCAGTGATGGCCAAATGAAGCTTCTTGAAGCATTGCAGCCAATTGGCTCAAAGCTTCATGGTGGTTCATTTGGTTTTATGACAATTGTATGATGCCGCTGTCAAATAAACTGTTACCGGTTGAAGGAATCTGACCTTCAAGCTAGATTGCCAGAATCATGGCAGCCAAACCACCGGACCCGGGCTGGCGGGACACCAACAACCAGGCCGATCACGTCATTTTCAAAGTATCGGAATCGGCAAAAAAATATCGGACATGCCTTTTTTTAATATATGCCGGAATTTTCGGACTACAAGCCGCTACTTTTTTTCTTCATTTTGAATCCTGCGGCTTATAGTCCAGTGCGGCTTATTTGTTGATTTATTTTTGTTCATAAGAACTTCATGATTATGACATGACACTATCATTGGCATTACTGAATGCTTATGACAGATGTCATTAATAGAAGTCCCAGAGAATTCTGGAGCATAGGTATTTGTATTGGGAAAGTCCAAATGGACCTCACCTGGGCATTCTAGCGATAATTATTAAGTGTCATCAGCAAAATTCCATTAATGCCCAGCTCGGAGCTTTTACATCCATTCAAAAGTGAGATAATTTGCCCAATAACACTAAATGACATCTGTTATAAGCACTCATTGATGCTCATGACAGTCTTATGTCATAACTATGATTGTCTAATGTCAGTCTTATGGCACCACTGTCAAATAAAGTGTTACCAAATTCCATAACTAGCCATTAATGAAACAACTGGAACAGTAACTGAAGAAATAATTAGCACAGAACATGAATTGAAATTGTAATTTATATCTGCAGCGCTGCAATGCATGCTAGGAGGCATGTTGGACAAAAAGAGTGTTGACAGCAGGTGGTCGCAGAGGTTGACTGTCTCCCCCAAAGGAGCAGTGATGGCCAAATAAGGTTTCTTGTAGCAATGAAGCTTTCAAGCGAATTGGTTCAAAGTTACATGTTGGATCATTTGGTCTTATGACAGTCTTATGATGCATCTGTCAAATAAAGTGTTACCGGTTAATATCTTTTGGTGTAAATATCCCATGATACAGGACAGCAGTGCGGCTTATCTATGAACAAATGCCGTTTTCGGGTCAAATTTGGTGGGTGGCGGCCGTGGCGCAGTTGGTAGCTAGAGTTGTCCTTGGACCGAAGGGTCAGTGGTTCGATTCCTGGCTACGACTGCCCACTGTCGAAGTGCCCTTGGGCAAGGCACTGAACCCTGATTTGCCTCCAATGCGTTGACAGCGCCTTGCATGGCAGCAGCCCCATTGGTGTGTGAATGTGTGCGTGAACGGGTAAATGTGTGCTAATGTAAAGCGCTTTGGGCATGGTAAACATGCAAAAAAAAATCCGCTATATAAGTACAGTCCATTTACCATTTTACCATGATTAGGTGCGCCTTCTAGTGCGAAAATTACGGTATATTTTATTTCATTAAATCGTTTTCTAACTGTATTTAACGTTACAGACATAACATGTTACACTCATCCAGAGTCTTTAGTTTTTGCTTAAGGTAGGGTTATCAAATTTATCCCGATAATGGCGGTAATTAATTTTTTAAAAAATGTATCACGTTAAAATATTTAATGCAATTAATGCATGTGCTGCACAACCCACTCACGCACTGTCGCGCTCAATCTGTAATGGCGCCGTTTTACCTATATAGAGAGATACAAGACAGCGTAGAATGAGTAGAGTAAATTTTGGCAGCCTTTGAAGCCTTTTTTTAATTGGCTAAAGCCTTACAGTCCCTCTCCCTACGATTAGAAATATCGTGGGAAGCAATGTGGGGAAGCAAGGTAGTAATTAATCTTTTTCTTAACACCCTATATTATTTCCCAACGCAGAGAAGATATATCAATTGGTAGCACTACGCACAGTCATGGTTCCACTTCCCATCATGCATTTGGGCATGGCTACAGTATCATTTACTGAAAGCTCAACAAATACACTAGATGGCAATATTTAGTCACAATATACAAAGTCACAAGTCTTTCTATCCGTGGATCCCTCTCACAGAAAGAATGTTAATAATGTAAATTCCATCTTGAGGATTTATTGTCATAATAAACAAATACAGTACTTATGTGCTGTATGTTGAATGTATATATTCGTCTGAGTTTTATGCATTTTTTTCTTAATGCATTGCCAAAATGTATATGATCGGAAAAATGATCGGGAATGATTGGAATTGAATCGGGAGCAAAAAAAAAAAGCAATCGGATGGGGAAATATCGGGATCGGCAGATACTCAAACTAAAACGATCGGGAGCAAAAAAACATGATTGGAACAACCCTAGTCTTAACCCTTTGTACTGACTGCATTTTGAAAGCTGGAAAAGGTTTCGAAGTACAAGGTGACAATTTATTCAGGTTGACAGCGATCAAATGGCAAGGCGAAACAGACTCAGGCGAGGAGGCGGACTCGTTCCAAGGTCACCATATGACAATTCAACAAAAGGTTCCCGAGAAAAATGTCAACCATTAGTTAAACATTGCCTTTTTGAAGGCTCTCGCGTGGGCAGGAAGAAGGGTGTGTTTTGGTAGTGTTCTGTTTCAGATTTGGGCGGTCAAGTTCGTGTGTCAACTGAGGTGGGAGGTCTGGTACGCCTCACCGTCTTAAGAGGTGCCAAGCTTTCAAACTTGTTTTTGTTATCGGGTGTTGTGGTAGTACAGGACATCCCACCATTTGTTCTGGACGGGATTTGGTGTTGTAGACGTGGGCTTGTAGATGTCTTACTTATCACCTGCCAGTCAGCGTCAATCTTGATAGGTCAGCCTCCTGACGCACGTTTTGGGTTTCTGTGGTCAGAAGGTGTCATGTATCTCTTATGTCTTATAATCTGCTTGTTTTCCTTAAAGTGCCTGTGACACGACAAAGCATGTTTATTTCATAATACACGCAGGATTTTATGCTCCTGAATGAAATGGACCGCTTGGATGTGTGTGGAAGCAATGGCTATATTTATTTAGTTTTTTGAATCCCGCGGCATGAAAATGAGTGACTTCCGGCAATAGTCTCGAGTTGAGAAAGAGGGCGCTGTGACGTGTAGAGTAGAAGGAGTCCTCTTCACTATACAGCTGTACTGTTGTATGAGAAGGACTAAGGATTCAGCTGATTTTGCGGATTAATACGTTTATTTTTCGCATCACGCCAGCCAAACGGCTTTAGAAAAATCTTGCTGTATGAGGGAGAAACGTGTGCACCTTTTTGGGGTTTCAAAAGGTTCCCATTCACCGGTGGATATTGGCCAAAACAAGCCCTATGACTGTGGGACCATGGGACTTACGACGAAGTGCGTAAACATCGTTTTTTGTATTATGTCAAATACCAATACAGCGATTACAAAGTAAACACTACAAACTTTCTTTAAATAAAGGACTACTTACGTTTGATCATTGATAGGCATGTAAAAAGCTCTCCTCATGCACATTAGCTGCACGTTAGCTGCACAACAACTGCAGCCGCCTTCCTCCGGGGAACGATTTGTAAATTGCTCTCCGCCGGGCGTTTTGCCGAGCCACAAAGACAATCGACAACCCAGTCGTCATGTCAAAAGTTCCGGGCTAGTTAGGTGTGATTTTCCACTTCGAAGACTTTGAAACATCACTCGGTTCGGGTTAGCATGTCGGCTAGCTGTCACGCCTCTTGGTTTGTTTACATTCTCCGAAGCCGGGGAAGGGAAATGACATAAGCGCGATTTAGGTGTCATAAAATATCGTTCGGGAGGTGCGACAGTAAAGGTGAAGTGGACAGTTTTGACCATTATAGAGTCATTTTGCCATGTCGTCCTGAATAAGTGCATTTTTATGATTTCATATCCTATTTAGCACAAGACTGTTATTTGTCATGACCATGCCATTTACTTGGCAATTGGGGAAAAATACGTGGATAAAAAGAATATCCTGTAAAAATATTGAAGTAAAGAGACAGAAACAATGACATTTTGCAGCTCTCTTCGTCGCGTTTTCCTCGTTGTGAATAGTTCCCCCTCGACGGGCTGACTGGTCCTTCTCAAGCCATTTATTTAGCTATTGGGGAAAAATACTTGGATAAAAAGAATATCCTGTAAAAATATTGGAGTAGAGAGACTGAAACAATGACATTTTGCGGCTCTCGTCGTCGCGTTTTCCTCGTTCTGAATAATTCCCCCTCAATGGGCTGAATAGTAAAACCGATGAGCCCAGTCTACCGCTGACGTCATCCACCTGTTGGGGACGCTAAAGCCCTATAATGGTAGGCGTGGCTAATCAGCAGATTAAAAGACTAATTTCTCGTCATCTGCGCTTTGTTAAATTGTTTTATATAGTCGAATCGTCTCAAAATATGATTCTAATTCACATAATAATGCCATTTAAGACTTTTTCTCATGTCGTATGCTCTTTAAAGCAGTTGACCACATTAGTCACGTAGCGTATTTAAACCGTCCTTATTTGATATAACTACATTTAAGTCTTTTATTAAGGCATTTTTTTTGTACATTCTCCCTGTATGCATCGAAACAAAACAAGTTGAGAGTTCACGGTAGTACTTTGCGTGTCAAATTTGCCTCATATAGGACATTTCGCCAATGTAGATATTTTGGCAGAACGCCGGAACATATGTCCTCCACACCCTTCTCTCCTTTTTAACCCCTGACCCATTTTCATGCCTGCATGTATCTCTTATGCCCTATAATCTGCTTGATTTCCTTAAACTATGATATAAAATGCTATTTATTTTATATTGGGTACGTTAGAGTAATACAAACACTCAAACAGTAAATACAAGAAAAGATATTATTCCGATTGATTATATTGTTGCATCCTTCGCGTGAACCGTTCCCTCCAAATGAACGATCGTCAGCTGCCTCGACCTGGAAAAGCAGTTTTGAGCGCCGTCTCGTTGGGTATGTTCACATGAACAAAATTTCTTCAATCCCATTAGCATTCGGATTTACTGGAAGTGACCCAATGGAGAGAGAACACTTAATTTCTCCAGAAATGTTCCTTTTGAGCATCATTGAAAAAAAGAAGTCAGTCCTACCATCATGCTTCCTTTGCTTCCCCTTTTCCAAACTCATTTAACGTTGTCGCTGAACAGGGGAGCCGTGACGCCGTCCCGTAGGGTTCGCCGTCCGACGTCGGTGTAGCTAAGGATCAGGCTGACCTGGTGGGCGTCCTCGCGTAGCACCGCTGAGGTCATCTGACGCACAAAATGAGTTAAATCTATACATTTGTAAATTTAAAAAAAACTCCCCATAAAAATGAATTCCAAACAAAAAATTCAAATCAAAGGCAAAGCTAGCTAGTTCGCCAGTGATTTTTAAGCACTAGAAAATCTGGGAGAGCGTAACTTTTCTACCCGGCCTAGACGCGGCTCTCCAAGCAGAGTCCTGAAGGGGGTGTCGTTCTGGGCGAAACTCCTCAGGTGGGCGCACACGTGATCCACTTGCTGCCTCCAGTAACCTGATGACCAGACGCCATGTCATTACGGTACTGAGCAGCTACACTGCAAAACACACCTCCTTAAAACGAGTTAAATTCCCTTGTTTTCAGTGTAAATCTACTCGAAATAAGTCAAATGATCTGCCAGTGCTTCAAGTAAACTTCGCTCTCTTAGAGTTCTTGAAATAAGAAAAATAGCTTGCTCAAAATGGGTTGAACACTTATTTTAAGCAATAAATTAGTAAATTAATTAGGGCTGTCAAACGATTAAAATTTTTAATCGAGTTAATTACAGCTTAAAAATGAATTAATCGTAATTAATCGCAATTCAAACCATCTATCAAATATGCCATATTTTTCTGTAAGTTATTGTTGGAATGGAAAGATAAGACAAGACTGATATATACATTCAACATACGGTACATAAGTACTGTATTTGTTTATTATATAAATAAATCAACAAGATGCCATTAACATTATTAACATGATCTTAAAGCGATCCATGTATAGAAAAGCTTGTAGTTCTTAAAAGATAAATGTTATCACAAGTTATAGAAATTTTATATTAAAACCCCTCTTAATGTTTTCGTTTTATTAAAATCTGTAAAATTTTCAATCAAGAAAATAAACTAGTAACTCACCATTGTTGACGTCATTACACCATGCTCACTCCCCAAACCCATAAAATCATTTGGACCCAAGCGCCAGCAGAGGGCGCCAAACAACAAAAAACAGGCATCAAGTAACAAGCGGACATTACACTGCTGTCATTTTAATCTGAGCGGGGCATGTGCGTTAATTGCGTCAAATGTTTTAACGTGATTAATTTAAAAAATTAATTACCGCCCGTTAACGTGATAATTTTGACAGCCCTAGTTTTCATATAAATGGTGCACCACATTATTAAGGGGCAGTAGTAGTAGTGGTTGGGGTTGCGTTTTGCATCCACTAGATGGAGCTGCGCTAAAAATGTCATGCCATGATTAGCCAATATTCATCTATATAAGTGTGCGCCTTTTATTTCGGAAAATTCAGTCTTTTTTTTCCCCCCTCATGTCAACGCATTTATTGTCAATGGCAGCGGTTAAGATGTGTGTCTGACCTCTTCCCGGGCTGATGGCGGAACGCGGTGGACGTCCCCGCCGATCGGTCGCCGACCGCGCGGCGGCTCTGGTCTCCGTCCGCCGGAGCTCGGCGGGCGACGTCTGCGTCTGGCGGGAAGCGGGCGCATTTGAGCAATTTTCATCCTTTTGATCCAGCGGAAAGAAATGGGACATAATGTCCCGTCAATATCGTTTGGAAATAATAATATACAGTAATTACCTGGCAACTAGATGTAACCACACGGTGACAGAAAGCGGGCGCAGCGTCCGGGAAGAGGCCGCAGACGATGCAGTTGACGGCTTGCGGAGGGACGGCGGCCCCGCAGCCGGCGCACGTCTCGTACGTGGCGGGCTCGCGCCGGACGAGCACCTCGGCGCCACACCGGTCGCAGTAGCGGGCGTCCGCGCGATTGCCACGTCGACAGTTGGGGCACGACAACGTCCTCTCGGGAAATATCTACACACGAGAGGTTTACATCTCGCGAGACGAGCCGCGTACCGAAGGACGTGGGCGGGGCATCACCTGTGTGTGGGCGTGGCCCATCCGAACGAGAGCCTCCACAGGAACCGGACTGTCGCACAACACGCAACACACCTGAAGCACGCCAACGCAGAACGTCATTGTTGTTCCAGTCACCGGCGTGCACGTGCAGTACCTTCTGGCCATCAGCAGGGGGAGTCACACGTTGCGGCAAGGGAGCGCCGCACACCGTGCACGAAAATGGCGCACGCCTACAAGGTGAGATAAAAGCGACGCCGATTACGACCGTGGGAAAAGACGTCCCGAGATGAAGACAATCCAATCGTGTGGCGTAAATTGAAACGTGTCTATTACAAGCAGACGTCCAATTCATTTGAAGTATGACACAGAAATGCTCTAAAATCTATAGGAAGTGGCTCAAAATGAATAGCAAGTGCCAAAAAAATGATTTTCTCATCACCAAGCCTGATAACGATCCTGATTATTTGATTCAGGTTTGTTAAAGGAGGGAGACATGGAAATCAAGCTGGATCTGGAGGAACGGACTTGCAGACCCCTGATGTATGGTTTGCTTTGGTATACATTGTGATTTTTCGATTTAAAAAAAAAAATAATTTTTTGATAAAATATGCCTTACTATATATATATATAGTCTTTTTTGTAAGAAAAAAAATACTCTATATGGTTTTTTTGGCTGAAAAAAATGCTTTGCCATACATGGTCATTTTCCAATGAAAAATGACTTAGTACACATGGTCAATTTTTTGACAAAAAATGACTTCTATATATCATCTTTTTGTTTTTAAGGAAAAAAAAGCCTTACTATACATGGATATTTTTTTAAAATTAAAAATGCCTGGCTATTTATGGTCATTTTTTCGATTAAAAAATCCCTTATTATTCATGGTCATTTTTTGGTGAAAAAAATCCATATTATTATTATTAAATTTTTGGCGAAAAATTACTTTGCGATACGTGGTCTTTTTTTTCTTTTTTTGTTTTGAGAATGAAAAAAAAAAAAACTTATTATACATGGTCAATTTTTTTTATAAAAATAATTTGAATTTGGACTTTTTACTTTTAAGAAGAAAGCCTTAATAATACTAAACATGGTTATTTTTTTAATTAAAGAATGCCTTGCTATACATGGTCATTTTTTTCAATGAAAATGCCTTATGATACATGGTGATTTTTTTTTTTAATTAAAAAATGCCTTGCTATACCTGGTCAATATAGTTAAATGGTTAATGTTTTGATTAAAAAAAAATAAGTTCATATAAATCATCTCTTTATTTTTAAGGAAAAAAAAAACATTATACTTGGTCAATTTTTTGATTTAAAAAAATGACACTATATGTATGGTCTTATATTTTTTAGAAAAAAATGCCATGGTAATGTTTCCAAGAAAAAAATGTCCTATTATTCACGGTCATTTTTGGATTAAAAAAAAGGCCTTACTATACATGGTCAATTTTTTTATTTAAAAAAATGCCTTACTATTCATGCTTATTTTTTGATAAAAAAATGATTTACTATATATGGTATTTTTATTTGTAAGAAAAAATGCCTTGCTATACATGATCATTTTTACAATGAAAAAATGCCTTACTATACATGGTCATTTTTTGATGAAAAAACGTCTTACTATACATTGTCATTTTTGGGTGAAAAAAAGCCTTACTATACATGGTAATTTTTCCCCCCAAAAAATGCCTTATTATACACGCTCATTTTTTTATTAAAAAAAAAAGGCTTTACTATACATGGTTAATTTTTTTATTTAAAAAATGCCTTAATATACATGGTTATTTTTTAATGAAAAAAATTACTTACTACATATGGTCTTTTCATTTGTAAGAAAAAAATGCCTTGCTAAACATGGTCATTTTTACAATGAAAAAATGCCTTATTATACATGGTCATTTTTTGGTAAAAAAAAAAAAAAAAAGGCTTTACTATACATGGTCAATTTTTTTGAGAAAAAAATGCCTTACTATACATGTTTTTTTGTTTGTTTTTTTTTTTTGATGAAAAAAATGTCTTAATATACATTGTCATTTTTTTGGTGAAAAAAAGCCGGGTAATTTTTTTCCAAAAAAATGCCTTGCTAAACATGGTCATTTTTTTGATCAAAAAAAGGCTTTACTATACATGGTCAATTTTTTGATTAAAAAAAAAGCATTGCTATATATGGTCTTTTTATTTGTAAGAAAAAATGCCTTGCTATACATAGTCATTTTTATAATGAAAAAATGCCTTACTATACATGGTCATTTTTCCAAGAAAAATGCCTTATTATACACGTTCATTTTTTGATTAAAAAAAAAAGGCTTTACAATACAATGTCAATTTTTTGATTTAAAAAAATGCCTAACTATACATGGTTATTTTTTAATGAAAAAAATGACTTACTATATATGGTCTTTTTATTTGTAAGAAAAAAATGCCTTGCTAAACATGGTCATTTTTACAATGAAAAATTCCTTATTTTACATGGTCATTTTTTGGTGGAAAAAAAGGCTTTTTTTTTGGTGAAAAAAAGCCTTACTATACATGGTAATTTTTCCAAGGAAAAAACGCCTTATTATACACGGTCATTTTTTTATTAAAAAAAAAATAAGGCTTTACTATACATGGTCAATTTTTTGATTAAAAAAATTCCTTACTATACATGGTTATTTTTTATTGAAAAAAAAATGACTTACTATATATTGTCTTTTTATTTGTAAGAAAAGATGCCTTGCTAAACATGGTCATTTTTACGATGAAAAAATGCCTTACTATACATGGTCATTTTTTGGTGAAAAAAAGCCTTACTATACATGGTCATTTTTCCAAGAAAAAAATGCCTTATTATGCACGGTCATTTTTTGATCAAAAAAGGGCTTTACTATACATGGTCAATTTTTTGATTGAAAAAAAAAAAAAGCCTTACTATAGATGGTTATTTTTTATTGAAAAAAATGACCTACTATATATGGTCTTTTTATTTGTAAGAAAAAATGCCTTGCTAAAACATGGTCATTTTTACAATGAAAAATTGCCTTATTATAAATGGTCATTTTTCCAAGAAAAATGCCTTATTACACACTGTCATTTTTTGATAAAAAAAAAAAAAAAGGCTTTACTATACATGGTCAATTTTTTTATTAAAAAAATGCCTTATTATACATGGTTATTTTTTAATGAAAAAAAAAAGACTTACTATATATGGTCTTTTTATATGTAAGAAAAATGCCTTGCTAAACATGGTCATTTTTACAATGAAAAAAATGCCTTACTATACATGGTCATTTTTTTGGTAAAAAAAAAGCCTTACTATACATAGTCATTTTTCCAAGAAAAAAATGCCTTATACACGGTCATTTTTTTAATCAAAAAAAGGGCTTTACTATACATGGTCTTTTTATTTGTAAGAAAAAAATGCCTTACTATACATGGTCATTTTTTGATGAAAAACGTCTTTCTATATACATGGTCATTTTTGGCGAAAAAAAAGGCTTTACTATACATGGTCAATTTTTGGTGAAAAAAAGCCGGGTCATTTTTCCAAGGAAAAAAAAGCCTTATTATACATTGCCATTTTTTGATTTAAAAAATGCCTTGCAATACATAGTAATTTTTCATTTAAAAAATGACTTACTATGCATGGTCATTTTTTAAATAAAAAAAATAAGTTCCTACTTATCATCTCTTTATTTTTAAGAAAAACAAGCCTCATTATACATGGTCAATTTTTTTTATTAAAAAAAAAAAAAAAAAAAAGACTTACTATATATGTTTTTTTATTTTTAGAAAAAAAATGCTTTACTATACGTGGTCATTTTTTGATGAAAAAATTTCTTTCTATATACATGGTCATTTTTTGGTGAAAAAAAGCCTTACTATGCATGGTGATATTTTTTTTCTTAAAAAAAAGCCTTACTATACATTGTCATTTTTCAATGAAAAATACCTTACGTGCCTACTATATAGGGTATTTTGTCCAAGAAAAAAACGCCCGGTGAATGGTCAATTTTTGATCAAGAAAAAGGCTTTACTATACATGATCAGCATGATCAGGATCGTTATCAGGCTCCAGCTGATGATGAGCTGATCATTTGATTCAGGACGGAGACATGGAAAACAAGATGGATAGCGGCTATCGAGGACCAGACTTGCAGACCCCTGACAAACACACGAAAAGAAGAAAATGTGTGGTGTCCCACCTAAGGAAGCGAGCGTCCTCTGACGATGTGGCGCTCGTGTATCTCGGCGCTTCCTCACGCACGGGGAGCCCTTCAAAACAAAAAATTTTAAAAAAAGGTCAACGTGATTGTACACTGAACATTGGAATTCTGCCCTGTCAAATCCGTTTCAACTGGGACGGCCGGCGTTGAACGATCGCATTTCAGCAGCAGTGACGGCGCTAAATGTCCAATGCATTTGAAGTGACCCGGAAATGCCCTGAAATCTATTGGAAAAGAACCCAAATAAAGAGGTGACAAAAAAAAACAATGAATCAACAGGAAGTTATCCAAAATAAACAGGAAGTGACCTAAGAAAGCCTGAAATCAACAAAAGGTGACCCCCCCCCCCCAAAAAAAAATCCCGAAATCACAGGAAATTACCCGGAAAGTCCCAAAATCTACAGGGGGTCACCAAAAATGAAGCACAAATGCCATCAAATGGACTGGAAGTGTCCCAGAAATGAACGGACCGTTGACGTCACAAATGACGGGAGAGATTCTCGCCACTGGTTCCGAACGGTTGGGATGTTTATCCCGGCTACCGCCGAAACACGTCGGTTCGCTAGCTAACCTTTAGAATTTGGTGTAGAATCTCCACCTGGGGGCGCCTCTCGCACGATGAAGGCTTTGGTGACCGTGGCGCTCTCGCTGCCGTCACTGCGGACGTCAAAGGTGGAAAAGTGGACAATTTGAAGAAGGGAAATGACTGTGGTAGCGGCGGCGCTCACGTTACCTACTGACGGCCACAGCTCTGACGCACACTCGACCGGCGGGCAGCAGGAAAGGGGAAACGTAGCGGCGCCCGCCGCTTCCCGAAGACGCCCACTGAGGCTTGGAACCGTCCAGCGTGTAGAAAATTTGCGCGGTGCCCGTGTCTGCGTTCAGTCCACGCATGCGCCATTAGTCGACTAATAACTTATTTCCACATTGAGTCATCGTTTATAGACCTAAAGATGGTCCGGTTTATCTATTGTGTAGATTCCTACCCTACCCTACTCTAGCCTACCCTACCGTATATCCTACCTTACCCTAACCCTACCCTACACTAGCCTACTCTAGCCTACCCTACCATACATCCTACCCTACCCTACCCTACCCTACTCTAGCCTACCCTACCATGTATCCTACCGTAACTTACCCTACTCTAGCCTACCCTACCCTACTCTAGTCTACTCTACCATATATCCTGCCCTACCCTACCATGTATTCTACCCTACCATACCCTACCCTAGCCTACCCTACCATATATCCTACCCTACCATACTCTAGCCTACCCTACCCTACTCAAGCCTACCCTACCATATATCCTACCCTACTCTACCCTAGTCTATTCTCCCCTACTCTAGCCTAACCTACCATATATCCTACCCTACTCTACCCTACTCTAGCCTACCCTACCATATATCCTACACTACTCTAGCCTACCCTACCATATATCCTACCCTACCCTACTCTAGCCGACTATATTTCCTATCCTACCCTACTCTAGCCTACCCTACCATATATCCTACCCTACTCTACCCTACTCCAGCCTACCCTACCATATATCCTACCCTACCATACTCTAGCCTACCCTACCCTACTCAAGCCTACCCTACCATATATCCTACCCTACTCTACCCTAGTCTATTCTCCCCTACTCTAGCCTAACCTACCATATATCCTACCCTACTCTACCCTACTCTAGCCTACCCTACCATATATCCTACACTACTCTAGCCTACCCTACCATATATCCTACCCTACCCTACTCTAGCCGACTATATTTCCTATCCTACCCTACTCTAGCCTACCCTACCATATATCCTACCCTACTCTACCCTACTCCAGCCTACCCTACCATATATCCTACCCTACCCTACTCTAGCCTACCATATATGCTATCCTACCCTACCCTACTCTAGCCTACCCTACCATGTTTCCTACCCTACTATATATCCTACCCTACCCTACTCTTGCCTACCATATATCCTACCCTACTCTAGCCTACCCTACCATATATCCTACCCTACTCTGCCCTATTCTACCCTGCCCTATTCTACCCTACCCTACCCTACCCTAAGAGTCCCCACTAGGTGGAGGTATGACTCCAGATATGAATTTTATCCATATATTTTCACATTTGAAGGTTGGCCTTGGGATCTGGCTTCGACCCTGGACCCTCCTCTCTACAATTGCTTTTTTTTTTGGGCAGCTGTAGCGCAGTTGGTAGCTGGAATTGTACTTGGACCGAAGGGTCGGCGGTTCGAGTTCCGGCTACGACTACCCACTGTCGAAGTACCTTTGGGCAAGGCACTGAACCCTAATCTGCCCCCAGTGGGTTGGCAGCGCCTTGCATGGCATCAGCACCGTTGGTGTGTTTGAATATGTGCGTAAAAGGGTAAATGTGTGCTAAAGTAAAGCGCTTTGGGTGCTATATAAGTACTGTCCATTTACCATTACCATTTTTGTAAAACTGAAATAAGATACATATTTGTGCTTTTGCAAGTGCATTGGGTCCAAAGACCATCCCAAAAAATTATTCCTAGCCTACCCTACCCACTCAAAGAAATGAGAAAATTCAATGTATGTCTAATTATAATTTGGGTGAACCCATTTTGGAGTTTTTTTTTTGTCCCCTCTAGGTGGAGGTATGTCTCCAGAGATGAGTTTTATCCGTATATTTTCGCATTTCAAGGTTAGCCCTGGATCCTCCTCTTTACAATTGCTTATTATTTCTTTAAAAGGGAAATAAGATACATATTTGTGCTTGTGCCAGTGCAGGATGTCTTAGGAGACCACCCCAAAAAATTCCTCCTACCCTATCCTACCCAACCCAAGAAATGACAAACTGCTTTTTTTGTGCCAAATGTACCAAAGCAATTGAGAAAAACTGTAAAAAAAAAAAAAAAAAAAAAGGGGCAAATAATGTATTTCAATGAAAACAAATAAATTATAAATCACATTATGAGCTCACTGACGGCGATAGACGTCTATTCCCATTTGACTGGCGTCAAAATTTGGACGTTTATCGCCGTCCATGTATACCAATGACTTCAGCTTGCGATTTGATTGAATATTAATCGAAATGGATACATTTGAACAAGGGACACGAATTAGACGCGTACGCCCCCCACTGGCCAGCATCGGTGAATGAGTGTGTTGTACCGGACTGAATGCACACGGGCGTGCTGCTGTCAACGTGGTTCTTTGATGACGGCGGCTTGTCCCATTGCATGATGGGAATGATGCGCGGTGCCAAAACCGCCATGATGACGTCCGATCTGTCAATTCAAGTGACGATTAATCGGCGGGATTTTTCACCAAAGGTCGCATGAAAACAAGGACTGTTATTCGTGGGGAAACAAGAAAAGTTAAGCGATAAAAGTTCACTTACTCGGAGTCGTGCCTCGGGGATAACCTCGTTTAACAGTACGTACGCGCACGGCCGGCTGTTAACTTTGTTTGCGTCGCCATAGCAACAACCCTAGCTACCGCTTAGATCGAACTAGATGCCTAAAGTAGGAGTTGAAACGTAGCCGGCGGCCATCTTGAAGCAGTAGACCTACCAGGCGGCGGCAGCGAACCTCAGGAAAGGTTGTCAAAGTGTCAAAACTGTTGTACCCGGATACAATAATAGTATCGATACTCACAATTAGAACAACAAGTTGCTATTATTATTACTTTTTAAAATCTATTCAATTGAAAAAAGGTAAATTATTATTTTTATGTAATTCAAAAATGTGTATATTTTACAAAAACTTATACTCGGTGACAATTGATCATAATGAAGACATTGACCTATTCGTTAACAATCTTGACATCCCCCAAATAACTTTGGAAAGCCAACAATTGCTAGATACCCCACTTACCCTCGCTGAATTATGGAATGCCGTAAAGGACATGCCAACAGGTCGCGCACCGGGGCCCGACGGGTTCTCGACATCATATTTTAAACACTTTTGGAATATGCTGGCACCACTTTTCTATAGAATGGTCCAAGAAATCAGTGCAAAGGGTCAAATTAGAGACAATATGAACACTGCAGTAATCAAACTACTGCCAAAAGAAGGGAAAGACCTAACCCAACCAGCAAACTATAGACCAATATCCTTAATGAATACAGATATTAAAATTATTGCAAAGGCTTTAGCTACTAGATTAGAACAAACTCTTCCCACTATAATTCATAAAGACCAGACCGGCTTTATTAAAGGACGTAACTCTACAAACAATATAAGACGCGTGTTAAATCTTATTAATATTGCACAGAATTATAAACAGAAAGCAATTATCCTCTCTTTGGACGCAGAAAAAGCATTTGACAAAGTCAACTGGATTTTTCTCTTCAAAGTTTTGGAAAAATTTGGCTTCGGTGAGCCATTTATCCGCTGGATAAAAATATTCTACAACGCCCCAAAAGCCACTGTAAACACAAACGGGGTCATCTCACAAAGTTTCTGTCTTCAAAGAGGAACTCGACAAGGCTGTCCACTCTCACCCCTATTATTTGCTCTATTTATTGAACCATTAGCAATTGCAATAAGACAAAACGCTAATATCAAAGGGATCTGCTCGCACACATCGGAACACAAAATTAACTTATACGCAGACGATATACTTCTATATCTAGAAAAACCAGAATCCTCCCTACATGAGACTTTTGAACTAATAAAGACATTTTCACAAATATCAGATTATGCTATAAATTGGTCAAAATCAATTATAATGCCCTTATCAACAAACTCATGGAATCCTGCAAATCAAAATCACAATATTCCAATAGGGAATATAAAGTATCTTGGAATCAACATTTCACCAAAACTTACAGAATTAATTAAACTAAACCATACACCCCTCCTAGCAAAAATATGTGAAGATTTGACACACTGGAATAATCTACCCATCTCACTTTTGGGCCGGATAGCAACAGTCAAAATGAAAGTATTACCACAAATAAACTATTTGTTCTCAATGATCCCCTTTAAACCCACTCAAAAATGGTTTCAAGACCTAGACTCAGCCGTCACAAAATTCTACTTTAAAAACAAGAAAAACCGAATTAGCCTTGCCAAATTGCAAAGAAATAAACCAGAGGGGGGTCTAGAGGCCCCTAATTTCCAACACTATTATATAGCAAATCAAATACAATATCTTATTAGGTGGTTATATCTTAACACTGAACAACAGTCATGGCTAGAATTAGAGCAAACAGACTGCAACCAAATACAATTGGCAAACCTCCCCTTTATTAGCTCTAGTATTAAGCACCATAGCTGCTTCAAAAACCCAATGATAGCATGTACCTTGAAAGCCTGGTGGAGAGGTATGGAAATTACGCAATCACAACAAGCCCCGTGTAAATTCTCACCAATCTGGCACAACCCAGACTTTGTAGTTAATAAAATTCCTATTTATTTCAGCACATGGGATGATACGGGAATAAACCAGTTACAGCATTTGTTTAAAGATAATACATTCATGTCATATGAAAAAATAGTACAAGATTTCCAGATCAAAGGGGTCAATTTCCTTCAATACAATAAAATCAGGGCAGCCATCAGAAGCAAATTTCCATCACTAACGGGTACGTTAGACCCACCACCTTTCGTAAATAAAATAATAAATATACATCCTCAACAAAAAAAAATACTTTCAAAAGTATATAAAGCCCTCTCATGTAACAACTCTACTTGCCTACCAATCGAAAAATGGAATAACGAACTTTCGGTAACATTAGATAATAACTATTGGTCCAACATCTGTAAAAATGCATTTATAATGACAAAGAATAAGAACCTTCAGCTTATACAGTTCAAAATACTGCACAGATGGCATATTACTCAATCTAAAATGCACAAAATGGGATTCTCCCAATCCGATAAATGTATAAGCTGCAACGAAGATATTTCAGATACATACTTTCATGCTCTTTGGCAATGTAAACCAATACAAGATTTCTGGGCACAGATAACGAAGAAACTCTCTTTCCTATTGAACTGCAGGATTCCATTGTCTCCAACTCTTTGTCTGCTTGGCGATCTGAATACAGTGAATATCTCTATCCATCAAACCCGTCCACTACTAGCAAGTCTAACGATAGCCAAAAAAACAATATTGTTGAATTGGAAAAACAAACAAAACATTAGCATTAACCAATGGCTAAATCTAATCATTGAATATATAACATTAGAGAAAATATCTGCCAAACAGACAAATAAAATGGACAAATACGAACAACAGTGGGAAACGGTCGCCAGAATGATGAACATAGACTAAGGATTCTCTCTCACCTGCGAAGGAATGCCACAAAAATAATAAAATTGTATACATAAATGGATGTATGCGGGGTGTCCAGGGAAGTTGTATGCATCCTTCTGCAGCTGGAAACTGGACATGTTTAAATCCGAATTGTTTTATACACTCCCAACAGCATGTAATAAATAATTTTTCTTCCTTCACAGTTTAGTCGGTCAATGGGCTTATTTTACAAGGATACTCATGGACAATTTGGTTTCCAGCTGCTGGGGATCATATGCAACTTTTTTTGGAACACCCTATATATTACTTATCAGACTTGGAACAATTAAGGAACTATGCGTAAATAATACACTTCACTGGTCCTTGGCATACATCTAATGGTGTTTGATAAACCTCTTCTTCTATCAGCTTTACAGGTGGAGTTTGTTGGCGTCCTGCCCTGGGCCGTCCCGCCGCCGGTCTTGGCCCCCGGGATTTTCGGCCGGGGCTTGTCCGGTTGCGTCTGGCTGTGCGGGGGGTCCCGTCGGGCGCGCGCTGGTGTCGTGGGCGGGTGGGGGGGCCGTGCGGGTGCCGGTCCGGGGCCGCGGCCCTTCCCCGGCCGGCCGGGTTGGGGTTGGGGTGGGGGCCGGGGGGTGTATGCGGCAGCCATGGTTCCCTCCCAGGTCCGCCCGGCCGGAGCCGCGTCTCCCTGTACCGGGTGCCGGGGAGGTGCCCTCTGGTGCCATACGCGCCCCTCTTGGCCCGGGGGTGGGTTGTGGGGGGTGCGCTTCTCTCCCCTTGGTCTGTTTCCGGCCCTGTCTGCCTCCCTGGGCCGCGGCGGCCGCGGCTGCCCCCCGGCCGGCGGGGTTGTTAGCGGGGCCTCTTGGGGCCCGCGGGGCCTAGGGTGAGGCTTGTTGTCCCTTGCCGGTGGGGTGGACGCCCCCTGGTCGCTGGCGCTTGGTGTGGCGCCTGCTCGGGGTGCGGGGTGGGTGCTCGGTGGGTGGGAGGGGGGTGGGCGGTCGCGGAGGCGCCGTGGGTGTTCTGGGGCGGGGATTGATCGGGGCCCTGACGCTTCTTCCGCCCTGGGGCCGGTGGTTCTGGTGGACGGGGCCACGCCCGCGGGAGCCTGCCTCTTAACTCACGCACTTCTCACTTCGGCACTGTAAATATTTTTCACCCTGGCACTTACATGCTCATACATTTCTCCGGGGAGAGTTGGGACGGGGCTTTACAGTCCCAGCCCGACTCCCCCCTGTTTTTAATGCACCACACACCAAGGTTGTGGGATGGTTGGGACCTGCTGGGGGGGGGGGGGGGCCTCACGGCTGCCTCCTCACCACAGGCCCCGCCATCCCTGCACCTTTTTTAAATGCACCACACACATCATAGTCCACAGGAGAGCTCTGACAAAGGGCGGTGGGACGGGCGGCTGGACAGAAACTCCATGCTGCGGTCCCACTGCCCCAAGCCAAGCTCTCCTATTTTAATGCATACATTGCACTACCCTCCCCTCACACCCCCATCACGGTGCTGGGTGATGGCTGCCAGTCGGGAACCTGGCAGCCACAGTAATAGGGTGGTAGGTGGGTCCCACACTTTTTCTATATGGCGTGGCTTCCGGGGTGTGGCCTCCCCTCTGCCTCGGCTGCCGGCCGCGGGAGTGGGTTGGGGGGTCGGGTCTCCGATCTTGCGTCGCCCCATGGCAGTCCCTGGGCGTTCTCCTGCCTCCGCCTTCCCCTCTCTTCTCTGGCTGGGCGTCCGCCCTGCGCTCCGTCGCGGGTCGCTGGCTGGGCGCCGGTGTATCAGCGGGGTGTCGCCTGCACCGGCGGGGGGCCCTGCCTTGCCTGGGGCTTGGTGGGCCGCTGGGGGTCCCGTGGCGTGCCGTGCCGGTTGGGGGGCTGTGGCTCGTGGTCCGGGTGGGCGGGCGGGGGTGGGTGTAGGCGTGGGGGTTGGTGATGCGTCCCCTCCTGCCATCCCTGAAGGCCGGTTGATGGGCGCGCGGGTGGCCCGGGGGACCACCCTGGGTCCCGGGGGGGGGTGACGGTGGCTCCTTTGCTGGGCGGTTGGAGGAGGGATGGGCTGCGCATGGATCCCCCCGCCCCCCCGCCCGCCCTCCCTCCCCGGGCTGGCTGGGTGTGGGCCGTGGCCCTGGGTTGGTGCCCGCGCGGTCTCTCCGCCCGTCTGCGTGGCTGTCGCGCGCCCGGTGGGGCTTGCGTGCTGCTGGATGTGGTAGGGCATGCTCGGGTTGGGGGTTCCGGTGCCGGGATTGGCGATGCGGCGGCGTAGGGTTGGTCGCCAACGGGCTTTCACTCATAAGAGATTCACACGATTACTGGGTTCTAGATCACAGAACTGATTTGTGTACACTCTACCCCTTTCAATCACTTAGTTTATAGTCTTATAGACACCCCCACCCCCATTCTCCTCTTTCACTGGCCAATAGGCCCACACATGGTGTAAACCGGAAATACATCTCGCTGACGATAGCACCAGCATATTAGTAACTAGTTTAGATGTTCAATGTATTTCTTGTTGTTGTTTGTGTATGTGTTTCTTTTCTTTCTTCTCTTGTATTTCTTTTCTTCTGTCCCCCCATAATCCCTTCCTGTTCGCTGCTTTGTCATAATAAAAAGGTATTTTGAATGATCACAATGGGAGTATGTCAGACTCTCAATGTGAAACATTAAAACTGTTCAGAATCCGGGCACTTAGACTTCCATTCTCTGTGTCAAACAGCTGAACAGGACAGGTTTAAAAAAAAAAAAAAAAAAAAAAAAAAAAAAAAAAAAATGTGTATATTTTAAGTATTTCAAAACTAACAAAGGGTTAAAAAAATCTTTTTAAATGAATGACTACATTTTTATGTTTACTTTCAAATACGATAAATAAGATTTTATTTTTACATAAATGTAACTCATTTTCATTTGTTTTAAAAAAATCAGCACTGTTTTCACATTCCTATGGCAACAATAGCTAACGTAGCCTGGCACTCTCACCGTATAAAAAGTCGTTTTAAAGTTATATTTTCCAACTATTTCTCTATAATGCCAGTTATTTCTGGTTTGTGAGAGATTTCGTGATCAAGTCAAATGACTGTTTGTTTGTAGTTCGGTTTCAAAACGTTACAAAAGTTATGGTTTCGATCACTGTTAGCCAGCTAACGCTAGCAATATTTGACAGCAAATGATGGGCTTCATTTCAACCACCGGGGATATTCGTTGAGACTATATTTTTGGACGTCGCAAGAGGGCGCTAATGCAATGTGATTAAATTTCACAGAAGAAGACAGCGGTAAAATGCAAGCTAGCTAGCTTGAGCCTATCGGAAGCAAACAGAAGATGGAGGATAACACCGAGGTCTTTGTGTGTGCCCCGGGCTTTTTTCGCTTCTCCAAATGTGTTTTTCCACCGGGTTCGGCGGTCCGAGATGTTCTGCAGCGGTTCGTCCAACAATGGGTGAGTAGGGGAGAAAGAACTTAACAAAACATTTCTTCAACAGGGTTGCTAAGTTAATGGTTAGCAATTCTTTTGAAAGTTCGTTTTAGTTTCATCTTTCTTTGCTCAATTTAAGCTCTTCTAGTGACAGTTTATTTGTTAACTCACCACGAATCGGAGCCGTTATTTTACAAGTAGCACACCTTAACCTTGCCAAATGACCACTTACAAGACTGAAACGAAAGAAACAAATCAATAACTTTCCTAGTTTTCAATTGGCGTGACGATTTTACAAATTAAATCACTGGCTGCTGTTGACGGCCAGAGACCCCCCCGGAAAAAAATAATTATGTCTACACCAGCACGTTTGTAGAAAAAAAAACCTCCTCAGCCAACCACTTTCATTCATGTTAAGTACATAAATAACAATGCGCGTTAAATAATTGTCCATAATACCCTCGTTCTTGGCATGTGTCCTTCAATATGAAACACTGCAAGAGTTTGTAAATAAATTGTGTCAAAAAAGCACCTAAATTGTACTTCAAATGTAAACATTGGTCTCATGTGTGACGTAGGCCCGGTCAATGACGTTTGCACATTTAAATGTTCATAACACAACATAAAATGGACCAAGTTTAAAAAAGAAATAAAAACAATTTATCGGTATCGGCCATTTAATTATTATTATTATTTTTTGTAATCCGACCGGCCGATATGATAAAGTCCATTTTAAAACTGGGTTATTTCGGCTCAGATGCAGCCAACTTAATTATATGCTGTCAACACTGTTGTCATCCAACATGCCTCCTAGCATGCAATGCCGCACTACAGATGTAATTGAGTGTCATTATGACGGTCTTATGACAGTCTTGTGACGCTTCTGTCAAATAAAGTGTGTTACCAAATACAATAACTAGCAGTTAATGAAATAACTGGAACAGTAACTGAGTAAATGGCACAGAACATGAATTTTGATTATTTACATCTGTAGCACTGCAATGCATGCTAGGAGGCATGGGTTACCTATTACATAAATAAGTAAAAAAATAGCCGCTCTGGACTATAAGCCACAGGATTCAAAATGAAGGAAAAAAGTAGTCTTATAGTCCGAAAATTATGGTATATAAAAAAGCGTAGAGTAAAATTAAACCCCAAAAAGTGACATGCGTGGTACCCCCAAAAAGGCAACAATTCTTTTTTTTTTTTTTTTTTTTTCATGACATTTCTGCCTGTCAAAACTGTCGTCACTTCCAGGATCGCTACTGTTATGCACAAGCACTCCTGGTTGCGGCTTCCAGCAAATATACGCAGCGCCACACCATATGTTTCTATTCTGTTTCTATTCGGCTCTTCCTAACATTGTGAAGCAGAATTCACCAAGCGTTGGATTGTTCACCCACTAATAGGGAACGTGAGCTGGGATTAGACCGTCGTGAGACAGGTTATTTTCGAGTGGTGAGCGCCCAACTGAGTACCGATTGTAACATTCAATGTAACGATATCAGGCTTTTGTTGTTTTGTAAAGATTTATTTCAGTCACAACTAGGCGACCGCTTGTATAAGCCGAGCGTGCTCTCCCTTCACTCTCGCTCCAGCGTGATGCGTTCAATTGGGTTCACACACAAAAAAAAAAACGATCACAAAATAATGACAGTCTAGAAGGTTCAATAATTTCGAAATTTCCCGCCAGCGCGTAATGTTTCCGGTTCAGAGGTAAACCGCGCTGGTGATAGCGTAACATATCAGGCTGCTCCTTTTTATGCATGTGGAGTTTGCGCAAATGCGGCTGTACCTTGCAGAAGTGGTGGTGGTGGTGGTGGTGGTGGGGGGGCTTAAAATCGCCAAGTGTGGAGTGTGGACGGGTCTAAAAATAGTCGGCAAAATATCCTGGAGAAAATGATCTGTCCTAGTGTAGACGTATCCTCAGATCTAGGTCGGAAACTGCAAATATATTTTTATATGTAGCATATTGAAATGTATTTGATACGTTAGGGAAGCGTGGCATGAGGATTTTTTTTTTTTTTTTCCACCAATGCACTTTGGTGCCCCCTCCACTAAATGACGCCCTAGGCAACTGCCTATGCACAATGTCAATCTTGTGTGTACATTAGAGCTGAAACGAATAATCGAGTAACTCAAGTTTAAAAACTGATCCGTGTAATTTTATTCACCCCGAGTAATCGTTTATTTTGACAGCTCTAAGCATCACGTTTTGCTCGGACTACTTTCAATGCGGGACAACGCGCTGATGTCACGTGCGTAGAGGAAGAAGCAAAAAAACTTACCGCAGCCGACACCTGCTACAAAATACGCTGACGTTGCTAAAAACTAGCCCGCATGATGCTACGTTGGTAGCAGGTAGCGTCTGATGCGTCTCATAGAGATCACATGTATGTTGAACTAGATGCGAAATGACAGAGTCAGCGGCGTTAGTAAACAGCCACCATCTTAAAGACGTAGAGCGCTAAGCGCTAATAAATAAGATTAACGTTACTGTCACTAGCTCACGTAACGTTAGCCCTGCGGAGGGCTAGGTTTCTATTGATTATGACCACTGTTGATGCGTGGCCAACGTGTCTTACATACAGGCTTTAACATAACATAGCGTTGTGGAGTGATGAGGGTGTAAAATAAAAAGTTAATAATGCTAACTATCAATTTTAGCTCAGTAGTCATTGCTGGATAAAACACCAAGTAGCACTGGTCCCTAATGTGCTCCAATACAGCAGGTATCATACATTTATTTTGAACACTGCAAAAACTCAAAATCCTATCAGGACTTACAGTTTAGACTAACTTAAATCTTAACTAGAACTTAAAAATAGTTTGACACAAATAGAAATTCAATTGAAACACGTAGGAAAAAATCCTACCTTTTAAGTGATGTGTGTTATCAAGCGTAATGGCATTTTTAGGTAAGAAATATATATATATATATATATATATATATATATTAGGGCTGTCAAACTATTAAAATTTTTAATCGAGTTAATTACAGCTTAAGATTTAATTAATCGCAATTCAAACCATCTATAAAATATGCCATATTTTTCTTTAAATTATATATATATTCTGTAAAATAATTTGTTAGAATGGAAAGATAAGACACAAGATGGATATATACATTCAACATAAGGACTGTAGTGGGCATTTCACTCTACTGTCATTTAAATCTGTCTATGCTGTCCTCACTCCGAAGCGTCTACTTTTTCCAAAGCTAGACAGCTAGTGAACGACGCCTTAATAATCAGACTTCTTCCTTTTTCATCTGATTTATTAATAAAATGGCGTCAAACCACTGTCCTCTTTAGACCGTAGTGAAACTACAAAAAAAAGTACATAAGCATTGCATTAGCAACAACGTTAGCTTAGCACGCTATACAGGTTCACTAAACATAAACAAAAAGCGTCTCATACAAAAAATAGAACATTTCGCTCACTAACATAATATGTACATTCTTTACAACAACCATACTTACGGACAAATCTTGTCCAAGGATCATATAAGCACAACATTACAACGTAGGCGTCAGCCCGAGACGTCGTGCAGCCATACTGAACTGGCAAGAAAGCAATAAACCATGTCGCAAAGCGACCACAAGAGTTCTCTGTTAGACAGCACAAAAAACCTTGCTGTAAAACTTGCCAAAAGGCGGGACATGTGCGTTAATTGCGTCAAATATTTTAACGTGATTAATTTAAAAAATCAATTACCGCGCGTTAACGCGATAATTTTGACAGCCCTAATATATATATATATATATATATATATATATATATATATATATTATTTTTTTTAATAAGATCTAAAAGTTTTTTGAGTGAAAGCAGTGAATTAGTCTTTTTTTTTTTTTTTTTCTAGTTACATCTGAGATGCAATTGTTGGCTGTTTTCAACAATGTACATCAAAAATAAAGACATTGATTGACTGAAAACGGTTCAAGATTAGATGAAATGTCTTGTTTTCTCATGTATATTCATAATTGCTCTTCACCTAAAAATGTTTTATCCGATCACTCGATAGAATTTTCAGTCGATTACTCGATTACTAAAATATTCGATAGCTGCAGCCCTAGTGTACATACGTATTTTCCCAATGTTTTTTGATGATTCATTGACCAAGAAAGGGTTAAGATGGAATCACTAAAATGGCTATTTTTCCCCCACTCTCAGGGTGTATCTCCCCAAGATTTCTATGTCTGCGCTTCCCGCCCGGATGAGCCCCTCCGGGCCGGCGCCGTTTATAACTTGGCGCCCCGTCTCCTGGGTGGCAAAGGAGGTGAGTCACGAGTCAGTCGTGCCGGCTGAGCCAAACCACCCACCCGCCATTTTTTTTTTTTTTTTTCAGGCTTTGGCTCCATGCTGCGAGCGCTCGGCGCTCAGATCGAGAAGACGACCAATCGCGAGGCTTGCCGAGATCTGAGCGGACGCCGCCTGCGAGACGTCAACCACGAGAAAGAGTGAGTCATTTGTGGTAGTGTCAACAATAATCGATGCGGTGATGCATCCCGACGCGGGGCATGGACGATTCGATTCGATGCAGGCAACAAGATCCTTTTAAATCTTCTTTTGTGTCTGCAAAACTGCGTTTTTTTTTTGTTTTTTTTTCCAATATTAAACTTTCTCGGCGTTATTTGGTTGTGTAAATGCTTTTATAATGATCATAATATGTAACTATTTAAGCATTTAGGAAACTTGCGTTTTTTTTACTGCCAACTGAATTCGTTACGAAGGACACTTTTATTTATGCACACAAAGGCAACAGAAATGTGATCCTTTTGAATCTTCTCTGTGTGTCTGCAAAACCGCATGTTTTTTTTATTTTTTTAATTATTTTTTTTATATAAAACTTTCCCAGTGTTATTTCGTTGTGTAAACGCTTTTATAATCATAAAAATATGTAACTATTTAAACATTTAGGAAACTTGGTTTTTTTCCTGCCAACTGAGAATTCGTTACAAAAAACTTTTATTTATGCACACAAAGGCAACACAAATGTGATCCTTTTGAATCTTCTTGTGTCTGCAAAACCGCATGTTTTTTTTTTTTGTATTAAACTTTCCCAGTGTTATTTCGTTGTGTAAATGCTTTTATAATGATCATAAAAATATGTAGACTATTTAAACATTAAGAAAACTTGTGTTTTTTCTGCCAACTGAAGAAATGAAAATAAATTGCTGCTGCTGCATTTTTTCCCCCCGCGTCACTCCCAAAAAAAAATAAAATAAATAAATTTCGGGTTTTTCGGGCTGGGCCTGCAAATCTATTTAATTGATCGGGCTCGGGCCGGGTCGGGCTGGATTTTTTTAGGCCCGATCTAACCTCTATTGCACATATATAGTGGGCTAGGCCTACATTTTACTTTTGTTCTACATTGCAATTTAGTTTTGTTTGCAAATGAACTGATCCCTGGATTGAGATTGCGATAAAGATGCTGCTGCACTACAATATTTTCTTTTTTGTTTTCTTTAATATTAACTTGAATATTTTTATTGATAGGTCGTTGTGACTAAAATACAGCAACCGTTATTACTGATTTTGCACAGGAGTTCAGATGTTGCACTATGTGAAAGGCTGCTACTGTGTGTAAAAAAAAAAAAAAAAAAAGCCCTGGTCTCATTCAAAGCACTGATTAAATGCTGTCATCTATTTTGTTTTAATATATATATATCTGAAAGTATTTTCATCTGACTTCAACCAGGCGTGACACAAGAGCCAATAAAAAGTTGTTTAATGTCTGACCGCTTGTGTTGCCTCAAGATTCACGAAAAATATGCTTTGCTTTAGAATTTTAATGCATCCCAGGCTTTAATGCATCGCGATGCATTGCCGAATCGAATCGAATCGTGAGGGCAGTGCCGATGCACACCTCAAGTCATTTGGTTAACCCGCCGTAAACGGTGCGGGACCTAAGGCCGCTAACGTGTGCTCTTAGGATGGGCGAGTGGCTGAAGCAGCAGGCGGAGCGCGAGGCAGAGCGCGAGGAGCGGCGGGCCGAACGCTTGCGCAGGAAAACGGCCCGACCCCAGCACGAGTTCAGCGACCCCGAGTACCAACGCCAGTGCCACACCCTGGCCGAGAGGCTAGAGGACTCCGTGCTCAAAGGTTTGTCCGTTGTTGTTTATTTCATTTCGTCGATGAACAGTTTTTGCATGACGTGCTTAAAATGTGTCTGCGGATGAAGAGTTCATTGCTCACGTGGCGACACTTGCAGGTTTGCAAGCGGCGTCCGCTTCGCGAGCGGGCCCTTCTTGCCGAGAACCTCCCGTCAAAAAGCGGAAGACCGAGGGGGCGTGTTCCTGGTGAGTCGGAACGTCGACCGCGTCCCGAAGGACGCTAACGTCTGCCGTCTCGCGAACAGGACCGGATTGGACGACCTGAGCTCCGACAGCGATGCGGAGTCCGCGGAAGAGCCCGGGCAGGAGGCGGAGCCCGATACCGGTGGAGCGAGCGCGGCCTCCGGCGGCGATTCGTTGCAGAACGGCGACTCCGCGAGCACACCCGACTCGGAGAGTCGCTGAAGCTGAGCGCCGAAATGTCAATAATCAGATTTTTTTTTTTTTTTTTCCCCCCCCATTTTTACACACTTGTGGGGGCCCGGGCTCAGAATCCAGGGTCCCAGGCGGTGACCTGCGGGACCTCGGCTTCCCGGAAACACTGAATGACATCACCGGGCTGGAAGGCCGCTTCCCCGTCGAGCGAGAGGCCGCACTCTGTGCCCGACTTGACGGTGCTCACGTCGTCTTTGTGATGCTTGAGCGCCAGCAGGCCACCTGCCGCGCACAAAACAAACAATTTCAAAAAATAAACATTTTTAATTCATTGCAATTTGGATATTTTATTAACTCTCATAAACGCTGCTACCGACGGCGCAATTAACTTGACGCGAGGCAGTGGCGGAGAATTCACAAACATGAGTAAAATCGATAGTCACGGCAGAATCGTGAAAAGAGCTTCCTATCCGTACCGAAATGGCCATGGAGCAGCCATATTAGTAGGGGCATCTACTTTATTTTGGGGATTTTCAGTCACTTCCTGTTGCAAGGCATTTATGTGTATGGGTCACCCTCTGTCAATTCTAGGGCATTTACAGGTCACTTCCTGCTGATTTTCCTTAACTTACCTAACTCACATCAAGCTCTGCAGGAGCCTGATAATAACGATCCTTACAGATTCAGGTGTGTTAAAGGAGAGAGACATGGAAAACAAGCTGGATAGCGGTTCTCAAGTACCGGACCTTGCAGACCCCTGATGTGTAGTCAGTCCCCCTATCCCCCAAAAAAACATGTATAGGAAATCATTTTTTCATTAAAAAAAAAAAATTAACATTTTGTAAGGCACCTTTTTTTTTTTAAATTAAAAAAATGGCCATGTATAGTAAGGCTTTTTTTCTTTAAAAATGACCACATATGGCAGAGCATTTTTTCTCATCAAAAATAACCATGTATAATAGGGCATGTTTCGTTGAAAAAAATGACCATTTACAGTAAGGCTTCTTTTTCATCAAAAGAATGACCATGTACAGCAAGGCTCTTTCATTCAAAAATGACGATGTACAGCAAGCCATTTTTTTAATTGAAAAATGACCATGTATAGCAAGGCATTTTTTTTTTTTAAAAAAAAGGCCATAATGCATTTTCAATTAAAAAAAAAAAGACCATGTACCATGGTCATTCTTTATAGTAAGGCATTGTTTTAATTGAAAAATGACCACATACGTGTATGTATAGCAAAGCTTTTTTCCCAATCAAAAAATAACCATAAGCCTTTTTTAATTTTTTTTATAGTAACATATTTTAAATAAAATAACCATGTATAGTAAGGCTTTTTTTCTTTAATAAAAAAATAAGGCATTTTCAATTAAAAAATGACAAAGGCTTACCATGTATAGTAAGGGTTTTTTAATTATTTTTTTTTTTTACCATGAATAGTAAGGCTTTTTTTTCCTTAATAAAAAAAAAAAGGCATTTTTAATTAAAAATGACCAAGGCTTTTATTTAAAAAAAAAAAAAACACCATAAATAGTAAGGGTTCTTTTCATAAAGACGTAACATATATAGTAAGGTTTTTTTCCAATTAGAAAATGACCATGTATAAGAAAGGCTTTGAAAAAAACTCATGTATCTTATGGATTTTTTTTTTTATTGAAAAATGACCATGTATAGCAAAATAGCAAAGCATTTTTTCCTTGAAAAAAATAGCCATGTCTTTTTTCTTAAAAAAAAGACCATAAGGCATTTTTAATAAAAAAAAAAAAAAGACCATGTATAGTGAGGCTTCTTTTTTTCTTTTAAGTATCATAAGGCATTTTTTAATTGAAAAATGACCTATTAAGGCATTTTTATCGAACACTGACCATGGATAGTAAGGCATTTTTTAATCCAAAAATAACCATATATGGTAAGGCCTTTTTTTTTTTTTTTTTTTTTTTTTAAGACCATAGGCCTTTTCAATTAAAATGACCATGTATAAGTAAGGGGTTTTTTTTCATAAAAAAAACCAACCAAAAAAACGTATAAGTAAGGTTAAAAAAAAAAACATGTATCATAAGGCGTTTTTAATCAAAAAATGACCATGTATAGGAAGGCTTTTTTTTCATCGAAAAATGACCATTTACAGCAAAGCATTTTTAATGAAAAAATAACAATGTATAGTCAGGCATTTTTATCAAAAAATGACCATGTATAGCAAGGCATTTTTTAATTAAAAAAATAACCATGTATAGTAAGTTTTTAAAAAAAATCAATTAAAAAATGACCATGAAAGGCTTTTTTTCTTAAAAAAAGAAGAAGAAAAAAAGGCCATACATGTATATAGTAAAGCTTTTTTTTTCAAAATAAAAAAATTACCATGTCTACTAAGGCTTTTTTTCCCAATTAGAAAATGACTATGTATACGAAAAGCTTAAAAAAAAGGCCATGTATGATAAGCATACATAATGTAAAAAATAATAATGTATAGGCAGGCATTTTTATTAAAAAATGACCATGTATAGCAAGGCATTTAAATTAAAAAAAAAAAAAAAAAAAAAAACACATGTATAGTTAGTTAAAAAACAAACAAAAAAAAAAGACCAAAAAAAAATTTTAATCAAAAAATGACCAAGAAAGGCTTTTTTTCTTTCATTTAAAAAAAAAAAAAAGAGGCCATACGTGTAAGGCTTTTTTTTTTTTTTTTAAATTAAAAATGACCATGTCTAGTAAGGCTTTTTTTCAATTAGAAAATGACCATGTATAAGTAAGGGTTTTTTTTTTTTCATCAAAAAAATAACCATGTATAAGTAAGGTTAAAAAAAAAAAAAAGACCCATGTTTCATAAGGCTTTTTTAATTGAAAAAATGACTGTATAGCAAAGCATTTTTAATGAAAAAATTATATATATATATATATAATGTATGTCAGGCATTTTTATCGAAAAATGACCATGTATAGCAAGGCATTTTTTTAGATAAAAAAATAACCATGTATAGTAAGTTTAAAAAAAAAATTCAATTAAAAAATGACCAATAAAGGCTTTTTTCTTTAAAAAAAAAAAAAAGAAAGAAAGAAAAATGCCATACGTGTATATAGTAAAGCTTTTTTTTAAATAAAAAATTACCATGTCTAGTAAGGCTTTTTTTTCAATTAGAAAATGACCATGTATAAGAAAGGCTTAAAAAAAAGGCCATTTATGATAAGCGTTTTTATAATTGAAAAATGACCAGGTATTGTGAGGCATTTTTTCTTTAAAAAAAAAAAAAAAGACATATATATATAGTACGTCATGGCATATTTTTCATCGAAAAAATGACCATGATTTGGGGGCATTTTACTGGTCACTTCCTGTTAGTTTTGGGACATTTATAGGCCACTTGCAGGCCATTTTGGTTTTTTTCCTTATGCCTTATAATAATAATACATTTTATTTATAGAGCGCTTTTACCAGTGCTCAAAGGCACTTTACAGTTGAGGAAAAAAAAAATATATAATTATAGTTTTTTTGTGGGTCATTTCCTGCTGATTTTTAGTTACTTCCTATTGCAAGGCATTCATTCATTTCGGGGGCATCAACGGGTACGGGTCACTTCCTCCTGTTTTCCTGTCACTTTCTGTTAATTCTCAAGCATGTATGGATTGCTTTCCGTTTTATTTTCTGTCTTTTCCTATTGATTTTGGGGCATTTTCTGCTTAAAAATCAGTCCAAACTGGCATATTTTTTTCAAAAATGATCAACTACTTATGTTCAAATGAACCCACATGAGGCATTGACACTTTCAGCCAACAGTTCATAACGATGAATTTACTGACTCCACCTAGAGGTCAAAATGTAGAATTGCTTATTTTCCACCACCAGGTAAAGTAGACCACCATAAAGCAATGTATTAGAAATAGTCGGGCCTCTAAATGAATAAAAAAAATTACTACTACCTAATCTTCTTACTGATGAGGTCAAAAAACTCACCGGACGTCCGGCGCCATCGATTTCTATCGCGCGTACGCTCGACTCACCTTCCCACAGCACGTCCTCCCCTCGAAGCAGGCGGAACTTCATCTTGCGCTCCAGTTGGCCTTTCAGCACGCGACAGCCGGCCACCGCCGTCTTCTTCTTGCCCGCCGCGGTCACGTCGAAGACGGCCAGCACCGCCGCCTCGCCCAGGACTTCGTGGGTCACCCGCGGCGGCAGCCGCCCGCTGATGTCGGCCTTCAACTCGTCCATCATTTTGTAGATGACGGCGTGAGTCTTGACAGGGACGTCGTGACGCGCCGCCGTCCGCAGGACAGACTTGCTCGCCGACACGTTGAAGCCGTAAACGCTGCCTGCGGACGACAATTGTGAAGTTATTCGACGCTACGCATCTGGCGGCAAACTCGCTTCGAAAGGATTGGATGTCTGTTGGTGATAAAACTCATTTCAATTCACGGCGAAAGCAATGAAAAGAGCTTTCATCGCCCCTACCAACATGGCCTCAGGGTGGTGGCCATGTTGGTAGGGGCAAACGTTTAAATCAAGTCATACTTCTCAACCGACATGATTTGAACCACGTCGAAGCATCTGCTATCCATTTTGAAGTTGAAACGGTACCTCCAAATGTCTGCGCCATGTTGACATCAGTTTCGGAGATGTCACCCACGCCGACGTGAACCACGTCCAGCTGACACTGATTCTCGGCGTCGTAGGTGTCCAAGATGTTCACGATGGCCTCCAGCGAGCCGTCCACGTCCGCTGCGCCAAACAAACCGCGTTAGCGCGAGTACGCTAATATCAGGATGCCTTCGAGGGACACGCAATAAACAACAATCTCATGGATTTAAAAGTCTAAGAATGGTTCATGAGAGGAAAAAGAAAACACCTTAATTGTGAAAAAGGTCTTCCTGGCCATGGTGGTTATTTGGAGAAAATTTGGGGGTTATTTTGGGATAAAATGCCTTTCAGAGCCTTACTATTAATGATCAAATCAACAGGAAGTGACCCGAAAATACCACAAGAGTAACAGGAAAAGGGGGGGGGGGGGAGAAACAGGCGGTGACCTGTACCAGTAAATGCCCCAAAATGAATTCATGCCTTGCAAAAGTACCGTACATGACTAAAAATAAAGAGGAAGTGACCTAGTAATGCCCCAATATCCAAAGGAAGTTACCCAGAAATGCCCTAAAATCAACAGGAAGTGACCCAAAATCAATAGAAGGTGGCCTGTAAATGCCCCAATATCAACAGAAAGTGACCCTGAAATACCCTAAAATCAACAGGAAGTGACTCAGTAAAGCCCCAACATCAACATGGAGTGACCCAAAATCAATAGCAAGCAGCTTGTAAAATCCCAAGAATCAACAGGAAGTGACTTAATAGCACCCAAAAATCAACAGGAAGTCACCCATAAATGCCCTAAAATCAAAAGGGAGTGACTAAGTAATACCCCAAACTCAATAGGAAGTGAACTTAAGTCAATAGCAAGTGAATTGTAAATGCCAAAAAAATCAACAGGAAGTGACTCAAAAATGCCCTAAAATCAACAGGAAGTTACCTAGTAATGCCACATTGTTAACAGGAAGTGACCCATAAATGCCCTAAAATCAACAGGAATTGACCCCAAATCAATTGCATGGAACTTGTAAATGCCCAAAAAGCAACAGGAAGTGACCCAGTAATGCCACATTGTCAACAGGAAGTGACCCATAAATGCCCTAAAATCAACAGGAAGTGACCCACTAATGCCCTAAAATCAACAGGAATTGACCCCAAATCAATACTAAGCAACTTGTAAACGCCCAAAAAGCAATGGGAAGTGACCCAGAAATACCCCAAAATCAACGGGAAGTGACCCAGAAATACAACAAAATCAACAGGAAGTGAGCTTTGAATGCCCCCCACCCCCACCAAAAATGGAAGGGACTCATGTAATGCGCCAAATTCAACAGGAAGTAACTCATAAATGCCACAAAATCAACAGGAAGTGACCCAGAAATGCCCTAAAATCAACAGGAAGTAACCCAAAATCAATAGCAAGTGACTTGTATACGCCCAAAAATCAACAGGAAGTGACCCAGTAATGCCACATTGTCAACAGGAAGTGACCCATAAATCCACTAAAATCAACAGGAAGTTACCCAGCAATGCCCCAATAACAGGAAGTGACCCAAAATCAATACTAATCAGCTTGTAAACGCCCTAAAATCAACAGGAAGTTACCCAGTAATGTCCCAATAACAGGAAGTGACCCAAAATCAATAGCAAGTGACTTGTAAACACCCAAAAAATCAACAGGAACTGACCCAGTATCGCCCCAGCATCAAAAGGTCATGACCCATTAATGCCCTAAAATCAACAGGAAGTGACCCAGAAATACTCCAAAATCAACAGGAAGTGACTCAGCAATGCCCAAAAATAAAATGGAAAGTGACCCAAAATCACTAGCAAGTGAATTGTAAATGCCCAAAAATCAACAGGAAGTGACCCAGAAATGCCCAAATAACAGGAAGTGACCCAGAAATGCCCTAAAATCAACAGGAAGTAACCCAAAATCAATAGCAAGTGACTTGTAAAGTTTTGTAAACGCCCCAAAATCAACAGGGAGTGACCCAAAATCAATTGCAAGTAACTTGTAAACGCCCAAAAAGCAACAGGAAGTGACCCAGAAATATCCCAAAATCAACAAGAAGTGCCACAGTAATGCCCCAAAATCAACAGGAAGTGACCCAGAAATACCCCAAAATCAACAATGAATGCCCCCCACCCCCACCAAAAATGGAAGGGACTCATGTAATGCGCCAAATTCATCAGGAAGTAACTCATAAATGCCACAAATTCAACAAGGAAGTGACTCCCAAAAAAAGGAAGAGACTCAAGTAATGTGTCAAAATCAACAGGAAGTGATTTTTACCTGTTGATTTTGAATCGCTTCCTATTCATTCAGGCACGTTCCCGGGTTACTTCCTGTTCAGTAACCCAGTTGTCCCCACCTTCCCATTCCAAACGGGCAGGACGTGTAGCGATGTCAATGACGGCCCAATTTGTATTAAAATAAATATTTCAACAGGTCCGCCATCGCCCCCTTCTGAAGGAACCTCCTAACAACAACAAAAAATGCCCGCTTAATCCATAGACAAACAAAGGCTCACCTTTGACGACCAGCGCCAGTCGGGGACCCTCGGGAGCCCCGGTTTTCTCGGAGGGCCGGCGGGCGAAGGCCGTCTTGTCTCGGCGGTACAGCAGCACTCTCCTCTGGCGCCAGGTCAAGTGCGCCAAACGCGCCCGCTCCTCCTCGTAGGCTTCGCGGTGGCGCTGGCGCTCGGCCGATACGACGCTCTCCTCCTCCGTCAAACGCTCCGACGCCTCCCGGTGGAGGCGCCACTCCGACACCTCGCGCGCTCGTCGCTGGGGACGACAAAGCCCCGTTCGAGACCGACCGAAATTGTACTCGAGTAAAAGTAGCGTTACTTCCAAATAACAACAGAAGAGAAACCGTCAACTCCCAACAGCATGAGTGCCCTCTAGTGGAGAATCATATTTTCTAGCATGAAATGAAACTACTCAATTATAACACAAATACAAATGGAACTACTCAAGTACAAGTTACAAGCATGGCTACTCGTAAACATAAGGGAGTACTGTAAAATGTAAGCGTAAGTCCACTCACCTCCGACTCTACCTCCAGGACGGTGTCCCCGGCAGAGGGCGCCTCCCTCCAGCCGACCACCTCTGCCGCTGTCCCGGGCAGGGCTTCCTCCAGGGAGCGACCGCGATCGTCCGTCAGGGAGCGGACCTTAGCCCAGGTCTTGCCCGCCACCAGCACGCAGCCGCGCCGCAGCGTCCCCCGCTGGACCAGCGCCGTCGTCACGGGGCTGACGGGTGACACGCGCATATGTGCGGGCGGTCTTTTACTCTCTTACATTCAGTGTTACGCAATGTACCAAAATCAACAGGAAGTGATCCAGAAATGCCCTAATAGTAACAGGAAGTGAACCATAAATGCCCTACAATCTACAGAATGTGACCCAGAAATGCCCCCATATCAACAGGAAATGACTCTATAATGCATCAAAATCAAAAGGAAGTGGCCCCAAATAAGGCCCCCAAAATCAACAGGAAGTGACCCGTGAATCCACCCCAAAAAACAGGAATGGACCCAAAGTTAGTGATTTGTAAATGTCCAAAAATCATTAGGAAGTGACCGAGATATGCCACAAAATCTACAGGAAGTGACCCAGAAATGCCCCAGAATCAACAGGAAGTGACTCCGTAATGCATCAAAATCAAAAGGAAGTGGCCCCAAAAAAGGCCCCCAAAATCAACAGGATTTGAATGCACCCCAAAAAACAGGAAGTGACCCAAAGTTAGTGATTTGTAAATGTCCAAAAATCATCAGGAAGTGACCGAGATATGCCACAAAATCAACAGGAAGTCACCCATAAATGCCCTGAAATCAACAGGAAATGACCCAGTAATGCCCCGATATCAACAGGAAGTGACCCAAAGTCAATGGCAAGTGACTTGTATATGCCAAAAAATCAACAGGAAGTGCCCAAGAAATGCCACAATATCAACAGGAAATGACCCAGTCAATGCAAGTGACCTGTAAATGGCCGAAAATCAACAGGAAGTGACCCATAAATGCTCTAAAATCAACAGGAAGTGACCAAAAGTCAACAGCAAGTGACTTTTATGAGCCCAAAGATCAATAGGATGTGACCCGTAAATGCTCTAAAATCAACAGGAAGTGACCCAGAAATGTCCCAAAATCAACAGGAAGTGATCCAGTAATGTCCTAATGTCAATAGGAAGTGACCCATGAATGCCATAAAATCAACAGGAAGTGACCCAAAAATGCCCCAAAATAAACAGGAAGTGACTCATCTAACATGTCAAAATCTATAAGAATTGACCCTTAAATGTTCTAAAATCAGCAGGAAGTGACCCAGAAATGCCCCAAAATCAACAGGAAATGACTCGTGAAGGCCCCCCCAAAAACATAAAATGACTTGAGTAATGCGCCAAAATCAACAGTAAATGACACAGAAATGCCCCAAAACCAACAGGAAGTGACCCAGAAATGTCATAATATCAACAGGAACCGACTCAAAGTCAATGGCAAGTGACTTGTAAATGCCTAACATGCACCAAAATCAACAGGAAGTGACCCAGAAATGTCCCAATATCAACAGGAAGTGACCCAGTCAATGCAAGTGACTTGTAAATGGCCGAAAATCAACAGGAAGTGACCCAGAGATGACCTAAAAACAATAGGAAGTGACTTGTAAATGCCCAGAAATCAACAGGAAGTGACCCACAAATGCCTTAAAATCAACAGGAAGTTACCCAGTAATGACCCAATAACAGGAAGTGACCCAGAAATGCCCTAAAATCAACAGGAAGTAACCCATGAATGCCATAAAATCAACAGGAAGTGACCCATAAATGCCATAAAATCAACAGGAAGTGACCCAGAAATGCCCTAAAAGGAACAGGAAGTGACCCAAAAACGCCCCAAAATAAACAGGAAGTGACTCATCTAACATGTCAAAATGAATAAGAAGTGACCCTTAAATGCTCTAAAATCAACAGGAAGTGACCCAGAATGCCCCAAAACCATCAGGAAGTGACCCAGAAATGTCATAATATCAACAGGAACCGACTCAAAGTCAATGGCAAGTGACTTGTAAATGCCTAACATGCACCAAAATCAACAGGAAGTGACCCAGAAATGTCCCAATATCAACAGGAAGTGACCCAGTCAATGCAAGTGACTTGTAAATGGCCGAAAATCAACAGGAAGTGACCCAGAGATGACCTAAAAACAATAGGAAGTGACTTGTAAATGCCCAGAAATCAACAGGAAGTGACCCACAAATGCCTTAAAATCAACAGGAAGTTACCCAGTAATGACCCAATAACAGGAAGTGACCCAGAAATGCCCTAAAATCAACAGGAAGTAACCCATGAATGCCATAAAATCAACAGGAAGTGACCCATAAATGCCATAAAATCAACAGGAAGTGACCCAGAAATGCCCTAAAAGGAACAGGAAGTGACCCAAAAACGCCCCAAAATAAACAGGAAGTGACTCATCTAACATGTCAAAATGAATAAGAAGTGACCCTTAAATGCTCTAAAATCAACAGGAAGTGACCCAGAATGCCCCAAAACCATCAGGAAGTGACCCAGAAATGTCATAATATCAACAGGAACCGACTCAAAGTCAATGGCAAGTGACTTGTAAATGCCTAACATGCACCAAAATCAACAGGAAGTGAATCAGTAATGCACCAAAATCAAAAGGAAGTGACCCAGATGCCTCAAAATTCATAGAGAGTGACCAATGGACAGGAAGTGACCCATAAATTCCCCAAAATCAACAGGAAATGGCCCAGAGATGCCCGAAAGTTACCCACAGGTGAGCCAAATGCGGGTTAAAAGTCGCCAGAATTTACCCTTTGCCTTTGTCGGTCCGACTCTCGATGACGAGGCCCTCGGCGGCGCCGTCGTGCCGGGCCTTGATCTCCAGCACCTCGGCCAGCGCGGCCACGGCCTCGGCCAGCGCCCCCAGGTTGTGGCCCGTCAGGGCGGACACGGGGACGGCCTGGACGTCGCCGCCCAGGTCCTCGCACACCACGTCGTGAGCCAGCAGCTCCCGCTTCACTCTCTCGGGGTCGGCGTCGGCTTTGTCGCACTTGTTGATCGCCACGATGACGGGGACTGAAAAAGGCGGGGTCAAAATCCTCGACCGGGTGTCGGAGGCGGCGGCGCGTACCTCCGGCCGACTTGGCGTGGCGGATGGACTCCGCCGTCTGCGTCATGACGCCGTCGTCCGCGGCCACCACCAGGACCACGATGTCGGTGGCGAGGGCGCCGCGGGCCCTCATGGCCGAGAAGGCGGCGTGCCCGGGCGTATCCAGAAAGGTCATCCGCTCGCCCGTCGGCAACTCCACTGAGGGAGGGGCAAAAATCGGCGACCGGCTTCCGTATCGTCCGGCGAGCGGAAGACGGCGGCGGCTTACCTCCGAAGGCTCCGATGTGCTGCGTGATGCCGCCGGCCTCGGAGGCGGCCACTTGACTTTTACGCAGGGCGTCCAAGAGCGTGGTCTTGCCGTGGTCCACGTGACCCATGACGGTCACCACCGGGGGGCGCGGCGCCATCCGACCGGCCTCGTCGGGAGGTCTGCGCGAGGCGACGGCGTCACGCTTTCGTCCGGCTCGGGGGCGGCTCGGCGGAGGCTCACCCGGGCACGGCGTCTCTGTCTTGGCGCGGCGGCGGCGGCGGCTCGCTCAGCTTCTCCCAGCGGAACTTCATCCCCGAGAGCTTCACCGCTTCCTTGATCCAACGCTCCTCCAGCACGGAGCGCGAGTGCAAAGATGAAACGTCCAGCGCCGTGTTCACCAGAGCCTCCAACACGTCATCTGCCCGCAAACAAGGCGGTCAACATACCCCGGTAAAGATCTTAGAAATGCCGCAAAATCTACAGGAAGTGACCGAAAAGCAACATGAAAAATCACTTCCTGTTGATTTTGAATCACTTCCTATTCATTCAGGCACATTCCCGGGTCACTTCCTGTTTTGTAACCCAAAATCAACAAGGAAGTGACCCCTTAAATGCGCCAAAATCAACATGAAGTGACCCAGAAATGCCCCAAAACCAACAGGATGTGAGTCAGTAATGCCCTAAAATCAACAGGAAGTGACCTGTAAATGCCCCAAAATCAACAGGAAATGACCAGTGAATGCCTCTTAAAAAAGAGGAAGTGACTTAAGTGATGTGCCAAAATCAACAGGAAGAGACACAATTAATGCCCCGAAATCAACAAGAAGTTACCCGTAAATACACCAAAATTAACAGGAAGGGAACCGTAAATGCCCCTCAAAAAAAGTGGAAGTGACTTAAGTAATGCGCCAAAATCAACAGAAAGTGACCCAGAAATGCCCTGAAATCAACAGGAAGTGACTCAGTAATGCCCCAAAACCAACAGGAAGTGACGCGTAAATGCGCCAAAATCAATAGAAAGTGACCTGTAAATGCCCCATTATCAACAAGAAGTGACTCGTGGATCCCCCTCAAAAAAGAGGAAGAGAATCAATTAATACGCCAAAATCAACAGGAAATGACCCAGAAATGCCCCGAAACCAAGAGGAAATGACTCATTTATGCAAGTGACTTAAGTAATGCGCCACAATCAATAGGAAGTGACCCATAAATGCCCCCAAATTAACAAGAAAGGACCTGTGGATGCCCCTCAAAAAAGATGACTCAATTAATGCGCCAAAATCAACAGAAAACGACCCAGAAATACCCCAAAACCAACAGGAAGTGACTCAGTCACCCAAAATCAATAGAAAGTGACCAGAAAGGCCCCAAGACCAAGAGGAAGTAACCCAGAAATACCCCAAAATCAACAGGAAGTGACTCAATAATGCCTTAAAATCACAGGAAGTGACCCAGTAATGCTCCAAAGTCAAGAGGAAGTGACCCAATATCAATAGCAAGTGACTTGAAATGCCCCAAAATCAACAGGAAGTAACCCATAAATACCCCAAAATCAACAGGAAATTACCCGAAACCAACAGGAAGTGACCCAAAATCAATAGCAAGTGACTTGAAAATGCCCCAATATCAACAGGAAGTAACCCATAAATGCCCTTAAATCAACAGGAAGTGACCCAGAAATATCCCAAAATCAACAGGAAGTCACCCAAAATCAATAGCAAGTGACTTGTAAACACCCAAAAATCAACAGGAAGTGACCAGTAGCGCCCCAATATCAACAGGAAATGACTCAAGTAATGCGCCAAAACCAACAGGAAGTAACCCGTAAATGCCCCTAAATCAGCAGGAAGTGACCCGTGAATGCCCCCAAAAACCAGGAACTGACTCAAGTAATGCCCCAAAATCAACAGGAATTGACCCTTGGATGCCCCTAAAAAAAAAAGACTCAATTAATGCACCAAAATCAACAGAAAATAACCCAGAAATGCCCCAAAACCAACAGGAAGTGACCCAGAAAGGCCCCAAAACAAACAGGAAGCAACCTGTAAATGCCCCAAAATCATCAAGAAGTGACCCGTGGATGCCCCCCAAAAAAGAGGAAGTGACTCATGTGCCAAAATCAACAGAATTTGACCCAGAAATGCCACAAAATCAACAGGAAGTGCCCGTAAATCAACAGGAAAAATCACTTCCTGTTGATTTTGAATCCCTTCCTATTCATTCAGGCACATTCCCGGATTGACCTGGATTGCTCCAAAATGAACTGATTGGCTGCCATAGACGTCCAATACGTTTGAAAAAATAAGCTAGTTAGGACTTGATTTGGGTACCTCAATGCATTGACTTTGATGGGAATATCGCCCCTACCAACATGGCTGCCCTGAGGCCATTTTGGCAGGGGCCATCAGTTGAAATGAGTTTATCACTAGTAGACTTTTCTGTTCATCCCTCGTGTCGCTGTCCACTGTTGTGTTAATGTCCCTTTAAGAAAATTCCCCATTTATTAATGACATCACTCTTCTGCGATCACATCACAAAAGTGGCGGGAAACTCAACGAGTGGCAAGCAATTGTATTTCTGACCTCTTTTCAAAAAAATGATTTTGCAATTGGACGAAATTCCATGTGGTTGATTGTAACTCTGTTAAAGCTATTGAATCATTTCATAAAGGTTTGTTTGTAAAATAATACATTTTCTCATCAATTTATCCAGTCATGTTAGCTGTTATGCTAGCAAAGCTAGGCTGAGCGCTAACTTTACTACAAAATTTCGACTCTCTGAGTGACCACTGTTCATTAATAGCACAGTAGATTGATTCCTGACCTGTGTATCAACAGTTGTTATCATGAGCCATGTATCACAAATAGTACGGTATCCCAGCCCTAATTCTAAGGTCAAGGAACGATTAGCGACGATGAACAAGAGTAGATTTTTTCTTTACCCTCGTGTCTGTTCATAGCTCGCGCCAGGGCCTCCACCGTCATGGTCCGCCTTATCTCCACTTCCTGTTTTTCGGCTTTGGGCTCAGGCTTCCGCTCCTTCTTCTGACCTTTCACCTTGTCGGAAGCCAGCAGAGGGGTGCCGCCGCACACGGGGCGACGCCACGGCCGGTGAGCGGCGACGCGCGACGCCAGCTTGGTCACCCGCAGCATCGTCGCTGAGCGCAGAGAAAAAGAAGAGGTGCGTCCTATTAATTTAGAGGCATTTTCAGGATAGTCATTGGCTGCCATTGACGGCACTGATCGCACCGTCCGGTCCCAACGGGACTGGACGTCTAGTGCCGTCAATGGCACTGAAACAGAGCATTCACACCCAGTCTTTCTAGATTAAGATAATTGGATGTCTATCGTTGGTGCATTTAAGGGTCATTTATTGTTGTATTTGGGGGCATTTCTGGGTTAATTACTGTTTATTTTCCGTTACTTCCAGTTAATTTAGGGCATTTATGGGTCACATTTCACTTAACGTTGAATTTGGGACATATGTGGGTCGATTACTGTTTATTTTATTTGCTAAATTTGGTGCATTTACAGTAGTAATGAGCTGCAAGGTGCCTTTCAGGCACAACAACCTCGCCAGTGGGCCGGATTGGACTTCCTAGCGGTCCGCTTCCGGCCCGGTGGCCGTAGGTTTGACACCCCTTGATTGTACATTGCACATTTTGTGTAATTTCCTGTTGATTTGAGGCCACTTCCGGGTCATTTCACCACAGGTAACAAGAAACTATGGGGTAAATATTTTTTTGAATTCATCTTGACAATAGCAGTGGATATTTTTGCATTCTCAAGTTGGTCATTAGACGTTTAATCTATTTGTCCAATCTAGGAGGGCTGAAAGCGAATGTTACATTATCTATTTTTCTCATGAAATCGGTGTTAGTCGCCCATTTATGGTGACGCATTTCTCTGCCGGGTGAAAAATGTCAAAAATGTCCGATACGACGAAATAAATGTGACAATAGCGGATTGTGTCTTTGCTCACCTGAATAAAAGGGCTTTCAGTCCCGATTCGACGCTGTTATGTGCTCTTCTTTCGTCTCGATGGGCGCCGCCATGACAGTCACTCGCCACTCGGCTGTATCGGAGGCGACAATTGCGCTTTAGCGCTGCTTTCGATGGGGAGTAGAACTGCAGCTTTTTTATTTTTATTTTTTTTTACATTTTTGGGCCATTTACTCTCCAGCTCGGCCGAAAACCAAAAGTGGTATTTGCCATGTGGCAAAATGGGTTTTGCAATGTGGCACTTTTTTTGCCATGTGGCATTTTTTTGCCGTGTGGCAAAATTGATTTCAGGGACACCTCCGGCTGCATGGCTGTCAATGGCATAGCCTTATTTGGGTGTGGCTTGAATGACAATGCGTGTTAATGGTATGTGTACAGTCAAAAATCACAGCCACACGTTTTCTGCCATTTAAAATTAATGGAAAATTTGGGCGTTCATAGCTGTCAATGGCATGGATGTGTATGGCCTGCAAAAATGGTAAATGGTGTTATAGTTGTATAGTGCTTTTCCACCTTTCAAGGCCATATACCTTAAAAAAATGCCACATGCCCAAAAAAAATGCCACATGGCAAAATCAATTTTGCCACATGGCAAAAAAATGCCACATGGCGAAAAAAAAAAGTCACATGGCAAAATCCATTTCTCCACTTGGCAAAATAAATGCCACATGGCAAAATCCATTTTGCTACTTGGCAAAATAAATGTCACATGGAAAAATCAATTTTGCCACATGACAAAAAATCCCACATGGCAAAATCAATTTTGGAACATGGCAAAAAAAATGCCACACAGCAAAATCAATTTTGGCACATGGCAAAAAAAAAAGCCACATGGCATAATCAATTTTGCCAAATGAAAAAAAATGCCACAGAGCAAAAAAAAAAAACGCCACATGGCAAAATCCATTTTGCCCCATGGCAAATACCAATTTTGGTTCTCGCTGTCTCTCTTACCCTTTGAATCATGGGGCATTACTGTCATTTTTCAGACTACATTTCTGCTATTCTGACAAATAATCACACAAACACACACAGAGGGAGCAAAAAAAAAACATTAAATATGAACTCTCTCTATATCCTTTTCATTAGCCCAGTTTTCTTCAGAAACTCAATTTCTTTGAATTTTAGTTTTTACGTTTAAAATATTTCCCAGTTCCTGTTGTTGATATTTCACCTCACAATTTGCCAAATGATTCATAAAACCAAAATATTGGCAAAATCTTAGTGTAATATTAAAAACAAGCACAATGGATTTGATTTACTATCACAGGTACTTTTATTGTAAAAGGAGTCTCGCTGTTGACATCAAACATTATCGAATCACACAAACAGGAAGAGAAAGGGCTCATTGTGCCGATTGCATTGTCAAATCCATCACACGTAGGAAATGCGGCAGATTTCAAGTTCGCGCCAACTAACACCCAGACTAAACGTTAGCGTTGCACCGACACTCACACGCAGCCACTTGGTATCTACAGCCCGTACAGCAGCAATATCAGGATTTTTTTTATTAAGACGGCACTAGACGTTCAATCAACGTTCAGTCATTCGCTGCAAGCCCTCCCACTTCAAGCAGATTGGACGTCTACAGGGGATAAATTAATTGACTGATCGCCACACGATTGGTTGTCTATCATCAACTCGGGAAGGGCGACGAGTGCTGGTTTTGTTGCGGCGGCCATCTTGGGTAGGATGACCGGAAACTACAAAAGTACATATATATCAGCTTCGGTTCATTATTTTTTTTTTTTAGTACTCCCCGATGATAATGTCATTTTACTGCTGTATCAGTACAAATACTTGTATACAGGGGCGGCTCTTAGGGGGGAGCGGTGGGGCCCGGGCCTCTAGGAAGGTCTGGTTTGATCATGTAAAGTGGGCATGGTTGGGCAAGGGGAGGGTCAAACAGAAAGGTAAGATGGTGCGTGGAGCTGGAATATAGTGTTGAAGAGTTCAAATATCATTAGCATCGACCCACACATTAAACAATTGTCTTGAAGAGTTGTTCCAATATTCTCAGATAGCCGACAATAGCATTTTCACATGATATCGAACAATATTTGTATGGTTTTGGGCCAATATACATGTTACATTCAAAGCTTTCTGCCTTGGTATAAGGGGTGGTCAAAAGCTCAGCACCACAGTTATGCTAATTGACCAATAAATGTCTCCAAACTCTGATGCTTGCGATTTGTTATGTGAGCAGACCATTTGCATTCATAGTGCAAAAATGAAATGAAATGAACAATAAATGATTGAAAAGTAATGAATTAAAAACTCATGACCTATAACTGCTGTGGTACCGGAAAGAAATAGTCACTAAGAAAAGTAATAAAATACATAAATAAGTGAAAAAGCATAGCAAAATGCATCTTGGGAATTGTCCTGCATTGGAATGTCCTATGATTTCTTTCTAATGCTTTCATCGCCCTCTAGAGGCTCTTTGGGGTAACTGCTGTAAACGTGACTTAATTGTGAATCATTCCTTTTATTTAATGATGGACATTTCGCCTCATTTCAATTTATATTATTCATAAGGGACAATTATTTTCTAAAATTTCAGTTGAAGTTGTTTTCTTAATTTTCACAGAATTTTTATTTCATTTGGAAAACCTTCAAGTTGTTACATTTATCATTATTAAAGCAACACTTGGTAACTTTTTTAGTTTTGGTCGATTTTAGCGACGCCGACAGAAAAAAGCGGCAGTGTTTTGCCTTAAGGAAGACTGCGTTTCCCATGAAGACCAGCGCACACCCGCACAGTGTCGTAAAATCATCACTTAATCAATCAAAAATCAATCTCCGGGTCGCCTGCAGATGGGTAAACAACATTTCTGTTTCCAGCGGCTGTGTGAAGGATGAATAGTAATAAAAGGTAATGAATCCAGTCGTGGCTAAACAATAGCATATCACGGTTAGCAACCGTATGGCCAAACCCCTCCACCCCACCCAAGGTTGTCAGCGCTGACGGACAGACTGACAGACCCAAGATATAAAAGATGTGTCTTTCAACTAGTTGTCATTGTTGTCAGTAACGCGTTAGTTAGTAACGCATTACTGTAATCTGATTACTTTTTTCAGTAACGAGTACTCTAACGCGTTCATTTTTCTACACCAGTAATCTGATTAAAGTTAGTTTCCTTAGTGTCTCTGCATTACTATTTTTTCATTGCCTCATAACGTATGTAGAATGAAGAATATTGTAGTCATGTACGAAGAGTATTTTGAATAGAAAATGCTAAAATAAAAGGTTCCCGGTATGTGTTTCCATGACAACCTCTTAGCTATTTCCTATTTTGGTCTCAGGTGGGTGGACATTCGCGCCGAGTATTGAGACGTTGCGAGGGAATGTTGATCTGTGGATATCCATGAATGAAGGTGAGTATTTTTCCTTCATTCTGGAGGGTATCAGCAAAAGGTTGGACCCCTTACATGCGCGGCCGTCTCGTAGCTTTGCCGTAGCAACGACGGGCAGTCATCGCTCCAAGTTGGCAAGCTTTGCTTACATCATATGCGTGTTGCACATTCATGCCGTGAGGTGATGTGTTCGTTTAGCATCTGTGGGATGTGTTGTAAGTCCGACTGAGTGTAAAGTGCTTAGTTGCCGCCACGTTTTGTGGCCAAATTGACCGCGTTTGTGTTGAGAGGAGTGCTTCCGGGTTGTTAATGTGCACGGCTGCACGCGCATCCACGCCCGCCACCACCTTTGTGTTTTTCGCACTGTACAATCCACTTGTGTGTTGTTGATTATTGTGGCGTCGGTGTGCATTGTTTTACATTGGCACTGATATGCTGTTAACCATAACCCGAAATTCAGAAGTTTTGACATTAGGCTGAATCTTAGAGTTAGCGGGGTTTAATTGGTCGGTGGAGTTGATTTCAACAAATTCCAAGCAGTTTGTCAGATATTTGTTAGTTTCAGGGCTCGGGAGTGGCTAAGCTAGCGCGAAATTCTGATATTCCCCTTTAAATTCAATCATCGGAAAGTCAATTACATGTGATGACATTTTTCTGTTGTCGTTCTTATTTTGAGGCGGCAAAGGGAGACAAATGGGTAAAAAGTAACTGATAAATTGCTTTTAAAGTAACTTACTTTGATGATGAAGTAATCAGTAAAGTAACTAGATTACTTTATTGAGGCGTAATCAGTAATTAAATTACTTTTTCAAGTAATCTGTGACAACACTGCTAGTTGTCAGTTGACATATTATCATATCTAATGTTATGGAAATATTTTATAAAGGTTGAAAAGTTACCTAGTGTTGCTTTAAAGCATCCAGTGGGGCATGACAATACAATTAGCAATAACACAGTAAGTGCAAGACCGCATATATCAGGATCAGTTCTATATCTGAATCCGATTTTTTGGAATTGGACAATATCAGATATTGGTTAAAAAGTCATTATCGGACAACTCTAACAATAATCCAATTGGATCCCCACCCGCCAGACGTTCCCCCAATTAGCATCCATCGCACCCTGTTCACATTTGTTCCTCCACCAATAGTATCGATGCAACGCTACTCAACGTGTTCATCTCACGCACACACAACATTTGCACTAAGCTAAACCAAGCAGACTCACGACGTCCCGTTCGCCGGCTCCCCTCGCTAATGACGCTAACCTTACGTCATGTCCGCACGAGCTCAATGAATCATGCAACTAGCACACCAAATCAGGCTAGCCGTTTTCTTTTTTTAAAACCGCCCGGCTAGACACAAACACACGACGCTTCCGTTAGCGTAGCACGACACAATAACAACATCGGGGTCGGGCTTAGGGTTAGCTAAGCCCGGGGCGGGGCCAGATCTGGCCCGCGCGACGTATTTTCATTTTAGTAAGTGAATCATGTGCATCGACTTCCTCTTCCTCGCCAAAATAAAATGAAAATAATTTTACTGCAGTCAGAGAATAGTTTGTTTTTCCCCTCCCCTACATTTCAAACAAATAAAGAAACACAAAAATAGTTGACGACTCTTGTCGTTTGCCGCGCTCGCTGTATTGTCCTTTGTTTTTTCCCTTTCTCGGTTGGCGCATCCGTCAAGGTCAAAGTCGAGTCAGCAGCGCCGCCGTCGCCTTGGCTGGAGGGAGGATTCTGCCACTCACTGACATTTCCATACAAACAAACTGGAAAGAGAAAGCATTTGTCAAAATCCAGCCCCATCAAGATGGCGTTTTATTTGTGCCACAATACTGAGCGAGCAATGATAGATTTCGAGCACAGAAAATGATAGGCAAAAAGTCGGACATGGAAGGAGTTTGGCAAGCCATGGAAAACGACTTCCGGTACACCATCCGGCCTCTGAGGAGAGGAAAGCAGTGCACCATTAACACTGTGTATAGTGAAGATAGGGTACTGCTGCTCTCGACTGGGGACGTCGTGAGTCGGTGGGGAGAATACTTCGAAGACCTCCTCAATTCCACCGACATGCCTTCTTTTGAGGAAGCAGAGTCTGAGGACTCTGAGGTGGGCTCTCCGATCTTTGGGGTCGAAGTCACTGCGGTGGTTGGAAAGCTCCTCGGTGCCAAGGCCCCAGAGGTCGATGAGATCCGCCCGGAGAGCATATAGCAGGGGTGTCCAAACTTTTTGCAAAGGGGGCCAGATTTGGTGTGGTAAAAATGTGGGGGGCCGACCATGGCTGACGTCCACTACGTAGAACAATATATTTTAGCCAGCCATTCTGTGTGTCACATTTGCTTTTATTTATTTATTTTTGACAATTTCAACTATCTCACAACTAGCCTTTGTGGCGTTCGCTTTCGACTCTCGGGCTCTTGCAAAATACTGCTGCCGTGAAATTAAACTAGCCTAAAGTTGCTTCAATTTCTTGCTGCGTATTTTCCCTGTAATCTTGTCGTACAGTGCCTTGCAAAAGTATTCGGCCCCCTTGAACCTTGCAACCTTTCGCCACATTTCAGGCTTCAAACATAAAGATATAAAATTTTAATTTTTTGTCAAGAATCAACAACAAGTGGGACAGAATCGTGAAGTGGAACAACATTTATTGGATTATTTAAACTTTTTTAACAAATAAAAAACTGAAAAGTGGGGCGTGCAATATTATTCGGCCCCCTTGCGTTAATACTTTGTAGCGCCACCTTTTGCTCCAATTACAGCTGCAAGTCGCTTGGGGTATGTTTCTATCAGTTTTGCACATCGAGAGACTGACATTCTTGCCCATTCTTCCTTGCAAAACAGCTCCAGCTCAGTGAGGTTGGATGGAGAGTGTTTGTGAACAGCAGTCTTCAGCTCTTTCCACAGATTCTCCATTGGATTCAGGTCTGGACTTTGACTTGGCCATTCTAACACCTGGATACGTTTATTTTTGAACCATTCCATTGTAGATTTGGCTTTATGTTTTGGATCATTGTCCTGTTGGAAGATAAATCTCCATCCCAGTCTCAGGTCTTGTGCAGATACCAACAGGTTTTCTTCCAGAATGTTCCTGTATTTGGCTGCATCAATTTTAACCATCTTCCCTGTCCCTGCTGAAGAAAAGCAGGCCCAAACCATGATGCTGCCACCACCATGTTTGACAGTGGGGATGGTGTGTTCAGGGTGACGAGCTGTGTTGCTTTTACGCCAAACATATCGTTTTGCATTGTGGCCAAAAAGTTCCATTTTGGTTTCATCTGACCAGAGCACCTTCTTCCACATGTTTGGTGTGTCTCCCAGGTGGCTTGTGGCAAACTTTAAACGAGACTTTTTATGGATATCTTTGAGAAATGGCTTTCTTCTTGCCACTCTTCCATAAAGGGAAGATTTGTGCAGTGTACAACTGATTGTTGTCCTATAGACAGAGTCTCCCACCTCAGCTGTAGATCTCTGCAGTTCATCCAGAGTGATCATGGGCCTCTTGGCTGCATCTCTGATCAGTTTTCTCCTTGTTTGAGAAGAAAGTTTGGAAGGACGGCCGGGTCTTGGTAGATTTGCAGTGGTCTGATGCTCCTTCCATTTCAATATGATGGCTTGCACAGTGCTACTTGAGATGTTTAAAGCTTGGGAAATCTTTTTGTATCCAAATCCGGCTTTAAACTTCTCCACAACAGTATCTCGGACCTGCCTGGTGTGTTCCTTGGTTTTCATAATGCTCTCTGCACTTTAAACAGAACCCTGAGACTATCACAGAGCAGGTGCATTTATACGGAGACTTGATTACACACAGGTGGATTCTATTTATCATCATCGGTCATTTAGGACAACATTGGATCATTCAGAGATCCTCACTGAACTTTTGCTGCACTGAAAGTAAAGGGGCCGAATAATATTGCACGCCCCACTTTTCAGTTTTTTATTTGTTAAAAAAGTTGAAATTATCCAATAAATGTTGTTCCACTTCACGATTGTGTCCCACTTGTTGTTGATTCTTGACAAAAAAATTAAATTTCATATCTTTATGTTTGAAGCCTGAAATGTGGCGAAAGGTTGCAAGATTCAAGGGGGCCGAATACTTTTGCAAGGCACTGTACATATCAGCGTGTCTTGTTGGGTAATATCGCCTCACATTGAACTCTTTAAAAACAGAGGCTGTCTCTATGCAAATGAGGCAGACACAGTTGTTGCGTATTTTAGTGAAGAAATAGTCCGATTTCCACCTATCCTTGAAGCATTGGCCAAGAGTCAACTTTCTCTTTTTTGTTGATTATTGGCAGATAACACAGACAAGACTGAAAAAGCAGTTTCTGCTCTTGCACTCCTCTTTAAAAGAAACTTTTGTATTTTAAGCCAAAAGAACTGTTGTGCTTGATAGAACAATTTGTCTATATGCTGCCGTAGCAGATTCATGGCACATGAAACCCCCAAACTATTTTTAATTTGTCTGTTTAACCCTGAAAACCCCCGTTTACAGACGTCGCGCAACCGCTTTTGTTTCAACCCATCCATAAAACGTACGTAATTAATAATACAGTGGTACCTCTACATACGAAGTTAATCCGTTCCAGGACCTTGTTTGTAAGTCGAAATGGTCGTATGTCGAGCAGGATTTTCCCATAGGAATACATTATAATTCCATTAATTCGTTCCACAGCCCAAAAACCTGCACTAAATACTTAAAAAATACTGCTGGTGCTATTACAAATGGCAATTACACGTAGCAAAACAAATAAATTATAAATCAAAATTGGAATAATGTAATAAAAAGAATAATAATAATTCCTGTAATAGTGTAACGAATCGGGTTCTAATAAGGCGGACGTTTTTTTGTGTACCTGAACGCACCGCGGGGCTCACGTGCCAGAGACAGACCGGTGAGCTTGAGTTTCACTTTCACTTTGAATGTTCTCTTGAGAACACCATCAATTGCGGCAGACAGCAGGCGTTTTGTGTTGAATAAGTTGTAAAAGAAATGATGAAAACGTGGCGAAGCTGGCGATTTCTTTGGAGACAATAAGAATTGTCAGCTTAATTTATAAAGACTGGCGAACGATGGTCGGAGGAGGACCGTGGAGATGTATTGTTGAGCCATTTCACGGATGCCCACCCCACGCTCATATTTTTCTGTCATTTGCATCTTCATTTCGAAGGTAAGCATCAACTTTTTCCTTGTTTCACCACCTGTACCAACCTTTTCTGAAACCTGTGTTGATTTGTCACACAAGAAAATCCGCCGTGCATTCGTCTGCGGTGCTGCCATTGTCGTCGTATTTCGAGCATGTCGTCGGATGTAGAAACAAATGGCGAGTCAAATTTTACGTCGGATGTCTAAAAAGTTCGTGTGTCGAAGCGATCGTATGTAGAGGTACCACTGTATTTATTATTCAAAATGTCTGTCATTTTTAGCTTAGAATCATGAATTGATGTCTAATATTTCGTTTAAAAAAAAAAAAAAAAAAAAGACTTAAAAACTTTATTCCTTCCTATATTTCAAACTTATAAACAAATTACATCACAATGAAAAAAATGGTGTCTGTAAAAAATTCTTGGATATCTACCTCAAAATTATCGCTTAATTGTATATTTGTTGTTGTTGTTACTATCGCATTTTCTCCGATATGTTAGATGATAAATAATCGATCCAAACAAAGAAAAATTGAAAAACAGGGTTATTTAAAAGGGTAAATATTAGGGCTGTCAAAATGATCGCGTTAACGGGCTGCAATTAATTTTTTAAAATTAAAGTCATAGTGTCTTTCTTTTCTGCTCTCGTGTGCTCTCACCTCCAGATAGGGTTTTGCTGTTAAATTTTTTTTTAAATGCCCTCCTGTTCAAAATTTTTATTCCCCCAGAAAATGGAGATTTTAAGCTTTTCAATGATGTATCACACATGCATATCGGACAATTTTGAAAGTTGGCCAAATTGGGGGTCTCAGAGCGGAACTTCAAGTCACTTGAGTGTTTTCCGCCTATTGCCATTTAAAAAAAATTGGAAGTAAAGGGTCACACGGGGTAATGTGGCTTAGAGTGCTGCTGCCTTTTAGTGGGTAAATGAGGAGCAGCATTTAGTGTGTAAGCTACTTCATATGCTGGTTGCAGTACTGCTGACCAATTTATTAAGTCTGTATGCGGGCCAGACGTTATTGATTTTATGACAGAGGCTGGGGGCCAGATGAAATTTGACCACGGGCCGCATTTGGCCCCCGGGCCGGACTTTGGACATGTCTGGCCTATAGGCTTTGGATGTTGTGGGGCTGTCGTGGCTGACACGCCTTTACAACATCGCTTGGACATCAGGGACAGTAGCTCTGGATTGGCAGACTGGGGTGGTGGTGCCCCTTCTTTGTGTTCCACTTATAGAGGGATCACACTCTTCAGTCTATTCAGGGGTGCTGGAGAGGAGGGTCAGTCGGGAAGTTGAATCTCAGATTCAGGAGGAGCAGTGTGGTTTTCCCAACCAGTCTACATGTGTTTTGTGGATCTGAAGAAGGCGTTCGACCGTGTGCCTCGGGGAGTCCTGTCGGGGGTGCTCCGGGAGTACGGGGCACCGAGCCCCCTGGTAAGGACTGTTCGATCCCTGTACGACCGGTGTCAGAGTTTGGTCTGCATTGCAGGCAGTAAGTCGGATGCGTTCCCAGTGATGGTTGGACTCCACCAAGGCTGCCCTTTGTCACAGATTCTGTTCATAATTTTTATGGAAAGAATTTGTAGGCGTTTGGTGGCCTCAGCATTGCATCTCTGCTTTTCGCAGATGATGTGGTGCTGTTGGCTTTATCAAGCCGTGCAGTTGCAGTCGAGTGCGAAGCGGTCGGGATGAATATCAGCACCTGCAAATCCGAGACCGTGGTCCCCAGTCGGAAAAGGGTGGAGTGCCCTCTCCGGGTCGGGGATGAGATCCTGCCCCAAGTGGAGGGGTTCAAGTATCTTGGGTCTTGTTCACGAGTGAGGGTAGGAGGGAGTGGGAGATCGACAGGCGGATCGGTGCCGCGTCTGCAGTAATGCGGACTCTGCATCGGTCCATCATGGTGAAGAAGGAACTGCGCCGTAAGGCGAAGCTCTCCATTTACCAGTCAATCTACGTTCCTACCCTCACCTCTGGTCACTAGCTGTGGATTGTGACTGAAAGAACAAGATCCGGGCTACAAGCGGCCGAAATGAGTTTCTTCCGCAGGGTGTCCGGGCTCTCCCTTAGAGATAGGGTGAGAAGCCTCCGTAGAGAGGTGTTCCGGGCATGTCCCACCGGCTGGAGGCCCCGGGGACGACCCAGGACACGCTGGAGAGACTACGTCTCTCGGCTGGCCTGGGAGTGCCTTGGGATCCCGCCGGAGGAGCTGGTTGAAGTTGCTGGGGAGAGGGAAGTCTGGGCTTCCCTGTTAAAGCTGCTGCCCACGCGACCCGATCCCGGAGCAAGCACAAGATGATGGATGGATGAAAGGGTTACATCCTTTGGATCTGGAGACATTTTGCAGTCACCTATTGTTGGTGGGTCACTTCCTGTTGATTTACAGGCATTTTGGGGTCACTTGCTGTTGATTTGGGAGCATTTCAGGGGCCACCTTGTGGTTGTGGGGGCATTTCGCAGTCACTTCCTTTTGTTTTGGGAGCATTTTGGGCTCACTTTCTGTTGCTATTAGGTCACTTCCTGTTGATATCGGGTTACTTCCTGTGGATTTAGGGGCATTTTTGGGTCACATCCTGTGGCTTGGCAGACATTTTGCAGTCACATTCTGATGATAGGGCATTTTGGGATCGTCTTTTGTTTCTATTAGGTCACTTCCTGTTGATTTGGGGGAATTTCAAGGTCATTTCCTGTTGATTTGGGGGTATTTCTGGGTCACTTTTGATTGTCATCATTGGAGGCATTTTGTAATCACCTCCTATTTTTGTTGGGTCACTTCCTGTTGATTTGGGAGCATTTCAGGGGTCACCTTGTGGTTCTGGGGGCATTTTGCAGTCACTTCCTGTTGTTTTGGGGTCACTTTCTGTTGCTGCTGGATCAGTTCCTGTTGATATTGGGTTACTTCCTGTGGATTCGCAGGCATTTTGCAGTCACTTTCTGATGATTTGGGAGAATTTTGCGATCATTTTCTGTTGCTATTAGGTCACTTCCAGTTGATTTGGGAAAATTTGGGGGTGACTTTCTGTTGCTATTATGTGACTTCCTGTTGAATATTGTTGGAGGCAGTCTTTCAGGTCCTCCGCATGTTCGTTTTCAATTCAGGTGAGACGGGTAGACTGGATTGCTAAATAAAGACTGGAGGCAAGAGATCAATACTGCGCAGTTTAAATTTCAGAAATTTCTGGGTTCACTTAGTGACAAGACAGGCTGTGTAGGAAATGCACAATAATCAAGAAACTCGGCCTCCTTTTATACAAATAAGGAGGTGTGTTTGTGATTAACTCTTGATGCGGACATTGCAAAATAGGTCATGAGCCTTGCTGGTTGGCAGTTAAAAGTCCATGCTTATCGGAGGCAAAACTAACTGTCAGCGGTTTTCTGTGAAAAACAACTCCATTTATGGACATGATTGCATTAGTCGAGATGCATACGGACTTCATTACCCATCACTTCCTGTCAATGGAATTGACCAATATGGCAGGTAATGGAATTGGCGTATATTGGTGTCAATTATACGACATTTCCTGCAATATTATAACTTTGTAACATGACCACGCGCGCTACTTTATTATGGTAATATTTCTATTTCAGGTTGTGATTTTTTCCCCCATCTTGTTTTCTTTCATCACTAACCAGATCGCAATCGGATGTCTGATAGATTCTTCAAAATTTTACAACAAAAATATCTTTGGCTCCAACAGGGAGGGATGGCGGCCAATCAACGAATATTCATTTGCTGCCACCCTCCCAGAAATATGGGTCGAGCTTCACCTGCAGTCGCTGCCGCCGGCGCTGATGACAAACTTGTCGTCGCAGGAGAAGCGAACGTTGGTGACGTGCGCCGAGTGGCCGAAGTAGCGCTTGTGCTTGGCCTGCGAAAGAGGAGCATCAAGGTTAGCCACGGTGAGCTGCCAGCTCCCACCTGTCCCGTTCGTACAAATTTTTCCGAGCACGGGAAGTCGAAGAGCTTGATGAGGCCGAAGTCGTCTCCGGTGGCTAGGTTGAGGCCGGCGCGGGACACGCAGGCGCAGTTGACGTCGGCCTTGTCGGCGTTACGGGGCCAAATCCCCAAGACCTCGTCGCCTACGATGCTGCGGGTCGAGCAAAAATAAAAAAGCCAGTGAATCGAGCTGCTTCCGCGATGTGCCTTTTGGCAAGCGGGGGGCGCACAATTTGTAGTAGTACCGCCAACCGGCCTCAAGATGGCGCTAATAGTTAGCCAATTGCCGCCCTCTGCCGACCGTACGTCAGTAATGCACGCAAGACAATTGGAAATAGTGACACACATTTCCTTTGCGGAGTTCAAGCTAGACGCTACCGCTAATGAACGGCTACATCGCTGCCATCTTGCGTGCTGCTCTCGCTCTTTGCTGACGTCATTGCTGCATGAATTCCGATTTGGGAGATTTGACCATTCAGACAACTGCCACATTCTGGAAAAATGTAGCCCGGATTTAAACCACATACGTAAGTGACCCAGATCAGATTTGAAATGGTCCACTTCTATGCCACTTGTTACGTTCAAAACATTTTTGACGATAACATTTTGAGAATTGTCGACTAAAACTGGACGAAGACGAACACATTTTGAAACTAGAAACTGCAATTTCTGGGGAAATGACTCTGGGGCTTTGCTGTATGGAGAACCAGATTTTAGCCCCGCCCAGGTTGGTTTGGGGACATTTCGGGGACACGTTCCGGTCATATCAGATCATTTGGGGGCATTTTGTGGGCGTGTCCAAGTCATTTTGGGGGACGTGTCCTAGTCATATCAGGTCATTAGGGGACACTTGGGGGACACGTCCTATTGATACCTGTTCATTTCCTGTTGTTTTGGGGACATTTGTTTTTTTGCCATTGAAAATGAATGGAAAATTTGGACGGCCATGGCCGTCAATGGAATCCAAGTACATTGGCATCAACAGATCTGACATCCATGGCCGTCAATGGCATCAACGCAATGTAAATTCCATTGGAAATACCATTGGAAGTGAATGGGAAATTTGAAGGTTGCGTGCCGTTAAAAATTAATGGGAAAGTTTTCGGCAAATTACTGGGAGAACTGTAATTTTTTTCCAAATTCTGTATACAACTTGTATGCTCCTCACATTCCCGGAATTTCTGATGTCCAGATTACTGGACTGTCTCAGGAAATTAGAATACACAATATTCTAATTTTTTGAGACAGTCCTGTGTATATATACAGGACTGTCTCAGGAAATTAGAATACACAATATTCTAATTTCCTTAGGAAACAATATTCAACAATCCTTTCCTGAGGAAATTAGAATATTGTGTATTCTAATTTCCTGAGACAGTCCTGTATATATACACAGGACTGTCTCAAAAAATTAGAATATTGTGTATTCTAATTTCCTGAGACAGTCCAGTATGTGATTTGGTCAAAAATTGTAGGACTAGATACATTTTGTATTTTTTTTTTCCGAAAAAATGGTGAAAAATCGGCGTTTACGGGCGAACGGAACATTTTTCAGGGTTGTCCGAAAAAGTCCCTGCGTCGCGTAAAAATTCCGGTCGTTTCGTTATTCGAACGGTGCCGATCGGTCAAACGGTTCCGGCTGTGCGGCCGCTGAAGAAATCCCATTCAAAAAAATTTTAAAAAATTTTACGGTAATACGGTAATGACTAAAATATGACTAACACTAAGAAGTGTTTTCGTCCAAAAGACAATGAAAAGGGCTGCCAAAAACTTCACTGGTTCAGACCGTCAAGTTAATGCCTCACTCGAGTCAAAAAAAACACGAAAAAATCGGATTCGCGCATTAAGACCTGCAGTCTGAACCTAGCCAAAATCAACTGTACGTCTAGCGCCACCAATGAGTTGACAAGTTCGTGGTAGCACTACTTGATCTGTAACATTTGCGGCAGGTCACCTGGTCCACGTAGCCCACGTAATCCTCTCCACCAGGGACGCTTCCGTCACCAGCTTGCCCGAAGGAACCTCGTGCACCTGCCGAGCGTAGGTGCTGGTGGACACCTGCGGGAGAACAGACGACAACAACAAAAAGTTATCTTCTTCGCAACAATTATCTGAGCGGTTGCCACCTGAATGTGCTGGCTGTCTGCAGAGAAGTCCATCTGGATGACGCGGCCCGGGATATCCTTGCAGTAGCCAATCCGGTTGAGGGACGAGCCCAGCGTCAGATCGTAGAAGTCCACGGCGCTCTCGGCCGATCCCACCGCCAGAAAGCGGTTGTCCGGACTGAAGCTGCCGGAGCAGACAAACGCTATAAGGTCGACCCGACTCGACCCGACCCGAATGATCTTCTCCTACCGTACGTCCTGGATGGGCGCGCTGCGGTCTCGCTTCTTGCCCCACACGCTGAGCGAGTTGACCAGGAGGACGATGAACTCGCCGTTCTCCGTGCCAATGGAAACCATCTCGCCGTTAGGACTGTAGGACGCGCACTTGGCGGGATGGCCCAGGTTGACTTTGTTCAAGAGTTTCTAGGAAAAAAAGCGAGCGCTGGAACCGGATCGGTGCCGGACGCCATCCTCCCCACCTTATCGGCCAGGTCCCAAATGCGGACGGTCCCGTCGTCGCTGGCCGAGATGAAGACGTCTTTAAAAGGGTGAGCGTCCAGTCCCCAGATCCCGCCGCGAGTGTGTCCGTTGATCATGGTGTTGGAGGCGGCGTTCTTCTCTCCCACTTCTAGGATCTCGCCGTCTTTGGTTCCCACCAGGATCTTGCCCTAGAGACAAATAAACGTTCAATCGTCGCCATCCTCTGGCTTCAAACGGATTGAACGTCTACTAGTGAGAAACTCATTTCAATTCATGGCAAAAAAGCTTTCATCGCCCCTACCAACATGGCCGGCCTTTATTGACATTCAAATGTAGTCATGGCTAGCTTATTCTTTTCAAAGATTTGCTCATTGTCAAAGCATTTCAATTCATGGAAGAAGCATGAAAAGAGCTTTCCTAGCCCCTACCAAGATGGCCACCCTTTTGTGACATTCCCATTCAGGTCAATGCATTGACGTTCAAAAACTAACTTATTCTTTTCAAATATTTGATCAATGTCAACGCCACTGTTATTTATCGATTGACGGCAATAAACGTCCAACTTGTCTGAGGTGCGAGGGTTGGCAGCAACTGAATGGTCATTCAATCGCTGGCAGCCCTCCCACTTCCAACAGATTGGACGTCAACGACTGAGAATCTCATTTGAATAGATCGCAGAAGCATAAAAAGAGCTTTCGTCGCCCCTACCAACATGGCTGCCCTTTACTGACATTCAAATGAAGTCATAGCTAGCTTATTCTTTTCAAAAATTTGCTCAATGTCAAAGCATTCCAAAGTCATTTCAATTCATGGAATAAGCTAAAAAAAGAGTTTTCATTGCCCCTACCAACATGGCCGCCCTTTATTGACATTCAAATGAAGTCAAAGCTAGCTTATTCTTTTATTCTTGAGCATGTTTATTCACTTCTACCCTCCCGTTTCAAACGGATTGGACGTCTACTCATGAGAATCTCATTTCAATTGACGGCAGCAGCACGAAAAGACCCATTTGTTTCCCCTACCAACATGGCCGCCTTTTGGTGACATTCAAATGAAGTCATAGCTAGCTTATTCTTTCCAAAGAAAGAAAGAAATCAAATGGATTGGACACCGATGAGTAATAATCTCATTTGAATTGACGGCAGAAACAGTAAAAGAGCTTTCATTGACCCAACCAACATGGCCGCGCACAGGTGATATTCAAATGAAGTCATAGCTATCTTTTTCTTTTCAAAAATTTGCTCAATGTCAAAGCATTCCAAAGTCATTTCAATTCATGGAAGGAGCTAAAAAAAGAGTTTTCATTGCCCCTACCAACATGCCCGCCCTTTTTTGACATTTAAATGAAGTCAAAGCTAGCTTATTCTTTTATTCTTGAGCATGTTTATTCACTTCTACCCTCCCGTTTCAAACGGATTGGACGTCTACTCATGAGAAATTTATTTCAATTGACGGCAGAAGCACGAAAAGACCCATTTGTTGCCCCTACCAACATGGCCGCCCTTTGGTGACATTAAAATGAAGTCATAGCTAGCTTATTCTTTCCAAAGAAAGAATGAAATCAAATGGATTTGACACCGATGAGTAATAATCTTATTTGAATTGACGGCAGAAGCACAAAAAGAGCTTTCATCGCCCCTACCAACATGGCCGCCCTTTATTGACAGTCATCGCTAACTTATTCTTTTCAAAGATTTGCTCAATGTCAAAGCATTTCCATTCATGGAAGAAGCAGGAAAAGAGATTTCTTTGCCCCTACCAACATGGCCACCCTTTGGTGACATTCCCAACATTGACATTCAACTAACAAGCTTCTTCTTTTAAAAGTGTTGATCAATGTCAAAGCCTATGCTATCTCCATCCAATCAGTTTGAAGCGGGAGGGCTGGCAGCGAATGAACATTCGTGCAGCCCCTCCCGCTTCAAAGGGATTGGACGTCTATTTCAATTGACGGCAAAGGCCTGAAGAGACCATTTGTTGCCCCTCATAACATGGCCGCCTTTGGTGACATTCCCATCAAAATCAATGCATTGACATTCAAATAACTAGCTTATTCTTTCCAAAGATTTGATCGTCAGCCATTGATGGCACTGGACGTCCAATCGGTTTGAAGCGGGTGGGATGGTAGCCACCCTCCCGCTTCAAACTGATTGGACGTCCTATAAAACTCAGTCAAGCAATTATCATTTGATTAGAGTAGCATGTCCAGTGTTTACGAGCAGTGGTGCCCCCAGGGGGTGGCCAGGGGGGCCAAGGCCACCCCTATAAATTTGTTGGCCACCCCGCTTGCCAGTATATCGTTAGATTGTTGTAGCATCAGTTATGCATTTCATCCCAAATGAATGCATTTATTTTGTTTTGTTAAATGTAGGGCTGTCAAATTTATCGCATTAATTTTTTTTTTTTTTTAATTATTCACGTGAAAATATTTATCGCAATTAATGCATTGGCAGTACGACTCATTCGCGCATTGCCGCAAACAGCCTACAATGGCCTCGTTTTACTTCTATACAGAGATAAGAGGCAGTGTCAAGTGAGTGGAGTAGATACAGTGATACCTCAGCTCACGAACATAATTGGTTCCCAGAAAGTGTGCGTGAGGCGAAAAGTTCGTCTTCCGAACATTTATTTCCCATAAGAAACCATTAAAATGAGAATAATCCGTTCCCAGGTCCCCATAAAACATAATTTTCTACTAAATAAGCCTTAAAACTACACAAAAATATACCTTATTTTATGTATAATAAGTGTGCTATTGTATTATAATTAAAGAAATAAACTGTACTGTATAATAAAGTTGTTTTATTTACCTTTGCGATGGTATGGGAGTGGGAGGAGTGGGAGGAGGAGGGAGGGAGTTACTGTTTGGAAGGAGAGTGTTACCGGCAAAGTGCGCAGTTAGCGTAGACTCCACTGCTGTGCCCCCCGCATGCTTTTGGTTGTTAATAAAAGTGCCCACAAAAAAGCCATCCGACACCTCTGGGTGTTTGTATGCAAGCCGCCATCGGGCGCACCGAAGACAACCGACGACAACGAGCCAACGTGACTCGCCGGTCCACTTCTCACGACGGTGGGAAGCTGAAAGCACCGCCAATTACCAGTCGAGGGCGAATTGGTAACACGAGTCACCTTCCATAAGGACTGTATGTAACTCTTTTTCGGTCCCATAATAGCAAAAGTACACTCAATATGGTCCAAAATGTCTATCAAACACAAACCACGTCCGCACTCAACGAAAGGGAGGGGACGAACTGGGACGCCGTGAGCGTGCGTCAGCTTCTCGTGGCGCTGTCCGACCGCTGGGCTTGGTTCGTCCGCCGAAAACTAGTTCGCCAGCAGAGACTATATGCTCGCGAATTTAATGTTCTTGAGGCGAAAAGTTCGTGAGCTTAAGCGTTCGTGAGCCGAGGTATCACTGTACAAGCATTCATTGTGGCCGTGCTTTTAATTGGTAAAAGCTTTGTCATCTCTCCCACAGCAACTATAAATATTGTGGGATGCGGCGTGGGGAAGAATGACAGGAGTTGATCTTTTTCTTAACACCCTGTAGTGTACCCAACACAGAGAAGATATAGCATTTGCAGCCACCACACACAGTCATGGTTGCACCACTTCCCATCATGCATTTGGGCAGAACAGTTAAGTCGCTACAGTATCATTTACTGAAAGCTCAACAAATACACTAGATGGCAATATTTAGTCACAATATACAAGGTCACATTTATCCTTTAAGAATGACAAGTCTTTCTATCCGTGGATCCCTTTCACAGAAAAAACGTTAATAACGTCAATGCCATCTTGTGGATTTATTGTTATAATAAACAAATACTTGCGTACAAAAAAAAAAACTTTCGGTTAGTGACGTATGGTATGAGACTGCTCCTTCCGCTGGACCCAAAGGTTCATATATTTCTATGTATACAGCATTGGATTCTGATTTTTGGGGAGCACTGTGTGGGACTAATTGCTGCTGCTGAACTGCGGAGACAGGATGCTAATATACAGTATATCTTACTGTTTGTGTGTTTAAGTATGATTTTTTTGTGTTTGCATGTATGGTTTGATTTGTATTTTCTCTTTTGGGGGGGGTATTGTTCTTTATACATTGTCACATAGTTTGCTAGTTTGATTCCACTGCTTAGAAATGAATGCTCAATTTAATATGTGACTGAAAAACAATAAAAAACAAATTAAATAAATACATAAATAAACAAATACAGTACTTATGTACAGTATGTTGAATGTACTGTATATATCCGTCTTATCTTTCCATTCCAACAATAATTTACAGGAAAATATGGCACATTTTAGAGATGGTTTGAATTGCGATTAATTACGATTAATGCATTTTTAAGCTGTGTTTAACTCGATTAAAAATTTTAATCGTTTGACAGCGCTAGTTTAATGTACACCTTAGCCCTAATATATACATAACACAATAAAACAGAATTGTTGTGGAACTCAAAATGTTGACTGGACAGTTACGGACTACGCACATTAAATCATTAGTAACATCAAAAATTACACAATACACCAAAGTATATCAGTAGCCGTGTCCTTAAGTGTTTCTGATAGTTTTCCCCTGACCTTTTTACTGCAATAATATAATGAAAACCTGAAATTATGGCTTTTAGTTTTGGCCACCCCAAGATTTTAAGTGGCCCCATCTGGCCACCCCTATGAAAAATTTCTGGAGGCGCCACTGTTTACGAGATAGACCAAATAGCAAAAAAGACACGGTCGCTTGGACGTACCTTCCCTCTGCAGACGGAGCGGACGTTCTCCACCGCTTGACCGGTTTCCAGCTGAAAGGCTCGGCATCGCTTCATCTCTTGGTCCCAAAGTTTGACAGCACCGCCTTCCTTAGTCCTGCCGAAATGAGAGAGAGGTGAATTAACGCCCTCTAGCGGACACTTTTATTTTCTGCCAAATGCAGTGAAACAGCGCCCTCCCACTTGAAACAGATTGGACATCTACTAATGATAAACTCATTTAAAGAGCTGCACGATTTGGACGTCTGTCAGCGTAAAATTATAAAAAAAACAAAAAAAAACAAAAACAACAACAACCAAACACTTTAAATATCCTATTTTTGTGTTTAAAAAAAAAGGGAAAAAATGAATATTCCATTTATTTTAAAATATAAAAAAACAAACTATTTTCTTTATTTCTAAAAGCATTTTCTATTTTAATAAAAACAAAATGGAGAAAAACAGTAAATATTCTATTTTTTGTGTTTTATAAAAATAAAAACAGGGAAATATCATTTCCCATTAATTAAAAAATACTTTAAATATTCTTTTTTTTTTTTTTTTTTGTTATTTAAAAAACGATCAAAAATACTCCATTTATTTTAAAATTGATAAAAAGCAAACATTCTCTTCATTTTTGTGTTTTTATTTTAAAAAAATGAAAAACCAAAATATTCAATTGAATTTTAAAAATTAAATAAAATACCCTATTCTCTTGTTTTTATGAAAAAATGTCATTCCATTTATTTGAAAAACCAAAAAATAATGTAAATATTCTTTATTTTTTGTTTTTATTTTAAAAAATGAATATACCATTTATTTTGAAATAAAAGTACACCAAATATTTTCTTTACTTCTACAAGCATTTCATATATTTTTAATGAAAACAAAATGGAAGAAAACAGCAAATATTTGCTTAATTTTTTATATTTTTATTAAAAAAAAAAAAAAAAAAAAAAAAAAAAAAAGAATATTCCATTTGTTTAAAAAAATATTGTAAATATTCTCTTTTTTTGGGGTTATTTAAAAAAAACGGGGAAAAAATGAATATTCCATTTATTTTAAAATAAAAAATATATAAAATATTTTTTTATTACTAAAAGCATTTTATATTTTTAATCAAAACAAAATGGAAGAAAACAGTAAATATTCACCTTATTTTTTGTGTTTTTATGTATTAAAATTCTGTTGATTTAAGAGTTTTTAAAGTGCTGAAAATATTCTCTTTATTTTTTTGTGTTTTTATATTTTTTTTAAAATGAAAAAAAATATTCTCTTGCTTTCAAAATACTGTAAATGTTTATTATTTTATTCAAAAAAAAAATTTCTTTATTTATAGATTAAAAAGAAAATGGAATAAAACAGTCAATATTTTCTTGAATTTTCCGATCGATCGACAAATTGGACGTCTATCGCCGTCGACGGCGGCCGACGAGTTCACACTTGAAAATAAATACATTTTCAAAAGCCGACGGATGGTTAATCCACTTTCTGAAAGGCAATGATTTCCCAGAAAGGTACTCACGGCCGCTCTTTCCCGCCCGTGACGATGAGTCCGTCCCTCAGGGTGGTGTACATGGTGAAGACGGGACCGCAGTGCGCCCTGGCGACCACTCGAACCAGGAAGTGCTCCCTCCACACGTACACGTCTCCGTTGATGGCGCCGGTGAAGGTCAGGTTGTTCTGCGGGCGGCACACATCACCATCATCACTCCGACTTTTGGTACATTTTGGGGCAATCCGAGGTCACTTCCTATACATTTTAGATCATTTCCTGTTGATTTTGCGTCACTTCCTGTTGATTTTATGGCATTTCAAGGTCACTTCCTGTTCATTGGTCAATTCCTGTTGATTATGGGGCAATTTCTGGGTCACTTCCTGTTGGTTAGGGACACTTGTGGGGCATTTAAACACTGATTTTGGTACATTTTGTGGCAATCCAGGGTCATTTCCTGTTGATTTTGGGTCACTTCCTGTTGATTTGACGGAATTTATGGGTCAATTCCTGTTCATTGGTCACTTCCTGTTGATTACGGGGCAGTTTTGTGGGTCACTTCCAGTTGGTTTTGGGTCACTTGTGGGCCATTTTTTTTACTGATTAAACGTTTGGGGCAATCCAGGGTCATTTCCTGTTGATTTTGGGTCACTTCCTGTTGATTTTACGGCATTTATGGGTCACTTCCTGTTCAGTGGTCACTTGCTGTTGATTACAGGGCAGTTTTGTGGGTCACTTCCTGTTGGTTTTGGGTCACTTGTGGGCCATTTTTTGCTGATTTTGGTACATTTTGTGAGAATCGGGGATCATTTTCTGTCGATTTTGGGTCACTTCCTCTTGATTTTATGGCATGTATGGGTCAATTCCTGCTGATTGGTCACTTCCTGTTGATTATGGGGCAATTTCTGGGTCACTTCCTGTTGGTTTTGAGACAGTTGCGGGCCATTTAAACGCTGATTTTGGTACATTTTGGGGCAATTCGGGGTCATTTTCTGTTGATTTTGGGTCACTTCCTATGGATTTTATGGCATTTATGGGTCACTTCCTGTTCATTATGGGGCAACTCGGGGTCATTTCTTGTTGATTTTGGGTCACTTCCTATTGATTTTATGGCATTTATGGGTAACTTCATGTTCATTGCTCATTTCCTGTTGATTTTGGGGCAATTTCCAGGTTACTTCCCATTGGTTTTGGGACACTTGTGGGACATTTTTTTTTTTTTTTTTGCTGATTTTGGTACATTTTGGGGCAACTGTGGTTTATTTCTTGTTAATTTTGGGTCACTTCCTGTTGATTTCATGGCATTTGTGGGTCACTTCCTGATGATTATAGGGCAATTTCCGTGTCACTTCCTGTTGGTTTTGGGACACTTGAAGGCCACTTTTTGCTGATTTTGGTGCATTTTGTGGCAATCGGGGGTCATTTCCTGTTGATTTTGGGTCACTTCCTGTTGATTTTACAGCATTTATGGGTCACTTCCTGTTTAATATGGGGCAATTTCCCGTTGGTTTTGGGACACGAGTAGGCCATTTTTTTTTTGCTGATTTTGGTACATTTTGGAGCTGAGATACTCACTTCTTGTTCATTGGTCACCTACTGTGGATTTGGGGGAATTTCCAGGTAACTTACTGTTGGTTTTGGGACACTTATGGGCCATTTCCTGTTGATTTAGTGTCACTTTACTGTTGGTTTTTGGGGCAGGTCTGGGTCATTCTTGGCCAATTTTATTTTTAAGTCACTTTGAGGCCAATCCCGGGTCACTACTGTTTTTGGTACACTTCCTATTGCTTTTATGACACTTATGGGTCATTTTTTGCTGATTCTTAGGTCACTTTTGGGGCATCCCGTGGTCACATTTTTGGTCATTTCATGGCATTTCTGGGTCACTTCCTGTTCACTGGTCACTTCCTGTTGATTGTGGGGAAATTTCCGGGTCACTTCGTATTGATTTGGGCTCACTTTGTGTTGATTTTGGGTCACTTTTGGAACTTTTTGGGGCAATCCGGGGTCACTTCTTGTACCTTTTGGATCATTTCCTGTTGATTTTAGGGCATTTCCAGTTGGTGAGTCACCTATTGTTGATTGTGGGGCGTTTAATGCACGCGCTGCCATTGACAGCGCTAGACGTCCAATTAGAAGAAGACGTTCTGAAACGTATTCTTCTTCCGATATGGACTTACCGCTCCGAAGGCCACCGCCAACATGGTCTGCACGCGCGCGTCCTCCACGGCGCCGATGACGCCTTTTTTGTACAAGAGCGAACCGCCCACCACAGTCCAGAACTTGATGTGCTTGATGCCCACCGACACAAACTGGCTGTCTGAGTCGGGTCTGAACTCCACCACGAAGATCCGCTCCGGATGGCCGCCTTTGCTGGTAATCCGGGCGCCTGAGCTCAAAAACAGCGGTTGGCAGGCGCGCGGGCGGGGAGATTCGGACCCGGCGAATTTACCTTCCTGCCACCTCCACACGGTGATGACGTGTTCAGGCTCCACCCCCACGGACAGGAGCAGCTTGCCCGTGGCGCTGAAGTTGACGTAGCCCACGCCTTTAGCGTGTGAACAACGCAGGATGGACAAAGTCTGCTTGGTCATGGCGTCCCACACGTGGATGGACGGAGCGAAACCTGAGGCCGCACGGCGGAACGGTCAGGGACGAGGACGGGACCGAGAAGCGCGGCGGGACCGACGAATCAGAGCCAGGATTCGCATCCGAACGGTTTTAATCCAACCTCATAGTGTTCAATAAACATCGGGGGTGATAAGAATGCCGAGGGTTATGGTTAGATCACTGGTGTCAAACTGACTCCATAAAGGGCCTAGTGGGTGCAGGTTTTCTTTCCAACCAATGAAGAGGACACCTTTTGACCAATCTGATCACTTACATGGGTAATCAGTTAAACTTTGTCAGGTGCTGCTTGTTTCAACAGAAAATTCATTGGTTAAACTGTTTGCGTGGTATCGGTTGGAACAAAATCCAGCACCCACTTGGCCCTTTGTGGAACTGGTTTGACACCTATGGGTTAGATGTTGAGGGTGAGGAGCGAATGCTATCATTAGCCCCTCCCAGTGAACTTGGATTGAAAAAGATGGTTTGACTGATGACCTTTCTGACTACTCCTATTCACAAGACTATGCATTTTTGAAGTCTCAATATTAGAAAGATGGATTAAGACTCCTATATGTATAATTTGATTAGGTTACAGTTCTCATTTTTGTGGTACTGTAAATCCACAATTCGAAATATGTTCTGGACCAGGATGGTGAATATTAGTAGTAGAACTCTCTGACTACTCACTAACTCAAAAAAATGCATTTTTACCGTACCAATATTTATAAAAATGAATTAAAAGTCCTACTTGTGAAATTTGATTAGATTACAGTTGTCATTTTTGTGGTACTGTAAATCCACAATACTGCATAATTCTGGCCAATGTTGGTAAATATTAGTAGAGGACCTCTCTGACTGCTCACATACTCAAAACGATGCATTCATGGTTTACCAATATTTAGAAAAAATGAATTAAAAGTCCAACATGTGAACATAGATCAGGTTACAGTTCTCATTTTTGTGGTACTGTAAATCCACAATTGTGATTAAATTCTGGACAGAGATGGTGAATATTAGTAGTGGACCTCTCTGACTACTCCCATTCGCAAAACTATGCATTTTTTTGCAGTACCAATATTTAGAAAGACGGTTTAAAACTCCTATATGTATAATTTAATTAGGTTACAGTTCTCATTTTTGTGGTACTGTAAATCCACAATTCTAAATATGTTCGGGACAGGGATGGTGAATATTAGGAGTAAACATCCCTGACTACTCCCATTCACAAAATTATAAATTTTTGCTTAACCAATATTTTGAAAAATTAATTAAAAACCCTACATGTGAACTTTGATCTGGTTACAGAGTTACAGTTCTCATTTTTCTGATACTGTAAATCTACAATTCTGAATTAATTCTGGCCCAGGTTGGTAAATATAAGTAGTGGACATCTTTGTCTACTCCCATACTCAAAACTATGCATTTTTGCAGTTGCAATATTTCAAAAATGAATTACAAGTTCTACATGTACACTTTCATCAGGTTACAGTTGTCATTTTTGTGGTACTCTAAATCCACAATTCTGAATAAATTCTGGCCAATGTTGGTAAATATTGATCAAAGACTTCTCTGTCTACTCCCATACACCAAACTATGCATTTTTGTTGTACACATATTTAGAAAATTTAAAAAATGGGTCATTTAAGTAGATGGTAGGTTACATTTCTCATTTTTGTGGTACTGTAAATCCACAATTCTGTAAACGTTCTGGCCAAGGTTGGTGAATTTTAATAGTGGACCTCTCCGACTACTCACATACTCAAAACTGCATTTTTACTGACCAATATTTAGAAAAATGAATTAAAAGTCCAACATGTGAACTTTTATCAGGTTACAGTTCTCATTTTTGCGGTACTGTAAATCCACAATTCTGAATAAATCCTGGCCAATGTTGGTAAATATTAGTAGAAGACCTCTCTGCCTACTCACAAACTCAAAACGATGTATTTTTACTGTACATATATTCAGAAAATTTGAACAATGAGTCGTTTTAGTAGATGGTAGGTTACAGTTGTCATTTTTGTGGTACTGAAAATCCACAATTTTGATTAGGTTCTGGACAAGGATGGTGAATATTAGTAGTAGACCTCTCTGACTACTCCCATACTCAAAACTATGCATTATTGCTCTACTATTATTTAGAAAGATTAATTACAAGTCCTACATGTATACTTTAGTCGGGCAACAGTTCTCATTTTTGTGGCACTGTAAATCCACAATTTTTATTAGGTCCTCGACAGGGATGGTGAACATTAGTAGTGGACCTTTCTGACAACTCCTATACTCAAAACTATGCATTTTCACTATCCCAAAATTTAGAAAATTTGAATTAAAAGTCCTCATTTATACTTTGATCGTGTTACAGTTGTCATTTTTGTGGTACTGTACATCCACAATTCTTAATAAATTCTGGCCAATGTTGGTAAATATTAGCCGAGGACCTTTCTGTCTACTCCCATACACAAAAGTATGCATTTTTACTGTACCAATATTAAGAAAATTTGAACAATGGGTCGTTTTAGTAGATGGTAGGTGACAGTTCTCGTTTTTGTGGTACTGTAAATCCACAATTCTGATTAGGTTCTGGACAAAGATGGTGAATATTAGTAGTAGACCTATTTGACTACTCCCATACTCAAAACTATGCATTATTGCTGTACCAATATGTAGAAAGCTTAATTAAAAGTCCTACATGCATACTTTGATCAGGCTACAGTTCTCATTTTTGTGGAACTGTAAATCCACAATTTTGATTAGGTCCTGGACAAGGTTGCTGTTTTTAGTAGTGGACCTCTTTGTCTACTCCCATACAGAATACTATGAATTTTTACTCTACCAATATTTAGAAAAATGAATTAAAAGTCCTCATACAGTATATACTTTGATCATGTTACAGTTCTCGTTTTTGGGTACTGTAAATCCACAATTCTGAAAAAATTCTGGCCAATGTTGGTAAATATTAGTAGAGGACCTCTCTGTCTACTCCCATACACAAAACTGTGCATTTTTACTTTACCAATATTTAGAAAATTAGAACAATGGGTCGTTTTAGTAGGTGGTAGGTTACAGTTCTCGTTTTTGTGGTACTGTAAATCCACAATTCTGATTAATTTCTGGACAAAGATGGTGAATATCAGTCGTGGACCTCTCTGACTACTCCCATACACAAAACTTTGCATTTTTACTCTACCAATATTTAGAAAAATGAATTAGTCCTATATGTATACTTCGATTTAGTTTGCAGTTGTCTTTTTTGTGGTACTGTACTGGACAAAGATGGTGAATATTAGTAGTGGACCTCTCTAACTACTCTATACACAAAACTATGCATTTTCACTGTACCAAAATTTAGAAAATTTGAATTAAATGTCCTCATATATACTTTGATCATGTTACAGTTCTCATTTTTGTGGTACTGTAAATCCACAATTCTGAATCAATTCTGGCCAATCTTGGTAAATATTAGTGGAGGACCTCTCTGTCTACTCCCATACACAAAACTATGCATTTTTACTGTATTAATATTTAGAAAATTTGAGCAATGGGTCGTTTTAGTAGAAGGTAGTTTACAGTTCTCATTTTTGTGGTACTGTAAATCCACAATTCTGATTAATTTCTGGACAAAGATGGTGACTATCAGTAGTGGACTTGTCTGACTACTCCTGCTGACAAAACTATGCATTTTTGCTGTACTAATATTTTGAAAAATGAATTAAATCCTAAATGTGACCGCCCCTGACGGTGAGGTGGGCGGGGCTTACCTGGTAGATCTGTGGCGTCACCTGATGGAGAAGCGGTGATGTTGAGGAAGCAAAAAATTAAAAAGGAAAAGAAAAGGAGAAAAGCAGCAGATGGAGCAAAAGCGGACGAATTCATGCAACGCTGACGAGCGAGCGCTCACCGATCTGCCCCGTGGCGATGACGTTTTGGTATTTGGGGTGCTGGTTGACAGTCAGGCACAGAATGTCGTCCGTGTGCTCCAGATAAAAACTTTGAGTTCCTGTTGGGAGCAGAAAACACGATATTTCAAGTCCCGTTAATTGGGTGGGCGAAAAATGAACCCCCGTTCACATTTGTTTTCTATAAATATTTTGGTTATGTACCTTTGGCAAACGGCAAATGACCAATCAGGAACTTATCCAAAACGGACGGGCAAAAAACATAGGAATATAAAACGTGGGTATGTTTTGCAGAGCGACGACGCACCTGAGGACAGGTTCTGTACGACGGCCGCCGCGGCGGTGTGGAAGATAATGTCGGCGCCGTCGTTGAGGTAGTGAAGGTTGTTGCGGCAGTCCAGGCCTCGGTACCCGAAGACGTGATCCAACTGAAGGTCCTGGAAATGCCGCCGGATCAACGTGAAGCCCGGGCCGGGCGAGAAAAGGCCAAGTTATTTGAACGGCGCAATTGATAATTGAAAATAAAATTGTTCTCTTAAGGAAGTAATTCTAAAATAGTGAGGCGCGCAGCCCCAGGGGGTGCAGAGGGTTGGCGCATGTGACTTTGGGGAACATACTTTATGCCGTACTAGAATAAAGTGTAATTGCACATCCACTCAGTGGGTGGCAGTTGCGCTCTCAGAGTGTGCGCAGTATTTTTTAACCAAACAAGAGCACACAGCAAAGCAGCAGGGCCGAGAACAGAAGTGGTATTTAGTTTGTGGCAAAATGTATTTTGTCATGTGCCATTTTTTTGTCATGTGGCTTTTTTTTCTTTTGTGGCAAAATAGATTTTGACAGGTGGCATTTTTTTGCCATGTGGCAAAATTATTTTTGGCATGTGGCATTTTTTGCTATGTGGCATTTTTTGGGGTATGTGGTGAAATGGTTTTGGTATGTGGCATTTTTTTGGTATATGGAAAAATAGATTTTGGTATGTGGCATTTTTTGTATGTGGCATTTTTTTTGTATATGACATTTTTGCAAATGCCACATGGTTAAAAAAAGGCCCCATGCCAATATTTATTTTGGCTTATGGCATTTTTGCCATGTGGCATTTTTTTTGGTATGTGGCAAAATGGATTTTGGCATGTTGCATTTTTTTGGTATGTGGCAAAATGGATTTTGGCATGTGACATTTTTTGTATGTGGCATTTTTTTGGTAAATGTCATTTTTGCAAATGCCATATGGCAAAAAATGCTACATGCTAAAATCCATTTTGCCACATACAAAAAAATGTCACATGGCAAAAAAATGCTTCATGCCAAAATCCATTTTGCTGGCATTTTGCAAAAAGGATATGTATTTTGGCATGTGGCATTTTTTTGCCATGTGGCATTTTTTGGGGCATGTAGCAAAATAGATTTTGGTATGTGGCATTTTTTTGGTATGTGGCAAAATGGATTTTGGTATGTGGCTTATTGTTTTAGTATGTGGCTTTTTTTTTGGTATATAGTATTTTTACAAATGTCACATGGCAAAAAAAATGCCACATTTTTGGTATGTGGCATTTTTTGCCATGTGGCATTTTAATTTGGTATATGGCAAAAATGATTTTGGCATGTGGCTTTTTTTGCAAATGCCATATGGCAAAAATGCCACATGCCAAAATCCATTTTGCCACATACAAAAAAAGTGTCACATGGCAAAAAAAAATGCTTCATGCCAAAATCAATTTTGCTGGCATGTGGCAAAAAGGATATGTATTTTGGCATGTGGCATTTTTTTGCCATGTGGCATTTTTGGGGGGCATGTAGCAAAATGGATTTTGGTATGTGGCATTTTTTTGGTATGTGGCAAAATGGATTTTAGTATGTGGCATATTGTTTTGGTATGTGGCTTTTTTTTTTTTGGTATATGGTATTTTTGCAAATGTCACATGGCAAAAAAATGCCACATGACAAAATCAATTTTGCCACATACCAAATACCACTTTTTGTTCTCGTTGTCTTTCTGCACAGTAGATATGAAGAGCTACGACAAGGAAATATGACTATGTGTACTTAGCGTTTGGCTTTGACTTTTAATACAGTGGGAGACAAGGAATGGAAGGAAAGGAGTTAGGCCGATCGAATACGACAGGCGCGAGCGGACTCACCTCCACCGCCTTCTTCTTCTTGGACACGTTGTTTCTTACCAGCTTGTCAGGCAGCGGAGTGGCTCGGCTCACGGGAGGTCTGAAGACGCCACGGACGGCGGGTGAGCGTAGACCCGACCCGGAAGCGAATCCGGAACTTCGTACCTCTCTTCTCCGGGAAGTTCCTTGTGCCGCAGGTGAGGTTTGGTTCCCGTCATCTTCCTGATGCTGGCTGAGTAGACCTTGGTCACGTAGTCCACCACCTTCTCCCGGGCCACGTCGCTGTCGTAACCTAAGCCGCGACAATACCGCTAATGTTTTCATCCACTCCAAAAAAATACCATTTTCCTGACTACACTTAATGCACGGATACTTTGAAGAAGACGAAACGGGGCGTACCTCCGTCTTCCTCGGGGTCGTCATCGGACTCCTCGCTGTCCACCGCTTTGTTCTCCTTGTGACCCGCCGGTTCCCGCGTCCAAATCATCAGCGCCGTATCGGCCCCGCCCACCGAAAGCAACAGCGCGTCGTCGTTGGACCAGCGGACGTTGGTCACGTTGACGCTGTGAGCCACGTACTTCTTGAACTTGGAGAACTGACCCTGAGGGTGCACCGAAGGTCAAAAGGAGCGGAGAGACGCCCCGGCTCGACTCACCCTGCACGGGAAGCCGAAGAGTTTCAGGAAGCCGAAGTCATCGCCGCTGGCCAGCAGTTTTCGGTCTTTGCTGAGCGAGGCGGTGTTGACCAGGCCGAAGGTGGGCCAGATTCCCTCGCAGGTGGGACCCACCACCGAAGTCCAGCTGGCCCACTCAAGCTTGTTCGACTAAAACAAACAAACAAACGTTCTACTTCACCTTTTTGGTCATCTTCCGCACAATTGGACATCTATGATCATGGGCGTCCAGCGCTCTTTTTTTTTTTTTTTTTGGTCAGTGGTGGGCGGTTAGTTCTCAAAACCTTAAACTAAACTAGGCCTGCAAGCAGGACTGAACGGGCCCTCACAGTTTGGCGCAACTCGGACAACACACAAGTCTGACGACACGCAGGTCAGGGTGATGGCAGATCGTCTCCCTCTCGTCAACTCCTGAGAACCTAACTTTCTTGGAACTCGCCTCTTTTATTGGGATTACAAATACATTCACACAACTAGGTGAAAAAGCCATTATTGAAGACAGTCCTACAAAAAAGGAGGCGCAACTGAGCTGTGCAGCCACGCCCATATTCAAAACCAAAATGAATCTTCCAATTCGACCAAGTGCGCCAGATTTTGTGAGTCTATAAGCTGCCTAAGTCCCTGAAAGAATCTACTTCCTTTTGATGGCGAGCAAAGGGTCGTCACGGCAACAGACAGAGACATGTGGACATGGGCCTTAAATTGTAGTCTTACAAAAGGTTTTGAAACTACAGTGACCAACCTGAAAAGCTGGACATGTATAAGTAAAATGAGTGACTTTCTGTTGCCACGAGTTGGCACCACAGAGTTAATGCAAATTACGCCTACAGGACCCTTCAGGGTATGACTCTCACCCAGCACGGGAATTTTGGCACAGTTATGCTGTATGTCTGCCAAGTTATGACTGTTCAGAATTTGTGGCGAGACGAAATTTCGACGGTCATTTTCACTTTCCTGTTTGGACCCCTCCGCTTCAACAAAACCTCAATATTTTTCCATCAGGCCCCTGAACAGATGTCTTAGGGCTTCCCTGAAACAGGTTTGAGGTCAATAGATTTTTTTCCCTTGGAGGAGGAGCCTGTCTCATAAAAAAAGGGCATTTCCTGTTCCCACTAGGGGGCACCAGGCCTAATGGGTAATATTTCAATGCAGTCATGTTCAGGCTGGGATACCTCACATACATGCCAGATATGAAAAAGATTGAATGTTGTATGAGGGAGTTATTAGTCATTTTCTGAATTTGGTGTTTTGCCAAGAAAATGTCCGACTTTGGCATCCCGTCAAGGTCAGGGCCGTGAATGAAAACTCACAGTTTTGAAAACTTAAGATCGCATATGTCTCATGAACATTCTCACCAATTTTGAGGAGGATCCAACAAACACTTTAGGCAGCAGTTAAACGTGCACCCTGTTAATAGTTAAAAATTTCACATTCAATCCAAAATACCCGATTTCCTGTTGGGTTTGGAATATGGGTGCAAGAGACGTTTTGGAGCAGTTTTGCACAATGTATCAACTCCCCAAATCTCATCGCTCTGAATTGAAAAAAACTGAATGGAGAGTCCTTTTTTAAAAAGTCAAGGGGGCGCCACTGAGCCACTTTGTTACATTTTTTCGCAACGTTGCAAAATAATTGAAATTCACGCGAAGCCACACGTATGTGCAAATTTTGGTGAGTTTTCGAGCATGTTCAGGCCTCCAAATTGGCCATTTTCATTTGCCGAGGAGAAGAAATAATAACTTTGCATTACAATAGGACTCCTGCACACTTAGAGCTTGGGCCCTAATTATAATAAAAACAAAAAATTATTTAAAAAAAAACAACAAAAAGTACAATTCGTCCTTGACGTGAACCTACCTCTGCTACGCCGATGTTTTGCTTGCGTCCCCGGGGAGCTTCGAAGAAAAGCTGCTCTTTGCTTCCGGTGTTGACCTGAAGAAGTTTTCCTGCCCGGGAAAGAACATTTCAACAAGAAGGCCTACCCTAAAAAGGGCGTTTGGCCCTCACTCACCTCTGGAGTCCCAGTCCAGGTGAGTGATAAAGCTTCCCGCTCCTTTACAGATGCCCACTCTCTTGCTGGTCAGCACATTGTAAATGTCCACGAAGGAATCGTGGGAGGCCACGGCCAGGTACTTGCCCGCGTCTGCAAAACACCACAACGTCTTATGAAACGATTGCACTGCTGTCATTTTGCATGTAGGAAAAACAATCTGGCTGTCTTTTACGATTTCCTAGATCAGGGGTGCCCAAGTCCAGTCCTCGAGAGCCCCTATCCAGCTTGTTTTCCATGTCTCCTTCCTTTAACACACCTGAATCAAAAAATCAGCTCATCAGCAAGCTTTGCAGGAGCCTGACAACGATCCTCATTATTTGATTCAGGTGAGTTGGAGGAGGGAGACATGGAAAACAAGCTGGATAGCGGCTCTCGAGGACTGGACTTGGGCACCCCTGTCCTAAATATTCCCTCCAAAGTGGTAAGGGATGCCGTCAAGCTGAAGAAAGAGTCCTACCGGGCCTTTTTTGGCCTTTGGGACCCCAGAGGCACCTGACGGCTACCTGCTTGCCAAGCGGAATGCAGCTTTGCCGCTCGCTGAGGTAAAATCTCGGACATAGGAGAAGTTCGACAAGGCCATGGAAACGACTTTGAGGAATTTCTGGTCCAGCATCCGGCGTCTCAGGAGAGGAAAGCAGTGCACCATTAACACTGCGTATCGTGGAGATGAGGTACTGCTGACCTCGACTCGGGACGTCGTGAGTCGGTGGGGAGAATATTTCGAAGACCTCCTCAATTCCACCGACACAGCTTCCTTTGAGGAAGCAGAGTCTGTGGACTCCGAAGTGGGCTCTACTCTCTCTGGGGTCGAAGTCACTGAGGTGGTTGGAAAGGGCCCGGGGGTGGATGAGATCCACCCGGAACACCTAAAGGCTCTGGATGTTGTGGGGCTGTCGTGGCTGACACGCCTCTACAACATCGCGTGGACATCAGGGACAGTGCCTCTGGATTGGCAGACCGCGATGGTGGTCCCTCTTTTTAAGAAGGGGGACCAGAGGGTGTGTTCCAACTATAGAGGGATCACACTCCTTAGCCTCCCTGGTAAAGTCTATTGTATTACAGGAGGGTCCGTGTGGAAATCAAATCTCTGATTCAGGAGGAGCAGTGGGGTTTTTGCCGCGGCCGTTGAACAGTGGACCAGCTCTACATCCTCCCCAGGATCCTCGAAGGTGCATGGTAATGCGCCCAGTCTACATGTGTTTTGTGGAGGCGTTCGACCGTGACCCTTGGGAAGTCCTGTGGAGGGTGCTTTGGGAGTACGGGGGTACCGAGCCCCCTGGTAAAGGCTGTTATGTCCCTGTACAATCGGTATCAGAGTTTGGTCCACATTGCCAGCAGTAAGTTGGATTCATTCCCAGTGAGGGTTGGACTCCGCCAAGGTTGCCCTTTGTCACCGATTCTGTTCATAACTTTTATGGACAGAATATCTAAGCGCAGTTAAGGGTGTCCAATTTGGTGGCCTCAGCACTGCATCTCTGCTTTTTGCAGATCATGAGGTGCAGTTGGCTTCATAGAGCTGTGATCTCTGACTCTCATCGGAATGGTTGTAGCCAAGTGTGAAGTGGTCGGGATGATGATCAGCACCTCCAAATCCGAGACCGTCGTCCTCAGTCGGAAAAGGGTGGCGTGCCCTCTCAAGGTAAGGGGATGAGATCCTGCCTCAAATGGAGGAGTTCAAGTATCTTGGAGTCTTGCTCATAAGTGAGGGTAGGAGAGAGAGGGAGATCGGCAGGTGGATCGGTGCAGCGTCTACAGTGTTGCAGACTCTGCACCGGTCCGTTGTGGTGAAGAAGGAGCTGAGCCAAAAGGCGAAGCTATCAATTTACCAGTCGATCTACGTTCCTACCCTAATTTATGATCATGAGGTTTGGGTTGTGACCATAAGAACAAAATCCCGGATACAAGTTTCCTCCGCAGGGTGTCCGGGCTCTCCCTTGGAGATAGGGTGAGAAGCTCAGTCATCCCTAAGGGACTCAGGGTCGAGCTGCTACTCCTCTGCATTGAGAGAAGCCAGTTGAAGTGGCTTGGACATCTGGTTCGGATGCCTCCTAAACGCCTCCCTGAAGAGGTGTTCTGGGCATGTCCCACCGGCGGGAGGGCCTGGAGAAGACTGCTACCGTTTTGAAACATAATCGCTCAATTTCAGCCCTACCACTAAAACCGTAATGGTCGCCAATCGCCGTCAATGGCGCCAAATCGGGGTACCTTGAGAGAAGCGGATGTCGGAGATGAGCTCTTTGCGATGGTGGAAGGTCACCATGTCCTCCAGGGTGTCGGCGTTGACCACCAAGAAGCTCCCGTCGTTCAAACCCACCGCCAGAGCTTTTCCGTCAGGGGAGAAGGCGCAACAACGTCCGCCTGACGCACAAAAATTTTGCGCGGGGAACGCGATAGCGAGCGTAGGGCGGGCGGGCGGGCGGGCGAGGCCGACCTTTCTTGAGCTTGCGCACGGCGACCATTCGGTGGTTGGCCGACAGTTCCCACATCCTCAGAGTTTTGTCATCACTGACGGTGGCGCAGACGGGAAGCAGAGGGTGGGCGGCCAAACCCCAGACCTCGCCCTCCATGTGACCCTGAAGACAAGACACCAGTCTACGGACGGACTCTGGGACGAGCCGTTCGGGGAAGGGACTCGGCCGACCTGGACGAGCAGGGTCATGGGTCCGCTCTTGTCGATCTCCAGGATTTCTCCGTTCTTGGTGCCGGCGAGAATGTGGCCGTGTCCCAGCGCGATGGCTCGGACGGACGGGTTGTCTTCCAGCAGCAGTCCTGAAAAGGAGAAGACGCGAGGATGGCGTTCGCGAGGACCCGCCAGCGGAATGTCCCACCTTTGGACGCGGGGGACAGAAGTGTCCTCTTGATAGGGTAAGTCTTCAGACATCTTTCGAAGGCGTCGTCCCACAGTTCCACCACGCCGTCTTTCCCGCCCGTCACGAAACCCTGGACACCGTCAAAGTCCTAATAATGCAGTCCGTCATCCCCGGTAAAACCGGGCTTTTCCGGTTATCTTAGGCTACGTATCAAATTGTCTTTTAAAATCAGTTTAAGCTAGTTATGAGTCCATTTGAAAGTCAACGCATTGACCTTGATAGGACTGTCGCCCTTACCAACATGGCTGCCATCAGGCCATCTCGGTCATGCTTGTGCCATCAATTTAAATGAGTTAATCACGAGTAGACGTCCAATCCATTTGAAGTGGGAAGGTGGCAGTCAATGAATGTTTGTTTATCCGCTGCCAACCCTCCCGCTTCAAACAAATTCGACGTCTAGATTCCATTAATGGCAGACAATGAATAAATAAAATAATCTTTTAAGCTAGTTATGACTTCATTTTATTGTCAATGCATTGACTTAGATAGGACTGTCGCCCCTACCAACATGGCCGCCCTAAGCCCACGTCGGTAGAGGCAGTGAAAGGTCTTTTCATGATTCTGCCATCAACTGAAATTAGTTTATCACTAGTAGACGTCCAGTCCATTGGAAGTGGGAGGGTGGCAGCCACTGAATGTTTGTTTATCTGCTGCCAACCCTCCCGCTTTAAAAAAATTGGACGCCTAGACGCCATCAATGGGGGACAATACATAAACAATCTTTTAAGCTAGTTAATGACTTCATTTGAATGTCAATGCATTGACTTTGATGGGACTGTCGCCCCTACCAACATGGCCGCTCTAAGGCCATGTCACTAGAGGCAGTGAAAGGTCTTTTCATGATTCTGCCATGAATTGAAATGAATTTATTAAAAGTGAACGTCCAATCCATTTGATGCGAGAGGGTGGCAGTCAATGAAAGTTTTTTTATCCGTTGCCAACACCCCTGCGTCAAACAAAATGGATGTCTAGATTCCATCAATGGCAGACAACGAATAAATAAAATATTCTTTTAAGCTAGTTATGACTTCATTTGAATACCAATGCATTGACTTTGATGGGACTGTCCCCCCTACCAACATGGCCGCTCTAAGGCCATGTCAGTAGAGGCAGTGAAAGGTCTTTTCATAATTCTGCCATGAATTGAAATGAGTTTATCAAAAGTGGACGTCCAATCCATTTGATGCGAGAGGGTGGCAGTTTTTTTTATCCGCTCCAACACTCCCGCTTCAAACAAAATGGATGTCTAGATTCCATCAATGGCAGACAACGAATAAATAAAATATTCTTTTAAGCTAGTTATGACTTCATTTGAATTCCAATGCATTGACTTTGATGGGAATGTTGCCCCTACCAACATGGCTGCCCTCGGGCCACGTCGTTCGGCGCAGTGGAAGGTCTTTTCATGATTCTGCCATGAATTGAAATGAGTTTTTCACTAGCAATAATCTTTTAAGCTTGTTATGACTTCATTTCAATGTCAAATGGGAATGTCACCAAAGGACAGCCATGTTGGTAGGGGCGTTGAAAGCTCTTTTCAGGCTTCTGTCGTCATTGAAAAGAGTTTATCACGAGTAAAGATCCAATCCATTTGAAGCAGGAGGGAGGCAGCCAATGAATGTTTGCTCATTTGGTGCCAACCCTCCCGCTCCAAACAAATTGGACGTCAAAACGCCCGCAAAATAAACTTTTAATCTAGTTTTGACTTTATTTGAATGTCAATGCACTGACTTTGATGGGAACGTCACCAAAGGGCGGCCTTGTTGGTAGGGGCGAAGAAAGCTCTTTTCATGCTTTTGCGGTCAATTGAAATAAGTTTATCACGAGTAGACGGCCAATCCATTTGAAGCGGGAGGGTGGCAGCCAATGAATGTTTGCTCATTTGGTGCCAACCCTCCCGCTTCAAAAAAATTGGGCGTCAAGACGCCATCAATGGACAAATACAATGAAAAAAATAAAACTTTTAAGCCAATTATGACTTCATTTAAATGTCAGTGCACTGACTTTGATGGGAACATCGCCAAAGGGCGGCCATGTTGGTTGGGGCGATGAAAGCTCTTTTCCAACCAATGAATGTTCATTCATCCATTGCCAACCCTCCTGCTTCAAGTGGATTGGACATGCAGCACCATCAATGGCAGACAACGAATAAATAAAAACATTTTTAAGCTAGTCATGACTTTGATGGGAACGTCACCAAAGGGCGGCCATTTTGGTCAGGGCGATGAAAGCTCTTTTCATGCGTCTGCTGTCAAGTGAAATGAGTATCACTTGGAGACATCCAATCTAGAAGCAGGTAGGTGGGAGTGAATGAATGTTTTTTAATTTGCTGCCAGCCCTCCCACTTCAAACAAATTGGACATACAGTTCCACCAATGACAGAAAATGAGTTAAGAAGGAAAATAATGCTCCATTATGATGGATTATGATGCTGTCACGCGATTGGTTTGCCTGGCCGAAATACCAATCTTTTGCCCGGTGAATTGGACTAAGCCGTGGATTGGTACACAAAGTTTTGGGCAAACAGACCTTGTCCAGGGAGCACATGGCGAATACGGGCCCGTCGTGGGCCTTGACGGTCTTGACCAGCGCCGTATCTCGCCAAACGTAAACGTCTCCGTTGGCGGCCCCCGAGAAGAGCGAATCCTCGGAGCGCCCGTAACAAGCCGACATCATGGTCTCCTGCTTTCCCAGGTTCCCGAAGATGCCGCGTTTGAACGTCAGACCGCCGCCTGCTCGGGAGGAAACCGCAAAAGTGTCTCGCTTGCGCTGTCTTTCAGAGTTTCTAGTTCTAACAATGAATTTTTGTAGCGTCAAAAAGTCAAAATTCAGCGGCAAAAACATTAGTGGCGAAAATACAGTTCCCGTGTTCCAAGAATATGAATTTTTTCAGAATTTTTTCACCACTGGATTTCTTTTTTATTTGTGACAGAATTTTTGTTTAGCGACAGATTTTTTAGCTGCAGAACTTGTTGCACCTGATTTTTTTTTTTTGTTTATAGATTGATTTTTTTGCAACGGAATTTGTTGCGAGTTAAGTTTTTGCAACTGAATTTTTTTTTTTGCGACCGAATTTTTTTTTTTTTTGGAACTGAATTTTCCCGACTGATATTTTTTGCAACTGATTTTTTTGCTGAGTGATTTTTTTGGTTTGTTTTAGGACTGAATTTTTTGCAACATATATTTTTGAGAGTTCAATTTTTTTCTTGCGACAGAAATTTTTTGCCGGTGTTTTGTGACGGACGTTTGAAAGTCAGAATTTTTGGTGTCTGAATTTTTGCAACTTCATGTCTTTTCATCAAATGTTTTGCAAGTGAATTTTTGGTGAGTTAAATTTTTGCCACTGGAGTTTTTTGGGGACAATTTGTTTTTGCGACAGATTGCTTTTTTGTTGCTGAACTTGTTGCACCTTTATTTTTTTGGCAAAAAATTTTTTGGGGTGACAGAATTTTTGTTTTGCGACAGATTTTTTTGCCGCTGAACTTGTTGCACCTGTATTTTTTTAATTTTTTTTTATTATTCTATTTTTTTAGCTTAAGGACTGAAATTTTTGCAACCACATTTTTTGGTGACTGATTTTTTTTGCGACTTAATTTTTTTGCAATTGATTTTATTGTGGAGTGATGTTTTTTAGTTTTAGGACTGGATTTTTTGCCGTTAATATTTTTGGAACTGAATTTTCACGACTGAAGTTTTTTTTTGGCTGAGTGAATTTTTTGGATTTTCTTTTTGAGACTGAAATTTTTTGCAACTCAATTCTTTTTGTGGAACTGAAAATTCCCGAGTGAAATTTTTGGAAACTGATTTTTTTTGGCTGAGTAATTTTTCTGGTTTTAGGATTGCATTTTTTGCAACTCAATTTTTTTTTTTTTTGCAATTGAATTTTTTTTTAAACAGATTTTTTGTGACTGAAATATTTTCCAACTGATTTTTTTTGCCAAGTGATTTTTTGGGTTTTAGGGCTAAATTTTTTGTTTAAGGATTGAATTTTTGCAACTGAATTTGTTGTGAGTTAAGATTTTGCAACAGAATTTTTTTTTTGTGAACAAATTTTTTTTTTTGGAACTGAATTTTCCTGACTGATATTTATTGCAACAGATTTTTTTGTGGAGTGATTTTTTTTTTTTTTTTAGTTTCAGGAAAGACTTTATTGCACCTGAATTTCCCCAATTGAAATTTTTGGCAACTGATTTTAGGATTGCATTTTTTGCAAATCAATTTTTCTTTTTTTTCTTTTTTTGCGATTGAATTTTTTTGGAACTGAATTTTTGCGACTGAAATTTTTTGCAACTAAATTTTTTGGGTGGAACTGAAAATTCCCGACCGAAATTTTTGGAAACGGATTTTTTTTGGCTGAGTGATTTTTTTGGTTTTAGGATTGCATTTTTTGCAACTCAAGTTTTTTTTTTGCGATTTAATTTTTTTTGGGGAACTGAATTTTTGCAACTGAAATTTTTTGCAACTCAATTTTTTTGTGGAAGTGAAAATTTTGCCAGCCGAGTGATTTTTTTTTTTGTTTTAGAACTGAATTTTTTTGCAAGTCAGAATTTTTGGTGTCTGAATTTTTGCAACACAGTGTATTTTCACTAAATATTTTGCAACGGAAATTTTGTTTGAATTTTTTTTTTTTTTTGCGTCTAAATTTTTGGGGGTTTTGAATTTTTTTTTTAGTCTTAATTGTCGGTATCAGAATTTTGGCGACTGGACTCTATGTAATAATAATACGAAAATAAAAATTAGTGTTAGAAATTTGGTGGCACAGATGTGCCGTACTCTACCTGAGTGTTGCCAGAACTTGATGTGTTTCATCCCCAGCGTCACCAGCTTGTCCATCCTAAAAGGGTTACTTTTCACTACAAAGACTTTGTCCTTGTGACCCCTGCGCGACAAGCGTTCAATGTCAACGGTCCTCCGCTTCCGCGCCGGCTAGCTCACTCGCCTACCTGCTTTTGGCAAGTCGCTCGCCCTTCTTCCAGTCCCAGATGACCACCGAGTGGAAGTCGTCAATTCCGACCGACACCAAGCTCTTGCCGTCGGCTGCAAAATACGGAGGGAAGGCAAAGAATGACCGGCTAACGTGCTCGCGCAAGGCTGTCCGACTCATCTCATCGACTACAACTCGCGTCGGACGTCACCCCCGCCCGCGCTAACAGACGGCTAGCCTACCCGTGAAGTCCAGCGCGCAGACGCCGGTGCTGTGGTGACCTCGGAGCAGCGACAGGCATTTCAGAGTCGTCATGTCCCACACGTGGACGGCCGGGTCTCGGCCCACCTGTTGGACGCACGTGAGGGATGTGAAAGACCCGACGAGATCGGGCCGTGCGAAGTACCTGAGCGCTAGCGGCGTAGTCCTTCAAGGGGTGCACGGCCAGGCTGAGGATGTCGTCGTCGTGGCCCCGGTAGAACCTCTGAGTATGCTGCAGCCTGTTGTAGACCACCGCCACGGCGGCCACGTGGTACACCACTTCGCCCGTTTGACTGTAGAACAGGTTGTTGCGACAGTCGAAACCCCGGTACCTGCCGTCGGAAGTCGGCGTCACGTCTTTTCACCTTGCCGCCATGACATTATGTCGGCCGACCCGTAGAAATCATTTCAATTCATTTAGCTGCCATTTAGCTGGACGTCTACCGCCGTCTAATCTCTTCGAAGCTGTTGGGTCGGCGGAAAATAAACGACACACCCTTTCACCGATTACGCGGATTAGACGTCTATTGCTGTCGATGGCAGCTAAATGGGTAAAAAGTAGTTCATTTGACATTGATCGAATAATGGGTTGAGAAATTAACTTGGACGGGAATGTTGCCACTATCAAGATGGCCTCAGAGCCCCCCCTTTGGGGACTCCCTCTTTTTTCTGGGGGACTTCAACGCCCACGTGGGCAATGACAGTGAGACTTGGAGGGATGTGATTGGGAGGAACGGCCCCCTCCGATCAGAACCCGAGTGGTGTTCTGTTATACAACTTCTGTGCTCATCACGGTTTGTCCATCCCGAACACCATGTTCAGGCATAGGCAGAGGCGTCGCATCCCATTAGGCAAACCAGGCAATTGCCCCGGGCCCCCAGACGGGCCAACAGATTTAGCACACGCAGCTTTTACTGCACTGTCGCAGCGACAAGTGCGACAGTGCCAGTGAAAGCCTTGTGTCTGAGTTCCCTGAAGGGGCCCCTTCACCTTCTCTACACCCCCCTCTGTCCTTTGTCCCCGATTCTGTTCATAATTTTTAAGGACAGAATTTCTAAGTGCAGCTGAAGTGTTGAGGAGTTCGCTTTGGTGACCTTAGCATTGCATCTCTGCTTTTTGCAGATTATGTGGTGGTTTTGGATTCATCAGGCCATGACCTCCAACTCTCACTGGAGCGGTTCGCCGCTGAGTGTGAAGTGGTTGTGATGAAGACAAGCACCTCCAAATCCGACACCATTGTCCTCAGTCGGAATAGGGTGGAGTGCCCTCTCTGAGATCCTGCACCAAGTCGAGGAGTTCAAGTATCTTGGGATCGGTGCAGCGTCGGCAGTGATGCCGACTCTGCACTAGTCCATCGTAGTGAAGAAGGAGCTCATCCAAAAGGCAAAACTCTCGATTTACCAGTCGATCTACATTCCTACCCTCACCTATGGTCACGAGCTGTGGGTTGTGACCGAAAGAACAAGATCCCGGATACAAGCGGCCGAAATGAGTTTTCTCCGCAGGGTGTCCGGGCTCTCCCTTAGAGATAGGGTGAGAAGCTCGGCCATCCGGGAGGGACTCGGCGTCGAGGAGCCAGCTGAGGTGGCTCGGGCATCTGGTTAGGATGCCTCCTGGACGCCTCCCCGGAGAGGTGTTCCGGGCATGTCCCGCCGGGGAAGACCCGGGATTGGGATCCTGACAGAGGCCCTGGTTGAAGTGGCTGGGGAGAGGGAGGTCTGGGCTTCCCTGCTAAAACTGCTGGCAAGCGGAAGATGATGGGATGGGATGGGGATGTATGGTATGGTATGGTATGGTATGGTATGGTACGGTACAGTACGGTACGATAGATTTGAATGGCAATTTTACCCGTGAACAAACTGAAGGCGAAGTCCCTCCTCAGGAGCTTTCTGCCTCTTCAGGGAACCCGTCAGCTTCCGGCGTAGCTGCGGCAGGTCGTCCTTGTAAACCTGCCGAAAACCAATGGCGGGTGTCCGTCTCCGTTTCTGAGGCGAAGACCCGACGTGCGTGCCGCTCACCTGCCGCTCGTAGTTGCGCTGAGACTCCTGTTCGATGTCCGAGTCGATCTCGGGGACGTCGGACACGTCTGAGTCGGATTCGCCGCTGTTGGAGTCGGCGTACCCTTCTGGACACACAATCAGATACCCATCTAGATTTGCACCGCTTTTGCGTACTGATAAAAAGCCATCCCCGATTTTCAGCCATTTTGTGCTCAAATTCCAATTTCATTTTTTAGATTATTTAACTCATTGGCTGCCACTGACAGCGCTAGACGTCCAATTAATTTTAACTGGGATTGGCGAACGACTGAAGGGACTCAAAAATGCTCCAAAATGAATGGGAAGTGATGCAAAATGTACAGGTAACGGCTACCCCAAAGTCATTGGAAAGTGACTCTGAATCAAGAGAAAGTGACCTGTAAGTGCCCCAAAACCAATAGGAAGTCACCAATGAACAGGAAGTAACGCAGGAATGCCATAAAATCAACAAGAAATGATGTACAGGAAGTGACCCAAAATCAACAGTGACTCGGAAATGACCCAAAATCAATAGGAAATGACCAACTAACAGGAGGTCGCCCAGAAATGCCCGAAGCTATACCGGACATGACCCAAAATCAACAGAAAGTGACCCGTAAATGCCAACCAAACCAACAGGAAGTCACCAATGAACATGAAGTGACCCTGGAATGTCCTGAATCAATAGGAAAAATATTCCAAAATGTACAGGAAGTGAGCCCATAACGGCATAAGTGAATAAAAACAACAAGTGAACCAGAAGTGAACCGGAAATGAGCCTAATCAACAGAAAGTGACCCTTAAGTGCTCCAAAACAAACAGAAATTGACCCAAAATCAACAGGAAGTGACCCGGAAATGCCCTAAAATCACCAAGAAGTGTATAGGTGACCCCAAAATGAACAGGAAGTGATCTGTAAGTGCCTTAAAAAAAACAAAAAAAAAATCCAAACTGTACAGAAAGTGACCCTAAAATGCCGCAAAACAAACAGAAATTGACCCAAAATCAACAGCAAGTGAACAGTAAGTGCCTCACAAAAAACAAAACAAAAAAACCAACGACAACAACAACAAGAAGCGAACCGGAAGTCAACCGGATGTGAGTAAAATCAACAGAAAGTGACCCTAAAGTGCAGCAAGACAAAGAAAAATTGACCCAAAATCAACAGGAAGTGACCCCATAATGGTCCAAAATGCCCCGAAAGTGACCCAAAATCAACAGAAAGTGAACAGAAAATGTCTCACAAAATAAAAAACAAACAACAACAACAAGTGAACCGGAAGTAAACCGGATGTGAGCCAAATCAACAGAAAGTGAACAGTAAGTGCCTCACAAAAAATATAACAAAAAAATACAATGACAACAACAACAACAAGCGAACCGGAAGTGAACCGGATGTGAGCCAAATCAACAGAAAGTGACCCTAAAGTGCCGCAAAACAAACAGAAATTGACCCAAAATCAACAGCAAGTGAACAGTAAGTGCCTCACAAAAAACAAAACAAAAAAACCAACGACAACAACAACAAGAAGCGAACCGGACGTCAACCGGATGTGAGTAAAATCAACAGAAAGTGACCCTAAAGTGCAGCAAGACAAAGAAAAATTGACCCAAAATCAACAGGAAGTGACCCCATAATGGTCCAAAATGCCCCGAAAGTGACCCAAAATCAACAGAAAGTGAACAGAAAATGTCTCACAAAATAAAAAACAAACAACAACAACAACAAGTGAACCGGAAGTAAACCGGATGTGAGCCAAATCAACAGAAAGTGAACAGTAAGTGCCTCACAAAAAATATAACAAAAAAATACAATGACAACAACAACAACAAGCGAACCGTGATGTGAGCCAAATCAACAGAAAGTGACCCTAAAGTGCCGCAAAACAAACAGAAATTGACCCAAAATCAACAGGAAGTGACCCCATAATGATCCAAAATGCCCCGGATTTGACCCAAAATCAAAAGAAAGTGACAGTAAGTGTCTCACAAAATAAAAACAAACAATAACAACAACAACAAGTGAACCGGATGTGAGCCAAATCAAAAGAAAGTGACCATAAAGTGCACCAAAACAAACAGAAATTGACCCAAAATCAACAGTAAGGGACCCGAAAATGCCCTCAAATCAGCAGGAAATATACAGGTGAACCCCAAAATGAACAGGAAGTGACCCAAAATCAACAGAAACTGACGTGTAAAAGCCTCAAAACAAACAGAAATGGACTCAAAAATCAACAGGAAGTGACCAAAGAAGAAGAAGTGGCCCTAAAATCCCTAGGAAATGTTGTTGTTACCTTGGAGGAGGGGCTCCAGGACCCCGTTCATGACGCCTTCGGGCAGGAAGCGCCACTGGAAGACGGCGTGGTCGGCCCCCCCGGTGCTGACCAGCCACTGCAGGTCGCCCGACCAGCGCACGTTGGTCACGTGGGCCGAATGTCCCGAGTACTTTTTGAATTTGGCGCCTGCGCAAAGAGAAGTTAGCTAGGACGGACGCGGGCTACCGACAGAACCGACGTCGACGGACCTTTCTTGAAGCACGGGAAGCGGAAGAGCTTGACCAGGCCCGGGTCGTCGCCGGCGGCCAGCACGGCGTTGGCGTAGTTGGCGTCCACCGAGTTGACGTCGCTCACGTTGGAGTATTTGGGCCAGATGCTGTTGACTTCCGGGCCCAGCACCCCGGTCCACGTCATCCAGTGGACACCCTTGGCCTCCTCTTTGGACACCAGTTTACCTCCTGCCAACGAAGGAATCGGTATCATCGGCAGCTTTGCCGTAACGACCGTCTCGCAACGCGGCCATATGACGATGATCCGTACGGGGGTCGGGAAATCGTTTACTGACCATTTCGTAAAAAAATTGCTTTTTTAAACTATCACAGGCCAATTGTTTAACTCATCAGCTGCTACTACCGGTGTTAGACGTCCAATCCTTTTCCTGTTGATTTTAGGGCAATTTGGGGTCACTTCCTGTTGATATCAGCCTACTTCCTGTTGATTTAGGGGCAATATTTTGGGGCAAGTCGAGGCTACTTCCTGTTGATATCAGTTAACTTCCTGTTGCTTTAGGGGCAATTGAGGTTATTGCCTCTTGATATCAGGTTACTTCCTGTTGATTTTGGGAAAACTCGAGGTCACTTCCTGTTGATTTTGGGGCAATTCGAGGTCACTTCCTGTTACTTTGGGAAATTCAAGAACACTTCCTTTTGATTTCGGGGTAATTCGAGGTTACTTCCCATTGATTTTGGGGCAATTTGAGGTCACTTCCTGTTACTTTTGGGGCTATTCAAGGTCACTTCCTGTTTATTTGGGGGTAAGTCAAGGTTACTTCCTGTTGATATCAGCCTACTTCCTGTTGATTCAGGGGCAATTTGAGGTTACTTCCTGTTGATGTCAGGACACTTCCTGTTGATTTTGGGAAACCCGAGGTCACTTCCTGTTGATTCAGGCGCAATTCGAGGTCACTTCCTGTTGATATGTGCCTTCCTGTTGTGGCACTTGCTTTTAAGATCATGTCACTTCCTGTTGATTTAGGGCTATTTTGAGGTTACTTCCCGTTGATATCAGGTCACTTCCTGTTACTATTAGGGAAAATCAAGATAACTTCCTGTTAATAACAGGTCACTTCTATTTTGGGGCAATTTGAGGCCATTTCCTGTTGATTTTCCAGCACTTCCTTTTAACATCGGGTCAATTCATTTTGATATCATGTCACTTCCTATTGATTTTGGGGTAATTCAAGGTCACTTCCTGTTGATTTTGGGTCATTTCCAGGGCACTTCCTGTTGATATTGGGCCACCTACTGTTGATATTGTGGACCTTCCTGTTTATTTGGGAGTAGTCTTGACTACTTCCTGTTAACATCTGGTGACTTCCTGTTGATTTTGGTTTGGGTCATTTCCGGGTGACTTGCTATGGCACCTTGTGCCACTATCCGGGTCACTTCTTGATTTTGGGCCTTGGCTACCTCCCTCCCACCTCAGATGGTTTGGACATCTACTAATGATAAACTCATTTGCCAGAGGAGGACTGGACTGGACGCCTTACGATTGGACGTCTAGCATCGTCAATGACGCTGAAAGTGTTGAATGTAAATTCCGGAGCAGCAGACCTTACCTGGCATCCGGTAAAAGAGGCGCTCCCCTGCGCCGTCGTTAGTTTGCAGGAAGCGGGAGTCTACAGACCAGTCCAGGTGGGTGATGAAGGAGGCGGAGCGGGCGCATTCGCCGACCTTTTTAAAACGCTGCGCCACAGCGTAGACGTCCACCACGCCGTCGTTAGAGCCCACCGCCAAGAAGGAACCGTCCGGAGAGAACTTGAGCTCGTGGATCACCTCCTTGCGGTCCTTGATGTGGACCACCTCCGTCATGTCCCTGAGCGCGAGTCCCGGTCACCCAGGGCAGGCCTTTGCCGACCGGACGACATGAGGACGGGGCGTCACCTGACTCGCAGGACGGTGAAGGAGCCGTCCTTCATGCCGAGAGCCAGCTGGGATCCGTCGTTGCTGAAGGAGACGCTGCGCACCGATTCCTCCATGTTGCAGCGGGCCAGCAGGGTGTGGTCGGGAAGGCTCCACAGCCTAAAAGTCCGTTCGGATCAGCCGGCACCGATCCCGAGATCACACTTAAATGACGTCATCGGGGAGAACAAAGAAATAGCGTACCGATGCTGCGAAAGATCTACTTTTTCAAATCTAGTTGCCAATTGCTGGTCGCCCTACGCAAGATGGCCGCCAGCTGTACAAAATACTCTTTTAAAAGTGGTTATGTCTTTATTTGAATGTCAATGCATTGACTTCAATGGGAAGGTTGCCCCTACCAACATGGCCGCCCATGGTAGGGGTGATGAAAGCTAGCTCCATCGATGGCAGCCACTGAGTAAATAACTTTGACGTTGATTATATCATCTTTTAAAAACTGTTTTAGCTAGTTGAATGTCGTAGCATTGACTTCAATCGGAACATGGCCTCAGGGCGGCCATGTTGGTAGGGGCAATGAAAGGTCTTTCCATGTTTCTGCCAATAATTTTAAATGAGTTTATGACTAGTAGAAGTCCAATCTATTGGAGGCGGGCCGCAGGAGAGTGGCAGTGACTAAATATTTTTTCTTTCGCTGCCACCCGTCCCACCTCAGATGGATTGGACGTCTAGCGCCATCGATGGCAGCTACTAAGTTAATGAGAGATGCTTCGACAAAACGGTTTAAGCTAGTTCTGACTTTGTTTGAATGTTAGCGCATTGACTTTGATGGGAAGGTTGCCCCTACCAACATGGCTGCCCATGGTAGGGGTGATGAAAGCTTTTTGCATGTTTCTGCCAACTAGCTCTACCGATGGCAGCCACTGAGTAAATAGCTTTGACGTTGATAAAATCATCTTTTAAAAACGGTTTAAGCTAGCTCTGACGTGATTTGAATGTCACAGCATTAACTTAAATTGGAACATGAACTCTGGGCAGCCATTTTGGTAGGGGCGATTAAAGGTCTTTTCATGTTTCTGCCAGAAATGAAATGAGTTTATGACTAGTAGGAGTCCAATCTACTGGAGGCGGAAGGGTGGTAGTGACTGAATGTTTGTCCATTCGCTGTCAACCCTCCCACTACAGATGGATTGGACGTCTAGCGCCATCGTTGGCAGCCACTGAGTAAATAAGAGATGCTTTGACAAAACTGTAGCTCATTCTGACTTCGTTTGAATGTCAGCACATTGACTTTGATGGGAACGCCGTCCATTCCAACATGGCCGCAGGGCCGGCGTATATTTTTTTTGGTTTCTAAAACATGGTATCGGTACGGTATCGGGAGGCAAAAAATGGTACAGGTTGCAATGCAGTGGGCCCGCCGCTCACCGTACGGATCGGTCGTCGCTCCCGGTGACGGCGACCGGTTGTTTGGGATGGAGGTCGAGCGCCCAGAGCTCGCCTTCGCTGTGTCCCTGCACCAGTAGCAGCGGCTTATCCCTGTCGCGCACCATCACCTCGAAGATCTCGCTGTCCTGCGTGCCGGCCAGAACACGGTCCGCCTTCCAGCAGACGCTGCGAATTGACAGACCTGAGCAAAAGACATAGACAAGAAGATATTTGTTCTTCTTCTGGCCAAGATGCACCAACCCACCAATGAGATTATCAGTTGTAGACATCCAATCCATTTGAAGTGGGAGGGTGGCAACGAATGAACCCTCCCACTCTCCCACTTTAAACGGATTGGACGTCTAGCACTGCAATAGCAGCCAATGAGTAGCAGATGCTTTGACATTGATAAAAGAATCTCAGCTGAGAAGCTTATGACTTGATTTGAATGTCAATGCATTGACTTTGATAAGCATGTTGCCCCTACCAAGATGGCCACCCTGAGGCCAAGTTGATAGGGGTGAAATCAGCTGTTTTAATACTTATGCCATCAACTGAAATAATCACTGGGATACATTCGATCCATTTAAAGCGGGAAAGTGGCAGTGAAGCAAGGTTCGTTCATTTGCTGCCAACTCTCTCACTCTGACTGGATTGGACATCTAGCACTATCAATGGCAGCTACTTATTAAATAGCAGATGATTATACATAGGAAATGAGCTAGTTACTTCTTCATTTGAATGTCAATGCATTGACTTTGATGGGAATGTTGCCCCTACCAATATGGCCGCCCTGAGGCCACGTCGGTAGGTGCTTCTCCCGTCAACTGAAATGAGTTGTTCACATTTAGACATCCGATCCATTTGAATAGGGGGAATGAACATTTGTTCATTTGCTGCCAACCCTTCCTCTTCAAATGGATTGGACGTCTATTAACGTCAGTAGTGGCCAATGTGTTAATAGCAGATGCTTAAAAATAAGAAATAAGCCAGTTATGTCTTCATTTGAATGTTAATGCACTGACTTTGATGGGATTGTTGCCCCTACCAACATGGCTGCCCTAAAGCCATGTTCCCATTGAAGTCAATGCTTTGACATTCAAACTAGCTTAAACCGTTTTTTGAAAGGTGATTTTATCAACGTCAAAGCTATTTACTCAGTGGGTGCCATGGATGGAGCGAGTTGGCAGAAGCATGCAAAAAGCTTTAATCACCCTTACCATGGGCGGCCATGTTGGTAGGGGTAACCTTCCCATCAAAGTCAAAGTGCTGACATTCAAACGAAGTCAGAACTAGCTACCGTACCAACATGGCTGATGATTCTGCCATGAATTGAAATCAGATTACGTCCGTTCCATTTGAAGCAGGACGGTGGTAGCTAATGGACGTTTGGTCATTCGCTGCCACTCCTCCCATTTCAAACGGATTGGACGTCTTAACGTAAGTAGCGGCTAATGCGTTACTAGCAGTTGCTATGACATTGATCTTTTTTATTTAAAGAAATAAGCTAATTCTGACTTCATTTGAATGCCAATGCATTGATTTTGATGGCAATGTCACCAGAGGCCGGCCATGTTGGTAGGGGCAATAAAAGGTCATTTTTAGGCTTCTGACGTCAATTGAAATGTGTTTATCACTACTAAACATCAAATCCATCTGAAGTGGAAGGGGTGGCAGTGAATGAACAAATGTTAATTTGCTTCCAGACCGCGTACTTCAAATGGATTGGACGTCAGTTAATGTCAGTGATGGCCAACGCATTACTAGCAGTTGCGATGACGATCATTTTATTAAAGAAACAGCTGACTTCATTTGAAAGCCAATGGATTGACTTTGATGGGCATGTCACCAAAGAGCGGCCATGTTGGTAGGGGCGATAAACGGTCTTTCATGCTTCTGCCATGAATTGAAATGAGTTAATCGCTACTAGACATCCAATCCATTTGAAGTAGGAGGGGTCAATGAACAAATTTGCTGCCAACCTTCCCACAACAAACAGAGTGGACGTCCACTAGTGACAAACTTTTTCAGATTTTTCACGTTTATGAGCAGTTTTTCACTTTTTCCACAGTTTTTTTTTCAGTTTTTTTGCCAGTTTACAATTTTTTATGGTTTATGGGTTATTTTTTTATGTGATTTCTATTTCGTTTTTCACAATTCCTGCACAGAAAAAATAAAAAAAGTCAAAAAACTTTTGTTGTGCCGAAACAAAGAACTGAGTTTGGTGAGCCTATGAGTTCAGGTTTAAATTATCCGGGATTTCCGGACTTAATCCCCGATCCCGGTTTTGATCGCAGACGGACGGAACCCACCTTTGTACCCTTGCTCGGCTTCCCTCAGGTCGATCTTGGTGATGGGCTTGAAGTCGGCGTCCCAGAGGCGCACGCAGCCGTCGCGTCCGCCGGTGGCGAAACCTTCCTCGCTGGCGTGCATGCTGAAGATTCCCGCCTGAAAGCGGACGGTCGGCTCGGATCGGTCGTTAACTACCTGGTGACGCGCGTACGTACCCCGTGCGCCGCCTGCACGGTCCGGACCAGCGCCGCTCCTTTCCACACGTAAACATCACCGTTGAGCGCTCCCGAGTAGGTGGTCTGATCTTTGGCGGCGGCCACGCACAAAATGGTCTGGAGGTCCCCCGTCTTCCCGAAGATTCCGCGCTTGGGTGTCAGGGCGTTACCGCAAAGAGTCCAGAACTGAAGAGCCAGACAAAAAAATGTACTGTTGCGGCCGAACGATACTGTACTGATATCACGTTTTACAAAACATACACAAAATATACTTTTTCTTCTAAATTACTACGCAGGAATTGCTATCATTGCTCGGTCACACACATTTTTTAACTCATTGTCTCCGGGGTGCAAGCCGTCCATTCTGTTTCAAATGGATTGGAAGTCTATGGCCGTCAATGGAGGACGGTGAGTGGGGCATTTCAGGACATTCGCTGTTGATTTTACGTCACCTCACGTTGATTTTGGGGCACTGATGACTTGTTTTGAATGTCAATGCATAGACTTTGATGGGCATGTTGCCCCCACCAACATGGCCACCATCAGGCCACATTGGTTGGTTGGTTCGTTTGCTGCCAACCCTCCCAGTTCAAACAGATAGGACATCTACTTGTGAAAAACTCATTTAAATTGACGGCAGAAGCATGAAAATAGCTTTCGGCAGCCATGTTAGTAGGGGCAACATTCCCATCAAAGTCTATTCATTGACATTCAAATGAAACTTATTTCGCATCCCATTTCTAAGCATCTTCACCTAGAGGTCCAATCCATTTGAATTGGAAGGGTTGGCAGCATGTCAACAAATGTTCAATCCACCCACTTCGAATGGATTGGACGTCTACTTGTAATAAACTCATTGCAGTTGACGGCAGAAGCACGAAAGGCATTTAGTCACTCCTCCCAATGGGGCCTCAGGGCAGCCATGTTGGTCGGGGCAACATTCCCATCAGGGTTAATGCATTTACATTCAAATTAAAAACAAAAAGCTTCTTGTTTTTAAGCATCTGCTATTTAATCCGTGGCTGCCGTCTAGAGTACTAGCTGTCCAATTCAGTTGATGTGAGAGTGTTGGCAGCAAATGAAAGAACATTCATTTACTGCCACCTTACCGCTTCAAAAAAATCGGACGTCTATTTGTGATAAACTGATCTCAGTTGACGGCAGAAGCATGAAAAGAGGTTTACGTCGCCCCTACCGACATGGCTTCAGGGCGTCCATGTTGGTAGGGGCAACATTCCCATTAAAGTCTAAGCATTGACATTCAAATGATGTTATAACGAGTTCATTTCTTATTTTTAAGCATCTGATATTAAATCAGTGGCTGCCAATGAGACACTGGAAGTCCAATCCAGTTGAAGTGGGAGGGTTGGCAGCAAATAAATATTCAATCCTCCTTCTTCAAATGGATTGGACGTCAACTTGTGATAATGTCATTTCAGTTGATGGCAGAAGAACGAAGAGAGCTTTCGTCGCCCCTACCGATTGGCAGCCATGTTGGTAGGGGCAACATTCCCATTAAAGTCTATGCATTGACATTAAAATGAAGACATAAAGTAACGAGCATATATCTTATTTTCAAGCAAATTCGATCTAATCAATGGCTGCCATTATGGCAATAGAAGTCCAATTTATTTGAAGTGGGAGGGTTGGCAGCAAATAAATATTCAATCCTCCTTCTTCAAATGGATTAGACGTCAACGAGTAATCAACTCATTTCAGTTGATGGCAGAAGAACGAAAAGAGCTTTCGTCGCCCCTACCGACTGGCAGCCATGTTGGTAGGGGCAACATTCCCATTAAAGCAGTGCTTCTCAATTATTTTCTGTTACGCCCCCCCAAGCAAGACGTAAATGTTTCGCGCCCCCCCAAACTCTCCGCCGCCACTGTAAATAGTATTATTCGTCTATAAAATTACTATTATAAATACGCATCTGCCTAACATTGTGTCCTTTTTTTCTAATAAAGAAAAAAAGTAACAGATCAACTTATAATAAAGTATAACTTTATTAACATTGTTTTGTTCGTAACAGAGAAGACTTGACGTGCATCAATTTGCCTGAATTAAAAAAAAAAAGTCACATTCAAACTGTAAAAATACACTCAAGGTATTTTTGACCATTTGATACAGAAAAATAAAATGTAATAAAATCCGTAAATAATAACAAATTCAAATTGATTAGAAACATTTACTCATGAGGACAATATGCCAAAAAATTTGACCGAAAAAACAAAAATGAATAAAGGGAAAAAAAGAGTGTCCTTGGACAGAAGGACAGCTTTTATTTTTGCTGCTCACACTCAGTATTACCTCCTTTGCAATGGTGTGGAGTCATTTTGCAATCAGCAAGCTAACAATGCTCACTGGTTTACTGATATAACACTGACAAAGCAGGACTATTGTTGGCAATATTCGGCACGTTTTCGCTGAAAAACAATCAAGCGGCTTATCAATGAGATTGGGGTCGAATGTCTTTAAGTGGCGTCTTAATTGATTTGGCTTCTGGCAGTCCGCTATAATTATTTTCAGACACAGTAAACAGTAGTCTTTCCTCATCACCCCACTGTATTAAAAGTCAAAGCTAAAAGGCAAACGGCATGAAAAAAGCGCATTCTCGGCGGCCGAGGTAGAACCGTAGGTGAGGGCGGTCGTCGTGACGATCCCAAGCCGAAAATGGCACTTCTCGGGCGGCGACGTGAGAACCGGACAAGACAGTGGATCGCTGCGTGAGTGAGTCCGGTCGTAAAACGGCTTTCCAAAACGGCGGCGGCGCACTGCTCTTCATATCTGTTTTCTGTGTGCTGAGTGCTCTTCCTTAGTTCAAAAATACTGCACGCACTCTGAAAATGAGAGCGCCACTGCCACCCACTGAGTGGATGTGCAAGTACACTTTATTCCAGTCCGGCAAAAAAAAAAAAAAAGAAAAAAGCATGTTCCCCGAGGACACATGCGCCCCCCCTGGCATCGCTCTGCGCCCCCACAGGGGGGCGCGCCCCACTATTTGAGAAGTACTGCATTAAAGTCTATGCATTGACATTAAAATGAAGACATAAAGTAACGAGCATATATCTTATTTTCAAGCAAATTCGATCTAATCAATGGCTGCCATTATGGCAACAGAAGTCCAATTTATTTGAAGTGGGAGGGTTGGCAGCAAATAAATAGTCAATCCTCCTTCTTCAAATGGATTGGACGTCAACTTATGATAATGTCATTTCAGTTAATGGTAGAAGCACGAAAAGAGCTTTCGTCGCCCCTACCGACGTGGCCCATGGCAGCCATGTTAGTAGGGGCAACATTCCCATTATAAAGTCGATGCATTGACTTTAAAATGAAAACATGACTAGTTTATTTCTCAATTTTAAGCATATTCTATCTAATAAGTGGCTGCCTTTGTGGCAACAGAAGGCCAATTTATTTGAAGTGGAAGGGTTGGCAGCAAATAAACAATTATTCAATCCTCCCACTTCAAATGGATTGGACGTCTAGTAGTGATTAACTCAATTGACGGCAGAAGCCTTTAAAAAAGACCTTTTATTGCCCCTACCAACATGGCCGCCCTGAGGCCATGTTCCCATCAAAGTCAATGTATTGACATTCAGATCAAGTCAGAAGTAGTTTGTTTCTTGAAAAAAAAGATGTCATAGCAATTGCTAATAACGCATTAGCAGCTACTTACGTTAAGACGTCCAATCCATTTGAAGTGGGAGGAGCAGCAGCAAACAACCAAACGTTCCTCAGCTGCCACCGTCCCGCTTTAAATGGAACTGATGTAATCTCATATCAATTCACAGCAGAATCATGAAAAGACCTGTCGTTCCCCTACGAAGATTGCCTCAGGGCAGCCATGTTGGTAGGGGCAACGTTCCTATCAAAGTCTATGCATTGACATTCAAATGAAGATATAACTAGCTTATTTCTTATTTATAAGCACCTGCTATTAATCAGCGGCTGCCACTGATAGTGCTTCATGTCCAATCCAGTTGAAGTGGGAGGGTTGGCAGCAAATGAACAAATGTTCATTCCTCCATATTCAAAAGCATAAGACGTCTCCTCTTATTTGAGCCATTTCAGTTGACGTTAAAAGCACGAAAAGAGCTTTTTTTTTTTTGCCCTTACCGATGTGGCCTCAGGACGGCCATTTTGGTAGGGGCAACATTCCCATTAAAGTCTATGCATTGACATTAATATGCAGAGCTTATTCCCCATCTTATTTTGAAGCACCTGCTATTATCAATGCATTGGCCGCCATTGACAGTGCTAGATGTCCAATCCATTCGAAGCGGAAGTTCGGCAGCTCGCGATAAACTCGTTTCAATTCGCAGCGGAAGGACGATTGTCAAAGGTCAAATGCAAAAGTCACCTTGATGTGTTTGACGCCGCAGCTGACCAGTCGCGTGGAAAGCTGAGGATCCCAAGCCACATCGAATATCTGCGGGAAGTCGGGCAGACGCTCAAATTCCCGATTGAACGTCGGGTGGCGGCGACGCCATTCCTACCCTGTCCGAGTGTCCGGTGGCCGAGGCTAGTACGCGTCCTCTCCTCCAGTCCCACACGCACACCGTGTTCTTGGCGTCCAGACCCACCGAGGCCAACCGCTACAGGACGAGACCAGACGGGGCGAGAGGAGCGGCGTTCGTCCCCGTCTCGCTTTCGACTCACCTGTCCGTCGGCGTCGAAAGCCAAACAGGCCACGCCGTGCGTGTGCGCGTCGCGCAGGATGGAGACGGTCTGCATGCCGTACGTGTCCCACACGCACACGTAGGGGTCCTTGCCCACCTGACCGGTCGCCACCTGCACTTTGTCGGGATGCAGCGCCAGACTGGAAAAGAACACATCCCGGTCCGTCAAAACTGAGCGCCCGCCGGGTGACGACCGCTAGCCAAGCCGATTGAGTTCAATCGATTAACTGCTCGGCCACTGTTGATTTCAGCTCACTTCCTGTTGATTTTGGAGCAATTGCGGGTCACTTCCTGATGACATTGGGTCACTTCCTGTTGATTTTTTTTTAGCATTTCGGGCAATTACTATTGATTTTGGGACACTTCTATTTCACTTCCTGTTAATATCAGATCACTTCCTGTTGATTTTTTAGCATTTGGGGCACTCACTAATGATTTTGGGGCACTTTCAGGTCATTTCCTGTTGATTTCAGCTCAGTACCTGTTGATACTGGGGCAATTCTGGCTGACTTCCTGTTAACAATGGGTCACTTCCTGTTGATTTTGTGGGATTTACTACTAATTTTGTGGCAATTTTGGGTCACTTCCTGTTGATTTTTTTGTTTTTTTTAGCATTTGGGAAACTGACTACTGATTTTGGGACATTTCTAGGTCACTTCCTGTTGAATTCAGATCACTTCCTGTTGATATTGGGTCATTTTCTGTTGATTTTTTTTTTTTTAGCATTTGGGACACTGACTACTGATTTTGGGATATTTCTAGGTCACTTCCTGTTGGATTCAGATCACTTCCTGATGATATTGGGTCACTTTCTGTTGATTTTTTAACGTATTGGGCACTTGATACTGATTTTGGGACACTTCTAGGTCACTTCCTGTTGATTTCAATTCACTGCCTGTTGATATTGGGTCACTTCCTGTTGATTTTTTAGCATTTGGGACACTGAGTACTAATTTTGGGACATTTCCAGGTCACTTCTTGTTGATTTCCGCTAATTTCCTGTTGATACTGGATCACTTCCTGTTGATATTGGGTTACTTCCTGTTGATTTTTTTTCAGCATTTGGGGCACATACTACTCATTTTGTGGCAATTGCGCGTTATTTCCTTTTGACATTGGGTCACTTCCTGTTGATTTTGTGGCAATTGTGGGTCACTTCCTGTTGATTTTTTTTTTTTTTAAGCAAGTGGGCCACTTACGACTGATTTTGGGACACTTCCACGTCACTTCCTGTTGATTTCAGCTCACTTCCTGTTGCTATTGGGTCACTTCCTATTAATTTTTTTTAACGTATGGGGCACTTACTACTGATTTTGGGACGCTTCTGGGTCACTTCATGTTGACATTGGGTTACTTCCTGTTGAATTCTTTCACTTCTTGTTGATATTGGGTCACTTCCTGTTGTCTTTTTAGCATTTGGGGCACCTACTATTGATTTTGGAACATTTCCAGAGCACTTCCTGTTCATATCGGGCCACTTCCTGTTGATTTTTTAGCATATGGGGCACTTCCTACTTGTCTTGGGACACTTCTTGGTCATTTCCTGTTGATATTGGGTCCCTTTCTGTTGCTTTTTTAAGCATTTGAGACACTTACTACTGTCTTTGGGACACTTCCAGGTCACTTTCTGCATATTTCAGCTCAGTTCCTGTTGATATTGGGGCAATTCTGGCTCACTTCCTGTTAACAATGGGTCACTTCCTGTTGATTTTGTGGCATTTACTACTGATTTTGTGGCAATTGTCGGTCACTTCCTGTTGATTTTTTTTAGTATTTGGGACGCTGACTACTGATTTTGGGACATTTCTAGGTCACTTCCTGTTGAATTCAGATCACTTCCTGTTGATATTGGGTCACTTTCTGTTGCTTTTTTTAGCGTATGAGGCACTTGATACTGATTTTGGGACACTTTTAGGTCACTTCCTGTTGATATTGGGTCACTTCCTGTTGATTTTTTTATCTAGCATTTGGGTCACTTACTACAGATTTTGGGATATTTCCACGTCGCTTCGGGATGAGTTCAGGTCACTTCCAGTTGATTTCAGCTCACTTCCTGTTGGTATCGTGGAAATTGTGGATCACTTCCTGTTAGGGGGTCACTTTCTGTTGATTTATGGGCATTTCCTGTTGCTTTTAGGACTTTTGCGGTTACAACGCATTTTGGACATCTACGGTGAATCGACGCTAACGGTCGGGCGCCGTCAGGTAGCAAAAGTCTCACCTGATGATGTCATCGTTATGTCCCAGGTAGAACTTCTGGGTGTGTTCGCGGGCGTTGTAGACAACGCCCACGCCGGCCACAAAGTAAACCACTTCCTTCCCGGCCGTGTAGAAGAGGTTGTTGCGGCACTGGTGCCCGCGGTAGCCGTGGACCCACTCCAGCCTCAGCTGGCATCGCGGCGCCGTCTTGTCCGCCATTGGGCCTCACGGATGGCGGGCGCTCCCGATGGCCGCCGCCATGACTCCGCTTCCTGTCAAGACTTTGCCACATAACGGAAAAGTTTCGTTAGACCAGACCGGTCTTTATAGTACTTTTTTCAATGTTTTTATTTATTATGACAGTGGTAACTCAAGATACAAAAATGAATTGGTTTGACTTTGGTATCGTCATTTTTTTGGGGGGGTTTGTAAATTTGTTCCAAGCTATACTAAAACACCACATTAAATTTCCTGTTTCGTGCTGATGTTTCTCTTTCGCAAACCAAAACGTCATGCAGTAATTGGTTGGTTGCTTTCTGATGGCAAGCCTATCAGGGGAAGGAGGCGTAACCAGGAAATAGTAGCCGGTTTTGTCTGAAATTTCCTCATTAAAAAAGGACCAAAGAACGTCACCAAACACTTTGACGGTAAACGACGATTGTGACAAGAAGAGCTATCGTCCAATCGGCAGCTGTATATTTGCTAATGCTGCAACAATTAATCAATTGAGTAATTCGATTCGGAAAAAAAGCTTCAAATCAAATTTTGCTGCTTTGAGTATTGAAGGGAAAAGATACAGTCATCGCACACACCATATAATTGCTTGCATTAGTCTAACACATTCATCTAACTATTGTTTCAGCCAGACATGTCCAAAGTTCGGCCCGTGGTCAAATTTCATCCGGCCCCCAGCCTCTGTCATAAAATCAATAACATCTGGCCCGCACAACACAGACTTAATAAATTGGTCAGCAGTACTGCAACCAACATATGAAGTAGCTTACACATGAAATGCTGCTCCTCATTTACCCACTAAAAGGCAGCAGCACTTTAACCCTTTATTGCCAAATGTATCACATTTAATACACCTAAAATTTCATGATTTTCAGACTAATTTAGAATTTTGACATTTCGTTTTGAAAAAAAAAAATATGGATGCAAGTCAACACATGCATCTGCAGGTTCCATGAGAAAAAAACATGATTTAGCATGTGTTATAGAAATTAGAGCGTTTATTACACATATTCATTTTGACTTTTCTGTTCATTAATTTGAAAAAAAGCTTTCATTAGGACCTTATTATTCAAATTTTGGGATTCTCCAATAATTGCTTCATGTTGCAGGTATTTAAGGGCTAAGCAACATTACTCCGTGTGACCCTCTACTTCCAATTTTCTAAAATGGTGACAATCAACCAAAAAAAGTTGACTATGACGGCCGACGCTTCAAGGATAGATGGAAATTGGACTATTTCTTCACTAAAATACGCAACAACTGTGTCTTGCCTCATTTGCAAAGAGACAGTCGCTGTTTTTAAAGATTTCAATGAGGCGATTTTACCAAACAAGACACGCTGACATGTACGATTACAGGGAAGATACGCAGCGAGAAATTGAAGCAACTTGAAGCTAGTTTGATTTTATAGCAGTAGTATTTCGCAAGAGCCCGAGAGTCGAAAGAGAACGCCGCAAAGGCTAGTTGCGAGATTGTTGAAATTATTCATTACAAAAATAATAAAGCAAATGTGACACACTGAATGGCTTGCTAATTTTTGCTTAAATATACGTAATCTACGTAAAGGACGTCAGCCAAGGTCGGCCCCCCACATTTTTACCACGCCAAATCTGGTCCCCTTTGCAAAAAGTTTGGACACCCCTGGTTTAAGCAGAATCCACTACATGCCCATTGACACAGTAAAGGGAATCACCTTATCCGGGCTAATGAGGGGGAGATGAGAAAAATGGTAGTTTCTCGTAGGCACCGTCTAACTGTTTGCATTACTCTAACACACGTAATATAATTTATCAGGAAATAGTATCATTTTCATATTTACGGTAGGACTGCACCACTAATATAAAATACATAGCACACCATAGTTTAATGAGAAGAAATAGAAGAGATACACAATGCCGTCTTATCACAGAAGCCCAACGCGTGCGTCACGAACAAGATTGACGCACCAACTCTTGCAATCAGCTCTCCCAGCAAACTCCAAGGAAAGAGCGCTTTGAAGTTGATAGCGGGCATCCCATCCGCGCACGAACCTAAGCCGCCCAAAACCGGCCACAGAGGGGAAGACCCAAAAGCAACGCCCAGACCAGAGGTTGCGCTAGACTTTTTCGTTGTCTGTCATTTTGACTGACAGGGTCATAAAAATCCGGTCATAATCTATTTTTACCCGTCACTTGAATTTTTAAAATGATAATAATGACATATTCAATGGTATTTAGTTTTCATTCATTTTTTTAAGAATAATATTCTGTCCGAACAAGCTTAACAGAGAATCCGCACCGTGCCATCACACTTCAAGCAGATGAATATGGAACTTTTTCTCCGCGGTGACAAAAACAGCTGACTGTGGCCCCAGTAGGTAGGCTACATATGGAACAATGAAATGAACAGTTCACCTGCTGTGGCCTGAACGTAGTCTCACACTTTCCTCCTGGTGCGCATGGATTTGAATTGCGTGCCCGCTTGTGCTGTCCCTGTTTTTTCACCTCTTTTATCAACACCATCGTCGTTTTGGGGCTTTTTGAAGAAACTTCGGACACTCGGTTGCCTTGACATTTTTTCAGAGTAAGGCCAACGACGTCATGCATCAAGAGAGACAATAGCTAATTAATATGCTCACTCGCCACCCTGTGGTCTGGGGTGTGAATTGCAACCGGTCAAAATGACGGATGGACTTCAGTTTTTTCCGTCACCGTTTTTAAAAAATCGGTCAACGACGGAAAATATTCGGTTAACGCGACCCCTGGCCCAGACACACCTTCAGCACGACCCACTTCATCAAGGACTTTAAAAAGACTGGACACAGAGATAACACAGATTTTTGCTGCTGGGAAACATGTAGCCTGGTTTTGGATCCAGAATTGTCCCTCCGTCGTCTGTTTTTGCCTTGTTTTTTACCATTGTCGACGAATAAATTGTCAACCTGCTTTCGGCGAGTCTTTTTCAAACTTTTGGAACATGGATACAGTACAAAGGGTTAATGTCAGAGAGAACGCGCGCAGTTCTGCCTTCCCGGTTGGCGCGCACGGAGGCAGCATCGGCAGAGCGGCACTTTGTTCGGCCGTCGCTGTTCCCGTGCGCCTTGGCCGGGATTTCAACAGTAGTCGTTAAATTCAAGTGGCGTTGTCATGGTTTCTTTTGAAAGTGTTTGCATTTCGTTTTATTGATTTGGGTGGATACACTAACCTCTCGTGGCAGCAGTGAAAATGACACAACTCATTTAACATGGCTGAATCCAGCTGCTCCCTGTTAAGAGCAACAAAAGGTTGTTTGAGCTAATATGATTTTATGCATTCTTAATTATATTTATAGGTATATTTAGTTGTTTCTTTGTTGGAATATGTGTTTTAATTACATACATATCGATACGTACACAAAATCAATCTGTTGGGCAGAAAATGATACGAATAGCCAGCAATCAAACTAAGTTTAATACATTTATTCGTTTTCCGTGTCGCTTATTCACCGGGAAGCAAGCTTCGGGAGCAACATCTGATAAGTCTGATGAATCTGATAACACCGGCAGGATAATGATCGAACTGGACGGCGTGACAAAAATAAGGTAAGACGTCATTAGACGCCTCAGTAGAAGCTAACTGCATCAACGTTCTCGTGTGTTGTGATGCACGAATAATCAAACTGCTGTGTTTCGCTGTAAAGCACACGAAAGCTCTGGATGCTAACCATCTCCATAGTAATATTGGAATAAGTTGGATCACACAATAGTTTACCGTAAAGATCTGCAAACCGTTTTTTGACATCAAACACTCTCCTTCTCTCGTCACTAGAGCAGGTGAGTGCTGCCACTGGCGACCTTGACACATCAATGCGGCTCGTCTCATCTCGTCTTTCCTGTTCATTTTGCTTTTGCTGTCTTTCTCAGTAATGTTCCACTCGGGTTCAAATTGGAAGGGCAAAACCGATGGCATGTTAATGTAGTTAAAGAGTGACACCGTGGAAGTCTGGCAGCGTAGTCATGTGACGTCGCCGCCTTGCAACGTCAACAACAATGGCGATCTACGAGTTGAAATAATTTTACAAATTTTGTTAAAACTAAAACATTGAGGGGTTTAAATATCAATTTTTTATAACTCGTACAAACATTTATCTTTTAAGAACTGTATGTCTTTCTATCCGTGGTATGGTACTAGGCCTGAACGATATATCGTTTAAACATCGCCATCGCGATGTGCGCATGCGCAATAGTCCCATCGCAAGGACGTGCGATAGTTTTTTCATTTCATTTTTTTAAATCCACAAACGTTTGTTTTGAGGAAGGAGCGCGAAGGAGAGCGCACAGCCTCTCATCTCATTCCCTCCAACTCGCAGTCATCGGCTCCTCCCCCTCCCCTGCTACAGCGGAGTGGAGGGAGGAGGGGCCGAACAGCAGAGCGGAGGGAGGAGGTGCCGTTTTCAAAGTGAAAGCAAGCAACACGTTGAATAGGGAAGACTGTCTCCAAAAGGAGTTTTGGAAGTATTTTGGCTATCGACAAGAATATAAGGAACAAAAAACAGCCCTGTTGACAGTGCCTCGCCATGGTTGCCTCAACAAGAAGTAATCCGTCGAACATGTGGGACCATTTAAAACGCAGGTATCTATGCATTCCTGCTACGAGCTTCCCATCAGAGGCTTTTTAGTACAGGTGGGAACATTGTTACGTGCCAACGTTGTTGTCTCAAGCCTGCAATGGTGGATAAACTAGTAGTCTAGACCCAGTTGAGAATTGCTGAGCAAGGAAGGTGGACGATATGCAGACAAATACATAAATTTGGGAGTTAAAATGGTTCTGTTATTCATCAGTTATTTGCTGTTATTCAGTTCAATTATTTACAAGTTCAATTGAGTTTCTGTTTCTTTTATATTTAAATTAACTGTAAATCGTATTTTTCAAATAACTATAGTACAGCTGCACATAAAGTTTTGATACTTAATATTTTTTAAATATTTTTACAACTTTGTTGCAGTTTTGCAGTTCTATATTGTTATATTTTGTGTAAACAACTCAGGGGACTAATGCACTTGCACTTTTATTTGACAGATTTAATATTTAAGTTCAAATATGTTGACAACTTTATTGTTTTACTGAGGTTCTTATTTATTGTTATAGTTTGTGAACAACTCTTATTTGTCATATTTAATATTTTTGTTCAAATATGTTTACAACTTTGTTGTTATTTTACCGAAGTTGTTATTTATTGTTATATTTTGTCAAAAACTCAGGGGACGAATGCACCTGCTCTTTTATTTGTCATTTAATGTATTTGCTGCTGTTGAAGTGTCAAATATTGTGTTCAAGAAATGATCTATTTTGTGCAGACATGGCTTCCTGGATCCCTTCATAATAATACAGCAATCTTAATCATTCACAAATGAAACCGTATTATATGAATATACACTGTGGTCACGGTGTGTCATGCAAAGTATTTCCAAACAGCTATTCAAGTCATCTAGTGAATATTTCTTTAAAAATTTTTTTTTTTTTTTTTTTTTACTATCGCAATATAATATCGCAATATATTGCACACCTAAAAAAAATCGCAACAATAGTTTTTTCCAATATCGTTCAGGCCTATATGGTACCCTTTAAGCTTCTTGTGTGGGCCATATTGAATATTTAGGCTATATTTGGGCCATTGAAAACTGGGCCGCCATTGCCCCGCGGGCCATAGTTTGTAGGATCCAAACGGATATAATCCTATGCGGCAGCTCCAAAACGACGGACGATTTGTAAATCCGTTTGGTCGCATGTGTTGAGCGTTAACGGATAGGTCACCATCAGCGACAAATGCTAATCTCTCCATTTGATCGCATGTGTCGAGCGTTAGCATAAAAACGCTAACGTCTCGATTTTCATGTCAAAAGCGAACCTCATTTTATCTGCTTAAATTTGGGAATCAATTTCGTGCACCTGCTGTCCCGTGGCCTCTGACGTCATCAGCATCCTCATGTTCAAACGGCGCTTCGACGTTGGGAGAGCCCGAAGACAGATGACGGCAGCGAGTCGAGTTTAGCCGCTATCAATGGAGAGGGAGAGACCGTCGGTTCGGTTCGGTTCGCTCCGGTCCAGCGTTTTATTTTCCACCGGGAATCACAGCACATAACTATAGGAAGGGTCCAGATTGGAAGCGGATCACCGAGGAGACGAGAACAGATATCTAATAAATAGAGCTAGATGTCTAAAGCCGAGGCGGCGGCATAAGTAACTGGCGTCCATCTTGTGACAGAGGCAAGATTAGAGACAACGGCAACCAAAAGTGGTATTTGCCATGTGGCAAAATGGATTTTGCCATGTGGGAATATTTTTGCTATGCGGCAATATTTTTTGCCATGTGGCAATAATGAATTTTGCCATGTGGCATAATTTTGCCATGCAGCAATATTTTTTGACATGTGGCAAAATGGATTTTGCCACATTTTTTTGCTATGTGGTAAAATGGATTTAGAAATGTGTCATTTTTGGGGGGTATATGGCAAAATACATTTTGGTTCGTGGCATTTTTTGGGGGGGTTTATGGCATTTTTTGGGGGTACGTGGCAGTTTTGCAGGCCTCGCACGTCAGTGAAAAATCACAGCCAAATATGTTTTTCTGCCATAGCATAGCCTTACTTGGGTGTCAGTTGAATGTCAGTGCACTTTAATGTATAGCGTATGGGCAAAAACCACAGCCAAATATGTATTTCTGCCGTTTAAAATGAATGGAAAATTCGGACGTGCATAGCCGTCAATGGGATGGCCTGCAATACTACCATATAGCCCCCAAAAATGCCATGTACCCCCCCAAAAAAAATTGCCACAAACCAAAATGCATTTTGCCACACACTCCAAAAAAATGCCACATGTCAAAATCCATTTTGCCATATGGCAAAAAAAAAAAGCCAAATGGCAAAATCCATTTTGCTAGATGGCAAGAAAAATATTGTCACATGGCAAAATCTATTTTGCCACATGGCAAAAAAATGCCAAATGGCAAAATCCATTTTGCTACATGGCAAGAAAAATATTGCCACATGGCAAAATCAATTTTGCAACATGGCAAAAAAAAATGCTATGTGGCAAAATCCATTTTGCTACATGGCAAGAAAAATATTTGCCACTTGGCAAAATCCATTTTGCAACACGGCAAAAAAAAAAAATGCTATGTGGCAAAATCCATTCTGCCACATGGCAAAAAAAAAAGCCACATGGCAAATACCACTTTTGGCTCTTGGCCCTGCTGGGAAAATTAGGTCCCGCTGCTGATACCTTAAAACCCGCCCAATCACGCAGACAAAAACTGTTTTGACACCGAATATCAAGTTTTATTCATTTTTATTCTTGAATTAAATCTTTACAACCATTAATATGCATCTCTTATAAACATAGGATATTTTGATTTTGTGTCTTTACTGTAAAAATGTGAAACCAGACGTCGTCGCACTGACTTTATTGATAAGGAAGCTTGTGCGTGCCATTACCCACAATGCAATGGACACCGTTTAACTTATCGTCCGCCGTCAATGGCAAGTGAATGAGTTAAGACCACCAGAAAAATCCAATGAGAGTCAGAAATCGAGCCACTGGTCCAAGTAGACGCAGGTGGATGGCGAGATCTCGCCGCCTTCGTGACAGTCTTCAAACACCTGCGAGCGAGAGAACAAAATGCTCGAACGTGATCTGGCGGGCGGGCGGAGTCGGGCGTTACCGGGCAGAGTCCGCAGGGCGTCCTGACGAGGGCGGCGGGCGCCAGCACGGGTTCAACGGCGCGGTACAGCTTGAGACGTCCGTCCACGCAGCCCGGCGTTCCCTCCTTGGCCGCCATCACGTCGGGCTCCGCTTTGCCGTCGTACACTAGCGTGTCCAGGATGGTCTCGATGTCCTCCATGGACAGGTCCACCTGCCGGCGAGGGGGCGGGGCCGACGATCAGAGCCTGCGGGAGGGAAGGGGCCCCGACCCGACCACGATTTACCTTGCTGATGCCGAGCTCGCAGATGTACTTCCAGACTTGGTGCGAGGTGGCGAAGGAAGCGTTCCGCCGCAGCATCGGACTTCTCTCGCCGTCCCGCGCAGACTCCGCCTGCGCGCAGTTTTAGCGTTCGCGGGATTAGCGGCAAACATGCTAATCTGATTATTTCGCTGCAGGGGGGGCTCTCGTTGGAATTGAAACATCAGATAACCACGTAAAAGCAGCGCTCCCGGTCCAAATCTATCGCCGTCAATGGCGACCTCATTCATTTGTCATTCAAATTTCAATCGCAAAAATAATAATACATTTTGTAAATGCTATTTGTTCCATAGTTTTTGTCCATTTCACTAAATCAGGGCACGCAAACATTAGGGGCCAGTTTTGGGCAAAACCGTACAGTCCTGCCAAAATTGGACAAAAACCCCCTTCATTTCCAGTGACATATACAACAACCACAAAAAGCCATTTTTGACCCAAAAAAAAAAAAAATCCCTGAATTGTCCAAAAATGAACAGAAGTGACCCAAATCGACAAGACGTGAAACAGAATGCTCAAACATCATCAGCAACCTACCCAAAGTGACCAGGAGATGCCTCAAAATAAACAGGAAGTGACCCAGAACTCCCCCAAATCAACCAGAACTGACCTAAAGTGAAGGACGTGACCTAAAAGTAGCTTACAGTTAACAGTAAAGTGACCAAGAAATGCCCCAAAATGACCAAAAGTTCCCCAAATCAAAAGGAAGTGGTCAGGATTTTTTTCAAAATAAACAGGAAGTGACACAAATATAAAGGAAGTGACACGAAATGCCCTAAAATCACCAGGAAGTGACCCAAATCAACAGGAAGTGAAATGGAACGCCCCCAAATCATCAGGAAGTTACCCAAAGTCAAAAGGAAGTGACCAGGAAATGCATCAAAATAAACAGGAAGTGACCTAAATCAGCAGGGAGTGGCATAAAATGCCCCCAAATGACCAGGAAGTGACCCAAGTCAACAGGAAGTGACATGGAATGCCCTATAATTACCAGGAAGTGACCAAGAAATCCCCCAATATGAACAGGAAACGACCCAAATCAATAGGAAGTGACTTGTAATGCCCCAAAATCACCAGGAAGTGACCAGAAAATGCTTCAAAATAAACAGGAATTTACCCAAATCAACAGGAAGTGACATGGAATGTCCTAAAATTACCAGGAAGTGACCAAGAAATGCCCCAAAATGGACAGGAAACGACCCAAATCAACAGGAAGTGACTTGTAATGCACTAAAATCACCAAGAAGTGACCACAAAATGCTTCAAAATAAACAGGAAGTAACCCAAATCAACACGAAGTGACATGTAATGCCCCAAAATACCCAGGAAGTGACCAAGGAATGCCCCAAAATAAACAGGAAATGACCTAAATCAACAGGAAGTGACCTGTAATGCCCTAAAATTGCCAGAAAGTGACCGAGGTATGCCCCAAAATAAACAGGAAGTGACCAAGGTATGCCCCAAAATAAACAGGAAGTGACCAGGAAATGGATCAAAATAAACAGGAAGTGACCCAAATCAACCGGAAGTGACACGGTGACCAAGGAAAACCCCAAAATCATCTGCAAGTGACCTAAAGTCAAAGAAGTGCCAACCATTGACAACAATGGACGTCCAATTGAGCTAAACTTGGGGGGGCGGGGCGGGGCTTACTGGGAATGCTCATCTTTCAATGTGCGTTCAATCGCCCCGCCCGGTCAAAACGGATCTGACGTCAAGCGCCGCGAATGACGCAAAATGAGATGAAAGCGAGGGAACGGAGACGGGTTCTCGATAGGGTCGGGGTCGGTCACCTTTCCTTGCAGGAACTTGAAGCACTGCTGGTTGAGAACCTCCACGAACTCCGACTCAAAGTCCTGGTCGCTGTACCAGGCGCCGCCCGTCACCGAGCGATCGGGCTGCACGTTGTACAGCATGTACACTTTCTTCTTGGACGCCTACGGGTCATAAGGTCAAAGGTCGGCCGGCCGGTTCGGGCGAGGACTCGATTTTGCGCTCGGATCTCGGGAGACCGACCGCCACGGATTTGACGGCCTTAATGAGTTTTTTGCTCTCCAGGTTCTTGAGGATCTTGTTGATCTCCGTCAGAGGGAGGTTGCTCTTGAAGCGGATGTCCCGGCTCCAGATGCCTGGCGACGGGACGTTTAGCACGGCGCTATTTCGCCGACGCCCGTCGCTCGCTCACCCTTGTTGGCCGCGTCTTCGATGATCTGGTACACCAGCTTCTCCTGGTTGTCCGAGCCTTTCATCTTGCTGACGTCGCAAACGTACGACACGTTAGGTCACGTGACTGACACGTCTCACGGAAAAGGTGGCGTTACCTGGCCGTCTGCGTGTCCTTCAGCCTGTAGAGGAGACCGTTGCTGTTCTTCAGGAGATCCAGCACCCCCTGCCGCACGCGGAGCACAGGTTAAGGACGCGGTCGGAGGAAGGAAAGGACGGCGGCCCGACCCACCACCGAGAGCAGCTTGTTGAGGGCGGCGGCCCTCTGCTGCGCTTCCAGGTGAGGCATGTCGTTTTGGATCACCTCATCCGTGATGCCTTGAGGGAACTGCTGACACAGCGCCTTGATCCTGAAAAAGTTTTTTTTTTTTCTGAGTAACTTCGTATTCATTTAGAGACATTCTTCAATTACTTCCTTTCCAGTAACCCCAAATCAACAGGAGGTGACCTGTAAATGCCCCAAAATGGACAGGAAGTGACCCGTGAATGGCCCAAAATGTAAAGGAAGTGATTAAAAATCAACAGGAACTGACCCGTGAATGCCCCAAAATCAACAGAAGGTGACCCGTATATTCCTCAAAAGGAAAAGGAAGTAACCGAAAATCAACAGGAAATGACATGAAATGCATCAGAAACCAAAAATCAACAGGAAGTGACTTGTTAATGCCCCAAAATTAACAGGAAGTGACCTGTAAAAGCCACAAAAGGGAAAGGATGTGTCAGAAAATCAACAGGAAATGACATGAAATGCATCGGTAACCCAAAATCAACAGGAAGTGACACGTAAATGCCCCAAAATGAAAAGGAAGTGACCGAAAATCAACAGGAAGTGACCCTAACCCCAAAATCAACAAGAAGTGATCCAAAAATGCCTCGAAAGGAAATGAAACTGACTGAAAATCAACAGGAAGTGACATGTAAATGCCCCAAAATGAAAAGGAAGTGACCGTAAATCAACAGGAAGTGACTTGTGAATGCCCAAAAATCAACAGGAAGTGACCCTAACCCCAAAATCAACAGGAAGTGATCCAAAAATGCCTTGAAAGGAAATGAAACTGACTGAAGATCAACAGGAAGTAACATGTAAATGCCCCAAAATGTAAAGGAAGTGACCGAAAATCAACAGGAAGTGACTTGTGAATGCCCAAAAATCAACAGGAAGTGACCCTAACCCCAAAATCAACAGGACGTGATCCAAAAATGCCTCAAAAGGAAACGGAACGGACTGAAAATCAACAGGAAGTGACACGAAAATGCCCCAAAATGTAAAAGAAGTGACCGAAAATCAACAGGAAGTGACTTGTGAATGCCCCAAAATTAACAGGAAGTGACCCTAACCCCAAAATCAACAGGAAGTGATCCAAAAATGCCTCGAAAGGAAATGGAACGGACTGAAAATCAACAGGAAGTGACACGTAAATGCCCCAAAATCAAAAGGAAATGAGTCGTAAATGCACCAAACCAGACAGGAAGTGATTCAAAAATGCCTCTAAAAGGAAAAGGAACTGACTGAAAAATCAACAGGAAGTGACCCGTAAATACCCCAAAATGTAAAGGAAGTGACCGAAAATCAACAGGAAATGACATGAAATGCATCAGTAACCCAAAATCAACAGGAAGTGACACGTAAATGCCCCTAAATCCACAGGAAGTGACGTGAAATGCATCAGTAACTCAAAATCAACAAGAAGTGAAATGTGAATGCCCCAAAATCAACAGGAAATGACACGCAAAAGCCTCGAATTCAACAGGAAGTGACCCGTAAATGCCTCAAAAGCAAAAGGAAGTGACCGAAACTCAACAGGAAATGACGTGGAATGCATCAGTAACCCAAAATCAACAAGTGACACGTGAATGCCCCAAAATCAACAGAAAATGACACGTAAAAGCCCCAAAATCAACAGGAAGTGACGTGAAATGCATCAGTAACTCAAAATCAACAAGTGAAATGTGAATGCCCCAAAATCAACAGGAAATGACACGCAAAAGCCTCAAATTCAACAGGAAGTGATCCGTAAATGCCTCAAAAGCAAAAGGAAGTGACCGAAACTCAACAGGAAATGACGTGGAATGCATCAGTAACCCAAAATCAACAGAAAGTGACACATAAAACCCCCCAAATCAACAGGAAATGACGTGAAATGCATCAGTAACCCAAATTCATCAGGAAGTGACCCGTAATTGCCTCAAAAGCAAAAGGAAGTGACTGAAAATCAACAGGAAATGACGTGGAATGCATTAGTAACCCAAAATCAACAGGAAGTGACCCGTGAATGCCCCAAAATGTAAAGGAAGTGACAGAAAATCAAAGGGAAATGACGTCAAATGCATCAGGAACCCAAAATGAACAGGAAGTGACACGTAAATGCCCCAAAATCAACAGGAAGTAACCTGTAAATGCCTCAAAAGTAAAAGAAAGTGACCAAAAATCAACAGGAGATTAAGCGAAATGCATCAGGAACCCAAAATCAACAGGAAGCAAAGCGCAAATGCCCCAGAACCAACAGGAAGTGGCCCAAAAATGCCTCAAAAGGTAAAGGAAGTGACTGAACATCAACAGCAAGTGACCCGTGAATCCCCCACAATCAACAGGAAGTGACCAGTAAATGCCCCAAAATGTAAAGGAAGTGACCGAAAATCAATGGGAAATGACGTGAAATGCATCAGGAACCCAAAATCAAAAGGAAATGATTTGCAAATGCCCCAAAATATAAAAGGAAGTGGCCGAAAATCAACAGGAAGTGACTTTTTAATGCCCCAAAAGTAACAGGAAGTGACCTGAAATGCCTCATAAGGAAAAGGAAGTCACTGAAAATCAACAGGAAACGATGTGAAATGCATCACTAAACCAAAGTCAACAGGAAGTGATTCAAAAATGCCTTATAAAGAAAAGGAAGTGACCCGTAAATGCCCCAAAGTCAACAGGAAATGCCCCGTAAATGCCCCAAAATAGACAGGAAGTGATGCAAAAATGCCTCAAAAGGTAAAGGAAGTGACTGAACATCAACAGCAAGTGACCCGTGAATCCCCCACAATCAACAGGAAGTGACCAGTAAATGCCCCAAAATGTAAAGGAAGTGACCGAAAATCAATGGGAAATGACGTGAAATGCATCAGGAACCCAAAATCAAAAGGAAATGATTTGCAAATGCCCCAAAATATAAAAGGAAGTGGCCGAAAATCAACAGGAAGTGACTTTTTAATGCCCCAAAAGTAACAGGAAGTGACCTGAAATGCCTCATAAGGAAAAGGAAGTCACTGAAAATCAACAGGAAACGATGTGAAATGCATCACTAAACCAAAGTCAACAGGAAGTGATTCAAAAATGCCTTATAAAGAAAAGGAAGTGACCCGTAAATGCCCCAAAGTCAACAGGAAATGCCCCGTAAATGCCCCAAAATAGACAGGAAGTGATGCAAAAATGCCTCAAAAGGAAAAAGAACTGACTGAAAATCAACAGGAAGTGACGTGAAATGAATCAGTAACCCAAAATCAACAGGAAGTGACCCGTAAATGCCCCAAAATGTAAAGGAAGTGACCGAAAATCAACAGGAAAAGACGTGGAATGGATTAGTAACCCAAAATCAATAGGAAGTGATTTGCGAATGCCCCAAAATCAACAGGAAGTGACCCGTAAATGCCTCAAAAGTAACAGAAAGTGACCAAAAATCAACAGGAGATGAAGTGAAATGCATCAGGAACCCAAAATCAACAGGAAGCGAAGCGAAAATGCCCCAGAATCATCAGCAAGTGGCCCAAAAATTCCTCAAAAGGAAAAAGAAGTGACCCGTGAATCCCCCAAAATCAACAGGAAGTGTCCAGTAAATGCCCCAAAATGTAAAAGGCAGTGGCCGAAAATCAACAGGAAGTGACCTGTAAATGCCCCAAAATGTAAAGGAAGTGACCGAAAATCAATGGGAAATGCATCAGTCACCCAAAAACAACAGGAAGTGATTTGTGAATGCCTCAAAATCAACAGGAATTACCCGTAAATGCCACAAAAGGAAAATGATTTGACGTGAAATGCACCAGTAACTCAAAAACATCAACAGAAAGTGACCCAAAATTGCCTCAAATAAAACGAAGCAACCGAAAATCAACAGGAAGTGACCGTTAAATACCCCAAAATGTAAAGGAAGTGACCGAAATTCAATGGGTAATGACGTAAAATGCGTCAGTTACCCAACATCAACAGGAAGTGACCCGAAATACCCCAAAATCAACAGGAAGTGACCGAAAATCAACGGGAAATGACGTGAAATGCCCCAAAATGAACTCATTGCCTGGCATTTACGGATCACTTCCAGTTGATTTTTGGTTACTGAACTGAAAGTGACCCAGGAATATCCCCAAAGGAATCGGAAGTAGTGCTGCAACAATTAATCGATTAACTCGAGTCACTCAATTAGATAAAAAGCTTCGAATCAAATTTTGCCACTTTGAGGATTCGTTTCGTTAAAGTTCCGTTGTCATGGTTTGTTTTGAAAGTATTTGCATTTGGTTTTATTGATTTGACACTTCCCCCTAGTGGCAACGGTGAATATGACATCACTCACTGAACATAGCTGAAACCAGCTGCTCCCTGTTAAGAACAACATACGGTATGTTTTTGTTTGAGCTCATATGTTTGTTTATGCATTAGTATAGAATTTTACAGCATTTAAGCTAGCAGACTTTTGCTATGCAATTTAGCCAATTGTTCTTTGTTGTACTTCGATCCTCATTTATAGTGCTGCAACGATAACTCGAGTAATTCGATAAGAAAAAAGCTTCGAATCAAATTTTGCTGCTTCGAGTTTTCGGTTCATTAGTGGCGTTGTAATGGTTTGTTTTGAAAGTGTTTGCATTTGATTTTATTGATTTGGATTGATAAACAGCCCTCGAGTGGGAACAGTGAATATGACACATCTCATTTAACATGGCTGAACCCAGCTGCTCCCTGTTAAGGCCAACTGCTAAGTTTTTGTTAGAGCTGTTTTTTTAATGCAGTCGTAATATAGTTTTTTTTTGTGGGAATATGTGTTGGAACCATTTGTTCAGAGCACTGTGAAGGGAAAAAAAACATTAGCCACACTAAGCCACACAGTTGCTAACCGTAAAATGCTACTGTTTAGCCACAATTGGATTACCTTACCTTATCACTATTTTTCCTTTACACAACCGGTGAAAACAGAAATTCAACCATCTGCAGGCAACCGTAAGATTGATTTTTTTTTTTTTTTTTTAATTGAATGATGATTTTCACGACACTGTGCGGCTGTGCATTGTGGTCCTCATTCGAAATGCAATCTTCCTTTGGCAAAATACTACCACTTTCGTCCACCGGCGTCGCTAAAATTGACCAAAACTGAAAAGTTACCAAGTGTTGCTTTATGATAGCTGAAGCTTGTAAAACTAACGTGTCTTCTCATATTATTTTGTCCAAGTGTCAATGAAATGGTTCACTTCGTAACATTTTGACTTTATTCTTACAGTCTCATTTTCTTTTTTTACGTCGGAGTATCCAACTTAAAGTAAATAAAAGCGGCACGTAGACGGAAAACAAGACAGCGTCTAGTGAGTGGAAGGATGGCCACTGACCTGTTTTCAACTTCGGCGGGGTCAATAACGTTCTTTTCTTGCTTGACTTGGACTTGAGACATCTCGAACGTCCTTTTCGCCACTCCAAACAATTCTCATTTAGAATGACGACACTGGACTGGAACAAATTGTTGTTGTTAGTGGTCGTTTTCTCGTTAGCCTGCTTGCTAGCAACGTGCGCTTGCCGACCGGCGCCGGGGTCCTCGAGTCATAACAGACGCTGGGCCGTCCAAAATATTGCCTGATTAAAACCTTGCCATTCGCTCTCTCAGACTCTCACTTCCTGACGAGTTTCACTTTCGATAACTTCCTATTCATTGGTTGCTGATATCTTACAAACGTACCCAATTCTTTTGACGCTTATAGGGGGTGCTGCCATTGACGTCTATGGACGTCCAAATTTTTTCCCATTCAATTTCAATGGGACCCCCCCCCCCCCCCCCCAAATCAACAGAAAATGACTAGATATCAGTAGGACGTGTCCCCCAAACTTCCCCAATTCTATTGACGCTCATGAAGGGTGACGCCATTGACGGCCATGGACGTCCAAACTTCCCATTCATTTCCAATGGCATTTCATGTTTTTTCATTCTATTGATGCCAATTTACTTAGATTCCATTGACGCCTATGTAAGTTGATACCATTGACGTCCATGGACGTCCAAAATTTTTCCCATTCATTTTCAATGGCAAAAAAAAAACAATGTCCCCAAATCAACAGGAAATTACCAAATATCATTGGGACTTGTACCCTAAATGTCCCCGATTGTGTTGACGCTTATGGAGGGTGATGCCATTGACATCCATGGACGTCCAAACTTCCCATTCATTTCCAATGGCATTTCAGCATGTCTTTTCATTTTATTGATGCCAATGTGCTTGGATTCCATTGACGCCTATGTAAGTTGATACCATTGACGTCCATGGATGTCCAAATTTTTTTCCCATTAATTTTCAATGGCAAAAAAAAAACAATATGCCCAAATCAACAGGAAATGACCAGATATCGATAGGACGTGTACCCCAAATGTCCCCGATTGCATTGATGCTTATGGAGGGTGCTGCCATTGACGGACATGGACGTCCAATTTTCCCAATCATTTTTAATGGCGTTTACTTTGTTTAATGCCAGTGACTAGCATTACTGTCCATTCTATTGATAGACCTGAGTGGGGCTAAGATCTGTATCTCCACAGAGGAAAGACCCAGGTGTAATTTCTCCCGAAATTGCAGTTTCTAGTCTTTTGTTGTTGTTGCGGCAGCACATAAACAGGACATACTCATAACTACCAATTAGCAAGTGGTAAGATCCATCTTTCCCAGAGCATGTGAAGGCAGCATTCTTGTCTTCTGTAACGTTGCGGTTCACCAAAAACTATTCCCTGTTTAAAATTCCAATTCACAAATAAATGAACATTTAAAATAAAATAAAAAAACATCTTTTGGTTATTGTAACGTGGGCTTTCTTGGGAGGTTTTCTCCGCTCATCACTTGAGTTTTGGTTCTCGTTTCGGGACGTCAAATGAAAAGGCGAGTTGCGAGAGGTGGCTATGACCGCTAGGGGACGCTGCTTTCATTTCATTGTAAAAATCGAGTGAAAGAAGAAGGAAGAGGCCGGGCCAGGCGAGGCACGCACGAATCGCAGCAAAGGGGCGGGAAAGCGAGCGTCTGCTGCTAGCCGGCTAGTGCTAGCGTCTTCGTGATGTCCAGAGCCTCAAAAGCCTTTCTAGCACTTTCTGCGGTTGGGACTGTGTGCACAGTGGCCGCGGTCCACTTCAATCAGGCCCGGGAAAGACAGGTAGGTGAGCAGAGTTGAAAGAACGGATGCGCCGCCGCCCAAATAATAAATGTTGTCCTTAGCTTAGTTTAGCGCAGCGGCTAACAAGGGCGAGCGAGCCAAGCCGGTGTGCGAGGGACAACATCCGCCCAGCCCGCTTAGAGAGAAAGGAACTATACAGGAAAATGAATTCACCCTAATATTAACACTGAAATTCAACTTGCCATTCATTTAAGATAAAATCGTCATAGATTTAAGAGTTCACACACCATTGCTTCTTATGAAAATAGTCTGCATAATTGTTCAAGTACAAAGAAATTGAAAGTGCATCCTTTAAAAGCGCATAGATGATAAGAACAATAATTAAAAAAAAAAACAAAAAACCTTAAACCACATACATGCATTCAAATTCCAACTAACTAATCTAGGACTGCAGCCATCAATTATTTTAGTAGTCGATTAATCGATGAAATAGTTTGAATAATAATAATAATAAGTTTGAGTAATCGGATAAGGAACATAAGAAAATAAAATACCTTAGCTGAGCCTCAAACGGTATAAAAAATAAATAAATAAGGATCTATGTACATCAAAAGAACAATTGGCTAACTTGGATAGCAAAAGTCCGCTAGCTTAAATGCTATAAAATGCTAACTTAAAAAAAAAAAAAAAAATTAGGGCTGTCAAAAAATTAAAAATTTTTAATCGAGTTAATTACAGCTTAAAAATTAATTAATCGCAATTCGAACCATCTATAAAATATGCCATATTTTTCTGTAAATTATTGTTGGAATGGAAAGATAAGACAAGCTGGATGTATACATTCAGCATACGGTACATAAGGACTATTTGTTTGTCATAACAATAAATCAACAAGATGGCATTAACATTATTGACATTCTGTGAAAGCGATCCATGGATAGAAAGACTTGTAGTTCTTAAAAGAAAAATGTTACTACAATTTATAGAAATTTTATATTAGAACCCCTCTTAATGTTTTCGTTTTAATGAAATTTGTAAAAATTTTTGATGTCAATAATTACTTACACAATGCTCATGGGTGCTGAAGCCTATAAAATCAGTCGCACTCAAGCGCCAGCAGAGGGCGGCAAAACTCCATAAAACACAATTAACAAGCAGTTCACTGAACTGCCATTTAAATCTGTCTGAGCGGGGGGAGTGCGTTCATTGCGTCAAATATTTTAACGTTATCGCCCGTTAACGCGATAATTTTGATGGCCCTAATTTTAACGTGATTAATTTAAAAAAATAATTAATGCCCGTTAACGCGATAATTTTGACAGCCCTAATAATAATACTGCTCTTAACAAATGGTTCAAACACATATTACCACCAAAATTGGCTAAATATACCATTAAACTAAATTACGAATGCATTAAAGGAAACATTAGCTCAAACAAAAACTTAGCTTATGTTGGTCTTAACAGGGAGCAGCTGGATTCAGCCATGTGAAATGAGGCAGACTAGGGGGCAGTTTACATGGCGACTGCGATACAAAGATGCAGTGTCTGAGTAGCGGAATGGCCTCGCGTGCATATTGTGTCGGCGAAGACGAATTCTGAATCCTGCCTCCAAAGTGGAAGAATTCGATTGCGGGGGATTGAGCGGGGGCTTTCTAGCCTGGCTCTGCCAGACTATTCTCCCTGTATTTTTCAAACACTGAGAGAAATAGTCTGGAACCCCTCCCATTAACGGCCTTTTCGAGCAGATACAAAATCAATCGACAAATCAGATTCGTTTATTTGCGTCACGTGTTCTTCACAAGCAACGTCACTCTTGCGCGTCGAAAGTCGTCCCTTCAGCAACACAGACGGTGAACGGCAGAGCCGAGAATATGTTCCAATCCACGGTAAAATCAGTTTTAAATGACCAAAAACACATCGACACGAGTCACTGACAACAATCTGTCTCGCGCTAGCCATGTCGAACAAACTCCGCTCTCTTCGTATGTTTACTTCCGCGCGCAAGTCCGTCATCCTGAAGTCGCCATTTTACTAACGTCACGTCTGCCCGTCGCTGATTGGTCCACTCCGCTGTCTGTATGCTGTGGCTTGCTCCGCCCTGGAAATTGTTTCCGTGGGAAGGGTGGCCAGACTCAATAGCTGGAACAGCGTTGAGTCTGGTGTACCAGGCTAGGGGCTTTCTCCGCATACATATCAAGGGCTCCTGCGGCGCGAGACCGCGCCGATAACGTCTGCACTCGTGGACGTCACATTGTGCGTGCGCAGCGGTGCAACTAGACATTAAAAATAGAAAATATGGCAGAATGTCGGCTTTAATTTACTGTTTTAATAATATTTTAAATTAAATATGTTGAATGTTTCCATTTTTGTGCCTTTTTGAACAAAAGAAAAATGTTACTGCTTCGAGTGGCCGGGCATATTTTTTTCCGGGTTGAGGAGCTTGGTGGGGTCAAAGTGCATCATTCGCTGTCACCTTGTAAATCTGCTCTGCCCCCTAGGGCTTGGCATGAATACTACATCGTTTTCATGCGGAATTGCGACACTGTTCGAATTGAGACGGGGCCATATAAACGCAAATTTGAATTTTTTCGTATTGTCGGAAAGTCACTATGTCAACGGCCCCTAAGAGGCTGTGTATCCACCCAAATCAATAAAACTAAATGCAAACACTCTCAAAACAAACCATTACAACGCCACTTTAAACAAACGAATACTCGATGCAGCAAAATGTAATTCAAATCTTTTTTTGTAATCGAATACTCGAGTTAATCCATTTATCGTTGCAGCACTTTTTACAGCACAAATGTAGCATGATATCATATTTATATAAATTAGCGTCTGATGGGGGCAACTTCAGGGAGCCCTCCCAGTTTGTGGTGGCACTAGCCAGAGGTCGTCAGGATAGCGGCTCAACCTACCGTAGGTTGAGAATCTTCATTTAACGTGTTTGTGTGTGTGTGCAGCGTCTCCACGAAGGCACCCTGAGAGATTTGGAGCGTTTAGAACGAAAGAAGGAGAACGCGCGGCGTCAGGAGGAGGACTGGAAATCCGGCTTTGGGCCGCTAGAGGCGGAGCGCCGTCCCGTAGACGGCGTGCCCCGCTGACCTCGGAAGCCTCATGGACGACGTCCCGGCGGCCCAGGCGGCGTGCGCTTCCGCCTCGGAAGGTCTGGAAGAGGGCGAGGTGGAAGGCGAGACGCTCCTGATAGTGGAGTCCGAGGACCGGGGCTCGCTGGACCTGTCGCACGAGCACAGCGGAGACTCCTTGGCCAGCGACTTGGGCGAAGACGCGGATGGCGTCTGGGCCTGCGACGATTTGGCTTTTTACTGCGAGCGCTGCCACAAGTGGATCCCGGCAGGTACCTGCCCTCTGCTAGTCTTTAAATCTCATTTAGGTCACATCACTCTGCCGGTTGTCAAAAATCTTAAAGAATAACACAACGCTAACGCGTGTTCTTAGCTCATCTCCACGGCAACCAGCCCAGCTACCTGAAAGGCGACAACTTCTTCAGGTTCGTGTGCCGCGACTGCTCCGAGGAGGGCAAGGAGACGTTCGAGAGGATGCGCCTCACCTGGCAGCAGGTCCTATCGGCGCCCCGTCCGCGATAGCGTGAGAGCACGTGCGGCTAACGTGCCTTTGCGTACGCTAGGTGGTCATGCTAGCCATGTACAATCTTTCTCTGGAGGGGACGGGACGCCAAGGGTACTTCCGCTGGAAGGAGGACATTTGCGCCTTCATCAGCCGCCACTGGAACTTCCTCCTGGGCTCCAGGTTACTTCCTGTCGCTCGGAGTCGCACGGCAGCGCGGCGGGGCTGATTTTTCTTTTGGCTGCCTAGCAGAAAGAAGACGTCCACCTGGTGGAGCACGGTGGCCGGCTGCCTGTCGGTAGGGAGCCCCGCTTTTTTCCGCTCGGGGGCGCAGGAGTTCAACGAACCGGGATGGTGGAAGCTAGTCCACAACCGACCGCCGACCCTGCGCGCTCACAAGTCCGGCACCAAGGTCAAAGGTAGAGAGACAGCCAGAACAAAAATTGGTATTTGCCATATGACAAAAAGGGATTTTGCCACGTGGCATTTTATTGCCATGTGGCAAAATGGATTTTGCCAAAATGGATTTTGCCACATGGCAAAAATAAAATGCAACATGGCAAAATCAGTTTTGCCACTTGACAAAAAAAATGCCATATGGCAGAAAAATGCTACATGGCAAAATCAATTTTGCCATATTAAAAAAAAATGCTATATGGCAAAAAGAAAAACAATTTGGCAAAATCAATTTAGCCCCATGGCAGCAAAATCCATTTTCCACATGGCAAAAAAATGCCACATGGCAAAAAGGAATGCCACGTGCCAAAATCCATTTTGCCACATGGCAAATATTTTGCCACTTGGCAAAAAAATTCTACATGGCAAAAAAAAATTCCACATTGCAAAATCAATTTTTCCACATGGCAAAAAAGATGCCACATGGCAAAATCCATTTAGCCACATGGCAAAAAAATGTCACATGGCAAAATACATTTTGCCAAATGACAAAGAAGTGCCACATGGCAAAAAATGCTTCATGGCTAAATCCATTTTGCCACTTAGCAAAAAAATGCCACATGTCAAAATCTATTCTGCCACATGGCAAAATCCATTTTGTCACATGGCAAAAAATGCCACGTGGCAAAATCCATTCTGCCACATGGCAAAAAAATTGCCACATGGCAAAATCCATTTTGCCACATGGCAAAATCCATTTTGCCACATGGCAAAAAAATGCCACATGGCAAAAAAAACGCCACATGGCAAAATCCATTTTACCACATGGCAAAATCCATTTTGCCACATGGCCAAAAAATGCCACGTGGCAAAATCCATTCTGCCACATGGATAAAAAATTGCCACATGGCAAAATCAATTCTGCCACATGGCAAAATCCATTTTGCCAGATGGCAAAAAAATGCCACATGGCAAAATCCATTTTGCCACATGGCAAAAAAACGCCACATGGCAAAATACATTTTTCCACATGGCAAAAAAAATGCCACGTGGCAAATAAAATGCCACGTGGCAAAATCAATTTTGTAACATGGCAAAAAAAGATGCCATATTGCAAAATCCATTTTACCACATGGCAAAATCCATTTTGCCACATGGCTAAAAAATGCCACGTGGCAAAATCCATTCTGCCACATGGAGAAAAAATTGCCACATGGCAAAATCCATTTTGCCACATGGCAAAAAAATGCCACATGGCAAAATGCATTTTTCCACATGGGAAAAAAATGCCACATGGCAAAAAAATGCCACGTGGCAAAATCAATTTTGTAACATGGCAAAAAAAGATGCCATATTGCAAAATCAATTTTACCACATGGCAAAATCCATTTTGCCACATGGCCAAAAAATGCCACGTGGCAAAATCCATTCTGCCACATGGAAAAAAAATTGCCACATGGCAAAATCAATTCTGCCACATGGCAAAATCCATTTTGCCAGATGGCAAAAAAATGCCACATGGCAAAATCCATTTTGCCACATGGCAAAAAAACGCCACATGGCAAAATACATTTTTCCACATGGCAAAAAAAATGCCACGTGGCAAATAAAATGCCACGTGGCAAAATCAATTTTGTAACATGGCAAAAAAAGATGCCATATTGCAAAATCCATTTTACCACATGGCAAAATCCATTTTGCCACATGGCTAAAAAATGCCACGTGGCAAAATCCATTCTGCCACATGGAGAAAAAAATTGCCACATGGCAAAATCCATTTTGCCACATGGCAAAAAAATGCCACATGGCAAAATGCATTTTTCCACATGGCAAAAAAATGCCACATGGCAAAAAAATGCCACATGGCAAAATCAATTTTGTAACATGGCTAAAAAATGCCACATGGCAAAATCAATTTAGCCACATGGCAAAAAATGCCAAATGGCAAAATGCATTTTTCCATGTGGCAAAAAATGCCACGTGGCAAAAAAATTCCACATGGCAAAATCCAGTTTGCCACATGGCAAAAAAATGCCACATGTCAAAATGCATTTTGCCTTGCAAAAAAAATGCAAAAACGCAAAAACAATGCCACGTGGCAAAATCCATTCTGCCACATGGCAAAATGCATTTTTCCATGTGGCAAAAAATGCCACATGGCAAAATGCATTTTTCCATGTGGCAAAAAATGCCACGTGGCAAAAAAATGCCACATGGCAAAATCCAGTTTGCTACATGGCAAAAAAAAACGCCACATGGCAAAATGCATTTTTCCACATGGCAAAAAAAATGCCACGTGGCCAAAAAAAAAATGCCACATGGCAAAATCAGTTTTGGAACATGGCAAAAAAAGATGCCACATTGCAAAATCCATTTTGCCAAATGGCAAAATCCATTTTGCCACATGGCTAAAAAATGCCACATGGCAAAATCAATTTAGCCACATGGCAAAAAATGCCACATGGCAAAATCCATTTTCCATATGGCAAAAAAAAAATGCCACAGGGTAAAATTTATTCTGCCACATGGCAAAAAAATGCAACATGGCAAAATCAATTTTGCCACATGGCAAAAACCACTTTTCGTTCTCGGCCCTGCTGGGTGAGCGGTTGCCATTTTCGCGCCTTGCGGGCAAACTTCTTACGAAGTTCCTGTGTCACAGCTGCGGTCTGCAAAGCTGCCGCCGCCGAGCCCGCCGTTGCGGCGGAAGGTCTGCGCAGGCGGGGCGGCGGCTCGGGCGGAAGGAACACGCTGGAGACGGCCACGCAGCTAAAGGAGAAGCGCTCGCGGACGCAGGAGGCCAAAGACATCCGGCGCGCTCAGAAGGAAGCGGGGTCCGCGCCCGTCAAGGCCCGGGGCACCGGGACCAAGCGGCGCCCGCCCGACGCGCTTTTAGAGAAAGGAGAGGTGCCGGACTTCTCCTCTCTCAGTTCTTCCGACAGAACGCCGCCGAGCAGCCCCTCGCCGTCGCCCTCGCCCGACTTCTCCGCACCCGGTACGCCGGCCTCTCGCTCGGCCACGCCCAGCCTGCTGTCAGAGGCCGACCTCATCCCGGATGCCATGCCGCCCCAGGCGCTTTTTCACGGTGAGTCAACGGAAGAAAGGATGGTTCGGCATGGTTTGGTGTTTTATCACCGCGGTCGATACTCCGTCCAGGCGACGAGGAAGCTGAGGCTGACGCCTTGATCGACCCCGGGACGGAGTACGCCCCTCCCCCCGCCCGCAAGAAGTCCCGCCCGGCGCCGCCCCGCATCAAACGGGAGGCGGACAGCGAGGACGACGGACGACGCTGCGACTTTGAGGAAGAAGCGGAAGGCCCGCGTCCGGACCGGAAGAGGGCGGCCGCCGGCGACAAAAGCCCAAAGGGGGGCAACCCTCGGATTCCTCGCCACGCCCCCGCTGGCCCGTACGAAGAGCGGATACTGCGACGCCGTCTGGATGCGTGCCCGTTGGCGCTCGCCGTCACGCCGCAAGCCCGACGCCTCCGCCGGAAACTGTTAGTGCGCCAGGCCAAGCGGCAGCGAGGACTCCCCCTGCTGGACATTGACCGCGCGCTAGGCCTGGCGGGAGGCGTCTGCGGGGCACCGATGACACAACGATTGGGCGACGAGCGTGGCCGCCCCAGAGATCTCCGCATATTGGACCGCTTTCAGGTATTCCGCCGTAAAAGCGACAGGAGTGTCCTGGCGGCGGCCATTTTGGGTCAGTGCCCTTTTTCTCTCCAGGTCAAATGTTTGGAGGGTGGTCACGGGGGCCACCCCTCGCCGCAGCTGTCTTTTAGCTGCCGCTTAACCGGAGCCGACGGCGCCTCGGAGCAAGCCGTCAAGAGCCCGTACACGTCTCGGCTCCTCAAACCTTACATCAGGTAAAAAGAAAACAAAAAAAAATCTGAGACAGTGCTTGAAATTTTGGTCTTGGTCCGACCCAAGGTCGCTAGATAGGTCGCTATCGAATGCCGTTTTGCCAAAGATTAAAAGGACGCCGTCACCGTTCGCAGGCGCGACTACGAAAGCCGTCCCCTTAAGATGCGTCTGCTGGCCGAGATCCGAGCGCACCCCCACCGGCGGGACCCCGGCTGGATCCCCGAGGCCGACGCCCCCCTGGACTACCGCTACGTGCGGCCTTCTCACATCCCGTCGGTCAACGCCATGTGTCGCCACAGCTTCTGGCCAGGTAAACCCCCAACCGACCCCGGCGTTTGGCTTCCTTGTAAGCGGGGCCTGCCGTCTACTTCCCTCGCAGGAGTGGACCTGTCAGAGTGCCTGCGGTATCCCGACTTCAGCGTGGTGGCCCTCTACAAGAAAGTGGTGGTCGGGTTTGGCTTCATGGTGCCCGACGTCAAATACAACGAGGCCTACGTCTCCTTCTTGCTGGTCCACCCTGAGTGGCGGAGGGCGGGCATCGGAACTTTTATGATCTACCACCTCATACAGGTCAGCGTCTCGTGTTTTTCTCCGTCTACCCATCGGTCCAGAGAAAACTTCATGGCAACGGGTTTGGTCCGGGTCCTTGAAATCCTTCAAAGTGCCATTTTGGGGCATTAGATTTCATTTCCTGTTAAGTTTTGGTCACGTCCTACTGATTTTGGCCATTTAACTAACATCACCTGTTGATTTTGGGTTACTGAACAGTAAGTGACCCAGGAATGCCCCTAAGTAAATAGGAAGTGGCCCGTAGGTGCCCTGAGACAAACAGGAAGTGACCTCGAAACGCTCCCAAATCAACAGGAAGGGACCCATTTTCAGGTCCCCTTCCTATTGATTGTGGTTTACTGAAGAGGACGTGACCTGGAAATGTCCCTAAATAATAGGAAGTGACCCGAGACCAACAGGAAGTGATGGAAAATGCTCCAAAGTTGACAGGAAGTGACCCCAAAATGAGTAGGAAGTGACCTGTAAGTGCCCTGAGATAACAGGAAGTGACCTGAAAATGTTCTTAAATCAACAGGAAGTGACCCAAAAATTGATATCATTGGCCTTCGGTGGCAGCCAATGAGTTCATTTTTTCACTTCCTGTTGATTGCGGGCGTTTACCTGACACCTTTTGATTTTGGGTTGGCTAACAGGAAATGACCTGAAAATGTCCCTAATTCAACAGGAAGTGACCCAAAAATGGACGACGACAGTGGCAACCAATGCCAGAAAAGAGGTCATTTTTGGGCATTTTTATATCATTTCTTGTTGATTTTGGGACATTCACGTCATTTCCTGTTGATTTTTGGTCACTTCCTGTTGATTTTTTGGGGCATTTTTGAGTCAATTCCTGTTGATTTTTGGTCACTTCCTGTTGACCTTGGGTTACTGATCAGGAAGTGACCCAGGAATGTCACTAAATCGATAGGAAGTGACCCATAAGTGCCTTGAAACCAACAGGAAGTGACCTAGGAATGCTCCTAAATCAACAGGAAGTGACCCAAAAATGGACGGCTATGGTTGTCAGTGGCAACCAATGCCAGAAAAGAAGTCATTTTTGGGCATTTGATATCATTTCCTGTTGATTTTGGGACATTCACGTCATTTCCTGTTGATTTTTGGTCACTTCCTGTTGAATCTTGGGTTACTGAACAGGAAGTGACCCAGGAATGTCACTAAATTTATAGGAAGTGACCCATAAGTGCCTTGAAACCAACAGGAAGTGACCCAGGAATGCTCCTAAATCAACAGGAAGTGACCAAAAAATGGATGGCTATGGCCATCAGTGGCAACCAATGCCAGGAAAGAGGTCATTTTGGGGCATTTTATGTCATTTCCTGTTGATTTTGGGACATGTAAGTAATTCCCTGTTTGTTTTTGGTCACTTCCTGTTGATTTTTGGGGCATTTTTGAGTCCATTCCTGTTGATTTTTGGTCACTTCCTGTTGATCTTGGGTTACTGAACAGGAAGTGACTGTCACTTCCTGTTGATCTTGGGTTACTGAACAGGAAGTGACCCAGGAATGTCACTAAATTGATAGGAAGTGACCCATAAGTGCCTTGAAACCAACAGGAAGTAACCTAGGAATGCTCCTAAATCAACAGGAAGTGACCCAAAAATGGATGGCTATGGCCATCAGTGGCAACCAATACCAGGAAAGAGGTCATTTCATGTCATTTCCTGTTGTTTTTGGTCACTTCCTGTTGATTTTTGGGGCATTTTTGAGTCCATTCCTGTTGATTTTTGGTCACTTCCTGTTGATCTTGGGTTACTGAACAGGAAGTGACCCAGGAATGTCACTAAATCGATAGGAAGTGACCCATAAGTGCCTTGAAACCAACAGGAAGTGATCTGGAAATGGTCCTAAATCAACAGGAAGTGACCCAAAAATGGATGGCCATGGTTGTCAGTGGCAACCAATGCCAGAAAAGAGGTCATTTTTGGGCATTTCATATCATTTCCTGTTGATTTTGGGACATTCACGTCATTTCCTGTTGATTTTTTTGGGGCATTTTTGAGTCAATTCCTGTTGATTTTTGGTCACTTCCTGTTGATCTTGGGTTACTGAACAGGAAGTGACCCAGGGATGTCCCTAAATAAATAGGAAGTGACCCCACAAGTGCCCTGAAACCAACAGGAAGTGACCCAGAAATGCCCCAAAATCAACAGGAAGTGACTGAAAATCAGCAGCAAATGACCTGAAATTCCCCAAAATTAAACTCGCTGGTTGCCATTGACCGATATAAACATCCAATCCATTTGAAGTGGAAGGGATGACATTCGCTGCCACCACGTCTCTTCAAATGAATTGGACGTCGACTCGTGATAAACTCAATTCAATTGACCACAGATGGATGAAAAAGCGCTTTTCTGTTTATTACTTGTATAGTCAAATCTGGAAGAATGATTTCCCGACGCATGTATCGACAATTGCTATATCGCCATGCTGTTTTTGTCATTTTAGACGTGCATGGGCAAGGACGTGACGCTGCACGTGTCGGCCAGCAATCCCGCCATGCTGCTGTACCGGAAGTTCGGCTTCCAGGCCGAGGAGTACATCCTGGATTTCTACGACGAGTATTACGCGCTGGACAGCGGCGAGTGTCGGCACGCTTTTTTCCTGAGACTGCGACGTTAAAACTTCCTGTCAATAAATACAAGATTTTTCTTCCATTTTGCTTCTCATTTATGATTTAGTTTAGCCACTTAGACACAGACAATAAGAATCTGAGTGTCCTTATGGTCTGAACAGTTTTAACGTATCACATGGGAGTTTGATATACCGTAATTTTTGGACTATAAGGCGCACCTGACTGTAAGCTGCCACCCCAAAAATTTGACACGAAAACGACACTTGTTCATAGATAAGCCCCACTGGACTAGAAGCCGCAGCTGTCCTCTCTATATTATGGTATATAGACACCTAAAGATATTAACCGCTAACACTATATTTGACAGCGGCATCTTAAAGAGCATACGCCAGGAGAAAAAAAGTCTTAAATAGCATTATTATGTGAATTAGAATCATATTTTGAGACGATTCGACTATATACAACAATTTAGCAAAGCGCAGATGACGAGAAATTAGTCTTTTAATCTGCCGGTTAGCCACGCCTACCATTATAGGGCTCTAGCGTCCCCAACAGGTGGATGACGTCAGCGGGTGAATGGGCTCGTCGGTTTTACTATTCAGCCCATTTAGGGGGAATTATTCAGAACGAGGAAAATGCAACGAAGAGAGCCGCAAAATGTCATTGTTTCAGTTTCTCTACTCCAATATTTTTACAGGATATTCTTTTTATCCAAGTATTTTTCCCCAATAACTAAATAAATGGCTTGAGAAGGACCAGTCGGCCCTTCGAGAGGGAACGATTCACAACGAGGAAAATGCAACGAAGAGCGCTGCAAAATGTCATTGTTTCTGTCTCTTCAATATTTTTACAGGATATTCTTTTTATCCAAGTGTTTTCCCCAATTGCTAAATAAATGGCATGGTCACAGTCTTGTGCTAAATGGAATATGAAATCATAAAAATGCACTTATTCAGGACAACATGGCAAAATGACTCCATAATGGTCAAAACTGTCGACTTCACCTTTACTGTCGCACCTCCCGAACGATATTTTATGATACCTAAATCGGACATATGTAATTTCCCATCCCCGGCTTTGGAGAATGTAAACAAACCAAGAGGCGCGACAGCTAGCCGACATGCTAACCCGAACCGAGAGATGTTTCAAAGTCTTCGAAGCGGAAAATCACACATAACTAGCCCCTATTATTTGACATGACGACTGGGTTGTTGATTGTCTTCGCGGACCGGCAAACCGCCCGGCGGAGAGCAATTTACAGCTTGTTCCCCGGAGGAGGGCGGCTGCAGTTGTTGTGCAGCTAATGTGCACGAGGAGAGCTTTTTACATGCCTATCAATGATCAAACGTAAGTAATCCTTTATTTAAAGAAAGTTTGTAGTGTTTACTTTGTAATCGCTGTATTCGTATTTGACATAATACAAAACAAAATGTTTACTCACTTCCTCGTAAGGCCAGTGGTCCCACAGTAGTCGGGCTTGTTTTGGCCAATATCCACGGTGAATGGGAACCTTTTGAAACGCCTCTCCCTCATACAGCAAGATTTTTCTGCAGCCGTTTGGCTGGCGTGATGAGAAAAATAAACGCATTAATCCGCAAAATCAGCTGAATTCTTAGTCCTCATACACAACAGTATGGTTGGAAAGTGAAGAGGACGCCTTCATCCGTACACGTCACAGCGCCCTCCTCCTCAATGCGAGACCCAAGGCGGGAGTCACTCATTTTCATGGCGCGCGATTAAAAAAACTAAATAAATATAGCGATCGCTTCCACACACATCCAAGCGGTCCATATCATTCAGGAGCATAAAATACCGCGTGTATAATGAAATAAACATGCTTTTTCGTGTCACATGCACTTTAAGACCAAATGAACCACCCTGAAGCTTTGAATCAGTTGGCTGCAAAGCTTCATTTGGCCATTACTGCTCCCTTGAGGGAGAAAGTCCACCTGTGCTGCCACCTGCTGTCAACACTTGTCGTAGAACCTGCCTCCTAGCATGCATTGCGGTGCTACGAATGTAAATAATAGGGCTGTCAAACGATTAAATTTTTTTATCGAGTAAATCACAGCTTAAAAATTAATTAATCGTAATTAATCGCAATTCAAACCATCTATAAAATATGCCCTATTTTTCTGTAAATTATTGTTGGAATGGAAAGATAAGACACAAGATGGCTATATACATTCAACATACGGTACATAAGTACTGTAATTGTTGATTATATCAATAAATCAACAAGATGACATTAACATTATCAACATTCTGTTAAAGCGATCCATGGATAGAAAGACTTGTAGTTCTTAAAAGATAAATGTGAGTACAAGTTATAGAAATTTTATATTAAAACCCCTCTAAATGTTTTCGTTTGAATAAAATTGGTAAAATTTTCAAACAAAAAGAAAAACTAGTAGCTCGCCATTGTTGATGTCAATAATTACACAATGCTCATGGTGCTGAAACCCATAAAATCAGTCGCACCCAAGCGCCAACAGAGGGCGACAAAACAGCAAAAAAACAAGTAACAAATGGACATGACACTGCTGTCATTTTAATCCGTCTGAGTGGGGCATGTGTGTTAAATGCGTCAAATATTTTAACGTGATTAATTAAAAAAATTAATTACCGCCCGTTAACGCGATAATTTTGACAGCCCTAAGAACAATCAATATCTAAAGCTACATCACGATTACTAAAATTAAAAGTGACTTTTGTTATAATTGTATGCAGCACTTTTGGCAATTTCTATCATGTCTTGATGGCTGCACTTCAGCTCGCAATTCAGTTTGACTTGAAGGTAGTTTGTTAGTGTTTCCAATTATGAATTAAAAAGGTCAATTGAAACTTACCAATGCAATCTTTGAGTCAGGGAACATTTCTTTTGAGAAGTGATCAGCAATAGTTGCAGGCAAATTGTGTTCGGCAACAAATTGGCAGAATAAAATCTCCGCTTTCGTCACTTTTCATTCTACAGACTTCATCTTTATGACCAGTTTTTAATCTTACTTTTAAAATGCAACATAATTACAGTTACAAATTACTTCTCCCAAAATGTAATTGAGTTAGTAACTCAGTTACCTGAATGTATGAGTAATAAGTTACTCGGCAAAGTAACTGGTGTTGCCTTTTATGTTTTTGTCTTCTTCTTTTTTTCAAAAAAACAACAAAAAAAACATAACCTTTGCTATGTTTGGAAGTCATTTATTTATTATTTCATTTGGATGTGGAAGTTTTAAAACTGTTACTTAGGTTCGCTAGGAAGGTTCACTACAACAGAGCCATTATGAGAAGTGTACTGCTCTAAAATGGCGGCTGTTTACTAATGCCACCGAGTCTGTCATTTCGCATGTAGTTTTACATGCATGAGATATCTAGGCGTGTAGATTGTAGGCTGTCGGCTACAGTCAGGTAATATTGGAGCCACCTAGCCTAGCATCGCATTTGCAACAGCGTCACAACAAACACTTCGCTCTCAGTGTCTCTGACTTTTCTCGCGTCATTCAACTAACGTAGTAACGCATATTCTCTCGTTGCCGAAACGGTGACAAAATCCGGAGAAAAAAAAACATAATGCACGAAAAACGTACAGGTTTTGAATATACGGCGTACACATTTAAAGTTCAGTGCTCACTTGTACAAATTACGTCGAAACCGTACAATTTGACAGGTATTTCTGATTGGCTAGAAATTGCCTTCGTTCGCTGCTCAGATTGGTTAAATTGTATGACGACAGATCAAGATCAGATGAAAAGAGGGTTCGTCCTCTGTGTGTGTGCGTGTGTTTTGTGGAAGATTTTAAAAAATTACACAGTACAGTCTAATCGAGCTAGGGCGGGCACAGCAGTCTGTCAGGGCGGGCCCGGCCCCCGAATGCCTGCCCATGCCGCAGGGTCTAGGGCGGGGGGACATGACAACACAACATTTTATGTAAATAAGCTGCGCCTCTACTTCGTGGATTTTCAATTTTCGCGGGTGGGGGCGGTCCATGTTAACAGTGAAAAACGAGGATTCACTGTATTACGTGTCAGCAGACTTCATTTCTATGGAGGACCAGGAGTGCCAAAATTCAATAAATAAATACACAAATAAATAATTAAAAGTGTCATTAAAATGCTTGTATTTCAATATTTATTTATTTATTTATTTCAATATTTGTTTCAATTTCTATTTATTTATTTTAATTTATATTCATTTATTTCAATTTTTATTTATTTATTTCCATTGATATTTATTTCAAATTTTATTTATTTATTTCAATTTATATTTTTTATTTCATTTTTATTTATTTATTTCAACATTTATTTCGATTTTTAGTTATTTATTGCAATTTATATTTATTTCAACATTTATTTCAAATTTTATTTATTTATTTTAGGTTTTGTTTTTCATTTCATTTTTTATTTATTTCAATTTTTATCTATTTATTTCAAGATTTATATATTTAATTATACTTTTATGTATTTATTTCAACATTTATTTATTTCACTTTTTATTTATTTCATTCTGGCACTCTTGTTCCCTCTGGAGGAACAAGAGTGCAAGAATGAAAAAAAGTGAAATAAATAAAAAAATTATTAAATAAATAAATAAATAAAAATTGAAATAAATACATAAAAGTTGAAATAAATTAATAAATATTGAAATAAATGAATAAAAATTGAAATAAATAAAAATCGAAATAAATTTAGAAATAAATATAAATTGAAATAAACAAATAAAAATTGAAATAAATAAATATAAATGGAAATAAATAAAAATTGAAACATAAATAAAATTGAAATAAATATGAATTGAAATAAATAAAAAAATAATGCATATAAATTGAAATAAATAAATATTGAAATGAATAAATAAATATCGAAATAGAAGCATTTTAATGACACTTTTAATTGTTTATTTAATTGTGTATTTATTTATTGAATTTTTTGCACTCCTGGTCCTCCATACATTTCAGCAAAGGCGCTCTTTATGGTCAAATCAAAACTAAGAAAGACTCAAAGTTGCAAGCGGTGGATTTTAACACTAGGGGGAGAGCGCAGGCAGGCAACAAATAGTTTTACAACGCGGCGGCGCCCCTCTGCGGCTGATGACTTTTTCCGGGGTCCGAAGTTCCGTCCACCTGGGCGCATTTTATTGTACGTTCATTTAATTGCCATTTTTTGCACTCAAAAGATCCTGACTGCTCTTCCACGGACGTCGCGAACCCGGGTTGGGACTTTAGTTCTATCTGCTAAAGTTAGCCACGACGGTCTTAACTCGACAAGGTACGGTCAACTACTTTAATTTTTCATTTGAAAACCCTCGCTCCATCAACTGTTCACTCATTTCTTTTTTATTTTGTGGAAAACGTGAAGAAACGAGTACTTTTCGGCCGTAACGGACGATAAAGGAAGACTTGCTTAGCTGGTTTGCCTAGCAGTTAGCAAAACCAGCTAGCAAGCGACGTCAACTGCTTTGAAAAAAAACACATAGACTACATTGCGGTCATGAATGATGTTGAAGCGTTTATAAATGAATGCACAATTGGACATGACTGTGATGACGTAGTATGTTGGCGAAAAATTGTATACGTTAACGGACTTGTGCCAAAAATAAACCTACAAGTAACAAGGGAAAGTTGTTTCGGTTAATGTGTATTATACTTTGAAGACTAAAACAGGAAGTGAGCATTGAAACTTCCAAATTTGCAAAGTTTTGGGGAACAACAGCAAGTCCAAGTTTACGTCATGGGAAACAAACTCTTGATTTTTTTTTTTTTTAACTTATTGATTTTATTTTTCACGTGTTGTACTTTGCACTTCCCTGATCGATTGACTTCCTGTCGAACAGAAATCCTAACTTTCTACTTCGCGTAGCTAACGCATCGAAATATTTAACTCATTGTCTGCCATTGACGGCGATGGACGTCCAATCCATTTGAAGTGGGGGGGCTAACAGACTCCCACTCCAAATGGATTGGACGTCTCCTGATGATAAACTCATTGGTTTGTATTTTGGCCACAGGAAGGAAAACATTTTTTTTTAAACTATGGCTGTCATAAAAAATGCCTTCTAAATATAAAACTAAAACCGCAACTTCTGGAGAAATTGCTATGGGGCTTTGCTGCGGGGAGATACAGATCTTAGCACTGCCCAGGTTGTAGTGGGGACATTTCAGGGACATTATCAGGTCACTTCCTGTTGATTTGGGGACATGTGCTGGTCATATCAGGTCCGTTCCTGTTGTTTTGGGGACATTTCCTAGTCATATCAGGTCACTTCCTGTTGATTCGGGGACATTTGGGGGACATGTCCTAATGATATCAGGACACTTGATTTGGGGACATTTGGGGCACATGTCCTGTTGATATCTGGTCGTTTCCTGTTGATTTGGGGACATTGATTTTTTTTTTTTTGTTTTTTTTTTTTGCCATTGAAAATGAATGAGAAATTTGGACGTCCATGGCCGTCAATGGCATCGACTTCCATATGTGTCAATGGAATCGGGGACATTTGGGGGACACGTTGTATTGATATCTGGTCATTTCCTGTTGATTTGGGGACATTGATTTTTTTTTTTTTTTTTTTTTTGCTATTGAAAATGTATGAGAAATTTGGACGTCCATGGCCGTCAATGGCATCGACTTACATATGCGTCAAAGGAATCCAAGTACATTGGCATCAATAGAATCGACATACATAGCCGTCAATGGCATTAACCAAAGTACATGCCATTGGAAATGAATGGTTAATTCGGACGTCCGTGGCCGTCAATGATATTGACTTCTATATGTGTCATTGGAATCGGGGATATTTGGGGGACGCGTTATATTGATATCTCGTCATTTCCTGTTGATTTGGTGACATAGATTTTTTTTATGCCATTGAAAATAAATTGGAAATTTGGAGATCAATGGCCGTCAATGGAATCGGAGTACATTGGCATCAATACTATCAACATGCAAGGCAAAGCCCCATATAATTAAATACTGTAAATACAGTGCCTTGCAAAAGTATTCGGCCCCCTTGGACCTTGCAACCTTTCGCCACATTTCAGGCTTCAAACATAAAGATATAAAATTTTAATTTTTTGTCAAGAATCAACAACAAGTGGGACACAATCGTGAAGTGGAACAAAATTTATTGGATAATTTCAACTTTTTTAACAAATAAAAAACTGAAAAGTGGGGCGTGCAATATTATTCGGCCCCCTTGCGTTAATACTTTGTAGCGCCACCTTTTGCTCCAATTACAGCTGCAAGTGGCTTGGGGTATGTTTCTATCAGTTTTGCACATCGAGAGACTGACATTCTTGCCCATTCTTCCTTGCAAAACAGCTCCAGCTCAGTGAGGTTGGATGGAGAGTGTTTGTGAACAGCAGTCTTCAGCTCTTTCCACAGATTCTCCATTGGATTCAGGTCTGGACTTTGACTTGGCCATTCCAACACCTGGATATGTTTATTTTTGAACCATTCCATTGTAGATTTGGCTTTGTTTTGGATCATTGTCCTGTTGGAAGATAAATCTCCGTCCCAGTCTCAGGTCTTGTGCAGATACCAACAGGTTTTCTTCCAGAATGTTCCTGTATTTGGCTGCATCAATTTTAACCATCTTCCCTGTCCCTGCTGAAGAAAAGCAGGCCCAAACCACCACCATGTTTGACAGTGGGGATGGTGTGTTCAGGGTGACGAGCTGTGTTGCTTTTACGCCAAACATATCGTTTTGCATTGTGGCCAAAAAGTTCCATTTTGGTTTCATCTGACCAGAGCACCTTCTTCCACATGTTTGGTGTGTCTCCCAGGTGGCTTGTGGCAAACTTTAAACCAGACTTTTTATGGATATCTTTGAGAAATGGCTTTCTTCTTGCCACTCTTCCATAAAGGCCAGATTTGTGCAGTGTACGACTGATTGTTGTCCTGTGGACAGACTCTCCCACCTCAGCTGTAGATCTCTGCAGTTCATCCAGAGTGATCATGAGCCTCTTGGCTGCATCTCTGATCAGTTTTCTCCTTGTTTGGAAGGACGGCCAGGTCTTGGTAGATTTGCAGTGGTCTGATGCTCCTTCCATTTCAATATGATGGCTTGCACAGTGCTCCTTGAGATGTTTAAAGCTTGGGAAATCTTTTTGTATCCAAATCCGGCTTTAAACTTCTCCACAACAGTATTTCGGACCTGCCTGGTGTGTTCCTTGGTTTTCATAATGCTCTCTGCACTTTAAACAGAACCCTGAGACTATCACAGAGCAGGTGCATTTATACGGAGACTTGATTACACACAGGTGGATTCTATTTATCATCATCGGTCATTTAGGACAACATTGGATCATTCAGAGATCCTCACTGAACTTTTGCTGCACTGAAAGTAAAGGGGCCGAATAATATTGCACGCCCCACTTTTCAGTTTTTTATTTGTTAAAAAAGTTTAAATGATCCAATAAATGTTGTTTCACTTCACGATTGTGTCCCACTTGTTGTTGATTCTTGACAAAAAAATTAAATTTCATATCTTCATGTTTGAAGCCTGAAATGTGGCGAAAGGTTGCAAGATTCAAGGGGGCCGAATACTTTTACAAGGACCTGTATTCTCCGATTTCTTATATTTGATATAAACTGTGAATACAGTACAAAGCCGTTCTTAATCGCCTGTCTGTAAACGTCTTTCCCAGGTATGTCCGAGAGTAATCTGGACACGGAATCGGGCAAGACCTCCAACGAGGGCCTTCGTGCGGAAGCTGACGAAAGCCCTCGCGACGGCGACCCCTCACCTTTGCCGCCATCGGGGGACAACGTGATGTACGACGTGGAAATAGACAGCGTGGAGGATCGGTCGCTTAGCGGCGATGAGGACGTGCATCTAGGCGAAGACGTAGAAAACGGTGGAGGAAGCCAGATAGAGGAAGCAGCGGAGGAACCTGAGAATGATGTCATGTGCGCAAAGGTGACATTTAGCTAGCCATGCTTTTACTTTGACACTGGCGTTAATAAATCGGAGAGTCGGATTCGTTCATTCACTTCTTTCTTGTAAAAATGAAAAAAGTCACCCTAAGATTGCCTGAAACCAACAGGAAGGGACACAGCAGCAACAAGTGACCTGAAAATGCCCCAAAACCAACAGGAAGTGACCCAAAAGTGCCCCCAAAATCAACAGGAAGTGCCCAATGAACAGGAAATGGCTCTAAAATGCCCTATAATCAGCATGAAATGATCCAAAATGTACTGGAAGTGACACTGACATACCCCAAAATGGGTAACACTTGGCACACTTTTGTGTCCGCAGTCAAATTCGTTCATTCGACCCCTTTCCTGTCAAAATGGAATTGATGCAGCTAATGAGTTATCAAAGAAGTGACCAAAAAATGCCCTGAAACCAACAGGTAGTGACAAAAATCAACAGAAAATCCTCTGGAAGTGACGCAAAACCAACAGAAAGGGACGTAGCAGCAATAATTGCCCTGGAAAAACCCAAAAATGAACAGGAAGTGACCCGTAATACTGTAAAATTACAAGGAAAAGACTCAAGACCAACAGGAAGTGACCCGGAAATGCCCCAAAATCAATACAAAAGGACCCAAAACCAATAGGAAGTGACCTGGAAATCCCCCAAAATCAACACGAAATGATCCAAGATGTACAGGAAGTGACCCAGAAATGCTCCAAAATCAACTTGAACATGAAATGATCCAAAATATATAGGAAGTGACCCAGGGAGACCCCAAAATGTACAGGAAATGAGTCGTAAGTACCCAAAACTATCAGGAAGCGACCCAACAGAAATGGACACATCAGCAACAAGTGACTCAAAAATGCCCTGAAACCAACAGGAAATGACCCGAAATCAACAGGAAGTGACCAGTGAACAGGAAGTGACCCGTAAATGCCTTAAGATCAACAGGAAATGGTCTAAAATGTACAGGAAGTGACGTGTAACTACTCTATAATTGCAAGGAAGTGACCTAAAACCAGCAGGAAGTGACCTAGAAATGTCCTAAAATCAACAGGAAGTGACCAATGAACGGGAAGTGGCCCGGAAATGCCCTCAAATAAACATGAATGATCCAAAATGAACAGGAAGTGACCCAGAAATGCCCTAAATCAACATTAAATGATCCAAAATTTACAGGAAGTGACCCAGGCATACCCCAAAATGTACAGGAAATGACGCGTAAGTACCCAGAACTATAAAGAAGCAACCCAACAGAAATGGACACATCAGCAACAAGTGACCCAAAATGCCCTGAAACCAACAGGAAATGACCCGAAATCAACAGGAAATGACCAGTGAACAGGAAGTGACCCGGAGATACCCTAAAATCATCAGGAAATGATCCAAAATGTAGAGGAAGTCACCTGTAAGTACTCCAAAATTGCAAGGAAGTGACCCAAAACCAACAGGAAGTGACCTAGAATTGTCCAAAAATCAACATGAAATGGTCCAAAATGTACAGGAAATGACCCAGATGCCCCAAAATGTACAGGAAGTGATCAGTAAGTACCATTAATTACAAGGAAATGACCCGGAAATGCCCCAAAATCAACATGAAACTATCCAAAATGTACAGCAAGTGACCCAGAGGTACCCCAAAATGTTCAGGAAGTGACCTCGCTAAGCACGCTACAATTACAAGGAAGTGACCCAAAACTAACAGGAAGTGACCAATGAACAGGAAATGCCCTAAAATCAACATGAAATGGTCCAACATGTACAAGAAGTGACCCAGAGATACGCCAACATGTGCAGGAAGTATCCCGGAAATGCTACAAAATGAATACAAAGTGACCCCAAATGAACAGGAAGTGACCCGGAAATGCCCCAAAATCAACAGGAAGTCACCAATGAACTGAAAGTGGCCCGGAAATGCCCTAAAATCAACATTAAATGATCCAAAATGTAAAGGAAGTGACCAGTAAGTACCCTAAAATGACTAGGAAGTGACCCAAAAACAATAGAAAGTCACCCGGAAATGTCCCAAAATGAATACAAAGTGACCCAAAATGAACAGGAAGTGACCCAAAATGAAAAGGAAGTGACCCAGTAATGCCCCAAAATCAACAGGAATTGATTCTAAATTTACAGGAAGTGACCCAAAACCAACAGGAAGTGACCCGGAAATGCCCTAAAATCAACATGCATTGATCCAAAATGTACATGAAGTTACCCTGAGATACCCCAAAATGTACAGGAAGTGACCTAGAGGTGTCCCAAAATTATCAGGAAGTGACCCAGAGGAGGCCCAAAATCTACAGGAAGTGGCCCAAAAGTCCACTAAAATCAAGAAATTAACCAAAATGTACAGAAGGTGACCCGTAAGTACTCTAAAATGACAAGGAAGTGACCTGGAAATGCCCCTAAATGAATAAAAAGTGACCCAAAATGAACAGGAAGCGATCCAAAACCAACAGGAAGTGACCCAGAAAAGCCCCCAAATCAACAGGAAATGACCAATGAACAGGAAGTGGCCCAAAAGTCCACTAAAATCAACATGAAATTAACCAAAATGTACAGGAAGTGACCCATAACTACCCTAAAATAACAAGAAAGTGACCCAAAACCAATAGGAAGTGACCAAGAAATGCCCTAAAACGAATACGAAGTGACTCAAAATGAACAGGAAGTGACCCAAAACCAGCAAAAAGTGACCCAGAAATGCTCCAAAATCAACAGGAAGTGGCCCAGAAATGCCCCAAAATCAACCTGAAATAATCCAAAATGTACAGGAAGTGACCTGCAAGTACCCTAAAATGACAAGGAAGTGATCCAAAACCAACAGAAATGGACGCAGCAGCAACAAAAATGCCCTGAAAACAACAGGAAATAACTCAAAATTAACAGGAAGTGAATAGGAAGTAACATGGAAATACCCCAAAATCAACATAACATGGTTGTTGATGGGTTTCAGTCTTGTAATTGAATTACTGTGTGGTTAATATAAAAGGTTAAATACATTGGCTATCACCGTCGATGGCAGCCAATGATTTAAAAGGGAGTTTATGGCTGTACGCGAAGTCTTCTTATCTCCGAAGTGCTTCTTTTTCTGCCAGCCGGCGTCAAATAGCCCTTAAAATATTTATGCGTTGGTCACATGACACTGCACTCAAAGGAAAGTTTTTGCCCCACAGGTGACTGCCTGCCTTTATCACACATCGAAAATGTCTTTCCTTGTCATCCAATTAACTCTCTGTTGCCAGGCAGAGTTTGTCACATGCATTGTATACTTGTTTCTAGGCAGAATTTGTCAATTATTTTCCACTTAGAAGATAAATACAGTACTAGCGATTATTCTCATTGTCTGCCGGCCATCTTGGGTAGGGCGACAGCTCTGTTTTTCAGAGTGGTGTGCGTAGCTGGCGGCCATCTTGGGTAGGGCAACTGGCGGTTGAAAACTAAAGCGTGAGAGTAAATAATACATTTCGACTTAAAAACAAATATTTTAACATTCAGCATGAATCATAGCCACGTTTACCGTAATGATAATAATAAACTTTTCAACTCTATACTGAAAAAAAGTTTTAATGATTGAAAAAAACAAAAAATGAAATTGATCATAACTAAATTAAAACTGTTTAAATGAGTTGGTCACTAGTAGACATCCAATCCATTTGATGTGGGAGGGTGGTAGCGTTCGTCGCTAACGCCGCCGACTCCAGACAAGCTTTCAGCGATATTTATGTGTCCTCAAGATGGCAGCTTTTATCTAACAAGTGGACTTTGGTACACGCTCCGGTTACAGGAGGACGCCACGACAGAGGAATACCCGAGGAGCCCGGACGTCACCAGTAACGGAGACCTAGACGGGAGTCCGGAGGAGGACGTCTTTGGCGAGGTGAGGTGGCCTCGGATTTCACTTTCTCACAGGTAACTCGTTGCCTGCCATTGACAGCGCTGGATGTCCAATCCATTTGGACCGGGAGGGGGCGAATGGACGTTGGTTCAGTCCTCCCATGTTAAATGATGTCTGTTGTTGTCAATAGCCGGCAATGAGGTCATTTTCTTGAATACTTCCTGTTGATTTTAGAGCATTTCCCAGTCACTTCCTGTTCATTGGTTCCTTCCTGTTAAGTTTAGGGTAACTAATGGTCACTTGCTGATGATTTTGGGTCACTTCCTCAGGATTATAGGGCATTTCCCAGTCACTTCCTAGTGATTTAGTGTACCTCAAGATCACTTCCTTTTGATTTTGGGTCACTTCCTGTTGAGTTTAGGGCATTCCCCAGGGACTTCCTGTTCATTGGGCGCTCCCTGTTAATTTTAGGGTACTTAAAGGTTGCTTCCTGTTTATTTTGGGTCACTTCCTGTTAATCTTAGGGTACTTAAAGGTCACTTCCTGTTGATTTTAGGGCATATTCCGGTCACTTCCCGGTCATTGGCCGCTTCCTGTTCATTTTAGGGTACTAAAAAGTCATTGCCTGTTGATTTTGGGTCATTTCTTCATAATTTTAGGGCATTTCTTGGACACTTCCTGTAGTGTACTTCCACATCACTTCCTATTGATTTTGGGGCACTTCCTGTTGATTTTAGGTCACTTCCTCATGACTTCATGGCATTTCCCGGTCACTTCCTTTTCATTGGTCGCTTCCGGTTACTTTTAGGGTACTTAAAGGTCACTTGCTGTTGATTTTGGGTCACTTACTCATAATTTTAGGGCATTTCTGGGTCACCTTCCTTTGATTTAGTGTCCTTCGAGATCACGTCCTGTTGATTTTGGGTCATTTCCTGTTAATTTCAGGGTACTTAAAGGTCACTTCCTGTTCATTGGTCGCTTCCTGTTAATTTTAGGGTACTTAAAGGGCACTTCCTGTTGATTTTGGGTCACTTCCTTATGGTTTTAGTGCATTTCTGGGTCACTTCCTGTTGATTTAGCATCCTTCGAGATCACGTCCTGTTGATTTTAGGTCACTTCCTCATGATTTTAGTTCATTTCTGGGTCACTTCCTGTTCGTTGGTCGCTTCCTATTAATTTTAGGGTACTTAAAGGGCACTTCCTGTTGATTTTGGGTCACTTCCTCATGGTTTTAGTGCATTTCCGGGTCACTTCCTGTTGATTTTGGGTCATTTCAAGATCACGTCCTGTTGATTTTGGGTCACTTCCTCATGATTTTAGGGCATTTCCTGGTCGCTTCCTGTTAATTTTAGGGTACTTAAAGACCACGTCCTGTTGATTTTGGGTCACTCCCTCATGATTTTAGGGCATTTCCTGGTCACTTCCTGTTCATTGGTTGCTTCATGTTAATTTTAGGGTACAATGAGGTCACTTACTGTTGATTTTGGGTCACTTCCTGCATATTTGGGGCATTCCAGGGTCACTTCCTCATGATTTTAGGGCATTTCCTAGTCACTTCCTGTTCATTGGTCGCTTCCTGTTAAGTTTAGTGTACAATAAGGTCACTTAGTGCATATTTGGGGCATTCCAGGGCACTTCTTCATGATTTTAGGACATTTCTGGGTTGCTTCCTGTTCATTGGTTGCTTCTTGTTGATTTTAGGGTACAATAAGCTTACTTAATTTTGATTTTGGGTCACTTCTTGCACATTTGAGGCATACCAGGGTCACTTCTTCATAGTTTTAGGGCATTTTTGAGTCACTTCCTGCACATTTTGGGGCATTCCAGGGTCACTTCCTCATGATTTTAGGGCATTTCAGGGTCACTGTCTGTTCATTGGTTGCTTCCTGTTACTTTTAGAGTGCAATAAGGTCACTTCCTGCACATTTTGTGCCATTTGAGGGTCACTAGCTGAACATTTTGAATCTTTTTCTGTTGATTTTTTGGTCATTTCTGTGTCCCTTCCTGTAGATTTTAGGGCCTTCTGGGTCACTTCCTGTCAATATTTATTTACTATTGAAAAGAATAAATAGGAATGTTTTGTCCAATTTTGGTGTGGCGTGAATTTTTGGAACACTCCAAATTTAAAATGTTACCTTTGACGCCGTTAGACGTCCTATCCGTTTGGACTGGGAGGGGCTGGTGCCAATCTTTAAAATTTATATTGGCATCAGCTACAACAATGACTGAATGCTTTTTTTGCAGGACTCTTCCTCCGGAGGGCTGGCAGTTACGGACCTCCGCCTCCCATCCTCCAACTATGCCCCCACGTCGGAAGTCGTCATCCAATCAGGTGGGTAGTCCGCCGGAACGACGCTGGCAGAAATGTCTGTCCAAATATCCAAATTAGGGCTGCAGCTATCGAATATTTTAGTTGTCGATTAATCGATGGACTAGTTAGTTCGAATAATCGGATAAGGAACATGAAAAATTAAATACCTGAGCTGAGCCTCGAACAGTATATATATGTATATATATATACAGTGGTACCTCTACATACGAATTTAATTCGTTCCAGGACCTTGTTTGTAAGTCGAAATGGTCGTATGTCGAGCAGGATTTTCCCATAGGAATACATTATAATTCCATTAATTCGTTCCAAAGCCTAAAAACATACACTAAATTCTTAATAAATACTGCTGGCACTGTTACAAATGACAATTAAACATAGAAAAACAAATAAGTTATAAATAAATAATTCAGAATAATATAAGAAGAAGAAGAAGAATTAATAATTCTTCCTGAAAATAATGTAACGAATCGGATTCTAATATGGCGGACACTTTTTCCTGTCCCTGAACGCACCGCGAAGGTGACGTCTCCAGTGAGATAGGTCGGTGCGGTAGAGATAATACTTTCGTTTTCCTGAGAGCAGTCAACTGCTTAAGACAATGAGCGTTTTGTGTTGGATAAGTTCTTAAATAAATGATAAAAACGTGACAAAGCTGGCGATTTCCTTGGCAATGTTACCACAATAATAATTGTCACCTTAACTTATAAATAGTGGCAAACGGTGGTCATAAGAGGACCATGGAGCTGTATTGTTGAGCCAGTTCAGGGACGCGCACCCCAAGCTCATATTTTTCTATAACTTGCATCTTCATTTCAAAGGTAAGCATCACTTTTTTCCTTGTTTCTCCAACTGTATCAACTTTTTTTGAAAACTGTGTTGATTTCTCACATAAGAAAATCCACCGTGGGTTCGTTTGCAGTGCTGTCATGTCGTCGTATTTCGAGCAACTCGTCGGATGTAGAAACAAATGGCGGCTCAAATTTTACGTCGGATGTCGAAAAGATCGTGTGTCGAAGTGATCGTATGTAGAGGTACCACTGTATATATATATATATATATATATATAAAAATTTAAAATGAGGATCTATGTACAACAAAAGAACAATTGGCTAACTTACATAGAAAAAGTCCGTTAGCTTAAATGCTATAAAATGGTTTTTTTTTTTTTTTTTTTTTTTGCAATGCTCTTAACAAATGGTTCAGACACATATTCCCACAAAAAAACGGCTAAATATACCTATAAACAAAATTATGTATGCATTAAAAAACCTTAGCTCGAACAAAAACATAGCTTACGTTGGTCTTGACAGGGAGCGGTTGGATTCAGCCATGTGAAAAGAGGCAGACCAGAGGGCAGTGTATCCACCCTAATCAATAAAACTAAATGCAAACACTTTCAAAATAAACCATTACAACGCCACTTTAATTACAACGCCACTTTAATTAAACGAATACTCGAAGCAACAAAATTTAATTTGAATCTTTTTTTTTTCTAATCGAATACTCGACTTAATTGATTAATCGTTGCAGCACTAATCCAAAGTTTTTTTTTATTTTTAGTATTTGTTTGAATTAGTCAAAGGGGCCAAATGTAAGCTTGGTGGCCAAAAATGGTACTGGAACCAGGATGAAACTAAGTGACGCGCTTAGCAATTTCAGTTCACATAAAAGGGGGCGGTGACCAGAGTCAAACACTACTTCACGGAGGAAGAATGCGCGATGATCATGCGGAATTATGAGGAATTAAAATCCACCCCCACTGCGAAATCCAACACCGCTTCGGCGAGTAGAGCGCAACGGGTCTGTTGACAGCGAATTTACAGATCGTGTGATTTGTGAATGCGTCAATATGCCAGTTTACTTATGTCCATGAAAAGAAATAAAGCCTGCTGTCAGGACAATAAAATAAGATTTGGTACATTAACAGTAAGAAATAATTGTCACACATCACCACACGAAACAGGATGATTGTATGTTTAGTCCCCTTGACTGTACGAATACGTATGTTCTTTTTTTTAGTTTGGGCCTAAAAAATCCGAGTCCGATCAATAAACTTGATTTGCAGGCCCGAGCCCGACAACCCCCCCCCCCCCCCCCCCCCAAAAAAAAAAAAAAAAAAGTTATATTTGTGAGGACTCAGGAGAAGAAGGAAATGCGGGGATGCCATGCGTTGTTGCGTAAATAAAAGCCCGTCTTTTGTAGCAATTTTTCACAGTTAAACAAGACTGTAAGATGCATATTCAATAAACATTTATATCTTTTATATTTGTGCGTCTGTCCTATCAGTGGATTTGACATTTAATTTAATCTCCTCCAGTTGGCAGAAAAAAACACAAGTTTTCTCAATGTTTAAATAGTCTACATATTTCTATGATTATTATAAATGCATCAATTTGAAGCGTTTCCATACCCCACTCCGAATCGCACGGCATATTCAACATCACCGATGGAATACATATATTGTCCCTGGCGAAAGAGCGCACGGACAGGCACACACAATCTGCGCGGTTGTGAGGGCCTGACTCGGCGGGTTACATTAGTGACGTCTGCTGCCTAGATCAGTTGGCACAGGTAAAGAATTCCCTCAGCTGAAAATCTATACCTTTCATGGAGAACATCTTCCGAGTACGCCAGCGGATTCTGGCGGTCCCGAAATACCCGTGCCCTCCGGAGAGAGCCCCTCACAATCCGCGCGCCAATGTCATATGGGTCGTCCAAGTACGCTGTCATTGTCAGGAGGACACATCCGCGGAGGAGTGCTGTTTAAATAGAGCGTGGTTAATTGGAATCCTGATGTTAAGCAAGATCTAACTCTGAGACGACCAGGTTTGGCGTGTGGCGTGTGTTGCCATGGCAACACTTCTCGGTTCCAACATATCCACCTTTCGTAGTCTCGCATAGCCGCGAACTTACGTCGCACGTGATAAAGTTACTCTCGAAGTTACCCTGCTAAGCCAGAAAACCGGCTTCGTAGTATAGGCCACTGATAGGATTTGGAGTTTTTGCAGTGTTCAAAATAAATGTATGATACAGGCTGTATTGGAGCACATTAGGGACCAGTGCTACTTGGTGTTTTATCCAGCAATGACTACTGAGCTAAAATTGATAGTTAGCATGATTAAGTTTTTATTTTACACCCTCATCACTCCACAATGCTATGTTATGTTAAAGCCTGTATGTAAGACACGTTAGCCACCCATCGACAGCGGTCATAATTAATTGAAACCTAGCCCTCCGCAGGGCTAACGTTACGTGAGCTAGTAGTGACAGTAACGTTAATCTTATTTATTAGCGCTTAGCGCTCTTTATTAGCGCTAAGCGCTCTACTGCTTTAAGATGGCGGCTGTTTACTAACGCTGCCCAGACGCAGCCAAGTCTATCATTTCGCATCTAGTTCAACATACATGTGATCTCTATGAGACGCATCAGACGCTACCTGTACCAACGTAGCATCGTGCGGGCTAGTATTTAGCAACGTCGGCGTCGTTTGTGGCGGCTGTCGGCTGAAGTAAGTTTTTTTTTTCCTTCTTCCTCTCCGCACGTGACAGCGTGTCCCGCATTAAAAGTAGTCCGAGCAAAATGTGATGCTTAGAGCTGTCAAAATAAACAATTACTCGAGGTGAATAAAATTACTCGGATCAGTTTTTAAACTCGAGTTACTCGAGTTGCTCGAGTACTCGTTTCAGCTCTAGATACAGTGCCTTGCAAAAGTATTCGGCCCCCTTGAATCTTGCAACCTTTCGCCACATTTCAGGCTTCAAACATAAAGATATGAAATTTAATTTTTTTGTCAAGAATCAACAACAAGTGGGACACAATCGTGAAGTGGAACAACATTTATTGGATAATTTCAACTTTTTTAACAAATAAAAAACTGAAAAGTGGGGCGTGCAATATTATTCGGCCCCTTTACTTTCAGTGCAGCAAACTCACTCCAGAAGTTCAGTGAGGATATCTGAATGATCCAATGTTGTCCTAAATGACCGATGATGATAAATAGAATCCACCTGTGTGTAATCAAGTCTCCGTATAAATGCACCTGCTCTGTGATAGTCTCAGGGTTCTGTTTAAAGTGCAGAGAGCATTATGAAAACCAAGGAACACACCAGGCAGGTCCGAGATACTGTTGTGGAGAAGTTTAAAGCCGGATTTGGATACAAAAAGATTTCCCAAGCTTTAAACATCTCAAGGAGCACTGTGCAAGCCATCATATTGAAATGGAAGGAGCATCAGACCACTGCAAATCTACCAAGACCCGGCCGTCCTTCCAAACTTTCTTCTCAGACAAGGAGAAAACTGATCAGAGATGCAGCCAAGAGGCCCATGATCACTCTGGATGAACTGCAGAGATCTACAGCTGAGGTGGGAGAGTCTGTCCATAGGACAACAATCAGTCGTACACTGCACAAATCTGGCCTTTATGGAAGAGTGGCAAGAAGAAAGCCATTTCTCAAAGATATCCATAAAAAGTCTCGTTTAAAGTTTGCCACAAGCCACCTGGGAGACACACCAAACATGTGGAAGAAGGTGCTCTGGTCAGATGAAACCAAAATGGAACTTTTTGCCCACAATGCAAAACGATATGTTTGGCGTAAAAGCAACACAGCTCATCACCCTGAACACACCATCCCCACTGTCAAACATGGTGGTGGCAGCATCATGGTTTGGGCCTGCTTTTCTTCAGCAGGGACAGGGAAGATGGTTAAAATTGATGCAGCCAAATACAGGAACATTCTGGAAGAAAACCTGTTGGTATCTGCACAAGACCTGAGACTGGGACGGAGATTTATCTTCCAACAGGACAATGATCCAAAACATAAAGCCAAATCTACAACGGAATGGTTCAAAAATAAACGTATCCAGGTGTTAGAATGGCCAAGTCAGAGTCCAGACCTGAATCCAATGGAGAATCTGTGGAAAGAGCTGAAGACTGCTGTTCACAAACACTCTCCATCCAACCTCACTGAGCTCGAGCTGTTTTGCAAGGAAGAATGGGCAAGAATGTCAGTCTCTCGATGTGCAAAACCGATAGAAACATACCCCAAGCGACTTGCAGCTGTAATTGGAGCAAAAGGTGGCGCTACAAAGTATTAACGCAAGGGGGCCGAATAATATTGCACGCCCCACTTTTCAGTTTTTTATTTGTTAAAAAAGTTGAAATTATCCAATAAATTTTGTTCCACTTCACGATTGTGTCCCACTTGTTGTTGATTCTTGACAAAAAATAAAAATTTTATATCTTTATGTTTGAAGCCTGAAATGTGGCGAAAGGTTCAAGGGGGCCGAATACTTTTGCAAGGCACTGTATATACCGTTTGAGGCACAGCCGATCCACATCCTATTACTCGATTATTGGAACTAAATAGTTAATCGATTAATCGACTACTGAAATAATCGATAGCTGCAGCCCTAATTACGATTAATTTTAAAGCTGTAATTAACTCGGTTAAACATTTTAATCGTTTGACAGCCCTAGTTTTTGTGAATTAATAAGCGTCAACAAAAAAGTCATTGCTAAATTAGTAAAAGCAGTTTTTTTATTATTATTATAAGTCGACTAATCGTAAAAATAATCGGCTGACTTATCGGGAGAAAATTAGTCGTTTGGGACAGCCTTACCAGAACATATTTCCTCCACACCCTTCTCACTTTTTTAACTGCTGACCAGAGGTTGCGCTAGACTTTTTCGTTGTCTGTCATTTTGACTGACAGGGTCATAAAAATCCGGTCATAATCTATTTTTTCCCGTCAATTAAATTTTTAAAATGATGATAATGACATTGTGGTGACCCTTTGTTTGGCATAATTCACCTTCCGTACTTGTGTGTCCATTTGGCCGAGCGCGTTACCAGCTACGACAGTCACGTGACAGAGACACTTAAGAGCCGCGCGCGGTCTCCTCACTATCCACTCGCTCTCGCTATATGATTGGCCGAAGAGTTGAAATGCTCTCCCGCGAAATGCCCGTTTAAAAATGTTCCCGTTGTTACTTCTTGCGTTCGCTTATAAGTGCCCATTTAAAAAGGAAAAGCGATGGATGATACTACACACAGAGCGTATTATTAACAAATGTTAAAGTTGTATAATCATATAGCGAGAATAAGGAACGTCACTGACAAGCGCAGGCCCCCGCGAGTGGATAGTGAGGGGTCTAGGATAGTGCGCCTACAGCTAACAAGACTCTTAACATTGCATACCGCTTCAACATATTCAATAGTATTTGGTTTTCATTCATTTTAAATTCTGTCCGAACAAGCTTAACAGAGAATCCACACCGTGCCATCACACATCAAGCAGATGAATATGTAACTTTTTCTCCGCAGTGACAAAAACAGCTAACTGTGGCCCCAGTAGGTAGGTAGCTTACCATATGTAGCATATGGAACAATGAAATGAACAGTTCACCTGCTCTGGCCTGAACGTAGTCTCACACTTTCCTCCTGGTGCGCATGGACTTGAATTGCGTGCCCGCTTGTGCAGTCCCTGTTTTTTCACCTCTTTTATCAACACCATCGTTGTTTTGGGGCTTTTTGAAGAAACTTCGGACACTCAGTTGCCTTGACATTTTTCAGAATAAGGCCAACGACGTCATGCATCAAGAGAGACAATAGCTAATTAATAAACTCACTCGCCACCCTGTGGTCTGGGGTGTGAATTGCAACCGGTCAAAATGACGGATGGATTTCAGTTTTTTCCGTCACCGTTTTAAAAAATCGGTCAACGACGGAAAATATTCGGTTAACGCGACCCCTGCTGCTGACCCATTTTCGTGCCTGAAAACGGGCTGAGTATTCATGTTTAAAATGGGAAAATCTCGACATAAATGGTGAGATCTGCGTTCATAGTATTTACCAAACACGTCGCTTGAATGTCCAGTAAATGTGTACAAATGTAAAATAATTACTGTAGTAGACGTCAGTGGCAGCCAATGACGTATTTGTTTGTGTGTAGAGAGGATGATTGTCTTTTGCACAATGTTTGAAGTGAAGGAACCTCCTCCTTTGCTTTTCATGCTCCTGTTAGAAATGCAAATTGGAGTGAGGGGTTGCCATGGCTCTTTCCCACACCTGTGCCGCACAGGCTTGGCTAATTAGAAACAAACAAACAAACTCCCGGGCGTGCAAAAGGTTCTTCTTCTTGGCTCTCACTGTACCGGCTTTTACTCACGCAATATTCCAAGTCATTGTTTACTCATTGGCTGCCGCTGACATCCAGTCCGCCTGCCCATTTTTTTTTTTTATTAATCTTTATTTTAGTTTTATTCCTTCATTCTAGTGCTGCAACGATTAATCGATTAACTCGAGTATTCGATTACAAAAACAAGATTCAAATTAAATTTTGCTGCTTCGAGTATTCGTTTAATTAAAGTGGCGTTGTAAAGGTTTATTTTGAAAGTGTTTGCATTTAGTTTTATTGATTTGGGTGGATACACTGCCTTATAGTCTGCCTTATTTCACATGGCTGAATCCAGGTGCTCCCTGTTAAGACAAACATAAGCTAAGTATTTCTTTGAGCTAATGTTTTTTTTTTAATGCATTCGTAATTTAGTTTATAGGTATATTTAGCCTATTTTTCTGGGAATATGTGTCCGAACCATTTGTTAAGAGCAAAGTTTAATTTTATAGCATTTAAACTAGCTGACTTTTGCTATGTAAGTTAGCCTATTGTTCTTTTGTTTTACATGGATCCTCATTTATTTATTTTTTATATCGTTGGAGGCTCAGCTTGGGTAAATTTTTCATGTAGCTTATCCTATTTCTCAATTATTCCAACTAATGGTTCATCGATTAATCGACTACTAAAATAATCGATAGCTGCAGCGCTAATTCATTCATTTCATCTTCCAGACCGCTTAACCTGAGCTGGTTAGCAGCCAGTTGCAGTATTAATTTTTTGATTTATAGACATTAATAAAGTGGAAAAGTACGATTTTCAAGTTTTTTTTAATTATTTTCAGTTTCGATCAGTATTTTTTAACTAAAAGAGGGGGGAAATCAGTATTTCCATGATTTTATCATTATTTAAATTTATATTTTAATTTGTTTTTTTTTCTCCAATTTTTAAAAAATTGTTCAGTTTTGATCAGTTTTTTTTTTTATTAAAAAGGGGGGGAAATCGGAATTGTCATGATTTTATCATTATTTAAATTTATATTTCAATTAGGTTTTTTTTCAATTTTTTAAAAATTATGTTCATTTTTTATCAGTTTTTTTTTATTAGAAAGGGGGGGAATTTGTATTTTCATGATTTTATCATTCAAATTTGTATTTTAATTAGGGCTGTCAAACGATTAAAATTTTTAATCGAGTTAATTACAGCTTAAAAATTAATTAATCGTAATTAATCGCAATTAATCGCAATTCAAACCATCTCTAAAATATGCCATATTTTTCTGTAAATTATTGTTGGAATGGAAAGATAAGACACACGACGGATATATACAAACAACATACTGTACATAAGTACTGTATTTGTTTATTGTAACAATAAATCCACAAATGGCATTAACATTTTTTCTGTTAAAGTGATCCACGGATAGAAAGACTTGTAGCTCTTAAACGATAAATGTTATAGTTACAAGTTATAGTAATTTTATATTAAAACCCCTCTTCATGTTTTCGTTTTAATAAAATTTGTAAAATTTTCAATCAAAATTAGAGTTAATATAATAATAAGAAGAATAAAAATAACAATAATAAAAATAGAGTGACCAAAGTTTTATGTGTATTTTGCATAGCGATTTTGATATGGAATGCCAGTTCATTTTGCATTGTTGTTTAAGAATAGGGCCTCATTACTATAGACTGAAGTGCTTTTCTTTTTGTGAATTTTTTTTTTTTTTGGGAGAGATAGGAATATTATTTTTGTTGTGCTTTCACTAAACGATACTTGTTCTCCCCACTGTATGTTTGTTGTGAAGGAGTTGCCAATAAACGGCGCGGTCCAAAGAACGCCTGTGTCCACTCGCCTTTACTGTATTAAATATATCTGTACATATCTTACCCAAAATACAACAAGAGACACATAATTGCCACTAAAAGAAAGAAAACTTACCGAAATATGTGTGGAGCACAAATAGCAATTTGCGTTGCATTGTGAATACAGCATAAACGTCTCACAACTACTAATTCTCCCACGTTTTGAAGAAATAACATGAGTATGGAATGGCGCTGCCCCCAATCGGCCGGTGGCATTCTCTTCACTCTTAATGTCCATAAACGGCCTCATTGTATAATCTGTTTGAAGCAATATGCGAGATGGTCATTCACCCAAGCGCCAGCAGAGGGCGGCAAAACTCCATAACAACAAGTGAGCTTTTCACTGAACAGTCATTTAAATCTGTCTGAGCGGGACATCTGCGTTAATTGCGTCAAATATTTTAACGTGATTAATTTAAAAAATTAATTAACGCCCGTTAACGCGATAATTTTGACAGCCCTAATTTTAATTAGTTTTTTTATTCATTTGTATTTTGAAAGGTTGTCACTCGTCAGTCATGCGCAGTATTTTATTTTTTTATTTTAAGAAATTAATAAACCCCGCCAAAAACTTGTTTTATTTTTTTAATTTTGTTTTTCACTTTTAATCTGTTTCTTCAATAAAAAAGGCAATTTTAACTTTTTTTTGTTTAAATTAATTTGTATTGAAATGAACTTTTAGTATTTTAAATACTAATAAAGAAAGTGGAAAAAATTGGATATAATGATTTTTTTTTTATTACTATCAATCTGTTTTTTAAAATAAAAAATCCGTATTATTATTTTGTCATTGATTTAAATTTGTATTGAAATTAATTTGCATTTTTATTTATTCATATCTTAAATAAACTAAGTGGGAAAAAATAGTCTAAATTAAATTTTTTAAATTCTAATTATCTATAAAAATGTAATTTTTATTTAGAAAAAAAAAAAAAACTTGAAATATGCTGTTTTTTGGGTCAGTTTTTTTTTTAATCACTTTTTTTCGCCACCTACATCCCAGTCAAATTGGATTGGCCGTCTATTGCCGTCAATGGCACTGAAACACAATCATCCCTAGTACCACTAGTAGCACTGGACAAATAGTACTACAAGAGCAGCGTGACTAAAGTAACTAAACTGTTGTGGTCGACGGCGGCGGCGCAGAAGCGAGCCAAAGGCAGCCGGTGAGCGGGGCGCTGGTCTTGTCTGAAGACGTCAAGAGTCCGACAATGGAGAAACTAGATCTGGTCAGAAAGTGGAGCATCAACACGTATAAAGTAAGTCATAGCACAATCAATTTATTTTCTTTTCAAAAACCAAAGAGGATTTATTCTCATTTTTCTGTGAAAATAAATACCATATTTTTCAGACTGTAAGTCATGCATTTCTTTTGTCATTTGTTTGTCTCAGGGTGAGACTTATATATGAAATGATAAAATATGGGGTGGGTACCTCACGATAGGATAGGCTATGCAAGGGTCACGCTGACGATTTTCTCATCATACGGCGATATAATCATTATTAAAGGTATTCTAAAATGCAATAAATATATGGAAAAACAAGCTCTTTTCATCCTCCTGACATTAGTTTAGTAGACGCCTAATCCGTTTGACCTGAGAGGGAGCCCATCCCTCCCGCTTCAAACAGATTGGACGTCTATGGCCGTCACTGGCAGCCATTGAGTTCATTTTGGGGCATTTCAGGTCATTTCCTGTTGATTTTGGGGCGTTTATAGGTCACTTCCACTTCCTTTTGGATTACTAAACGGGAAGTGACCTCAAATCATATTGTAATTCATGATAATAAATATTTTTTAGGTTATAATTATTATGTAAAAATGTGATATTTATGTAAAAATGTGATGATCATGTAAAAATTATGTAAAAGCGTGATAATTAGCATGTTAAAATGAGATAATTAGCATGTAAAAACGTGAAATGTAAAAAACTGATTACTAGCATGTAAAAATGTGATATGTAAAACTAAAAAGGTGAGACTATTATGAAAAAATTTGATAATGATGTCAATTCGTGAGACAATCATGTAAAAACTTGATAATTTGCATGTAAAAATGTGATACTAGCATGTAAAAGCATGACACTATCGTATAAGAATGTGATATTTAGCATGTAGAAACGTGAAACGTAAAAATGTGATAACTAGCAAGTAAAATGTGATAATTATCATGTAAAAACGTGATACAATCATTTACAAATGTGATACTATCATGTAAAAAGTGATAACTAGCATGCAAAATGTGATAATTAGCATTTAAAAACATCAAATGTAAAAACGTGATAACTAGCATGTAAAACCGTGGTAACGGAAAAACGTGATAACTTGCATATAAAAATGTGACATGTAAAAAGGTGATCAGTATCATTTAAAAATGTAATAATTAGAATTTGAATGTGATTATTAACATGTAAAAAGGTGATAATTAGCATGTTAAAATGTGATAATTAGCATGAGAAAACGTGATAATTGGAACGTACAAATGTGATAATTAGCATGTAAAAACATGATAATTAGCATGTAAAAATGTAATATGTAAAAAGGTGATTAGCATGTTAAAACGTGATAATTAGCATGTAAAAATGATAATTAGCATATAAAAACGTGATAATTACAATTTAAAACGATAATTGGCACGTAAAAAAATATACATGTAATAAGTAACAACTAGCATGTAAAAATATGATAATTAGCATTTAAAAAGACGAAATGTAAAAATGTGACAACTAGCATGTAAAAACATGATTAGCATATAAAAATGTGATGATTAGCATGCAAAAATGTGATAAGTGGCGCCGTAGAAACGTGATACTATCACGTAAAAAGTAACAGCTTGTAAAAATGTGAAAATTGTCATTTATAAACATGAAATATAAAACGTGATAACAGGCATGTAAAAATGTGATAACACATAGAAGCGAGAAAAGTAAAAACTAGCATGTAATATGTGATATGTAAAAAGATGAGTCCCATGTAAAACATGAAATTTAAATGGGTAATATAATGTAAAAACATGATAATTAGCATGTAAACAATTAAAATTAGCATATATAAACGTGATAATTAGCATGTAAAAATTTGATTATTAGCATTTAAAAATATGAAATGTAAAAATGTGATAACTTGCATGTAAAAATGTGATAATTAACATGTAAAAATGTGATCTATAAAAAGGTGACAACTAGCATGTAAAGATGTGATAACTAGCATGTAGAAATGTGATACGTAGCATGTAAAAACGTGATAATTGCATGTAAGAACGTGAAATGTAAAAACGTGATAACTAGCATGTAAAAATGTGATACTGGACTTTTTTTTTTCTTCTGTTAAGTGGCAGCAATACGCTTCCGTATTAACTGGAACAGTAGAAATAATTGGCACAGAACACGATAACTTGATAACATGAACGTTCTTTACATCCTGAGCGAGCGCCACAATGCCTGAGGCTGTTCCTATTGCTCTGTTCCACCCGCAAAGGTTGATGGATAACTTGCTAGGGCTCATTACTGAGAGTAGTTAGCCTGTGTGCTGCGTTCAATAAAACAAACTGTTTCTTTCCCATTTTTGAAGTGATGCGAATTTGTGAAACTGCTCGTTTTCCAGTGCACGCGGCAGATCCTGTCGGAGAGGCTGGGTCGCGGCTCCAAGACGGTGGACCTGGACCTGGAGGCCCGGATCGAGGTGCTGCGCGACAACAAGCGCAAGTACCAGCACCTCATCAAGCTGGCGCAGACGCTGGCCGCCCAGCTGGCGCCCGTATTGCGTACGCAGAAGCAGCTGGGCGACGCGTTCGCCGACCTGAGCCTCAAGACGCCCGAGCTCCACGTGGGTCCTGCCGCCATCTCCTCGATTGATGGCCATCGCGAATGAACTTCATTTGCTGCCACCCTTCCGCTTCAAACAGTTGGGACGTCTACTCGTGATAACATTTCAATTGGCGACAGAAGCATGAAGACCTTTCATTGCCCCTACCAACATGGCCGCCCATAGAGGCAACGTTCCCAATAAAAGTCAATGCATTAACTTTAAAATGAAGTCATAACGAGCTAAAATGAACTATGTCAAAGCATCTGCTTTAACTCAGTGGCTGTTTGATGGCAGTAGGTGTCCAACCCGTTTGTAGTGGGAGGGTTGGCAGCCAATGAAGGCCACCCTCCCGCTTAAAATGAATTGGATTGATGATCTTTTCCGCTTGACGACAACAGCATGAAAAGGCTTTTCATCGGCCCTACCAAGATGGCTGCCCTAAAGCCACGTTTCCATCATAGTCAATGTACTGACTTTAAAATTAGGTCATAACTAGCTCATTTTAACAATGTCAATGCATTTGCTTTAACTCATTGGCTCCCATTGACGGCAATAGACGTCCAATCGGTTTGAAGCGGGAGGGTGGCCACCCACCCGCTTCAAATGGATTGGACGTTTACTTGTGGTGAACTCAATTGATGGCGAAAACATGAAAAGACCTTTTGTCGCCCTTACCAAGATGGCCGTGCTGAGGCGACGTTCCCATAAAAGTCTATCAAATGACAGTGAAAGGAAGTCATAACTAGCTAATTTGAACAACTTCAAACCATCTGCTTTAACCCATTGGCTGCTGAAGGGCAATAGGCGTCCAATCAGTCTGTCGCGGCAGGGTTGGCAGCCATTGAGCAAACAACGTTCATTGGCTGCCACGCTCCCACTTCAAATGAATTGGAGGTAATGAACTCCTGAAAAGGCTTTTCTTCGCCCCTACCAAGATGGCCGCCCTACGGCTACGTTTCCATCAAAGTCAATGAATTGACTTTAAAATGAAGTCATAACTAGCTCAATTTAACAGCGTCAAAGCATCTGCTTTAACTCACTGGCTCCCACTGACTAATGGACGTCAAATCCGTTTGAAGTGAGAGGGTTGGCAGCGAATAAATGAATGTTTATTCACTGCCAACCTCCCGCTTCAAATGAATTGGACATTTACTTGTTTTGAACTCAACTGACGGCAAAAACGTGAAGACCTTTAGTCGCCCCTACCAAGATGGCCGCCCTGAGGCAACATTCCCATAAAAGTCAATGCATTGACATTAAAATGAAGACAAAACTAGCTTATTTCTCATCTTATTTCTAAGTATCTTCAATGTAATCAGTAGTGGCCATTGATGGCGCTAGACGGCCATGTTGGTAGGGCCGACCTTCCCATCAAAGTCTATGCGTTAACACGAAAATGAAGTCATAATTAGCTTATTTCTCAACTGGTTTGTCTCGGCAAAATCACCTGTTAATTTCTCAGAGATTGCCACAGATGGCGCGAGATGTCCAATCCGTCTGAAGTGAGAAGGTCGGCAGCTTCCAACCCTATGGAATACTCATTTGTTTTTTGGGTTCCTCAGGAGGAGTTTGCGTTCAACGCCGAAACCCAAAAGCTTTTGTCAAAAAATGGCGAGACGTTGCTGAGCGCCATAAACTTCTTCATCGACAGCGTCAACACTCTGGTGGACAAAACCATCGAGGACACCATCATCAACATCAAGCAATACGAGCTCGCCAGGTACCCTTTTGCTCCTTTACATTTGCATTTCCTGCATCACTTCCTGTTGGTTTTGGGCAACTTCCTGTTTAGTTTTGGGGACGTATAGGTCACTTTCTACGGATTTTGGGTCACTTGCTGTTCACTGGTTGACTTCCTGTTGATTTTGTTTGGGGCATTTCCGGGTCACTTCCTGTTGGTTTTGGGTCACTTCCTGTTCATTTTCGGGCATTTTTAGATCACTTGTTCCTTTTTCGTTGGTTTTGGGTCACTTCCTATTGACAATGCGGCATTTCCAGATCACTTCCTGTATATTTTGGATCATTACCTGTTGATTTGATAGAATTTTCTGCATCACTTCCTGTTGGTTTTGGTCACTTTTTACATTTCAGAGCATTTCTTGTTGGTTTTGGGGCATCTCCTGGTCACTTCCTGTATATTTTGGATCAGTTCCTGTTGGTTTTAGGTTACTTTCTTATGATTTTGGGGCATTCCCAGGTCACTTCCTGTACATTTTTGATCGTTTCTGGGTCACTTGCTGTTCATTGGCAACTTCCTGTTGATTTTTGTGGCGTATCTGGGTCGTTTCTTGTTGATTTTTGGTCCTTTGCTGTTGATTTTGGGTCACTTTTTTACATTTTGGAACATATGCTTTTGATTTTGGGGCACTTCTGGGTCATTTCCTGTTGGTTTTGGGTCACTTCCTGTACATTTCTTTGTTCATTTCTAGCTCACTTGCTGTTCATTGGTCACTTCCTGTTGATTTTGGGTCATTTCCGGGGCATATACTGTTGGTTTTGGGTCACTTTTTTTACGTTTTGGAGCATTTCCTGTTGATTTTGGGGCACGTCTGGGTCATTTCCTATTGGTTTTGGGTCACTTCCTGTTTCTTTGTTCATTTCTAGCTCACTTGCTGTTCATTGGTGACTTCGTGTTGATTTTGGGTCATTTCCAGGTCATATACTGTAGGTTTTGGGTCACTTTTTTACATTTTGGAGCATTTCCTGTTGATTTTGGGGCACGTCTGGGTCATTTCCTGTTTGTTTTGGGTCACTTCTTGTTGATTTTAGGTTACTTTCTTATGATTTTGGGGCATTCCCAGGTCACTTCCTGTACATTTTTGATCGTTTCTGGGTCACTTGCTGTTCATTGGTAACTTCCTGTTGATTTTAGTGCATATCCGGGTCATTTCTTGTTTATTTTTGGTCACTTGCTGTTGATTTTGGGTCACTTTTTTACATTTTGGAACATATACTTTTGATTTTGGGGCACTTCTGGGTCATTTCCTGTTGGTTTTGGGTCACGTCCTGTACATTTCTTTGTTCATTTCTAGCTCACTTGCTGTTCATTGGTCACTTCCTGTTGATTTTGGGTCATTTCCGGGTCATATACTGTTGGTTTTGGGTCACTTTTTTTACGTTTTGGAGCATTTCCTGTTGATTTTGGGGCACGTCTGGGTCATTTCCTATTGGTTTTGGGTCACTTCCTGTTTCTTTGTTCATTTCTAGCTCACTTGCTGTTCATTGGTGACTTCGTGTTGATTTTGGGTCATTTCCAGGTCATATACTGTAGGTTTTGGGTCACTTTTTTACATTTTGGAGCATTTCCTGTTGATTTTGGGGCACGTCTGGGTCATTTCCTGTTTGTTTTGGGTCACTTCTTGTTGATTTTAGGTTACTTTCTAATGATTTTGGGGCATTCCCAGGTCACTTCCTGTACATTTTTGATCGTTTCTGGGTCACTTGCTGTTCATTGGTAACTTCCTGTTGATTTTAGTGCATATCCGGGTCATTTCTTGTTTATTTTTGGTCACTTCCTGTTGATTTTGGGTCACTTTTTTACATTTTGGAACATATACTTTTGATTTTGGGGCACTTCTGGGTCATTTCCTGTTGGTTTTGGGTCACGTCCTGTACATTTCTTTGTTCATTTCTAGCTCACTTGCTGTTCATTGGTCACTTCCTGTTGATTTTGGGTAATTTCCGGGTCATATACTGTTGGTTTTGGGTCACTTTTTTACGTTTTGGAGCATTTCCTGTTGAATTTGGGGCACTTCTAGGTCACTTCCTGTACATTTCTTTGTTCATTTCTAGCTCACTTGCTGTTCATTGGTCACTTCATGTTGATTTTGGGTCATTTCCGGGTCATATACAGTTGGTTATGGGTCACTTTTTTACGTTTTGGAGCATTTCCTGTTGATTTTGGGGCACTTCCGGGTCATTTCCTGTTGGTTCTGGGTCACTTCCTGTACATTTCTTTGTTCATCTCTTGCTCACTTGCTGTTCATTGGAGACTTCCTGTTGATTTTGGTTAATTTCCGGGTCATATATTGTTGGTTTTGGGTCACTTTTTTACATTTTGGAGCATTTCCTGTTGATTTTGGGGCACGTCTGGGTCATTTCCTGTTTGTTTTGGGTCATTTCCTGTACATTTCTTTGTTCATTTCTAGGTCACTTACTGTTCATTGGTGACATCGTTTTGATTTTGGGTCATTTCCGGGTCATACACTGTTGGTTTGGGTCACTTCCAGTTCGTTTTAAGGCATTTCCAGGTTTCTGTTGATTTTGGGTTACTTTCAGATCATTTCGGGGCATTCCCAAGTCATTTCGTTATCATTTATGGGTTACTTGCTATTCATTGAGGACTTCCTCTTGATTTTGGGGCATTTCCAAGTCACTTTCTGTTGGTTTAGGGTCACTTCCTCTTTATTTTGGTACCTATCAGTCACTTCCTCTTTATTTTGGCTACCTTTTTACATTTTGGAGCATTTCCTGTTGATTTTGGGTCACTTCCAGTTGGTTTTGGGTCACTTCCTGTCCATTTTTGGGCATTTCCAGGTCACTTGTTGCTGTTGCGTCGCTTTCTCTTGATTTTGGGTCGCTTCCTATTGACGACGGAGCATTTTTAGGTCACTTCCTGTTCGTTTTAGGTTACTTTCTGTCGTTCTTGGGGAATTTACTGGTCATGTTCTGTTGATTTTGGGTTACTTTTTGATGATTTCAGGGCATATCAGAGTTACTTCCTGTATGTTTTTGATCATTTCCTGTTGGTTTTGGGGCATTTCTGGGTGACTTCCTTTTCAGTGGTGACTTGCTGTTGATTTTTGGGGAATTTTATTGTCACTGTTCATTTTAGGGCATTTCAGATCACTTCCTGTTGATTTGGGGTCACTTTTTATTGCTCTTGGGAGACTTACAGGTCAGGTTCTGATGATTATGGGTTACTTTCTGATGGTTTTGGGTCACTTCTGTTAATAATGGGGCAATGCAAAGACATTACTTTTTCCTAAAAGTGTCATTTTTTTTTTCTATGGTATGGAGTATTTTTAGGCCTCTATTAATGTGGTCTTAGCTAAATGTTAGTCAAGAGTAGCCACTTGGATTTGTTTTGACGCGTACGGAGCTGCTTTGAAAATGTCGGTTGTCTTCTTCCTGCTTGTAGGGTGGAGTATGACGCGTACCGCACGGATCTGGAGGAGCTGAACCTGGGTCCGCGCGACGCCACCACGCTGCCCAAGATAGAGCTGGCGCAACAGCACTACCAGACGCACCGCGACAAGTACCAAAAAATGCGCGACGATGTCTCTGTCAAGCTCAAGTTCCTGGAGGAGAACAAGGTCTGTAGACGGCGTGAGGCGTCCAATCCATTGGCGATCGGGCGGATTGGTTGTCTTGCGCCGTCAACAACAGCCAGGGGCTATTTATTAAATGGCAATAAATACACTTGCATTGCTAATTAACTTATTAACTAAATAGATCAGAATTGCCATTTTCATGTTTGTAGTTTTCCCGTTATGACTTTAACTGATTTCCAGGTGACTCCCATTTTGGTTAATTTCCTATTGATACTGGAGCATTTTTGGGCCACTTAGTGTTGATTTTTGGGGCATTTTTGCGTTGGTCAGTGTTGATTTTGGGGTATTTTTATTGTCACTTGGTGGTAGTTTTGGCTCTATTCCTAATGATTTTGGTGCATTTTTGGGTCACTTCTTGTTTTTTTGGGTCACTTTGTCATGGCCTTGGGGCATTTTTGGGTCACCTGTTTTTTTTGGGGGGGTCATTTAGTGTTGATTTTTGGTCACTTCCATTGGTTTTGGGCATTTTCGGGTCACTTATTGTTGATTTTGGGTCACTTACTATTGATTTTGGGGTCACCTGTTTTTTTTTTAGGACATTTAGTGTTCATTATTGAACAGTTACGGGTCACTAAGTGTTGATTTCGTGTCACTTCCTATTGATTTTGGTGCATTTTTGGGTCACTTAGTGTTGCTTTAAAGGGCATTTTGGGGTCACTTAGTGTTGATTTTGGATCACTTACTATTGATTTTGGGGTCACCTGTTGTTTTTTTAGGTCACTTAGTGTTCATTATTGAACATTTACGGGTCACTTAGTGTTGATTTTGAGTCATTTCCTATTGATTTTGGTGAATTTTTGGGTCACTTCTTGTTTTTTATGGTCACGTTGTATTGATTTTGGGTCATTTCGTAATGGTCTTGGGGCATTTTTGGGTCATTTGTTTTTTTTGGGTCATTTAGTGTTGGTTTTGGCTCACTTCCATTGGTTTTGGGGCATTTTCGGGTCACTTGTTTTTATGGGTCATTTTGTGGCGTTTTCGTGTCACTTAGTGTTCATTTTGGGTCACTTAATATTGGTCTTAGAAATTTTCAGGTCACCTAGTGTTGCTTTTAGGGCATTTTTGGGTCACTTAGTGTTGATTTTAAGTCACTTCCTACTGGTTTTGGGCCATTTTCAGGTAACCTATTGTTTTGGGGTCACTAAGTGTTGATTTTGGGTCGCTTTATTTTGATTTTGGGTCACCCACTTTTTTTGGGGCATTTTCAGGTCAGTTCGTGTTGATTTTGGGGCATTTTAGGGTCACTTAGTGTGGATTTTTGGTCACTTCCTATTGATTTTTGGATTACCTGTTTTTTTTCAGGTCATTTAGTGTTGACTTTGGGTCACTCCCTATTGGTTTTGGGGCATTTTCGGGTAACATGTTGTTTTGGGGTAACATTGTTGATTTTGGGTCACTTACTATTGGTTTTCGGGTCACGTAATGTTGATTTTAGGGCATTTTTGAGTCACCTGTTGTTTTGGGGTCAGTGTTGACATTTTCAGGTCACTTTGTGTTGATTTCGGGCCACTTACTATTGATATTTGGGGCATTTTCAGGTCACTTTATGTTGATTTTGGGGCATTTTTGGGTCACCTGTTGCTTTGGGGTCACTTAGTGTTGCTTTTGGGTCACTCCCTTTTGGTTTTGGGGCATTTTCGGGTCAATTTTTATTCATTCGGTCCTTTTTGTTTGGCTTTTGGTTCAACTTTTTAATTTTCGCTCTTGCAGGTGAAGGTGTTGCACAAGCAGCTGATGCTCTTCCACAACGCGGTGGCCGCCTACTACTCTGGCAACCAGCAGCAGCTGGAGCAAACTCTGCAGCAGTTCCACATCAAGTTGAAAGCGGGCGGCGCCCAGCGGCCATCTTGGCTGGAGGAGCACTGAGGGAAGCAAATGTTTTTAGACATTCAGCCAGTCGCCAGGATGAGACGGTGTCTAAAAAGTTTTGACAACGCGCATCTCCGAAATTCTCGACACTACAATCTTTCCAAAAGAAATGCACTTTGACGCCATTTGACAAATCTGCAGTAAGCGCGTGAAGATGCCAGAATTTCCGTTAAACAAATATACATGAAGCATTGGAGGAATACCTCAAAATGCATATAAAAAAATGTTGACTATAGAAAATTAACTTCGAATATCTTGAAGCTAAAAAAATTTAAAGTATTTAAAATTGATTATTTTTTGAAGTCAACATTTTCAGAAATAACAATTGTTTAAAAAATATGTATTCCTCATCCTATTTTTTAAAATGAGATATATACAAATATACATTTTACAAAATGTTTTCTTGGAATTTATGTATTTTTTCTTCTCCCTGTTTATCCCCACTCCATCTTTTTAATAAAAAATGTAAAGATTTTCCAATATATAGTTCTTAAATTTAATTTGTATATACTATAAATATTTAAAAAATATTTTTCAGGATTTTTCATGTACAAATCTATTCCCCCATTGCTTTTTAAATACAGTATATTTGTTGAATGTAAAATCAGGCACGAAATTGTAAAAAAATGCATTTTTGTAAGCAGCGTTATGAATGTCGGACGCCTTTTTTTTTTCTTTTTTTTTTTTTTTTTTACATTCCATATTTGTCTCTGTATCGATAATCAGAATGCATTGTCTGTCATTAACGGCGCTAGACGTCCAATCCAACGGAAGTGGGAGGTTTGGCAGCAAACGAACACCAGCCTCCCGCGTCTGACGGATTGGACATCTACTAGTGGAACAACTCACGACAGAAGCGTGAAAAGAGCTTTCATTGCCCCTACCAACATGGCGTCCAGGTAGCCATTTTGGTAAGGGCAACATGCCCATCGTTGCCACCCTCCCACAACCAACAGATTGGATGTCTGCTATTGATAAACTCATTAAGAATTGCAGGAAAATAATGAAAAGAGCTTTCATTGCCCCTATTAACATGGTGTCCGGGCGGCCATGTTGCTGGGGGCGACATACCCATCAAAGTCAATGCGTTGACATTAAAATTAAGTCACAACTAGCTTATTTCTCAACCGAAAGCATATGTTATGTACTCATTGGCTGACACCACTTCAAACGGATTGGACATCTATGAGTGATGAACTCATGGGTGGATGTGAGGGTGCATATTAGTCAGAGGAACAAATTTGATTTTCTTTTTAACTCATTGATTGCACTAGATAGCCAATCCATCGGAAGTGGGAGGCCTGGCAGTGAATGAACGAGTGTTTACTCACTGCCAGCCTCCCGCTTCCAATGGATTAGACGTCTACTAGGGATAAATTCACAGCAAAAGCATTAAAAGAAGTTTTATCGCCTCTACCAACATGGCGGCAAGGCTGGTCGGGGTCACATGCCCATCACTGCCACCCTCCCACTTACAAAGGATTTGATGTCCATTAGTGAGAAACTCATTGGGAGTTGCAGCAAAAGCCTCTACCAACATGGCGTCCGGGCGGCCATGTTGCTAGGGGCGACATGCCTATTAAAACCAATGCGCTGACATTAAAATTAAGTCACAACTGGCTTATTTCTCTACTAAAAGCATCTGTTATATACTCATTGGCTGCCATTGACAATGCTAGACGTCCAATCCGTTGGAAATGGGAGGCCTGGCACCAAATGAACGAATGTTTATAATAAGCTAGTTGTGATTTAATTTGAATGTCAACGCACTGACTTTGATGGGCATGTCGCCCCTAGCAACATGGCCGCCCGGACACCATGTTGATATGGGCGATAAAAGCTATTTTCATCCTTCTTCTGTGAGCTCACCACTAGTAGAAGTCCAATCCATTGGAAGCAAGAGGCTGGAATCAAATAAACGTTCGTTCATTCGCTGTCAGGCCTCCCACTTCTGACGGATTAGACGTCTAGCGCCGTCAATGTCAGTCAATGAGTATATAACAGATAGTTTTGGTTGAGAAATAAGGTAGTTGTGACTTAACTTGAATGTCAACTCATTGGTTTTAATAGGCATGTCGCCCCTAGCAACATGGCCGCCCGGACGCCATGTCGGCAGAGGCTTTTGCTGCGACTCCCAATGAGTTTATCACTAGTAGACATCCAATCCGTTGGAAGTCGGAGGCTGGCAGCGATGGGCATGTCACCCCTAGCAATCATGGCCGCCATGTTGGTAGAGGCAAGCTATTTGCATCCTTCTGCTGTGAGTTTATCACTAGTCGACGTCCAATACGGATTGGACGTCAAACTCATTAAGAATTGCAGCAGAGGCATGAAAAGCGCGTTCATCGCCCCTACCACCATGGCGTCCGGGCAGCCATGTTGCCCATTAAAGCCAATATGTTGCCATTAATTATGTCACAACTAGCTTGTTATTTTTCAACCAAAAGCATCTGTTATATACTCATTGGCTGATATTGACGGCGCAAGATGTCCAATCCGCCGGAAGTAGGAGGCCTGGCAGCGAATGAATGAATGTTTTATTTTCTGCCAGCCTCCCGCTTCCGACAGATTGGACGTCTACAAGTGAAAAACACAGCATAAGGATGAAAATAGCTTTCATCGCCCCTACCAACATGGCGTCCATGTTTGCTAGGGGTGACATGCCCATGGCTGCCACCCTCCCACTTCCAACGGATTGGATGCCTACTAGTGATAAACTCATTGGGAGTCGCAGCAAAAGCCTCTACCGACATGGCGTCCGGGCGGCCATGTTGCTAGGGGCGACATGCCCATCAAAGGACATTGATGGGAATGGACATTGAAATTAAATCCCAACTAGTTTATTTCTCAACCAAAAGCATCTGTTATTTACTCATTGGCTGCCATTGACGGCGCTCGACGTCCAATCCGTTGGAAACGGGAGGTCTGGCAGCAAATGTTTTTTTCGCTGCTAGCCTCCCACTTTCAACGGATTAGTTGTCTACGAGTGATAATCTCACTGGGAGTTGCAGCAAAAGCTGAAAAGAACTTTTATCGCCCCTACCAACATGGCGTCTAGGCGGCCATGTTGCTAGCGGCGACATGCTCATCAAAGTCAATGCGCTGACATTCAAATTAAATCACTAGCTTATTTCTCAACCAAAAGCACATCCGATCCATTTGGATATTAGGATTGGACGTCCGTTGCCGTCAATGGCGCTGAAAGATGAACATTCACAGCAACCGTCAAAATGAATCTAATGTTTTCAATGGAAGACAATGACTTAAAACTTTTTTTTTTTTTTAATTTTAAAACAACTTGCCTAAATCACAGCCACGTTAATGCATTCCGCACTTCCAAGATGGCCACCGGTTACTAACGCCGCTACCTCCAACTTTTCGCATCTAGCTCTGTTAACGTGATAGCTACAGTCAAAGTTTCCAACGAAAACAAAAGGACTGATTTCATGTTTTTAACAAAATGTGCCTTAACTTAGCTTCCTCTCTGTGCTACATGCTAACATTCCCTGGCTAAAGACCACTTTATTTAAAAAAAAAAATAAAAAACAACAAACATGAAAAGCGCTCCTACATACAAACGACTCCTTTTTGTTGGATATGTACATTGCATGAAATATGAAAAATCAGATGTTTTTACTCCCTTTTTTTGAAAGCGCAGCATCCTCCACGTAAGGCTGCTAACACTCGACTCGCTTGAACATTTAAGCTAATGCGTCAAACTCTCGTATTTATACGTTTCTCATTTGTTCAATTTTCTACCGCTGACAACTTTTTATAGTTTGTGAGTGTGGTGTGGGAAAAAAAGCAATCTATATTTGTAACTTTGTTTAATTAGCACATTTTTCATGGAACATCCGTAGAATGATATGCTTTTTTTTAGGATCAGAATTCAAACCAGTAGGAAAAAAATATCTGGTCGGAATTGGTTTTGAATGTTCAAAGACAAGATTTGTATTTTCATGTGCAATTTGTTTGGGGAAAATGATTAAAACTTTGAACTGATTTCTACCGAGCTTTCTCTGCTCCGTTTCTGTATATTTAGGGCCCGAGCACTAAGCGTGCGAAGGCACTATTGTAATGCAAAGGCTTTTTTTTTTTTTTCAGGGCAAATGAAAACGGCCAATTTGGAGGTCTGAACATGCACGAAGTCACCAAAATTTGCACATACATGCGGCAAAATTTAGATTTCAATAATTGTGCAACATTGCAAAAAAATGCAACAAAATGGCTCAGTGGCGCCCCCTTGAAATTTTAAAATTGGCCTACAACATTAGGGTTTGTCAGCGTAGAGGGATGAAATTTGGGCAGTCTATACCTTGTCCAAAACTGCTCCAAAAAAGCATTGGCACCCATATTCCAAACCCAACAGGAAATCGGTTATTTTGGATCGAATGTGAAATTTTTATCGATTTACAGGGTGCACATTTGAGACCTTTTCGCCAAGGGAGTTTGTTGGATCGTCTTCAAAATTGGTGAGACTGTTTAGGAGACATATGAAATCTTAAGTTTTTAAAATGGTGCGTTTTCATTCATGGGTCTGACCTGGGTATGGTGCCAAAATCGGCCATTTTTTCGGCAAAATGACAAATTCAGTAAATGACTAATAGCTCCTTGACACAATGTTCAATCTTTTTCATATCTGGCATGTATGTGCAGTATCCCACCCTTAACAAGAGTGCATTGAAATATTACCCATTAGGCCTAGCACCCCCTCGTGGGAACAGGAAATGCCTTCTTTTACGAGATAGGCTCCTCCTCCAAGGGAAAAACTCTATTGACCTCAAACCTGCATCAGGGGAGCCTTAAGACGTGTGTACAGGTGCCTGATGGAAAATATTGAGGTTTGGTTAAAGCAGAATGGTCCAACAGGAAAGTGAAAATGAATGTCAACATTTTGCCTCGCCAAAAAATTTGAACAGTCCTAACTCGGCAGCAGGGCCGGCCCAGCCTACACGCAGACTATGCAGCTGCATAGGGCCCCTGACCACTATGGGGTCCCCAATCTGGCAATTGTTTAATTTAAATTCTATTTTGTTTTCTACAGTTTGCTTTATATGACATTTGTGAGTTTTGATACTTGATTACAAGCTTAAAAAAAAATAAAAGTTCTTTTTTTCTCTTTTAGAAAAAGGTTTGGCGCTATGTACTGTAAATACTGACAATCATTTGGGGTGAGAAGTTTGAAGTATGCTGTGCAACAAAATCTGATTAATATACAAAATATGGACGTATGGGTTGGATTGCATGTGTGGGTTTCACAGTACACTGTGACGAAATGGTGGGCCAAAAATATGGGCCCCTTTGCATTATTTTGCTTAGGGCCCCCAAATGGCCTGGGCCGGCCCTGCTCGGCAGATATACAACATATCTGCGCCAAACGTCTCGTTCTTGTTGAGAGTCGTACTCTGATGGGTCCTGTAGGGGTCATTTGCATCAACCCTACAGCGCCAACTAGTGGTGACAGAAAGGAGTTTTAAAAAAGGCCTCTCCTATTAGGTTTTTTCAACATAGAGCAATGAAATATGGGGAGTCCGTACCTTATGCAAAACTGCTCCAAAAAGTCTCTTGCACCCATATTCCAAATCTAACAGGAAAGCAGTTATTTTGAATTAAATGTGAAATTTTCATCAATATATAGTACAGTTTATATTTGGAGGCCTGAACTTGCACGAAAACCGAACAAATTTTTAATGTGCATGCGACTTTGTGTAAATTTCGATAATCTTGCGACATTACGAAAAACCGTAACAAAATGGCTCAGTGGCGCCCCCTTGAATTGAGGCGAGTTTCAAGCATGTTAGGTTCTCAAGACATTACGAGAAGGGGACAATCTGCCTGCGTGCCGTCTGAGTTTGCGTGACGTCCAAGTTGCGCCAAACTGCGAGGGCCCATTCAGTCCTGCTTGCAGGCCTAGTGTTATCGGGGCCCGAGCATCAACAGGCGTAAATTTTTGTCAGGTCAAATGAAAATGGCCAATTTGGAGGCCTGAACATGCACGAAAACACATACATGCAGCTTTGCGTAAATGTCTATAATCTTGCGACGTTATGAAAAAATGTAACAAAATGGCTCAGTGGCGCCCCCTTGAAATTTTCAAAAAGGCCTCTCCATTTAGGTTTTTGTCAACATAGAGCAATGAAATTTGGGGAGTCGATACCATGTGCAAAACGGCTCCAAAAAGTCTCTTGCACCCATACTCCAAACCCAACAGGGAATCAGGTATTTTGGATCGAATGTGAAATTTTTATCAATTTACAGGGTGCACATTTCAGACTTTGTCACCGAGGGAGGGAGTTGGATCGTCTTCAAAATTGGTGAGACTGTTCAGGAGACATATGAGATTTTAAGTTTTCAAAATGTTGAGTTTTCATTCACGGGTCTGACCTGGGCGGGGTGCCAAAGTCGGCCATTTTTTTGGCAAAACGACAAATTCAGAAAATGACTAATAACTCCTTCATACAACGCTCAGTCTATTTCATATCTGGCTTGTATGTGAGGTATCCCAGCCTGAACAGGACTGCATTGAAATATTACTTATAAGGCCTGGCGCCCCCTGCTGGGAACAGGAAACTGCCTTTTTTACGAGATCGCCTCGTCCTGTAAGGGAAAAAATATCAATTGATCTCATACCTGTTTCAGGGAGACTTAAAGTGCGTATGACAGCAAAAAGCATGTTTATTTCATATATTCTGCAGTTTTTTTATGCTCCTGAATGAAATGGACCGTTTGGATGTGCGTGGAAGCGATTGATATATTTATTTCGTTTTTTGAATCCCAGGCCATGAACATGAGTGACTTCCTGGATTGACGAGGTTTCCGAATGTGATGTCAGCGGGATAGTCATCTTCAGTAAACATCCAATACTACTTTTTGCAGAACGACTGCAGACTGAGTTGATTTTGTAGATCCATCCATCCATCCATCCATTATCTTCCGCTTGTTCCGGGGTCGGGTCGCGGGGGCAGCAGCTTTAACAGGGAAGCCCAGACTTCCCTCTCCCCAGCCACTTCAACCAGCTCCTCCGGCGGGATCCCAAGGCGTTCCCAGGCCAGCCGAGAGACATAGTCTCTCCAGCGTGTCCTGGGTCGTCCCCGGGGCCTCCCGCCGGTGGGACATGCCCGGAACACCTCTCCAGGGAGGCGTCCGGGAGGCATCCGAACCAGATGCCCGAGCCACCTCAGCTGGCTCCTCTCTACGCGGAGGAGTAGCGGCTCGACGCCGAGTCCCTCCCGGATGACCGAGCTTCTCACCCTATCTCTAAGGGAGAGCCCGGACACCCTGCGGAGGAAACTCATTTCGGCCGCTTGTATCCGGGATCTTGTTCTTTCGGTCACGACCCAAAGCTCGTGACCATAGGTGAGGGTAGGAACGTAGATCGACTGGTAAATCGAGAGCTTTGCCTTTCGGCTCAGCTCCTTCTTCACCACTACGGACCGGTGCAGCGTCCGCATTACTGCAGACGCCGCACCGATTCGCCTGTCGATCTCCCGCTCCCTCCTACCGTCACTCGTGAACAAGACCCCAAGATACTTGAACTCCTCCACTTGGGGCAGGATCTCATCCCCGACCCGGAGAGGGCACTCCACCCTTTTCCGACTGAGGACCATGGTCTCGGATTTGGAGGTGCTGATCTTCATCCCAACCGCTTCACACTCAGCTGCGAACCGCTCCAGTGAGAGTTGGAGGTCACGGCTTGATGAAGCCAACAGCACTAAATCATCTGCAAAAAGCAGAGATTCAATGCTGAGGTCACCAAACCGGACCCCCTCAACGCTTTGGCTGCGCCTAGAAATTCTGTCCATAAAAGTTATGAACAAAATCGGTGACAAAGGGCAGCCTTGGCGGAGTCCAACCCTCACTGGGAACGAATTCGACTTACTGCCGGCAATGCGGACCAGACTCTGACACCGGTCGTACAGGGACCGAACAGCCTTTACCAAGGGGCTCGGTACCCCGTACTCCCGGAGCACCCTCCACAGGATTCCCCTAGGCACACGGTCGAACGCCTTCTCCAAATCCACAAAACACATGTAGACTGGTTGGGCGAACTCCCATGCACCCTCGAGGACCCTGCTGAGGGTGTAGAGCTGGTCCACTGTTCCACGGCTTTTGATTTTGTAGATTAATTCATTTATTTGTCGCGTCACGCCAACCAAATGTGCTGGAGAAAAAAATTGCAGCATTCCCGTTCACCCCGAGATTGGCGTAAACAATTCAGCTGTAGGAACATTGGATTGGAGTAAATATCGTATTTTGTATTATGTCAAATTCTGGGATCATCGCACACGTTTTAATAAGGAAGTGGCTTGCATTTGTGGTTGGCGATTGGCGGCTTGTCGACCAGGGTCCTCTTTGCATGCCCACCGAGAATGCCCTTTCCTCGGCTTGGCCATGAGCAGCTCCGTGCTCCAATGTCGGCAGAGAATGGGCTATGTTCGGCGTTCATTCCCGGCGACGAGCACTGCCGCCCCGCCGTGGCCCCAGTTGAAATGATACAGTTAGCATTACATGCAGTTGTCGTGGTAAAACACATATCGCTAAAGTAAGATTGAACACAATAAGGTTTTAAACTTTTTAAAATTTTTTTTACTTAAACAAGGTCCAGAAATGCTTGTCTAAAATGTGGTACATTTGGCAGTATAGTTTATGTGCACTTTGGACTTATTTCTGTTCATTTACCTATGTTATGCTACTTATTTTCTTATATAATATATATATATATATTAGGGCTGTCATAAGTATCGCATTAACGGGCGGTAATTAATTTTTCAAATTAATCACGTTAAAATATTTGACGCAATTAACGCACATGCCCCGCTCAGATTAGAATGACAGCACAGTCATGTCCACTTGTTACTTGTTTTTTGTCGCCCTCTGCTGGCGCTTGGGTGCGACTGATTTTATGCGTTTAAGCACTATGAGCATTGTGTAATTATTGACAACGATGGCGAGCTACTAATTTTACAAAATTTATCAAAACGAAAAGATTAAGAGGGTTTTAATATAACATTTCTATAACTTGTACTAACATTTCTCTTTTAAGAACTACAAGTCTTTCTATCCATGGATCGCTTTAACAGAATATTAATGTTAATGCCATCTTGTTGATTTATTGTTATAATAAACAAATACAGTACTTATGTACCGTATGTTATCTTTCCATTCCAACAATAATTTACAGAAAAATATGGCATATTTTATAGATGGTTTGAATTACGATTAATTAATTTTTGAGCTGTGATTAATTTGATTAAAAAATTTTATCGTTTAACAGCCCTAATATATATATATATATATATATACGTCAATGTTTGTGGTATTTTCAAAAGATATTCCATTTCACTGTGCATAATGTAAGTCATTTATACTTATTTTGGTTACGTATGTTACTTTCAAATACAATTTTGAATGAAAATCTGTTATAATTTTGGGATCAAAGCACCGTTCTGCTCCGTTCCGGTGCCAAATCTCATACCGGAACTGCGTTCTGGACCGTTCTGGCCCACCTTCACACCTGCACTTGTCCAATGTTTAGCTATTCTACGCACCTTCGCCTTTGACTTTTCCCGCCCATTCCTTCTCCCGCACACGTGACCTGCCACCGTCGATGCGCCCCGCCCGTCCACCTGACGAAGCTGTCGCGCACGAGCACGCACCAAGCGCGCGCGGTCGCAGGCTACAGCTGGGCTGGCTGGCCCGGCAGCCTCGTCATCTTCTCCTATCGCGCTCGGAGCGATTGTTTGCCTCCATTTCTTTTCTTTTTCGGACCGGACCGAACCGGACTGGACCGAAGCATCCTTTTAACCCGGTAAGCGATGCGTCGTCGGAGCGGTTCCCACCGTTGGCGGTCCTTTTTTGAGCCAAAGGTGCGCTCGGTGCGTCAGATGCTTCTCCAATGTAGAAAGTTTTTCGGTTCCGTTGCACTTTCATCGGAAAGTATATCGTCTACTTTTTTTCCCCTTTGTGTTTTCCACCAAAACATTTGATGTAGCATGACTGATGACACCCCTCCCCCTGACTTTGGTGTGCAAGGTGTAACAAGTTCTGTACTTAAAATAGTTAATATATTATTGATTAGAAGGGCGATATTTTGTGTCCTGTAAAATATTTAAACGCGCCAAAACGCCGAGCGCAATTCTTCAAGTTATTGAGTTGTTAAACCAGCGGACATCTTTTCAAAAGTTAGCACGAGCTGAACTCACTCGGCAAAAACACACTTTAAAACTCACTTGTTTTCACTGTAAATCTACAAGAAATAAACTATCTGCCTTCAAGTAAATTTCACTCACTTGGATGTCTTGAAATACGAAAAATAGCTAGCTGAAAATAAATTAAACAGACTCATTTAAAAAAATTAATCACCGTAATTTCCGGACTATAAGCCGCTACTTTTTGCCCTCATTTGGAATCCTGCGGCTTATAGACCCTACTCACGTGACGTCACAGCCACACCCCCGCGCCATGTTGTCCGTATACTCGTCATGTTAATGCATTAGCGCTTCGTAAATTCCTCCTATTATGGCGTGTTTTTCTGCTCGTTAGCATTAATAATCAAAATGGTGAAGTCGTGTGTGGCGGTCGGTTGCAAAAACAGAGAAGATAGACGGAGAGACTTGAAGTTTTACCGTATTCCGAGAGACCCGGAGAGGAGACCGAGATTGACTGCTGCAATTCGACGAGAAAAATGGGCTCCAAACGACTACCACAGATTATGTAGTAGTCATTTTATATCTGGTAAGATGCATTTAATATATATTTAGAGGGTTTTGGGCTGACAACCACAATTAAGATCATTGCTAGGCTAATCGCCGACAACATACACTCAGACGTTGTGAATGAACTACCTAAAAATATATAATTATAAGGGGATAATCAGACAGTTGTCATACAATTAATTTACAATTTCACTATTGAGGCCAAAAGCCAAAAAATAAATTCAACTAGGGACAATCTGGAGTAGTGCTATCGCACTTCATATTTATTACATATTATATATGTATGTAGTGAGAGTGCTATCGCTACACCATATAAACATTAAAAGCCCTAGCTCCATTGAAAAATGACATGAAATACATTATACTTGACAGTGGATGTTAGCAAGAACAAAAGATTTTGAATTGAAAATTTCGTAACTCACCTTCCGAGCACAAGATTCCTGCCGAATTTTTGTGTACGAGGACCTGTTTCACCCAACCAGCAACGTAGCATTTATAAGCCTCCAAGCTCTTAAAGTTTTTCAAACTTTTGTGAGAATAGGCTGATTTTGTGTGGACAAGATAGTTGTAAATATCAGGATAGCAGATGTCAGGCAAAGCCGGCGAAGCCAGCGGGTCGAAAAACATCGATTAAGGCATCAAATACGGATCTGGCGAATGGATAAACTGAAGCTTTTCCACGTCACGCCTTTTATGCAACGCATCCAATGAGTTTACAGCGTCAGATAACACCGGGGCTTCCATGAATTGCTCTATAACTTGCTCGACTAATTGAAAACAGTGAGAATAGGTCTAAAAAATAGGTACAATATGGCGGCCGGAAACAGCGACACGCCCATTTTGTGACGTAGGTGAGTAGGGTCTATAGGCCAGCACGGTTTATTTGTTGATTTATTTGGGTTAATAGATAACACTTTGAGAGCGGCGTCACAAGACTCATAAGATCGTCATAATTATGACATGACACGATCATAGGCATTACTGAATGCTTATGTCATGAAGTGTCATCTGGAAAATTATATCATTATCTCCATTTATGTCCAGCTCGGATCGTTTACATCCATTAAAAAGTGAGATCATTTGCCGGATGGCACAAGATGACATTTGTTATAAGCATTCATTAATGCTCATAACAATGTCATGTGTTAATTATGATTATCTAATGACAGTCTTATGACCCCACTTTCAAATAAAGTGTTACCAATTTCCATAACTAGCAATTAATGAGACAACTAGAACAGTAACTGAAGAAATAATTAGCACAGAACATGATTTTTTTATTTTATTTACATCTGTAGCGCCGCAATGCATGCTAAGAGGCATGTTGGATGAAAACAGTTTTGACAGCAGGTGGCAGCAGAGGTTGACTGTCTCCCTCAACGGAGCAGTGATGGATAAATGAAGCTTCTTGAAGCAATGAAGCTTTCAACCAATTGGCTGCAAAGCTTCATGGTGGTTCATTTGGTGTTATGACAGTCGTATGATGTCAAATAAAGTGTTACCGGTTAATATCTTTTGGTGTAAATTTCCCATAATATAGTGAGGACAGCTGCGGCTTATAGTCCAGTGCAGTTTATCTATGAACAAATGCGGTTTTCGTGCCAAATTCGGTGGGTGCCGGCTTATAGTCAGGAGCGCCTTATAGTGCGAAAATTATGGTAGTATATTTAATATGAAAAAAGCTTAATCTTCTGAATTCAATAACAGATATACAGTGCCCTCCATAATTATTGGATTTATAATAATTATGTGGTTTTTACCTTCTAATATTTTTTTTAATTCAAATAATATGGGACCTTAATGGAAAAAAAGAGAAAAATCCAACCTTCAATACAAGTGCATTTATTCAGTAGGGAAAAAATCCCACATAAAGAAATAATTATTTGACATCAAATAATGTGTGTCACAATTATTAGCACCCCTGGTGTTAATACTTTCCCAGGCTTCAACTGGGACCGTGTGCTTTGGTCCTTTTTGGCAACAAACACTAAGTGGGTCTGGCATGCCACGAAAGATGCGCATGCTGAAAAGCACCTCATACCCACTGTGAAGTATGGGGGTGGATCAGTGATGCTGACCCAATTAATTATTAATTATTATTAATGATTAATTAATTAGTAATTATTTCTTTATGTGGGATTTTTTCCCCACTGAATAAATGCACTTGTATTGAAGGTTGGATTTTATTATGGATATTATTTAGAAAAAAAGAATATATTAGGAGCTAAAAAACACATAATTATTATAAATCCAATAATTATGGAGGGCACTGTAGTTCAAAACATTATTTGAAAGCAAATCTTTCTTGATTTAAGTGAAAAAAGATCCACTTTTAGATGTACGGGCTTGATAAGAACAAACAGTAATATTTACGTAATTTTCGGACAGCTGCTACTTCCCCCCCCCCCCCTCATTTTGAATTGTGCAGCCAATATCGTATTGGCCCGAATATAAAACGGCCCTGATTATAAGACGACCCCCTCTTTTTCAAGACTCAAGTTTGAAAAAAAGACTTTTTGATCAACAAATTAATTTTTATACAGAAAATAATGACAGTACATCTGAAACAAATGAATATATTTGAGAGAAAAAGCATGTTATTTTGCCTCATTCAAATCTTAATATCTGAACATTTAAATATGTAAAGTCCAATCACATTCGTAAATGAATGGCTTCTGGTTTTTGAAATGTAAATAAACCAATCTATTGTGATAAAACAACAAAATTCAAACATCAAAGTGAAGTCTAACTGTAACTGTAGTTTTGAAACAAATCTGAATAAGGAAAAACATTGCAATTAAATAATAATTTTCATGTTTTTTTTCTCAAAAAAAAACAAAAACAGGTCACACAATGTGAAGTTTAGAGGGTTTCGGGGACAATTGGCCCTAGCCCAATTCTTTACCCTCCACTTAACTAGACACAGGGGTATTGCAATAACTAGTAACCTTTGCTATGTGTGGGAGTCATTTAAAGTTGTGAATTAACCGTTAAAGTTGTTAAAATTGCTCCCGTTATTGCATTAGTTCCTTTCTGTCTAATTTCAACATGTGTAAGTTTAAAAACTGTTTCATCATTTAAAGATAGATTTAAGTCAAGATTTTGCCAATTTAGGAGCATTTTAGATAAAAAGTTACTAGCTTCGCTAGGAAGGTTCTCTACAACAGAGCCTTCCTGAGAGGTCTACTGCTTTAAGATGGCGGGTGTTTACAAACGCATGTAGTCCTTAAAACATGTTGCCAATGCAGCCGTGTCTGTCATTTGCATCTAGTTCTATAATATGTGATATCTACCGTATCATGTGGGCATAGTTTGTAGGCTATGGCTACAGTCAGGTATTATTGGAGCCACCTAGCATCGCGTTTGGAATGGCGTCTTCCCCACTCCTGCTCTGCTCTCTCGTCTCCGTGAGTCCGTATCTCTCAGACTTTTTTTATTCAACCAACTTAGTAACGCACGCCTTTCCCGCCTCAGTAACGGTAACGGCGTTGCCAAGATGAGAAAAGTAATGAATTAGATTACTCATTACTGAAAAAAATACCGCCGTTAGTAACGCCGTTATATTCTAACGCCGTTATTAACAACACTGCATATATCCAAACATTATACATACCGTATTTCTTGGACTATAAGCCGCTACTTTTTTCCTTCATTATGAATCCTGCGGCTTGTAGTCCAGTGCGGCTCATTTGTTTATTTATTTAGGTTATTAGGTAATACTTGTCATAAGACTGTCATAAGACCGTCATAATTATCCCTTAAATACCTGCAACATGAAGCAATTATCAGAGAATCCCAAAATTTGAAAAATTAGGTCCTAATGAAACCTTTTTTTCAAATTTGTAAAAAGAAAAGTCAAAATGAATATGTGTAATAAGCTGGGCTGTCAAAATTATCGCGTTGACTGGCGGTAATTAATTTTTAAAATTAATGACGTTAAAATATTTGACGCAATTAACACACATGCCCCACTAAGATTGAAATGACACTTGTGTAATGTCCGCTTGTTACTTGGTACCTGTTTTTTGTTGTTTGGCGCCCTCTGCTGGCGCTTGGGTCCAAATGATTTTATGGGTTTGGGGAGTGAGCATGGTGTAATGACATCAACAATGGCGAGCTACTAGTTTATTTTTTGATTGAAAATTTTACAAATTTTAATAAAACGAAAACATTAAGAGGGGTTTTAATATAACATTTATATAACTTGTACTAACATTTATCTTTTAAGAACTACAAGTCTTTCTATCCATGGATCGCTTAAACAAAATATTAATAATGTTAATGCCATCTTGTTGATTTATTGTTATAATAAACAAATACAGTACTTATGTACCGTATGTTGAATGTATATATCCGTCTTGTGTCTTTTCATTTTAACAATAATTTACAGAAAAATATGGCATATTTTAGAGATGGTTTGAATTGCGATTATGATTAATTAATTTTTAAGCCGTAATTAACTCGATTAAAAATTTTAATCGTTTGACAGCCCTAGTAATAAGCACTCTAATATCTATAACCCTCGTTAATCCTGTTTTTTTTTTCTCATGGAACCTGCATGCATGTGTTGACTAGCATCCATCGTTTTTTTTTTTTTTTTTTCAAAAAGAAATGTCAAAATTCTGAATCGGTCCCAAAATCATGAAATTTTAGGTGTACCAAATGTGATATATTTGGCAATAAAGGGTTAAGACATGACACTTTACTGAATGATTATTAAGTATCTGCAACCGGAAGAGACTTATGACCAGGAAGTGACCTGTAAATCACCCAAAATGACTAGGAAGTGACCCAAAATCTACAGGAAGCTACCTGAAAATGCTCTAAAATCAACAGGAAATCACCCAAAATGTACAGGAAGTGACCCCAGAATGCCTCAAAATGTGCTGTAAATGACATATAATTGACAGGAGGTGACATTGCCCCTCCTACTCAAAATAAATGTGACGTCTAGCGCCGTCAATGACATGAACACGGACGCTATACTAGTGCAGAATTTTGCTAGCAAAACCCATGCAAAGACAAGAATGATAAAGCTTCTCCGTCTGTACAAATTTCCACTCCGCACGTAGACCGTCTGGCCGCGGTGACCTTTTCCAAGTTGTGTGAGCGAGGCGGCCATAGCTACGCCCGCTGAGATGAACCCGATCCATCCGAGTGTGCGCGAGATGAAGAAGGGGGAGGGAATGGTCCGGCCCCGCCCCGGTTGCCGCGGAGTCTGAGAGTGGCGCGGAAAACGCAAAGCTCTGACGTCAGCGTCCATTTATTAGCGTAGCCTGAATGGTTGCCTGCCAAATCAAAGAGAGCGCACGTTGATGCTCCACTTTTCAATGGCAAGGATATCTTATGGCGGGGATGTATTTTGCTTTCTGGGAGGGCACCAATAATCGATTTATAATCCAATCATAGCCTCTGAATCGTAATCAAATCATTAGGTGCCCCAAGATTCCCACCTCGACATTAGACTGTTGTAATTAGGGCTGCAGCTATCGAATATTTTAGTAGTCGATTAATCGATGAACTAGTTAGTTCGAATAATGGAGTAATCGGATAAGGAACATAAAAAAATTCAAATACCTGAGCTGAGCCTCAAACGGTATAAAAAAATAATAAATAAGGATCTAAGTACAACAAAAGTACAATTGGCTCACTTACATAGCAAAAGTCCGCTAGCTTAAATGCTATAAAATGCTAACTTTTTATTTTTACAATGCTCTTAACAAATGGTTCAGGCAATATACCTATAAACTAAATTGTGACTGTATTAAAAAACATTAGCTCAAACAAAAACTTAGCTTACGTTGGTCTTAACAGGGAGCAGCTGCATTCATCCATGTGAAATGAGGCAGACCGAAGGGCATTGTATCCACCCTAATCAATAAAACGAAATGCAAACACTTTCAAAATAAACCATTACAATGCCACTATAGTAAACAAATACTCGAAGCAACAAATTGTAATTTCAATGTTTTTTTCTAATCGAATACTCAAGTTCATCGATTAATCGTTGCAGCATTAGTCATAATTATGACATGCCACTGTCATGAGCGTTCATGAATGCTTATGACAGATGTCGTGAAGTGTCGTCCAACAAATGTTGTCACTTTTGAATGGATGTAAAAGAATATGGAAAAAAAAAGCAGAAAATCCCATTGTTTGATTTTTAAAGAATTTATTTGCAAATTAGAGCGGAAAATAAGTATTTGGACACCTACAAACAAGCAAGATTTCTGGCTGTCAAAGAGGTCTAACTTCTTCTAACGAGGCTCCACTCGTTACCTGTATTAATGGCACCTGTTTTAACTCATTATCGGTATAAAAGACACCAGTCCACAACTTCAGTCAGTCACACTCAAAACTCCACTATGGCCAAGACCTAAAAGCTGTCGAAGGACACCAGAGACAGACTTGTATACCTGCACCAGGCTGGGAAGACTGAATCCGCAATAGGTAAAACGCTTGGTATAAAGAAATCAACTGTGGGGGCAATTATTTGAAAATGGAAGACATACAAGACCACTGATAATCTCCCTCCATGCAAGATCTCACCCCGTGGCGTCAAAATGATAACAAGAACGGTGAGCAAAAATCACAGAACCACACGGGGGGGACCTAGTGAATGACCGACAGAGAGCTGGGACCACAGTGACAAAGGCTACTATCAGTAACACAATGCGGAGCCAAGGACTCAAATCCCGACTTGCCAAACGTGTCCCCCTGCTGAAGATAGTACACGTCCATGCCCGTCTGCGGTTCGCTAGAGAGCATTTGGATGATCCAGAAGAGGACTGGGAGAATGTGTTATGGTCAGATGAAACCAAAATAGAACTTTTTGGTAGAAACACAGGTTCTCGTGTTTGGAGGAGAAAGAATACTGAATTGCATCCGAAGAACACCATACCCACTGTGAAGCACGGGGGTTGAAACACCATGCTTTGGGGCTGTTTTTCTGCAAAGGGACCAGGACGACTGATCTGTGTAAAGGAAAGAATGAATGGGGCCATGTATCGAGAGATTTTGAGTGAAAATCTCCTTCCGTCAGCAAGGGCATTGACGATGAGACGTGGCTGGGGCTTTTAGCATGACAATGATCCCAAACACACAGCCAGGGCAACAACTTAAGAAGCATTTCAAGGTCCTGGAGTGGCCTAGCCAGTCTCCAGATCTCAACCCCATAGAAAATCTGTGGAGGGAGTTGAAAGTCCGTGTTGCCCGACGACAGCCCCGAAACATCACTGCTCTAGAGGAGATCTGCATGGAGGAATGGGGCAAAATACCAGCAACAGTGTGTGAAAAGAGTTACAGAAAACGTTTGGCCTCCGTTTTTGCCAACATAGGGTACATAACAAAGTATTTAGATGAACTTTTGATATTGACCAAATCATTATTTTCCACCGTGATTTGCAAATAAATTCTTTAAAAATCAAACAATGTGATTTTCTGGGGTTTTTTCCACATTCTGTCTCTCATGGCTGAGGTTTAACCATGTTGACAATTACAGGCCTCTAATATTTTCAAGTGGGAGAACTTGCACAATTAGTGGTTGACTAAATACTTATTTGCCCCACTGTAAATGCAACATACTTTGTCATGTGTTCACAATGCACAACATTTGCTTATTTTACTTGTAGTTAGTCTCTCCAGGCTTGGTTGTTTTAAAACAAACAGTAAGATTTGTGTTATCTTGGCTAGAGAGAATATGCAATGTTGCTTTAGCCTTTAACGGTCTGTGCTGAGTGATCATCGCACACTAAATGTAACTGGTAATTTAGTAACATTAGTTTTAGCGTGGCGATCGTCCTCTTAAACTCTCCGACTTTTTTTTTTTTTTTTCTTCTTCCTACATACAGTTCGTGGTGTCCAGTTGGCAACAATTACTTACTTTGCAAGGCAAAGGCCATGATAGTAAAAAAAAAAAAAAAAAAAAAAAATTTTTTGAATGGCATTTTGTCGTCGCGCCGCGTTGCCCAAACCGTTCGACCAGCCGTCACCATTCAAATGTCATAATGACCGAAATTTTCGCGCGACGCAAGGAATTTTTCGAATGGCCCGCAAAAATTTTCCGTTCGCCCATAAACATGATTTATTCTGAAAAAAAAACAAAAAACGCTACTTTTCACCATATTGCATAATTTACACATCAATAATTCCAGGACGTAAGGGGCATAGAAGTTGTATACAGAATTTGGCAAAAGAACTGTTCCCCCAAAATTTGCCAAAAACTGTCCCATTCATTTCTAATGGGATGCCATTGACAGCCATGTACATCCAAATTTCCCATTCATTTTCAATGGCAAGAAAACATAGGTTCTTGTAAGTTTTACCATTATAGCTAAAGATGTCGATCGATCGAGTCTGATCACGTCATTTTCAAAGTATCGGAATCAGCAAAAAAATATCGGACATGCCTTTTTTTTAATATATATATATTTTTTGATTAAATCAATTTTCTAATTGTATTTCACGTTATAGACAAAATGTCTTACACTCATCCAGAGTCTTTAGTTTTGGCTTAAAGTAGGACTGTCAAATTTATCGCGTTAAGACCGTTAATTAATTTTTTTAAACTTAATCACGTTAAAATATTTAATGCAATTAACGCATGCGCTGCACGACCCACTCACGCATTGTCGCGTTCAATCTATAAAGTCGCCGTTTTACCTATATATAGAGCTAAAAGGCAGTGTAAAATGAGTAGAGTGAATTTAGGCAGTCTTTGGAGTAGAGCTGAAACGAGTACTCGAGCAACTCGAGTAACTCGAGTTTAAAAACTGATCCGAGTAATTTTATTCACCTCGAGTAATCGTTTATTTTGACAGCTCTAAGCATCACGTTTTGCTTGGACTACTTTTAATGCGGGACAACGCGCTGTCACGTGTGGAGAAGAAGAAGGAAAAAAAAAAAAAACTGACTGCAGCCGACAGCCGCCACAAACGACGCCGACGTTGCTAAATACTAGCCCGCACGATGCTACGTTGGTACAGGTAGCGTCTGATGCGTCTCATAGAGATCACTTGTATGTTGAACTAGATGCGAAATGACAGACTCGGCCGCGTCTGGGCAGCGTTAGTAAACAGCCGCCATCTTAAAGCAGTAGAGCGCTAAGCGCTAATAAATAAGATTGACGTTACTGTCGCTACTAGCTCACGTAACGTTAGCCCTGCGGAGGGCTAGGTTTCAATTAATTATGAGCACTGTCGATGCGTGGCTAACGTGTCTTACATACAGGCTTTAACATGACATAGCGTTCTGGAGTGATGAGGGTGTAAAATAAAAACTTAATCATGCTAACTATCAATTTTAGCTCAGTAGTCATTGCTGGATAAAACACCAAGTAGCACTGGTCCCTAATGTGCTCCAATACAGCCTGTATCATACATTTATTTTGAACCGCGCAAAACCTCAAAATCCTATCAGGACTTACAGTTTAGACTAACTTAAAACTTAACTAGAACTTAAAAATAGAAATTCAATTGAAACACGTGGGGAAAAATCCAAACTTTTAAGTGATGTGTGTTATCAAGCGTAACGGTATTTTTTATATATATATTTTTAATAAGATCTAAAGGTTTTTTTGAGTGAAAGCAGTGAATTAGTCTTTTTTTTTTCAATTCTAGTTACATCTGAGATGCAATTGTTGGCTGTTTTCAACCATATACATCGAAAATAAAGACAATGATTGACTGAAAATGGTTCAAGATTAGATGAAATGTCTTGTTTTCTCATGTGTATTTATAATTGCTCTTCCCCTAAAAATATATTTGTTTTATCCGATTACTCGATTAATCGATAGAATTTTCAGTCGATTACTCGATTACTAAAATATTCGATAGCTGCAGCCCTACTTTGGAGTCTTTATTTAATTGGCTAAAGCCTTGCAATCACTCTCCATACGATTAGAAATATCGTGGGAAGCAATGTGGGGAAGAAAGGTAGTAGCTTATCTTTTTCTCAACACCATATGTTATTTCTCAACGCAGAGAAGATATATCAATTGGTGTCACTACGCACAGTCATGGTTGCACTTCCCATCATGCATTGGGCATGGCTACAGTATCATTTACTGAAAGCTCAACAAATACACTAGATGGCAATATTTAGTCACAATATACAAAGTCACATTTATCCTTTAAAAATTACAAGTCTTTTGTGACGGGTACACAGAAAGTGTATCCGTAGCACGTGGAAACCTCCCCGCCGATTCCTTCATGTAAGGACGCTAACGGCTGCGCCGTTGGCTCGAGCTTTATTGGCGCAGTGGTTACCGAACTTGCCTGCCGACTAGAATTCGTCGCGGTGCGCGGGTTCGCGTCCCAGCCTAGTCAGAGGTGGGAGCGGAACGAGGGGCGGCACAGATCAGACTCGGGTTACACTTTCTATCTCTGGATCCCTCTCACAGAAAGAATGTTAATAATGTAAATGCCATCTTGAGGATTTATTGTCATAATAAACAAATACAGTACTTATGTACTGTATGTTGAATGTATACATTAGTCCGAGTTTTATTCATTTTTTTTCTTAATGCATTGCCAAAATGTTTATGATCAGGAAAAATGATCGGGAATGATTGGAATTGAATCGGGAGCAAAAAAAAAAAAAAAAGCAATCGGACCGGGAAATATCGGGATCGGCAGATACTCAAACTAAAACGATCGGGATCGGATCGGGAGCAAAATAACCATCGGGACAACCCTAATTATAGCCCATTGACACTTTGTGACCTGTTAGCAACAGGACGTGTCCCCCAAATGGATAGCAACAGGACATGTCCTTAGAAATGTCCCCAAATCAAACGGAAGTGATCCAAAATTAAGTGGAAGTGAAGCAGGAATGTACAGGATTTGAGTCATCATGAAGCTAAAATGAAATCATCGCCTGCCATGGTCCAATTCATTTCAACTAGGAGGAGTGGCTGTGAATGGTTTTATTTCAGTTCCGTTGACGGTGTTAGACGCTAAATTGCATCTTTTATTTGATTTTTTTCAAATTCTAGTTTTTATCCTAGCAGGTGAAATCCCAGCAACTATCTATTTGTTTTTTTGCCTTGGCCATTTATGTTCCCGGTGTCTCGGGGGAGGCGGGGCTGACACGCAAACATGTTTGCGCTCCCTCACTCCTACCCCCCCGGCCCAATTGTGACTTTCGTCTCCACGGAAACGGCGGCCCTTGAATAATGGCCTTCGCCCACCCGCGGGCGGAAGCGAGACAACGGCCACGTCGGGCTCGAAACGCCACGCCGTGCTGAGTTGAATTGAATTTATTGTCATTGTCATTTGTCATCATCATCATCACATCAACATCATCATCATCAGCATTAAATCATGTAATAAGGGAAGAAATGAAAGGAAGAAAAAAAGATAAAAAATATTGTTTCTCCAAGAAGATGAAAAGAGACATGACAAAGGGAACGGAAAAAAAGCCAAAGCTTATCGGGACCCGTCCCCCTTCCACCAAGGTCGCACAAGCAACAGCTCATGATCAGTCCAATGACAGTCTAGCGCCTATTGTTCAAAAAGTCATTAATTTGCATGGCGATTTCACAATTAAATTTATGTAACTTCAATGTAAGTTCAAATGGATTGGACGTCTATAGCCGTCACTGGCAGCTAATAAAAAAAACAAAAAAACAAGTTATGTTTCTATTCAAAATTTGTTTTGAGACAAAATGCCGAGGGTCTTTTCACTTTCCTTTTTGGACCCCGCCGCTTCAGCGAAAACTCAATATTTTTCATCAGATACCTGAACACGTGTCTTAAAGGGATCCTCGACCTTAAATACTTGTAGGCTCTAATAAACCACAATTGTTCTCTTGTACTAAAATATGTTGTTAGAAACACATAAAATGTTAAATCAATGGCAATATTTTAGAATATTTAGTCCATATTTTGACCGTTAGTTGGCGCTATGGTTTGCGTACTCGCAGTGATGACGTCATTGGTATTTTTCCAAATTTGTAGAGTGTTCAACAATTGCTTATTGCTGCCTAAACTCGCCAAGTAAAATGCCACGATGCGCTGCTTTTGGATGCAATTTCCAGTCAAATGGAAACAAGGGGAGTGAAGTGAGTGGTCAAGGTGGAATTATTATTTTTAGTGAATAAATGTGCAAAAGTGGAAGCTTCTCCCCCCTTTTGGTCCCTGTATGCACGTACCGTACCCACCACGCGTTACAACTGGCGCCCGAACATTTTTCCTGGATCCTCAGTCAAGTAAGGGATCCGTCTATTTTCTGGATCCGACGGTCCCACCGCGTCTGCAATATTGGTTTCGGATCTGTCCATTTTTTTGATTCGTCGGTCCCACAGCGGCTTTTCGGGTCAGTCTATTTTGTGGAATCGACGGCTGCGAAATTGCTGTGGGATCGGTCTAATTCCTGGATCTTCGAGTGAGTAAAAAACGCGGATTTGGATTACTATTGCTATCTTTTTTTAGTTGACTGTTATTCGTGGGAGTTTCCCCCAAATCATACCAAATAATCAAAGCACTATGGCACGCTACAGTGACGACAGTGACTCTGACGTGGACCTTACAACAATCTTGGAGTTCATCAGGGAACGAAGTTTGCGTACTGCTGAGCTCCCGAGGGAAGAGTGGAGTGGTCAAGGTGGAAATATTTATTTGTGAATAAATGTGCATAGTGGAAGCTTCTCCCCTTTTTGGTTCTTTTATACATGTATCCTAGCTACCATGCGTTACAATGTACAAGACATGGATTACACAAGGTGTGCTCTTTGGCCTGTACTGTAAGCACGCGACAGCTCTGGATGCTAACAATCTACATAATTATATTGGGATAAGTTTGAAAACGCAATATGCTTACCTTGAATATCTGTTAATAAAACCGGAGTTCCCAACAGCATACAGTCTCGCTCCCAACCGGAGTTCCCAACAGCACTCTCTCGCTCTGTTGCCATTGAGACTCACTTGAAGCGAGTGCATCACCAGTTTTGCCCAACTTTTGTTTTATCAGGTATTTGCTGCACGCATTTTTCCCTCAAGCTCGTCTTGTGAATGACCGACAGTGCTGTCCTGCTCTTCACTTTTCAGATCTGGTTCAAATTCAAATAGGAAGGGTAGAACTGACGACATGTTGAAGAATGGCGACCTATCACTTAAAATAACTTTACAAACTTTATTAAAACAAAAACATTAAGAGGGGTTTTAATATTAAATTATTACAACTCATACGAACATTTATCTTTTAAGAATTACTTGTCTTAAAAATAGAGGATCCCTTTAAAAAAAAAATATGGGGAGAACAAGTATTTGATACACTGCTAATGGGTTTTCCCATTGGCAGTGTATCAAATACTTGTTCTCCTAATATATATATATATATATATATATATATAATGCAGACCCCTGGAAATGTAGTCCAGTCAATACACATACACACAGTAGGCTATGTGCCAACTAAACATTTTTATAAATTACTATCACGACAATTGTCCTTGACAAATTGTTATTCCCATTCAATTGATATTCTCATTCACTGTTCTCATTTTCGTAGGTATCGTTTCATAGTAAGCAACGCCCTTTCAACAAGCTTATAGACCCTTGACTTGTGTATTCTCATTGTACTCCTTGCGTGTTCACAGCACCTGGCTGGAGCACACCATTGTACCCTAGATACTAGGGCTGCAGCTATCGAATATTTTAGTAATCGAGTAATCGACTGAAAATTCTATCGATTAATCGAGTAATCGGATAAAACAAATATATTTTTAGGTGAAGAGCAATTTTAAATATACATGAGAAAACAAGACGTTTCATCTAATCTTGAACCATTTTCAGTCAATCATTGTCTTTATTTTCAATGTCTATTGTTGAAAACAGCCAACAATTGCATATCAGATGTAACTAGAATTTAAAAAAAGACTAATTCACTGCTTTCACTCAAAAAACTTTTAGATCTTATTAAAAAAAAAAAAAAAAAAAATAATATATATATATATCTTACCTAAAAATGCCGTTACGCTCGATAACACACATCACTTAAAAGTTAGGATTTTTTTCCCACGTGTTTCAATTGAATTTCTCTTTGTGTCAAGCCATTTTTAAGTTCTAGTTAAGTTTTAAGTTAGTCTAAACTGTAAGTCCTGTTAGGATTTTTGAGTTTTCGCAATGTTCAAAATAAATGTATGATACAGGCTGTATTGGAGCACATTAGGGACCAGTGCTACTTGGTGTTTTATCCAGCAATGACTACTTAGCTAAAATTGATAGTTAGCATGATTAAGTTTTTATTTTACACCCTCATCACTCCACAATGCTATGTTATGTTAAAGCCTGTATGTAAGACACGTTAGCCACGCATCGACTGTGGTCATAATTAATTGAAACCTAGCCCTCCGCAGGGCTAACGTTACGTGAGCTAGTAGCGACAGTAATGTTAATCTTATTTATTAGCGCTCTACTGCTTTAAAATGGCGGCTATTTACTAACGCTGCCCAGACGCGGCCAAGTCTGTCATTTCGCATCTAGTTCAACATACATGTGATCTCTATGAGACGCATCAGAGCTACCTGTACCAACGTAGCATCGTGCGGGCTAGTACTTAGCAACGTCGGCGTCGTTTGTGGCGGCTGTCGGCTGCAGTAAGTTTTTTTTCTTCCTTCTTCCTCTCCGCACGTGACAGCGCGTTGTCCCGCGTTAAAAGTAGTCCGAGTAAAACGCGATGCTTAGAGCTGTCAAAATAAACGATTACTCGAGGTGAATAAAATTACTCAGATCAGTTTTTAAACTCGAGTTACTCGAGTTGCTCGAGTACTCGTTTCACCTCTACTAGATACATATCTTGTTTTCTATAAAGTCTTCGAAGCAGGCAATCCTTGGCTGTGTTGATTCATTTCTCATTTGAGCTCTTGAGTTGATACTTGTCTTGGAGTTCAAACTTGAACTTCCCCGTCAACATTCAATCAAATTCAAATATCCAATTTCCTGTTGTGTTTGGAATATGGGTGCCAGAGACGTTTATGAGCAGTTTTGCACAAGGTATCGACTCCTCCAATTTCATCGCTCTACCTTGAAAAAACCTAAATGGAGAGGCCTTTTTTTAAAAATTCAAAGGGGCGCCACTGAGCCATTTTGTGACATTTTTTCGCAACGTTCCAAAATTATGGAAATTTACGTGGAGCCGCATTTATGTGCAAATTTTGGTGAGTTTTCGAGCATGTTCAGGCCTTATTCCTTGTTTATTTGGGGGCATTTCCAGGTCATGGGTCGCTTCCAGTTTGTTTTGGGGAAGTCACACATCACTTTCTGTTGGTTTTGATTCACTTTTGTTGATTTAGAGTCACTTCTGGTACATTTTGAGGAACTCTGGGGTCACTTCCTGTGTATTTTTTACCATTTCCTGTTGATTTAGAGCAGGGGTGTCCAAACTTTTTGCAAAGGCGGCCAGATTTGGTGTGGTAAAAATGTGGGGGGCCGACCTTGGCTGACGTCCTTTACGTAGAACAATATATTTAAGCAAATTTTAGCAAGCCGTTCTGTGTGTCACATTTGCTTTTTTATAGGGCTGCAGCTATCTAATATTTTAGTAGTCGATTAATCGATGGACTAGTTAGTCCGAATAATCGAGTAATCGGATAAGGAACATGAAAAATTAAAACACCTGAGCTGAGCATCAAACGATATAATTTTTTTTAAAAATGAGGATCTGTGTACAACAAAAGAACAATTGGCTAACTTGGATAGAAAAGTCTACTAGCTTCAATGCTATAAAAATGCTAAAGTTTTTTTGTTTTTTTTTACAATGCTCTCAACAAGTGGTTCAGACACATATTCCCACAAAAAACGGCTAAATATACCAACAAACTAAATTAGGAATGCATTAAAAAACATTCGCTCAAACAAAAGCTTAGCTTATGTTGGTCTTAACAGGGAGCAGTTGGATTCAGCCATGTGAAAAGAGGCAGACCAGAGGGCATTGTATCAACCCTCAACAGTAAAATTAAATGCAAACACTTTTAAAATCAACCATTACAATGCCACTTTAATTAAACGAATACTCGAAGCAACAAAATTTAGTTTGAATATTTTTTTCTAATCAAATACTCGATTTAATCGATTAATCGTTGCAGCACTACTTTTTTTTTTTTAATTAATAATTTCAACAATTTTGCTAATAGTCTTTGTGGCGTTCTCTTTCGACTCTTGGGCTCTTGCGAAATACTGCTGCTGTGAAATTAAACTAGATTCAAGTTGCTTCAGTTTCTCGCTACGTATCTACCCTGAAATCTTGTCGTACATGTCAGCGTGTCTTGTTTGGTAATATCGCCTCTTTTTGAACTCTTTATTGAACTTGTTGCGTATTTTAGTGACGAAATAGCCCAGTTTCCGCCTATCCTTGAAGTGCCAGCCGTTGCAGTCAACTTTTGTTGTTGTTGATTGTCGAGATTTTAGAAAATTGGGAGTAAAGGGTCACATGTGGCAATGTTGCTTAGAGTGCTGCTCCCTTTTAGTGGGTAAATGAGGAGCAGCATTTAGTGTGTAAGCTACTTCATATACTTGTAGCAGAACTGCTGACCAATTTATTAAGTCTGTGTGCGGGCCAGACATTATTGATTTTATGACAGAGGCTGGGGGCCGGATGAAATCCGACCACGGGCCGCATTTGGCCCCTGGGCCGGACTTTGGACATGTCTGATTTAGAGCATTGACCTGTTCACTTGTCTCTTCTGGTTGATTTTGGGGAAATTACGGATCACTTCCTTTTGGTTTTGAGTGACTTTTTGCTGATTTTGAGTCACTTCCTGTACAATTTGGATCATTTTCTGTGGATTTGAGGGAATTTCCAGGTCGCTTCCTGTTCATGCTGATTTTGAGGGACTTACAGATCACTTCCTGTTGGTTTTAGAGAGCATTTTTGTTGATTTTAGATCACTTTCTGATGATGTCAAGACATTCCAGGATCCATTTTTGCCCATTTTGGGGCATTTCAGAGTAAGGAAATAACAGTGAATATTTTATTTTTTTATTCTGGATGGTTATTTAACATGTATTTTAGATTTCTCTCAACATGTGTTCCACTTCAAGGTCAAGGTGCCTCTGTTAATCCCTCCAATTTCCCGAGAGGCTCCAAGTGAGGCCCCGGGGCCCGCCGGGCGTCCGGGTCGCCGTGGGAACGCTCGTTAGATGTGACACTTGTTTTTCACGGGACCTACCTACGTTAGCGGACTCTTACGTAATGCTCGTCGTAGAAGGGGGAAAAAAAGAAGCACGTTATTGTGGGATCAAGGGATTACAGAAATTGAAGGGGACAAGAACAGACGTCACACTTTTATTATTTGTTGATCAGCTGCCACTGACGTCCATAGACGTCCAATCTATTTCAACTCTGTTGTCTACATGTTTTTATTTTGGGTTAATTTTTGTAGTTTATCCTGTTTTGCAAAAAAGAAGAAATCTCGCCTTTTTTTTTCTAGGTGCTTTTATCTCCCAATTTTTGATTTTCATGGTAGACGTGTTATTTTTTCACTGTATTTGAATTTTTTTTTTTCAGTTTTGTGTTTATTTGTAGTTTATCCTGTTTTGCAAAAAAGAAAAAAAAATCTCGCCTTTTTTTTTTTTTTTTTTTTTTTTGCAGTTTTTGCGTGTTTTTTTAGGGCTGGCAAACGATTAAAATTTTTAATCGAGTTAATTACAGCTTAAAATATATATATTGGCATAATATAAAATATGCCATATTTTCTGTAAATTATTGTTGGAATGGAAAAATAAGACACAAGACAGAAATATACATTCAACATACGGTACATAAGTACTCTATTTGTTTATTATCACAATAAATCCACAAGATGGCATTAACATTAACATTCTGTTAAAGCAATCCATGGATAGAAAGAGTTCTTAAAAGATAAATGTTAGTACAAGTTATAGAAATTTTATATTAAAACCCTTCTTAATCTTTTCGTTTTATTAAAATTTGTAAAAAAAAAATTAATCAAAAAATAAATTAATAGCTCGCCATTGTTGATGCCACTAATTACACCATGCTCACTCATGGTGCTGAAAGCCATAAAATCAGTTGGACCCAAGCGCCAGCAGAGGGCGCCAAACACCAAAAACCAAGTAACATTACGCTGCTGTCATTTTAATCTGTTTGAGCGGGGCATGTGCGCTAATTGCGTCAAATATTTTAACGTGATTAATTTAAAAAATGAATTACCGCCTGTTAACGTGATAATTTTGACAGCTCTAGTTTTTTTTTTTTTGCCGTTTAATTGTACTTTATCCTGTTTAGCAAAAAAGAAAAATGTCGCCTTTTTGCTTTTTTTGCAGTTTTTGTGTTTATTTTTATTTATTTTTTTGTCTTTGTAGTTTATCCTGTTTCGCAAAAAAGGAAAAAATTCCTGCCTTATTGTTATTATTATTATTATTTTTTTTTTTTTTTTGGGTGGGTTTTTTTTCCCCCAGTTTTTGATTTTCACAGTAGACATGTTGTTTTTTATTTGCAAGTGACCCCAGAATGCCCCAAAGCGTACTGGAAGTGATTTAAATCAACAAAAAGTGAGCCAAAATCTACAGAAAGTGACCCAAAACCAACAGAAAGTGATTTGTAAATTCTCCAAAGTCAACCAGAAGCCACCTGTGAACAGGAATTGACCTGGAAATGCCCTCAAATACACAGCAAATGGCCCAAAATGTACTAGAAGTGACCTCGGGAACCCCAAAAACATACAAAATCAACAAAAAGTAACCGAAAAACAACAGGAAGTGATCCAAAATCAAAAGGAAGTGACCGTGGAATGCCCCAAAACGGACTGGAAGTGACTCAAAATCAACAAAAAACAACTCATAATCAACAGAAAGTGACCCAAAACGAGCAGGAGGTGATTCGTAAATTCCCCTAAATCAACCGGGAAGAAGTTTATCCTGTTTTGAAAAAAAAGGGAAAAAAATCCTGGCTTTTTTAATTTCATTTTTGGGTGCTTTTTTCCCCCCCAAGTTTTTGATTTTCACGGTAGAAATGTTCATTTTCATTTGCAAGTGACCCCAGAATGCACCAAAACGTACTGGGAGTGATTCAAAATCAACAAACAGTGCGCCAAATCAACAGAAAACCAACAGGAAGTGATTTGTAAATTCTCCAAAATCAACCAGAAGACACTAGTGAACAGGAATTGACCTGGAAAAGCCCTCAAATCCCCAGGACATGGCCAAAAATGTCCTAGAAGTGACCTCGGGAAGCCCAAAAATGTACAGAAAGTCACTCAAAATCAACAAAAAAAACAACCCAAAACCATCGGAAGGACTGGTAATCCAAAATCAACAGAAATAACCTAGAAATGCTCCAAAATCAAAAGGAAGTTGTAAAAAATCCAAAATCTCTGCCATGACAAGAAATTTCTGGTGACCAAAATAAGGCTGCAGCTATCAAATATTTTAGTAGTCGATTAATCGATGGACTAGTTAGTTCGAATAATCGAGTAATCGGATAAGGAACATGAAAAATTAAAATACCTGAGCTGAGCCTCAAATGGTATAAATTTATTTTAAAAAATGAGGATCTATGTAAAACAAAAGAACAATTGGCTAACTTACATAGAAAAAGTCCGCTAGCTTAAATGCTCCAAAATGCTCAAGTTTTTTTTTTTTTTACAATGCTCTAAAGAAATGGTTCAGACACATATTCCCACAAAAAAACGGCTAAATATACCTATAAACTAAATTATGAATGCACTGAAAAAACATTAGCTCAAACAAAAACTTAACTTACATTGGTCTTAACAGGGAGCAGTTAGATTCAGCCATGTGAAAAGAGGCAGACCAGAGGAAGTGTATCCACCCTAATCAATAAAATTAGATGAAAACACTTTCAAAATAAACCATTACAATGGCACTTTAATTAAACGAATACTCTAGGCAAAAAAATTTAATTTGAATATTTTTTTCTTATCGAATACTCGAGTTATTAATCGTTGCAGCACTAGACCAAAAACATATTGATACTTCTGCAATCCAATATCATATTCGGATACAACATTTCAGTATTGGTACTTTGATGCTTTTCCAAACTTTTGACAGTTTATCACAAGTAGTGGGAGGGTGCATTGACTTTGCCCCTACCAACATGGCTGCCCTGGGGCCATTTTGGAAGGGGCTGTAATTTTCAATGACTTAATGACTAGTAGAAGTCCAATCCATTTGACGCAGGTGCTCGCCGTTTGCTTCAAACGGATTGGACGTCGATCACTGTCAATGGTAAGCGGTGATTTCACAAGGTCATAGTACGGATACGTTTGATGATTATGGACTTTTTGTTTTTTTCAGCGCCGTTTTGAGCGATGGACGTAGAGCGAGGGCAAAGTTGTTAGAAAACGATGCCGGGCGACGCGGACGCCGGTGTCCCGGCGGCTCCGCCCCCGGCGCCGCCTCCGCCGCCGGCCCCCGCGCCGAGCAGAAAGAAGCGTCGGGTGCGCAGCTTCTTCTGGAAGCCCATCCCCGAGGAGAAGGTCCGGCAGCGGCCCAACATATGGACGCTGGCGGGACGGCGCCAGCGCTATCAGATCGACGCGCGCTCCGTGGAGGAGCTTTTCAGCCAGAAGGAGGAGGCGGGGACGGGCGGCCTAGGGGCGGTGCCCCGCGCTCCCGGTTCCCGCCCCCGAGCCTTTAAAGATGTCGCCAAGGAGGGGGTGAGTTCAGCCATCATTGTATGACTTCAGGTAAAAACAAGGGAGAGGATTCACTGCCGCACTTTGGAACAAGGGTTACCGCAAGTGTGCGGGTGATGTCATCGCCATGTGGCTTGAAAGATGATGTGCGTCTGAAAATCGACAGGAAATGACCTAGAAATGGCCCAAAATCATCTGGAAATGCCCTAATACTAACAGGAAATGATCCAAAATGTAGAGGAAGTGACCCCGGAATACTCCAAATTATACTGGAAGTGACTCAAACTCCACAAAAACTGACCCCAAACCAACAAGGAGTGATTCATAATTACCCAACATCAATTTGAAGTGACTGAAAATCAACAGGAAATGGCTAGTGAATAGGAAGTGGAAATGAAATGATCCAAGGAAGGGATTTAAAATAACAGGTTGGCCCGAAATGAATAGGAAGTGACCCTGAAATGCCCTCAAAATAACAGGAAGTGACCTGGAAATGCTGTGAAGTCAGCAGGAAGTGACCAGAAATGTCCCAGAATCAACTGGAAGGGATTCAAAGTGAATAGGATGGCCCCAAATGAACAGGAAGTGATGCAGAAATGCCCTGAAAACAACAGGATATGACTTGGAAATGCCCTGAAATCAGCAGGAAGTGACCAGAAATCAACAGGATGTGACCCGAGAATATCCCAGAATCAACAGAAAAGGATTCTAAATGAAAATGATGGCCCAAAATGAACAGGAAATGACCAGAAATGCCCTGAAAACAACAAGAAGTGACCTGGAAATGCCCTAAAGTCAGCAGGAAGTGACCCGGGAATGTCCCAGAATCAACAGGAAGGGATTCAGCATGAACAGGATGACCCCAAATCAACAAGAAGTGACCCCACAATGCCTCCAAAACAAAAGAAAGTGACCTATTATCAACAAAAAGTGACCAGAAATGTCCAGAATTAACAGGAAGAGAATCCAAATGAACAGGATGGCCCCAAAAGAAGAGGAAGTGATGCAGAAATGCCCCGAAAAGAACAGGAAGTGACATGGAAATGCCCTGAAGTTAGCAGGAAGTGACCCGGGAATGTCCCAAAATCAACAGGAATGGATTCAAAATGAACAGGATGACCCCAAATTAACAGGAAGTAGCCTGATAGACAGGAAGTGATGCGGAAATGCCCTGAAAACAACAGGAAGTGACCTGGAAATGCAATGAATCACCAGGAAGTTACCAGAAATGTCTCAGAAACAACAAGAAGAGATTCAGAATGAACAGAATGGCCCCAAATGAACAGGAAGTGATGCAGAAATGCCCCCAAAATACAGGAAGTGACCTGGAAATGCCCTGAAGTCAGCAGGAAGTGACCAGAAATCAACAGGAAGTGACCCGGGAATGTCCCAGAATCAACAGGAAGTGATTCAAAATGACTAAGATGGCCCCAAATAAACAGGAAGCAATGAGAAATGCCCTAAAAACAACAGGGAGTGACTTGGAAATACCCTGAAGTCAGCAGAAACTTACATGGGAATGAACTAGAATCAACAGAAAGTGATTTAGAATGAACAGGAAGTGACCAGAAATAAACAGGAAGTGACCCTGATATGCTCCCAAATTAACAGGAAGAGTCTTCGGCGTTTCTATGGACACCATTCTGACTTGCCTGTTTGAAGAAAAAGTTTTTCCCCCCATTTATTGAAATTAATAAAAATGTAGCAATTTCCTGTGCCATCAAAAAAATTCAAGGCGCCAAAAAAAAGTGAAAGTTTCTGAGTTCTCGTGTGCTTGCAGATGAGCATCCTGGACTCCAAGAGGGGAATCAATGTCGGCATATTCCTCAAGCAGTTCAAAAAGTAAGTGCCTTTAACCCTTTTGTGCACCAATGATCTTTTTTGTTTTCATTTTAAAACCTTTACAAGGCACTAATTGGCTGCCATGAACAGTCCTAGATGTCCAATCCGTTTGGATTGAATCCCAGTCAAAATAGTTGGCAGCCAATGAGTTAATAAGTAAGTGACGCAGGATTCCAAAATGTACATGAAAGGATCCTGAAGTGCCTCAAAACGTACTGGAATTGACTCAAAATGGACAAAAAGTGACTCAAAACCAACAGGAAGTGACCTACAAATGCCCCAAATCAACACAAAGTGACCAATGAACAGGAAGTGATATGAAAAAGCTCTCAAATCCACAGGAAATGATCCGAAACGTGCTGGAAGTTAAAAGTTAAAAGCAACAAAACGTGACCTAAAACCAACAAATAGTGATACGGAATTCCCCAAAATCAATTGGAAGTGACTTAAAATCAACCAAAAGTGACCCGTAATTTCCCCCAAACCAACCTTGTAATGCTCCAAAATCAACAGGAAGTGACCGTTAAACTGGAAGTGACTTCATCAACAGGAAATGATTCAAAATATACTGGGAGTCAACCTGGAAATGCCCCAAAACGTACTGGAAGTGATTCAAAATCATCAAAATGTGGCCCAAAAGCAACAGGAAATGATCCAGGATTCCCCCATATCAACTGAAAGTGACAAAATCAACAGGCGACCTAAAAATGCCCCAAAATCGACAGGAAATGATCCAAAATGCACAGGCAGTGACCCCGAAATGTACTGGAAGTGACTCCAAATCAACAAAAAGTGACCTGTAAATTCCCCAAACCAACAGGAAGTGACCCAAAATCAACAGGAAGTGACTTAGAAATGCCCCAGTATCAACATGAAGTGACCAGTGAACAGGAAGTGATCTGGAAGTGTCCTAAAATCAACAAGAAATGATCCAAAACGTACTGGAAGTAACGAGTGAACAGGAAGTGATCTGATCTAAAAATGGCCCGAAAATCAACAGGAAATGAACCAAAACCTACAGGAAGTGACCCTGAAACAACCCCAAAAGGTACCGGAAGTGACCCAAAACCAACAAAAAGTGACACAAAACCAAGAGCAAGTGACATAGAAATTCCCCAGAATCAACCGGAAGTGATCAGTGAACAGGAAGTGATCTGGAAGTGTCCTAAAATCAACAAGAAATGATCCAAAACGTACTGGAAGTGACTCAAAATCAACAGGAAGTGACCTATGAATTCCCCCAAATCATTAGGAAGTAACGAGTGAACAGGAAGTGATCTGATCTAAAAATGGCCCAAAAATCAATAGGAAATGAACCAAAATTTACAGGAAGTGACCCTGAAATAACACCAAAATGTACCGGAAGTGACCCAAAACCAACAGGAAGTAACTTAGAAATGCCCCAAAATCAACAGGAAGTGACTAGTGAACCGGAAGTGATCTGGAAATGTCCTAAAATCAACAAGAAATGATTCAAAACATACTAGAAGTCACTCACAATCAACAGGAAGTGACCTATGAATTCCCCAAAATCATTAGGAAGTAACGAGTGAACAGGAAGTGATCTGATCCACAAATGGCCCGAAAATCAACAGGAAGTGACCTATGAATTCCCCCAAATCATTAGGAAGTAACGAGTGAACAGGAAGTGATCTGATCTAAAAATGGCCCAAAAATCAATAGGAAATGAACCATAATTTACAGGAAGTGACCCTGAAATAACACCAAAATGTACCGGAAGTGACCCAAAACCAACAGGAAGTAACTTAGAAATGCCCCAAAATCAACAGGAAGTGACTAGTGAACCGGAAGTGATCTGGAAATGTCCTAAAATCAACAAGAAATGATTCAAAACATACTAGAAGTCACTCACAATCAACAGGAAGTGACCTATGAATTCCCCAAAATCATTAGGAAGTAACGAGTGAACAGGAAGTGATCTGATCCACAAATGGCCCGAAAATCAACAGGAAGTGACCTATGAATTCCCCCAAATCATTAGGAAGTAACGAGTGAACAGGAAGTGATCTGATCTAAAAATGGCCCAAAAATCAATAGGAAATGAACCAAAATTTACAGGAAGTGACCCTGAAATAACACCAAAATGTACCGGAAGTGACCCAAAACCAACAGGAAGTAACTTAGAAATGCCCCAAAATCAACAGGAAGTGACTAGTGAACCGGAAGTGATCTGGAAATGTCCTAAAATCAACAAGAAATGATTCAAAACATACTAGAAGTCACTCACAATCAACAGGAAGTGACCTATGAATTCCCCAAAATCATTAGGAAGTAACGAGTGAACAGGAAGTGATCTGATCCACAAATGGCCTGAAAATCAACAGGAAGTGAGCTATGAATTCCCCCAAATCATTAGGAAGTAATGAATGAACAGGAAGTGATCTGATCTAAAAATGGCCCAAAAATCAATAGGAAATGAACCAAAATTTACAGGAAGTGACCCTGAAATAACACCAAAATGTACCGGAAGTGACCCAAAACCAACAGGAAGTAACTTAGAAATGCCCCAAAATCAACAGGAAGTGACTAGTGAACCGGAAGTGATCTGGAAATGTCCTAAAATCAACATGAAATGATTCAAAACATACTAGAAGTCACTCACAATCAACAGGAAGTGACCTATGAATTCCCCAAAATCATTAGGAAGTAACGAGTGAACAGGAAGTGATCTGATCCACAAATGGCCCGAAAATCAACAGGAAGTGACCTATGAATTCCCCCAAATCATTAGGAAGTAATGAATGAACAGGAAGTGATCTGATCTAAAAATGGCCCAAAAATCAATAGGAAATGAACCAAAATCTACAGGAAGTGACCCTGAAATAACACCAAAATGTACCGGAAGTGACCCAAAACCAACAGGAAGTAACCTACAAATGCCCCAAAATCAATAGGAAATGAACCAAAATCTACAGGAAGTGACCCTGAAATAACACCAAAATGTACCGGAAGTGACTCAAAACCAACAGGAAGTAACTTAGAAATGCCCCAAAATCAACAGGAAGTGACTAGTGAACAGGAAGTGATCTGGAAATGTCCTGAAATCAACAAGAAATGATTCAAAACATACTAGAAGTGACTCAAAACCAACAGGAAGTGACCTATGAATTCCCCAAAATCATTAAGAAGTATCGAGTGAACAGGAAGTGATCTGATCCACAAATGGCCCGAAAATCAACAGGAAATGAACCAAAACCTACAGGAAGTGACCATGAAACAACACCAAAATGTACCAGAAATGACTCAAAATCAACAAAAAGTGACTTAGAATTAACAGAAAGTGACCCAAAAACAACAGCAAGTGAACTAGAAATGTCCCCAAACCATCAGGAAGCGACCAGTGAACGGGAATTGATTCTGGAAATCAACAAGAAATCATCTTAAACGTACAGGAAGTGAACTTGGAATGCCACAAAACGTACTGGAAGTGACTCAAAATCAACAGGAAGTGACCTACAAATGCCCCAAAATCATTAGGAAGTGACCAGTGAACAGGAAGTGATCTGGCTATGCCCCAAAAATCAACAGGAAATGATCCAAAACCTACAGGAAGTGACCCTGAAACAACACCAAAATGAACCAGAAGTGGCTCAAAATCAACAAAAAAGTGACCTACAAATGCCCCAAAACCAACAGGAAGTGACGATTGAACAGGAAGTGAGCTAATCTAAAAAATGCTCCAAAAATCAACTGGAAATGATCCAAAATCAAATGAAGTGACCCCCGAAACAACACCAAGACACATACCGGAAGTGACTCAAAATCAACAGAAAGAGACCTAGAAATGTCTCATAATTAACAGGAAATGACCAGTGACTCAGAACTGATTCTGGAAATGTCCTAAAATCAACAATATATAACTTGGAATGACCCAAAACGTACTGGAACTGACTCAAAATCAACAGGAAGTGACCTAGATATGCACCAGAACCAACAGGAAGTGACCACTGAACATGAAGTGATTTGGAAATCAACAAGAAATGATGCGGAACGTACAGGAAGTGAACTCAGAATGTCCCAAAACCTACTGGAAGTGACCTAAAATCGACAGGAACTGACCTACAAATTCCCTAAAATCAGTAGGAAGTGACCAGTGTAACAGGAAGTGATGTGATCCAAAAATGTCCCCAAAAAATCTACAGGAAGTGACCCCGAAACAACGCCAAAACGTACTTGAAGTGACTCAAAATCAACAGAAAGTGACCCAAATTCAACAGGAAGTGCCAGTGAACAGGAGGTGATCTGGAAATGTCCTAAAATCAACAAGAAATGATCCAAAATGTACAGGAAGTGAACTCATAAGGCCCCAAAACCGACTGGAAGTGACCCGAAATCAACAGGAAGTGATCTTGTAATGCTCCAAAATCAACAGGAAGTGACAATTGAAATGGAAGTGGCTTCAAAATGCCCTAAAATCAAGAGGGAAATGATTCAAAATATACAGGGAGTCAACCTGGAAATGCCCAAAAACGTACTAGAAGTTATTCAAAATCAACAGAAAGTGACCCAAATTCAACAGGAAGTGACCAGTGAACAGGAAGTGATCTGGAAATGTCCTAAAATCAACAGGAAATGATCAAAAATCTACAGGAAGTGACCCCGAAACAACACCAAAATGAACCGGAAGTGACTCAAAATCAACAAAAAAGTGACCTACAAATACCCCAAAATCAACAGGAAGTGACGATTGAACAGGAAGTGAGCTAATCTAAAAAATGCTCCAAAAATCAACTGGAAATGATCCAAAATCAAATGAAGTGACCCCGAAACAACACCAGAACATACCGGAAGTGACTCAAAATCAACAGAAAGTGACCCAAATTCAACAGGAAGTGACCAGTTAACAGGAAGTGATCTGGAAATGTTCTAAAATCAACAAGAAATGATCCAAAATGTACAGGAAGTAAACTCATAAGGCCCCAAAACTGACTGGAAGTGACCTGAAATCAACAGGAAGTGACTTACAAAAGCCCCAAAATCAATAGGAAGTGACCAGTGAACAGGAAGTGATCTGCAATGCCCTACAATCAACAGGAAATGATCTATAATCAACAGGACGTGACCCCGAAACGGCACCAAATCAACAGGAAGTGACCCGAAATCAACAGGAAGGGACTTACAAATGCCCCAAAATCATTACGAAGTGACCAGTGAACAGGAAGTGATCCGCAATGCCCTACAATCAACAGGAAATGATCTAAAATCAACAGGAAGTGACCCCGAAATGCATCCAAATTGACAGGAAGTGACCTTAGTCTTAGGTGTTTACCTGCCACAGCGATTTCACTAATCACCTGTGCCGTTTCAGGTCCAACGCACGTATTGTGGAGGACATCCGGCAAGGAAGCGGCGGCGGCGCCTACGGAGCGCAACCCCTCAAAGATTTGCTCAAGCTGCTGCCCGATGCCGACGAGGTCCGTCTTTCGCCACCTTTGGAAAATGTTAACGATAAAATCCACGCCTCTTTTGCCTTCAGACGGCGAAGCTGCGGGCGTTCCGAGGCGACCCGGACAAGTTGCCGCTGGCCGACTCTTTTATGTTCCTGCTCATCCAAGTGCCGCGGTGAGTCCGAGCATATCTTCATCGTATCGGCAGGCTCGGCACCGAGCTAGCTTCGCGACCGAGACCGTACTTCCCGATACATTGATCGAATGTCATTGTTGTTCAAGTTACTTTTGAATGTACGGGAATTGACACTCGAATGGGCCAAAATATGCAGGGAGGAAGTGACCTAAAATCAACAGGAAGTGATCTGTCAAGACCCTAACATTAATGAGGAAGTGATCCAAAATGAATGGCCCGCCATTGATAACGATTAACGTCCAATTCATTTAAACTCTGAGTGCCGGCTGTGAAGAAGTGACCTACTATGAACAGGAAGTGACCCAATATCAACAGGAAGTGACCATGGAATGCTCCCAAATAAACCTGATAGCAACAAGAAGTGGCCTGATATGAACAGGAAGTCTCCCCAAAATACCCCCAAATCAACAGGAAGTAACACTGAATTGCTCCAAAATAAACCTTATATCAACAGGAAGTGACCTGATATGAACAGGAAGTCACCCCGAAATACCACCAAATCAACAGGAAATGACTCAATATCAACAGGAATTGACCCTAAATGCCCCCAAAACAAGAGGAAGTTGCCTGATATATGCCAGAACTGACCCTGAAATGTCCCCAAATCAATGGGAAATGACCTGATATCAAAAGGAAGCAACCCTAAATTCCCCTAAATCAACAGGAAGTGACCTTTTATCAACAGGAAATGACCCTTATATGCAACCATATCAACAGGAAGTGACCTAATAGCAATAGGAAGTTACCCTTATATGCAACCAAATCAATAGGAAGTGACATTTTATCATCAGGAAGTGGCCTGATATGAACAGGAAGTAACCCCGGGATGTCCACAAATCAACAAGAAATGACTTGATATCAATAGGAAGTGACCATAAATCGCCCCAAATTAACAGTTAGGGAACAGGAAGTGACCCTGAAATGTCCCCAAATCAACAGAAAACGACAAGATATCAACAGGATGTGAACCCAAAATACCCCGAAATCAATAGGAACTGATTCAATATCAACTGGAATGCTCCCAAATAAATAGACAGTGACCTGATATCAACGGGAAGTGACCCCAAAAATGCTCCCAAATCAACAGGAAGTGACGCAATATGAACAGGAAGTGACTCCAAAATGTCCATAAATCAACAGGAAGTGACTAGTAATGTTCATAAATTAACAGGAACTGAGGTGATATTAACAGGAAGTGTTTGACCAAATCAACAGGAGGTGACTCCAAAATGCCGCCAAATGAACAGGAAGTGACCTGATATGAACTGGAAGTGACCCCAAAATGTTTGTAAATCAACAGGAAGTGACGTGATAAGATCAGGAAGTGACCCCGAAATGTCCATAACTCAAAAGGAAGTGACATGATATGATCAGGAAGTGACTCAGAAATTTCCCCAAATCAATAGGAAGTGACTCCAAAATGGCGCCAAATGAATAGGAAGTGACCTGATTTGAAAAGGAAGTGATCCCGAAATGTCCATAAATCAACAGGAAGTGACGTGGCAATATCAGGAAGTGACCAAATCAACAGAAAGTGACTCCAAAATAGTGCCAAATGAACAGGAAGTGACCTGATATGAACAGGAAGTGACCCCCAAATTTCCATAAATCAATAGGAAGTGACCCTGAAATGTCCATAACTCAACAGGAAGTGACATGATATGATCAGGAAGTGACCCAGAAATGTCCCCAAATCAACAGGAAGTCACCTGATATGAACAGAAAGTGACCCCTAAATGTCCATAAATCAACAGGAAGTGACGTGATATTAACAGGACGTGACCCCGACGTGCGACCAAATCAACAGGAAGTGACTCCAAAAGGGTGCCAAACGAACAGGAAGTGACCCTGAAATGTCCATAAATCAACAGGAAGTAACGTGATATGATCAGGAAGTGACCCAGAAATGTCCCAAAATCAACAGGAAGTGACATGATATTAACAGGAAGTGACCCAGAAATGTCCCGAAATCAACAGGAAGTGACTCCAAAATGGTGCCAAATGAACAGGAAGTGACCTGATATGAACAGGAAGTGACCCCTAAATGTCCATAAATCAACAGGAAGTGACGTGATATTTACAGGAAGTGACCCCGACGTGCGACCAAATCAACAGGAAGTAACTCCAAAATGGTGCCAAACGAACAGGAAGTGACCTGATATGAACAGGAAGTGACCCCGAAATTTCCATAAATGAACAGGAAGTGACCCTGAAATGTCCATAAATCAACAGGAAGTGACGTGATATTAACAGGAAATGACCCGACGTGCGACCAAATCAACAGGAAGTGACTCCAAAATGGCGCCAAATGAACAGGAAGTGACCTGTTACGAACAGGAAGTGACCCCGAAATGTCCATAACTCTACAGGAAATGACGTGATAGTAACAGGAAGTGACCCAGAAATGTCCCGAAATCAACTGGAAGTGACTCCAAAATGGTGCCAAATGAACAGGAAGTGACCTGGTATGAACAGGAAGTGACCCCTAAATGTCCATAAATCAACAGGAAGTGATGTGATATTAACAGGAAGTGACCCTGACGTGCAATTAAATGAACAGGAAGTGACCCCTAAATGTCCATAAATCAACAGGAAGTGACGTGATATTAACATGAAGTGACCCCGACGTGCGACCAAATCAACAGGAAGTGACTCCAAAATGGTGCCAAACGAACAGGAAGTGACCCCGAAATGTCCATAAATCAACAGGAAGTGACTCAATATCAACAGGATATGACCCGAAAATGCAAATAAATCAGTAGGAAGTAACACTGAAATGCCCCCAAATTAACAGGAAGTGTCTGATTTGTTCCAACTTTGGAACATGTCAAACTTTCAATTGCATTTTCTAGATTACCCTATGAAATGTTTTCGACGCCACTTTTCAGGTTGGAGGTGCGTATGGAGGCCATGGTGCTGGGCGAGGAGTTCGCCCCGTCGTGCGCGCTGTTGAGTCGCGACGTGGACGTGCTACGCGTCGCCGCCGGAGGTAAGCCTAATTGCGCCACGCCGTCTTTGTGCCTCGCCGGTGTCGGCTTTCCGGTGAGCTCACGCCCGACATATGATCCCGCCGAGCAGCGGGAGCTTTTTGCATTTCTCGTGTCCGCTTACAAAGGCATCGTACATCACGGGTGTACTTGTAAAACTAGATGTCCCACGGGGGACCAACGTCTTCACTCGTCACTTTGTCGTCAATTCGCTCGTTTTCAAACGCGCTTGCTTTTTCATCATCAGAAGCGACCCAGAAATGCTGCAAAAACAATGGGAAGTGATCTCATATCAGCAGGAAGTGACTGTGAAATGGCGCAAAGTCAACAGAAAGTGACCGACCAAGAAGTGTTCTTAAATTATCCCCAAGTGACACAAATATGCCCCGAAACCAACAAGAAGTAACCAAAAGTTACCCAAAATCAACAGGAAGTGACCCAAATATACCTGGAAATCAACAGGAAGTGACCTGAAAATGCCCCAAAATTAACAGGAAGCTACTCAATATCAACAAAAAGTGAACAAAAACCAACAGGGAGTGACCCATTATCAACAGGAAGTGACTGGGAAATGTCCCAAAATCAACTGGAAGTGACCAAAAATTCCCTAAAATCAACAGGAAGTTACCAAAATATTCCCCAAAATCAACAGGAAGTGACCTGGAAAGGCCCCAAACTAACAGGAAGTGACCCAAAAATTCCTGTGACTTAAAATCAACAAAAAGGAACCCAAAACTCACAGGAAGTGACCAATATCATCAGGAAGTGACCTGGAAATGCCCCAAAATCAACGGAAAGTGACCAATAATTCCCCAAAATCAACAGTAAGTGACCCAAATATAACCCAGAATCAACAGGAAGTGACCTAAATATGTCCCTAAATCAACAAGAAATGACCCAAATATAATAATAAGTGACTCAATATTAACAAAAAGTGACCAAACCCAACAGGGAGTGACCCATTATCAACAGGAAGTGACTGGGAAATGTCCCAAAATCAACTGAAAGTGACCAAAAATTCCTTAAAATCAACAGGAAGTTACCAAAATATGCCCCAAAATCAACAGGAAGTGACTTGGATATGCTTCAAAATCAACAGGAAGTCACCTGGAAATGCCCCAAACTAACAGGGAGTGACTCAAAAATTTGCCTTAAATTAATAGGAAGTAACTCAAAATCAACAAAAAGTGACCCAAAACTAATAGGAAGTGACGAATATCATCAGGAAGTGACCTGGAAATGCCCCCTAAATCAACTTGAAGTGACCAAAAATTCCCCCAAATCAACAGGAAATGACCCAAATATAACCCAGAATCAACAGGAAGTGACCTAAATATGTCCCTAAATCAACAGGATTTGACCTGATTATGCCCCCAAGTCAACGGAAAGTGACCTAAAAAATGCCCCAAAATTAACAGGAAGTGACTCAAAATCAACAAAAGGTGACCCAAAACCAACAGGAAGCGGCCAATATCAACAGGTAGTGACCTGGAAAATCCCCAAAATCAACTTGAAGTGACCAAAAATCCTCTAAAATCAACAGGAAGTGACCCAAATATACCCGGAAATCAATAGGAAGTGACCTGAAAATGCTCAAAATTAACAGGAAGTGACTCAAAATCAACAAAAAGTGCCCCAAAATCAACTTGAAGTGACCAAAAATACGCCCCAAAATCAACAGGAAGTGACTTGGATATGCCTCAAAATCAACAGGAAGTCACCTGGAAATGCCCCAAACTAACAGGAAGTGACTCAAAAATTTGCCTTAAATTAATAGGAAGTGACTCAAAATCAACAAAAAGTGACCCAAAACTAATAGGAAGTGACGAATATCATCAGGAAGTGACCTGGAAATGCCCCCTAAATCAACTTGAAGTGACCAAAAATTCCCCCAAATCAACAGGAAATGACCCAAATATAACCCAGAATCAACAGGAAGTGACCTAAATATGTCCCTAAATCAACAGGATTGGACCTGATTATGCCCCCAAGTCAACGGAAAGTGACCTAAAAAATGCCCCAAAATTAACAGGAAGTGACTCAAAATCAACAAAAGGTGACCCAAAACCAACAGGAAGCGGCCAATATCAACAGGTAGTGACCTGGAAAATCCCCAAAATCAACTTGAAGTGACCAAAAATCCTCTAAAATCAACAGGAAGTGACCCAAATATACCCGGAAATCAATAGGAAGTGACCTGAAAATGCTCAAAATTAACAGGAAGTGACTCAAAATCAACAAAAAGTGCCCCAAAATCAACTTGAAGTGACCAAAAATACGCCCCAAAACCAACAGGAAGTGACTTGGATATGCCTCAAAATCAACAGGAAGTCACCTGGAAATGCCCCAAACTAACAGGAAGTGACTCAAAAATTCGCCTTAAATTAATAGGAAGTGACTCAAAATCAACAAAAAGTGACCCAAAACTAATAGGAAGTGTGGAATATCATCAGGAAGTGACCTGGAAATGCCCCCTAAATCAACTTGAAGTGACCAAAAATTCCCCCAAATCAACAGGAAATGACCCAAATATAACCCAGAATCAACAGGAAGTGACCTAAATATGTCCCTAAATCAACAGGATTTGACCTGATTATGCCCCCAAGTCAACGGAAAGTGACCTAAAAAATGCCCCAAAATTAACAGGAAGTGACTCAAAATCAACAAAAGGTGACCCAAAACCAACAGGAAGCGGCCAATATCAACAGGTAGTGACCTGGAAAATCCCCAAAATCAACTTGAAGTGACCAAAAATCCTCTAAAATCAACAGGAAGTGACCCAAATATACCCGGAAATCAATAGGAAGTGACCTGAAAATGCTCAAAATTAACAGGAAGTGACTCAAAATCAACAAAAAGTGCCCCAAAATCAACTTGAAGTGACCAAAAATACGCCCCAAAACCAACAGGAAGTGACTTGGATATGCCTCAAAATCAACAGGAAGTCACCTGGAAATGCCCCAAACTAACAGGAAGTGACTCAAAAATTCGCCTTAAATTAATAGGAAGTGACTCAAAATCAACAAAAAGTGACCCAAAACTAATAGGAAGTGTGGAATATCATCAGGAAGTGACCTGGAAATGCCCCCTAAATCAACTTGAAGTGACCAAAAATTCCCCCAAATCAACAGGAAATGACCCAAATATAACCCAGAATCAACAGGAAGTGACCTAAATATGTCCCTAAATCAACAGGATTTGACCTGATTATGCCCCCAAGTCAACGGAAAGTGACCTAAAAAATGCCCCAAAATTAACAGGAAGTGACTCAAAATCAACAAAAGGTGACCCAAAACCAACAGGAAGCGGCCAATATCAACAGGTAGTGACCTGGAAAATCCCCAAAATCAACTTGAAGTGACCAAAAATCCTCTAAAATCAACAGGAAGTGACCCAAATATACCCGGAAATCAATAGGAAGTGACCTGAAAATGCTCAAAATTAACAGGAAGTGCCCCAAAATCAACTTGAAGTGACCAAAAATTCCCTAAACTCAACGGGAAGTGACCAGAATATGCTGCAAAATCAACAGGAAATGACTTCAATATGCCCCAAAATCATCAGAAAGTGACCTTAAAATTCCCCAAAACAAACAGGAAGTGACTCAAAATAAAAAAGTGACCCAAAACCAACAGGAAGTGACCTGGAAATGCCCCAAAATCAACAGGAAATGACTTGAATATAACCCAGAATCAACAGGAAATGACCTGAGTATGCCCCCAAATCAATGGAAAGTGACCTAAAAATGCCCCAAAATTAACAGAAAGTGACTCAAAATCAAAAGGTGACCCAAAACCAACAGGAAGTGACCTGGAAATGCCCCAAAATCAACAGGAAATGACTTGAATATAACCCAGAATCAACAGGAAATGACCTGAATATGCCCCCAAATCAATGGAAAGTGACCTAAAAATGCCCCAAAATTAATAGGAAGTGACTCAAAATCAACAAAAGGTGACCCAAAACCAACAGGAAGTGATCAATGTCAACAGGAAGTGACCTGGAAAATCCCCAAAATCAACTTGAAGTGACCAGAAAAATCCCTAAAATCAAGAGGAAGTGATCCACATATGCCTCAAAATCAACAGGAAATGACTTGAATATGCCTTGAAATCAACAAGAAGTGACATGATATGCTCCAAAATCAACAGGAAGTGACTTGGAAATGCCCCCAAACTAACAGGAAGTGACCCAAAAATTGCCTTAAATCAACAGGAAGTGACCTGCAAATGCCCCAAAATTAACTGGAAGTGACCCAAAAAAAATCCCTAAAATCAAGAGGAAGTGACCCACATATGCCCCAAAATCAACAGGAAATGACTTGAATATGCCCTGAAATCAACAGGAAGTGACATGATGTGCTCCAAAATCAATAGGAAGTGACTTGGAAATGCCCCCAAACTAACAGGAAGTGGCCCCAAAATTCCCTTAAATCAACAGTAAGTGACCCAAAATCAACAGGAAGTGACCAAAAATTCCCTAAAATCAACAGGAAGTGACCAGAATATGCTGCAAAATCAACAGGAAATGACTTGAATATGCCCCAAAATCATCAGAAAGTGACCTAAAAATTCCCCAAAACTAACAGGAAGTGACTCAAAATAAAAAAGTGACCCAAAACCAACAGGAAGTGACCTGGAAATGCCCCAAAATCAACAGAAAAGGACTTGAATATGCACCGAAATCAACAGGAAGTGACCCGATATGCTCCAAAATCAACAGGAAGTGACCTGGAAATCCCCCCAAACTAACAGGAAGTGACTCAAAAAGTCCTATAAATCAACAGTAATCAACCCTTATCAACAAAAAGTGACCCAGAAGTGTCCTTAAATTAACAGGAAGTGACCTGAATATGCCCAAAAATCAACAGGATGTTACCTGAAAATACCCCAAAATGAACAGGATGTGACTCAAAATCAACAAAAAGTGACCCAAAACCAACATTATAAGTAGGAAGTGACAGGAAATGCTCAAAAATCAACGGGAAGTGACACGAAGATGGCCTAGTCCAATCGCGGTATCTATCTAGCATCTGTACGTTTTTACAGTTTTTTTTTGCCCGCCAGAGTTAATGGGCTGCGAGGAGCTCCACGCCATTTTGCACCTGGTGCTGCAGGCCGGAAACATCCTGAACGCGGTACGTGGACCCACGTCGGGCGGGCGGCGCGAGTTTGATGTTGCGACTGATTTTGCGTTTGTTCAGGGAGGCTACGCCGGCAACGCGGCGGGCTTCAAGTTGTCGTCGCTGCTCTCGCTGGCCGACACCAAAGCCAACAAGCCGGGGATGAACCTTTTGCACTTTGTGGCCATGGTACACTGGTATTCATTTGAATTTTTCATAAGCCTTCCGGGTTCCGGTGCCACTACTGTCACTAGAAAGATATACAAATGTGGACAGATGCTACAGTGAGTGATTGAAGACGATAGCGCAGCACATTTGAAACACAAATTCATCCATAAAAACGTGACATCAGCACAAAAATGAGCCTTCTTTTCTCAACTGCTCTCGCCCCGCCCACTAAAAAACAGATGATAATGATGTCACACCCGGAATGATCTGTTTGCAGTCTGCTAGCTAGCATGCTATCAGGTGTGTAACAATAGGAGCTATTGTTAGATGGGGCTTTTCAAGACAAAGACTCAGATAGTAAAATTCCTTTATTTGTGTTTGGTATATGGTAAATGGTGTATATTTTTTCTCAACAACACTCTTAATATTACACTATATAACCTCATCACTCATAACCACATAACTCATCTATATAAACTCTGATAATAGCACCATATTTAACCCAAAAAATACTTCAAAATCACAGAACTCCGACTGGAAATATAGAAATGAACCATCACCAGTCCTGTTCCAAGAGCATCAGTTCCCTCTAGTGGATAAAACGTGAATACAATTTGAAATAATGCCAAATTAAATAAGCCAAAATGCTCACAAATAAATCACGTTTACAATACTTACCCCAAAGAGCCAGTAGGGGGCGAACCAAGCATTAGAAATCATGCCAATTCCATGACATTTCCCAAGAGGAGGGTCTGTCGGGATGTTGAATCTCAGTCTCAGGAAGAACAATGTGGTTTTTCAAAGCTCTATACCCTCGGCAGAGTCCTTGAGGGTGCATGGGAGTTCGCCCAACTTCTCTACATGTGTTTTGTGGATTTGGACAAGGCGTTCGACCGTGTTCCTCGGGGAGTCCTGTGGGCCGTGCTCCGGGAGTACGGGGTACCGAGCCCCTTGGTAATAGTTGTTCGGTCCCTGTACAACCGGTGTCAGAGTTTGGTCTGCATTGCCGGCAGTACGTCGAATTTGTTCCCAGTGAGGGTTGGCCAAAGTTGCCCTTTTTCACCGGTTCTGTTCATAATCCTCATGGACAGAATTTCTACACACAGCCGAAGCGTTGAGGGGGTCCAGTTTGGTGGCCTTAGCATTGCACCTCTGCTTTTTGCAGATGATGTGATGCCGTTGGCCTCATCGAGACCTCTAACTCTCACTGGAACAGTTCGCAGCTGAGTGTGAAGCGGTCAGGATGAATATCAGCACCTCCAAATGCGAGACCGTGGTCCTCAGTCGGAAAACGGTGGCGTGCCCTCTCTGGGTCGGGGATTAGATCCTGCCCAGAGTGGAGGAGTTCAAGTATCTTGGGGTCTTGTTCACCAGTAGATCGACAGGTGGATCGGTGCAGCGTCCGCAGTGATGCGGATTCTGCACGGGTCCGTCATGGTGAAGAAAGAGCTGAGCCGAAAGGCAAAGCTCTCATTTTACCAGTCGATCTATGTTCCTACCCTCACCTACGGTCACAAGCTGTGTGTCGTGACCAGAAGAACAGGATCCTGGATACAAGCGGCCGAAATGAGTTTCCTCTGCAGGGTGTCTGGGCTCTCCCTTAGAGATAGGGTGAGAAGCTCGGTCATCCGGGAGAGACTCTGTGTCGAGCTGCTACTCCTCTGCATTGAGAGGAGCCAGTTGAGGTGGCTCAGGCATCTGGTTCGAATGCCTCCCTGGAGAGGTGCTCCGGGCATGTGCCACGGGCGGGAGACCACGGGAACGACTGAGGACACACTGGGGAGACTATGTCTCTTGGTTGGCCCGGGAACACCTTGGCATCCTGCAGGAGGAGCTGGAGCTTCATGCATGAAAAAGTTAATTATTGATTTTTTTTTTTTTTTTTGGTTCTTAGGAGGCTAAGAAAAAGGACGAGACACTGTTGAAGTTGCCAGAAAAACTTAGCCATGTCCAGAGTGCAGCCAGGTAAACCAGAACAAAGAAAGCAGAAAAACTTCAAAAAGTTAGAAATCTGGCTTGCTCTTGTTTAGTGCCATTGACGGCGCTACAAGTCCAATCCGTTTTGACAGCGACGACAATGGCAGTAAATGAGCTACTAGTTTCATTAAAATTCTTATTGTGTCCGTCTTGCGAGGCAGGATCTCCGTGGAGAACACAGAGCTGGAGTTGTCGTCCTTGTCCGCCCGGATCCGAATGCTGGAGGAGAAGACGCGGGGAGACTCGGACTTGTTGCGTCAACTGGAGCCTTTCCTGCAGGTCTGTTCCTCTGTCCGTCAACTTGCATCATCCCCTCCAACATCCCAAATGCGTTCAGAGTTCGTCTCGGACGCTGGCGGATCTGAACCGTCGACATCAGGAGCTTCGCCGTGAAGGGGATGCGCTGGTGGACTTCTTCTGCGAAGACAGGGATGCCTTCAAGTTGGACGAGGGATTCCGCATCTTTCATGACTTTTGCGTCAAGTTTCAGAAAGCCGTCCAGGTCAGAGCTCGGCGCTTTCACCGCCGCTGGAGAAAAGTTGCCTTGAATTTTCCTCTTCTTCTCCAGGACAACGCGCAGCGTGAGCTAAAGGAGGCGGCCGAGCGGCGTCGCCTCAAGGAGCTGGAGGGAAAGCGGATGGCATGGTTGGAGACGGCCGGCGGGGCGTTGGCCAGAAGCGGGAGCGAGAACGACGTGGGGACCCTCAATGAGGGAGCTCTCCTTGACTTCTTACGTGGGCGCTCCGGTAGTCCGCGCGCGTCGCCGGCTCGCTTGTCCGGCGCCAGACGACGCGTGGCAGACCAAGAACTGCGTGGCTACCCAGAGCTTTTCTATAACAGCCTTCCCCGGTCGGGACGCAAAAGTGCCGCTGGTGCCGAAAGCCCCCTCTCTAATGACCCGCGTGCCCTTAGCGGCCGCGTGAACATCAACGTAGAGAAGCTCACTTTGGTTCCTGGTCCGCAATCGTTTCAATTCCAGAATCCAAACTTTTGGACTGAACCGGAAACGGAGAGAAGACCGCTTTCAGAGAATCTCGACGACGCGCTTCAGGAAGTGCCGATAGATCCCAAATCCTCCATGACCTGCCGAACCGTCGGACCACTCGCCGGGTTCCCCGACGCAGACCAAGACCGGTTGGAAGACGGTAGCGGCTACTCGTGTGCCCTTAACAGCCGTGTGAACATTAGCGTAGAGGAGCTCACTTTGGTTCCCGGTCCACAAGCATTTCACCTTCAGAATCCAAACTTTGGGACTGAACCGAAACCAGAGAGAAGTTTGCCTTTGGAGAATCTCGACGACGCGCTTCCGGGAGCGCCAATAGATCCTTTGACGACAGAGACTGAGACTAGCTCCGTTTCCTCTACGACCTGCGAACTCGTCGGCCCCCTCGCTGGGTTCTCCGACGACCAGCATGCCCTTAACGGTCGAGTGAACATCAACATAGAGAAGCTAACTTTGGTTCCCGACCCGCAGAATCCAAACATATGTCCCGAACCGGAACCAGAGAGAAGACGACTGTCAGAGACTCTCGATGACGTAGTTCTAGGAGAGGTTCTAGACGCCGCTTCCTCCACGAATGAAGACACCTCACTACCCTTGGACACCCCGTCGTCCAGTGGGAAGCTAGTGTCGAACTCCCCGGACTCTGACGAAGCGGACCGCTCCGTCGTCTCCCGAGCGGACAACCTCGGAAAGCTCGCTACTCCTGACCCTCTCCCGGTGGGCGTCACGGAGCGAGGAACCCTGATCTCAGACGTCACCTTGGCAAAAGAGACTCATAGATGCAGGGGTGGACCACTACGTCCACTACGTGACGGCAGAGACGTCGCACGCCGTAACGTCGTGCGAACGTTAACCGACAGCGAAAGCCAAAATGCGCGGAAAGCCGTCGGCCGCCCGGCCGGGACAACCCCAGACCGAGGAGCCCCGCCGAGAGGGCGGCGCCAAAAACCTCCTGATGATTCTGAAGCCCAGAGACGGAGCGGTGTCGCTGGATCCCCGTGTGCTTCAGCTAACCCGAGGAAGATCGCTTCGGTCAATAAGCCGGCCGCCGACCCACTGAGGAACATCCCCAAGCCGGCGCCCGAGGAGAAGATGTGCCGCTCGGCCCGCGTGGCGTCAGCAAACGGCGGCGTGCGTTCGCCAGCCCGCAGGGATTCGTCCGATGTCCCCGGCTTCGCCCGCAGCACAGTGGCTTCATCTTGCCGGACTAAGAGGGATGAGTTAGCACCTTCCGCCGCCCTCGTTCGACACGCGTCGGTCAAGCAGAGTAAATTAGCGTCCGGCGAGGAGCGCCGCACTCCGCGGAGAGCGCATAGCGTCAAAGCTAGCAGTCGGAGCGGTAGTACCAAACCCATCTGGAAGTAAACCACGACTACGGTATTTGTTCTCCCAAATGGGACACTTATCCAGAGCATTTTATGTGATCCAAAATCAACAGGAAGTGACCCACAATCAACAGGAGGTGGCCCGTAAATGGGCAAAAATGAACAGGAAGTGACCCAAAATGAACAGGAAGTGGCCTGTAAATGCCTGAAGATGAACAGGAAGTGACCCAAAATCAACAGGATGTGTCCTGTAAATGCTACAAAATTAACAAGAACTGACCTAAAATCAGAAGGAAGTGACACAAAACCACCAGGAAGTGACCTGTAAATGCCCCCAAATCGACTGGAAGTGTCCCAAAATCGATAGGAAGTGCCCCATTAATGCCCCAAAATCAACAGGAAGTAACCTGTAAATGACCCAAAATTAACCAGAAGGGACCTAAAATCAACAGGAAGTGACCCAAAATAATTGGGAATTCATCTGTACATGGCTCTAAATTAATAGGAAGTGAACGAAAATCATCCGGAAGTGACCTGTAAATGACCTAAAATTAACTGGAAGTGACCCAAAATAAACAGGAAGTGACCCAAAATCAGCGGGAAATCACCTGTACCTGTAAATTAATTGGAAGTGACCCAAAACCACCAGGAAGTGACTTGTAAATGCCCCTAAATTAACAGGAAGTGACCCCAAAATCAACAGGAAGTAACCTGTTTATGACCCAAAATTAACCGGAAGTGACCTTAAAATCAACAGAAAGTGACCCAAAATCAATAGGAAGTGCCCTGTAAATGACCGAAAATGAACCGAAAGTGACCTAAAATCAACAGGAAGTGACCCAAAATGGACATGTAGTGACCCGTTAATGCCTCAAAACCAACAGGAAGTGATCTGCATTGGCGGCCATCAATGGTGCTAAAGTTCAATCCATTTTCGGACGAATTAAAGATGACTATGGATACGCAGCTCTAGTTTTATGACAACATTTATTTCCTGATCCGTGTGGAGACCTTACCGAGCTAACTCCTGCGATTCTACGCGAACGCACTGGCTGCCATTGACGGTGATAGACGTCCATTCCGTTTAGACAGGGAAGCCAATGAGTTAACTTTAATGTTGTGCAGTTTGCTTTTGTGTTTAGGACGCCCCCTTTCTGTAGAACGAATTAGTGGTATGACGCGAATGCTAATTTAGCATTTTTTTCTTCAATGTTACATTTTGTGGGGTGCAAATTGACTGTGATTATTAGCATTATTTAATAGTAACACTTGTTACTGTGTGTAGCTTTAACTCAGTCGGTCCAAATATTAGGGACACCTGAGCATTTGAAAGCTATTACAAAAAAAAAAAAAAAAAAAATCCAAGAAATTGTGTATGTGTGTGTTAAATTGTTTATATTTTGGACAAATTACAACATGAACAAAAGAAGCAGATGTGCTATCTTTTTCTGTCTATTTTCTTAAAAAGACTGAGACCAAATATGATGCTTTTTTCCCTCTTAAAATTAGAAATTATTATTAAAATGAATAAGAATATACTATATATCATGTACTTGTAATAAATTTGTATTGCTGAAATGCTAAAAAATCCAATTGTACCTTGTGAAATTTTTTACCATAAATGATTCCTTCTTAAAATGTCAAATTATCATTAATAATAATATTTCTAAAAAATGTCTTGGAAAATGCAACATTAATATATTCGATATTATAACTTGTGAACATTTTGACCAAAAACGATGCCTTCTTTCTCTTAAAATGACAAATTATTCTTAAAAATGTTAAAAAAAAAAAAAAAAAAAAAAATATATATATATATATATATATATATACAAAACTGATGACATTGGTCCGATGAAAAAATGCAAATTTCTGTGTTTTATCCTGGAAAATGCAACTTTTAATTTTTTAATTTTTTAAAATTAGAGTACATTAAACCAAAATTGATGCCTTCTTCCGCTTAAAAAGACAAACTATTATTAAAAAATATATAATATGACTGAAATGATTACTTTGTTCTTGTTTAAAAAATGAAACTTTTATTCTTCTTCTATTTTATTTGTAAAATGCAACATTCTGAAATTATAACTTTTGAAAAATTGGGCCAAAAATGATGCCTTTTTCCTCTTAAAATGACAAATTATTATTAACAATAATAATAAAATAACTGGTTATTTTCTAGTGAAAATGCATTTATATACTATAACTTGTGAAGTTCTAAAATGATGCCTTCTTCCTTTTAAAAAGACAAACTATTAATAATAATTCTAAAATTTTGACCTTTTTCTTATTAAAAAATGCTAATTTTTGACTATTTTCTTGAAAAATGCAACATTTTTAAATTATATAACTTTTGGAAAAATTGGACGAAAAATGATGCCTTCTTCCTCTCAAAAAGATAAACAATTATTTAAAATAACAGTATTACTAAAATTCTGACTTTTCATTTTTTTAAAAATGCAAATTTCAGATTTTTTTGGGTCAAATTCAACATTTATATATATTATATTGTATAACACGTGAAAATTTTTACCAAAAATGCTTGCTTTCTCGTAAAATGACAAATTATTTTATTTATTTTTATAAATTACAAAAATGATGACATTGATCTTGTTAAAAAATGCAATTTTCTACCTATTTTCTTGCAAAATGCAACATTTTCTTCATTATGTATTATAACTTTTGAAAAATTGGACCAAAAATGATGTCTTCTCCCTCCTAAAATTACAAATTATTATTGATAATAATATAACTGAAATTATGACTTTGTTGTTGTTTTAATTTTCTGGTTATTTTCTTGTGAAAATGCAAAATTTTCATATTATGTACTACTGTATAACTTGTGAAGAAGTTCACTAAAATGATGGTTTCTTTTAAAGAAGACAGTACTAAAAATATATATATATATATATATATATATATATATATATTACTAAAATGTTGACGTTCTTATTTGGGAAAAAATGCAATTTTCTGGTTATTTTCTTGTAAAATTGAACATTTTTATAGTATATACAGTATATTATAACTTGTGTAAAACTGGACCAAATGTGAGGCATTTTTCAAAATTGCAATTTAATTTTACACTGTATAAAAAAATATTATAAAATGAAGGATGGAGAGAATATGCCTTGGCTGCAGACAGGAAAAATATCGATAAAATATGTATTTTGATGCAGTTTTATCGACAAGTGTACATTGAATGACATGACGCAAAAAGCCCCAAGAAAGCTTGGAGTAATGATTCAAGTACTCGCATTGGTACGCTGGCTCCCTCTACCGGTAAGTACCATCACGCCTGAATAAAAAAAATACTGTCCAGTAAAGTTAACGGGCCGCTTGAATTCCCCGTTTTCACCACTCGCGGCGCTAGCGTACCACGAGGACGGCCTCCGCATGCGTTTAACATGACGTCTTCTGCGAAGAAGATAGTAGTTTTCCTGTTTATGTCACATGGGCTCACATTGGCAAATCAGAGGCTAGGGAGGCAGCCAATTTGGCTGTCATTTAATTTCACTTTGTCCTCCGGCACCGAAACGAGTCGGTTTTCCGAACCGAACCGTGACACTATAACGTCCCCTCTCCGTGGCGGGAACGTCTCGTTTTGTTTTTTTTAGCTACTCTATGCTTCCGGCGGGGTACGTTTTGTTTTTATCTCTTCTCACTGCTATTAGCGGCTAGCTAAAGTGGCTGCCGCTATCTCATCGTTTGCCCGATAGCAGCCGAGCGCACTTTGGGAACCGAACAACGGGATGAGCCATGGCGTCGGTTCGGGTGGCTGTCCGGGTTCGACCTATGAACAGACGGTGAGTTTATTCGATAAAGAAACAGCCTGGTTTCTCGCATTTTCTTTAGACAATGCTAACAACCACGAAGGAAACTTATTTCCAAAACTGTATTGGGATTTAAATGTCGCATATTTACAATAGCGAGATGATGACACTTGTTTAAAGACTAGTCTTACCACTTCTTTGGGCTCCTGATACTAATTCTTATTGAATAAGTCAACTTTGGAGTGGTTTGCCTGCAGGGAGAAGGACTTGATGGCCAAGCGCATCATCAAGATGGACGGCAGCAAAACCTCCATCATCAACCCGAAGGTGCCGTACCGGTTTCGTTCAGCGTGGGATCCGTCGCTTCCAACGCTCACCCCTTACTTTGATTGTCCTCCACACCCCAAAGCTCTTCTCCGAAGGCGACCCCGGCAGGGATTCCGCCAAGACCTTTACGTATGACTTCTCCTACGACTCGTCCGACTCGGGGAGCTCCGCTTTCGTCACGCAGGAGAAGGTAAAGCCTCTCCAGGTTTTGGCGAGCGGGCTCTCAGGCCGGCGGTCACGTTCGTCCAGGTCTTCCGAGATTTGGGCTCCGATGTGCTGAAGGCGGCTTTTGAAGGCTACAACGCCTGCATCTTCGCCTACGGTCAGACGGGATCGGGGAAGTCCTACACCATGATGGGAAATCCGGTAAGTTGGCGTAACGGTTCACGTTTCTGCCGTTCCAAACGGATATGACATCTACTAGAGAGAACCTCAGGGAAGCTTTCAAATTGGCCCGAAAACACCAGGAAGTGACCTGTAAAGCCCTCTAAATTAATTGGAAGTGACCCAAAATTAACAGGAACTGACCTGTACATGGCTCTAAATTAATAGGAAGTGACCCAAAATTAACTGGATGTGACCCAAAATTCAAGAATTCATATGTAAAAGCTTCAACATTAATTGTAAGTGACCCAAAACCATCAGGAATTGACTTGTAAATGCTTTATGAAGTGACCTGTAAATGTCCCAAAACTAACCAGAAGCTACCTAAAAATCAATTGGAAATGGCGCAAAACCACCAGGAAGTGACCTGTAAATGCCCCTAAATTAACCGAAAGTGACCTAAAATCAACAGGAAGTGACCCAAAATCAACAGGAAGTGACCTGTACATGGCCCCAAATTAACTGAAAGTCACCCAAGATCAACAAGAAGTGGCCCAAAATTAACAAGAATTCACCTGTAAAAGCTTCTAAATTAATTGGAAGTGACCCCAAAATCAACAGGAAGTGACCCAAAACCATCAGGAAGTGACTTGCAAATGCTTTATGATGTGACCTGTAAATGGCCCAAAATTAACCGGAAGTAAACTAAAATCAACAGGAAGTGACCCAAAATTCAAGAATTCATCTGTAAAAGCTTCAAAATTAATTGTAAGTGACCCAAAACCATCAGGAATTGAGTTAATGCTTTATGAAGTGACCAATAAATGTCCCAAAATTAACCAGAAGTGACCTAAAATCAATAGGAAATGGCGCAAAACCACCAGGAAGTGACATGTAAATGGCCTAAAATGAACCGAAAGTGACCTAAAATCAGCAGGAAGTGACCCAAAATCGACATGAATTCACCTGTAAATGCCTCTAAATTAATTGGAAGTGACCCAAAATCAACAGGAAGTGACCTATGGATGACCCCAAATTAACTGAAAGTGAGCTAAAATCAACAAGAAGTGGCCCAAAATTAACAAGAATTCCCCTGTAAAAGCTTCTCAATTAATTGGAAGTGACCCAAAACCATCAGGAAGTGACTTGTCAATGCTTTATGAAGTGACCTGTAAATGGTCCAGAATTAACCGGAAGTGACCTAAAATCAACAGGAAGTGACCCAAAATTCAAGAATTCATCTGTAAAAGCTTCAAAATTTATTGGAAGTGACCCAAAACCATCAGGAATTGACTTGTAAATGCTTCATGAAGTGACCCGTAAATGTCCCCAAACTAACCAGAAGCGACCTAAAATCAATAGGAAATGGCGCAAAATCAACAGGAAGTGACCTGTAGATGACCTCAAATTAACTGAAAGTGACCTAAAATCAACAGGAAGTGGCCCAAAATTAAAAAGAATTCACCTGTAAAAGCTTCTAAATTAATTGGAAGTGACCCCAAAATCAACAGGAAGTGACCCAAAACCATCAGGAAGTGACTTGTAAATACTTTATGAAGTTACCTGTAAACTGTCCCAAAATTAACTGGAAGTGACCAAAAAACAATAGGAAGTGACTGAATATAAAAGGAAGTGATATGGAAATTCCCCAAAATGAACAGGAAGTGACCAGGAAAAGCCCTTAAGTCAGCAGGGTTCATTTCATTCACGTTTAATGTTGGATAGCTGCCGTTCGACCCGGTTTTAATGAATTAGGCACGTATCAATTCACTGTGTGCGCTTCAGGGAGACGCCGGCTTGATCCCGCGGATCTGCGAGGGTTTGTTCGGCCGAGTGGCCGACGCCGCCCGACGTGACGAAGCGTCCTTCAGAGCAGAAGTCAGGTGAGCCCGCAGTGGTATCGATGGAACTAAACTCCCGGAAGCGGGAGGACCGGCAGCGAGTGTTAGAACATCAACAAGCCGTCATGACAATATCTTTTTGTGGTTCTAGTTACCTGGAGATCTACAACGAGCGCGTCAGGGACCTTCTGAGGAGGAAGTCAATGGAGACGTACAACCTGAGAGTTAGGGAGCACCCAAAAGATGGACCCTACGTAGAAGGTCAGGCCAGGAACGTGCACCACCGCAAAATTTAAAAAAAAATTCTTTACAAAGATTAAGATTTTTTTTTTTTTTGTTTGGATTAAGTCAAAAGAAAATACATCCAAATTTCATATATTAAAAATGATTCTGCAAGTACTGCTTCATAATAATCCCTTTATTTGTTAACGAGTTATCATTTTTTGCCTCTGCGACCTTTGACCTCAAGTCCACAAAATTTAATCAGCTTTTCTGTTTTATATTCCAAATATATCCTACATGTTTGGTGGTAATTCCTACATTCATTCTTGAGTTGTCATGAAATGTATTTATTTTTTTCCCTCTCACCTTTGACCTCTTGAACCCAAAATTGTAATTAGCTTTTGCGTGTCATATTACAAATGCATCCTGGAAGTTTGATGATAATCGCTTTATTCGTTCTTGTGTGACCATGAAATTCTTTTTTTTTTTTTTTCCCCACCTCTACGACCTTTGACCTCTTGAACCCAAAAATGGAATCAGCTTTTCCATTGCATATTACAAATACATCATGCATGTTTCATAATAATGCCTTTGTTCGTTCTTGATAGACCTTTGACCTCAAGTCTCCAAAATACAACAGCTTTTCAATTTCATATTTCAAATATATCTAGCATATTTAGTGGTAATCCCTTCATTCGTTCTTCAGTTATTATGAAATTTCTTTTTTTTTTTTTTTTTTAACCTCTGCGCCCTTTGACCTCTTGAACCCAAAGATGTAATCATCTTTTCCGTTTCACATTACGAATACATCCTGCAAGTTCCACAATCCCTTTATTCGTTCTTGCGTTAAATTTTTTACCTCTGCGACCCTTGACCTCTAGAACCCTAAAATGCAACCAGCTTTACCATGTCACATGACAAATACATCTCGCAAGTTTCATAATAATCCCTTTATTCGTTCTTGAGTCCTGAAATTCATTTTTTTGCCTCTGTGACCTTTGACTTCACATGTCCACACAATGTAATCAGCTTTTCTGTTTCATATTACAAATACATCTCGCAAGTTTCTTTATTTGTTTTTGCGTTAACATGAAGTCCTTTTTTTTTTTTTTTTACCTCTGCAACCTTTGACCTCTTGAACCTAAAAATATAATCAGCTTTTCCATTTTAATGTTACAAATACATCTTGCAAATTTCGTAATAATACCTCATTGTTTAAGTCATCGTGAATTTTTTGGGGGGGATCTTTTGACCTTTGACCTAAAGTCCCCAAAGTTGAATCAGTTTTTCCAATTCAAATTACAACTAAATCCTGCAAGATAATAATCCCTTGACCGGTTCTTGAGTTAAGGCAGGATCCCTTCTCTGGCCTCTGTGACCTTTGACCTCATTGAGCCCAAAATTGAACCGACTGTCTGGCTTGCCTTTTTGTGCTCAAGAACTATCCAAGCATTTGGTGCAGAACTACAGCGATGTGGAGGAGCTGATGGAGGCGGGAAACATCAAACGCACCACCGCCAGCACCGGCATGAACGACGTCAGCAGCCGTTCGCACGCCATCTTCACTGTCAACTTCACGCAGGTCCGTCTAATCCTCCACATAAAATTTATCTAACTAGGATGAGCGTTCATTCACTGCCACCCTCTCACTTCAAACGGATTGGACGCCTACTAGTGATAAACTCATTGAAATTGACAGCAGAATCAGTTGTTTTGTTGAATGTGGTAGCCGTTTTTCTCAGGCAAAGTTCGACGCGGAGATGCCGAGTGAGACGCTGAGCAAGATCCACCTGGTGGACCTGGCCGGCAGCGAACGAGCCGACGCCTCCGGAGCCACCGGCGTCCGCCTCAAGGAAGGCGGCAACATCAACAAGTCGCTGGTCGCGCTCGGCAACGTCATCTCGGCTCTCGGTCAGCGCGAAACCTCCACCCGCCTGCCGTGGTCTCCGCCGCTCGTCTGAACTTTACGTTTCTTTCGGCAGCCGACCTCTCGCAGGACGCCGTCGCCAACGGCAACCAGAAGAGGAAGTCAGTCTTCGTGCCCTACAGAGACTCTGTGCTGACGTGGCTTCTAAAAGACAGTCTGGGCGGCAACTCCAAGACCATCATGATCGCCAGTAAGTAAAACCGTAACTCTAAAGTGGACAGGAGTTATAAAATTCAACGAAAAAAATCATGAGTTGTCATAAAGAAGAAGAGGAAACCTCGGCCTAAGCAGCCATATCCAATTGGGTTCTTTGGCCCCCAAAATGTAATCACCTCTTTACATTCTGCAACTTTGATAATAATCCCTTAATTTTTTTCCTAAATGCAAACATACATTGTAACAAACACTGTATCTTTGACCTGTGACCTCATGACTAATATGCAATCAACTCTTCAGTTTCATATTACAAACATATTATGTAAATTTGACTATACTTTCTCCATTCGTTCTTTATGCCTTGAACACAAAGATGCAAATTCAATTTGTCCCAGTGACCTTTGACCTCGTGGCTCAAAATAGTAATCAACTCTTCAGTTTCATATAACGAACATATTTTGTAAATTTGACTTAATTCCGTAATCCGTTCTTGTTACCTTGAACACAAACATACAAATTGAATTTGTCCCAGTGACCTTTGACCTCGTGGCTTAAAATAGTAATCAACTCTTCAGTTTTCGTATAACGAACATATTTTGTAAATTTGACTATAATGCCATCATCCCTTCTTGTTGCCTTGAACACAAACATGCGAATTGAATTTGTCCCTGTGACCTTTGACCTCGTGGCTCAAAATGGTAATCAACTCTTCAGTTTCATATAACATATTTTGTAAATTTGACTATAATTCCTCCATTTGTTCTTTTTGCTTTGAACACAAACATACAAATTCAATTTGTCCCAGTGACCTTTGACCTCGTGCCTCAAAGTAGTAATCAACTCTTCAGTTTCATATAATGAGCATATTTTGTAAATTTGACTATAATTCCTTAATTCCTTATTGTTGCCTTGAACACAAACATGCAAATTCAATTTGTCCCAGTGACCCTTGACCTCGTGGCTCCAAATAGTAATCAACTCTTCAGTTTCATATAACGAACATATCTTCTAAATTTGATTATAGTAGCTTTATTCGTTCTTGTTATCAAACATACAAATTGAATTTGACCTCAGAACCCCAAAATTGAATCACCTCTTTTGGGTCACATTACAAACATATCCTGTATATTTCATAATAATGTCTGTATTCATTTTTGAGTTATTTTGAACAGAAGCATACAAATTTAATTTGTAATTTAGACCTTTGACCTCATTACTCTAAATTCTGATCAACTGTGCTATTTCATATTACGAACATATCCTGCAAATTTGATCATCTCTTAATTTTTCAGTTATCTGGAACACAAATTTACAAATTCCATTTTAGCCCTGTAACCTTTGACCTCATGATGCTAAATTGTAATCAACTCTTCCGTTTCTTACAACGAACATATCTTGATATCTTGTAAATTTGATTTTATTCCCTTAATTCATTGTTATCAAACATAGAAATTCAATTTGGTCCATTGACCTTTGACGTCTGTACCCCAAAATTGAATCACCTGTTTTGTTTCACATTACAAACATCTTCTTTGTATTTCAGAATACTGTCTGTATTCATTATTGTGTTATTTAGAACACACACAAATTCAATTTGTATCTTTGACCTTTGACCTCATGACTCAAAGTTGTAATCAATTTTTCCGTTGTATATTACAAACATATCCTGCAAATTTGATCATCCATTAATTTTTCCCTGTTATCTTAAGCACAAACATACAAATTCAATTTGTATCTTTGACGTTTGACCTCATGATGCTAAATTCTAATCAACTCTTCTGTTTCATAGTACAAATAAATCTTGTAAATTTGATATTCCCTTAATTTTTTCCTGTTATCTTGAAGACAAACATACAAATTCAATCTTGGCCCTCTAACCTTTGACCTCATGATGCTAAATTGTAATCAGTTCTTTCCGTTTCATAGTACAAATTTATCATGTAAATTGGATTATAATCCCTTAATTGGTTTTTATCTTGAACACAAACAAATTACATTTGTACCTGTGACCTTTGACCTCAGAACCTCCAAATTTAATAACCTCTATTTTATATTTGAAACATATCCTGGAAGTTTGATAATAATCCCTTAGTCCTTTTTTATCTTGAACAGACACACACAAATTCAAGTTTTCCCTGTGACCTTTGACCCATGACCCCAAAATGTAATTGCCTCTTTTCATATAATAAACATTTCCTGCATGTTTGATAATAATCAATTAATAATTCTTGTCATCTTGAATACAAACATATAGATTCAATGTGGCCCTTTGACCTCATGACCCCAAAATATAATCTTTTTTTTTTTTATTATTTAACAAACATATCCTGCAAATGTTATGATAATCCATTAATTGTTCTTGTCATCTTGAACACATGCAAATTCTATTTGGATGTGTGACCTTTGACCTGACCTCACGACCCCAAAATATAATCACTTCTTATCTGCTTCATCTCGGAGTTGACAGTAGCCCCACTTCTGACTCTCAAGCGTTTTCTCCATCAGCCGTGTCCCCCGCCGACGTCAACTACGGCGAGACGCTGAGCACACTACGCTACGCTAACCGCGCCAAGAACATCGTCAACAAGCCCACTGTCAACGAGGACGCCAACGTCAGGCTCATCCGGGAACTGCGGGCGGAAATTGCTCGACTCAAAGCTCTGCTGGTTCAGGGCAACCAGGTGAGTGTGCGCGTTGACGCGTACCTGTGATGCCATCTTGCTCACTGGTGTGTATTTCAGGTGGCTCTGCTGGACTCACCCACGGCACTCAGCATGGAGGAGGAGCTACACCAGAACGAAGCCAGAGTCAGTCAATTTTGTTTACAATATACAGTATCTCAAGAACCGTAATAGATACAGACATGGACATGGTACCAAAATGTTTGCAAGACCCAACTTTATATTCAACTTTAATACATTTATGCAGCTTAAAATCAATGCATCTGAAGTTATAAAGGAAAGAATGTAGTTTTGGGCAGACATCTTGGAATTTTGTGTACAATATACAGTATCTCAATAACCGTAATAAATACAGATGTGTACATGTTACCAAAATTTCCGCTAGACCCAACTCCTTTTGAGTGAACTTTTTTGAAAGAAAAAAAAATGCATACGTGTTCCCGCCTGCAGGTACTGGAGCTGACCAAAGAGTGGACCAACAAGTGGAACGAAACTCAGAATATCCTCAAGGTATCTTGCTTCCCCCCATTTCTGGCGCGTCTATTTGGCCACCATCTTGCGTGTGTCTTCCCAGGAGGAGACTCTGGCACTACGCAAGGAAGGCATCGGCGTGGTGCTGGACTCGGAGCTGCCGCACCTCATCGGCATCGACGACGACCTCCTCAGCACCGGCATCATCCTCTACCACCTCAAGGTCTGCAAATCCCACGCCGTGGCACCCAAACCATTGCTACAACTTGTCTGTGTGTACGTCAGGAGGGACGAACGTACGTGGGCAGAGAGGACGCGGCCACAGAGCAAGACATCGGCGAGTCCCGGAATTTTATTTGTAAAGTACCGCCATCGTATCGGTCGCGGCATTGACCAGGCGTGACCCTCGCCCCGCAGTCCTTCACGGCGCGGACGTGGAGAGCGAGCACTGCGTGTTGGAGAAGCGAGGCGCCGCGGTGACGTTGGTGCCGCTGGGCGCCGCGCCGTGCTCCGTCAACGGGACCCGCGTGGACGCTCCCACGCGCCTCAATCAAGGTCAGACGCCGAATCTCGGAAGCGGGCCGACGGCTTGACGTTACGCCGCGCTCTCGCCTTTAGGCGCCGTGCTCCTGCTGGGCAGGAGCAACACTTTCCGTTTCAACCATCCCAAAGAAGCGGCCAAGCTGCGCGAGAAACGCAAGGTGACTTGAGTTTAGATCAGCACAGTTTGTTTTAGGGTCATTACGGGTCACTTTCTCGCTAACTTATTGTTTCATTCATTGGCTCCTCACGGTCCAAATGGATTGGACGTCTAGTGCCATTAGTGGCAGCCAATGAATTCATTGTGGGTCACTTCCTGTACATTTTGGGGCATTTCCGGGTCACTTCTTGTTTTTGTTTTTTTATCAATTTCTGTTGATTTTAGAGCATTTTCTGATAATTTCCTGTTGAATTTGGGTAACTTCCTGATTTGGGGCCATTCCCGGGTCACTTCCTGTACATTTTTGATCAATTCCTGTTGATTTTAGATCATTTCCAGATCACTTCCTGTTGGTTTTTGATCAGTTCTTGATTTTGGGCCATCCCAGGTCACATACTGGTGTTTTTTTTTGTTTGTTTTTTTTTAAATCAATTCCTGTTGATTTTAGAGCATCTCCTGCTAAGTTTGGGTAACTTCCTGATTTTGGGCCAGTCCCGGGTCACTTCCTGTAAATTTTTTAGGGCTGCAGCTATCGAATATTTTAGTAATCGAGTAATCGACTGAAAATTCTATCGATTAATCGAGTAATCGGATAAAACAAATATATTTTTAGGTGAAGAGCAATTATAGATATACATGAGAAAACAAGACATTTTATCATTTTCAGTCAATCAATGTCTTTATTTTTGATGTATATTGTTGAAAACAGCCAACAATTGCATCTCAGATGTAACTAGAATTTTAAAAAATGACTAATTCACTGCTTTCACTCAAAAAACCTTTAGATCTTATTTTTATATATATATATATATATATATATATATATATATATAAACACACCTAAAAATGCCTTTACGCTTGATAACACACATCACTTAAAAGTTAGGATTTTTTCCTACGTTTTCCAATTAAATTTCTATTTGTGTCAAGCCATTTTTAAGTTCTAGTTAAGTTTTAAGTTAGTCTAAACTGTAAGTCCTGATAGGATTTAAGTTTTTGCACTGTTCAGAATAAATGTATGATACAGGCTGTATTGGAGCACATCAGGGACTAGTGCTACTTGGTGTTTTATCCAGCAATGATTACTGAGCTAAAATTGATAGTTAGCATTGTTGAGTTTTTATTTGACATGCTCATCACTCCACAACGCTATGTTATGTTATAGCCTGTATGTAAGACACGTTAGCCACGCATCGAAAGCGGTCTTAATTAATTGAAACCTAGCCCTCCGCAGTGCTAACGTAAGGTGAGCTAGTAGTGACAGTAACGTTAATCTTATACAGTATATTAGCGTTTAGCGCTCTTTATTAGCGCTTAGCGCTCTACTGCTTTAAGATGGCGGCTGTTTGCTAACGCTGCCCAGACGCGGCCTAGTCTGTCATTGCGCATCTAGTTCAACATACATGTGATCTCTATGAGACTCACTGGACGCCACCTGCAACTAACGTAGCATGAGCGGGCTAGTATTTAGCAACGTCGGCGTCGTTTGTAGCGGTTGTCGGCTGCAGTAAGTTTTTTTTTTTTGCTTCTTCCTCTACGCACGTGACATCAGCGCGTTGTCCCGCATTAAAAGTAGTCCGAGCAAAACGTGATGCTTAGAGCTGTCAAAATAAACGATTACTCGAGGTGAATAAAATTACTCGGATCAGTTTTTAAACTCGAGTTACTCGAGTTGCTCGAGTATTCGTTTCAGCTCTAAAATTTTTGATCAATTCCTGTTGATTTTAGGTCATTTCCAGATCACTTCCCGTTGGTTTTTGATCAATTTCTGATTCTGGGCCATTCCAGGTCACATCCTGTTGGTTTTTTTATCAATTACTGTTGATTTTAGAGCATTTCTTGGTCATTTCCTGTTGGTTTTTGCTCAGTTCCCTTTGATTTAAGAGCTTTCCCTGGTCATGTTGAATTTGGGTAATTTCCTGTTTTTGTGCCATTCACTTCCTGTTCCTATTTGAGCAAATCCTGTTGATTTTAGGTCATTTCCAGGTCACTTCCTGTTGGTTTTTGATCAATTCCTGATTTGGGGCCATCCCAGGACATATCCTGTTGTTTTTTTTTTTTGTTTTTTTTAAATCAATTCCTGTTGATTTTAGAGCATCTCCTGTTAAGTTTGCGCAACTTCCTGATTTTAGGCCATTCCCGAGTCACTTCCTCTACCTTTTTTGATCAATTCCTGTTAATTTTAGGTCATTTCCAGATCACTTCCCGTTGGTTTTTGATCAGTTTCTGATTCTGGGCCATTCCAGGTCACATCCTGTTGTTTTTTTTATCAATTCCTGTTGATTTTAGAGCATTTCTTGGTCATTTCCTGTTGGTTTTTGTTCAGTTCCCTTTGATTTAAGAGCTTTCCCTGGTCATGTTGAATTTGGGTAATTTCCTGTTTTTGGGCCATTCACTTCCTGTTCCTATTTGAGCAAATCCTGTTGATTTTAGGTCATTTCCAGGTCACTTCCTGTTGGTTTTTGATCAATTTCTGATTTGGGGCCATCCCAGGACACATCCTGTTTTTTTTTTTTTTTTTTTTTTTTTTTTTTTAATCAATTCCTGTTGATTTTAGAGCATCTCCTGTTAAGTTTGCGTAACTTCCTGGTTTTGGGCCATTCCCGAGTCACTTCCTCTACATTTTTGATCAATTCCTGTTGATTTTAGGTATTTTCCAGATCACTTCCTATTGGTTTTTGATCAATTCCTGATTTTGGGCCATTCCAGGTCACATTGTGTTGGTTTTTGATCAATTCCTGTTGATCTTAGAGCATTTCTTGGTCATTTCCTGTTGATTTTTGTTAAATTCCTGTTGATTTAAGAGCTTTCCCTGGTCATGTTGAATTTGGGTAACTTCCTGTTTTTGGGCCATTCACTTCCTATACCTATTTGAACAATTCCTGTTGATTTTAGGTCATTTCCAGATCACTTCCTGTTGGTTTTTAATCAATTTCTGATTTTGGGCCATTCCAGGCCACATCCTGTTTGGTTTTGATCAATTCCTGTTGATTTCAGAGCATTTCTTGGTCATTTCCTGTTGATTTTTGTTCAATTCCTGTTGATTTAAGAGCTTTCCCTGGTCATGTTGAATTTGGGTAACTTTCTGTTTTTGGACCATTCACCTCCTGTACTTCTTTGAGCAATTCCTGTTGATTTTAGGTCATTTCCAGGTCACTTCCGTTGGTTTTTGATCAATTCCTGTTGATTTTAAAGCATTCCCTGGTCACTTCCTGTTGAATTTGGCTCACTTCCTCATTTTGGGCCATTCCCAGGTCACTTCCTGTACATTTTTTTTTAATCAATTCCTGTTGATTTTAGGGCATTACCTGCTCACTTCCTGTTGAATTTGGGTTACTTCCTGATTTTGGGGCCATTCTCAGGTCAATTTCTGTACATTTTTGATCAATTCCTGTTGATTTTAGGTCATTTCCAGGTCACTTCCTGTTGGTTTTTGATCAATTCCGGATTTTGGGCCATACCAGGTCACATCCTGTTGTTTTTTTTTTTTTTCAATTCCTGTTGATGTTGGAGCATTTCCTGTTAAGTTTGGGTAACTTCCTGATTTTGGGCCATACCTGGGTCACTTCCTGTACATTTGTGATCAATTCCTGTTGATTTGAGCTCATTTCCAGATCACTTCCTGTTGGTTTTTGATCAATTCCTGTTGAATTTAGAGCATTTCTTGTTCATTTCCTGTTGATTTTTGTTCAATTCCTGTTGATTTTAGAGCATTCCCTGGTCATTTCCTGTTGAATTTTTGGCTCACTTCCTGATTTTGGGCCATTGCCGGGTCACTCCTGAGCTTTCCCTGGTCATGTTGAATTTGGGTAACTTCCTGTTTTTGGGCCATTCACTTCCTGTACCTATTTGAGCAATTCCTGAGATTTTAGGTCATTTCCAGGTCACTTCCTGTTGGTTTTTGATCAATTCCTGTTGATTTTAGAGCATTCCCTGGTCACTTCCTGATTTTGGGCCATTCCCGGGTCACTTCCTGTACATTTTTGATCTATTCCTGTTGATTTTAGGGCATTACCTGCTCACCTTGTGTTGAATTTGGGTTACTTCCAGATTTTGGGCCATTCTCAGGCCACTTCCTGTACATCTTTTAACAATTCCTGTTGATTTTAGGGCATTTCCGGGTCACTTTCCGTTGAGTTTGGGTTTATTTCTGATGATTTTGGGTCACTTCCTTGTTAACTCTTTAGCTGCCATCGACGGCGCTAGATGTCCAGTCCATTTGGACCAGGCGGGGCCAATGACGAACGCTATGTCTCCATTCAAAATTTGATGTCACCTCACCCCCCAGTGGCCTTTGCGTAATGAACAGTGCCTTCTGCTGTTACAGAAGGGAATTGATGACTTTTGGCAGTCATTTTCCGTATCGTTGAGTTACACGTTCCATTATAGTCTTATAGTCCAGAAAATTAACTTCAACACTTCAAACACGTTTTACGTACATGCGTTTTCACATGACGCACACTGAACGGCGGCACGGATCTAATCTCTCGGCATGCTCCGTCAGAGCGGCCTTTTGTCCACCTTCAGCCTTTCTATGAGCGACCTATCCGAGTACCGCCGGAACCTTCCCGCCGACATTGGGCGCCGGGGGCCGAACCGGTCGCGGGCGAGCGTGTACGAACGCCTCGGCGACTTCCCGGCGGAGGAGAAGCAACGCTCTGAGGAGCCCGCCGGGATTCTGCGCGAGCTCTCGGAAGACGGGTACGACGCCTAGGAACGTGGTAAGTACAGAAAAGTCCCCGCTAAGTTTGGACACTTTGTTCTAAACAGGATCAACGCTTACATCGAAGAGGAGGTTCGGCGGAGGCTACGGCAGATGGCGCTTCCCAATGGAAGCGTGACGGAGCCGTCGCTCTCCTGGGAATCGCCACAGGTGGGTCCTCAGGTTAAATCCAAATAGAACTTCCAATCAAAATGTCAAAAAATAACCCGCTCAACCTTTGTTCACAGTTAGCTTCTTATCGCTGGTTATTAGCGCATGAATCGGGAGTGGATATTTACCGTAGTTTTCGGACTATTAGGCGCTACTTTTTTTCCTTCGTTTTGAATCTTGTGGCCTATAGTCCAATGCGGCTTATTTGTTGATTTATTTGGGTTAATAGGGAACACTTTATTTGACAGCGGTATCATTAGACCATCATAATTATGACATGACACAACATTATCATGGACATTCCTGAATGCTTATGACAGATGTCATTAAGTGTCATCCAGCAAATGATGTCACGAACTCCAATTCTAATAATAACTAATAATAACTCATATATAATAATAATAATAATAATAACTAATAATAATCAATAATAACTCCTCTGTGTTCCTCAGCGTTGCCATCGCGTGGCAGATACGCCGCCGCCACCGCCTCCTCCCGCGGCCGACGAGGAGCGAATCCGCATCAACATCCCTCGTTACGTCCTGCGAGGTCAAGGCAAGGACGAGCACTTCGAGTTCGAGGTCAAGGTAGGCGCGCGCCTCTCGTCACGTCGCGTGACGTCAATTGAGAAAAGTCGCGTTCGCCGTGCTGCAGATGAGCGTCAAAGACGACACGTGGACTGTGTTCAGACGTTACAGTCGCTTTCGGGAGATGCACAAAAGCCTCAAGTTGAAATATCCTCAGGTGGGTGGCGCAGACGAATGTGCGCCGGTATGGCCACGATGATGGGATGGATGTTTGTCCTCTTTTTTTTCTTTCAGCTGGCAACTTTAGAATTCCCGCCCAAGAAAATATTTGGAAACAAAGACGAAAGGATGGTGGATGAACGAAGGAACCGACTGGAGGTAACCAGGGCTGCCGTCAATTGGGATTCTTGACGCTCGATTGTGCTCTTAGTTCATAAAAGAGGAGAATTGATCTTGGGAAAACACAAGAACTGGATGGATTGGACGTCTAATGACAGTTAACAAGGAAAATGCAAAAATTTCTTCCATGAGTTACAAGAGTAATGCAAAGTAAAATTTCCCCCATGACACCGGATTTCTGGTGCAACAACAAATTCAAATGAACAGGAAATGACCTGTAAACGCCTGAAAATGAACAGGAAGTGACCGTAAATGCCCCAAAATGAACAGGAAGTGACCAAAAATCAACAGGAAGTGACATGAAATGCCCCAGTAACCCAAAATCAACAGGAAGTGACCCGTAAATGCTCAAAAATGAACAGGAAGTCATCCCTATCTGACCCCAAAATCAACAGGTGAGCCGTAGATGCCCCAAAATGAACAGTAAGTGACATGAAATGCCCCAATAACCCAAAATCAACAGGCAGTGACACGTAAATGATCAAAAATCAACAGGAAGGGACCCATATATGCCCCAAAATCAACAGAAAGTGACCCATATGTGCCAGAAAATAACAGGAAGTGACCCGCAAATTCCCCAAACTGAACACGAAGTGACGTAAAAAACCCCATTAACCCAAAATCAACAGGAAGTTACGCAAAACCAACAGTGACCCATATATTCCCCAAAATCATCAGGAAGTGACAAAAAAATAAACAGGAAGTGACCTGTAAATGCCCCCAAAATAAACAGGAAGGGACCGAAAATCAACAGGAAATGACGTGAAATGCCCCAATAACCTAAAATGAACAGGAAGGGACCTGTAAATGCCCCAAAATGAACAGGAAAAGACCCGTAAATGCCCCAATATCCCAAAATGAACAGGAAGTGACCCGTAAATGCCCCAAAATGAACAGGAAGTGACCCGTAAATGCCCCCAAAATGAACAGGGAGTGACCCGTAAATGCCCCCAAAATGAACAGGAAGTGACCCGTAAATGCCCCCAAAATGAACAGGAAGTGACCCGTAAATGCCCCAAAATCAACAGGAATTGACCTGTAAATGCCCCCAAAATCAACAGGAAGGGACCGAAAATCAACAGGAAATGACGTGAAATGCCCCAATAACCTAAAATGAACAGGAAGTGACCTGTAAATGCCCCAAAATGAACAGGAAGTGACCCGTAAATGCCCCAAAATGAACAGGAAGTGACCCGTAAATGCCCCAAAATGAACAGGAAGTGACCCGTAAATGCCCCAAAATGAACAGGAAGTGACCTGTAAATGCCGCAAAATGAACAGGAAGTGACTGAAAATCAACAGGAAATGACGTGAAATGCCACAAAATCAACAGGAAGTGACCCGTAAATGCCCCCAAAATCAACAGGAAGGGACCCGTAAATGCCCCCAAAATCAACAGGAAGGGACCGAAAATCAACAGGAAATTATGTGAAATGCCCCAATAACCCAAAATGAACAGGAAGTGACCCGTAAATGCCCCAAAATGAACAGGAAGTGACCCGTAAATGCCCCAAAATGAACAGGAAAAGACCTGTAAATGCCCCCAAAATCAACAGGAAGTGACCCATAAATGCCTCAATAACCCAAAATGAACAGGAAGTGACCCATGAATGTCCCAAAATCAACAGGGAGGGACCGAAAATCAACAGGAAATGACGTGAAATGCCCCAATAACTCAAAATAAACAGTAAGTGACCTGTAAATGCACCAAAACCAACAGGAAGTGACCCATGAATGCCCCAAAATCAACAGGAAGTCACCTTTAAATGCCCCCAAAATCAACAGTAAGGGACCGAAAATCAACAGGAAATGACTTGAAATGCCCCTAAAACCCAAAATGAACAGGAAGTGACCCGTAAATGCTACAAAATCAACAGGAAGTGACCAAAAATCGTGACGTGAAATCCCCCTGTGTTACACGCTCACGTGTATTTGTTTGTTTGTGTTTGTATCAGCATTACCTGAGGAATTTGTTTGCGGTGATGACAACGTCATCGGGCTCGCCGCTGTACGCCGCCGACACGTCGGAGGATCCCGAGCACGCCTGGCGCCTGTCCAAACATTCCGTCTGCGAGTTGTCTTCCTTCTTCAAGAAAGGAGTCTTCGAGAGCGGTCGCCACGGCACCGGCTGACCCCGACGTCGCTAGCTAGCTAGCAACTTTTTCCCATTTCCAGTTCATTTGTCAAGCAATAACGAAGTCGGTCGGTTCGTTTCAAACTAAGGGGACGAGTGACAGAAGACTACTTGCAAGTTGGAAAGTGATATCACACCTGGGCAACGTTCGGCAGGTACAGTTCAGTGGTATTTAACTTGAAAAAAAGTTCCGCTTGATGTCTGAATTGACTTTTCGCAAATAGAAATAAAGCATTGGAGGAAGTACATCACAATGATATTCATGAAAAAGTGTTTTTTGACTCCAGATTCTGCCAAATGTACGGCCCGTGGGCCGTAAGCGGCTCACCTTGGGGGCTCCGATCCGTTCAGCCTGACAGGCACGTTGTCACTTAGTCAAACTGTACATACAGAATGACATGCTTTTATTTTGACTTGGGCTGCAGCTGTTGATTACTTTAGTAGTTGATGACTCTATCAACTACTTAGTTCGAAAAATCGAGTGATCGAATTAGTACCACTTAATGCGTTGAACTTTAATTTAAAAATAATCTGGTGCGCACCAGAAACGATCTGGTAAACATTAGCATTATATAGCATTTAAGCTAGCAGACTTTTTCTATATAAATTAGCCAATTGCAACAAAGCAACAATTGGCTAACTTGCATAGCCAACAGTCCGCGAGTTCATGCTATATAATGCTAATGTTTATTTCTGGAATTGCAACAATGCAACAATTGGCTAACTTGCATAGCAAAAGTCTGGTGCGGACCAGAAGTGATCTAGTAAACATTAGCATTATATAGCATTTAAGCTAGCAGACTTTTGCTATGCAAGTTAGCCAATTGTTGTAAACATTAGCATCATATAGCATTTGAGGCTAGTGGACTTTTGCTATGCAAGTGAAGTTAGCCAATTGTTATAAATATTAGCATTATATAGCATTTAAGATAGCTGGCTTTTACTATGCAAGTTAGCCATTTTTGTAAACATTAGCATTATGTAGCATTTGAGGCTAGCTGACTTTTTCTATATAAGTTAGCCAATTGCAACAAAGCAACAATTGGCTAACTTGCATAGCCAACAGTCTGCGAGTTCATGCTATATAATGCTAATGTTTATTTCTGGAATTGCAACAATTGGCTAACTTGCATAGCAAAAGTCTGGTGTGGACCAGAAATGATCTGGTAAACATTAGCATTATATAGCATTTAAGCTAGCAGACTTTTGCTATGCAAGTTAGCCAATTGTTGTAAACATTAGCATCATATAGCATTTGAGGCTAGCGGACTTTTGCTATGGAAGTGAAGTTAGCCAATTGTTATAAATATTAGCATTATAGAGCATTTAAGATAGCTGGCTTTTACGATGCAAGTTAGCCATTTTTTTGTAAACATTAGCATTATGTAGCATTTGAGGCTAGCTGACTTTTTCGATATGTTAGCCAATTGCAACAAAGCAACAATTGGCTACATGCGTAGCCAACAGTCTGCGAGTTCATGCTATATAATGCTAATGTTTATTTCTGGAATTGCAACAATTGGCTAACTTGCATAGCAAAAGTCTGGTGCGGACCAGAAACGATCTGGTAAACATTAGCATTATATAGCATTTAAGCTGGGGAACTTTTTCTATATAAGTTAGCCAATTGCAACAACACAACAGTTGGCTAACTTGCATAGCCAACAGTCCGCGAGTTCATGCTATATAATGCTAATGTTTATTGCTGGAATTGCAACAATGCAACAATTGGCTAACTTGCAAAGCAAAAGTCTGGTGCGGACCAGAAACGATCTGGTAAACATTAGCGTGGTATAGCATTTAAGCTAGCAAACTTTTGCTATGCAAGTTAGCCAATTGTTGTAAACATTAGCAATATATAGCATATATTATATAAACATTAGCATTATGTAGCATTTGAGGCTAGCTGACTTTTTCTATATAAGTTAGCCAATTGCAACAACGCAACAATTGGCTAACTTGCATAGCCAACAGTCCATGAGTTCATGCTATATAATGCTAATGTTTATTGCTGGAATTTCAACAATGCAACAATTGGCTAACTTGCATAGCAAAAGTCTTGTGCGGACCAGAAACGATCTGGTAAACATTAGCATGATATAGCATTTAAGCTAGCGAACTTTTGCTATGCAAGTTAGCCAATTGCAACAATGCAACAATTGGCTAGCAAACTTGCATAGCAAAAGTCCAGGAGTTTAAATGCTATATAATGCGAATGTTTACCAGATAGTTTCTCCTGTGTACCAGAAACTATCTGGTAAACATTAGCATTATATAGCATTTAAGCTAGCGGACTTTTGCTTTGCAAGTTAGCCAATTGTTATAATCATTAGCATTAGCCTATATAGAATTTAAGCTAGCGGGCTTTTACTATGCGAGTTAGCCAATTTTTGTAAACATAACATTCGAGGCTAGCGGACTTTTGCTATGGAAGTTAGCCAATTGTTGTATTGATGCAATTAGCTAAATTGCACAGCAAAAGTCCACGCGCTTAAATGCTATATAATGCTAATGTTTACCAGATTGCTTACATTTATTTTATTTCAGTCGATGTCCTTTTAGGGGCTCTGTAACAAAGAGCCACAGCAGAAGGATAAAAGAGCCTCACGTCGCTCTGGAGCCGCAGGTTGCTGACCCCTGCGCTTTTTATTTATTTATTTTTTGAGCCAAACAAAAAAGAGAAACATGATGAGGATAGTGTTATGTGGATGTGTTAAACTGTAAACATAAAACATAAATCACATGGGAATAAAAAAACAACAACATAAAAACACTAAAACGAAGAAAACAAAAATGTAAACAAAACGCTCGCGGGCGAGCAAACCCGGAAATGAGAAGCCGACTTTGAACCAATGGGAGGGCAAGACGTCAGTGACGTCACTGTCTTCGCTTCCTGGTCAAGATGGCGGCGCAGGTGGATTTGTTACCCCTGGAAACTTTTCCGTCTCACGTGTGTCCACTGGACGTGCTGGTTTCCAGACATCAGCTGCCTTCGCTTTTCCGCGACGACACGGAAACTCCCACCGTCTTGTTCACCCCGCTGCGGCCGCTTCCGCGCAGTTCGGCCGTCCTGCTTCGCGTGCGGGCGCTCGGCGACGAGGAGTCGGCGAGCGTGGAGGGGGCGACGGTAGTTCCGCCGCCGACGGGCCGAGTGAGGCTCTTTGCCAGCGGCTTGTTCTTGCGGCTGCGCGGCTTCCCGGCGGCCGGCGCCCGCGGGACAGCGCGGCCCGTGGCGCCCGTCGACCTGCACCGAGTGGTGCTGGGAGTCCGCGGCGGGGCTTCTCCGGAGCGGGAAGACGCCGACGGCTTCGCGGCCCAACTGCTGGAACTTTGCCGGGCTGGACGCCTTCTGCTGGCCCGTCGCGGAGAGCCGCTGGGCGCTCAATTCACGGGACAGGTAAGCGCCTTATTTTCTGTGCGGTTTGATTAAAGATAAATAGGAAAAAGTGTCAATGTTTTAACGCTGTGAGGTGACTAAAGTTGACAGCTAATCTAAATCAAAAGATACATTTCGGATTATTTTAGCCCATTTCAGGGTGACTTGCTGTTGATTTTGGGTTACCTGCTAATGATTTGGGGCAATTTCTGGGTCACTTCCTGTTTATTTTGGTACATTTTTGGGCCACTTCTTTTACATTTTCGATCATTTTTTGTTGATTTTGGGGCATTTCCGAGTCACTTGTTGTTGCTCGGTGACTTCCTGTTGATTTTGTTGATTTTTCATTTGTTAATTCTTTAACTGCCATTTTGAGAATGTAATATGTTCCCGCCTCGGCAGATGGCAGACGCACTGGTGCTGTCGTGCGATCCGGTCACGCAGGGCCGCATCACGGCCGACACCGCCGTGGTGCTGAGCGACGGCGGAGATGAGACCCCGCCCCCCAGGAAGCTCCAGCTCTGCGCCTCGGACTTTGCTCGCGTCGCCGCCGCCGGCTCGGTCGGCGACCGCTCTTTCCTGGACCGTCCGGAAGAGACTGAGCGACGGCTGGACATCCGCGTGGCCGACGTGTGGCGCCACGACCGGGACGTAGATGCCGGCGTGTACGTGGGCCGACGCGCGCTGCTCAGGTTGGGCTTGTTTGACGGCGAGTGGGTCAAAGTGCGGGCGGCGGGCCGGGCCCGCAGCTGGCGGGCGGCCACCGTGGCGGCCTTGCCCTCGGATGATGACGACGCCGTTGTATCGGCGATACTGTGGTTCAACTTGACGGGCGGTGAAGAGACGGCGGCCGCTACTTGTCGCCTCAGAGTCAAGGTACGCGCACAAATTGCACGAAGCTTTTTTCAAGTCAACGGAAAATTTTTTTTTTTGAAAAGGAGAAAATATTTAATACGTTATAATTTTAACACAATTTTTTTGAAAGAAAAATGTTTTTTCCCCCCCTTTTTTAATTCACTAAAAAATGTTTTTAAAAAAAATATATATTTCAATTTAATGATTTAAAACAAAAAGATTTTTTTTCTTGTTTGTTTAGTAAAAATCATTGAACAATGGGAAAAAAAAAACTTTTTTTGGCTGTCATTTTTTCTTGTTTATGAATTTTAAAAAATGAAAAGAGAATATTTACTGTTTAAATTTTCCCCCCCAAAAAATAAGCTAAAATAATAAAAATATAAACACTGGTACAGGGATGAACATTGAAAGAGAGAATATTAACTCTTTATTTTTTATGAAAAAAAAAAACTTTTTAATCAAGTTTTTTTTTAATTAACGAAAATATATTTTTTGAAAATTAGAAAAAAACATTTACTCGTTTGTAATACCTTGTTTTTTTTCAAATATATTTTTTAAGAAAATATTTTATTCGTTAAAACATTTTTAAATGAATAAAACTAATCAAAATGACAAATTTAAAATTGTTAGTTTTTTCCATTTTAAGTTTTTTAAGCAAAAACGTGCTTGTTCTTCATAAAAATCAATTTTACAATGAAAAAAATAACACTTTTCTAAATCCTCTTTTTGTTGTTTTTGAATTTTTAAAACATTAAAATGGAGAACAATACTGTTTATTTTCCATTTCTTATGAAAAATGCTTTTTTTCATTAACGAAAATAATTTTTGAAAATTACTAAAAACATTTACTGGTTTGTAATACCTTGCTTTTTTTTAAGAAAATTTTTTTTATTCGTGGAAAAACGAAACATTTTTTCCTGTTTTATATTTTTTCAAGAAAAAAATTATTTGTGAAAAAAAAAATTAAATGAATAAAATTAATTAATCAGATTAAAATGAATTTTTTTTCCTCATTTAATTTTTTTAAACAACTTTTTTCCTTTTTTCTTAATCAATTTTACAATGAAAAAATAAAACTTTTTAAAATGTTTTTTGTTTATGATTTTTTAAAAGATTAAAATGAAAAACAATTCTGAACTTTTTTTAATTAATGAAAATAATTTTGGGGAAAATTAGAAAAAAAAAAAATCTGGTTTAATGCCTTGTCTGTTTTTTAAGAAAATATTTTTTTATATTTGTGAAAAAAATAAACATTTTAAAATGAATAAAATTATTCAAATTAATCAAATTAAATTGAAGAAAAACTGAAAAAGGTTTTATAGTTTTATTCCACTTAAAAAAAATCATGAAAATCTATTTTAGTATGAACATTTTTGTTGTTTATGAAATTTTTAAATGAAAAACATTTTTATTTTTTTTCATTTTATTTAGTTTATTTTCTATTTTTGATTGAAAAAAGCTTGATAAAGGGGAACCGTTTTCATTTTGTTCTGTAGTCATTAAAAAACTTGAAAATAATATAAAGATTTTTACTATTTTATGTTATTTTACTATTTTTAATAATAAAGAATATGGTTCATTCAGTTGTTTTTTTATAAAATAAAATAAAAACTGCAAAAATAAGCATTTCCCTTTTTTTAAATGAATGAGGGGGAAATTTTTAAGTTAAAATATTTTAAATAAAAAATGGAGATTTGCTTATTACATACAGTATTTTCTTATAGATTTTTATTTGCATTTACCGTATTTTCTGAACTATAAGTTGCACTTTTTTTCACCGTTTGGCTGGTGCGACTTATATTCCGGTAAGACTTTTAGTTAAAAAAAGATACTAATATTTATTGTAAGAAAACATTTTAAATAAATGAAAAAAGTTGTTTTTCCCTTTTTTTAATGAATATACATATGAAAAATTCACAAACAGTAAAAAAAAAAAAAAAAAATTTAAGGAGGGGGGGAAAAAAAACACATGACGTACGGTCGATGGTTCCGATTCCTCATCAGAGATGGCGGCGGGTGGGAAACGACGACGTTGCTGCCAGCTCCGCCTCTTCCTCTCGCTCCGCCTCGCCACCGTGGGCCGGCGAGCTTCACCTGCGGCCGGTGGCGTCTCCGTGGCGAGGCGTTCCGGACGCCGTGCTGGCCGCGCACTTCTCCGTCCCCAGGTGGGCAGACTTGTGCCCGCTCGCCGGCCGACGTTTTGCAAAATGGCTGACGGGTCACCCCGCAGGCTGGTGGCGCCGGGGGACGTCCTACGGGTTTCCGCCCGGAATCACCCGGACCTGATGGAGGACACCTCTCGCGGGTTAGTCCGAGCTACTGCTAAAAGTAATGAAGTCATTATAACACCAGTTTAAAGTCGTGATCTTACGTTTGCTACTCTTGATAGTCACGGAAGATATTTAACTCATTGGCTGCCGTTGACTGTTGTTAAGAGTTAATCCTTTGACCAGGTGTCGGGCGCTGTTTTTTGTGGTGGAAAGGGCGTGTCTTCCAGACCAGACAGAAGAAACAGACGCTTTTTACCTGGCTGACAGACGGCACACCTCCCTCTTCATGGTGACGTTTAAACCTTATCAATAATTTGAACCCTTCGACCTTAGAAGTATGACGTCTGACCCGGCGACCGCCAGGGGGCGCATGTCAACAACTCGGTTCCTTTCGACGGCTCGGAGCTGCCGCTGTGTCCGGAACGGACGGTGGACGCCATTGAACATGTCTTGCGCCCGCACACGCGATGGTAAAGATTCTTTTTAAGAAACGTGACAAATGGAAAAAATACAAAGGTGTTTTTTCTGCAATTTCCAGTGGCGACGGAGGTTCCCTCTCCGCGTGCCGCCTCCTGGTTTACGGGCCGGCGGGAAGCGGCAAAACCATGGCGGTGGTGGCGGCCAGCTTTCGGCTTCACCTTCGCCTGATCAAGGTTCGAGGGCTGGCGGACCCACCGTTGACGACAACTGACATTCAATTCATTTCAACATGGAGGACCAACTGTCAACACTCATGTTTGGAGAGACAGAACCAAAAGTGGTACTTGCCATGTGGCAAAATGGATTTTGCTGTGTGGCATTTTTTTCCCCATGTGGCATTTTTTTTGTCATGTGGCAAAATGGATTTTGCCATGTGGCTTTTTTTTTTGCATTTGGCAAAATGGATTTTGCTATGTGGCATTTTTTTCTCCATGTGGCATTTTTTTTGTCACGTGGCAAAATGGATTGTGCCATGGGGCATTTTTTTTTTTGTGCATTTGGCAAAATAGATTTTGCCATGTGGCATTTTTTTTGCCATGTGGCAAAATGGATTTTGCTATGTGGCATTTTTTTTTCCCATGTGGCAAATGGATTTTGCCATGTGGCAAAATGGATTATGCCATGGGGCTTTTTTTTTTTTTTTTTTTTTTTTGCATTTGGCAAAATGGATTTTGCCATGTGGCAAAATGGATTTTGCCATGTGGCAAAATGGATTTTGCCATGGGGCATTGTTTTTTTTTGCATTTGGAAAAATGGATTTTGCCATGTGTTATTTTTTTGTCATGTAGCAAAATGGATTTTGCTATGTGGCATTTTTTTCCCCATGTGGCATTTTTTTCCCATGTGGCAAAATGGATTGTGCCATGGGGCAGTTTTTTTGCATTTGGCAAAATAGATTTTGCCATGTGGCATTTTTTTTGCCATGTGGCAAAATGGATTTTGTTATGTGGCATTTTTTTCCCATGTGTCAAAATGGATTTTGTCATGTGACAAAATGGATTGTGCCATGGGGCATTTTTTTTTTTTTTTTTTTTTGCATTTGGCAAAATGGATTGTGCCATGGGGCATTTTTTTGCATTTGGCAAAATAGATTTTGCCATGTGGCATTTTTTTGCCATGTGGCAAAATGGATTTTCCCATGTGGCATTTTTTTCCCATGTGGCAAAATGGATTTTGCCATGTGGCAAAATGGATTGTGCCATGGGGCATTTTTTCTGTTTGTTTTTTTTGCATTTGGCAGAATGGATTTAGCCATGTGACATTTTTTTTGCCACGTGGCAAAATGGATTTTGCTATTTTGCATTTTTTTTCCATGTGGCAAAATGGATTTTGCCATGTGGCATTTTTTTTGCCATGTGGCAAAATTGATGTGGCATGTTGATTGTGGCATTTTTTGGGAGGTATATGGCAGTTTTGCAGGCCATGCACATCCATGCCATTGACGGTTATGCATGTCCAAATTTTCCATTTTAAATGGCAAGAAAACGTGTGACTGTGAATTTTGGCCAACCACTTACCATTACAGTGCATTGACATTTAACTGACCTACAAATCGGGTGACGCCATGGATGGATATGCACGTCTACATTTTCCATTCATATTGAATGGCAGAAAAACATGTTGTGATTTTTGACCATACACTTTACATTAAAGCTCATTGACATTCAACTGGCAACCAAGTCAGGCTTTGCCATTGGGAAATTTGGACGCGCATAGCAGTCAATGGCATGGACGTGCATGGCCTGCAAAACTGCCATTTACCCCCCAAAAAATGCCACATACCCAACCCCCCCCCCAAAAAACGGCAAACCAAAGTCCATTTTGCCACATGGCAAAAAAGAAATGCCACATGTCAAAATCCATTTTGCCACATGGCAAAAAAAATGCCACGTGGCAAAATCAATTTTGCCACATGTTAAATACCACTTTTGGTTCTCGGCCTTGCTGCATGTTTGAGCACCATTACTAGCGCTGGATATCCATTCATTGGCCCCTCCCTGTTCAAATGGTTTGGACATTCAATGAGATAGTTGTGTTGGTCACTTCCTGTTTGAGTTTAGGACACTTCCGGCATGTTTTGGGGCATTCCAAGGTCATTTCTGATACGTTTTGAATCATTCCCTGTTGATTTTAAGGCATCTCTGGATCACTTCAGTATATCTTGCCTCACTTCCTTTTACATTTTTGGTCATTTCCTGTTGATTTTAGGGCATATCCAGGTCACTTGCTGTTCATTGGTGACTTGTTGATGATTTTGTGGCATTCGCACATCACTTCCTTTTGATTATGGGTTACTTCCTGATGATTCTGGGGCGTATTTGGTCGAGTCAGGGTAAGGGTGAAGCAAGACCGTGACTGTTGCGATGTTTTGTTGTCACGCTTTGGTAGGTGGACTGCGTAGACGTGCGCGGCGACACGCCGGCTGCCACTGAGGCGCGCTTGGCTTCTGCTTTTGAGCGCGCCGACGCCGCGCAACCTTGCCTGGTCCTGCTCAGAAACCTGCAGCTCCTCCTGCGAAGCCGCGGGGGCGCCGAGGATGACGCCCGCGTCCGAGCGGCGCTCTGCCGCGTAGTACGCGGCGCCCCTGACGGGTAAGCGCCGGCAAGCGGTCGGCCAGGAGAAACGCTGGCAACTTTGTTTGTTCCGTCCAGGGTGGCGGTGGCGGCTACCGTCCGCAAACCTCGACAGCTGCCTCCTGATGTGGCGGCGGCGTTCGTACACCAAGTGGCGGTCGAAAATGTGGACGAGGAACGACGCCGGGACATTCTGAAGCGACTTTGCCGGGACCTACGCCTCGACCGGGACGTCGACACGGAGAAACTCGCTCAAGTCACTGCAGTACGTCAGGGGCCAAGTGACGTCCAATCATCCTTCTGGTTTGAATTGCAAGAGTTTGTCACTGGTAGACGTCCAATCCATTTGGAGTGGGAGTGCTACTTTTATTTTAAAACGGATTGGACAGCTGTCACTGTCAATAATGAGTTGATCACTAGCAAAAGAAGGAAGCAAAGCTCACGTTAATATCAGGTTTGTTTCATGTCTTTTTTTGTATTGGCAAGGGTTTCGTGTTGGGCGACTTGCGCGCCCTGCTGGTGGAGGCGGGCCGTGCCGCGTGCAAACGACTGGTCCTGGCTTGGTGAGGCCGACTCGTAATGGTTGGCGACGTTCCTCCGGCGACCTAACCCCCTCGCCCATTTCAGTCCGGGTCGGCTGGAGGCAGACGTGTGTGCCGGCGGCGTGACCGTCCGACAGCGGGACTTCCTGTCGGCTCTGCAAACATTTCAGGATGTCCAATCGGAGGCCGTCGGTGCCCCGAAGGTGAGTCTGCTTGTAGATATTTCAAATAAATGGCTGCTTTCTATATTATTTTTTTCTCTGTCAAGTAGTGCTGTGCAGGTTTGATCATAATCCCTGTATCGCAAAATGAATTACTGACCTCTGTGACCTTTGACCCCAGTATAATAATAATTGATTGTAATGTTATCGCGAAATTCCTTTTGTGACCTCTTTAACCTCACGACGCCAAAATAATGTAATAATCTATAAAAATCACTTTGCTCTTTAGGTGTCATGAAATTCCTTTTCTGAACTTTGAACTCGTGACCCCAAAATTTAATCACCTCTTCAGTGACATATTCCAAACATATCCTACAGGTTTGGTAATTCAGTTATTTGTTTTTGAGTTATCACGAAATTCTGTTTCTTGACCTCTGTGCCCTTTGGCCTCGTGACCCCAAATGAATATAATCAATAGGATCCTTTTATTCTTGAGGTATTGTGAAATTTCCTTTCTGACCTCTGTAATCTTTGACCTCAGGACCTAAAATGATGTAAAAGTCATGGATAAAATTGTTTTTTTGTTCTTGAGTTGTCACGAAATTCCTTTTCTAACCTCTGACTTTTGATCCCATGACCCAAAATAATATAATATTGGTAACTGATTGTGAGTTATTGTGAAATTGCTTTTCTGACCACTGTAACTTTTGACCTCATCACCCCAAATAATGTAATTTACTCATCATAATTGATTAAAAAAAAAAAAAAAAATCATCCTTGAGTTGTCACAAAATTCTTAATTCTTTGACCTTTGACCTCCCCACCCAAAATAAGGTAAGTAGTCAATAGTGATCCCTTTATTCTTGAGTTATTGGGGAAACTGCTTTTCTGACCTCTAACCTTTGACCTCATGAACCAAAATAATGTAATTTAATAGTTGTAATTGATAATTCATTTTTCGTTCTTGAGTTATCACGAAATTGGTTTCTGAAATCTGTGACCTTTGACCTCATGACCCAAAATAATAAAAGTAATCGATAGTGATCCTTTAATTCTTGATTTTTTGTGAAATTGCCTTTCTGACGTCTGTAGCCTTTGACCTCATGACCCAAAATAATGTAATTTAAACATTGTAAACGATAAAAATGTTTTTCATTCTTGAGTTATCACAAAATTGCTTTCTGAACTCCATGACCTTTGACCTCAAGACCCAAAATAATATAGGTATTTGATTGTGATCCCTTTATTCTTGAAATGTCGGGAAATTGCTTTTCTGACCTCTGTAACCTTTGACATCATGACCCAAAATAATGTAATTTACTAATGGTAACCGTTAAAAAAAAGAAAAATTCTTGAGTCTTCATGAAATTGGTTTCTGACCTCTGTAACCTTTGACCTCATGACCCAAATATGGTAATTTACTAATTGTAACCGTTTAAAAAAATCTTGAGTTCTCACGAAATTGGTTTCTGAATTCTGTGACCTTTGACTTCGTGACCCAAAATAGTGTAATTTACTAATGGTAATCGATAACTAGCCGTGTCCTTCGCGAATACCAAAGCGTACAGTACGTGTGTTCAGATTCCAGCCGTGAGCTGGGAGGACGTGGGTGGCCTGGAGCTGGCAAAGAAGGACATCCTGGACACGCTGCAGCTTCCTCTGCGGCATCCGCAGCTCTCGTCCCTCAAGCTGAACCGTACGGGAATTCTGCTGTACGGGCCTCCGGGCACGGGCAAGACCCTGCTGGCTAAGGCCGTGGCCACCGAATGTGCCATGACCTTTCTCAGGTAAGTCGGCGCTAGCTAAACTCATTGGGTGACTATGGCTCCTGCTGTTTCACATGGATTGGATGTCTATTGTCAGCCAGTGAGGCAAGTATGGAACGAGTTATCGTAAAATTGAGTTGTCACAAAATTACTTTCCTGATATCTGTGACCATTGACCTCCTGGCCCTAAAATGATAAATAAAAGATAATCCCTTTATTCGTACTTACGTTATCAGGAAATTCATTTTCTGACCTCTGACCTCATGGCCCCAAAATAGTGTCAATTGATAATATTAAATCCTTTATTCGTTCTTGAATTATTTTCAAATTCCCTTTCTGAATTCTATGGCCTTTGACCTCAGTACCGCAAAATAATGTGATATAATAATCAATATTTTTTTAAAAAGTCATTCGTTCTCACCTTTATGACCCAAAAATAATGTAATATAATTGATAAGAATCCCTTTATTCCTTTTCGAAATTCATTTTCTGACCTCTGCGACCTTTGCCTAACAGTGCCCCAAAATAATATAACAAGCTTCATTTGTTGTCACCTTTTATGTCATGACCCAAAAATAATGTGAACTAATTGATAAGAATCCCTTTATTGCTTCTTGAGTTGTCACGAAATTCCTTTTCTGACCTCTGCAACCTTTGACCTCAAAAAAGTAACCTAATAAGTATTTCATTCTCACATTTGACTTGACGCAAAACTAATGTAACATTATCGATAATAATCCCTTTATTCATTCTTAATTTGTCAAGAAAATTCCTTTTATGACCTTTTTAACCTTTGACCTCAGTTCCCCAAAATGTAATATGACAAGCTTTATTACTCACCTTTGACTTCATAACCCAAATTAATCCAAAACAATAATTGATAAGAATCCCATAATATATTTTTCATAAGATTCCTTTTCTGACCTTTGACCTCATTTCCTGCCAATTAATCTAATGATCAGCTTTATTCGCTTTCACCTTTGACTTCATGATCCAATTTAATGGAATATAGTAATTGATAAGACACTTTTATTTGTTGTTCTCAAAAGTCCTTTTCTGACCTGTGACCTTTGACCTCATGACACCAAAATAGAATAATCTTTTTGTTCTGACCTTTGACTTCCTGACCCAAATAAATGTATTATAATAGATTTTAATTCTTTCACAAAATTCCTTTATTCCTTCTTGAGTTATTTTGAAAATGCCATTCTGACTTGTACGGCCTTTGACTTAATTACCGCAAAATAATGTGATATAATAATCGATATTAATTTTAAAAAATGCTATTTGCTCTCACCTTTATGACCCCAAAATAATGTAATACAATTGATAAAAATCTCTTTATTCCGTCTCGATTGGGAATGAAATTCCTAGTCTGACCTCTGCAACTTTTGACCTCAGTGCCCCAAAATAATGGACTATAATAAGCATCATTCATTCTTGCCTTTAATTTCATGACCCAAAAATAATGTATTATAATGGAAAAGAATCCCTTTATTCATTTTTAATTTGTCAAAAAAAGTCCTTTTCTGACCTCTAAGACCTTTGACCCCAGTACTCTGAAATGTAATATAACAGGCTTTATTTCTCACCTTTGACTCCATCTAAATTAATCTAAACAATAATTGATAAGAATCCCATTATTCGTTTTTCATAAAATTCCTTTTCTGATCTTATTGACCTTTGACTTAATTTCCGCAAATGAATGTAATAATCAGCTTTATTTGCTGTCTCACCTTTGACTTCATACGCCAAATTACTGTAATATAGTAATTGATAAGAATCCTTTCTTTTTGTTCTTCTCAAAAAAATATTTACCTATAACCTCATCTCCCCAAAATAACATTATATAATGATAAGCTTTATTTATTCTGACCTTTGACGTCATGACTCAAATTAATGTAATATAATTGATTTTAATTATCTTACACAAAATTCATTTTCTGACCTTTGACCTCATGGTCCAAAATAATGTAATTTACTCATAGTAGTCAATAAAAAAAATCCATTCTTGATTTGTCACAAAATTGGTTTCTGAACTCTGTGACCTTTGACCTCATGACCCAAAATAACATGTGTAATTGATAGTGATCCTTTTATTTGACCTAATGACCTCAATTGTAATCGCCTCTTCTGTTTCACATTATAAGTAAGTTTGACAATAATCCCTTCCTTTCTTCTTGCGTCATTGCGAAATTCATTTTAGTTTGAATGTGTTGTCACGTGACTGATCTGCGTGTTTATTTTCTTTCTTACCCCGCCACATCCAGCGTGAAAGGTCCCGAACTGCTCAACATGTACGTCGGTCAGAGCGAGGAGAATATCCGAGAAGGTAAGTGCTATAACCTCGGTTACCTTTGAGCTCGGCGCCGTTTGATGACATTACGCTTTCGCGTCGCACTCAGTTTTCCAGAAAGCGCGGTCGGCGGCACCGTGCGTGGTCTTCTTCGACGAGCTGGACTCGCTGGCGCCCGGCAGGGGGCGCGGCGGTGACTCCGGCGGGGTGATGGACAGGTGAGCGTGCAAGCTAACGCTGGAGCAGTCTGCAGTTTGCTATTCGAGATGGCGCCTTAAGTTATCCGGGTATCCGTCAGGGTGGTGTCTCAGATGCTGGCCGAGTTGGACGCGCTGGACGCTTCGGCCGGGGTTTTTGTCCTCGGCGCCACCAACCGACCGGACCTGCTGGACCCGTCCCTGCTCAGGCCCGGAAGGTTCGAGTCTTCGAGCGAGTGTTTCATCCCTGCCGTTTGCTCGCGATTGAACCTCTTCCGTTTGCGCAGGTTCGACAAGCTGGTCTACATCGGGATCGATCCGGACCCGAACTCTCGACTCAAGGTCCTCCGGGCCGTCCTCAGAAAGTAAGTGCTCCCTGTGCCATAAAAGAGGAAATTTGCCTTTCACTTTCTGTAGATTTTCACTCGCTTCCTATTCATTTTGGGGCATTTTTGGTCACTTCCTTGTTAGCTCATTGGCTGCCATTGACGTTGTTAGCGCCGACGATGGCAGTCAGCGAGTGACCTTTAACAGCTAAAATTAACAGTATTCCATGTTTTTTCAATTTTGAATTATGGTTTAGGTGAGTTTTTAGTTGTTGTTTTTTTTTTTTGTTCCGGTTTTCGCGTTTTTTTTTTTTTTTTTTTTTCACCAGTTTGTTGAGGTTTTGCCTCATTTTTTAACCCAGTTCTGCAGTTTTTCTGGATTTTGCTTTTTTTGGGGGGGGGGCATTTTTGGTCACTTCCCTGTTAGCTCATTGGCTGCCATTGACGTTGTTAGATGTTTAACCCATTTAGATAGGAATAATGGATTGGACGTCTAGCGCCGACGATGGCAGTCAGCGAGTGACCTTTAACAGCTAAAATTAACAGTATTCCATGTTTTTTCAATTTTGAATTATGGTTTAGGTGAGTTTTTAGTTGTTGTTTTTTTTTTTGTTCCGGTTTTCGCGTTTTTTTTTTTTTTTTTCACCAGTTTGTTGAGGTTTTGCCTCATTTTTTAACCCAGTTCTGCAGTTTTTCTGGATTTTGCTTTTTTTGGGGGGGGGCATTTTTGGTCACTTCCCTGTTAGCTCATTGGCTGCCATTGACGTTGTTAGATGTTTAACCCATTTAGATAGGAATAATGGATTGGACGTCTAGCGCCGACGATGGCAGTCAGCGAGTGACCTTTAACAGCTAAAGTTGACAGTATTCCATGTTTTTCAATTTTGGATTATGGTTTAGGTGAGTTTTTAGTTGTTTTTTTTCGTGCTTATTGGTTTTGTTTTGGGGGTTTTTTTGTTCCGGTTTTCGCGTTTTTTTTTTTTTTTTCTTCTCCAGTTTGTCGAGGTCTTGCCTCATTTTTTAACCCAGTTCTGCAGTTTTTCTGGATTTTGCTTTTTTTTTGTGGGGGGCATTTTTGGTCACTTCCTTGTTAGCTCATTGGCTGCCATTGACGTTGTTAGATTTTTAACCCATTTAGATTGGAAAAATGAATTGGACGTCTAGCGCCGACGATAGCAGTCAGCGAGTGACCTTTAACAGTATTCCATGTTTTTTCAATTTTGAATTATGGTTTTGGTGAGTTTTTAAGTTGTTTTTTTCGTGCTTATTGGTTTTGTTTTGTTTTCTTTTTTTTTTTCTCCAGTTTGTCGAGATTTTGCCTCATTTTTTTAACACAGTTCTGCACTTTTTCAGGATTTTTATTTATTTATTTATTTATTTATTTTTGCATTTTCAATGGTTCATTAATTTTAGGACATTCCTAGGTCACTTTGTTTGTTACTAAATCAATGCCAAAAGTATTATAATCTGAAAAAGAAACGATAAAAAAAAAAAAAAAAAAACAATTTATTTTTTTTTTTTCTTGAATCCTTCAAAAGCGAAAAAAACATTTTATTTTTTTCAGTTACAAAATTGATATTCTCAGGTTCAAATATTTAACTTTTTGCTTTCGGTTATCTAATTTTCACCTTCAGATTTGTTTTTCCAGGTTCAATCTTTTTCCCCCCCCCACTTTTTTTTCGCTTTCAGATATTTTTATTTCAGTTTCAAAACTTTTGGCCGTGTTTTAAACATTTAAAAAAACATATTTAAAATGCTGTTAATTCTGAATAAATACATTGAACACACCCCCAAAAATTTTTTTTTGGAATGTAAATAAGCTTTGCGTCTACTTAGCAGATTTTCGATTTTTGCGAGTGGTGGTCACCATAAACCGCAAAAAATGAGGGATCACTGTAACTATACTCACTGTGTTCTTTGATTTTCTTCATTTTATGATGTGAATTGGGTACAAAAGGTAGGAGATACATGTTGCAATTTAAAAATGTCAATGTTTTTGCCGTTGGAAATGAATGAAAACCTGTATTTTTGCCACAACTGTAAAGGTGAGAGGCGAAATAGAAAGAGAGCCTGCATGATATGAATTTTAGCCATGTTCTGAAGTTGATACGTTGAGAATGGTCCATGAGTGAAACATTGTTTTGCCCGCTTTTGGCCCAAAGCTTCCACCTGGACGACGCCGTGGACCTGGCTCAAGTGTCGGAGCGTTGTCCAGCCCGTGTGACCGGCGCCGACCTGTACGCCCTGTGCTCGGACGCCGCCACGGTCGCCGTCAAGCGGAAGATCCGCGACATCGAACGCGGTAGGCCGCTCCCGTCGAAGCCATTTCAGTCTTCGATAAGAGGCGACCCGGAATCTCTTCAAGGTTTGGATACGGAGGACTCGCCGCCGCGTCTCACCATGGACGACTTTGAGGCGGCGCTTCGCGACTTCCGGCCGTCGCTGTCGGAAGAGGAAGCGGCGAGATATCGACGCCTTCAACGCAGCGTCTGACGCGACGTGAAGTCCTCCACCATGAGCAGAGGTGGGTAGTAATGTGGTGGTTGAGTAACTGTTAAAGAAAAATGGACGGTCAACTCAAGCTACAAAATGAATTGGTTCCCTGGTGGCTTGCCCCAAAATCAACAGGAGGTGTCCCAAAATAACTGAAATGCCCTAAAATGAACTCATTGCCTTACACTGGCTGCTATCGTTGGACATTGATTGTAGTTGATATACATGTAAATGCCCAAAATTAACAGGAAGTGACCTGTACTGTAAATGGCCCAAAACCAACAGAAAGTGACCCACGAATGCCCTGAAATGAACAGGAAATGACCCGCGAATGGCCCGAAATGAACAGGAAGTGACCCGCGAACGGCCCGAAATGAACAGGAAGTGACAGGCGAACGGCCCGAAATCAACAGGAAGTGACCCGTTAAGGCCCCGAAATCAACAGGAAGTTACCCGCTAATGCCCCGAAATTTACAGGAAGTGACGTAAATGCCCCAAAATCACCAGGAAGTGACCCGTAAATGGCTCGAAATCAAAAGGAAGTGACCCGTAAATGGCCCGAAATCAACAGGAAGTGACCCGCGAATGCCCCCGAAATGAACAGGAAGTGACCCGCGAATGCCCCCGAAATGAACAGGAAGTGACCCGCGAATGGCCCCGAAATAAACAGGAAGTGACCCGTGAATGGCCCCGAAATGCACAGGAAGTGACCCGGTAAGGCCTCGAAATAACCAGGAAGTGACGTAAATGGCCCGAAATCACCAGGAAGTGACCCGTAAATGGCCCGAAATCACCAGGAAGTGACCCGTAAATGGCCCGAAATCAACAGGAAGTCACCGGCAAATGGCCCCGAAATCAACAGGAAGTGACCCGCAAATGCCCCCGAAATGAACAGGAAGTGACCTGCGAATGCCCCCGAAATAAACAGGAAGTTACCCGCGAATGGCCCCGAAATCAACAGGAAGTTACCCGCTAATGCCCCGAAATTTACAGGAAGTGACCCGTAAATGGCCCGAAATCTACAGGAAGTGACCCGTAAATGGCCTGAAATCAACAGGAAGTGACCCGCGAATGGCCCGAAATCAACAGGAAGTGACCCGCGAATGCCCCGAAATCAACAGGAAGTGACCCGTGAATGCCCCCGAAATCAACTGGAAGTGACCCGCGAATGCCCCCGAAATGAACAGGAAGTGACCCGCGAATGCCCCCGAAATCAACAGGAAGTGACCCGTTAAGGCCCCCGAAATCAACAGGAAGTTACCCGCTAAGGCCCCCAAAATTTACAGGAAGTGACCCGCGAATGCCCCCGAAATCAACAGGAAGTGACCCGCGAATGCCCCCGAAATCAACAGGATGTGATCCGTGAATGGCCCAGAAATCAACAGGAGGTGTCCCAAAATAACAGGAAATGACGTGAAATGCCCCTTACATGAACTCAAGGCATGGCACTGGCTGCCACTGACGGCCATAGACGTCCAATCCATTAGAACCGTGAGGGTTAGCACCTTTCAACAAGGAGTTACAATCCGCTTGGAAAAATTGTACGTTAAGCGTCCGCTTGTTCTGATCGCGTAGAGTACGACGACATGGACTAAATGAGTTATTGTTGACGTAATTGTTCACATTTTTATTATTATTTACACACTATGCACTCCAAGCCAGAAGGGGACAGCAGCGTTTTAGCAAAAAAACAAAACAAAAAGAGGTGGGGGTTAGGAGCTAACTTGGCATAGCTCGCATGGTAACACGTCGTCGCTGCTGGCGGCTTTGAGACGAGTCTTCCTTTTGGCATCAACAACTGGACTTTTTCCTCACGTCAACGACAACAACATGCGCTAACACGTGCAGTGGGGCGACACGAAGGAACTTGTCGGGGGACGCGGTCGTCTTCGAGCGGGTTCGATTTCTCGCCGTCTTCTTCTCGCTTTCGCCGTCATGTCGCCCGGCCTCAGGTGAAGTGCGGCATTCTGCTGCACGTTCTATAACACAACACAGTGTTTGGCCGCAAAGTCCAAACAAGAAGCAGAATTTTGACGGGAAGAGGAAAAAATTTGAAGATGGCGCGATGAAGACGGAAAGGTCGCGAGTTCAAACCCAGTTGTCCGATTTTCTAGATGATTGAAAGTTCAAAATACTCTTTTTAGCGCGTGGAAAACAAAAGTTAGCCTGTCAGTGGCCTTTTTACATAATGAGTTAGCGTCACGCTAGTTAAATTCGATTAGTCTGTATTTTTCCATGATGAGCCAGCATCATGCTATTTAAGAAACGTTAGTCTATCAATGGCCTTTTCTATTATGAGATAGCATCACGCTAATTGTAATAGATTTAGTCTTTGTCCCTTTCCATGATAGGTTAGCTTCATGCTATTTAAGAAAAGTTAGCCTGTCAATTGCCTTTTACATTATGAGTTAGCGTCACGCTAGTTAAATACGATTAGCCTGTCAATGGCCTTTTCCACCAGGAGTTATTGTCACACTTGTGAAATTCGATTAGTCTGTCCTTTTCCATGATGAACTAGCATCACGCTATTTAAGAAAAGTTAGTCTGTCAATGGCCTTTTCGATTACAAGATAGCATCACACTAATTTAATGTATTTAGTCTATGTTCCCTTCCATGTTAAGTTAGCATCATGCAATTTAAGAAAAGTTAGCCTGTCAATGGGCTTTTCCGTGATGAGTTACCGTCTCTTTAGTTTAATACAGGTAGCCTGTCAATGGCCTTTTCTATTATGAGTTAGCGTCATGCTAGTTAAATACAATGCGTCTGTCGGTCTTTTTTATGATGTGTTAGCATTTATGCTTGTTGAGAACAAAAGTTAGTCTGTCAATAACCTTTTCCTTATGTATTAGCGTCACGCTAGATTAATAGATTTGGTCTATGTCCCTTTTCCATGATGAGTTAGCATTGTGCTTGTTGAAAACAAAAGTTAGCCTGACAATGGCCTTTTACAGTATGAGTTAGCGTCGCGCTACTTAAATACAATGAGTCTTTCAATGTCTTTTTCCATAAGTTGGAATCAGGCAAGTTAAATACAATTAGTCTGCCCTTTTCCATGATGAGTTAGCATCATGCTTGTTAAAAACAAAAGTTAGTCAGTCAGTGGTCATTATGAGTTAGCATCACTCTAGTTTGATACAGATAGCCTGTCAATGACCTTTTCCATTAGAAGTTATTGTCACACCAGTTAAATACGAATAGTCTGTCCTTTTTCATGATGAGCTAGCATCATGCTGTTTCAGAAAAGTTAGCCTGTCGATCGTCTTTTCTATTATGATTTAGCATTTCTTTAGTTTAATACAGGTAGCCTGTCAACAGCCTTTTCTACTATGACTTAGCGTCATGCTACTTAAATACATTTAGTCTGTCCTTTTCCATGATGAGTTAGCATTATGCTTGTTGAAAACAAAAGTTAGCCTGTCAATGGCCTTTTACAGTATGAGTTGGCACCGCGCTAGTTAAATGCAATGAGTCTGTCAATGTATTTTTTTCATGAGATAGAATCATGCTAGTTAAATACGATTAGTCTGTCCTTTTTCATGATGAGCTAGCATCATGCTATTTAAGAAAAATTAGCCTGTCGGTGGTCTTTTCCATTAAGAGTTAGCATCACTTTAGTTTAATACAGGAAGCCTGTCAATGGCCTTTTCGATTATGAGTTAGCGTTACGCTAGTTAAATACAACGAGTCTATTCTTTCATGGATGTTGAATACAAGAGTTAGCCTGCCAATGGCCTTTTCCATGATAACTTAGCATCATACATATTGAAAACAAAGGTTAGCCTTTCAATGGCCTTTTAAATTATTAGTTATTAGTGTCACGGTAGTTTAATTCAGGTAGCCTGTCAAGTCTTTTCTAATATCAGTTAGCGTCACGCTATTAAAAATACGATGAGTCTGTAAATGTCTTTTTCCATGATGAATTGGCATTAGGCTTGTCAAAAACAAAGGTTACCCTGTCAATAGCTTTTTCTATTATGAGTTATCATTACGCTAGTTACATACAATGAGTCTTTCAATGTCTTTTTACATGATAGGTTAACTTCATACTTGTTGAAAACATAGGTTAGCCTTTTACATTGAGTTAGCGTCACACTAGTTAAATACGGTTAGTCTATCGTCCATGATGAGCTAGCATCATGCTATTTAAGAAAAGTTAGCCTGCCAGTGGTCTTTTCCATGATGAGTTAGCATCACTCTAGTATTATACACGTAGCCTGTCAATGGCATTTTTACATTACGAGTTAGCATCACACTAGTTTAATACAGGTAGCCTGGCAATGGCCTTTGCTATTCTGAGTTAGCGTCATGCTAGTTAAATACAATCTTCGTCTTTCAAAAGTTAGCCTGTCAATGGCCTTTTACATTATGAGTTAGTGTCACGCTAGTTAAATACCGTATTGGCCCGAATATAAGACTGCCCTAATTATAAGACGACCCCCTCTTTTTCAAGACTCAAGTTTGAAGAAAAGACGTTTTGAACACCAAATTAATTTTTATACAGAAAATAATTATAGTACATCTGAAACAAATGAATATATTTGAGAGAAAAAGCATGTTATTTTGCTTCATTCAAATCTTAATATCTGAACATTTAAATATAGCAACTAAAGTGCACATTCGTAAATGAATGGCTTCTAGTTTTTGAAATGTAAATAAACCAATCTATTGTGATAAAACAATAAAATTGCAATAACTGCATTAACCATCAAAGTGAATGATAACTGTAACTGTAGTCTTGAAAGAAATCTGAATAAGGAAAAACATTGCAATAAAATAATGCAAACTGGTTAAACTTGAGAGTAGCTGAGATCTGTCATGACTGAACATCGCTTCAATGATATCTGGCGCCATCTAGCGTCGTGAATGGGTATAACGTCCAGACCCCGAATATAAGACGACCCCCTCTTTTTCAGTCTTATTTCAATGCAAAAATAACCCTCTTATATTCAGGCCAATACGGTGCGATGAGTCTATGTCCTTTTCCTTAAGTTAGAATCATGCAATTCCATGATGAGTTGGCATCATGCTTGCTGAAAACAAAAATTAGCCTGTCAATTGCCTTTTCAATCAGGAGTCACTGTCACAATAGTTAAAAACAAAAATTAGCCTGTCAATTGCCTTTTCAATCAGGAGTCACTGTCACAATAGTTAAATACGAATAGTCTACAGTCTACACCTTTTCCATGATGAGCTAGCATCATGCTATTTAAGAAAAGTTAGCCTTTTACATTACGAGGTAGCATCACACTAGTTTAATACAGGTAGCCTGTCAATGGTCTTTTGTATTATGAGTAGCGTCACGCTAGTTACAGTAACTACAATGAGTCTATTCTATTCTTTCATGCACGTTGAATACAAAAGTTAGCCTGCCAATGGCCTTTTCGAAGATAAGTTAGCATCATGCTCGTTGAAAACAAAGATTCGCCTGTCAATTGCCTTTACATTATGAGTTAGTGTCATGCTAGTTTAATACAGGTAGCCTGTCAACGGCCTTTTCTATTATGAGGTAGCATAATGCTTGTTGAACACAAAGGTTACCCTGTCAATGACATTTTCTATTATGAGTTATCACTGTAGTTAAATACAGTGAGTCAGTCTTTTTACATGATAGGTTAAAAACAAAGGTTAGCCTGTCAACCTTTTAGATTATGAGTTGGTGTCATGCTAGTTTGATACAAGTTGCCTGTCAATGTCCTTTTCTTTAGTCATGTTCGTGTTCCCATGTATGTCTCACTTATGTTAGTCCTACGTTATGTGTCTTTTATAGAGATAGAAACGTAATTTTGTTTTCTTTGTATGTATGTGTATGTGAAGATGACAATAAAGTTGACTTACGACTTTGTGAGTTAGTGTAACACTAGTTGAAAACAAATGTTAGCCTTTTTATAATCATGAGTTAGCATCACGCTAGTTAAATTCGGTTAGTCTATTGTCCATGATGAGCTAGCATCATGCTATTTAAGAAAAATTAGCCAGCCAGTGGTCTTTTCCATAAGGAATTAGCTTCACTCTAGTTTTATACACTTAGCTTGTCAATAGCCTTTTTACATTACGAGTTAGCATCACACTAGTTTAATACAGGTAGCCTGTCAATGGCCCTTTCTATTATGAGGTAGCATAATGCATGTTGAACACAAAGGTTACCCTGTCAATGACATTTTCTTTTATGAGTTATCATCACAGTAGTTAAATACATTGAGTCAATGTCTTTTTACATGATAGGTTAAAAACAAAGGTTAGCCTGTAAATATAGCCTTTTACATTATGAGTTGGAGTCATGCTAGTTTGATACAAGCAGCCTGTCAATGTCCTTTTCTTTAGTCATGTTCGTGTTCCCATGTATGTCTCACTTATGTTAGTCCTACGTTATGTGTCTTTTATAGAGATGGAGAGAGAAAAGTAATTTCGTTTTCTTTGTATGCATGTGCATATGAAGAAGATGACAATAAAGCTGACTGATGACTTTATGAGTTAGTGTCACACTAGTTAAATTCGGTTAGTCTATCGTCCACGATGAGCTAGCATCATGCTATTTAAGAAAAGTTAACCAGCCAGTGGTCTTTTCCATTAGGAGTTAGCTTCACTCTAGTTTTATACACTTAGCTTGTCAATAGCCTTTTTACATTACGAGTTAGCATCACACGAGTTCAATACAGGTAGCCTGCCAATGGCCTTTTCTATTCTGAGTTAGCTTCACACTAGTTAAATACAATGAGTCCATTCTATTCTTTCGTGCATGTTGAATACAAAAGTTAGCCTGCCAATGGACTTTTCCATGATAAGTTAGCGTCATGCTTGTTGAAAACAAAGGTTAGCCTGTCAATTGCCTTTTACATTGAGTTAGCGTCGAGCTAACAAAAGCTACGTGGTCGTTCACACAAGGTGTAATTCTCCATTTTGGACAGTCGAGTGCTCGGATCTTTGCACTCGGCAGTTGAAAGTCCAAGCGACGGCGAGTCGGAGCTCGCTCGTATTTTAAGCGCCTTTCCCGCCACGCGCCATCTTTTCCCGCCAGCCGCCGTATTTACCGCTTACGTGGCCTTGGCTACTTTGGTTCTCTTCATCCTCTTCCTCCTCATCAGGGTCACCTGAGGTCGCTTGAGGCCGGCGATGAGCAGCAGGAGGCGGGGCCTGGACTTGGTCAGCCAGCTCCTCAGCAGCGTTCCTTTGGGAAACCTGCGCAACGCAGGGGGCGGAGTCACTTCACCATTGAAGACCTAGCGTCCTTAGAGAATTTTCACATCATTTTCTGTTTGTTTTCAAATAAATCAAGTTTGAAGCAGTGACTCAAGTAGTATTACTGAATACTTTTTGACTTGAGCGCCTTGGAAGGTGGAAAAGCGCTATATAAGTATAACACCATTTACCATTTACCATTGAGTCGTATTATTTGGAAGTAATGCTACTCAAGTACAATCTTCGGCCGCTACTCTGCTGGCGCGGCGACGCACGATCGCCAGATTCGAATCGGACGAGAAGCGCGGTCCTGCCGAACATCGGTAGTACGGCGGCCCGGGCTTACCAGTTGACCCCGCACATGTGGGTTGGGTGGTGGTGGTCCGGCGCGGCGCTGCGCTGGAATGGCGAGCGAGCTGCTGAGCCGGCCGGCCGCCGGACGCTAGAAGCTTCAGCGCACAAACAGCGGCCGCCCATCATAATAGGAGGGACGGCGGCCCGGCCCACTCAGCACTTCTCGCCGCAAACAACGCGCGCTCGGCCAATCGGCGGGCTGCCCCGTCGCCACGGTGACTGCGCGGTACAAAAAGGCCCCGGGCGGGCGGGGGGAGGCGCCTCGGTGACCTTTGGGGGCTCCCCGTTCGACATGCTAATGCTAATACTTCCTTATTTGGGTCTAGGTGTGTGACAACATATCGAAAAGGTGATGTATCGTTAAAGGTTATTGATACGCTCCTGCTAAGAATGGATATATCGTGTTAAAAAGGTGTCACTGTTTACAAAATAACAAAGGAGCCAAGAGTTTGCTACTAAAATCTATGACAGTAGTTGTCAAGTTCAAACTCTCACAGGGGTAGTGGTCAGGCTTCCGCCTCTCAGTATTCCTGATAGGCGGACTGCTCTTACCTCTGCATCCAAAGTGAGTTGTCACTTACAGTCCCACTTATTTTATGTTAGTATGAAGCACACACTCATCCACACAACAGTACTGTTTCTGTATTATTGGTATTATATGATTACAGTGGGGCAAATAAGTATTTAGTCAACCACTAATTGTGCAAGTTCTCCCACTTGAAAATATTGGAGAGGCCTGTAATTGTCAACATGGGTAAACCTCAACCACGAGACACCGAATGTGGAAAAAAAAAACAGAAAATCACATTGTTTGATTTTTAAAGAATTTATTTGCAAATCATGGTGGAAAATAAGTATTTGGTTAATACCAAAAGTTCATCTCAATACTTTGTTATGTACCCTTTGTTGGCAATAACGGAGGCCAAACGTTTTATGTAACTCTTCACAAGCTTTTCACACACCGTTGCTGGTATTTTGGCCCATTCCTCCATGCAGATCTCCTCTTGAGCAGTGATGTTTTGGGGCTATCGTTGGGCAACACGGACTTTCGACTCCCTCCACAGATTTTCTACGGGGTTGACATCTGGAGACTGGCTAGGCCACTCCAGGACCTTGAAATGCTTCTTACGAAGCCACTCCTTTGTTGCCCTGGCTGTGTGTTTGGGGTCATTGCCATGCTGAAAGACCCAGCCACGTCTCGTCTTCAATGCCCTTGCTGACCGAAGGAGATTTTCACTCAAAATCTCACGATACATGGCCCCATTCATTCTTTCCTTTACAGAGATCAGTCGTCCCGGTCCCTTTGCAGAAAAACAGCCCCAAAGCATGATGTTTCCACCCCCATGCTTCACAGTGGGTGTGGTGTTTTTCGGATGCAATTTAGTATTCTTTCTCCTCCAAAAAACAAGAACCTGTGTTTCTACCAAAAAGTTTTATTTTGGTTTCATCTGACCATAACACATTCTCCCAGTCGTCTTCTGGATCATCCAAATGCTCTCTAGCGAACCACAGATGGGCCTGGACGTGTACTTTCTTCAGCAGGGGGACACGTCTGGCAGTGCAGGATTTAAGTTCCTGGAGGCGCATTCTGTTACTGTTTGTTACTGTGGTCCCAGCTCTCTGTAGGTCATTCACTAGGTCCCGTAATCACCAACAAACCCAAAGTGGTAGAATTCATGTTCATCCCGGTCCAATTGGATTGGGTGTCCAGTGCCCCGTCAAGGGTTACGCCTTTGACCCTTCTCATGTATTTTTATGTCTTCCCAACCGGACGGTGACTTTTAACCCTTCCAGTCAATCCCTTGCCCTTTGAACTTGAAGTATGACCTCTGATTTAGCCCCAAAGCAAAGTTGTTGGAATTCAGAACGTCATCATCGGCGGAATGTCATGTAAGCCACGTGACATGAATGCACCCTAATAAGATCAAAGTCTCAAGTCTTCTGTTATCAGCCCCGCGAGGTCGGAGTTCACATTTTGCACCTGCGTGGGCTCGCTCCAGCGGCAGGCGACGAAGGGCAGACGGGTAGGTTCTTTCCTCATTTCTATTGGCAAAATTCTGAGATGCTTTAGTTTTGGCAGCATCAGTACGTTCTCTTCTTAATTGCTTGTTATGTGACTGACATTTGAACGTTTAGACGTAGCGCCCGACTCTCTGAGGTGAATACAGATACCTTGCTGTTTTGCCGTCACATGACTCAAACCTACTTCCTGTTTTGTTGTTGTTGTAAAACCATTTTGGATTCGTTAGCTTGTTTTGCTATGACGTTGATTCCACTTCCTCTTTTGCATCGCGTGACTAATTAACACTTCCTGTTTTATGATCGCATGGACCAATTCTACTTCCTGTTTATCATGGGAATTCCACTTCCTGTTTTATCATTTGGCAAAATTGATTTTTCCATGTGGCATTTTTTTGCCATTTGTCAAAATTGATTTCCCCATGTGGCTTTTTTTTGCCATTTGGCAAAATGGCTTTTGCCATGTGGCATTTTTTTTTTTGCCACGTGGCATTTTTTTTGCCATGTGTCAAAACTGATTTTTCCATGTGGCATTTGTTTTGCCATGTGGCAAAATGGATTTTGCCATGTGGCATATTTTTGGCATTTTTTTGCCATGTGTCAAAACTGATTTTCTCATGTGGTATTTTTTTTGCCATTTGGCAAAATGGCTTTTGGCATGTGGTATTTTTTTTTTTTTTGCCACGTGGCATTTTTTTGCCATGTCTCAAAACTGATTTTCCCATGTGGCATTTTTTTTGCCATTTGGCATAATTGATTTTTCCATGTGGCATTTTTTTGCCATTTGGCAAAATAGATTTTTCCATGTCTCATTTTTTTTGCCATTTGGCAAAATTGATTTTTCCATGTGGCCTTTTTTTTTGCCATTTGGCAAAATTGATTTTTCCATGTGACTTTTTTTGCCATCTGGCAAAATTGATTTTTCCATGTGGCTTTTTTTGCCATTTGGCATATTTTTTTTACCACGTGGCTTTTTTTTTTTTTGCCATGTGGCTTTTTTTTTTGCCATTTGGCAAAATGGATTTTGGCATGTGGCATTTTTTTGCCATTTGGCAAAATGGATTTTGACGTGGCATTATTGTTTGGATTTTGGTTTGTCACATTTTTTTGGGGTGTGGCATTTTTTGGCCGGTATATGGCAGCTTTGCAGGCCATGCACTACCATGCCATTGACGGCTATGCACGTCCAAATTTTACAGTCATTTTAAATGGGAGAAAAATGTGCGTGGTTGTGATTTTTGACCATACACTTTACATTGGAGCGCAGTGACATTCAACCGACAACCAAGTCATTGACGGCTATGCACGTCTGCAAAACTACCATATACCCCATAAAACGCCACATACCCCCCCAAAAAATGCCACATGGCAAAATCAATTTTGCCTCATGTCAAAAAAAAGTGCCACATGTCCAAAAAAAAAAAAGCCACATGGAAAAATCCATTTTGCCACATGTCAAAAAAAATGCCGCACGTCAAAAAAAAAAATGCTACATGGAAAAATCCATTTTGCCACATGACAAATGCCACTTTTGGTTCTCGCTATCTCTCCAATTCCACTTCCTATTTTGGCATAAATAATGCCGCGTGGCAAAAAAATAGCACATTGAAAAATCCATTTTGCCACATGGCAAATACCACTTTTGGTTCTCACTGTCTCTCCAGTTCAACTCCCTGTTTTACCATTGTTGTAAAACCACTTTAGTTTTGTTAGCCTGTTGGGCTATCACGTTGATTTCACTTCCTGTTTGGTGATTATGTGACTAATTTCCACTTCGTTTTGTCATCGTTGTAAAACCACTTTAGTTTTGTTAGCCTGTTCGACTACGACGTTGATGCCACTTCCTTTTTTACTACCACATGACTAATTACTACTTCCTCTATTATGATCACATGACCCAATTCTACTTCGCTTTTTTTTTTTTTTTTTAATTAACAAACAACAAAAAACATTACAACGTAAGTGGCATGGTACAATGTTAAACAACTTTAAAAGTTTTTCTATCCTGGGAATTCCACTTCCTGTTTTGTATGCAAGTGGCTGAATTCCATTTCCTGCTTCCTTATCAATGTAAAACCACTTTAGTTAGCTTGTTTGACGATGACGTTGCTTCCACATCCTTTTTTGCTATCACTTGACTAATTTCCACTTCAAGTTTTATGATCATGTTCAATTCTTCTTCCTGTTTTCTATCTTGGGATTTCTACTTCCTGTTGTGTATTCATGCGCTTGAAATCCACCTACTGTTTCGCAAACATGGTATGAGCACTTCCTATGAAACAATTCCAACTTCCTGTTTCATGTTCACGTGGACGAATTCAACATCCTGTTTCACTCTTGAACAAATTCTACTTCCTGTTTCATGAGCTGGTGTGCGAATTCAAACGTCCTGTTTGACTGTCGCACTTAATTCTACTTCCTGTTTTGCTATCTTGGGAATTCCACATCCCATTTTGCTTTCATGCGACTGAGTTCCACTTCCTGTTTTGCGATCACGTGAGTAATTTCCTCTTCCTGATTTATAATTAAGTGGATAAATTCGAACTCTTGTTTTGCTGTCTTGGGAATTTCACTTCCTGTTGGCTACTTCCTACAAAACAAAAGTCTAACGCCTTGTTTCGTGATCACATGTACGAATTCAACTTCCTGTTTTGCTCCCACACTTACCTCGTGAATACCACTTCCTGTTTCGCTTTCACACTAATTCTACTTCATGTTTTGTATGGAGATAGAATAGTGCCAAAAAGAAGTGAGGTTGTAAAATGAAAATTATTCTATCTCCATATTTTGCTATCTGAAGGATTCCACTTCTGGTTTCACTTTCACGTGGCTGGATTACACTTCCTGTTTCCCTTTCACGGTAATACCACTTTCTGTTTTGTGATCACATGGCTGATTTTGACTTCCTACCTTGCTCTCGCAATAAATCTACTTCCTGTTTGGCTATGGTGGTCATGTGAAACTTCATCTCACTTCCTGTTTTGCTTTTGCGTGATTGGCATTTCCTGTTTCAAAGAAGGAATAATGTTTTTACTCTTTTGTATTTTGCAGAGCAGATATTCAGTGAAAAATGGTTGGCGGCGCACCAAGAGACAAGTGAGCAAGTCGGTCGGTCGATGGCTCGACCTCGCGACGGGTCGACGGATCGATTGACGTACACGACCGCCGTTTCTTCTTCTGCTTTCGCCGGCCAGGTTTCGTGCGGTGTGGTTGGTGTTCTTCATTCTGGGTTTAGGAACGCTGCTGCCGTGGAACTTTTTCATGACGGCCACCGTGGTATGACATCACTTCCTCGGCAAAAGTTGGGTTGTGACAATTTATCCGATTGATGATGTATATAAAAGGTGTCAGCGTTTAGGAAAATAATACGAACCTACCGGAATGGTAGCTCATTGGCTGCCATTGAGCTAGTGCGTCAATGGCACCGAAAGCAGAGCATTCACAGACAGGCCTTTACAGGTCACTTCCCGTTCATTTTAGAGCAAAATGGATCATTTTCAAAATCAAACCAAATGCCAGAAAAACCAACAGCAGTCACACAGAAATGCTCCAAAATCCACAGAAAGTGACCTGTAAATGCCCAAAACCAATCGCCCAGAAATCCTCCAAAATCATCAGGAAGTGATGGACAATCAAGAAGTGATGAAATTCAACAGGAAGTGACCTAAATATGCCCCAAAATCAACAGGAAGTAATGGAAAATCAAGGGGAGGTAACAGAAAAATCAAAAGGAAGTGACAGGGAAATGCAGTGTAGTGAGCTACAAATGCTTTCAAATCAACAGGAAGTGACCCAGATGTCCTCTCAAATTAACAGGAAGTAAAAAAAAGGAAGTGACCTGTAAATGGCCCAAACCAAAAGGAAGTAACCTAGAAATGCTCCCACATCAACAAGAAATGATGGCAAATCAAGAGGAAGTAACAGAGTCAACAGGAAGTGACCCAGAAATACTCCAAAATCAACAGGAAGTGATGGAAGATCAAGAAGTAAGACAATCAACAGGAAGTGACCTGGGAATGGCCCAAAACCAACAGGAAATGACACATAAGTGCTCCAAAATGAACAGGAAGCGATGGCAAATCAAGGGAACGTAACAAAATTAACAAGAAGTGACCTGAAAATGCCCCAAAACCAAAAGGAAGTGACCTGACAATACCACAAAACCAACAGGAAGTGACCCAGAAATGCTTCCAAATCAACAGGAAGTGATGGAAAATCAAGGGGAAGTCACAAAATCAACAGGAAGAGACTTGAAAATTCCCCAAAATCCAACAGGTGACTGAAAATACCCAAAATCCAACAGAAAGTGACCTGAAAATGCCACAAAAACTAACAGGAAGTGACCTGTAAATGCTCCAAACCAACAGGAAGTGACTCAGACATGCTCCAAATTGAACAAGAAGTGAAGGAAAATCAAGAGGAAGTCACAAAATGAACAGGAAGTGACCTGAAAATGCCACAAAACCAATAGGGAGTGACCCAGAAATGCTCCAAAATCAACAGGAAGTGATGGAAAACCAAGAGGAAGTAACAACATCAACAGGAAATTATCTGAAAATGCCCCCAAACCAGCAGAAAGTGACCTGTAAATGCCCCAAAACCAACTGGAAGTGACCCAGAAAATGCTCTTAAATTCACAGGAAGTGATGGAAAATCAAGAGGAAGTGACCTGAAAATGCCCCTGAACCAACAGGAAGTGGCCCAGAAATAATCCACAATCAACAGGAAATGATGGAAAATCAAGAAGTGATGAAATTCATCAAGAAGTGACCTAAATATGTCCCAAAATCAACAGGAAGCGACCCAGAAATGCTCCCAAATCAACAGGAAGTGATGGAAAATCAAGAGGTAGGGAGTGAAAATGAACAGGAAGTGACCTGTAAATGGCCCAAAACCAACAGGAAGTTATGGAAAATCAGCAGGAAGTGACCCAGAAATTCGCCGTGGCGACTTCTGAAGGGAAGAGCTATAATGAAAAGAAGATTGGATGCTCACAATGGGTTCAAGGTGTCCATTTTGTTATTTTTGCCACTCAGTACTTCACCGGCCGTCTGAGGGAGTCGAGGAGCAACGGGACGGCGGAGGGGGCGGAGTCCGTGCGCGGTGTCCTGGAGGCCAAGTTCAACAATGTCATGACTTTGTGCGCCATGTTGCCTCTCCTCCTTTTCACCTGCCTCAACTCTTTCCTGCACTCGCGGTAAGTCCGCTCGGGCGAGCGCTTCCCGTTTTTGCGTGGGAAACCGTCCGACTTTTTTTTTTCTTCTTAGGGTTCCCGAGCGCGTTCGCGTGGCGGGCAGCCTAGCGTTCATCCTGGCCGTCTTCCTGCTGACGGCCGTCCTGGTCAAAGTCTCGCTGGAGCCGGCTCCGTTCTTCGCCGTCACCGCCGTCAGCGTGGTGGTCATCAACTGTGAGCCTCGCCGCCAGGGAGGAACAGGGGCGATAGTTTGATGGACGTTGACTGTCTTCCATCCCCGCCGGTCCAGCCTTTGGCGCCGTGCTGCAGGGGAGTCTCTTCGGGATGGCGGGCACCTTCCCCGCCGCCTACACCGCGCCCATCATGAGCGGCCAAGGACTGGCCGGGACCTTCGCCGCCTTGGCCATGATCTGCGCCCTCGCCAGTACGGTGGCACCGATCGCCTCCTTTCGTTCCTTACACTCTTCACTTCTTCAAGAGTAGTTTTACCATGCCATACTTTTTACTTGAATAGATTCAAAATGCTACTCTTGCTCCACTACATTGAGCCATTACATTTTTCCACTTTAATCTCCATATTTGATTCAACTTTATTTTTGTCAGCAAATTGCCTGTGAGTTTCACAAATCAGACATAACACAGTCACACGAACGCACGCAGGCCTGCAGTCCAAAGTCCTATAGTCATGCCGGCGTGTTGAATCAGGTGGCGTCTTTAAAGCACCGTAGAAAATGAAACTATTTGACATAGAGTCAACATGACGTCAAATCAAATCAATTTTATATATAGTGAACCCCTCCGATTAAAGTTCTTCCTTGTAGTAACTGAAATCCGTCAGCTGGATGTGCTAACGGATGAATATTGCCCTCTTTCTCAACTGTAACTGTGTTTCTTCCATCTTTCTCACCTCCTCCTTTCCTGGCTCTCAGGCGGTTCGGAAGTGGAAGAGTCATCTTTCGGTTACTTCATCAGTGCCTGCGTGGTCATTTTGGCCTCCCTGGCGTCGTATGCCGTTTTGCCAAAACTAGTGCGTGTGCCTAACTCACTCACTTGCCTCACTCGCCTCACTCACCTCACTCACTCCCTTATCTCACTAACCTCACTCGCCTCACTCACTCGCCTCACTAACCATACTCACTCGCCTCACTCACTCACTCGCTTCACTCTTCCCACTCGCTCACTCGCCTCACTCTTTCCACTCGCTCACTCGCCTCATTCACTCTCACCTCATTCTCTCTATCGCCTCACTCACTCACTCGCCTCACTCTTCCCACTCACCTCCCTCACCTCACTCACTCCTTATCTCACTAACCTCCCTCGCCTCACTCACTCACTCGCCTCGCTCACTCGCCTCACTCTTTCCACTCGCCTCGCTCACTCGCCTCACTCTTTCCACTCGCCTCACTCACTCTCTCGCCTCATTCTCTCCATCGCCTCACTCACTTGCCTCACTCACTCACTCACTCACTCACTCGCCTCACTCTTCCCACTCGCTCACTCTTTCCACTCGCTCACTCTTCACACTCGCTCACTCTTTCCACTCGCTCACTCGCCTCACTCTCTCTCGCCTCATTCTCTCTATCGCCTCACTCACTCACCTCACTCGCCTCACTCACTCACCTCACTCGCCTCACTCTTCCCACTCGCTCACTCACCTCACTCGCTCACTCACTTCACTCACTCCCTTATCTCACTAACCTCACTCGCCTCACGAACCATACTCACTCGCCTCACTCACTCACTCGCTCACTCGCCTCACTCTTCCCACTCACTCACTCGCCTCACTTGCTCTCTCTCTCTCACCTCATTCTCTCTATCGCCTCACTCACTCACCTCACTCGCCTCACTCTTCCCACTCGCTCACTCGCCTCACTTGCTTCACTCTTCCCACTCACTCACTCACTCGCCTCGCTCGCTCGCCTCACTCGCTCAATCGCCTCACTCACTCGCCGCTCTCTCTGTCGCCTCACTCACTCTCTCGCCTCACTCACTCACCTCACTTGCCTCAATCACTCTCACCTCACTCACTCGCTTCACCCGTCTTGCCTCACTCATTCGCCTCACTTGCCTCACTCACTCGCCTCACTCTCTCGCCTCACTCTCTCGCCTCACTCACTCGCCCCACTTACTTGCCCCACTCACTCACCTCACTCACCTCACTCACCTCACTCACCTCACTCACTCACTCACTCACTCACTCACTCACTCACTCACTCACTCACTCACTCACTCACTCACTCACTCACTCACTATTGTATTGTATTGCAAGGCTTGCGATAAAAATGGACTTGTAAGTCAACAACTTAAGTCTGTCAACAATAATCACAATACCAATAAGACGTAACAACACAGTCACACGGCCCAACTCCTATGATCACGCCGGTGTGTTCGACCACATTCAATAATTTTTAAAATTCAATTCCTTTATTGACATAGTCAATATGACTCTATTTCAAACTCTCTCCCTTGCCCTTTTTTATTTGGCACCAATAGACTACGCATATTTCTAACATGAAATAAAAGTGATCATAAGTTTATCCACTAGAGGGCACTCATGCTGATTTCTCTCATTCTGTGTAACAATATTCGTTCCTATGTATAACGGTGAGGGCCGCTGAAAGCAGGGGCGCGGATGACCAAGTTTGATCTGATTGGTCGTTGAAATCAGGGGGCCGCTGTGACGGCTCGCGCGCGTGTGTGTGTGTGTGTGTGTGTAGGAGTTTTTCCAGTTCTATCATGAGAAGAAGGAAGAATGTGACGATGTCCAGGTGAAGCTGTCCCGTCCAGGTAAACGCACCTTCACTTCTCTCGTCGCCCTCGTCCATTTTGTCACGGTTATGCGCCGCTCGTAGAAAGTGCGGAGGAGAAGGAGGAGGGCTCCAAGGGGCGCGGCCACGTCTCCGTGGTGAGCGTTTTCAAGAAGGTACAGTAGGTGCCGGTCGGTCGAGCGCATTTGGGTTATTTTTTAATGTTTGTGCTTTGCCGCCACATTGGAGATATGGGTGCTGGCGGCGTGCGTGTGCACCACTTTCACCATCACCATCGGAGTCTTCCCCGCCGTGGCGGCCGACACCAAGAGTACGCGGGCGGCGGGAGGGACCTGGGGTGAGTACTTTCTCTTTGATGATCTCCCAGTCTTTAAATTAGGGGTGTCCAAACTTTTGTCTCTGAGGGAGCGGGCTGCTTTTCCATCTAGAAAATTCCAACAGTAGCTTTGCTGTGATGGCTGTTATATACCCTGTTGATTTGGGAGCATTTTGGGGTCACTTCCTGTTGGCTTGGGGCCATTTCGGGGTCACTTCCTATTGACACAAGGGTCACTTCCTGTTGGTTTGGGGGCATTTTGGGGTCACTTCCTGTTGATATCGGGTCACTTCCTGTTGGTTTGGGGTCATTTCAGGGTCACTTCCTATTGATATTGGGTCACTTCCTGTTGATTTGGGAGCATTTCAGGGTCACTTCCTGTTGATATCTGGTCACTTCTTCGTATTGTTTTTTCCGCTATTTCCGGGGTCACTTCCTGTTGATTTAGCAGCATTTTGAGGTCACTTCCAAAAGATATCGGTTCACTTCCTTTTGATCTGGGGGCATTTTGGGGTCACTTCCTATTGATATTGGTTTACTTCCTGTTGGTTTGGGGGCATTTTGGGGTCACTTCCTGTTGGTATCGGGTCACTTCCTGTTGGTGTGGATCCATTTCAGGATCACTTCCTACTGATAGTGGGTCGCTTCCTGTTGATTTGGGAGCATTTTGGGTTCACTTCCTGTTGAAATCGGGTCACTTCCTGTTGATTTGGGAGCATTCTGAGGTCACTTCCTGTTGGTTTGAGGGCATTCTGGGGTAATTTTCTATTCATATCGGTTGACCTCTGTTGATCTGGAGGCATTCCGTATTTTGTCAAAAATCAAAACCAACCGTTGGCTAACGATAATAAACTGGTACCCTCGGCGGGCCCGATGATGTCATCATCGTGCGGCAGACACGTACTTTGCGCCGGTGTTGTGCTTCCTGCTCTTCAATTTGTCGGACTGGTGCGGGCGGAGCCTGAGCGCCTTCTGCTCTTGGGTGGGTCCTCCGTCGAAAAAGCGGGCGCGGCGCTCTGACCTCACGCGCCCCTCGCTTGTGCCCAGCCGGGACCGGACGGCTGCCTCCTGCCCATCTTGGTGTCTTGCCGCGCCATCCTGGTTCCCGCCTTGATGTTGTGCAACGTGCAGCCGCGCCTTCGTCTTCCCGTGGTCTTTGAGCACGACGCCTTCTTCGCCGTCTTGGTGCTGCTCTTGGCTTTCAGCAACGGCTACCTGGCCAGCCTCGCCATGTGCTTCGCACCCAAGTCGGTCCAGACGTGAACCCTGCTTTTCAGTAACTCTTTCGGTCCCGCTGACGTTGATAGGCTCCTAAAAACTATTTCCACGGCTTTGTCAATGGTAAACGTCCAATCCATTTGAAGCGGAAGGGTTGGCAGTCATTCACAGCCACCCCCTTCAAACAGATCGGACGTCGACTAGTGATAAACTCGTTTAAATTCCCGGCAGAATCGTCAAAATTGCCCCAACCAACATGGCCGACCAGAGGCGACGTTCCCATCAAAGTCAATGCATTGTCATGAAAATTCAGTCATAACTAGCCTATTTTATCAATGTCAAAACATCTATTTACTTAAAGGCTGTCATTGACATTAATAGACGTCCAGTCCATTGGAAGCGGGAGAGTTGGCAACCAATGAACTCCACCATCCCGCTTCGACTGGATTGGACGTTTACAACTGTCGCCCTTACCAAAATGGCCTTAGAGCAGCCATGTTGGTAGGGGCTTAATTCCCATAAAGGTCAATGCACTGACATTAAAATTCAGTCATAACTACCTTATTTATTCAACGTCAGAACATCTATTTACTTAAAGGCTGCCAATGACGTAAATAGATGTCCAATCCATTTGAAGCTGGACAGTTGGCAGCGAAGGAACACCTCCCTCCCACTTAGAATGGATTGAACCTTTATTATTGATAAACTTATTTCAATTCACGAGAAAATGGTGGTAAGGGATAGATTGTTGAAACAGGACAACGTCATTGTCAGTGGCGTAAGAAAAAGGTGTCGATAAAAAAGCTAAGGGAAGCTTAAGTCGGCTCGTTTTTTTTCAGCCGTCGACACTCAAGCCATCTCGTTAACTGAACATTTGTATGTTCCTCCACATCTTTACCGGTGAATTTGGCACCAGGGACATCATTTTCGGAAGGAATTGGTAGGTTTAGCTCTGTAAACATCTCAGTCATACACTATTCCCATTCATTTCCTAAACAAGAGCTTGTCCCCCCTTAGCTAACAGCAGAGCCACAGAAGCTAACATCATAAATATTAATGAGCGGAAGTGACGTGTAGCGTGCGGTACCCCAATGAAATCCTAACTCAACCAATTTTTAAATGATTATTTAATCAATCTCAAAGCTACTGCTATTGACCGAGCTAGATGTCCAATCTGTTTTAAGTGGGACGGTTGGCAGCGAATGAACGTTGGTTTAAGCATGGCAGCCAATTAGACGGAAAAAAATAGAATTTGGCCAATTTTCAGGTTTCTAAATGTTTGAACCAGAATGAGCCATTTGACGTCAATGAAACGGACATCTTTTGCCCGTCTTCTTTTTCAGGCGGGTTCTTCCAGAAGAGGCGGAGACGGCGGGCTCCGTTATGGCCTTCTTCCTGTCTCTGGGTCTGGCTTCGGGCGCGGCGCTTTCCTTTGTCTTCCGAGCTCTCGTTTGAGTGAGCGACACAAGTATTGTTGAGGATGGGTTGTCCTCCCAAACAGCAGGGGCGCTGTGGCTTTTTTTGGCATAGATTCCTACCTACATCTACTACCTCAGATCTCAAACATTTTCACGGTTGGACAAACTGACACTGAACATTGATTTTTTTTATTTTCTTCCCAAAGTTTAAAAATAAATGTTTCAAACATTTGGATGGATGGATGTTTTTGGAGACTTTACGTAACAATCATGAGCTAACAGTTAAAGTGAGCTTTACGGTGAGGCCGGTTAGAGGTCGTGACTCTCGGGCGGTCTGGTCCTGGCTCGGGCGTGGACCTCGCAGTACAAGTCGCCCTCCACAAAGAAGTAACCTTTCTGCTTCAGGTTGACGTCACAGTCGGCACACACGAAGCAAATCGGGTGCCGCAACTTGTCACGTGCCTTCACCACGGTACCGCTGAAAGAAGGAGGGGGAAAAAAATCACAACCAAAAATAGAAATTTTACCAGAATAAAGAAGTACGTGGTCATGTTACAAAGTTAGAATGTTACGGGAAATGTCGTGTAAGTGACCCCCCCCCATGTATGCCAGTTCTATTGACAGGAAGTGAGCCCCAAATACCTCCAAATCAAAAGGAAGTGACCCAATAACAACAGGGAATGACGTGTAATGCCTCCAAATCCACAGGAAGTTAGCTAACAACAGGAAGTGAACCTGAAATTCTCCCAAATCAATAGGAAGTGGCCCAACAACAACAGGTGACCCCGAAATGCCCCCAAATCAACAGGAAGTGACCCAACAACAGCAGGAAGTGACCCCAAATTGCCCTCAAATCAACAGGTAGTGACCACAAAATACCCCCAAATTAACAGGAAGTTACCTAACAACAGGAAGTGAACCTCCCAATCTCCCAAATCAATAGGAAGTGACCCAACAACAACAGGAAGTGCTCTCACAACAAGAGGTGACCCCAAAAATCCCCCAAATCCACAGGAAGTGACCCATCAACAGGAAGTGACTCCAAAATGCCTCCAAATCAACAGGAAGTGACCAAACAACAACAGGACTTGACCTCAAAATGCACCAAAATCAACAGGAAGTGACCATGTAATGCCCCCCAATCAACACTAAGGGACCCAACAACAACAGGAAGTGACCCCTAAATGCCCTCAAATCAACAGGAAGTGACCTCACTGACCCCAAAAGGCACCCAAAACAACAGGTCACTAAACAGCAACAGGAAGTGACCTCACAACAGGAGGTCACCCTGAAATGCCCCCAAATCCACAGGAAGTTACCCACCAACAAATGTGACGCCCAACTGCCCCCAAATCAACAGGAAGTGACCCGCAACTGCCCTCAAATCAACAGGACGTGACCCCAATATGCCCCCAAATCAACAGGAAGTGACACCAAAATGCACCCAAATCAACATGAAGTGACCCTGAAATGCCCCCAAATCAACAGGAAATGACCCAACAACAACAGGAGGTGACCTCACAACAGGAGTGACCCCCGAAATGCACCTAAATCCACAGGAAGTGACCCAACAACAACAGGAAGTGACTCAAAAATGGTAAATGGTGTTATACCTATAAAGCGCTTTTCCATGCGCCAAAACCAACAGGAAGTGACCCTATAATGCCCCCCAATCAACAGTAAGGGACCCAACAACAACAGGAAGTGACCCCGAAATGCTTTCAAATCAACAGGAAGTGACCTCACTGACCCCAAAATGCACCCAAAACAACAGGAGATAACCCAACAGCAACAGAAAGTGACCTCACAACAGGAGGTCACCCTGAAATGCCCCCAAATCAACAGGAAGTGACCCTGAAATGCCCTCAAATCAACAGGAAGTGACCCCAAAATCAACAGGAAGTGACCTCACTGACCCCTAAATGCACCGGAAACAACAGGAAGTAACCCAACGGCAACAGCAATTGACCTCACAACAGGAGGTGACTTCGAAATACACCCAATTCAACAGGTAGCAACCCAACAACAACAGGAAGTGACCCCTAAATGCCCCCCAAATCAACAGGAAGTGACCTCCAAATGGCCCCAAATCCACAGGAAGTGACCCGCTATTAACAGTAAGTGACCATGAAATACCCCCAAATCAACAGGAAGTGACCCTGAAATGCCACCAAATCAAAAAGAAGTGACCCTGAAATGCTCCCAAATCAACAGGAAATGACATAACAACATGAAGTGACTTTTTCATGCCCCAAATCAACAGGAAGTGAACCTGAAATGCCACCAAATTAAAAAGAAATGACTCCGACAACGTCATCTCACCACAGTATCGATACTAGCATCGGGCTTGTTATTTTGTGGACTCACACAATGCCGTTCCCGCACTTGTCGCACATGGGGAGTTTCTGCAGGTTTCCGGCGGGCGCTGCGGGTTTAGTGGTGGGCGCCTTAACGGTTCGGGTCACGATGGGCTTGGTGCCTGCGTGAAGAAAAAGTCATATCGTCACAGAAGAAGAAAGGAGCGACCGTGAAGCGCGAGCGAGCAATGACCGTCGCTCTCCACAAATTCCTGCAAGGCCCTGAAGGATCCCGACTGGCGAGGTTGCGACGGTTCCTCGTGGTCCTTCTGCAACATACGGTACACGTCCGAGTCCTCGATGTTGGCCAACGTCCGAGGACTGCGGGGGCGGGGAAGCCAAGTTAACAAACACGTGGACGCCTCATCTCCCACTTTTTTCATTCATTCTGCTTCTGACGCTAAAACCAGAATGGGTGTGCATTGCTAGCTTTCTCGTTGCCAGTTGTAGCTAGGACGTACACAAAGTGTTCGGGGGCGGGCTATCGCACTCGTCACGCTACATGATGTGCTTACTTATTTTTGACAGTGCAATGTGCTCATAGGACTCGACCATGAGCTGGTGTGCAATTAATACTAATAAGTGATCACATTTTTACATGATAATCATCAGTTTTTACAGCCATACTGTACATGATCGTTTTTTAAGAAAAAAAAAAGCCTTACTATAAATGGCTGTTTTTGAGAAAAAAAAAAAGCCATACTATAAATGGTCGTTTTTTTGAGGAAAAAAAGCCTTACTATACATGGTCGTTATTTTTTTAAGCAAAAAAAAAATAAAGCCATCCTATGCATGTTTGTTTTTTTCAGCAAAAAAGCCTTCCTATACATGGTCGTTTTTTTAACAACAAAAAAAAAGCCATACTGTACATGGTCGTTTTTTGAGAGAAAAAAAAAAGAAAAAAACCTTACTGTCCATTGCAGTTTTTTAAGCCCTGAAAAGCCAAAGTATACATTGTCATTTTTTTTTTAAAGAAAAAAAAAAGCCTTACTGTACATGGTTGTTTTTTGTGGAAAAAAGCCTTACTATACATGCTTGTTTTGTTTTTTTAAGAAAAGAAAAGTCTTACATGTTTTGTTTTTTTTTTTTGGAGAAAAAATTCCATACTATATATACATGGTCGTTTTTTGAGAAAAAAATTACCATACATGGTTGTTTTTTGAGGGAAAAAAGCCTGACTATACATGGTTGTTTTTTTCCAGCAAAAAAGCCTTCCTATACATGGTCGTTTTTTTAAGAAAAAAAAAAGCCACACTTTACATAGTCATTTTTGAAGAAAAAAGCCTTAAGTCGTTTTTTTTTTTTTTTTAAGAAAAGTCTTACATGTTTTTTTTTTTTTTTTTGAGAAAAAAAGCCGTACTATACATGGTCGTTTTTTAAGAAAAAAAAAAGCCTTACTATAAATGGCTGTTTTTGAGAAGAAAAAAAAACCATACTATACATGGTCGTTTTTTTGTAAGAAAAAAAGTCTTACTATACATGGTCGTTTTTTTTTTTTGTAATTAAAAAAAAAAACATACATGTTCCTTTTTTTCCCAGCAAAAAAAATCCATACTATACATGGTCGTTTTTTTGAGGAAAAACAGTCTAGGTGGTGGGGTGTTATGACCCTTTGGGTCAATTGTTCTTTTTTACCGCTTTTTTCCACTGTGTGTTCGTGAGTTGGGTGGCTGAATGAGTGAATTAGGTGCATGTGTTGCTGATTCAGCCACTCCTGATTGGCCAAGGTTTGGACTTCCTGGCCTACTAAAGAAGCACTCTTCCTCCTCGCCAGCCAGACCAGCATTCAGAAACACCAGTTTGTGTGTTCGGTTTCCAGCAGTGATTCCTGTTTCGTATAACCTTTGTATATAGTGTAAATAGTTGAGCAGTAATGTAGGAGGGAGATGCCTTTTTGTTTTGCTGAGTTTTTTCCTGTTTTTTGTTGGTAGGAGTTAGGTAAAGGAAATGTCTTTATTTGACCTTTTTTCTTTTTGTTAGGGAAGACAGGGTTTTCATAGATTGTTTTGTTATTTTGGCGACCTTCTCCCTCTGAGCCAAATAAAGAAACTGCTCTTGATTTTTTTCAGGGTGAGGGTCTGACGGGAGGAGCACACCCCATGTTGCGTCCTGATTCCCCTAGACTGGGGCGTAGCACTATACATGGTCGTATTTTGAGAAAAAAAAAAAAAGCCTTACTGTCCATGGTCGTTTTTTTAAGCCCTAAAAAGCCAAACTATACATTGTCATTTTTTAAAGAAAAAAAGCTTTGTACATGGTCATTTTTGAGGAAAAAAGCCTTACTGTCCATGGTCGTTTTTTTTTGTTTTTTTTTTAAAGTCTTACGTTTTTTTTTTGAGGAAAAAAAGCCATACTATACATGGTCGTTTTTTTCCAGCAAAAATTTTTAAAAAGTACTATACATGGTCGTTTTTTGAGGAAAAAAGCCTTACTGTCCATGGTCGTTTTTTAAGCCCTAAAAAGCCAAACTATACATTGTCATTTTTTAAAGAAAAAAAGCTTTGTACATGGTTGTTTTTGAGGAAAAAAAAGCCATACTATACATGGTCATTTTTGAGGAAAAAAGCCTTACTATACATGGTCGTTTTTTTTTTTTTTTTTAAAGTCTTACGTTTTTTTTTGTTTTTGTTTTTTGAGGAAAAAAAGCCATACTATACATGGTCGTTTTTTTCCAGCAAAAAAAAAAAAAGTACCATACATGGTCGTTTTTTGAGGAAAAAAGCCTTACTGTCCATGGTCGTTTTTTAAGCCCTAAAAAGCCAAAGTATACATTGTCGTTTTTTTATAGAAAAAAAAAGCCTTGCTGTACATGGTTATTTTTTTGTATGAAAAAAAGCCTTTCTATACATGGTTGTTTGTTTTTTTTCCAGCAAAAAGCCTTACTATACATGGTCGTTTTTTAAGAAAAAAGCCTTCCTATACATGGTTGTTTTTTAAAGGGAAAAAAAAAAAGAATTTTGTACAGGGTTGTTTTTTGTGAAAAAAAAAGCCCTACTATACATTGACGTTTTTTGTTGTTGTTGTTTTTTTTTTAAGAAAAGTCTTACATGTTTTTTTTTGTTGAGAAAAAAAGCCATACTATACATCACAGGTGTCAAACCGATTCCAGAAAAGGCCAAGTGGGTGCAGGTTTGCTTTCCAACCAATGAAGAGGACACCTTTTCACCAATTTGATCTTTTACATGTGTAATCAGTTAAACTTTGTCAGGTGCTGCTTGTTTCAGCAGGAAGTTCATTGGTTAAACTCTGCGCGTTATCGGTTGGAACAAAATCCAGCACCCACTTGGCCCTTTCTGGAATCGGTTTGACAGCTGTACTATACATGGTCGTTTTTTGAGAAAAAAAAAGCCTAACTGTCCATGGTCGTTTTTTTAAAGAAAAGAAAAGCCTTATGTACATGGTCGTTTTTTTTTTGTTTTTTTTAAGAAAAGTCTTACATGTTTTTTTTGAGAAAAAAAAAGCCATACTATACGTGGTCGTTTTTTGAGGGGAAAAAAGCCTTACCGTCCATGGTCTTTCTTTAAGCCCTAAAAAGCCAAACTACATTGTCATTTTTTTAAAGAAAAGAAAAGCCTTACTGTACATGGTTGTTTTTGAGGAAAAAAAAGCCATACTATTCGTGGTCGTTTTTTTTTTTTAAGAAAAAAAAAGCCATACTATACATGTTCGGTTTTTTTTTAGCAAAAAAACCCTTACTATACATGGTCGTTTTTTAGCAAAAAAGCCTTCCTTTACATGGTCATTTTTTTAGAAAAAAAATCCCCATACATGGTCGTTTTTTGAGGAAAAAAAGCCTGACTATATGTGGTTGTTTTTTTTTTTTTTTTAAGAAAAAAAAGCCATACTATATATATATATTCGGGGTTTTTTCAGCAAAAAAAGCCTTACTATACATGGTCGTTTTTAAGCAAAAAAGCCTTCCGATACATGGCCATTTTTTTAAGAAAAAAAGGCCATACTATACATGGTCGTTTTTTGAGGAGAAAAAAGCCTGTCTATTCATGGTCGTTTTTTTTGAGAGAAAAAAAAGCCTTACTGTCCATGGTCGTTTTTTTAAGCCCTAAAAAGCCAAACTATACATGGTCGTTTTTTAAAGAAAAAAAAGCTTTACTGTACATGGTTGTTTTTTGGAAAAAAAATCCATACTATACATGGTCATTTTTTGAGGAAAAAAAAGCCTGACTATATGTGGTTGGTTTTTTTTTTTTTTAGAAAAAAAAGCCATACTATATATATTCCGGTTTTTTTCAGCAAAAAAAGCCGTACTATACATGGTCGTTTTTAAGCAAAAAAGCCTTCCTATACATGGTCGTTTTTAAGCAAAAAAGCCTTCCTATACATGGCCATTTTTTTAAGAAAAAAAGGCCATACTATACATGGTCGTTTTTTGAGGAGAAAAAAGCCTGTCTATTCATGGTCGTTTTTTGAGGAAAAAAAAAAGCCTTACTGTCCATGGTCGTTTTTTTAAGCCCTAAAAAGCCAAACTATACATTGTCGTGTTTTTAAAGAAAAAAAAAAAGCTTTACTGTACATGGTTGTTTTTTAGAAAAAAAATCCATACTATACATGGTCGTTATTTTGAGGAAAAAAAGCCTTACTATACATGGTCGTTTTTTTTTTTAGAAAAAAAAAGCCTGACTGTCCGTGGTCGTTTTTTAAGCCCTAAAAGCCAAACTATGCATTGTCGTTTTTTTTTTTTAAATTATTATTTTTTTAAAAGCCTTATTGTACATGGTTGTTTTTTGTGAAAAAAAAGCCTTACCATACATGGTCGTTTTTTTGTTTTTTTTTTAAGAAAAGTCTTACATGGTTTTTTTTTGTTTTGTTTTTTGAGAAAAAAAGCCATACTATACGTGGTCGTTTTTTGAGGAAAAAAAGCTTGACTATACATGGTCGTTTTTTTTTAAAGAAAAAAAAAGCCTTACTGTACATGGTTGTTTTTTTTTAAAAAAAAAAGCCATACTATACATGGTCATTTTTTTAGGGAAAAAAAGCCTTACGATACATGGTAATTTTTTTTGTAAGAATAAAAGCCTTTCTATACATGTTTGTTTTTTTCAGCAAAAAAAAAAACCTTACTATACATGGTTGTTTTTAAGCCAAAAAGCCTTCCTATACATGGTCATTTTTTTAAGAAAAAAAAGCAATACTATATATGGTCGTTTTTTTTTTTTTTGGAGAAAAAAAAAGCCTTACTGTCCATGGTCGTTTTTTTAAGCCCTAAAAAGCAAAACTATAAATTGTTTTTTTTTTTTATGAAAAAAAAAAGCCTTATTGTACATGGTTGTTTTTTGTGAGAAAAAAAAGCCTTACTATACATGGTCGTTTTTGTTTTTTTTTGAGAAAAGAAAAGTCTTACATGTTTTTTTTTTTTCTTTTGAGAAAAAAGCCATACTGTCCATGGTCGTTTTTTAAGCCCTAAAAAGCCAAACTATACATTGTCATTTTTTAAAGAAAAAAAGCTTTGTACATGGTTGTTTTTGAGGAAAAAAAATCCATACTATACATGGTCATTTTTGAGGAAAAAAGCCATACTATACATGGTCGTTTTTTTCCAGCAAAAAAAAAAGTACTATACATGGTCGTTTTTTGAGGAAAAAAAGCTTTACTATACATGGTCATTTTTTTGTAAGAGAAAAAGCCTTTCTATACATGGTCGTTTTTTTTTTTAGAAAAAAAAAAGCCTGACTGTCATGGTCGTTTTTTAAGCCCTAAACAGCCAAACTATACATTGTCGTTTTTTTTTTTTTTTTTTAAGAAAAGTCTTACATGTTTTGTTTTTGTTTGTTTTTTTGAGAAAAAAAAGCCACACTATAAATGGTCGTTTTTTTTTTTTCAAGAAAAGAGAAGTCTTACATGTTTCTTTTTTTTTTTTTTTTTTTTTTAGAAAAAAGCCATACTATACGTGGTTGTTTTTTGAGGAAAAAAACCTTGACTATACATGGTCGTTTTTTAAGCCATAAAAAGCCAAACTATACATTGTCGTTTCTTTAAAGAAAAAAAAAAGCCTTACTGTACATGGTTGTTTTTTAGAAAAAAAGCCATACTATACACGGTCGTTTTTTTAGGAAAAAAAAGCCTTACGATACATGGTAATTTTTTTTGTAAGAATAAAAGCCTTTCTATACATGTTTGTTTTTTTCAGCAAAAAAAACCCCTTACTATACATGGTTGTTTTTAAGCCAAAAAGCCTTCCTATACATGGTCATTTTTTTAAGAAAAAAAAAGCAATACTATACATGGTCGTTTTTTTTTTTTTTTTTTTTTTTTGGAGAAAAAAAGCCTTACTGTCCATGGTCGTTTTTTAAGCCCTAAAAAGCCCAACTATAAATTGTCGTTTAAAAAAAAAAAAAAAAAAAAGCCTTCTTGTACATGGTTGTTTTTTGTGAGAAAAAAAAAAGCCTTACTATACATGGTCGTTTTTTTTTTGAGAAAAGTCTTACATGTTTTTTTTTTTTTTTCTTTTGAGACAAAAGCCATACTGTCCATGGTCGTTTTTTTAAGCCCTAAAAAGCCAAACTATACATTGTCGTATTTTTAAAGAAACAAAAAAGCCTTACTGTACATGGTTGTTTTTGAGAAAAAAAGCCATACTATACATGGTCGTTTTTGAGGAAAAAAAGCCTTACTATACATGGTCATTTTTTGTAACAAAAAAAGCCTTACTATACGTGGTCGTTTTCTGAGAAAAAAAAAGCCTGACTATACATGGTCGTTTTTTGAGGAAAAAAAAGCCTTACTGTCCACGGTCGTTTTTTAAGCCCTAAAAAGCCAAACTATACATTGTCGTTTTTTGAGGAAAAAAAGCTTTACTATACATGGTCATTTTTTTGTAAGAGAAAAAGCCTTTCTATACATGGTCGTTTTTTTTTTTAGAAAAAAAAAAGCCTGACTGTCATGGTCGTTTTTTAAGCCCTAAACAGCCAAACTATACATTGTCGTTTTTTTTTTTTTTTTTAAGAAAAGTCTTACATGTTTTGTTTTTGTTTGTTTTTTTGAGAAAAAAAAGCCACACTATAAATGGTCGTTTTTTTTTTTTCAAGAAAAGAGAAGTCTTACATGTTTCTTTTTTTTTTTTTTTTTTTTAGAAAAAAGCCATACTATACGTGGTTGTTTTTTGAGGAAAAAAACCTTGACTATACATGGTCGTTTTTTAAGCCATAAAAAGCCAAACTATACATTGTCGTTTCTTTAAAGAAAAAAAAAAGCCTTACTGTACATGGTTGTTTTTTAGAAAAAAAGCCATACTATACACGGTCGTTTTTTTAGGAAAAAAAAGCCTTACGATACATGGTAATTTTTTTTGTAAGAATAAAAGCCTTTCTATACATGTTTGTTTTTTTCAGCAAAAAAAACCCCTTACTATACATGGTTGTTTTTAAGCCAAAAAGCCTTCCTATACATGGTCATTTTTTTAAGAAAAAAAAAGCAATACTATACATGGTCGTTTTTTTTTTTTTTTTTTTTTTTTGGAGAAAAAAAAGCCTTACTGTCCATGGTCGTTTTTTAAGCCCTAAAAAGCCCAACTATAAATTGTCGTTTAAAAAAAAAAAAAAAAAAAGCCTTCTTGTACATGGTTGTTTTTTGTGAGAAAAAAAAAAGCCTTACTATACATGGTCGTTTTTTTTTTGAGAAAAGTCTTACATGTTTTTTTTTTTTTTTTCTTTTGAGACAAAAGCCATACTGTCCATGGTCGTTTTTTTAAGCCCTAAAAAGCCAAACCATACATTGTCGTATTTTTAAAGAAACAAAAAAGCCTTACTGTACATGGTTGTTTTTGAGAAAAAAAGCCATACTATACATGGTCGTTTTTGAGGAAAAAAAGCCTTACTATACATGGTCATTTTTTGTAACAAAAAAAGCCTTACTATACGTGGTCGTTTTCTGAGAAAAAAAAAGCCTGACTATACATGGTCGTTTTTTGAGGAAAAAAAAGCCTTACTGTCCACGGTCATTTTTTAAGCCCTAAAAAGCCAAACTATACATTGTCGTTTTTTTAAAGAAAAAAAAAAGCCTTTCTGTACATGGTTGTTTTTGAGGAAGAAAAGCCTTACTATACATGGTCATTTTTTTAAGAAAAAAAAGCAATACTATACATGGTCGTTTTTTTTGGGGGGGGGGGAGAAAAAAGCCTTACTGTCCATGGTCGTTTTTTTAAGCCCTAAAAAGCCAACTATAAATTGTCGTTTTTTTAAAGAAAAAAAAAGCCTTACTATACATGGTCGTTTTTTTTTTGAGAAAAGAAAAGTCTTACATGTTTTTTTTGTTTTTTTTTTCTTTTGAGACAAAAGCCATACTGTCCATGGTCGTTTTTTTAAGCCCGAAAAAGCCAAACTATACATTGTCATATTTTAAAAGAAACATAAAAGCCTTACTGTACATGTTTTTTTTTGTAACAAAAAAAGTCTTACTATACGTGGTCGTTTTTTGAGAAAAAAAAGCCTGACTATACATGGTCGTTTTTTGAGGAAAAAAAAGCCTTACTGTCCATGGTCGTTTTTTAAGCACTAAAAAGCCAAACTATACATTGTCGTTTTTTTAAAGAAAAAAAAAGCCTTACTGTACATGGTTGTTTTTGAGGAAGAAAAGCCTTACTATACATGGTCATTTTTTGTAAGAAAAAAAGCCTTACTATACATGGTCGTTTTTTTGTAAGAAAAAAAGCCTTACTATACATGGTCGTTTTTTTTTAAGAAAAAAAAAAGCCATACTATACATGTTAGTTTTTTTTTTTTTTCAGCAAAAAAAACCCTTACTATACATAGTCGTTTTTAAGCAAAAAAGCCTTCCTATGGATGGTGATTTTTTTTGAGAAAAAAACCCACCATACATGGTCATTTTTTGAGGAAAAAAAAGTCTGACTATACGTGGTCGTTTTTTTTAAGAAAAAAAAGCCATACTATACATATTCTTTTTTTTTCAGCAAAAAAAGCCTTACTATACATGGTCGTTTTTTTTTTTTAAGAAAAGAAAAGTCTTACATGTTTTTGTTTTGTTTTTTTCTTTTGAGAAAAAAGCCATACTGTCCATGGTTGTTTTTTTAAGCCCTAAAAAGCCAAACTATACATTGTCGTTTTTATAAAGAAAAATAAATTATCATACATGGTCGTTTTTTAAGCCCTAAAAAGCCAAACTATACATTGTCATATTTTTAAAGAAACAAAAAAGCCTTACTGTACATGGTTGTTTTTGAGGAAAAAAAGCCATACTATACAAGGTCATTTTTGAGGAAAAAAAGCCTTACTATACATGGTCATTTTTTGTAAGAAAAAAAGCCTTACTATACATGGTCTTTTTTTTGTAAGAAAAAAAACCCTTTCCATACATGTTTGTTTTTTCCAGCAAAAAAACCCTTACTATACATGGTTGTTTTTAAGCACATAAGCCTTCCTATACATAGTCATTTTTTAAAGAAAAAAAAAGCAATACTATACATGGTTGTTGTTTTTTTTTTGAGAAAAAAAAGCCTGACTGTCCATGGTCGTTTTTAAGCCCTAAAAAGCAAAACTATAAATTGTCGTTTAAAAAAAAAAAAAAAAAAAAAGCCTTCTTGTACATGGTTGTTTTTTGTGAGAAAAAAAAAGCCTTACTATACATGGTCGTTTAAAAAAAAATTTTTTTAAAGAAAAGTCTTACATGTTTTTTTTTTTTGTTGAGAAAAAAAGCCATACTATACATGGTCGATTTTTTTAAAGAAAAGTTTTACATTTTTTTTTTTCTTTTGAGAAAAAAGCCATACTATACGTGGTCGTTTTTTGAGAGAAAAAAAAAGCCTGACTATACATGGTCATTTTTGGAGAAAAAAAAGCCTTACTGTCAACGGTCGTTTTTTTAAGCCCTAAAAAGCCAAACTATACATTGTCGTCTTTTAAAGAAAAAAAAAAGCTTTACTGTACATGGTTGCTTTTTAGAAAAAAAGCCATACTATACATGGTCGTTTTTTTTTAGGATAAAAAGCCTTACTATACATGGTCATTTTTTTTGTAAGAAAAAAAGCCTTTCTATACATGTTTGTTTTCTTCAGCAAAAAAACCCTTACTATACATGGTTGTTTTTAAGCTGAAAAGCCTTCCTATACATGGTCATTTTTTTAAGAAAAAAAAAGCAATACTATACATGGTCGTTTTTTTTTTTTTTAGAAAAAAAAATCCTTACTGTCCATGGTCGTTTTTTAAGCCCTAAAAAGCCAAACTATACATTGTCGTTTCTTTAAAGAAAAAAAAAAGCCTTATTGTACATGGTTGTTTTTTTGTGAAAAAAAAGCCTTACTATACATGGTCGATTTTTTTAAAGAAAAGAAAAGTCTTACATGTTTTTTTTTTTTTTTTTTTTTGAGAAAAAAAGCCATACTATACATGGTCGTTTTTGAGAAAAAAAAGTCTTACTATACATGGTTGTTTTTAAGCCAAAAAGCCTTCCTATACATGGTCATTTTTTTAAGAAAAAAAAGCAATACTATACATGGTCGTTTTTTTTTTTTTTTTGGAGAAAAAAAAATGCCTTACTGTCAATGGTCGTTTTTTTAAGCCCTAAAAAGCCAAACCATACATTGTCGTTTTTTTAAAGAAAAAAAAAGCCTTACTGTACATGGTAATTTTCTTTGAAAAAAAAAAAAGCCATACTATACATGGTCGTTTTTTGAGGGGAAAAAAGCCTTACTATACATGGTCTTTTTTTTGTAAGAAAAAAACCCTTTCTATACATGTTTGTTTTTTCCAGCAAAAAAAACCTTAATGGTTGTGGTTTATGGTAACCTTTATGGTTGTTTTTAAGCAAATAAGCCTTCCTATACATGGTCATTTTTTTAAGAAAAAAAAAGCAATACTATACATGGTCGTTTTTTTTTTTTTTTAGAATAAGCCTTACTGTCCATGGTCGTTTTTAAGCCCTAAAAAGCCAAACTATACATTGTCGTTTTTTTTAAAGAAAAAAAAGCCTTATTGTACATGGCTGTTTTTGGTGAAAAAAAGCCTTACTATACATGTTTTTTTTTTTGTTTTTTTTTTTTAAGAAAAGTCTTACATGTTTTGTTTTTTTTTTTTGTTGAGAAAAAAAGCCATACTATACATGGTCGTTTTTTAAGAAAAAAAAAAGCCAAACTATACATGGTCGTTTTTTGAGGAGAAAAAAGCCTGACTATACATGGTCGTTTTTTGAGAAAAAAAAAGCCTTACTGTCAACGGTCGTTTTTTTAAGCCCTAAAAAGCCAAACTATACATTGTCGTCTTTTAAAGAAAAAAAAAAGCTTTACTGTACATGGTTGCTTTTTAGAAAAAAAGCCATACTATACATGGTCGTTTTTTTTTGAGGATAAAAAGCCTTACTATACATGGTCATTTTTTTTGTAAGAAAAAAAGCCTTTCTATACATGTTTGTTTTCTTCAGCAAAAAAACCCTTACTATACATGCTTGTTTTTAAGCTGAAAAGCCTTCCTATACATGGTCATTTTTTAAAGAAAAAAAAGCAATACTATACATGGTCGTTTTTTTTTTTTTTTAGAAAAAAAAATCCTTACTGTCCATGGTCGTTTTTTAAGCCCTAAAAAGCCAAACTATACATTGTCGTTTCTTTAAAGAAAAAAAAAGCCTTATTGTACATGGTTGTTTTTTTGTGAAAAAAAAAAGCCTTACTATACATGGTCGATTTTTTTAAAGAAAAGAAAAGTCTTACATGTTTTATTTATTTTTTTTTTTTTTGAGAAAAAAAGCCATACTATACATGGTCGTTTTTGAGAAAAAAAAAAGTCTTACTATACATGGTTGTTTTTAAGCCAAAAAGCCTTCCTATACATGGTCATTTTTTTAAGAAAAAAAAGCAATACTATACATGGTCGTTTTTTTTTTTTTTTTTGGAGAAAAAAAAATGCCTTACTCTCAATGGTCGTTTTTTTAAGCCCTAAAAAGCCAAACCATACATTGTCGTTTTTTTAAAGAAAAAAAAAAAGCTTTACTGTACATGGTAATTTTCTTTGAAAAAAAAAAAAGCCATACTATACATGGTCGTTTTTTGAGGGGAAAAAAGCCTTACTATACATGGTCTTTTTTTGTAAGAAAAAAACCCTTTCTATACATGTTTGTTTTTTCCAGCAAAAAAAACCTTAATGGTTGTGGTTTATGGTAACCTTTATGGTTGTTTTTAAGCAAATAAGCCTTCCTATACATGGTCATTTTTTTAAGAAAAAAAAAGCAATACTATACATGGTCGTTTTTTTTTTTTTTTAGAATAAGCCTTACTGTCCATGGTCGTTTTTAAGCCCTAAAAAGCCAAACTATACATTGTCGTTTTTTTAAAGAAAAAAAAGCCTTATTGTACATGGCTGTTTTTGGTGAAAAAAAAGCCTTACTATACATGTTTTTTTTTTTTTTTTTTTTTTTTTAAGAAAAGTCTTACGTTTTGTTTTTTTTTTTGTTGAGAAAAAAAGCCATACTATACACGGTCGTTTTTTAAGAAAAAAAAAAGCCAAACTATACATGGTCGTTTTTTGAGGAGAAAAAAGCCTGACTATACATGGTCATTTTTTGAGAAAAAAAAAGCCTTACTGTCAACGGTCTATACATGTTTGTTTTCTTCAGCAAAAAAACCCTTACTATACATGCTTGTTTTTAAGCTGAAAAGCCTTCCTATACATGGTCATTTTTTTAAGAAAAAAAAGCAATACTATACATGGTCGTTTTTTTTTTTTGTTTAGAAAAAAAAAATCCTTACTGTCCATGGTCGTTTTTTAAGCCCTAAAAAGCCAAACTATACATTGTCGTTTCTTTAAAGAAAAAAAAAAGCCTTATTGTACATGGTTGTTTTTTTGTGAAAAAAAAAGCCTTACTATACATGGTCGATTTTTTTAAAGAAAAGTCTTACATTTTTTTTTTTTTTTTTTTTGAGAAAAAAAGCCATACTATACATGGTCGTTTTTTGAGAAAAAAAAGCCTAACTATCCATGGTCGTTTTTTTAAGCCCTAAAAAGCCAAACTATGCATTGTCGTATTTTTAAAGAAAAAAAAAAGCCTTACTCTACATGGTTGTTTTTGAGAAAAAAAAAAGCCATACTATACATTGTCGTTTTTGTAAAGAAAAATAAATTATCATACATGGTCGTTTTTTGAGGGAAAAAAAAGCCTGACTGTCCATGGTCGTTTTTTAGCCCTAAAAAGCCAAACTATGCATGGTAATTTTCTTTGAAAAAAAAAAAGCCATACTATACATGGTCGTTTTTTGAAGAAAAAAAGCCTTACTATACATAGTCATTTTTTGGTAAATGGTGTTATACTTATATAGCGCTTTTCCACCTTTCAAGGCGCTCAAAGCGCTTTACACTATCTCGCCATCCACCTACTGGTGACGCAGCGCCAGGAGCAACGTGGGGTTCAGTATCTTGCTCAAGGACACTTAGGCGTATTCATCAGGGCGGAGAATTGAACCCACAACCTCCGGTTTAGGGGACAACTACTCTACCACTGAGCTTTTTGTAAGAAAAAAAGCCTTACTATATGTCGTCATTTTTTTTTTTTAAGAAAAATAAAAACATACTAAACATGTTCGGTTTTTTTCAGCAAAAAAAGCCTTACTATACATGGTCGTTTTTAAGCAAAAAAGCCTTCCTATACATGGTCATTTTTTTCAAGAAAAAAAAGCCATACTATACATGGTCGTTTTTTGAGAAAAAAAATTACCATACATGGTCATCTTTTGAGGAAAAAAGCTTGACTATACATGGTTGTTTTTTGAGAAAAAAAAGCCTTACCGTCCATGGTCGATTTTTTAAGCCCTAAAAAGCCAAACTATACATTGTCGTTTTTTTAAAGAAAAAAAAAGCCATACTATACATGGTCGTTTTTCGAGGGAAAAAAAGCCTTACTATAAATGGTCTTTTTTTTTTGGTAAGAAAAAAAGCCTTACTATACGTGGTTGGTTTATATTTAAGAAGAAAAAAAAGCCATACCATACATGTTCGTTTTTTTCAGCAAACAAAGCCTTACTATACATGGTCGTTTTTAAGCAGAAAAGCCTTCCTATATGGTCATTTTTTTCAAAAAAAAAAAGTCATACTATGCATGGTTGTTTTTTGAGAAAAAAAATTGACATACATGGTCGTTTTTTGAGGAAAAAAGCCTTAATATACATGGTCTTTTTTTTTTTTTTTTTTTTTTAAGAAAAGAAAAGTCTTACATGTATTTTTTTATTGTTTTTTGAGAAAAAAAGCCATACTTTACATGGTCGTTTTTTAGGGGGGAAAAAAGCCTTATTATACATGTTCATTTTTAGAGTAAAAAAAGTCTTAATATACATGGTTGTTTTCTGAGAAAAAAAGCCTTACTATAAATGGTCGATTTTTAAGCAGAAAAAAAAAGCCTTACTATACATGGTCGTTTTTTTTTTAGGAAAAAAGCCATACTATACATGGTCTAAAGAAAAAAATAAAATAAAGGCTTATGATACATTGTCGTTTTTTGAGAAAAAAACATGGTACATGTTCATGTACATGTACATGGTCGTTTTTTTTGGGGGGGGGAGAAAAAAAGCCTTACTATACATAGTCATTTTTAGAGAAAAAAAACTTACTATACATGGCCATTTGTTTGGGGAAAAAAAGCCATATTTTACATGGTCGTTTTTTAGGAAAAATTATTATTATTATACATGTACATTTTTATAGGAAAAAATTTAAGTCTTACTATAAATGGTTGTTTTTTGAGGAAAAAAGCCTTACTATACATGGTCTTTTTTTTTTTTTTTTAAGAAAAGAAAAGTCTTACATGTTTTTTTTGTTTTTGAGAAAAAAGCCTTACTATACATGGTTGATTTTTAAGCAAAAAATAAAAATAAAAAATAAAAAAAAGACTTCCTAGACATGGTCATTTTTGAGAAAAAAACTTACTGTACATGGTCGTTTTTAGAGGAAAAAAAGCTAACTATACATGGTCGTTTTTTTGGGAAAAAAAAAGTCTTACTATAGCAAGCAAGCAAAAAAAAAAACGCCTTACATGGTGTTTTTTTTTTTTTTTTTTTAAAGCCACACTATACATGGTCGTTTTTTTTTTTGTTTTTTTTTTTTGAGGAAAAAGCCTTAATGTACAAGCTGTTTTTTTTTTTTTTAGCAAAAAAAAATAATTAATTAATTAAATGCAGCGTTTACATGTTTACATGAGAATCATATTTTTTACTTTTTACATGATAGCTTTCACACTTTCACCTGATAGCTTTCATGGTTTTACATGAAAATTATTGGGTTTTTACATGATAGCTTTCATGTTTTTACATGATATTCGTCAAGTTTTTTCATGAAAATGATCACATTTTTACATGACAATCATCAAGTTGCTATATGACCGCTTTCACATTTGAACATGAGAATCATTACATTTTTACATGACAGCTTTCACGTTTTTAAATGATAATCATCATTTTTAAAGTTTTCCCATCTGGTACTGTAGATTTGATTTTTTTTTTTTCATAGTATTTAACCCATTGCCTGCCATCGACAGGAAATTCTTTTAAACTTGGAGGATGATATGTGAATGTCCAATGATTTTTGACTCTGACCTGTCGGGCTTGGGCTGCACGAATCCTTTCATCTGTCCTTCCATGGCGTCCCGGATGTTTCCGGAAGAGTAGAGTCCGATGGGCGTGTTGTAGGTGGCGCTGACCACCTGACGCGTGTCGTCGATGTTGGCCGCCGCCACGAAGGGCTGCGCTCGCCGGTTATGCGCCGCGCCCACCGCCCGCCGCTCCTACGCGTAAAAATGCTCGGACGTCTATCGCGGTCCGCCTAGTGGACAGTTTTATTTTTTACCCCCAACAAACCTGCGGCTCGGCTTCCAGGTTGATCTTGAAGGGGCTGACTTTGCCGTCCTCCGTCACCAACGGCGACCACAGTTTGGCTTCCGTTCTACTCGCGGCAACAAAAAAACAAAAGAGGTGGGTAAATTACTCATACTCGATTACAGTTACAAATTACACATGATAGCTTTCACTTGAAAGCTTTCATGTTTTTACATGATAAAAATCAAGTTTTTACATGGTAATCATCACGTTTTTACATGATAGCGTTCATGCTTTCACTTGATAGCTTTTTACACGATAATCATGTTTATACATGCTAGTTATCATGTTTTTACATGTTAGCTTTCACATTTTTACATGATAAGTTTACACATGATAACTTTCACTAAATAGCTTTCATGAATTCACATGACAATTGACACATTTTTACATGATAGCCACGTTTTTACATGAAAATGATGTTTTTAAATGACAGCTTTCACATTTTTAGATGATAGCTTTCACGTTTTTACATGTTAATTGTCATGTTTTTACATGATAGCTTTCATCTTTTTACATGGTAATGGTCACGTTTTTACATGACCACTTTCACATTTCTACATGTTAATCATTTTTACATGTTAGTTGTCATGTTTTTACAAGTTAATCATCACGTTTTACATGTTAGTTATCATGTTTTTACATGATAATTATCACTTTTTAACATGAAAATGATATTTTTACATAATAGGTTACACATTTTTGCATGATAGCTTTTACGTTTTTTACACGATAATCATCACATCTTTACATGTTATCATGTTTTTACATGATAGTTGTCACATTTTTACATGATAATAATCCCGTTTTTACATGATAGCATTCATATTTTTACGTGATAATCATGTTTTTACATGATAATCATCACGTTTTTACATGATAATTATCACGTTTTAACGTTAGCGTCACGGTTTTTACATGATAGCTTTCACATTTTTACATTATAATTATCATGTTTTTATGATGATCATCATTATATGAAGATAGTGTTCACACTTTCACGTGATAGCTTTCATGTTTTCACATAAAAATGATCACGTTTTACATGATAGGTTTCATATTTTTGCATAACTCACATTTTTGCATGATAATCATCACGTTTTTACATGATAGGGTTTGTTTTTTACACGATAATCACCACGTTTTTCATGATAATCATCACATTTTTCCATGTTATCACGTTTTTACATGATAATTATCACGTTTTAACATGTTAGTGTCACGTTTTTACATGATAATTTTTGTTTTTATATGATAGCGCTCACACTTTCACTTGATAGCTTTCATGTTTTTACATGATAATAATCATGTTTTCACATGAAAATGATCACGTTTTACATGATAGGTTTCACATTTTTGCATGATAACTCACATTTTTACATGATAATTATTATGTTTTATATGATGATCATCAAGTTTTTACATGATAGCGCTCACGTTTTCACTTGATAGCTTTCATGTTTTTACACGTTAATGATCATGTTTGCACATGAAAATTATCACGTTTTACATGATATGTTTCACATTTTTGCATGATAACTTTCACATTTTTGCATGATAATCATCACGTTTTTACATGTCATCACGTTTTTACATGATAATTATCACGTTTTAACGTTAGCGTCACGGTTTTTACATGATAGCGTTCACATTTTTACATTATAATTATCATGTTTTTATGATGATCATCATTATATGAAGATAGTGTTCACACTTTCATGTTTTCACATAAAAATGATCACGTTTTACATGATAGGTTTCATATTTTTGCATAACTCACATTTTTGCATGATAATCATCACGTTTTTACATGATAGGGTTTGTTTTTTACACGATAATCACGTTTTTCCATGATAATCATCACATTTTTCCATGTTATCACGTTTTTACATGATAATTATCACGTTTTAACATGTTAGTGTCACGTTTTTACATGATAATTTTTGTTTTTATATGATAGTGCTCACACTTTCACTTGATAGCTTTCATGTTTTTACATGATAATAATCATGTTTTCACATGAAAATTATCACGTTTTACATGATAGGTTTCACATTTTTGCATGATAACTTTCACATTTTTACATGATAATTATTATGTTTTATATGATGATCATCAAGTTTTTACATGATAGCGCTCACGCTTTCACTTGATAGCTTTCATGTTTTTACACGATAATGATCATGTTTGCACATGAAAATTATCACGTTTTACATGATATGTTTCACATTTTTGCATGATAACTTTCACATTTTTGCATGATAATCATCACGTTTTTACATGATAGCATTCATGTTTTTACACGATAATCACGTTTATCCATGATAATCATCACGTTTTTCCATGTTAGTTATCACGTTTTTACATAATTATCTCGTTTTAACATGTTAGCCGTCACATTTTTACATGGTAGCTTTCACATTTTTACATGATAATTATTATGTTTTGACTGTATATGATGATCATCAACTTTTTAAATGATAGCGCTCACGCTTTCACTTGATAACTTTCATGTTTTTACACGATAATTATCATGTTTTCACATGAAAAAATGGATGACAAGACATCCATTTTTTCCTCCCGCCATACCTTTCCACGGTGAGCGCGAGCTGTTGGTTAGACTCTTTGATTTTGTTCTGAGCGTCGCAGTGCAGCATGTCATCGGACGAGGCGCCCTCGATGGCTACGATCAAGTCGCCGGGGCGCAGGTCGGCCAGGGCCGCCTTGCTGCCGGGCGTCACCTAGCCGTCGCCGTTATTTAAAAACATACAAATGTTTTTAGTCAACAGGTAAGGATGCTCCATTAATGCAGGGTTCTCAATGGTGGTCATCAAGGGCCGCTTTGGGTCCTGGTTTTTATTTCAACCAATCCGGCACATATACTGCAGCCTGATGTGGAATAATTTGGAAACCTCTGCATTAATACGTCAACATAATTCATTAACGTACCATTGACATTTAACAGCCATTTATCATTCAATGACCACTGAATGAGTTCCACTTTTGACCTTTGAGGCCCCACTATTAAACGGTATCTGGTATCGGAGAAGACTAACAAGAGGTCCCGAAAGATCATCCAAAAGCGGGGGCGTGACCTTATTGCATTACCAAACACGCCTACATACAATGAGGTCGTGTGACCAAAAATAACTTATTCAAGCAAGGCTCCCCGCATCTATTTTTTCCCCTCTCGCTTCAAATGAACAATACATTCAAATCCTGAAATATGGCCATACTTTGTAACCGCTAAAATTGTCTTCATGTTAACTGACTGGCTGCCATTGACGGCGCTAGACGTCCCATCCATGCTGACTTGGAGGGAGGAGGCGAATAACATGGATCGGACTAGTTCTGCAGCTATCGATTATTTTAGTTGTCGATTAACTCATTTGCTCCCAAAAACGTATAAATTAGGGCTGTCAAAATTACCGGGTTAACGGGCGGTAATTAAATTTTATAATTAATCACGTTAAAATATTTGACGCAATTAACGCACATGCCCAGCTCAAACAGATTAAAATGACAGCACAGTGCAATGCCAACTTCTTACTTGTGTTTTGGGGAGTTTTGTCGCCCTCTGCTGGCGCTTGGGTGCGACTGATTTTATGGGCTTAAGCACCCATGAGCATTGTGTAATTATTGACAGCAACAATGGCCGGCTACTAGTTTATTTTTTGATTTTACAAATTTTATTAAAACGAAAACATTAAGAGGGGTTTAAATATAAAATTTTTATAACTTGTACTAACATTTGTCTTTTAAGAACTACAAGTCTTTCTATCCATGGATCGCTTTAACAGAATGTTAATAATGTTAATGCCATCTTGTTGATTTATTGTTATAATAAACAAATACAGTACTTATGTACCGTATGTTGAATGTATATATCCATCTTGTGTCTTATTTTACCATTCCAACAATAATTTACAGAAAAATATGGCATATTTTGTAGATTGTTGGAATTGCGATTAATTACGATTAATTAAAATTTAAGCTGTAATTAACTCAATTAAAAATTTTAATTATTAAGAAAAAATACGTTCTATTTTTAATTGTTTCAGTGTCCCAAAAACTTACTTATACGTCTTTTAGGTTTGTTTTTTTTGACAAGAAGCATCCCTGGTTCTGATGCACCTAAACTGCAATGCACAATGGTCAAAACTCATTTTAAGATGGCCACTGGAGGGCAGTACCGCATTTTGTAAGAACTTATCTCGGGCCAAGAAAGGAAGTGAAGAAAAATAGTCAGGAAACGGAAGTTGGAGGGATTTTGTAAAGACGCGTGAGAAAAATGTGGAGAACGATCAATTAAAAAAGGCAAATGACACTGGAGGAGTGTTTTGAAAAGAAAACGAAACCATCGTCAAAGAAGGATTAAAAAAAAAATCTATCTTGATGAGACAGACGGTGACGGCCACAACAGCGTCAGGTTCCACACGCGTTCTCGGAGCTCACGTTTCGTTACTCCTGAGCCCAAGGTTGAAATCAACGATGAAGATGATGAAAAAAGTGAGAGCGATCTTGATCCGGACTCATCAGATTACTGGGAGCCACCTCATTCAACGGGAGCAGCCGAGAGCCTTCCCCGTTGTTATGTGCGCAAATAGTTCAGCAGTTTAGTTATGTGTAAATAAATAAAGTAAAATAAGACAAGTAAGACAAATAAGATAAAATAAGACACAAGATGGATATATACATTCAACATACGGTACATAAGTACTGTATTTGTTTATTATAACAATAAATCAACAAGATGGCATCAACATTAACATTGTTAAAGCGATCCATGGATAGAAAGACTTGTAGTTCTTAAAAGCTAAATGTTAGTACAAGTTATAAAAAAATATATTAAAACCCCTCTAAATGTTTTGGTTTTGATACAATTTGTAACATTTTCAATCAAAAAATAAACTAGTCGCTCGGCATTGTTGATGTCAATAATTACGCAATGCTCACTCATGGTACTAACCCTTAGAATCAGTTGGACCCAAGCGCCATCAGAGGGAGACAAACACCAACAAACAAGTAACAAGCGGACATTACATTGTACTGTCATTTTTGTCTGTTTGAGCGGGGCATGTGCGTTAATTGCGTCAAATATTTTTACGTGATTCATTTAAAAAATTAATTACCGCCCGTTAAAGCGATAATTTTGACAGCCCTAATGCTTTTACAAAAAGCTCAATTTCTCAGTTTTTTTCATCAGAATTTGGAAAATTGCTCAAACTAAGCTACTTTCTAATGCTGATTTCTAAAGAATGGAAAAAGATATGAACTAACTTTTTTTTTCTGCTGAAAGAAGAGAGTCTAATCTTTCTTTTGGTGGGTTCCATGTTTATATAGCAATAAAAGAGAATTTTCTGTGGGCCTTGCAAAATCAGTCAAAATCCAGTATAACTGCCGGGAACGAAGGAGGGCCTTGCTCCGGTGAAAATGGCTGGGAGGGAATGAGTTAATGGACTGTTAGTTAGTTCGAATAATCGAGGAATCGGATAAGCGACATAAAAATTTAAAATACCCGAGAAGAAGAGAGTTAAAAGAGGCATTAGCGGCATGTTCTCAACTTCTCCCTCACTGCACTTTGGCTCTCATGGAGAGCACGTTCGCTCATGTGTTCGAAATAAACGATAGCCGACGGGCAAAGTAGCAAGTGAGCTGTAAAAATAGCAATCTTAGTGGCGTGAAAAGCGCGGGAGAGCTAAGTGAAGATAACGAACAGCTAAGCGGAGCTAAGTGAAGCTAAACGGTGCTAAATGAAGCAAAGCGACTGATACTTAGTCCGTCGTCGTGGAACAGTCCATTGTAGTGCGTGTTTGTGGAGGAGAAATAATATAAATGCAGCATTCAAATGGCTTTCTTTTTTGTTTTGTTATTTGTTTGTTTGGAATGCTGATATAATTATACATGACGAATAATTGGCGGGTGCTGCTGGCTCCGGTGACCCAAGCCCTTGCTCGTTGGGGCAAGGGCAGCTGGTTGTGGGCCTACTTCGCCTGAATAGTAGATCCGCCTATGCTAATGAGGGACATAGACATTTGATCCATTTGTACTTCCAATGTCTACGTCCGTTTGGGGCATTTACGGGTCACTTCCTGTTGATTTTGGGTTACTGAACAGGAGGTGACATGGAAATGTCCCCAAATGGAAAGGAAGTGATTCGCTAAAATCAACAGGCAGTGAGCAAAAATCAACAGGAAATGACCTGAAATGCCCCAAAATTGGCAGATAAATAGACGTTGGATCCGTTTGAAGTTCAAACGGATCCAACGTCTATGTGCATTTCAGGTCATTTCCTGTTGAGATTTGATCACTTCCGATTCATTTCACCTTGACATTTGGGGACATTCCCGCATGACCTCCTGTTCTGTAACCCGCCATCAACAGGAAGTTAGCTGTAAATGCCCCCAAATTCAACAGGAAGTGATGAAGGAATGCCTCCTAACTCAACAGGGAAGATGGGTCAATTCCTGTTAATTTGGGGGCATTTTCAGATCACTTCCTGTTTGTTTTAGGTCACTTATGGCTCACTTCCTTTTTATTTTGGGTCACTTCCTCTTAATTATAGGGAAGTTTTGGGTCACCTCCAATTCATTTTTGGTCACGTACTGTTGATTTTTGAGCATTTACAGGTGACTTCCTGTTTTTTTGGGTCACTTCCTCTTAATTGGGAAATTTTTGCATCATTTCCTGTTGATTAGGAGCATTTTTAGATCACTTCCTATTGATTTTGGGTCACTTAAGACTGTATTCCTTTTTATTTTCAGTTACTTCCTGTTGATTTTGGAGCATTTTCAGTTCACTTTCTTTTGATTTCGATCACTTCCTGTTAATTTTGGAGCATTTTTTTTTTATCACTTCCTATTTGTTTTTGGTCACTTCCTGTTGATTTTGGGGCATTCTGAGGTCACCTCCTGTTGATAGTGGGCCAATTCCTGTTGATTTTGAGGCATTTTCAGATCACTTCCTGTCCGTTTTTGGTCACTTATGGCTCACTTCCTGTTTGTTTTGGGTCACTTTCTTTTTAATTTTTGGGGCATTTTCAAGTCACTATCTATTCATTTTCTTGTCACTTCCTGTTGATTTTGGGTCATTTTCTCTTAATTTTGGGGAATTTTCAGCTCACTTCCTGTTGATTTTGGGGCATTCTGAGGTCACCTCCTGTTGATAGTGGGTCAATTCCGGTTGGTTTTGGGGCATTTTCAGATAACTTCTTGTCCGTTTTTGGTCACTTAAGGCTCACTTCCTGTTTATTTTGGGCCACTTGCTTTTTAATTTTTGGGGCATTTTCAAGTCACTTCCTATTCATTTTCATGTCACTTACTGTTGATTTTTGGGCGTTTACAGATGACCTCCTGTTGATTTTGGGTCATTTTTTCTTAATTTTGGGGAATTTTCAGCTCACTTCCTGTTTGTTTTTGATCACTTATGGCTCACTTCCTGTTGATTTTGGGTCACCTCCTCTTCATTTTAGGGATTTTTTTGGGTCACTTCCAATTCGTTTTGGGTCACTTGCTCTTAATTTTAGGGAATTTTTGGGTCACTTCCAATTCGTTTCGGTTACTTACTGTTGATTTGGGAATTTTTGCATCACTTCCTGTTGAATTGGAGCATTTTTCGATCACTTCCTGTTGGTTTTTGATCACTTATGGCTCACTTCCTTTTTATTTTGGGTCACTTTCTCTTAATTATAGGGAATTTTGGGTCACCTCCAATTCATTTTTGGTCACGTACTGTTGATTTTTGAGCATTTACAGGTGACTTCCTGTTTTTTTGGATCACTTCCTCTTAATTGGGAAATTTTTGCATCATTTCCTGTTGATTAGGAGCATTTTTAGATCACTCCCTACTGATTTTGGGTCACTGAAGACGTTCTTCCTTTTGATTTTAGGTTACTTCCTGTCGATTTAGGAGCATTTTCACTTCACTTTCTTTTGATTTCGGTCACTTCCTGTTAATTTTGGAGCATTTTTTGGATCACTTCCTATTTGTTTTTGGTCACTTCCCGTTGAATTTGGAGTATTTTCGTATCACTTCCTGTTGACTTTTGGGTCACTTGCTCTTAATTTTAGGGAATTTTTGGGTCACTTCCAATTCGTTTCGGTTACTTACTGTTGATTTGAGAATTTCTGCATCACTTCCTGTTGATTTGGAGCATTTTTCGATCACTTCCTGTTGGTTTTTGATCACTTATGGCTCACTTCCTTTTTATTTTGGGTCACTTCCTCTTAATTATAGGGAATTTTGGGTCACCTCCAATTCATTTTTGGTCACGTACTGTTGATTTTTGAGCATTTACAGGTGACTTCCTGTTTTTTTGGATCACTTCCTCTTAATTGGGAAATTTTTGCATCATTTCCTGTTGATTAGGAGCATTTTTAGATCACTCCCTACTGATTTTGGGTCACTGAAGACGTTCTTCCTTTTGATTTTAAGTTACTTCCTGTCGATTTAGGAGCATTTTCACTTCACTTTCTTTTGATTTCGGTCACTTCCTGTTAATTTTGGAGCATTTTTTGGATCACTTCCTATTTGTTTTTGGTCACTTCCCGTTGAATTTGGAGTATTTTCGTATCACTTCCTGTTGACTTTTGGGTCACTTGCTCTTAATTTTAGGGAATTTTTGGGTCACTTCCAATTCGTTTCGGTTACTTACTGTTGATTTGAGAATTTCTGCATCACTTCCTGTTGATTTGGAGCATTTTTCGATCACTTCCTGTTGGTTTTTGATCACTTATGGCTCACTTCCTTTTTATTTTGGGTCACTTCCTCTTAATTATAGGGAATTTTGGGTCACCTCCAATTCATTTTTGGTCACGTACTGTTGATTTTTGAGCATTTACAGGTGACTTCCTGTTTTTTTGGATCACTTCCTCTTAATTGGGAAATTTTTGCATCATTTCCTGTTGATTAGGAGCATTTTTAGATCACTCCCTACTGATTTTGGGTCACTGAAGACGTTCTTCCTTTTGATTTTAGGTTACTTCCTGTCGATTTAGGAGCATTTTCACTTCACTTTCTTTTGATTTCGGTCACTTCCTGTTAATTTTGGAGCATTTTTTGGATCACTTCCTATTTGTTTTTGGTCACTTCCCGTTGATTTTGGGGCATTTTCAGATCACTTCCTGTCTGTTTTTGGTCACTTATGGCTCACTTCCTGTTTATTTTGGGTCATTTTCTTTTTAATTTTTAGGCCTTTTTCAGGTCACTTCCTATTCATTTTCTTGTCACTTCCTGTAGATTTTGGGTCATTTTCTCTTAATTTTGGGGAATTTTCAACTCACTTCCTGTTGATTTTTGGGTCACTTAAGACTCTCTTTTGATTTTGGGTCACTTCCTTTTGAATTTGGAGTATTTTAGTATCACTTCCTGTTGATTTTTGGGTCACTTGCTCTTAATTTTAGGGAATTTTTGGGTCACTTCCAATTCGTTTCGGTCACTTATTGTTGATTTGGGAATTTTTGCATCACTTCCTGTTGATTTGGAGCATTTTTCGATCAATTCCTGTTTGTTTTTGATCACTTATGGCTCACTTCCTTTTTATTTTGGGTCACTTCCTCTTGATTATAGGGAATTTTTGGGTCACCTCCAATTCATTTTTGCTCACGCACTGTTGATTTTTGAGCATTTACAGGTGATTTCCTGTTTTTTTTTGGGTCACTTCCTCTTAATTGGAAATTTTTGCATCATTTCCTGTTGATTAGGAGCATTTCTAGATCACTTCCTATTGATTTTGGGTCACTTAAGACTTTCTTCCTTTTCATTTTCGGTTACTTCCTGTTGATTGTGGAGCATTTTCACTTCACTTTCTTTTGATGTTGGTCACTTCCTGTTAATTTTGAAGCATTTTTTGCTCACTTCCTATTTGTTTTTGGTCACTTCCTGTTGATTTTGGGGCATTCTGAGATCACCTCCTGTTGATGGTGGGTCAATTCCTGTTGATTTTGTGGCATTTTCAGATCACTTCCTGTCCGTTTTTGGTCACTTATGGCTCACTTCCTGTTTATTTTGGGTCACTTTCTTTTTAAATTTGGGGGCATTTTCAGGTCACTTCCTATTCATTTTCTCTTAATTTTGGGGAATTTTCAGCTCACTTCCTGTTGATTTTTGGGTCACTTAAGACTTTTTCTCCTTTGATTTTGGGTCACTCCTTTTTGAATTTGGAGTATTTTCGTATCTCTTCCTGTTGATTTTACTTGCTCTTAATTTTAGGGAATTTTTGGGTCACTTCCAATTCGTTTCGGTTACTTACCGTTGATTTGGGAATTTTTGCATCACTTCCTGTTGAGTTGGAGCATTTTTCGATCACTTCCTGTTGATTTTGGGTCACCTCCTCTTAATTTTAGGGATTTTTTTGGGTCACTTCCAATTCGTTTTCCGTCACTTCCTGTTGATTTTGGGCATTTACACGTCACTTTCTGTTCATTTTGTGCCACTTCCTTTTCATTTGGTGACACTTCCTGTTCAGTAACCCAAAATCAACAGGAAGTGACTGAATATCAACAGGAAATGGGCAAAGTTTAGATAAATGAAGCTCTGTTGTAGTCCTTTAAATGTTACATGTCAAATGTCTTTTTTGGTGGGTGGTGGGAGATGAGTATGTAAAAGCCCTGGAATAGGCGTGTCCCACATTTGAAGAGTGACACAAGCGCGGGAACATGACAACAATTTGGACTAATCCATCAGTGGCGGCCCCTATTTTTAGAAAAGACATCAGGAACCAGTCCGATTTGAAGGGCGCCGCTCAGCTCGGCTCGGCTCGGCTCGGCTCGGCCTCCTCTTCCTTTTTAGGACAGGAACATCACCTCCTGCTCTTTACGGGCCGCCAAGAGAATGTAAACACAACAGATGGCTAACATTGTTTTGAACTGGTTCACCACCATCGACAGCGTTAGACTTGGACCGGAATGGCTGACACTGCCATGGATGGCGAAAGACCAACCAAAATCCAACTTGCAGTTACAGTTTCATTAATATTTGACCAAAACATCCCCACAAAAATGAGCCAGTATCAACAGGAAGTGACCTGAAAATGCCCCAAAATTAACAGGAAATGACCCAAAATCAACAGGGCGTGAACTGAAAAAGCCATAAATTCAACAGGAAGTGATATGAAATTCCTCCAAAATCAACAGGAAGTGACACAAAAATAAACAGGAAGTGATCCAAAATTCCCAAAATTAAGAGTAGGTGGCCCAAAATCAACAGGAAGTGATCTGAAAATGCCCCAAGATCAAAAGGAAGTGATCCTCAAATCCCCCAAATTAAGAGGAAGTGACCCAAAATCGATAGGAAGCGATCTGTAAATGCCCGAAAATCAACAGTCAGCGACAAAAAATGAACAGGGAGTGACCTGAAAATGGCCCAAAAATTAAAAAGGAAGTGACCCAAAGAAAGTGAGCCATTTGTGACCAGAAATGGACTGGAAGTGATCTGAAAATGTCCCAAAATTAATAGGAAGTGACCCAAAATTAACAAGAAATGATCTGAACACTCCCCAAAATCAACAGGAAGTGACTAAAACGAATAGGAAGTGACCCAAAAATTCCCTAAATTTAAGAGAAAGTGACCAAAAATTAACAGGAAGTGATCTGGAAATGTTCCAAAATTAACAGTAAGTGACCAAAACGACTGGGAAGTGACCAGAAAATGCCCCAAAAATTTAAAAGGAATTGACCCAAAATCAACAGGAAGTAACCTCAGAATGCAACAAAATCAACAGGAAGTGACCGAAAACACAGTGACAAAAATATCCCCCAAATTAAGAGGAAGTGACCCAAAAATTAATGGGAATTGATCTGAAAATACCCCCAAATCAACAGGAAACAAGTTGTAAGTGACCAAAAACAAAACAGGAAGTGATCTAAAAATGCCCCAAAATCAACAGGAAATGACCCAAAAATCAACAAGAAGGTATCCAAATATTCCCAAAATTAAGTGACCCAATTCAACAGGGCGTGATCTAAAAATTCCCAAAATTAAGAAGTGACCCAAAAATCAATAGGAAGTGATCTAAAAATGCCCATAAATCAACAGGAAGTGATTCAAAAATTCCCAAAATCAATAGGAAGTGATCAAAAATGTCCCTAAAATTGAGAGGAAGTGAGCCAAAAATGAATAGGAAGTGATCTAAAAATGCCCCTAAAATCAACAGGAAGTGACCCAAAAATCAAAAGGAAGAAGATCCAAAAAATTCCCAAAATTAAGAGGAAGTGACCCAAAAATCAACAGGAAGTGAGCTAAAAAAGCCCCAAAATCAACAGGAAGTGAGCTGTGATTGCGCCAAAAGTGAACCGAGTGATTGAATTACACGTCAACAATCGATAAACTCATTTTTTAAAAATTGATCGACGTCTCGAGTTAAGTCCTAAAAAAAAAAAGAGCGGCCACTCACCCTGGAGATGGTCAGCGGCTGGTTGAAGTCCTTGCCCCCCACCAGGCGGAACCCCCAGGGGGCCGGCCCGTTCAGGACCACGGCGAACGGCATGGCGCACTGAGGGGAGCCTCGCTTCCGCGGCGATGTGAAAGACAACGAGCGAGCGAAAGAGAGAGAGTGATCCCGCCCCCTTCCATTGGTCTGTTTTGGTCGGGAGCGCAGCAGATGAGCTTCCAGCCTGATGGATGCCACTCTCCTTTTTTGGTCTTGGAACATTCTGGAAGGAAGGACAGTCTCTCTCTCTCTCCCCTGGGCATCCTTTCAGCCTTAGTAACGCCATACTTTGGACTTGTACTTGAATAGAAACACTCCTCTTATTCCACTACTTTGGCCGATTAGTATTAGTTTGCCATGATGGGTAGATTTGAAGTTGGTTGGCCATTCCCAGGTCACTTCCTGTTCAGTAACAGAAAGTGAACTGTAATGCGCCAAAATTAACAGGAAGTGACTGAAAATCAACAGGAAATGACCTGAACCGCCCAAAAGGAACTCACTGGCTGCCATTGACTGCCAGTGGGGTCCAATCCGTTTGAACTGGGAGGGCATTCCCGGGCCGCTTCCCGTTCTGTAAACCCCTAACCCTCTGGAACAGGAAGTGACCTGTAAATGCTCCCAAAAGTGACCCAAAATCAACAGAGGGTACCTCAAAATGAACTGTAACTGACCCAGAAACGGCCTCCAAATCAACAATAAACGACCCCTAAATGTGCCAAAATTAGTAGGAAGTGACCCATGAATGCCCCAGAATCAACAGACTCAAAATTGACAGGAAGTAACCCAAAATAAACAGCAATAGACCCAGAAATGCCCCAAAATCCAAAGTGACCCTTAAACTCACCAAAATTAACAGTGACCTATAAATAAACTAAAAGGAAGTGAACCCAAAATGCCTCCCAATCAACAGGAAGAGACCCATAAAACCCCCCAAATCAACAGGAAGTGACCCAAAATGCTCCAAAATCAAGAGGAAGTGACCTATAGCAACCTCAAAATTAACAGGAAATGACCCATAAAAACCCCAAAATTAACAGGAAGTGAACCATAAAAACCCCCAAATCAACAGGAAGTGAACCATAAAAACCCCAAAAGGAAGTCCCCAATAAAAACCCCAAAATCAACAGGAAGTGACCCGTAAATGCCTCAGACCAACAGGAAGTGAACCATAAAAATCCCAACAGGAAGTGAACCATAAAAACCCCTAAATAAACAGCAAGTGACCCATAAAAACACCCAAAATTAACAAGAAGTGACCCATAAAAACACCCAAAATTAACAAGAAGTGAACCCAAAATCCCTCCCAATCAACAGGAAGTGACCCAAAATCAAAGAGGAAGTGACCCATACTATCTCCAAAATTAACAGGAAGTGACCCAAAATCAAGAGGAAGTGACCCATAACAACCCCAAAATCAACAGGAAGTGACCCATAAAAACACCCAAAATTAACAAGAAGTGAACCCAAAATCCTTCCCAATCAACAGGAAGTGACCCAAAATCAAAGAGGAAGTGACCCATACTATCTCCAAAATTAACAGGAAGTGACCCAAAATCAAGAGGAAGTGACCCATAACAACCCCAAAATTGACAGAAAGTGACTCATAAAAACCCCCAAATAACCAGGAAGTGACCATAAAAACCCCAACAGGAAGTGACCCATAAAAACCCCCCAAATCAACAGGAAGTGACCTGTAAATATTCCAAACCAACAGAAAGTGAATCATAGAAATCCCAACAGGAAGTGACCCAAAAAACCCCTAAATTAACAAGAAGTGAACCCAAAATGCCTCCCAATCAATAGGAAGTGACCCAAAATCAAAGAGGAAGTGACCCATAATATCGCCAAAACTAAAAGGAAGTGGCCCAAAATCAACAGCAAGTGACCCATAAAAGCTCCCAAATTAACACGAAGTGAACCCAAAATGACTCCCAATCAATAGGACGGTACATAAATGCCCCAAAATAAACAGGGAGTGACTGATAAAAAACCTCAAATTAACAGGAAATGACCAAAATCAACAGAAAGTGACACATAAACCCCCAAATTTAACAGGAAGTGATCCATGAGAACCCTTAAATTTACAGGAAGTGACCCAAAATGCCCCAAAATCAACAGGAAGTGACCCATTTAACCCCCATAATTAACAAGAAGTGAACCCAAAATGCCTCCCAATCAATAGGAAGGTACATAAATGCCCCAAAATTAAAAGAAAGTGAACCATAAAAATCCCCAAATTAACAGGAAGTGACCCATAAAATCCCCAAATTAACAGGATGTGACCCCAAACCAACAGGAAGTGCCCCCATACCAATAGGAATTGACCCATAAACTCTCCAAAATCAACAGGAAGTGAAGCCAAAATGCCTCCCAATCAACCGGAAGTGACCCAAAATCAACAGGAAGTGAACCATCAAAACCCTAAAATCAACAGGAAGTGAACTTTAAATGCCTCCCAATCAACAGGTAGTGACCCAAAATGCCTCCCAATCAACAGGAAGTGACCAAAAATCGACCGGAAGTGACCCATAAAACCCCCCAAATAACAGGAAGTGAACCCAAAATGCCTCCAATCAACAGGAAGTGACCCAAAATCAACAGGAAGTGACTCATCAAAACCCCAAACTTAACAGGAACTGACCTGTAAATACCCAAAACCAACAGAAGGTGACCCATAACAACCCCAAAACTAACAGGAAGTGAACCTAAAATGCCTCCCAATTAACAGGAAGTGACCCAAAATTGACAGGAAGTGAGCCATAAAACCCCCTAAATTAACAGGAAGTGTCCGAAAAACAACAGGAAATGACCTGAAACGCCCCAAAATGATCTCATTGGCTCCTATTGACAGCCTTAGGCGTCCAATCCGTTTGAACTGGGAGGCTTGACAGCCAATGAACTTTGTTTTGTCCATTTTCATTGGCAGCCAGACCTCCCACATTTTATAGTGAGCCTTTATGCAGTATTAAACAACCACAACAAGCATTTAAAATGGCGCATTTCATAAAAAGACAAGGACTAAGATCATAAATCTAAGTGTTTATTAATAATAATACACAGCCCCGTAAAATGCAAAGTAGAAATACTTGACATTTGTGTGTGCGCATGTGTTATTTGTTGACAAATAAGCCTTTTTTTTTTTTTTTTTTTTTTGCATTCCTCACATATTACACGGCGGTCCAGCATGTCCTGTTTTTAAGGCGGCGTTGACTCCCCCCCCAAAATGTAGAAAACACACACAAGATGGCGCTGTTGATAGGAAACACACTCACACACAAAGGTGACAAAATGTGAATAAGAATAAAAAGAATTTTTAAGGTGCTCCAGTCATAAACAGTGTCCCGAAAAAAATAAAACCCATAGAAAATCCCCTTTGCAGCTAAAATGTGGATGGGAATATAGTACGGACGCCCCCTGGTGGAGGAACTGCTGATCTAGCCTGTTTTGTACAGCTTGAGAAAAAACAGTATACCACTTTTGATTTCCTGAACTTTTGGATGAGTAAATGATGTCAATTAGATATAAAATGTTGAAAGGAAGGGCCTTTTTTGTTTCAAATATCCCGCTTTTTTGCCGCAAGCGTGAACGTGAAAGGTGTCCATCGTACGGAAGAGGATTAGGGCCATTGAAGAAAAAAAAACATTCTGACTTTAAAGTTGGAATTCTCGCTTTATTCTCCGAATTGCCCCACATCAACAAGAAGTGACCCCAAATTCCCCAATTGAAAATGAAATAATCTGCTATCAACAGGAAGTGACTCCAAAATGCCCCCAATATCAACAGGAAATCACCACTAAATGCCCCAAAATCTACAGGAAGTGACCTGATATCAACAGGAAGTGACCCTGAAATGCCCCAAAATCAACAGTAAGGGAACTGTTATCAAAGGAGTGACCCCATATCAACAGGAAGTCACCACTAAATGCCCGCAAAATCTACAGGAAGTGACCTGATATCAACAGAAAGTGACCTCAAAAATGCCCCCAAATCAACAGCAAGTCACCTGTAACAGGATGTGAAGCTGAAAAGCCCCCAATATCAACAGGATGTGACCCCAAAATGCCCCCAAATCAACAGGAAGTGACCTGCTATCAAATGAGTGACCTGATATCAACAGGAAGTGACTTCTAAATGCCTCCAAATCAACAGGAAGTGACCTGTTATCAAATGACTGACTCAATTTCAACTGGAAGAGACCCCAAAATACCTCCAAATCAACAGCAAGTGAACAAAAACTGCCAACTAATCAACAGGAAGTGACCAGATAAACAGGAAGTGACTCTGAAATGCCCCCAAATCAACAGGAAGTGACCTGTATCAACAGGAAGTGAACCCAAAATGCCAACCAATCAACAGCAAGTGACCAGAGATCAACAGGAAGTGACCCTTAAGTGCCCCAAAATCATCAGGAAGTGACCTGCATCAAAACGTGAAGCTGAAAGGCCCCCAAAATCAACAGGAAGGGACCCCAAAATGCCTTCAAATAAACAGGAAGTGACCCCGAAATGCATCCAAATCAACAGGAAGTGACCCCCAAATGCCACCATATCAACAGTAAGTGACCTGTTATCAAATGAGAGTCTCAATATCAACAGGAAGTGACCCTGAATTGCCTCCACATCAACAGCAAGTGCCTGTTGTCAACAGGAAGTGACCTGCTATCAACGGAGTGACTCAATATCAACAGGAAGTGACCTGTTATCAAATGAGTGTCTCAATACCAACAGGAAGTGACCCTGAAGTGCCTCCACATCAACAGCAAGTGCCTGTCATCAACAGGAAGTGACCTGCTATCAATGGAGTGACCCAATATCAACAGGAAGTGACCCTGAAATGCCTCCAAATCAACAGGAAGTGACCTATTATCAAATGAGTGACACAATATCAACAGGAAGTGACCCTGAAATGCCTCCCAATCAACAGGAAGCGACCCCGAAAGACCCTTAAATCAACAGTGAGTGACCCATTATCAACAGGAAGTGACCTGTTATCAAAGGAGTGACTCAATATCAACAGGAAGTCACAACGAAATGCTGCCAAATCAACAGGAAGTGACCCCAAATCAATAGGAAGTGACCCTTAAGTGCCCCAAAATATGAAGGAAGTGACCTGTATCAGAACCTGAAGCTGAAAGGCCCCCCCAAATCAACAGGAAGGGACTCCGAGATGCCTCCAAATCAAGAGGAAGTGACCCAATATCAATAGGAAGTGACCCCTAAATGCCTCAAAATCAACAGGATGGGACCTGTTTTCAACAGGAAGTGACCTGTTATCAATGGAGTGACCCAATATCAACAGGAAGTGACCCTGAAATGCCTCCAAATCAACAGGAAGTGACCCCGAAAGACCCTTAAATCAGCAGTGAGTGACCCATTATCAACAGGAAGTGACCTGTTATCAAAGGAGTGACTTGATATCAACAGGAAGTGACACCGAAATGCCGCCAAATCAACAGGAAGTGACCCGTTATCAACAGGAAGTGACACAACACAGCGCATTTTGTTCATTTAGCTGTTATGCTCATAACTGAGATACACTGTGTAGCTTGTACGCTATTGCTAATGACATCTTTAGGTCAGAATTCTGACTTTAAAGTCAGAATCTTACAATCCTAAATCCTCTTCCGTACCATCGGTCAAAAACCGAAAAAGTGGGCGGAGTAAAAATAGGAATATCAGGTATGAGGAGCGTCCCTTCGATAAAACAACTAAAAAAAAGTGAGTCGAAAGTCTGACGCCGAACAAACAGCAATGGGTTAAAGTGCATCAAGGCTAGCGGTGACCATTTGTAACATTTGTCCTAGAATCAAAGTCTTTTGGGTGTGGACGTAACAACAACCAAAAAAAAAAAAAAAAAAATTCGGCCCGTGAGCGTAAAAACAAGTGAACGAAGAGTTAAAAAACAACAACAAAAAAAAGGTACTAACGAGGTCTTCTGTTGGCTAGTGAGAGCTGTGTCGCAACGCGCGTCTTCTGTGCTGAGGAGGGCGGGGCCGGGCGGGGCGGGAATCGGGGCAGGCGGGGACGGCCAGAATAGGGGCGGAGCCGGGAATCCTTCATGGCACTTGCTTGACGTAGTTTCCCGGGAAGGTGCCGAACAACTTGCTTCGGCGAGATGTCCCTTCAAAATAAAAAATAAAAATTGTCATTGAACTCATTCGGTGTCACACCAGAAAATCGGTTGCAAAATATGTAAATGAATATTAATTTGATATTGATATTAAAAATACACCTCTTTTACTGATATTAAAAATACACTGACAGCAGAGCAGCATCACTTCCTGTTGATTTTAGGGCATTTAAATGTCACTTCCTGTTCATTTTACATCACTTCCTTTTCATTTGGGGATATTCCCAGGCCACTTCCTGTTCCTTGAGCCAAAATGAACAGGAAGCGACCAGTAAATGCCCCAAAATCAACAGGAAGTGATGCAGAAATGACCCATAACGAACAGGAAGCTTTTCTGGATTTAGGGGCATTTACAAGCCACTTCCTGTTGATTTTAGGTCATTTACAGGTCACTTTCTTTTTATTTGGTGATATTCTCGGGTCACTTCCTGTTCCTTCACCCAATATGAACAGGAAGTGACCCATAAACCCCCCAAAATTAACAAGTGAACCCAAAATGCCTCCCAATCAACAGGAAGTGACCAAAAATCAAAGAGGAAGTGACCTGAAAGCAACAGGAAGTGACCCATAAAAACCCCCAAATTAACAGGAAGTGAACCCAAAATGACTCCCAATCAATAGGAAGGTACATAAATGTCCCAAACTAAACAGGACGTGACCGATAAAACCCCCCAAATTAACAGAAAATGACACAACATCAACAGGAAGTGACACATAAATCCCCCAAAATTAACAGGAAGTGACCCATAAAAACTCCAAAATCGACAGGAAGTGACCCACAAAAACCCTTAAATTAACAGGAAATGACCCAAAATGAGTCCCAATCAATAGGAAGATACATACATGCCCCAAAATAAACAGGAAGTGACCGATAAAAAAACCCCCAAATTAACAGAAAATGACCAAAATCAACAGGAAGTGACACACAAACTCCCCAAAATTAACAGGAAGTGACCCATAAAAACTCTTAAATTAACAGGAAGTGACCCAAAATGCCCCAAAAATCAACAGGAAGTGACCCATAAAAATCCCCAAATTTACAGGAAGTGACCCCAAACCAACAGGAAGTACCCCCATACTAACAGAAATTGACCCATAAAATCTCCAAAATCGACAGGAAGTGAACCCAAAATGCCTCCCAAACAACCGGAAGTGACCCAAAATCAACAGGAAGTGAACCATCAAAACCCCAAAATTAACATGAAGTGAACTTAAAATGCCTCCCAATCAACAGGTAGTGACCCAAAATGCCCCAAAATCAACAAGAAGTGACCCAAAATTAACAGGAAGTGACCCAAAATGCCCCAAAATCAACAGGAAGTGAACCAAAATCAACAGGAACTGACCTGTAAATACCCAAAACCAACAGGAAGTGACCCATAAGAACCCCAAAATTTAGGGGCATTTACATGTCCCTTCCTGTTGATTTTAGGTCATTTACAGGTCACTTTCTTTTTATTTGGTGATATTCTCAGGTCACTTCCTGTTCCTTAACCCAATATGAACAGGAAGTGACCAGTAAACGTGCCAAAAATAACAGGGAGTGACCTGTAAATTCCCCAAAATCAACTGGATGTCTTCCTGGAACTTACAGGTCACTTCCTGTTCATTTCAGGGCATTTAAAGGTCACTTCCTGTTCATTTTGCATCACTTCCTTTTCATTTTGGGATGTTACCAGGTCACTTCCTGTTCAGTAACCCAAAATGAACAGGAAGTGACCTGTAAACGCCCCCAAATCGACAGAAGGTGACCCACAAATGCCCCAAAACCAACAGGAAACCTTCCCGGATTTGAGGACATTTGCCAGCCACATCCTGTGGATTTTAGGCCATTTAAAGGTCACTTCCTGTTCAAAAACCCAAAATGAAATGGGTTAAAGGTCACTTCCTGTTCAGTAACCCAAAATGAACATGTAAATGCTCCCAAATGAACGGGAATTGACCCACCAATGCCCCAAAAGCAACAGGAAGCCTTCCTGGATTTGGGATCATTTACAGGTCACTTCCTGTTGATTTTAGGCCATTTACAGGTCCCTTCCTGTTCAATAAGCCAAAATGAAAATGGGCTAAAGGTCACTTCCTGTTCAGTAACCCAAAATGAACAGGAAGTGACCTGTAAATGCCCCCAAATCAACAGGAGGTGACCCACAAATGCCCCAAAACCAACAGGAAACCTTCCCGGATTTGAGGACATTTGCCGGCCACATCCTGTTGATTTTAGGCCATTTAAAGGTCACTTCCTGTTCAATAACCCAAAATGAAATGGGTTAAAGGTCACTTCCTGTTCAGTAACCCAAATTGAACAGGAAGTGACCTGTAAATGCCCCCAAATCGACAGAAGGTGACCCACAAATGCCCTTAAAATCAATTGGATGTCTTCCTGGAACTTACAGGTCACTTCCTGTTCATTTCAGGGCATTTAAAGGTCACTTCCTGTTCATTTTGCATCGCTTCCTTTTCATTTGGGGATATTCCCAGGTCACCTTCTAATCAGTAACCCCAAATGAACAGGAAGTGACCTGTAAATGCCCCCATATCAACAGGAACCTTCCTGGATTTTAGGACATTTACAGGTCACTTCCTGTTCATTTTAGGGCATTTAAAGGTCACTTCCTGTTCATTTTGCATCACTTCCTTTTCATTTTGGTATATTACCAGGTCACCTCCTGTTCAGTAACCCAAAATGAACAGGAAGTGACCTGTAAATGCCCCCAAATCGACAGGAAGTGACCCACAAATGCCCCAAAACCAACAGGAAGACTTCCCGGATTTGAGGACATTTAAAGGCCACTTCCTGTTGATTTTAGGCCATTTACAGGTCACTTCCTGTTCAATAACCCAAGATGAAAATGGGCTAAAGGTCACTTCCTGTTCAGTAACCCCAAATGAACAGGAAGTCACCTGTAAATGCTCCCAAATGAACAGGAATTGACCCACAAATGCCCCAAAAGCAACAGGAAGCTTTCCTGGATTTGGGATCATTTACAGGTCACTTCCTGTTAATTGTAGGCCATTTACAGGTCACTTCTTGTTAGGCAACCCAATATCAACAGGAAGTGACTCATAAATGGCCCAAAATAACAGGAAGTGACCGGTAAATGTGCCAAAAACAACAGGGAGTGACCTGTAAATACCCCAAAATCAACTGGATGTCTTCCTAAAACTTACAGGCCCCAAAACCAACAGGAAACCTTCCCGGATTTGAGGACATTTGCCGGCCACATCCTGTTCATTTCAGGGCATTTAAAGGTCACTTCCTGTTCATTTTGCATCGCTTCCTTTTCATTTGGAGATATTCCCAGGTCACCTCCTAATCAGTAACCCCAAATGAACAGGAAGTACCTCCAATCAGGTATTATTGGAGCCACCTAGCACCGCGTTTGCAGCAGAGTCCCCATTCCTGCTCTGCTCTCTCATCTCCGTGAGTTTGTCTCTCTCACTTTTCTCGCGTCATTCAACCAACATACTAACGCATAGTAACGCACGCCTTTCCCGCCTCACTAACGGTAACGGCGATGCCAAGATGAGAAAAGTAATTCATTAGATTACTCACTACAGAAAAAAATAACGCCGTTATTAACAACACTGTTGATTGATGTCTTTTACTTACCGACAAACCATCCGTCGTCACACTTCTCCATGACGTCGATGACGTCGCCCTCCCTCAGCTCCAGCTCGTCTTCGTTTCGTGGCACGTAGTTGTACACGGCCTGGAAGCTGTTTTGCAAAAAAAAAACAAAAAAAAAAACCCAAGTCATTCAAAAAGATTTTATGGGAATGAATTATTCCTCCTTTTCATGCGGTCGCCAGCAGCCATCTTAAAGCAGTGGACTTTGTGTTTGATTCCGGGGTCACTTCCTGTACATTTTGGATCATTTTCTTCCCTTCCTCCCAGTCCAAATTGTTTGGACGTCTAGCGCCGTCAATGGCATCATTTTAGGACACTTACAGGTCAATTCCTATGGATTTTTTAAAAATCTCTAACAATCTTCCCAGTTGGTGTTCTAGTGGTTTTTTGGATTTGGGGGTGTGGCTTAGCTATTGCAGTCCATTGCCATAAAAGTGACCCAACAACCAAAATGACTTTGACACCCATGTTCTAATTGATCCAAAAAATAGAAAAGGCGCAACTTACGGGTCTCCGCCGCCGTGAAGAGCTTCCTGGACTAACCGCTGAAAAAGAAGGGACTAGCGTTAGCCGACTTAACATTCTATGGACAGCATCAGCAATGCAAGGTAAAACAATCTGATGATGTTTGTTTATCTCCCAGCCAATGGAAGAATAATAATAAGTTTTTTTGGACGGAGACGCGTCCCCCTACCCTTCGACCTCTGGCGGGCCTCCGACACAAGACGGGGCTACGAGGCGGCTTTCCACCCACCATCGCTTCCTGCTCATCGGGCATACAGAAAAAAGCAAGATGGAGGCAGCGGCTCTTCCGAACGAATGCAAAAAAAAAAAAAAAAAAAAAACCCTCACGATGCAGTTAGTGGATGTCTGTTAGCGTGCACGTCAAACGATTTGAATAACCTCAATGACAGATGAAAAATCTGATATTTTTCACATTTTAAAAGATTAAAAGTACAGCAAAGTCAAACGTTTTGAGACACTTTACCATTCAGTAGAATAATAAAGTGTCCCATAACATTTGACCACAGGTGTGTTTACTGTCCCCCCCTATTTTAATAGTACAAAAAAAAAAAGTCAGTAAAAGATGAATAATTACAAAAATATGCATATTTTTTAAAAATCAATTAAAAAAACATTATTGACTGTTTCTCTCCTTTTTACGTTTCTTATAAAAAATGAAAAAACAAAAAAGAAAAATATAAAAGAGAAAAATAAAAATGTACTTTTCCTGCTTTTCTTTAAATTAAAAACAAAAAAAATGATATACTTTATTGTTTTCCTTTTCTGTATATTTTTTTCATTTACTTAAAAATAAAAAAATATTATTTACTCTTTCTCCCCTTTTAGGTTTTTTATTAAAAATTTAAGAAAAAAAAAAGAAAAAAACGAAAAACAAAAAAACAAATGTAAAATAGAAATGTAATTTTCCTGCTTTTTTAAATAAAAACATAAAAAGATTTCCTTTACTGTTTTCCTTTTCAGTAACTTTTTTTCATTTTATTTTATCATTTATTATTAAATATTTATTATTTATGATATATTTTAAAAAAACATTCACTGTTTCTCCCTTTTAGGTGTCTTATTAAAAATGAAAGAAAACAATTAATAAAAAAAAAACGAGAGAAAAAAAAAAATCTACAAAAAAATGTTATTTCCCTTCTTTTTTTTAAAAATTAAAAACAAAAAAAGATATCGTTTTCAGTAACTTTTTTTTTCCATTTTATTAAAAAAAAAATTTTCTGTTTCTCCCCTTTTAGGTTTGTTACTGAAAATGAAAAAAAAAAATTTTTTTTAAATGAAATAAATAAATAAAAATACAATAAATTGTTGTTTTCCTGCTTTTTAAAAAAAAAATTAAAACAAAAAAAAGTATCCTGTATTGTTTTCCTTTTCAGTATATTGTTCCCATTTTATTAGAAAAACATGATTTACGTTTTTTTCCCCCTTTTAAGTTTCTTATTAAAAATGAAAGAAAAAAAAATAAAAATGGAGAAAAAAATGATAATAGAAAAATAAGTAATTTTCCTTCTTTTTTTTCAAATTAAAAAAATTAAGATATTCTTTATTTTTTTCCTTTTCAGTATATATTTTTTATCTTATTAAAAAATTGAACAGGTATTATATACAGTTTTTCCCCTTTTAAGTTTATTATTAAAAATGAAAGAAAAAAAAATGCAAATAGAAAAAAAAACGTAATTTTCCTTCTTTTTTTTCAAATTAAAAAAATTAAGATATTCTTTATTTTTTTCCTTTTCAGTATATAGTTTTTATTTTATTAAAAAAATTGAACAGGTATTATATACAGTTTCCCCCCTTTTTTTAATTAAAAAAATCATAAAAAACCTGAATTTCCCATAAAAAAACATAGATTTTTTTTAACTTAACATTATTTCTATTTTTTGATTCTCTTACCAAAAATGTGGGGGAAAAAAAAGATGAAATTTTAAAATTTGCTTTGAATTATTGAGTAGTTTGGGCTTGAACAGGTTAAAAAATGAAAACAATTTGAAAGATAAATACTTTTATCAAGTTTTTTTCCCATAAAAAACAATAAAATAAAATGGAAAAAAAACCCCGTTTTTTTCAATAATTAAAAAAATAATACATATCAATGGTAGGCAATCAGTTAAAATAAAAAATGTTATTCCTCTGGTCAAGATGCACCCTCCTTCCCTCCCACCAATGAGTTTCTGACTAGTAGACATCCAATCCATTTGAAGCGGGAGGCAGGTGGCGTTCATTCATTCACTGCCAACACTCCCCATCCAAATAGATTAGACATACTGTATGTTGCCCTAAATGTGAGTTTTTAACAAAAGCAAAAGACATTTTCACAACACATTCACAAAACACATTTTCATCCTATTTTTACGAACCACATCAACACATAATCTCCGATAAAAATGCAGCTTGCAACAAAGATCACTCTGACAGCCCCATATTAATTAATGCACTCCTCAATCCAAAAGTGTTAAAATTCACCCCGAGCGTCACGACCTCAACTCCCCTTTACCTTGACCTTGGGAGACCTACGGCCCGGGTGGGACACCAACGGGGGGGAGCGGCGGGAACCGAAGAGCGGGGGGGACGTGGAAGGGGGCGACCCGGCCGAGCGAGTCGGGCTCAGCGGCTCGGGAGAGCGGAGGGGGGACGCCGGGGGAGAGGGCGAGACGGGAGGCCTCGTAGATAAGGAGGGGAGGGGCGGGGGGCGGGACCGGGGTGAGGGGGGCACACCGGGGGGAGAAGGAGAGCGTGTGGGGGGAGTGACGTCAGCCTAATGGGGGGCAATCACACATAACACTGAGAAAAAAAAAATCTTCAAGACTTTCAAGTTTCGTCAGCCTCGGTAGGACAAGGAGGAAAATATTCCAATAAAACTCCTTCACTGCCATCAACAACGATAGTTATCAAACCATTTCAACTAGCGATGAATGATCATATTTCAGTGCTATTGATGAAGATAAGACATCCAATCCATTTGGACCGGGAGGAGATCTGGCAGCCGTCGAACCATTGCTTCATGGGAATAAGACCCTACAACCATGGCCGTCAATGAGACATGTCACCGTTCAATGAACCAATGTCGCCCATACAAAAATGGGCGCCACTAAGACAGGTCACTCATCATTAAACCATTGCTCTGATGGTAATGTCGCCCCTACCAAAATGGCCGTCAATGAGGCACATCGCCTGCCAACGAACCAATGACCCCTCTACTAGGCATGTGCCGGTATGAGATTTTGACGGTACGATAACCGTGAGCAAAAATACCGCGGTTTCATGGTATTGCAATTGGAACATGAATATAATGTGAAAATAAATAAATTAACAAAAAATAAATATTTTATATAAAATTAAAATAAATAGAACCTAGACTATACCCACAGCCACAGCTCAAGTTGCTCAATATTAGACCAAGAACAAAATAATTGCTATAAAAAAGTAAAAATACTTCTAAATAAAATTAAAAATATATACTGTATGACTTTTTTTTGAGGGGGAGAAGCTGAAGTTTCGCCATTTTCAGCCACTGTGTCAACTTTCTTCTACATGATGTCATGCCTTTGTGTTAAAAAGAACAAAGAATTCATAAGTTAATAAGTTAGTTAAAAATGTATAAGTTAATTAAAATGTAAATATTGTTGAGGAAAGGTTTCATCTAAAACAAAAAGTGAGGAGTGAGACCTACTTTCGCAATTAGCGATCTTTGACGCGATCCTTTTTTTCTTCTCCCCTTCATTCAAGCATGTTTCTCACTCAGCGGGTGTGAGAAATAAAACGTCGACGAAGCTTCTCTCCCAGCTTAGCCTAGGCTAACATTCGTCTTTGTAAGTTTTAGTTAGTTTGTATATTGAATTTGAAAGAAAAATGTGTGTTTTGGCGAACTTTTTAATGGTGCTACTGCTATCCTGTTGAATTTAATCACACGTGGAAAAATACAATTGTACAACGTTTTAAATGTATTCATTTGTATATTTCACCACAATTTGAGAGCTCAATAAATTGAAGAAAAGTACGCCTTGTGTTTGGAGGGTTTGTTTTTGGGTTTGCTGGCTGTTTAGCAGAATAGCGTCATCATCGTACTCTAGAGTTAGTTATGGTGTGCCGCAAGGATCTGTCCTCGGGCCCATCTTGTTTACGCTGTATATGCTTCCTCTAGGTAATATCATCAGAAAACATAGCATTAACTTTCACTGTTACGCTGACGACACACAACTGTATTTATCAATTAAACCTGAGCAGGTCAGGCAAGTAGAAAAACTAAGCGCCTGCGTCCGAGATATAAATACCTGGATGAGCACTAACTATCTTTTACTTAACCCTGAAAAGACAGAAGTCCTTATAATAGGCCCGAAAAGTGCTAGAGACTCTTTATCTGCCCAGATAGTCACTCTGGACAATGTAAGTGTAGCCTCCAGCGCCACAGTTAAAAACCTAGGAGTTTTATTTGACCCTGACTTATCGTTTAAAGCACACATTAAACAAACCTGTAGAACGGCTTTCTTTCACCTGCGCAACATTGCCAAAATTAGAAATATTTTATCTAAAAGCGATGCAGAAAAATTAATTCACGCGTTCGTTACATCGAGATTGGATTACTGTAACTCCCTACTTGCAGCTTGTCCTAAAAACTCTCTAAAAGGTCTTCAGCTAGTCCAAAACGCAGCAGCAAGACTTTTAACAGGAACCAATAGAAGAGAGCACATCACCCCTGTGCTCCAGGCACTTCACTGGCTTCCAGTCGAGTTTAGAATTAAATTTAAAATACTCCTTCTTACATTTAAGACCATTAATGGGTTGGGGCCATCTTATCTCACCGATGCTCTCGTTCCATACCGCCCCAACAGAACACTCCGATCTCAGAATGCAGGTCTACTGGTAGTTCCCAGGGTTTATAAAAGTACTGTCGGAGCTAGAGCCTTTAGCCACCAAGCCCCTGTTTTATGGAATCAGCTTCCAGCTAGTATTAAAGAAGCCGAGACAGTCTGCACATTCAAGATTAGATTAAAAACGTTCCTATTCGACAAAGCTTATGGTTAGGCTAGTTGAAGTCGGAGTAGACTCACAGTTTAGTCTAAGCTGCACTAGAAGCTATAATGCTGGGGGCAGTACAGCCGCTGAGTTCTATCTCCTTTTCTTACTCTACCTACCACTTGTCTTACTTTATTTCTATTTTCCAATGTTAATATCTAGTTGTCTAGTCTCTTCATCACTAGTCACCCGGTGTCCCCTTTCCCCCCTCCCCTCTGGGGAGGGGCTATTTTTCAGCTGCAGCCTCCTGACTGTCCGGACCCCTGGCTGGATTGACGTCCTCGCTGCTACCCCCGTCTCATCTGACCAGAGGGACCTCTTCTTGCTCCTTTACTCCACTGTATTTTTACGGACTACAATTTCGCTTGCTAATTCCCATTAGCCGTTCTGGGGTTCCTGTCTATCCGTCCTGGGAGTGGATCTCTCCTGACTGTGGTACTCCCCAAGGTTTCTCATTTTTCTCCCAATTGACTCTGGAGTTTTTGGAGTTTTTCCTTGCCGGCATGGAGGGTCTTAAGGATAGGGGATACCCAGGACTTGAACTGTATCTATTCATCTTTGTTGCTTCATTTCTAATTGTGTAACATATTGCCTCTGTAAAGCCCTTTGAGACCTCTGTTGTGATTGAGGGCTATACAAATTGAATTGAATTGAATTGACACTCACGGCAACAAACAGGGGAAGGGTGAGCACTGCCGCACCAAGCCACTTCGGCTGCATTTTGGCACATGAAAAATAGCGAATATCGTACTAAGGTATGACGGAAAATTTTAGTGGTTTTGAAACCGCGACGTTTTCACACCACGGTAAACCGTGAAACCGGTAACCGGCACATGTCTAGCCTCTACCAATATGGCCGTCAACAAGGCACGTCACCGACCATCAAACCAACATCCCCCCTAACAACATGGCCGCCTCCGTCCATCAACTGCAATCTTGATTATTTTTTAAAATTAAAATTATTAATTTAATTATAAAAAAATTCAAGTAATTGTGCAAAGCAAACTGAGGCAGGTACTAGCCATCGAATCGTGGCTTTGATGGTAATGTCTCCCCTACCAACATAACCATAACCTTTCCCTGGATAATTTTTTTAAAATTAAAATTATTTTATTTTATTTTATTTAAAAAAAAAATTGTGCCCTGTAATTGACTGGCAAATGATTCAGGGTGTCCCCCACCAACTGCCCATAGTTAGCTGGGATTGGCTCCAGCAACCTTGTGAGGATAAACGGCTTGGAAAACGAATGAATAAATGAATTTTAAATAATTGTCGAAAGCAAACTGAGGCAACACTGAGGCAGGTACTAGCCATTGAGCCATTGTTTTGATGGTAATGTCGCCCCTACTAACATGGCCGACACAGAGGCACATCACTACTCATCGAACCGTGGCTTTGATGGTAATGTCGCACCTACCAACATGGCCTTCAATGAGGCACATCACCTGCCAGCAAACCAACGTTGGCCCTACCAACATGGCCGCCTACGTGGCACATCACCAGCAATTTTTCACTTGATTTTTTTTTTTTTTTTTTTACTTAAAATGATTCATTTTTAAAATAATTGTCCAGAACAAACTAAGGCAGGTACTATGCATCAAACCATTGTTTTGATGGGAATGTCACCCCTACCAACATGGCCGTCAACGAGGCACATCACCTGTCAGCGAACCAATGTCGCCCCTGCCAACAAGGCCATAAATGAAGCACGTCGTCGCCACTACCAATATGGCCGCCACCGAGGCACATCACCAACAATCTTTCACTTGATTATTTTTTTCATTAAGAATAAAAAATAAAAAAAAAACTGCTTTAGTCTAAAGCAAACTGTACTGTAAATTTTATACTTATATATATATATGTATATTATTAATGAAATAAAAGTAAATATTGAAAACGGAATTGAGAAGCTAAAAATGAAAAACCGATACACAAAAAAATCATAAAAAGATTCTAAAAAAATAAGAAATAAAAGTAAATATAAATTATATTAAAAATATTTTTCTAAAACGTTTAAGTATTAACATTTAATTTTAAATGAGTTATCCATATATCCATTTCTCTTAAAGTATTTTTTAATGATTTTTAAAGGTCATGTGAAGAAAAAGCAAGCCACAAATTGCAAATACTGATGTTATAAAATTAGAAAAATACATCATATTTTCCTCCATGTCTTATCCAAGGTCCTCCAGCTATTTAGGACTTAAAGCACGTTTCCACCTGGCAGTACAGTTTCACTTCAGCGGCATCAAATGGATTGGACGTCTAACTCCGTCAGTGGAAGCCAACGAGTAAATAGCAGACATTTGACATTTATAAAATAATCTAGTTATGACTTCATTTTTAATGTCAATGCCTTGACTTGGATGGGAATGTTGCCCCTACTAGCATGACCGCCAATGAGGTACATCACTGGACATCGAACCAACGTGGGCTCTACCAACATGTCCGCCACCGAGGCACTTAACTGCTCATCGAACCGTGGCTTTCATGGAAATATTGCCCCAACCAACATGGCCGCCACCGAGACACTTAACCGGTCATTGAACCATGGCTTTGATGGAAACGTCGTCCCTACCAACATGTCCGCCACCGAGGCACTTAACTGCCCATTGAACCATGGCTTTCATGGAAATATCGCCCCAACCAACATGGCCGCCACCACCTGTTTCTGTCAAAGCCATGATTCCATGACCGGTTAAGTGCCTCGGTGGCGGCCATGTTGGTAGAGGAGACCTTTCCATCAAAGCCATGCTTCAATGACTGGTTAAGTGCCTTGAAGGCGGCCATGTTGGTATGAGCAACGTATCCATCAAAGCCATGCTACAATGGCTGGTGATGTGCCTCGGTGGTGGCCATGTTGGTAGGGGTGATGTTTCCGTCCAAGCAATGGTTGGATGACTGGTTAAGTGCCTCGGTGGCGGCTATGTTGGTAGGGGCAATGTATCCATCAAAGCCATGGTACAATGGCTGGTGATGTGCCTCGGTGGCGGGCATGTTGCTAGGGGCCACGATCCCATCAAAACCATGGTTCAATGGCCGGCGAGGTGGTAAAATGGTATTGAGTATTTTTTTTTTTTTTTTGAGTATTGACATCGAGTTGTTATCAACTCATTTTAATTGGCAGCAAAAGCATGAAAAGATCTTTCACCGCCCCTACCAACATGGCTCCAGGGCAGCCAACTTGGTAAGAGCCATGTTCCCATCATAGTCAATGCATTGACATTAAAACAAAGCCATAACTAGTCTATTTCATCAACGTCAAAGCGTCTGCTGTTTACTCAGTAGCTGCCATTGATGGCGCCGTCAGACCTCCCACTTCAAATAGATTGGACGTCACGGCAGGTAATGATTTGAGCAAGCAAAAATAGTATCGGCGCAACACTTACGAATGAGCGAAAAAATATTGGTTTGCCTAATTAGAAAGCAACTGTACTGCTTGGTGGAAAAGTTTGAAGGTGGGCTCACACGTGCTATACCTGTGGACTGAGTCTGCCTGTCAAAATCTCCGCCACCTCCTCACTAGCTTCCTCATCGTCATCTTCCTGAATGAATAACTCGATACGAGAGGACGTAGGCCTCCGGGACTCGGGCGGGGAACGTCGGATCGCTTCGGGAAACGGCGGCGGAGTGACCGACGGTGCCGCCTTTTCCGACGCAGACTCCTCCCGGGAAGCTAAAACGTCGGAGGGGAAAGCGGGGATCGAGGGGGCCGGCCGATCTAGGGGCGAGGGGGCGGCTACGGTGAGCGACAGCCACTCCCGGGTGACCGCGCGCAGAACGGAAGACGGGGCGAGGACGGGGGCGGGGCCGGGAGACCAAGGCGGGAGATGCTCCGAAGGCTTTGTGAGGGGAGAGGCAAAAACAAGGAGTGTTTTTTTTCCTACTGTAGCACCGTCAAGACAAACAGTTGACATATCCAATATGATCTTGGCTAAGGGTTAATATTGGATTTGACCGGTAACAGCACGGGAGTACCGTAATTATCGGACTATGACCGCTACTTTTTTCTCCCTCTTTTGAACCTCGTGGCTTGGAAATGCTGATGAGCTGCATGTCTTTTAGTATAAATACCTTATAAAGCATCTGTGGTTTATTGTCCAGTAAGTCATATATATAAATGAAGTTTTCCTGTAAAATATGATGGTTGCGGCTTATAGTCCCAAAATTACAGTACTGACTATGAATGAGTAATAATGATATGAATACATCATAAAAATACAAATAAAAAAATTATTCACCCCTTAATACCTGAATTTGGATTGAACAAATACTGTATATGTTCCATATAATTGAGGATAGTATGTACTTAAAAATAGGATAAATGAAGAAATATGGAAAAATAATATGGAAGTATAGAAAATTTTAAATTAGACAAATTTTGAGAAAAGAAATACAAAGAACTATATACAATTATTTAATCAATTAAATAAAAAATAAAGAAAATAAAAATTTTGAACATAAATGATAAATTATAAAAATTAACAAATCCTTTTTATTTTTGAAATAAAAAAAAAAATTGTTAGTAATTTGAATTTTGCATGTTTAGATAATTTCTTTATAAAAAGCTGAAATTAGTAAATATTACTTAAACATTATTTAAAAATAAAAATGCAATTGTAAAAACAAATTCCTTCTATTTTTTATTTTTGAAAATTATTAGTCATTAGTAATGTGAATCTATTTATGTTTAGATATAATTTCTTAATAAGATGAAATCAATAAACAAATATAGAGCAAGAATTAAAAAAATATTTGTCTTGCTGAAAGATGCGCATGCAGAAAAGCACCTCATACCCACTGTGAAGTATGGGGGTGGGTCAGTGATGCTGTGGGGCTGTTTTGCTTCCAAAGGCCCTGGGAACCTTGTTAGGGTGCATGACATCATGAATGCTTTGAAATACCAGGACATTTTAAATCAAAATCTGTTGCCCGAAAGCTGAAGATGGGTCGTCACTGGGTCTTTCAGCAAGACAATGACCCTAAACATATGGCCAAATCTACACAGAAATGGTTCACCAGACACAAAATCAAGCTTGTGAAACATTATAGGAGAAGATTAGGTGCTGTTTTGCTGGCAAAAGGGGGTTGTACAAAGTATTAACACCAGGGGTGCTAATAATTATGACACACATTTTTTTATGTCAAATATTTTTTTCTTTATGTGGGATTTTTTTCCTCACTGAAAGAATGCACTTGTATTGAAGGTTGGATATTTCTCTTTTTTTCCATTAAGGTCCCATATTATTTGAATAAACAAAAAAATTATTAGAAGCTAAAAAACATCTTTTTCAGGGGTGTCAATAATTATGGAGGGCACTGTATTTTTTTTTTCAATGTAAATTCAGGCAGCGAGGGGTGAATCTCCCTCCTTTTCACGAATGGAAACGGAGGGCCGCGTCAAATTGCGACATTCCCTCACCGTGACGGGCGCCGAGCCGGGCGTCCTGTCGCCACGGTATCCGTGGGGGTCCGCGCGGTGGCCAGAGCGCTTGATCAAGTCCACGTAGGCCACGGGAAAGATGCCCCGCTTGCCGGTGTCCGGGATCTTCCCCTCGTACCAGTTCTGGTCCACCTGTCGGATCACCGTCACCCGCTCGCCCTGTTCGCGCGCAAGTCCAAACGGATTAGACGTCTGGCGACGCCGAAAGATTCGGAGCGTTACCTTTCGCAGCGACAACTCCACGTTGGTGTCGGCGTTGAAGTTGTAGCGAGCCACGGCTTGACCGATCTCCCTGACGTGGGCGGGCGGAGGCGGGCGGCTGGGCTGCGGCTTTTCCGCCGATGCCGTCTTCTGAAAACACCCGATGACAGTCTTGTACGTGTGTACTAGCGATAAACCCATCCCGTTTGTTGGCAGAAGCACAAAAAGTCCTTTCGTCACCCCTACCAACATGGCCGCCCCGATGAGACGTTCTCGTCAAAGTCAGTGGCGCCCCCAGGGGGTGGCCAGGGGTGGCCACGGCCACCCCTATAAATTTGTTGGCCACCCCACTGGCCACCCCGCTTGCCACTAAATCGTAGATTGTTGTAGCATCAATTATGCATTTCATCCCAAATTCAAATCTGCTAGCACCTGTTTTTCCCCAGTAATTATTTTGTTTTGTTAAATGTACACCTTCTGCCTAATATATACATAACCCAATAAAACAAAATTGTTATGGAACTCAAAATGTTGACTGGACAGTTATGGACTATGCACATTAAATCATTAGTAACAAGGCGTGTCAAACAATTAAAATTTTTAATCGAGTTAATTACAGCTTAAAAATTAATCAATCGTAATTAATCGCAATTCAAACCATCTATAAAATATGCCATATTTTTCTGTAAATTATTGTTGGAATGGAAAGATGAGACACAAGATGGATATACACATTCAACATATGGTACATAAGTACTGTATTTGTTTGTTATAACAATAAATCAACAAGATGGCATTACCATTATTAACATTCTGTTAAAGCGATCCATGGATAGAAAGACTTGTAATCCTTAAAAGATAATAAAATTTGTAAAATTTTCAATCAAAAAAATAAACTGGTAGCCCGCCATTGTTAATGCTAATAATTACTTACACAATGCTCATGGGTGCTGAAGCCTATAAAATCAGTCGCACCCAAGCGCCAGCAGAGGGCGACAAAACTCCGAAAAACACAACAAGTACACATTTCACTGTGCTGTCATTTTAATGTTTGAGCGGGGCATGTGCGTTAATTGCGTCAAATATTTTAACGTGATTAATTTAAAAAAATAATTACCGCCCGTTAATGCGATAATTTTGACAGCCCTATTAGTAACATCAAATATTACATAATACACAAAAGTATATCAGTAGCCATGTCCTTAAGTCTTTCTTATAGTTTTCCCCCTGAACTTTTTACTGCAATAATATAATGAAAACCTGAAATTATGGCTTTTAGTTTTGGCCACCCCAAGATTTTGAGTGGCCCCATCTGGCCACCCCTATGAAAAATTTCTGGAGGCGCCACTGGTCAAAGTCAAGGCATTAACAATTGAATTGAATTGAATTTGAATTTATTGTCATCATCATCATCATCATCAAAATCAAAACCATAAGGAAAGAAAGAGAAAAGAAAAGAAGGAAATCAACAGTTTGTTTATCCAAAAACAAGATGAAGATAGACATGACAAGGGAGACGGAAAAGCAGAAGCTTATCGGCATTGACATTCAAATCAAGTCACAACTAGCTTCAACCGATATTGAAAAGATTATTTAATCGACGATGTTGAGGCCTCACTGCAATACGTACCTCCACGTAAGCGATGGGGAAGATTCCCACGCGGCCGCGGTGCTCGCCTTCGTACCAGTTGTTGTCGATCTGTCTGATGATGTTGACCGCATCGCCTTTCTTGAACGTCAGCTCCCTGCAACGCAGTCGGTCGGTCCAAGTCAGAACGAGAGCCTTGTACTGTATTTTCCAGACTATAAGACACACTCTATTCGTTGTTGTATACTACATGAACATATGTACCGTATTGGCCCGAATATAAGACGGCCCTGAGTATAAGACGACCCCCTCTTTTTCAAGACTCAAGTTGGAAAAAAGACTTTTTGAACACCAAATTAATTTTTATACAGAAAATAATTACAGTACATCCGAAACAAATGATTATAACAATATATTTGAGAGAAAAAGCATGTTATTTTGCCTCATTCAAATCTTAATATCTGAACATTTAAATATGTAAACTAGGGCTGTCAAATGATTAAAATTTTTATTCGAGTTAAGTACAGCTTTAAAATTAATTAATCGTAGTTGATCGCAATTCAAACCATCTATAAAATATGCCATATTTTTCTGTTAATTATTGTTGGAATGGAAAGATAAGACACATGACGAATATATACATTCAACATACGGTACATAAGTACTGTATTTGTTTATTATAACAATAAATCAACATGATGGGATAACATTATTAACATTCTGTTAAAGCGATCCATGGATAGTAAGAATTGTAGTTCTTAAAAGATAAATGTTAGTACAAGTTATAGAAATTTTATCTTAAAACCCCTCTTAATGTTTTCGTTTTATTAGAATTTGTTTTTAGTTTTTCTAGTTGAAATTTTTTTAGTAGCTCGCCATTGTTGATGTCAATAATTACACAATGCTCATGGGTGCTGAAACCCATAAAATCAGTCACACCCAAGCACCAGCAGAGGGCGACAAAACACAAAAAAACACAAGTAACAAGAAGACATTACACTGTGCTGTCATTTTAATCTGTTTGAGCGGGGCATGTGCGTTAAATGCATCAAATATTTTAACGTGATTAATCAAAAAAATTAACATGCGATAATTTCGACATCGACAGCGGTGATGTAAACTAAAGTGCAATCACATTCGCAAAAGAATGGCTTCTGGTTTTTGAAATATATATATAAACCAAACTATTGTGATAAAACAACAAAATTACAATAACTGCATTAACCATCAAAGTGAAGTCTAACTGTAACTGTAGTCTTGAAACAAATCTGAATGAGGAAAAACATTGCAATAAAATAATGCAAACTGGTTCAACTTGAGAGTAGCTGAGATCTGTCATGACAATATCGCTTCAAAGATATCTGGCGCCATCTAGCATCGTGAATGAGTATAATGTCTAGACCCCGAATATAAGACTTCAATGCAAAAAACACCGTCTTATATTCGGGCCAATACGGTATATTGGCACTGCCATGTTGAATAATGTAATTAAGTTAATTTTAGGACTGTCAAACGATTAAAATTTTCAATCTAGTTAATTACAGCTTAAAAATTAATTAATCGTAATTCAAACGATCTATAAAATATGCCATATTTTTCTGTAAATTATTGCTTGAATGGAAAGATAAGACAAGACGGATATATACATTCAACATACGGTACATAAGTACTGTATTTGTTTATTATAACATTAAATCAACAAGATGGCATTACATTATTAACGCTCTCTTAAAGCCATCCATGGATAGAAAGACTTGTAGTTCTTTTTTTAAATTTTATATTAAAACTAGGGCTGTCAAAATTATCGTGTTAACGGGCGGTAATTAATTTTTTAAATTAATCACGTTAAAATATTTGATGCAATTAACGCACATGTCCCGTCCAGACAGATTTAAATGACAGAGTGAAATGCCCACTTGTTAATTGTGTTTTATGGAGTTTTGCCGCCTTCTGCTGGTGCTTGGGTGCGACTGATTTTATAGGCTTCAGCACACATGAGCATTGTGTAAGTAATTATTGACATCAACAATGGCGGGCTACTAGTTTATTTTTTGATTGAAAATTTTACAAATTTTATTAAAACGAAAAAATTAAGAGGGGTTTTGATATAACATTTCTATAACTTGTCTTTTAAAAAATACAAGTCTTTCTATCCATGGATCGCTTTGACAGAATGTTAATAATGTTAATGCCATCTTGCTGATTTATCGTTATAATAAACAAATACAGTCCTTATGTACCGTATGTTGAATGTATATATCCATCTTGTGTCTTATCTTTCCATTCCAACAATTTATTTTACAGAATATATATATAATTTACAGAAAAATATGGCATATTTTATAGATGGTTTGAATTGCGATTAATTACGATTAATTCTGTAATTAACTCGATTAAAAAATTTTATCGTTTGACAGCCTGAATTAAAACCCCTCTTAATGTTTTCGTTTTATTAAAATGTGCAACATTTTCAATCAAAAAATATACTAGTAGCTCGCCATTGTTGATGTCGATAATTACACCATGCTCACTCATGGTACTAACCCATAAAATCAGTTGGACCCAAGCGCCAGCAGAGGGCGCCAAAAACCAAAAAACAAGTAACAAGCGGACATTACACTGTACTGTACATTTTAATCTGTTTGATCTGTTTTTAAATTTAAAAAAAAAGCAAGCATTAAGTCATTTTATTAATTTGATTAAAAATTAAAAGAAAACAACCGTAAATGTTCTCCTAGATTCAATTCCATGATAAATATATAACCTTTACAAAAAAGGAAAAAAAAAAAAAAACCTGAAAATACTGTATATTGAAAGTAGGGCTGCAGCTATCGATTATTTTAGTCGTTGATTAATCGATAAACTAGCTAGTTCAAATAATGAGTCATCGGATAAGGAACATAAAAAATTTAAATACCTGAGCTGAGCCTCAAACGGTATAAAAACATAAATATATGAGGATCTAAGCACAACAAAAGAACTATTGGCTAACTTACATAGCTAACGTCCACTAGCTTAAATGCTACAAAATGCAAACTTTTCTTTTTTGACTATGAAAAAAATATGCAAAAATAGCCTATGAACTAAATTAAAAATGCATTAAAAACAGCTCAAAGAAAAACTTAGTTTATGTTGGTCTTAACAAGGAGCAGCTGGATTCAGCCATGTGAAATGAATTATAGCATATTCACTGTTGCCACTAGAGGTCAGTGTATCCACCCAAATCAATAAAACTAAATGCAAACACTTTCAAAACAAACCATTATGACATTCTAACTAAACGAATACTTGAAGCAGCAAAATTTAATCCGAATCTTTTTTCTAATCGAATTACTCGAGTCACTATCGTTGCAGCACTAATAGAAATCCTGATTAATTTTGTTACATTTAAAAAACAACAACTCATTTTTAAAATTTGATTCAATCCATCCCTGATTTATGCCACATAAACAGGAAATGTGGCAACTGATCCCATGTTATAAAAAAGCAATATTCCCTGATTTATGTTATACAAACAGTAAATAATGTGATTTATGTAAGAAAAAAAAAAAAAAACTCAGCTAACAACAAAATCACTTTCGCCAATGTTTTGTTGTCGCCGGTGCTAGGCGCAATACTCACTTGGCCGTCTGCGCCTTAAAGTCGTAAATGGCTCGGGCGGGCTGCTTCTGATGGAGGAGAGAGGACAGAATAAGTTGGCTCATCTGTTTGTGGGACACCTACAGGCGAGAGACCACAAATGCAGACCGGATTACTAGCGAAAAGTACCCGAACGGCGTTGACCAAACGGGGAAGGAAAACGCAGTGCTTACAAATCTCCTAAAATACTCCCTAAAATGAAACAAAATACTCACTGAAATGAACAGAAGACTTTGAATTTTACTGAAATGCTCACTTCAGTCAACAAAATGCTGCCTAAAATGAAACAGTAGTTCTACTCAAAGAACTGACTGAAATGTACAAAATACTTTTTGATTCCACTGAAAAATTCACATTAGTGTTCAAAACACTTATAAATGACCTGAAACACAACCTCAAATGAATCAAAATACTTTGATTTAAACCAAAATACTCACAGAAATGAACAGTTTGCTTTTAATCCTACTGAAATACTCACCTCAGTAAACAAACTAGCATAATTTTCAACCTATAAGGTGCACCTGACTATAAGCCGTCACCCACCAAATTTGGCACGAAAACGGCATTTTTTCATAGATAAGCCGCACTGGACTATAAGCCGCAGCTGTCCTCAGTGTATTATGGGATATTTACACCAAAAAGTAACACTATTTGACAGCGGCATCATATGATTGTCGTAAGACCAAATGAACCACCATGAAGCTTTGAACCAATTGGCTGCAAAGCTTTATTGCTTCAAGACGCTTCATATGGCCATCACTGCTCCCTTGGGGTAGACAGTCAACCTCTGCTGCCATCTGCTGTCAACACTGTTGTTGTCCAACATCCCTCCTAGCATGCATTGCAACCCTATAGATAAATAACAATCAAATTCATGTTCTGTGGTAATTATTTTTTCAGTTACTGTACCGCTTGTTTCATTAACTGCTAGTTATAGTATTTGGTAACACTTTATTTGACAGTGGTGCCATAAGACTGTCATTAGACAATCATAATTATGACATGAAAATGTCATGAGCGTTAATGATTGCTTATAACAGATCGTCATTTTGTGTTATCCGGCAAATTATTTCCCTTTTGAATGGATGTAAAAGATCCAAGCTGGACATAAATGGGGTGACATAATTTGCTGGAGTACACTTAATGACACAAGCATTCAGTAATGTCCATGATAGTGTCATGTCATAATTATGACAGTCTTATGACGCCGCTATCAAATGAAGTGTTACCTATGAACTAAAATCATCATTAAAGAAATCAACAAATAAGCCGCACTGGATTATAGGCCGCATGATTTAAAATGAAGGAAAAAAGTAGCGGCTTATAGTCCGAAAATTACGGTACTCATAAATTTCCTGAAATACAACTAAAAATGAAACAAAATACTTCTACTTCAAACAAAATACGGACTGAAAATCTTTTAATTCGGCTAAAACACTATCTAAATTAACCAAAATACTTCTATGCCTCCTAAAATAAAATAAATAAAAATAAATACTATATATAAATAAAAAGTTGTTAGATGTCTGACCGCTTTGTGCCTCATGAGTCACAAAAAATATGTTTTGCTTTAGAATTTTAATGCATCCCAGCCTTTAATGCATCGCGATGCATTGCCGAATCGAACCGAATCGAATCGTGACCCTCTGAATCGAATCGAATTGTGAGGGCAGTGCCGATGCACACATCTAGTGGACGGTGGTGGGTCTCCTTACCTCTCTGTCATGCGTGGCTCTCGGAGTGTGGCGTCCGCCGTCAGCGGTGGAATAACTCCTGGGTACTTCCTGGTCTGTGATTGGTCAGAGACAAAACGGCACAGTCGGCATAGCGACAGCAATGAGGACAAAAGTACGCATGCTCAATGTGATTCCAACCATAGATATCGTACTAGACTCCATATCTTAAGGCGGCGTAAGTAACTGGCGGCCATTTTGGGACAGGGCACTTTTCTGGCGAGTTCATTTTTCTCCCGCCTCACAGAATTCTTTACGGACTTACAAACTAATATTAATGTGGCTATGATCCATTCCGCATGTTGTTTATGTTACATTCATTTTTAACTCACATGACATGTCAAAATGGCCAACAAGTGACGACGCCTGAGCGTATCCGGCCTTAAATATACGATATCTATGATTCCAAAAGGTCATAACATGACATAAAAATGGGTGATCGCACTTTTGATCCAACAAAAAAAAAAAAAAAAACAAGGGATGAATATAAATGAGTGGTGATTCTGTAAAGTATGACTTCCATCTCCACCTGAATAAAAACCACAGTTGTCGCCGTCGCCGCACTCCTCGTTGTAATGGTTACAGTCGGAACGGCGCGGGTAACAGGCACTAACTGGCGAGCGGAGGCGCGGCGAACGCGACGGCGGGGTGAGCCAATCGTACGTGTCCGCGTCGGCGCGGGACCGGTGGCAGCAGCGCCGCCTCCCGGGCAAGGAAGAGCTCCTCTCGGGCACTTCGGGAAGCAGCTCGGAGAGTATTCTCCTCAGGATTCCGCGCTCGGGGGCGCCCCCGCCGCGGCCCCGCTCGGCTCGGATGTGCTCGTAGATGTCCCGCAGGGCGGCGTCCAGCGCTTCGTAGACGGCCCGCTTGGATTTTGGTCCTTCGCCGCCACCGACGGCGGACTTTTTCTTGTGGAAAGGCACCGGGCTGACCAGGTAGGCCAAGTTGGACATGGACTCCGAGGGTGTCCGGGGGTCCCGCCGGGGGTCCGGCCGAGGGTCCCGCCGGGCCCGCTCTCGCTCGTGGCGAAGCACGGTGGTAAAGCGGGTGTAAGAAGCCGGGCAGCGACCCTTGCAAGAGCTGATGAGGTGTCGGTGCTGATAGCCCTGGTTCTGCCCCACGCTTTGGGGACCGGGGTGGCGGCGGCGGCGCCAGTGGGCGGGGCCGCCGCACAGACTCTCCGAGGACGTCGGCGAGCATCGGTCAAAGTCGCTCTCGCTGCAAAACGAAGAACCCTCGGCTCGGATGAAGTCGCTCAGGTCCGAGGCCGCCGCGTCTCGCTCGCTGTCAGAGTAGTCGGCGGGCGGCGGCGCCCGCGGGACGGGGGGTACCTCCGGCCCGGCGCGGGGCCGACCCTCGGGCGGGCCGCGGGCTTCGCGCTCTACGGCTCTATCGTCGTCCTCCTCCAGGAGGGACTCCACGGAGAATCGGCGTTTGGGAAAAGAAGGGGTGGCGGCGCCGCTACTGGCCCGGGACGAGGAACCGCCCGGCGTGGTGGCACCCGACGCCGCCTCGCCGTCACCTAGGTCGGGCATGGATTTGGACTTGGCCACCAGGCTCTCGTAGGCGGATACGCGGTCGGGAACGTTGCGGCGCGGCGCCGAAGGGGAGGGGCGGCGCGGGCACGGTCGGGGCAGCCGCTCCAAGTCCGAAATGCGGGCGCGGACCGAGCGGATCACCTCGGACGGGATCATGTGCGCCCTGTCGATGCGGTGCATTTTGCGGTACAGCTCCAGGAAGGCGGGGGAGTCGCGCGGCGTCCCGCGACGGAGACTCGGTGCTGAGCCGTCGCGGGCCAACGAGCCGGCGCTCTCTGAGCGGCGGGCGCGCCGGCGCTCGGGGTCCGAGCATGGGAGGTCGTCGCAGCTTCGGGATCGGAGTTTGGGCGGCGGTGGCGGCGATGGCGGCCGCCCGCTGGTGACCGGACGACTCATGCTGTTTGAATACATGACGCATGCGGCCCCACCTTGTGTTTAAAAGACGTCCCACCAGAGGGCAGCGTGGCGGAAGAAGAAGAAGAAGAAGAAGCAGGAAAAGCGGGTTAAGCGGTCGACAGAAGAGAAGAAAGCAAGGAGGGAAAGCTTCACAGTAAAAAAACAAAACAAAACGCCATTGTTGACGTCTAAAAATCTGATCCGGCGGCCACTCCATTTGGAGCGGGAGGGGCGATTGGACGTCAATGGCGCTGATCGTTCAATGCCAGCCATCCCAGTTCAAATGGATTTAATGTCTGTCAGTGTATATGGCAGGGAAATATCTCTTAAGAGGTGAGAAATTAAGTGTAAAACGGCTGCTGTTTTGCCTTAATGGCAGCCATGTTGGGAGGGGCGACACTCATTGCAATTGTAATACACGATATCCATTCTGAACTACATGTAGGCAAAACCGCATCAAAAATATTAAAAGGAAAAATACAGTTAAGTATCATCTTTATTTAAAAAAAATGTCTATCGATTTTAAAATTCAACTTAAAAAACTTCAAAATTGTATTTTTATTTTGTAACCCTATCTTTTTAAATTGAAAAAAAATATCAAAAAACTTAGCTATTTTATAAATCTTTTTAAAATCTATTTTTAAATTAATATATTTTTTAATTATTAAAAATTATTTTAAAAAACACATTCCAGTAAACATCAAAACTTTTAATTTATTAAAAACATTTTAAAAAACTGTTTTTATCAATTAAAAAAAAAAAAATCTATTTCAAAATGTGTATTTTTTTAAATTATTATTTTTGAATTGTTTTTTTTTTATTTTTTGTGAAACATGATCTTTTTTAAGTAAAATTAAATCCATTGATGCAATTGAAAAATCCATACCAAAAAAGTTTTTCATTGTCAAAGAAAATACAATAAAATATGATCTAGTTTTAACTTAAAAAAAACATTTAAAACGGTTTTTATCTATTTGAAATTTCTATTTTAAAAAATGTATACCTTATTAAAAAAAAATATATATATATACAGTAAAATATGATTTTTAATTAAAAAAACATTTTTAAAAAAAACGTATCAATTTCAAAAATATTTTTAAAATCTATTTAAAAACTGTTTTAAAAATTCAAAAAAATTTCCAGTAAAATATAAATTCTTTCAATTAAAAAAAAAAATTACCTATTTAAAAATCTATTGAAAATATCTATCAGAAAAGTAATTTTTTCAATTATTAAAAAATATTGTGATATGAATATAAAACATGATCTTTTTTATTTAAAATAAAAAAACGTATCTATTTAAAAAATGTTTTTCTTTATTTTTAAAAACATTTTGATAGCAAAATATCTGTTTTAATTATAAAAAAACATCTACAACTGTTATTATCTATTTAAAAAATCTTTTGAAAATATCTATTGGAAAAACTATTTTTAAAAAGAATTTTTCATTTTAGTAAATATCTCCCAAATTCTGTAATAGAAACAGCAAATAACATGTATTATATATGAAGTGATTAGTCTTCTAAATCACAAAAATAAATGATTAGTAATCTCTTCATTTAAAGACATGGTCCTAATCCTCTTTTTTCAGTCCCTTGACTCATTGACAACGGCAACAGACGTCCAATCTTTTTGGACTGGGAAGGATGGCAGTACTGGTTAATTAAAATGAAATAATAATAAAAAAGGAAAAATTGCAGTAAATGTTTTTATTCCATTTTATTTAAATATATATATATTTTAATATTGAAAAAACAAACAAACAAAAAACTTTAAATAATTTTATCTATTAAAAAAAGTTCATTATTTTTTTAATTAAAAAAGAAAAGATACTTCTAATCTGACTGAGTGGTGACGTGTCGCCAACCTTTTTGAGTAAAGGTTTATATGACACTATTTTGAAATATAAATGGTGAATAACCTCGTTTACACATGAAGCAATTAGTTGACTAACTGCAATGATAATTAGTGATGATTTGCTGCATCGCTGTTTCCCCTACCTTTGGCACGTGAGGGCGAGGACGGCGAGGAGCGAACGCTGGGCTTTTTCAAGTTGGAGCCGCCGGCGTCGGGCACGTTGTGCGACGTGGCCGCTCTCTCGGGGTATGACGGGGCGGGCTCCGACTTCCTTCTCTTCCTGTAGTCACTAGCGGCGCTGAAACACACACCAACCTCCGTGAAGTTGGACCCCCCATCAGACACAAATGTACTGTGTTATGAAAAAGTATCTGAACCTTTTGAACTTTTTGCATAAAATCACCATCAAATGTGATCTGATCTTTGTCAAAATCACACAGATGAAAAAACAGTGTCTGCTTTACCTAAAACCACACAAACATTTATAGGTTTTCATATTTTAATGAGGATAGTATGCAAACAATGACAGAAGAGGGAAAAATAAGGAAGTAAACCATCACATTTAATATTTTGTGGCTCCCCCTTTGGCAGCAATAACTTCAACCAGACGCTTCCTGTAGCTGCAGATCAGTCTGGCACATCGATCTTGGCCCATTCTTCTCCACAAAACTGCTGTAGTTCAGTCAGATTCCTGGGATATCTGGCATGAATCACTGTCTTTAGGTCATGCCACAGAATCTCAATGGGGTTCAGGTCTGGAATTTGACTTGGCCACTCCAGAATGTGTATTTTGTCCTTCTGATGTTCATTTACTTCTGTGTTTTGGATCCTTCTCTTGTTGCAGTATCCATCCTCTTTTTAGCTTCAACTGTCCGACAGACAGTCTCGGGTTTTCCTGCAAAACATCCTTTTGAATTCATTCTTCCATTAATGATGGCAAATTGTCCAGGCCCTGAGGCAGCCCCAAATCATGATCCCCAAATCATGATCCCACTGCCATGCTTCACGGTGGGGATAAGGTGTTGATGTTGGTGAGCTGTACCATTTTTTCTTCACACATGACGTTGTGTGCTACTCTCAAACAATTCAACTTTGGTTTCATCAGTCCACAACATATTTTGCCAAAACTTCTGTGGAGTGTCCAAGTGCCTTTTTGCAAACATTAAACGAGCAAAAATGTTTTTTTAGACAACAGTGGCTTCCTCTGTGGAGTCTTCCCATGAACACCATAGTTTTACATATAGTTGATGTGTGTACAGAGTTATTGGACTGTGCCAGTGATTTCTGGAAGTCTTTGGCACACACTCTCGGGTTCTTTTTTACCTCTCGGAGTATTCTGCGCTGACATCTTGGTGTCATCTTTGTTGGACGGCTACTCCTTGGGAGAGAAGCAACAGTCTCCATTTGTAGACAGCTTCTCTGACTGTTGATTGATGAACATCCAGACTTTTAGAGATGGCTTTGTATCCTTTCCCAGTTTTATAGAAATCAAAAATCCTTGATCGCAGGTCTACAGACAGATCTTTTGACAGAGCCATGATGCACATCAGGCAATGCTTCTCATCAAGACAATTCTTACTAGGTGTGTGTTTTATAGTGGGCAAGGCAGCTTTAAACCACTCACCCGTGATTGGGCACACACCTGACTTAAATTGTTTGGTAAAAATTGGTTTCAATTGCTCTTTAAGTGTCCTTAGGCAGGATTCCCTTACTTATTTTTCCCCCTTCTGTGATTGTTTGCATGCTATCCTCATTAAAATATGAAAACCTATTAAGGTTTGGGTGGTTTTAGTTAAAGCAGACACTTTTTTTTCATCTGTGTGATTTTGACAAAGATCAGACCACATTTGATGCTGATTTTATGCAGAAAAGTGAGAAATTCCAAAAGGTTCAGACACTTTTTCATATCACTGTACTTTTATAATTTGTAATGTTGACATCACGCAGCCCCCTACCTACGGTGGAACGGGAACCGCAATGGTGCCGCTCGTTTGTGATGTAAAAATTTCCGTTTTTGCTGCCACGGTTTTGCATTTATTACAAATGATTTTTTTAGGTCATCCAGAGTTCAGTACAAACGCTAGGATAACATTTCCGGGTCAATTGATGTTGTTGGGGGTGGAGTCTTAGGGTACTCTGGATGATCTAAAAACGGTATTTGTTGTATCTCAAAACCTGTAGCCGCACAAACAAACGTAGCAACAACAAACGAACAGCCCCGTTTCAGGGGTATGTGACTTCAACACTACAAATTAAAAGTAGAATATAAACAAAACTCTCATTTGCATGTACATTTGCGTCTGATGGAGGGGCCAGTGATTGGCCCAATCAGAAATCAGGCCAATCACGTTATTTTCAAAGGATAGCAGTCAGGTGAAAAACACTGCATTTTTTTTTTTTTTTGCTAAGTATTCATTCATTGGTACGTATATATCTTATTTCAACTGTTTCAGAGCATTCTATTGAGTATCCCATCCGATGGTGAAGGTTTAGAAATGCTACTATGAATCTCCATCTGAGAAGAGGGCGCGTGGAAGGCTGATGTTGACAACACGGGGGGAGGGGCAAAGTCCAAACCCATGATACAAAAGGGCTTACTTACCTCGCGGGTCTTTCGGGGGGCTTGTCGGAAGGAGATGGCAGCAGAGCGGCCTGCGAGACACAAGATGGGCAAAATGATGAAAAGCCGGAGCGACTCCTCCCGAGCCGACGCGCGCCTCTGGATGCGTCGCAGTCAAAAGGACCCCCCGTAACCCGGCCGATGGTTCCGCCGTGTGGCGGAAACACAACCAAAACAAAAGCGCCGATTCGGAGAAAGAATGTGAATGAGCGAAGATGCTAACCCCAAGGCTGGGGGTAGGGGCAAATGCTAGCTTAGAAACATGGACTGGAACCACTGGATCGGACCATAGACTTCATAACCTTATTGACATGACACGGGAAACCGATTCGTAGGGGCCCTGTTTTCAAAAACTTCAAATATTTTCAAAACCAAAGTTGCTACCGACCAAAAACCAAAACAGGCACCTACCTTAACCATACATGAGTCTCCATGAGCAGCGACATGAAAAAATTCAAAGTCGTTCCCTTATAAAAATCCAGATTAATTATTTAATATACAAGTATAACACAACTTGGCTATAAAATCTCACATTTTACACTAGATGCACAAAAAACACCAAATGCAGAGATAATCCCCAATATTTTCAGGATTAATAGCATTATTTAACATATTAGTTTTTGAACAAAATAGCAACTTTTTTTTTTTTTTTAATTTACTTTAAGTTTTTAACAGCTAATAAATCACTCAATTTAACATCAGAAACTTAATACTTGAGGAAAACATGCAGGATCAATTATGAATAATATCTACTGTATTGGCCCGGATATAAGACGGCCCTGATTATAAGACGACCCCCTTTTTTTCAAGACTCAAGTTTGAAAAAAGAACACCAAATTAATTTCTATACAGAAAATAATTACAGTACATCCGAAACAAATGATTATAACAATATATTCGAGAGAAAAAGCATGTTATTTTGCCTCATTCAAATCTTAATATCTGAACATTTAAATATGTCAACTAAAGTGCAATCACATTCGTAAATGAATGGCTTCTGGTTTTTGAAATGTAAATAAACCAATCTATTGTAATAAAACAACAAAATTGCAATAAGTGAAGTCTAACTGTAACTGTAGTCTTGAAACAAATCTGAATAAGGAAAAACATTTGATTAAAATAATGCAAACTGGTTAAACTTGAGAGTAGCTAAGATCTGTCATGACAGAACATTGCTTCAATGATATCTGGCGCCATCTAGCGTCGTGAAGGTTTATAATGTCTAGACCCCGAAAATAAGACGACTCCCACTTTTTCAGTCTTATTTCAATGCAAAAAACACCGTCTTATATTCGGTCCAACACGGTAATATGTAAATAGAGTATTAATAAATTCTATATACAATCACAACTTATTATAGAATAGAATAGCCCTTTATTATCATTATACACTATAGACTATTAGTGAATGAGGCTAGCAGCCGCTTGGCATAAACAATTCTTGTGAATAAATGCGTAAATCCCCGAATTCTTTATAGATATGGACATAAAATAGTCTCGATTCTTGGTTAAAAGCAAAGAAACTGTGCAGTTAGTGTTTATTTTACATATATTGTCGAAGTACCATGCTACTATGTTAGCTAGCGGCCGCCTAGCATTAAAGGAGATTTTCTGGCGAAAATTCTTGTGAATAAATGCTTAAATCCCCGAATTCTTCAGAGATATGGAGGCAAAACAGTCTCGATTTTTGGTTAAAAGCAAACAAAACGTGCAGTTAACGTTTATTTTACGTTTATTGCTGCAGCACAATGCTACTCTGTTAACGAATGAGGCTAACGGCCGCCTGGCATAAAAGGAGCTTTTCTGGCGAAAGTTGTGAATAAATGCTTAAATACCCGAATTCTTCATAGATATGGATGTAAAACAATCTCGATTCTTGGTTAAAAGCGAAAAAAAAAACAAAAAAAAAAACGTGCAGTTAGTGTTTATTTTACGTATATTGTCGGAGTAAAATGCTACTCTGTTAGCGAATGAGGCTAGCGGCCGCCTGGCGTAAACAGAGCTTTTCTGGCGAAAATTCTTGTGCGTAAACGCTTAAATCCCCAAATTCTTCATAGATATGCACGTAAAACAGTCCCGATTCTTGGTTAAAAGCAACAACAACAAAAAACGTGCAGTTAGCGTTTATTTTACGTACCGGTATATTGTCGAAGTACAATGCTACTATGGTAGTCAATGAGGCAAGCGGCCACCTGGCGTAAAAGGAGCTTTTCTGGCAAAAATTCTTGTGCATAAATGCTTAAATCCCCGAATTCTTCATAGATATGGACGTAAAACAGTCTCGATTCTGGGTTAAAAGCAAAGAAACCGTGCAGTTAGCGTTTACTTTACGTATATTGACAAAGTACAATGCTACTATGTTAGCGAATGAGGCTAGTGGCCGCCTGTCGTAAACAGAGCTTTTCTGGCAAAAATTCTTGTGAATAAATGCTTAAATCCCTGATTTATTGATAGATATGGATGTGAAACACTCTCGATTCTTGGTTAAAAGTAAACTATGAGGCTAGTCAGTTACGAAAATTAGCGGCCTCCATGTGTAAACAAAGAAGAAAATTCCTGCGACAAAATGCTTCAATCACGCATGCATGGTACGAAAAATATAATATTTACCTTGAATTCTTGAACAAATACCTGAGACACTACGTCCTTCTTCATCTCCTACTATAACGTCCTACTTCTTGTGAATTGCAGGCTGAGACAATCCTTCCTGTTTGTATGCGGTCCAGCTTTCGTAGTTAAATCCAATCATAAGTAAATCCAAGCTTAAATCCGACATGAGCGTGTGCCGTCTTCGGCTATTACTAAATGAAGCTCGGCCCCCCTCTGATAAGGCGTTACACACAGAATGACTAAGTGACACGTCAATAGTCATGAAGTCTATGCGCGAATGCTACGCTAACGTTATGTGTTACATTTAGTGTGTGATGATCACTCATTAAAGGATAAAGCAACATTGCATGTTCTCTCTTGCCAAGATAAGAAAGCAAATATTACCATGTGTTTCAAAACAAGATAGCCTGGAGAGGACACAGGCTAGTGTGTGTTGAGCGCAGCACGTCACTTGAGTGACACACTTAAACATTGCTACGATGCAGGCTAACTACACATGAATTCATTTCATATCTTGAGGTACCGCTGTATTGTCAATGATTTTTAATAGCCGCGTTCACACGTCAACCACACGCGCGGTTTACCTCGATACGCTGGCGAGCCGACACGTCTGGATTATAATCCAGACGTTTTTTAGGAGGCTTGAGCGGGGATGAGCGTGGGAGTGGGAGGAGCGAGGTGAAGATGAGGTGAAGGAGGAGAAAGAAGCAGCAACAGCAGCAGCGGCGGCGGTGAAAATGAAACAAAACAAAGAAGTGGAGAAGAGGGTGGACACCCGTTAGATGCCAGACTTGAATTCTCGGAAGGGTCACTTTCTTAGCCACGCACGAGCAAGCGATATTAAAAATGATGCTTTTAATCATTTGTACTTTTGATTAAAACTCAAAAGTCACTTCATGTTGCTACAAAAAATGTTTCAAACTGTTAAGTCCTAAACAGAATCATTGTGCCGAGACATTTACTTTGTTTCTATTGATTTCTCTCTTTTTTTTAATTAAAAAAAAAAGGGAAAGAATAATAAATATAGGTAGTCCCAGGTTAGAAAACGAGTTCCGTTCCTATGCCGGCGACGTAACCCGAATTTCCACGTTAGTCGGAATGAGGAGGGGGATAGGGAATAGTGACTAGAAATCAACACTGTCATCAACACTTTCTGGCTGTGACTCAGTCAGTCTTTGCCTATTTTCTTCCTTTAACCTCTACATCAAAACTTCCTATCTCAACTTTTTGATCATCTGAGAACAGACCACATCAGATGGTCACTGAGCCACCTTCAGCACAGTTTTTTTAAAACAACCATTTCATTGTTATCCATGTTTGACAACTCTAACACATAATACAGTAATGACATAACATTATTATTATTATTATTAAACTTATTATAATTGTGTTTATAATTGTTGTATTTTATACTTCAATATCCTTGCAAACTGTGTTATTCTTACCAATTGTGCTATTCACCCAGCTGATGAGGCATCCATAGCTTTAAAAAAAAATTTTTATCCCTCAACCGCCTTTCCTTATGAGGGCTGTCTACAAAATGAAATATAAATCTTAAATTTAAAAAATCAGATCCCCGGTGGCTTTTATTTTTAAAGCTTTCTTAATTTTTCTATCTCATTAGCTATTGTGACAGCCCTGGCCGTTTAACTGTTGTTTTTATTTTTGAGAATTTCAGTCAGCTGATCGCCGCCTCTGCCAGCTGGCTGCTTCCCCTCCCACTGTGACACAAGATGATTGGCGCCGGACGGACGGACGACGTTGCGGCCGCTGAATGGCCATGACGAAAAGGCGGCAAGCTTCTTAAACCTGCCGCTGTCAACGCTCTGGGAGGTCACATTTGACAGCATTCTGCCACGGTCCTCCTGGCCAGCTGTTTGCTTGCCATTCACTCTCGTGTGCGTTTGATCGCTAGTTTGATACACTCCCGCTTTTTCGGTGAGGTCTTTTGTGTTTATTCCTTATTAGATCGTTTTTGTTCACCACTGTAAATAAGAGCACTGAAGCAGTAGGGGTAAGTCGCCATTTCTGTTCAACCTGTTTTCTCCTGTTTTGTTTAGTGTAAGAACCTAAGTTAGTGGCTGTCTTTTATTTGTTCCTTTTACACGATCAGGGTTTAGTTAGCGGGTGGGGTTCAAGTGTTGATTCCTTTTGTTTGTTGTTTTGGCCTTGGCTTACCCTGAAGCCGCGCTTTATCCACATTCTGTATATTGTTCATTTCGAGTTTGATTTGTGTAAATAAATTGTGTCCACTCGTACCTTGTGTGGCTCGTTTTATGTTACGCCCTTAGCGAGCCGTCCATGGGACGTAACACTATGGGGGTAGATTTGTGTCTTTATTATTAAATCATAAGTTCAATTTAAAATAAAGTTATAGTTTAGTTAGTTTAGTCTTATATTCGCGGTCTAGACATTATACCATTTCACGACGCTAGATGGCGCCAGATATCATTGAAGCGATGTTCTGTCATGACATATCTCAGCTACTCTCAAGTTTAACCAGTTTGCATTATTTTATTGCAATGTTTTTCCTTTTTCAGATTTGTTTCAAGACTACAGTTACAGTTAGACTTCACTTTCATGGTTAATGCAGTTATTGCAATTTTGTTGTTTTATCACAATGGATCGGTTTATTTACATTTCAAAAACCAGAAGCCATTCATTTACGAATGTGATTGCACTTTAGTTTACATATTTAAATGTTCAGATATTAAGATATAAATGAGGCATAATAACATGCTGTTTCTCTCAAATATATTGTTATAATCATTTGTTTCGGATGTAATGTAATTATTTTCTGTATAAAAAATAATTTGGTGTTCAAAAAGTCTTTTTTCAAACTTGAGTCTTGAAAAAGAGGGGGTCGTCTTATAATCAGGGCCATCTTATATTCGGGCCAATACGGTATATACAGTATTTTCAATCAAAAAAGTCACTTCAATCCCCCAAAAAACGTGTTTGAATGCAAAAACTAATTTGACTCAAAAAGGAACAACATGGTGCTTCAATCCCCAAAAATATTTCCTCAGAAAAAATTCATATGCAAAAATAGATATATTTTTTGAAAATATTATTTTCATTTGAAATTATTATTGTTTTGATTAAAGTGCAAAAGGTTTTGAACTCACTTTTTTTTGTTGCACTTCACTATTGGTCAGAAATGTTTGAGTGATAAGTGGGTACACCAATGGCTTATTTCTCTAAAGCTTAAAGAAGCAACAATCGTTTATCAATTATGTCGTCTTAGCGGCAAGCAGACGTTTTAAAAAAACATTTTTTTCAGTCTTCAAGTAAAGTACGCGGTGGCTTGGCTGTACAGTCGGCCAGCACACACATACGCCAAAAAAAAAAAAAAAAAAAAAAAAAAAAGCCCAGTCAAAAGGGGCACTTTGGGCATGTGGGGGCAAAGGGGCAGGTGCTCAAGCACCCTCCGCCCCCCCTCTGCACGTGCCTGCAGTACAATGACGTATATTACATTTTTTGAGTACTTATTTTAAGAATTAGGGGCATTTAGGGGTACCGTATTTTTCGGACTATAAGTCGCAGTTTTTTTTCATAGTTTGGCTGGGGGTGCGACTTATACTCTGGAGCGACTTGTATGTGTGAAATTATTATCATATCATTTCACATGTTATTTTGGTGTTTTGGAGTGACACTGATGGTTTGGTAAACTTGTTCGCATGTTGTTTATGCTAAAGTTATCTGAATAACTCTGAATAGCTACGTTACGTTAACATACCGGCCACGTTCGCATTTTGTTGTTCATACATCATTTAACATTTTATCATACTGTACACTTATTCAGCATTTTGTTCTCTAATGTATTTTTATTTTAAATTGCCTTTCAAGATGACATATCTGTTCTATGTGTTGGATTTTATCAAGTAAATTTCCCCCCAAAATGCGACTTATACTCCAGTGTGACTTATATATGTTTTTTCCTCTTTGTTGGGCATTTTATGGCTGGTGCGACTTATACTCAGGTGCGACTTATAGTCCGAAAAATACGGTACTTAAATGGTTCATTCTGATTTACGCGGAAATTCAGGTTACGTCGCCAGCGTAGGAGCGATAACTTGTTCGTAACCCAGGGACTACCTGTATTAAGATAAATGGTAAATTTCTTTTTAATTAAAAAAAAATGAAAAAATGGAGACACTGACCTCAAAATTGTGTTTATAAATCGTAACGGATGTACCGAATGAAGTGACAGATGAATTTCAAAAGACTCGCCGTAAACACATAGGCCAAACGTGCACATGCAGTGTGAGTACAGCACACATGCAGCAGAGGGTGCTAAAGGCGTTAAAATAATATGGAAGACAGTCTTCCAGTAAGAGGCAAATGAAATGGATGCAAATGACTCCACTCCATAAAAATGAATATGTATATCAATTTCTGCTATCAAACTAAATACAAAAAGCCAAAATAAATTCTGTCAGACACAGCACCCAACACATCATGCCCACTAGAGCTGCCACAACTCATCCAGTATCAAATTTTGTTCATGGATGAATCCTCAAAACTAACCACATCTTTTTTAACTGTATACCGAAATTTTCGGACTATTTATTTGGATTAATAGGTACCACTTTATTTGACAGCGGGCGTCATAAGACCGTCATAATTATAACATGACACTCTCATGTGCGTTACTAAATGCTTATGACAGATGTAATTAAGTGTCATCCGGCAAACTATGTCATTAACTCCATTCATGTCCAGCTGGGATATTTTACATCCATTCAAAAGTGAGATCATTTGCCGGATAACACTAAATGACATCTGTTATAAGCATTCATGAATGCTCATGACAGTGTCATGTCATCATTGTGATTGTCTAATGACAATCTCATGGTGCCACTGTCAATTAATGTGCTACCAAATACCATAACTAACAATTAATGAAACAACTGGAACAGTAACTGAAGAAATAATGAGCACAGAACATGCATTTTGATTGTTATTTACATCTGTAGCGCTGCTATACATGCTAGGAGGCATGTTGGACAACAACACTGTTGACAGCAGAGGTTGACTGTCTACCCCAAGGGAGCAATGATGGCCAAATGAAGTTTTTTGAAGCAATGACACTTTGCACCATTTGCCTGCAAATCATGGTGGTTTGTTTGGTCTTATGTCGTTCATATAATCATATTATAATCTTATCTATGAAAAAATATCGTTTTTGTGATAAATTTTGTGGGTGGCGGCTTATAGTCAGATGCGCCTTATAGTGCGGAAATTACAGTATATTGTTTTAATTTAAAAAATTTTCATTAATTAAAAAAACAAAAAACAAACAGCAGATAATATTTATTTTATTATTTTGTATATTTTGTGATTTTAATATATGTAATAATATATTTATTACATATATTTATTATACATATATTCATTTTTATTATTTATTTTGTTTGATTCATGATTTATATATTTGGATTTATTTTGCTTTATAATTTATGAATACTTTGACAGTCAAACATTTAAATATTCTCATATTTAACATATTTGATTTTCTTTTTGGTCACATTTTATTGAAATAAATAACGAAAAGTATTTTTTGGTTCATTTGTTCAGTTTTAAAAAAACTCTATTTTAATTAAATATTAAAATTTATTAATTATCTAAACATAAGAGAAAAAGTTGAAATAGTTTTTTAGTTTTTTACTTGTATTTTTTTAAATTTAATTTTAATTTCATTGTTTATACAGTATTTATTAAAAAATATTTGAATAAAAGCAAAAAAAAAAAAGCTGGAATATTTTCTACTTTTTTGTTTACAATTTTTATTTCATGAAAGGATTACAAGATTTTTTTAAAAAATGAAAAAACACCCTTTTTAACATTTTTAAAATTTAAAATATTTTGAATAAAAACCAAAAAAAAAACAAAAAACATTTTCTTATCTATTTTTTGTTTCCGTCCTTGTTATTTTATTCTTTTTAAATATGTTGAATTAAAAAAAAAAAAAAAAAAAAAATTCCAATTCATTTTCCTGCTCACATTTTTTTTCTTCAAAATCACAAAACAGCAATGATTTTCTTTGGCCCGTTCCATCGCTGCCAACCCTCCCTGTCCAACCGGATTGGACGCCTATCGCCGTCATCGGCAAGAAAAGAGCTCATCTCGTAACGGTACGTGGCAGCTCTAATGCCTAGCCGGCCAATCAACTAGTGCTCACACACAAACACATCCTAGACTGGAAAAGACTAGCTAGCTGTGCTAGCCGCGCTAGCGAGGGCCCGCAGCTAACTTACCGGGCGGCCAAACTCCAGCTCGGAAAAGAACTTATACCAAGGCTCGTTCTCTAAATCTATGTCATCATAGCTCTGAAAACAAAAAAATAGCGTGACAGTGGCAAGAGAGACAAGGAAGAAAAAGTATGGAGAGAAGTCACCAAAACCTTGGATGACTTCACTTTGGATCACTTTTGTGTTCATTTTAGGGTCACTTCCTGTTGATTTTTTTGATTTTCAGGAATTTCCAAGTCACTTTCTAAATGTATTATTTTTTTAGGTTTCGTGTTATAAGTGGTAAAATAACATAATTAGCTGTGTTTTATGGTGAAAGTTGCCCCTACCAACATGGCCGCCACGTAGGCAAAATACTACAACAGATTTATTATCGGGCTTTATGCCTGTAGTTTTCATTAAGTCTCTAAACGACGAGAAGAAACAAAAACAGGCATAAAGGCGTGCCCGTGCGGCGGCCATCTTGGTAGTGGCAACTTTTACCTTCAAACACAATGAGTGGACATAACAACATAAGTTATTCTCCTGTTCGTTACAGGAGCAGGATTTTGGGGCATTTGCGGACCACGTCTTGCACATGTTGGACCCAAACGAAGTTGTTTCTATTGGCTGTAATCAATAAAAATAGGAAATACTTACGGGTCTTTCGTGCTCTAAAATGGAGGACTTTCCTGGCTCGTACTCAAAAATACTCCTTGGCTCGGCACGGTACTTTCGCGTGTCCACCTTCCTGTCGGGTGGACCCCATTCGTTCCTAGAGATGAAAATCACACACAAATTGTGAGTTGTCTGAGTTGAGTTGTCTTTTTAAAAGGGGCACTTTGGGCATGTAAGGGCAAAGGGGCAGGTGCTAAGGCACCCCCCCCCCCCCCACGTCCCTGATATTGACCCAAAACCGATGATAAAAAAACAAAGATGTTATTATCCGATATAATTTTAAAATGTGTTCATTGGCCGATATTGTTAGGTAGTATCGGCTCTCTTATGTTCTCTTATCCCGGCTACCCGATAATATCAGACAACTGTAATATTATTTTCAAAAAACTATTTAACTGTCAAGTTAACATCATTTTTAATGCCTCGAATATTTAGTTTACTGCTTTTTAAGGCCTGAATTTTCACAAAATTTATTTAATGACTTTTAATGCTTTTTAATGACCTGCATTTGATTTGATTAAAAAAAAAAGTTTGTTTCTACCGTATTTTTCGGAGTATAAGTCGCAGTTTTTTTTAATACTTTGGCTGGGGGTGCGACTTATACTCTGGAGCGACTTGTGTGAAATTATTAACGCATTATGGTATCATTTCACATGTTATTTTGGGGTTTTGGAGTATGACTGATGGTTTGGTAAACTTGTTAGTATGTTCTTTATGCTATAGTTATCTAAATAACTCTTAATAGATGTACAATACATGTAACATTATCATACTGTACACATATTCAGCATGCTGTTCTCTATTGTATTTTTTATTTTAAATTGCCTTTCAAGATGACATATCTGTTCTATGTGTTGGATTTTATCAAGTCAATTTCCCCCCAAAATGCGAATTATAAGTTTTTTTTTTCTTCTTCATTGCGCATTTTTGTGCTGGTGCGACTTATACTCAGGTGCGATTTATAGTTCGAAAAATACGGTACTCCTTTTTGAGTTGAACATCATAAACAGCATTGTTTATGTTTTTGGTAGTTAATGAATTAAAAAAAGGATTTTTTTCTTTCTTTTTTTTTAAAGGAAAAAATACTCAGATTTTCAGATTTTGCACTATATGATGAAAGCTGACTATGGAAAATTATTGAATTAAAAAAAGGATTTTTTTCTTTCTTTTTTTTTTAAAGGAAAAAATACTCAGATTTTCAGATTTTGCACTATATGATGAAAGCTGACTATGGAAAATTATTGATAAAGCTAATACAATGCAGTGGTATCTCTACACACATACACATACAGTAGAGGTCCCTTTTAGCCAATTGGATGCCAAGAATTTTAGAGAATAGCCAATGGCAGAGCAGCTAGAAGTATGTCACGTTCCGTCAAGTCTGGGAGCTGCAAGTGCCACCCATACTGTATTTTTGCATTTCTTATCCTTAAATTTCTTTTGTTAACAAGAGGCAATATTTTCCCATTGAGGCGTTTCTTATGTAGAGACGTTCTTAAGTAGAGGTACCACTGTATTCCTTGCCAAATTTTTGTGCTTCAGACTGCACATTGCCAATATAGTAAAATAAAAATAAAATAAAAATGACTACAAAAATAAGGGTAAACAATGTTCCCTCACATGTCGGGCGTGTCGCGGTCGCTGTCTCGGGCTCTCAGCTGGAGCAAAGAGGGCGCGGGCGGAGGCGGGGGAGGCACCGGCGACGGAGAGGGCGACGGGCTCTTGGCCAGCGGCCGGTACGTGTGGGTGCGCGGGGCCGGGTGGGCCAAGGTGGCGCCGGGGGGCACGCCGTAGTCGTCTGTCCCACAGGTACCCCGTATCAGACCCGCCCGACGGCTTCTTGTGACCGTAGCTTACCGTTGTTGACGATGGCGTACGTCGCGCTGTACGTGTCCGAATAGTCGTCGTCTGAAAAGTAAAGTATGTATTAGTGCTGCGACGATTAATCGATTGACTCGAGTATTCGATTAGGAAAAAATATTCGAATTAAATCTTGTTGCTTCGACTGTTCGTTTAATTAAAGTGCCGTTGTAATGGTTTATTTTGAAAGTGTTTGTATTTAGTTTTATTGATTAGGGTGGATACAACGCCCTCTGGTCTACCTCTTTTCACATGGCGGAATCCAACTACTCCCTGTTAAGACCAACGTAAGTGAAGTTTTTGTTTGAGCTAATGTTTTTAATGCATTCATAATTTAGTTTATTTAGGTATATTATATATATATATATTATTAGAGGTGTGCAAAATTTCCGATTGTTAGATTATTCGCGATTCAGCCGTGGAAGATTCGAGAACGATTCACAAACATCCAAATTCCGATTATTGAAATATGTCAAGTAAAGCGGAAGTACACAACACTCAGCGCTCCGCGCCGTCTTCGGGACGGAACGGAGCGAGAGTAGCTAAACATCATGCTTCCCATTACCCGGCCCCTCGGGTAATGCCAATGTTCAACTCACGGCTCTAGCTCAACTCACGCAACGAGATAAAAAAACACAACAACATACCTGACTGCTGCCGAAAAGCTGTACATCCATATAATGTTACGGTGGATATCATTTACAGTATATAGGACTAGATGCAATATAGATTTGGTAGTGTTAGCAGCACATCTACAAAAAGCTAGATGCGGACGTTATAAACGGCCGCCATCTTAAAGCAGTACACTTCCCTGCAAGGCTGTTGTAGCCAACCTTCCAAGCAAACCTAATTAACTTTTTATCTAAAATACTCCTAAATCGGTAAAATATTGACTTGAATCTATCTTTAAAATAGTTTTAAAACTTTCACATGTCGAAAGTAGACAAAAGGGAAATTATGGAATAACAGGAGCAATTTTTACAAATTTAACGGTTGATTCACAACATTAAATTAATTGAATGTAATTTAAAGCTGCTGATACAGAATGGGGACTGGAGTTTTTTATTTAATGTTATTTTTGTATATTTGTTTACTGCTATATGTTAACTTGATACTGAAATAATAGTGTGGTTTAGCCTGAGAGTATTTTTGAACAATTTTGGAACTAATGTAAAAAACATTTTTTTAAAAAAAGAGAAAAAAAAAAAGGAGGGGGGTGCATCAATAATCGTTTTATAATCGAATCGGAGCCTCTGAATCGTAATCGTAATCGAATCGTTAGGTGCCCAAAGATTCCCAGCTCTATATATTATATAGGGCTGCAGCTATCGAATATTTTAGAAATCGAGTAATCGACTGACAATTCTATCGATTAATCGGATAAAACATTTTTTTAGGTAAAGAGCAATTATAAATATACAGGAGAAAAAAAGACATTTCATCTAATCTTGAACCATTTTCAGTCAATCAATGTCTTTATTTTCGATGTACATTGTTGAAAACAGCCAACAATTGCATCTCAGATGTAACTAGAATAAAAAATTTAAAAAAAAGTAATTCACTGCTTTCACTCAAAAAACTTAGATCTTAATATATATACAGTATATACAGTACTGTGTAAAAGTTTTAGGCAGGACATCTGCCTAAAACTTTTGCACAGTACTGTATGTTTTTATTATATTATGTATATACAGGATATACTGTATGTATATATTTTCCCCAAGTGGAAGCCTCCATGATCCTAATAAATTTAATAATTAAAAAAATATATATACAGTACTGTGCAAAAGTTTTAGGCAGGACACCTGCCTAAAACTTTTGCACAGTACTGTATATATACATTTCTTACCTAAAAATGGCGTTACGCTTGAAAACACACATCACTTAAAAGTTAGGATTTTTCCCCACGTGTTTCAATTGAATTTCTATTTGTGTCAAGCTATCTTTAAGTTCTCGTGAAGTTTTAAGTTAGTCTAAACTTTAAGTCTTGATAGGATATTGAGTTTTTGCAGTGTTCAAAATAAATGTATGATACAGGCTGTATTGGAGCACATAAGGGACCAGTGCTACTTGTTGTTTTATCCAGCAATGACTACTGAGCTAAAATTGATATTTAGCATTATTAAGTTTTTATTTTACACCCTCATCACTCCACAGCGCTATGTTATGTTAAAGCCTGTATGTAAGACACGTTAGCCATGCATCGACAGTGGTCATAATTAATAGAAACCTAGCCCTCCGCAGGGCTAACGTTACGTGAGCGAGCGACAGTAACGTTAATCTTATTTATTAGCGCTAAGCGCTCTTTGTTAGCGCTCTACTGCTTTAAGATGGCGGCTGTTTACTAACACCACTGACTCTGTCATTTCGCATCTAGTCCAACATACATGTGATCTCTATGAGACGCATCAGACGCTACCTGCTACCACAGTAGCATCACGCGGGCTAGTTTTTCGCAACATCGGCGTCGTTTGTAGCGGCTGTCGGCTGCAGTGAGTTTTTTTTGTTTTTTTTATTGCTTCTTCCTCTACGCACGTGACGTCAGCGCGTTGTCCCGCATTAAAAGTAGTCTGAGCAAAACGTGATGCTTAGAGTTGTCAAAATGAAACGATTACTCGAGGTGAATTAAATTACTTGGATTAGTTTTTAAATTCGAGTTACTCGAGTTGCTCGAGTATTCGTTTCAGCTCTAGTCTATTCAGTCGCTTTTTGTGGGAATATGTGTCTGAACCATTTGTTAACAGCATTGTAAAAAAAAACAACTTTTAGCATTATAGGCATTTTATAGCATTTAAGCTAGCGAAATTTTTCTGGCAAGTTAGCCAGTTGTTTTGTTGTACGTAGATCCTCAAAAAAAAAAGAAAAAAGTTTGAGGTTCAGCTGAGGTGTTTGAATTTTTCATGTTCCTTATCCGATTACTCGATTATTCGAACTAACTAGTCCATCGATTAATCGACTACTAAAATATTCGATAGCTGCAGCCCTAGTATGTATTAATCGGTGGCGATTGCTTTAAGACTGCAAGCCCCAAAACCAAAATTTGTTTGACATACCTGCTTTAATGGGGATTTCGCCTCTACCAACATGAGCCTATTTTAGCAGGGGCGGTGAAAGGTCTCTTCGGGCTTTTGCCGTGACTTGAAATGACTCAGTAGGCGTCCAACCCATTTGAAGCTGGAGGCTGCCAACCCTCCCAGTCCAAATGGATTGGACTTTTAGCGTTGTCGACGGCAGCCGACAGGCTTTTCATTCCTCCGTTATTTAACTTTTCTGACAGGTCGATGGCATCTCGCTCGTCATATTTAGTGACAATGGAGGCGATTACGCAACGGGCGCGGGGACAAAGGAGCCCTGTGCCGGACCCGGCCTGGAAATTGGGCCGCCTTTCCCAGAGTCTTATTAGTCAACTAATGAGTTGTGGGAATGCAAAGCAATTCAAGTTTCTTGCAGGATCTACCTGCTTTGTGGACCTTGTGGATCTGCTTGAACATGGTTTTGTACCAATCCTTGGGACGATCCACCGTCTAGGGAAAGGAAAAACAATATCAACCATATTGTCCGAATGGTCATCTGTGGCAGCTCATGAGTTCAAAATTGTAAAACCTTTTTTGTGGTTCAATTTTTTTTGGAGTGTAATGCAGTTTTTTTTGTTAATTCTAAAAAAATTCATTATTGGGCTGTCAAACGATTAGAATTTTTAATCGAGTTAATCACAGCTTAAAAATGAATTAATCGTAATTAATCGCAATTCAAACCATCTCTAAAATATGCCATATTTTTCTGTAAATTGTTGTTGGAATGGAAAGATAAGACACACGACGGACATAAACATTCAACATACTGTACATAAGTACTGTATTTGTTTATTATAAGAATGAATCCACAAGATGGCATTAACATTATTAACATTCTTTCTGTTAAAGGGATCCACAGATAGAAAGACTTGTAGTTCTTAAAAGATAAATTTGAGTGCAAGTTATAGTAATTTTATAATTTAAAACCCCTCTTAATGTTTTTGTTTTAGTAAAATTTGTAAAATTTTCAATCAAAAAATAAACTAGTAGCTCGCCATTGTAGATGTCAGTAATTACACCATGCTCACTCATGGTACTAACTCTTAAAATCAGTTGGACCCAAGCGCCAGCACAGGGCGCCAAACACCAAAAAACAAGTAACAAGTGGACATTACACTGTACTGTCATTTTAATGTGTTTGAAAAAAAAAAAAAAAAGAAAAAGAAAATTCGTTGAAAAAACAACAACAACAAAAAAAACTAATAGCTCGCTATTGTTGACGTCAGTCCCGTCACATCGGGCTCCCTGCCGTACTGCCACAGTGTCTTTAACTACCTGAGGTAGTGATTGAAATACACCACAAGGTGTCAATGGCGAGTTTTAAATTAATTAGAGATCTAGCCAAGGCAAAGTCCGAGTTTTATGTGTTTTTGCATAGCTATTTTGATTGGGAATGACAGTTCTCTTTGCATTGAGTGCTTTTCTTTTGGTGAACATTATTTTTGTGAGAGATAGGAATATTATTTTTGTTGTGCGTTCACTAAATGATACAGTAGCGATTTAACTGTTCCGCCCAAATGTATGATGGGAAGTTGGGAAACCATGGCTGTCAGTGGTGGCTGCAAATGTTTTACACTATGTTCTGCGTTGTGTTCAATTAGGCGTGTTAAGAAAAAGATCGTCTCCTGCTTTGCCCAAATGCATGATGGGAAGTTGGGCAACCATGACTGTCAGTTGTGGCTGCAAATGGTATACAGTATGTTCTGCGTTGTGTCCAATTAGGTGTGTTAAGAAAAGTTATTGAAGTGCAATTTTATCTTTCCTTGAAAAAGACATTTTATTTATTCTGTGTTTCTGCGCGGTATTAATATTGTTGTCTTTTACTGAAAAGATGCATGGTCTATTGTTTTTAGTTGCTATTTCTTAAAAAGTATTTTTGAATTTAAGAGTAAATGTTTATTGCGTTTAAATGGGTGTACTTAATATTAGTATTATTAATACTGTATTCTTACTGTAAATTGGTTTTTAAAAAATGGGGGGGGGGGCGCAGGCGCAATAATATCGCATATCGCAATAATTTATGAGAGAATTTATCCCCCACTAAAACTTGTTATCGTGACAGGCCTAATCGCAATAAATTGCAAACCCCCCCTAAAAACACAATGATCATTTTTTCCAATGTCATTCAGGCCTAGTGTCTAAGCAGCTGCAAAGGAGAATAAAAGGGTTAGATTGTGGATTAATTGGACATCTAATGCCGTCGACAGCAGCCGATGAGTTAACGCCGCTTTTATCCAGCGGCATTAAGACCTGCGTTTAAATAAAAAGAGAAGAAATGACGAGGCTCCAGAGTGAGGGAGAGCGTGGGCTCCAGCACGCAATTAGTACTTCACTCTCCACGGTGACCAAATGGAGAGGCCGCAAAAATGTTTGTCCTCTCACAATAGGACGCTTTGCCTTTCTTTTAAGACCCCCCCACCACACCCCCTCTTGTTATTCCTCTAACTCTTGCCCATTAAGTCATGGGTTGCTATTCAAACCAATTCAGCCTGACCACAACCCCTAAAAAAACTGTTGTCAGATTACTGTTTACAACTACTGTTGCCATGTGACTGAAAAAAAAAAAAAAAAGATCCTCAAAACTACATGAATTAAAAAACCAAAATCCCTGGTTGTTTAAAAAAAATGCACAATTGAAGGAGGTATTAATTTTTGGGGTCAAAAATAAAGCCCACCAATGGAGAAGAGTTAACATTTGAGTTTTTTTTGTAAATAAATTAAAATGAAATTAAACACTTGACAGCACACAATGCAGTCAGACTAAAGGATAAAAAGCTCACAGTGCGGATGGCAATGGGAATCCCCGACTCGTCCACGGGTCCGATGCCTTCGTAGTGAGGGGCCTTGATGATGGACACCTTGCTTTCCTCCTCAGAAAAACGGGCGATGGGCACCGAGCCGCCGTAGCTGGCGGACTCCCTGGTGAAGGCCTCTCTACCTTCTAAAACAGAGAAAACGGGGGTTAGCTCGATGTACGATCGAGATATCAGAATTTCAGACACCCCACCACTAGATGGCAGCGGCAAATATCAAAAGATCTGGTCACAAGTCAAACAAATTATAATAATTATAGTTGTCCGATAATGACTTTTTAACCGAAAAACCGATACCCCGATATTGTCCAAACTCTAAAAATCCAACACTGATATCAGACCGATATATGTGGTCGTGCACTTGTTAACGTGTGTAACGTGTTATTGTGATGCCCCACTGTATGCTTGAATAATGATAAATGTAACAACTTCAAGATATGTTTCAAATAAAATGAACATTCTGTGAAAAATAACAGAACTTCAACTGAATTTATAGAAAATAAATGTCCCATGTAAATAATACAAATTGAAATGAGCCCAAATGTCCTGAAAAGGAATCATTCACAATTGAATCACGGTTATGGTATAAAGTATAGTATAAAACAAAAAAAACAATCTGCAAACCAACCAGTTTACATGACATTAGTGCTGCAATGATTCATCGATTAACTCAAGTAATTCCATTAAAAAAAGCTTTGAATCAAATTTTGCTGCTTGGAGGATTCAATTACAGTGATCCCTTGCAATTTTTTTCCCAATTAAATAAATAAATTCAGTATTTTATAGAGATGTCCCAATCTGATCACGTACAGACTCTCACTCTCCCTCCTGCTGCTTTTCTCGGTCAGCAGTGCTGCTGGCGTCTGCTTGTTAAAGTTAAAGGGCAGGTGAAGACTTCAACTAATGGGCGTTTTACTCGTTTAAAATGTATTAAATGCATCATTCATTGTCTCAAAACTCATATTACCAAATATTTTTTTAATTGACCGCGTAGTTTTTGAGTTACTACCATAGCAACATCTTAGCAACGTGGGACGTGCCTCGCTACTAGCCGCTACCGATGACATCAATTCCCAAAGACCTCGCCAGCACTCCACTGTAATTAAAGTGGCGTTGTAATGGTTTGTTTTGAAGGTGTTTGCATTTAGTTTTATTGATTTGGGTACATATACTGCCATCTGGTGGCAACGGTGAATACGCCATAATTCGTCTAGCATGACTGAATTCAACTGCTCCCTGTTAAGGCAGCTCTACATGACATAAAATATTAGTATATCAGTTATAATATGACCTTATGAGTGAGGTGTACGAGAGGATGTTTTTGTTCACGCTTTTTGTTCATAGATGCACTCGGAGCTTCTCACCTGAGCTTCGACTCTGCCTGAGGCCTCCGGCGCGGAGCGAGGTGGGCGGCGGCGGGTATGACGGCGGCGACAGGGGCCTCTGGGCGTGCCCCGTGCCCCCGTTCATGGCGTGCGAGAGCACCTGGCCCTGCCGCAAACAGTACATATCTTCAGCTAAAATTGCACGGATTGAGTTAAACAGTATTAGTGAACAGAAAGACAAATCTCTTCTGTTAGCGAAGTGATGACGTCCAACGATGCGGATACAATGGAAGGCTCCCCTCAAAGGGAGATCTTACATGCCAGACAGCGACACATGACTAAACACTCAAAAGAAATGACTGAGTTAGTTCTAGCTACTGCTAAACGAGAAGCACAAAACTAGCACTGTTGGTGATCCTAAGCAGCAAAAGCATGAATTTCTCTGGAAATCATCACACTGAATTTCGTCAAATAGTAGCCAGTGGGTAACTGGGCATGGGCGGAGTCACTAGGCATGGGCGGAGTTATGCTACACAGGAGGGAGGGACTTTCAAGTTCCCTGACAACTAAAAAGGCAAACAAAATATTCACAAAAGTGCTGTGCGAAATGGGAAAAAAAAATCCCTTATCACGATTCAAGGTTGACTGTTATATCGGCCCTATATATGAACTTTTTTTTTTTAAAGATCGGCTTATATCAGATGATATATAGCCAATATAATGGAAAAACCGTTATCTTTGTGTGCTGATTTTTCTTATAAAGCTCAACCAATAAATTGGCTGGCCAATATATCGGGCCGATATATGGACTGTTTTCCAAGATTGCCCGATATCAGCCGGTATAATAAGATAACTGAGAACTGCTCACTGTTTGGGTGACGATTTTTCTTATAAAAGTCAACTTTTTTCAAGATCAGCCGATATCAGAAGATATATACAATAGCCAATATAATAGAATAACTGTTATGTTTGGGTGCTGATCTTTCTTATTATATAAATCGACATATACACTGACCGATTAATATATCGGGCCGATATTTGGACTTTTTTCAAGATTACCCAATATCAGCCGATATCATAGGATAACTGTTCACTGTTTGGCCGATGATCTTTCTTATAAAGGTCGGCCGATATATCGGGTCGATAAATGGTCTTTTTTCAATATCGGCTGATATCAGATGATATATAGCCAATATAATAGAATAACTTATGTTTAGGGCTGTCAAAATTATCGCGTTAACGGGCGGTAATAAATCTTTTAAATTAATCACGTTAAAATATTTGACGCAATTAACGCACATGCCCGCTCAAACAGATTAAAATGACAGCACAGTGCAATGCCAACTTGTTACTTGTGGTTTTTGGAGTTTTGTCGCCCTCTGCTCGCGCTTGGGTGCGACTGATTTTATGGGCTTAAGCACCCATGAGCATTGTGTAATTATTGACATCAACAATGGCGGACTACTAGTTTATTTTTTGATTGAAAATTTTACAAATTTTATTAAAACAAAAACATTAAGAGGGGTTTTAATATAAAATTTACTCATATTTATCTTTTAAGAACAACAAGTCTTTCTATCCATGGATCGCTTTAACAGAATGTTAATAATGTTAATCCCATCTTGTTGATTTATTGTAATAATAAACAAATACAGTACTTATGTACCGTATGTTGAATGTATATATCCGTCTTGTGTCTCATCTTTCCATTCCAACAATAATTTACAGAAAAAAATGGCATATTTTATAGATGGTCTGAATTGCGATTAATTACGATTAGTTTTTACTCGATTAACTAAAAATTAAACATTTTAATCGTTTGACAGCCCTACTTATGTTCACTGTTTGGGTGATGATCTTTGTTAATTGTTTTTTGCACCACCTAGAGGCCAGTGTTAAAAAAGGAAGTAGCAGTATTAGGTTAGCATTGTACCATTATTTTAATTTATTAACTACCATTGACTAGGAAAATTGGAAAAACGAGGAAAATGTGAATAGCCCCGTGAAAAACGACAAAAACAGGAAAACCCTTCCAAAAATCAGAAAAAAACGTTGATATCCCACAAAAAAACTGGCAAAAAATGCATAAAAAGAAAATCCATGAAAAAAATGAAAGAGCTGCTCAAAATCTATTGACAGCAAAAAACTGCCAATGCATTTAAAAAGCAAATTAAACGTCTACTCTACTCGCAATAGCCTAATTAACAGCACATGGATAGGTAATGACACTGAAAGAGTTAATACTTATATTTGAAGGATTATACTGTATGTGTTGCTGGTTTCAATCGTCTGGCATGAATCGCTCACATACAGTAGGCAGGGGTAGCCAACTGGCTAACTATTAGGCATCTTCAGGCCATTTGGTGGTATTTTACGGCATATAAAATCCTATGAATTTAGCAAGTCTGTGAAAATTGGTCGCCATCTGCTGGCCAAAATGTGCGTGGCAGGAACAGGTCTATTTACGGCGATAATGACAATAGCCATAGGATGTTTTATATCATTTGGCGATATATACCGTTCAGCATTAGAAATTGAGGGACAAACTTTTATAAGAAAGCAAGTTATGCGTTGGAGTTGAAGCGTTACACAGAAAGCGAGCCAGCGAGCGAGCGCAGGTTGCAGAGGCGTCGCAATGACAGGTTAGTGGTCTGGAATGGTGAAAAGTTAGAGGCAGATGAACCGTTTATAGGGCACTCAGTGAAGTCACTGGCTACCAACAACAAACGTTCATTCGCTCCCTCTCAGTCCAAACGGATTGGACGCCATCAATGGCATTGAAAGATGAGTGTTAGAGAATACTTTTTAAAAAATTCTTTTATTTAATATACATATACGTTTTGAATAAAAAGAAGAAAAAAAGGAAATATGTACTATGTATTTTATTTAAATTAAATAACATTTTAAATATTGAATATTTACTTCCAAAAAAAATTTTTTTTAAATATTTTTATTTTAAATATATTTTTTAAAAAAGTGGAAAAAATAATAGGCATCAGAAAAAATGAATAGTATATTTAATTCTTTGAAGGCAAATTCAGTTTTTCTTTCATAAAAAGTCATGAGAAAAATATATATTTGGAGAATATTTAGTTTATCTAATTAAAATATAGATATACTACATATTAAACTTTTATAAAATATTTCCCCCCATTTTTTTCAAAGATAAAATGTTTTAAAAATTATTAATTATTTCCCCCATATTTATTTATGAAAAAAAATTGACTAAACATTTCTAAAAATCTAAAAAAGTTTTTTTTTTTTTTTTTTTTTTTAAAGTAAAATCAATATAAGGGTTTAAAGTTATAAATTCAATATTTAATTCTTTGATGGCAATTTTTTCTTTAATAAAAATAATTCGAAATATATTTACAGTATTTAGAGAATATTTAGTTTATTTAATAAAATGTATGTTACAAATTAAGCTTTTTAAAAATAATTTTCCCATTTTTGTTTTTTACAGAATAAAACGTTTTAAAAATTAAATAATTATTTTTCTAATATTTATGTATGTAAAAAAATGAATAAATATTTTTTTAAAAATTAAGTAAAAAAAAAAAAAAAAAAGAATTAAGCATTTAAAATATAAATTCAATATTTAATTCTGTGATGGCATTTTTTTCTTTGATAAAAATAATTTGAAATATATATACAGTATTTAGAGAATATTTAGCTTATTTAATAAAGTAAATATGTTACAAATTAACTTATTTTAAAAATATTTTCCCCCATTTTTTCCCTGAGACAAAACATTTTAAAAATGAAATAATTATTTTCCCCATATTTTTTAATGTAGAAAATTGAATTAACGTTTTTTTTTTAAACTATTTTTTTAATTAAAAAAACAACAACGAAATAAGCATTTAAAAATATAACTAGAATATTGAAGTTATTGTTGGAAATGTATTTTCTTTAATAAAAATACAGTGGTACCTCTACATACGAATTTAATTCGTTCCAGGACCTTGTTTGTAAGTCGAAATGGTCGTATGTCGAGCAGGATTTTCCCATAGGAATACATTATAATTCCATTAATTCGTTCCAAAGCCTAAAAACATACACTAAATTCTTAATAAATACTGCTGGCACTGTTACAAATGGCAATTAAACATAGAAAAACAAATAAGTTATAAATAAATAAGTCAGAATAATATAATAATAAGAAGAATAATTAATAATTATTCCTGTAAATAATGTAACGAATTGGATTCTAATATGGCGGACACTTTTTACTGTCCCTGAACGCACCGCGAAGCTGACGTCATAGTGAGATAGGTCGGTGCGGTAGAGATAATACTTTCGTTTTCTTGAGAGCAGTCAACTGCTTAAGACAATGGGCGTTTTGTGTTGGATAAGTTCTTAAATAAATGATAAAAACGTGACGAAGCTGGCGATTTCCTTGGCAATGTTACCACAATAATAATTGTCACCTTAACTTATAAATAGTGGCGAACGGTGGTCGGAAGAGGACCATGGAGCTATATTGTTGAGCCAGTTCAGGGACGCGCACCCCAAGCTCATATTTTTCTATAACTTGCATCTTCATTTCAAAGGTAAGCATTACTTTTTTCCTTGTTTCTCCAACTGTATCAACGTTTTTTTGAAAACTGTGTTGATTTCTCACACAAGAAAATCCACCGTGCGTTCGTTTGCAGTGCTGTCATGTCGTCGTATTTCGAGCAACTCGTCGGATGTAGAAACAAATGGCGGCTCAAATTTTACGTCGGATGTCGAAAAGATCGTGTGTCGAAGTGATCGTATGTAGAGGTACCACTGTAATTGGAAACATTTACATTTTGAAAATATCTAGTTTTCCTAATTAAAAAAATACATACATTTTACAAAATATTTTTTAAAAATATATTTTCTTTGTTTCCTTTCTTTTTTCCAAGTTAAAACATTTTTAAAAAATTAAATCATCACGTTTTCCCATACTTATGTAAGAAAAAGAATAAACATTTTGGTTTTTTTAATGAAAAGAAAATATAAGCATCTAAAAAGAATATGTAATTATTCTATAACAAATTCTTTCTTCCATAAAAAGTAATGAAAAATACATGTTTAGAGAATATTTAGTTTTCGTGATTTAGATATATATATTCATATTACAACATAATCTTTAAAAACATATTTGATTTGTTTTAAAACACTTTAAAAATTAAATAATTTAAGTTCTATTGTATTGTACTAATTTAATTTTTTCCCCCCCAAGTTAAAATATTTAAAAAAATATTATTATTAATTTTTAAACAGAATATTTGGTTTTCTCCATAAAAAAAACATATTTACTGTTATTTCATTTTGCTTGATTAATAATGGAACTAAAACATGAGCCTCCATTTAAACATTCCCTTGCCCTATAAAGGGTTAAATCTTTAGTTTGGGGTCAAGACGATCATAATTACGTTAGTGACAGCGGCCGTTGTTAGAGCCTCGCCGGCGGCGAACACCGAGACATGGCTGAGGGTGGGCGACGGCGTGGGCGAGGCGCCGGGCGAGTCCAGGCTACAGATCCGCAGCTCGTCCAGCCCGCCCGCCGTGGACCACGAGCAGTGGCTGAGCGCCGACACGGTGACCGGCGAGGCGGGCGGCGAGGGGCCCGCGTACGGGCCGGGCGACGGACCCTTGGACGCCAGCGAGTCCAGGGAGCGGACAAAGGGGGGGCCGCGTGCCGCCGGGTCGAGGGAGGGGGCGCCCTGGAAACGGGACAAAGCTTAGTCGCGATGCTCGTTAGCGGTTAGCGTGAGTAGCGAGTTCATGCTGCGCATGGATAAAAGGCACTGCTGAAATTAGTGTTACGGTGATAAAATGACATCATCGGTATCGGGGAGTACGACGAAATAACGCGCCAATTAGCCTTTTCGATATTTTGTCACACCCCTAGTGCCGATGATATGTACTCTTTGAGACATACAGTAGTTTCCAACTGCCGGTTGCCCTTCCCAATATGGCCGACAGCTACGCAAATGGCAAAATGAGTTCTTCCTCTAGCTAAGATGCACCCTCCTACGAATAAGTTTATCACTAGTTTACCTAGTAAGATAAAGTGAGGTGTTTTTTCTTATTTCAACACTGTGACCTCCACCCATTGGAGCAAAATTGCGTACCTGCCCCGCACACAGGCGTTTAAACAATCATACATAGCAGTATGTCAACAAGCTTCTAACATGAAAAAAAAATAATAATAAAAATAGCATTAGTTTACTTGTTGGTAGCACCAAAACGGCAACACAAAGAGCAATACACACTTTTTGCATATTTTGCAAAATAGATTCCATCATATTAAACGGACGTGACGCAAATGTTTTTGATTTGCCGTCGTGTTTTGCACTTCAGGGCCACCGTACTTGTGGTTGCCCAGAAAGGGCAGTACTACGACGACATATGGAATCCTTGGATGTCCAGTAGGTCCAGCTGCGGCATGCAGTACTCAAGCAGGGTCGTGGTTGGGGAATGACGAACACTTGATCCGATGGGTCGTTGAAAGCAAGGGACAAGAGCTTAAAGTCTTATAGTCACATTTTTGATATGATTATATGAATCATAATATTCCAACGGCTAGTTAAGTTTAGGGCTAAAAGGAATATAACATTTTCTATTTTGTAAGAAAGAATGCTAGGGTTTAGGGCTCAAACCCGGTTAAGTTTAGAGCAGTGCTTCTCAGTTATTTTCTTTTACGCCCCCCTCAGGAATGTTTCGCGCCCCCCAACTCTGCTGAGAATGTAAATAGTATGTCAAATTTGACCGCAAAACAAAAATGAATAGAACAAAAACGACAGTGTCATTGGACAGAGGGACAGTTTTTATTTTTGCTGCTCGCAGTATCAGCTCCTTTGCAATGGTTTGGGGTTATTTAGCACTGAGCATGCTAATAAACAGTGCTCTCTAGTTTACTGATATAACACTGACAAACCGGGACGATTGTTGGCGATATTTGGCACTTTTTTGCTGAAAAAAAATTGAGCGGCTTATCAATGAGAGTGAGGTCAAATGTCTTTAAGTGATGTCTTAATTGATTTGGCTTCCCGCTGTCCGCTACAAACATTTTATAGACACGGTAAACAGGGTTGTCTTTCCTCGTCTCCCACTGTATTAAAAGTAGAAGGTAAAAACCAAACGGCCCGAAAACAGCGAATTCTCGGCAGCCGGGGGAAAATCAGAGGTGAGCGCGGTTGTCGTGACGCTCCTTTGCTGAATATGGGTTTCCTTGGGCGGACATGTGAGAACCGGAAAAGGCAGCTGCTTGAGCCCAGCCCGAAAATGGAGGACAGCTGTTCATATCTCTTTGCGGTGTGCTTCTACTGTGGTCTTGTTTTGTTCAAAAATACTGCGCACACTCTGAAAATGAGAGCGCCACTGCCACCCCTGGAGTGGATGTGCAAGTACACGTTACTCTATAATGGCAAAAAAAGTATCATATTGGCCTGAATATAAGACGGCCCTGATTATAAGACGACTATGGAGGTAGATTTGTGTCTTTATTATTCAATCAAAACAAAAAAAGTTGCTTCAATCAAATAAAAAGCTGCTTCAATCAAAATATATATTTTCAATCGAAGAAAAAGTCACTTCAATCAAAAAAAAATGTGTTTGAATGCAAAAATAAATTTGAAACTAAAAAAAATATATTTGAAAACTATTTTTCTTTGATTGAAAAAAATTTTTTTTTGACTTAAGTCAAGTTTTTTTTGATTGAAACAACATTTTTGATTGAAGTCATGTAATTTTGCGTTTGGACCACATTTTGGCTAGGACATTTGTGTCTTTATTATTCAATCAAAAATAAGTTTCTTCAAACAAAAAAAATATATTTAAAAAAAAAAAATCACTTCAATCAAAAATAATGATTCAATCGTAGAAAAAAAGGTTTCAAGGTGAAAAAATATTTGAGACTCAGAAATTCGCATTTGAACACTTTATTTTTCATTCAAACTGTTTTCTTTGATCGAAGCAATCCTTTTTGTGTTGGAGCCATATTATGGGTAGGACGTTTGTGTCTAAATCATTCAATCGCAATAAAAGTTGCTTTAATCAAAGAAAACATTTTTCATCAAAGAAAAAAAATCATTTGCTAAAATATTTATTTTTTTGAAAATATTTCTTTTATTTGAAATATATATTTTTTTTATTGAAGTGCCACTTTTTTTGAAAAGCAAAAAGTTTTAAAATCTTTTTTTATTATTTAAAGTGGAAAAAGTATAATATAAGTATAATATAATATAAACATGTTAAAACATGTCAAAACATGTTAGCAAATTGGAACAGATGTATGATGTTAAGTTAAAATAAATTTTAAAAATAACAAAAAAATAACTGAAATATTCTCAATAAAATATCTAAATAAATGCAGTCCTTTAGGTGAGCTTAAACCCACAACCACAGCTCAACATTGTTACCATCCGGACAAAAATAATCAAATTAGTTTCCATAAAAAGCACGTGTGTATGACTAGTATCAATTTTACACAGTTGCCAGAGAAAAAAACATTTTTTACCACTGCTAGACACACTAAACACACTGGAGTTAACTCTCATAGCTGGTGCGAAACATGACATTCATGACAGTGTTTACTAACCTTTAATTTTATACAAATGCAAAATCATATTGGAGGTATTGCCTCCTCGGCAGCTACTCTCCGCAAACATGTTTTACATGTCGGTTGGCCCTCCTCCTCTAAGCTGCGGCCGTCTGTAATCTTTCTGTAGCCGAAGGATTCCCGTACCAGCGATTTTGTTTTCTTCGATGGGGGAAAAAGTTCAGGAGTTTTACCTCCTCCAGCCACCGTGTAGCACAGCTGACTCAATGACACTGAGCAACAACCGGTGGTGGTGGTGGTGGTGGGGGGGGGGGGGGTGAGCTTTGCAGCTGCAAGTGAGAGATTTCTCTCTACATTTTTGGGACATATAAAATAGCTAATACCTTAGGGACGGTATGACGGAAAATTTTTGCGGTATTGAAACCTTGACGTTTTCATACCACGGTATACCTTGAAGACAGTAATCGGCACATGTCTAGTCCCTACCGTCCCAATGCAAACCTACGCCCTTGGTTCAAATACTTATTTGCAGCAGTGTAATATAAATAAATTGTTTAAAAAAAAACATACACTGTGATTTCTGGATTTTGTTTTTCAGATTATCTCTCACAGTAGACAAGCACCTTCAATGAAAATTTCAAACCCGCCCATCATTTCTAAGTAGGAAAACGCAGGGTCTTCAAACACTTATTTTCCTCACTGTATGGGCAAGTCCCCCATATACAACATATCTAATCATTCTGAAATATAACGGTGAAGGTTTTTAAAAGCAGGGGGCGTGGTTGTCGGATGATGAACGTTTGATCCGATGGGTCGTTGAAAGAAGGGGGCGCGGTTGGTTTGTACTGCCAGCCGCAGCTGGATCCTTCTCTTCGATGTAGCACGGTAGCGCAAATTGAGTGCCATCTGCTGGCCAAAACAAGCATTCCAGGAACAGCTTTATTTACGGCGTGGATAGATACTGTTCTATCGTATAGCGCTACCACTGCGTATTGCTTTTTCTTCCACCTTAATGCCACCAAGATAAAAAGATGTTTCTTGTACCAACAGCTCAGCAGGAGAAGGTCTGGGAGGAACCCCCGGAGGAGCCTTCGGGTCTCGCGTCGAATCTAAACCTGGCGACGACCCCGCCGGGACACTCTCCGGATCTTTCTGGCTTCCCGAGAGCAATTTGACCGACAGCGAGGAAGTCCTCACGGAAGGCTGGGGAGGCGTGGCCGGAGAAAGGGGCGGGGTGCTAGCGTTAAGGTGCTCGGGCGGGTCCGGGACGGTGACGGGGGTCATCGACAGGCAGGAAATCTTACGTTCCCGGTTTAACGCGTTAGCCGAAGCGTGGTCAGGGCGTGGGTTAGCGCCGGTTTCCGTGCGGCTAAACGCGAAGGAATCTTTTACGGCCGAGAACGTTAGCTTCGTCGCGGTGCACGTGTCGTCGGTCGTCGACGACGGGTTAGCGTCGGCGAGCGTGAAATGGAAACTATCGCTTCGTGAAGGGGGCGGGGGAACGTGATTGTCATCCTTACGTGCAAAAACAATAGATGACGTGAGTTAAACGCGTCAATAAGAAATTGAAGATGTCTTACCTGCGACTTTCTGTCCTGCAGGTTGGGCCTGACGCTGCGAAAGCCTTTGGCGGCCAGCGACGAGCTGATGCCGTCGCCGTTCTTCAGGCCGTCGGTGGCGCTGCCGCAGCGCCAAGGATCTGCGTTTCAAGGATTGCTTTCATTAGATTGGATTGAAAAGTGGACGGACGCCGGAGAAAAGACGGGACTTACTCAAGTCTGAAGAGTGAGGGCCGCTCTCTGCGAAAACAAAGTTCAAACTCGCTTAAATTCATTGGAGTAATATTAATGCGTCGGCCACCGTTGACGTCGCAAGATGTCCAATCCGTTTGGAGCCAACGAATGTTCATCGATTGGATTGGATGTCTAGCGCCGTCGATGGCAGCGAAAGAGTTAACAACCAGCACAATATTATTTTAAACGAAAAACAAGCCAGCATGAAAAAACAAAGGGAAGAAAATACAGTGGTACCTGAAGATACGAAACAAATTGGCTAATTTCATATCATGATTTTTTTGTTTATTGAATGGCGTTTTACATGGAAGTCATTCCAAGCGCTACTAGAAAAATAACATTACCTTTTAAATGTCCTCTGATTGCCTGTCTTCATTTGTAATGTTTGTCGCCCCCTAATGGCGCTAGGTGTACCTAGTTTGTTAGGCTCGCTGTACAGACGTTATCACATGACTAATGTAGCTAGTAGCAACAAGAAGTGCTAAAAGACGAGCTAACTTCTGCAGACTTTGCAAGTGACCCAAAATCAGCAGGAAGTGACCTGTAAATTTACGGGTTGATTTTGGATTACTTAACAGGAAGTGACTCGAAAATGTCCCCCGTTGAATAGGAAGTGACTCAAAATCAACAGGAAGTCCTTTGTACAGTGATATGAAAAAGTATCTGATCCTTTTGGAATTTCTCACATTTCTGCATAAAATCTCCATTAAATGTGATCTGATCTTTGTCAAAATCAGACAGATGAAAAAACAGTGTCTGCTTTAACTAAAACCACCCAAACATTTATAGGTTTTCATGTTTTGATGCGGATAGTATCCAAACAATAGCAGAAGGGGGAAAAATAAGTAAGTGAACCATCACATTTAATATTTTGTGCCCCCCCCCCCCCCCTTGGCAGCAATAACTTCAACCAAACGCTTCCTGTAGCTGCAGATCAGTCTGGCACATTGATCAAAACTAATCATGGCCCATTCTTCTCTACTAAACTGCTGTCGTTGAGTCAGAGTCCTGGGATGTCTGGCATGAATCGCTGTCTTTAGGTCATGCCACAGCATCTCAATGGGGTTCAAGTCTGGACTTTGACTTGGCCACTCCAGAACTTCTACTGAAGTTGATTTACTTCTGTGTCTTATTGCAGCATCCATCCTCTTTTTAGCTTCAACTGTCTGACAGACGGAAAAATGTTTTCCTGATCAACTTTTGAATTCATTCTTCCATTAATGATCGCAAGTTGTCCAGGCCCTGAGGCAGCAAAACAACCCCAAATCATGATCCTCCCTCCACCATGCTTCACGGTGGGGATGAGGTGTTGACGGTGAGCTGTAGCATTTTTCCTCCACACATGATGCTGTGTGTTACTCCCAATCAATTCAACTTTGGTTTCATCAGTCCAAAAAATATTTTGCCACAACTTCTGTGGAGTGTCCAAGTGCCTTTTTGCGATCATTAAATGAGCAACAATGTATTTTTTTAGACAGCGGTGGCTTCCAGTCCTCCAATGAACACCATTCTTGGCCATATAGTTGATGTGTGCACAGAGATATTGGACTGTGCCACTAATTTTCTGTAAGTCTTTAGCAGACACGCTAGGGTTCTTTTTTACCTCTCTGGGTATTCTGTGCTGAACTCTTGGCGTCAGCTTTTGTGGACGGCCACTCCTTGGGAAAGAAGCAACAGTGCCAAACTCTCTCCATTTGTAGACAACTTTTCTGACTGTCCAGTGATGAACATCCAGACTTTTAGAGATAGTTTTGTATCCTTTCCCAGCTTTATACAAATCAACAATGCTTGATCGCAGGTCTTCAGACAGCTCTTTGGACCGAGTCACGATGCACATCAGACAATGCCTCTCATCAAGGCAAGTCTTACCAGGTGTGTGTTTTATAGTGGGCAGGGCAGTTTTAAACCATTCATCAGTGATTGGGCACACACCTGAATTGAAATGTTTGGTAAAAATTGGTTTCAGTTGCTCTTTAAGTCTCCTTAGGCAGAGGGTTCACTTACTAATTTTTCCCATTTTACCATCTTCATTAAAATATGAAGACCTATAAATGTTACGGATCGCAAGAGTAGTCGGCGCGGGGGGAAAAGCAGCAGCGGCAGTAGCAGCATGAGAACAAGGAAGTGGGAAGTCCGAAAATGGCGCACTGTCAGTGGGATGGCGGTGACGCTGCTAGGGGAGGAGGCATGGCAAGAACTATGTTCTGTTTACGCAAGGAAAAAAAAAATTGTCTGGAGACTGGCGGACGACACTTCGGCGTTGTAAAGTCGAAATCGCGTAAGTCGGGAACATCATAACCCGGGTACTACCTGCATTTTGTTGAATGATGGAGGATACACTGCCCTCTGGTGGCAGCGTTGGGTCTAGCTGGACTGTCGCCTGGTATGACTGAGAAGCAGACTCAGACCTCTGACATGGATAAAGGATAGCTGCGCTATGGTTTGACCCACATCAGGTGGTAAGTCGTTTCAGCTATGTTTGTGTATGCATTTTTAATTAAGCTTACAGCTACAGTTTGTGGAGTTACGTGTGAGCGATTTGCTATGAGAATTGTAAATACGTTAGGATTCATAGCATTTATGCTAGCGGAGTTTTTGTTAGGCAAATTAGGCTAATTTAATCAACTAAATTTACATATTGATAAGACTGGATGAATGTTTTAAAACCAATTGTTTTGTGTCAAGTGTTTTATTGTTAAAATGCGTGTTGTTTTAAACATAAGTGTACATATGTGTTACAGCTTTAAAAATTGTCAAAAGTGAAGGAAGTCAAAAGCTTCAAAAAGCACAATTGCCTTGTCTAATGTCTGTAAAGTTGAACAACTTTATGTTAACTGAGAACAGAACATGTTATATTAATAAAGTAAAGTAAAAAATACTGGTGCACGATAATTCTTGGTCCGATAATTATCGGTCTGATAATAGGAATTATAACCTAGTAGGTGTCTAGCGGTAGCATTGACGGTCGTGAATGCTTTCTGTTACGTTTCCGCCTCGGAAATATATGTACAGTGCCTTGCAAAAGTATTCGGCCCCCTTGAATCTTGCAACCTTTCGCCACATTTCAGGCTTCAAACATAAAGATATGAAATTAAATTTTTTTGTCAAGAATCAACAACAAGTGGGACACAATCGTGAAGTGGAACAACATTTATTGGATAATCTAAACTTTTTTAACAAATAAAAAACTGAAAAGTGGGGCGTGCAATATTATTCGGCCCCTTTACTTTCAGTGCAGCAGAAGTTCAGTGAGGATCTCTGAATGATCCAATGTTGTCCTAAATGACCGATGATGATAAATAGAATCCACCTGTGTGTAATCAAGTCTCCGTATAAATGCACCTGCTCTGTGATAGTCTCAGGGTTCTGTTTAAAGCGCAGAGAGCATTATGAACACCAAGGAACACACCAGGCAGGTCCGAGATACTGTTGTGGAGAAGTTTAAAGCCGGATTTGGATACAAAAAGATTTCCCAAGCTTTAAACATCTCAAGGAGCACTGTGCAAGCCATCATATTGAAATGGAAGGAGCATCAGACCACTGCAAATCTACCAAGACCCGGCCATCTTTCCAAACTTTCTTCTCAAACAAGGAGAAAACTGATCAGAGATGCAGCCAAGAGGCCCATGATCACTCTGGATCAACTGCAGAGATCTACAGCTGAGGTAGGAGAGTCTGTCCATAGGACAACAATCAGTCGTACACTGCACAAATCTGGCCTTTATGGAAGAGTGGCAAGAAGAAAGCCATTTCTCAAAGATATCCATAAAAAGTCTCGTTTAAAGTTTGCCACAAGCCACCTGGGAGACACACCAAACATGTGGAAGAAGGTGCTCTGGTCAGATGAAACCAAAATTTAGCTTTTTGGCCACAATGCAAAACGATATGTTTGGCGTAAAAGCAACACAGCTCATCACCCTGAACACACCATCCCCACTGTCAAACATGGTGGTGGCAGCATCATGGTTTGGGCCTGCTTTTCTTCAGCAGTGACAGGGAAGATGGTTAAAATTGACGGGAAGATGGATGCAGCCAAATACAGGAACATTCTGGAAGAAAACCTGTTGGTATCTGCACAAGACCTGAGACTGGGACAGAGATTCATCTTCCAACAGGACAATGATCCAAAACATAAAGCCAAATCTACAATGGAATGGTTGAAAAATAAACGTATCCAGGTGTTAGAATGGCCAAGTCAAAGTCCAGACCTGAATCCAATCGAGAATCTGTGGAAAGAGCTGAAGACTGCAGTTCACAAACACTCTCCATCCAACCTCACTGAGCTCGAGCCGTTTTGCAAGGAAGAATGGGCAAGAATGTCAGTCTCTCGATGTGCAAAACTGATAGAAACATACCCCAAGCGACTTGCAGCTGTAATTGGAGCAAAAGGTGGCGCTACAAAGTATTAACGCAAGGGGGCCGAATAATATTACACGCCCCACTTTTCAGTTTTTTATTTGTTAAAAAAGTTTAAATTATCCGATAAATTTTGTTCCACTTCACGATTGTGTCCCACTTGTTGTTGATTCTTGACAAAAAATTTAAATTTTATATCTTTATGTTTGAAGCCTGAAATGTGGCGAAAGGTTGCAAGGTTCAAGGGGGCCGAATACTTTTGCAAGGCACTGTAAGTATTTTATGTTTACTATTACATATGGATGTGCAAAATATGTTTACTTCTGTGGTGAAGGGTCATATGTACAGAACTTCATAAGTTGTGTTATAGAAGCCAGCCAGTGCTTTAGTAGCTCAAGCTAGTGTGCTATGCTATACATATAATAGTTCTGTATATACTGTAAGTGTATTGTGCAGTTTGTTGTATATTGAGTATTGAATATGTGTATTTTTCTGTTGTACTTTCACAATATTAAGACGAGTGTCTTCCCATAAAAGCAAGAAAAGACCAAGCCTTGTGGTTTATGGAAGTGCATTCATTCTTAGCTGGCTGTCGGGCAGTGCAAAAGTGTTTTGTTCATGTCATTATGAAAAATCTGATGAGATCAAAGGCAAATCTATGTTGAATCTACCACATTTTTTTTAAACCTCCAGGTGATCAAAAACTCAGGTTATACATTTAAAAAATTATATATTTATTATCGGTTATCGATATCGGCTTTGAGGAGCAGGAAGTTATCGATATCGGTTTCATATCGTGCACCCCTAGTAAAAATTAAGTTACTCTGAGGTACAATAAGATACTTACGAGACGAGACTTCGGCGTCGTGAAATCAAAATCGCGTACGTCGTAACCCGGGCACTACTTGTATTATCTTTTGTGGGTTTTTGATTTTTGGCAATATGAAGCGAAAACGAGTCCTGAAGCTTTGATATCTCCAGGTACCACTGTAGAAGCATTCCTAACGCAGGCCTGTGGTGGCGCCAGCGTTAGTACCTGAGGCCAGATTGGGTGTGCTCTGGACCCTCTTGATGGGCGAGAGGGTGAGCGACACGGCCACGCTTTTGCGCGCGTATCCGCCGCTGTCTGCCGACGTGCACGTGCAGCAAACACAAACAAAGCACATGCCGTTTAGCGCAAGCAACAGCACTCAAAATGGGGATTCAAATCATGCGAGGAAAAAAAGACTCTGTACATTCCACGCTTACCTGTATTCATATTGAAGGGCGCTTCGTACAGATTCAAAGCTGTGCCACACACCTTCCTGCAAAACAAAAAAAGAACAAATTAAAAACTAGGCCTGCAAACAGGACTGAATGGGCCCTCGCAACTTGGCGCAACTCGGACAATGTGCAGGTCAGGGTGGTGGCAGATCGTCCTCTCTAATCATCTCATGAGAACCTAACATGCTCGAAAGTCGCCTCTTTACATTCACACACCTAAGAGATAAAAACCCTATTGGAGAGAGTACTACAAAAAAGGAGGCGCTACTGAGCTGTGCAGCCAAGCCCTTTTTCAAAACCAAAATGAATCTTCTAACTGGGACAATTCGACCAAGTGTGCCAAATTCTGTGGCTCTATAAGGGGCCTGAGTCTCTGAAAAAAAATATTTCCTTTTAATTGCCAACAAAGGGTCGTCACGGCAACAGACAGAGACATGTGGACATGGGCTGTAAAATAAGTTTTACAAAAGGTCTTGAAACTACAATGACCAACCTGAAAAGAACTGGACATGTATTAGAAAAATGAGTGACTTTCTATTGCCACTAGTTGGCGCTGTAGGCCCCTACAGGACCCTTCAGAGTATGACTCTCAACAAGCACGGGAAGTTTGGCGCAGATATATTGTATATCTGCCAAGTTATGACTGTTCAAAACTTGTGGAGAGACAAAATGTCAACAGTCATTTTCACTTTCCTGTGTGGACCCCTCTACTTCAAACAAACCTCAATATTTTTCATCAGGCACCTGAACACATGTCTTAAGGCTCCCCTGATGCAGGTTTGAGGTCAATAGATTTGTTTCCCTTGGAAGAGGAGCCTGTTTCGTAAAAAAAGGCACTTCCTGTTCCCACTAGGGGGCGCTAGGCCTATTGGGTAATATTTCAATGCACTCGTGTTAAGGGTGGGATACCGCACATACACGCAATATATGAAAAAGATTGAACGTTGTGTCAAGGAGCTATTGATCATTTACTGAATTTGTCATTTTGCTGAAAAAATGGACGACTTTTGGCACCCCGCCCAGGTAAGATCAATGAATGAAAACGCACCATTTTAAAAATGTAAGACCTATGTCTCCTGAATAGTCTCATCAATTTTGAAGACGATCCAACTAACTCCCTCTGTGACAAGGTCTCAAATGTGCACCCTGTTAATTGATAAAAATGTCCCATCCGATCCAAAATACCTGATTTCATGTTGGGTTTGAAATATGGGTGCAAGAGACTTTTTGGAGCAGTTTTGCAGAAGGTATCGACTCCCCAAATTTCATTGCTCTATGTTAAAAAAACCTAATAGGAAACGCCTTTTTGACAAATTCAAGGGGGCGCCACTGAGCCAATTTGTTACAATTTTTGTAACGTTGCAGGATTATCAAAATTCACGCAAAGCCGCATGTATGTGCAAAATTTGGTGAATTTTTGTGCGTGTTCAGGCCTCCAAATGTAAACTGTTCTATAAATCGATCAAAATTTCACATTCGATCCAAAATACCCGATTTTCTGTTGGATATGGAAAATTGGTGCAAGAGACTTTTTGGAGCAGTTTTGCATAAGGTATGGACTCCCCAAATTTCATTGCTCTACGTTGAAAAAACCCAATACGAAAGGCCTATTTTAAAACTCCTTTCTCTCGCCACTAGTTGGCACTGTAGGGTTGATGCAAATGACCCCTGCAAGACCCTTCAGGGTATGACTCTCAACAAGCACGGGAAGTTTGGCGCAGATATGTTGTATATCTGCCAAGTTATGACTGTTCAAAACTTTGACGGTCATTTTCACTTTCATGTTTGGACCCCTCCGCTTCAGCGAAACTTCAATATTTTGGATCAGGCACCTTAACACATGTCTTACGGCTCTCCTGATGCAGGTTTTAGGTCACTAGATTTTTTTCCCTTGGAGGAGGAGCCGGTCTCGTAAAAAAAAAAAAAAAGGCATTTCCTGTTCCCACTAGGGGGCGCTAGGCCTACTGGGTAATGTTTCAATGCACTCGTGTAAAGGGTGGGATACTGCACATACATGCCAGATATGAAAAAGATTGAACGTTGTGTCAAGGAGCTATAAGTCATTTACTGAATTTGTCATTTTGCCGAAAAAATGGCCGACTTTGGCACCACGCCCAGGTCAGACCCGTGAATGAAAACGCACCATTTTGAAAACTTAAGATCTCCTATGTCTCCTGAACAGTCTCACCATTTTTGAAGACGATCCAACTAACTCCCTTGGCGAAAAGGTCTCAAATGTGCCCCCTGTGAATCGATAAAAATTTCACATTCGATCCAAAATAACCAATTTCCTGTTGGGTTTGTAAAATGGGTGCCAATGCTTTTTTGGAGCAGTTTTGGACAAGGTATAGACTCCCCAAATTTCATCGCTCTACGCTGACAAACCCTAATGTTATAGGCCAACTTTAAAATTTCAAGGGAGCACCACTGAGCCATTTTGTTGCATTTTTTTGAACGTTGCAAAATTATCAAAATGTACATTTTTCAGCACGTATGTGCAAATTTTGGTGACTTTTTCGTGCATGTTCAGGCCTCCAAATTGGCTGTTTTCATTTGCCCTGAAAAAAAAAAAAAAAAAAATCCCTTGCAAAACAATAGGGCCATCGCACGCTTAGTGCTCGGGCCCTAAAAAGGATTCTGTTGTATTTTCAAAATATATGTATCATTATTTTCTAGTGCTTATGTATTCCCACAATGCTTTTGAATGTATATTTGTTAAAAGGAAATTCAGGCATCGAGGGGTTAAAAGGAAAACGTTAAGAAAATTGGAGAGAAAAAAAAGGGCAAATTCATTATCTTTTCACTCTAACCATAAATGCTGTCATTAAGATGCCAAAAAGTCAAAATGGCCGCTTCCCACCAAAACGCTACAAGAGAACCGGTGACCTCATTCCAGACTGACATGTTGAGAGGTGGACTTAGACCGGGGATTCATTTTGGGAAAGGGCACGCGGCGGGCGGTATTCCCGCATGAATGTTAAGTGCCATAACTAGCGACTGAAGGGATAATGCACGCGCGTTGTCAAACTCGCTGACACATTTACAGCCTCCATGAAGACAAAAATCAGGCTGACGTCATCCGGGAGTAGAAATAGCTCAAATGAGTACCGTATTTTTTGGACTGGGGCGAAAATGTTATGCTACCACAACGGGAATGTGCACTACGACTAAGCTGCAATGCCATACAGGAGTAGAAATAACTCAAATGAGTACTATCGAGTAGAGTATTCTTCAGACCAGGCCAAAATGCTACGCTAGCGCATTAAGGATATGCGCTACGGCTGGGTTGCTGTGCTATGGCTAACGTCATACATGAGCAGAAATACAGTAGCTCAGCGAGTACCGTATTTTTTGGACCGGGGCGAAAATGCTACGCTACCACATCGTGAATGTGCACTATGACCAAGCTGCTATGCTGCGGCAAACGTCATACATAAGCAGAAATACAGTAGCTCAAATGAGTATCAGCGAGTACCATATTTTTTGGACCGGAGCGGAAAAGCTACGCCTCCACACGGAGAATGTGTGCTACGACCAAGCAGCGATGCTAGGACTAACATCATACAGGAGGATAAATAGCTCGAATGAGTACTAGTGAGTACAGTATTTTTTCAGAACGGGCCAAAATGCTACACTAGCACATCGATCACGTGCGCCAAGACTGAGCAGCTGTAATACTGCTAACGTCATACATGAGCAGAAATTCAGTAGGTCAAATTAGTATAAACGCAGACCATATTTTTTGGACTGGGGCGAAAATGCTACACTACCTCACCGAGAATATGCGCTACTACTAAGCTGCTATTCTAGGCCTAACGTCATAATGGACTGACGGGAGTAGAAATAGCTTAAGTACTAGAGAGTAAAGCTTTTTTTAGACTGGGCCAAAATGCTATGCTAGCACATCGATAACGTGTGCTACAACCGAGCTGCTATGCTAGGCCTAACGTCATATGGGACTGATGGGAGCAGAAATACCTCAAATGAGTACTAGCTTGTACAGTATTTTACAGACCAGACCAAGATGCTATGTTAGCACATTGAAAACGTGCGCTTGACCGAGTTGCTATGCTACGGCAAACGTCACACACGAGCAGAAATACAGTAGCTCAAATGAGTATTAGTGAGTTTTTTGGACTGCGGCGGAAACGCTACGTTACCACACTGAGAATGTGCGCGACTACCAAGCTGCTATGCTAGGCCTAAAGTCATACGGGACTGGCGAGAGTAGAAATAACTCAAATGAGTACTAGCAAGTATTTGGGAGTACCGTATTTTTCGGACTGGAGGTAAATGCTACGCTAGCACACAGATTTCAAAAGAACGCGCATTAAGACCAAGCTAATACGCTAGGGCTATCCCTGACTCGGAGGGCTAGTAGTTAATGATCATGTTTCAGTGTTATTGACATTCATTTTTGAAAAGAATTGTATTTTTTGGAGTACAGATATAGTTTTGGGCATTTTAGTTTCGTGACAACAGTAATCAGTCCTCGTTTGTAGTTATTTTTGTAAGCAACGTCACTTTTGTGAAATAGACTGGACATAAAATGCTAGCAGAGGAGGTAAATAATATCAATATATCATGTGGGGCAAGAGTTTTACAAGTGTCTATATCAAGCGGCCACGCAGCGTGCCGGCGGGACACTCAATCTTCACCTTCACGCGCCGTCCCTCGTAAATCTAACGCGCAAACGCGAAGCGGCTAAATCATGAGAGCGGCGTCGCGAGCTGTCGCCATCCGCTTATAAACGGGATCGTCTTTCTCCGGGACAGATCGGCGGCGGCGCGGCAGCAGCTGCGTCCGTGCTGGGAATGTTACAGACGGGCGAGAGAGCGAGCGGGAAAGCCGCCGACCGGCACGGGAAACAACAACTTTTGCAGATGTGACCATTGTGGTTAGTTTGCTTTGGTCAGGGTTTGTTGTTATCCTTGCAAGCAAGACGGTACTTCCTTATTGATTCTTTGAGCATGCAGTAGCGTCTTGCAAACCTCAACTATCCAACCATAACTTTACTCATCTGATTTTCCAGCCAATCAGGAGAAAGAAGCAGGACCAGGAAGGAACCCTCTACTTGAATACAATGTCTGAGTGCAAAGCGATTCTTGTCGATAGTTCCATTTCTGAAGGTTTGTCAGAAATACACTTCTTCATTAAAAGAAGAGAAAAGAACGTCACGAAAAGCTTTACTTGATTGATTTACTCTTCCGCAAACCAATACGGCATCCTGTACAGGCTAACGTGTGGCAACAAAACCCCTTTCTTCTTTTCCTTTCGGCAATGTATAATTTTTTAGCAATTTATTTGTGTGATACAGGCAGCTGCAAATAAGTATTTGAACACTTGAGAAAACAATCTTAATATTTAGTACAGTAGCCTTTTTTGCAGTTACAGAGGTCAAATCTTTCCTGTGGTTTTTCACCAGTTTTGCACACACAGCAGGAGGTATCTTGGCCCACTCCAGTATGTTACATGATGCATGAACAAAGAAATGCGAATATACTGTCCTCACCAGGACGCTACGGCTCTGTCCTGGCTAAACAGCGAGCTAAACTCCCAAATGACGATGCTGGACGTCCGTATAACTTGCTGACTTTATTTTGGCCGTCGTTATGACACCATCATTTGAAAGGTGGAACTAAAAATAGAAATAATACAAATCAATTTGGTCCTCGATACCAAACAGGTTCGCATCAACGTAAATAAATAATAAATAGCTGCTATTACAGCAATGACACAAACGGTTAGCATGCGTTCGCTAGCATTAGCGCATCATTCAAACAACCACACAACTGGCTCTAAGTGTCCGATCGCAGGTGGAAAACACACAACTACAACAAAGATGACGCACACAGGGGTTGCCTCTGTAGAGATATTTTACAAGCATAAACAATGAACGTAGGTTCGCAGGCATCTGAGCGCTCTAAACAAGTGCGAGTGCGCCCCCACTTGGGCTTGAAAGTGCCACTAACTAAAAGCATGCATTTCAATATAAAAAAAGTCAATAATACAATTGAACACACATCGCCAAAGGCTGAACGCGAACGTGCCCATAGCTATTAAGAGTTATTCAGATAACGATAGCATAAAGAACATGCTAACATGTTTACCCTCATCATCACCAAACCATCAGTGTCACTCCAAAACACCAAAATAACATGTGAAATGATATCATAAAGTGTGAATAATTTCACACATAAGTTGCACCCCCAGCCAAACTATGAAAAAACTGCGACTTGTGGAGGTGTAAAATTTTGTCTCTGGTGTCTTTGGAGAGCTCTATGGTTTTGGCCATGTTACAAGTTTGAGTCTTACTGATTGTATGGGGTGGACAGGTGTCTTTATTCAGCTATCGACCTCAAACAAGCGCATCTGATTCAGGATAACACATGGAGTGGAGGCGGACTTTCAATAGGTGGACTAACAGGTCTTTTAGGGTCAGACTTCTAGCTGATAGACAGGTGTTCAAATACTTATTTGCAGCTGTATCACCAGGGGTGAAAGTGGGCCAGAACGGTAAGGAACGCAGTTCCGGTATAAGATTCAGAGCCGGAATGCTGTTCCGGTACACGGTGCTTTGATTCCGAAAATATGACAGCAACTGTCAAAATGCTATGTAAAAAAAAATGCTAAGCTGCCACACATGCATTTCAGCTCCAAGAAGAAAACAATCTACCAACATCAGATTTACATACGCAGGTGTTAACAACAAGCATAATAAAGTGCTTGTGTATTGTAATCCGTTTTCACCAATATTTATAATTGATTTTATTACACGGACGGCATGGAGGTTTCCCCACCTTCTGCAGTTATCTGAGTCTGATGATGATGAGTCACTTCAATGTGCGAATGCACGCAGCAAAGCAAAACGCCTGGACTCATTTATCCCTTCAATTGGCTGACATACTGACATGTGATCAGCAGAGATGGTTAGCTCTGATTGGTTCAAATGTGCATGTTTTTCTGGAACAGCAAAAAAAAAAAAAAGCTTGTTGAATTGATGCGACAAAAAAAGGGCAATGCAACATAAAATGGATCAAATCATTAAGAGCAACGAAAGAGTTGAGGAGGCTTATTTATCATATTTATTTTCATTTGCTCTGATGGGGAGGTTCAGAACACTTATATTTGTTCATTTTATATTAGGCTAATAATTCGTTTCCTTATGATTGAAAAAAGTCCATGTTTGCGCGATCTTCAAAATATATTCCATTTCACTCTGCATAATATAAGCCATTTGTACTTATTTTTCTGAATGTATGTTACATATATGGCGGAAAAGACTCAGGTGACTTGAAGTTCCACTGTGAGACCCTCAATTTAGCCAACTTTCAAAATTGTCCGATATGCATGTGTGATACATCATTGGAAAGCTTAAAATCTGTTTTCTGGGGGAAGAACATTTTGAGCAGGAGGGCATTTCAAAACAAAACAAAAAAAAATTTTTAAACAGCAAAACCCTATCTGGAGGTGAGAGCAGGCGAGAACAGAATTACAGACACCAAGACTTTAACGAGATATTATCGCGTACGTACTTTGTTTCGATCCAAAAACTCCATGTAGCATGTATCACTGAGTGTCAAGACACAGCTGTGAATGGCCACAGCTGGATTTTTATGGGATTTTATGGGTGGAACATGGTAATATAACAAGGGTCGCGATGCAGAAATCGCAGACATCAAGGAGTGGTCGAGATTTTCTTTTTCATATAATTACTAAGGGTGCACGATATCCATTTTTTGAAACCGATACCGATAACTTCCTGCTCCTTAAGGCCAATACCGATACGATAACCGATAATATATATATAATTTTTCAATGTATATTCACCTGAGTTTTTGAAGACCTGTACGTCAAAAATACTAGTGGTTGATTCAGCTTTGATTTGCCTTTGACCGAACCCGAATTTTCATGATGACATGAACATTATTATAATGAACAAAACAAAGACAGTAACAAAATTTTGCACACTGGAAAAACAGGACTGGAAACAAACGCACAAATCCCATTCCGACACCGTGCCAAAAATTTTATTAATAGGGGCGATAATATATTATGTTATCTGATTTATTGGGATGACGTCATAATTTGTATTATCGGTCCGATAATTATCGGTCCGATAATTATCGTGCACCTGTAATATTTACCCTTTTAAATGTTTTTTTTTTTTACTTTTTTTTGTTTGGATCAATTATTTATCATTTAACATATCGGAGAAAATGCGACAGTAACAAAAAAAAAAAAAAAACTTTTAAGCGATAGTAATGAGGTAGATATCTGTGACTTTTTTACAGACGCCATTTTTTTCATTGTGACATAATTTGTTTAAAAGTTTAAAATATGTAAGTGAATAATTTTTTAAAGTCGTTTTTTTTTTTTTCAACGAAATATGCGACATCAATGAATGATTCTAAGCTAAAAGCTGCAGACATTTTGAATAATAAATATAATATCTTTGTTTTATGGCTGGGTTGAAACAAAAGTGGTTGCGTGACGTCTGTAAACGGGGGTTTTCAGGGTAAAAGGGACAAATTAAAAATAGTTCAGGGGCTTCATGCACCGTGAATCTGCTATGGCAGCATATAGACATATTGTTCTAGCAAACACAACAGTTGTTTTGTCTTAAAATACAGTAGTTTCTTTTAAAGAGGAGTGCAAGAGCAGAAACTGCTTTTTCAGTCTTGTCTGTGTTTTCCGCCATATCTTTATTATGAAAAAAAAAAGGTGAATGTTTATATTAACTTCAATTTGAATATATATCCTATCCTCTTAAGAAGTTAAAATTGAGATTTGGCATTTAGTATGTGAGGAAATGAGGGAAAATAAAAATTGGGAGATGGAGGTTGGGGTTATTGCTGTTTTTGTTAACTTTTATTTCGCAAATCATTGAAAAAATACAATTTTGAATGAAAAATAAATAAAATTTCTGGCTCCATGGCGACCTTCGCGTCGGAGAGTTCTGGCAAGAAATTCTAGCCACTTTCACCCCTGTGTATCACACAAATAAATTGTTAAAAAAAAAAAAAAAATCATACATTGTGATTTCTGGATTTTTCTTTTTCGATTATCCCTCTCACAGTGGACATTCACCTACCATGAAAATTTCAGACTGCTCCATGATTTCTGAGTGGGAGAACTTGCAAAATAGCAGGGTGTTCAAATACTTATTTTCCTAACTGTAGGTAAGCAACTCCAGGCTATTGTTTGTGTGCTAATTATAGCCCATCAAAACCACTGATTTGCTCCGACGTGACAAGTACAATCACAGCCAGAAATGCGAATGTGGGACATTTTCAAGCCAAATTATTGAATTGCTAGATTGTTTATATTAAGTGTCTTTCGATAGGTGAGAAATTTAACACCCTTTTTGTTTTGAGCCAATTATAGCCCATCAAAATCACTGATATGGTCCAAAGTGACAAGCATAATCATCAGCAGAAATGTGAATCTTGGTTACTTTCGAGCCATATGATTCCATTTTGAAAGATGAAAAGAGCCAAATGATCGGACGTCTATCGTCAAAGGCGCTGAAAGAGTTCATCTCTGCGTTTTGAGCCAGTTCCTTTTGAGTCACCTAAAGACCAAAATTGGCGGCGGTTTATCCAGCGACTGTAATTTGGGCTCCGGTTGACCGCAAAGAAGAGCGGCGTGCATAATTATACGTCGGCGTAATAACCGTGAGACCGTCAAACCAAAATCTCACTGCTGCACGTGCTCTAAAAATTCAGTATGCCATGCGCAGCAGCTGACGGACAGTGAACGGTCATATTTAAGTCGTTTAATCGATGAACTAGGTAGTTCGAATAATCGAGTAATCAAATAAGGAGCATTTAGCTGAGTAAGTCAACAACTGGCTAATTTACATGGCAATAGTCCACTAGATTAAATACTATAAAATGCAAACTTTTTTTTGAATTTTTTTAGGGCTGCAGCTATCGATTATTTTAGTAGTCGATTAATTGATGAGCTAGTTAGTTTGATTATTCGAGTAATCGGATAAGGAACATAAAAATTTAAAATACCTGAGCTGAGCCTCAAACGGTATAAAAAAAAACAAAAAAATGAGGATCTATGGACAACAAAAGAACATTTGGCTAACTTACATAGCAAATGGCCGCTAGCTTAAATGCTATAAAACGCTATTTCTTAATTTTTTTTTTTTTTTTTTTTTTTTTTTTACACAATGCTCTTAACAAAAGGTTCAGACACATACTCCCACAAAAAACAGCTGAATATACCTATAAACTACTTTACGAATGCATAAAAAAAAATTAGCGCAAACAAAAACTTATGTTGGTCTTAACAAGGAGCAGCTGGATTTAGTCACGTGAAATGAGGCAGACTAGAGGGCAGTGTATCCACCCAAATCAATTAAACTAAATGCAAACACTTTCAAAACAAACCATTACGACACCACTTTAATTAAACGAATACTCGAAGCAGCAAAATTTAATTCCAATCTTTTTTTTCTAATCAAATACTCGAGTTAATCGATTAATCGTTGCAGCACTAGAATTTTTACAATGCTCTTAACAAATCATTCAAACACATATTCCCCCTAAAATAACACCTAAATACGCGTGTTAACTAAATTTTGAATGCATAGACAAACATATTAGCTGACACAAAAACATAACTCATGTTGGTCTTAACAGGGAGCAGCTAGATTCAGCCATGTTAAATGAGTTATTTCATATTCACTTTTCCCACTAGAGGACGGTGTACCCATCCAAATCGTTAAAATTGAATGCAAAGACTTTCAAAACAAACAATTACAGCGCCAATCTAGTTAAGCGAATACTCGAAGCAGCAAAATTTGATTCAAAGCTTTTTTTTAATCGAATTACTCAAGTTAATCGTTGCAGCACTAATTTACACCAAAGGATATTAACCAGTAACACGATATTTGACAGCGGCATCATAAGACTGTCACAAGACCAAATGAACCACCATGAAGCTTTGAACCAATTGGCTGCAAAGCTTCATTGCTTCAAGAAGCTTCATTTAGCCATCACTGCTCCCTTGGGGAAGGAAGTCAACCTCTGCTGCCACCTGCCATCCACACTCTTGTCGTCCAACATGCCTCCTAACATGCACTGCAGCGCTACAAATGTAAATAACAATCATAATTCATGTTCTGTGCTAATTCTTTCTTCAGTTACTGTTCCGGTTGTTTCATTAATTTCTAGTTATGGTATCTGGTGACCCTTTATTTCACAGAAGCATTATAAAACTGCCATAAGACCAAATGAAGCTTTGAACCAATTGGTTGCAAATAGGGATGTCCGGATCGATCGGCATCGATCGGGTCCGATTCACGTCATTTTCAAAGTATCGGAATCGGCAAAAAACTATCGGACATGCCTTTTTTTAATATATATTTATTTTTTAATTAAATTGTTTTCTAATTGTATTTAACGTTACAGACATAATATGTTACACTAATCCAGAGTCTTTAGTGTAGGCTTAAGGTAGGGTTATCAAATTTATCCCGCTAACGGCGGTAATTTAAAAAAAAAAAAAAAAAAAAAAATTTATCACGTTAAAATTTTTAACGCAATTAGCGCATGCGCTGCACGACCCACCCACGCATTGTCGCGTTCAATCTATAAAGACGCCGTTTTACCCAGAGATAGCGCTAAAAGGCAGCGTACAATGAGTAGAGAGAATTTTGAAAGCTTTTGGAGCCATTTTTTATGTGGCTAAAGCCTTATAATACCTCTCTCAGCAATTAAAAATAACGTGGGAGGTAATGTGGGGAAGAAAGGTAGTAGTTGATCATTTTCTTAACAACCTATGTTCATTGCCAACGGAGAGAAGATATATCAATTGGTGCCCCTACTCAAAGTCATGGTTGCACTTCCCATCATGCATTTGGGCAGAAGTTAAATAGCTGCAGTATCATTTAATGAAAGCTCAACAAATACACTAGATGGCAATATTTAGTAACAATACACAAAGTCATGTTTATCCTTTAAGAATTACAAGTCTTTCTATCCGTGGATCCCTCTCACAGAAAGAATGTTAATAATGTAAATGCCATCTTGAGGATTTATTGTCATAATAAACAAATACAGTACTTATGTACTGTATGTTGAATGTATATATTCGTCCGAGTTTTATTCATTTTTTTCTTAATGCATTGCCAAAATGTATATGATCGGGAAAAATTATCGGGAAAGATTGGAATTGAATCGGGAGGAAAACAAAAGCAATCGGATCGGGAAATATCGGGATCGGCAGATACTCAAACTAAAACGATCGGATCGGGAGCAAAAAAACATGATCGGAACAACCCTAGTTGCAAAGCTTTATTGCTTCAAGAAGCTTCATTTGGCCATCACTCCTCCTTTGGGGGAGACAGTTAACCTTTGCTGCCACCTGCTGTCAACACTGTTATCTTCCAACATGCCTCCTAACATGCATTGCAGCGCTACAGAAGTAAATAACAATCAAAATTCATGTCCTGTGCTAATTATTTCTTCAGTTACTGTACCAGTTGTTTCATTAATTTCTAGTTATGGTATTTGGTAACCTATTATTTGATAGTAACATCATCAGACTGTCATTAGACCAAATGAACCACCATGAGGCTTTGATCCAATTGGCTGCAAAGCTTCATTGCTTCAAGAAGCTTCATTTGGCCATCACTGCTCCCTTGGGGGGGACAGTAGACCTCTACTGCCACCTACTGTCACCACTTTTATCGTCCAACATGGCTTCTAACATGTATTGCAGCCCTACAGATGTAGATAACAATCAAAATTAATGTTCTGTCTTCAGTTACTGTCCCAGTTGTTTCATTAATTGCTAGTTATCGTATTTGGTAACCCTTTATTTGACAGTAGCATCATAGGTGGACATAAATGGAGTTAGTGATATAACTGATAATGTCATTAATGCCCATTACTATAGTGTCATGTCATAATTATTACGGTCTTCTGGCAGTCTTATGACGAAAGTGTTACCTATTAACCCAAAGAAATCAACAAATAAGCTGCAGGATTCAAAATGATGGAAATAATTTTCAGACTGTAAACCGCTACTTAAGGTATATAAAAATAACTTCAACATTAAAGAATAAAATTAATTTATAAATCAATCAAAGAAATATTAGATTTAATGAAGTTTTTTTTTTTTTTCCATTGAAATCACTGGCAGCCATTGACGGCAGTAGGCGTCCAAGTCCATTTAGATGGGGAAGGCTGGCAACGATCAAATAATATGCAATAACTTTTGTTTGAGTGGTGTGAGTGCTAACATGCTAAAATTAGCACGCGGTCTGCTTTTTAAAGCAGATTGGCTTTGGGATTCCTCTGGATTTTGTCCGCATTAGCATGACAACGTGCGGGTATATATATTTCAAGAGCGATGCTGGGAGAGTGGCCTCGAGGGTCCCGACCGAATGGCCGAGTGGTAGCATGCGCGGGCTGAGACGTACTCAAAGGATGTCAACAGATTAAGCTCATTAGCCATGGTATTTATAGACCCGGCCAACCAGGAACTCCCACGTTCGTTCTTCTCCAGAGCGCCCAGGTTTTAGCGTCGGATCTGCCAGTCGGAATCCATCCAAGCAAATCCAGAAAGGCTATCCAAATAAGGCATTCATTCTTTTAAATGCATCCCTGTGGTTATATGGTCAAAATAGCTGGTGGTGTGCCTTGACATTTTGGGCCTCAGCACAAAATGAGTTGCACGGTTCTAGACTAGGGGTGTCAAATGTATGGCCCGCGCACCTGAAGCGGTCTTCCCCTGGCAGGGTTGTTCTGCCTGACAGACACCTAGTAGCTCATTCATACTATAAATGCACCAAAATTAAAAGGAAATGACCCATAAATACCCCAGAATCAACTGTAAGCAACCCAGAATAAACAGTAGTTGACCCGTAAATGCACCAAAATCAACAGTAAAGTCCCTTTAAGACTTACATGCTGGTAAATTCCCGTGTAAGATGACACGGGATTTACCCGCGTCATGGCTTTCACACATGGAGAGATATGCCGGGAATAACACGGGCTGGACACTTTCACAAACTTGTTGACATGTTGATAATTGCGATGTTTGTTTACCGCTTTTCGTCTTACAGCGGAGAGGAAATCCCAATCGGCCCGCCATGATATTTATGTCATCAGCCAAAATCAACTCAAAGTTACTTAAAATAAACAGGAATTGACCCATAAATGCTACAAATTCAACTGGAAGTAACTCAAGATAAACAGCCAGTGACCCAAAAATGCCCCCTGACCTGTAAATGCTCTAAAATCAACAGGAAATGACCCAAAATTAATTGGAAGTAACTAAAAATAAACAGGAATTGACCCAAAAATGCCACAAAATCAACAGTAAGAGACCCAAAATCATCTGGAAGTAACTCAAATTAAACAGCCATTGACCCAAAAATGCCCCCTGACCTGTAAGTGCTCTAAACTCAACAGGAAGTGACCCAAAATTAATTGGAAGTAACTAAACAGGAATTGACCCAAAAATGCCACAAAATCAACAGTAAGAGACCCAAAATCATCTGGAAGTAACTCAAATTAAATAGGAATTGACCCACAGAGGCCTTGAGACCTGTAAATGCCCTAAAATCAACAAGACGTGACCCAAAATCAACTGAAAGTAACTCAAAATTAACAGTAATTGAACCAGAAATGCCCTAAAATCAACAGTAAGTAACAAAAAAACAAAAAAAAAAGCAGCAATTGACCCAAAAATGACACAAAATCAACTGTAAGTGACCCCAAATCAACTGGAAGTAACTCAAAGTAAACAGTAATTGACCCAGAAATGCCCCATGACCCCTAAATGTCCTAAAAATCAACAGGAAGTGACCCAAAATCAACTGGAAGTAACACAAAATAAACATTAATTGACCAAGAAATGCACCAAAATCAAAAGTAAATGACCCAAAATCAACTGAACGTAACTCAAAATTAACAGTAATTGAACCAGAAATGCCCTAAAATCAACAGTAAGTTTAAAAAAAAAAAAAAAAAAAAAAAAAAAAAAGCAGTAATTGACTCAAAAATGCCACAAAATCAACTGTAAGTGACCCCAAATCAACCGGAAGTAGCTCAAAGTAAACAGTAATTGACCCAGAAATGCCCCATGACCCCTAAATGTCCTAAAAATCAACAGGAAGTGACCCAAAATCAACTGGAAGTAACACAAAATAAACATTAATTGACCAAGAAATGCACCAAAATCAACAGTAAATGACCCAAAATCAACTGGAAGTAACTCAAAATAAACTCAAAATAAACAGTAATATAAGAAAGACATGGCATATGGTGGTAAAAGGGTAGCTTGTTGAAACAGGAGAATGTCATTGTCAGTGGCGTAAGGCATTGCACACCGTAAAAGAGCTAACTCTTTTTCAGCCCTCGACACTCAAGCCATTTCTTTAACTAAACATGTGTATGTTCTTCCACATCTTTACCAGTGAATTTGGCACTAGGGACATCATTTTCGGACAGAATTGGTGGGTTTAGCTCAGTAAACATCTCGTTCGTACACTATTTACATGCATCTAACATGAGGGAGAAACACAAGTTTGACCCCCCCTAGTAGCAACCGTTGCTAACGTCATGAATATTAATGAACAAAGGTGACGTGTTACGTGCGGTACGCTATTGACCCAGAAATGCCACAAAATCAACAGTCAGTGATCCAAAATCAACTGGAAGTAACTCAAAATAAAGTAATTGACGCAAAAATCAACAGTAAGTGACCCGGGAATGCCCTGTAACCCCTAAATGCCCTAAAATCATCAGGAAGTGAACCAAAACCAACTGGAAGCAACTAAAAAAACAGTAATTGACCCTGAAATGTCGCAAAATCCACAGTAAGTGACACAAAATCAACAGGATGTAACGCAAAATGACCAGGAATTGACCCAGAAATGCCCAGTGACTCAGAAATGCCCTAAAATCAACAGGAAGTGACCCGTAAATGCCCCAGAATCAACAGAAAGTGACCCAAAATCACCAGGTATTAACCGAAAACAAACAGCAATTGACCCAGAAATCCCTTCCAATACAACAGTAAGTGCATAAACCCTAAACCAAAATTAAGAGGAAATGACCCGTAAATACCCCAAAATCAACAGGAAGTTGAAAATAAATGGTAATTGACTGAGAAATGCCCGGTAAGCAACACTAAGTGGCCCCTAAATGCATAAAAATGAACAGGATCTAACCTGGAAATGCCCCAAAATCTACAGAAATCAGCATTGAAATCAACAAAAAAAAATCTTTTAGTGGCACTGAGGGCGCAAGTCGTCAAAATGTATTGGCCAAAAAAAAACCTGGTTTGGGCCACATGAGATCTAATTGTCATTAGGGCTGCAGCTATCGATTATTTTAGTAGTCGATTAATCGATGAACTAGTTAGTTCGAATAATCGGATAAGGAACATGAAAAATTTAAATACCTGCGCTGAGCCTCAAACAGTGTTAAACATAAATAAATGAGGACATATATACAACAAAAGAACAATTGGCTAACTTACGTAGCAAAAGTCCGCTAGCTTGAATGCTATAAAATGCCAACTTTTTTTCACCCAATGCTCTTAAAAAATGGTTCAGACTCATATTCCCACAAAAAAGGCTAAATATACATATAAACTAAATTATGAATGCATTAAAAAACATTAGCCCAAACAAAAACTAAGCTTACGTTGGTCTTAACTTGGAGCAGTTGGATTCAGCCATGTGAGTGGGCAATGTATCCACCCTAATCAATAAACTAAACGTAAACACTTTCAAAATAAACCATTACAAGGCCACTTTGATTAAACGAATACTCGAAGCAACAAAATTTAATTCAAATATTTTTTTTCCATCGAATACTGGAGTTAATCGATTAATCGTTGCAGCACTATTTGCCATAAATCTAGCCCACCAACCAAAAATGAGACAAAGCTAGCCATCATATGACAGCAGTTGTATAAAATCTGCTGGGCAAAATATTGGAATACTTTAGCATGCAGAGGTGGCCCTGCATGCTCCACTTGTCTGAGGTTTTGCTTTTTCTGCCCCCGCACGGTAAATGTTCAACCACAATGCAATGCCAAGTATGTGAGACCCGACTTGGCATTTACTGCCCGGTCCAAACTGCGGGCTCTTGAACAAAACCCAGTGAAAAGCGACACTTTAACGACTGAGAAACAAGGAGGAGAATGGCGTTGCCGACGCAACTGCGGTATACAAATAAGACACATTGGCCGTGGGAGTGGTAGCACACGATACGATTTGCGGTACGAGCTTCACGATAATGATAATCTCACAATATGGTGATACAACAATTATGGATAAAGTCTGTGGTATGAAAAAGTATCTAAACCTTTTGGAATTTCTTACATTTCTGCATAAAATCTAGATATCCATTTTTTGAAACCGATACCGATAACTTCCTGCTCCTCAAAGCCGATACCGATAACCGATAATAAATATATAATTTTTAAATGTGAGTTTTTGAACACCTGGAGGTTTAAAAAAAAAAAAAAAAAAACTAGTGGTGGATTGAACATAGATTTGCCTTTGATCTCACCAGATTTTTCATAATGACATGAACAAAACAGTGCGTTTCATTTCTGCACTGCCTGACAGCCAGCTAAGAATGAATGCACTTTCATAAACCACAAGGCTTGGTCTTTTCTTGCTTTTATGGGAAGACACTCGTCTTAATATTGTGAAAGTACAACAGAAAAATACACATATTCAATACTCAATATACAACAAACTGCACAATACACTTATATACACAACTATTATATGTATAGCATAGCACACTAGCTTGAGCTACTAAAGCAGTGCTTCTCAATTATTTTCTGTTACGCCCCCCCAAGGAAGACGTAAATGTTTCGCGCCCCCCCAAAATCTCTGCCGCCACTGTAAAGAGTATCATTTGTCTATAAAATTACTATTATAAATACGCATCTGACTAACATTGTGTCCTTTTTTTCTAATAAAGAAAAAAAGTAACATAGATCAACTTATAATAAAGTATAACTTTATTAACATTGTTTTGTTTGTAACAGAGAAGACTTGACGCGCATCAGTTTGCCTGAATTTTAAAAAAAGTCACATCCAAACTGTAAAAAATACACTCAAGGTACATTTTTGACCATTTGATACAGAAAAATAAAATGTAAGAAAATCAGTAAATAATAACAAATTAAAATTGATTACAAACATTCACTCATGAGGACAATATGCCCAAAAATTTGACCAAAAAACCAAAACTGAATAAAAGAAAAAAAAGAGTGTCCTTGGACAGAAGGACAGTTTTTATTTTTGCTACTCACAGCAGCGTTTCCCCTACATAGGATTTATCGTGGCGGGCCGCCACACCAAAATAAAAGCCACCACGCCTTGCAAATGCGATTCTTTTTTTTTTTTTTTTTAAGATTTAAAGATCCATTCTAATTTTTAATTAGTATAATTTAACATGACTTCTAAATGAATATATGAAGCTCATTTGTACACACGATTTACCATAAGTCGTCTGAAATAGCATGTAAAATACAAATTGTTCCTTTACATGCTTTATTTTGAAAAGCGTATCATTTCTATTGAAAGCTTGCGGCTGGTACGTCGGCTCGGCGCAGAAATGGAAATCGGGAGACGAAACACAGAAAGGCATTTGAAGTTAATACAAGTTAATATAAGTTAGTACTTCTGGTTTAAAACTGTGAAAATGACCTTAATATACTGACATTGACGGAACGTTTAAGTTCATTATGGCATGTTTTTGATACGAATCGGTCGCGTCCTACTCCTAGCATAGCATTTGTTCGGCGCTGACGTCACTCGTTGTTATTGATGTACAGTATTTTGGAAAGAGAAAAGTTCCTGAGGACGAGGGTCCGCTAACAAAGTGACGATTATTGTTTGATGATTTAGACCGTCATGTTCAGAAATATTTAATGAGCGTCCGAGGCTAATTGAATATTTCGGAACGTACCGGAGGGCTCATGCTCTCAGGTGCTCTTCATTTGCGAATGTATTGACTCTCATGTTCGGAGGACTAGAAATAACCAAATGGTTATGGCAAGCGTAGTATTCTAATGTTGAGATAAGGTTTTCAAGAACTGAATGACACCAGATAGCACATAGAGAGGCAGATCAGAATGGCGCAGAGTCCAGGGTAGGAGAAGTAAGCAAAAAAACCAAACAGGAAATCTAGCTGGACCCAACATGGACAAAAATGGCAAAGTTCAAGCTGTGGCTGTACCACAAAAATCAAGGTGAGTGTTTAGAATCGTGCACCAATCATTTTTAATAATCATATTTGTATTATTTTATCTTAAATTGTGATATTGAAAAAGGTTCATTTTCTATAACCTGGCATAATGCTTATCGAAGAAAAAAAAAAAAAAAAACAGATGGCATTTAAAGAAGTATTTTTAATCTCATTGAAACAAATCATTATATGAATGTGTACTAACAATCAGAAAAGTAACTCCCACAAAGACACTTCAGTTTGAACTGAAGTTGGATTGGCTAATGTAAATTTAACATATTTAATTTAAATCCAAATGGGTAATCCATTGAATGTGTTTCAGAATATGGACCAGGTCAGCATGATGGCATCACAGACTGATGAATGGGGAGTGCTGCTGACAGCAACCGTCCGCCATTGCGTTGACAGTTACCATCTCAACAGTGAACTGTGAGATTTTTCTTCAATGACCTGAGTAAGACATTTGGTCAACTGTACATTGTACTGAACTGCACAATGTACATTTGAGATGCTTGAGTGTTTTCATTTCCTAGATCTAATTTTTTTTCTAATTCCTGTGTAGGTAAAGACAGACTTGAGGAACAGGTGGACCATCTTGTAGCATGCCTCACATTGACTAATAAATGGATCACCTATTGCCGACCCCCCCCCCCCCTTTTTTTTTTTTTAAGTCCAGGAAAATCAAGTGTTCCCAGGCAGGATGCAAACTTTGCAAATAGATCTTTGTTATGGTTCTTGAAAAAAATAAATAATAAAATTAAAAAACAATTTTAAAAAATCTTATTTGTCATGATACGAAACAAATTCGCCGCGGCACAACATGATGGGGTTGTCCGACTCCGACGCAGTCCACCACCACCATAGCTTCAAAAAATCCTAGGGGAAACCCTGCACAGTATTACTTCCTTTGCAGTGGTGTGGAGTTATTTGCAATGAGCATGCTAACAATGCTCACTGGTTTACTGATATAACACTGACAAAGCAGGACGATTGTTGGCAACATTCGGCACGTTTTCGCTGAAAAACAATCAAGCGGCTTATCAATGAGATTGGGGTCTAATGTCTTTAAGTGGCGCTTAATTCATTTGGCTTCTGGCTGTCCGCTATAATTATTTTTAGACACAGTAAACAGTGGTCTTTCCTCATCACCAACTGTATTAAAAGTCAAAGCTAAAAGGCAAACGGCACGAAAACAGCGCATTCTCGGCGGCCGAGGGAGAACCGTAGGTGAGGGCGATCGTCGTGACGATCCCAAGCCGAAAATGGCACTTCTCAGGCGGCGACGTGAGAACCGGACAAGACAGTGGGTCGCTGCGTGAGTGAGTCCGGTCGGAAAACGGCGGCGGCACACTGCTCTTCATATTTGTTTTCTGCGTGTGCTGAGTGCTCTTCCTTAGTTCAAAAATACTGCGTGCACTCTGAAAACGAGAGCGCCACTGCCACCCAATGAGTGGATGTGCAAGTACACTTTATTCCAGTACGGCAAAAAAACAAACAAAAAAACACGCGCCCCACCCGGCATCGCCCTGCGCCCCCCCAGGGGGGCGCGCCCCACTATTTGAGAAGTACTGTACTAAAGTATTAGCTGGCTTCTATAACACAACTTATGAGGTTCTGTACATATGACTCTTCACCACAGAAGTAAACTTATATTGCACATCCATGTTATAGTAAACATAAAATACTTAAATATATTTCCGAGGCGGAAACGTATCAGAAAGCATTCACGACTGTCAATGCTACTGCTAGACACCGCAATGTGTCAGTGATTGAACCAAACTACAGTAACAAAAAAATAGATGCAGTGAATTATTCTGACCAGCAGGTGGGAGCAATGCCCCGCAAATGGTCAACTGATTTCCCTTACTAGTTTGTAAACTGTAAAACCAGAACAGTACATATTATCGGTCCTATTATAAATGTTATCGGATTTATCGGGATGACATCATAATTCCTATTATCGGACCGATAATTATCGGACCAATAATTATCGTGCACCAGTAATAAAATCACCATCAAATGTGATCTGATCTTTGTCAAAATCACACCGATGAAAAAACAGTGTCTGTTTTAACTAAAAAAAAACAAACATTCACAGGTTTTTATATTTTAATGAGGATAGTACGCAAACAATGACAGAAGGGGAAAAATAAGTAGGAGAACCATCACATTTAATATTTTGTGGCCACCCCTTTGGCAGAAATAACTTCAACCAGACGCTTCCTTTAGCTGCAGATCAGTCTTGGCATATTGATCAGGACTCATCTTGGCCCATTCTTTTACACAAAACCGCTGTCGTTCAATCCGATTCCTGGAATGAACGGCTGTCTTTAGGTCATGCCACAGCATCTCAATGGGGTTCAAATCTGGACTTTGCCTTGGCCATCTAGAATGTGTATTTTGTTCTTCTGAAACCATTCTGAAGTTAATTTACTTCTGTGTTTTGGATCATTTTCTTGTTGCAGCATCCATCCTCTTTTTAGCTTCAACTGGCTGAGAGACGGCCTCAGATTTTCCTGATAAACATCCTATTGAATTCATTCTTCCATTAATGATTGCAAGTTGTCCAGGCCCCGAGGCAGATAAACAGTCCCAAATCATGATGCTCCCTCCACCATGCTTCACGGTGGGGATGTTGGTGAGCTGTTCCATTTTTCTTCCACACATGACGTTGTAACTCCCTAGCAATTCAACTTTGGTTTCATCTGTCCTCAAAACGTCTATGGAGTGTCCAAGTGTCTTTTTGAGAACATTAAACGAGCAACAATGTTTTTTTTTAGACAGCAGTGTCTTCCTCCGTGGAGTTCTCCCATTAACACCATTGTTGACCAAACTTTTACATATAGTTGATGTGTGCATAGAGATATTGGACTTTCCAGTGACTTCTGTCAGTCTTTAGCAGACATTCTAGTGTTCTTTTTTACCTCTCTGAGGATTCTACGCTGAACTATTGGCGTAATCTTTTGGTGGACGGCCACTCCTTGGGAGTAAAGTAACAGTACCAAACTCTCTACATTTGTAGAATGATGAACATCCAGACTTTTAGAGATGGTTTTGTCTCCTTTCTCAGCTTTATACAAATCAACAATCCTTGATCGAAGGTTTTCGGACAGCTCTATTAACCGAGACTTGATGCACATCAGACAATGCTTCTAATCAAGACATTTCTTACCAGGTGTGTGTTTTATAGCGGGCAGGGCAGCTTTAAACCACTCATCAGTGATTGGGCACACACATGACTTAAATTGTTTGGTAAAAATGGGTTTCACTTGCTCTTTAAGTCTTCTTAGGCAGCGGGTTCACTTACTTATTTTCCCCTTTCTGTCATTGTTTGCATGCTATCCTCATCAAAATATGAAAACCTATATATGTTTGGGTGGTTTTAGTTAAAGCAGACACTTTTTTTCATCTGTGTGATTTTGACAAAGATCAGATCACATTTCATGGTCTATTATGCAGAAACAAGGGCGTAGGTTTGCATAGGACGGTAGGGACATAACACTAGCAACTTTTCAGGATGCTCAAATTGTCCCCACCAACTTTTAAGCAACCTTATTTGCATTGTATAATGAGTTCAGTAATATAGGTAATTTAGATTGTCTTCCCATATGTTGTAAGGATAGAATTGACCTTAACATTATTAAGTGAATTACTTTCATTATGTTCAGACTTACCTCTTTACCATTATTACCCCTTTTCATTTGCTGAATGTGCCGATCAATTCCCCCCCCCCCCCAACGCACGTTTGATTGGCTAATGACCAGAACCCCCACATTTACACAATCCCAACAGAAATACATGTCAAAATGCCGCCTCCTCCGCCCCCTTTGAAATGGAGGGATGTTAGAATTTTTTTTTCCAGCCACCAGCAGCACCCACTGAGTAATGTAAAAAGTAGGGCCGTTAAACGATTAAAATTTTTAATCGAGTTTATCACAGCTTAAAATTTAATTAATCGTAATTAATCGCAATTCAAACCATCTATAAAACATGCCATATTTTTCTGTACATTATTGTTGGAATGGAAAGATAAGACACAAGACGGATATATACATTACATTACATTACATACTGTACATAAGTACTGTATTTGTTTATTATAACAATAAATCAACAAGATGGCATTAACATTAACATTCTGTTAAAGTGATCCATGGATAGAAAGACTTGTAGTTCTTAAAAGATAAATGTTAGTACAAGTTATAGAAATTTTATATTAAAACCCCTCTTAATGTTTTCGTTTTAGTAAAATTTGTAAAATTTTCAATCAAAAAAATAAACTAGTAGCTCGCCATTGTTGATGTCAACCCATAAAATCAGTCGCACCAAAGCGCCAGCAGAGGGAGGCAAAAAACACAAATAACAAGTGGACATGACACTGCTGTCATTTTAATCTGTTTGAGCGGGGCATGTGCGTTAATTGCATCAAATATTTTAACGTGATTAATTACAAAAATTAATTAACGCCCGTTAACGCGATAATTTTGACAGCCCTAGTAAAAAGACGTCAATGTTGTGGAGGTGGGGAACACGCCACTAATTTTGCTAATGAAAGTCCGACCTGCATCAGAGTTAGCAAAGCATTAAATTGTGTGAACTTGCTAACCTGTAAAACTCGAGTAGAAAGCTGCTTAGAAAGGTATCTTCCTGTATGTTTTCCACTGTTAACGTTGATTCAACTGTGCATTTATTCATTAATTAAAATGTATTTATTTTCCACATCATTTAAAAAAATATTTATCATTATTTGCAGCCTACACACATTTTTTTAATCTCATCCCACAGCCCAAAAAAACCAAACGATAACGCAACCACTTTAAATTTCCTTTATGTGAAGCGACTTTTTTGAAAAATGACCGTCTCCCATGATTTTTTTCTTCTTCCATTTTTACATAGGCACCAGCTACTTTTGAGATGTACCCAATCTGTTTGGCCTTATTAATGTCCCGTCCTCAGCAAAAAGTGTACATGCAGGTTATGCTGTTATAGTGACCCTACCAATGTTGAGACCAAACCTACGCCCTTGTGCAGAAATGTGAGAAATTCCAAAAGGGTAAGATACTTTTTCATACCACTATAGTGGTAATAAACGCTTGAGATCTTCAAAAATGTTTTTCAAAGTCATTTATAAATTAATTATTTATTTATGTAATGTCTATATATTTATCATTTACATTCAGTCCTCCCAGTGTATCGCTGTCAACGGCAGTGAAAAGCGATCATGGGCTAACAGCCCAGACAGAGTGAAAGCCTACCAGCAGCACATAGACCAGATTTCCCAGGTAACGAGCCGCGCTAAGTGTCAGGCACGTAGATAAGCGGAGACCACTTGATAAGCTGCTATATTTACAGCTGCCGTTAGATAGATAACAGCCTTTTGCCCTCAATGCTAGTCCATTTAATCAAAAAAAGAAAAAAAAAAAAAAAAGATAACTGGTGCGACTAGGGGTGTGACAATATATCAAAAAAAGATGATATATCGCGATACTTTGGAGCCCAAAAGGTTATTGATATGCTCCCACCAAGAATAGATATACTAAAGAACTGCTGCTAACAATTATTTTTACAATCGATTAGGGTTGTCAAAATTATCGCGTTAACAGGCGGTATTTTTTTTAATTGATCACGTTAAAATATTTGACGCAATTAACTAGAGCTGAAACGAATACTCGAGCAACTCGAGTTTAAAAACTGATCCGAGTAATTTTATTCACCTCGAGGAATCGTTTCATTTTGACAGCTCTAAGCATCACGTTTTGCCCGGACTACTTTTAATGCGGGACAACGCGCTGACGTCACGTGTGAAGAGGAAGAAGCAATTAAAAAAAAAAAAACTTACTGCAGCCGACATCCGCTAAAAACTACGCCGACGTTGCTAAAAAAAAAAAACTACGCCCGCATGATGCTATTGTGTTAGCAGGTAGTGTCCGATGCGTCTTATAGATATCGCATGCATTTAGGACTAAATGCTTAATGACAGACTCGGCCGCGTGTGGGCAGTGTTCGTAAACACCCGCCATCTTTAAGCAGTAGACTTCTCATCGCTAATCAATTTACGTGACTGTCACTCGCTCATGCAACGTTAGCCCTTCGGAGGGCTAGGTTTCTATTAATTATGACCAATGTCGATGCGTGGCTAACGTGTCTTACATACAGGTTTTATTTAATCTGTAAAAACCCAGCGCTGTAGAGTGATGAGGGTGTAAAATTAAAACATAATAAAGCTAACTGTCAGTTTTAGCTTAGTAGTCATTGCTAAATAAAACACCAAGTAGCACCTGTCCCTAATGTGCTCCAATACAGCAGGTATCATACATTTATTTTGAACACTGCAAAAACTCAAAATCCTATCAGTACTTACAGTTTAGACTAACTTAAAACTAAACTAGAACTTAAAAATAGCTTGACATAAATGGAAATTAAATTGAAACACGTGGGAAAAACACGTAGCTTTCAAGTGTTGTGTGTTTTCAAGCGTATTTACATCTTTAGGTAAGAAATATGTTGTTGTTTTTTATAAGATCTAGGAGTTTTTGGAGTGAAAGCAGTGAATTTTTTTTTCCTAGTCACATCTGAGATGCAATTGGCTGTTTTCAACAATGTACATCGAAAATAAAGACATTGATTGAATGAAAATGGTTCAATATTGGATTAAATGTCTTTTTTTCTCATGTATATTTATAATTGCTCTTTACATTAAAAAAATGTTTTATCCGATTACTCGATTAATCGATAGAATTTTCAGTCGATTACTCAATTACTAAAATATTCGATAGCTGCAGCCCTACAATTAACGCACATGCCCCGCTCAAACAGATTAAAATGACAGCAGTGTCATGTCTACTTGTTACTTGTTTTTTTGTGTTTTGTCGCCCTCTGCTGGCGCTTGGGTGCGACTGATTTGAGCATTGTGTAATTATTGACATCAACAACGGCGAGCTAACAGTTTATTTTTTTGATTGAAAATTTGACAAATTTTATTAAAACGAAAACATTGAGGGGTTTTAATATAAAATTTCTATAACTTGTACTAACATTTATCTTTTAAAGCAGAAATGTGAAGTAAGGTTGGCCAACCATGTTTTTGAATAATATCAACGGCTAAACAATTATAAGCATATTTTCGTTTTTTTTTTTTTTTTTAACGCAACCCTTCCAGGCTCTTTGTTTAACCCATAGCAACACCCTTGACAACGAAAATGCTTTTCTTCGGCAATCTTCGGAAATGACGTCATACCTAGAAGAGTGAGGGAAGTCCGCCAGAGAACAGTATTGTTTGTTGCATTGTTTCCCGGTAAGATGCCACGGCGGTGTGTGGTGTGTTTTGTTCTCACTCTAACGAAAAGTTGTTTGAGTGGCCAAAGGATAGCACGGCACGTAAATGGACATCTTTCGTTCTCACCGAAGCGAATGAATTTCACGCCATCATCGAGTAGGGTTCTCTGCTACAAACACTTTGAAGATGCCTGCTTCCTTAACCGGTCTGCTTATGATCAAGGATTTGCCAAAAAGTAAGTGTGAATTTTGGATAGATGGCTGATGACTTTGTCAAAGCAGAGCTGCCAACTGTTGTGGAATGAACAGCATAAGCAACGACGTTAGCCGAAAGTTAACTCGTGGCAATCCCCGATTATAGTTGTTGTTGCGTTCGCTAGGTTAAGCGTGTTTAAATTGTGCGTCATCTACGATCTTGTCCGAAAGGGTTAATCCACTGTCAATCGGGAAAGGGGTGCGGATGTGCATATAAGCGGGTCGGCGTCGCGGTAATTCACGGTCTTGTTGCCGTAAGAGACACACACCGCCGGTGAGTTTGTGCACATTTATTTGTATTTGTATTGTGTATTTCCACCTTCATGCTTCAAGCATTGCATTGCATTTGTACGGTTCGGCGTGTCTTTCACGGTGATCGCTTGATAGCCTTCTAGATTGTGTTTTTCGAGAGCCGCTGACAGGTGACAACTAGCGTGTTGGCATTGAGTCAAAAGAACAATTGGCTAACTTGCATAGCTAAAGTTCGCTAGCTTAAATGCTATAAAATGTTAACCTTTTTTTCTTTCTTTTTTAACAATGCTCTAAGCATTTCATTCAAATACATATTCCCACAAAAAAACTGAAATATAAAAATAAACTAATTACGAATGCATTCAAAAAAATAGTTCGAACAAAAACTTAGCTTATGTTGGTCTTAACGGGGAGCAGCTGGATTCAGCCATGTAAAATGGGTTATGTCATATCCGCTATTGCCACTAGAGGGCAATGTATCCACCCAAATTAATAAAACTAAATGCAAAAACTTTCAATACAAACCATTAAAACGCGACTTAAACGAATACTCGAGGCAGCTAATCGTATTGCTCGAGTTGATCGATTAATCGTTGCAGTACTACATAAAAGTATTTTTCATGAATAAAAGAGAATTGTTAAATTTAGGGCACTAATCTCAAAACTAATCAGCGATTAGTCAAAGTAATCCTCGGGCCTACTTGTCAGATTTTCCTCCAAAACAACGATGAAATGTGAGCGAGTTGTCGGCGTCTGGCTACGAATATATTTAACTTTCTCATCCGTGGCCTCTCCTCACGTCGTTGATTATTTTACTGCCGTGTAATTCATCCGGGAGCGTATATATTTGGACGTGACCACACGCAGGCCGACTATACACTGTGTCGTACCCCGCCGCCGGCTGCTATTTTTTCCCAGAAGGATGATGTAAGCGCTGCTCCCGGCTGCTCATATTTAGAGCCCCACCGACACCTAAAACCCATCCCGGCGGCTACTGTGCAGCGCGGCGTCTGGGACGGGACGTCACGGCGCTGCCGCCCTCCCGCTTCCAACGGATTGGACGTCTGTGGCCGTCAATGGCAGCTAATGAGTTTATTTGAGAAAATATCAGATGACATCCTGTTGATTTTCTTTCCCTACCTGTTGATTTTAGGGCATTTCTGGGTCACTTTCTATTGCTTTGGGAGCATTTATGATCACTTCCTCTTGGTTTTGAAGTGATCCTGGAATTTGCTGTTCAGTAACCCAAAATCAACAGGAAGTGACCCATAAATTCCACAAAATTAACAGGAAGTGATGCCGAAATGCGGCGAAATCAACAGGAAGTCACCATGTACAGTGGTATGTAAAAGTATCTGAACCTTTTGGAATTCTCACATTTCTGCATAAGATCACCATGAAATGTGATCTGTTCTTTGTCAAAATCACACAGATGAAAATACAACGTCTGCTTTAACTAAAACCACCTAAACATTTATAGGTTTTCATATTTTAATGAGGATAGCATGCAAACAATGACAGAGGGGGGAATAAGTAAGTGGACCCTCTGCCTAAGAAGACCTAAAAGAGCAATTGAAACCAATTTTTACCATACATTTGAAGTCAGGTGTGTGCCCAATCATGGATGAGTGGTTTAAAGCTGCCCTGCCCACTATAAAACACACACCTGGTAAGAAATGTCTTGATGATAGGCATTGTCGGATGTGCATCATGGCTCGGTCAAAAGAGCTGTCTGGAGACCTGCGATCAAGGATTGTTGATTTGTATTAAGTTGGGAAAAGATACAAAACTATCTCTTAAAGTCTGGATGTCCATCACTCGACAGTCAGAGAAGTTGCTTGTCAAATGGAGAGAGTTTGGCACTGTTGCTTCTCTTCCAAGGAATGGCTGTCCACCAAAGATGACGCCAAGAGTTCAGCGCAGAATACTCAGAGAGGTAAAAAAGAACCCTAGAGTGTCTGCTAAAGACTTACAGAAATCACTGGTACAGTCCACTATCTCTGTGCACACATCAACTATATGTAAAATTATGGTGTTCATGGGTGGACTCCACAGAGGAAGCCAATGCTGTCTCGAAAAAAAACTTTGTTGCTCGTTTAATGTTCGCAAAAAGGCACCTGGATACGCCACAGATGTTTTGGCAAAATATTTTGAGGACTGATGAAACCAAAGTTGAATTGTTTGGGAGTAACACACAACGTCATGTGTGGATGAAAAATGTAACAGCTCACCAATTTCAACACCTCATCCCCACTGTGAAGCATGGTGGCGTGAGCATCATGATTTGGGGCTGTTTTGTTACGTCATGGCCTGAACAAATTGCAATCATTAATGGAAGAATGAATTCAAAAGGATGTTTTTGCAGGATAACCTGAGGCCTTAAATCTGAAAGAGAATGGATGCTGCAACAAGAGAACGATCCGAAACACAGAAGTAAATCAACTTCAGATGAACAAAATACACTTGAACCCCATTGAGATGCTGTGGCATGACCTAAAGACAGCGATTCACGTCAGACATCCCAGGAATCTGACTCAACTACAGAAGTTTTTGTAGAGAAGAATGGGCCAAGATTAGTCACGATCGATGTCCCAGACTGATCTGCAGCTACGGGAAGCATCTGGTTGAAGTCATTGCTGCCAAAGGTGGGGACACAAAATATTAAATGTGATGGTTCACTTACTTATTGTTCCCCCTTTTGTCATTGTTTGCATATTATCCACATTAAAATTTTTTAGTTAAAGCAGACAGTTTTTTCATCTGTGTGATTTTGACAAAGATTAGATCACATTTGATAGTGATTTTATGAAGAAATCTGAGAAATTCCAAAAGGTTCAAATACTTTTTCATACCACTGTAAATGCCCCAAAATATACAGGAAGTGACCTGAAAATGGCCCCAAATCTGGGAAGACATACCTGTTGATTTTGGAGCATTTCTGGGTCACTTTCTGTATATTTTTGGGGCATTTAAATGTTATTTCCTGTTGATTTTGGGGCAATTACAGATCACTTCTTGTTGATTTTGGGTTACTCATTCAGAATATCTCTGAATGAATAGGAAGTGACCCCAAGTCAACAGGAAGTAACCTGTACATGCCCTAAAATGAACAGGATGTCACCTGTAAACGCCCACAAAAGAATGGGACTGAAAACTCAGTCGGTTTCAGTGCTTTTGATGGCACTCGCTGTCCAATCCATTCAAAGTGGGAGGTTTAGCAAGGAAGGAATGATTGAAGCCACCCTCCCGCTTCAAATGGATCGGACGTCTATGATCGTCAATAGCACTGGAAGAGTTAACAAACAAGGCAGTGACGTCATCAAACGACAATGCGGTGGCAAAATGCCAAAAAACGACGGCAGGCGAAGCGGCGGGGAATCCAACAGACGGCCGGAACAGCTGCGCGGCGCTCACGTGCCGAGGCTCACGGAGGAATGGCGAAAAGCTGACAAGCGATGGGCGCTAATGACGGGCCTCTGCCACTACCGGGGGACCCATAAAATGCAAAATGGGGGCCAAAGTAGCTCATTATCAACTTAGCCTTGATGGCTAACCGGCCTCGAGGATTCCATGCCGCCTTTATTTTCGGGCTAGCGCGTCGGCTAACGTCTATTATCCAGAAAATGGAAACTGCGTGCTGTTAAGGCTGCAAAAGAAAAAAAAGTTCACACGGTGGACAGTCTAATCTCTTGAGGATTATATCATTAGAGATAAAACTCGGGCCGTATCAGTGGAAGCTTTTCAAGAGCAACTCAACATCTGCTCATGAAAGACAGCTGGGAAAAAAAAACAACAAAAAACAAACATGGAATTGTGCCAGCGTTTTCCAGGGAAAAAATGCTGCTCATGTGATCGTGTTTCTTTGCTTTATACTAGGGCTGCACCTATCGAATATTTTAGTAGTAGTTTAATCGATGGACTAATTAGTTCGAATAATCGAGTAATCGGATAAGGAACATGAAAAATTAAAATAGCTGAGCTGAGCCTCACACGATATGAAAATATAATTAAATGAGGATCTATGTACAACAAAAGAACAATTGGCTAACTTACATAGAAAAAGTCAGCTAGCTTAAATACTATAAAATGAAAAAGTTTTTTTAACAATGCTCATAACAAATGGTTCAGACACATTCCCACAAAAAACGGCTAAATATACCTAAAAACTAAATTGTGACTGTATTAAAAAACGTTAGCTCAAACAAAAACTTAGCTTATGTTGGTCTTAACGTGGAGCAGTTGGATTCAGCCATGTGAAAAGAGGCAGACCAGAGGGCAGTGTATCCACTCTAATCAATAAAACTATATGCAAACACTTTCAGAACATACCAGTACAACGCCACTTTAATTAAACGAATACTCGAAGCAACAAAATTTGATTCGAATATTTTTTTCGTAATCGAATACTCGAATTAATCGATTAATCGTTGCATCACTACTTTATACTATTGATACTATGCAAAAATGACATAATCGGTGAAGGCTAAGAAATGCCGTGCTGCTGATGCTACGCAATATGGACTTTTTAAGTTTCTAACCCCTGGTCGGCCTACCCAAGATGGGTGCCATCTACGCACGGTGCCACAAAAAAAATATCTATTTTTATTAGGGCTGTCAAAACTAGCGCGTTAACGGGCGGTAATTAATTTAAAAAATTAATTACGTTAAAATATTTGACGCAATTAACGCACATGCCCCGCTCAAACAGATTAAAATGACAGCAGTGCAATGTCTGCTTGTTACTTGGTTTTTGGTGTTTGGCGCCCTCTGCTGGTGTTTGGGTCCAAATGATTTTATGAGTTTGGGTAGTGAGCATGGTGTAATTATCGACATCAACAATGGCGAACTACTAGTTTATTTTTTTGATTGAAAATTTTACAAATTTTAATAATACGAAAACATTAAGAGGGGTTTTAATATAAAATTTCTATAACTTGTACTAACATTTATCTTTTAAGAACTACAAGTCTTTCTATCCATGGATCGCTTTAACAGAATGTTAATAATGGTAATGCCATCTTGTTGATTTATTGTCTTAATAAACAAATACAGTACTTAGGTACCGTATGTTGAATGTATATATCCGTCTTTGTGTCTTGTTATCTTTCCATTCCAACAATAATTTACCGAAAAATATGGCATATTTTATAGATGGATTGAATTGCGATTAATTACGATTAATTAATTTTTAAGCTGTAATGAACTCGATTCAAAATTTTAATCGTTTGACAGCTCTAATTTTTATTCGATGTATTATTTTTAGCGTTGCAATCTTTAATCGATTACTCGACAACTAACCAATCGGCAAATTAACAACTATTTTGATCACCATTTAATCGTTTAGGACATTCTTCACAAACATGTCTAAATTATTGAAATTATAACATACACAGAGGTATGAAAAAGAATTTGAAGAGTTTGGAGTTTTTTTTTATAACATTTCCGCATAAAATCACCATCAAATGTGATCTTTGTCAAAATCACACAGATGAAAAAAACAGTGTTTTCTTGAACTAAAACCACCCAAACATTTATAGGTTTTCATATTTTAATGAGGGTAGTAAGCAAAAAATGACAGAAGGGGGGGAAATAAGTAAGTGAACCATCACATTTAATATTTTGTGGCCCCCCTTTTGCAGCAATAACTTCAGTCTGGCACATCGATCAGGACTAATCGTGGCCCGTTCACATACAAAACTGCTGTAGTTCAGTCAGATTCCTGAGATGTCTGGCATGAATGGCTGTCTTTAGGTCGTGCCACTGCATCTCAGTGGGGTTCAAGTCTGGACTTTGACTTGGCCACTCCTGAACGTGTATATTGTTCTTCTGAAACCATTCTGAAGTTGATTTACTACTATGTTTTGGATCGTTGTCTTGTTGCAGCGTCCATTCTCGTTTTAGCTTCAACTGTCTGACAGACAAACTCAAAATTTAGTAAATTTATTTTTCCATTATTGATTGCAAGTTGTCCAGGCTCTGAGGCAGCAAAACAGCCCCAAATCATGATGCTCCTTCCACCGTGCATCACGGTGGGGATGAGGTGTTGATGTTAGTGAGCTGATCCATTTTTCCTAGACACATGACGTTGTGTGTTACTTCCCACGGTATCATCAATCCATAAAATATTTTGCCAAAACATCTGTGGAGTGTCCAAGTTCCTTTTTGCGAACATTAAACGAACAACAATGTTTTTAGACAGCAGTGGCTTTCTCCGTGGAGTCTTCCCATGAACACCATTGTTGGCCATAGTTTTACATATAGCTGGTGTTTGCACAGAGATATTAGACTGTGCCACAGAGATTTGTGTAAGTCTTTAGCAGACACTCTAAGGTTCTTTTTTTACCTCTCTGAGTATTCTGCTCTGAACTTGGCGTCGTATTTGGTGGACGGCCACTCCTTGGAAGAGAAGCAACAGTGCCAAACTCACAAACCCATTTGTCAATAACTTCTCTAACCAGCTTTATACAAGTGAACAATCCTTGATCGCAGCTCTTTTGACCGAAGCATGATAAACATCAGACAATGCTTCTCATCAAGACATTTCTTACCAGGTGAGTGTTTTATATACAGCTTTAAACCACTCATCAGTGATTGGGATCACATCTGACTTAAAATGTTTGGTAAAAATTGGTTTCAATTGCTCTTTAAGTCTCCTTAGGCAGAAGGTTCACTTTAGTGCTGCAACGATTAATCGATTAACTCGAGTATTTGATCAGAAAAAAAGATTCAAATTAAATTTTGCTGCTTCGAGTATTCCTTTAATTAAAGTGATGTTGTAATGGTTTGTTTTGAAAGTGTTTGCATTTAGTTTAATTGATTTGGGTGGATACACTGCCCTCTAGTCTGCCTCATTTCATGTTACTAAATCCAGTTGCTCCTTGTTAAGACCAACATAAGCTAAGTTTTTGTTTGCGCTAATGTTTTTTAATGCATTCGTTAAGTGGTTTATAGGTATATATAGCTGTTTTTTGTGGGAATATGTGTCTGAACCATTTGTTAAGAGCATTGTGTAAAAAAAATGATAAAAATGAAAAGAAATAGCGTTTTATAGCATTTAAGCTAGCGGCCTTTAGCTATGTAAGTTAGCCAAATGTTCTTTTGTTGTACATAGATCCTCATTTTTTTGTTTTTTTTTATACCGTTTGAGGCTCAGCTCAGGTATTTTAAATTTTTATGTTCCTTATCCGATTACTCGAATAATCGAACTAACTGGCTCATCGATTAATCGACTACTAAAATAATCGATAGCTGCAGCCCTAGTTCACTTACTTATTTTTTCCCCTTCTGTCATTGTTTGCATGCTATCCCCATTACAATATGAAAACTGTTTGAGTAGTTTTAGTTAAAGCAGACAATGTTTTTTCATCTGTGTGATTTTGACAAATATCAGATCACATTTGACGGTGATTTTATGCAGAAATGTGAGAAATTTCAAAAGGTTCAGATACTTTTTTATGTAGCAGATGCTTTGACATCGATAAAATATCTTCGTTGTGAAAGAAGATAATTATGGCTGAATTTTAATGTCAGTGGTGACTGACTGACTGTGATTCAATCGCTGCCAAACCTCCAGCTTCGAACGGACTGGACGTCTATTGCCGTTAATGGCAGCCACAGAGTAAATAGCAGAGGCTTAAATGACTTCATCTGACTCTAACTGTACTTTGATGGGAATGTCGCCCCTGCCAACATGGCCGCCTGAAGTCCATGTTTTATACGGGCAATGAACTGGACGTCTAGTACAGCCAATGGCAGGTGGTGGGTAACATAGACACTATTCTACTGGAAGATTTTGGTCGCAACCTATTGGTTCTTTTATTATTTTTTTTTTAAACAGTGACACTTTTTAAACCGATATACATCTAATCCCCAAGTTACGGAGTACTTGATTTGCGTGTTTTTGACTTTGCGACCCAGGAGTCTCATTCACATTTTGTCTCCAGTCGGTTTTTTTTTTTGTTTTGTTTGAGTAAACAGTACCTTATTGTGCCACACAGTATCTTATTTTTTACTTTAGTTTATTAAAATGACGTGTTCTGTCCTCACTGAACGTGAAGTTGTTCAACTTGACAGACAGCAAACAAGGCAATTGTGCTTTTTGAAGCTTTTGACTTCCTTCACTTTTGACAATTTGTAAAGCTGTAACACACATATGTGCACTTATGTTCAAAGCGACACGCATTTTAACAATAAAACACTTGACACAAAACAATTGGTGTTCAAACGTCCATCTCGTCTGATTAATATGTTAGTTTAGTAGATTAAACTTCCCTCATTTGCCTAACAAAAGTCTTAAATGCCATGAATGCTAACGTATTCACAATTCTCATAGCAAATCGCTCACACTTAACTCCACAAACTGTAGCTGTAAACCTAATTACAAATGCATACACATATATTAGCTGAAACAACTTACGGCCTGATGTGGGCCAAACCAGAGCGCAGCTATCCTTTATCCATGTCAGACGTTTGAGTTAGTCATAAAAGGCGACAATCCAGGCGGACCCAACGCTGCCACCAGAGGGCAGTGTATTCTCCATCATTAAACAAAATACAATACAGGTAGTCCCCGGTTTCCAAACGAGTTCCGTTCCTGCGCTGGCGATGTAACCCGGATTTCCGCGTACGTCGGAATTAACCCTTTGACTACCTCAAAACACCCTCTAAATAAAAAGAAAACAATCCAAAAACATGTATTATACATCATTGTACTGTCCTCACCAAGATGTTGGAGCTAAGTCCTAGCCAGAGGGTGAGCTAAGCTCCGAAATGACGGTGTCAAACGTCCGTGTGGTTTGCTGACTTTATTCAGCTGCTCATGACGTCAACACTTGCAGCATGAAACAAATCTAAAATGAAATTAAATCACTTATCTTCAACAAAAGCACATTAAAATTTGCGTTTACTAGTAGCTGCAGGTACAGCTATAACAAACGATTAGCATGTATCAGTTAGCATCTGCCGTGTGTACATGTAGGGTGAGTGGGTGCATCTGTGCATGCGCTCATTTCCTGTACTACGCTTCCTGCGCCCAAAAAAACAGCATGCATCCCACAACAAAAGTCAACGTAAAAAAGAACAAAAAAACAAAACAAAACAAAAAAAAAAAAACGAAAAGACTCGGAAAAGGACCAAAAGTATTGGCACCCCTGCAATTCTGTCAAATAATGCTGAATTTCTCCCAGAAAATGATTGCAATTACAAATGCTTTGGTAGCAATATCTTCATTTATTTTGCTTGCAATGAAAAAAAAACACAAAAGAAAAAAGTGTTGGCACCCTTTTAAAAAATCATGTGATGCTTCTTTAATTTGTGTAATTAACAGCACCTGTTACTTACCTGTGGCACATAACAGGCGGTGGCAGTAACTAAATCATACTTGCAGCTAGTTAAAATGGATTAAAGTTGACTCAACCTCTGTCTTGTGTCCTTGTGTGTACCACACTGAGCATGGAGAAAAGAAAGAAGACCGAAGAACTGTCTGAGGACTTGGGAATCTAAATTGTGAGGAAGCATGGGCAATTTCAAGGCCACAAGTTCATCTCCAAAGACCTGAATGTTCCTGTGTTTACTGTGCGGAGTGTCATCAATAAGTGTGAAGCCCACGGCACTGTGGCGAACCTCCCTAGATGTGGACGGAAAAGAAAAATGGACAAGATATTTCAACCAAAGATTGTGCGGATGTTGGATAAAGAACCTCAACTAACATCCAAACAAGTTCAAGCTGTCCCGCAATCCGAGGGTACAGCAGTGTCAACCCGTACTATCCGTCGGCGTCTGAATGAAAAGGGACTCTATGGTAGGATACCCGGGAAGAGCCCACTTCTGACCCAGAGACATGGAAAAGCCAGGCTGGAGTTTGCCAAAACTTACCTGAGAAAGCCAAAAATATTTTGGAAGAATGTTCTCGGGTCAAATGAGACAAAAGTAGAGCTTTTGGGGAAAAGGCATCAACATTGAGTTTACAGGGGGGAAAAAAAGAGGCCTTCAAAGAAAAGAACACTGTCCCCACAGTCAAACATGGCAGAGGCTCCCTGATGTTTTGGGGTTACTTTGCTGCCTCTGGCACTGGACTGCTTGACTGTGTGCATGGCATTAAGAAGTCTGAAGACTACTAACAAATTTTGCAGCATAATGTGAGAAAGCTGGGTCCCTCTCAGAGGTCATGGGTCTTCCACCTGGGCAATGACCCAAAACACACTTCAAAAAGCAGTGGTTTGAGAGAAAGCACTGGAGACTTCTACAGTGGCCAGCAATGAATCCCATAGAACAGGGGTCCCCAACCTTTTTTGCACCACGGACCGGTGTTATTTGGGTCTTTTTTTTTTACGGACCGGTGTTCTGACAAATTTTGCAACCCATCAAAAATTGCAACGATGCGGTTCTGCGCATGCGCGTAACGTTAAACATAGCCGCAAAATGCGCAAATGCAGCGATTCCAAAGTAAACACTACAAACTTTCTTGAAAGAAAGGAATATTAACTTACGTTTGATCATGGAAGGACTTGTAGAAAAGTTCTCCTCAGATTCATCCTGCCATGTAAGCTTCACACAACAGCTGCACACCTCGCTCACCATTAACGACTTCGCCTTGTCGTTAAACATTAATTAAGAAGCCCGCTTCACAAAGATACAATGCTGGAAATTGTAGCAAGGTTTTCAACGCTCTTGTCGCGATGTCAGGATATTCCAGAATTACTTTAATCCAGAACCTCGGGAGAGTTGTTGTCTCAAATGTACGTTTAATAAGGTCGCCGTCATTTGCAATCTCTGTTTATTCACAAACTGGTCACAAATCCACTCCTTCGCAGTTCGTGGGTCTTCGAGGTTGTAGGCTCGTCAGGTGCCCTTTTCGCCGTAAAAATATCCTTTTCGCCGTAAAAATATTTCCAAAGACGTCTATTTTCCTGTTATCTTCGCTCGTGTGGGGGCTAATTATTTCCGGGAACAAATGTGCTGCGCCGTGGCCTAGTAATACGCTATTATCGAGGACAAGCGCACATAGATATATTATATACACAAACAAGATGTACTGCTAGCAGTCCAATCAATGGACTTCTATGACAACATTGTAATCTATCCCGTAGTATTATATCTAGAGTAGACAGAGATATTGGTGTGTTAAGCAGGGGCACAGGGTTAATTCGGCCAGAATGCGGTCGTTATTAAATTTTTTTTTTTTTTGCGGCCCGGTCGCAAATGCGCCACGGACCGGTACCGGTCCGCGGCCCGGCAGATGGGGACCCCTGCCATAGAACACCTGTGGAGGGATCTGAAAATGGCACCCTTCAAATCTCAGAGACTTGGAGCAGTTAGCCAGAGAAGAATGATCTACAATTCCAGCAGGGCATTGTTAGAAACTCATTGATGGTAACCAGAAGCAGTTTTTCGCAGTTATTTTGTCTAAAGGTTGTGCTACCAAGTATTAGGCTGAGGGTGCCAATACTTTTGTCCAGCCCATTTTTTTGAGGTTTTGTGTAAAATAATAATGATTTAATTTTTTTTTCATTCCCTTTTGTGTTTTTTCATTGCATGCAAAATAAATGAAGATATTACTACCAAAGCATTTGTAATTGCAATCATTATCTGGGAGAAATTCAGCATTATCTGACAAATACTTTTGGCCAGCAGTGTACTCAAGTAAAAAGAATGGCATAGTAAAACTACTCTTTTTCTTAAAAGGTTACTCAGGTAAATGTTACACGACACGTTACTATCCACCTCTGAAAGCAGGGAAGCCATTTTCCTGGTGATTGAAGCACTATCTTGTTGTCATCTTTAGCCTGGCCTGTACACTGTGAAATACTACATCACTGGTATTTTGGGAAGTAGCACAGAGGCCAGGTAGGCCACAATGGGAGTGGCGTGACGTTCCCGGAGTGATAGTGTTACACTTTTCCCACTCTCCCAGGTCGTCACCCCCGCCACACTCTGACAGATAAGCCTTTTTGTTTTACCAACATCCCTTCATACCAGTTCTACCAGTACGTTTTCAATACCAGGACAAGCGGGAAAATGACAAGAATATTATTATATTGCATTACTAAGATGAAATAAATAACAGTTGATTTTAGTTTTTCAAAATGTTATACTATTTAACACAGTGCCTGCCATTGACAACAGTATATGTCCAATTGACCTCCGTGAAGTTGGCCCCCCATCACATGCAAATTTTTATCGAATTGTTTGTGCTACGTTTGTGCTGCTATCGTTTTTGAGGTATTCATTTCGAGTGTTGACATTATGGTGTCATTCGTTAATGCTAAATTTGTGCTCGTTTGTGGTGTAATTTTCATTTGTGCTTCTGTTGTTATATGGACGTTGAGACATTAAATCCAAGTGAGGACGTTAATCGCAGCCCCTCCGTCACGGCTGACAGAGCCTACCAACTCTCCCAATAACAGAGGGGTATCCCAACAACTAGCGCAAACGTAACACAAACGAATGGACCTGTGAAAATCCACAAAAAAAATGCAAAAACCACGCAAACCTTAAACATCGCAAAAACCACAAAAAAATCAAACATTCAGTCGCCCCTCCCACTCTAAAATAAATGGATTGGACGTCTAGCGCCGTCAATGGCAGCGAATGACTTAGCAAAGCTCTGCACTCCATTTAGAAAACAAATGAGGTGCCGCAACAATTAATCGATTAACTTGAGTAATTTGATTAGGAGAAAAGATTCGAATTAAATTTTGCTGCTTCGAGTATTCGTTTAATTAAAGTGGAGTTGTAATGGTTTGTTTTTAAAGTGTTTGCATTTAGTTTAATTGATTTGGGTGGATACACTGCCCTCTAGTGACAACAGTGAATATGAACTAACTCATTTCACATGGCTGAATCCAGCTGCTCCCTGTTAAGACCAACATCAGCTAAGTTCTTGTTTGAGCTAATATTTTCTTTAAAACATTCATAATTTAGTTTATAGGTATATTTAGCCGTTTTTTTGTGGGAATATGTGTTTGAAGGATTTCTTAAGAGCACTGTAAAAAAAAGTTAGCATTTTATTGCATTTAAGCTAGCGGACTTTTTCGATGTAAGTTAGCTAATTGTTCTTTTGTTGTACTTAGATCCTCATTTAATTGTTTCATTTAATTGATTGTTGGAACTAACTAGTTTATCGATTAATCAACTACTAAAATAATTGATAGCTGCAGCCCTACTTCAAACTTCGCGCCCTCAGTCCATCGCAGATTTTTTTTCCAATAAAAAATAAATAAATACACTGTATTTTATACAAATATGTTTAGGTATATTCATGTATACATTTACAAATCATTGCTTTCTTTTATATATATTTCATTCATATCATAATTATTACATTTGCAGTGCTTAAAAACCATTGTAAAAATATACTTTTTTTTTTAAGTTAAAAAATGTCTTATATGTATTTCTTTCCAATGCTGATAAATCTGAATAAATATATTAAACACACCCAAAAAAAAATGTAAATAAGATCTGCCGCTACTTTTTCGCGGGGGTAGGGTACCTATTACCGCGAAAAACGAGGGGAAACTGTACATCTTAAGCGCCAAAATAATTTGTGGAGAAATCAAGGCTGCATTTTCCATCTTTTTTTTCCCCCATCCAGATGACAACACTGATTATGCGGCATTCAGGGATTAAATCAGTCAATCTAACCATTAGAAGGCTTTTGTTTACGGTATCATTCCACTTAATTCTTCCGGACGCATCCTTTTAAATATGTTTACTCAATCTTATCGCGTCCATGAACGCATCACCGCGGCAACATGGGCGACCTCGGCCGGCTTGCCTGTGCTCGTCTGCCCCGGTCTCCGCACCGGTCTGCCCCGGTCTCCAATAGCGGGCATTCAAGGGTCATTTCAGATAGTAGCACCGCGTCCAAATACAGTTTAATTCTATTAACAATGATATCACTTTGGTTGTAGGTAAATATAAGAAAAAATATTTTGAAAAAGCTAACGAAAAGGTAATGTACCCGGTCAGGTGCTTACCTTAGCAAAGCAGCCTCGTCCTGGCTAGCTTGACAGCGACCTCCATGTAAAATACAAAGGGGAAAAAAGTCCTCACTTTTCACATTAAATGACACGTAAACAGCACAAAACACCGGCGAGCGAGCAGAGCGGCCGTCCACCTGCTGACTCGGAGCCCGCCTGGCGGATTCACCCGAGCGGACAACTCCCACCTCTCACGGGGGGGTCAGCCGGGGGGATCGAATAGCAATGCGGCTAAAGTGTCCGCTCCGCTGGCGCTGCCCCCTCCCGCTGCTTGCTCTCTCGCTCGCCCTCCGGCTTCCTCTCCGCTCCTCCCCGAGCTGCCGAGCTCCCTGGCTGGCGAGGGGGAGGAGACGGCGAGAGGGCACGTCCTTTTCCGAACCGAGTCGGCTCGGAACTCCGCTAACGTCAGCTGCCCTACTCTTGCTGTGTTTTGTGTGTGTGAGTATTGACCGCTACTGCGCAAAATGGCTTCTCTGTGTTGTTCATTTCCACTGAGAGCCCAAGATCAATTTGCGCGGGGTAACCATGGCGACGGGTTACATTTAGCCCGCTAGCAACTTTTCGCCAAGACAGAGAGAGCAACAGATGTTATAATAGAAATATTTTCATTCAGACGTGGTAAAGAGGTGTAAATGTCAAAAACTCACGATTAATTGTATACTAGTTTGACAATTATTGTCATAAAGTGCAGCATTTCACTTAACTCATGGACTACCATTGACGGTAAAGATGAACCAGAGTTCTAAAAATGAGCTGTTTTTACATAAACCACACAATATCTTTGTCAAATTTTTACTTACATACATGACTTACATACATGAAACATACTCTTACTGTTCAAACGGCTTGAACGTTTGAGATTTGGGCAGGATAAACATGGCGACGAACTACCTTTAGCCCACTAGCAACCTTTCACCAACACATAGAGAGCAACAGGTGTTATAATAGAAATATTTTCATTCAGACGTGTTAAAGAGATGTAAATGTCAAAAACTCACAATGAATTGTATACTAGTTTGACAATTATTGTCATAAAGTGCAGCATTTCACTTAACTCATTGACTACCATTGACGGTAAAGATGAACCAGAGTTCTAAAAATGAGCTGTTTTTACATAAACCACACAATATCTTCGTCAAATTTTTACTTACATACATGATTTACATACATGAAACGTACTCTTACTGTTCAAACGGCTTGAACGTTTGAGATTTGTGCAGGATAAACATGGCGACGAACTACCTTTAGCCCACTAGCAACCTTTCACCAACACATAGAGAGCAACAGGTGTTAAAACGGAGATATTTTAATATGTGTGTGTGTCTAAGAGGTGTTAGTGTCACAAACTAACAAGTAATTGACAACTATTATTTACCAAATGATAAATAAAGTTAATTAAATTTGAATTGAATCTGTTTTGCGAAGGTGCTGGAGCCTGTCCCAGCTAACTAACAATTACCAATTAACAACACAAAAAAATAGAAAATAAGTAGAAGAGAAATACAAAACCCATGGAAAACTAGTTTTAGTCTTTACAGAGCACTCATTGCTTCTCCCTGTACAAATAGATGGACATGTAGCGCCGTCAATGGCTGCTAATGAGTGAACAAGGAAATTACCCGAAAATGCCCCAAAAATAATAGGAAGTGACTTAAAATCTACAGAAAATGACACATGAGACAAAGCATTTCTCCAGAATTGACTTCTTCAAATTAACTAGTGAGCTGATTTGCTGGATAACACAAAATGACACCTGTTATAAGCATTCATTAATGCTCATGACAGTGTCATGTCATAATTATGATTGTTTAATTACAGTTTTATGGCGCCACTGTCAAATGAAGTGTTACCAAATACAATAAATAGCAATTAATGAAACAACTGGAACAGGAACTGAAGAAATAATTAGCACAGAACTTGAATTTTTATTTTCATTTACATCTCTAGCGCTGTAGTGCATGCTAGGAGACATGTTGGACGATAATGGTGTTGACAGCAGGTGGCAGCAGAGGTTGACTGTCACCCCCAAGGGAGCAGTGATGGCCAAATGAAGCTTCTTGAAGCAACGAAGCTTTGCAGCCAATTGGTTCAAAGCTTCATGGTGGTTAATTTGGTATTATGACATTTGTATGATGCCACTGTCAAATAAAGTATTACCGGTTAATATATTTTTGTGTCAATATCCCTTAATAAAGTGAGGACAGCTGCGGCTTATAGTCAAGTGTGGCTTATCTAGGAACGAATGCCGTTTTTGTGCCAGATTTGGTGGTTGGTGGCTTATAGTCAGGTACACCTTATAGTGCGAAAATTACGGTAATCAAAAAAAAAAAATTCGGAACTCACATTGTATGATTTTTGAATAATTTATTTGTAATTTATTGGGGTTCATAAGAATTTTTACCCGTGAGAAAATCAGTGCTAATATTTAGTGCAGAAGCATTTGTTTGCAGTTACAGAGGTCAGACGCTTTCTGTAGTTCTTCACCAGGTTTTCACATATGGAAGCTGGGATTTTGGCCCATTCCTCCATACAAACCTTCTCAAGATCTGTTAGGTTTCGGGGCGGTTGTCACCAAGCTTCAGCTCCATCCAAAGATATTCTATTTGACTGAGGTCTGGAGACTGGCTAAGCCACTCATATGGTTTTTACGCAGCCACTCCTTGGTCAGCTTGGCTGTGTGCTTCGGATCATTGTCATGTTGGAAGACTCATCTTCAAGTCTCTGACTGAGGGAAGGAGGTTTCGGTTCAAAATCCGACCATACATTTCACCATTCATCCTCTGCTTTATACAGTGCAGTCACCCTGTCCCCTTTGCTGAAAAGAATGAGGTTTCCATCCCCATACTTCACAGTGGGTATGGTGTTCTTGGATTGTACTCATCCTTCTTTTTCCTCCACACATGACAAGTTTGCACCAAAAGTCTCATCTGACCACATGACTACCTCCCATGACGCCTCTGCATCATTCAGATGGTCCCTGATAAACTTCAAACGGGCCTTCTCATGTACTGGCTTCAACCTTCTGAGCAATGCATCATTTTAAACCATTGCACCGTAGTGTTCTACTGACAGTGGCCTTTGAAACTGTGCATCCAGCTTCTGACCAGCTCCTGCCGTGTAGTTCTGGGCTGAGCCCTCACTTTTCTCATCATGAGTGATGCCCCACAAGGAGAGATTTTACATGGAGCCCCAGTCCAAGGTAGATTATCAGTCATGTTTAGCCTTTTCCATTTTCTAACAATTGCTGCAACTGTTGATTTATTCTCACCAAGCTTCTTTCCAATTGTGCCATAGCCTTTTCCAGCTCAACGTTTTTTTCTCTGGTGTCTTACGAAGGCTCTGGTCTTGCCCATGGTAGCAGTTGGATTATGACTGTCTGTGGGGTGCCTAAGTGACAATAATGAGCTCAAACAGATGGTGGGTGGGTAACGGTGGACTTTTTCAAAAATGTAGACTGACAACTAGAGATGCCGATCGATTGGGTCCGATCACGTCATTTTCAAAGTATCGGAATCGGCAAAAAATATCGGACATTGCTTTTTTAAAATATATATATATATATATATATATTTTTTTTTTTTTTTAAATTAAATCGTTTTCTAATTGTATTCAACGTTACAGACATAATATGTTCCACTCATCCAGAGTCTTAAATTTTGGCTTAAGGTCGGGTTATCAAATTTATCCCGTTAATGGCGGTGATTAATTTTTTAGAAAATTTATCACGTTAAAATATTTAATGCAATTAATGCATGCGCTGCACGACTCACTCACGCATCAATCTGTAATGGCGCCGTTTTACCTATATAGAAAGCTAAAAGGCAGCGTAAAATGAGTAGGGTGAATTTTGGAAGCCTTTGGAGCATTTTATTAATTGGCTAAAGCCTTACAATCCCTCTCCCTACGATTAGAAATATCGTGGGAAGCAAGGTAGTAATTGATCTTTTTCTTAACACCCTATGTTATTTCCCAACACAGAGAAGATATATCAATTGGTTACACTACGCACAGTCATGGTTCCACTTCCCATCATGCATTTGGGCATGGCTACAGTATCATTTACTGAAAGCTCAACAAATACACTAGATGGCAATATTTAGTCACAATATACAAAGTCACATTTGTCCTTTAAGTCTCTCTATCCATGGATCCCTCTCACAGAAAGAATGTTAATAATGTAAATGCCATCTTGAGGATTTATTGTCATAATAAACAAATACAGTACTTATGTACTGTATGTTAAATGTATATATTCGTCCGAGTTTTATTCATTTTTTTCTTAATGCATTGCCAAAATGTATATGATCGGGAAAAATTATCAGGAATGATTGGAATTGAATCGGGAGCAAAAAAAAGCAATCGGATCGGGAAATATCGGGATCGGCAGATACTCAAACTAAAACGATCGGGATCGGATCGGGAGCAAAAAAACATGATCGGAACAACCCTACTGACAACTATTTGAATGTCATAATTATTGCTGATTTTCTCAGGGGTACAAATACTTATGAACCCCAGTAAATTACAAATAAATTATTTTTAATAATCATACAATGTGATTTCTGGATTTTTTTAAGATTGCCTCTATGAATGGAAATGCATTTTTGATTAAAATTTCAGACCACTACCTAGTTTCTAAGGGGTGCAAATACTTCTGCTCCTCACTGTCATCTTTATCAGAGCTGCCTCAGGTCTTTCCACTCTCAAAGGGATCCGCATTTGGAACAGCTGATACGGTAAAGTTCAGTAGTCTGGTCAGTGTCAGAAGGCAGTGTGATGGTGCAGAATAAGGGTATGCGTACATGAAGTCATAGTCTGGCAATGACATCATATCAGTGCCATTTTCAGCTTTAATGTTTGAAGAGCAGCTTGAATACCTAAAAGTCAAATCACATGTTGTTGCGTGGCTGCCTGCATCGAGCCTGAAGTCAGCCTTAAAGTGCCTATAAGAGCAAAAAGCATGTTTATTTCATATTTCACACGAAATTTTATACTCCTGAATGAAATGGACCGCTTGGATGTGTGTGGAAGCGATCGATTTATTTATTAAATTTTTTTAATCCCACGCCATGAAAATGGCTGACTTCCTGGATTGAGGAAGAATGCGAATGTGACATCAAACGGGTAACCATCTGACAATACAGCCATTACTATATAGCATGCAATACGACCGCAGATTCAGCTAATTTTGCAGATTAATTCGTTCGTTTTTCGCATCATGCCAGCCCAATGTGCTGCAGACTTTTGTTGCCGCCCCAGGGAGAGGCGTGTGTGCCTTTTTGGGTTTCAAAAAGTTCCCGTTCACCGCGAAGAATGGCCAAAACAAGTCCAACAACTGTGGGACCATTGGACCGATGAGGAAGTGAGTAAATTACGTGTTTTGTATTGTGTCAAATACTATGATCATGGCACACGTTTTAATAAGGAGGTGAGTTGAATTTTGTGGTTGACAATGCTCCCTGTCCACTAAGAAGTCCACTCAGCCGACGACCGGCGGCTTGTCACCCCTTGGTCCTCTTCGTGTGCCTGCCAATAAAGCACTATCCTCGGCTGGGGCTCGGGCAGCCACGCGCTCCTACGTTGTCGGCCGGTTTGTCCGGCAGTCATTCTCCAGCTGCGTGCCGAAACTTGCTCGCGGGCTGGCCGATCGGTGAAGACAATCAACCCTGCCGCCGTGTGTGACATGAGTCGGGGTAGTTTTGTAGGATTTTTCGTTTTCAAAAGGCAAAAAAGATTAGAAGAGACGCTCGGCGGTCATTCTCCATCTGCGTCCCTGGCAACGAGCACTCCTGTCGGGGCCGCAGCAGGGGAACGACGAGCCGAAACTTGCTCACCGCCGGAGGCTGGCCGATCGGTGAAGACAATCAACCCCGTCGCCAAGTCGGGGAAGTTTTGTGCGATTTTTCATTTTTGAAAGGCGGGAGAAAGACTTGGAAAAGCCACTCGGTTCGAGTTAGCACGTCGGCTAGCAGTCACGCCTCCTGTTTGGTTTACGCTCTTTCCTCCGTCTCCGAAGCCGGGGCATGGAAATGACAAAAGCTGGACTAACTCCAGTGGCATAAAATACCGGTCGTGAGATTAAGAAGTTGGCAGTTTTGACCATTATGCAGTAATTTTGCCCTGTCGTACTGAATAAATGCATTTTTGATATTTCATATTTCATTTAGCACAAGACCATTGTCATGACCATACCATTTATTTAGCAATTGGGGTAAAAAAATTAAATAAAGAGAATATCCTGTAAAAATGTTGAAGTAGAAATAAAAACAATGACATTTTGCTGCTCTCTGTCGCATTTTCCTTGTTCTGAGTCTTCCTCTTCCATTGGGCTAAATTCTAAATCAGCTGAAATCGTTACTCTGCCGATGTCATCACCCAGATGGTGGCGCCAGAGCGCTATAAAATCCGGCCCTTTAGCCAGACTGCCGGAATCGTGCCAGCCGAACTGGCAGACCCACGCTGGCGCGGCTCCAACGACCTGGGCTGGCGGGATTCCGTCATCCCGGCCAAAGGGCCAAACTCCACGCATTTACCTCAGTTTTAACCCTTTGTACCGACTCCATTTTGGAAGGTTTAAAGAAGGCTCACCAAAAACAAGTTGACAATTTATTCAGGTCGACAGCGATCAAACAGCAAGGCGAAACAGAAATAGACTCAGGCAGGGAGGCAATGTCACCCTATCACAGGTTGACAAAAGGTTCCAGAGAAAAATGACCACAATTAGTTAAAATTTGTTTTTTGAAGGCTCTCGTGGGGCGGGCTGTGGGCAGGAAGAAGGGTATGTTTAGGATTATTGTCTGTTTGTGGATTGGACAGGAGGATTGGGGAGTTAATTTTGTCAGAGCAACGAGGGTTGTGGATTTTGCCACCTCAGCGTCAAAGGGGCTCTTGGAGTCTTGTCAGTCGTGTTATCAGTTGGATAACGGATGTTCTCCGGTGTTCCTTGTGTTGGGACAGGGCGTCCCGCCATTTGTTCTGGACTTTCCGGGAGAACTGATTGCTAGAGTTGGTGGTGCAGACGTGGGCTTGTCAGCGTCAATCTTGCTCAGTCAGTTGCATGACGTACACGTTGGGCGTCATGTATCTCTTATGCCCTATATTCTGCTTGTTTTCCTTTAACTATGGTATTAATGCTATTTAATTCATATTGGGTGTGTTAGAGTAATACAAACAGTCAAACAGTAAATACGAGAAACAACAGATTGAAAGACTCATTTCTCGTCATCTGCATGCGCTTTCCCCAACTTGATGTATATAGTCGAATCATCTCAAAATATTTAAATTCACATAATAATGCTATTTAATTTTTTATGCCGTCACAGACACTTTAAACCTTAAATAAAACCTTTAACCGTTTTACGGCCTTGGCAGCTTTTTGTTTTAGCGTGTAGATCAAAATTTTAGCATTATTTTACAATGACTGTGGGGAAAAAGTGAACATGAAATTGTCAACAAATAAACCAAATGTCTGAAATGTTTACAGATTGATTTCATCACGCAACAAGTGGCTGTGAAATATGCCTAGTGACAAGTGAATAATAATAATAATAATAATAACGCCTAGCAACAAATTGTCAGGCAGTTAAATTAAGAGCCCTATACATTTTAAAAATGTAATTATTTTTCAATTTTTCAGAATTTTGCACTGACTACTCAACAAGTTAGTCATTGTCTATAAATCAGGCATGCAAACTTGCCACCTTTCGGCGAAAATTCGCCGTTTTGAAATCAAAATGGGTCATTCTTCTGAATCACGTAGATCCGAGGAGAAAAAAAATGGGGGGGGGGGGGGGGCATGTCAACAAGCGAGTGAAATTGTAACTTCAAAACCGTAGTCCATGCTCAAATCTACACTCTAGTCCTATGACCTAGACCGATCACCGCCATTCTCTTCTGGTGACAACAAATGACTGACAATAGTGAGAGACGGGAGCACAGTTATCACCAATCAGCAATGAGAAGGCCGAACCCCTCTCCATCCCAGCTTCTCGCCCGGACCCGTTGGAAATTGCGGCAAGGTAAGAGATTAATGTCAAAAATGGTTAACTTCTTAAAGCTAAAAGTTTGAGCGATAGCCTATAATAGTCTTCATAAATCATTCAATCGTGTTGTTCGATCAATTCCTGCGCTTGTAATGGTGTCTATAACACAAGTAGTCGCTTAATTTCTTCATAACTGACTTCAGATAGTCCTCGATAATTCACCGCCTCGTAGAACACAGTTACTCGATGTAGCTCTAACTGCAGAGGGGCTAACTAGCGCCTTTCACACAGGGCTTTGCTAGTAAAGTTAGCGAACGTCAGTTGGGATCTGAATTGTCGCCAGTTGGTGTTGTGATGAGTTATTTAAGGCCCCTTTGTCAATCGCTTGTTAACGATAAAGAATAAAATAAATCATGAGCAATGAGGTAACTAGAGTGATGAACTAGTGCCTTCCATACAAGTCATGTTAGGGCTTTGGTAGTAAAGTTCTGAATGGTCACCAGTTCTGACAACGAGTTATTTAAGGCCCCTCTATACTCTCCGATAATTGCAGAAAGGGAAGAGTTTTGCCTTGTTGTGGAGGTCGTTTCATTTGCTTAGCCATCGAGAGTTTATCAAACCGGAGAGCTCCGCTACAGGTCGCATTTGAAAGTACCCCCATTGCCGCGCTGTTCGTACACACCCCCATTCATAAAACAGCCTACATGTGTACTTCTGTTTATCCAGTATGATGCCCTATCAATCGAATTTAAGGACCATGGGGCTAATTGCTTTGGTTGAATGTAAATAAAGTTATGATCACTACAGTTAATGCTTTTGAAGACTTGTAATTTTTTATTCTATCTATCTATCTATCTATCTATCTATCTATCTATCTATCTATCTATCTATCTATCTATCTATCTATCTATTAGGGGTGTAACGGTACACAAAAATCTCAGTTTGGTACGTACCTCGGTTTTGAGGTCACGGGTCGTTTCATTTTCGGTACAGTAAGAAAACAAAATGCAAAATATAAATGTGTTAGTTGTTTATTACACACTTTTGTGCTTTCAAGAATAGGAAAAGTAGCCTATACAAAGCTAGAATTCTGCTCAAAAAGTAGCGAATAAAAAATAAAATAAAAAGAATAAAAATATAAATAAAATAATTTTATATTTAATAATTCCTAGGGCCTTGGGAAGCGAAACAGCCCCACAGCATCACTGACCCAACCCTTATACTTCACAGTGGGTATGAGGTGCTTTTCAGCATGCGCATCTTTCGTGGCACGCCAGACCGACTTAGAGTGTTTGTTGCCAAAAAACTCAATCTTGGTCTCATCTGACCAAAGCACGGGACCGTGTGCCACGAAAGTTTCGCTTCCAAAGGCCCTGGCAACCTTGTTAGTGTGCATGGCATCACGAATGCTTTGAAATACCAGGACATTTTAAATCAAAATCTGTTGCCCTCTGCCCGAAAGCTGAAGATGGGTCGTCACTGGGTCTTTCAGCAAGACAATGACCCTAAACATATGGCCAAATCTACACAGAAATGGTTCACCAGACACAAAATCAAGCTTGTGAAACATTATAGGAGAAGATTAGGTGCTGTTTTGTTGGCAAAAGGAGGTTGTACAAAGTATTAACACCAGGGGTGCTAATAATTGTGACACACATTATTTGATGTCAAATAATTATTTCTTTATGTGGGATTTTTTTCCCCACTGAATGAATGCACTTGTAGTGAAGGTTGGATTTTTCTCTTTTTTCCATTAAGGTCCCATATTATTTGAATAACAAACAATTATTAAAAGCTAAAAAACACATCTTTTTCAGGGGTGTTTAATTCGAGATGGCTCTCGTTGCATTATTATGAAATGCACTTTTCCGCGCATGCCGTGTGTCCATGTCACTTTGTCACCTTTTTCACACCTAACCAGTTTGCATGCCTGATAAATTCTGCCTAGAGACAAAGTATCGATATCGATATTTTGTCACACCCCTATTATTTCAGCCTTTCTGTCACTTTTCTGGATGTGTGTCCAAAATATGATTAGAAAATCACTTGTTTTAAGGAAAATTGCTTGGAAATGAATTTCCTTTGTCATCTCATGTCCACATTCATCGACGTGCTTCTTTTCTGGCTCCTTTCCTTCTCCTTATGAGGGCAGGAATCTGGTGCTCGTTACGCAACACACCTCTTAACGTCTATCAAAGCGCGACTAGCGATAGCGAGGGCACTGTTGTTATGACGCTCACACTTTGAGCGGCATCTGTCGCACCTGCTGCCGCGCCGACCGAAAAAGTACAGGAAGAGGAAAGCGCATTTTTGGAATTCCTTCCCTGATTGTTTTGGGCTAAAGCGACAAATCCTGCTTGCGTAATTAAGAAACGGGCCCATTAATCCAATTAATGACCAGGGGAGGTGGGCAACAGAAGGAGATTAATTAAGGACCCCGCATCAGCAAAAAGTGGGGCGATCCTAATGCATGTGGACGTGACATCATTCTTCTTTCCTTGCGGGATTTGAAAGGATGAGGAATTTGACCCTCCGTCGCCACGGTGCCTTTTTAGGAAACGCGGCTCAAGGGTTCAGACGGGAGGACATTAACTCCTTCGCTGCCGTTAACGGCGATGGACGTGCGGTGTCCAATCATCCTTCTTTATCACCAATCTAAATTTAAATGGATTGAACGTCGACTTATGAAAAACTCATTTAAACCCCATTGATGCCTGATGTTGCATACAAAATATACAGTTCTTGAGGAGTACATACAGTGCTATGAAAAAGTATCTGAACCTTTTGTAATTTCTCACATTTCAGATTAAAATCATCATTAAATGTGATCTTATCTTTTTCAAAATCATACAGATGACAAAACAGTGTCTGCCTCATCTAAAACCACCAAAACATTTATAGGTTTTCATATTTTAATGAGGATAGTGTGCAAACAATGACAGAAGGGGGAAAATAAGTAAGTCAACCATCACATTTAATATTTTGTGCCCCCCCCCCCCCCCCCCACCCCCTTTTGGCAGCAATAATTTTAACTAGACGATTTCTGTTGCTGCAGATCAGTCTGGCACATTGATCTGGACTCATCTTGGCCCATTCTTCTCGACAAAACTGCTTTAATTCAGTTAGATTCTTGGGATGTCTGGCATGAATTGCTGTCTTTAGGTTATGCCAAAGCATCTCAATGGGGTTCAAGTCGGGACTTGGCCACTCCAGAATGTGTATTTTGTTCTTCTGAAACCATTCTGAAGTTGATTTACTTCTGTGTTTTGGATCATTGTCTTGTTGCTGCATTCATCCTCTCTTTAGCTTCAACTGTCTGACAGATGGCCTCAGGTTTTCCTGCAAAACTTTTGAATTCATTCTTTAATTGATGATTGCAAGTTGTCCAGGCCCTGAGGTAGCAAAACAGCCCCAAATCATAATGCTCCCTCCACCATGCTTCACGGTGGGAGTGAGGTGTTGATGTATGTTTTTGAGTTGTTCCATTTTTCTTCCACACATGACGCTGCGTGTTACTCCCAAACAATTCAACTTCGGTGTCGTCAGTCCACCAAATATTTTGACAAAACGTCTGTGTAATGTCCAAGTGTTGTTTTGCAAACATTAAACGAGCAACAATGTTTTTTTTTTAGACAGCAGTGGCTCCCTCCATAGAATCCTCCCATGAACACCATAGTTTTACATATAATCAGGGGTGAAAGTGGGCCAGAATGGTCAGGAACGCAGTTCCGGTATAAGAATCAGGGCCGGAATGCTGTTCCGGTACACGGTGCTTTGATTCCGAAAATATGACAGCAACTGTCAAAACGCTTTGTAAAAAAAAATAAAATAAAAAAAATAAAAAATGCTGCTGCTACATATGCATTTCATCTCCAAGAAGAAAACAATCTACAACAATCACACAAGTGTTAACAACAAGCATAATAAAGTGCTTGTGTAGCGTATTTATTTTATTCCACGGACGGCATGGAGGTTTCCGCAGCTGCTGCAGTTATTAAGAGTCTAACGATGATGAGTCACGTCAACGTGCGAATGCATGTAGCAAAGCAAAACACCTGGACTCATTTATCAGTTCAATTGGCTGACATACTGACATGTGATCAGCAGAGATGGTTAGCTCTGATTGGTTCAAATGTGCATGTTTTCTGGAACAGCAAAAAAAAAAAAAAAAAAAAGCTTGTTGAATTGATGCGACAAAAAAGGCAATGCAACATAAAATGGATCAAATCTTTAAGCGCAACGAAAGAGTTGAGGAGGCTTATTTATCATATTTAGTTTTTATTTGCTCTGATGGGGAGGTTCAGAACATCTTAGCTCTCAATGTGCACTTTGGAATTAGATTTGTTCATTTAGGTTAGGCTACTTATTTGTTTCCTTATGATTAAAAAAAAAAAATCAATGTTTGCGGGGTCTTCAAAATATATTCCATTTCACTCTTCATAGTTTAAGTCATTTGTACTTATTTTTCTCAACGTGTATTACTTATATCTTTATTCTTAAAAAAAAAAGTAAATGTTTACATGAACTTCAATTTTAATATATATCCTATGTTCTATGTAGTTAAAATTGAGATTTGGCATTTAGTATGTGAGGGAAAATAAAAATTAGGAGTTGGAGGTTGGGGTTATTGCTGTTTTTGTTAACTTTTATTTTGCAAATCATTGAAAAAACACAATTTTGAATGAAAATCAGTTTTTGTATATGTTATAGAAATAACTGTGCTAAAACAGTTTTCTTTGCATTTTAGTAGTTTAAGAGGTTTGCCCTCCCCCCACCCAAAAAAAAAAAAAAAAAGAAAGAAAGAAAGAAAGGAAAAAAAATAATTAAATAAAATTTCTGGCTCCGTGACAACCTTCAAGGTGAGGAGTTCCGGCAAGAAATTCTAGCCACTTTCACCCCTGCATATAATGATGTGTGCACAGAGATATTGGACCGTGCCAGTGATTTCTGTAAGTCTTTAGCAGACACAGGGTTGTTTTTTTTTACCTCATTGAGTATTCTGCGCTGATATCATGTTTGGTGGACGGCCACTCCTTGGGAGAGAAGCAACGGTGCTAAACTCTATCAATTTGTAGACAACTTCTCTGACTGTTGACTGATGAACATCCAGTTGTAGAGATGGTTTTGTATCCTTTCCCAGCTTTATACAAACCAACAATCCTTGATTGCTGGTCTTCAGACCGAGCCATGATGCACATCAGATAATGCTTCTCATCAAGACATTTCTTACCAGGTGTGTGTTTTATAGTGGGCAGGGCAGCTTTAAACCACTCATCCGTGATTGGGCACACACCTGACTTAAAACATAAGAACTGGTTTCAATTTCTCTTTAAGTCTCATTAGACAGAGGGTTCACTTACTTATTTTTCCCTCTTCTGTCATTGTTTGCATGCTATCCTCATTAAACTATGAAAACCTATAAATGTTTGGGGGTTTTTAGTTAAAGCAGACACTGTATTTTCATCTGTGTGATTTTGACAAAGATCAGATCACATTGTGTTTATATAAAGAAATGTGAGAAATTCCAAAAGTTTCAGATATTTTTTCATACCACTGTAAGTGTATAAAATATGGTTAGTAAAAAAAAAAAAAAATTAACCAGCTAAAAATGTGAAAGCCTACATTTAAAAACAACAAAAAAGTTTTAAAAATGATAGAAAATGATTTTTTTCCAATAATGCATTTAATTTATAATTTTTTAACATGTATTTTTAAGCATGTTTCTTTGATTTTTAGGATTCTTAAATTTTTGTATTTTTGTATTTTCAATTTTAGATTTGAACATATCTAGCTCTATTTTTAATGTCAATTTCTAGATTTATTTAGATTAAAGGGATTTATATCTAGTACATTATTTTAATACAGCTAAAAAAATGTGAAAAATCTACATTAAATTTAAAAAAAAAATAGAAAATGTAATTTTAAGTAATGTATCATAAATACTGTATTATTCTATATTTGTATTTAATTTTTGATTATTTTTCATCTTTAAAAAAAAAAACATATTTCTTTGATTTTTAGGATTCTTAATCTTTTTATGACATTTTCTATTTTAATATATACAGTGGTATCTCTACTTACGAAATTAATTGTTTCTGGAAGTAGTTTCTCAACTTGAAAATTCTGTAAGTAGAGACACATTTTCCATGTAAATGCCCTAATCCGTTCCAAGGCCCCAAAATTCAGACATAAATCTTTTATAATGCATAAAAATGCATCAAAACATGTAACAAATATGTGTTACAGTTAGATTAGTGCACAATAAACATACAGAGTTGTGCATAATGTCCAAAAAACAAAGAATAGAGTAAAGAATAAAACTTAATACACTCATGTAACGCGTATACGAGGTGTGTCTTCACCTGAAAATTCTGCATGTCGAGACGTTCTTAAGTAAAGGTCCAACTGTACTTGCATATTCCCCCAATGCTTTTTGATGTGTATTATTAAATAAAGTTTCATGCATCAAGGAGGTAAAACCTTATCACTTCTTACTATAGTTGAGACATTTTACTTTCATTATTATTAATCTTGTAGGCTTTATTATTATTATTTTTGACAGCCTTGACACCATACACTTCGGAAAAGCAATGTTTGGTGGACAGCAGCCGCAGCCGGGCAGACTAAACCATCGTGGCGGGCGGGAGCCTTCTGTCCCGGGACGGCTGCGCTCTATTAATCTCAGGATGAAAAGGTGAAAGCGAGGTGAGCCCGTACGAGCGCCGAGTCTGAAGAGATGGCGGGAGTTAGCAGATTGTGTCGCATGCAGCTGCAATCCAATCAGTACATTTATTTCCGTTTTATTTATTTATTTTAAAAGGTGGGTAGTAACATGTTACATTTATTTAGTTAGATTTACTTGAGTATAACCTTTTGAGAAAAATGTACTTCTTAGAGTAGTTTTATATCACAATACTTACTTGAGTAGATTTGTGAAGAAACACTACTCTTACTCCACTACTTTGAGCTACACTTGAGTCGTTACATTTTTCGTCTTTAATTCACATATTGACTTTATTTTTGCAAGTGATGCCGACAGTGTCCATCTCAGTTTCACCAATGAGACGTCGCAACAATAACCACATGACTCCGTTATACTAATACGAGGTAACAATGTTTTATCTCCACTAGAGGGCTTTCATGCACTTTGGACAGGTGATGTTTCATAGTGTTGTTGTGTTCTAAATTCAATGATTTTGTGTCATCTTTTTGGCCTAATACGGTCATGTAATAGGTTTTAGTACAGTATAATAATAACAGTTCATAGAGATGAAAAAAATATACACCATTATATATTTTTTTCAAAATCAGACATTGTAAGCAGTTACTCAGAATTTTACTCATTACTTCAGTGTTCTTGTCAACAAATACTGTGTTTTTAAATTGTACTCAAGTAAATTTTTGTATGAGTTCTTTTACTTTTACTTGAGAAATATTATTTAGAAGTAACGCTACTCTTACTCGAATGAAATTTTTAGCTACTCTACCCACCTCTGTTTATTAAAAAAAACAGTTTTTAATCATTTTATTTCTTAATTTTGTTTTTTTAACTTGGCGTATTTTTTGGACTATAAGTCACACTAGCTAAAAATAGGGGGGAAAAAAACATAAGACACATCAGAGTACAAGAGGCAAATTTATTTCAAGCACCCTTGTGCGAACTCGTTCCTCTAGCTGTGGCCAGCTAGCCGTTTTAGCCCACGATTTACTTTTTTGTTTTGTTTTTTGTTTTATTCATTTCTGTAAGACTAACCGCCACATTTTGTCAGTCCCTCACAAGTTTCTCGCTAACTCCAAACATTCTTTCTGCTACTCAATTACCGTTTTCGGCTGCATATTTCACTACTGGCAGAAATAAGATTTTCTTTTCGGTGCCATTTTGTTCAGTCCTTCTCAGTTATTTTTATAAGTTACCGCCAATGTTAACACACAGGCCATGAGCGCCTTCTTGCGGTTTAGTGTGAAAATAAACTTGTGAAATGATAAAATAATGTCTTAATAATTTCAGACATAAGTTGCTCCAAAGTATAAATCGCACCAATGGCCGAACTATGAAATTAAGTGTGACTTATAGCCTGAAAAATACGGTATTCATTTTTGCAATTTGGATTTAAATATTTTCTTTATTGTTCCTTTTTGATAGCATTTTGTTATGTAAGCCTTTTGATCATTTTTGGAGGGTTGATTGGAAAATATGGAAAGATTCGCACCATAAATGCGCAGCATAAATAAAAACACTATCATCAAAAAGGTTGGAAGACAGATAATTTGTGGATTTGTGCTGCCCTCTAGTGGAAGGTTGTACCTTCGACAGGTTTCTGGCCAATCGCAAGGCAAAAATGGACAAGTTGCGCTCACACCAAATCGTGTATTAATAAAAATAACTTTTTAATTCATTGGCTGTCATTGACGACGTAGTATGTCCAATCCTTTTGAAGTGGCAGGGCTGAAAGCAACTGAACGAATATCAGTCAATGAGTAAATATTTTAATATCAATGCCTGGTCCATTTTTTAAGATAAAAAAGAAGGAAAAAAAATAAAACACTACTCGATTGTTTTTTTTTTTTTTTTTTTTGAAACATGAATTTAAAAAATATTAATGTTAACGCCTGCACCCATGGATGTTTTTTTTAGATTAAAAAATATTGTAAATAATGATAAACCAAAAAATTAGTTGTTTTTATTTATTTGTTTTTTATTTTAATACAATGCCTCGTTCAATATAGCTTTTTTTATATTAAAGAAAATGGTAAAATGATAACAATAGTAATAATAATAAGATAAGGAAATACCGGCAAATAATAATTTATAAAAATGAATTTTTAAAATAAAAATATTAATGCTTGATCCAACACTGAACTTTTTCGTAATGAAAACACGACTTTTGACATAACAATATTAATTTCAGATCCAATAAAACATTTTTTTTTTTTTTTTTTGGAGGGGGGTAAAAATAATCGTAAAATAATAATAAAAATAATTTTTGACTTTTTAAAATGATATCAATTAATGCTTCGTTCAATATAGCTCTTTTTTTTTTTTTTTTTAGATTAAAGAACATTGTAAAATTATAATAAATAAATACTGACAAATAATAATTTATAAAAATGAATTTTTAAAATATAAATATTAATGCTTGATCCAACGCTGATTTAAAAAAAAAAAAAAAAAGAAAACATGACTTATTGTCATATATATTGATTTCTGATCCAATAAAACATTTTTTTTATAAACGTATTTTTTTTACTTTTTAAAATGATACAAATTAATGCCTCTTTCAATGTATATATTTTTTTAGATTAAAGATAATTGCAAAATAATAATAAGAGATAGAAATACCGACAGATAATAATTTATAAAAATACATTTTTAAAATTTAAATATTAATGCTTCATCCAACACTGCTCTTTTTTAAAAAAAATGAAAACATGACATTTTTATATATATATTCGTTTCTGATCCAATTAAACATTTTTTGGGCGGGGGTGGAGGGTAATTTTATAATAATAGTAATTACAAACGGATTTTTTTTTTTAGTTTTTAAAATGATATCAATTAATGCCTGGTTCAATATATGTTTTTTAGATTAAAGAAAATTGTAAAATAATAATAAGATAAAGAAATACCGACAGATAATAATTTATAAAAATGCAATTTTAAAATTTAAATATTAATGCTTGATCCAAAACTGACTTTGTATTTTTTTATTTAAATTTGTTTTTTAGTGAAAACATGACCTTTTAAAAATAATAATATTAATTTGTGATCCAGTAAAACCTGTTTTGTCAGGTGGTACAAATAACTAACATAATGATAATAATAATAATAATACATTTTTTTTTTCTTTAAATAGGAACTTATTGCCTGTCGCCCAGCGAAACTAATTTGGACGTCTAATCGCCGTCCACGGCAGGGAACGAGTTAAATATTCAGCTGCTTGCAAGACTTTGCATGTGGGTATTCCCCCATTCATTTATTCATTCATACATACATGCACGCCCGCGCGCAAAACAGGTTCGTGCATGAGTGTGAGTCAAGGCTGAGGCAGGCACCGCCCACTCCGGAACCTCGGAAGTACGGTAGCCTTTTATTTTTCCACTTTACAATGACACACAAACAATTTTTTTCCTAAGAAAACTAGCTGCTAAAATGGAGGCCCTCGCATCTGCGTGTTTTGTTCACAATGTCAAACAACCAAAGCAGAAGTGAAAGCGGAGTTAAAAATCTCATGTCCGTATTTTTTTGCGCTTTTCAAAGATTGTTGAGGAAATGCTTGCAGACTTCAACGTTTAGAAATAAATGATGAGCTCCACGCACGGGAAAAAACTGGTAAGAAAGCTATTAGAATTGGATTTTTCAGTGCCATTGATGGTAAATGACGTCCAATCTGTTCGGAGTGGAGGGTGGCAGACGCTTTGCACTTGATTTAAACTTGCTCGTAACTCAAAAGAGTCTACTATGAAATTATATTTCCTCATTGAAAAAAATTGAAATACCATTTTTAAAAAAAAACAACTTATTCATTGCCATTTAAAGTGACCATTGAGTGATTGTGTTTCACTGCCATTGACCAATCCATTTTTATCAGAAGGTGCTGGCAGCGATCAGATTCCAATTCAATTGCGATCAAATTGGATTGGACGTATATCGTCGTCAGTGGCAGCCATAAGCAAATATTTGGAAAAACTGATATTTTATAAAGTATATTGCAGTTTTACACAGAGGCCCTAATCATCCGTCGTACCTTTAATCCTCATTATAAAATTTTATTAAAATCTAAAATAAAAATAAAACGGTGATTGGTAAAAAAAAAAAAAACAGTTTGTGGAGGGTATGATTTGGGTGTTTTTTTGTTACTGTCGCATTTTCTCCGATATGTTGGATGATAAATATTCAATCCAAACAAAGAAATCTTTCAAAGGGTAAATATATGAAAAAGAAACTCTCAACCACTCCTTGATGTCTGCGATTTCTGCATCGCGACCATTGTTATATCACCATGTTTCACCCATAAAATCCCCCAAAAATCCGGTTGTGGGCATTCATACATGTGTCTTGACACTCGATAGATGCTACATGGAGTTTTTGGATCGAAACAAGGTAAGTACGCAATAATATCTCGTTAAAATCATGGCGTCTTTAATTCTGCTCTCTCATGTTCTCGCCTCCAGTTAGGGTTTTGCTGTTTAGAAAAAAAAATAAAAAAATAAAAATGCCCTCCTGGTCCAAATTTTTGTTCCCCCAGAAAATTGAGATTTTAAGCTGTCCAATGATGTATCACACATGCATATAGGACAATTTTGAAATTTGGCCAAATTGGGGGTCTCAGATCAGAACTTCAAGTCACCTGAGTGTTTTCAGCCATATATATGGCCAATTTTGGCCAAATTTCAGAATTGTCCTCTATGCATGTGTAATAAAACATCACTGGAAAGCTTCAAATCTCAATTTTCTGGGGGAATAACACATTTGAACAGGAGGGCATTTAAAAAAATAAAAATTTAAACAGCAAAACCCTAACTGGAGGTGAGAGCACACAAGAGCAGAATTAAAGACGCCACGATTTTAACGAGACATTACCGCATACTTACCTTGTTTTGATCCAAAAACTCCATGTAGCACGTATCACCGAGTGTCGACACAGCAGTGAATGGCCACAGCTGGAATTTTGGGGGATTTTATGGGTGAAACATGGTGATATACCAAGGGTTGCGATGCAGAAATCGCAGACAACAAGGAGTGGTCGAGATGTTCTTTTTCATATATTTACCATTTTAAACATTATTTTTCAATTTTTCTTTGCTTGGATCGATTATTTATCATCTAACATATCGGGGAAAATGTGACATTAGCAAAAAAAATACAATTAAGCGATAGTTATGAGGTAGACATCCGTGACTTTTTTACAGGTGCCACATTTTTCATTGTGACGTCATTTGTTTAAAAGTTTAAAATATGCGAGTGAAGAATTTTTTAAAGTCGTTTTTTTCTTAAGCAAAATATTAGACATCAATTCATGATTCTAAGCTAAAAATGACATTTTGAATAATAAATATGATTACTTACCTTCTTTTTATGGCTAGGTTGAAACAAAAAGCAGTTGCGCGACGTCTGTAAACGGGGATTTCCAGGGTAAAACGGACAAATTAAGAATAGTTCGGGGGCTTCATGCACCATAAATCTGCTATGGCAGCATGTAGACATATTTTTCTAGCAAACACAACAGTTGTTTTAACCCTAAACCCTGCCATAGCAGATTTATGGTGCATGAAGCCCCCGAAGATCGGGTCCGATCACGTCATTTTCAAAGTTTCAAAATCGGCGAAAAAATATCGGACATGCCTTTTTTTTAATATATATATATATATATATATATATTTTTTTTTAAATTAAATCGTTTTCTAATTGTATTTAACGTTACAGACAAAATGTCTTACATTCATCCAGAGTCTTTAGTTTTGGCTTAAATTAGGGCTATCAAATTTATCGTGTAAACGGCGGTAATTTTTTTCTTTTTTTATTAATCATGTTAAAATATTTAATGCAATTAACGCATGCACTGCACTACCCACTCACGCATTGTCGCGTTCAATCTATAATGGCACCGTTTTACCTATATATAGAGCTAACAGGCAGCGTAAAATGAGTAGAGAGAATTTTGGCAGTCTTAGGAGCCTCTTTTTAATTGGAAAATTACAATTAGAAATATCGTGGGAAGCAATGTGGGGAAGAACGGTAGTGGTTGATCTTTTCCTTAACACCCTATGTTACTTCCCAACGCAGAGAAGATATATCAATTGGTGCCACTACGCACGGTCATGGTTGCACTTCCCATCATGCATTTGGGCAGAACAGTTAAATGGCTACAGTATCATTTACTGAAAGCTCAACAAGTACACTAGATGGCAATATTTAGTCACAATATACAAAGTCACATTTATCCTTTAAGAATTACAAGTCTTTCTATCCGTGGATCCCTCTCACAGAAAGAATGTTAATAATGTAAATGCCATCTTGAGGATTTATTGTCATAATAAACAAACACAGTACTTATGTACTGTATGTTGAATGTATATATTCGTCCGAGTTTTATTCATTTTTTTCTTAATGCATTGCCAAAATGTATATGATCGGGAATGATTGGAAGTGAATCGGGAGCAAAAAAAAAAAAGCAATCGGATCGGGAAATATCGGGATCGGCAGATACTCAAACTAAAACGATCGGGATGGGATCGGGAGCAAAAAAACATGATCGGAACAACCCTACCCCGAACTATTTTTAATTTGTCCATTTTACCCTGAAAACCCCCGTTTACAGACGTCACGCAACTGCTTTTGTTTTAACCCAGCCATAAAACTAAGGTAATTAATTATATTTATTATTCAAAATGTCTGTCGTTTTTAGCTTAGAATCATTCATTGATGTCCAATACTTTGTTTAAAAAAAAAAAAACACTTAAAAAAATTATTCACTCGCATATTTTAAACTTTTAAACAAATGACGGCACAATAAAAACAAATGTCGTCTGTAAAAAAGTCACGGATATCTACCTCATAACTATCGTTTAATTGTATTTTTTTTGTTACCGTGGCATTTTCTCCGATATGTTAGATGATAAATAATTGATCCAAACAAAGAAAAATTGGGAAAAAAATTTAAAAGGGTAAATATATGAAAAAGAAAATCTCAACCACTCCTTGATGTCTGCGATTTCTGTGTCCTTGTTATATCACCATGTTTCACCCATAAAATCCCCCAAAAATCCAGCTGTGGGCATTTACAACTGTGTCTTGACACTCAGTGATACATGCTACATGGAGTTTTTGGATTGAAAGAATGCGATAATATCTCGTTAAAGTCATGGCGTCTGTAATTCTGCTCTCGCATGCTCTCGCCTCCAGACAGGGTTTTGCTGTTTAAAAAACATTTTTTTTAGAAATGCTCTCCTGTTGAAATTTTTTCTTCCCCCAGAAAATAGAGATTTTAATCTTTCCAATGATGTATCACACATGTATATCGGACAATTTTGAAATTTGGCCAAATTGGGGGTCTCAGAGCGGAACTTCAAGTCTTTTCCGCCAAGTTAATGCTGTTTTTCCCCCATTTTGGATTTTTTAAAAATTTTAAAAATATAAAATAAAAAAACTTGATTCTAGGTGTTACTGGCGAGCCTCCTGGCGCTACTTTTCCCGGTCGACGCCATCCGGGAGAAAAGCCCTTGCCGAGTCCGGGGCACCCGAGCCGACTGCAGCCGTCTGAGCCTGAGCGACGTGCCGCCGAACCTCCCCGCCAATATCACCGGCCTAGACCTGTCTCACAACCGCCTGAAGCGGATCCCGCCGGACTCCCTGAGAAACTACTCAAGTCTCCTACACCTGGACGTCAGCTACAACAGCCTGACCGGCCTGGAAGGTAGGGGTGCATGGGAATTGAAATGATTTGATCACCAATCCATCAAGTGGATTGGACATCTATTGCCATCAATGGCAGCCAATGAGTTCATTTCGGGGCATGCCAGATCAATTATTGTTGATTTCTAATCACTTCCTGTTGATTTTGGGGCATTTCTGGGTCATTTCCTGTTGCATTTAGTGAATTCATGGCTCTCCTCCTGTTGATTTTGAGTGACTGAACAGGAAATGATCTGTAAATGGCTGAAAATGAACAGGAAATTGCATATAAATGGCCTAAACGGAACAGGAAATGACCTTTAAGTGGCCCCAAATCAGGGAAGACTTCCTGTTTAGTTTGAGGCATTTCGACATGACTTCCTGCTGATTTGGGGGCATTTATGCATCACTTTTTGTTAATTTTGTAGAATGTATGGGTCACTCCCTGTTGATTTTGGGTAACTGAACAGGAAGTGACCTGTACATGCCCAAAAATAAGCAGGAAGGGACCTGTAAGTTGCCCCAAATCTGGGAAGACTTCCTGTTGATTTTGGTGCATTTCTGTGTCCCTTCCTGTTGATTTTGGGTAACTGAACAGGAAGTGGCCTGCAAATGCCCTCAAATGGACAGGATGTGAATTTATGGGTCACTTCCTCATGATTGTGGGTAAATAATCAGGAAGTGACCTGAAAATGCCCAAAAATGAAAAGGAAGGGACCTGTGAGTTGACCCAAATCTGGGAGGGCTCCTTGTTCGTACGTGGGCATTTCTGCATCACATCCTGTTGATTTTGGGGAATTTACAGGTCACGTCCTGTTGATTTTGGGTAACTGAAAAGGAAATGACCTTTAAATGGCCTAAAACGTACAGGAAATTAACTGTAAGTGGCGCCAAATCCGGGAAGACGTCCTCTTTATTTTGAGGCATTTCGGCATGACTTCCTGCTGATTTTGGGGCATTTTTGCATCACATCCTGTTGATTTTGTGGAATTTATGGGTCACTCCCTGTTGATTTTGGGTAACTGAACAGGAAGTGACCTTTAAATGCCCTAAAATGAACAGGAAATGACCTGTAAGTGGCCTCAAATCTGGGAAGACTTCCTTTTGATTTTTAGGCATTTCGGGGCATTTCTGTGTCCCTTCCTGTTGATTTTGGCTAACTGAACAGGAAGTGGCCAGCAAATGCCCCAAAATGAACAGGGTGTGAATTCATGGCTCACTTCCTGATGATTGTGGGAAACTAATCAGGACGTGACCTCCTGTAAATGTCCAATAATGAACAGGAAATGCCCTGTAAGTTGCCCCAAATCTGGGAGAACTTCCTGTACATTTGTGGTCATTTCTGCATCACATTCTGTTGATTTGGGGGAATTTGCGGGTCTCTCCCTGTTGATTTTGGGTAACTGAACAACAGGAAATGACCTTTAAATGCCCTAAAATGAACAGGAAATGACCTGTAAGTGGCCCCAAATCCGGGAAGACTTCTTGTCATTTTGGGGCATTTCTGCATCACTTCTTGTTAGTTTTGTGGACTTTATGGGTCACTCCCTGTTGATTTTGGGTAACTGAACAGGAAGTGTCCTGTAAATGCCCTAAAATGTACAGGAATTGACCTGTAAGTGGGCCCAAATCCGCGAAGACTTCCTGCTGATTTTGGGGCATTTCTGCGTCCCTTCCTGTTGATTTTGGCTAACTGAACAGGAAGTGGCCAGCAAATGCCTAAAAATGAACAGGATGTGACTTCATGGGTCACTTCCTGATGATTGAGGGAAACTAATCAGGAAATGACCTGTAAATGCCCAAAAATGAACAGGAAATGATCTGTGAGTTGTCCCAAATCTGGGAGAGCTTATGTGGGCATTTCTGCATCACATTCTGTTGATTTTGGGGAATTTACGGGTCACTTCCTGTTGATATTGGGTAACTGAACAGGAAGTGACCTTTACATGTCCTTAAATGAACAGGAAATGACCTGTAAGTGGCCCCAAATCCGGGAAGACTTCTTGTTGATTTTGGGGCATTTCTGTGTCACATCCTGTTGATTGGATTTCTTTTTTAAACTGTGATATATTTTTTAAAATCCTCTTGGTATACAAAGTATCGCGATATATGACCATATTGTTACACCTCTACCGGAAGGCGGGCTGTGCCAGGCGCTGCCCCTTCTGCGAACGCTCGACGTCAATCACAACGAGGTGCACGTCATCCAGGAAGAGGATTTCGAGGGGTGTGGCAGCCTGACTGACTTTCGCCTGTCGGGTAACCGGCTGAAAATGAAAGGGGAAGCCTTCGCTGGGCTGCAGGTACAAAACTGGTGGCTTTCGTGATTCTGTTAATTTAGGATTGTCATAAGTATGGGTACAAAAATACTATAGTTGACTGCAAAAAACTCACTTATTTGAATCGGATCCAAGAACGATAGCAACCGTGTGATCCTTCCACCCTGCCTTTCAGAGTCTGAAACTCCTAGATGTGTCGAAGAACAACCTGAACTCGGCCAAACTGGGTTCCAGGCCTCAGATGCCCCAACTGGCCGAGCTCAGGCTGGGATTCAACACCTTCTCCACTTTGGCCAAGGATGACTTTGCTCTCTTTGGCAACTCCACGTCTCTGCGGACACTCAACCTGGAATCGGCCACCATCAAAACAGTAAGCATCAACTATGGAATATCTTTTGTTTACATCTACTGTTGTTTTTGGCAGCCCTTTTAATTTTCATCTTTGCCTTTTTGGCCAATACTTAAAACTTGCTCATCTTCGTCTAGCTTTAGTTGACGAATACGCAAAATGTTTTCGTTTCTAAAAATTCAAAGGTTTTAGTCCAAAATAGGTAAAGTTTCCAACAATTTCGATTGTACATTGACGGACAATTAGGGCTGCAGCTATTGATTATTTTAGTAGTTAATTAGTCTATCAACTAGTTAGTTCGAATAATCGCGTAATCGGATAAGGAACATGAAAAATTAAAATACCTGAGCCAAGCCTTAAAAAAAAAAAAAAAAAAAAAAAAGATTCTAAGTACAACAAAAGAACACTTAGCTAACTTACATAGCAAAAGTCTGCTAGTTTAAATGCTATAAAATGCAAATTTTTTTTAAACAATGCTTTTAACAAATTGATCAAGCGCATATTCATACAAAAACGGCTAAATATACCTCTAAACTAAATTACAAATGCATAAAAAAACATTAGCTCAAACAAAAACTGACTTTATGTTGGTCTCAACAGGAAGCAGCTGGATTCAGCCATGTTAAATAAGTTATGTCATATTCACTGTTGCCACTAGAGGGCAGTGAATCCACTCAAATAAATAAAACTAAATGCAAACACTTAAAAAAAAAACCATGACAAAGCTAATCTAATTAAACAAAAACTCGAAGCAGCAAAACTTGATTCTAAGCTTTTTTTCTCAAGTTAATCGATTAATCGTTGCAGCACTACAGACAGGCATATACTGCAGTGTCTACAACAGGGTTGGGCAAACTATTCCACAAAGGGCCACAGTGGGTACGGGTTTTCAGCATTTCACAAATCTGGTTTCTTCCAAATTCAAATTTCCTGGGCCTGTGCCCATGGGGCCCGACCAGGAACAGCCCGAAAAGGCAACGTGGGTTCCTCTTCCCATGGACTCACCACATGTGGGAGGGGCCAAGGGGGTCGGGTGCGTAGGGATGCGAGTAGCAGCCATAGGTGGGGGCCTTGGTGGTCCGACCCCCAGCTAGAGAAGCTAACTTTTGGGCAGACCGGGGTGGTGGTCCCTCTTTTTAAGAAGGAGGACCAGGGGGTGTGTTCCAATTATAGAGGGATCACACTCCTCAGCCTCCCTGGTAAAGTCTATTCAGGGGTGCTGGAGAGGATGGTCCATCAGGAAGTCAAATCTCAGATTCAGGAGGAGCAGTGTGGTTTTCGTCCCTGCCGTGGAACTGTGGACCAGCTTTACAGCATTAGCAGGGTCCTCAAGGGTGCATGGGAGTTTGCCCAGCCAGTCAACATTTGTTTTGTGGATCTGGAGAAGGCGTTTGACCGTGTGCCTCGGGGAGTCCTGTGGTGGGTGCCCCGGGAGTACGGGGCACCGAGCCCCTTGGTAAGGGCTGTTTAGTCCCTGTACGACCAATGCCAGCGTTTGGTCCGAATTTCTGACAGTAAGTTGAATTAGTTCCCAGTGAGGGTTGGACTCTGCCAAGGGTGCCAAGGGTGCCCTTTGTCACAGATTCTGTTCATAATTTTTATGGGACAGAATTTCAAGGCACAACCAAAGCTTTGAGGGGGTCCGATTTGGTGGCCTCAGCATTGCATCTCTGCTTTTTGCAGATGATGTGGTGCTGTTGGCTTCATCAAGCCGTGACATCCAACTCTCACAGCGGTTCGCAGTCGAGTGTGAAACGGTTGGGATGAAAATCAGCACCTCAAAATTAGAAAAGGGTAGCTTGCCCTCTCTGGGTCGGAGATGAGATCCTGCCCCAAGTTGAGGAGTTCAAGTGTCTTGGGGTCTTGTTCACGAGTGAGGGTAAGAGGGAGCGGGAGATCGACAGGCGGATCGGTACAGCGTCTGCAGTAATGCGGACGCTGCATCGGTCTGTCGTGGTGAAGAAGGAGCTGAGCCTAAAGGCGAAGCTCTCGGTTTACAAGGTGTCTACATTCTTACCCTCACCTATGGTCACGAGCTGTGGGTCGTGACTGAAAGAACAAGATCCCGGATACAAGCGGCTGAAATGAGTTTCCTCCGTAGGGTATCCGCGCTCCCTTAGAGATATAAGCTGGGTCATCCGGGAGGGACTCTTCGTCGAGCCGCTACCCCTCCACGTTGAGAGGAGCCACCTGAGGTGGCTCGGGCATCTGGTTCGAATGCCTCCTGAACGCCTCCTTTCAGAGGTGTTCCAGGAACGTCCCACTGGCGGGAGGCCCTGGGGACGACCAAGGACACGCTGAGGGACTATGTCTCTCGGCTTGCCTGGGAACGCCATGGGATCCCGCCAGAGGAGCTGGTTGAAGTGCCTGGGGAGAGGGAAGTCTGGACTTCCCTGCTAAAGCTGCTGCCCCTGCGACCCGACTCTGGATTAAGCAGCAGATGATGGATTGTTTCTTCCAAGTGCAATCAGTGAATTGCAGTCAGGTGCTTCTTTTTTCTGCTGAAACCTCATTGGTTCAACTGTCTGTGCTGAATTAGTGGGAACAAAGACCAGGACACACTGCGGCCCCTGGTCTACGAGGACAACGCCAGCTTGGTGGGGGTTTTCCAATGGGTTTATCTGCAACTGGATGTTAGGGTCCGGGAATAAAGAAAACAAAAAGATCGCAGAAAAGGGGGAAGAACAAAATGGGTCAATAACAGCTGGTCAACGGGGATTGATAAATCTAAACCGAGGCTAAATCGAGGCAGTAGGCAGTGAGCACATAAGACAACAAAATAACACCTGCACAAGGTAGAGGTTTTCAAAACGAGGGCAGCATACGAACAAAAACTTGTCACCTTGTAACCTGTCAAATTTTGTCAATGAAGTATTTTTGTTATCGTCACGGTTGACGAAAACAACAGTGGTCATGATTAAATAAACAAGTGCGGTCAAAGAAATTGGAAAACAACAATTCATGTCGCGGTTGATGTTGCGCAGGTAGAGCCGGGTTCCTTCTGGCCCATTTCCCACCTGACTACTTTAATCATGGACGGTAGCAAGATGGGAACGACGGCTATCTCCAAACTTTGCTCGGCGCTGTCGGGAACGTCCATCCGGTATTTGTCCCTGCAGAAGATGAAGCTAGTGACGCTCACCAATGGCACCTTCAGGGATTTGCGGGAAAGTAACGTCACTTTCCTGGACCTGTCCGGCAACGGCTTGGGGAAAATCGAAGAGGGCTCCTTCCGCTGGCTCGGCAAACTGGATGTTCTGGTTTTGTCGGACAACAATATCAAGCACTTAACCGAAGGGACTTTTCAGGGTCTAGGTGCTTTGAAGCGACTGGATTTGCAGAGAGCGCTGGTGAAAAGTCACACCTCCGCCACGCCCATCATCGACGACTTCTCTTTCCGGCCGTTGGGTGACCTGGAGACGTTGTGTCTGCGGGGTACTTCGGTGCGGACGCTCACCCAGCGGACTTTCACGGGCCTGAAGAATCTCCGAGAACTGGACCTGAGCTGGAGCAGCTACGCGTCGCTGAAGAGCATCTCCAACGAGACGCTGGTCTCACTAGGAGGGTCGCTGCTGATGCTCAACTTGACGGCGGCGGCCATTTCACACATTCAGCCAGGCGCCTTCTCCAGTTTGGGAAACCTCACCCACCTTCTTCTGGACTTCAACTTTATCAGGCAGACTCTGAGCGGGGAAGAGTTCCGAGGCTTGGACAGACTCCAGGAGCTTCGCTTGTCCTACAACCACCAGACGCTCACCCTCAGCTCCTCGTCGTTCGTCGGCACCCCCGGACTGAAGCTCCTGACACTGAGTAAGAGTCTCACGGCCGCTTCCTTGAACTTAGATCCATCTCCGTTCCACGGCTTGGTCGACCTGGCTTACTTGGACCTGAGCAACAACAACATCGCCAACTTGAAAGTCGAACTGCTGAGCCGACTCGTAAAACTGAAGGTCCTCAAGCTGCAACACAACAACCTGGCGCGCTTGTGGAAGGACGCCAACCTGGGAGGGCCCGTCTTATACCTGAACGGCTTGGAGAACCTGACCAACCTGGAGATGGACAACAACGGTCTGGACGAGATCCCGGCGGGAGCGCTGAGCGGGCTGAGGAACCTGCGGGAGCTCACCCTTAGCAACAACCTGCTAAACTACCTGAAGGACTCCGTGTTCGACAGCCTGACCCTGCTGAAGGACTTACGCCTCCAGAGGAACTTGATCACCACCGTGAGACCCGAGGTTTTCCGTACTCCCTTGTCCAATCTCAGCTATCTCCTCATGGACAAGAATCCCTTCGATTGCACGTGCGAAAGCATCCTGTGGTTCGTCACGTGGTTGAACACCACCAACGCGACTGACGTTCCCGGCTGGAAAGACCAGTACAGGTGCAACACGCCGCTGGCTTACTTTAATCGCTCCGTCGCGGATTTCGATCCGCTCTCCTGCAAGGACGGTGCGCCGTTCTACGCGCTCTACGTTTTGAACGTTACTCTGGTGGCGTTGCTGACGGTGACGCCGCTCCTGATGCGCTTCCACGGCTGGAGAATCCGCTTCTACTGGAACATCTTGGTCAACCGGTCTTTGGGCTTCAGCGACGGCAAGGCCGAGGAGGGCCGGCAATTCGAGTACGACGCGTACGTCATCCACGCCGAGGTTGACGCCGGCTGGGTGGAGAGAGCCATTTTGCCCCTGGAGCACTGCGGGTGTCGCACCTGCCGCCAGGAGGAGGCCGATTCGGCAGAGAGCGCCGAATTGCGCCCGGAATGCCACGCGTGCCGATTTTACTTGGAGGACCGCGATCCAGTGGCGGGAATGTCCCATCTGGAATCTATCGTGCAGAACATGAGGAACTCCCGGAAAATTCTTTTTGTCGTGACAGAGAGTCTCCTCCTGGATCCGTGGTGCAGCCGGTAAGTTGTTTTGGCTCTTCTAAATCGCCTATTTGAAAGGTTGCATGCGTTAGTGTAAGTGTTAATCTACAATAATTCACAGCTAAAAACCCCCAAAACAGAACATACAGTGCTGCTCAAAAGTTTGTGAACCCCCTCAACATTTTGGAATTTTCTATTATTTCAACCTGATTTCCTAATCAATCAATTCAGTAGTTTTTTTTTTGTTTTTTTAACAGTTGTGTTGTCGAGACTAAATTAAAAAGAGTTTTCATCAACTGATGTAGGTGCAAAATTGAACTGTTTGGTCACAACCAAAACCGCCATGTCTGGCGAAAAGTCAACACTGCGTACCACCAAAAGAACCTTCTCCCAACAGTGAAGCATGGAGGTGGGAATGTCAAGATCTGGGCTTGCTTTTCATCCTCAGGACCTGGACAACTCCACATAGTCCAGGGAATCATGAATTCTGAGGAATATTGTCAAATCCTAGAACATAACCTGACGCCATCTGTTTTGAAGTTAAAGCTTGGCAGAAGGTGGATCATGCAACATGATAATGATCCAAAGCATTCCAGCAATACAACCAAGGAATGGCTGAAAAAGAAGAAGATTCGTGTTCTGGACTGGCCCAGTCAAAGTCCTGACCTAAATCCCATTGAAATGCTGTGGCGGGACCTGAAGCGAGCAGTTCATGCCAGACGCCCATCAAACCTCTCTCAACTGACTGCGTTCTGCAAGGAAGAATGGGCAAAAATCCCCCAAAGTAGATGTGAGAGGCTGATTAGTCACTACAGAAACCGTTTGGTTGAGGTAATCTCTGCAAAAGGAGGCGCAATATCCTATTAACTGAAGGGGTTCACATACTTTTGCACACATGATATCTGAGTTTTTCTTAAATCAACCACTTTTGTTAAATAAAGAATGACAATATAACTATTTCTTTTGTTTCAGTCCATTATTTGGAATGTCAGTATTGTGGATTTGGGTATAACTTAACATTTAATAAGGTTATTTTAGGTTTTTTTACAAAAAATCTGACCATCGCTGTGGGGTTCACAAACTTTCGAGCAGCACTGTAAATCCACAACCAAATTTCTGATCTTAATGAGGGACTCTCATAAATTATACAAAACTAATATGAGACTCCTGTATATTTCCTCAAATTAAAAACATAAGTCTAGCATAAATCCCACACAAATGGCAAAAAATAGTATTAAAACAACATAAATCCCTGTCCAAATTGCTGATTTCAGCACAAGACTAGCATAAATTCCACATAAATTGCAAAAGCTAAGATTAAAAAAAAAAAAAAAAATGCTCCCCCAAATTGCTGATCTTAAAGTAAGACCACCCTAAATTCCACAAAATCTAAAACAAGACTAACGTAAAGAGCCAAAAATTCTCATTTTAACACAAGACTCACATAAATTGTGAAAGCTAAGAGAAAAGAGAATACCTTACATCCCCCTAAAATTAAGTATCTTAACCATAAATCTGGCAAGAGTTGTGAAAACTATTACAAAACTACTGTAAATTCCCCAAGTATCAAATCTTAACACAAAAGGATCGATAATCCCATATAAAATGCAAAAGATAAGAAAAAAAAATCCCCCCAAAATTGCAGTCTACCATAAATCCAGTAAGGGTAGTGGAAAAATATAACAAAACTACCGTAAATTCCCCAAAATATCCAAACTTAACTAAAAAGTAGTATAAATCCCACATAAATTGCAAAAGGAAAAAAAAAAACAAAATCATACAGTAAATCCACCTAAAATTCCTCCTAAAATCTTAACAAAAAAAAAACTGCCTTATATCCTACAAGTATAGTAAAAATATAAGACTACAGTAATTCCCCAAAATATCTAATCTTAACAAAAAATTATTAATTATTATAGTATTAGTATTATATACGTATGTAATATATATATTAGTATTATGTTATAGTATATATAGTATTAATCCCAAATAAATTGTTTAAGTAAAAAAAAAAAAAAAAAATCATGAATCCCTCTTGAAAATGCAGATCTTAACAAAAACACAAAAAAAAAACCGAGAATGAATCCCGCATAAATTTAGAAAGTTAAGACACCCCCACCCACTAATAAATTCCCCTAAAATTGCAGATCTTAATTTGAGTCTTCCATAAATCCAGCAAGAGTAGTGAAAAATATAATAAGACTACAGTAAATCTGAACAAAAATACTCTGAGAAATCCCACATTGCAAAAGTTGAGGGAAACCCCCCCCCCGTCATAAATCCCCCTAAAATTGCAGATCTTAACCATAAATCCGTCAAGAGTTGTGAAAAGTAAAATAAGACCACCGTAAATCCCCTAAATATTAAATCTTTACACAACACAATCCAACACAAACTGCAAAAGCTAAGGAAAAAAAATCCCCCTAAAATTGCAGATCTTAATATGAGTCTACCATAGATCAGGTAAGAGTAGTGAAAAATGTAATGAGACTACTGTAAATCCCCCTCCAAACATCCAAACTTAACTAAAAAGTAGTATAAATTCCCACATACAGTGGGGCAAATAAGTATTTAGTCAACCACCAATTGTGCAAGTTCTCCCACTTGAAAAATGAGAAAGGCCTGTAATTGTCAACATGGGTAAACCTCAACCATGAGAGAGAATGTGGAAAAACAAACAGAAAATCACATTGTTTGATTTTGAAAGAATTTATTTGCAAATCTTGATGGAAAATAAGTATTTGGTCAATACCAAAAGTTCATCTCAATACTTTGTTATGTACCCTTTGTTGGCAATAACGTTTTCTGTAACTCTTCACAAGCTTTTCACACACTGTTGCAGGTATTTTGGCCCATTCCTCCATGCAGATCTCCTCTAGAGCAGTGATGTTTTGGGGCTGTCGTTGGGCAACACGGACTTTCAACTCCCTCCACAGGTTTTCTATGGGGTTGAGACCTGAAGACTAGCTAGGCCACTCCAGGACCTTGAAATGCTTCTTACAAAGCCACTCCTCTGTTGCCCTGGCTGTGTGTTTGGGATCATTGTCACGCTAAAAGACCCAGCCACGTCTCATCTTCAATGCCCTTACTGATGGAAGGAGATTTTCACTCACAATCTCTCGATACATGGCCCCATTCATTCATTCCTTTACACAGATCAGTCGTCCTGGTCCCTTTGCAGAAAAACACCCCCAAAGCATGATGTTTCCTCCCCCATGCTTCACTGTGGGTATGGTGTTCTTCAGATGCAATTCAGTATTCTTTCTCCTCCAAACACGAGAACCTGTGTTACTACCAAGAAGTTCTATTTTGGTTTCATTTGACCATAACGCATTCTCCCAGTCCTCTTCTGGATCATCCAAATGCTCTATAGCGAACCGCAGACGGGCCTGGACGTGTACTTTCTTCAGCAGGGGGACACGTCTGGCAGTGCAGGATTGGAGTACTAGGCGGCACATTGTGTTACTGATAGTAGCCTTTGTTACTGTGGTCCCAGCTCTCTGTAGGTCATTGACAAGGTCCCCCCGTGTGGTTCTGGGATTTTTGCTCACCGTTCTTGTTATTATTTTGACGCCACGGGGTGAGATCTTGCATGGAGCCCCAGATCGAGGGAGATTATCAGTGGTCTTCTATGTCTTCCATTCCTAATAATTGCTCCCACAGTTGATTTCTTTACACCAAGCGTTTTACCTATTACAGATTCAGTCTTCCCTGCCTGGTGCAGGTCTACAATTTTGTCTCTGGTGTCCTTCGACAGCTCTTTGCTCTTGGCTATAGTGGAGTTTGGACTGTGACTGACTGAGATTGTGGACAGGTGTCTTTTATACCGATAATGAGTTAAAACAGGTAACAAGTGGAGCCTCGTTAGAAGAAATTAGACCTCTTTGACTGCCAGAAATCTTGCTTGTTTGTAGGTGACCAACTACTTAGTTTCCACTTTAATTTGGAAATAAATTCTTTAAAAATCAAACAATGTGATTTTCTGTTTTTTTTTTTTCCACATTCTGTCTCTCATGGTTGAGGTTTACCCATGTTGATCATTTCAGGCCTCTCTAATCTTTTCAAGTAGGAGAACTTGCACAATTGGTGGTTGACTAAATACTTATTTGCCCCACTGTATGTCAACATTTTTTAATAAAGAACTGAATATTTCATGGGGTGCCCTTTCACATGACTAAGTTTCCGGTAAGAGTTTTGAAAAACATAATAAAACTCCTATAAACCCCGCTGAATATCCAAGCTTAACTAAAAAGTAGTATAAATCCCAAATAGATTGCAAAAGTGAAACAACTACCAAAAATCCTGTTAAAATTGCAGATCCAAACAAAAGACTACCATAAATCTGGTTGTGAAAGCTAAAATAAGGCGAGCGTAAAATCTATTTTTTTTCTCTTTTTTGGGGGGGTGGCAGCTTCAAGGCCCAGCAGGCCTTGCACCAGGTGATGGAGGCCAGCCAGGACTCGGTCATCTTGGTGTTGGTGCAGGACGTGCCCGACTACAAACTCTGGCTGTCGCTCTTTCTGCGACGCGCCATGCTGAGGCGCCGCTGCGTTCTGCGCTGGCCCGTCGGCGAGGAGCGAGCGATGGCCTTCCGCCAGCAGTTGCTCATCGCCCTGGGGAAGACCGATCCCTTTCCGCCCCTGCTTTAAAAGCTCCAAACAAATGTCAACAAGCACCATCATGTAAATCAGAGTTTGAACACTTCTATTTAATCCGAGGAAAACATTTGAGCTGGAAATTTCTATTGGAACTTAAAGTGCGTACGACACGAGAAAAAAAAGTCTTAAATAGGATTATTATGTGAATTAGAATCATATTTTGAGACGATTCGACTATATACAACAATTTCGCAAAGCGCAGATGACGAGAAATGAGTCTTTTAATCTGCCGGTTAGCCACGCCTACCATTATAGGGCTCTCCCGTCCCCAACAGGTGGATGACGTCAGCGGAGTCACGATTTCATCTGATTTAGTATGCAGCCCATTGAGCATTTAGACATATAGTTCTATCAAACGCAGCAGTTGTTTTGGCTTAAAATACAGCAGTTTCTTTTAAAGAGGAGTGCAAGAGCAGAAACAGCTTTTTCAGTCTTGTTTGTGTTTTCCACCATATATATATTTTTAGATAATGAATAAAAATTAAAAAGGAGGAATACTTCCATTTTTTTGTGAGTGAAATTTTCCCGAAATTATTTTCTTTATTTTAAAAGTATGTTATTTTTAAAATGAATTTTCTGTCTTCATTTTTTTTTTTTTTGTAATTCAGGATTCTCCAATTTTTAGTTGTACTTTACAAATTAATTTCCTCTCTTTTGTGTTTTTTAAATGATTATTTTCATGTATTTACGTATTGCTCCAATGCTTTTTTTCTGTATATTTCTTCATTCAGGCATAAAGGGCTTTAACTTTGACAGTAGCTGTGTATGTGTTGACAGCACGTAATCATTACATAAAAGTTCAAGTTTAAGCACGGTGCCCTGAGATAAAGAGCACAAAGTACGTTATGGGGCTGCCCCTTCCTCCTCAGCACGGCACACGTGACCACCCCGCCCACCGCACGTACCGTGACCCGACGTCCGGCGGTGGGAGAGCGGCAGAGCAGCATGGCCGTCCTAGCCGCCGGCGCTTTGCTGCCGCTGCTGGCCGCGGGCCTGTTGGTGGCGCTGCTGGCGCTGGCCTACAAGCAGTTGAGCGGCTACCTGAGAAAATGGGCCATGATGCAGCCCATCCCGGCCGTCTGCCGCACCTACCCCTTTGTCGGAAACGCGCTGGAGTTGAAGACCGACGCTATAGGTGAGGAAAGCGTGTAAAAAACTGACGATTCGGATATTTTTTTTCAGTATTTATGATTATTGTGAATTTTTTCCTGTTTTTTTTTTCATAATAATGGATGGGTTTCCCCTCCCTGATTTTTAATCGTGATTATTGTTCCCCCCATCCCCCCCCAAAATATTGTGTTTTAATGAATTTTTTGGGTGGTATTTTTGGTACATTTTTTTCGGGTCAAAAATATTGTACTTTTGTGAATACATTTTGGGGGGGGGGGGGGGGGTTGGTCAAATGAAAATAAAACAGTCAAAAATCTTGATTTTTTTTGGGGGGGGTATGATTGTTTTGTAAAACAATATTGGACTTTTTTGGTTACTTTTTTTTAATTTTTTGGTCAAAAACGGTCAATGGTCAAAAGGTCAAAACAGTAGATTTTTTGGGTAAAATAATAAAAGGGCATTTGGTCAAAAATGTAGAATTTTGGGAGAATTTTTTTTTTTTGTAAAAAAAAAAACCCAAAAACAAATAAAAAAACAATACAAAAAACATTGCATGTTTTTAGTTACATTTTTTAAAAGCTTTTTGGTCAAAATGGTTATTTTGCTTAGGGGGCAAAAATGTTGGATTTTGGTAAAATAAAAAAGTTATCTTCGGTCAAAAATGTAGAATTTTTTTGGGGGGGGATATATGTTTTTGGATTTATTTGGGCAAAAAAAAAAAGTTAACTTTTTGGTCGGAAGTTGTGATTTTTAGGAGGTCAATAATGGTGATTTTTTTTTGAGGGGTAAAAAAAATGGATTTTTTGGTAAAATAAAAATAAAATGGCATTTGGTCAAAAATGTAGAATTTGAGGGGGAAATATGAATCTTTGTAAAAAAAAATTTTTTTTTTTTAATTTAAAAATAAAGATGCTTTTGGTTACTTTTTTTTTTTGTTTTGTTAAAAAACAGTGGTTTTTAAAACCCTTAAATACCTGCAACATGAAGCAATTATCAGAAAATCCCCAAAATTGAAAAATAAGGTCCTAATGAAACCTTTTTTTCAAATTTGTAAAAAGAAAAGTCAAAATGAATATGTGTAATAAGCGCTCTGATATCTATAAGCCTTTGCTAAATTCTGTTCTTTTTTTATCTCATGGAACCTGCAAATGCATGTGTTGACTTGCATCCATCAAATTTTTTTTCAAAAAGAAATGTCAAAATTCTGAATTCGTCTCTAAATCATGAAATTTTAGGTGTATCAAATGGGATACATTTGGCAATATAGGGTTAATCATGATTATTGTGCCCTCCCCTCCCCCCGCCCCTCCAATATAATTTTTTTATATTTTTGGTCAAAAATTTACATTTTGTGGGGGGTGGTGTTGGCGGGATCAAAAATGTTGTACTTTTGGCAAATTTTTTTTGGGGGGGGTTGGTAAAATGATTTTAAAACAGTCAAAAATGTTTTTTTGGGGGGGATCAAAAATTTTGTACTTTTAGTAAAAAAAATTTTGGCAGGGGTTGGTAAAATGAAAATAAAACGGTCAAAAAGCTTGATTTTTTTGGGGGGAAATATGATTGTTTTGTAAAACAATATTTGATATTTTTGGTTTTTTTTTTTTTTTTTTAATTTTTGGTCAAAAACGGTGGTGAATTTTTGGGATCAAAACAGTGGATTTTTGGTAAAATAAAAATAAAAGGGCATTTGGTTAAAAATGTAGAATTTTAGGGGAAAATATGATTTTTTTTTTCCTTTTGTAAAAACAAAAACAAAAACAAATCAAAACCAACAAAAAACATTGGATGATTTTGGTTGCATTTTTTAAAAGCTTTTTGGTCAAAATACTGATTTTGTTTAGGAGGTCAAAAATTGTGTTTTTTTTTTTGTAAAATAAAAAAGTTACCTTCGGTCAAAAATGTCGAATTTTGGGGGAAAATATACGTTTTGGGATTTTTTTTTTTTTTTTTTGGCAAAAAAAGTTTTTGGTCAGGAATTGCGATTTTTAGGGGGTCAATAATGGTGATTTTTTTTTGAAGGGGTAAAAAACGATGGATTGTTTGGTAAAATAAAAATAAAACCGCATTTGGTAAAAAATATAGAATTGGTATTGGTAAAAATGGTAGAGTTTTGCGGGGTTCAGAAAATTTGGTGTTTTTGTTTTGTTGATTATTATTCATTTAGTAATAAATATGACTATTTTTTTGGAACGGGAAGTATGTGAAGCTGTTTTGTGGTCACTATGAGGTTGCTTGTGTTGCAGAATTCTTCAAGCAAATTCAGGGTTACACCGATGTATTCCGTGACGCGCCGCTGGTCAAACTCTGGCTGGGTACCGTGCCCTTCGTCATTCTCTATCACGCCGAGACTGTTGAGGTGAGTGACTGGCAGGAGTAGCAAATCTAGTCTTGTTTCACATTTTCCTATGTAACGCTGTGCCACATTGAAAAAAATTCATTTTCGACTATTTGGGGAAAAATGACACTCCGACCATTTACTTGTATTTTACTTTACATTTAACTGACCTTTCCTCAAATACTGCTGCAAGCTAAAACTATCCAGAGCTTAAATATAAATATATCTAATTATCTACTCATACTTCTGACTAGTGGTTTGGACTTTTAAGACTGCTGTATATGAATCCTTTCATATATATATTATGACCTTTTTTATTTTCAACCCTTAAAAGGCAACACATTGGCTGACATTGACGCCGTTAGATGTCCAATCCATTTTGTCTGGGAGGGGCAAGTGACTGAATGTTCAGTGTATCAAATTAGACATTTATTTATAATGTTATGAGAACATTACAAAATATACAATAATGATTGATACAGTATATATCTATTTTTTTTTAATTCAGATAAGTGGGAGAAAAATTCATGGATGATAAGAGTTGCTAAAAATGTTTTTTAAATCAGCAAAATTATGTGTAAAATTTTTTTTGGGTGAATTTAAATGAACAAAAATAGTCATTTTTTTTCTACCAAAGGTTAAAGGTCAACTTTTGAGCCCCCGCCCACCTTCCCTTAAAGGGTTAGACTAACCGAGATTTCCCCCAAATTTTGCCATATTTTTGTGTCTCATTCTGAGGTAAAAAAAACAAACAAAAATATACGCTTTTTTTTTTTTTTTAAAAACATTTAAAAATGAATGTTGAGTCAAAATCATATCAAATATTGTATGAAATCTTGTGTTTACGTAGCCTATCGTGAGCAACCCGGCCCACATGGACAAATCCGATGTCTACAGCTTCCTCCATCCGTGGCTCGGAACCGGTCTGCTCACAAGGTACGCCCTCGGTCGCCGTTGACGACGACGGACGTCTGATCCGTACGTGAACTGATGTCGACAGCACGGGCGCAAAGTGGCGGGAGCGGCGCAAGATGCTGACCCCGACCTTCCACTTCAGCATCTTGCAAGACTTCCTGGAAGTGATGAACGAGCAGGCCCAGGTCCTGGTGGACAAGTTGGCCTCGCGGGCAGGCGCCGGCCCCTTTAACTGCTTCAATTGCGTCACGCTCTGTGCCTTGGACATCATCTGCGGTCAGTTGGACCCTAGCGCGGTTTCTAGAAATAGTTCCGAACAAAATTTTCAACTGGTGGGGCAGAATCACTCGCACCCCAAAGCTAAGCTTCACGGATTGATTTTGCAGAAACGGCCATGGGAAAGAAAGTCTACGCTCAAAGCAATTCCGAGTCCGAGTACGTCCAGAGCGTCTACAAGTAAGTCCGTCGACGTGCTTGACGCAGTTTCGGGACATCACGCGCCATGTGTCGATTTTTCAGGATGAGCGATATCATCAGTCGCAGACAGAGGGCGCCGTGGTTCTGGCCCGACTTGACGTATAAATACTTTGGCGAGGGCAAGTTGCACGACAGCACGCTCAAAACGCTGCATTCCTTTACTTTGGAGGTAAGAACCGTTGGCGATTCGGGTTTTTGGGACGGAAAGGTTGCATTTTGGCCGCCAGGTGATCCGCGAGCGGGCGCAGAGTCTGAAGCCGGAGGACGAGTCGGGGGGCCGGAAGAGGCGAGCGTTCCTCGACATGCTGCTCCAAACCAAAGACCAGGACGGAAACGCTATGAGCCATCAGGACATTCAGGAGGAAGTGGACACCTTCATGTTCAGGGTCAATACTTATCATTTCTAACTGTTTCATTGCTAATTCTTTTTTATTCAATGTTTCATGATTCATGTTTTATTTCTACACTTTTAAATGACTGTTTTGCTCCTTTCCCCCACCCATTCATTATTTTATTTTTTTGTACTATTAAACACATTCACACACTTATTTGCTGCAATCTCTTTCTGTAATAAAGGCTAATTCATTTTTTACCCCCCAAAATTGACAGAAAATCTTTTTTTTTTTCTAAAAATTCCAAATTTTTTGATCAAAGGCTTTTTTTTATTGGACCAAAATCACACACAAAAAATTGACCAAAAAGCCAACATTTTGCACCAAAAAATTATCATTTTTTTAAAACCAGAAATACAACATTGTGGAACAAAAACACTTATTGTTCTACAAAAAATAAAATCATAATCTACCACCCAAAAAATAGAACATACAAGGATATTGATTACTATTTTTTTGTCAAAAATGTTGAATTTTGGTCATGTATAATGTTAGATTTTTGGTTTAATAAAATAAAACTACCTTTGTCCACCCCCCAACAAAATATGAGAACATTCAAAATCTTGGATTTTTGGTCAAAAATCTTGGATTTTTGTTAAAAAAATAAAATAAAATAAAACAACCTTTGCTTGCTCCCCTCAAAACAATAAACCATTCCAAATGTTATTGTTTCAGTCAAAAATGTTGAATTTTGGTAATAAATAAATACGTAAATAAAGCAACCTTTGTTTCCACCCATCACAACAATAGAACATTCAAAATGGTGGCTTTGTTGTCAAAAATGTTAAAAATTGGTTATGAAAAACGTTGGATTTTTGGTGTTAAAAAAAAAAAAAAAAAAGTTGAACTTTGGTTATGAAAGATGTTGGATTTTTGGTTAAAAAAATAAAACAACCTCTGTTTCCACCCATCAAAACAATAGAACATTCAAAATGGTGGCTTTTTGGTCAAGCATGTTGAAATTTGGTTATGAAAAGTGATAGATGTTTGGTAAAAAAAAAAAAAAAAAAAAAAAAAAAAAAAAAGATTAAAAAAATTCATCAAAAATGTATTTTTGGTCCAAAAAAAAAAAATAACCCACCCCTCAAAACAATAAAATAAAAATAAATAAATTTAAAAAATAATAAAATATTTTAAAAATTGCCTTTTTAATCGTAAATGTTGGATTTTTGGTTAGAAAAATAAATAAATAAATAAATAAAACAACCTCTGTTTCCACCCGTTAAAACAATAGAACATTCAAAATGTTGGATTTCTGGTCAAAAATGTTGAAATTTGGTTATTTTGGTTATGAAAAATGTTGGATTTTTGGTTTAAAAAAAAACAAAACAAATCAAACAACATTTGCCTCCCCCCAACCCTCCGCACCCACCCAAAACAACAGAACATTACAAATATTGGCTTTTTGGTTAAAAAAAAAAAAAAAAAAAAAAAAGAATTTTGGATATGAAAAATGTTAGATTTTTGGTTAAAAAAGAAAAAGATCAGAAATGTCATTAAAAGATGTCTATTTTGGTAAAAATAAATAAAGCAAGAATATTAACAAAATTGGCTTTTTAATCAAAAATGTTGAATTTTGTTGAAAAAATAAATAAAAAAAATACAACAACCCTTGTCAGCCCTAAAAAAAAAACCACAAAACAAAACAAACAAACAAAAAAAAAAAAAAAACGAACATTTGAAATGTTAGCTTTTCGGTCAAAAATGTTGAATTTTTGTCCGAAAAATGTTCGATTTTTGGTTAAAAAAAAACAACAACCTTTGTTTCCCTCCAAATCAAAACAATACAATGTTCAAAATGTTGGCTTTTTGTGTAAAAATGTTGAATTTTGGTAATAAAACATGGACAAATAAATAAAATAAAACAACCCTTGTTTCCCCCCTTCAAAACAATAGAACATTCAAAATGCTGGCTTTTAGTAAAAAATGTTTAATTTTGGTCATTAAAAATGTTGGATTTTTGGTTTAAAAAAAACAAATAAACTAAAACAACCCCCCCCCCCCACACACACACACACACACACACTTAAAACAATAGAACATTCAAAATGTTGGCTTTAATTCTCAAAAATGTTGAATTTTTGTTCAGGATGGGGTAAAACTGCTGAAAATGAACATTTTGGTTATTAAAAAAAGTTGGATTTTTTTTTTTTGTATGAATCCATAAATCTGGTTAAACCCCCAAAAAACAAACAAACAAATAAAAAGAAAAAGTTTTTTTGGTCTTTGGGGGGTGAATACGATTTTATGCAAAGCAAAATATTTGATTTATGGTCACAAAAGAAACATTTTTGTCCAAAATGTTTGCCTTTTGGTCAAAAATGTTTATTTTGAGTCAGCCATTTCTAGTCAAATTGGATTGAATGCGTTTCGCCGTCGGAGGCGGCGATACGCATTCATGACGAGGCATGAGAAATGCTAACGGTCGTCATTTTGATTTGCCGCGATAGGGCCACGATACCACGGCGGCCTCCATGAACTGGGCGCTTCACCTGCTGGGCTCTCATCCCGACGTGTGCCGTAAAGTTCAACGCGAGCTTCAGGAAGTGTTCGGTGACTCAACCTCTAAACGTGTTTGTTTGTGTGTTCGTAGTCCAGCTCGGGGCAATAGCGGAGCTGTGAAAATCCCAAAAGCCGGCTGATTCACTTCTCTTGCCTCAAAGCCCTCTTTTCACGCTCAGCCGTTTTCACACCAACTTCATATCGTTAGCCTAAATGCCTAAGTGCTATTTTTGTCCAATTGAGATTTCTGCATATTGTGACCTTCCGACTGCTGCCCAACTGTTTCTTTCCTAAGCCAATCCGAACTGTTCAAAACCAATCCTTAGTCATAAAAATATCAATTCACTTTGCAAAAGACAAAAAAATCCTAAAATGTTCAAATATGACTTTGGTCATTATACTATTGGGCTAATGGTATTAATCCAAATGATGTTAGGATAACTCTTCTATGAACCCCTTGATACCTGAATATCATACAACAAAGACATAAAGTATTGGAGGAATACATAATATATAAAATTAAAATAAAAATATAGAAAGTCAATTCATAAATCTCGCTAAAAATCAGAAAATCATAATTTAAAAAAAATAATATAATAAATATTAAAAATATTACCTTTAAAACATAAAATAATGAATGCTTAATTTCCAAACAATGAGAAATATATAAATAATCTCCTTTTTTGTTTATTTTTCACACTTTCAGCAAATTTATTTCCTTTAATCTTTTGTTTTATATTAATTATTTAATTTCTCCATTTTTTCCTGGTTTTCTTATTACACATTTTTTTTAAATTTAGGATTTTCCAATTTTAAAAATTCATTTTCCATTTATTATTATTATTACCTATGTATTTCACCATTTCTTAAATATATATATATATATATACAATATTATCATTGGCTGCCAAAATCATCCAAAAATGACGGCTGGCGAGTCAGTGTTATGATATACTAAAGTGCTTTTTTTCTTTTGTTTTGTGCGTCCAAAGGTGAGTCAGAACGCGTAGCTAGCATGGAGGACCTCAAGCAGCTCAAGTACTTGGAGTGCGTCATCAAGGAGGCCCTGCGTATCTTTCCCTCGGTCCCTTTCTTCGCACGTAGCATCCGCCAAGACACCAAAATCAGTACGTATAAAGCTACTTGAAATCCCTGATAGACGTCCAATCCATTTAAAATAGGAGGTCTAGCAGCACATTTGCCAGTCTCCCGCTTCAAATGGATTGGACGTGAACTAGCGTCAGAAGCGTGTCAAGACCTTTTGTAGCCCCTACCAACATGGCCTCAGGGCGACCATGTTGGTAGAGGTATTGTTCCCGTCAATGTCAATGCATTGACATTCAAATGAAGTCATAACTAGTTTATTTCTCAACTGAGATTATTTGATCAATGTCAACTATTTACTCAGTGGCTACCATTGACGTCACTAGATGTCTAATCCATTTAACACTGGAAGTCCCGGGTTTTTTTGGCTATAAAGATCAGAAAGGCATCAAATGACCCTGATACCAAACTTACTACTTGGCTTTGTCAAACAATAGACCACTCAAAGAAGCAATCTAAACCTAAACACTCCAGTGGAGTCGCTGCCTAGGTGTGAAGGGGGAGGGGGGTTCACTCTAGATAGCTGCAATTAGCATCTTGAATATAAGAGAGACGGGTGGACTTCTTGGTGGGTCTTGCAAAGGAGTTGGCTCACTCTCATGTGGGCACAAAGAAGGCGCAGAAGGAAAAATTGCTTCGGCATCAACCTCCAACACTTAGCCCTTAGAAAAGGGCAAAGTGTCATATGTCACCACATAAAAAATATTTTATTACACCGTCCCTTGTACACTAGGCAAACTGCAGTTTTTGGAATATGTAAAAAGGTTGTCCGCCCGATTGCCTGCCTGAGCGGTCCACTGTTCGACAAAGCCAAGGAACCCAAGGAAGGTTTTGCGAGTGTGAATGGGAATGACTAATGAGGACCTCAATGCTCACAAAAGCATATGCTGATAAGGGTCTAATGACCCTTCTCTGGATACAAAAGGGATTTGTATCAACTGACCCAATCTTGGTAGTTCAAATGTTAAAGTGGGAGGCCTGGCAGCAAATGAATGAACGTTCATTCGCTGCCATCCTCCCGCTTCAAATGGGTTGGACGTCTAACGTACAACTGACAGCAGAAGCGTGAAAATACCTTTCTCCTCCTCTTCCAATATGGCCGCCCTGAGGCCACATTCCCATCAAAGTCAATGCTTTGACATTCAAATTCAGTCATAATTAACATATTTCTCAACTGATTTTATCAATGTCAAAACATCATCTATGGCTCAATGGCTGCCACTGACAGCAAATGAACAAGTGTTTGTTGTTGTTTTATTTAGCTTTAGCTCTAGCAACAATAAATGAGTGTCATATGGAAGCGCTAACTAACTCAGTGGCTATTTACTCTATTACTCTCTTATTTACTAGTTACCAATGTCCAACCCATTTAAAGTGGGGAAAGCTAGCAGCAACTGAATGAACGTTCATTCGCTGCCATCCTCCCGCTTCAAATGGGTTGGACATCTATTTGCGATAAACTCATTACAATTGATGGTAAAAGCGTGAAAAGACCTTTCATCGCCCCTACCAAAATGGCCTCAGGGCGGCCATGTTGGTAGGGGAAACATTGCCATCAAAGTCAATGCATTGACATTCAAATTCAGTCATACCTAGCATATTTCTCAACCAATTTTATCACTGTGAAACAGTGTGTTAGTTACTCAATGGCTTCGCTAAGCGTCAAACGTCCAATCCCATTTGAAGTGGGAGGGTTGGCAGAGAACAAATTAACGTTCATTGATGTTTTATTTAGCTTTAGCTTGACTGAGTCTGCCTAGCAACAATAGGTGAATCTAATATACAATCTCAACAAATTTTATTTTGAAAATATTTTTGTGAAATTTTTGTTTTCAACTTTTTCAATTTTGGATAGTGGGAGCTGAAGGAATCTGACCTTCTAGCCAGACTGCAGGAATTGCGCCAGCCGAACCGCGGGAACCGCGCTGGCGCGGCTCCAACAACCCGGGCCGGCGAGTTCCCGACAATTTGGCCGGAAGGCCAAACTCCGCGCGTTCACCTTAGTCGTAACCCTTTGTACTGACCCCATTTTGAAAGGTTTAAAGAAGGCTCATCGAAAACAAGTTGACAATTTATTTAGGTCGCCAGCGATCAAAACGGCAAACCGACGAGATCCCGACAATCCGGCCAGAAGGCCAGAACTCTGCGCGTTCACCTTATTCTAAACCCTTTGTACTGACTCCATTTTGAAAGGTTTAAAGAAGGCTCAGCGAAAACAAGTTGACAATTTATTTAAGTCGACAGCGATCAAAACGAAACAGAAACACTCAGGCGGGGAGGCAAGGTCACCCTATTACACGTCAGCAAAAGGCTCCCCAGAAAAATGACCACGATTAGGTAAACATGCAGTCTTTTGAAGGCTCTCGCGGGGCAGGCTGTGGGCAGGAAGAAGGCTGTGTTTAGGATTATGAAGGATCAGGAAATAGTATTGGTTCTCGTATTTACTGTTTGATTATATTGTGTTAGAGTGTGTTAGAGTAATGCAAACAGACGGTGCATACAAGAAAAGGTACTATCTCCTTCAGAGCCTTCTTTTTTTGGCTCCTTTTCTAGACGGTTTCACAATACCCAGCGGCACCAACGCCGTAGTCCTCCCCTTCGCTCTCCACCGAGATCCTCGCTACTTCCCCGACCCCGAGGAGTTCCGACCTGAGCGCTTCCTGCCGGAAAATTCCACCGGAAGGCCGCCGTACGCATACATCCCCTTCTCCGCCGGCCTCCGCAACTGTATAGGTAAGTATATTCCTTCACTTCATGTTAATGCCAAGGCACGCGGCGTCACTCATCGGCCATTTTGCGTCAGGGCCTAACCCCTAACCTAACCCATAATTGAACCAAAAATAAATTCAACATTTTTATACATTTAAAAAAATGAATGAAACAAGAGGGATTTATTAATATATTCCTCCATTTGTATTTCTGACTCATGAGTGTCACTTAAGCCTGTAAACATCTAGCCTTATATACGGAATATCAGGGGTCCCCAAACTTTTTCCTGTGAGGGCCACATAACTTTTCCCTTCTCTGATGAGGGGCGGGGTCCGTTTGCAACAGAAAAGGTGTGACGATTGCAGGAATGCCTAAATGTAAAAATTTATTGTTTTTCAGAGAGCCACAATCAAATAACCCTTTCTGGATTATTCACGGAACAAAAGTAAATTAAAAAAAAAAAAAAACAAAAAAAAAACAATATAATACAATATAATATAATATATAGGGCTGTCAAAATTATCGCGTTAACGGGCAGTAATTATTTTTAAAAAAATTAATCAAGTTAAAATATTTAACGCATTTAACGCACACGGCCCGCTCAAACAGATTGAAATGACAGCACAGTGTCATGTGCACTTGTTACTTGTGTTTTTGGGTGTTTTGTCGCCCTCTGCTGGTGCTTGGGTGCGACTGATTTTATGGGTTTCAGCACCATTGTGTAATTTTTGACATCAACAATGGCGAGCTACTAGTTTATTTTTTGATTGAAAGTTTTACAAATTTTATTAGGACGAAAACATTGAGGGCTTTTAATATACAATTTCTATAACTTGTACTAACATTTATCTTTTAAGAACTACAAGTCTTTCTATCCATGGATCGCTTTAACAGTTAATAATGTTATTGTTATCTTGTTGATTTATTATTATAATAAACAAATACAATACTTATGTACAGTATGTTGAATGTATATATCCTCTTGTGTCTTATCTTTCCATTCCAACAATAATTTACAGAAAAATATGGCATATTTTATAGATTAATTACAATTAATTCATTTTTAAGCTGTGATTAACTCGATTAACATTTTTAATCGTTTGATAGCCCTAATAATATAATATAATATAATATAATATAATATAATATAATATAATATAATATAATATAATATAATATAACACTATTAATTAAATCGATAATAATCAAATAACCCTCTCTGGGTTCTTGACAGAAAAAAAGCCAGGAAATAAATAACACTATTGAGGGGGGAAAAAAAAAAATTTTTTTTTTTTGTTCAAAGGGCCGGACCCAATGTTGAGGCGGGCTGTAGTTTGGGGACCTCTGCTGTATGTGATACAGTGGTATGAAAAAGTATCTAAACCTTCTGGAATTTCTCACATTTCTGAATAAAATCACCATCAAATGTGATCTGATCTTTGTCCAAATCACACAGATGAAAATGCAGTGTCTGCTTTAACTAAAACCACTCAAACATTCATAGGTTTTCATGCATAGCATGCAAACAATGACAGAACGCGGAAAAAGATGTAAGTGAACCTTCTGCCAAAGGAGACTTAAAGAGCATATGACACGAGAAAAAAAGTCTTAAATGGCATTATTATGTGAATTAGAATCATATTTTGAGACGATTCGACTATATACAACAATTTAGCAAAACACAGATGACGAGAAATTAGTCTTTTAATCTGCCGGTTAGCCACGCCTACCATTATAGGGCTTTAGCGTCCCCAACAGGTGGATGACGTCAGCGGTAGACTTGGCTCATCGATTTTACTATTCAGCCCATTGAGGGGAAATTATTCAGAACGAGGAAAACGCGACGAAGAAAGCCGCAAAATGTCATTGTTTCAGTCTCTCTACTCCAATATTTTTACAGGATATTCTTTTTACCCAAGTATTTTTCCCCAATAGCTATATAAATGGCTTGAGAAGGACCAGTCAGCCCGTTGAGGGGGAACTATTCACAACGAGGAAAACGAGACGAAGAGAGCGGCAAAATGTCATTGTTTCTGTCTCTTTACTTCAATATTTTTACAGGATCCTCTTTTTATCCAAGTATTTTTCCCAATTGCTAAATAAATGGCATGGTCATGAAAAATAACAGTCTTGTGCTGAATGCAATATGAAATAATAAAAATGCATTTATTCAGGACGACATGGCAAAATGACTCCATAATGGTCAAAACTGTCGACTTCACCTTTACTGTCGCACCTCCCGAACGATATTTTATGACACCTAAATCGGACATATGTCATTTCCCTTCCCCGGCTTCGGAGAATGTAAACAAACCAGAAGGCGTGACAGCTAGCCGACATGCTAACCCGAACCGAGTGATGTTTCAAAGTCTTCGAAGCGGAAAATCACACATAGCTATCCTGGATTATTTGACATGACGACCCGGTTGTCGAATGTCTTAACGGCTCGGCAAACCGCCCGGCAGAGAGCAATTTACAGTTCGTTCCCCGGAGGAGGGTGGCTGGAGTTGTTGTGCAGCTAACAGTGCTGCTGCTAATGCATTAGGAGAGCTTTTTACATGCCTATCAATGATCAAACGTAAGTAGTCCTTCATTTAAAGGAAGTTTGTAGTGTTTACTTTGTAATCGCTGTATTCGTATTTGACATAATACAAAACACGATGTTTACTCACTTCCTCGTAAGTCCAATGGTCCCACAGTAAATATCCACGGTGAATGGGAACCTTTTGAAACTCCAAAAAGGCGCATACGCCTCTCCCTCCTACAGAATGATTTTTCTGCAGCCGTTTGGCTGGCGTGATGCGAAAAATAAACGTATTAATCCGCAAAATCAGCTGAATCCTTCGTCCTCATACACAACAGTACACTGTAGCGTGAAGAGGACGTCTTCTACCGTACGCGTCGCAGCGCCCTCCTCCTCAATGCGAGACCGAAGCCGGAAGTCACTCATTTTCCTGGCGCGGGATTCAAAAAACTAAATAAATATAGCGATCGCTTCCACACACATCCAAGCGGTCCATATCATTCAGGAGCATAAAATACCGCGTGTATTATGAAATAAACATGCCTTTACGTGTCACAGGCACTTTAAAGAGCAATTGAAACCAATTTTTACCAAACATTTGAAGTCAGGTGTGAGCCCAATAGCTGATGAGTGGTTTGAAACAGCCCTGCCCACTATAAAACACACACCTGGTAAAAAAAAATGTCTTGATGAGACGCATTGTCTGATGTGCATCATGGCTCGGTCAAAAGAGCTGTCTGAAGACCTGCGATCAAGGATTGTTGATTTGTATAAAGCTGGAAAAGGATACAAAACCATCTCCAAAAGTCTGGATGGTCATCAATCGACAGTCAGAGAAGTTGTCTACAAATAGAGTTTGGGACTGTTGCTTCTCTCCCAAGGAGTGGCTGTTCACCGTAGGTGACGCCAAGAGTTCAGTGCAGAATACTCAGAGAGGTAAAAAAGAACCATAGAGTGTCTTCTAAAGACTTACGGAAATCACTGGCACAGTCCAATATCTCTGTCCACACATCAAGTATATGTAAAACTATGATGTTCGTGGGAGGACTCCACGTAGGAAGCAAAATACATTACTGCTTGTTCAATGTTCGCAAAAAAAGCACCTGGACACTCCACGGATGTTTTGGCAAAATATTTTGTGGACTGTTAAAACCAAAGTTGAATTGTTTGGGAGTAACACACAACGTTATGTTCGGAGGGAAAATTGAACAGCTCACCAACATCAACACCTCATCCCCACCGTGAAGCTTGGTGGAGGGAGCATCATGATTTGGCGCTGTTTTGCTGCCTCAGGGCCAGGAGAACTTGCACTCATTAATGGAAGAATGAATTCAAAAGTTTATCAAGAAAAGCTGAGGCCGTCTGACAGTTGAAGCTAAAAAGAAGATGGATGCTGCAACAAGACAATGACCCAAAACACAGAATTTCGGAATGGTTTCAGAAGAACAAAATACATGCTCTGGAGTGGCCAAGTCAAAGTCCAGACTTGAACCCCGTTGAGATGCTGTGGCTCGACCTAAAGACAGCAATTCATGCCAGACATCCCAGGAATCTGACTGAACGACAGCAGTTTTGTAGAGAAGAATGGGTCAAGATTACTCCTGATTGACGTGCCAGACTGATCTGCAGCTACAGGAAGCGTCTGGTTGAAGTCATTGCTGCCAAAAGAGGGGGCACAAAATATTAAATGTGATGGTTCTCTTACTTATTTTCCCCCCTTCTGTCATTGTTTGCATACTATCTCATTAAGATATGAAAACCTATAAATAGGGTTGTTCCGATCATGTTTTTTTGCTCCCGATCCGATCCCAATCGTTTTAGTTGGAGTATCTGCCGATCCCGATATTTCCAGATCCGATTGCTTTTTTTTTTGCTCCCGATTCAATTCCAATCATTTCCGATATTTTTTCCCGATCATATGCATTTTGGCAATGCATCAAGAAAAAAATGAATAAAACTCGGACGAATATATACATTCAACATACAGTACATAAGTACTGTATTTGTTTATTATGACAATAAATCCTCAAGATGGCATTTACATTATTAACATTCTTTCTGTGAGAGGGATCCACGGATAGAAAGGCTTGTGACTTTGTATATTGTGACTAAATATTGCCATCTAGTGTATTTGTTGAGCTTTCAGTAAATGATACTATAGCCATGCCCTAATGCATGATGGGAATGGAACCATGACTGTGCGTAGTGCTACCAATTGATATATCTTTTCTGCGTTGGGAAATAACGTAAGGTGTTAAAAAAAGATCAATTGCTACCTTGCTTGCCCACATTGCTTCCTGTGATGTTTCTAATCGTAGGGAGAGTGATTGTAAGACTGTAGCCAATTAAAAAAAGGGTCCAAAGGCTGCCGAAATTCACTCTACTCATTTTAGCTGCCTTTTATCTCGCTATATAGATAAAACGGCGCCATTACAGATTGAGCGCGACAATGTGTGAGTGGGTCGTGCAACACATGCATTAATTGCGTCAAATATTTTAACGTGATACATTTTTAAAAAAATGAAATTCGCCGTAATCGGGATAAATTTCATAACTCTACCTTAAGCCTAAAATCTCTGGATGAGTGTAACATATTATGTCTGTAACGTTAAATACAATTAGAAAACAATTTAATTAAAATATATATATATATATATATATATATATATATATTAAAACAAGGCATGGCCGATATTTTCTTGCCGATTCCGATACTTTAAAAATGACGTGATCGGACCCGATCGATCGGCATCATCTCTACCTATAAATGTTAGGGTGGTTTTAGCTAAAGCAGACACTGTTTTTACATCTGTGTGATTTTGACAAAGCTCAGATCACATTTGATGATGATTTTATGCAGTAATTTGAGAAATGCCAAAGGGTTCAGATACTTTTTCATACCACTGTAATTAGATTCATATTGGTGAGAAATGTAGCCTTGACCCCCGTTCACCCATCTGTTTGGTTTTATTAATGTCCCGTCCCCAGCAAAAAGTGTACATGCGGTTATGCTGTTGTATCATCCCTACCAATATTGAGACCAAACCTACGCCCTTGTAATAAATACCTTCCTTTGTATTTCTGACGCAAGACGGTTACTTACGCCTTTAGACATCTATCCTTATATACTGTACATAATATCTTCGTTGGTGGCAGGTCAGCGCTTCGCCATCATGGAGGAGAAGGTGGTGCTGTCGTCCATTTTGCGGAAATTTCACGTGAAAGCCCACCAGTCGCGCGAGCAGCTGATTCCGACGGGCGGTCTCATCTTGCGACCCGAAAGCGGCATCTGGATCCAGTTGGAAAAGCGTGCCTGAAAAAAACAAGCATTTTTCATTCTCAAGTAGTGCCGCAAGCTAAAACTAACCAGTGTAAACTAAAACAGCACAATCGCATCACATTTTTTCTGCTCAATTGTAAAGATATTCAATGATCTTAATATATCATTAACAATAAATGAATGAAACTGTTGGTTGCCATTGACAGCAATAGACGTCTAATCCCTATGAAGTGAATGAACAAACGAATGTTAATTTTCATCCTGAGGAAAATCACCACAGTTTCAGAAAATTTTGAAACATTTTTGGCAAAAACAAACAAAACAAAACTCCTATTATGATATCATACATTTTTCCTTTTTCAGTAGTGCTGCAAGCTAAAACTGTCCATTGTAAACAAAATCAGCACAATTACATAACACAAATGTCCATTTTCTTCCTTTGGAAAATCACCATTTTAGAAAATACCAACATTTTTGGCAAAAAAACCCCCAAAACAAAACAAAACTACATTTTTGACCTTTTTACCTTTCAAAATGATCATTTTTTTTTTAAAAATGAAAAAGCCAAAAAAATGGGGAAAAAAATCTCATTCATCATGAAATAAAAGTAAAATATTTATAGATTTGACTAAAAATCAGGAAAAAAAAATATATAGATATATTTTTTTAATGAATTATTAAAGCTTCAAATGGATTGGACGTCTACTCATTTCATCTGACAGCTGAAGGACGACATCAATCATCTTCATTGTCCCTGAAAGGGTTCGTATTGATATCGGAAGGAATTTTGTGGTCACTCACGTACGTTTGGAAAAATTGTGCAACACTTTGATAACATGTGGAAAGATAAGCGTGTTGAAATTTAGACATGAGCAAATGATCTTGCGCTATCTCGCAGTTTCTCGCCCACCCGTTTATGCTTTGGCAGCGGCGCAAAGGTCGCCAAATCCAAACACGGACTTTTAAAGAGCGACTCCAGGGAAAATTTGACCTTCCATGTTTTTTAGGCCTTGCAAGCTTACTCTCTGTAATGACCTGAAACATACTAGCAATATGTATTCCTAATCTGTGCAATATTTTTGACATCTAAAGTAGGGATGTCCCGAACCAGGTTTTTGCACTTCCGATCTGATACCGATATTGTTTTGCACTTCCGATCCGATACCGATACTGGCCGATACCGGCCTATCTGAAAAAGTATTAAAGTTATTTAGCCTCCTTACTTACTTAGTACTCTTGATAACAACTAGCCAGCTGAATTAGGTGAGTTTGAATAACACACAAAGGTTGGTACCAAGAAACTGACCTGTTTATTCAGTGACAAACACAAAACATTATAAATAACAAACAGAAATGGCATAGTCAGACAGTAAAACGTGCAAATAATATTGTTAACTGTCTTAAAAAAAGCAAAACACACAAACGACCTCAGTGGAAAATCCCACAAACCCCCCAAGCTATTAGATGCTTTTAATGTTTCGTGCATTAGTTACAATAATTGTATAAAAAGCCTCTCAGGTTTAAATAAACAACTATTTCAGTATCAAGTTAACATTTTAAAACAGTAAATAAAATACTCAAGTCCTTATTCTGTATCAGCAGCTTTAAACTACATTCAATTCATTTAATTTTGCGAATCAACTGTTAAAGTTGTTAAAATTGCTCCCGTTATTCCATAATTTCCCTTCTGTCTCCTTTCGACATGTGAACGTTTTAAAACTGTTTTGAAGATAGATTCAAGTCATGATTTTGCCGATTTAGGAGTATTTTAGATAAAAAGTTAATTAGGTTCGCTACAGCAGCCTACTATGGAAGTCTTCTGCTTTAAGATGGCGGCTGTTTACTAACACATCTAGTTTTGAATACATGTGTTGCTGACATGCATATGATATCTATTATCTACAGTAAAACGATGTTGACGTAGTTTGTAGCGGCTGTCAGCAGCAGTCAGGGATTCTTGTGTTTTTTATCTAGCGGCATGAGTTGAGCTAAAGCCGTGAGTTGAGCATCGGCATTACCCGGGTCTATGACAAGCATGATGTTTACTCTCGGGACGCAATGCGGTCCGTTTCTCATTGCGTCTTGAAGACCGCGCTGTGTATTAGTTCCGCTTTACTTGACACATTTCAATAATCAGAATTTGGATGTTTGAGAATCGTTCTCGAATCTTCCACGGCCGAATCGCTCAAGGATGTAATGACGGCTGGGCATGTTGTACCGTGGTTCTAAGTGTTGGATGGTGCGTCTTTACTCACGAGAGATAACAGCTCGTCATCCAGAATGAATTCTTCGGCAATGACTCTTGTTATTCCCTGGGCTTTGGGACTGTCGAGTGCCAGTTTGTCACGCAGAGCAATAGTTTCTGCCAGTTGCGTAGGACCTTTCTTTTTTTCTTCGGTTTTCTTAACATACTCCTTATATTGTTTGTGGTGGTATTTCGCTAAATGCTTGATTCGGTTGGTTGCAGGGGTGAAAGTGGGCCAGAACGGTCAGGAACGCAGTTCCGCTATAAGATTCAGGGCCAGAACGCAGTTCCGGTACACTGTGCTTTGATTCCGAAAATATGACGGCAACTGTCAAAACGCTATGTTAAAAAAAAAGAAAAAACAAAAAAAAAAACCTAAGCTGCCACACATGCATTTCATCACCAAGAAGAAAACAATTACTAACATCAGATTTACAAGCATAATAAAGTGCTTATATAGCGTAATCCGTTTCCACCAATATACCATATTGGCCCGAATATAAGATGGTGTTTTTTGCATTGAAATAAGACTGAAAAAGTGGGGTCGTCTTATATTCGGGGTCTAGACATTATACCCATTCACGACGCTAGATGGCGCCAGATATCATTGAAGCGAATGCTTAACTTGACTCCCCAGGCCAAAGCGAACCCCTGACACGAAGAAGAATCTCAGCCACTCTCAAGTTTAACAAGTTTGCATTATTATATTGCAATGAGCTTTTGTAAACAATCAAAACAATGATATAAACAGTCAAAATAATATATAAGCAGTCAAAATAATGCAGACACTCTTAGTTATGCAACGTTAAACAATCAGCAGAATAGTCCAAACACTTCCAGTTGTGCACCGCTGTGGCCCTGGAAGATGTCCTCGGATGGAAAATCGTCCTCGAAGGGCTAGGCGAAAGTCCAAACCCCAGGTGCTGGGGTTGTCTGGAAGGTCCAGTTACGCAACGGCGCGGCCATGAAGCCACTCCGACCCTCTTTCTACACTTTGTAACACTTAAGCATTATACTACAATCTGGTATAGCAAGCAATGATCATTTACTGGTTATATATGTAAGAAAAATATGGCAATATGTATTATTTATGGTATATATGAGCATAAGCATAACTAGAAGTAAGAAGAATATGGCAGTATGTATTATTTATGGTATATATAAGCATAAGCAAATATTCAATCAACCAACCAAGGAAACATTTAATGAATCAAACCCCGATAATAATCTTAACATTTTTCCTTATTCAGATTTGTTTCAAGACTACAGTTACAGTGAGACTTCACTGTGATGGTTAATGCAGTTATTGCAATTTTGTTTTTATCATTTAAAAAATCAGAAGCCATTCATTTACTTTAGTTTACATATTTAAATGTTCAGATATTAAGATTTGAATGAGGCAAAATAACATGCTTTTTCGCTCAAATATATTGTTATAATCATTTGTTTCAGATGTACTGTAATTATTTTCTGTATAAAAATTAATTTGGTGTTCAAAAAGTCTTTTTTCAAACTTGAGTCTTGAAAAAGAGGGGGTCGTCTTATAATCAGGGCCGTCTTATACTCGGGCCAATACGGTATATCTTTATTATTTAAAAAAAAAAAGTAAATGTTTACTTTAAGTTCAATCTTAAGTAGTAATTGAGATTTGGCATTTAGTATGTGAGGAAATTAGGGAAAATGAAAATTAGGAGATGGAGGTTGGGGTTATTGCAGTTTTTGCTAACTTTTATTTTGCAAATCATTAAATGAAAATCAGTTTTTGTATGTGTGATAGAAATAACTTTGCTAAAACAGTTTTCTCTGCATTTCAGATAGTTTAAGAGGTTTGACCCCCCCCCTCAAAACAAAACAAAACAAAAATTCTGCCTCCATGGCGACCTTCACGTCGGGGAGTTCCGGCTAGAAATTCTAGCCACTTTCACCCCGGGTTGGTTGTATTAAAACTTTTTACAGCTTTACCACCACGCTTGACTTTATTGTGGCACATGTTGCACTCTGCCTCTTCGTCTTTGTCGTCCTTTAAGGTGAAATGATCCCACACCGCTGACATTTTTACCGATAAAGTCTCTCGGTGATGTAGTTTGTTGAAGTTGTGCCGTAAAATGCGGACCGGATTTTAGGGAAACCGAAGCAAAAACTGGAATGGATTATGTAAATCGGTGCGCTGGAAAACCCGGATCGGACCTTCAAAAAAACCCCAAACTGGATCGGCAGTCTGGATCTGAATTTTTCGGTGTCGGCTGACCCGATACCGATACACATTTTTTTGCCCATATCGGCGTTCGATCCGATCCAATTATCGGATCTGGACATCTCTAATTTAAAGTGCATTTGCCTCACAAGCTAAAAGACACTTCTGGCTAAAAGGGTAACGTCACCCGAGTTGTTGACGTTGTCGTGAGGCCGCGCTTCCGTATTATTCCATTCACAAATCACAAGTGAGCGTGCTGACGACATACCGCCAGGGGCGTCACTAGGGTTTAAGAACGGGGGGGCTTAGCCCCCTGGAGATGCAGAGGATGTAAGTAAACATAGCGTACAAGTAGGCATGTGCCGGTATGAGATTCTGACGGTATGATAACCTTAAGCAAAAATATAATGGTTTCACGGTATCACGGTATTTCAATTACAGCTCTAAAATGTATTACTTTGAGATATCTGGGTTAAAAAAAAAAAAAAAAATCCCATTGAACAGGATTTTTTAATTTTTTTAAAACATTAGGGAAATTGGAACATATGTATAATGTTAAGCTAAAATATATTTGGCGGAAAACACTCAGGTGACTTGAAGTTCCGCTATGACACCCCCAATTTGGCCAACTTTCAAAAATGTGATACATCATCGGAAAGCTTAAAATCTCAATTTTCTGGGGGAGGAAAATTTTTGAATAAGGGGACATTTAAAAAAAATAAATAAATAAAATTAAAAAATTAAACAGCGAAACCCTACCTGGAGGTGAGAGTACTTACCTTGTTTCGAACCGAAACATGGCTACAGCTGGATTTTTGGGGGGATTTTATGGGTGAAACATGGTAATATAACAAGGGTCGCCATGCAGAAATCGCAGACATTGAGGATTGGTCGAGATTTTCTTTTTCATATACCGTGGGGCAAAAAAGTATTTAGTCAGCCACCAATTGTGCCAGTTCTCCCACTTAAAAAGATGACAGAGGCCTGTAATTTTCTTCATAGGTGTACATCAACGATGAGAGACAGAATGAGAAAAAAATCCCAGAAAATCACTTTGTCTGATTTTTAAAGAATTTATTTGCAAATTATGATGGAAAATAAGTATTTGGTCAAGAACAAAAGTTCATCTCAATACTTTTTTATATTCCCTTAATTGATAATGACAGAGGTCAAAATGTTTTCTGCGACGGTTCACATACTTATGTTCCCCCTTCTGTCATTGTTTACATACTGTCCTCATTAAAATATGAAACCCTCTTAATGTTTGGGTGGTTTTAGTTAAAGCAGACACTGTTTTTTCATCGGTGTGATTTTGACAAAGATCTGATCACATTTGAAGGTTGTGTTATGCATAAATGTGAGAAATTCCAAAAGGTTCAGATACCTTTTCATACCACAGTAACTTCAATGAGATGCTTTTTGTATACAGAATACTTTCAGTTGTGAGATGTTTGAGGGTTAGGGTTAGCCCATTTCAAGTCACCCCACAGCATCTCAATAGGATTAAGATCTCGGCCATGTCTTCTTTTTCAGCCTGTCCTTGGTGGATGAACTGGTATGTTTTGGGTCATTGTCATGTTGCAGGGTCCAGTTTTGCTTCAGCTTCAATTTTTTCACAGATTTTGCTCCAGCACCCTCTGATACACGATAAAATTCATGTTGAATTTGTCACTACTGGACTCAAGGGAGGACCCAAATGCAGAGTTGTCGTGGTTAACAAAAATGACTTTTTTAACAATGTCTCTCTTAAGGTGAAAACAAACAAGGCAGGTTCTTCAACAAAAATTCACTTCATCAAGGAAGGCAAAAACTAGTGATGGGTCCAGTGACACAACGCGCGCCGAGCTCATGGAGCGACCCCTGCGTCCGTGCGCGTATCGCTACAAGAAAATCACGTGACCGATGCATGAACTCATTGAACTGTGTCGACACAGTCATGACGCGGCAAGGTTCAAAAGGAAGCGCGTCTGTCAACGCGATGGAGCTGCTGAAACAATCCACATCTCACTGGTTACTTCCTCGTTGTCTAAATGCTGTGGAAGTGTACGTAACACAGGGAAAACGCACTTGTCATCTTCCATTCAAAATACAATTAATTTTAAGGTAACTCTTAGTTTATTAGTATGACGGCTACACGCGGGTCCGTCGTTTGCGGTGCGTGAAAATAACCCTTTTGATGCCTTCAAGAGGAGGTGTTGGCAGAGGCGTAGCAAGGGTTCCCCGGGGGCCCCAGGCAACTAACAACATGGGGCCCTTCGAGCGTGAGCAAAGTAAGGGGGGCAGTTGGACTTGGTGCAATAGAAGTAGCAAAAATAAAATACCACCATCAGATCCGGAGGTATATATCTTTGTGTGGAATCAGTAGTCAGATTGGCCCTACGACCCACCAAATTCAAATTATTCCATAAAAACCATTGATTGGTGGACTACTGACAGAAATGAGTATTAAATTTGCTAATAAAAATGTTTAGGATTATTTTAGATGCATGTATGTTATATTTTTCTTACAGAGTATTCGACGAGGAAAACGATAGACCCATTAATAGACTTTTTGGGAAAAATCACCATTTCTTTAAGTAGTCACATGAATAATGAGGTGGCCTGTGAAAATCAACGTAAAACATCTCAGCAAGGACTCCCCAGAGAATACTTGGTGAATCACTCTTAAAGCAATCATGTGGTATTAATAGCTGATTGGGCTTTCTTAAATATTTATAATCTACATGACATAGTTAGTGCTGATTGGGATTGATAACGAATGTACAATTATCTGCCAAATGATTCCATGGAATTGAAACATTCCCTACGCTTGTCGCTGCGACAGCGCAGTAAAGCTGCCTATGCTAAATCTGTTGGCCCTCTGCAGGCCCCTGTTGGCTGGGGGCCCTAGGCAATTGCCTGGTTTGCCTAATGGGACGTGACGCCTCTGGGCTTTGGCAGTTAGTTTAGTGGTCAGAGCACTCACCTGTCATCCTCCATGCGTCGTGCGCGCGGGTACGACTCCTGGTCTGAACGAATTGCGTCGCACGGCGCGGCTCCAAAGTCACTGGTTATGTTATTTACGTTTTTTTTTTTTTTGCAGGTGAAATGTCGCATTTGTACTTTCAACCAGTCATATACAAACAGTAGCCACCTCCTAAATGCTGAAGCATTATTTGGCCAAGCATGAGAATGAAGTTTCTAATGATCCCAAAATAAACACAGGTATAGAGCCATTCCTTTACTTTCCCACAGTAGCTTTTTTGGTTATTTATTAGAAATGGGTAATTAAGCTGTAATTTTCCACTTCATTTTTTTTCTGATGGGCTATGGTACCACTTAGATGACGAAGTGGGGAGTCAAGGAGGCAATGCAACTGTAGATGAAATTGCAAAAGTGCAACGATGCATGGTTGAGCCGAACATGGCACGCAATGCAGATTTTCTTCAATACTGGAGGAGCCAATGGGCATCTTATCAAAACCTCTTTCAACTGGCTAAGAAATTCTTGTGCATGCTGGCATCGTTGGTTCCATGCCAGTGTGTGTTGTCCACAGCAGGGGAAATTTCTTGTTTAATAAATAAATAAAAAGGAACCAACTAAATTTTAAACATTAAAAAAACTATGTTTTTGAATAAAATTTTATGAGAACAAAAAGTCCACAAGCATCCTCATTCACCCATTCATTATTACTTACATTTTCACATTATAACATATGTTCACATAATTTCAAGATATGGAATAATGCAATATGAATGCAAAGACTTGAATGATTTGATTTTACATGCTATGTCATCAATTCAGTGTCAGTCTGTGAAGTGGGTTGCCTGTAGGGATTTTTTTATGTCCAGCAGGTGTCAGTATTCAGTGACACAGTATCCACACTGTAGTGATGGCAAACTGAAGCATCATGAAGCAATGAGGCTTTCCATCAAACTGGTTCGCTCCCGGGCCAAAGCATCATGAGGCTTCACTTGTTCTATTGCGCCTTCATGTGGAAAATAAATGTCATGACAGACAGAGTGATTAAAATGATACCATGGATTTGATGGGGCAGGGAGTTGGGATGTGAATGAACTTGTCTGTGTTACTTGAAAGTAGAGCCTAGATCGGGCCTAAGAAATCCAGCACGACCCGACCCGGCCGCGTGTATTAAAGACGACCCGGCCCGAGCGATTAACTCAACTTGCAGGCCCGAGCCCGAAAAAACCCGAAATTGTATTTTTTATTTGTATCCCCGAGCACGAAAAAAAGCCGAAATTTTATGTTTTATTTGTGAGAACCCAGAAGTAGGAAATGCGGGGATGCAATGCGTCAGTCAGACCTGGACACAACACTGCTTGGAAAATGGTTGCGTTTTGTGTGATCACATTTGTGACAATGCCTATATGTGCATAATGACAACAAATTAAAGCCTGTCTTTTGTAACAAATTCTCCCAGTTAAACAAGACTGTAAAATGCACATTCAATAATATTTCTGTGTCTGTTCTATTAGGTGGATAGTTCATGCGTCATTTTCTTGGCAAAATGCAGCAACAGACATTTATTTCAATTTCTTCAAGTTGGCTGAAAAAACGCAATTTTTCTTCATGTTTAAATGGTCTACATATTTTTATGATCATTATAAATGCATGCACACAACCAAATAACGCTGGGTAGGTTTGTTAAATATATTTCTGTGTGGGATATTGTGCTCTCATGGACGCACCTCTCTGACAAGGAGAGGAACAGCAGCATATACAAAAAGAAACTAAAAATACTTTTAAATAACTATTTTAATGACTCGCATCAGAAGACACAAAAGAACAACCTGCCTTAAGGAGCACTGAAACAAAATAACATTTTAAGGAACACCACAAACTCCCCGATGTCCTGCTTTGCATGTGCGGCCCTCGAAACAAATGATCATTAAGATGTTTGACTAATATCATATCCATATTGAAATTCGAAAAGGAAATATCAGGATGCATAGTTGCAGACGCGCGGTGAGCCCCAGAGCCTTCATGTGCGCAAACAATGCACTCGTCAACTGAGGCTCATGTTTGGGATTACCACAGCGCCCTTTCTGTTTTATACAATATATTTTATAATACGTATTCCTTAGTTTAACATCCATATACAAATATACATTTACTTTTTAAAAAGTTTTTTAAAAAGCGAGAGAAGTAGTCCGGCCCGACCCGAACGAAAATGATTGACATTTTGGGCCCGACCCGAGCTCAAGATCTAGGCTCTACTTGAAAGAATGATTGCTGTATTTTAGACATTGACATATAAACAAGGAACAAGACACACCTTTCGTTCCTTTTTATTGGGGATAACTAGCATTTCCAAAGTTTTTGGCTTTAAACGGTTTCTTTTTTTAGATAGGATTTCTCCTGCTTTTGAAAATAGTCTTAAGCAAAGGACGGATGACACCGGGGTACAATACCTCAAAATAAATGAAGTGTTCTCTTGGTACCCAAGTTCTTTAGAATAAAGTTTACACTTCACCTTTTGAAATATCAGCAAGCAGAAAAAAAGACATTAAAACGAGGGATACACTGTGTTGTCACAATAATTTACAATATATATTCACACTGGTTATTATACTTTGTACCATTTTAGGAGAGCTCTGCTCAAAATGATCCCAGACAGTGGATGTTCTCTTTTTCGTTGTGGACGGTGTGTCCATTGCAAAACGAATCCGATTGAATTGTGTCAGTGTCACCTGTCAGCTCATTGTTGTCTCGGTGCACCATTTTATTTCGAATCACCCGCGAAACCATGTGTTGGCGATGACTAGCAAGCCCGTCTCGCGAGGCTTCGGACGTAGCGACGCACGTTCCGAGGCTTCGGGCGTGGCCACAAGCGTAATCAACACATGCCTTGGTGCGCGCTTTGCAGATTTTTTTCCCAGTTTACTCGGCACACGCATCGGCGCCTCGGCACAGGAGGGCACATCACTAGTCAACGCAGTGTGTCACTGTGTCGACACGCTTCACGAGGTCTCATGAACCCATCACTATCAAAAACTGTCAAAAACACAAAGTAGCAAACAAACTCAGAAATGCTTACAAAATATTGACAATCAAAAAGCAGGTTCTTCAACAAAAATTCACTTCACAAGGAAGGCAAAAATACCATCAAAAAACAAAGTAGCAAACAAACTCAAAAGCCTTACTAAATTCTTTAGGAATAGATTCACGTGGTGACTTTGGCTGTGGACGATAGCAGGCTGGGGTGACACGTCAGCGGACGAAGACACTCTGGTACAAAACAAAGGGGAGACTGACTATATATAATCACAGAAGGTAATGGGGAACAGGTGGAGCCAATAGGCGATTAGGGAGGACATGAGGAAGGGCAAGTGCTCTGAAATGAGGAGGGTGAAGGCCCAAGTACACTGCATGCGTGATCGTTGCGGTTCCGGTCCGGTTCAGTGTTGCCTGCGTGCCACGCAGTCCGTCAAAAACAGGCAAATCATACCGGCTGCTGCACGGCTGCGGTCCGCCAACCTCGTCCCCCCCCCCGTGAGCTCTCGCGTGATCGCGCGCGATAATGTGCCATTTAAAACAACGAAACATACACGGAGTCTATACTCATCAGAGAAGCAGAGAGAGAGAGCACATATTTTCTTTGCATATTGATATTTTAGTTAATCTGGAATTAAGAGACAGACATGACTGCATCATGATGAGATCAGGACAGAAAAACACACATAATAGGACACCTTGCAGCTTCCTTTTTTATATTGTCCTTATAGAAAGGATCTGCTGCATCATAAATGATTTTGTGGGTTTTCACCTCCATGATGAAGTGCTCATCATCCATCTTCGCTCGTGATTAGGCACCTGGGTTGTTACGTCCAGGCCCAGCTCCGCCCATTTTGCCGGATGCGTGTCCGGCAAAAATAGAAAATAGCCTATACCATCCGGCGGGCATGCGGCACGCCGGAGGTGGTTCGCAGTCAAGCCGGAGCACTGACGCGGCCGGTATACGTTGAACAATAGGATATAATGGGAACGGATTGGCTCCGGCGCTATTTTTTACCGGAGTCGGACCGGAAACGCAACGATCACGCATGCAGTGTACTTGGGCCTTAAGACTTATCAAATAAAAGAGGAAATAACCATGACACGACAGAACCTCACCACGGTGTGACAGAATTCTATGATGGTGAGCTAGCCAGGTCCTGCTGCAGCAAAGCATGACACTTCCACCATGCTTCACAGTTGGTATTTCTTTTCTTGGAATGCTGTATTGGTTTTACGCCAAACATGTCCTCCGTTCTGGTGTCCAAATAATTCCGTTTTAGATTCATCTGTTCCAAAGAGCATTATTCCAGAAGTCCTGGTCTTTGTCTACATTCACTCTGGCAAACTTCAGTCTGTTCTTCTTGGAGAGCAAAGGTTTACTCCCATGAAGTTTAAAATTGTGAAGTCTCTTTCTGATTGTAGAGGCATGCACTTTCACATCATCCGTAGCAAGAGCCTGCTGTGATGACATTTTAGGGTTTTTGGAGACTTCTTTTAGCATCTTGCGGTCTGGTCTTGGGGTTAAACTTTTACTATTTACCGGACAGTGGAATGGCTGGTTTTATATTATTTTGAGATCCCTTACCAGACTCATAAGTGTCTACAATCTTCTTCTTCCTCAGGCAGCTACTTTGGTCTCACCATGGTGTTTTCTCTCACTTCAACAGTCAGAGGCAAACCAAACTTAATGTGTGGTTTAATAAAAAGCAAGCCTCCTTCAAAATACTGGTTAATGATGTTCTAATCATGTGCATCTGATTTGATACCCCTGTGTGTGATTTTACTCATTTGAAGTGGTATGAATGTGGGGGTGTCCTAATTTATTCCTCAACAGAAATTGCATTTATTTAAAATTACATTTTAAAGAAAGTTATAAAAAATATTTTTTTTCCAGTTTTGCTTAGTTTTATTACTTGAATCTCTCAAGATTGTTAAAACTGATAATAAATAATATCAATATGACCAAAGATGTTAGAAAACACACAGGCTAATTTTTTTCACATGACTGTACTGTATATATGTGTGCACATTTTTGTTTGTTTGTTTGTTACGCCAACATTATAAGGTAGTGCACAGATTTATAAAATTCTTATTTCTTCACCAAGTGTTTGCTAAAATGTTCTCCTTCAAACAAAAACTTTTGATGCATTCTCGTCTTGTTTTAGTAGATGAATTAATTTATATAAAATCAGTTTTGCCCACGCAACATACCAAAATGAAGTCCGTATTTGTTTTTTGCGACGACAACAAAAGCACATGAAGATGAGGGACTCATTCCCAACTAGCGTACAAAGAATGATATTTCCCAGAGCACGTGAAGACATCATAATTTCGTTGCTAAGCATTTACTTTTTTTATTGATTGGTGGCCAAAATATGCTCTGCTATCATTTTAAAGTCACTTGCTGTACTATTTCATTACACCTTTAAGAATTTGTAGTTGTACTTGTATAGTCTCCCGGCAATTCATTGAAGGGCACTGAAAATATGAATGACTGAAATAATATGAATGGCTGAACGATATGAATGAAAACTTGCAGTTCTGCCGCTCGACCGCGTAGTGGCAGTGTTCGCCCCCTCCTCCAGATAAAAGCCCAATGCGCTGGCGGTGGCGGTGTTGAAGTTGTCAGACACAACACGCGTGGACTCGGGAGAGCGCAGACACGCCGCGTGGGGGGGAGGAATAGAAGGAGCGAAGCAACCGGAGGGGATGGTGGAGCCAAGAAAGCCGAGTCCGCTCACCGTCACTCAAACCCGGGGAGGGCGAGGCGGAGGCAGGCGCCGGACCATGAGGACCGCGGCCGCGCCAGGCGAGCGACGGCCGTCGGCGGCGGCATCGCCAGCGGCGGCGAAGGCGACATCCCGCCGATAACTCCGGGACACCAAAAGTTGGAGCTCCCTGGACAATGCTCACAAATGGGTCTGAGCTGAACAGCACCGCGCCGGACCCGGACGACGATACCGCCGCCGTTCTCCAGCGCCCGCCGTGGGTCACCACAACTTTGGGCTGCTTTCTCATCTTCACCATCGTGGTGGACATTCTGGGCAACCTGCTGGTTATCTTCTCCGTGTACCGCAACAAGAAGCTTCGGAACGCAGGTGGGTCGCATTCCGGAACAAGCGCACAATTTCGCGCTTTTTTAAAAACCAGCCTCGACAACTTTGTTACAGTGTTTTATCAGGCGAAATGCTACGTGTTTCTTGCTTTTGCCTTGAAGTTAATGTGGTTTTCAGTCCAATCAAGAACTAGGTTCATTTTTTTGGGGGGTGGGGGGGCTGTTTAAATGGAAGTGTTTGGCACATAGCTACGTTCCAGCTAGCTTGACATATCGTTCTAGTTGATTTAATGGCGTCATTGCCAAAGAGAATACCTAGCGTGAAATCAAAAATGAAGAGAAAACTGCACGCGTCTCTCATTGTGTTATTTGTTTTATTTAGGAAAAAATCTGCAACCATTTTATGTAATATGATTCAATAGTTGACACTTCAGCCCGTTAGCCCTTGTCAAGCAAGTTTTTGGTCATTTAAAAAAAAAAAAAAAAAAAAAAAAATATATATATATATATTAGCAATTAAATTTTTTAATTTTTTAAATTATTTTAAAAATATGGAGAAAATTTAGTTCTTGTTTTTTTTTTTTTTTTTTTGCCGCCTTACGCTTTTAGAAAAGAGAATATTAACTGTTTCCATCCTTTTTTTTTTAAATTGAGAAAATGTCAATAAAAATGTAAAAACAAACATATTAAAAAATATAAAGAATATAATTACTGTATTTTCCTTTTTTTAATTAAAAAAATGGCAATTTTTACTGTTATTCCCTCGTTTGCTTTTAATGTTAAAAAATGTACATAGAGATTTTTTCTTTTTAAGAAAGCCGAAAAACGAAAAAAATGGACCATTTAATGTCTTTGTTTTTCAATACATAAAAAAATTAAAACAAAAAAATAATTTATTTTAAAAAAGACTATTTGTTTGAAAAACAAAAATTAAATAAATAAAAACGGAGAATATCTATTATATTAAAAAAAAAAAAAAAAACAGAAATTTCAATATTTATTGTTATTCCACCATTTAAAAAAATGCAATAAATCTATTCTTTTAATTAAAAAAAAAAAAATCCAAGAAAAAACTGAATATTTACTGTCTTTTTTTTTTTTTTTTTTAATTAAATAAATTCAAACAGAAAAACCTTTAAAATATATGGAAAATGCTCTATTAAAAATAGAGAATATTTACTGTTGTTTCCTTTAAAAAAGAACAACCAAAAAACAAATGGCAATATTTACTGTTATTCCATCATTTGCTCTAATGCTAAAAAAATAAATAAAATAAAATATAAATAAATAAAAAGGTTTAGAAAAAATGCATTTACTGTAGTTTTTTTTTCCCAAATAAAAAAAAAACAAAAAAATCAAAAATGGAATATTTACGGTTTTGTTATAATACACAAAAAAGTAAAACAGAAAAAAAAAAAAAAATCATTAAAAAATATATAGAGAATACTGTTTTAAAAAATTGAGAAAATTTAGTATTGTTTCCTTTTTTAAATAAAATAAACAAAACAAAAATGGGGATATTTACTGTTATTCCGTTTGCTTTAGTGTTAAAAAAAAACAACAACCTGCATTTAATGTAGTTTAAAAAAAAAGCAAAAAAAAAAAAGGAATATTTACTGTCTTTGTTTTTCAAACATAAAATAGAAAACATTTAAAAAAATATATATATATAAAAAAAAAATATATATATATTTTAAACAAACAAACCAAAAAATCGAGAAAATATACTGTTATTTCCTTTTTTAAAATGAAATACCTGAAAAATATATGGGAATGGCATTATATGACTAAAAAAATATTACTAAATTTATGTATACAATTTATGCATATTTATACAATGTACTATAAATTATTTCAATTATTTTATATTTTTAAATTTTATTTTTGTCATTGTTACTGGGGGAAAAACTGGTCTGAAACAGGATTATTCACTACCAATTCAAATGTCTAATGTCCATTACTGTCAATGGCAGCCAAATAGTTGACTAAAACTCTTTTTTATCGATTTACTTAACGTTTCCATCTGTTAACGCATTTGAGATGTTCAACCCTGCCGTGCGACTGTTTTATTATTTCCCTCCCTTCCTCCCTCCCTCCCCGGTGGAGGATATACAGTATTTTCCGTTATTGTGTCACGCAGGCGTCCGCAGCCTACTTTTTCGAGCGGAGGTAATTTCAGTGACCCCAAAGCGAGTGAGCCAGCGCAGCAAAGAGCAACAACTGAAGCAATTATTGGCAGTCTGAAGCCAAAGGGCCACCGCCGCCGCATCTCCCTCGCCATTAGAAGCTTCCCGTGACAATCTGAGCTCGGGCTTTTCTTTTAATCATGTCGTATTTTAAAGCAGTCAAAGTATTAAGCTTCATTTGGAATAATTCATTGACTAACCAACAACTAAAACCATTAGCAAGGGAATCGACCACTTTTTGATCGTCAAAAAGAGGACATATACTTTTTAAAGTTATTTTTTAAAATTATTTTTAATACTTATAAATACATTGATTTATAATTTTAAAGCAAGACTTGGAAACTTTTCAGTTTTGGTCAATTTTAGCGACGCCTGTGGACAAAAGCGATAGTTTTTTGCCCTAAGGAAGACTGTGTTTCCCATGAGGACCAGTGCACACCCGCACAGTGTCCTAAAATCATGATCTCCCGATCGGCTGCGGATGGATTAAACAACATTTTTGTATTCCAGCGGCTGCGTGAAGGATTTATAGTAATAAGGTAATGAATCCAGTTGTGGCTAAACAATAGCATATGACGGTTAGCAACCGTGTGGCCTAGAGTGGCTGGCTATCCCCACGCCGGCGAGTGAAAGGCGGGCCAATGTTTACTCTGTATATCCTGGTAGCTTCTTTTTTGTCCTCCTAAGACAAAACTTTTTGTCTCTTTGTAGTTTTTTTTTTTGTGTGGCACGATTCCTTCCACCCTCCTCAAAGTTAATTAGTGCCGGTGAAAGCGATACAAATCCCCTCAGGACGTAAAAGAGGTGTCATTCAACTAGTTTTTAGTCGACACATCACAAATGTTATGAAAATATTCTATAAAGGTTGAAAAGTTACCTAGTGTTGCTTTACAAAAAATAAATGTAGTTAAAAATGTATATACAAAAGAAAATAAACGATACATATTCATTTGATTTTTATTAAATTTCTCTTTACAATTTATATGATATAATATTATATACAGTGGTATGAAAAAGTATCTGAAACTTTTGGAATTTCTCACATTTCTACATAAAATTACCATCAAATGTGATCTAATATTTGTCAAAATCACACAGATGAAAAAACAGTGTCTTCTTTAACTAAAACCACCCAAACAAATATTTATAGGTTTTCATATAGCATTATAGCATGCAAACAATGACAGAAGGGGAAAAATAACTAGGTGAACCCTCTGCTTAAGGAGACTTAAAGAGCAATTGAAAACAATTTTTACCAAACAATTGGAGTCAGGTGTGTGTCCAATCACTGATGAGTGGTTAAAGCTGCCCTGCCCACTATAAAACATACACCTGGTAAGAATTGTCTTGATGAGTTGTCTGATGTGCATCATGGCTTGGTCAAAAGAGCTGCGATCCAGGATTGTTGATTTGTATAAAGCTGGGAAAGGATACAAAACCATGTCTATTAGTCTGGATGTTCATCAATCGACAGTCAGGGAAGTTATCTACAAATGGAGAGAGTTTGGCACTGTTGCTTCTCTCCCAAGGAGTGGCCGTCCACCAAAGATGACGCTAAGAGTTCAGCGCAGAATACTTAGAGAGGTAAAAAAAAATAACCCTAGCGTGTCAGCTATAGACTTATAGAAATCACTGGCACAGTCCAATATCTCTGTGCACACATCAACTAGATGGCCCTGAATGGTGTTCATGGGAGGACTCCATGGAGGATGCCACTGCTGTCATTGCTCACAAAAAGGCACTTGGACACTCCACAGAAGTTTTGGCAAAATATGTTGTGGACTGATGAAACCAAAGTTGAATTGTTTGGGAGTAACACACAATGTCATGTGTGGAGGAAAAATGGAACAGCTCACCAACATCAACACCCCATCCCCACAGTGGTGGAGGGAGCATCATGATTTGGGGCTGGCTTCTACCTCAGAGCCTGGACAAGTTGCAATCATTAATGGAAGAAGGAATTTAAAAGGATGTTTATCAGGAAACCTGAGGCCATCTGTCAGACGGTTGAAGCTCAATAGAGGATGGATGCTGCAACAAGACAATGATCCAAAACACAGAATAAATCAGCTTTAGAAGAACAAAATACACGTTCTGGAGTGGCCAGACTTGAACCCCATTGTGATGCTGTGGCTAAAGACAGCGATTCATAACAGACATCTGACTGAACTACAGCAGTTTTGTAGAGGAATAGGAATGGGCCATGATTAGTCCCGATGGATGTGCCAGACTGATTTGCAGCTACAGGAAGCGTCTGGTTGAAGTTATTGCTACCAAAGTGGGGCCCACAAAATATTAAATTTGATGGTTCACTTACTTATTTTTTCCTCCGTCTGTCATGTTTTGCATATTATCCTCATTAAAATATGAAAACCCGTAAATGTTTGGGTGGTTTTAGTCAAAACAGACACTGTTGTTTTCATCTGTGTGATTTTGACAAATATCAGATCACATTTGATGGTGATTTTATGCAGAAATTTGAGAAATTCCAAAAGGTTCAGATACTTTTTCACTCCGCTGTCAGAGGTTGTGCTAGACTTTTTCGTTGTCTGTCATTTTGACTGACAGGGTCATAAAAATCCGGTCATAATCTATTTTTACCCGTCACTTGAAATTTTAAAATGATAATAATGACATATTCAGTAGTATTTAGTTTTCATTCATTTTAAATTAATATTCTGTCCGAACAAGCTTAACAGAGAATCCACACCGTGCCATCACACATCAAGCAGATGAATGTCTAACTTTTTCTCCGCAGTGACAAAAACAGCTGACTGTGGCCCCAGTAGGTAGGCTACATATGGAACAATGAAATTAACAGTTCACCTGCTGTGGCCTGAACGCAGTCTCACACCTTCCTCCTGGTGCGCATGGACTTGAATTGCGTGTCCGCTTGTGCAGTCCCTTTTTTTTCACCTCTTTTATCAACACCATCGTCGTTTTGGGGCTTTTTGAAGAAACTTCGGCCACTCAGTTGCCTTGACATTTTTCCGAGTAAGGCCAACGACGTCATGCATCAAGAGAAAATAGCTAATTAATATGCTCACTCGCCACCCTGTGGTCTGGGGTGTGAATTGCAACCTGTCAAAATGACAGACAGACTTCAGTTTTTTCCGTCACTGTTTTAAAAAACCGGTCAACGACGGAAAATATTCGGTTAACGCGACCCCTGACCGCTGTATTATTATTATTAAAAAAAAATGGATGAACAGGTAATTTATGAGTTTTTTAAAAACTTTTAAAAATAGAATTATATATAATATAATGAGATGAATAAAAGTAATTTTTTTGTTATATATATTTACTTTTTTAAAATATTAGTCTTTTTTTCCACTTTAGAAGTAAATTCTGTTTGTAATTTCTTTTAAAAATATGTTTAAAAAAATATATAGAGAAGAAAATAAATGGTAAATATTCATTACATTAAAAAAAAAATCTCCTTACAATTTATATTTTATAATATTATATATTATATTTAAAAATCTGGATAAACAGTTAATATGCTCTTTGTTTAATTAAAAAAAATATATAGACAAATATAAAATTAAACATGAATAAAATAAATGTTTGTTATTTTTCCATTTTAATATTTACATTTTTTTCAATATACCCACCCAAAAAAATGAAATTTTCTTTTCATCATGATTCGTTTTACATTTTTCCTTTTTAGTTCCTTATTTATCTACAGTTTTTAATACAAACAAAAGAGTGATAAAACAGTAAATATTCACTTTTTAAATTTGTTTTATTTTTTGTTTTTATCTCTATCACTGCCATTGACGATGATAGACACCCAATTACGCTGGGTCCAATCATCCCTCTGCTCTCAATTGAAATTATTTTATTTAATAATTATATTATTTTTGAACCCTCCTAGTTCAAATGTACTGGACGTCTATCGCCGTCAACGGCACCTTTTTCAAGCCCCACGAGCGAGCGGAGGTATATTTCCAAGTCGTCCGATTTAATGACTGCTAATTCCATAAAAGGCTGCCGTAATGCAAGCAAGCGCGCCGTTAACTCGCCATTAATGAAATTCCGATCGGAAAAGTTCCCACCACCTCCGGCGAGCTATTGGATAATTGTTTAATCGTGTCGCGCGTGCCTCTCGGAAAATCGGGAAGGCAACGCGCGTGCCTAACTCGCGGCCGGCCCGGGTTTTCTTTGCAAATGCGGAATCGGACTCCGATCGCCAGACGGACGGTTTGACGTCATCGCGCGGGTTCGTTCGAGTACATCTGGAACCCTCCTTTATCACGGGTCGATTAAAATGCGATTCATCAATTCGAATCACTGTTTAAACCGTGTCCCACTCCCATTAATATTAATAGATTCCAACATTGGGGGTCTACTTATGTCTCAGTGACATTGACAGGCATACAATGGTATGAGAAAGTATCTGAACCGTTTGGAATTTTTCACATTTCTGCATAAAATCACCATCAAATGTGAGCCTATCTTTCTCAAAATCACACAGATGAGAAAACAGTGTCTGCTTTAACTAAAACCACCCAAACATTTATAGGTTTTCATATTTTAATAAGGATAGTATGCCAACAATGACAGAAGGGGGGGGGGGGGAAATATGCAAGTGAACCATCACATTTAACATTTTGTGGCCCCCCCCTTTGGCGGCAATAAATTCAACCCTGTAGCTGCAGATCCGTCTGGCACATCGATCAGGACTAATCTTGGCCCATTCTTCTCTACAAAACTGCTGTAATTCAGTCAGATTCCTGGGATGTCTGGCACGAATCACTGTCTCTAGGTCATTCCACAGCATCTCAATGGGGTTCAAGTCTGGACTTTGACTTGACCACTCCAGAACGTGTATTTTGTTCTTCTGAAACCATTTTGAAGTTCTGCGTTTCGGATCATTGTCTTGTTGCAGCATCCATCCTCTTTTTCACTTCAACTGTCTGACAAACAACCTCAGGTTTTCCTGCAAAACTTTTGAATTCATTCATCCATTAATGATTGCAAGTTGTCCAGGCTCTGAGGCAGCAAAACAGCCCCAAATCATGATGCTCCCTCCACCACGGTGGGGATGAGGTGTTGATGTTGTTGAGCTGTTCCATTTTCCCTCCACCGATGACGTTGTGTGTTACTTCCAAACAATTCAACTTTGGTTTCATCAGTCCACAACATATTTTGCCAAAACGTCTATGGAGTGTCCAAGTGCCTTTTTGCGAACATTAAATGAGCGACAATGTTTTTTTAGACAGCAGTGACTTCCTCCGTAGAGTCCTCCCATGAACACCATTCTTGGCTATATAGCTGATGTGTGTACAGAGATATTGGACTGTGCCAGTGATTTCTGTAAGTCTTTAGCAGACACTCTTGGGTTCTTTTGTACCTCTCTGAGTATTCAGTGCATTATCTTTAGTGGACGGCCACTCCTTGGGAGTTAAACAACAGTGCCAAACTCTCTCCATTTGTAGACAACTTCTCTGACTGTTGATTGATGAACATCCAGACTCATCAAAGCATTTCTTACCAGGTGTGTGTTTTATAGTGGGCAGGTCAGCTTTAATCCACTCATCAGTGATTGGGCACACATCTGACTTAAAATGTTTGGTAAAAATTGGTTTCAATTGCTCTTTAAGTCTCATTAGGCAGAGGGTTCACTTACCTATTTTTCCCCCTCCTGTCATTGTTTCCATGCTATCCTCATTAAAATGTGAAAACCTATAAGTATTTGGGTGGTTTTAGTTAAAGCAGACACTGTATTTTCATCTGTGTGATTTTGACAAAGATCAGATCACATTTGATGGTGATATTATGCAGAAATGTGAGAAATTCCAAAAAGTTCAGATACTTTCTCATACCACTGCAGGCCACGAAGCCAGGCTGCTCCAGGCTAGCTTGTTTTGAAACACATGGTAAAATTTGGTTTCTTATCTTGGCAAGAGAGAATATGCAATGTTGATTTAGTCTTCGGAACAGAACAGAATACAATAAAAAGCCTTTACTGTCACTGAACAACGAGATTTAAAGTTTGGCCATAACGTGTACCACATAAAACAAAAGCACCGTGAGGCTAGTATAAAAACACAGTTTACAGGGTACGCAGATTGGGAATAAAATGACTATGTGCTGATGTAGTGGTAATACAACATGACAATTTGCAGTACTCAGAGTAGGAGGCAGATGGCTGACTTGATGTGATAGTTTGTTCATAGATATTGATCTAACGGTGCAAAAAAACTATCATGTGACTATGACTCCATAAAGTGCATATACTGCATATAGTTCCCCGATCATGCAGTACCCAGATGGAAGCAAATGTCTGAGAACATATTAAATGGTAGCTTTGCTAGCATTTATAATGTTCTTTTATTTGAATGGTGTTTCTTTCCAGACAAAACCGTTTGACCCACCGACACCGTACATACACTATTACAACGCCGGCTCTCTTTTGTTTGACACCCTATAATGACTGTTTGCACCAAAACGTGGGTTTTTAAATTTAAAGAAAAAATGTAAAAATCTAAACATTCAGGACATTAAAGGGTATGTAGTGCCCTGGGAAAATGTTAATATTCCATCATTTATCCATAAACGCATGCCTTCTGTATTCATATCATGCCACTTCGTGTAATTACAAACAAGAAAATGAGAGAAATTTGGCTCGGTTGTCAAGCTAAAACGACCGGCGCCCGAGATCTGGCAGATTGTGTGCGTGACGTCACGACAAGTGAAGAGAGTGCCACCGGCCACTAGGGGGGCAGCGCCTGTCTGCATCAATATAATTCCTTCTAGTGAGGGGAGAATTAGGGGTGTTTTGAGCTGTTTATGCTGATGCATTGTGTTCGTCCTGCACATATTCCAGGTTCCCTCATGAAGAAACACCCCTCGTTGTCAATAAAAGAGAATTCAGAATTGACAGTGAGGGGTGAGAAAAAGGCTCAGTGCTTTAATACTGAATGGCGGCGATGATGGCAGACAATTTCGTTTCAGCGACGAATCCGACGTAACGAATGTTCATCTAATGGTGACGAGGAGAGTTACGAAGCTTTAATCGGTGTTTTAGGTTACCAATTTGAGCTCAAACGAACGCCAATGCAGCGTAATGAAACGGTCATTGAGGGGAGCAATGACACTGGTGAAACATCGGCAGCAGATCGTGTGGGAAACACCAAGGATTTGTTTTGCATTTCTTTTTGTGAAGCTGATACACCGTGACTGCAAAATAAAGGAATGCATAGAATAATTATCATTTATTGCGCTATCATAGCTTTTCGCTCTGCCAACAGACACAGATATGAATGGGATCAGAGGATTTGTTCTATATATTTTACGAACGATAATTTATACATGTGTCCAGTCCTGTATCCAATGCGTGACATTTTTTTATAATAAAAGAGTACTCACTCTGGCCATTTCGAGCTTGGCTGCTCCCCTCCTTTGCTTAGCTTTAGCCTCCTTTACCAGTCATCGTCCTCTTTCTTGATATCTCGGGACATTTAGGTGGCTGGTGTATGGTCGGCACCGCATCTCCTTTGAGCAGCAATCTTTTAGCAAAACCCGATTTCTCTTGTCCATAGTTCGAGAAGCTTTCAGGTGGAAAATGCGCACCACAGAAAAGCGTGCCGGAGGCTGTGTCTAGAAAATTAGCCCTCTTTGCACGGACGAACTTGACCCATTTTCTTTGTAGTCCATCTTTTTTTTCGCGTTCAGGAACTCATGGATACTATATTCCGATAAATAACTATTTGTACACCACATAGCACAGCAGTTTTGAACCATTTTTGTGATGTTTTGGTCAAACAAACCCCAACGCTACTCTCTCGTCGTTAAAAAACAATGGCACCTGGCTCCGCCTCGACTGTCAATCACTTGTCGTGACGTCTCCGCCCCATTCGGCTGTTTCCGGAACACTTTCGGAAATGTTCGTCATTTTCGATCTATTTTCGATTATTGCTCATTAATGTGATTGATTTTTTTGTTAACTTTATCAATATTTGTTATCTTGGCACATAACGGTTCTATTGATGTCTCACACCCCCTTTGCCGCTACGTACCCTTTAAGGGGAACAAAAGGTCTATACAGTTTTTGCTATAAAGGTAGGGTTCGGTCAAAATTAGCCAAAAAACAGACCCATTCACTTCCAGTGGCACTCTTCGCCAGTCATTTTTCAATGACACAAAAACCTCCATTCATTCCTATTGTTTTCCACCCCAAGTGACCACGAAATGACCCCAAATACAATAGAATAGAATACAATAGAATAGAATAGAAACGTGACCCGATATCTATAAGGAAGTGACACTGGGATGCCTCAAAATGAACAGGGTGCGATATTGAAATGCATCAAAATCAAAAGGAATTGGCCCAATATGTACAAGAATTGTACTTGAAATGCCTCCAAATCAACAGAAAGTGACCTGATATCAATAGGAAGTACTTCCGAAATGCCACCAAATCAACAGGAAGTGAATGGATAAACAGGAATTGAGCCCGAAATATCCCCAAATGAACATAAAAGTGACTTAATACCAATAGGAAGTGACCCTGAAATGAATAGGAAGTGACCTGATATCAACAGGAAGTGGCTCTGAAATGAACAGGAAGTGACCCGAAACACCTCCTAATCACCGGGAAGTGAACCGGTAAACAGGAAGTGTCTCGGAATGCCCCCAATTCACTAGGAAATGACCCTGAAATGACCCAAAATCAACAGGAAGTGAATCAATAAACAGGAAGGGACCCTGAAATGTCCCAAGATAAACAAAAAGGGACTTGATAGCAATAGTAAGTGACTCTGAAATGCCCCCAAATTAACAAGTAACACAGCAATGCCCCAAAATCTACAGGAAGTGACCCGTAAATGCCCCAAAAGTAAGAGGAAATGACCTAAAATAGGGAAGAGAGTTTTTTTCTTTTCCAATCTCCTGAGACGTGCTGAAATTCGGAATTGCACGAGCGCATAAGTTGTCACTTACGCCGTCACCGAGCGGTCACGGCTGCCCGCCGGTTTGTTTTCCACGCCGCTAAATCGTCTCCGATGTACCTGTCACGCCGCAGATAAGGACTTCATCTATTCGAGCGGAAACGGGAGGGGAAAAAAAAAAAAATCCAAAAGACGGCAGAAATAAGCTCCAGATGCTGACATTAAAGCGGGCGTCAGTAATTTAGACGCTATCTCACTCTGCTAACTGCAGCGAAAAGGCTATTTGATTTCTATCTATTTATGATTTGACACATGCCATAAGCAGAATACAGTAAAAAGATGAGCCCAAGTTGTAATATGGGGAGGGAATCGCTGGCAATGGCACTGAAACAATTTTCTCTTCTTATTGATTTCAGGTCACTTTCTGTTGATTTTGGGGCATTTAAGGGTCACTTCCCGGTGATTTGACAGCGTTCCAGGTCACTTTCTATCAATATCTGGTCACTTCCTCTTTATTTGGGGGCATTTCAGGGTCACTTCCTATTGCCATTAAGTCACTTTTTGTTTATTTGGGGCATTTTGTGGTCACTGCCTGTTTATAACGGGTCATTTCCTGTTGATATCAGGTCAGTTTTTATTTATTTGGGGACATTTTGGGGTAACGTCCTGTTTATTGGGTCACTTCCTGTTTATTTGAGGGTATTGTGGGGTCACTTCCAATGATATCAGGTCACTTCCTGTTGATTTTGGGGCATTTCGGGTCACTTCCCGTTGATTTTGGGGCATTTTCGGGTCACTTCCTATTGCCATCAAGTCACTGTTTCTTTATTTTGGGACATTTTGGGGTCACTTCTTGTTTATTGGTTCACTTCCTGTTGATTTCAGGGTATTTTACGGTTACTTATTGTTGATTTTGGGGCCACTTCCTGTTGATTTTGGGGCATTGCAGGGTCATATCCCAGTGATTTGGGGCATTCCAGGTCACTTCCTAATCTCCCTGCGCTAAGCTGTTTTTGCTAACAGGAATTTGTTGAGGCCGTCGACTTCCTGATTGAGTTTGTGTCACTTCCTCCTAATTCAGGGTCATTTACGGGTCACTTCCTGTTGATTTTGCTCACTTCCTGTTGCTCAGGATAAATCCCCCCCGGGCTAAGCCGTATTTGCTAACAGGAATTTGTTGATGCAATTGTTTACAAGTCACTTCCTGATGAATTTGTGTCACTTCCCGTTGATTTTGGGGCGTTTTCGGGTCACTTCCTATTGCCATCAAGTCACTGTTTCTTTATTTCGGGACATTTTGGGGTCACTTCTTGTTTATTGGTTCACTTCCTGTTGATTTCGGGGTATTTTACGGTTACTTATTGTTGATTTTGGGGCCACTTCCTGTTGATTTTGGGGGCATTGCAGGGTCATATCCCAGTGATTTGGGGCATTCTAGGTCACTTCCTAATCTCCCTTCGCTAAGCTGTTTTTGCTAACAGGAATTTGTTGAGGCCGTCGACTTCCTGATGAGTTTGTGTCACTTCCTCCTAATTCAGGGTCATTTACGGGTCACTTCCTGTTGATTTTGCTCACTTCCTGTTGCTCAGGACAAATCCCCCCCGGGCTAAGCCGTATTTGCTAACAGGAATTTGTTGACGCAATTGTTTACATGTCACTTCCTGATGAGTTTGTGTCACTTCCTCCTAATTTTAGGTCAATTACGGGTCCTTTCCTGTTGATTTTTGCTCACTTCCTGTGGATCAGGATAAATCTCCATGCACTAAACCATTTTCACTAATAGGAATTTGTTGAGGCAGTTGTTTACAAGTTGGTTTCTGATGAGTTTGTGTCACTTCCTCCTAATTTTGGTGCAATTACGGGTCACTTCCTGTTGATTTTAGTCACTTCCTGTTGATCAGGATAAATCCCAATGCACTAAACTGTTTTCGCTAACAGGAATTTGTTAAGGCAGTTGTTTACAAGTCTGTTTCTGATGAGTTTGTGTCACTTCCTCCTACTTTTGGGGCAGTTATGGGTCATTTCCTGTTGATTTTTGCTCACTTCCTGTTGCTCAGGATAAATCTCCCTGTGCTAAACTGTTTTTGCTAACAGGAATTTGTTGAGGCATTTGTTCACATGTCACTTCCTCTTAATTTAGGGGCATTTATGGGTCACTTCCTGTTGATTTTGCTCACTTCCTGTTGCTCAGGATAAATCCCCCTGGGCTAAGCCGTATTTGCTAACAGGAATTTGTTGACGAGGTCAATTACGGGGTCCTTTCCTGTTGATTTTGGCTGACTTCCTGTTGATCCGGATAATTGCCCATGCACCATACTGTTTTTGCTAACAGGAATTTGTTTACACAGTTGACTTCCTGATGAGTTTGTGTCACTTACTCCTAATTTTGGGTCATTTGCGGGTCACTTCCTGTTGATTTTGGCGCACTTCCTCTTGATTTTTTTGGTTGGTTATAGTAAATTTCCTTGGCTAAACTGTTTTTGCTAACGGGAATTTGTTGACAAAGTTGTTTACAAGTCACTTCCTGATGAGTTTGTGTCACTTCCTCCTACTTTTGGGGCAATTACAGGTCACTTCTGTTGATTTTGGCTCACTTCCTGTTGATTAGGATAAATCCCCCTGCGCTAAACTGGTTTTGATAACAGGAATTTGTTGAGGCAGTTGTTTACTGCTCAATTCCTCCTAATTTTTGGGTCATTAACAAGTCACTTCCTGTTGATTTTGGCTCACTTCCTGTTGGTTTATTTTATTTTTTTGTTGAATATCATAAATCCCCCTTGCTAATTTGTTTTTGCTAACAGGAATTTGTTGAGGCAGTTGTTTACAAGTCACTTCCTTCAAATTTTGGGCCAATTACAGGTCATTTTCTGTTTATTCTGATTTATTTATTTATTTTTAATCCCTTACTAGATCACCTAGCTAATTTGTTTTTTTCTAATAGGAATTTGTTAAGGCATTTGATTACAATTCACTTCATCCCAATTTGGGGGCATTTACGGGCCACTTCCTGTTGATTTTGGCTTGCTTCCCGTTGATCAGGATAAATCCCCCTGTGCTAAACTGTTTTTGCTAACAGGAATTTGTTGAGGCAGTTGTTTACAAGTCACTTCCTGATGAGTTTTTGCCACTTCCTCCTAATTCTGGGGCAATTACAGGTCACATCCTGTTGATTTAGATTTATTTGTTGTTGATTATAGTAAATCCCCTGCACTAAACTGTTTGTGCTAACAAGAATTTGTTGTCGTAGTTGTTTACAAGTTACTTCCTGATGAGTTTGTGTCACTTCCTCGACCTCCTAATTTTAGGTCAATTACGAGTCACTTCCTGTTGTTTTTGGCTTATTTCCTGTTGATCAGGATAAATCCCCCTGCTCACTTCCTGTTGATCAGGATTAATCTCCCTGCGCTAAACTGTTTTTACTAACAGGAATTTGTTGACGCAGTTGACTTCCTGATGAATTTGTGTCACTTCCTCCTAGTTCGGGGTCATTTATGGGTCACTTCCTGTTGATTTTGGCTCACTTCCTGTTGATCAGGATAACTCTCCCTGCGCTAAACAGTTTTTGCTAACAGGAATTTGTTGAGGCAGTTGTTTAAGTAACTTCCTGACAGTGTTGTTAATAACGGCGTTACAATATAACGGCGTTACTAACGGCGTTATTTTTTTCAATAATGAGTAATCTAATTAATTACTTTTCTCATCTTGGCAACTAAGTTACTAAGTTGGTTGAATAAAAAAAGTCTGAGAGAGACGGACTCACGGAGACGAGAGAGCAGAGCAGGAGTGGGGAGGACACCGTTGCATACGCGATGCTAGGTGGCTCCAATCGGTCTTTGTCAGTCACATGCCCAAACTAGCAGACACGCCTCCATGCGCCATTTTGAGTGTACCACGGATTAGCCTACAAACGACACCCACATGATACGGTAGATATCACATATTATAGAACTAGATGCAAATGACAGACACGGCTGCATTGGTAACATGTTTTAAGGACTACATGCGTTAGTAAACAGCCGCCATTTTAAAGCAGTAAACCTCGCAGGAAGGCTCTGATGTAGAGATCCTTCCTCGCGAACCTAAGTAACTTTTTAAAAATTTTATTTTAAAACGCTCCTAAATCGGCAAAATCTTGACTTAAATCTATCTTTAAATGATGAAAACTTAAAACTTACACATGTTGATTGTTGAAAGTTGACAGAAGGGAACTAATGCAATAACGGGAGCAGTTTTAACAACTTTAACGGTTGATTCACAACTTTAAATGACTTCCACACATAGCAAAGGTTACTATCTAGTTATCGCAAGACCCTTGTGGGTAAAGAATTGGGCTAGGGCCAATTGTTCCCAAAACCCTTTAAACTTCACATTGTGTGACCTTTTTTTTTTTTTTTTTTTCTTTTGAGAAAAAAAAAACATGAAAATTATCACTAGTTACTTTGCCAAGTAACTAATTACTCTTACATTCAGGTAACTGAGTTACTAACGCAATTAGTTTTTGGGACAAGTAATTTGTAACTGTAATTAATTACTTTTTTAATGTAAAATGAACAACACTGCTTCCTGACGAGTTTTTGCCACTTCCTCCTAATTTTGGGGCAATTACGGGTCACATCCTGTTGGTATAGACCCTACTCACGTGACGTCACAGCCACGCCCCCGCGCCATGTTGTCCGGATACTAGTCATGTTAATGCATTAGCGCTTCGTAAATTCCTCCTATTATGGCGTGTTTTTTCTGCTCGTTAACATTAATAATCAAAATGGTGAAGTCGTGTGTGGCGGTCGGTTGCAAAAACAGAGAAGATAGACGGAGAGACTTGAATTTTTACCGTATTCCGAGAGACCCGAAGAGGAGACCGGGATTGACTGCTGCAATTCGACGAGAAAACTGGGCTCCAAACGACTACCGCAGATTATGTAGTAGTCATTTTATATCTGGTAAGATGCATTTAATATATATTTAGAGGGTTTTGGGCTGACAACCACAATTAAGATCATTGCTAGGCTAACAAGTGGCCCAAGTGGAGTTCAAGTATCATGGGGTCTTGTTCACGAGTGAGGGTAGGAGAAAGCGGGAGATCGACGGGAGAATCCGAATCCAAGGCGAAGCTCCCGATTTACCAGTCGATCGATGTTCCTACCTATGGTCACGAGCTGTGGGTCATGACTGAAAGAACAAGATCCCGGATGCAAGCGGCCGAAATGGGTTTCCTCCGTATGGTGTCCCGGCTATCCCTTAGAGATAGGGTGAGAAGCTTGGTCATCCGGGAGGGAATGTGTCGAGCCGCTACTCCTCTGCGTTGAGAGGAGCCAGTTGAGGTACCTCGGGCATCTTGTTCAGATGTCTCCTGGACGCCTCCCTAGAGAGGTATTCTGGGCATGTCCCACCGGAAGCCCCAGGGAAGCCCCAGGACACGCTGGAGAGACTATGTCTCTCGGCTGGCCTGGGAATGCTTTGGGATCCCACCGGAGGGGCTGGTTGAGGTGGCTGGGGAGACGGAAGTCTGGGCTTCCCTGCTAAAACTGCTGCCCTGCGACCCAACCTCGGAGCAAGCAGATGATGGTATGGTACGGTGCACCAACCAAAAATACGACATAAAGTGATAAAAATCTGTATGCATTGTAGAAGTTATCGTACTTGCTCTTCGACGATACTCTCGTCAACTTGGTCCATTTTTGCGTATAGCAAAAACATGTTTGGAAATGGTAGTGATTTCACGCTGAATCGGACACAACAGTCTGAGCGGACCAATCACAGTCCATTTGTGCCACGTCACAAAGCGTCGATGTGTCGACCAGTTAGAAATTTGTGGGGATGCACGTCAGGCAATGGCGAGGGGCCGTAAATCGGGTCTGCCTTGGCAGCGTAGGTCTGCCGCAGAAGCATAACTCAGTCTTTAGAGATAGGGTGAGAAGCTCGGTCATCCGGGAGGGACTTGGCGTCGAGGTGCCACTCCTCTGCGTTGATAGGAGTCAGCTGAGGTGGCTCGGGCATCTTGTTCGGATGCCCCCTCGACACCTTCCCAGAGAGGTGTTCCGGGCATGTCCCACAGGCCCCGGGGACGACCCACGACACGCTGGAGAGACCATGTTGCTCGGCTGGCCTGGGGACACCTTGGGATCCCGCCGGAGGAGCTGGTTGAAGTGGCTGGGGAGAGGGAAGTCTGGGCTTCCCTGCTAAAGCTGCTGCCCCCGCGACCCGACCCCGGAATAAGCGGCAGATGATAGATGGAAGAACATGCAGGTTTGTCAAAGCTGCCAACCCTCTCACTTCGAGTGAATTGAACTTCTCCTACTGAAACTCATTTCAACCGACAGCAGAAGATTGAAATGACCTTTCATTGCCCCTAGTAACATGGCCTCAGGGCAGCCATGTTGGTAGGGGCGACACTCCAATTAAAGTCAATACATTGACTTTAAAATCAGGTCACAACTAGTTAATTTAGCAAAAGATTATTTTATCAATATCAATGACTTGCTCAATGGCTGCCATTGCCGGTGCTAGACGTCCAATCCATTTGAAGCTGGAGGGTTGAACTTGTTCATTCGCTGCCAAACCTCCTGCTTTAAATGGATTGGTGAACACATTTAAAGAGTTTTAATTGAATTTTTAAAAGCCAAAAGACTGGAAGTCTATCTCTGTCAATGGCACTGACTGCCATCCCTGACATCCCCAATCTCTCAAAGCGCCGCTCTCACGCGTCGGAAAACTCCGACCCCTCGGTTTGCTGTTTCCCCGTCGTCAGCGTTGCCCGTTTTGAGCGTGACACGCAAGTTCAACCCTCTCAGCTATTGCGTGACTTGGCGGCGTGCCGACTGCGATGTTATTTCCGGCCGTTTCCCCGTTCATTAAAAAAAAAAAAAAAAACTGTGACGTCATCGTCGCTCTCGGCGTAATGAATATTTCACAGGCGGGGAAAAAAACAAAACGTTAATGTGGAATTAAGCGCCATTTGCCGACGTCTTCTATTAAAAATGGAAGGCTTTTCTAAATATCCAGCGGCTTTGTTTTGGGAAGATCCTCAACGGAAATTGGATCAAGGAAGCGTAAATGGATGAGTGAAAGGAAAACAAATCCTCTCGCGTCCAATGTGATCTTTTTGCTTGAGGAATTTCAAAGTCTTTGAGGAACGCTCGGCCATTACACCTGATTCTTATCGCCGCGATCCATTTTGCACACGTGCCGTTTGTCCAGATCTGGTTTTGTTCAAAAAGGTGATACAGTAGGGCAAGAAAGTATTTAGACAGCCACTAATTGTGCAGTTATGTGGACCATAGGACTATACTTCTGCGTTACGTCAGAGTCATAATTTTCCTCATAAAGTAATGTCAACCCACATGCGTTGTCTGTCTCTGTACGGTAAAACCTGAAAGGGAAACATAACTGAAAAGAAGGTGTGGCTGGCCTGACCACGGAACATAGACTTCATAATATATTGACGGGAGGCGGGGCCGATTAATAGGGGGCCTATCTCCGTCAAAGCTGAGTGGAAACGCAGACAGCTTTTTCCGTTGAAAATTCTTGTGAACAAATGCTTAAATCCCTGAACTCTTTATAGATATGGACGTAAAACAGTCTCGATTCTTGGTTAAAAGAAAAAAAAAAAAGGGCAGTTGGCATTTGTTTTATGTACATATTGCGAATTATGACAATGAAGGAATCTGACCTTCTAGCCAGACCGCTGGAATATCGCAAGCCGAACCGCCGGACCCAAGCTGGCGCGGCTCCAACGACCCGGGCCGGCGAGAACCCAACAATCCGGCCAGAAGGCCAAACTCTGCGCGTTCACCTTATTCTTAAACCTTTGTACTGACTCCATTTTGAAAGGTTTAAAGAAGGCTCACCAAAAACAACTTTATTCCGGTCGACAGCGATCAAAACGGCAAGGCAAAACAGAAGTACAGGCGGGGAGGCAAGGTCACCCTATCACACGTTAAAAAAAAAAAAAAAAGGTTCCAGAGAAAAATGACAACGCATAGTTAAACATTGTCTTTTGAAGGCTCTTGCGAGCCGGGCCTTGGGCGGGAAGAGGGATATGTTTGGGATTATTGTCTGTTTGTGGATTGGACAGGAGGATTCAGGAGTTACTGTTGTCAGGGCAACGAGGGTTGTGGATTTTGCCACCTCAGCGTCAAAGGGGCTCTTGGAGTCTTGTCAATCGTGTTATCCATTGGATATAGGGCGTTCCCCGGTGTTCCTTGTGTTGGGACAGGACGTCCCGCCCTTTGTTCTGCACTGTCCGGGAGAACTGATTGTGAGAGTTGGTGGAGCAGATGTGGGCTTGTCAGCGTCCATCTTGTTCATGACGCACACGTTGGGCTTCCGTGATAAGAAGGCATTGTGTATCTTTTATGCCCTATATTCTGCTTTGTTTCCTTATTCTATGGTATAAGTGCTATTTATTTTATATTGGGTGTGTTAGAGTAATGCAAACAGTCAAACAGTAAATACGAGAAACTATTCCCTGATTGATTATATTAAGTGTGATAGAATAGTGCAAACCGTTAGACCAGGGGTCTCCAAACCGGTCCTCAAGGGCCACTGGTTTTTGTACATACCGATCGAGAACAGACAGTTTAACCAATGAGGTTTCTGCTAAAACAAGCAGCACCTGACTGCAATAAACTGATTACACTTGTAAAACACCAGATTTGTGCAAAGCTGTCGTCTTGTTCTGTTGGAACAAAATCCTGCACCCACTGCGGCCCTATGTGGAATAGTTTGGAGACCACTGTGTTAGACGGTGCCTACGAAAAAAGGTACTATCTCCTTAAAACGGTCTCGATTTTCGGTTAAAGGGAGACACAAAAAAGGGTCTGTGACAGTAGGTTGAGATCAATTTAAAAAAAAAAAAAAACCCTGAGGGAAAACCACAGTCCGAGGCAGAAAAACGAACAAAAACCAAAAAACAAGGCAATGATGCAACTAGTAACATAGGGATATACAAACTGTCAAATGGCAGCAAGTCAATATCTCGGCAAGCCACCTAAGATCGGTTTATAGACAATGCTGATGAGCTGGAATTGGATGCAAGTACGACATTGGTAACTGATCCCACAGGAACAAAACAATCTGACCAGGAGGAGAATGTGACAAAATCATGCCAGTCGTCATACTAGCTTCGGTTGCTAGCTAGCACAGCTATTCTCCCAGTCCAGCCCAACCGTGTCATCACCCCCAGTGTGCATTGCACGTGTAAAACATGGCGCCCTCTCTAGGTCAAAACATGTACTAAATATTGGAGATTCTTAAATCAATAGCAATAATATACTGTATGTGTTTCTAATAACATACTTTAGTAGAAGAGAACAATTGTGGCTCATTAGAGCCTACAATTCTTTAAGTCCGTGGTTCCCTTTGTTAACAGCACTTTTCTACTTGGACCAGAGGTTGCGCTAGACTTTTTCGTTGTCTGTCATTTTGACTGACAGGGTCATAAAAATCCGGTCATAATCTATTTTTACCCGTCACTTAATTTTTAAAAAATGATAATAATTGCATTGTGGTGACCCTTTGTTTAGCATAATTCACTTTCCGTACTTGTGTGTCCATTTGGCCGAGCGCGTTACCGGCTACGACACAGTCACGTGACAGAGACATTTAAAAGCCGCGCGCATTCCGGCTTGAATAGAGAGTTCACAGAGAGCAGCAGAGCTACAGCGGCTGGGCACAGCAATTCCAGCTAACAAGACTCTCAACATTGCATACCACTTCAACATATTCAGTAGTATTTAGTTTTCATTCATTTTAATTAACACTCAGTTGCCTTGACATTTTTCCGAGTAATGCCAACGACGTCATGCATCAAGAGAGACAATAGCTAATTAATATGCTCGCTCGCCACCCTGTGGTCTGGGGTGTGAATTGCAACCTGTCAAAATGACAGATGGACTTCAGTTTTTTCCGTCACCGTTTAAAAAAATCGGTCAACGACGGAAAATATTCGGTTAACGCGACCCCTGACTTGGACCCAAAAATATGTTTACTAAACTTTCAGAAGGGTTAGGGTTAGAAAAAAAAAAAGCCAGGTACGTTAGCTTATTAAGGGTGTGACAAGGTATCAAAAAGGTAGTATATAGCGATACCTTGTAGCTCAAAAGGATATCGATATCGTTTTGTAAAGGTGTCACTTTAAAAATAAAAAGGAACCAAGGTAGCGACCTAAATCTTCCACTTGAATGGAGTCTGTGTTACCTCATTAGCTGCCTTTGACGGTGCTAGACGTCCAATCCATTATTTAAGAGCCGCGCGCTTGGACGTCCATCATCCTCAATGTTACCGAAAGAGTTCATCTACCTACTTACGATGTACTGGTGTTTCTGAGTCACATAAAACTGCTTGTGGACAAAATTAATTTGTGTTTGAACAGCCTGGCAGCCATTGTTCTGCGACGCTGCACACCGGGACTGCTGCCAACGCTAGCGCGCGCTATCAAGGGGACAGCTAACTGCGGGCGGGAGGTGTGTGTGTGTTGGGGGGGGGTCCTGTTCCGCTGCCATGACAAGGGCTGCCTCTTTTGTCAGCCTGGCACAATGCACATACTCACACTTTTGCCAATCTATCGACACTTTTTTTTTTTTGGTCAGGGCAGGCCAAAAACTTCTTACAAAATAGCCTTCTCCCCCGTTTTTTCTATTTGAAAATGAGGGGAACGAAAGACAATATTTAGTTTTATTTTGAATCAAATGAAAACAAATATTTTTACGATGTGTATCAATTACTCCAAATAAAACAAACAAAAAATAATACCGTATTGGCCCGAATATAAGACGGCCCTGATTATAAGACGACCCCCTCTTTTTCAAGACTCAAGTTTGAAAAATTTTTATACAGAAAATAATTACAGTACATCCGAAACAAATGATTATAACAATATATTTGAGAGAAAAAGCATGTTATTTTGCTTTATTCAAATCTTAATATATGAACATCTAAAGTGCAATCACATTCGTAAATGAATGGCTTCTGGTTTTTGAAATGTAAATCAATCTATTGTGATAAAACAACAAAATTGCAAAAACTGCATTAACCATCAAAGTGAAGTCTTACTGTAACTGTAGTCTTGAAACAAAGCTGAATTAGGAAAAACATTGCAATAAAATAATGAAAACTGGTTAAACTTGAGAGTTGCTGAGATCTGTCATGACAGAACATCGCTTCAATGATATCTGGCGCCAACTAGCGTCGTGAATGGGTATAATGTCTAGACCGCGAATATAGGACGACCCCCCTCTTTTTCAGTGTTATTTCAATGCAAAAAACAAATTCTTATATTAGGGCCAATACGGTATTCGATCGAGTTTTTTTTTTTTTTTTTTTTTTTTTTTAAATTAGGGAAAAACAAAATCTGCAAAAAAATTACTAGTCAATGCATTTTTTTATTTTTATAAAGGATGTATGATATTGATGACTCTTTTGCTCTTTCACAAGTAAAAATAATGTATTTTTTAATCCGATGAAAACAAATATTATCATTATTATTATTACAGGCAAATTAAAAACAACATATATATATATATATATATATATATATATATGTGTGTGTGTGTGTACATTAGGGTTGTTCCAATCATGTTTTTTTGCTCCCGATCCGATCCCGATCGTTTTAGTTTGAGTATCTGCCGATCCCAATATTTCCCGATCCGATTGCTTTTTTTTTGCTCCCGATTCAATTCCAATCATTCCCGATAATTTTTCCCGATCATATACATTTTGGCAATGCATTAAGAAAAAAATGAATAAAACTCGGACGAATATATACATTCAACATACAGTACATAAGTACTGTATTTGTTTATTATGACAATAAATCCTTAAGATGGCATTTACATTATTAACATTCTTTCTGTGAGAGGGATCCACGGATAGAAAGACTTGTGACTTTGTATATTGTGACTAAATATTGCCATCTAGTGTATTTGTTGAGCTTTCAGTAAATGATACTGAAGGCCATGCCCAAATGCATGATGGGAAGTGGAACCATGACCGTGCGTAGTGCTACCAATTGATATATCTTCTCTGCGTTGGGAAATAACATAAGGTGTTAAGAAAAAGATCAATTGCTACCTTGCTTCCCCACATTGCTTCCCATGGTATTTCTAATCGAAGGGAGAGAGATTGTAAGGCTTTAGCCAATTAAAATAAGGCTCCAAAGGCTGCCAAAATTCACTCTACTCAATTTACGCTGCCTTTTAGATCTCTATATAGGCAAAACGGCGCCATTACAGATGGAGCGCGACAATGCGTGAGTGGGTCGTGCAGCGCATGCATTAATTGCGTTAAATATTTTAACTAGGGCTGTCAAAATTATCGCGTTAACGCGCGGTAATTAACTTTTAAAATTAATCACGTTAAAATATTTGACGCAATTAACGCACATGTCCCGCTCAGAAAGTATTCTGCCTTTTGGTAAGTTTTACAGCAAGACTTTTTGTGCTGTCCAACAGCGAACTCTTGTGGTCGCTTTGCGACATGGTTTATTGTTTTCTTTCCAGTTCATTATGGCTGCACGACGTCTCGGGCTGATAATGTTGTGCTTATATGATCCTTGGACAAGATTTGTCCGTAAGTATGGTTGTTGTAAAGAATGTACATATTATGTTAGTAAGCGAAATGTTATATTTTTTGTATGAGACGCTTTTTGTTTATGTTTAGTGAACCTGTATAGCGTGCTAAGCTAACGTTGTTGCTAATGCAATGCTTGTGTACTTTTATTTTGTAGTTTTACGACGGTCTAAAGAGGACAATGGTTTGATGCCATTTTATTAATAAATCAGATGAAAAAGGAAGAAGTCTAATTATTAAGGCGTCGTTCACCAGCCGTCTAGCTTTGGAAAAAGTAGACGCTTCGGAGTGAGGACAGCATAGACAGATTTAAATGACAGTAGAGTGAAATGCCCACTACAGTCTTTATGTACCGTATGTTGAATGTATATATCCATCTTGTGTCTTATCTTTCCATTCCAACAATTTATTTTACAGAATATATATATAATTTACAGAAAAATATGGCATATTTTATAGATGGTTTGAATTGCGATTAATTACGATTAATGAATTTTTAAGCTGTAATTAACTCGATTAAAAATTTTAATCGTTTGACAGCCCTGGAAATGAACAAAAATCCTACAACGTACAGTTTTCATAATGGGTCAAAATCATTTTTCGAACAGATCATGTGACTAGCACCTTGAGACTATCCTTTGGTTTGCTTAGCCAAAGCTACACCAGAGGAGGGAAGATGGATATTTAGAATTTCTTTAAACCTAACCTTTCAAACGCTACCAACAACAACTTCAACAGCTGATGGAACTCGAACAGTATGTGTGTATTTGATACACTGCCAATGGGTTTTCCCATTGTGAGTGTATCAAATATTTGTTCTCCCCACTGTACAGTATTGGCCAAAAGTTTGGAGACACCTCAAAGGTGGATACTTTGAAGAATGTAGAATACAAAACCTGTTTTCAGTTATTTCACTTTTTTGCCATTCCACATGTTCGTTCATAGTTTTGATGTCTTCAGTGAGAATTTACAATAGCAGTGAAAATATATAAAACGCAAAACTTATGAAGTGTGTCCAAACTTTTGACTTTCGTTTCAGTCTTCAACATGCTTCTCCCCGCAGTCCCACAAATGTAAAACTCCGCCTACGATTACAAACTCTAACTATAAAATGTACATAATTACACATATTATAAAGGCTAGTTGCTGGCTGTCTCGTCACCTGACGTCTTGTTTTGAGTTTTTTCGCGATGCGTTGTGCTGTAATTCCAGGTGCTTCCTTGTTGAATTGGATGTCGAGTATATAGCGGTCGACAGTCCATCTGAGCCAGCAGAGTTTGCAACGCTTGGAGATATTTTTGTCAACTTTACTGGACGGAGATGGGAAGTAATGGCTGTATCTCCAGTGATCAAATGCAGCCGTTTGTTGTATCTCTCCGGCTCCTTTACTGTTAGCATCCTGATAGGTAACCAGGCTATGTGGCAGACGGCGCGCGTACAGCATGGTACTGCACGTGACCCGTAACCCGTTTTTTTCCGATGAGAAAACGTGAGATGTGATGTCACTCCCAAACTCAAATGCGGTATTTTCTATTCAAATGCTCTTCGTAGATGACTACAGTATTCTTTATTCTACTTACAGTATGAGGCAAAAACAAAATAGTAACGGACAGTTACTGAGGACACTAACTTTAATCAGATTACTGGCTTGGAAAAACTAACGCGTTAGATTGCTCGTAACTGAAAGAAAGTAATATGATGACAACACTGGCTATTGGTGAAAAATACTTGGATAAAAATAATATCCAGTAAAAACTTTGGAGTTGTTGGAATCCGCCCCCCGGCCAAGCCGCACGGAAACGGCGACAGCCGAACGGAAATGGTGCTCCGCTGCTTAACGCTTCCGCGCACCAACCGGGAAGGCGGAAATTCCGCGCGTTCATTCCCTGTGTTGACCCATTGTACTGACTGCATGTTCCAAAAGTTTGAAGAAGACTCACCGAAAGCAGGTTGACAATTTATTCGTCGACAACGGTCGAAAAACAAGGCAAAAACAGACGATGGAGGGACAATTCTGGATCCAAAACAAGGTACATAGAAAATGTTTCCGAGCAGCACATCTGTTTTATCTCAGTGTCCAGTGTTTTTTAAGTCCGTGGTGGAGTAGGCCGGGCTGGTGTGGCTGCGTGTTGTTTCGGGACCATCCCTCTGTGGCCGGTTTTGGGCGGTTAGGTTTGTCCGTGGATGGGACGTGGTTACCACAGCGACCGACGCTGGTCTTGACGTCCCAAGCGCCCGCTATCAACTTTGTTATCCGGGGTGGCTCGACTTGTTTTAGGACAAAACGTGCTGCTCTTTGTCCTTGCAGAACTGATTGCAAGAGTTTGGCGCAAGAGACTGAAACAATGACATTTTGCGTCTCTCTTCGTTGTGTTTTCCTCATAGTGAATAAATTCCCCACAATGGGCTGCATACTAAATCAGATGAAATCGTGACTCCGCTGACGTCCTACCTATAATGGTAGGCGTGGCTAACCGGCAGATTAAAAGACTCATTTCTCGTCATCTGCGCTTTGCTAAATTGTTGTATATAGTCGAATGGTCTCAAAATATGATTCTAATTCACATAATGAAGGAGAAAAGATATCGTTATCGCACACACCATATAATTGTTTGCATTAGTCTAACACATATATAGTCTAACACATACATATGGTACAGGTTCTCGTAGGCACCGTCTAACTGTTTGCATTACTCCAACACACGTAATATAATTAATCAGGAAATAGTATCATTTTCATATTTACGGTAGGACTACACTACTAATATAAAATAAATAGCACACCATAGTTTAATGAGAAGAAATAGAAGAAATACACAATGCCGTCTTATCACAAGATTGACGCACCAACTCGTGCAATCAGCTCTCCCAGCAAACTCCAAGGACAAAGCGCTTTGTCCTAAAACAAGTACAACCAGCCCGGACAGCAAAGTTGATAGCGGGCGTCCCAATCCGCGCACGAACCTAAGCCGCCTAAAACCGGCCACCAAGGGGAAGACCCAAAAGCAACGCCCAGACCCACCTTCGGACACGCCTTCGACATGACCCGCGTCAGCAAAGACTTTAAAAAGACTGGACACTGAGATAACACAGATTTTTTCTGCTCGGAAACATGTAGCCTTTCTTTGGATCCAGAATTGTCCCTCTGTCGTCTGTTTTTGCCTTGTTTTTACCATTGTCAACGAATAAATTGTCAACCTGTTTTTGGTGAGTGTTCTTCAAGCTTTTGAAACATGGAGTCAGTACAAAGGGTTAAAATAAGAGGACGCGCGAGGTTCGGCCTTCCCGGCGGGCGCGCGCGGGGCAGCGTCAGCCGAGCGGCACTTGTTTTGGCTGGTGCTGTTCCCGGGTGCGTCTGGGCCGGGGGGGCGAATTTCAACAGTTGGCGACCCGACGTGATGGTTTGACGACGTGATAGGCCCAGACGACGGAGGGGATGGACGAGCGGCTGCGGAAGAGTCAACTGAAGCCCTTTCTAAAGGTAAAGGTTGGTCATAATTCGAGGCGGGTGAAAGTTGACTTGAAGCGACCTTCGACCATTTTGTGTTTTGTCTAACGGTGAATGTTGCATTCTGTCATATGGGGAATTAGTTTGGTAACAGTAGTCTTAATACTAGAGGGGTATTTTATAGATTTGTGCTTGAAGTACAACATCCATTGCGTAGTTTAGGCTGGGCGAAAGAAAGAAAGAAAAAAAAAAGAAAAAAAGGACAAGTTTAGATTAGGAAGCGTGGTGTCCCCCGGAATCCGATTAAATTGCGAGACAACAATTGAAAAGGGGTTGTGAGTCGCCCCCGTCCCGCCCTTCCCTCCCACATGCTGGTTGGCGTCTGGGCGACACAATCACCGGATTGTTGTTGTTTCCCGACTTGATTTGGTGGGACACAAGTAATATATATATGCGCATGTATACATATACATATAAATATATGTGTATGGGATAGGTATGGGCATTTATATGGAATGGTATGCATATATGTGTATGTGATTGATTGCGCATATATATTTATATGGATAGACATATACTTGTCCAAAGGAAGTGAATTGACTGGCGAGGCAGCGTCAGGCCGGTTCAAATTCACCGGGACTGGAACGTGGCGGTTCCCCACCTCGCGTCTGATGAGGCGGAGGATTGTAAGCTGGGTGGAGGAACCCTAGGGAGTGGTCCCTCCTTAAAATATCGGTGCAAGACCCGTCGGGAGGGCACAATGTGGCGTCTTGGGCCACCTTTTGTGGCTCAGGACGGCTCCAGGTACAACCGACAAAACACGATAGGTTAAGGCCGCTGTTGGAGTGACGCCCAGCAGCAGAGAGGGCCTCGAAAGAATTTGCTGTGGTAGCAAAAACATGGCCATGAGTAGATTCGCTAGTAATATTTAGTCACAATATACAAAGTCACACGTCTTCGCTAGTAACTAGATTCAATAGTAATCCTATTTAAGACTTTTTTTTTCTCCTGTCGTATGCACTTTAACCACTATTAAAACTCTGATGATTGGAAAATGCGGCAAGAGGTCCATCGGGTTCAGCGCCACAGCTCGTTGTGCGGCAGCCATAACGTTGACGCTATCTGTACTGTATCCTCTGTATGTTTTGAGTACATTTTCACACCAGACTGTTCAAATAAACCTGACGGTGCAGTGGCAAATTCCGCAATATCGGCGGGGAATCCGATCTTTATCCGGGGATAAACAGAAGGTACGCACGCAGGCGTTATTTAATTAAACGTGCATATTTGGCCGCTTACACCTGCTGCTTCCGCTCCCGCCACGCCAGGATGCCGTGAAGCGGCGGCTTAAAAAAAAAAAAATCTCTGGACTAATTAGAGACCCCACAAGAGCCGGCAGGTCATGACTGGACAATTAATTTACAGCGGGCGACGACGATAAGGAGCTCCGTCTTGCTTTCCCCGCGGGCCGTTTAATTCCAAACTATAGATGGATCGGATAACGCTCGCCTCCGCCCGTCCTTCCCGGCGTCTTCGGACCCGATAACCTTCGGCGTAACGCGCCAAAGGTCGCTCGCTAATTACGTCTCGCGAAGGCGTCTCGGGAATTGGAATGCTGTCGATCAGGTAACGATGTAATTAGCCAGCTGATCTGTGCGTCCGAGTTGATTGATGCTATCTTTTGTTTGGACAAGATTGTTGACGGAGGTGCGAAAGACCGGGAGGATTTCAATAAGCGCTGTGCGGTGTTGTTTTTGCAGCCCTTTTCATCTTCATCTTGAGTCTTTTGGTAGTGTTGTTTTCATCCACAACGAAGAAAGATATTTTGTTGAGAAACATTTTTTTCATGACGTGACGATCACTTGCTAAAACCATTGACTAATAGAAAAGAATTTTTATATAATACATTATATAATATTATATTATATATAATATTAATATTATATTATATAATATTAAATATTGACAAGACACATTCCCCATTCACTGCGTCACGCCTTCCCGAAGGAAGCCGTCCCACACTCAGCTTCATTTATTAGGAGTCGGTCACATGCAGCGATCTAACGCCGGATTTAGGTTGAAAAAGTACGAAAGCTGTACCGCATATACAGTGGGGCAAATAAGTATTTAGTCAACCACCAATTGTGCAAGTTCTCCTACTTGAAAAGATTAGAGAGGCCTGTAATTGTCAACATGGGTAAACCTCAACAATGAGAGACAATGTGGAAAAAAAAAAAAAAACAACAGAAAATCACAGTTTGATTTTTAAATAATTTATTTCCAAATTAGAGTGGAAAATAAGTATTTGGTCACCTACAACCAAGCAACATTTCTGGCTGTCAAAAAGGTCTAGCTTCTTCTAACGAGGCTCCACTCGTTGCCTGTATTAATGGCACCTGTTTTAACTCATTATCGGTATAAAACAAACCTGTCCACAACTCCAATCAGTCACACTCCAAACTCCACTATGGCCAAGACCAAAGAGCTGTCGTAGGACACCAGAGACAAAATTTTAGACCTGCACCAGGCTTGGAAGATGGAATTTGCAATAGGTAAAACACTTGGTGTAAATAAATCAACTGTGGGAGAAATTATTAGAAAACGGAAGACATACAAGACCACAGATAATCTCCCTTGATCTGGGGCTCCATGCAAGATCTCACCCCGTGGCGTCAATATGATAACAAGAACGGTGAGCAAAAATCCCAGAACCACGCGGGGGGACCTAGTGAATGACCTACAGAGAGCTGGGACCACAGTAACAAAGGCTACTATCAGTAACACAATGTGCCGCCAGGGACTCAAATCCCGCACTGCCAGACTTGTCCCCCTGCTGAAGCCAGTACACTTCCAGGCCCGTCTGCGGTTCGCTAGAGAGCATTTGGATGATCCAGAAGAGGACTGGGAGAATGTGTTATGGTCAGATGAAACCAAAATAGAACTTTTTGGTAGAAACACATGTTCTCGTGTTTGGAGGAGAAAGAATACTGAATTGCGTCCGAAGAACACCATACCCACTGTGAAGCATGGGGGTGGAAACATCATGCTTTGGGGCTGTTTTTCTGCAAAGGGACCAGGACGACTGATCTGTGTAAAGGAAAGAATGAATGGGGCCATGTATCGGGAGATTTTGAGTGAAAATCTCCTTCCGTCAGCAAGGTCATTAAAGATGAGACGTGGCTGGGTCTTTCAGCATGACAATGATCCCAAACACACAGCCAGGGCAACAAAGGAGTTGCTTCGTAAGAACCGTTTCAAGGTCCTGGAGTGGCCTAGCCAGTCTCCAGATCTCAACGCCACTGAATATGTGTGGAGGGAGTTGAAAGTCCGTGTTGCCCAACGACAGCTCCAAAACATCACTGCTCTAGAGGAGATCTGCATGGAGGAATGGGCCAAAATACCAGCAACAGTGTGTGAAAAGCTTGTGAAGAGTTACAGAAAAAGTGGGTACATAACAAAGTATTGAGATGAACTTTTGGTATTGATCGAATACTTATTTTCCACCATGATTTGCAAATAAATTCTTTCAAAATCAAACAATGTGATTTTCTGTTTTTTTTTTTTCTTCTTCCCACATTCTGTCTCTCATAGTAGAGGTTTACCCATGTTGACAAATACAAGCCTCTCTAATATTTTATATATCTAATATTCTCTAATACCATAATTAGTGGTTGACTAAATACTTATTTGCCCCACTCTAAACAGGAGGGATTGTCTCAGGAGTGATTTGTTTGAGGATTCAAGGTAATTTTTATAGTTTTTGTCGTACCATGCATGCATTATGAAACGTGAAAAAAAAATCAATGGGAGAAATTAGCCGCTACAGCATTGGTATTATAATTCGCAATATTTACATAAAATAAATGATAACTACCCGTATTTTTGCTTATAACCAAGAACCGAGACTGTTTTACGTCCATATCTATCAAGAATTCAGGGATTTAAGCATTTATTCACATGAATTTTAAACGGAAAAAGCTTTTTGTTTGCATATGGCGGCTGCTAATTTCCTTACAGACTAGCCTTATAGTTAGCATTTATTTTACATAAATATTGCTAACTGCTCGGGTTTTTTTGTTGTTGTTGTTGCTTTTAACCAATAATCGACTTTTACGTCCAAATCTATAAAGAATTCTGAGATTTAAGCCTTCATTCACAAGAATTTTCGACAGAAAAAGCCATTGTGGCAGCCACATTATCACAACAAAGGGCTAAGAGACTAGCATCATTCTTCGACGTAGTTACAGAAAATAAATCCTAACTGCACGTTTTTTTTTTTGCTTTTAACCAAGAATCGAGACTGTTTTAAGTCCATATTTATAAAGAACTCAGGGATTGAAGCATTTATTCACTAGAATTTTCACCAGAAAAGCTCTGTTTACATTAGGCAGCCGCTAGCTACATTTACTAACAGACTAGCATTGTACTTCAACATATTTACATAAAATAAATGCTAACTGCACGGTTTTTTTCCTTTTAACCAAGAAATCGAGGCTGTTTTACGTCAATATCTATGAAGAATTCAGGGATTTAAGCATTTATTCACAAGATTTATTAACAAAAAAGCTCTTTGTGATTCCACTCGGTCAGCTTGGATGCAATGCAGGCCCCCTATTTATCGGTCCCGCGCCCCGTGTCCCGTCGATACATTATGAAGTCTATGCTAAAACATAACGAGACGACCAGTTGAAAGGCAAGCGTCTGGTGGCCTGTATCCATGGGCCTGGCCGGGCATAGATCGAAAAAGCAACAGGGGTCTCCTTCTCGTGGGCTCACCACCTTTCTGAGGGGCCGAAGGGGCAGACAAAGGCCTCGGCTGTCCGACCCCTAGCAGAAGCTAACTCTTGTGACATGGAATTTAGAGATCGACCGATATGGGTTTTTCAGGACCAATACCGATTATTAGTCATTGGAGGGGGCTGATAAGTGATTTTTGGAGCTCATACAGATAATTCCCTGAGTTACGACGGACTCGACTTACGCGATTTCGACTTTACGACCCCTGAGTCTCATCGTTTTTTGTTGTTGTTTTTTTTTTTAAATGTTGACTTTTGTTTTGTGATATTTTTATTTTGGCGCAGGAAGCGGAGAGCAGGTTACTGCTGGCCAAAAGTATTGGCACCTCTGCGATTCTGTCAGATAATGCTCAATTTCTTCTAGAAAAGGATTGCAATTACAAGTGCTTTGGTCGTAATATCTTCGTTTATTTTACTTGCAATGAAAAAACACATAAGAGAATTGGAAAAAAATTAAATCATTAACATTTTAACTTCAAAAATGGGCTGGACAAAAGTATTGTCACCCTTTGAAAAATCATGTGATGCAGCTCTAAATTGTATAATTAACAGCACCTCTTACTTACCTGTGGCACATACCAGGTGCTGGCAATAACTCAATCCCACTTACAGCCAGTTAAAACGGATTAAAGTTGACTCAACCTCTGAATGGAGAAAAGAAAGAAGACCAAACAACTGTCTGAGGACTTATGAAGCAAAATTGTGAGAAAGCATGGGCAATCTCAAGTCCATCTCCAAAAACCTGAATGTTTCTTTGTCTACTGTGCGCAGTGTCATCAATAATTTTAAAGCTCATGGCACTGTGGCTAACCTCCCTAGATGTGGATGGAAAGGAAAAATTGATGAGAGATTTCAACGAAAGATTGTGCAGATGGTGGATAAAGAACCTTGACGAACATCCGAACAAGTTCAAGCTGTCCCGCGGTCCAAGGGTACAACAGTGTCAACCCTTCGGCGTCTGAATGAAAAAAGACTCTATGGTAGGATACCAAGAAGGACAACTTCTGACATAAAAATGCCAGGCTGGAGTTTGCCAAAACTTACCTGAGAAAGCCAAAAATGTTCTCTGGTCAGATGAGACAAAAGTAGAGCTTTTTGGAAAAAGGCATCAACATAGTTTACAGTGAAAAAAAAAAAGAACATGGTCCCCGCAGTCAAACATGGCGGAGGTTCCCTGATGTTTTGTGGTTGCTTTGCTGCCTCTGGCAATGGACTGCTTGTCGGTGAGCATGGCATTATGAAGTCTGAAGACTACCAACAAATTTTGCAGCATAATGTAGGGCCCAGTGTGCAGAGGCGTAGCAAGGGTCCCCGGGGACCCCAGGCAACAAGCAACATGGGGCCCTTCGAGCGTGTGCAAGTAAGGGGGACAGTTGGACTTGGAGCAATAGCATATTTAATAAAAGTATATTAACGCCTCGGTCTCATAGGCTACGTTCATACTACAGGTCTTAATGCACGAATCCGATTTTTTCGTGTTTTTCCGACTCGAGTGAGGCATTAACTTGACGGTCTGAACGTGACAAGTCGCATAGAACTGGACCATTTCAAATCTGATCTGGGTCACTTTTGTATGTGGTTCAAATCTGATCTGGGCCACATTTTTCCAGACTGTCGCGGTGGTCTGCAGGGCCGGCCCAGCCTATACGCAGACTATGCAGCTGTTTAGGGCCCCTGACCACTAGGGTGTCCCCAATCTGGCAACTGTTTAATTTATATTTTATTTTTGTTTACTACAGTTTGCTTTAGTTGACTGTTGTGAGTTTTGATACTTAATTTCAAGCTTAAGAAATAAAAGTTCTTCCTTCTTTCTTTTCCTCTTTTAGAAAAAGGATTGGCGCTATCTACTGTAAGTACTGACAATCATTTGGGGTGAGAAGTTTGAAGTATGCAGTGCAACAAAATCTGATTAATATACAAAATATGGACGTATGGGTTGGATTGCATGTATGGGTTTCACAGTACACTGTGATGAAATGGTGGGCCAAAAATATGGGCCCCTTGGCATTATTTTGCTTAGGGCCCCCAAATGGCCTGGGCCGGCCCTGGCGGTCTATACTGTCCAGTCCCTCAAATCGGAATCCATGTAGCAATTACGTCATCAAAAAGCGAAAGAGATGCTACGGGTGCGGTGCAGCTGTGCGTCATTAGCGCCTAGCTTGCCTTGAACACGGCTTTTTAGGAAGGGACGGACTTGATAACTGTCATGAAAAAAAAATAAAAATGGGTTGAGGATAAGCCTGAGAATGATCGGTTTTCTGTCTGCTCCATATAAGCAATATTTCAACATTGCTTACACGGCCGAGAGTCGGGGCAAACTGCCCGTATGTGCGTGTGACATGCACGGACAGTGCATGCATGCTGTCGATCTATATACTTTAAATATAAACCTAAACTGGGATTATTTATGTCTGTTATTTGTGTCCTCTTTTTAAAAAGAAAAATATGATATCCCTGGAATGATGGATGACAGCCAGCATGTGTGGTCATTTGTTTTGATGCTTCTGCTCATGCGTAATACTTGAATGGTCTCAATGGACAAAGGCAGTCTGAACGGGCACGCCAAAAAAACAGATATGACAAAAAAATCGGATTTGTGCATTAAGACCTGTAGTATGAACGTAGCCATAGATTGCTTTTTAGGACACTCAAAGTGCCCAGCTTCTACTACATTAGGACATAAAACTACAGTAACATAGTACACTCACTGCTGCCTTGCTTCCTTTTCTCCTCTTCTTTTTTTTTTCTTTCTTTTGTCGCTTCCAGAAGGATAACTTCTCTTCAATTTGGATATATGCCAATTAAAAAAAAAAAGCCAAATCGCCGCTCACTGTCACTCTGAGTCACGTGAGGGAGGCGGGGGGGAGTGTAGAGCGGGTGAAGGGGCCCCTTCAGGGAACTCGGACACAAGGCTTTCATGAAAGTTGATTTTTCTTTCAAAAAATAGCAATTATTACAGATTTTCTAAATTGTTGACCATTATAGTAACTTTTACAACTGTCGCACTTGTCGCTGCGACAGTGCGTGTGCTAAATCTGTTGGCCCTCTGGGGGCCCCTACTGGCTGGGGGCCCTAGGCAATTGCCTGGTTTGCCTAATGGGACGCGACGCCTCTGCTAGTGTGAGAAAGCTGGGTCTCCCTCAGAGGTCTTCCTGCAAGCAGGACAATGACCCAAAACACACTTTAAAAAGCACTAGAAAATGGTTTGACAGAAAGCACTGGAGACTTCTTAAGTGGCCAGACCTGAATCCCATAGAACACCTGTGGAGAGATGTGAAAATGGCACCCTTCAAATCTCAGAGACCTGGAGCAGTTGGCCAAAGAAGAATCGTCTAGCATTGTAAGAAACTCATTGATGGATACCGGAAGCGGCTTTTCCCATTCTCTTTTGTGTTTTTTTCATTGCAAGCAAAAGAAATGAAGATATTAGTACCAAAGCATTTGTAACTGCAATCATTTTTTGGGAGAAATTCAGCATTATCTGACAGAATTGCAGGGGTGCCTATACTTCTGGTCAGCACTGTGAACGGGCCAGTTTTTGTTGTTGTTGTCACATGGACTTTGACGTCAGTTATGCCTTTGCGCCGTTTGACAGCACATTTCCCAGCACGTCAGCGCGTTTTCAATTTTATATTTTTGGGAAGGGAGGTCAACGAGGCGAGACGCACCGAGCCGGCGAGGGCTCCTATCCGCCGACGGACCGTTTTCTGATTTCTTCCTATTTGCGGGATTATCTGTGCCCGCGGTAATCCCTTCTTAAAATACGCTTTGCGTAGCCGCCGCGATATGACTACACCCCCCACCCCCATCCCCGTTTGTGAAAGCGAGAGTGGGAAAACAGTGGTATTTTATTTATTTTTGTGGGGCGTTTCACGCCGCGTGGAGGCCCCCCTCCCGGCTTCTTTTTCCCTTTCGACCTCAGCGGCTTCATATTACATGACACCCTGTCTGTTTGCATCGCGCTGATCCGACACCCCCGCCGAGGTCCAAAGATCTCATGTTGTCAGGCCTCATACCTGCGCTGCGGAGGAGCTTCCCGAATGCCGACTCGTCGCCCGCTAATTCAATTGACCAATACCGTGTTTTCCGCACTATAAGGCGCACTGAAGTCTTTTGAGAAAATTGTGCGCCTTGTAGTGCGGAAAATACTAGGGATGTCCTGATCCAATCACGTGATCATAAATCGGACTGACCGTGCCATTATTCAGAGGGTACGAATTGGGTGAAAAGGATCGGCTTTTTATTTAAAGGGATCCACTATTTTTAAGACAAGTTATTCTTAAAAGATAAATGTTAGTATAAGTAATAATAATTTGATATTAAAACCCCTCTTAATGTTTTTGTTTTAATACAGTTTGTAAAATTATTTGAAGTGATAGGTCGCCATTCTTGTTACGTCGCAGTGCGTGACGTCACCGGTCCCGTTGCCGAAATTCCAGGTGTGTCACTTGTTAGCTTTCCCAACATGTCGTCAGTTCGACCCTTCCTATTTGAACCAGATCTGAAAAGTGAAGAGCAGGACAGCACTGTCGGTCGTTCACAAGACGAGCTTCAGGGAAAAATGCGTGCAGCAAATACCTGATAAGACAAAAGTTGGGCAAAACTGGTGATGCGAGAGTGTATGATGTTTGGAACTCTGGTTGGGAGCGAGAGTGTATGCTGTTTGGAACTCTGGTTTTATTAGCAGATATTCAAGGTAAGCATATTGTGTTTTCAAACTTATCCCAATATAATTATGTAGATTGTTAGCATCCAGAGCTGTCGTGTGCTTTACATACAGTACAGGCCAAAGAGCACACCTTGTGTAATCCATGTCTTGTACATTGTAACGCGTGGTAGCTAGGATATGTGTATAAAAAAGGGGAGAAGCTTCCACTATGCACATTTATTCACAAAAAAAAAAAAAAAAAAAATTCCACCTTGACCACTCTTCACTCGGGAGCTCAGCAGTACGCAAACACGCGTTCCCTGACGAACTCCAACATTGTTGTGAGGTCCACGTCAGAATCACTGTCGTCACTGTAGCGTACCATAGTGATTTAATTATTTAGTATGATTTGGGGAAAACTCCCACGAAGAATAGTCAACATATACGATAGCAATAGTAATCCAAATCCGCGTTTTTTACTCACTCAAAGATCCAGGAATTAGACCGATCCCATGGCAATGTCGCAGCCGCGTCAGGCCGTCGATTCCACAAAATAGACTGATCCGAAAAGCCGCTGTGCGACCGACGAATCAAAAAAAATGGACAGATCCGAAACCAATATTGCAGACGCGATGGGACCGTCGGATCCAGAAAATAGACGGATCCTTTACTTGACTGAGGATCCAGGAAAAATGTTTGGGCGCCAGTTGTAACGCGTGGTGGGTAGGATACGTGCATACAGGGACCAAAAAGGGGGAGAAGCTTCCACTTATGCACATTTATTCACTAAAAATAATAATTCCACCTTGACCAGTCACTCCACTCCCCTTGTTTCCATTTGACTGGAAATTGCTTCCAAAAGCAGCACATCGTGGCATTTTACTTCGCGAGTTTAGGCAGCAATAAGCAATTGTTGAACACGCTACACATTTGGAAAGATACCAATGACGTCATCACTGTGAGCCCGCAAACCATGGCGCCAACTAACGGTCAAAATATGGACTAAATATTATAAAATATTGCCATTGATTTAACATTTTATGTGCTTCTAACATATTTTAGTACAAGAGAACAATTGTGGCTGTGGAGCCTACATGTATTTAAGTTAGAGGATCACTTTAAAAAATATATACAGTGGTACCTCTACATACGAAGTTAATCCGTTCCAGGAGCTTGTTTGTAAGTCGAAATGGTCGTATGTCGAGCAGGATTTTCCCATAGGAATACATTATAATTCCATTAATTCGTTCCACAGCCCAAAAACCTGCACTAAATCCTTAAAAAATACTGCTGGTACTATTACAAATGGCAATTACATATAGCAAAACAAATAAATAATAAATAAAAATCGGATTAATAATATAATAATAATAATAATTCCTGTAATAGTGTAACGAACGGGTTCTAATAAGGCGGACGTTTTTTTCTGTACCTGAAGGCACCGTGGCGCTGACGTGACAAAGAGGGAGGGGAGCGGGTGAAAGTTTACTTTCGCTTTCAATGCTTTCTTGAGAACATCGTCAATTGCGGCAGACAGCAGGTGTTTTGTGTTGAATAAGTTGTGAAAGAAATGATGAAAACGTGGCGAAGCTGGCGATTTCTCTGGAGATGTTACCACAATAAGAATTGTCAGCTTAACTTATAAAGACTGGCGAACGATGGTCGGAGGAGGACCGTGGAGATGTATTGTTGAGCCATTTCACGGATGCCCACCCTACGCTCATATTTTTCTGTCATTTGCATCTTCATTTAGAAGGTAAGCGTCAACTTTTTCCTTGTTTCACCACCTGTACCAACCTTTTCTGAAACCTGTGTTGATTTGTCACACAAGAAAATCCGCCGTGCATTCGTCTGCGGTGCTGCCGTTGTCGTCGTATTTCGAGCATGTCGTCGGATGTAGAAACAAATGGCGAGTCAAATTTTACGTCGGATGTCGAAAAGTTCGTGTGTCGAAGCGATCGTATGTAGAGGTACCACTGTATTTATGTTTTTCTGCTTCGTGCACATACAGTGCCACACCCTCTCTCCTGCTAAGCAGTGCAGCCATACTGTCCAGCTTGCGTTTTTAAGGCTGCAACACCTAATCGATTAAATTAGTTGCCAACGAATTTGATTACCAATTTTTGCTGGCAGCTATGAGCAGTCCCGTTTTGGTATTTGTTCGTGTGATTAGAGGGAGAGGGACTTCACTGTTACACTCAGGTTGGGTTGCTGAATCAATAACTTTACAAAGTCGGAGAGTTAGATTGTGTTTTATAATGTTAAATCCAGTGTGCCTCCATCAGAGATGAGTAAATGAAGTCAGTTGTATTCTTTGTTGATGAAACATTACTACTTCGCACTGAGCTAGTTAGCGATTATGCTAATCAGTGTCGTCAGAGTCCATTTATTTTTTTTTTTTATAAAGTTATATGCAAATATCGCAATCATTGTCTTCAAAGTGTAGTATCGGGAAGAACCGGGATCAAATCGTGACCTGTGAATCGTGATACGAATCATATCGCCAGATATGAGGCAATACACACCCCTAATACAGTGTATATATATATATTTACATTTTCACAATACAGCCATTACTATTGTATGCATAAGGACTGCAGATTCATCTGATTTTGCGGATTAATCCGTTTATTTTTTGCGTCACGCCAGCCTAGTGTGCTGCAGGCTTTTGTTTCTACACCAGGGAGAGTGGTGTGAGGCTTTTTGGATTTCCAAAAGATCCTGTTCACTGCGAATTATGGGCAAAACAAGTCCGATAATCAAGAGACTACTGAATAGATGGATGACTAAGTGAGTAAGCTTCGTGTTTTATGTTTTGTCAAATACTGGGATCATGGCAAACATTTTAATAAGGAGGTGGCTTGCATTCTGTGGGTGAATATGCTCCCTGTCCACCGAAAAGGCCACACAGCTTGTCACACACCATGGTCGCCGGCTGATAAAGGCATGCACGGGGAGACCCCCGCTCTCGTCTCCATTTCTCGATTGTGTCGAGACTTTGACCCCCCTCGGCCCTCTTCACGTGCCCGCCTAGAGAGCGCTATATTCGGCTTTGGCTCGGGCAGCTACGCGCTCCGACGCTGGGCAGTTTGTCCACCGAGAATGTGCCATTTTCGGCATTCATTCCCCTCTGTGTCCCTAGCGACGAGCACTGCCTGCCTGCCGGGGCTGCAGCAGAACGACGAGCCGAAACTTGCTCGCCACCGGGGGCTGGCCGATCGGTGAAGACAATCTACCCAGCCGCCGTGTGTGACATGAGTCGGGGTAGTTTAGTGTGGTTTTTCGCTTTTGAAAGGCGAGGAAAAGACTTGGAAAAGCTGCTCGGTTCAGGTTAGCATGTCGCCTTGCTCTCGCGCCTCCTGTTTTGTTTAAGCTATTTCCTCAGTCTCTGAAGAGGGGCAGAGAAATGACCAAAGCCGGACTAACTCCGGTAGCATAAAATACCGTTCGGGAGGTTTAAGAAGTCGGCAGTTTTGACCATTATGCAGTAATTTAGCCCTGTCTTACTGAATAAATGCATTTTTACAATTTCATATCCCATTTAGCACAAGACTGTTATTTGTCATGACCATACCATTTATTTAGCAATTGGGGAAAAATACTTTGATAAAAAGAATTGAAACAGAGATTGAAACAATCATGACATTTTGCTGTCGCATTATCCTCGTTCTGAATCTTCCCCCTCAATGGGCTGAATTCTAAATCAGATGAAATCGTGACCCTGCTTGGGACTCTAAAGCGCTATAATGACAGGCAGGGCTAAACGGCAGATTAAAAAAAACTCATTTCTCATCATCTGCGCTTTGCCAAATTGTTGTATATATTGTCGAATCGTCTCAAAATATGATTTTAATTCACATAACAATGCTACTTAAGAATTTTTTATCGTGTCACAGGCACTTTAAATACTATATAATGCTAATGTTTACAACAATTGGCTAACTTGCATAGCAAAAGTCCCCTAGTTTTAATGCAATATAATATGAATGCTTACCAGATAGTTCCTGGTGCGCACCAGATTGCTTAAATTTATTTCATTTCCGTCGGTGTCCCTTTAGGGGCTCCGTATAAACCAAACAAAACACAATTATTCTTTAATTTATTTTTTTTCTAGGCTTTGTTGTTTGATTCATTTTCTTTTTAAATGAAAAACTAAAGGTTTGAGGTTGACTTTCCTTTCTCTTGCTCTCATTCTGTCTTCAACCCAGAAATTCTACCAGATAAGCGTAATGAGAGCATTGGTAAAAGCGCGAGCATGCAGGCAGACGTGTAGTTTGCCTCCTGTCCGCGTTGCTTGCATGTGCTATTTTTATGTATTTACAATACTCTACAGTGAAAAGTCGTTTCTGCTCGACGGGAGCTCAGCGTGACGCACGTTGCCGACGCTCAGGGCGCCCGCCCGGATCGAGTCAAACACCCATGCTCATCCGAGGGGAATTATGCACAACGTGTGCGTTAGCGCGAGGGCTAACTCGGAGTGTGACTATACATCCAAATGATAATGTATCGCCGTACTTTGGGTCCTAAAAGGTAGACATGTGCCGATTAGTGGTTTTAAGGTATACCATGGTATGAATACGTCAAGGTTTCAAAACCGCAAACGTAGACTTCATAATGTATTGACGGGGCGCGGGGCCGATTGATAGGGGGCCCAAAGCTGACCGAGTGGAAACACTGACAATGAGCTTTTCCCATTGAAAATTCTTGTGAATAAATGTTTAAATCCCTGAATTCTTCATAGATATTAACGTGAAACTGTCTCGATTCTTGGTTAAAAGCAAAAAAAAACGTGCAGTTAGCATTTATTTTACGTAAATATGTCGAAGTATGATGCTAGTCTGTCAGCCAATGTGGCTGCCGCCATATGTAAACAGAGATTTTCCGGTAAAAATTCTCGTGAATAAATGCTTAAATCCCCAAATTCTTTATAGATATGAACGTAAAACAGTCTCGATTCTTTGTTAAAAGCAAAAAATGAAAAAAAAAAGTGCAGGTAGCAGTTATTTTCCGTAAATAATGCACACTATGATGCTAGTCAGTAAGGAAATTAACGGCCGCCATATGTAAACAAAGAGCTTTTTTCTGTTGAAAATTCTTGTGAATAAATGCTTAAATCCCTGAATTCTTTATCGATATTGTCGTAAAACAGTCTCGATTCTTGGTTAAATGCTAACTGAACGTTTTTTTTGCTTTTATTTTACGTAAATATGTCAAAGTATGATGCTAGTCTGTCAGCCAATGTGGCGGCCGCCATATGTAAACGGAGCTTTTCCGGTAAAAATTATTTTGAATAAATGCTTAAATCCCTGAATTCTTTATCAATATTGTCGTAAAACAGTCTTGATTCTTGGTTAAAAGAAAAAAAAAGTGCAGTTAGCATTTATTTTACGTAAATATTGTGACCTATGATGCTAGTCAGTAAGGAATTAGCGGCAGCCAAATGTAAACAGAGCTTTTCCGGTTGAAAATTCTTGTGAATAAATGTTAAAATCCCTGAATTCTTTATAGATATGGACGTAAAACAGTCTCAATTCGTGGTTAAAAGCAAAAAAAAAAAAAAACGTGCAGTTAGCATTTATTTTACGTGAATATGTCGAAGTATGATGCTAGTCTGTCAGCCAATGTGGCGGCCGCCATATGTAAACAAAGCTTTTCTGGTAAAAATTATTGTGAATAAATGCTTAAATCCCCAAATTCTTTATCGATATTGTCGTAAAACAGTCTCGATTCTTGGTTAAAAGCAAAAAAATGCAGTTAGTATTTATTTTACGTAAATATGTCGAAGTATGATGCTAGTCTGTCAGCCAATGTGGCGGCCGCCATATGTAAACAGAGCTTTTCAGGTAAAAATTCTTGTGAATAAATGCTTAAATCCCTGAATTCTTTATCGATATTGTCGTAAAACAATCTTGATTCTTTGTTAAACGAGCAAAAAAAAAACGAGCAGTTAGCATTTATTTTACAAAAAATATTGCGAAGTATAATGCCAAAGTCTTTTAATGAATGTAGCTAGCGGTCGCCTATGTAAACAGAGCTTTTCTGGTGAAAATTCTTGTGAATAAATGCTTAAATCCCTGGATTCTTTATAGATATAGTCGTAAAACAGTGTTGATTCTTGGTTAAAACCCCCCCCCAAAAAAGTGCATGTAGCAGTTATTTTCCGTAAATATTGCAAACTATGATGCTAGTCGGTAAGGAAATTAACGGCCGCCATTCGTAAACAAAGAGCTTTTTCTGTTGAAAATTCTTGTGAATAAATGATTAAATCCATGAATTCTTTATAGAAATGGACGTAAACAGTTTGGTACTTTGGTAAACGAGCAAAAAAACGGGCAGTTAGCGGCTAATTTCTCCCATTGATTTTTTTCACAAAGTTTCAAATCGCATGCAAGGTACGAAAAATATAATAACTACCTTGAATCCTCAAACAAATCCCCCCTGAGACAATCCTTCCTGCTTGTATGCAGTATAGCTTTCGTATTTTTTTCAACCTAAATCCGGCATTGGGTTGATGCATGTAGTTGAGAAGAATTAAGACCGACTGCGAATAACTGAAGCGGACTGTAGGACGGCGTACTACTTGAAAGCGTTGCACAGGGGCTAAAGGCTGTGACCCATCAATACAATTATGAAGTCTATGCCGCAAAAAAATTCTGTCATTCCGCCCCAAAGGTACTAGCTATTATTTATGCCACCAAAATGCATAGAGAGATCCCTTGCTTGCAGCTGTAAGGCTCAACCCTCCCCTACCAGTTGTTGCTCAGTGTCAGTGAGTCAGCTGTGCTACACGATGGCTGGAGGAGGTGAAACTTCCCCCCCCCCCCCCCCATCGAAGAAAACAAAATCGCTGGTATGGGAATACTTCGGCTAGATATCTCAAAGTAACACATTATAGAGCTGTTATTGCAGTTGGTGGTGCAGACGTGGGTTTGTCAGCGTCAATCCTGCTCAGTCAGTTGCATGACGCACACGTTGAGCTTCCGTGATAAGAAGGCGTCATGTATCTCTTATGCCCTATATTCTGCTTGTTTTCCTTAAACTTTTGTATAAGTGCTAATTATTTTATATTGGCTGTGTTACAGTAATACAAACAGTCAAACAGTAAATACGAGAAACGATACTATTCCCTGATTGATTATATTAAGTGTGTTAGAGTAATACGAACAGTCGATCGGCAAATACGAGCCAATACCACTCCAGAGCCCTGAAACTAACAAATAACTTGCAAACGAAACGGAATTTGTTGAAATCAGCCAACCAACTAACTAAACCCCTGCTAACTCATAGAAAAAAGTTTTAAATAGCATCATTATGTGAATTAGAATCGTATTTTGAGACGACTCGACTATATACAACAATTTGGCAAAGCGCAGCTGATGAGAAATTAAGTCTTTTAATCCACCATTTAGCCACGCATACCATTATAGAGCTTTAGCGTCCCCAACAGGAGGATGACGTCGGCAGGGTCATCTGATTTAGAATTCAGCCCATTGAGGGGCAATTATTAAGAACGAGGAAAATGCCACGAGAGAGCCGCAAAATGTCATTGTTTCAGTCTCTCTGCTCTGATATTTTTAAAGGATATTCTTTTTATCCAAGCATTTTTCCCAATTGCTAGATAAATGGTACGGTTATGACAAATAACAATCTTGTGCTAAATGAAATATGAAATAATAAAAATGCATTTATTCAGTATGACATGGCAAAATTACTCCATGATGGTCAAAACTGTCGACTTCACCTTGACCGTCGCACCTTCCGAACGATATTTTATGCCACTTCACGCTTTTGTCATTTCCTTTCCCCGGCTTTGGAGAATGTAAACAAACCAAGAGGCGTGACAGCTCGCCGACATGCTAACCCGAACCGGGTGACGTCTCAAAGTCTTATTTTCGCTTTTCGAAGCAGAAAATCACACAAAACTAGCCCGGAATATGTCACACTTCGGCGGGGTTGTCGATTGTCTTCGCCGATCGGCAACCCGCCCGGAGGAGAATAAGTTACAGCTCGTTGCCCTGCTACTACAGACAGGAGAGCTCGCCGGGGAAGCAGCCGGAGAGTACCGCCGGACAAACCGGCCGACGTCAGACGAACGCGTAGCTGCCACATGGTTAACACGAATATAATGAAAAATAATGCTTTACTACACGGCGACGACGTAAACAAAGAGCGACGTGCAGTTGTTGTGCAGCTAACATGACAGACAGAATGTGTCTTAGATCTTTTCAACATGCCCATCCATGATGAAACGTAAGTAAATAGTGTTTTATTGTAGGGCTGTCAAAATTACCACGTTAACGGGCGGTAATTATTTTTTAAAATTAATCACGTTAAAATATTTGACGCAGTTAACGCACATGTCCCGCTCAAACAGATTAAAATGACAGCAATGTAATGTTCGCTTGTTACTTGTTTTTTGGTGTTTGGCGCCCTCTGCAGGCACTTGGGTCCAAATGATTTTATGGGTTTGGGGAGTGAGCATGGTGTAATTATTGGCATCAACAATGGCGAGCTACTAGTTTATTTTTTGATTGAAAATTTTACAAATTTTAATAAAATGAAAACATTAATTTCTATAACTTGTACTAACATTTATCTTTTAAGAACTACAAGTCTTTCTATCCATGGATTGCTTTAAGAGAATGTTAATAATGGTAATGCCATCTTGTTGATTTATTGTTATAACAAACAAATACAGTCCTTATGTACCGTATGTTGAATGTATAGTATGTATCCGTCTTGTGTCTTATCTTTCCATTCCAACAATAATTTACAGAAAAATATGGCATATTTTATAGATGGTTTGAATTGCGATTAATTAAGATTAATTAATTTTTAAGCTGTAATTAACTCGATTAAAAATTTTAATCGTTTGACAGCGCTACTTTATTTAAAGAAAAACTTTGTGGTGTTTACTTTGTAATCGCTGTATTGGCGGCAATTTTCAACATAAAGTTGCAATTTCTGATGGGGTCGAAAATTTGACAGAACACCGGGCACATGAAGAGGGCAATAAACAGAGTATAGTGCTCTCCTGGCAGGGTAATGTGCTACAAGCTGCCGGTCGTCGGCCTTTTGAAAACCCAAAAAGGCTCACGTGCCTCTCCCTGGTGCAGCAACAAATTTCTGCAGCCGTTTGGCTGGCGTGATGCGAAAAATAAACAAATTAATCCACAAAATCAGCTGAATCCTTAGTCCTTCTCATACAACAGTACGGTTGGATAGTGAAGAGGACTCCTTCTACCGTACACATCACAGCGCCCTCTTTCTCAACTCGAGACTGGAGCCGGAAGTCACTCATTTTCATGGCGCAGGGTTAAAAAAAAAAAAAAAAAACTAAATAAATATAGTGATCGCTTTCACACACATCCAAGCGGTCCATTTCATTCAGAAGCATAAAATACAGCGGAAAATATGAAATAAACATGCTTTTTGCGGTCATAGGCACTTTGAACCTAATGTCAAAAATCTCGAACTTCCACTGACGTGACCAAAAATCAACAGGAAATGATGTGAAATGTTACAATATTCATTCATTAGCTGCCGTTGAGGGACACAGACGTCCAATCCATTCGAAGTGGGAGGGACTTAACATTTTAAGTGTACTAGTGATAATCTGATTGAAATTGACAGCAGAAGGATGAAAAGAGATTGTATTGTATTGTGAGGTTTCCGCCGCTAGCGCTATCGACTCGGCGCCGGTTCGAATTCCTGGCCCCCGCGCTCTTTTTCCCAAGGTGCCCTTGAACCGAGCACTCGGCGGGATGCTCGCCGGTCGGCAGTGAATAAGAAGAAGAAGAGTGCGTGCGTCGTTCAGCAGCTTCCAGCTGTGAACGCGTCACATTGCATGACCGTTAAAGCCGGGCGCTCATGGAGAAAAAAATGCAGTCGGCCGAGCCCGCCGCACGCTGCTTAACACAACACTTCCGCTTGGGCTGCTGCTGAAATTTTCCTGAAGAATCGCTCCAACCTCTCTGATAATTTTGGAGGCCATTTAGATATTAGGAAGGACAAACTACAACATGTTAGGATTGACAAAAGTATTGAAATTTTCATACTGAAATGTTGTATCTGGTTACCGATACTTATCTGTTTTTACTCTACCAGGAATTTGTAGTCAAATTAAGATTTTGTACTAATCCTGATAGTGATGTAGGATATTTTCATTTTAACTCATTGGCTTCCATTGACGGTGCTAGATGTCCAATTCATTTGGACTGAAATAATGTTAATTTGGCCTTTTTTAAAAACTATATACATGAGAAATATAGAAAATCCAGGTCACTGAAAATGAAAAGCCTTGTAATATCACAAAAAAGATTTCTGCCAAATTCAAAGCATCGCCATACTCCGGACCTCTGTGACCTTTGACCATTTGTCTTGTATCACCCTGCAAATTTGAGTTAAACACACTAAACTCTTATCACATTACTGCAAAATTCATTTTCTGACCTCTATGACCTTTGATCTCATGACCCCTAAATGTATTTTTATAAGACAAACATATCCTGCATATTTGATGATTCCTTTCTTGAACACATATTTCTGACCTTTGGCCTCACGACCCCAAAATGTTTCCTATCACAACCATATCCTGCATGTGTGACAATATTTTGTGACCTTTGACCTATGTAGCACGTATTTTAATCATCGCTTCGGTTTCATATTACTTATATCTTACAAATTTGTTAACCTCTTGTTTGTTATCTATTTATTTTGAACACATATTTGTGACCTTTGACCTCACAAGCCCAAAATTTCTTCAACTCTTCAGTTTCATATTGCAAACCCATTCTGCAAGTTTGATAACCCTTTATTTGTTCTTGAGTTGTCTTTAGCACATATTTGTGACCTTTGACCTCATGAGCCCAAAATTTCTTCAACTGCTCCGTTTCAAATTACAAACATATCCTTTAAGTTTGACAATAATTTATGACCTTTGACCTCATTAGCACATATTTTAATCACTTCTCCAGTTTTATATAACAATCTTATTCTAATTTGTTAACGCCTTGTTTGTTCTTGAGTTACCTTGAACAAATATAATGACCTTTGAGCTCATGACCGCAACATTTCTTCAAGTTGTCCGTTTTATATCGCAAGCCTATTCTGCAAGTTTCATAACCGAAGAACAAATCAGGAGTTATCTTGCACACGTATTTTTTACCTTTGGCCTCATGACCCTGAAAGGTAAGCACATTTGCTGTTTCATATCACAAACATATCCTGCAAGTTTGACAATAATTTGTGACCTTTGACCTCATTAGCACGTACTTTAATCACCTCTGGTTTCGTAATACATTCTTATCCTACAAATTTGTGAACCTCTTCTTTGTTCATGAGTCACCTTGAACACATATTTGTGACTTTTGACCTCATGACTCCAAAATATCTTCAGCTTTTCCGTTTTATATCGCAAACCTATATTCTTTGATAACTCAAGAACAAATAAATGGGTTCTCTTGAACACAACGTATTTCTGACCTGTATGACCTTTGACGTCACGACCCTAAAATTTAACTTCATATGACAAACATATCCTGCATTTTTGATAATAACTCATTTCTTTGTTCTTGGGTGATCTTGAACACATTACTGACCTTTGGCCTCACGACCCAAAATGTTCATCACTAACATATCCTACAAGTGTGACAATAATTTGTGACCTTTGACCTCATTAGCACGTATTTTAATCACCTCTTCGGTTTCATATTACAATCTTACTATACAAATGTGTTAATCCCTTGTTTGTTCTTCATTTATCTTGCACACATATTTGTGATCTTTGAAGAAATTCTGGGGTCATGAGGTCAACTTTTCTGTTTTATATTGCAAACCTATCTTGCAGGTTTGATAACCCCTTTATTTGTTCTCAAGTTATCTCAAACACAACATATTTCTGACCTTTGACCTTGTAAATTTAAATGTAATCCCCTCCTCCCTTCATTTTATATTCCTTACCAGTGATGTAATAAATCACGAATTTCACAACGTATAAATGAAAACAAACAACAATAATTCTATTATAACTTAACTGCAGTAAAAAACAGACAAACACGCCGTTGTTTTCGTCGCGGTCACGAGGACGCTGAGACCAATCCCTTGGAACGTTCCGGCCCGCTGCCGATTATGTAACGCCAGTTGCCTCTGGGATTTGATGAGGACGCATTTGTCCGATAAATGCGGGTCACGACGCCTTACAAAGGATTCTTGTCGAGTGACGTCGCCTCAATTCCGACCCTGACTAACTGACTGACCGATGAGATGTCAGATGACATTCACGTGCCCGCCAGAATAATTGTCAATGCGCACTGTCGATGAATCGCACCCCCCTTCTCGGGCTAAGTGACAATCACACTCCACTCAACACCACCGCTCGGCATTCATCACGTGACATCCGATGGCATACAATCACAGGAGACATAATGTTACTCTCATACATTTTACATTTGTCGTTTTTTCTTGAATAAAAAAAATCGATACAGAGAACATTTAGTTTTTGAAACAGATACGAAACATAGGAGGTGATTAAAATTTGTGGGTCAGTAGGTCAAAGGTTGCAGAGGTCAGAAATATAACAAATAAGTTTGTTCAAGCTAACGCAAGAACAAAGGGATTCTGGATAGATACATTATATCAAACTTGCAGTATGTTTTTAATATATAACATAGGAGGTGATTAAAATTTGGGGGTCAAGGTCAAAGGTTATAGAGGTCAGAAATATGTACGTGTTCATGATAACTCAAGAATGAATAAAGGGATTATTATCACACTTGCAGGATATGTTTGCAATATGAAACATTGGAGGAGATAACCTTTGACCTCAGAACCCAAAAATGTAATCGAGGTCAGAAATATGTACGTGTCCAAGATAACTCAAGAATGAATAAAGGGATTATTATCACACTTGCAGGATATGTTTGCAATATGAAACATTGGAGATTACATTTTTGGCCTCTGAGGTCAAAGGTTATCGAGGTCAGAAATATGTACGTGTCCAAGATAACTCAAGAATGAATAAAGGAATTGTTTTCAAACTTGAAGTATATGTTTGTAACATGGAATAAAGTAGGTGATTTGAATTTTGGGTTCATAAGGTCAAAGGTTACAGAGGTCAGGAATATGTATGTGTTCAAGGAAACTCAAGAATGAATAAAAGGATTATTATCACACTTGTAGGATATGTTTGCAATATGAAACATTGGAGGTGATTAAAACTTTGGGGTCATGAGGTCAAATGTTGTTTAGAGGTCATAAACATGTATGTGTTCAAGATAACTCAAGAGTGAATAAAGGGATTATCATCACACTTGCAGGATATGTTTGCAATATGAAACATTGGAGGTGATTATATTTTGGGGGTCGAGGTCAAAGGTTATAGAGGTCAGAAATATGTACGTGTTCATGATAACTCAAGAATGAATAAAGGAATTATTTTTTTAAAAACTTGAAGTATATGTAGGTGATTTAAATTTTGGGTTCATAAGGTCAAAGGTTACGGAGGTCAGGAATATGTATGTGTTCAAGGTAACTCAAGAATGAATAAAGGGATTATTATCACACTTGCAGGATATGTTTGCAATATTAAACATTGGAGGTGATTAAAACTTTGGGGTCATGAGGTCAAATGTTATAGAGGTCATAAACATGTATGGGTTCAAGATAAATCAAGAATGAAAAAAGGGATTATCATCACACTTGCAGGATATGTTTGCAATATGAATCATTGGAGGTGATTAAATTTTTGGGGTCATGAGGTCAAAGGTTAGATAGGTCAGAAATATCTCAAATAAGTTTGTTCAAGATAACTAAAAATGAATAAGGGGATTCTCATCAAACTTGCACTATATTTTTAATATGAAACAATAGCGGTGATAACAATTTTGGGGTCATGAGTTCAAAGGTTACGCAGGTCATAAATATGTATATGTTAAAGATAACTCAAGAATCAATAAAGGGATTATTATCAAACATGCAGGATATGATTGCAATATAAACCCGGATGTGAGTACATTTTTGGGGTCATGAGGTCAAAGGTTAAAGATCTCAAAAATAAACTTGTTCAAAATAACTCAAGAACAAATTAAGGGATTATCAGGTTGTTTAACTGTTCATAAAACAAAAAATGAATACAAACAGAAATCTTACTTTTTAAATTTCATCCTATTTAACTCAGCTGCCATTGACAACCATAAACTTCCAAATTTATTTAAGTGCAAGGACTGGCTGCAAATGCTCATCTTTCAGTCTAAATAGATTGGAGGTCTAGCGGCGTCGATCACAGATCACAGTTAAAAAGGAAAATGCAAAAATATCCTCCCCTAATTTGTCCCGTCACCACGTATGCACAGAATTTTCCCGACTTGCGTCACTCTGCTCTCTTGTACTAATTGAATTTATTTCCCAAACGAGTCATTTTTTGCCTCCCCAACAAATGGAGGCACAGCCAAACATTGTTCACAGTCAGCAGGGGGGGATTTGTTGAATTTTCTTCACATCCTCTCTCGCGGCACCTCGGGGTATGTCGCTAAATATGCACAAAGCCCACAAATTCATGAAAAGTTCCGGTTGGCTAAACTCGATCCGGGATATTTTTTCAAACGCTCGGATATACTCCACGCTCGCGCATCCGGATATAATTGTGCTAGTCACGCCGCCGTCCCGCCCAGGTTGGGATCTTATCAGGCGTGTCGAAGTCGTGACTCTGATCGTTGATGTGCGATGCGACGTTACCCACCGTTTCGGGAAGAATCAGTCTAAAATGGTGTAAAACAGTACAACAGTGTTGTGATTTTACTGCAAACAGATCATTGATACAATACACTATAACATGAGTAAACCATTGAAGGACTGTAACCTCAACAAAGTACACATGTAAGAATTTTTTTTCAAATTTTCTAAATATTGGTACAGTAAAAATGCTTAGTTTTGAGTCTGGGAGTAGACAGAGAGGTCCACTACTAATATTTCCCAACCTTGGCCAGAAGAGATTAGATATAGATTAGTAGATTTACAGTACCACAAAAATGAGAACTGTACACAGATTAAAGAATACGTGTAGGACTTTTCATTTTTCTAAATATTGGTACAGCATATTGCATAATGCATAGTTTTGAGTATGGGAGTAGTTAGAGAGGTCTAATACCAAATTTTCACCAACCTTGGCCATTCAGAATTGTGGATTTACAGTACCATAAAAATGAGAACTGCAACCAGATCAAAGTTCACATGTAGGATTTTTAATTCAATTTTTCGAAATATAGGTCCGTTAAAAACTGAGGACTGTAACCTGATCAAAGTACACATGTAAGACTTTTTTTCCCCAAAATATTCTAAATATTGGTACTGTAAAAATGCTTAGTTTTTATTATGTGAGCTGTCAGTGAGGTCCACTACTAAGATTCAACATCCTTGGCTGGAACTTATTCAAAATTGTGGATTTACAGTACCATAAAAATGAGAACTGCAACCAGATCAAAGTTCACATGTAGGATTTTTAATTCAATTTTTCGAAATATTGGTCCGTTAAAAACTGAGGACTGTAACCTGATCAAAGGACACATGTAAGACTTTTTTTCAAATATTGGTACAGTAAAAATGCTTAGTTTTGATTATGTGAGCTGTCAGAGAGGTCCACTACTAAGATTCAACAACCTTGGCCGGAACTCGAAAATTTTTGATTTACAGTACCACGAAAGTGAGAACTGTAACAAGATCAAAGTTCACATTTAGGTCTTTTAATTCATTTTTCTAAATATTCGTACAGTAAGAATGCATAGTTTTGAGTATGGGAGTAGTCACAGAGGTCCACTTTTAATATTCAGAATTTATTCAGATTTGTAGATTGATTAGTTTACAGTTCTAGTTCACAGTTCATTTAATTCATTTTTCTAAATATTGGTCCAGTAAAAATGCAGTTTTGAGTATTTAAGCAGTCAGAGACATCCACTACTAAATTTCAGCAACCTTGGCCAGAATATATTCAGATTCGTGGATTTACAGTGCCACAAAAATGAGAATTGTAACCAGATCAAAGTTATCATGCAAGACATTCAATTCATTTTTCTAAATATTGGTCCAGTAAAAATGCAGTTTTGAGTATTGAAGCAGTCAGAGAGATCCACTACTAAATTTCACCATCATTGGCCAGAATTTATTCAGATTCGTGGATTTACAGTGCCACAATGATGAGAAATGTAACCAGATCAAAGTTGACATGTAGGACATTTAATTCATTTTTCTAAATATTGGTCCAGTAAAAATGCAGTTCTGACTATGTGACCAGTCAGAGATTTAAAGATTCAGATTTGTGGATTTACAGTGCCAAAAAATTGAGAACTGTAACCAGAACAAAGTTAACATTTAGGGCATTTAAATCATTTTTTAAAAATAGTGTTCCATTAAAAATGCAGTTTTGCATATGGGAGGAGTCCGAGAGATGTACGACTAATAGTCACCAACCTTGGCCCGGAGTTATTCAAATTTGTGGATTTACAGTGCCACAATAATGAGAACTGTAACCAGATCAAAGTTACCATGTAGGACATTTAATTTATTTTTCTAAATATTGGTCCAGTAAAAATGCAGTTCTGAGTATGTGACCAGTCAGAGATTTAAAGATTGATATTTGTGGATTTACAGTGCCACAAAATTGAGAACAGTCACCAGATCAAAGTTAACATTAAGGGCATATAAATCATTTTTCTTAATATTGCTCCATTAAAAAAACGCAGTTTTGCGTATGAGAGGAGTCAGAGAGATGCACGACTAATTTTCACCAACCTTGGCCATAATTTATTCAAATTTGTAGATTTACAGTGCCACAGTAATGAGAACTGTATCCAGATCAAAGTTGACATGTAGGACATTTAATTCATTTTTCTAAATATTGGTTCAGTAAAAATGCAATTCTGACTATGTGACCAGTCAGAGATTTAAAGATTCAGATTTGTGGATTTACAGTGCCACAAAATTGAGAACTGTAACCAGATCAAAGTTAACATTTAGGACATTCAATTCATTTTTCTAAATATTGTTCCATTTAAAAAATGCAGTTTTGAGTATGGAAGGAGTCAGAGAGGTCTACTACTAACTAATATTCACCAACCTTAGCCAGGAGTTATTCGTATTTGTGGATTTGCAGTGCCACAATAATGAGAACTGTAACCAGATCAAAGTTAACATGTAGGACATTTAATTTATTTTTCTAAATATTGGTTCAGTAAGAACGCAGTTTTGAGTATGTGACCAGTCAGAAAATTTAGATTCAGATTTGTGGATTTACAGTGCCACAAAAATGAGAACTGTAACCTACCATCTACTAAAACAACCCGTCGCTAAGGGGAATCACATAATACTGTACTGACATGACAGCGCACGTAACGCACATGGAGCTAGAGCGGTTTTAAGATCAGGCGACTTCATTTCATTTAGAAATGACCTTTTAGAGTGTTGAGAGTGTTTTCAAGAGTTGGGAACAACGCGAGTACACGGAAGTCAACTGCCTTGCCGCTTGGTTGGAATGCTTTTACCTAGGGCTGTCAAACGATTAAAATTTTAATCGAGTTAATTACAGCTTAAAAATTAATTAATCGTAATTAATTGTCATCTATAAAATATGCCATATTTTTCCGTAAATTATTGTTGGAATGGAAAGATAAGACACAAGACGGATATATATACTTTCAACATACGGTACATAAGTACTGTATTTCTTTATTATAACAATAAATCAACAAGATGGCATTAACATTATTAACATTCTCTTAAAGCGATCCATGGATATAAAGACTTGTAGTTCTTAAAAGATAAATGTTAGTACAAGTTATAGAAATTTTATATTAAAACCCCTCTTAATGTTTTCGTTTTAATAAAATTTGTAAAATTTTCAATCAAAAAATAAAGTAGCCAGCCATTGTTGATGTCAATAATTACACAATGCTCCTGGGTGCTAAAACCCATAAAATCAGTCGCACCCAAGCGCCAGCAGAGGGCAACAAAACTCCAAAAAACACAAGTAACAAGTTGGCATTGCACCGTGCTGTCATTTTAATCTGTTTGAGGGGGGCATGTGCGTTAATTGCGTAAAATATTTTCACGTGATTAATTTTAAAAAATTAATTACCGCCCGATAACTCGATAATTTTGACAGCCCTACTTTTACCGCAATGGTTGGAATATGCGGGTGAGCTAATTTTAGGGTCTGGTCATTTAACCACGGGAACCCGAATATCTGCTGGTTTGACTGCAGTCACCAATTCCTACGTATTTTTCACCCAATAATTCTATTTCCTGTGTACATGTAATATATGTTGGGTCTCAGTTCATGCATACAGTGCTGGGCAAATGTATTGGCACCCCTGCAGTTCTGTCAGCTAATGCTCAATTTATCCCAGAAAATGATTGCAATTACAAATGCTTTGGTAGTAATATCTTCATTTATTTTGCTTGCAATGAAAAAACACAAAGGAGAATGAAAAAAAAAAAAAAAATCGTTGTTATTATACACAAAAACTCCAAAAATGGGCCGGACAAAAGTATTGTCACCCTCAGCCTCTACCTTTCGACAAAATAACTGCAAACAACCGCTTTCGGTATCCATCAATGAGATTCTTACAATGCTCTGCTGGAATTTTAGGCCATTCTTCTTTGTCCAACTGCTCCAGGCCTCTGAGATTTGAAGGGTGCCATTTTCAGATCTCTCCACAGGTGTTCGATTGGATTCAGGTCTGGCCACTTTAGAAGTCAAACCATTTTCTAGTGCTTTTGGAAGTGTGTTTTGTGTCCTTGTCCTGCTGGAAGACCTACGACCTTTGAGGGAGACCCAGTTTTCTCTTACTGGGCCCTACATGATGCTGCAAAATTTGTTGGTCGTCTTCAGACTTCATAATGCCATGCACACGGTCAAGCAGTCCAGTGCCAGAGGCAGCAAAGCAAAGCCCAAAACATCAGGGAACCTCCGCCATGTTTGACTGTTTTTTTCTTTGAAGGCCTCGTTTTTTTCTGTAAACTCTGTTGATGCCTTTTCCCAAAAAGCTCTACTTTTGTCTCATCTGACCAGAGAACATTCTTCCAAAATGTTTTTGGCGTTCTCAGGGAAGTTTTGGCAAACTCCAGTCTGGCTTTTTCATGTGTCTAGATCAGAAGTGGGGTCTTCCTGAGTATCCTACCATAAGAGTCCCTTTTCATTCAGACGCCGACGGATAGTACGGGTTGACACTGTTGTATCCTTGGACTGCAGGACAGCTTGAACTTGTTTGGATGTCAGTCGAGGTTCTTTATCCCCCATCCGCACAATCTTTCATTGAAATCTCTCATCAAAATTTTCTTTTCTGTCCACATCTAGGGAGGTTAGCCACAGTGCCGTGGGCTTTACACCTATTGATGACTCTGCGCACGGTAGCCACAGGAAGATTCAGGTCTTTGGAGATGGACTTGTAGCCTTGAGATTGCTCATGCTCCCTCAAAATTTGGCTTGTCAAGTCTTCAGACAGTTCTTTGGTCTTTTTTCTTTTCTCCATGCTCAATGTGGTACACACAAGGACACAGGTTGAGTCAACTTGAATCCATTTTAACTGGCTGCAAGTGTGATTTAGTTATTGCCACCGGTAAGTAACAGGTGCTATTAATTACACAAATTAGAGAAGCATCACATGATTTTTCAAACGGTGCCAATACTTTAGTCCGATCATGATTTAATTTTTCATTGTCTTTTGTGTTTTTTCATTGCAAGCAAAATAAATGAAGATATTACTACAGGCATGAAAATCTCACCTTTCGGCGAAATTTGCCGTTTTGAAGTCAAAAGGGTGACCTATGTGAATTGTGTAGATTCGAGGAGAACATTTTAACCCCCACCCCCCAATGTCCGACGCTTGGTATGCAAGCGGGGAAAGCGGCACAAAGCCAAAAAAGCGCACCAGATTGGCCAAAACATTGACTTATTTCAACGAAACAAAGGAGGGTTCACTGTTGTCCTGTCTCTTCTATGCCAAGCTTGGCTGCAAGTCGGCCATGAATCAACACCTAAAGCGCCGTCACCCAGTTTGTAAGTCCATCTAACTAACTAACGACATGCTTTATTGAAGTTGCTAAGCCTGTCGCAATATGCAATGAGTCCATTTATTGCACGGTAAATAAAAATGAAGGCGGTCATTTTCACGGCTGCGTTATATCGTCGCGTGCATGCTTGCATACATTTGTATGTTCGTGTACACGTGCATTTTGATGGCATACGAGACTCCAGTTCCTTCCACAGAAGTTTATTGGTCATCAATACGCCGTAGAATTAAAGTTCAGACATACAAAGTAAGGAAACACATCTACAGTATATTATACATAGTAAACGTTAGCATTGCTACACTAAGGCTAATGTGGAAAAAAGACAGCCTACTTTAGCCTGCTATAAAACATTGGCAGTCTTCTCCAGAACGCAAACTTGCGGTTAAAAGTTGACACTTCAAAAATGAAAAATCGCTGGTTAACAGCATTTGCAAACAAAAAAAATGGATTACTGACACCACATGCAATGACAAAAAGAGCTTTTTCTGCTGAGTGTAAAGCTAACTGTGAGCGGTTTAGCGAACGTACTTCCGGTAAACATTTTGAAATAAAAGCACCTCATGTTCGTCATATGAATAATGATTTCTGGAGTTAATCCCACATACTTCAGAATTCAGATTCTACACTAAGAATACCTTTAAAATGACACCCTTATGAAAATCCTGATAGGCAATGATTAGAATACTGTTATATACAGTATAGTAGTATACTATCATATTAATGCTAGATTTTTTTTTAAAAAGAATTGTTTTGAATCATTCTGGAAAGGCGAAGTCAGTGTTCTGAATCTGTTTACATTCCTTTTTTTTAGCACTAGTTAATGCTATCAGCAATTGACCTTATTGTTTATTTGTGATTTATTGTTGTCATTTTTGTGTTTATTGGTACTTTAATAAAGAATTTAAGTGTTCCAAAATGTTTTTGTAAATTAATAAGCGTCATCAAAAATTTCATTGCTAAATTAGTAAAAAAGAAAAACAAAGGGGGGGGGGGGGGGGGAATTATTAGATTAGTCGACTAATCGTAAAAATAGTCGACCGACTAATCGGGAGCATATTAGGCCTTTCGTGTACTGAAACATATTTCCTCCATACCTTTCTCACCTTTTTAACCCCTGACCCATTTTCATGCCTGTTACTACCAAAGTATTTGTAATTGCAATCATTTTCTGGGAGAAATTGAGCATTATCTGACAGAATTGCAGGGGTGCCAATACTTTTGGCCAGCATTTAGGAATTATGACCCAATTTATTCCTCCCAAAACCAATCCACCGGGGTAATCTGCGTATGTCAGTACACCCTTGTTTTAGGGCATATATCAGTTGATCTTGATAAAAGTTCACTCCATATATCGGCAAAATACCATTTAACCCTTTACACAGCACTAATGGGCCAAGTGGTAGGATTGTCCGTGGCAAAAAGATATCCCTGTTTTTTCTTTCCTAACTAAAGTCACATTCGAACTTGAAGTAGTGAAAAGTGACTGAAGCTGTTGCTGTTAGGCGAGACACAGAGCGCCGGGGACATAGAAGTCTGTCCGCCAGCTGTTGCGTTGACACGCGATGCACTTTTTTTTTTTCTAATGACCGGAACCGTGTCGCCGTGCAAACCATTCCCCCCCAAAAATTATTGCCTTTTTTTTTTTTTTTTTTTTTAATAAAAGGATTAAGGATGAATATTACATTGTTGGCTGCCTCTTCCACAGACTTTGAACCTGAAAAAAGGGTCATAGTGCAGCTGCCGTCGACGACTATCGACGCCCGATCCGTTCGAAGTGAGAGTTGAAACAGATCGGGCGTCGATCGCTGGCAGGCGAAACGATAAGCGACATTTGATTTCCGTAACCTCTCCGATCATGCGGCGTCGCGACGTAAAAGACATTGAAAATCCTGACTATAAGCGTAAGAAGATTACACGCTGAGCTCTTTGCCGTCAATTGGGGTCAAAAGCGGAGCGGCGGTTCGACCTCCATTTTGCACGGGAATAACTACGCCGCCGTTTTAAGGCCAGGCCGGGTTAATGATGTGACTGCGTGTCATTGCTGAGAGCTCCGCTAGTGCGGCGTTAATTAGGTTAGACAATCTGCCTACACGTGATGGAATAGGAGAACCTTCATTCTCATATCAGCCATTACTTTTGTACTGCCGATATACAGTAGGAATGACGTTTATTACTATTTTAGGCTTTACAAAAGATAATGTGCGCAAATATCTCATTTGGAGTTGTTACTCGTTACAAAGATCCATTTTCATCCAGGACTATAGAAAACTGAATATTTATTACTTAATTATTAAAATATGTATAAATATATTTTTTAAGTCTTGAAGTAAAAATAAAATGATTAAGAAGAGGGACATATTTTTCCTTTTTTGTTGTTGTGTATTTTATTTTTTAAATAAAACACATTTAAAAACTAAAATAATTACTGTTTTTGTTGTTGTTGATATTTTTAAAAATAATTAGATAAAAAATAAAATGATGTGTCTTTTGTTTTTATGTTTTTTATCAAGACATAATTTTTCTAATTAGTAAAAACATTTAAATTATTCAGTATATTTTTGATTTAAAATGTTTTATATTAGACAAAATACTCTTTTTTTTTTAATTCCTTGTTTTTCTTTTAAATAAATTTTCAAGTAATAAATATTCAGCTTATTTATTATTAAAATGTATTATCTTTAAGTCCTTTTTCAGTAAAAAATTTAAATGAGGAAGGAGAGGGATATATTTTTTCATTTTTTGTTATATATTTCATTTTTTAAATAAGTTACATTTTTTAAAAATAATTCGTTTTTTTATTTAACATTTTAAAAATTAGATAAAAATAAAATGACATCTTTTATTTTTTGTTTATTAAGATATATTTAAAATTAGTAAAAACATTTAAATTATACAGAATATTTTTAGAATGTTTTAAAATATCATAAAATAATAATAATTAAAAAAATAAAATAATATAATAATAACACTATTAATTAAATAGATAATAACCAAATAACCCTCTCTTGGTTCTTCACAGAAAAAGTCAGGAAATAAATAACACAAGTAAAAAAATTTTATTGTTCAGGGGGCCGGACCAAATGTGGAGGTGGGCCGTATCCGGCCCGCGGGCCATAGTTTGGGGACCCCTGGATTAGGACATTTACATGGAAAACGTGTCTCTACTTACAGAATTTTCAAGATACGAAATTAACTGGTCCTGGAAGTAGTTTCTTAAGTAGCGGTACCACTGTAATTATGATATAGTTATTCTTCTTAATAGTACCACTGAAAAAAAGTGAAAATAACTATAAATTTATAATATTCTAGGATCTTCAAGTAAACATCCTTTGCTCTGATTACGTTTTTGCACGCTCTTGCCATTCTCTTCAAGAAGTCACATAAAATGTTTTTGACTTCACATGCCTTTTTGGGGTTAATTAGTGGGATTTATTGCTTTATCAATGGGGTTGGGACCTTCATTTGTGTTGCATTTAATAAGGTGTGTCCAAACTTTTGGCCTGTACTGTATTTTTTTTAACCAATTTGAAAGCAATGCCCCTTTTCACACGTTGCGCAAAACAAGGCAACTACAATAGCAACGGGGCCTGCTCCTCTGCCTGCCTTACCTGCCTGCACACAGAACAGATGGCAGGAAAAGCTCCCCATTCATGTTTGCTGATAGCTCTGGCGACACTTACACCTACAACACATCTGCCACAGCGGGAAAGTGGGGCAAAACAAACATCGCGCGCATCAGCTGTGCCCGACAAATGCCGCATGCGTTCACGTACGCTCGCTAAATAATCTCCTTTTTTTTCTAGAAATTCAATTTTCTTTTTTCCCCTTCCCGCTTGCTTTATTCTTTTGACAAAAGACATAAAGCTCAAAACAAGTCTAAACATTCACTGGAGACTCACTGTCTGCCATTGACAGCATTAGACGTCCAGTCCATTTGGATGGAACGTTCATTCATTCAAATCAAAATGGATTTGAGGTCAAGGGCAGCAACGATGAATTCATCATTTGTTGTTGTGAATGATGTGAAACATATAGCAGAATGATGAAGATACAGTGGTATGAAAAAGTATCTGACCCTTTTGGAATTACTCACATTTCTGCATAAAACCAGCATCAAATGTGATCTAATCTTTGTCAAAATCACACAGATGAAAAAAACAATGACAGAGGGGGGGGGGGGGGGGGGGATACTGTAGGTAAGTGAACCATCACATTTAATATTTTGTGCCCCCCCCCCTCCCTTTGGCAGCAATAACTTCAACCAGACGCTTCCTATTGCTGCAGATCAGTCTGGCACATCGATCAGGACTAATCTTGGCCCATTCTCCTCTACAAAACTGCTGTAGTTCAGTCAGATTCCTGGGATGTCTGGCATGAATCGCTGTCTTTAGGTCATGCCACAGCATCTCAATGGGGTTCAAGTCTCGACTTTGACTTGGCCACTCTAGAACGTGTATTTTGTTCTTCTGAAACCATTCTGAAGTTGATTTACTTCTGTGTTCTGGATCATTGTCTTGTTGCAGCATACATCCTCTTTTTAGCCTAAACCAGGGGTCGGGGACCTATGGCTTGCGAGCCATATCTTGCTCTTTTGACGGCCCCATCTAGCTCGCAGGCAAATCTAATTAAAAAAAAAAAAAAAAAAGCTTCGCTATACTCCTTTGCGCGTTGCGCAAAACGGTGATGATCCCCGGCGACTAGAAAGCCGGTTCGTAGCTATTTTATTGGGAAAGTGGCAAACATACTGTACATGTCGTTGCGTCTATCTATTTATCTGTCTATCAATCGCATTGGCAATGCAGATGAAGCAGACACTGATCGAGTGGGGTCGCCGTATTTTGCTGTCAAAAAGAGCGGTCGATATGCGCATGTGCGTAGTAATTTTCCCACGGTTTTAGTTTCGTTTTCCCCGCCAATTTTAGAAACCCTTTTGAGATGATGGCAAAAAGAAAAAAAGACGAGGAGTATCGTACTTTTCAGTAGGAATGGACAGAGGAATTTGCTTTTGCGGAAAGAGCAGGTTCTGCGGTGTGTCTAATATGCAATGATAAAATTGCATCTATGAAAAGGTCAAATATGAAGCGGCACTTCGACACCCGCCATACTACATTTGCGTCGAAATATCCGGCGGGGGACAACAGGAAGAAAACATGTCAAGAGCTTCTTACAAGAGTGCAAGCTAGTCAGTAGCAACTCCGTGTTTGGACCAAACAAGGTGACTGGAATTCGGCTAGCTTTGCTGGCGCTTTAGCAATTGTGAGGAACGGGAAGCTATCCACCGATGGGGAGTACGCCAAAGCATTCATGCTTGATGTTGCTAATGAACTTTTTGACGACTTTTCGGATAAAGACAAGATTATTAAACGGATAAAAGACATGCCCCTGTCAGCACGAACTGTTCTCGAGCGTACCATCAATGATGTCAAATCAAATTGAGGCAACGCATGAAGGACATAAATTCAGCTCCATTTTTTTTCACTCGCTTTGGATGAGTCAACGGACGTAAGCAATTTATCACAGTTCAGTGTGATCGCAAGGTATGTTGTCGTTTGCACACCACGTGAGGAAAGTCTGGTAGTTTTGGCTATGCAAGGGACAACAAGGGGGAAAGATTTATTCGAGTCCTTCATTGAGATCGCTAAAGAAAAAAATCTACCAACGGACAAACTTGTGCTCCGTGTATGGTTAGAAAAAACATAGGATTCGTGTCGTTTCTTCGTGAACATGAAAAGAGATGTATCCTAAGTTTCTCAATGCTTGCATGACGCTTAACCTCATCAAGTATCAACCAGACTACAAAACCATCAGCAACACCATGCAGCACCAGAAGTCGCATTAATGTTGAGAAATACTCATCATTGATTAGCAACAGCATAACAATGTTTTTAAAAAGAATTCGAAGACTTATTGTACTTTAAAAATGTTGAAATGACATAAAATGCACACATTACTCGTATTTTTAGTTTTAAACACATCACAGCTCTCACGGAATTACATTTTTAAAAATGTGGTGTTTATGGCTCTCTCAGCCAAAAAGGTTCCCAACCCCTGGCTTAAACTGTCTGACAAGCGGCCTCAGGTTTTCCTGCAAAACATCCTGATAAACATTTGAATTTAGTCTTCCATTAATGATTGAAAATCCTCCAGGCCCTGTGATAGCAAAACAGCCCCATCATGATGCTTCCTCCACCATGCTGCATGGGCGGGATGAGGTGTTGATGTTGGTGAGCTGTTCCATTTTTCCTCCACACATGACATCGTGTGTTTCTCCCAAACAATTCAATTTTGGTTTCATCAGTCCACAAAATATTTTGCCAAAACATCTGGGGAGTGTCCAAGTGCCTTTTTGCGAAAATTAAACGGGCAACAATGTTGTTTTAGACAGCAGTGGCTTCCTCCATGGAGTCCTCCCATGAACATCATAGTTTTACGTATAGTTGATGTGTGCACATAGATATTGGACTGTGCCAGTGATTTCTGTAAGTCTTTAGCAGACATTCTAGGGTTCTTTTTTTACCTCTCTGAGTATTCTGCGCTGAGCTCTCGGCGCTCTTTGGTGGGCGGCCACTCCTTGAGAGAGAAGCAGCAGTTCCAAAACCTCTCCATTTGTAGACAACTTCTCTGACTGTCGATTGATGAACATGGAAAGGGCAGCTTTAAACCATTCATCAGTGATTGGGCACACACCTGACTTAAAATTTTTGGGTAAAAATTGGTTTCAATTGCTCTTTAAGTCTCCTTAGGCAGAGGTTAAACTTACTTCTTTTTCCCCCATCTGTGACTGTTTGCATACTTGTCATATTAAAATATGAAGGCCTATAAATGTTTAGGTGGTTTTAGTGAAAGCAGACACTGTTCATCTGTGTGATTATGACAAAGATTAGATCACATTTGATGATGCTTTTATGCAGAAACGTGAGAAATTCCAAAAGGTTCAGATACTTTTTCATACCTATCGTGAGCTTTGTATCGCGTATGGTATCGTGACGTACCAAGAGGTTTCCACACCTCCTGAGAACACCCGATGTCATCTGATCTCGGAAGCTAAACAGGATTGGACCTGGTTGGTATTTGGGAATACCAGGAGTGGTTAGCATTTCTGCCTACATTTCTGTGATTGTTGTTTCAATCCCAACTCTGGCCTCCTTGTGTGTAGTTTGCATGTTCTCTCCGTGCCTGCGTGGGTGCTCCCGCTTCTTTCCTACATCACAAAAACATGCGTAGTAGGCTGATTGATCACTCCAAATTTTCCGTATGCGTGAGTGTGTGCGCATGGAAGGTTGTCTGTTTCTATGTGCCCTGCGATTGGCTGGGAACCAGTTCAGGGTGTACCCTGCCCCCTGCCCATTATTAGCTAGGGTTAGGGATAGGCTCCAGACCACCGTGACCTTCGTGAGGATAACCGGTTCAAAAAATGAATGAATGGATGACAGACAAAATGGTGAGGCGGGCGGGCCGTATTTGGCCCGCAGGCCACCGCTTCGACACTGCTGTCTTAAAGGGTAAAATGTTAAAGTGGCTTCATTAGCGTAGTGCTTTTCTAGTGTCAATGAACTGGGAGCTGTTGAACAAAGTCACGTCATTCACGCGCGCACTAATTAATGAATGTGGCATTACGTTGCCAAAGGGGGCAGCGTTGCGCTGCACTGCACTGCTCAAGGTCAGCAGGTTAGTCAGCGCGCTTACTCGCAATGTCATACATGATATTGTGGGCTGTACTTTTTATTTTCCGTATTCCTTCATCATTCCGTTCTGGAAGTAGTTTGTTAAAAGTGTTGCTATTGGCAACCCTTTTCATTTTTATCTTAGTCTTTTTGAGGATAACACTTATTAGTCTTAGTCAAATTTTATTTTATTATTATTAGTTTTGTTTTTTCCGAACCTGTCCTGTTCAGCTGCTTGACACAGAGAACGGAGATCTGAGTGTCCGATTGATCTGAACAGTTTTAATGTATCACATAGGAGTATGACATACTGTACATCCATTGTGATCATTCAACGTACCTCGTTTATAACGAGAAAGCAGCGAACAGGAAGGGGTAATGGGTGAACAAAAGAAAGGAGGGAGAGAGACAGAAAAAGCACAAACAACATCAAAAAATACATTAAATGCCTACTCTAACTATAATATGTTGAAGCTATCGTTAGTTAGTTGTATTTCCGGTTGACACCATGTTGGGAGCCTGATAACAAAGAAAAGGGGCGGGGGGGTTCTGAGATATAAGTGATTGGAAGGGGTGAAGTGTACCTAAATCAGCCATGTGGTTGAAGGAATTTGACCTTTTAGCCAGATTGCCGGAATCATGCCAGACGAACCTGCACTGGCGCAGCTCCAACGACCCAGGCCGGCGAGACCTGACAACCCGGCCAAAAGGTCAAACTCCCCGTGATCACCTTAGTCTTAACCCCTTGTACTCCATTTTGAAAGCTGGAAAAAGGCTTCGAAGCACAAGTTGACAATTTATTCAGGTCGACAGCGATCAAACGGGAAGGCGAAACAGAAATCGACTAAGGCGAGGAGGTGGACTCATTCCAAGGTCACCACATCACAAGTCAACAAAAGGTTCCCGAGAAAAATGACAACAATTAGTTAAACATTGTCTTTTTTGAAGGCTCTCGCGGGGCGGGCTGTGGGCAGAAGAAGGGTGTGCTTGGGCATTGTTTAGGATTATTGTCTGTTTGTGGATTGGACAGGAGGATTCGGGAGTTACTGTTGTCAGGGCAATGAGGGTTGTGGGTTTTTCCACCTCAGCGTCAAAGGGGCTCTTGGAGTCTTATCAGTAGTTTTATCAGTTGGATGTCGGGCGTTCTCCGGTGTTCCTTGTGTTGGGACAGGACATCCCGCCATTTGTTCTGGACTGTCTGGAAGAACTGATTGCGGGAGTTGGTGGTGCAGACGTGGGCTTGTAGACAACAATGAAAAATAAACGCATTGGTGCTTGGGACTGTTGTAAATATGTTTGCCGCTTCTCACTTCCTGACAGCGTCAATGTCAGGCTACAGTATATCGGTATCGGTTTGATATCGGATTTTTTGAGTTGGACAATATCGGGACATCGTTTATCGGTTAAAAAGTCATTCATGGACAACTTTACTTTGTGTGCGTGTGAAACTATCTGCAGTTGGGCATGGGCTTTAAATTAGTTTGAATCGGCATTAAATGAGATTTGCCGATACCTGTGGAAACCCTGTAACCAAACTGAGTTTGATACCCCTGTACTAGGTTTGTAATCATATTGATTATCATGCTAGGAGATTTTCACTCTCTGTGTTATTGTTTTTAAAAAGACAGAAGTGTAGCGGTCAAGGGTAGAGCGCTTTCCTAAATGGGTCGACACATAAGCTTCCACCCCCTGCCGCGGCGGGCCTTTCAAGACGGATCCGGCCATCAAACGGTCCAAAATGAAATGTTTTGGATGGGGCCAGGTGGCGGCTGAGGACGAGCGGCAAAGTCTGTTTTCTGCAGATAATTTTCCCGCATTGTGTGCCTTCTTCGTCTCGCTGCGGGTCCCAAACTCTATTCCTGATGTTTGCCAATTTTGTGTCAGGCCTTTGTTTTTTTTTTAACTTCATTCGTGATTGAAGAAAAGCCAGTAATAAAAAATCATGAGGCTTTTGGAAAACTGCTATTATTTCTTCATGAATTCATTCGCTGTATTCACTCTTACAGTGCCGCTGATGTTGGCCTCTTAAAAACTCAGTGAAAACACTTTATGTGAGTCTATCACTAGCAGTGTTGGGCACGTTACTTTAAACAAGTAATTAGTTACATTACTCACTACTTCTTCCAAAACGTAACTGAGTTAGTAACAGAATTACTCTATAGTAAAAGTAACTAGTTACCAGGGAAAGTAACTATTTCCGTTACTTTAAAAAGAACTTGTTGTATGTCAAAGAATTTGAAATTTTCTGAGCCAGTGGAATAGAGAAGAACAGACAGGTAGTTAACTTGTTAGGTGCTTCAGCAGATTTGAATTGCTTACCACAGATGTCGACAAAAGCTTTGCCCCGGGACATAAATTACACATTACATGCAGGTTCTTTCCTTTAACTTTCCAAACTTGAAATAGTGTCTATATCTCCACCTCTTAAAGGACCATTTTTCTTCTGAATGCTCTGCCATCACGACCCTGTGCATCTGTTTTGCGTGTGTGTTTGCCGCACGCGCTGTTCCGGTTTGCTTGTGAAATCACCGGCTCTGATTGGCTTACCACGACACATGACTCTAACCCTCAGCCAATCACAATCACTTCCATCGCATCTCTCGAGGGGCCGCATTCAGGTAGGCTAGTTTCCCGACAATTCACGTCACCTTCAAAGCGTCTGCCGTCCTCAAGATGGAAGCAGAATTATTGCTGGCTGACAGTGGGAGATGGGAACGAGGCTAGCATCAGGTGTAGCAAACACAGAAACGTTAGCAAACTTTGGAAAGCATTGTCTAATTGAATGAGCAGGGACAAACAGCTTGGAGTCAGAAGTACGTGCGCTATTCTCGAACCTGAACGCACCCCAAGTCTTGGATGACAAATCAACAGAGCAGAGAGTCGACTCGACAAGGCTGGTAGTTTCTTCAATTTATTCAGAGTAAGTAACGCACTGTTTTTGACCGTCAGTAACGGTAACGGCGGAAAAAGTAATTAGTTAGATTACCCCGTTACTGAAAAAATAACGCCGTTAAGTAACGGCGTTATTTATAACGGCGTTACTCCCAACACTGATCACTAGTAAGATGTCCAATCCATTTGAAGTGGGACTTTGTGTGCCAGTAAATAGCAGATGCTTTGACATTGAGAATTATCTTTTTAGTTAGTTATGACTTAATTTGAATGTCAATGTAAACAAAAGGCTGGCTTAAATGCTATAAAATTCTAAAAAATGTCAATGTGGCAATGCTAATGTTTTACAACATTTACAACATGTTACAGTGGTATGAAAAAGTAGCAGAACTAGGGTTGTTCCGATCATATTTTTTTGCTCCCGATCCGATCCCGATCGTTTTAGTTTGAGCATCTGCCGATCCCGATATTTCCCGAACCGATTGAATTCCAATCAATCCCGATAATTTTTCCCGATCATATACATTTTGGCAATGCATTAAGAAAAAAATGAATAAAACTCGGACGAATATATACATTCAACATACAGTACATAAGTACTGTATTTGTTTATCATGACAATAAATCCTCAAGATGGCATTTACATGATTAACATTCTTTCTGTGAGAGGGATCCACAGATGGAAAGACTAGTGACTTTGTAAATTGTGACTAAATATTGCCATCGAGTGTATTTGCTGAGCTTTCAGTAAATGATACTGTAGCCATACCCAAATGCATGATGGGAAGTGGAAACATGACTGTGCGTAGTGCTACCAATTGATATATCTTCTCTGCGTTGGGAAATAACAAAAGGTGTTAAGAAAAAGATCAATTGCTACCTTGCTTCCCCACATTGCTTCCCATGATATTTCTAATCGTAGGGAGAGGGATTGTAAGGCTTTAGCCAATTAAAAAAAAGGCTCCAAAGGCTGCCAAAACTCACTGTACTCATTTTACGCTGCCTTTAATCTCTCTATATAGGTAAAAGGGCGCCATTACAGATTGAGCGCGACAATGCGTGAGTGGGTCATGCAGCGCATGCATTAATTGCGTTAATATTGTAACGTTATACATTTTTTAAAAAATTAATTACCGCCGTTATCGGGATAAATTTGATAACCCTACCTTAAGCCTAAACTAAAGACTCTGGATGAGTGTAACATATTATGTCTGTCACGTTAAATACAATTAGAAAACGATTTAATTTAAAAAAAAAAAAAAAAAAAATTAAAAAAGGCATGGCTGATATTTTTTTGCCGATTCCGATACTTCGAAAAATGACGTGATCGGACCCGATCGATCGGGATATCTCTAGTTTCATCTGATTTAGTATGCAACCCATTGAGAGGGAATTATTCATAACTAGGAAAATGCCATGAAGAGAGCCGCAAAATGTCATTGTTTCAGTCTCTCTACTCCGATATTTTTAAAGGATATTCTTTTTATCCAAGCATTTTTCCCAATTGCTAAATAAATGGTACAGCCATGACAAATAACAATCTTGAGCTAAATGGTAAATGAAATAATAAAAATGCATTTATTCAGTATGACATGGAAACGATTTAATTAAAAAATATATATATATTAAAAAAAAGGCATGGCCGATATTTTTTTGCCAATTCCGATACTTTGAAAATGACGTGATCGGACCCATCGATCGGCATCTCTAATCAGAACATTTTGGAATTTCTCACATTTCTGCATAAAATCAGCATCAAATGTGATCTGATCTTTGTCAAAATCACACTGATGAAAAAACAGTGTCTGCTTTAACTAAAAAAAACCCAAACATTTATAGGTTTTCATATTTTATTGAGGATTGTATGCAAACAATGACACAAGGGCGAAAAATAAGTGAACCATCACATTTAATATTTTGTGGCCCGCCCCTTTGGCAGCATTAAATTCAACCAGACACTTCCTGTCGCTGCAGATCAGTTTGGCACATTGATCAGGACTAATCTTAGCCCATTCTTATCAACAAAACTGCTGCAGTTCAGTCAGATTCCTAGGATGTCTGGCATGAATCACTGTCTTTGTCATGCCACAGCATCTCAAAGTCTGGACTTTGACTTCTCCACTCCAGAACATGTATTTTGTTCTTCTGAAACCAATCTGAAGTTGATTTACTACTGTGTTTTGGATCATTGTCTTGTTGCAGCATCCCTCCTCTTTTTAGCTTCAACTGTCTGACATACGGCCTCAGCTTTTCCTGAAAAAGTTTTGAATTCATTCTCCCATTAATGATTGCAAGTTGCAAAACAGCCCCAAATCATGATGCTCCCTCCACCATGCTTTACGGTGGGGATGAGGTGTTGAAGTTGGTGACCTGTTGTATTCCCCCCCCCACACACATGACGTTCTGTGTTACTCCCAAACAATTCAACTTTGGTTTCACCAGTCCACAAAATATGTTGCCAAAACTTCTGTGGAGTGTCCACGTGCCTTTTTGCAAACATTAAACGAGCAAGAATGTTCTTCCTAAACAGCGGTGGAGTCCTCCCATGAACACCATAGTTTTACATGTAGTTGATGTGTGCACAGAGATATTGGACTGTGATTTCTGTAAGTTTAGCAGACACACTCGGGTTCTCTTTTACTTCTCTGAGTATTCTGCGCTGAACTCTTGGCGTCATCTTTGGTGGACGACCACTCCTTGGGAGAGAAGCAACAGTGCCAAACTCTCTCCATTTGTAAACAACTTCTCTGACTGTCGACTGATGAACATCCAGACTTTTAGAGATCCTTTCCCAGCTTTATACAAATCTCCAACCCTTGATCGCAGGTCTTAGGACTGCTCTTCTAACAGAGCTATGATGCACATCAGACAATGCTTCTCATCAAAACTTTTCTTACTCGGTGTGTTTTATAGTGGGCAGGGCAGCTTGAAACCACTCAGCAGTGATTGGGCACACTGCTGACTTAAAATGTATGGTAAAATTTGGTTTTAATTGCTCTTTAAGTCTCCTTGGGCAGTGGGTTCACTTACATCTTCCCCCCCCTTCTGTCATTGTTTGCATGCTATCCTCATTAAAACCTATAAAGGTTTGGGTGGTTTTAGTTCAAGCAGACACTATTTTTACATCTGTGTGATTTTGACAAAGATCAGATCACATTTGATGGTGATTTTATGCAGAAATGTGAGAAATTCCAAAAGGTTCAGATACTTTTTCATACAATTGTAGATCAGATTTGGAAAGGTCCACTTCTCCGCGACTTGTCCCATTCAGACCGTCAAGTTAATGCCTCACTCGAGTCGGAAAAACACGAAAAAAAATCGGATTTGTGCATTAAAAACCTTCGGTATGAACCTAGCCTAAGACGAAAATTCAAAGGACTGCCAAAAACAACACTGACTGGCACTCAGAGAAGGCTGACTTTTAACAGGTGAGGTCAAAGCATGAATTCAATTTTTATCTATTGAGTTGAAAAGAGTGGCTTGAGAGTGTTTTTTTGGGCCGCCGCTCTGCGAATCCCCTAAAAAGCAAGCTTTACTGTCTGGAAGTCAAAGAGACGGTGACATCTCACTGCGGCGGGTGTTTAAAATTCCACACGGTGCGACTTGGCAGGCGTTTTCCATTTCAAAACGTCACAGCGCCGGTTCCCGTAAGTTAGCGCTAGCGCCCGCCGCGGGGGTACAGTGAAGAAGCGCCGGCCCGCCTCGACAGGTCGGAGGCGTCGCCCCGGGCTCGCCGTCTAACGGGTCTCCCGGGCCGCGTCGTTTATACCCGGCGCCGCCGTTCAAAGTCGGCTGCTGTCAAAACACGCTTGAAATGTTTTCCTCTGCGCGCGTGTGCCGAATCCGCCGGAGAAAATCTGGGCTTTGCGTCGGCGGCAGGTAAAGACGGAGGTGTTTTTGTTGGATTCCCGCCGCCGACGAGCCGGCACGTTCCGTCTGGTGTGACGTGAGGGCTTTTTTTGTGCGACGGTCACGACCGAATCCCGAAGATTACGCGGATAAAAATCCAATTATTTGTTGGGAATAGAAGCTTCTGTTCACCATAAAGGGGAAAAATGTCGGAACTGTTGACTTTATCACTCTTAAATGACTGAAGCGCCAAACATTTTCACTTGACTTGACTGGATTTTGACTTTTAAAATAAAATTTCCATAGTCCAGAAATCCTGGGTGTCACCAGACATATTTCACTGGGGCATGTGCCCCAATATTGATCTGCAGTGCTTCAGTATAAATTTTCTCCAGTAAAAAAACAATACTTTGGACAGAATGCGCCTATTCAATATGGTCGTATTACTCTATTCACTCCGTAGACACAATCAGCGCATGCACTCCTTAATATGGTCATTTATGCACATAACTTTGGCTGTGATAGGCGTATGAGTTGACACTTCCGCGAAGCACCTTCGGGACATATGCTGCATTCATGTATGTCGGGAGATTTGAGTTCTGATCGTTCTGATTTATCATAAAGTCGTGATATGGGATAAAAAGATGGTAGCTTCAATGAAGACTACTAGTGTTTTAAAGGGAACCACGGACTTGAAGACTCCTAGGCTCTAATCAGCCACAAATGTTCTATTTTACTAAAATACACTATTAGAAACACATATACAGTATTATTGCCATTGATTTAAAAATGCAGAGTATTTAGTACATGTTTGGACCTATGGAGGGCGCCATGTTTTCCGCGCACAAATTAGAAAATTTTTAACACAATAATTTTTTTTTTTTTTTTTTTTAAGACAACAGTGAAAGTTTATTCCTTTGTCTGATTTAATCAAAATACGACAATGTTTATTTTCAGTCCTTTTTTAAATTAAAAATGGTAAATAAAGAGTTTAAAAAAAAAAAGAGCAAAACAAATTATGAATGATATAAAAAGAGAATATTTAGGTTTTCTAAAAAAAAAAAATCCAAAAATTAAAATATTTACTCTCTATTAATGTTTACTGAGCCGTTTTTTTGTTTGGGAAAAAAAAAATTAAATTTGTGAAGAAAAAAAAAAAAAGAGAACATTTTAAATATATAGAATATTTAAATGTTTCCGTTTTTTAATTAAAAAAATAAATAAATAAATAAAAATGGGGAAGAAACATTTCAAAATTAAAGAATATTTACTTTTAATGTTTACTGAACCCCCTTTTTGTTTGGAAAAAAAATTATATATAAAAAAAAAGAAAAAAATGTCAAATGTAAAAATGGAAAATATACAGAATTTTTACATTAAAAAAACAATTTAAAAAAAATACTGTTTCAAAAAAACAAAAACGGGGGAAAAAATATCTGGAGAAAAATGAAAATGAAACACCCCCCCCTCAATTTTGAGGTCAACAATGTCTCCAAACTGTTTACTGACTATCAAAATAAATGCCGATTCATTTGCTCATCGATTAGCCAACTCGTGCCTTCTTTCAGTGCCATTGACAACACTATAGACGACAATCCGTTTGAAGGGGGAAGGTTCGTTCGTTCATTGGCTTCAAATGAATTGCCCGTCTACGAACGATAAACACATTCCAAGAGCTTTCATTCAGTTTTAAGAGCTACGCGGCTTTCGTCAATGACACCGAAAGAGTCAAGTAGGACGAAAGCGTCGTCGTCTGAAGGGACGCGGCAGGAAAGGCTTTCTGCTGACTTGCGACTCTGTCAAACTGTCGCTAATATGGCAGCGGCATATTTTGCTGACGCTAGCACCCGCGCTGGCTCTCCTTCTACGTACAGTCGACATCACGTGCGCTTTACTTAACTTTATTGCTTTCCAAAACAAATATGTACATCTGCCATTGACGCTTCAGCACGTCCAATTCATTGTAACTGGGTGGGGTGAGGTGTGAATGTTAGTTAATCCAGTGTTTTGTGTGCCATGGCACAGTAGTGCAATAGCGTGTGGTGTGCTGTAGAAAACCATCCACATTCATCTAATTTATGTAAACAATTTTTTGCAAATCTGAAAATGTGCCGTGCCTGTGCTGTCCAACGGTCAGTAATCACGCAATACTCTTCCATATACAGTATTGGTAGGTAAATACTTTGTTTGGCAGGCAGAACTTTGAGTTGGCTTTCACTATGATAAACACACGCTGCGTTCTAACGCCAGATTTAGGTGGAAACAGGACGAAGGTTTATGCATATAGTAAGCATGCACGAGTGCCTCAAGAGTGAATTGGTTGAATTTTCAAGTTACTTATTATATTAAATAGTACCATGCATGCACTTTGAAACGTTGTGAAAAAAAAATCAATGGATGCAATTACCGAAACTTTGGCTTGAAATATTTACATAAAATGAATGATAAATGCCCGTTTTTTTTTTTTTTTGCTCTTACCCAAGAATGTAGACTGTTTTACGTTCGCATCTATAGAAATTCCACGATTTAAGCATTTATTTACAAGAATTGTCAACTTGAAAAGCTCTTTGTTTTGTGACAGCCGCCATGTTGGATTACACAATACCGTAACTTTGGCTTGAAATATTTACATAAAATGAACTATAACTGCCTCTTTTTTTTTCCTATAGAAATTCTGCGATTTAAGCATTTATTCACAAGAATTGTCAACTTAAAAAGCTCTTTGTTTTGTGACGGTTGCCGTGTTGGATTTTGTATCGCTACGAAATAGCGGAATTTACACTTAATAAATTGTGATTGTACATAGAAAAATGCAAATTTCGCTTTTGTTGAGTACAATTAAGATGATTCTGCATGCTCTCCTCAAGTATTAAGTTTCTGACGTGTGAAATTGAGTGATATATTAGCTGTTGAAAACTTGCGCTAAATAAAAAAAAAAAAAAATGCTATTTTGGGCAGAAACTTATATATGTTAAATATGCTATTGACTAGTGCTGCAACGATTAATCGATTAACTTGAGTATTCGATTAGAAAAAAAAGATTCAAATTAAATTTTGCTGCTTCGAGTATTTGTTTAATTATTGTGGCGATGTCATGGTTTATTTTGAAAGTGTTTGCAATTAGTTTTATTAATTTGAGTGGATACACTGCCTTCTAGTCTGCCTCATTTCACATGGCTGAAAACAGCTCCTCTATGTTAAGACCAACATAAGCTAAGTTTCTGTTTGCGCTAATGTTATTTTTTTATGTATTCGTAATTTGGTTTATGGGTATATTTTATTTTGACAAAATTCTTGTGATTTTGTCCAAAGTATGGCTTTTCCTTTGAAGTCTGATAACTAAGTCATTTATGAATATTTTTTCACTTTCAACCACTCAAAAATGTTCATTAGCATCAGACCTATCTACAGTACACTTATATAGGTTTTATTTTATTTTTTAATGCCCCCTATGGACATTAATAGCAGTAGTATTCTTATAGCAAAATAACTATGCTTTATATATATATATATATATATCAAATAAAAGTCTAATTTGAATATTTCATATGACACTGTTAGAGGCCCAAATACGTCCATAGGTCATAACAACAAGCTTTCTTTGCAAGCAAATTCATGTATTGGCCTTTGGCACCCCCTGGTGACTTTTGGGTGTTAAGCTTCTCAACACACAAATTCCTCTATTTCCATGTTTTTGACTCGCCAAAGAAGCCATTGCATCAGTAATCACGGAAAATGCATTATAACACATCAGGTTTACAGCATATCAAAAATTATGAATTTTAATGGGAGTCAATGAGCCTGAGCATGGCATTATTACAAGAATTTAGGGCGAATCTCCCCAGCCTGTTTGCAATAAGTTAGAAATTGCAGCATGGTGCCATTACATATTTTTACTATCCTGGGGAAATATTAGCTCCCTAGTGTAATTTTTTCCAATGCTTTTTCTTTAATGAAACACAGAAAAAACAACAGAATATGGCCAAATAACACAGACGGGTTAAAAAAAATCTCTTCATTTTAATTTTATTAAAAACAGAGAAACAAATCAAAATAGTCTATGATTTGTAACGACATCATTTTTACATACTGTACATTAGATTTTTATGCCCCCCAAAAAAAGATGACTGTAGTTTCCTGTAGCGGGTCACGCAACATGATGCATAGGGTTGGATCTGGCCCCCGCGCCGCCAGTTTGACACCTGCTATAATAGTAATGCTCTATAATAATAATAATGCTCTATAATAATAATAATAATAATCCTTGATGGATTAAGAACTGGAATTGAAAATGTCATCTTTCGTGCAATAATACAATTCAACCACTCATTTTTGATGAAAAGCTGAATAGTACTACACTGTATTTGTTTATTTGTCCTTCTCTCCTGCGTCAATAGAGGCTGCCATGGCCAATTTTTTTATGTTTCATTATTAACGTGTGCGCGTGCGGCTTCTGGAAATAGATTTGATAAGGGAAGGCGAGGAGATGAAAGTCTGCTTCATTCACCAAAAGACAATATCCCTCAAATCCAATAGTAAGCGCACAGGAACGTACTGTATTTCCGCCGCTCTAATAAACTTCCTCTTGCCTTGCGCCGACGGTACAGTATGTTAACTCTCTCCAAGTCCTTCAATTCTGCTGTGAATTTCAATGACTTTGTCACTGCCATCCTTCCTACTTCAAATGAATTGGACGTCTATTTCCGTCAACGGCAGCCACTGCAGATGCTTTTGACGTTGATCAAATACCGTAAGATAGTTATGACTGCATTTTAAGGTCAGTGCATTGACTTTGATGAGACGCCTTGCCCCTACCAACATGGCGGTCCTGAGGCCATGTTGGTAGCACGTGCTTTGACTTGGATGAAATAATTTTGGTTGAGAAATAAAATAGGTAATGTCAATGCATTGACATCGATGGGAAGGTGGCCCCTACCAACATGGCCTCATGGCGGCCATGTAGGTAGGGGCGATAAAAGCTCTTTTCATACGTCCGCTGACATTGATGAAATAATCTTGGTTGAGAAATAAATAAGTTTCTGCGTTTTAATGTCAGTGCAATGACTGATGTTACTCCTTGCCCCTACCAACATGGCCGCCCTGAGGCCATGTTGGTAGCATGTGCTTTTACTTGGATGAAATAATCTTGGTTGAGATATAAGATGGGTAATGTCAATGCATTGACATTGATGGGAACGTGGCCCCTACCAACATGGCCTCATGGCGGCCATGTTGGTAGGGGCGAAGAAAGCTCTTTTCATACATCCGCTGACATTGATAAAATAATCTTGGTTGAGAGATAAGATAAATACGTTTCTGCGTTTTAATGTCAGTGCATTGACTTTGGTGGGACACCTTGCCCCTATCAACATGGCCACCCTGAGGCCATGTTAGTTGGGATGATGAAAAATGAGTTTATCACTAGTAAACGTCCAATCCGTTTGAAGCAGAAGGGTGGCAACGAATAAACGTTTGTTCATTTTCTGCCAACCCTCCCTACTTCAAATGGATTGGACATTTATTGCCGTCAATGGCAGACATTTTGACATTCTTTTGAAAATCGGTTGAGAAATAAGATGGGTAATGTCAATGGATTGACATTCTTGGGAACGTGGCCCCTACCAACATGGCCTCAGGGCGGCCATGTTGGTAGGGGTGATGAAAGCTCTTTTCGCCCTTCTGCCGTCAATTGAAATGAGTATTTCCCGAGGAGACGTCCAATCCGTTTGAAGCTGGAGGGTGGCAACGAATAAACGTTTGTTCGTTCGCTGCTAACCCTCCCACTTCAAATGAATTGGACATCTATTGCCGTCAACGGCAGCCACAGAGTAGATAGCATGTGCTTTGACTTTGATGAAATAATCTTGGTTGGGAAATAAGATTGGTAATGTCAATGCATTGACATTGATGGGAACGTGGCCCCCACTAACATGGCCTCAGGGTGGCCATGTTGGTAGGGGCGATGAAAGCTCTTTTCATCCATCCACTGTCAACTAAAATGAGTTTATCACGATTAGACGTCCAATCCATTTAAAGCGTGAATGTGACACCTTGCCCCTACCAACATGGCCGTCCTGAGGCCATGTTGGTAGGGGCGATAAAAGGTCTTTTCATACATCCGCTGTCACTAGTAGACTTCCAATCCGTTTGAAGCAGGAGGGTGGCAACAAATAAGCGTTTGTTCATTCTAGGGCTGTCCCAAACGACTAATTTTCTCCCGACTAGTCAGCCGACTATTATTACGATTAGTCGACTAATCTAATAATTAAAAAAAAATTTTTTTTTTGTTTGTTTGTTTACTAATTTAGAAATGAAATTTTTGTTGACGCTTATCAATTCACATAAAACATATTGTAACACTTAAATGATTTATTAAACTACAAATAAACACGTAAATAACAATAATAAATCACAAATAAACAATGAGTTCAAATGCTGATAGAATTAACTAGTGTAGCATCCCGATTGAAAAGAAAGTCTCTTAAACTGATGGTTTACAACTTTTATTCCATCCTTGATGTAATCACACTGTAAGAGCTACGGTGCACACAAATAAAACAACACAATTAGAAATTAACGAAAACTTTTCACCTTTTTCCTTTTAAACCTTATTTATATATTAATGAATTGCCTTTACCTTAATTTATTACCTTATCATTGACAATCTCTCCCTTGAGTGCAATCACTGTATATACTGTATATATTTATGACCTTTTAACCTTATATAATTTTCTATACCATAAAATAAACCATAACATGAAATAAACCTTTCAGTTAGCATTACGGACAATACTAATAGCACTTATAGGCCCATTGTCAATGAAACATTATTATTCAGTAAGGCGACAGCACCCTCTGGTGTACAAAAAATGAAAAAAAATTTTACAAACTGGGTGACGGCGTTTGAGGTGTTTATTCACGGCCGACGTGCAGCCAAGCTTGGCATTGAAGAGACAGGACAGAAGAGTGTACCCTCCGTTGTTTCTGTGAAATAAGTCAATGTTCTGGACACTCTGGTGCGCTTTTTTTTGGCTTTGTGCCGCTTTCCCCGCTTGCATACAGAGCATTCGACATTCTGAACTTTCCACGCATATATTTTTTTTAACCCTTCATTAACCGTCGACGGGATGTTGTGCTCGTCGGCGGATTTACGTCATCGATGACGTCGACTCTGTCGACTAGTCGGGACAGCTCTAGTTCATTCGCTGCCAACCCTCCCTACTTCAAATGGATTTGACATCTATTGCCGTCACTGGCAACCACTGAGTAAATAGCAGATGATTTGACACTGATAAAATAATCTTGGTTGAGAAATAAGATAGTTATGACTATGTTTTAATGTCAGTGCATTGACTTTGATGGGACACATGGCCTCAGTGTGGCCATGTTGTTAGGGGCGATCAAAGCTCTTTTCATACATCTGCTGTCAACTAAAATGAGTATTACTATTAAACCTCCAATACATTTAAAGCGGGAGTGTGCCAGTAATAAATGTTGGCAATGGCAGCCACTTAGTAAATAGCAGATGCTTTGACATTTATAAAGTAATCTTGGTTGAGAAATAAGATACAGTGGTATGAAAAAGTATCTGAAACTTTTGGAATTTCTCATGTTTCTGCATAAAATCAACATCAAAAGTGATCTGATCTTTGTCTAAATCACACAGATGAACAAACAGTGTCTGCTTTAAATAAACCCACCCAATAGGTTTCCATATTTTACTAAGGATAATATGCAAACAATGACAGAAGGGGGAAAAATAATTACGTGAACCATGACATTTAATATTTTGTGGTTTTAGTTAAAGCAGTTTTTTTTCATCTGTGTGATTTTGACAAAGATCAGATTATGTTTGATGGTGATTTTATGCAGAAATGTGAGAAATTCCAAAATCTTCAGATACTTTTTCATTGCCTGGCTCTGCCAAACTATTCTCCCTGTATTTTTCAAACACTGAGAGAAATAGTCTGGGAACCATCCCATTAACGGCCTTTTCGAGCAGGTACAAAATCAATCGACAAATCAGATTCGTTTATTTGCGTGACGTGTTCTTAACGAGCAACGTCACTCTTGCGCGTCGAAAGTCGTCTCCACAACACAGATGGTCAACGGGATAACCGAGAACCTGTTCCAATCCGCGGTAAATTCTGTTTTAAATGACCAAAAACACATCGACACGAGTCATTGACAATAGTCTGTCTCGCGCTAGCCATGTTGAATAAACTCCGCTCTCTTCGTATGTTTACTTCCGCGCGCAAGTCCCTCGTGCTTCCGTCGTCAATTAATAACGTCACGTCTGCCCGTCGCTGATTGGTCCACTCCACTGTCTGTTTGCTGTGACTTGCTCCGCCCTGGAAATTGTATCCGTGGGAATGGTGGCCAGACTCAATAGCTGGAACAGCGTTGAGTCTGGTGTACCAGGCAAACTTTTTCATACCTCTGTAGTTATGACTGCATTTTAATGTCAGTGCATTGGCATTGAAGGAATCTGACCTCATAGCCAGATTGCCGGAATCACACCAGCCAAATTGCTAGAGCCGGGCTGGTGCCGCTCCAATGAAACGGGCCGGCGAAAGCCAACAACCCGGCCAAAAGGCCAAACTCCGCACGTACACCTTAGTCTTAACCCCTTGTATTGACTCCATTTTGAAAGCTGGAAAAAGGCTTCGAAACACAAGTTGACAATGATCAAACGGCAAAGGGAAAACAGCAACAGACCCAAGCGAGGAGGCAGACTGCTTCCAGGGTCGCCATGTCACAAGTAAACGAAAGATTCCCGAGAAAAACAATTAGTTAAACATTCAGTCTTTTTGAAGGCTCTCACGGGGCGGGCCGTGGGCAGGAAGAGGGGTGTGTTTGGGTCTTCTTCTGTTGCAGATTTGGGCGGTCAAGTTCATGTGTCACCGTTGCTGGGAGTTTTCCGAAATTTCCGGGTTCGCAGTGAGTCAGCAACAGGCACACTTTTGCGAAATATACGATGTTTGTTGATTAGAACATGCAGAATAAATGAGATTTATTGATTACAATCCCACAAGAGCAAGCAAACAAACATCAAAACCAGCATAACAAGTGGTAACGATGACGCTAGATCTAGGTTGTCAATCCCAGAATCCCCGCGCTACCATCACAGCACAACAAGATGTTCCTTAGCAATGAAAATCGCTTACCGTGACAAATGAGCGGGGAGCCAACGCTCCGGTAAAGCGGCGAAGGAACAAAGCCGAGCGATCCGTACGTGATCCTCCAGCGGACTTCACGGGTCGCCCGGAAATGTCCTGTTCTTGTAAGAACGCGCCCCCAGGCGACGCGGCGCGTGCCTTGCCCAAATGACAAATATTAAAGCTACTTTTGGTTCAGCTCCTTGAAAAAGGGCTTCTCACATGGTCAACAAGTTGTGCCGTCCTGGTAACAGATGTTCTGTCCCCGCGGTAAATATTATGGGTGCAAAACAAGTTATCTCTTGAGATTCCCTCCTAACTATGGAACCCAAGCGCGTAAAAAACAATACTATGGTGTAAAACAGGTTATCTCGTGAGATTCCCTCCTAACTATGGAACCCAAGGTGAAAAACAATAACAGGCGTCGAAGTGGAAACATGGAGAAGTTGTTACAATCTAGGTCACAGAGGCAATCATACATCACAAAGGCATAATATGCTAATGTTAAGGCATCACATAAAATTTTCCCCCATCACTGGGTCATGTTTAATGAGGCAACGGAGGTGGGAGGTTCGGCGTGCCTCACTGTCTGAGAGGTGCTGAGCTATCAAACTTAGAGTTCTTTTTGTTATCGGGTGTAGTGGTAGTACAGGACGTCCCGCCATTTGTTCTGGACTGTCCTGTAGAGCTGATTGCGGAATTTGGTGTTGCAGACGTGGGCTGATCCATTTGAAGTGGGAGGGTGGCAACGAATAAATGTTTGTTCCTTCGCTAACATTCCCAATTCAAACAGTGGACATCTATGAGACAAGACCATTTTTAGGCCAGGAATGATCAAACTGTTGATTAATTTGATCATCGATTGGTTGTCTCTTAGTGGATTGGTGTTGGCAGCCCTAATGATCTGTCATTGACCGCGACAAAAGGGCGAACGATCCCTGCCAGTTCAAATGCATTGGAGGTTCAGCCAAAAAGTTCAAATTTGGCAAAGTGCCACTCAACGGGCACCGAAGTGACCGTCTCGTCCGCATTATCAACACGGCAAGCGTCCACTCTCGCCGCCGAAATCCGAGCGTGTTTTGGCTGGCGCGGAGTCGGTCGTTCGCTAATGTCCAATTAGGCCGCGGGCCGGAGCGCGTCTCCTTGGGGGAGGTCGTAATGAGACCGGGGCCGCAGAGCAGCTGACCAAGGTAAATAAAACACCGCACGCTCATCAAGTAAATAGCTCTCACGTTCCAACAATAGCCACTGTGTCCTTGGACCACAATGGACAACAGTGACAAGTAGCCCTACATGCCGTGTATCCTTACGTTTGAAATAAAAACACAAAACAGAGAAGAATGGGAGTACAGTAAGCTGATAATACCGGCCATGTTGGAGACCGTCGGCTCATCTGGCGGGAATGCCCGAGAAGTGACAGCAGCCTTTGTGTGACTCAATAAATCCCAGGGAGAGAAGAGTTATGAAAGGCCACCGCATCGCTGCCCACAGTTGTTTCACATTCCGCTCGAGTGAGCTCCAAAAAAGCAAACATTTTCATGTTTTACGTGCTAACGGACCAACTACGTCAAACTCGTCTTTGTTCAAGGTTTATGCCGTTCATGAAATGGATTTTGTCAAAATTCAGCCCTCAAAAAGGATTAAACTACATGTTTGGGGCACTAAAAATGAGAGAGACAGCGATAACCAAAGTGGTATTTGCCATGTGGCAAAATGGATTTTGCCTTGTGGCATTTTTTTGTCATGTGGCAAAATGGATTTTGTCATGTGGCATTTTTTTTTTTGCCATGTGGCAAAATTGATTTTTCCATGTGGCATTTATTTTTTTTGCCACATGGCAAAAAATAAATTATGGCATTTTTTTGCCATGTGGCAAAATTGATTTTGCCATGTTGCATTTTTTGCCATGTGGCTTTTTTTTTTGCCATTTGGCAAAATGGATTTTGACATGTGGCATTTGTTTTGGTATCTGGCAAAGTTTTTTTTTTGCCATTTGGCAAAATGGATTTTGACATGTGGCATTTGTTTTGGTATCTGGCAAAGTGGATTTTGCCGTGTGGCAAAATTAATTTCGCTATGTGGCATTTTTTTTGCTATGTGGCAAAATGGATTTTACCATGTGGCATTTTTTTTGCCATGTGGCAAAAAGGATTTTGACATGTGGCATTTGTTTTGGTGTCTGGCAAAGTGGATTTTGCCATGTGGCTTTTTTTGCCATGTGGCAAAATTAATTTTGGCATGTGGCATTTTTTTTTTTTGGCCATGTGGCAAAATGGATTTTGCCAAGTGGCATTTTTTCTTTGCCATGTGGCAAAATTGATTTAGCTATGTGGCTTTTTTTTTTGCCATGTGGCATTTGTTTTGGTATGTGGCAAAGTGGATTTTGCCATGTGGCAAAATGGATTTTGCCATGTGGCATTTTTTCTTTGCAATGTGGCAAATTTGATTTTGCCATGTGGCTTTTTTTGCCATGTGGCAAGATTGATTTTGCTATGTGGCATTTTTTTTGCCATGTGGCATTTTTTTTGCCATGTGGCAAAATGGATTTTGCCATTGGGCATTTTTTCTTTGCCATGTGGCATTTTTTGCCATGTGGCAAAGTGGATTTTGCCATGTGGCATTTTTTTTGCCATGTGGCAAAATGGATTTTGACGTGGCATTTTTTGGGTATGTGGCAAAGTGGACTTTGTCATTTTTGGGGGGGTATATGGCATTTTTTTGGGAGGGGGGTGTATGACAGTTATGCAGGCTATGCAAGTTCATGCCATTGACGGCCACGCACGTCCAAATTTCCCATTCGTTTTAGATAGCAGAAAAACGTGTGGCTGTGATTTTTGGCCATCCACTTACCATTACAGTGCATTGACATTCAACGGACACCAAAGTCAGGCTATGCCATTGACTGCTAGGCACGTTCAAATTTTCCATTCATTTTAATTGTCAGAAAAACATGTTTAACTTTTATTTTTGACCATACACTTTACATTAGAGCGCACTGACATTCAACTGGCAACCAAGTCAGGCTATGCCATTGACGGCTATTCACATACCAAAAAAAGAAAAATGCCACATAGCAAATCAATTTCCCCACATGGCAACTAGGGGTGTGCCATCTTACGATTCAGGGTGCTCCGATTCGATTTTTGAACGATGATCGCGGTATTGACAATGATCACGATGCATCGTACAGTACTGTTTAATAAAGTAGCCAAACAAATTTATGTCCGTTATTTAAAATATCCTTATGATTCAACAGGAAATATAGAAACATGCCCGCACAACAAAAAGCTGCCCTTAAGCTGCTTGTTTATTTTTTTTATTTTTTACAAGAAAGTGCAAAAACATTAACCACTTTAAAGGGAGTACTTATTTCTCTCAACAATACAATAACATTTACACTGGTGGAATGAATTCCACATTTTCTGGACACAAACAAAGTGTCTTTAGAAAAAAAGACTTCTTTTAACCAATATACTTTGTTTTCACAGTGTTACAGGTGGAAATCACAACTGCTCTTGACACCGCCATGCACACACTCATTACAGCGCGCGCACTTCTCTCCCCCTCTCTCGCGCAACAACAGATTTCTGTACTATTTCGCATGTTTGTAGTGTTACTGCTGTACTTAATCATGGTTTTACAGTTTCTGCATATGAAATACGCGTTAGCGCTGAGCGCTAAGCTAATTAGCTAATTCGCTAACTGTTAACAGCTCAAAAACAACAACAATAAAGGCTAAACAGTACAAGAGGGTTCGTGTACTCACCTCTTATAGACGCACACAGGTCTTAGCAACACACGCAGAACATTTTTCAATTGAAATGCCTTAAAACTACTGCTGAACAGTAGCAAAGACAAGGAGCAACGAGCTATCTCTCTTTCCCTCTTGCTCTAAAAAGTAACTTGCGCACCATTCTGTGCCTGCCTGTGTCATACACAAATTTATTTTCCAGTCTTTTAAAAAGGAGTAAATCTCTCGCCCAGTAACAGGGAGCATCCATCATAACGTTGTGCGTTTGTCCGTTAACAGTGTCCGGGCGGCAGACGTGTCTTGAATTTCGTTCGGCAACGAGCGGCTGCCATAAAGTTATGAGTGAAAATCATCGTTGTCTTTCGTTCCTTTATGAATCGTAATCGAATCCTCACATGTCGAATCGCGGTGCATGTAATAATTGATTTTTTGGAACTCCTGTAATGGCAACATCCATTTTCCCAAATGGCAAAAAATGGCACATGGCAATTTTTTTACAGTCTATTTTCTCAGTGTCTGCCATTGACTACTCTAGACATTCATTTGAAGTGGGTGTGTTGGGTTTGGGGGTCGGCAGACTATAATTGGATGATGTCTACTGCCATTCACGGCAAGACAATGGCGTGTCTCGCTGACCTGAATTTTGGCTTTTCCCAGGCAACATCTTCGTGGTGAGCCTGGCAGTCGCCGACCTGGTGGTGGCCATCTACCCGTACCCCTTGGTGCTGGCGTCCATCTTCCACAACGGCTGGAACCTGGGCTATGCCCACTGCCAAATCAGCGGCTTCCTGACAGGCGTCAGCGTCATCGGCTCCATCTTCAACATCACCGGCATCGCCCTCAACCGCTACTGCTACATCTGCCACAGCCTCAAGTACGACAAGCTCTACAGCGACAAGAACTCCCTGTGCTACGTTCTCCTGATCTGGGCTCTGACCGTGGTGGCCATCGTGCCCAACCTCTTCGTGGGCTCCTTGCGCTACGACCCCCGGGTCTACTCCTGCACCTTCGAGCAGTCGGCCAGCTCGGCCTACACCATCGCCGTGGTCTTCTTCCACTTCATCTTGCCCATCATGATCGTCACCTACTGCTACCTGCGCATCTGGATCCTGGTCATCCAGGTGCGCCGGCGGGTCAAGCCCGACAACCGGCCCAAGCTGACGCCCCACGACGTGCGCAACTTCGTCACCATGTTCGTGGTCTTCGTGCTCTTCGCCGTCTGCTGGGCGCCCCTCAACCTCATCGGCTTGGCGGTGGCCATCCGGCCGGAAGTGGCGCTGCCGCTGGTGCCTGAGTGGCTGTTCGTGGCCAGCTACTTCATGGCCTACTTCAACAGCTGCCTTAACGCCATCGTCTACGGCGTGCTCAACCAGAACTTCCGACGCGAGTACAAGCGCATTGTGGTGTCGCTCTGCACCGCCAGACTATTCTTCCAGGACAGCTCCAACGACCAGGGTGGCCCTGGCGGCGAGAGGCTCAAGAGCAAGCCCTCGCCGCTCACCACGAATAATAACCGCGTCAAAGTGGACTCGGTCTGACAACCAGAGAAAAAAATTAACCAAATATGATATCATGGAGAAGCCTCAAATGACTGCGACACGGTGCTAATCTGACCTCCACAATCAGTACAACAGGGGTACATATGTATTATCTTATTGTTATTATCAGACGCTTTGCTTTGCTGCTGCATGAATGACTGACAGACCCAAACCTCCGATAGAAACTCCGGCAACTGCTAGTAAGTTCTGGTAGTCCTCTCGAGGCTCCTAGTTGTCCATGAGTGAAGGTTCCTGGTTAGTAACAAGGCCTAATGGTCACTACAACTTCCGATTGATCAGCTTTCTCGTCTGTAAGGAGCACCTTGGAGTCTAAAAGCAAGCCCATAAGTTTTAGTAGTCCACTAAAAGCTCCTAGTGGTCCACGAGTGACACCTAAAGGTCCCTGATCACTAAAAATGCCTTTTGGTTACTAGAAGTTTTAATTGATCAGCTTCGAGTCTGTAAGCAACACCTGGGGTTATAGAAGCAGCTGCTCAAAGTCCACTAGAGGCTCCTAGTGACCCATGAGTAACCCTTAAAGCTCACTAATGGCCACTAGAATTTTCATTGATCAGTTTCCGATCCGTAAGCGAAACTTTGGGTTTTGAAGCAACCGCTAGAATTTAGCTCGTAGGTTCTGGTAGTCCTCTGGCGACTCCTAGTGGTCCACGAGTGATTCCTGAAAGTCCATGATCACAAATGGTGACTAGAATTTCTCATTGATCAGCTTCCGGTCTGTAAGACACACCTTTGGTCCTAGAAACAACTGCTAGAATTCAGCTTGAAAGTTCTGGTAGTCCTCTGTCAGCTCCTAGTGTTCCGTGAGTGACACCTGAAGGTCCCTGATCACTGGAAACACCTGATGGTCACTAAAAATTTCGATTGACCAGCTCATCCTTTGTAAGCAACACCTTGGGTTCTTTAACCAACTGCGAAAAGTGGGCTCACAAGTTCTAGTTGTCCACTAAAGGATCCTAGTGGTTCATGACTGACTCCTGAAGGTCCACCATCACTTGATGATCACTCACAACTCCTAGTGTTCGGTTGATAAATCCCCTAGTCTGTGTGCAACACCAGGGGTTCTAGAAGCAGCTGCTAGATGATCACTCAAAACACCTAACGGTTGATAGTTGTTTTGATTGATCAGCTTCTAGTCTGTGAGCAACACCTGAGATTCTTGAAGCAGCTTATGGAAGTCCACTAGAGGCTCCGAGTAACCCATGAGTGACACTTAAAGGTTCATGGTCACTGAGTGTCGCTAGAATTTCTTCATTGATCAGCTGCCGATCTGTTAGCGACACCTTCGGTTCTAGAAACAACTGCTAGAATTTGGCTTGTAGGTTCTGGTAGTCCTCTGGCGGCTCCTAGTGACCCATGAGTGACAACTTAAGGACCATGATCACTAATGGTTGCTAGAATTTCTCATTGATTAGCTTCCGTTCTGTAAGTGACACCTTCGGTTCAAGAAATACTGTAGCTTGTAGGTACTGGTAGTCTTCTGACAGCTCCTAATGGTCCGTGAGTGACACCTGAAGGTCCCTGATTACTCAAAACCCTTGATGGTTGCTAGTCGCTCTGATTGATCAGCTTCTAGTCTGTCCCCGGGGCCTACAAGCAACTGCTAAAAGTTGTTCTAGTAGTCCGCTAGGGGATCCTAGTGGTCCATGAGTGACTCATGAAGGTCCACAATCACTCGATGATCACTCTCAACTCCAAGTGTTCGGTTGATCAGCTCCTAGTCTGTAATCAACACCTGGGGTTCTAGAAGTAGCTGCTGGTAGTCCTCTGGTGGCTCTTAGTGGTCCATGAGTGACACCTGATGGTCCAGGATCAGTCATGCTCGCTAGAATTTCTCATTGATCAGCTTCCAGTCTGTAAGTGACACCTTCAGTTCTAGAAACAACTGCTAGTATTCGGCTTGAAAATTCTGGTAGTCTTCTGACAGCTCCTAGTGGTCCATGACTGACTCCTGAAGGTCCGCCATCACTCGATGATCACTCACAACTCCTAGTGTTCGGTTGGTCAGCCGCTAGTCTGCAACCAACACCTGGGGTTATAGAAACAACTGTTCATCAGTTCCAGTGGTCACTCGTGACTACTAGTGGACTTCTAGAACTCTGCTGTTTTTGTAAAAGCTCCCATAATCAACTGCTAGTAGTCTGCACCAACTCCCGGTGTTGTCACCACTTCAAATGGTCCACTATCAAGTCCAAGTGGACTAGAAGCAGCTGCTGGTAGTCCTCTAGTGGCTCCTAGCGGTCCCTGAGTGACACCTGAAAGTCCATGAACACTCATGGTCGCTAGAATTTCTCATTGATCAGCTTCCAGTCTGTAAGCGACACCTTCAGTTCTAGAAGCAGTTGCTAGATGATCACCCGAAACACCTAACGGTCGCTAGTAGTTCTGATCGATCGGCTACTAGTCTGTAAACACCTCGGGTCCTAGAAGCAACTGCTTAAAGATGTTCTAGTAGTCCGCTAGAGGATCCTAGTGGTCCATGATTGACTACTGAAGATCACAATCACTTGACGATCACTCACAACTCCAAATGTTCAGTTTATCAGCTCCTAGTCTGTAAGCAACACATGGGGTTCTAGAAACAACTGCTCATCAATTCCAGTGGTCACTCGTGACTCCTAGTGGACTTATGGAATTCTCCTGGTTTTGTAGAAGCTCCCATAATCAACTGCTAGTAGTCTGCACAAACTCCCGGTGTTGTCGCCACTTCAAATGGTCCGCTGTCAAGTCCAAGTGGTCCACTAGTAGGTTCCAGTCATTTGCCAACAATCGCTAGTCATCGCGGACAACTTCTGAAGGTCCACCATCAACGTACAACAAATCTGGTTGTGATCATCTTATCAGGCACTTTTTGCTTTGTAGCTATAGTCCAGTCAACATATGTCCAACTTTTTTTTTTTTTTTAATGCTAATGATATCATCCTATTTATTTTCAATGTAGATATATTAGTAATACAAATATATAGATATATATACAGTATATCAGGTTCCAGCCAAGCCAAGACAAAAGATTGAATAATAAGCTCATTTGTGGCAGTGTGACACTTAACCAAGTGCTGTCTTATTCTTCTTCTACTCCCCTTCATGATGTGGACTATATATTTTAGTAAGCAGGCCATCCTGTGCTCTCATTAGACTGTATGCATGGATATCAGGAATTGTTCATAATATGCAAAATAAAAACGATATACACTTCACATGGTTTTATGGCTTCGTTCCTAGATCGTTTCACGCCAACGTTCCGGAATGTGGAACAATTTCATGCACAATGTTTAAAAGCCCATGCGATAGGCTCAAACACCCCTGCGATGGTTTGAAAGATGAACGAGTGTAAAAACTTTTGGGGGTGGGGGGTGGCCTATTTTTAAGGCATATGGTTTTATTCTACAACACATTCAAGATTTTTACCTTGATTTGTTTTAAGAACGCCATTTCATACACGACTTAATATGAATTTATGTTTGCATCACGGCTGGAAAAAGAACTCTGTCTCTTTAAGAAACTCGCCTGCCCCCCTCATTTCAATTTACAAATCAAATTTTGGGGACGTGAGGTCTGAAAAGAAATTAACGTGATAATAACTTGTTATTTTAAATCCTATTGATGAGAAGGGTCAAAGGTCAGAGGTCATGGAGAACAAACATTTGTTCACTATAGGATTTGTTCAAAAACTAGCGAGATGCTACTTCCTGTTTCACCATACAGCAGCGTCTTGCCAAGCTCAACGGTCCAACCACTTCCCCAGTCATCTGCTGTTCCAGCCAATCAGGAGAAAGACGTGACCGGGAAGCTACACCTCTGTGACGTTGGCCGCCCATCAGGCGCAGAGTTATATAAAAATGTCAACTGCTTGTGCTTCGTTTGTGCTGTAAAAATTTCCATTTGTGCTGCAGTCGTTTGATATTAATTTCGAGTGATGACATCAATTGCTGCCGCTCCATCGCGGCTGACGGCGTGTACCAATTCTCTCGACAACAGAGGGGTGTCCCAACAACTAGCGTGAACATAGCACATACGAAATGGCACCCCTTCTGGTCAATTTTGCAGTAAATGGGGGGCTGTGTGTCATTTCATCACTCAAAATTAATATCTCAAGCACTCCATTATCGTTATCATTGGATGATTACCCTTCTTGTCTTTATAAAAGGACTATATACAGTATATATATATATATATAAGGCATTTTTATGACTATATATAGTAAGGCTTTTTTTCATCAAAAAAAGACCATATATAGTAAAGCTTTTTTTCTTAAAAAAAAAAAAAAAAAAACATAAGGCATTTCTTCATCACAAATTACCTTGTATAGTTAGGCATTTTCAATGGAAAAATGACTGTATAGAAAAGCCAATTTTCATTTTAAAAAAAATGACCATGTATTGTAAGGCATTTTTTAATAAAAAAAAAATTGACCATGCATAGTAGGGCAATTTTCATAAAATCTTTTTTTAAAAAAGACCATGTATAGTAAGACATTTTTTTAACCAAAAAAAAAAATATATATAGTAAGGCATTTTTATCGAAAAAAAAAGGCCATGTATAATGAGCCATTTTTTCACTGAAAAATGACCGAGAAAGGCATTTTTTTCCCCCATAGAAAAATGTCCTTGTACAGTAATGCATTATTTAATCGAAAATGAGATTATGTATAGAAAAGCATTTTTCATCGAAAAATGACCATGTATATATAGTAAGGCTTTTTTTTCATCAAAAAAAGACCATATATAGCAGGGGTCAGCAACCTTTTTGGTGTGGAGTGCCACTTTCAAATTTTCTTGTCAATCAGTGTGCCACCCCAAGATTAATGACGCGCATCCGAATTTTTATATCCGGCAGAGCTGTAATTTTACTCCAAATAAAAAAAACATGGACATACATTTAATTTGTATAACTACCATTCGTCTTCATCAATTAACTAAAAACTAATGCATATTGTAGAAAATATCAAAACTTGAAAATAAGTGCAACAGTAATAACAGCTGTACAGCTGTACCATTTTATGCAAACATATCACACACACACACACACACACACACACACACACACACACACACACACACACACACACACACACACACACACACACACACACACACACACACACACACACACACACACACACACACCAGCACGCAAAAGGGAACAGGTGTGATTCTCAGTGCAGGTCTCTCACAGTACAGAGAGCCTTCAAAGTCAGAACAGCCGACTCTTACATTTTGTCTTGTTCACTCGCAACTTAAACAGTGAATTATATGCACAATTTTATATTTTATATTACAAATATAAAAGATGCCCACTTTAATGTGTTCCTTAGCCCTGTTTTCTATGAATTTTCATGTTTTGTCTCGTAGTGGCGTTTGACACTTGTTGTGCGACACACAACACCCTCAAGGCATAATGCGCAAAAGAGCTACCGGAAGTAACCAGGCAACCAGTTGTTACCGGTATCCCCAAGGGGCCGCTGTCCCCTACAATATGATCGGCTTACTAGTTAAGCGTAGAAGAAGAACTGGGCGTCTGTGCGAGAAAAAGAGAGGGAGCAAAGGAAGGTGTTGAGAGAGAGCGGAGAGCGCCGTGAAAAGGAGAGAAGAGGCTGTGTCCACCGCTGGTTTTTGTTTTGTTTAATAAAAGCCTCCAGTAAAACACCATCCAATGCGTCACAGTGTTTTTATACACATTGCCACCTCTCCGAAGTAAGCACCGGACGAATCGACGGCAACGAGCCATGTTAATCGCCGGTCCACTCCATACTACAGTGCAAGCATCGCTTCACCCGCTGCCCTGACCTGACAGCTGGCAATCGGGGTCCAACCGGAGTGTTGCGATGCGCCGGGACAGGGGTGTACAGTCCCGTATCTTAAGCGACCGGCCTCCGCGCCGGGGCGAGGGTGTGACATCGGGATCTCAATTCAAAGTTAAAGCGACGGGGCTCCTGGCGCGGACGCCGGCGATTCGCCGGCTGTGTACTCGCTTACTGGCCCACCTGTTCTAGGTTGCAAATTTTGTCAGAACACCGGCCTCCACGCTGGGGCTTGGAGTAACAGCACCAAAAAGTGCAGATTGGTGACACTGTGTACTTCCGCCAGCTCTCTGACTGGTTGGCTTCGTGACACGTTAGTAGCGGGTGCTGAATTGAGCGCGCAGAATTGAGCGCGCAGAGGGGGAAAAAAAAACGACGAGCGCAGAAATCGAAAAATTGAAGAGCTGGAAGTGTGCTCAAAATCCATAATTGTTCGCAAATAACGCTATAGGCAGAGGGGTCGGGAGGGACGCTCCCGTAAAGCCCTAAATAACAGGGCGTGCAACTAAAAGTGTCTTAATTTCAGGTTTAAAAAAAAAATATATATATATTTTGCCATGCGCTCGCGTGTCACTGGTTAACCCTTCGCGTGCCAGTGCTGACACGCGTGTCATAGGTTGCCGACCCCTGATATATAGTAAAGCTTTTTTTCTTTAAAAAAAAATAAAATAAAAAGACCATATATAGTAAGGCATTTTATCATCAGAAATGACCTTGTATAGTAAGGCATTTTCAATGGAAAAATGACTAAAATAATGACCATGTATTGTAAGGCATTTTTTAATCAAAAAAATTGACCATGTATAGTAGGGCAATTTTTATTAAAAAAAAAAAAAAGACCATGTATAGTAAGGCATTTTTTAAATAAAAAATGACCATGTATTGCAAGGCTTTTTTCTTATTAAAAAAAAAAAAAGATAAGGCATTTTTTTTCATCAAAAAATGACCGTGTAGGCATTTTTTAAAATAAAAAAATTACCTGGTATGGCATTTTCTCATTGAAAAATGGCCTTGTATAGTAAGGCATTTTTTTAACACAAAAAAAAATATATATAGTAAGGCATTTTTTAATCGAAAAAAAGGCCATGTCTAGTGAGCCGTTTTTTCACTGAAAAATGACATAGAAAAGCATTTTTCATCGAAAAATGACCATGTCTCGTAAGGCTTTTTTTCACACAAAAAAAACACAAAAACAACCATAATATATATATATATATATATATATATATATATATATATATATAGTAGGGATATAGTAGTAGTGGGGAGGGGGGACCATGTATGGTAAGGCTTTTTTTTCTAATTAGAAAAAGACCTTATATAGTAAGTCATTTTTCTAAAAAATGACAATGTATAGTAAGGTATTTTTTAATTTTTTTTCTCAAAAAATGACCATGTTTAGTAAGACTTTTTTTTTTTAAAATAAAAAAAATGACCATGTATGGTCAGGCTTTTTTCTTGGAAAAACAACAACAACAACAAAAACAATATATAGTAAGGCATTTTTTTAATAAAAAAAAATTACCATGTATAGTTATGCATTTTTTCATTTAAAAAAAACAAAAAAAGAAAGAAAAAAAAAAAGACCATACATAGTAAGGCACAGATGTCAAACCGATTCCAGAAAGAGCCTAGTGGGTGCTGGATTTTGTTCCAACCGATAATGCACAGAAAGTTTAACCAATGAACTTCCTGCTGAAACAAGCAGCACCTGACAAAGTTTAACTGATTACACATGTAAAAGATCTAATTGGTGAAAAGGTGTCCTCTTCATTGGTTGGAAAGCAAACCTGGTTTGACACCTGTGTAGTAAGGTATTTTTCTCAAAAATGACCATGTATAGTAAGGCATTTTTTCTTACAAAAAAGACCATATATATATATATATATATATATATATATATATATATATATATATACACATATATATATAGTAAGGCATTTTTGTGAAAAAGGCCTCTTTATCCAAATGATATTCAAGATCATCAGAACTACAATCAACATCGAATAACAATCTCAAAGGCAACAAGTCGTTTCATGCGCAAGATTTTAGCTTTAGTATTTTTTTTAGCACCGGACACATGAAAATGCAGGGATAGGAAGAACATACCTTCCATAACACAGCGGCAACATGGCGACAAAGACACCCGGGCTTTGTAATGGGCTGGTGTAAAAATCATATCTTATGTTCTCTTACCTTGGATACGCGATATTATCAGACAACTCTAATAAATAATGTAGAAAACTTTTTCTTAACCGCCAAGTTGTCATCATTTTTAATGCCTCAAACATTGCTTTTTAAATGCTTTTTAAGGCCTCAATTTTGGCCAAATTCATTGAATGACTTTTCATGCTTTTTAATGACTTGCACAAACCCTGTAATATTTTGTCTATTTCTCTAAAAACGGAAAAAAAGGTAAATATCCTCCAATTTCTGAACGACATCTTTTTTTGCAAAAACATGAAGCAGATAAACGGGTTTTGACACCCGAGCATTGAGCTCATTTCCGGCCGCCGTTTTTCCCCAATTGGAGGGAAAAATCTGAAAGGCGCGCGGCCACGCTGCTCAGCGTTCACGCGGCATCACTCCGGGCCGATGTTGTTATGTAACGCCAGCTCCGGCCGTCATCCTCAAAGCAAAGCGATCGAGAGGAAAAAGAAAAAGGCCTCCCTTCCCCCTTTGCTAGCACTTTAATCCCAGGAAGTCAATGTGCTGTGCGTGACTGTAATCTCTGGTGTTTTATAGGCCAACGCGTTAGCAAATGCAAGACTAGTTTAGACAAACATGACGTTGGTGTCAAAACGGAGGTCAAATTTTTTGTTTTGTTTTGCGTCAAAGTAGATCACGTGCATTGACTGTTTTTTCAGCAAAAATTCAACTGATGTCAAATTCACAAATGAGTCAATATTAACTTCATTTATTTGAAATGTTTTTCATGAAAAGTAAAATATTCATTGTCCAGATATTGTAGAATATTTACTGTTTTTTATCTCATAAAAAAAAAATCAATTAGAAAATTGAGAATATTTACTGTTTATTGCGCTTTTTTTTTTTTTTTTTTTAAAGAAAACTAAAAAAAAAAAAAAATGATTTTTTTTTTAATTAAAAGTGTCAAAGATAAAGACTAAGAATATTTATGGTTTATTACCTTTTTTTTTTTTTTTTTTAACTCCCAAAATGAAAAATGTTTACTGACCCATCCCAGTTTATTTTATCAGCTTTTATTGCCTTATTTTTATGTTTCGAGGACTTTTTCCACTTGATTTTAAAAACATATTTTGCATTAGTATATATTTTGATTAAAAAAAAACAACTAAAAATTAAGCTATATAAACATACAAATCTATATATGTAAATATACAGATACACATACATACATATAAATGCCGGAAAACACTGAGGTGACGAAGTTCCACTCTGAGAACTTTCAAAATTGTCTGATATGCATTTGTGATACATCATTAGAAAGCTTAAAATCTCAATTTTCTGGGGGAGGAAAAATTTTGAACAGGAGGGCATTTTTAAATAAAAAAAAATAAATAAAATTTTAAACACCGAAACCCGACCTGGATGTGAGAGCACGCAAGAGCAGAATTAAAGACGCCATGACTTTAATGAGTTATTATCGCGTACTTACCTTGTTTCGATCAAATAACTCCATGTAGCATGCATCACCGAGTGTCAAGACACAGCAGTGAATGGCCACAGCTGGATTTTGGAGGGATTTTTTGGGTCGATTATTTATCACCTAACATATTGGAAAAAATGTGACAGTAACAAAAAAATACAATTAAGCGATAGTTATGAGGTAGATATCCGTGACTTTTTTACAGACACCATTTTTTTCATTGTGACGTCACTTGTTTAAAAGTTTAAAATATGCTAGTGAAATTTTTTGTAAAGTCTTTTTTTTTTTTTTTTTAAACGAAATATTAGACATCAATTAATGATGCTAAGGAGAAAAAATTTGAACACGAGGGCATTTAAAAAGAAAATAAAACATTTAAACAGCAAAACCCAAACTGTAGGTAAGAGCACGCGAGAGCAGAAATAAAGACGCCATTATTTTAATGAGATACAATCGCGTACTTACCTCTTTTCAATCCCAAAACTCCATGTAGTATGTATCACTGAGTGTCAAGACACAGCTGTGAAAGACCACAGCAGGATTTTGTGGGTATTTTATGGGTGAAACATGGTCATATAACAAGGGTTGTGATGCAGAAATCGCAGACATCAAGTAGTGGTCGAGATTTTCTCTTTCATATATTTACCATTTTAAACATATTTTTTTTTTTCATTTTTCTTTGGATCGATTATTTATTATCTGACTTATCGGGGAAAATGCGACAGCAACAACAAAAAATACAATTAAGCCATAGCTAGGGCACCCCCACACTCAAATTTTTTGTGTGCGTTCAATGTATTTATTCAGATTTAGCAATGGAAAAAGATACATATAAGACATGTTTTTTCAGTTCTTTCTCAAAAGTATAATTTAACCCCTTATTGCCAAATGTATCACATTTGATACACTTAGAATTTCATGATTTTGAGACTAATTCAGAATTTTGAAATATCTTTCCTCAAAAAAAAAAAAATAAATAAAATAATGGATGCAAGTCAACTCATGCATCTGCAGGTTCCATAAGAAAAAAAAAACGACAGGATTTAGCAAGGGTTATAGATATTACAGCGCTCATTACACATATTATTATTATTTATTTATTTATTTTTTACAAATTTGAAAAAAAAAAAAAAAAAGGTTTCATTAAGACCTTATTTTTCAAATTTTGTCATTCTCTGACAATTGCTTTATATTGCAGGCATTAAATGGTTTAAAAAAATGTATATGACGGAAAACACTCAGGTGACTTGAAGTTCCGCTCTGAGACCCCCAATTTGGCCAAATTTCAAAATTGTCCAATATGCATGTGTGATACATCATTGGAAAGTTTAAAATATCAATTTTCTGCGGGAGGAAAAATTTTGAACAGGAGGGCATTTTTAAATAGAATAAAAATTTTCAACAGCGAAACCCGATCTGGAGGTGAGAGCACGCGAGAACAGAATTACAGACGCCATGACTTTAACAAGATATTATCGCATACTTACCTTGTTTCAATCCAAAAACTCCATGTAGCATGTATCACTGAGTGTCAAGACACAGCCGTGAATGGCCACAGCTGGATTCTTTTGGGATTTTATGGCTGAAACATGGTAATACAACAAGCGTCGCGATGCAGAAATCGCAGACATCAAGGAGTGGTCGAGATTTTCTTTTTCATATATTTACCCTTTTAAACGTTTTTTTTTTTTTTTAACTTTTTTTTGGGATCGATTATTTATCATCTACCATATCGGAGAAAATGTGTCAGTAACAAAAAAATATATATAATAATAATAATACATTTTATTTCTAGAGCGCTTTTCAGATACACAAAGACGCTTCACAAGAGGCATGGAATTACAGTACGATAAAAAGGTATTAAAAGGATTAAAAACTTAAAAGCACAATAAAAAGAGGTAAAAAATATGACAGCTAGGGGTTATGGTGGGTAAGATAGAGTGAACAGGTGTGTTTTCAGTCGAGATTTGAAAAGTGATAGAGTAGATATGTTGCGGAGATCAGGGGGTAGGGAGTTCCAGAGCTGGGGGGCGCAATGACTAAAAGCTCTGGAACCAAAGGTGGAGAGGCGGACACGGGGGACGGAGAGGGGGGGAAAAGTGGTAGGGCGAAGTGAACGGGTTGGATTGTTTGGATGGAGAAGATCGCAAAGGTAGGGAGGGGCCAAGGCATGGAGTATTTTGAAGGTGATGATGAGGATTTTGTAATTGATTCTTTGTTTGACGGGAAGCCAGTGAAGTTGACGGAGGATGGGGGTAATGTGGTGTGTTGCGGGGGTTCGTGTGATGAGGCGTGCTGCTGAGTTCTGTATACACAATTATATTATATATACAATTAAGCAATAGTTATGACATAGATATTCGTGACATTTTTACAGATGCCATTTTTTTCCATTGTGACATCATTTGTTTAAAATATGTGAGTGAATAATTTTTTTAAAGTCGTTTTTTTTTTTTTTTTTAAACGAAATATGAGACATCAGTTAATGATTCTAAGCTAAAAACAACAGACATTTTGAATAATGAGTATAATTAATGACCTTCGTTTTATGGCTGGGTTGAAAAAAAAGCGGTTGCGCAACGTCTGTAAACGGGGGTTTCCAGGGTAAAACGGACAAATTAAAAATAGTTCGGGGGCTTCATGCGCCATGAATCTGCTACGGCACCATATAGGCATTATTGTTCTATCAAACACAACAGTTGTTTTGGCTTAAAACACAGCAGTTTCTTTAAAAGAGGAGTGCAAGAGCAGAACCTGTTTTTCCAGTCTTGTCTGTGTTTTCCGCCATATATATTTTTTTATTTAAATGATTTTTGCGCACTTCAAATGTAATAATTAAGATCAGTTAAAAAAATGTTACTGTCCCACCAAACAATTTTGAAACAATAATAAAGTAGTAGAAAAATGCTTGGCTTTTTCAAATGCTTCATTGAGTGTGTCCACTCAAATCCTTTCGCTTACACACAATGAGTTGCCACAGCAATTGTTTAACAAGTTAAACGATGACTGACACATGCGGCGCTTTGAAGCTTTGGCCTACAAGCATCTGTGGCAAGATCAAACCCAAACATCTGCCTCCGCGACCCGACCCTGGACTAAGTGGTAGATGATGGATGGATGGATGGATGGATGTTTAAAGTATACCACTTTCCTTTTTAAAAGTGAGATGAAAATTGAAAATAAATTCACTAAAATTTGTTCTTAAGAGGCTAAGTATGAAGGATTTGGACAAGGCCTTCATCAAAATAGATGACTATTCATTTGCTAATCAATGAGTCAATTAATGGCGGTCCTGATTCACGCAGAATTCTGTTTGTCGATTGGTCCAAATGGATCGGACGTCTATGGCCGTCAACGCCTAAAACTGCGTGAGAGGTGTAAATATAGTGTCGAAGCGTGCCTTGTATTCTTTCCACACAAGTGCACTCCTATTTCATTTCCCGTTCTATTTTTAGCAGGCGCACTCACGCACCAACGCACGGATGCTTTTGTGGGTCGCGTGCCAGTCTTTGGTAGTTTTGTTTGTGTCAGGCTCGCTCGCTCACTCGCTCGCCCTCAAATCCATCCCAAGGTCAAATTTTGGCCCGCGCGTGTCAAATCAACACATTTGGGAAATGACTATTTGAAAATGCTTGTATATTACTCCACTGGGAGAAAAAAAGAAAATATCGAGCGCTACTAGCGTATGCGCTAATCGCACGTGCCCGGAGTGATGCGACGAGCCGGGCGTCGGCGCGCCGGAAGCCGCGGGGCTCGTCGCCAGCCAAACGTGACCGGATCCGGTCGGCGGGGAAGAACAATTTGACGGAGAGAGAAGGCGGCCGACAGGCGCACGGGCTTAGCGCCTCACGTGCGCCTTTCAAATTGGTCAGTTTGTGCGCCCGCCGCTGCTGCCGCCACCGCCGCTAAAAATAGCACGTGCCACAAATAGACGGCGGGCGAGCGAAGGACAACATAAACCTGATGAGATCCCCGCGCAGCCTTCCCGACACGGCCAAAATAATCCGCTAAATCAAAAGTGACGAGTTTATTTTGGGATCCGGGCGCCAATTCATATTGACGTCCGATCCGTTCGGATCGCCAGAACGATCAATGCCACGTGACGCAGGATTTGGATGCAAGTTCTAATTCTCGTTGCACTTTTGGTCCAAGGTTTGACTTTTGAAATTTTGAGGGTGCTGTAATGATTTTTATTAGTTTTCCCGAGCACAAAGTGTGTATTATGATTTTTTTCAGGACAAATGAAAATGGACAATTTGGAGGGCTTTTCATATACATGCAACTTGGTGATAATTTCGATAATTTTGCAACGTTGCGAAAAAATGTAACACAATGGCTCAGTGGCAAGCCCTTGAATTTTTCAAAAACGCCTTGCCTATACCCATATTCCAAACCCAACAGGAAATCGGATATTTTGGATCGAATGTAAATTTTTTATCGATTTACAGGGTGCACATTTGAGACATTGGCACAAAGAAAAGTTAGTTGGATCCTCCTCAAAATTGGTGAGAATGTTCATGAGATCATAAGTTACCAAAATGGTGAGTTTTCACTCACGGGCCTGACCTGGGAAGGGTGCCAAAGTCGGCCATTTTTTGGGCAAAATACCAGAATTCAGAAAAAGAATCTTTTTCATATTTGGCATGTATCTGAGGTATCCCAGCCTGAACATGACTGCATTGAAATATTTCCTATTAGGCCTGTTGACCCCTAATGAAAACAGAAAATGCCCTATTTAATGAGACAGGCTCCTCCTCCAGGGAGGGGAAACTCCATTGACCTCAAACCAGCATCAGGGAAGCCTTAAGACATGTGTTTAGGTGCCTGACGAAAAATATTGAGGTTTGGTTGAAGCAGAAAGGTCCAACAGGAAAGTGAAAATGACCTTCACCATTTTGTCTCTCAACATATTTTGAACTGTCATAACTTGGCAGATATACAAAATATCTGCACCAAACTTCCCCTGCTTGGTTGGTCAGAGTCCTACCCTGAACAGTCCTTTAGTGGTCATTTGCATCGACTTTGTAGCGCCAACTAGTGGCAGCAGAACTTGAGGCCTTTACATGCTTGAAAACTCGCCAAAATTTGCACACACGTGGTTTCATGTAAATTTTGATCATTTTGCAACTTTAAGAAAAAACATAACAAAATGGCTCAGTGGCACCTCCTTGAAATTTTCCCAAAAAAGCAATAAACAGCAAATATTCTCAATGTTCTAATTGATTTTTTTATGAGATAAAAAAGTTTCCTATTAGGTTTTTTGAACGAAGAGCAATGAAATTTGGGGAGTCGATACGTTGTGCAAACCTGCTCCAAAAAGTCTCTTGCACTAATATTCCAAACCCCACAGGAAATCGGATAATTTGGATTGAATGTAAATTTTTTATCGATTTACAGGGTGCACATTTGAGAGCTTGTCGCCAAGGGAGTTAGTTGGATCGTCTTCAAAATTGGTGAGACTGTTCAGGAGGCATATGAGATCTTAAGTAATAAAAATGGTGTGTTTTCATTCACGGGCCTGACATGGGCAGGTGCCAAATTCGGCTTTGTTTTTTGGCAACACGCCAAATTCAGTAAATGACTAATAACTCCCTGATACAAGGCGCTGTCTTTTTCATATCTGGCATATAGTATGAGAGGTATCCCAGCCTGAAGATGACTGCATTAAAATATGGCCCATTCGGACTGGCGCCCGCTAGTGGGTACAGGAAACACCCTTTTTACGAGACAGGCTTCTCCTCCAAGGGAAAAAAAATCAATTGACCTCAAACCTGCATCAGGGGAGCCTTAAGACATGTATTCAGGTGCCTGATGTAAAATATGGAGGTTTCGTTGAAGCAGAAGTGTCCAAACAGAAAAGTGAAAATGACCGTCGCCATTTTGTCTCGCCACAAATTTTGAACAGTCATAACTTATAACAGATATACAACATATCCGCGCCAAACTTCCCGTGCTTGTTGAGAGTCATACCATGAAGGGTCCTGTAGGGGTCATTTGCGTCAACCCTACGGTGGCAACTAGTGGCGACAGAAAGTCAGGGTAGATAAATAATATGAGTATTTTTTTTTTTCCAGAAACCAAGATCTTTACATTTCTGCAAAATGTTTCAACATATTTTACTAATTCAGACAAAGAATATGTTATATTGGTTTTTTTTTGTGTGGTTTTTTTTGGCAAAGGTTCCCTTGAAAAATTGCTGAAATCATACAAAAATGTACCCCCGTAATAATGTTGTTACACAAAAACCGTCAATTTGGAATTTCTCACATTTCTGCATAAAACCACCATCAAATGTTGTCTGATCTTTGTCAAAATCACACAGATGAAAATAACAGTGTCTGCTTTAACTAAAACCACCTAAAAAATTATAGCTTTTCATATTTTAATGAGGATAGTATGCAAACAATGACAGAAGGGGGAAAAATAAAGTAAGTGAACCATCACATTTTATATTTTGTGCCCCCCCCCGCCCCTTTGGCAGCAATAACTTCAACCAGACGCTTCCTGTAGCTGCAGATCAGTCTGGCACATCGATCAGGACTAATCTTGGCTCATTCTTCTTGACAAAACTGCTGTAGTTCTTCAGTCAGATTTCTGGGATGTCTGGCATGAATAGCTGTCTTTAGGTCATGCCACAGCATCTAAATGGGCTTCAAGTCTGGACTTTGACTTGGCCACTCCAGAACGTGTATTTTTTTCTTCTGAAACCATTCTGAAGTTGATTTACTTCTGTGTTTTGGATCATTGTCTTGTCCGTCCTCTTTTTAGCTTTCACTGTCTGAGAGAAGGCCTCAGTTTTTCCTGCAAAACTTTTGAATTCAGTCTTCCATTAATGATTGCAAGTTGTCCAGGCCGTGGGGTAGCAAAACAGCTTCAAAACATGATGGTGAGGTGTTGATGTTGGTGAGCTGTTCCATTTTATCTCCACACATAACGTTTTGTGTTACTCCCAAACAATTCAACTTTGGTTTCATCAGTCCACAAAATATTTTGCCAAAACTTCTGTTGAGTGTCCAGGTGCCTTTTTGCGAACATTAAAATAGCAACAACAAAAAATTCTCTATGGGAGTCCTCTAGCAGACATTTTGTCTTTCTTTTTTTACCTCTTCTTGGCCATAAAGTTAATGAGTGCACAGAGATATTGGACTGTGTCAATGATTTCTGTACGTCTTTATCAGACACTCTAGGGTTTCTTTTTTTTTTTTACCTCTCTTGAGTATTCTGTGCTGAAATCTTGGCGCCATCTCTGGTGGACGGCTACTCCTTGGGAGAGAAGAAACAGTGCCAAACTCTCTCCATTTGTAGACAACTATTCTGACTGTCAACTGATGAACATCCAGACTTTTACAGATGGTTTTGTATCCTTTTGCAGCTTTATACAAATCAATTAATCAAATTTCATTGAATGATTTTTTTTTTAATTGATTGAAATCAAATTCAGACAGCTCTTTTGACCAAGCCATGATGCATATCAGACAATGCGTCTCGTCAAAAAATTTCTTACCAGGTGTGTGTTTTATAGTGGGTAGTGCAGCTTTAAACCACTACTCCATGATTGGGCATACACCTGACTTAAATTGTTTGCTAAAAATTGGTTTCGATTGCTCTTTAAGTTCCTTAAAGAAAGTATGAAGTATAAGAAAATATGAAAACCAATAAATGTTTGGGTGGTTTTAGTGTAAACAGACAACAACAAAAAAACAGTTTTTTTATCTGTGCGATTTTGACAAAGATCAGATAACATTTGATGGTGATTTTATGCTGAAATGTGAAAAATTCCAAAAGGTTCAGATACTTTTTCATATCACTGTACATTATTTAATTTTTTTCTACTGTAAAATATTCAAAAAGTCATACAAACTCTGAAAAAGCAACAAAAAAAAAAAAATCTAGAAAATTCTTTTGCAACTTAATTTTTTGAATAACATTTTTAAAAGGATATTATATTGTATTACAGTAGGCGTGCAATTCTTTACCGTTCCACAAAAATTGGACGTCAATCGCCGTCAATTGTGGCCGGCGAGCTGCTGCAGGTGTTAATTGCATTCCCCTTTAATTACTGACTAGATCTTTAACGAGGGAATCAATAGTGTAAAAGAACACTGTGATCAATACTTGGAAAAACACAAAAGGCGGCGGGCGCATGCTCTCCTCTTAAGGCAAATAAATTACAAGCCACTTCCTTTTTAACCCATTGACGCCTGAATTTAACAACTTCGACTCTCAAAATAATCATTTGTGGCGGACTAAAACTGGACGGGAAAGAAGCACCTCGAGTCTTTCAACATCCCCCAAGGACAAACGTGATTGAACTGACTTTTTTTTTTCTTTTATGGTCTACGGCCCAGCGAGCGTGGTCGCTTGAACCCGAGGCGCTTGTCGGCGCTAACAAATGGCGGTGGGTGGCGTATTCGCTGAAGGATGGCGAAGGAGATGGAGCGGGCGCTCCGGTAAAAAAAAGGATGGACGTGAAGCGCGGCGGGTGGCGCTCGCATCCGTCAGCGCCGGTCGGATTCGCCCTTCGCTTCCACGTCCTCTCGTGGCTATCAATCTACGCAATTGTATTGGAAACCTATGGAAGAGCTGCATTTTGGGGCTGGAATTGCTGTTAGCGAGTCCCACGGGGACATCAATCTAACCCGGGAGAGTCAAAGTCATCTTGGTTGTAGTTACAGTTTCCTTCAGCGGCAATAGAAATATTTCAACTGCCATCGACGACGCTAGATGTCAAGGGCAGTTGACAAGAGGTGAGCCGGGAATGCCCCAAAATGAAGAGGAGGTGAGCCAGATAGACATGCTCTAAGATCAACAGGAAATGGTCTAAAATATACGGGAAGTGACCCTGGAATGCCCCAAAATGTACAGGAAATGCTCTAAAACTGAAAGTGTTATGTACTTGCCCAAAAATGAGCAAGAAGTGACTTGGGAATGCCCAAAATCAATAGGAAATGATCCGAAATGTACAGGATGTGACCCTGAATGCCCCAAAATGATCCATCCATCCATTACCTACGGCTTAATCCATGGAATGGAATTTTTATTGTCATCGTCATCGGTATCATTGACAATTACAAAATGTGATATGATTTGCCCGAAGGAACCGAAGAAGAAGACAAAGGCGGACAGAATGAAGCATATGCTTATCAGTTTCCCGTCCCCAATACAACCAAAGACGCACATTCAGGCATGGAACATACATCAAGTCTGGGGTCGGGTCGTGGGGGTAGCAGCTTTAGCAGATAAGCCCAGACTTCCCTCTCCCCAGTCACTTCAACAAACTCCTACGGCTGGATCCCAAGGCGTTACCAGGCCAGCCGAGAGACAGTCTCTCCAGCGTGTCCGGGGTCTTCCGCCGGTGCGACATACACCTCTCAAGGGCGGCATCCAATCCTGATGCCCAAGCCACCTCAACTGGCTCCTCTTAACGCAGAGGAGTGGCAGCTCAACACAGAGTCCCTCCGGGATGACCGAGCTTCTCACCCTATCTCTAAGGGAGAGCCAGGACACCCTGCGGAGGAAACTCATTTCGGCCGCTTGTATCTGGGATCTTGTTCTTTTGGTCACGACCCCACAGCTCCTGACCAATCGGTGAGGGTAGGAACATTGATCGACTGGTAAATCGAGAGCTTCAACCTTTCAGCTCAACTTCTTCACCACTACGGTCAGGTGCAGAGTCTGCGTCACAGCAGACGCTGCACCGATCCACCTGTCTATCTCCCACTCCCTCCTACTCTCGCTCATGAACAAGACCCCAAAATTCTTGAACTCCTTCACTTGGGATCTCATCCCCTCCAGGGAGAGTTGGAGGTCACAACAGCAACACATCATCTGCAAAAAGCAGAGTTGCAATGCTGAGGCCACCAAACCGGACCCCCCCCCCCAACGCTTTGGCTACGCCTAGAAATTCTGTCCATAAAAATTATTAACTCAATCGGTGACAAAGGGCAACCTTGGTGGAGTCCAACCCTCACTGGGAAAGAATTCGACTTACAATGCGGACCAAACTCTGACACTGGTCGTACAGGTTATGTGGAGCCCTTACCAAGGGTCTCGGTACGCCGTACTCCCGAAGCAACCCCACAGGACTCCTCGCAGGGGTAACAAGTATGAGCTGTGTCAAGAGCACCACTGAGGTGACAAAATAGTGGGCAAATCAGGAAGTTCTATTTCAGCTACTGGAGGGTAGTGGCAATGAATAAACACAGACAGAGTTGGTTTGAGTGAAATATGTATTTTACAAAAAAAAGCGATACAGAAAAATGAAGGAATATTTACAAAATACCAGTGTGTAAACAAGTTACAGTTGATCAACAGGGGGAAAAACCCCCAGTTCACTTTCACCCACCCCAACGTTCGTAAGTTACAAACAGTCAAGAGTACGAATGAATGGCTTCAGTTTTATGGAGGTACAAGGTGAGTGTCCATTGGCGCTGCTTGATTGGTCACAAGTTGAATGGGCATTTGAAATGCTTGACCCGAGTAGTGGGGAGAGAAAAACAGGCTGCAGAGCCTCCTACCAGACCCTGACTTGTGTTAAAGACAAGGAAAAAGAGGAACGTTAGGCTCCTGGCTCAAGTTCTAGCTCACCATCCTTTTGTTGGAGTGGTCCCAAGGCAGGGCAAGACCACCTGGCCTGCATGAACCAACCAACCCAATTAAACAATTGCAATGACTAAAAATGCAAGACTATTCAGATGTTAGCATTAGCGTGTTAGCATTAGCATCAGAATGCTAACAAAATATAATAATAAAGAACCGACAGACACAGAAAATCACATGAACACATAAGGTAGCGTAAGTTAGCATGGTGGCTAACCCACTAACAATAGATGGAAATATTCAGACTCACCAGTTCACTTGGCTGTAGTTGAGCACAGCACTAACAGGTCCCCAACACAACAAAAAAAGGTCTAATTCTACAAGTTATAAAACAGCCTTTAACAAGTTTGAAAAAAAAATTGGTTGGATGCATCAAAAAAACATTTGAGACTGACCTGCAGCTGTTGCTCTTTGGCTTCCCTCCCACACAACTGAAGGGAGAGGAGTCAAGGAAGCTTATATAGTGCCTAGGTGACTGGTGATTGGATAACTGGTGTAATGTGACTTATCATGTGATGTGGTGCATTCAGGGAGTGTGGGAAAAACAAGTACTGGCTAAAAATAGGGAATCTTAACCCATGTTACACGGGACACGGTTGAACGCCTTCTCCAAATCCACAAAACACATGGAGACCAGTCGGGCGAACTCCCATGCACCCTGGAGGACCCTGCCAAGGGTATAGAGACTCACTGTCCCCCACCTTGGGTGTGTGGGATGTGGGTGTTGAAGCACTTTCTGACAGGGGATTCTGCCTGATGTTCCCAGCAGACGCTCACAATATGATTGGGTCTGCCAGATCTGACCAGAATCTTCCCCCGCCATGAGAGCCAACACACCACCAGGTGGTGATCAGTTGACAACTCAGCCCCTCTCTTCACTCGAGTGTCCAAAACACGTGGCCGTAAATCAGATCATCAAACTGCGGCTCGGTGTCCTGGTGCCAAGTGCACGTATGGACACCCCTATGTTTGAACATGGTTTTAGTTATTGACGAGCACAGAAGTCCAATAACAGAACACCGCTCGGGTTTTGAACAGGGGGCTGTTCCTCCCAATCATGCCCCTCCAGGTCTCACAGTCATTACCCCAATGTTGAAGTCCCCCAGCAGAACAAGGGAGTCCCCAGAGGGAGCGCTCTCCAGCATACCCTCCATGGACTCCAAAAAGGGTGGGTAGTCTGAGCTGCTGTTTGGTGCATATGCACAAACAGCAGTCAGGACCCACAACTCCAGAGTGGAAGAGCGTCCAACCCCTCTCAAGAGGATTGGTACCAGAACCCAAAGTGTGTGGAGGTGAGTCCGACTATATCTAGTCCTAACTTCTCTGCCTCACACACCAGCTCAGGCTCCTTCCCTACCAGAGAGGTGAAATTCCATGTCCCAAGAGGTAGCTTCTATAACTGGGGGTTGGACCGCCAAGGCCCGCACCTTTGGCTGACGCCCAACTCCCCACGCACCTGATCCCTTTGGCCCCTCCCACAGGTGGTGAGCCAATGGGACTCACCTTGCCTTTTCGGGCTGTGCCCGGCCAGGCCCCATAGACACAGGCCCGACCACCAGACGCTCGCCTTTAAGCCCCACCTCCAGGGCCCCAAAACGAGCAGGACGTCAACCAAAATTAACAGAAGGTGTCCCGGAAATACCTGAAAGACCAACAGTAACTGACCAATGAATCCTGGAAATGCCCTAAAATCAATAGGAAATGATCCAAAATGTACAGAAAGTTACCCTGGAACACCAAAATGTTAAGTATATCACTGAAAGTAACTTGTACCTGCCCAAAAACGCGGTACCAGTCTGGTACCTAGCAACGGGGTCCTCACCTCACCTCGCTACCGGTTAGCTCGCTAGCCCTTAGCGTGACATACAGCTTTACTACCTTACTTTGTTTACTACACTTAACGTAGACACAAAGTTGGTCATAAATTGTAGATACGTACTGTAGTTCTCACGGGATCGCCGTGGCATTCAGGTAGCCGTTTGACCTGCTTTTCGACGACCGTCGGCGGTCGCCGCGACAAGCGTGCTCCGCCACTTCAACATGTACATGTGTGCCTTTTAAATACGGGATGGAATTATTCATTGTTTGCAGACGTGCTGCTATTTCTGGAAAAACGACCGCGCTCGTTCGCCGGAGTTTGCGGCGAGCGGATGCTAGCTAAAATATTCATGCGCCGCACGCGAGGGATACATTTGATCCTCCGTTCGACAACAAGACACTTCAGAGGTATGTCGCATGAATGATACAAGGAGCGGGAGCAGTCCGACGGGCACGTGGCCACGATGGCTCGCTAAACGCTACCAAAGTTGGCGGCCCGGGAACATGGATATGTACATTTAGCATGTATTTGATATTGTATGCCAGCGGTGTTAAACTGCTTGTCCGGGATTCAAATCCGGTTCGGCGCATCATTTTGTGTGGCCCACGACAGTGTGGACTTCATGTTTTTCAATAAATTAAAAATTATACAGTCCAAACATTGGAGCATATTCAATTTTTTGTTTTTTTAAAGAGATAAAGTGGATTTTCATTGTGTCAAACTAGCGATTTGTGGGCCAGATCCGGCTCACAGCATCATTTTGTGTGGCCTGCGACAGTATGGACTTCATGTTTTTCGATAAATTAAAAATGATGCAGTCCAGATATTGGAGAATATTTACATTGGTTTCTGTTTTAAAAGATATTTAAAAAATCAAAGTGAATAATTACTGTATCAAACCTGCGGTTTGGGGGCCAAATCTGGTGTACCCGTTCGTTCTGTGTGGCTTGCGACAGTATGGACTTCATGTTTTTCGATAAATTAAAAATGATGGAGTCCAGTTATTGGACAATATTTACATTATTTTTTGTTTTAAAAGAAATTAAAAAATCAAAGTGAATATTTACTGTTTCAAACTTGTGGTTTTTGGGCCAGATCTGTCTCACCGCATCATTCAGTGTGGCCGCGACAGTATGGGCTTCATGTTTTTCGATAAATTAAAAATGAGAAGGTCGCTTGTCTCTATTGCTGATTTCAATGATTATTAGTAGTAGTAGTTTTTGCTTTATTTTTATCTTTGTTTTATTTTTATTTACTTATTTTTAATCTGTGATTAAATGCAATCTTTCGTCTTGGTTTTCACGTTGTGTTGATTTAAATGTGATTTTTATGGTCTTCATGTTTTGTTGAATTGCGCTATATAAATAAATTTGCCTTGCCTTGCCAGATATTGGTGATTATTTTCCTTGTTTTCTGGTATAATGAAATGAATAACGAAAGTGAATATTTACTGTGTCAAACTGGCGGTTTGGGGGCCAAATCCAGCTCACCGTGTCATTCTTTGTGGCCCACGACAGTATGGACTTGATGTTTTTTGATTAATTAAAAATGATGGAGTCCAGATATTGGGGAATATTTACATTATTTTCTGTTTTAAAAGAAATAAAAAAATCAAAGTGAATATTTATAGTGTTAAACTTGTGGTTTGTGGGCCAGATCTGGCTCACCGCATCATTCTGTGTAGCCCGCGACAGTATGGACTTCATGTTTTTCGATAAATTAAAAATGAGAAAGTCCAGATATTGGTGATTATTTTCCTTTTTTCTGGTTTTAATGAAATTAAAAACGAAAGTGAACATTTACTGTGTCAAACTGGCGGTTTGGGGGCCAGATCCAGCTCACCGCGTCATTCTTTGTGGCCCACGACAGTATGGACTTGAGTTTTTTTGATGAATTAAAAATGATGCAGTCCAGATATTAGAGCATTTTTTCCCATGTTTTTTGTTATTAAAGAAATTAAAAAAACCAAAGTGAATATTTACTGTATCAAACTGGTGGTTTGGGGGCCAGTCCGGCTCACCGCGTCATTTTGTGTGGCCCACGACAGTATTGATTTTTTTTTTTTTCTTTCTTTTTTTGATGAATTAAAAATGATGCTGTCCAAATATTGGAGCATATTTTCCATTTTTTCTGCTTTAAAGAAATAAAAAATCAAACTAAATGTTTACTGTGTCAAATTGGCGGTTAGGCTTACTGCATCATTCTGTGTAGCTTGCGACAGTATGGACTTAATAAAAAAAGGGGAAAAAAAAAAATTTTTATTCAGAGGCTAAAAAAAGGATTTTGACAAATTTGACGTCAACAAAGATGTCAAAAAAATGTATAAAAATGTGTAAAAAAAGAATAGTCATGTTTTCCTTATTTTTTATTATTAAAAAAAAAAAAAAAAAAATTTCAAATAAATAAATAAAAAAAGTTTTTACCGGCATTCCTTTGCTGTTAAATTAAATAATAAAATACAAGTACAAATAGAATATTCACATTTTTCAAATTGTAAGAAAATTGCTTTCACTGAATTAAAAGCCAATATTTACTGCCTTTTGGCAATAAAAATGGAAAACAATAAGAAAACATTTTTATTAAGAGGTTAAACAAAGACGTCAAACAAATCATTATTATTATTGACTATTACATAGCTAAAGATGCCTTTGCTCATCGATTAGTCACTTAATTGTGTCAGCCATAGTTTACTGCCATTGACGGTACTGCACGTCCGACCCATAAGGACGTCTAATGCCGTTGACGGCAGCTGATGAGCTCATCAGTTGCCGGGCATTGTTAGCGCAAATAACAGTGTTTACAAATGCGAGCCCACCAGCTGTCATCTAAAATGGAAAAAGGACTCCGAGATGAGCACACGTGGAATGGATTTGAAGTTCGACACCGTCGACGGCGCTGAAACATCGCAACGGGAATGGAATGACACGAAAGGGCAAAGGACGGATACTGCGCGCGAGTCGTATCCATCCGCAACTATCATCGTCACGCACGCCTCCTGTTCCGGTCCCCAGTGTGTTGACGGAGCACCTGGCCGAGCATCACTTGTACGGAAACCGCCGGATTAGTGTTGGCAGGTGGACGGGGGAAGGGAGGTAAAAGGACAGCTGAGAAAGCAAATAACTACAGTGCAGCGCTGCTTTCAATACATTTCATGACCCATTTAAAACAGGGTTTTTCAACCCGTGTGCCCCGACACACTAGTGTGCCGTGAGAGATCGTTAGGTTTACCACGAGAAATGATCCAAAATCACTTTTTAAAAATTTTTTTTTTAATGTCATCTTCGTCATCATCTAATGTCATTCTTCCTTTCTCTATGCCCAATGTGGTACACACAAGGGCACAGGACAGAGGCTGAGTCAACTTTAATCCATTTTAACTGGCTGCAAGCGTGATTTAGTTATTGCCACCACCTGTTATGTGCTACAGGTAAGTAACAAGCGCTGTTAATTACACACATTAGAGAAGCATCACATGATTTTTCAAAGGGTGCCGATACTTTTGACAGGCCCATTTTTGGAGTTTTGTGTGAAATGATAACAATTTTAAAAACTTTTATCCATTCTCTTGTGTGTTTTTTCATTGCAAGCAAAATACATGAAGGTATTACTACCAAAGCATTTGTAACTGCAATCATTTTCTGGGAGAAATTGAGCATTATCTGACAGAATTGCAGGCGTGCCAATACTTTTGGCCAGCAGTGTACATGAATATGGGAATTTTGTGTTCATGAAGGCAGATGTGGAACCAAGCGCCACCACAAAGCAATAACAGGTACAATTATGTTCAATTGGACTACAATTCTGTGTGAGACATCATTAGCTGGGCTAATTGTAGCTATATACATGTTTTAAAAAAAAGGTTTTAGCGTATGGCGAGTTACATTTTCATGTTGGTTTTTAACCCCATTGTGTTATTTTATGTCTACTGTCATTTTCTGCCAGACATTGCCGGTCCGTGAAAAAAGGCCCACTTCACACCGGTCCGTTTTGCAAAAAAGGTTGGGGACCACTGCTCTAATATGTATTTATAAGAGCAAGAGAGCAAGAAAATATGTTAAAAACCTTGATTTTAAAAACATTTGGACACCATTTCCCTTTCCCATCTAGCCAAAAAAATGCCCGCTGAAATATTTACAGTGAACGTGTATACATTTATCTATTTGAAAAGAGACAGATTTCACTCTGGAAGAAGAACAAACCCAACCATCCCACGCTGACATGAAAAAATCTCCTTGGCAGAGGTAACCACGAGCGCATCCCGCCGCGCCAGCCAAAATGGAGGATTATTCAATGCGAGTTTTATTTGCATTTTCAACTGCTCCAATTTTAATGTGCGCTTATCCTCATCCAGTAATGGACATTTATTGTTTGCCGACAAAATCATTGAAAAGTACAAAACTTCTGGATGTCTTTATTATTTCATTTTCGACTTTTTTTTAATGTAGTATATAGGGATGTGTGCGTTTAACCGCCTTCTCATAATTAAACGTTGCGTATTTCTTGAGCCCCTTTCAGACATACGCTGAATCCGGTTAAAGCAACACTAGGTAAGTTTTCAACCTTTACAAATATTTTCATAAGATTTGCGATGATATGTCGACTTGCAACTAATTGAATGACACTTCTTTTATATCTTTATATCTATGTATAACTTTCACCGGCACTTATAAGCGGATTTTAAGGGGGGGGCAGGGAGTCCAGGCCCCCCCCCCGGTGTCCGAAAAGTGTCATTGCATGTAACTGACTTTCCTATATATATAAAAGTTGTAAAGCAATAAAACTGCAACAAAAATAAATGAAATGGGTCTAAATTATTTTTGGAGCACCTTAGACAGTAATTTGCTTTGCATATAATTTTGTAGGTTTTATTATTTATTAATTAATTATTAATTATTATTTATTATTAATCGAAAATATTTTTTTTTGATTGAAGTAACTTTTTTTGGAATTGAATGATTTAGACACACATGTCCTAATCATAATAAGGCCCAAACACAAAAAGGATTAATTCAATCAAAACGTTTTCAATGAAAAATTAAGTGTTCAAATGCAAATTTTTCTGAAGCAACTTATTTTTTGACTGAATAATAAAAACAAAAATATCCTAGCCAAAATGTGGCCCAAGAACAAATCAACATTACTTTAATAAAAAAAGTTGCTTCAATAAAAAAAAAAAAAAAACATGCATTTTTTGGGGGGGGGGGGGTCAAATTTATTTTTGCATTCAAACACATTTTTTTAAATTGAATTATTTTATTTTATATAATATTAATTTTATTTTTGGTTGAATAATAAAGATACAAATCTACCTCCACATAGAATTTTTGACTGGGGTAACTACATTGGCACGACACCGGCGGGCGTACCATATTCAATGGATGACGATCTTGGCGAAAAGTATAGCCTAAGCAACCTGATTTAGAATTCCCCTTATAAGTGCCGGTGAAAGTTATACATAGATATAAAGATATAAAAGAAGTGTCATTCAATTAGTTGCAAGTCGACATATCATCGCAAATCTTATGAAAATATTTGTAAAGGTTGAAAACTTACCTAGTGTTGCTTTAACCGGATTCAGCGTATGTCTGATGGGGAAAAAAACCCGCTCATTGTCAACTTATTATTATAAATATTCTTGTAAAGTAATTTTATTGCTGACACTGCGTTTCGGGGTCATCAACATGTTGTGCCCCCCCGCCCCAAAAGTCAAACTCCGTCTATGCCGGCACTAATTAACTGTGAGGAGGGTGGCAGGAACCCCGCCACACAAAAGGACTACAAATGTGCTGATTGATTAGAGCAGATATGTCCAAAGTCCGGCCCAGGGGCCAAATGCGGCCCGTGGGCAAATTTCATCCGGCCCCCAGCCTCTGTCATAAAATCAATAATGTCTGGCCCGCACACATACTTAAGGAGTATTACAAAACCTGGGGATATGCTAATATTCCATCATTTATCCATAAATGCGTGCCTTTTGGATTCATATCATGCCACTTTGTGTAATTACACACATCGCAACGCCGAGAAAATGATAGAAATTTGGATCGATTGTCAAGCTAAAACGACCGGCGCCTGAGATCCCGTAAATCTAGCATATTGTGTGCGTGACGTCACAACTAGGAAACACCCGGCTCAGTGCTTAGTACTGAATGGTGGCGATGATGGCGGACAATTTTGTTCCTAGTTGCAGCGACGAATCCGACGTAACGAACGTTCCTCTAATGGTGACGAGGAGCGTTATGAACCTTTCTTTGGTGTTTTGGGTTATCAGTTTGAGACATAACGAAAGCCAACGCAGCCTAATGAAACAATCATTGAGGGGAGCGATCACACTGATGAAACACCGGCAACAGATCGTGTGGAAAACACCCAATGGCTTGTTTTGCATTTCTTTTTGTGAAGCTGATACACCGTGACCGCTAGAGGCGTGTGAAATTTCCGATTCTTAGATTATTTGCGATTCGGCCGTGGAAGATTCGAGAACGATTCCCAAACATCCAAATTAATTATTGAATTATACCAGGTAAAGCAGAACTAAAACACTGTCAGTGTGGTCTTCGGGACGCAATGAGGAACGGACCGAGAGTAAATATCATGTACAACTCATGCCGCAAGATAAGAAAACAATAATACCTGACTGCGGCCGACAGTTGCTTCAAACAATGCCCAGTTGCTAGTTGCTACAAACATACGGACACATACGACTATAATAGATATCACATATATGTACAGTTGTGGTCAAAAGTTTACATACACATGTGAAGAACATAATGTCATGGCTCTCTTGAGTTTCCAGTTATTTCTACAACTCTGATTTTTCTCTGATAGAAGTATCTGTTCCAATCACTCTTTGTCACAAAAAACATTCATTTAGTTTGGTTCTTTTATGGCTTTATTATGGGTGAACAGAAAAAAGTGATCAAATCTGCTGGGTCAAAAATATACAGTACATACAGCAGCGCTAATATTTGGTAACATGTCCCTTGGCCATTTTCACTTCAATTAGGCGCTTTTGGTAGCCATCCGCAAGCTTCTGGTTGAATCTTTGACCACTCCTCTTGACAGAATTGGTGCAGTTCAGTTCAATTTGATGGCTTTCTGACATGGACTTGTTTCTTCAGCATTGTCCACAAGTTCTCAATGGGGTTTAAGTCAGGACTTTGGGAAGGCCATTCGAAAACCTTAATTCTAGCCTGATTTAGCCATTCCATCACCACTTTTGATGTGTGTTTGGGGTCATTGTCCTGTTGGAACACCCAACTGTGCCCAAGACCCAATCTTCGGGCTGATGACGTTAGGTTATCTTGAAGAATTTGAAGGTAATCCTCCTTCTTCATGATCCCATTTACTCTCTGTAAAGCACCAGTTCCATTGGCAACAAAACAGCCCCACAGCATAATACTACCACCACCGTGCTTGACGGTAGGCATGGTGTACTTGGGGTTAAAGGCCTCACCTTTTCTCCTCCAAACATACCGCTGGGCATTGTGGCCAAACAGCTGGATTTTTGTTTCGTCTGACCACAGAACTTTCCTCCAGAAGGTCTTATCTTTGTCCATGTGATCAGCAGCAAACTTCAGTCGAGCCTTAAGGTGCCGCTTTTGGAGCAAGGGCTTCCTTCTTGCACGGCAGCCTCTCAGTCCATGGAGATGCAAAACACGCTTGACTGTGGACACTGACACCTGTGTTCCAGCAGCTTCTAATTCTTGGCATTTTGGTGATTCTCGGTTGAATCTTCACCCTCCTGAACAATTTTCTCTCAGCAGCAGGTGATAGCTTGCGTTTTCTTCCGGATCGTGGCAGTGACGAAACAGTGCCATGCACTTTATACTTACAAACAATTGTTTGCACTGTTGCTCTTGGGACCTGCAGCTGCTTTGAAATGGCTCCAAGTGACTTTCCTGACTTGTTCAAGTCAATGATTCGCTTTTTCAGATCCATGTATGTATATTTTTGACCCAGCAGATTTGATCACTTTTTCTGTTAACCCATAATAAAGTCGTAAAAGAACCAAACTTCATGAATGTTTTTTTGTGACAAAGAAGTATCTGTTCCAATCACTCTATCGGAGAAAAATCGGAGTTGTAGAAATAGCTGGAAACTCAAGAGAGCCATGACGTTATGTTCTTCACAAGTGTATGTAAACTTTTGACCACAACTGTAGAACTAGATGGAAAATGACAGACGACGCCGGCGTAAAAACATATAAAGAGAAGTAGGTGCGAAATGACAGACTTGCCGTTTAGTAGTTGCCGCGTTGTAAGCAGCTGCCATCTTAAAGCAGTAGACTTCTCTAGAAGGCTCTGTTGTAGTGAACCTAAACGTTTTATCTAAAATACACCTAAATCGGCAACATCTTGACTTGAATTGATCTTTAAATGAAGAAACAGTTTTAAAACTTTGACATGTCGAAAGTAGACAGAAGGGAAATTATGGAATAACGATAGTAATTATAACAATTTTAACGGTACATTCACATCATTAAATTAATTGAATGTAGTTGAAAGCTGCTGATTCAGAATGGGGACCGTATTTAATTTACTGATTTTAACAGTTAACTTGATAATGAAATATTAGTTTGGTTTAGCCTGAGAGGATTTTTGAGCAATTTTGGAACTAATGTACAACACATTAAAAGCCGGCCGGGGTGGGGGGTGGGGGGGGGGGGTGTCAATAATCGATTAATAATCGAATCGGAGCCTCTGAATCGTTATCGATTTTGCTTAGCCTCCTTTGCTTAGCCTGGGGTGGTGAAGTGGTCTCATCAGTGCCAGTCATCGTCCTCTTTCTTGATATCTGGGGACATTTAGGTGGCTGCGCATGTATGGTGGGCACCGCATCTGCTTTCAGCAGCAATTTCTTAGCAAAACCTGATTTCATTCGTCCATAGTTCCAATAGCTTTCAGCTGTAAAATGCGCACCACACAAAACCATGCCGAAGTCCGAGTCTGCAAAATTAGCCCTCTTTGCACGGACGAACTTTACTCATTGTCTGCGTAGTCCAGCTCTTTTTCTCGCGTTCGACAAATGGCTATTTGTACACCACATAGCATGTCAGGTTTGAACCATTTTAGCGATTTTTTGATAAAATACGAACACAACTCTCTCGTCGATAAACAACTATGGCACCTGCCTCGACCTTTTGTTTCCTGGCTGTGACGACTTAGCCCAATTCGGCTGTTTCCGGAATATTTTCGGAAATGTTCGTAATTTTCGATCTATTTTCGATAATTGCTCATGAATGTGATTTAGTTTTTTTTAGGGCTGTCAAACGATTAAAATTTTTAATCGAGTTAATTACAGCTTAAAAATTAATTAATCGTAATTAATCGCAATTCAAACCATCATCGTGTTAAAGCGATCCATGGATAGAAAGACTTGTAGTTCTTTAAAGATAAATGTTAGGACAAGTTATAGAAATTTTATATCAAAACACCTCTTAATGTTTTCGTTTTAATAAAATTTGTAAAATTTTCAATCAAAAAATAAACTAGTAGCCCGCCATTGTTGATGTCAATAATTACACAATGCTCATGGGTGCTTAAGCCCATAAAATCAGTCGCAGCCAAGCGCCAACAGAGGGCGACAAAACTCCAAAAACCACAAGTCGGCATTGCACTGTGCTGTCATTTTAATCTGTTTGAGCGGGGCATGTGCGTTAATTGCGTCAAATATTTTAACGTGATCAATTTAAAAAATTACCGCCCGTTAACGCGATAATTTTGACAGCCCTAATTTTTTAACTTTTTTAATATTTGTTATCTTGCCACATAACGGTTCTATTGATATCTCACAGCCCCTTAGTATTTTCTCTTTAAAGCAAACACTGTTTCATCTGTGTGATTTTGACAAAGATCAGATCACATATGATGGTGATTTTACGCGGAAATGTGAGAAATTCCAAAAGTTCAGATACTTTTTCATACCACTGCACATAGGCTGAATTGTTGTTTGCAGTCATGTGCCCCCCAGTTAATTCAGTTAATTAAAAATACAGTTAATTCTAATTAAATGTGAGCACATAATTGCAGAGTCAACAAGGACATCACCATCTTCCTTGTGATAATAATATATACTCAGCAGGAAAACAGTACATTATTTTTAATTAATTAAACTCACCAGGACGCCACGAACTGTATGTAATTCCAAGAGTTGTTGACAACACTCACCACGCTAAATGCTAACGCAAACCCGATGCTAATGCTACAAATTACATCAGGTGTGTGATGATCACTCAGGACAGACCTTTAAAGGCGAAAGCAACATGGCATATCCAGTCAAGATAAGAAAACAAAACTTACCAAGCAGCACCTGACATGTGTTTCACAAGTCAAATCTGTGTCAGTGTAGGAAAATTGGGCCCTGTGTGTCTTAACCTTCGCTGAAACACTAAGACCTACCCACCAAACCCATGGGGTTCAATCGAACCCAGGTTAAGAACCACCACCAGCTAAAAACCGGGTCAATTTTGACCCAAACACAATACAAGGGTTAATGATCAAGTGAATAGTACCACTGTATAAGCATCTGTAAACTACGAAAGAAATTTTCATGCAAAATGCTACTAAAAGTTGGAAATATACCGTATGAGCAATTTAAGCACAGTGCAATATATATGGCAGAAAACACAGACAAGACTGAAAAAGCACTTTCTGCTCTGGCACTCCTCTTTTAAAAAAAAACTGCTGTATTTTAAGCCAAAACAACTGTTGTGTTTGATAGAACAATATGTCTATATGCTACCATAACAGATTCATCGCGCATTCAGCTCCCAAACTATTTTTTAATTAGTCCGTTTTACCCTGGAAACTGCCGTTTACAGACGTCGCGCAACCGCTTTTGTTTCAACCCAGCCATAAAACGAAGGTAATTAATTATATTTATTAGGGTTGTTCCGATCATGTTTTTTTGCTCCCGATCCGATCCCGATTGTTTTAGAGTATCTGCCGATCCCGATATTTCCCGATGCGATTGCTTTTTTTTTTGTGCTCGCGATTCAATTCCAATCATTCCCGATAATTTTTCTCGATCATATACATTTTGGCAATGCATTAAGAAAAAAATGAATAAAACTCGAACGAATATATACATTGTTATTAATATACAGTACATAAGTACTGTATTTGTTTATTATGACAATAAATCCTCAAGATGGCATTTACATTATTAACATTCTTTCTGTGAGAGGGATCCACGGATAGAAAGACTTGTAATTCTTAAAGGATAAATGTGACCTTGTATATTGTGACTAAATATTGCCATCTAGTGTATTTGTTGAGCTTTCAGTAAATGATACTGTAGCCATTTAACTTCTACCCAAATGCATGATGGGAAGTGCAACCATGACTGTGCGTGGTGGTACCAATTGATATATCTTCTCTGCGTTGGGAAATAAGATAGGGTGTTAAGAAAAAGATCAACTACTACCTTTCTTCCCCACATTGCTTCCCACGATATTTCTAATTGTTGAGAGAGGAATTGTAAGGCTTTAGCCAATTAAAAAAAGCTTCAAAGGCTGCCAAAATTCTCTCTACTCATTTAACGTTGCCTTTTAACTCTATGTATACGTAAAACGGTGTCATTATAGATTGAACGCGACAATGCGTGAGTGTGTAGTGCAGCGCATGCATTAAATGCGTTAAATATTTAAAAGTTATTACCGCTGTTAACACGATAAATTTGATAGCCCTAGTTTAAGCCAAAACTAAAGACTCTGGATGAGTGTAAGACATTTTGTCTGGAACGTTACATACAATTAGAAAACGATTTAATTATATATATATTAAAAAAAGGCATGTCCGATATTTTTTTGCCGATTCCGATACTTTGAAAATGACGTGATCGGACCCGATCGATCGGGACATCTCTAATATTTATTATTCAAAATGTAATTTTTAGCTGAGAATCATTGATGTCTAATACTTCATTAAAAAAAAAAAAAAAAAAAAAAAAACTTTAAAAAATGATTCACTCGCATATTTTTAACTTTTAAACAAATGTCACAATAAAAAAAAAGGCGTCTAAAAAAGTCACGGCATCTACCTCATAACTATCGCTTAATTGTATTTTTTTCGTGACTTTTGCTTTTTCCCCAACATTTTAGATGATAATCGATCCAAAAAAAGAAAAAAAAAAAAACGTTTAAAAGGGTAAATATATGAAAACGAAAATTCTCGAACACTCCTTGATGTCTGCAATTTCTGCATCGCGACCCTCGTTATATTACCATGTTTCACCCATAAAATCCCCCAAAAATCCAGCTGTGGCCATTCACAGCTATGTCTTGACACACAGTGATACATGCTACATGGAGTACGCGATAATATCTCGCTAAAGGCATGGCGTCTTTAATTCTGCTCTTTCATGTTCTCACCTCCAGTTAGGGTTTCTCTGTTTAAAATAATTTTTTTTCCTTAAAATGCCCTCCCGTTTAAAATGTTTCTTCCCCCAGAAAATTGAGATTTGAAGCTTTCCAATGATGTATCACACATGCATATAGGAAAATTTTGAGTTTGGCCAAATTGGGTGTCTCAGAGCGGAACTTCTAGTCACCTGAGTGTTTTCTGCCATATATTGAATTGTGCTATACAAATAAATTTTAAATTTGCCTTGCCTCCTCAAGACATAAGCATTTACAGGTATTTGTTTTTATGTTTTGCACTTTCTACAACTGTCCTGCTGAGCGAACAACCTCAGCGATGCACTTTCCCACTGACCCTGAAGGCATCGCTCGACGGACAGACCAACAAACCAAAATCTGGAGGCTACTTGGAGTATTTCCCCCCCCCGTGCCTTCTCCGTCATTTATTTTTCCCGGCAGCAAAATTCCCTCATCTCTCCTTGATATAGATATAAGGTTTTCCTACCTTATCGCACCGCGCCCCCAGCTTTCCGTCCTGCGGGGCGTCGATGGCGAGATGATTGACAGGGTGAGCCGATACGCACACGCGCTAATCACAGAATCAGCGCTGACTTGATTTCCCCAGCAGCCTGATTGGAAAGGAATGAGGAAAGGAAAAAAATATGACTGTTGGACTTCAAATGTGTGCTTGCAAAACTCTGTGATTTTGTTTACGTGCTATTGAAGGCCTAAATCAGGGGTGTCGGAGTCATCTTTTTCGCATTTGGCTGCCATGGGGAAAAAAAATCCATAAATAAGCCACTTTCCTTATAAAAGCCGCAGGGTACAAACGGCGGGAAAAATTAGCAGCTTACAGTCCAAAAAATATGGTATGTACATGTCATTGACAGCCATGTACGTCCATGCCAATAACGGCCACGTATGTCGATTCTAGTGCTACAACCATTAATCGATTAACTCGAGTATTCGATTAGAAAAAAAGATTCGAATCAAATTTTGCTGGTTTGATTATTTGTTTAATTAAAGTGGCATTGTAATGGTTTGTTTTTAAAGTGTTTGCATTATTTAGTTTTATTGATTTGGGTGTATACGCGGCCCTCTAGTCTACCTCATTTCACATGGCTGAATCCATCTGCTCCCTGTTAAGACCAACATACTGTAAGTTTTTTGTTTGAGCAAATGTTTTTACAATGCATTCGTAATTTAGTTTATAGGTATATTCAGCCATTTTTTGTGGGAATATGTGTCCGAACCATTTGTTATGACCATTGAAAAAAAAAAAAAGTTAGAATTTTATCACATTTAAGCTAGCGGACTTTTGCTATGTAAGTTAGCCAACTGTTCTTTTGTTTACGTTCTTGTTTATTGTTTGAGGCTCAGCTCAGGTATTTTGATTTATGTTCCTCATCCAATTACTCGATTATTCAAACTAAATAGTTCATCGATTAATCGACTACTAAAATAATCGATAGCTGCAGCCGTAGTCGATTCTATTGAAAAATGCTAATGTACTTGGACTCCATTGATGCTAATGTAAGTCAATGTCATTGACAGCCATGTACGTCAAAATATCAACAAGAAGTGACCCTGAAAGGTCTACAAATCAACAAGAACTGACGTGAAATCAGCAAGATGTGAGGATGTTACTTGCGAAAGCAGAGCGACCATCACAATTTCTCCAGGAATTGCATTTTCTAGTTGGTTGATACAGTGGTATGAAAAAGAATCTCACATTTCTGCATAAAATCACCATCAAATGTGGTCTTTGTCAAAATCACACAGATGTAATAACTGTGTCTGCTTGACCTAAAACCACCCAAACATTTATAGATTAATGAGGATAACATGAAAACAATGACAGAAGGGGTAAAAATAAGTAAGTGAACCCTCTGCCTAAGTAGACCTAGAGCAATTGAAACCAATTTTTTCCAAAGAATTTAAGTCAGGTGTGTGCCCAATCACTGATGAGTGGTTTAAAGCTGCCCTGCCCACTATAAAACACACATCTGGTAAGAATTGTCTTGATGAGAAGCATTGTCTGATGTGCATCATGGCTTGGTCAAAAGAGCTGTCTGAAGACCTGCGATCAAGGATTGTTGATTTGTATAAGGCTGGGAAAGAAGACAAAAACCCTCTCTAAAAGTCTGGATGTTCATCAATCAACAATCAGAGAAGTTGTCTACAAATGGAGACTGTTGCTTCTCTCCCAAGGAGTGGCCGTCCAACAAAGATGACACCAAGAGTTCAGCGCAGAATACTCAGAGAGGTAAAAAAAGAATCCTAGAGTGTGTGCCAAAGACTTACAGAAATCACTGGCACAGTCCAATAACTCTGTACACACATCAACTATATGTAAAACAATGGTGTTCATGGGAAGACTCCACGGAGGAAGCCACTGCTGTCTAAAAAAAACATTGTTGCTCGTTTAATGTTCGCAAAAAGGCACTTGGACAATCCAAAGAGGTTTTGGCAAAATATTTTGAGGACTGATGAAAACAAAGTTGACTTGTTTGGGAGTAACACACAACGTCATGTGTTGAGGAAAAATAGAACAGCTCACTAACATCAACACCTCATCTCCCCCGTGAAGCATGGTAGAGGGAGAATCATGATTTGGGGCTGTTGTGCTACATCAGGGCCTGGACAACTTGCAATCATTAATGGAAGAATAAATTCAAAAGTTTATCAGGATGTTTTGCAGGAAAACCTGAGGCCGTCTGTCAGACAGTTGAAGCTAAAAAGAGGATGGATGCTGCAACAAAACAATGATCCGAAAGACAGAAGTAAATCGACTTCGTAATGGGTTCAGAAGAACAAAATACGTGTTCTGGAGTTGGCAAGTCAAAGTCCAGACTTGAACCCCATTGAGATGCTGTGGCATCACCTAAAGACAGAGAATCATGCCAGATATCCTAGGAATCTGACTGAACAACAGCAGTTTTTTAGAGAAACATGCTGCTGTCTAAAAAAAAAAAAAAAAACATTATTGCTCGTTTAATGTTCGCAAAAAGGCACTTGGACACTCCACAGAAGTTTTGACAACATATTTTGTGGACTGATGAAACCACAGTTGAATTGTTTGGGAGTAACACACAACGTCATGTGTGGAGGAAAAAACATGGAACAGATCACCAACATCCCCACCTTGAAGCATGGTGGAGGGAGCATCATGATTTGGGGCTGTTTTGCTACCTCAGGCCCTGGAAAACTTGCAATCATTAGTGGAGGAATGAATTCAAAAGTTTTGCAGGAAATCCTGAGGCGGTCCGTCGACAGCTGAAGCTAAAAAGAGGATGAATGCTGCAACATGACAAGAATCCAAAATACAGAAGTAAATCAACTTCAGAATGGTTTCAGAAGAACAAAATACACGTTCTGGAGTGGCTCAGTCAAAGTCCAGACTTGAACCCCATTAAGATGCTGTGGCATGACCTAGAGACAGTGATTCATTCCAGACATCCCAGGAATCTGACTGAACTACAGCAGTTTTGTAGAGAAGAATTGGCCAAAATTAGTCCTGATCGATGTGCCAGACTGATCTGCAGCTACAGGAAGCATCTGGTTGAAGTTATTGTTGCCAAAGGGGAGGGGGGGGGGTACAAAATATTAGATGTGATGGTTCACTTACTTATTTTTCCTACTTTTGTCATTGTTTGCATACGATCCTCATTAAAATGTAAAAACCTATAAATGTTTGGGTGGTTTTAGTTAAAGACACGTTTTTTTTTCATCAGTGTGATTTTGATAAAGATTGGATCACATTTGATGGTGATTTCATGTAGAAATGTGACAAATTCCAAAAGGTTCAGATACTTTTTCATACCACTGTAAGTAAACTCGTTATGACTTTATTGAATGTAAATGTACTGACATTGATGGGAACACTGCCCCTACCAATATGGCCGCCCAAAATTCATTTTGTCAGGGGGGATGAAAGGTCTTTTCATACATTTGCCGTCAACTGAAATGAGTTATCACAAGTACACTTCCAATCTATTTGAAGCGGCAGGGTAGCAGCTAATAAACGTTTGTTCATCACTACAAATGAATTGGACGTCTATTGCCGTCAATTGCGGACAATGAGTGAACAGCAGACACTTTGACATTGACTCTTTTAAAAATTGGTTGATAATAAATAAGACAGCTAATGTCAATGCACTGGCATTGATGGTAACGTGGCCCCCTACAAGGGCGGCCATGTTGGTAGGGGCGATGAAAGCTCTTGTCATGCTTCTGCTGTCAGTTCAAATGAGTTTATAGCTAGTAGACGTCCAATCCATTTGGACTGGCATTGAATGAATCTTCGTTCCTTTGCTGCCAACTCTCCCACTTCAAATGGATTGGACGTCTGTTGCCGTCAATTGCGGACAATGAATGACTAGCGGACATTTTGACAGAGATAAAAGGTCTTTTCATGCTTCTGCCATGTGTTTATCACTAGTAGATGCCCAATCCTGAATGTTGATTCGCTGCCAACCTCCCACTTCCAATTGATTGGATGTCTAGCACCTTCAATGGCAGACTGAGTTAACAAAGTCTAAAAACATATTCTGCTTGCACGGCCTGAAACGGCGCATCGTCTTTTGACATTTGAGGCGGTGTCGACACGTGCCACACGCGCGCTAAAAATAGAGCCGGCACTCACGTTTGTTTTTTTTTTTTTTTTTAATATCCCCTTATTAAATATGCATGAGATTAACGAGTGGGCGCCCGCTGACTGACGCGCTGTGTTTGCGAGCTCGACGTCGCGTCGTCGAGTCGACGCCGCTCGGGGATGAATCTCCTTTTTCAAATGGCAATTCAACCGCTTGTCATTGTAAGTAAATATAATATGAAACCATTGTTGTATTTTTCTTTTAATCAGGGGTGTCGAACCTGTGGCCTGCGGGCCACAAGGCTGTCTAATTTACTTAGGTTGCTCTGCCTGACAGGCACTTTGTAACTCAGTCATACTAGGGGTGGAACCTCCGGGTACCTAACAATACGATACGTGATAGTGGTGTGACAAAATATCGAAGTGGAAGTATATTGTGATACTTTGCATCCCAAAAGGTTATCCTTCTACTTTTCTTGGTCAGGCAGCACACTGGAGTTGCTTATCAAAGTTAACGATGATCGACAGACGTTAACGTTTGATCGAGCCAGAGATGTTTGAAGGCTGAAACTTCAAAGCGATTGTATATTAGGGTGACCATATTTTGATTTCCAAAAAAAGAGGACTCTCAGCCTGGCCTCAAGATACTTGAATTTTACTCCAAGTTCACTCAAAGATGCCTATAGACCCTACTCACCTACGTCACAAAATGACATCTCGCCATATTGTACCTATTTTTTAGACCTATTCTCATTGTTTTCAATTAGTCGTGCAAGTTATAGAGCAATTCATGGAAGCCCCGGTGTTATCTGACGCTGTAAACTCATTGGATGCGTTGCATAAAAGGCGTTACGTGGAAAAGCTTCAGTTTATCCATTCGCCAGATCTGTATTTGATGCCTAAATCGATGTTTTTCGACCCGCTGTCTTTGCCATCTCTGCCTGACCCTGATATTTACAACTATCTTGTCCACACAAAATCAGCCTATTCTCACGAAAGTTTGAAAAACTTTAAGAGCTTGGAGGCTTATAAATGCTACGTTGCTGGTTGGGTGAAACAGGTCCTCGTACACGAAAATTCGGCAGGAATCTTGTGCTCGGAAGGTGAGTTACGAAATTTTCAATTCAAAATCTTTTGTTCTTGCTAACATCCACTGTCAAGTATAATGTATTTCATGTCATTTTTCAATGGAGCTAGGGCTTTTAATGTTTATATGGTTTAGCGATAGCACTCTCACTACATACATATATAATATGTAATAAATATGAAGTGCGATAGCACTACTCCAGATTGTCCCTAGTTGAATTTATTTTTTGGCTTTTGACCTCAATAGTGAAATTGTAAATTAATTGTATGACAACTGTCTGATTATCCCCTTATGATTATATATTTTCAGGTAGTTCATTCACAACGTCTGAGTGTATGTTGTCGGCGATTAGCCTAGCAATGATCTTAATTGTGGGTGTCAGCCCAAAACCCTCTAAATATATATTAAATGCATCTTACCAGATATAAAATGACTACTACATAATCTGTGGTAGTCGTTTGGAGCCCAGTTTTCTCGTCGAATTGCAGCAGTCAATCTCGGTCTCCTCTCCGGGTTTCTCGGAATACGGTAAAACTTCAAGTCTCTCAGTCTATCTTCTCTGTTTTTGCAACCGACCGCCACACACGACTTCACCATTTTGATTATTAATGTTAACGAGCAGAAAAACACGCCATAATAGGAGGAATTTACGAAGCGCTAATGCATTAACATGACGAGTATACGGACAACAATAGGCGTGGCTGTGACGTCACGTGAGTACGGTCTATATCACTTTAATATATTTAAAGTGTGCCCCCTCACTCTGGATGGAAAAATGCAGTTTGAAAAAAAATAATGACTAAAAAAATACATATACATATACATATATATATTATATAATGCAGACCCATGGAAATGTAGTCCAGTCAATACACACACACACACAGTAGGCTTATAAATTACTATCACGACAATTGCCCTTGACAAATGGTTATTCCCATTCAATTGATATTCTCATTCAATGTTTTAGATTGCACACAAACAATAACCAAAATTAACTGACAAACTATTCCACCAGCATGTTTCCAAACATAGCCGTTCAAAACTATGTTTCCCATAATGCCTAGCGTGGTTTAGCTTAATGATAGCTAGGTGAGGCAAAAATCAAACTTTGCTATAAAAGTTTACGATCATCGGCAGCGCAACGATGCGACACCAAACGGGATTTTACAGTCAAAGCTCCGACAGAACTCAACAGTTGCCATTATATACGTATTTATCATAAAAAAATTAACAATTGGGCAGGCGTTGTGGCCAAATCATCAACCCAGTAGATTGCGGTAATGCCTAATGATAGGGGTAAACTGTCAACAAAAACAAGAAGAACGACTTCTACCCTCCCTACTACTAGGAGCTATGTCATCGCAGGCAGGCGCTGCCACCCAGCGGCCGGAGGGATTCTCTTCAAATTGGTCCCATGAAAAATCATAAAAATCGGACATTTTTATGAACTTATAAAACCCGCCCGGACGAGGAGGATACTACGTGAAAGTAGGACTTGTCCGGGCAAAAGTGGACGTTTGGTCACTCTATTGTATATAGAATTCATTAATAATCTATTCAAATATTAATTATAATTGATTCTGCATATTTTCCTCAAATATTAAGTTTCTGATGTGAAAATTGAGTGATTTATTAGCTGTTGAAAACTTGCAGTAAATAAAAAAATTAAGTTGCTATTTTGGTCAAAAACTATGTTTAATATTGCAATTGATCCTGAAAATGTAGGTGATTATCTCTTTTTTTTTCAAATCTATATAATATTTGGATCTCACAGTACCACTATCTAATTTGCTAATGTTATTTTTGTATTTGGAGTACATTTTTTGTTCAATTTTCGCACTACTTTCTGTAGGCGACAAAACTTTTGTCTTGCCAAAATTTGACCTTTTATATCTTCATTAAATGATCAATCTTTTTTCAGTGAAACAAATATATTTTTGTACATTCAACATCATTTGGGAGGGTCTTAGCTTTCATTTCTGAAACTGAATCGTTAAAAGTCAGGTTATTAGCAATTGTTTCTACAATATGGACTAGACTTTTGAGAAAAAACATTTCTTATATGTGTCTCTTTCCAATGCTAAATCTGAGAAAATACATTGAGCACACACACACACACACACACACAAAATAAAATAATAATTTTTAAAAATTTAAAAATTTGGGGTGGGGTGTACTTCGCAGTTTTTCACTTAGCAACCCGGGTTGTGGTCCCCATTAACCATGAAAAACGAGGGATCACTGTAATTATGAATAAATTATCGGTCTTTGTTAGCTGATTGTTAAGTAATGTTCCTGTGCGCTACATTCACTTGCTTCCTGTGCATCTCCTGAGGGCTAAGTGCCCCCCCTTATAACCTAGCGACCCTGGATTTAGCCATATTCATCTATGTGGTGGCTACCACTACCACCACAATTTAGTGTTTCAAGATTTAATGAATTATTTATGTGATTTTTTTTTTGGACATGTATTTTCTAATGGGTGCAAACTGTAGTTAATATTTGTCTGAATGCTTATTAGATTTTATTTGCCAGTTTGAGGTAACGACCACAGCTGTGTAAGATATGGCGCCTACCATTCTGAAGGGGGATTATTTAAGTTGATTCAATAATGATTGTTTGGAGTAAAGTTTTCACTGTTTGTTTAAATGCACATTAGTTATTGTTTGAATATATGTATATTTTCCATTTGTTGTTGTTTTATTAAGTTGTCAATGTTTGGTTAATTTGTCATACCTCCTTCAGGTGATCGTTAGTCAAGTCCGCCCTGATTTAAACGGCCACGGAGATGTGTCTGGAGGGGAGGTTCAGTTTGGTTGAAGCTTTTTTGTTATGTTGGCATCTTTTATGTTGGGCCCAAGGTTTGTGTTAAACTGTTTGATTTGTGACTTTATTAAATGGAATTTTTACCCAGGTTGAAACACCAGTGTCCGCATGTATGTTTGGTCCACTGCAATCTATAAAATCCTGAGTTTTTGAGTAAGTCTGACAGGTTTTTTGGCAGGTTTTATCGATGCAAGTGTAGTGACACAGCAATGTCATGGCAAACTTTGGAGAGCCGTTCTTATATGTCTAATCCGTTTTTTCTTTTTAATTTTTTAGCAAGACAATATGGAGCTCGTTTGTCCCCCCCCCCCCCAAAAAGAAAAATTCATAAATAAACAGGGGCGAATGTGGCTACAACTTCTTGCCGGAACTCCCCAAAGGTCGCCAGGGATGTGGAATTTTTATTTATCTATTTTTCATTTAAAATTGTATTTTTTCAATGCTTCGCAAAATAAAAGTTAACAAAAACAGCAATAACCCCAACCTCCATCTCCTAATTTTTATTTTCCCTCACATACTACCAGTACTGGCCGACCCCCTCTTTTTCAAGACTCAAGTTTGGAAACCAAATTATTTTTTATACAGAAAATAATTACAGTACATCTGAAACAAATCATTATCACAATATATTTGAGAGAAAAAGCATGTTATTTTACCTCATTCAAATCTTAATATCTGAACCGTTAAATATGTAAACTAAAGTGCAATCACATTCGTAAATGAATGGCTTCTGTTTTTTGAAATGTAAATAAACCAATCTATTGTGATAAAACAACAAAATTGCAATAATAAGTGATGTCTAACTGTAACTGTAGTCTTGAAAAAACTCTGAATAAGGAAAAACATTGCAATAAAATAATGCAAACTGGTTAAGCTTGAGAGTAGCTGAGATCTGTCATGACAGAACATCATTTCAATGATAGCTGGTGCCATCTAGCGTCGTGAATAGGTATAATGTCTAGACCGGGAATATAAGACGACCCCCACTTTTTCAGTCTTATTACAATGCAAAAAAAAACACATATTTGGGCCAATATGGCAAATGCCAAATCTCAACTACTTAAGAACATAGGATATATATTGAAATTGAAGTTCATGTAAACATTTATTTTTTCTTTCTTTCTTTTTTTTTTTTTTTTAAATAAAAAAGATATAAGTAACATACATTCAGAAAAATAAGTACAAATTACTTATATTATTCAGAGTGAAATGGAATATATTTTGAAGATCGCACAAACATTGACTTTTTTAAATCATAAGGAAATGAATAAGTAGCCTAAAATAAATGAACAAATATGAGTCCAAAGTGCACATTGACAGCTAAGATGTTCTGAACCTCTCCATCAGAGCGAATAAAACTAAATATGATAAACCTCCTTAACTTTTGCCTTGCTCTTAAAGATTTGATCCATTTTCTGTTGCATTGCCCTTTTTTTGTCGCATCAATTCAACAAGTATGTATGTATGTGCCAATATGTATGTCAGCCAATTGAACAGATAATGAGTCCAGGCATTTTGCTTTGCTGCGTGCATTCGCACATTGACGTGACTCATCTTCGTCAGACTCCGATAACTGCAGCAGCTGGGGAAACCTCCACGCCGTCCGTGGAATAAAATCAATAATATTGGTGGAAACGGATGACGCTACACAAGCACTTCATAATGCTTGTTGTTAACACTTGTGCATGTAAATCTGATGTTGGTAGATTGTTTTCTTCTCAGAGCTGAAATGCATGTGTGGCAGCTTAGCATTTTTAAAAAAAAATTTTACATAGCATTTTGACAGTTGCTGTCATATTTTCAGAATCAAAGCCCCGTGTACCGGAACAGCATTCCGGCCCTGAATCTTATACCAGAACTGCGTTCTGGTCCTGAATCTTATCCCGGAACTGCATTCCTGACCGTTCTGGCCCGCTTTCACTTCCGTATAAAAGCCACAGGGTACAAATGGCGAGCAAAAAGTAGGGGCTTATACTAGAGCTGAAACGAGTACTCGAGCAACTCGAGTAACTCGAGTTTAAAAACTGATCCGAGTAATTTTATTCACCTCGAGTAATCGTTTATTTTGACAGCTCTAAGCATCACGTTTTGCTCGGACTACTTTTAATGCGGGACAACGCGCTGTCACGTGCGGAAAGGAAGAAGGAAAAAAAAAAAAAACTTACCGCAGCCGACAGCCGCCACAAACGACGCCGACGATGCTAAATACTAGCCCGCACGATGCTACGTTGGTACAGGTAGCGTCTGATGCGTCTCATAGAGATCACATGTATGTTGAACTAGATGCAAAATGACAGACTCGGCCGCGTCTGGGCAGCGTTAGTAAACAGCCGCCATCTTAAAGCAGTAGAGCGCTAAGCGCTAATAAAGAGCACTAAGCGCTAATAAATAAGATTAACATTACTGTCGCTACTAGCTCACGTAACGTTAGCCCTGCGGAGGGCTAGGTTTCAATTTATTATGACCACTATCGATGCGTGGCTAACGTGTCTTACATACAGGCTTTAACATAACATAGCATTGTGGAGTGATGAGGGTGTAAAATAAAAACTTAAAAATACTAACTATCAATTTTAGCTCAGTAGTCATTGCTGGATAAAACACCAAGTAGCACTGGTCCCTAATGTGCTCCAATACAGCCTGTATCATACACAGTGTTGTTAATCTTACTGAAAAAAAGTAATTAATTATAGTTACAAATTACTTCTCCCAAAAAGTAATTGCGTTAGTAACTCAATTACCTGAATGTAAGAGTAATTAGTTACTTGGCAAAGTAATTGGTGATAATTACTTTTTTTTTTCCCCTCAAAAAAAAAAAAAAAAAAAAAACATTGGCCACACTATGTGAAGTTTTTTTATGAAGGTTTTTGGTACAATTGGCCCGAGCCCAATTCTTTACCCTAATTTACCCTTTACCCTGGATCAACTGTTAAAAGTTGTTAAAATTGCTCCCATTATTGCATTTCTTCCCTTCTCTCGACTTTCGACATATGAAAGTTTTAAAACTGTTTCATCATTTAAAGATAGATTCAAGTCAAGATTTTGCCGATTTAGAAGTATTTTAGATAAAAAGTTATTTAGGTTCGCTAGGAAGGTTCTCTGCAACAGAGCCGTCCTAAAAAGTCTACTGCTTTAAGATGGCGGCTGTCTACTAACGCATTTAGTGCCATGCAGTGTTGTTAATCTTACTGAAAAAAAGTGATTAATTACAGTTACAAATTACTTCTCCCAAAAAGTAATTGCGTTAGTAACTCAGTTACCTGAATGCAAGAGTAATTAGTTACTTGGCAAAGTAACTAGTGATATTTTTTTTTCTCAAAAAAAACCCCAAAAAAACCACACAGGTCACACAATGTGAAGCTTAAAGTGTTTGGGGGACAATTGGCCCAAGCCCAATTCTTTACCCTCCACTTAACTAGACACAAGGGTATTGCGATAACTAGGTAGTAACCTTTGCTATGTTTGGAAGTCGTTTAAAGTTGTGAATCAATCGTTAAAGTTGTTAAAATTTCTCCCGTTATTGCATTAGTTGCCTTCTGTCTACTTTAAACATGTGTAAGTTTTAAAACTGTTTCATCATTTAAAGATAGATTTAAGTTAAGATTTTGCCGATTTAGGAGCATTTTAGATTTTAAAAAATTACTTAGGTTCGCTAGGAAGGATCTCTACATCAGGGCCTTCCTGAGAGGTCTACTGCTTTAAGATGGCGGCTGTTTACAAACGCATGTAGTCCTTAAAACATGTTGGCAGTGCAGCAGTGTCTGTTATGTGCATCTAGTTCTATAATATGATATCTACCGTGTCATGTGGGCGTAGTTTGTCGGCTATGGCTGCAGTCAGGTATTATTGGAGCCACCTAGCATCGCGGTTGGAACGGCGTCTTCCCCACTCCTGCTCTGCTCTCGTCCCCGTGAGTCCGTTTCTCTCAGACTTTTTTTTATTCAACCAACTTAGTAACGCATAGTAACGCACGCCTTTCCCGCCTCAGTAACGGTAACGGCGTTGCCAAGATGAGAAAAGTAATTAATTAGATTACTCATTATTGAAAAAAATAACGCCGTTAGTAACGCCGTTATATTGTAACGCCGTTATTAACAACACTGATCATACATTTATTTTGAATACTGCAAAAACTCCAAATCCTATCAGGACTTACAGTTTAGACTAACTTAAAACTTAACTAGAACTTAAAAATGGCTTGACACAAAGAGAAATTCAATTGAAACACGTGGGAAAAAATCCTAAATTTTAAGTGATGTGTGTTATCAAGCGTAACGGCATTTTTAGGTAAGATATATATATATTTTTTAATAAGATCTAAAAGTTTTTTGAGTGAAAGCAGTGAATTAGTCTTTTTTTTTTTTTAATTCTAGTTACATCTGAGATGCAATTGTTGGCTGTTTTCAACAATATACATCGAAAATAAAGACATTGATTGACTGAAAATGGTTCAAGATTAGATGAAATGTCTTCTTCTCTCATGTATATTTATAATTGCTCTTCACCTAAAAATATATTTGTTTTATCCGATTACTCGATTAATCGATAGAATTTTCAGTCGATTACTAAAATATTTGATAGCTGAAGCCCTAGCTTATACGCTGAAAATTACGGTAGTAGTCTCAGTTCATTCGGTGGAGAGAAAAAAAATTGGAGTTCTAACGCATGGCCAAGTTTACAATGTTCTTTTTTTTTGGGTTTGTTTGAAGTGGGCAGGTGTGTAAGCAGAGGACGTGCGGAGGAGACATATGTCCCAGCGCAGCACACTTGATGAGGTCCATATGGACGCTGGTTGGTGCGCCGCGGCGAACGTGCAGGAAATCAGTGGGCTGCCAAATTGTCAAGCTGCTTCAAAGTCACTCGACATCCTCTCAATCGCTCGCTCGCTTCTGCCCTCGCGGATAGAAAAATCCAAACTCGAAACACTTTTTTTTGTTTAATAACTGAAGAAACTTAGAAATGCTAGCCTTGCAAGCATTACAATACTTCCTGATAGATGAATTGATCTTGCAGTACAATATTTGCAAAGCTCAACTGTCCAACCACTTCCCCACTCGTGACGTTTCAGCCAATCAGGAGAAAGAGGCGTGACCTGGAAGCAACTACAGGTAGTTACGACGTACTCGACCAAATATAATAGTGCTTTTTAAGCTTTTGAATTCCTTCGCTTTTCACAATTTGTAGGCTGTAACACACATATGTACATGTCTGTTGACACTCATTTTAAAAATAAAACACTTGACACAAAACAATGGGTGTTCAAACGTCCATCTCGTCTGATCAATATGTAAATTTAGTAGAGTACATTAGCCTAATTTGCCTCTCAAAAGTCCGCTAGCTTAACCGCTACGAATGCTAACGTATTTACAATTCTCATAGCAAATCGCATGTGACTCCACAAACTGTTGCTGTAAATTTAACAACAAATGCATACGCAGACATATATTAGCCAAAACAACTTACAGCCTTATGTGGGCCAAACCAGAGCGCACCTGACATTTATCCATGTCAGATGTCTGAGTCTGCTTCTCAGTCACAAAAGGCGACAGAGCAGCCAAACCCAACGCTGCCATCAGAGGGCAGTGTTTCCTCCATCATGAAACAAAATACAGCACTTTTGGAATTTTTGGGATTCCTTTTCTACATGTAAAATGACAATAGTGCAGTCATTTTCATCTGTCTGACACGCTCACCATTGTGGAGGACCAAGAGTGCAAAAATTAAATAAATAAACAAAGAAATAAATAATCAAAGGTGTCATTAAAATGCTTCTATTTCAATACTTATTCATTTCAATATTTATTTCAACATTTAAATATCTATTTTACTTTATATTTTATATTCATTTATTTCAATTGTAATTTATATTTTTCACTTTTTATTTATCTATTCCAATTTAGATGTATTTCAATTTATAGTTATTTATTTTCAATTTTTATTTCCATTTATATATATATATATATATATATATATATATATATATATATATATATATATATAAAATATCAAAATTTATTCCAATATATGTTTCAAAATTTTATTAATTTATTTCATTATTTATTTATATTAAAATATTAAATATCATCATTAAAATTTAAAAAATAATTTAAAATATTTTTTCTTTAAAATTGAAACAAATAAATAAATATTGGAATCTATTCTTTATTTCAAAGTTTGAAAAAAAAATTCTTTATTTATATATAATTTCAAAATTTATTCCAATATATATTTCAAAATTTTATTAATTTCATTATTTGTTTATATTAAAATATTATTATTATTAAAATTTTTAAAATGATTTAAAATATTTTTTCTTTAAAACTGAAACAAATAAATAAATATTGGAATCTATTCTTTATTTCAAAGTTTGAAAAAAAATTCAAAATTTTATTTATTGATTTCATTATTTAGATGAAAATATTATTAAAATTTAAAAAATAATTTAAAATATTTTCCATTAAAATTGAAATAAATAAATATATATTGGAATAAATAAATAAATAAATGTTCAAATAAATAAATGAAAATGGAAATAAAAATTGAATTTAATATAAATTGAAATAGGAGCATTTTAATGATGCTTTTAATTCTTTATTTAATTGTGTATTTATTTATTTAATGTTTGCACTCCTGGTCCTCCATACACCATTTGGTTTAAAATGAATTGGACATCCATCAATGTCAAAGGCAGGCAATAAGTTGATAATAAACCACAAGACGCTATGAGTAAGCGGCGAGCCCTCGTTTGCATCTGGAGAATGTAGAACAACATGTGGGAAGGAAAGCCGGGGAGGAGGTTTACGAGCGATCAAACCCGAACGTGCACGGGAAACACCTCTATTTATAGCGCCGTGCGGGCGTGCGCTCGCTCGCTCGCTCGCTCGCTCAATGATTGTGGGAGGAAAGCAATGCATGAAAAGGAAAGGAAGGGAACGCAAGCAAAGCCGCAAACAAACACGTGGGTGGAAGCATTCCTACCTTTAACACCACGCACGCATCGCTTACTACAACAGAGCTGACTTCGTATTAGTCTTGCACAGATATCATTTTTTGGCGACATATTTTGGCAGATGCTAAATTTCAGAAATTTGTATCGCGTGCATACATGATGCATCTTTTTTCAAGGGCAGAAAATGATGTTGTTCAAAATTAGAGGTCGAGCGATGCGGGGTTTTCAGGACCGATACAGGTTATTAGTAGTTAGGTGGGCCAATAACACATTTTTGGAGCTGATATTCATTTGCAGTAAAACTGTAAAAAAATAATGTAAACACTGAACTTCATTGAAAAATGAATTTTTAAATTAAAAAATAATAATAATTATTGATTTTTTCATATAGGCTGGTCAAATGTTTTTTTTTTTTTTTTTTTTTTTAAAAGGCTGATATCAATATGCTTCAAATTTCCAAATATCAGTGCTGATAATCGCCCTGGTTGATAATCGGTCTATCTGTACTAAAAATTAATGTGGCAAATATGATATGGGTTTAACTTAGATAAATCAAGTACATGATGAATAAAAAAAAAAGAAAAAATATATAGAAAATTGAATTGAAAATGACAAGTCCTGATTTAAAAAAAAAAAAAAAAAAATCATTAAAAAAAACTCAGATTTTTAAAAATAGAAATATAAAAATGTCAGTACAAAAAATATTAATAGATTCCACTTTTTTTTTTTTTTAGAAATTGAAAAAAAAATTCTTAATTTAAATTTCAAAAATGTTTCTTTATTTACATTAAAAAAAGAAACTTTTTTAAACTAAAAAGGGAAACTAAAATACCCTAAATAAAAAAAAAAATAGAAATTCAAAAACTTGATTAAAAATAAAAATGAAATATTAAATTTTAAATATTAATTTAATCTTTTTTCAGAAATTCAATTTTTTTTAGTATTTTTCTTAATTCTAAATCCCAAAAAAATTATATTTAATTTCTTTTTAAACCTTTAAATTAAAAAATGGCAACAAAAATCCTTAATTAAAAAAAAAAAAAAATCACAAGTCCTGAATTCATTAAAAAAAACTCGAATTTTGAAAAAATAGAAATATAAAAATGTCAGTACAATAAATTTTAAATATTAATAGATTCCACTTTTTTTTTTTTTAGAAATTGAAAATTGTTTTCCTTAATTTAAAATTCAAAAATGGTTCTTTATTTACATTACAAAAAAAACTTTTCAAACTAAAAGGAAAACTAAAATCCCCTGAATTAAAAAAAATTACAAAAAAATAAAAATAAAAAAAATGCAGAAACTTGATTAAAAATAAAAACAATATTAAATATTAATTTAATCTTTTTTCAGAAATTCATATTTTTTTGTATTTTCTTAATTGTGAATCTAAAAAAAATATTTACTTTTTATTACTTCTTTTTAAACCTTTAACTTAAAAATTGACAACTAAAATCCTTAATTTAAAAAATATCACAAGAAAATAAAAACAAATCGATTATTTTTTTCCAACATATAAAAATGTTAACATTAAATGCTGATGGATTTCACTTTTTAAAAAGAAATTAAAACATTTGTAATTCATTTTAAAATTTTTCTTAATTTAAGATTTTTTCAAAAATATTCCCCCCCCCAAAAAACCTTCAAATTAAAAAGGACAACTAAAATCCTGAATAAAAAAAAAACATTAAAAAAAAAAAAAAAAGAAAAAAAATGCAGAAAATTAACTATAAATAAAATCAATAAACATTAAATAATATTAATAAATTCCAGCTTTTTTCAGAAATAAAAAAAAAAAATGTATTTTTCTTAATTTTAAATTTAAAAAAAAATAATTTCTAGGTTTACTCCTTATTTTTAAAAAAAATCTTTTTAAATTAAAAAATGACAACTAAAATGCTGAATTAAAAAAAAAATCATTAAACAAATAAAAACATAGGAATATTTATATTTATACAAATTTATACAAATATAAAAATGTCAATGAAATAAATATTAAGTATTTTTGAATAAAAATCCACCCCCCCCCCCCCAATTGACTCTTTTTACCGTCTTTCCCTTGATCTTAAATGTTAAAAAAGGAATTTCCTATATTAGCTTTTATTACTTAAAAATATTTTTTAAACAAACTTTTTAGGATTTGTTCATTTTTAGCTGTATTTTTTTATACTATTTGTATGAACATGTGTATTCTAATGTATATTTATTAAATGTAAATTCAGGTATCAAGGGAATAATAAATAAATTTGGAGGAGTGGCTGTGCTTTCAGTGTCATTGACTGCACTACACGTCCAGTTTGTTTGGACCGGGATGGGCGAATGTTTTTTTTTTTTTTTTAATCCTTCTGATGGTCTGAAGGAATCACTCTGAAGAGCGGTCGCTGGCCAGCGGTCAATCCCATCAAAGGCTGCTGTACAATCTAACGAGAGCGGGGCGCACATAATTTGCTTTCCCCGCATCCGTGCAGCTGTTATCTGCCATGTGCACTAAAGCCAGACGCGCAGAGCGGTCGCGGCCTCCAGTGAACGAGAATGCAATGCATGCTGGGAAAAAAAAAACACAACAACAAGCTGTCTGGGAAGGCGCTTTTCCGAAGGAGGTTATTGTTAAAGTTGCCGAAGTTATTGCTTCGTGGCTTCACTTCGGGTTGTGTTTTTACTTTGCAACCCATCCGGAATTTTTTGTAGGTCTACTCGTGATGGACACGCCTACCAAATTTCATATTTCCACCTGAATGGAATGTAACAGAATTCAAATGCCTGCTTCAATCCAAAATGGTGGATTTTATGTGAATTTTAAGACAAGGCTTCTTGAGACATTTTTGTGGATCTTCTCATTATAAAAATGTTAACTACATTTCACACTGAAATGGCTTTTGAGGGCTGTATTTTTAAATAATTCCAGGGGGCACTACCTCAGCAAAATGCCTGCTTCAATCCAAAAATGGCAGACTTCCTGTGTACAGTGGTATGAAAAAGTATCCGAACCTTTTGGAATTTCTCACATTTCTGCATAAACTCACCATCAAATGTGATCTGATCTTTGTCAAAATCACACAGATGAAAAAAAATGGTCTGCTTTACCTAAAACCACCCAAACATTTATAGGTTTTCATATTTTTATGATGATAGTATGCTAACAATGAAAGAATTGGGAAAAATAAGTCAGTGAACCATCACATTTAATATTCATCCTTTTTAATTCATTCCTACATTAATGACTGCAAGTGGTCCAGGCCCTGAGGCAGCAAAACAGCCCCAAATCATGATGCTCCCTCCACAATGCTTCACGGTGGGGATGAGGTGTTGATGTTGGTGAGCTCTTCCATTTTTCCTCCATATATGACGTTGTACGTTACGCCCAAACAATTCAACTTTGGTTTCATCAGTCCACTAAATATTTTGCAAAAACTTCTGTGGAGTGTCCAAGTGCCTTTTTGCAAACATTAAACAAGCAACAATATTTTTTTAGACAGTAGTGGCTTCCACCGTGGAGTCCTCCCATGAACAGCATTCTTAAGTATATAGTTGATGGGTGCGGAGATACTGGACTGTGTCAGTTATTTCTCTAAGTCTTTAGCAGACACTCTAGGATTCTTTTTTACCTCTCAGGTTATTCTGCGCTGGACTCTTGGCGTCATCTTTGATGGACGGCCACTCCTTGGGAGAGAAGTAAGAGTGCCAAACTCTCTCCATTTGTAGACACCTTCTCTGACTGTCAATTGATGAACATCCAGACTTTTAGATATGGTTTTGTATCCTTTCCAAGCTTTATAGAAATCAACAATCCTTGATCGCAGATCTTCAGACAGCTCTTATGACCGAGCCATGATGCACAGCCAGACAATGCTTCTCATCAAGACAATTCTTACCAGTGCAGGCATAGTATCTTTCCTCGTATTGACTGTTTGTTTGTATTACTCTAAAATACCCAATATAAAATAAATAGCATTTACATCATAGTTTAAGGGGGAAAAAAACAGAATATATTTGACATAGAGCATAAGAGATACATGACGCCTTCTGACCACGGAAGCCCAACGCGTCCGTCATGGAGCTGACTGAGCAAAATTGATGCTGACTACCAGGTGATAGGCAAGACATCTATAAGCCCACGTCTGCAACACCAAATCCTGCAATCAGCTCTTCAGGACAGTCCAGAACAAATGGCGGGACGTCCTGTACTACCACAACACCCGATAATAAAAACAACCTTAAGTTTGATAGCTAGCTCCTTACTCAGTTGCCTCATTAACCATGACCCAGCAACGGTGAAACACGAACTTGACCGCCCAAATCTGCAACAGAAGAAAACTCGAACAAACCTCTTTCCTTCAAAAAGGCTGAATGTTTAACCAATCGTTGTCATTTTTCTCGGGAACCTTTTGTTGACTTGTGATATGGTGACCCTGGCCGAGTCTGCCTCCTCGTCTGCGTCTGTTGCTGTTTTACCTTGCCGTTTGATCGCTGTCGACCTGAATAAATTGTCAACTTGTGTTTCAAAGCCTTTTTCCAGTTTTCAAAATGGAGTCAGTACAAGGGGTTAAGACAAAGGGGAACGTGCAGAGTTTGGCCTTTTGGCCGGGTTATCGGTGTCCCACTGGCCCGGGTCGTTGAAGCTGCGCCAGCGGGGGTCCGACGGTTCGGCTGGCGTGATTCCGGCAATTTGCTTAAAAGGTCAGATTCCTTCACCAGGTGTGTGCTTTATAGTGGGCATGGCAGGTTTAAACCACTCATCAGCGATTGGGATCACACCTGACTTAAATTGTTTGGTAAAAACTTGATTTCAGTTGACCTTTAAGTCTCCTTCGGCAGAGGATTCACATACTTATTTTTCCCCCTTCTATAATCGTTTGCATGCTATCCTCGTTAAAATATGAAAACCTATCAATTTTTGGGTGGTTTTAGTTAAAGAAGACCCCGTTTTTACAGCTGTGTGATTTTGACAAAGATCAGCTCACATTTGATGGTGATTTTATGCAGAAATGTGAGAAATTCCAAAAGGTTCCAATACTTTTTCATACCACTGTAAGACAAAACCTCCTGTTTCTTGTCAATAATAGCCTCATGCTAATTTTCTGTTAAGCTACTGCTAATAAAAAAGTAAATAAGGCACAAACTATAGAGTCATTCTACGCACCGATGTTTGAATGAATCTTTAAAACGATTATTTGTTGTCGTAAAAGGATGAATTGAAGGTAGCGCTCCTTCCACGGAGCTTTCACGATATTAGAAATGCTTCCGTGCGGATGGCCACGGCGCTAAATGGCCTTGCTTAGAGATGGCTTTTAGCCAGGCGTCCCAGGTGGGAAGAACCTGTCAAATATATGTCCGTGTATTAAAAAAAATTGTCTCCCTCGCTCAGTGTCATCGCTTTCAACGCTTTGAGTCTGTCATTGACACGGACTTTCCATTAGCTCCGTGTTGTCAGTTGGCGACCACTTACTGTATGAACATGTTAGAAGACATTGAAAGCAAACTTCTCTTGAAAGCAAGCCGGCAAAAAAAATTCCTACCGGGTCCACTCGTCGGCTGCCTTTTACGGTGATAGATGTCAATGGCGCTGAAAAATGAGCATTCACCACAGACCTCTCAATTTAAAATGAAGTGGATGTCTGTCATTGTCAATGGCAGGCCATGAGTTATTTTGGGGTCACTAACTAGTAGGAGTGGGAACCTCTTGGTACCTCACGATACAATACGATTTGCGATACAAAGCTTACGATAACGATAGGGTGACCATATTTTGATTTCCAAAAAAGAGGACACTCAGCCCGGCCTCAAGATACTTGAATTTTACTCAAAGTTCACTCAAAGATGCCTATATCACTTTAATATATTTAAAATGTGCCCTCTCATTTTGGATGGAAAAATGCAGTTTGAAAAAAAAATAAATAAATAATGACTAATATATATATGTATTATGAAATGCAGACCCATGGAAATGTAGTCCAGTCAATCCACATACACACATTTTTATAAATTACTATCACGACAATTGTCCTTGACAAATTGTTATCCCCATTCAATTGATATTCTCTTTCAATGTTGTAGAGTGCACACAAACAATAACCGGAAAAAACTGACAAACTATTCAACCAGCATGTTTCCAAATGTAGCAGTTCAAAACTATGTTTCCTATAATGCCTTACTGATAGTTAGCTGAGGCAAAAATCAAACTTTGCTATAAAAGTTTGCAATCATCGGCAGCGCAATGATGCAACACCAAACGGGATTTTACAGTCAAAGCTCCGACAGAAATCAACAGTTGCCATTATATACGTATTTATCATAAAAAACTTAACAACTGGACAGGCGTTGTGGCCAAATCGTCAACCCAGTAGATGGCGGTAATGCTTCATGATGGGGGTCAACTGCCAACAAATACAAGAACTACTCATTCCCTCCCTTCTAGTAGGAGCCATGTCAACTGCTACCACTCAGCGGCCGGAGGGATTCTCTTCAAATTGGTCCCGTGAAAAATCATAAAATCCGGACATTTTTATGAATTTATAAAACCCGCCCGGACGACGAGGATACTACGTGAAAGTAGGACTTGTCCGGGCAAAAGAGGACGTTTGGTCACCCTAGATGACGAGGATCTCGCGATGTGGCTATACAACGATTATTGATACATTGGTCAGGAAATCAACCTAAGACAGACATGTCCAAAGTCCGGCCCGGGGGCCAAATGTGGCCCGTGGTCAAATTTCATCCAGCCCCCAGCCTCTGTCATAAAATCAATAACATCTGACCCGTACACAGACTTAATAAATTGGTCAGCAGTAGAGGTGGGAATCTTTGGGCACCTAACGATTCAATTACGATTACAATTCAGAGGCTACGATTCAATTATAAATCGATTATTGATGACCCCCTCCCCCCCGCTATTAGCTGCTTTTAATGTTTTGTACATTAGTTACAAAAACTGTAAAAAAAAAAAAAAACAATTTAAAAAGCCTCGCAGGCTTAAATAAGCGACTATTTCAGTATCAAGTTAACAGTTAAAAACAGTAAATAAAATACTCAAGTCCCCATTCTGTATCAGCAGCTTTAAACTACATTCAATTAATTTAATGTTGTGAATCAACCGTTAAAGTTGTTAAAATTGCTCCCGTTATTCCATAATTTCCCTTTTGTCTACTTTCGACATATCAAAGTTTTAAAACTATTTTAAAGATAGATTCAAGTCAATATTTTACCGATGTAGGAGTATTTTAGATAAAAAATTAATTAGGTTCGCTTGGAAGGTTCACTACAACAGCCTTGAAGGGAAGTCTACTGCTTTAAGATGGCGGCTGTTTACTGACGCGCGCATCTAGCTTTCTCTACATGTGCTGCTATTGCCACCGAGTCTATATTGCATCTAGTCCTATATAAATATGATATCTACCGTACCATTATGTGGACGTACTTTGTAGCAGCTGTCGGCAGCAGCCAGGTATGTTGTCGGGGTGGCGTGGCTCAGTGGTAGAGTAGTTGTCCCCCCCAACCCTAGAGGTTGTGGGTTCAAGTCTCCGCCCTGATGAACTCGTCTAAGGCTACGTTCATACTACAGGTCTTAATGCACGAATCCGATTTTTTCGTGTTTTTCCGACTCGAGTGAGGCATTAACTTGACGGTCTGAACGTGACAAGTCGCATAGAACGGGACCATTTCAAATCCGATCTGGGTCACTTTCGTATGTGGTCTAAATCCGATCTGGGCCACATTTTTCCAGACTGTCGCGGCGGTCTGTACTGTCCAGTCCCGCAAATCGGATTTAATGCAGCAATTACGTCATCAAATAGCGAGAGAGTCGTTACCCGTAGCGATGCACCTGTGCGTTATTAGCGCCTAGCTTGCAGTGAACACGGCTTTTGAGGAAGAGCTGAGCTTGACAACAGTCATAAAAAATAAAAATGGGTTGAGGATAAGCCTGAGAATGCTCAGTTTTCTCTCTGTTCCAAGTGAGCAATATTTCAACATTGCCTCCACGGCCGAGAGTCGGGACAAACTGCCCGTATGTGTGTGTGACGTGCACGGACAGTGCGTGCATGCTATCGATCCATATAAACTTTGAATATTGGCCTAAACGGGGATTATTTATGTCTGTTATTTGTGTCCACCTTTTGAAAAGCAAAACATGATAGCCCTGGAATGACGGATGACGTCTGTCATTTGTTTTGATGGTTCTGCGCATGCGGGTCTTCTTGCTTAGCGAATTAGTGTGCATGCGTAATACTTGAACGGTCTCAATGGATAAAGGCAGTCTGAACGGGCACGCCAAAAAAACGGATATGACAAAAAATCGGATTCGTGCATTAAGACCTGTAGTATGAACGTAGCCTAAGTGTCCTTGAGGAAGACACTGAACCCCACATTGCTCCTGGTGCTGCGTCACCAGTAGGTGGATGGCGAGATAGTGTAAAGCGCTTTGAGCGCCTTGAAAAGGTGGAAAAGCGCTATATAAGTATAACACCATATAAGTATAACACCATTTGTTTTTTTTTTTTATCTCGCGGCATGAGTTGAGCATTGGCATTACCCGAGGGGCCGGGTAATGACAAGCATGATGATCGTTCTCGAATCGCGAAAAATTTAAGAATCGGAAATTTCGGACACCTCTAGTCAGCAGTACTGTCACCAGCTAAGGAAGTAGCTTACACACTTAGGGGCAGTTTACATGGAGACTCTGCGACACAAAGACGCAATGACTGAGTAGCGGACTCGCCTCGCGTGCATATAGTGTCGGCAAAGACGGAAGGTGAAGGCGAAACGTCAGCACTGGTACACGTCACATTGGGCGTGCGCAGCGGTGCCACTAAACATTAAAAACAGCAAATATGGCGCAATGTCGGCTTTAATTGACTGTTTTAATAATATTTCCAAATTAAATATGTTGAGCGTTTCAATTTTTGTGCCTTTTTGAACAAAAGAAAAATGACATTGCTTCGAGTGGGCGCGGGCATATTTTTTTTCCGGGCTGAGGGAGCTTGGTGGGGTCAAAGTGCATCATTCTCTGTCGCCCTGTAAATCTGCACTGCCCCTCTAGGGCCTGGCATGAATACTACATCGTTTTCATGTAGAATTGCAACATTGTTCGAATGGAGACGCAAATGAAAATTTGACATTTTTCGTATTCTCAGAGAGTCACCATGTAAACGGCCCCTAAGACTAGCAGAACTGTAGCTAAACCAGACGGTCTACATTTTAGAAATTTGAGTGTTAGAACATCTGGGACAAATCCATCCAGCATCTTAACTTTGTCTTGACAAGTCCAACATTCAGTTGTCAAGCTTCACAGTTTATTATGTTGTAGCACACAATGACCAAAGAACTTTCTACTGCAGCTCAAGCAGCTGTTTTGTCAAAGAAAACACAAGCTTCAGTATACAGTACTAGTGCTGGCAACAATTAATCGATTAACTCGAGTACTCGATTAGAAAAAAATATTCAAATTAAATTTTGTTGCTTCGAGTATTCGTTTAAAGTGGCGTTGTAATGGTTTATTTTGAAAGGGTTTGCATTTAGTTTTATTGATTTGGTTGAATACACTGCTCTCTGGTCTGCCTCTTTTCACATGGCTGAATCCAACTGCTCCCTGTTAAGACCAACATAAGCTAAGTCTTTGTTTGAGCTAATGTTTTTTAATGCATTCCTAATTTAGTTTATAGGTATATTTACCTGTTTTTTGTGGAAATATGTGTCTGAACCATTTGTTAAGAGCATTGTAATAAAATAAAAAAAACTTTGGCATTTTATAGCATTTAAGCTAGGGGACTTTTTCTTTGTAAATTACCCAATTGTTCTTTTGTTGTACATAGATCCTCATTAAAAAAAAAAATCTATACCATTTGAGGCTCAGCTCAGGTATTTTAATTTTTCATGTTCCTTATCCGATTACTCGATTATTCGAACTAACTAGTCCATCGATTAATCGACTACTAAAATATTCGATAGCTGCAGCCCTATACAGTAAATACGTAAGAGGTTGTCCACCCGATGTCCTGCCTGAGCGATCCACTGTCCGACAAAGCCAAGCCACCCCTGCCCTGCAAACACTCAAGATGCTAATTGGAGTAATCCAACCCTGTGGTTTTTGCCAGTGTGAATGGAAATGACTAATGGGGACCTCAGTGCTCACAAAAGATATGCTGATTAGACTCGGATGACACTTTTCTGGTAACAAAAGTGATTTGTATCAACTGATCCACCCTTGGTAGTTCTAGTGTTAATTGTTCACTTCCTCTGGATTTAGGAGCAATTTCAGGTCACTTCTGTTGATTTTGGGGCAATTGCAGGTCCCTTTTTGTTGATTTGAAGTGACTACTGGTACATTTTAGATCAGGTGCATTCATCCAGATATTTTGCCAGAAATTGCATCGAGTTAAATTTTCATCTCCGCCCGGCGACAAGTGACACTGCAATTCTAGCCGAAGATCTCCCCAACTCTCCGTTAGGGTTGCGCCTTACGAACTCCGCCCGGCGCCGAGTGACCTCACGTCCCTCCCACGCTGATGTTTTGCAGCGTTTTGAGCGCAGAAACATTTTTTGTGAGGTGAATAGCAATAGAAAATATGTCTTTGATGCGCTCGTAGATGTAGCCCAAAATCCAATTACAGTGTCCTTGACCCGAGGTTCAAGTCGGAGCAGAAATGGAATCCGACTCTTAACTTTTTGGAGAAGGCACGTGAAAGAGGAGCAGGAATAAGAAAAGATGTTCAAGGTGAGGCGGAATGCAATTAACGGCATTGATTACGTCCAAGCTGCCAGTATTATTTTGTCACGCGGGTCGGAATCAAAGCGGAGCTTACGCGAGAATCGATGGTAGAAATCAAAGAGGTTGCTGCGTTCTTTCTAAGCTGTCGCTTGTAATTTAATTAGTGAAGTTTGATCAGCTTCCGGGGCAACTTTACTTTTTTTTTTTTTTTTTTTTTCTAATCAATTTTAATCTATTGTTATTCATTTATTTGAACTTACTGTATTTATTTTCTTTTTTGGAATCTTATTATAGTGACTACTTTGTATTGATTATTATTTGCTTTTCATTGTTTGTTTGTTTTTTTTAAAATGTTTTCTATTTGTTTTATCATAGTCTTCATAATTATATCGACAGGTCACATCTGTCAGATACTGCGCCACGCCTTCAAGTAGGGGGCCTGCCCACACCCAGCATCAAGAGGAGTTATTCTCAAACACACGCATGCAGCGATCTAACGCTGGATTTAGGTTGGAAAAAGTACGAAAGCTGTACCGCATACAAACAGGAAGGATTACCCCAGGAGTGATTTGTTCGAGGATTCAGGGTGTTTATTATATTTTTTGCACCATGCATGCATTTTGAAACGTTGTGGAAAAAAAAAATCAATCAATGGGAGAAATGAGCCGCTACAGCATTGGCGTCATAGTTCGCAATATTTACGTAAAAGAAATGCTACAATGCTACTTGCACTTTTTTTAATTTTTTATTTTTTTTTGTTTTTAACCAAGAATCAAGACTGTGTTACGTCCATATTTATAATAAATTCAGGGATTTAAGCATTTATTCACAAGACTTTTCAATGGAAAAAGCCATTGTGGTGAAAAGGCAACGCTACAGCGGCTTAAAGACTAGCAGCACATTCGACATATTTACGTAAAATAAATGCTAACTACTTGGTTCTTTGTCCTTTTGACAGTGAGTCGAGACTGTTTTACGTCCATATCTATAAAGAATTTGAGGTTTTAAGCATTTATTCACAAGAATTTTCAATGGAAAAAGCTCTTAGTGGTGATAAAGCGGCGCTACAGTGGCTTAAAGATGAGCAGCACATTCGACATGTTTACGTAAAATAAACGCCAACAGCCCGAGTTTTTTGCTTTTAACCAAAATTCAAGACTGTCTTACGTCCATATCTATAAAGAACTCAGGGATTTAAGCATTTATTCAGAAGAATTGTCACTGGAAAAGCTGTTTACGTCAGGCACCTGCTACATTCACTAACAGACTAGCATTGTACAGGGTGCTCCGAAATGTTGGCCCCATTTCGTAGACCAATAATTTTGACAGTTTTAGTTGGAATGACCCCAAATTTTTACAGCTGGTGCAGAAAAGTTTCAAGTTATTGTGTGTAACGTTTGGCATTTCTATCTTTTCAGGTTAAGAAATGCCATTCACTTCAAAAGATTTGCTTTTTACATTTTCATTTAAAAAAAAAATTGTACTCATTATTAACAGTAGTATTTATTTCTAATTTTTATCATTATTTTATTCATTTTTTTATTGATTTTTTTAATATTTCTTTGTTTTGACTTTTTTTTGTGGAATTTTTATATTACTAATTACAATTTGACTTTTATTATCATTACTTTACTTTCCTCCAGTATTTTGTATTCGTTTCTACGTATTATTATATTATTAATGTAATTACTAGGGCTGTCAAACGATTAAAATTTTTAATCGAGTTAATCAAAGCTTAAAAATTAATTAATTGTAATCAATCGCAATTCAAACCATCTATAAAATATGCCATATTTTTCTGTAAATTATTGTTGGAATGGAAAGATGAGACAAGACGGATATATACATTCAACATACTGTACATAAGCACTGTATTTGTTTATTGTAACAATAAATCAACAAGATGGCATTACCATTCTGTTAAAGCGATCCATGGATAGAAAGACTTGTAGTTCTTAAATGTTAGTACAAGTTATAGACATTTTGTATTTAAACCCCTCTTAATGTTTTCGTTTTGATAAAATTTGTAAAATTTTCATTCAAAAAAATAAACTAGTAGCTCGCCATTGTTGATGTCAAAAATTACACAATGGTGCTGAAACCCATAAAATCAGTTGCACCAAAGCGCCAGCAGAGGTAGACAAAAAACACAAGTAACAAGTGGACATGACACTGTTCTGTCATTTTAATCTGTTTGAGCGGGGCATGTGCGTTAATTGCGTCAAATATTTTAACGTAATTAATCTAAAAAATTAATTACCGCCCGTTAACGCGATCATTTTGACAGCCCTAGTAATTACTTTTTTCATTTTCTTATATTTAACAAATTACCATCATTATTATTGTAATTATGTATTATGACTATTACTGATAGTAGTAGCAGTATTAATAATCGTACTCCTATTATTACCATGTTATTTTACTTTGCAAAGTTTTCTTTATTTAACTTGTCCACATTCTTATTCTTCTGCAAACAAAATGTTTTATTTTACATTCTTATTTAAATTTAAATTGACTAAGCATCATTTTTTAAAAAGTTATTAATCTCTTTCTTTATATGTTGACTTAGCTGTGCTCTTATATGAATATGCTGCTTTTCTGTCACACTAAATCCTTTATTTCACTTAAAAAAAAAAAAAAAAAAGTGCTACTCTGCATAATTAATTGATTTAGTAGTGTTCTTGTAAGATTAATAAGTCACCCTCCGCCCCCCCCCCCCCCCCCCAAAAAAAAAACAAAAAAACACACACACAGGAAAGCCGTCCGTCACGAAGTTAAGGTAAGTTCGGGTGGAACATTGTAGCGAGCGGAGAACAGCCTGCGAGCCGCCCGCACAAACCAACGCACGTCTGCTCGAGGGGGGAAAAAGAAATAAGAAAGGTTAGAGGTCATTCTTGCCTGCTGAGAGCGCAGATGGTAGCGGAATTGGCTACAACCAAAGTTAGCATCTGCGCTCGCTGCTGAGTCAGCCGCCGCATTTTAGGACTTAGACGGCGGTAGACGTCGATGGTTCAGCAATAGTTGACCAAAAAAATGTTGGGTTTTTTTGGCCATTCATATTTGATTAAGAAAAATATTACTTAATTTTTTGTATTTTTTTGCATTAAAAAAAAAAAAAAAACTTAATTCAGTGTATCACAAAAGTGAGTACACACCTCGCATTTCTGCAGATATTTAAGTATATCTTTTCATGGGACAACACTGACAAAATTACAATTTGACACAATGAAAAGTAGTCTGTGTGCAGCTTATATAATAGAGTTGATTTATCTTCCCCTCAAAATAACTCGAAATACAGCCATTAATATCTAAACCCCTGGCAACAAAAGTGACTACACCCCTTATAAACGACGTACACACCTAAATGTCCAAATTGAGTACTGCTTGTCATTTTCCTTGCGAAATGTCATGTGACTCGTTACAGGAGTGCTGTCAGCATTGCTGCAGAGATTGAAGAGGAGGGGGGGTCAGCCTCTTAGTGCTCAGACCATACATCAAATTGGTGTGCATGGCTGTCACCCCAGGAGGAAGCCTCTTCTAAAGACGGTACACAAAAAAGCCCGCAAACAGTTTGCTGAAGACATGTCAACAAAGCACATGGATTACTGGAATCGTGTCCTATGGTCTGATGAGACGGGCGGGCTTTCTTGTGTACCAGAAGAGGCTTCCTCCTGGGGTGACAGCCATGCACACCAATTTGATGTATGGTCTGAGCACTAAGACGCTGACCCCCCACCTCTTCAATCTCTGCAGCAATGCTGACAGCACTCCTGTAACGAGTCACATGAAATTTTGGAGGGAATATGACAAGCAGTACTCAATTTAGACATTTAGGGATGTACGTTGTTTCTATGGGGTGTGCTCACTTTTGTTGCCAGAGGTTTAGATATTAATGGCTATATTTCGAGGGGAAAATAAATGAACTCTATAAACTGCACATTTTTCATTGTGTCAAAGTGTCATTTTGTCAGTGATGTCCCATGAAAAGATATACTTAAATATCTGCAGAAATGCGAGGGGTGTACTCACTTTTGTGATACACTGTATAATTACTTTTTCAAATATGCACTGAAATTAAAAATGGAAAAAAACAGTAAATATTCCTCATTGTATTTTTTATTTAGAAAAAATATAATAAAACACAACAGTGTTTTTTTATTTATTAAAACACTTTTTTTTTTTTTTTTTTTTTTTTTAAAGGGTGAAAATTAAATATTCTCTGATTTATGTTACTTCAACGAAAACATTTTTTTTTTCCTAAGCGCATCATTTTAGTTCTAATATATTAGAACAATAACCAACACCATTTCTAAATGAGTCTGTGATGAATGGACTATCAAAATAATATTGTGTGTCATCCCTGGTCGGAACTGAACTCTTTCTAGCCGCGAGGAGACGTCTCGTGCGAGCGAGATGGTTAGCAGTTGCCGAGCAACCGCCCCCTGCCCGCCTGCCTCCCTCACGTGAGCCGTGGAACGCCGCACGCACACGCGCCCGCCCGCCGGGAAATTTTTCTAAAAAGTTTATAAATAACCAGAGAGGAGGTTGAGAAAGCCGGGCGTAGGCAGCGGAAGGCTTTCGGCCTCGCGCCCGCGTACATCCGCTCGGTCCCGTGACGCGGGAGGTCAAGGGTGCTCATCCGTGTTTCTCCGTCGGTCTACCTAAACGGCGGCTTTTGAAATGTGGGCTGCCTCTACGATGGCGCTGGGGTAACTGCGAAGGGATTCAGATTAACTAATGGGGATGAAAAGGACGGCCAAAGCTATGGATGAATGAATGGATGGGAGCGAGGGATGGGAGGGAGCTAGGAGGGGTCAAGGAGGGAGGGATGGATTGCACAATGGGAGGGAGAAACAGAGGGAGCAAGGAAGGAAGGACAGATTGACAGAATGAAGGAAAGAGGAGGGAAGGAAGTAAGGAAGCAAAGAGAGAAGGAAGGTAAGGAAGGAAGGGAGCAAGGAAGGAAGGAAAGGGAGGGAGACAGGGAGGGAGGGAGAGGAAGCAAGGAAGGAGAGATGGAGGAAGGATGAAAGGAACAAAGGAAAGGGACAAGCAAGAAAGGAGAGAGGAAGGAAGGAGGGAAGAACAGAGGGAGGCAGGATGAAGGAGTGAGGAGGGATGGATGAACACGAAGGAGAGGGAGGAGGGTAGGAAGGAGAGACGGAGGGAGCAAGGAAGGAATAAGGAAGGTGAGGGAGGGACGGAGGATGGAAGGAGGTAGGGAGAAGGTAGACAGAATGAAGGAAGGAAGGATTGAGGGAGGGAGGGAGAGAGAGAAAGCAACGAAGGAGAGAGGAAGAAGAATGGAACAGGAAAGGGGCAGGAAGGGAGCAAGCAAGAAAGGAGGGAGGAAGGACGGAAGAATGAAGGGGTGAGGAGGGATGGCTGAACAGAATGATGGAGATGGAGGAGGATGGAAGGAGGCATGGAGGATGGAAGGAGAGAGGAAGGAAGGGAGGGCGGTAGGGAGAAAGGACGGATGGACAGATTGAAGGAGAGAGAGGGAGGAAGGAAGGAAGGAAGGAAGGGAGGAAGGACAGAAGGAAGGAAGGAGAGAGGGCAGAAGGAAGGATAGGGGGAAGGAAAGAAGGGGGAGGAAGTGAGCAAGGAAGCAAGAAAGGAGAGAGGGTGGAGGGAGGGAGCCAGGGAGAAGCAAGGAAGGACGGACGGAAGGAAGGAAAGAGGGAAGATGGAAGGAATGAAAGAGGGAGGGAGGGGTAGGAGGGACAGAAGGAAGGAGAGGGAGCTGGAGTGAAGGAAGGAAGGAAAAAGATGTTAAAAATTCACCTTTAGCTCATTGGCTGGGAGAGGGCAAATAAAGGAACAACTTTTTTTTTTACCCGTGGAAAAACATTTGGATATCTAGCTCCGTCAATGGCGCTGAAAGATGACCATTCACAGCCAGTCCTCCTAGTTTCAACCCAATGGATGTCTATCCTTGTCAATGGCAGGCATCACCGGAATGACTCAATTAGCTTCAACTACAGGACAGGAGTAGATGAGCATCCATGACCGATTCCGCTATATAGCATTTAGCGGAACAGTCACGCTAGCGTGTAAGCTCTAAATTCCACGTCACGGCACAATGGTTAACTTGTTCGACACTTTGTCTCAGAGACGTTTTCCCATCTTCCCTTTCGACGGCCAACCGGGTCGGCGCGCTGTCCTCGCCATCTCACGATATGCTAATGTCTGTCTTTGATGTAGAAGCAAAGGCGCCGGGGGAGGGTGGGGGGGAAGGAGTCGAGAGAAGATGGCCGTGTTGTTGTTTCTTTAATGAGGATTCACCAACAAAATCAATCCTGAATTTTATACGCAAGCAAGCATTTTAGCATCAAATTAGCTTGATTTTGTTTTGTTTTTCACAATTTCAGGCTACAAATAAACACCCAATTGTTGCTGCGTTTGAGCAAATTGGTTGTCGTCGATGACCGTAGATCTATTTGAAACAGATTGGACGTCTACTGCCGTCAATATATATGCCGTATAAAACTAAATAAATAAAAACCCTCCCACCATCTCCCCCTGGTAGGGTGGGTTGCTGTTCATCTCAAGCTCACGTCCTCTTCCAGAGGCATGGATACTTGAGGGTCCTGCGCAGTGTCTTTGCTGTTCCTAGGACTGCGCTCTTCTGTACAGAGATGTTTGATGTTTCTCCAGGTATCTGCTGGAGCCACTTCCTCAGTCTTCCACACTGTTGCTTTCACCTTCCAGGCTCTTCCTTGAGCCCTTGGTATTGTTCTAGTTTCTCGCGTTCCTTTTTCCTGATATTGCCATCGTTGGGAATAGCTACATCGATCACAATGACTGTCCTCTGTCCGGTTGGTTGGTCACGACCATCTTATCAGTCTGTACCCAGAAGTCCCACAGGACCTTAGCCTTCCCATTTTCTACCACCTTGGGAGGTGTTTCCCATTGCGTTCGAGGCGTCTCCAGTCCATACTCTGCACAGATGTTTCCATTCACTACACCCGCTACTTGGTTGCTGCCAGTATCTTACACCCCGCTATTATGTGTTGGACTGTTTTAGGGGCCTGCTGGTTGGGATCCTGCCTGGTGTGGTATATCTAGGCCTCCATTGCTCTGGTGCTCAAGGCCTCCACCTTTGCTGCCATGATTAGCGCCTCTGTGCTCTTTCAGTTGAAGCCAGTATGCATCTCGCCTAATGTAATCATGTCCATAAATGGAGTTGTTTTTTACAGAAATCCGCTGAAAGTTAGTTTTGCCTCAGATAATCATGGACTTTTAACTGCCAACCAGCAAGGCTCATGACCTATTTTGCAAGATCCGTAAGAAGAGTTTATCACCAAACAGATACCACCTCCTTATCTGTACAGTATATAAGCAACGCTGAGCTCTCTGTTCAGTGTGCATTTCTCTACACAGCTTTTGTTATGTCATTGAATGCTACAGCTGGGAATCTTTGAGCACCTAACGATTCAATTACGATTCAGAGGCTCCGATTCGATTATAAATCAAATATTGATGCACCCCACCACACTTTTAATGGTTTGTACATTAGTTTTCAAAATTTTTCAAAAATCCTCTCAGGCTAAACCAAACTATTTTAGTATCAAGTTAACAGTTAAAAACAGTAAATAAAATACTCAAGTCCCCATTCTGTATCAAAAGCTTTAAACTACATTAAATTAATTTAAGGTTGTGAATCAACCGTTAAAGTTGTTAAAATTGTTCCTGTTATTCCATAATTTCCCATCCGTCTACTTTTGACATGTCAAAGTTTTAAAACTGTTCCATCATTTAAAGATAGATTCAAGTCTAGATTTTGCCGATTTAGAAGTATTATAGATAAAAAGTTAATTGGGTTCACTACAACAGAGCCTTCTAGAGAAGTCAACTGCTTTAAGATGCAAGTCTGTCATTTCGAATCTAGTTCTTTGTATATGTTCTAACGCTGTTGTCTGTCGTTTCACATCTAGTTCTACAATATGTAATATCTACCATAGCCATATGTTGCCGTATGTTAGCAACTAGCAACCGGTCACTGTTTGTAGCAGCTGTCGGCTGCAGCCAGGTATGATTGTTTTTTGTTTTGTTTTTTAGGGCTGTCAAAATTATCGCGTTAACGGGCATGAATTTTTTAAATTAATCACGTTAAAATATTTGATGCAATTAACGCACATGCCTACGTTGTAATGTTGTGCTTATATGATCCTTGGACAAGATTTGTCCGTAAGTATGGTTGTTGTAAAGAATGTACATATTATGTTAGTAAGTGAAATGTTATATTTTTTGTATGAGATGCTTTTTGTTTATGTTTAGTGAACCTGTATAGCGTGCTAAGCTAACGTTGTTGCTAATCCAATGCTTGTGTACTTTTTTTTGGTAGTTTCACTACGGTCTAAAGAGGACAAAGGTTTGACGCCATTTTGTTAATAAATCAGATGAAAAAGGAAGAAGTCTGATTATTAAGGCGTCGTTCACTAGCTGTCTAGCTTTGGAAAAAGTAGACGCTTCGGAGTGAGGACAGCATAGACAGATTCAAATGACAATAGAGTGAAATGCCCACTACAGTCCTTATGTACCGTATGTTGAATGTATATATCCATCTTGTGTCTTATCTTTCCATTCCAACATTTTACAGAATATATATATAATTTACAGAAAAATATGGCATGTTTTATAGATGGTTTGAATTGTGATTAATTAGGATTAATTAATTTTTAAGCTGTAATTAACTCGATTTCGTTTGACAGCCCTAGTTTTTTTTCATCTAGTGGCATGAATTAAACAAGATATTTACTCTCGGTCCATTCCTCAATGCGTCCCAAGGACCGCGCTGACTGTTTTATTTCCGCTTTAGCTGGTATAATTCAATAATCGGAATTTGGATGTTTATAAAGCGTTCTCGAATCTTCCACGGCCGAATCGCGAATAATTTATGAATCGGAAATTTCGCACGCCTCTATTGAATGCACCCAGATATTTTTGAAATTAAAACTGCACAGTATTGATCTCTTGCCTCCAGTCTTTATTTAACAATCCAGTCTAGTCGTCTCACCTGAATTGAAAATGAACACGCGGGGGACCTGAAAGACTGCCTCCAACACAGTCCAGCCTTCTCTAACCATTGGTAGGACTTGTTAATATCTGCCACTTCAGTTATCTGTTGGTAGGTACTTCCCATGCAGGGGGTTTTCCTCCCATGATGGTTCCTCCAACTCTTCCTTTTCCAGTTTGCAGTGCCTGAGACATTCACTAAGTGCACCGTCTCTTAGAGCCATCTTCGGGATGTATTCGTGGAGCTTCGTCTTGGATAGTGGTCCTGATGCTCGCTAATCCTCTGCCTCCCCCCTTGCGCTTAGCATATAGCTTCTGGATACTACATTTGGGGTGGTACCCTCAATGCATGGTGAGCAGCTTCTGTGTTTTCACATCTGTGGTATGAACTACCCCCCTTTGGCCAGCTTATTATCCCAGCAGGGTATCTGATCAATTATCAAATTCTAAAACTAATTCATTAATCGATTAGTTTCAGCATTTATAGAGAATATATACAGTATATATACCGTACATACGTATGTTTTTGCACCCCTTGTGATCTTGCATGCTAGCCCACTTAGAAAATAGGTAGAGGTATGAAGTTTCAATCATAGACTCATCAAAAAATCATGACTCTCGGTAGGGTTCTCCTGTCTGCCGCTGTGCATCCAGCATACCACACCGTGATACAGTATGTCACTATGCTCTCCACCGCGGCTATTTAAAAGGACACCAGCAGCTTCTGTTCCAAGTGGTTTTTCTTGAGCACTCTCAAGAAGTGGAGTCACTGCTGGGTTCTTCCTACCACAGCTTTGGTATTAGCAAACCAGGAGAGGTCATCAAAAATATGCACACCCAGGAGTTTGAAAGAATTGACTCTCTCTACGCAGTCCCCATTGATGGTAAGTGGTGCGGGGTCTGTGCTGTTCCTTCTGAAGTCAAGTATGACTTCCTTGGTTTGTGTGGTGTTCAGAATGAGGTTGTTCTCCGAACATCACACTACCACTTTCTCCACCTCTTCTCTGTACGCCGCCTCATCCCCTCAGAGATAAGGGTGACCAAGGTGGCGTCGTCGGCGATCTTAACGATTTTATCGGAGAGGCGGCTCGGTGAGCAGTCGGAGGTGTAAAGGGCGAAAAGCAGAGGACTCAGTACACATCCTTGAGGGGAGGTGGTTTTCAGCGTTAGAGTGGAAAAGACGTTATGGCTGAGTTTCACAAACTGTGGGCAGTTTGAGAGAAAGTCCATAATTCAGTGTCAGATGTTAGAGGAGTGCATCCATAGACTTCATTACTGTTGATGGGTCACCTCGTCACGCCTTTTTAGCGTTACGCAATGCGTGATTGAAGCATTTATTCGCAGGAATTTTCTTCTTTGTTTACACATGGAGGCGGCTCATTTTCGTAACTGACTAGCCTCATAGTTTACTTTTAACCAAGAATCGAGACTGTTTTACGCCAATATCTTTGAAGAATTTGGGGATTTAAGCATTTATTCACAAGAATTTTTGCCAGAAGAGCTCCTTTTACGCCAGGCGGCCACTAGCCTCATTTGCCAACATAGTAGCATGGTACTTCGACAATATACGTAAAATAAACACTAACTGCACGGTTTCTTTGCTTTTAACCAAGAATCGAGACTGTTTTACGTCCATATCTATGAAGAATTCGGGGATTTAAGCATTTATTCACAAGAATTTTCGCCAGAAAAGATGTGTTTACGCCAGGTGGCCGCTAGTCTCATTCGCTAACAGAGTAGCATTGTACTGCGACAATATACGTTTTTGCTTTTAACCAAGAATCGAGACTGTTTTACGTCCATATCTTTGAAGAATTCGGGGATTTAAGCATTTCTTCACAAGAATTTTCGCCAGAAGAGCTCCTTTTACGCCAGGCGGCCGCTAGCCTCATTCGCTAACATAGTAGCATTGTACTTCATCAGTATACGTAAAATAAACACTAACTGCAGTTTCTTTAATTTTAACCAATAATCAAGACTGTTTTATGTTCATATTTATGAAGAATACAGGTATTTAAGACTTTATTCACAAGAATTTTAGCCAGAAAAGCTCTGTTTACACCAGGCGGCCGCTAGCCTCATTTGCTAACATGGCAGCATTGTACTTTGACAATATACGTAAAATAAATACTAACTGCACGGTTTCTTTGCATCTAACCAAGAAACAAGACTGTTTTATGTCCATATCTATGAAGAATTCGGGGATTTAAGCATTTATTCACAAGAATTTTCCCCAGAAAAGCTCGGTTTACGCCAGGCGGCCGCTAGCCTCATCCGCTAACAGTATATAGAGTATAATGATGATAAAAGGCTATTGTATTCTATAATAAATTGTGATTGTATATATAATTTATTAATAATCTATTTACATATTATTTATATTTAATTCTGCATGTTTTCCTCACGTATCAAGTTTCTGATGTTAAACTGAGTGATTTATTAGCTGTTGAAAACTTGCAGTAAATTAAGGAAAAAAATTAAGTTGCTATTTTGAGAGGTGAGATTCCATGTCCCAAGAGTTAGCTTCTGCAACTGGGGGTCAGACTGCCAAGGCCCCCGCCAGACTCCCTACTCACCTGACCCCTTTGGCCCATCCCACAGGTGGATAGCCCATGGTAAGGGGAACCCACGTTGCCTTTTCGGGCTGTGCCCGGCCGGGCCCCATGGGGACAGGCCCGGTCACCAGACGCTTGCTTTCGAGCCCCACCTTCAGACCTGGCTCCAGAGGGGGGGCCCCGGTAACCCGCGTGCGGGCAAGGGAAACTTGAGTTCATTTGTGTTGTTCATCATAAGGAGTCTTGGTGAGCCATGCTTTGTCTGGCCCCTCACCTAGGACCTGTCTGCCATGGGTGACCCTACCAGGGGCTTAAAGCCCCAAAAACATAGCTCCTAGGATCATTAGGACACGCAAACCCTCTACCACGATAAGGTGATGACTCACGGAGGAGCCGCTAATCCTCTGCGTTGAGAGGAGCCAGCTGAGGTGGCTCGGGCATCTGGTTAGGATGCCTCCCTGGAGAGGTATTCCGGGCATGTCCCACTGGTGGGAGGCCCTGGGGAGACTCAGGACACACTGGAGAGACTATGTCTCTCGGCTGGCCTGGGAACGCCTTGGGATCCCGCCGGAGGAGCTGGTTAAAGTGGCTGGGGAGAGGGAAGTCTGGGCTTCCCTGCTAAAGCTGCTGCCCACGTGACCCGACCCCGGAGCAAGCGGAAAATGATGGATGGATGGAGTTGCTATTTTGGTCAAAAACTTCTATGATAAATATTGCTATTGATGCTGAAAATACAGGTGATTATCGCTGCATTTGGTGACTTTTGTGCATCTAGTGTAAAATCTGAGACTTTTACAGCCATTTTAATTTGTGTTATACTTATATAAAAAATAAAAGGGATTTTATAAAGGAACAACTTTGAATTTTTTGATGCCGCAGCTCATGGAGACTCATATATGGCCAAAGTAGATGCCTGTTTTGGTTTTAGGTCGGTAGCAGCTTTGGTTTAGAAAATATTTGAAGTTTTTGAAAATAGGCCCCCTACGAATCGGCCCCGTTTCCAGTGTCATGTCTAGGGTTGTTCCGATCATGTTTTTTTGCTCCCGATCCGATCCCGATCGTTTTAGTTTGAGTATCTGCCGATCCCGATATTTCCCGATCCGATTGCTTTTTTTTTTCTCCCGATTCAATTCCAATCATTCCCTATAATTTTTCCCGATCATATACATTTTGGCAATGCATTAAGAAAAAAATGAATAAAACTCGGACGAATATATACATTCAACCAGAGGTTGCGCTAGACTTTTTCGTTGTCTTGTCATTTTGACTGACAGGGTCATAAAAATCCGGTCATAATCTATTTTTACCCGTCACTTAAATTTTTAAAATGATGATAATGACATTGTGGTGACCCTTTGTTTGGCATAATTCACCTTCCGTACTTGTGTGTCCATTTGGCCGAGCGCGTTACCGGCTACGACACAGTCACGTGACAGAGACACTTAAGAGCCGCGCGCATTCCGGCTTGAATAGAGAGTTCACAGAGAGCAGCAGAGCTACAGCGGCTGGACACAGCAATTCGAGCTAACAAGACTCTTAACATTTCATACCGCTTCAACATATTCAATAGTATTTAGTTTTCATTCATTTTTTTAAGATTAATATTCTGTCCGAACAAGCTTAACAGAGAATCCACACCGTGCCATCACGCATCAAGCAGATGAATATGGAACTTTTTCTCCGCAGTGACAAAAACAGCTGACTGTGGCCCCAGTAGGTAGGCTACATTATGGAACAATGAAATTAACAGTTCACCTGCTGTGGCCTGAACGGAGTCTTACACCTTCCTCCTGGTGCACATGGACTTGAATTGCGTGCCCGCTTGTGCAGTCCCTCTCTTTTCACCTCTTTTGTCAACACCATCGTCATTTGGGGGCTTTTTGAAGAAACTTCGGCCACTCAGTTGCCTTGACATTTTTCAGAGTAAGGCCAACGACGTCATGCATCAAGAGAGACAATAGCTAATTAATATGCTCACTCGCCACCCTGTGGTCTGGGGTCTGAATTGCAACCTGTCAAAATGAAAGGTGGACTTCAGTTTTTTCCGACACCGTTTTTAAAAAATCGGTCAACGACGGAAAATATTCGGTTAACGCGACCCCTGCATTCAGTACATAAATACTGTATTTGTTTATTACGACAATAAATCCTCAAGATGGCATTTACATTATTAACATTTTTTCTGTGAGAGGGATCCACGGATAGAAAGACTTGTGACTTTGTATATCGTGACTAAATATTGCCATCTAGTGTATTTGTTGAGCTTTCAGTAAATGATACTGTAGCCATGCCCAAATGCATGATGGGAAGTGGAACAATGACTGTGCGTAGTGCTACCAATTGATATATCTTCTCTGCGTTGGGAAGTAACATAAGGTGTTAAGAAAAAGGTCAATTGCCTCCTTGCTTTCCCACATTGCTTCTCATGATATTTCTAATCATAGGGAGAGGGATTGTAAGGATTTGGCCAATTAAAAAAAAGGCTCCAAAAGCTGCCAAAATTCACTCTACTCATTTTACGTTGCCTTTTATCTCTTTATATAGGTAAAACGGTGTCATTACAGATTGAGCGCGACAATGCGTGAGTGGGTCGTGCAGCGCATTCATTAATTGAATATTTTAACGTGACACATTTTTTAAAAAATTAATTACCGCTGTTACCGGGATAAATTTGATAACCCTACCTTAAGCCTAAACTAAAGACTCTGGATAAGTGTAACATACAGTGTTGTTAATCTTACTGAAAAAATTAATTATAGTTACAAATTACTTCTCCCAAAAAGTAATTGCGTTAGTAACTCAATTACCTGAATGTAAGAGTAATTAGTTACTTGGCAAAGTAATTGGTGATACTTTTTTTTTTTTTCCTCAAAAAAAAAACAAAAAAAACACTGGCCACACTATGTGAAGTTTTTTGTGAAGGTTTTTGTGTACAATTGGCCCGAGCCCAATTCTTTACCCTAATTTACTCTTTACCCTGGATCAGCTGTTAAAAGTTGTTAGAATTGCTGCCATTATTGCATTAGTTCCCTTCTCTCTACTTTCGACATATGAAAGTTTTAAAACTGTTTCCTCATTTAAAGATAGATTCAAGTCAAGATTTTGCAGATTTAGAAGTATTTTATATAAAAAGTTACTTAGGTTCGCTAGAAAGGTTCTCTACAACAGAGCCGTCCGAAAAAGTCTACTGCTTCAAGATGGCGGCTGTCTACTAACGCATTTAGTGCCACGTTTGTCATTTTGCATCTAGTTATATCTATATACAGTACAAGTGATATCTACCATGTCTACCATATCTACCATAACATGCGGGCGTAGTTTGTAGGCTATCGGCTACAACATGTATTATTGGAGCTACCTAGCATCGCGTCTGCTCGGCGTCACAACTTTCTTGCCTCTCCCCACTCCTGCTCTGCTCTGTCGTCTCGGTGAGTCCGTCTCCCTCAGACTTTTCGACCAATATAGTAACGCATAGTAACGCATGCCTTTCCGTCCTCAGTAACGGTAACGGCGTTGCCAAGATGAGAAAAGTAATTAATTAGATTACCCACTACTGAAAAAAATAACGCCGTTAGTAACACCGTTATATTGTAACGCCGTTATTAACAACACTGGTAACATATTATGTCTGTAACGTTAAATACAATTAGTTAGAAAACAATTTAATTAAAAAATATATATATATTAAAAAAAGGCATGGCCAATATTTTTTTGCCGATTCCGATACTTTGAAAATGATGAAGGAAAGGATACTTTGAAAAATGTCAATAGGTTTTGAAGTCTATGGTGCATCCTGACATAGCTCCCCCGGTGCTCTAGGTGGCTTAGCGCGTTGTGGAGTTGATTATTTATGGCGTCATCAGTGGAACGGTTTGCCCTATAGGCAAACTGATGTGGGTCCAGTGCGGGGGACAAAGTCCTTGATGTGCTGGAACACCAACCTCTCAAAGCACTTCATGACCACAGGAGTAAGTGCAACAGGCCTGTAGTCATTGACACTAGTATCCACTGCTGACCTCTTGGGGATCGGGATGATGGTGGAGGTTTTGCAGGATGGAACGGTGGCCTGTGACAGGGACTGCTCATTTCCTTATCGGTGCCGACTGGAGTGGCAAACCTGTCTTTTAGAGTGGCAGTTACCACCCCACGCCACCCTGGTGGATCAGCCCCTGCTTCTTTTAACGTAAGTAAAGTCTGGCAAGTTGAAGAAATAAGCTTCTTTTCGGATGCAATGCTGCCATACTGTATATCATTTCCATTAAAGCAGCTATAACTGTGAGGCAAACGAGACGGCGTTCTTACCGTATCAGGTAATAGTCGCTGGCAGTTATTTTAATTACAAGTCGGGGGCGGCTGGCGGGCGAGCGGGGACACTGATACACTCTGCCTTATTGCAATTTAATTAAAGAATGAATAAATAAATGAAGTCAATTTTCTCCGGGTTAAGAGTCCACCCATAGATAGAAAATACATTTCACGAAATGCCAACGCCTACCATACAAGTGCATGTCAATTTCAGCACGCGCGCAAAGAAAATATATAATTTTAAAAATGGCAACTGTTCACTTGAGTTCATATTCGACGCACGTGGCAACAGCCACCGACGCCAATAGACGTCCATTCTGTTGTGACTAAAGGGAGCGGATGAAATTACAATAATAAAAAAGTATGTTACATATAATGATTCATATAAAAAATACATGAAATGTCATATGAAATAGAAGTTTAATTTCAATTTTAAAAAAATGTAAAAATGAAAGGCTAAAAGAATGGAATACAGTGGTATGAAAAAGTATCTGAACCTTTTGGAATTTCTCACATTTCTGCATAAATACACTATCAAATGTGATCTGATCTTTGTCAAAATCACACAGATGTAAAAACAGTGTCTGCTTTAACTAAAACCAACCAAATAATTACAGTGGGGCAAATAAGTATTTAGTCAACCACTAATTGTGCAAGTTCTCCCACTTGAAAATATTAAAAAGGCCTGTAATTGTCAACATTGGTAAACTTCAACCACGAGAGACAGAATGTGGAAAAAAAAAAATCACATTGTTTGATTTTTAAAGAATTTATTTGCAAATCATGGTGGAAAATAAGTATTTGGTCTAGACGAAAAGTTCAACTCAATACTTTGTAATGTACCCTTTGTTGGCAATAACGGAGGCCAAACGTTTTCTGTAACTCTTCACAAGCTTTTCACACACTGTTGCTGGTATTTTGGCCCATTCCTCCATGCAGATCTCCTCTAGAGCAGTGATGTTTTGGGGCTGTCGTTGGGCAACACGGACTCTCAACTCCCTCCACAGATTTTCTATGGGGTTGAGATCTGGAGACTGGCTAGGCCACTCTACGGCCTTGAAATGCTTCTTACGAAGCCACTCCTTTGTTGCCCTGGCTGTGTGTTGGGGATCATTGTCATGTTGAAAGACCCAGCCACGTCTCATCGTCAATGCCATTGCTGATGGAAGATTTTCACTCAAAATCTCTCGATACATGGCCCCATTCATTCTTTCCTTTACACAGATCAGTCGTCCTGGTCCCTTTGCAGAAAAACAGCCGCAAAGCATGATGTTTCCACCCCCATGCTTCACAGTGGGTATGGTGTTCTTCGGACGCAATTCAGTATTCTTTCTCCTCCAAACACGAGAACCTGTGTTTCTACCAAAAAGTTCTATTTTGGTTTCATCTGACCACACATTCTCCCAGTCCTCTTCTGGATCATCCAAATGCTCTCTAGCGAACCGCGGACGGGCCTGGACGTGTACTGGTTTCAGCAGTGGGACACGTCTGGCAGTGCAGGATTTGAGTCCCTGGCGGCGCATTGTGTTACTGATAGTAGCCTTAGTTACTGTGGTCCCAGCTCTCTGTAGGTCATTCACAAGGTCCCCCCGTGTGGTTCTGGGATTTTTGCCCACCGTTCTTGTTATCATTTTGACGCTACGGGGTGAGATCTTCCATGGAGCCCCAGATCGAGGGAGATTATCAGTGGTCTTGTATGTCTTCCATTTTCTAATAATTGCTCCCACAGTTGATTTCTTTACACCAAGCGTTTTACCAATTGCAGATTCAGTTTTCCCAGCCTGGTGCAGGTCTACAATTTAGTCTCTGGTGTCCTTCGACAGCTCTTTGGTCTTGACCATAGTGGAGTTTGGAGTGTGACTGACCGAGGGTGTGGACAGGTTTCTTTTATACTGATAATGAGTTAAAACAGGTGCCATTGATACAGGTAACGAGTGGAGCCTCGTTAGAAGAAATTAGACCTCTTTGAAAGCCAGAAATCTTGCTTGTTTGTAGGTGACCAAATACTTATTTTCCACTCTTATTTGGAAATAAATTATTTAAAAATCAAACTGTGATTTTCTGTTGTTTTTTTTTTTTTTTCCACATTGTCTCTCATTGTTGAGGTTTACCCATGTTGACAATTACAGGCCTCTCTAATCTTTTCAAGCAGGAGAACTTGCACAATTGGTGGTTGACTAAATACTTATTTGCCCCACTGTACATTGCTTAACATTAATTCACATATACATTAGCGCATTAATAAATAGATATTAATGTATACTGGTACTAGTAAGTGATTATGTTATTTTACCTTGGGTGCTGCTAAACTAACCTTAAGTATGGTATTATTTCTCATGAACGTACCTCATAAGTATTAACCTTCATTAATGTTAGGTCCTCTTCCCCTTCCTTCTGAGACCTGCCCACCTCCGGCAGGTGTGCATGTTTTTATTGATTGCAGGTTGGACGACAGACAGGTGGAGCGGCCACAGGTGCTGGCAATGCCAATCAACCATCCATAAAAGCCAGTGGACGCCGCCACCTCGTCGCCCGATCAACTCGTCTGCTTCGCACGTCAGTTGTATCTCGCTCACTTTATGATATCTTTGATCACCGGCTTACGACTACATTGCTCTCGTCCCAGGTCCTGCTCTCTGCGCGCCCCGCGTCGGATTCCACGCCCGCCTCCCTTCCGAGCCTCCTCGTACTACGCCAGATCAACAACCCCGAGCCGAGCAATCTACATCAGCCACCTTCTTGTGATCACCAATAAAATACTACTCGCCACAATCCCCGTGTGTCTGCATTTGGATCCCTTCTCGTCGCACATCCTTAACAATTAACCATTACTGAATGTTTTGTGGACCCTTATTGTAAAGTGTAGCACATGTGTCACTTAACTAAGAAATAATAAATGCTTAACTAAAAGTCCCAGAGTATTCTGCTACTTCTAATAGTCCCAAGCATTGGCCGATTGGGCCTCTAGTCCGAAAAAACCCAGAGGTGGCTTAAATGACCCAACTGCTTTTGAATTAGCAAGTCGTTGTTTGGCAGACAACAGCCGTTCATATGGAAATGCAACCACTAGACTAGTGTTGGTATGCGGCCCAAACGGAGGGGAACACACCGCAATTGAACTATTCATGTGATAGTTTGTGTCAGTTCAACTCAAGCTACATTTATGTACAACATGTACATACCCCCTTCATAATAATTAGGACTATTAGGACATTCCGTTCTTGTTTCATTGTGTTCAAAGAAACTGTTCAGGGCCGCTCCCTTCCCCCTTCTCATGACACAAATTCAGTCAGTTTCTGTTTTTCTCTGGAAGTCTCCGAGGTCGCTCCACTACCGGCGCTGCTGGCCGCCGCCGCTAACCTCGCTGCTGTGCCGGCGCCTCCGAAAGCCTCCGAGGTCGCTCCTCTGCCAGCACCTGCGAACGCCGCCCCTGACGTGTTTTCTCGTTCACCACTTTTGTACAACGATTATATCGCTTCGGGTCCGGTTTCGCCGTTTCCCTCGCTCCTGCTACGACCGGTCGGCTTTGTGCATTTCCCCGGTTACCCTCGTCCCGGCCACGACCGGGCAGCTCTGACCACCGCGCCTGTCGCCCTCGTCTGCAGCCTCGACTGGGTGGCACTGCGCGTCTCAAACCTCATACTCGACCGCAGCTGAGCAACGCTTGCCGCCTCTCTTGGCGTCCGCTTCTCCGGCCACACCTGGGCGGTGCTTTTCGTTATGTTGATTTGATCCAGTAGATCAGTTCATAGTTCAGTGTGAATTAGTTCATTCTGTCGATTCGATACAGGAGATAGGGGATAGCTGAGGACCGATAGCAGCCCACGACTGCCACCTCCGTTCGTCGATTAAATCCTCGTCGCGGTCTTCATTCCTTGTTGCATTCCGACGAACACTCATCTCCAAATTGCGCAGCTCCGTGGTAATTTTCATTACCATTTTGGTTGTGCCAATTTTGGATGCAGCTAGTTTGTTCTTCACCTGTGATATATCATCACAGCCTTGTTGAGGCTGGCGTGCACTCCAGTGATACCACTCACAGCCGTAGTGGTCAATTTCACTGATTTCCTTTGGCTATCCAGCACTTTCATGATGATCCGACAAATCCAATGGGCTCCGAGCCCTTGCAGAAGAATCACAGCCAGCAGTGTAATGAAAAGGTAAATATTCTCGATGTCCTCAACTACGAGTGTGGTCAGACACAGCGGCCGCCATTTTCCCCAGCTATATTCCATAAATCCAGACTTGAAAGTGTTGCCCAGACATGGGCGTTGTCCAGGTTCTGTTCGAATTATAGAGAAGATCTTGTCCAGAGCACTCAGTGACCAATTGACCAGTTCCATGTCTTTACAGATTTGGCACAATACTTATTGTTAACAATCAGAGTTTGCTGTCTGTACGAGGGCTTACAGAGCCAAATGATTGTCTGTCCTTGTGACAGATGTGTAGTTTAGCCAAGTTTGCATTCAGCATTCAGCATTGTTTTTTTGTTTTTTTTTTCTTTTGTTTTTCCCTCCTTTGTCTTGGGTACAATAATACCACTTTCCCACTGGCCAAAAAACCCATGTCAACCCACTAACAATCGGCTTTTGGTGGCAGTGGGAAAGGTGCAGCGACCCGCCTCGACCCGTGTCAATCAACCCGCGTTAAAATCACCTTGGCTCTGACCGTCATGCAGTGTGAAAGCAAAACCCCGGGTCAACAGTCAACACCCTAATCTACGTGGTGACGTAGGCTCTCACGTGATGAGTCATAACAACACTGTTACAGTCACCTCCCATTTAACACGCCCCACAACCGTATTTACGTCGATGCTCACAACAAAGCTAGTAGAAGAAGAAGGAGCCAGTAGCGCACCACATTGAACAACATGTCCCAGCATTGGAAAGATGATAAGACCTGCCAGCTCCTTTCCATCTGTGGAGAAGAGGAGATTCAGCGACAGATGTCTGGGACCGTGCGAGACACAGCAATTTATAAAAATATTGCTGGTAAATTAAAAGCTCGAGGCTACGATCGGACGCCAAGGCAGATCATTTTGAGGGCAATAAAAAGCATGAAAACAACACAAACGGAAAGGAGGCTTCCATGTTGCTCTGCATTGTTTACTTCTTTGAACTGAATGAATTCGGTCGCACTTGTCGACGCGCATCTTAGCGTGGTGACGTCACGTAACCTTACGCACAGCTGAGGAGGGGTGGGGGGGGGGGGTAGACTGGTGAAGAAAAAAAAGACACGGCTTTTTTTTTTTTTGTCAATGGGAAAGGTGCCAAATGCTAATTGCTAGTGGGTTGCATCGGCTTGGAAAGAATGCGCGTTGACCCACTGGTTTCAGTGGGAAAGGGGCATAAGTTTTGTTTACAGTTTTGACCCAGACTTTTCTCCATGTGTACAGTTCTTAATAGAGATGATGCCAATCATTTTCAAAGTATCGGAATCGGCAAAAAAATATCGGACATGCCTTTTTTTAATATAGTGTATGTATTTTTTAATTAAATCGTTTTCTAATTGTATTTAACGTTACAGACATATGTTACACTCATCCAGAGTCTTTAGTTTAGGCTTAAGGTAGGGTTATCAAATTTATCCCGATAACGGCGGTAATTAATTTTTTAAAAACTATATCATGTTAAAATATTTAACGCAATTATTGCATGCGCTGCACGACCCACTCACGCATTGTCGCGCTCAATCAGTAATGGCGCCGGTTTACCTATATAGAGAGCTAAAAGGCTGAGTAAAATGAGTAGAGTGAATTTTGGCAGACTTTGGAGCATTTTTTAATTGGTTAAAGCCTTACAATCCCTCTCCCTACGATTAGAAATATCGTGGGAAGCAATGTGGGGAAGCAAGGTAGTAATTGATCTTTTTCTTAACACCCTAGGTTATTTCCCAACGCAGAGAAGATATATCAATTGGTAGCACTACGCACAGTCATGGTTGAACTTTCCATCATGCATTTGGGCATGGCTACAGTATCATTTACTGAAAGCTCGACAAATACACTAGATGGCAATATTTAGTCACAATATACAAAATATTTAGTCACAATATACAAAGTCACAGTTATCCTTTAAGAATTACAAGTCTTTCTATCCGTGGATCCCTCTCACGGACAGAATGTAAAATAATGTAAATGCCATCTTGAGGATTTATTGTCATAATAAACAAATACAGTACTTATGTACTGTATGTTGAATGTATATATTCGTCCGAGTTTTATTCATTTTTTTCTTAATGCATTGCCAAAATGTATATGATCGGGAAAAATTATCGGGAATGATTGGAATTGAATCGGGAGCAAAAAAAAGAAATCGGATCGGGAAATATCGGGATCGGCAGATACTCAAACTAAAACGATCGGGAGCAAAAAAAACATGATCGGAACGACCCTAGTTCTTAACATTTCCAAAAGTTAGATTGGTTCAGCAGCCTAATTGCCATAACAGAATTTGTTTATATTTCCTCTTAAAAACAGCCAACGACCCTGAGCTGGTCATCCAAGTTATTCCAAAGTTGAACACCAGTGTAGGGAATCAAAAATAATTTCAAGTATTGTTCTGGCATAGTTAAGGTTAAATACATTTTCTCCTCTCAACTCGTATTTCGATTCCCTAGCCCAGGGGTTCCCAACCTATTCCACTAAGGCACACTGTGGGTGCAGGATTTCATTCTTACCAAACAAGATGACAACACTTTTTCCCCAATCTGGTGTTTTACAAGTGCAATCAGTTGATTGCAGTCAGGTGTGGCTTGTTTTAGCAGAAGCCTCATTGGTTCAACTGTCTCTGCTGGATCGGCTGGAACAAAAACCAGGACCCACAGTGTGCCTTGAGGACTGGGTTGAAAACCCCTGCCCTAGCCTGAAGGTGACTTTGCAGGGTATACGGAAGGCCATTTTTAAACGCTTTGTACATCATCTGTACCGTTTTGAAATGTATTAAATCATAAAGCTTCAATTATTTGGATTTAATAATAAATGGATTTACATTGTAAAGTGTTACCAATGTTTTATTTCCTTTTTTTTTTAATTAATAAAATGAATGATCAAAAACATTTTTTTCCCCATTATTTATTTTATTTTTTAAATTAATCAAACACCCAATTAAATAGAGAATATTTTCCTCATCTTTCAGTGCAATTGACAGCCTCTCCTTCAAGTTGAAATGAATTGGACCAACAAAACTGGTTTCTTTTACTTTGATGGCTTTCATCGATTTGAATTGTTCACAAGCCGCGTTAATTACAAGAAGCGTCGGGCCAAAGCCCTCGGAGGGTCGACCGCCGCTGTCGGATTTCTAATTAACATCACAAGAGAAATAAAACACGCTAATTGCTAAAAAGCCACGTGCTGCGAGGACATGCTAATCAAAGCGCCCACTAATGAGTCTTATGTCATTTTCCCGTAACCGAGCGCAGCTGGAGATGTGACGGTGGAGCTGAGCTAGGAGCTAGGACGTGGGATTTTTTTTCTTCTTTTGTTTGCGCGACGGTGTAAATGTACAAGACGTAACCTGGATATGCCTCCAAAATGATCAGAAAATCACCCAAAACCAACAGAAAGCAAACAGAAATCATGAGGAAGTGACCTGTAAATGCCCACATATCATTTGAAAGTGACCCATGAATAGGAAGTGACCAGAATATATCCGAAAATCAACAGGAAATGATCCATATGTACCAGAAGTCACCCAGGAATACAGCCAAAATCATAATAAATTGACCTATCAATAGACGTTACCCGGAAATGCGCTAAATTCAACAGGAAATGATCCAATATGTATAAGAGGTGACCCAAGAAAACCCCAAAATCGCCAGAAAGTTACCCAAATTCAACATAAAGTGACCCTTTCGTACCCCAAAATCATCGGAAAACGACTAATGAATAAAAAGTGACCTGAAATCAACAGATGTGACCCAGAAATTTTCCCAAAGTCATCAGAAAGTTACCCAAAATCAAAAGAAAGTGACCCTTAACGTTCCCCAAAATCTACATAGAGTGACCTATAATAGTCATATGAAAAACCCCGTTAAATATTCAGTTCTATATTAAGAAATGTTCGCATATCAATATCTGAACTCGTTTTCTTTACCTCAGGAAAATAAAGTGATTTAATTGCAGGTAAACAAGAAAAATTAACATTGTTTTAATCATTAAACGAAATTTATCAACAAAAATGCATATTCTAACTGAGGAAAAAGTTAGGACACCCTACCAACTCATAGCTAGCGTTATCCTCTTTGGATGAACTAACTTCAGTGAGACACTTTTTGTAGCCATCTACCAGTCTTTGACATCGGTCTGAAAAAATGTTGCCCCACTCCTCAATGCAGAATACTATCAACAGTGACTGACTGTTGAAGTGAGTGAAAACACCATGGTGAGATCAAAGGAGGTGCCTGAGGCCTTCAGAAAGAAGACCGTAGACACTTATGAGTCTGGTAAGGGATTTCAAAAGATCTTAAACGAATATAAAATCAGCCATTCCACTGTGTGGAAAATAGTTTACAAGTAGAGGACATTCAAAACAACTGTCAGTATGCCAAAGTCTGGCCGTCCAAGCATGTTCAGCCCGAGAGCAGACCGCAAATTGCTAAAAGAAGTCTCCAAAAACCCTAAAATGTCATCACAGCAGGCTCTTGCTATTGTTGATGTGAAAGTGCATACCTCTACTATCAGAAAGAGAAAAGAACATGAAGGCCAGACTAAAGTTTGCCAGAGTGAATGTGGACAAAGACCAGGACTTCCGGAATAATGTTCTTTGGACAAATGGATCTAAAATTGACTTATTTGGACACCAGAACAGAGGATAATGTTTAGCGTAAATCCAATACAGCATTCCAGGAAAAGAACCTCATACCCACGGTGAAGGATGGAGGTGAAAGAGTCATTGTTTGGGGCTGCTTTGCTAAAGCAGGACCTGGCCAACTCACCATTATAGAATCCATCATGAATTCTATCCTGTATCAGAGGGTGCTTGAGGAACATGTGAGATCTTCTGTGAAACAAATTCAAGTTAAATCGAAACTGGACCCTGCAACATGACAATGACTCAAAACATACCAGTAGATCCACCAAGGACTGGCTGAAATGGAGAGTTCTGGAAAGCCCAGATCTTAATCCCATTGGGTGACTTGAAACGGGCTGAACATGCAAGAAACCCCTCTAACATCTCACAGCTGAAAGTATTCTGCATTGGTAGGGTGTAAACAGTCTGGTCTTTCCTCGTCTCCCACTGTACTAAAAGTCAAAGCCAAAAGCAAAATGCTACATACGCTTCGTCATATTTCCTTGTCTAAGTTTTTCATATCTCCGGTGCTCTTTGCTGTGTGCTCTTATTTGGTTCAAGAAAATGAGAGCGGCACTGCCGCCCACTGAGTGGATGTGCAATTACACTTTATTCTAGTACGAGAAAAAAGTATGTACCCAAGGTCACATGCGCCACCCCAAGCATCTCTCTGCGCCCCCCTGGGGTGCCCGCACCACTATTTGAGAAGTACTGGTTTAACGTTATCATACAGTCATAATCTCATACCGGCACATGCCTACACTGGGTATCCAATTCATTTGGACGGGGAGGGGCCAATGAACCCTTCCGGATTGGCCGTCTAGTACCGTCAACGGCAGACAACGAGTTAACAAGGAAGTGACCCGAAAATGACATCGTTGCTTATTCCCCCCCCCGTTTCCTTTGACGTCTGGTCGCCTCAGTAATAAGGTGTCGGACTTGGGGGATAAAAACGACGGTAATGAAATAGCGTTTGCGAAAAGCAGCCGCTCTGCCATTTGGCGAGGTCAGCGCGAGAAGCACTTAAGCGACAACTTTGCTTTTTTTTCTAATCACATCAAGTCGAATGTTGGCTGAGGAAATATGGAAATATAAATTCTAATAGGAAGCTAAATGAAGAATTATGCAGCTGGGGAAAAAAAAACTGACCTTGCTTATTTTTACAACAATTTATTGCGCGTGATGTATTAAAAGTGCATATTTTTAGGCAGGCCAAGGTTAAGAAAATATAACTCTGCTTTTATTTTCAACCAATAAATCCAAGCTAACCACGTTAAAAAAAAATCATAATTGTAGATTTTTTTTCTCCCAACGTTCAGGGTTGTTTGGCACAACCCTGAACGTTGGGTCTGTTGGGCACGTTTATGTTTCAAATGATTCAAAATGTACAGGAACGTGCCAAGTGCCCGTGACAGGATAAAAAAAAAAAATTCTTAAATAGCATTATTATGTGAATAAAAATCATATTTTGAGACGATTCGACTATATAACAAAATTTGTCAAAGCGTAGACGTCAAGAAATTAAGTCTTTTAATCTGCCGTTTAGCCCCGCCTGTCATGATAGCGCTTTAGCGTCCCCAGCTGGTTGATGACAGAGTAACGGCAGAGTAACGATTACAGGATATTCTTTTTATCTGAATATTTTTCCCCAATTGCTAAATATATGGAATGGTCATGACAAATAACAGTGTTGTGCTAAATGGAATATGAAATATTCAAAATGCATTTATTCAGTACGACAGGGCAAAATCACTGCATAATGGTCAAAACTGCCGACTCCCGAACAGTATTTTATGCAACCGGAGTTAGACCGGCTTTCGCCATTTCCCTGCCCCGGCTTCGGAGACTGAGGAAAGAGCATCAACAAAACAGAAGGCGTGACAGCTAGCCGACATGCTAACTCAAACAGAGTGGCTGTTCCGAGTCTTTTTCTCGCATTTCGAAAACGGAAAATCACACAAAACTGCCCTGACTCATGTCACACACAGCGGCAGGGTTGATTGTGGCGTGACAGCTAGCCGAAGTGCTAACCCGAACCAAGCGGCTTTTCCAAGTCTTTTTCCTCACATTTCAAAAACAAACAAAAAAATCACACAAAACTACCCCGACTCATGTCACACACAGTGGCGGGGTTGATTGTGTTCACCGATCGGCCAGCCCCTGGAGGCGAGCAAGTTTCGGCTCGTCGTTCTGCTGCGGCCCCGGCAGGCAGGCAGTGCTCGTCGCCGTTGTTTTGCCAAATTTCGCACCTTTATCACTGGAAGTCCTGGGGTTTTTTTTGGCTATAAAGAAAGACCACAAATGTCTCAGATGACCCCGATACCAAACTAAATACTTGGCTTTATCAAACAATAGAACACTCAAACAATTAATCAAGCAGACAACCCCCCTACATACTCGTTTGGAGTCGCCTCCTTGGTGTGAAAGGGGGGGGGGGGGGGTCACTCTAGATAGCTGCGATTAGCATCATGGAAATTTGCAAATCCAGGGCTCCCTGGGCTTTGTCAAACACGGAGGAACACTGAGATGGCCATGGTTTTACATGTAATTGATGTGTGCACAGAGATATTGGACTGTGCCAGTGATTTCTTTAAGTCTTTAGCAGACACTCTCGGGTTTCTTTTTTACCTCTCTTAGTATTCTGCGCTGAACTCTTGGCGTCATCTTTGATGACGGAGAAAAGCGACATTGCCAAACTCTCTCCTTTTGTAAACAACTTCTCTGACTGTCGATTGATGAACATCCAGACTTTTAGAGATAGTTTTGTATCCTTTCCCAGCTTTATGCAAATCAACCATTTTTGATCGCAGGTCTTCAGACAGCTCTTTTGACCGAGCCATGATGCACATCAGAATATGCTTCTCATCAAGATTTCTTACCCGGTGTGTGTTTTATAGTGGGTAGGGCAGCTTTAAACCATTCATTAGTGATTGGGCATACACCTGACTTACATGGCTTGGTAAAAATTGGTTTCAATTGCTCTTTAAGTCTCCTTAGGCAGAGGGTTCACTTACTTATTGTCACCCCTTCTGTCATTGTTTGCATGCTATCCTCATTAAAATATGAAAACCTATTAATGTTTGGGTGGTTTTAGTTAAAGCAGGCACTGTATTTTCATCTGTGTGATTTTGACAAAGATCAGACCACATTTGATGGCGACTTTATGCAGAAATGTGAGAAATTCCAAAAGGTTCGGATACTTTTTCATACCACTGTATGATTATGGTGTGGCATATTTTTGTGCATGACATCACCTCCATTAGCTCTACGCCTCGCAAACATTCGGCAACTTTCCCTCACGCTTTCGATGACGGCGGCGTAAGTGACTTTTTAACAGCGCAGTCCGAGAAAACATCCGTCACCTCGAAGTAATGTCGTCGTCGGGCGGAAAACAGCTGTCACCTTGGAGATAATGCACAAAGAGGCCTTAAAACCTAACAACATCTTTTAATGGGCTTGACACAATCCATCCTAATTGAGACTCTCTTTAGGTGCTAAAAAATGAAGAGCAATATTACCACGGAAATATGTCATATTTGGTGACAAAGCACGTCTGAGAGAATGGAACGAATATCCTCGTCAAGCTGTCTTACTAATTGTATGTAATTTATGGTAAGTGGAGATATAATTTTGGTTCGAGAGTGTAGTTATGCACGTGACGTGTTTTGTTCAATTTTATGGCCCCACCAAAAATAGATGAAGATTATAAACTTCATATGAAAGTTCTTCCATTAGATTTTTTTTTAAAATTTATTTAAAAACTAGGGCTGTCAAAAGATTAAAATTTTTAATCGAGTTAATTACAGCTTAAAAATTAATTAATCGTAATTAATCGCAATTCAAACCATCTATAAAATATGCCATATTTTTCTGTAAATTGCTGGAATGGAAAGATAAGACAAGATGGATGTATACATTCAACACACGGTACACAAGTACTGTATTTGTTTATTATAACAATAAATCAACAAGATGGCATCAACATTATTAACATTCTGTTAAAGCGATCCATGGATAGAAAGACTTGTAGTTCTTAAAAGATAAATGTTAGTACAAGTTATAGAAATTTTATATTAAAACCCCTCTTAATGTTTTCGTTTTAATAAAATTTGTAAAATTTTCAATCAAAAAATAAGTAGCCAGCCATTGTTGATGCCAATAATTACACAATGCTCATGGCTGTTTAAGCCCATAAAATCAGTCGCACCCAAGCACCAGCAGAGGGCAGCAAAATTCCAAAAAACACAAGTAACAAGTTGGCATTGCACTGTGCTGTCATTTTAATCTGTTTGAGGAGGGCATGTGTGTTAATTGCGTCAAATATTTTAACGTGACTAATTTAAAAAATTAATTACCCCCCGTTAATGCGATCATTTTGACAGCCCTATTAAAAACTAATCTGTACCCACAGATGACTAAACTATGAGTACAGATTAATACGATATAGGTACAGATTGCCAAATTGTGGGTACAGATTATGTAACTACTCACATTACTCACTAAACTATGGGTAAAATTTGGTAATCTGTCACTAGAGATTAGTAAACTGTGGCTACATATTACTAAATTGTGGGTATAGATTACTTAAATGTGTGTACAGACTGCAAAACTGTACACACAGGTTAGTAACTTGTGTGTAAAGTTTACTAATCTGTACCCATATTTGGGTAATCTGTACCCAGAGTATAATAATTGGTGGGTAATGGTGAGCAAACTGGGAGTACAAATTACTAAATTGTGGGCACAGATTAGAAAACTATACCCCGTTTACATATTTACTGTAACTAAACCCTTTAATAATCAGCGGATACAGATTACTAACCTTTACTCACAATTTAGTCAACTGTTGGTACCAGAGGTTGCGCTAGACATTTTCGTTGTCTGTCATTTTGACTGACAGGGTCATAAAAATCCGGTCATAGTCTATTTTTACCCGTCACTTAAATTTTTAAAATGATAATGATGACATATTCAATAGTTTAGTTTTACTTTCATTTTTAATTAATATTGTAACGCTTGCTTGGCGGCGAAAAATTAAGACACGGAAGTCGTGGTATTTTTCTCCCTTTTTACTCTGCTTACCGCCAACAACTCCGCCCCCAAAGAAAAAGAGGCAACGATATAGACCCCAATCACCAACGTTCACACAATGATCTTAATTGTGGTTGTCAGCCCAAAATATTCTAAATATATATTAAATGCATCTTACCAGATATAAAATGACTACTATATAGTCTGTGGTGATCGTTTGGTGCCCAGATTTCTTGTCGAATTACAGCAGTCCATCTCGCTCTCATCTTCGGGTCTCTCAGAATACGGTAGAACTTGAGTCTCTCCGTCTATCTTCTCTGTTACAGCAACCAACCGCCACACACGCCTTCACCATTTTGATTATTAATATTAACAAGCAGAAAAACACGCCGTAATAGGAGGCATGTACGTAGCGGTAATGTGTAAACATGACGATATGGCGGCTCCAGTCAGGGGGGCGGAGTTGTGACGTCATGTTATTGGGATCTATACACAGGTGGCAATCTTGTCCATCAATTGGATGACGCACTGGCACACCGGGTGCACCAATAAGAACCTCGCGTTGATGTGTCAATCACGGTGCCGCCGCCAGACCCCGGTGACGCTACAATATTCTGACAGAAGAGCCAACGACGTCATGCATTAAGAGAGACAATAGCTAATTAATATGCTAACTCGCCACCCTGTGGTATGGGGTGTGAATTGCAACCTGTCAAAATGACGGACAGACTCCAGCTTTTTCCGTCACCGTTTTAAAAAAAACGGTCAACGACGGAAAATATCCGGTTAACGCGACCCCTGGTTGGTACAGATCACGTAAATACTCAGAGTTTACTAAACTAAGAGTAAAATTTAATTATTCTGTCACTACAGGTTAGTAAAGTGCGTTAGTACAGTGTGGCTACATGTAGTAAATTAATGTGTAGAGTCATCAGTCATCTGCGGATACATATTACTAAATTGTGGGTATAGGATACTAAACTGTTGGTACAGATTACGTAACTACTCAAGAGTTTACAAAACTGAGTAAAATTAGTTAATCTGTCGCAAAAGGTTAGTAAAATGTGGCTACATATTACTAAATTGTGGATACAGACTACTTTAAATGTGGGTACAGATTACCTAACTGTACACAGGGGTTAGTAAATTAATGTGTAAAATTTACTAATATGTACCCATAGTTGAGTAATCTGTACGCAGATTAGTAATCTCTGGGTACAGATTAGCAAACTGGGTGTACAGATTACTAAATTGTGGGCACAGATTAGAAAACCATACCCACTGTTTACTTATTTACTGTAACTAAACTCCAGTCATCTGCGGATACAGATTACTAAACTGTTGGTACTGATTTCGTAACTACTCAAAAGTTTCCTAAACTATGGGTACAATTTGTTAATGTGTCGCCATATGTTGGTAAAGTGTTGCTACATATTACAAAATTGTGGGTACAGATTACTTAAATTTGGGTACAGATTACAAGACTGTACACAGAGGTTAGTAGATTAATGTGTACAGTTTACTTATCTGTACCCATAGTTGAGTAATCTGTACACAGAGTTTAGTCATCTGTGAGTACAGATAAACAAACTGGGTGTACAGATGATTAAATCGTGGGCACATATTAAAAAACTATACCGCCTGTTTAATTATTTACTGTAACTAAACTCCAGTCACGTGTGGATACAGATTACTAAATTGTTGGTGCAGGTTACTAAACTGTTGGTACAGATTACGTAAATACTCACAGTTTACTAAACTATGGGTACAATTTGTTAACCTCTCACTACAGATTACTAAATTGTGGGTACAGGTCACTAAACTGTTGGGACAGATTTTGTAACTACTCAGTTTACTAAACTATGGGTGCAATTTGTAATCTGTTGCTATTGGTTAGTAAATGTGGCTAATTATGACTAAATTGTGGGTGCAGATTGCATAAATTTGGGTACAGATTACAAAACTGTACACAGAGGTTAGTAACTCTGTAGAGGTTACTAATCTGTAGCCAGATTACACAGATTACTCAACTGTTAATAATCTGTACCTAGAGTTTAGTAATGTGTGGGTACAAATTAGCAAACTAAGGAACAGATTAGTAAATTGTGGGCATAGATTACTACGACTAAACTGTTGATACAGATTACGTAACTACTCAATTGACTAATCTGGCACTACAGATTAGTAAAATCGAGCTACATATTCCTAAAATGTGGGTACAGACTATTTAAATATGGGTACAGATTACTCAACTGTTAGTAATTTGTACCCACAGTTGAGTAATCTGTACCTAGAGTTTAGTAATGTGTGGGTACAAATTAGCAAACTCTGGTACAGTTTTACTAAATTGTGGCCACAGATTAGAAAACTACCCATTGTTTACTGTACCGAGACTCCAGTCATCTGCGGATACAGATTACTAAATTGTGGGTACAGGTTACCAAACTGTTGGTTCAGATTACGTAACTACTCACAGTTTACCAAACAATGGGTACATTTTTTATCTGTCACTACAGGTTAGTAAATTGTGACCAATTATGATTAAATTGTGGGTACAGATTGCTTAAATGTGAGTACAGATTACTAAACTGCAAACAGTGGCTAGTAAATTAATGTGTACAGATTACTAATCTGTACCCACAGTTAAATCATCTCTACCCAGAGTTTATTAATCTGTGGGTAGAAATTAGTAAATTGTGGGTACAGATTACTCCAACTAAATTTGGTACAGATTACGTAACTAATCAGTTTACTAATCTGTAGTGACAGATTAGTAAACTCTGGCTACATATTACTAAATTGTGTGTACAGATTACTCAATCGTTAGTAATCTGTACCCACAGTTGAGTAATCTATACCAGAGTTTAGTCATGTGTGGGTACAAACTGGGGCACAGATTACTAAATAGTGGGCACAGATTACAAAATGGTACCAATTGTTTACTTATCTAACTAAACTGTTCCGTAATCTGTGGGCACATATTAGCAAATTGGGGGTACTCATCACTAAATTGTGGTCATAATACTAAAATGTGCACACAGTTGAGTCATCTGTACCCAAATTTAGTCATATATTGTACAGATTAGTAAACTGTGGGCACAGATGACTAAACTGTAGATACAGATTAGTAATCTGTGGGTAAAGACGACTAAACTGTACACACAGTTTAATAACATGTACCCACAGATTATAGTTTAGCAATATGTGGGTAAAAGGAGAAGACAATAAAGGCTGTCATCGATTCATGTTCACAGACAGTAAACTAGAGGTACAGATTACTAAAGAGGTACGGCTGAGTAATCTGTAAAAAAAAAAAAAAAAAAAAAAAATTTAACCCTGCCATCAGGGGGTGCCATACAATACCAATGAAGGTTATTTTCCTGTTCTCGTTTTGTAGGCAACACGGCTGTGCTCTGGCTAACGAGCGCCTCTCCGCAATGTTATTGACGTCGCCAGTCAGCAAAGCAATGTCAGTTCCGAGGAGACTCCTTTCTATTTTTTTTTTTTGTTCTGCCCAACGCGTGACGGTCCGAGGAAGGACGAGGCCGGCGGCTGCGGAAAGTGTCAGGTAAGCATGTCAATAGCCGTCACGTGCGCATCAGCGAGCGCCGTCACCCGTGCTGACGACGCCTCTTTGCCTTTCGTCCTTTATTGCTTCCCGCCCAAAGGTCGGGAGACTCGCAAAGATGGACACGCAAATTACACCCCGCGCGCCACTTAAATGGGAAAATGTCAGACTGGGTACTTTTACAAAGTCCACATTTTTTCCCAAGAAAAAAAAAAACATTCTTTTCTAACAGTATGAGTTATATTCTCTTATGAAATACTTATTTTTCTGTAAACAAGATCTTGTTTGCTCATTTTTTAAAACAATGACATGATTTTTTTCTCATAAAGTGAAAGTTGTATTTAAGGGAAAAATAAATTATCGTTTTGAAAATTTAGGCCACATTCTGTTCACATTTTTGGGAATGCCGGGGTCACTCCCTGTACATTTTGGAGGACTTCCTGTTGATCTAAGGGCATTTCTGGGTCACTTCCTGTTTGTTGATCGCTCCTTGTTGATTTTAGGGCATTTCCAATCAATCAATCAATCAACTTTATTTGTATAGCACATTTAAAAAATCCGCAAAGGAGTCCAAAGTGCTTTACATACCATAAAACAGCTAAATAAATTAACATTCAAATATAAAAGAAACACATAAAAATAGGGCTGTCAAACGATTAAATTTTTTAATCGAGTTAATTACAGCTTAAAAATTAATTAATCGTAATTAATCGCAATTCAAACCATCTATAAAATATGCCATATTTTTCTGTAAATTATTGTTGGAATGGAAAGACACAAGATGGATATATACATTCAACATACTGTACATAAGGACTGTATTTGTTTATTATAACAATAAATCAGCAAGACGGCATTAACATTTTTAACATTCTGTTAAAGCGATCCACGGATAGAAAGACTTGTAGTTCTTAAAAGAAAAATGTTAGTACAAGTTATAGAAATGTTATATTAAAACCCCTCTTAATGTTTCCGTTTTAATAAAATTTGTAAAATTTTCAATCAAAAAATAAACTAGTAGCCCGCCATTGTTGATGTCAATAATTATTTACACAATACTCCTGGGTGCTGAAGCCTATAAAATCAGTCGCACCCAAGCGCCAGCAGAGGGCGACAAAACTCCAAAAAACACAAATAACAACTTGGCATTGCACTGTGCTGTCATTTTAATCTGTTTGAGCGGGGCATCTGCGTTAATTGCGTCAAATATTTTAACGTGATTAATTTAAAAAATTAATTAACGCCCGTTAACGCGATAATTTTGACAGCTCTACATAAAAATAAAATAAATAAAAGACGAGGTCATAAACAGTCATTGCACATTAAAAGCTGAAGAAAAATAAAATGTTTTAAGGCGTGATCTGAAATCCGTAAGTGAAGGGGCCTGTCTAATAGTAAGTGGTAATTGGTTCCACAGCCTGGGCGCCATTACCGCAAATGCACGGTCACCCTTAAGCTTCAGCCTTGATCTTGGGACTTCTAGAAGCAGGTGGTCAGCTGATCTGAGGGTTCTGGTTGGACTGTAAGGCTAGGATTATTCAAACATTTAAAAACAAATAATATCTTAAGATGTATCCGGTAATGTACTGGGAGCCAGTGAAGAGATGCTAAAATCGGGGTGATATGTTCGCGCCTGCGGGTTCTAGTTAGGAGTCAAGTAGCAAAGTTTTGTGCAAGTTGCAGACGGGCCAAAGAAGCCCGACCGACGCCTTCATGCAAAGAATTACCATAATTCAGCCAAGTTATGACAAAAGCATGAATCAATTTCTCCAAATCAGAGCGTGAAACAATAGATTTCACTTTAGCAATCTGGCGAAGCTGATAAAAACAGTCCCATACAACACAAAAATTTGCTTCTGAAATTTAAAATCAGAATCAAATTTGACCACCAGATTTTTTGACATAGTTCTTAAGAAACGGAGACAATGAACCGAGGTCAACATTAACAGCCGTATACAATGGAGCTGCTTGACTGGACGCTGAGTTCACTGGACAGAATTTTCTCAACAATGCGACCTACACCAAACCAACGCCCATGTCCGGCCAACACCTTCACGTCTGGATATTCGGAGGATGCCTGGGGGAAGTGGAGGCCCATATGCTTGACGGCACTTCAGATTGAGGATGTGGAAGATCTCTTCATTTTCGGCACACTGCTGGCGCTCGCCCTCCTGCTGCCCTCTGGATGCACCGTTTCTCGGTGAGAGTGATGCGGCAACAAAAAGAGGCAATGGAGATTGCTCGTAATATAGGCGACACTGTCAACAAGGCCTGTGATGATTTGTCCCAGGTGAAGAAGGAACAAGCAGCGTCTAGTGATGCCGCCGCTCAAATGGTGACGAAAATCATTACGGAGACCTGGGACCAAGACAGGCTCGCTCGCGGGAACCAGGCCAGGGCGGATGACGACTAACCCACCTGAGCAGATTGCAGCAGATGTGGGCCTCCATGACTCCCTCTGCTATCCCTCCATACACAAATCTGACAATCACCCTAATCAATGAACTCACACTAATCGACAACATTGCTATGTTGCTATGGCAAATCAATAACTTTTGGGAAGAAAAGTTAATGTGATGTATGCAACTACCATGTTTGATTGTGCGTCCTTGGCTGGAGGGGGGACAGGTCTTGATAAGCATATGCTTCTCCCGTCTGCCATTGTCTTTCTTTGGTTTTTTCTTTCTTCGGGCTAATCATATCTCATTTTGCAACAGTCAATGATACAGATGATGATGACAATAAACATTTCATTTCACATTCAGGGAGGCCTGGCTACTTGTTCCGAACACCATGACTTCAGTCTTGCTTTCATTCAAACTTAACAAATCAAGTGAAAGCCACGACTTTATATCGTTGAGGCATTCAATGAGTTGACAGAAAAAGCCATTTTTCGCCACTGGAAAATAAATCTGACAGTCATCAGCATACAAATGAAATAAAACACCATGTTTCCTAAAAACAGACCCAAGAGGCAATAAATAAATAAAGAGAAAATAAAAGAGGGCCGAGAACAGATCCCTGGGGAACCCTGTGTGGAAGCCATGCCTTTTTGGACATGATATTGCCCATTTTTACAAACTCCGTTCATTTATGTACGAATTGAACCATTCAAGAGCGACACCTTGAATGCCCACACCGTGCTCAAGACGAGAAATTAAAGTCTCATGGTCTACGGCACAGGTGTCAAACCGGTGTTCTGCCAAAATATCCTACATCGGCGAAACGTCCTACATTAGTCGAATTTGACACCTAAAGTACTACCGTGCGCTCTAAACTTGTTTTGTTTGGATGCATACAGGAATAACGTACTGAAAAAATGCCTACAGAAAATACTTAAATGTAGTTATATCAAATAAGGACGGTTTAAATACGCTACGTGACTAATTTGGTCAACTGCTTCAAAGCTAACACAAAAAAAACACAATGGTTAAAAGTATGAGAGGGTAATACATTCAAAAAGTATCTTTGAGGCAGTGAAAAGGTTCTAAATAACTAAATAAAAACAAAAATAGTAAGTACTCGCCGCTTCTAACCAATGTGCGCATGCGTGTGGATGCATGCGCAAGCGCCCTGAGCATTGTGTAGGACGTTTCGCCGCGGAGTAAGGAATGGCCGAACACCGGTCCTCAAAGGGCCGCAGTGGGTGCTGGATTTCATTCCAACCAAACAAGACTACCTTTTCACCAATCTGGTGTTTTACAAGCGTAATCAGTTGATTGCAGTCAGGTGCTGCTTATTTTAGCAGAAACCTCATTGGTTGAACTGTCTGTGCTGGATCTGTTGGAACGATGACCAGGACCCACTGTGGCCCTTTGTGGAACCGGTTTGACACCACTGGTCTACGGTATCAAAAGCTGCAGATAAATCTAAAAGAACTAAAACAACAAACTTGCCAGAGTCTGTTGCCAAAAGTATATCATTTGACTCTTAAAAGTGCCAACTCAGTGCTGTGGAGGGATTTAAAACCAGACTGGAATGGTTCCGAAATCTGGTTTTCTTCAAGGAATGGTAGCAGCTGACTATAGACCCTACCCACCTACGTCACAAAACCACGTGCTCGCTGTATGGTTCCGCCCACTTGTCCGTCATTTTGACTCTGTATTAGCATTGTTTTCAATTGATGGCGGAATTTAAAATGCATTTCATGGAAGACCCGGTGCTTTCTGATGCCGCAAACTCACTGGATCTGTTGCATAAAAGGCGTTATGAGGAAAAGCTTCGTTCTATACAGTCGCCAGATCCATATTTGATGCCCAAATCGATGTTTTTCGACCTACTGTCTTCGCCCTGTCTGCCTGACATCTGCTACGCAGATATTTACAATTATCTTGTCCACACTAAATCAGCCTATTCTCACGAAAATATGAAAAACTTCAAGAGCTTGGAAGCATATAAATACTTCGTTGCTGGTTGGGTGAAGCAGGTCCTCGTCCACGAAAATTCGGCAGGAATCTATCTTGTGCTTGGAAAGGTGAGTTACGAAATTTTCAATTCAAAATCTTTTGTTCTTGCTAACATCCACAGTCAAGTCTAATGTATTTCATGTCATTTGTCAATGGAGTTAAGGCTTTTAATGTTTATATGGTTTAGCGATAGCACTCTCACTACATACATACGTGTATGTTGTCGGCGATTAGCCTAGCAATGATCTTAATTGTGGTTATTTGTCAGCCCCGTAGACGAGGCCAGTTTCTTTCACTTGGTACCAGCTAAATATTATTCAAAAAATAACGATGGTGGAAGAAAGGGAAGTCACAAACATCTTGAATTTGAAACTATGTCGTACTACGTCGTATGTTGTCGGCGATTAGCCTTGCAATGATCTTATTTGTGGTTATTTGTCAGCCCCGTCGACGAGGCTAGTTTCTTTCACTTGGTACCAGCTAAATATTATTCAAAAAATAACGATGGTGGAAGAAAGGGAAGTCACAAACATCTTGAATTTGAAACTATGTCGTACTACGTCGTATGTTGTCGGCGATTAGCCTAGCAATGATCTTAATTGTGGTTGTCAGGCCAAAACCCTCTAAATATATATTAAATGCATCTTACCGGATATAAAATGACTACTACATAGTCTGTGGTGATTTTTTGGTGTCCAGTTTTCACGTCGAATTGCAGCCGTCCATTTCGCTCTCCTCTTTGGATCCCTCGGAATACGGTAAAACTTCAAGTCTCTCCTTCCATCTTCTCTGTTAGTGCAACCAACAGCCACACACGCCTTCACCATTTTGATTATTAATGTTAAGGAGCAGAAAAACACGCCGTAAATAGGAGAAATGTACGTAGCCGTAACAGGTTAACACTATGTTTTGACGGACAAGTGGGCGGTACCATTCAGGAGAGGGGAGTTGTGACGTCACGTGGGTAGGGTCTATAGATGACTTTTTCTAGTATTTTAGAAATATATGGAAGATGGGGAGGTGCTATTTTTCAGCTGCAGCCTCCTGACTGTCCGGACCCCTGGCTGGATTGACGTCCTCGCTGCTACCCCCGTCTCATCTGACCAGAGGGACCTCTTCTTGCTCCTTTACTCCACTGTATTTTTTACGGACTACAATTTCGCTTGCTAATTGCCATTAGCCGTTCTGGGGTTCCTGTCTATCCGTCCTGGGAGTGGATCTCTCCTGACTGTGGTACTCCCCAAGGTTTCTCATTTTTCTCCCAATTGACTCTGGAGTTTTTGGAGTTTTTCCTTGCCGGCATGGAGGGTCTTAAGGATAGGGGATACCCAGGACTTGAACTGTATCTATTCATCTTTGTTGCTTCATTTCTAATTGTGTATCATATTGCCTCTGTAAAGCCCTTTGAGACCTCTGTTGTGATTGAGGGCTATACAAATTGAATTGAATTGAATTGAATTGAATGAGAAATAGGCCTAAAATTTGAACAGAAGGTAGAGTCTAGGCCTCTTTTCTTCATTAAAGGTTCTCCTACTGCATGCTTAAAGTCACATGGCATTGTGCCAGTAAGGAGACTACAGTTAATAATTTTTTAAGATGCGTGGGCCAATGATGTCAAAAACCTCTTTAAATAAGCGAGGGGGAATTACATCGGAGGGGGAACCTGAGGACAGTATATTCGCATTTGGTTGTTCATTCACTGTACACTTATTCAGCATGTTGTTCTCTATTGTATTTTTATAACAAATTACCTTTCAAGATGACATATCTGTTCTACGCGTTGGATTTTATCAAGTAAATTTCCCCCAAAAATGCGACTTGTACGCCAGTGCGACTTAAATATGTTTTTTTTCTCTTCGTTGGGCATTTAATGGCTGCTGCGACTTCTACTCAGGTGTGACTTGTAGTCCGAAAAATACGGTAGTTGTATTTTCGGTTGACACCATGTGGGGGGCCTGATAACTAAGGAAGGAGGAAGGGGGGGCCTGAGAGATTGGCATGGGTGAAGTGTACCTAAATCATCCATGTAGTCTAGAACCCAGTATTTGTGTGAATCCCTTGCGAGTGTGGGTATGTTGGCATCCAATTCTACGCTGTCTCTTTGCTAATCCTGACACTGAGGTTCCCTACTTGAGTGTGTCTAATTTCACTTAGTCATGCGTGAGTCCCATCAAACATGTGATAGTCCTGCAGGTGAATGGAGATAAGGCGTGGGTGTCACCCAAGGGCCCCTGCCCTTCTACAGACAATCTGGAAGGGGGGGGGGGGGCAAGCCAGTGCAGCCCATCCCTCCTCCCACAGCCCAGCAATGTGGCCATCGCCACTCCCCCGGGATCCAGGGTGGTCCCCCGGGCCACCCGCGCTCCCATAAACCGGCCCTCAGGGATGGGAAGAGGGGCGGTTTATGGGAGCAATCCCGCGGCCGGCAGCCCAGGCATAGAGGAGGCCACTCCCCGGGAGCCACGCCATAGAGAAAAAGTGTGGAACCCACCTACCACCCTAGTACTGTGGCTGCCAGGTCCCCGACTGGCAGCCATTACCCAGCATCGTGATGGGATTGTGTGGGGGAGGCTAGCGCAGTGTATGCATTAAAATAGGAGCACTCGACATATCCTGTTGAATTTAGGAAATTTCCAGTTCACTTCCTGTACATTTTGGAGCATTTTCTGTTTATTTTGGGTATCTTTCTGAAGATTTTGGGGCATTCCCTGTTGATTTTAGGGCATTTCCAAGTCGCTTTTTTTCCATTTTGAAGCATTTCCTGTTGATTTTTGGGCATTTCCAGGTCTCTTCCTGACCCCTTTGGAACATTTCCTGTCGATTTTAGAGCATCACTTCCCGTTCATTGATCACACCTTGTTGATTTTGAGGCATTACCAGGTCACTTCCTGTACATTCTGGAACATTTCCTGTCGATTATGGGTCACTTTCTGATGATTTTGGAGCATTCCCTGTTGATTTTAGGGCATTTGTTGGTCGCTCCCTGACCATTTTGGAGCATTTCCTGTTGATTTTTGGGCATTTCTGGTTCAAGTCTTGTTCAGTGATAACTCCCTGTTGATTACAGGGCAATTCCAGATCACTTCCTGTTGATTTCAGGTCACTTTCTAATCATTTTTGGGACATTCCTTGTTGATTTTAGGGCATTTCAAGGTCACTTCATGCATTTTTGGAGCATTTCCTGTTGATTTTTGGCCATTTTAGGTCACTTCCTGCCCATTGTGGAGCATTTCCGGGTCACCTCCGGTTTGTTGATCACTCCATGTTGATTTTGGGTCATTTCCAGGTCACTTCTTATTTATTTCAGGTCACTTTCTGCTGGTTCTGAAGCACAAAGGGATCACTTCCTGTTAATTTTGGGGCATTTTGAGGAAGAGTTTTTTTTTTTGAGTCAAAAAATAATGACCACCAATGAAGAAACACTGAGTTAATGAAAACAAAAAAATATATTGCAATATATTGCAAACCTTATCAGGTATTTTTACTGAGTATCGAAATGGAGTTGAAAATGTTAGTATCGTATACAACAGTACTCGGAAGGACACTTTAGTCTTCGTGGGAGTGTCCCGTAAAACAAATGAGCGCGGTCAAGAAGTAAAGGCGGGTTGGAACATTCTGGGTCAGACAGCTGAGGAGGATTAATTTAATGCACTATAACGGGATAACAGCAGGGGATTCTGGGTAAAGACTTAAGCCATACAGAACAAAAATGGACGCCAAAAAAAAAAAAAAAAAAAGCCATTTTAGAAAAAGGAGAGGCAGCTCATTAACGCAAAGCTAATCCCGGACAGGAAGTAGCCGTTCGTTAGTATCGGCGCTTATGTCAAAGTCCGCCGCTGTTTTTCTTTTTTTCTTTTTCTCCCATTCACCAGTCGGTGTCAATCAAGCCCGAGAGGGACGATGGAAGTCTTAATGGCCCTCATTAATAATGAATCCCTCTTCTAATTATGGACACTAATGAGAAGGTGGCTGTCCTTTTTCTAATAAGACAGAAAAAAATAAGAGAATCGTCATCTTTCAGTGGCAATGACACCGTTAAATGACTAATCCATTTGGACAGGGAGGGGCTGGCAGCGAGTGACTGAACAATATAATCATAAATAATTATTAGAAATTGAATGGAATAATTACTGATAACCTCCCCTGATCGAAACCCCTCATTACGCAGGTAAAACTTGTTAAAATTAATATTCAACAACAGTAATTTTGTAACATTTGTAAAAATAATAATTATCGCGTTATCGGGCGGTCATTCATTTTTTAGATTAATCACGTTAAAATATTTGACGCAATTAACGCACATGCCCCGCTCAAACAGATTTAAATGACAGCAGTGTAATGTCCGCTTGTTACTTGTTTTTTGGTGTTTGGCGCCCTCTGCTGGCGTTTGGGTCCAAATGATTTTATGGGCTTCAGCACAATGAGTGAGCATGGTGTAATTATTGACATCAATAATGGCGAGCTACTAGTTTATTTTTTGATTGAAAATTTTTACAAATTTTAATCAAACGAAAACATTAAGAGGGGTTTTAATATAAAATGTCTATAACTTGTACTAACATTTATCTTTTAAGAAGTACAAGTCTTTCTATCCATGGATCGCATTAAGAGAATGTTAATAATGTTAATGCCATCTTGTTGATTTATTGTCTTAATAAACAAATACAGTACTTATGCAGCGTATGTTGAATGTATATATCCATCTTGTGTCGTATCTTTCCATTTCAACAATAATTTACAGAATAATATGGCATATTTTATAGATGGTTTGAATTGCGATTAATTAATTTTCAAGCTGTAATTAACTCGATTAAAAATTGTAATCGTTTGACAGTCCTAATAAAATTATAAAACAAAATTAGTAATATTATGAATAAATTAGTGCTGTCAAATTTATCGCGTTAACGGGCGGTAATTAATTATTTTAATTAATCACGTTAAAATATTTGACGCATTTTAACGCATGCACGGAATGACCCGCTCATGCATTGCCTCAGATTACAATGACGCCGTTTTATGCTCATTGAGAGCTAAGAGGCAGAGAAAGGTGTCTTGTTTGGTGCTTTTTCTTAACAAAGGTATACCACAGGCGATGTCCTGGCACTTTGTTTCTTTATGAGCACATTCAGCTTCAACATTAACACAGCCTACAGCTCTCGGCAGGCCGTAACTCTCACTCCTGCACCATGTGAATAAACAACATTGGCCCGCGTGCTCTTCAAGGTACCTCGGATAATTCTATATCAGAATTAGGAGTGGGAACCTCTTGGTACCTCACAATACAATATGATTCGCGATACAAAGCTCGCGATAACGATGATCTGACGATATAGCGATACAACGATTTTCGATACATTGGTCAGGAAATCATTCTAGGACATTCTACAAAAAACGAATAAACAGAAAAACAAGCATCTGCTGTGAATTGGAATGAGTTTATCACTAGTAGACGTCCATTTGAACTGGGAGGGTGGCAGCAAATGAACAAACGTTCATTCGCTGCCATCCCTCCCACTTCAAACGGAGTGAACGTCTATGGCCATCATTGGCAGCCAATGCCAGGCAATGGGTAATTTTGGTCCATTTAAGGTCATTTACCTGTTGATTTTCAGTTGCTTCCTGTTGATTTTGGGGTATTTTATGGGTCACTTGCTGTTTATTTTGCGTTACAAAACAGGAAGTGACCTGGGAATCACCCAAATGAATAGGCAGTAGGCCTGTCGCGATAACAAATTTTAATGTGCGATAACTATTCTCATAAATTATTGCGATATGCGATATTATTGCGCCCCCCAATTTTTTTTTTTAACCAATTTACAATAACACAGTGAGAATACACTATATATTAAGAGATCAAGTACACCCATTTAAACGCGATAAATATTTACTCTTAAATTCAAAAATAATTTTTAAGAAATCGCAACTAAAAACAATAGACCATGCCTCTTAAGTAAAAAAAAACAACAATATTGATACCGCACAGAAACACAGAATAAATAAAATGTGTTTAAAAAATAAATAAATAATTAATTAATAAATAATAATAATAATTAAAAAATTGCACTTAAAAACTTAAGCATTTAGGCAAATGAAAACTTTTCCCGTCATAGCTTCTGCAATGTTGTTCCATAGGGATGCAACGATACAGTTAAGTCATGGTTCGGTACGATTTTTGATACGGGGGACACGATTTTCGATCCGATTCAATACATTTAATGCTCTGTTAAAAAAAATATATATATATATATTCTTTTTTTTTTTTTTTTTTTTTTTTTTGCTAACGAGCAAAAATTAAATTGCCATCATACAAACATGCATTTTAGTGCATTATATTTATGTGCTTACTTATCTGAAAAAAATTGTATAAAAGTGCTGAGAACAATCTTTACTGTTTGTAAAGTGAGGCAGGGCACACTGTTGATTGCTACAGCTCTCTTAGCAGCTAGGTTTACTACTTGAGCTAGACGTCCTATTTGTGGTCCGAATCCATCTGTGTCACGTACTGAATTAAAAATATTTGCAACATTATCTATAGTCACTGGTATGGATTGATTTGGCCTTCTTAACTTCCATTCAGTCATGACAGTTTAGAATTCATCGAGGTAGTATATGGACTACGTGTCCCATAATCACTCCGGGCTCACGTAGCCAATGGCACAGGACTAGGCACATCTAGTTTGCCATTTCATGATATCTAGTGTGTGCGCGCATTAAAAAAGTTAGCAAGCGCCGCTGAAGTCACGACACCAGCATATGACAATCGACTTTCATAAAAAGGACGAGTTTGAAGCAGCTGTTCGTTGTCAAAGCGAGGTTGTTCGTAGCAGCCAAGTCGGTAGCAATGTTTTGGTGGACTTCGTTGTAAATATCCGGCGTTGTGCCGAAAAATAGCCGCCCCGCGTGAAATGTCACTCCTGACGGGAGCGCCCACACGTCAACAACACCGGCGTGCCATAGATGGTCCACAGTCACTCCGGAGCACTGACGCGGCCGGTATACGTTGAACAATAGGATATAATGGGAACGATTGGCTCCCGCGCTAGTTATTGCCGGACCTCGAACGAAGATGCATTTTGCGCAGTTGGTAACGAGGAATCCGAACTTTTAACAGCACGTCTGCCGCACGCGCGCACACACGTGCACGCGAGGCGATAAATTGCAGAGGAAAAAATACTGCCTTCATTATTATTTATCGCGCGATAAATGGAATTATTGCATATTGCGACAGGCTTAATAGGCAGTGACTCAAACTCAACAGGAAATGACCTGTAAATGCCTTAAAATGAAAAGCAAGTGACCTGTAAATGCCCCGAAAACCGGACCGAATGACTGAATGCTCTGGTTTTGAATGAACGATCGTTCCCAGTCTAAATGGATTGGGCGTCGAGCGCTGTCAATGGAAGCATTTTTTTTGTTTTGTTTTTTTTTTGGAATTGACACTTTTTAAAAACGATATCTCGATTCTTGACAGGAGCATATCGATAATCTTTTGGGATACAAAGTATCACGATATATCCCCATTTCGATATTTTGTCACACCCCTAATCAGAATATCACAAAAGGCGAGTGGACACAGGCGTTCATTGGACCGTGCCGTTTATTGGCATAAGCTTCGGCAACTCCTTCACAACAAATATAAGTATCATTTGGTGAAAGCACAACAAAAATAGTATTCCTATCATCGCTCAAAAAAATAATGTTTGCAAATAGAAAAGCACTGCAATCTGTATTAATGAGGCCCTATTCTCACACAGTTAAACAACAGTGCAAAGAGAATTGGCATTCCCATTCAAAATAGTTATGCAAAATACACATAGGAGGAGCAGCCCTATGCTGGTTTAAATCATATTTATCTAATAGGTACCAGTTTGTCAATGTAAACCAGCAATCATCACCGTACTCTAGAGTTAGTTATGGTGTGCCGCAAGGATCGGTCCTCGGGCCCATCTTGTTTACGCTGTATATGCTTCCTCTAGGTAATATCATCAGAAAACATAGCATTAACTTTCACTGTTACGCTGACGACACACAACTGTATTTATCAATTAAACCTGAGCAGGTCAGGCAAGTAGAAAAACTAAGCGCCTGCGTCCGAGATATAAATACCTGGATGAGCACTAACTATCTTCTACTTAACCCTGAAAAGACAGAAGTCCTTATAATAGGCCCGAAAAGTGCTAGAGACTCTTTATCTGCCCAGATAGTCACTCTGGACAATGTAAGTGTAGCCTCCAGCGCCACAGTTAAAAACCTAGGAGTTTTATTTGACCCTGACTTATCGTTTAAAGCACACATTAAACAAACCTGTAGAACGGCTTTCTTTCACCTGCGCAACATTGCCAAAATTAGAAATATTTTATCTAAAAGCGATGCAGAAAAATTAATTCACGCGTTCGTTACATCGAGATTGGATTACTGTAACTCCCTACTTGCAGCTTGTCCTAAAAACTCTCTAAAAGGTCTTCAGCTAGTCCAAAACGCAGCAGCAAGACTTTTAACAGGAACCAATAGAAGAGAGCACATCACCCCTGTGCTCCAGGCACTTCACTGGCTTCCAGTCGAGTTTAGAATTAAATTTAAAATACTCCTTCTTACATTTAAGACCATTAATGGGTTGGGGCCATCTTATCTCACCGATGCTCTCGTTCCATACCGCCCCAACAGAACACTCCGATCTCAGAATGCAGGTCTACTGGTAGTTCCCAGGGTTTATAAAAGTACTGTCGGAGCTAGAGCCTTTAGCCACCAAGCCCCTGTTTTATGGAATCAGCTTCCAGCTAGTATTAAAGAAGCCGAGACAGTCTGCACATTTAAGATTAGATCAAAAACGTTCCTATTCGACAAAGCTTATGGTTAGGCTAGTTGAAGTCGGAGTAGACTCACAGTTTAGTTTAAGCTGCACTAGAAGCTATAATGCTGGGGGCAGTACAGCCGCTGAGTTCTATCTCCTTTTCTTACTCTACCTACCACTTGTCTTACTTTATTTCTATTTTCCAATGTTAATATCCAGTTGTCTAGTCTCTTCATCACTAGTCACCCGGTGTCCCCTTTCCCCCCTCCCCTCTGGGGAGGGGCTATTTTTCAGCTGCAGCCTCCTGACTGTCCGGACCCCTGGCTGGATTGACGTCCTCGCTGCTACCCCCGTCTCATCTGACCAGAGGGACCTCTTCTTGCTCCTTTACTCCACTGTATTTTTACGGACCACAATTTCGCTTGCTAATTCCCATTAGCCGTTCTGGGGTTCCTGTCTATCCGTCCTGGGAGTGGATCTCTCCTGACTGTGGTACTCCCCAAGGTTTCTCATTTTTCTCCCAATTGACTCTGGAGTTTTTGGAGTTTTTCCTTGCCGGCATGGAGGGTCTTAAGGATAGGGGATACCCAGGACTTGAACTGTATCTATTCATCTTTGTTGCTTCATTTCTAATTGTGTATCATATTGCCTCTGTAAAGCCCTTTGAGACCTCTGTTGTGATTGAGGGCTATACAAATTGAATTGAATTGAATTGAATTAATGCGAGTGCGAGAATTATGGACACAGCAGGCTAACTGACTAGCATGCGGTCCATTATCTTTTCGACCCGTGTTGCCCGTTTGGGTTTTAAGGGATGGTAGCTATGTACTAGATACATTAGAAGCTTCAATAATAAAGCCTAGACTTCAAGGCTAAATACAGTAAACTTCATCTGCTCTCAAAGGCCAACATGTCGTTTTTAAAATATTTGTTCAATTTGGTATCAAGCCTGATGCTCTTATTAAGTCCACAGTCACTGGCATTATACTACATTAGCTCGTGCTAATCACTTATTCTAGGACAGGACACAAGTTTGATAGCCTGTTTTTTCTTACAAAGCTAACCGTTTTAATAGACGCTCACGTCAATGTCAGTGTTCACTTCATTTCCTGACTGGTTTTACTGTTTAACATGTCCACTATTTAAAGTATATGACCATACATCGAAAATATGACTGCTAAATGAGCACATTTAATTAGACTTACCAAAATAATGTCGCTGGGGCTCAAGAAAGAAAAGGCTGTCCTCTTTTTCTTCTGCTGCTTCTTTAGCTGCGTTTGTAACTGGCGGCCATCTTGGGAAGGGCGACCAGTTTTCTGCCCACAAATTCCACCAGAGGCGAATTTGACAGCCAAAATAGTACTGTGCACTTTCCGCTTGTTTTGTATAGATGCAAACAGTCAGTTTAGCATTTTCTGATTCAGTTTCTGATGGCATCAATATCAGCCCATAGGTGACAGAAAAACACTTATTGATGCCGCCTTCACATGCTCTGGGAAAGATGAAATTTACCACTCGCTAAATGGCGATTACGAGTTCATCCTGTTCACGTGGTTTGTTGTAGAAAAAAAAGCACAGCAGACACAGACTTTATTTTTGCTTGTTGCGTGGGCAAAGCTGTTTCAAACATCTATAACAAGAAGAGAATGCATCAAAATTCTAACGGTATGTTTTTGTAACTGAACATTTTAGCAAAGACTTTTTAAATAAAATAAGGGTTTTATAAATGTGTACGCTACGTTATTGTGCTGGCGTTGAAAAAAAACGTGCAAATTAACAATACATCTTCTTAAAAACGTCTTACCATTCACAACTTCTTGTTTGAACCCTCCATTTTGAAAAGTAAAAGGTCCACCTATATCAAAAACCTGGGTATCATGATAAAATCCCAGCTCTCCAGTAGAAAATACCATTTGAGGGGATGTTTACATGCAGTTTTCGACAAGAGAAGTGGTATTTACTACATTTACGACACCACATGAAGGCAGCATAAACTTTTAGAGATTTAGGGATTCCCCCCCCCCCCCCCTTTTTTTGTTTTTAATTAAAGCAAAAAAAAAAAAAAAAAAAATATATATATATATATATATATATATATATATATATATATATATATATATAGTTTTTTTCTTTTTCATTTTGTTAGCCAATTTAAAAATATGGAATATAGACAATAAAGAAAATATTTTTTTTCTCTTTTTTTTTTCAAATCCAGAATATTTAATGTATACATTTTTAAATTCCAAATAGATAATGAGTAATAGTTTATTTTTTCTTTTTGTTTTTTATTTTATTTTTTGTTTTTCAAACTGAATGAAAATAAGACAACATTTACTAACAGGAGGCTCAAAAATGGAAAAAGTGTTCAATTTTTCGGTCAATAATAAACTACACTGCTGGCCAAAAGTATTGGCACCCCTGCAATTCTGTCAGATAATGCTCAATTTCTTCCAGAAAATGATTGCAATTACAAATGCTTTGGTGGGAATATCTTCATTTATTTTGCTTGCAATGAAAAAAAAAACAAAGAGAACAGGGGGGAAAAAATTAAATAATGATAATTTTACACAAAACTCCAAAAATGGGCCGGACTAAAGTATCGGCACCCTTTGAAAAATCATGTGATGCTTCTCTAATTTATGTAATTAACAGCACCTGTTACTTACCTGTGGCACATAACAGGTGGTGGCAATAACTAAATCGCACTTGCAGCCAGTTAAAATGGATTAAAGTTGACTCAACCTCTGTCCTGTGTCCTTGTGTGTACCACATTGAGCATGGAGAAAAGAAAGAAGACCAAAAACCGTCTGGGAACTTGAAAAGCAAAATTGTGAGCAAGGAAACGCTACAAGTCCATCTCCAAAGACCTGAATGTTCCTGTGTCTACCGCGCGCAGCGTCATCAAAAAGTGAAAAGCCCACGGCGATATGGCTAACCTCCCTAGATGCGGACGGAAAAGATAAATTGACGAGAGATTTTAACAATAGATTGTGCGGATGGTGGATAAAGAACCTCGACTAACATCCAAACAAGTTCAAGCTGTCCCGTGGTCCGAGGGTACAACAGTGTCAACCTGTACTATCCGTCGGCGTCGGAATGTAAAGGGACTCTATGGTAGGATCCCCAGGAAGACCTCATTTCTGACCCAGAGACATAAAAAAGCCAGGCTGGAGTTTGCCAAAACCTACCTGAGAAAGCCAAAAACGATTGTTCTATGGTCAGATGAGACAAAAGTAGAAATTTTTGGTAAAAGGCATCAACATATAGTTTACGGGGAAAAAAACGAGGCCTTCAAAGAAAAAAACACGGTCCCCAAAGTCAAACAAGGTGGAGGTTCCATGATGTTCTGGGGTCGCTTTGCTACCTCTGGCACTGGACTGCTTGACCGTGTGCATGGCATTATGAAGTCTGAAGACTACCAACAAATTTTGGAGCATAATGTAGAGCGCTGGGTCTCCCTCAGAGATCATGGGTCTTCCAGCAGGACATTGACCCAAAACACACGTCAAAAAGCCCCAGAAAATGGTTTGAGAGAAAGGACTGGAGACTTCTCCTGTGGCCAGCAATGAGTCCAGACCTGAATCCCAATGAACACCTGTGGAGAGAATCTCAGAGACCTGGAGCAGTTGAGCAAAGAAAAATGGTCGAAAAGAAAAATTGACAAGAGATTTCAATCGAATGATTGTGCGGCTGGTGGATAGAGAACCTCGACAAACATCCAAACAAGTTCAAGCTGTCCCGCAGTCCGAGGGTACAACAGTGTCAACCCGTACTATCCGTTGGCGTTTGAATGAAAAGGGACTCTACCCAGGAAGACCCCGCTTCTGACCCAGAGACATAAAAAAAGCCAGGCTGGTGTTTGCCAAAACTTACCTGAGAAAGCCAAAAACATTGTGAAGAATGTTCTCTGGTCAGATGAGACAAAAGTAGAGCTACTTGGGAAAAGGCATCAACAGAGTTTACAGGGGAAAAAATGAGGCCTTTAAAGAAAAGAACATGGTCCCCACAGTCAAACATGGCGAAGGTTCCCTGATGTTTTGGGGTTGCTTTGCTGCGTCTGGCACTGGACTGCTTGAACGTGTGCATGTCATTATGAAGTCTGAAGACTACCAAAAAATTTTGCAGCATAATGTGATAAAGCTGGGTCTTCCTCAGAGGTCATGGGTCTTCCAGCAGGACAATTACCCATAACAACCTTCAAAAAACACTAGGTAATGGTTTGAGAGGAAGCACTGGAGACTAGTAAAGTGGCCAGCAATGAGTCACATAGAACACCTGTGGAGAGATCTGAAAATGGCACCTTTCAAATCTCAAAGACCTGGAGCAGTTGGACAAAGTAGAATGGTCTAGCATGGTAAGAAATTCATTGATGGATACCGGAAGCGGTTGTTGGCAGTTATTTTGTCGAAAGGTTGTGCTACCAAGTATTAGACTGAGGATGCCAATAATTTGTCTGGCCCATTTTTGGAGTTTTGTGTAAATTAATGATAATGATTTCATTTTTTTTCATTCTCTTTTGTGTCTTTTCATTGCAAGCAAAATAAATGAAGCTATTACTACCAAAGCATTTGTAATCGCAATCATTTTCTGGGAGAAATTGAGCATTACTGTATCTAACAGAATTGCAGGGGTGCCTATACTTTTGGCCCATCAGTGTATGCCGGCGTGGGGGGAAAAAAAAACACCTCATTTCCCATCCGTTTGTGAACAGGACTCCTCCAATTTCAACTCTTGGGGAAGCAGGATCCAATTTGTCTCTGGCGGTTTGTTCTTCCATGCACTTGTTTATCCCGGGCACGGCTGACAAATAACCCGAGCGGGAATGCGGGCAAAACTTTTTGCTCCGTTTCGCCTTCTCATCCATCACATCCGACGGATATCTCGCCGTCCGATCTTTTCTACCTGCCGCTCTTTCTTCCGGTCCTCTGGAGGATTTTGCCGACCTACTTCTTCTTTAACCATCTGACGTAAATGAAAACTTAACTAGAAAATAATCCATTGTTTTCATGCCGCGCCTTCGCCAAATGTTCCGGTGCCGCGGACGGGATTTATCTTTGGCGCACTACCAATTGGTTGACAGCTTGCTAATTTGCAGTGTTGTTTCTGGCAGGCCTTTTAATTTTCTTCTCAGTCTTTTGGACGATAATACTTGTTAGTCTTAGCCATATTGTAGTTATTTCTAATGTGTCTTCATTTAGTTTTTGTTGATGAAAACTCTGACTCAGTAATTTTGTCTGTAAAATTGTAAAATTCTAAAGTTTTACACCAAAAATAAAGGAATGAAAAAGGGTTTCCAACTATTTTGCCGTAAGGAAGGAAGTCCGTAAGGAATTCGAGGATTTAAGCATTTATTCAGAGAATAAATAATAAATAAATAAATTCAAGAATTTTCACCGGAAAAGCTCTGTTTACATAATTTGGCTGCTAGCTAAATTTATTAACAGACTAACATTGTACTTCGACATGTGTACTTAAGATAAATGTTAACTGCACGTTTTTTTTTTTTGCTTTTACCCAAGAGTCGAGACTGTTTTATGTACATATCTATAAAGAATTCAGTGATTGAAGCATTTATTCACAAGAATTTTCACCAGAACAGCTCTGTTTACATAAGGCGGTCGCCAGCTACATTCACTAACAGACTAGCATTGTACTTCAACATATTTATGTAAAATAAATGCTAACTGCACGGGTTTTTTTGTTGTTGCTTTTAACCTTAACCAAGAATCGAGACTGTTTTACATCCATATCTACAAGGAATTCGGGGATTTAAGCATTTATTTACAAGAATTTTCACCGGAAAAGCTCTCTTTACATAATTTGGCTGCTAACTAAATTAACAGACTAACATTGTACTTCGACATGTTTACTTAAGATAAATGCTAACTGCACGTTTTTTGTTTTTTTTGCTTTTACCCAAGAGTCGAAACTGTTTTATGTACATATCTATAAAGAATTCAGGGACTGAAGCATTTATTCACAAGAATTTTCACCAGAACACCTCTGTTTACATAAGGCCGTCGCCAGCTACATTCACTAACAGACTAGCATTGTACTTCGACATATTTATGTAAAATAAATGCTAACTGCTTTTTTTTTTTTTTGTTGCTTTTAACCTTAACTAAGAATTGAGACTGTTTTACATCCATATCTATAAGGAATTCAGGGATTTAAGCATTTATTTACAAGAATTTTCACCGGAAAAGCTCTCTTTACATAATTTGGCTGCTAGCTAAATTAACAGACTAACATTGTACTTCGACATGTTTACTTAAGATAAATGCTAACTGCACGTTTTTTTTGTGTTTTTTTTTGCTTTTACCCAAGAGTCGAGACTGTTTTATGTCAATATCTAAAAAGAATTCAGGGATTCAAGCATTTATTCACAAGAATTTTCACCAGAAAAGCTCTGTTTACATAAGGCGGTCACCAGCTACATTCACTAACAGACTAGCATTGTACTTCGACATATTTACGTAAAATAAATGCTAACTGCACTTTTTTTTTTTTTTTTTTTTGCTTTTAACCAAGAATCGAGACTGTTTTACGTCCATATCTATCAGGAATTCGGGGATTTAAGCATTTATTCACAAGAATTTTCATTGGAAAAGCTCTGTTTACATAATTTGGCTTCTAGCTACATTTATTAACAGACTAGCATTGTGCTTCGACATGTTTACGTAAGATAAATGCTAACTGCATGTTTTTTTTGGGGGGGGCTATTAACCAAGAATCGAGATATCTATAACGAATTCAGGGATTTAAGCATTTATTCACAAGAAATTTTAATGAAAAAAGCTCTTTGTCTGTAATTCCACTCGGTCAGCTCTGACGGCCTCGCCAACAATGCAGGCCCCCTATTCATCGGCCCCGTGCCCGTGTCCCGTCAATACATTAGGAAGTCTATGGTGTGTCGTTTTGAACATAAGTGTACATATGTGTGTTACAGCTTTATAAATTGTCAAAAGTGAAGGCAGTAAAAATTGCCTTGTTGTCTGTCTGTAAAGCTGTAACGTCCAATCCATTTAAGGTGGGAGGGTAGCAGCGTAGGAAGAGCCGTGCACTCTCCCACTTCAAATGAATTGGACATCTGGCCCCGCCAATGGCACCCAATGTGTTTAAGTGAAAACCGTCAGGCTGTGACCCTCGGACGACCTTGTTTCCCCCCCCACTTCTACTTCTCATCACGGTAATTGCCAATCGCGGACGCCGTCGTCCTTTCGACGTCCATTCGGCGGCGGACAAAGGCTTTGCACGGCGGGACAAATGCGGTGCGAAGGCTTTCCCGCGAAGGCGTAATTGGCCCGGACGGCTTCCATCCTCCAGGTGTCCGTGGCCCACTTTGGCCTCCATTGTAGCAGCGGCCGATGTCCGCCGGCCCGTCCCGGGACTATTACGCCGACCGCCGTTCTTTTGTCCGCGGCTCGTTTGAGAAATGACTTCTCGGAAGTAAACAAGGGCGCCGGTGACTCGTTGAGAAACGACCTCGTTGAAGAAAAATCAATGAAGAGAAAGAAAAGAGGCGAAATTTTCCATTCCTTTAAACGTTTGACACGCAAAAATGACTACAAGTGTTTTTTCTTTTTTTTTAACTCATTGTTGTCTGCTATCGGCAGGGCTAGATGTCCAAACCGGTTGAAGTGGGAGGGTTGGCAGCTAATGAAGAAACATTCTTTTTTGCCATTTTTGTGGGGGGTTTTTTGCGTTTTTTCGATCGCCGAAAACATGCAAAAAGTGAAAAACTGCACAAACACGGAATGCACATTGGGAATTTTTTTTTTTTTTAAAACACCTGACAAAATTAAAAACTAAAAAATTTAACTAAAACCCCCAAAAGTACAAATAATACAAATGAATATGAGAAAAATACTATTTACTCATTGTCTGTCACTCCTAGTCATTTTTTACTTCGCCCCAACCAACATGGCTGACCTGAGGCCATGTTGGTAGGGGGGATGAAAGGTCTTTTCATGCTTCTGCCGTCAATTGAAACAAGTTTCACTAATTGACGTCCAATTTGTTTCAACCGGGAGGTTGGCAGCTAGTGGTGGAATGGTACTTTGTTACTGTACTTAAGTACATTTTTTTTAATGTATCTGTACTTTACTGAGTACAAATATGAAGTAATACTTTTTACTTTTACGTATATGTACTTTTTACTCCACTACTTTTCAAAATGTCAGCATTACAAGTTACTTTTGTTTTTTTTTTTTCTCATTGTGACTTGATGATTTCGTTTTCATCCTTCGGCACAATCGATAAGTCCCGTGCAATTATACTGTATTTGAGCACTAGAGGCAGCAACACGATGTTGAAATTTGTCCTCTTAGCCAAATTCCGGGCATTCACCTTAGTTTTAACCCCTTGTAGTGACTCCATTTTAAAAAGGCTCACCCCAAGACTTCAAAACACAAGTTGACTATTGATTCCAAGTCGACAACAATCAGACAGCAAGGCAAAAACAGCAAACAAACTGACCTTTTAGCCAGACTGCCGGAATCACGCCAGCCGAACAGCCGGACCCGCACTGGCGCAGCTCCAACGACCCGGGCCAGCGGGATCCCGACCAAAAGGCCAAACTCCGCGAGTTCACTTTAGTCTTAACCCTTTGTACTGACTCCATTTGAAAGCTGGAAAAAGGCGTCGAAGCACAAGTTGACCATTTATTCAGGTCGACAGCGATCAAACGGCAAGGCGAAACAGACTCAGGCAGGGAGGCAAGGTCACCCTATCACATGTCAACAAAAGCTTCCTGAGAAAAATGACCACGCTTAGTTAAATATTCAGTTTTTTTAAGGCTCTCGCGGGGCGGGACGTGGGCAGAAGGAAGGGTGTGTTTGGGCGTTGTTTAAGATTATTGTCTGTTTGTGGATTGGACAGGGGGATTGGGCAGCTACTGTTGTCAGGGCAACGAGGGTTGTGGATTTTGCCACCTCAGCCTTCAAAGGGGCTCTTGGAGTCTTGTCAGTCATGTTATCAGTTGGAAATGGGTGTTTCTCCGGTGTTCCTTGTGTTGGGACATTGCGTCCCGCCATTTGTGCTGGACTGTCCAGGAGTACTGATTGCGAGAGTTGGTGGTGCAGATGTGGGCTTGTCAGCGTCAATCTTGCTCAGTCAGTTGCATGACACACACTTTGGGCTTCCGTGATAAGAAGGTGTCATGTATCTCTTATGCCATATATTCTGCTTGTTTTCCTTAAACTAAAAGTGCTATTTATTTTATATTGGGTGTGGAATGGAATTTTATTGTCATCATCATCGGTATCATTGACAATCATTGACAATTACAAAATGTGATATGATTTGCCCGAAGGAACCGAAGAAGAAGACAAAGGCGGACGGGATGAAGAATATGCTTATCAGTTTCCCGTCCCCCATACAACTAAAGACGCACATTCAGGCATGGAACATACATCAAACTGTACAATAACACAATCAGTAGTAGTAACTTAGCGTCCTGTCAGCAGCTCGATTAATTTCAGGGCGTACAATGGTTAGGGCATTGGTCGAGATCGTCAGCCAAAATTTCCAGCCTCTTGATGCGAACATCTCTCTCCTCGACCGCCTGCTTGAGTTTCTCGTTTTCAGCGCGAATTAACTGGAGCTCTCTGACGATTTCTTGATTCTGGTTTTGAATCAAGCCAGTCAAGGAGACCTCCAACTTCTGTATGGAGGATTTTATTTCATCCAAGTCTCCAGGTTTGAAATTCTTTGGAGCCGTATAGGCGTATAGGGAGTCGAGCTTGCTGGCCCTGAGCGCTTATCGGTTAAGATAAGAGTGCTTCAGTAGCACAGAGTGCGTCTGTACACGATGAAGGCTGAGCAGCGAAAGTGTGTTAGAGTAATACAGTCAAAGAGTAAATACGAGAAACTATACTATTCCCTGATTATATTAAGTGTGTTAGAGTAATACAAACAGTACTATCTCCTTCAAGACCCAGACGGTGAGGGGAGCTGGATCCAGGGTCAACAATCAACAGGTAAAAAGGATTCCCGACAAGTGACAGAAACTAATTAAAAAGTTCCGTTTTCTAAAGAAGTTTGTGAGGCGGGGTGTGGGACTGAAAATGGTGTGTTTGGGCGTTGTTTAGTGCTATTGCCTGTCGCAGATTGGACAAGAGGGTTCGTGCATCTCCGTTGTCAGGACAGCAAGAGTTGAGGATTTTGCCAGCCTCGGTGCAAAATGAGTGCTGAGTGTCCAAATCTAAGATGTGGAGTCCCTCCGTTATCAGACGTTCCTTGTGGTCGGGCAAGATGTCCTTCCATTGTTCTGGACTGTCCATTGTGGGACCCCAGGAGAGCAGCCATTGACTTTTCTGCTTCTTTCACATCTCATATCACATTTTTGCATCGGGAGAAAATACTGTTATTTTTTACTACAAGTACTACAAGTACTGAATCACCAGTCTCGGACGAGCACTCACGCAGATATTTTATCATGTAGAACAAACTCAGATAAAAAGCTTGAAAAAATGAATTAGTTCAAAAGTGCAACTCTCTAGCGTTCAGAAACACTAAAAGAAATGAATACAAAACATTGTGGTGGTCAGTAAATGTTAATTTTATACAGAGCAAGTGCAGGGAAATACTAGTACATATGGAATCACTCCATTCTGAGGGGGGAAAAAAATGGAATCATGAGAAACAAACAAAGAAATAACAATCAAAACACATCTCTGCTGCTCTCAAGCGAACCACAGACGGGCCTGGACCTGTACTTTCTTCAGCAGGGGGACATGTCTGGCAGTGCAGCATTGTGTTACTGATAGTAGCCTTTGTTACTGTGGTCCAAGTTCTCTGTAGGTCATTCACTTGGTCCCCCCGTGTTGTTCTGGGATTTTTGTTCACCGTTCTTGTTATCATTTTGACGCCACGGGGTGAGGAGGGAGTTGAAAGTTCATGTTGCCCAACGACAGCCCCAAAACATCACTGCTCTAGAGGAGATCTGCATGGAGGAATGGGCCAAAATACCAGCAACAGTGTGTGAAAATTCAATTCAATTCAATTTTATTTGTATAGCCCTCAATCACAACAGAAGTCTCAACGGACTTTACAGAGGCAATATGATACACAATTAGAAATGAAGCAACAAAGATGAATAGATACAGTTTAAGTCCTGGGTATCCCCTATCCTTAAGACCCTCCATGCCGGCAAGGAAAAACTCCAAAAACTCCAGAGTCATTTGGGAGAAAAATGAGAAACCTTGGGGAGTACCACAGTCAGGAGAGATCCACTCCCAGGACGGATAGACAGGAACCCCAGAACTGCTAATTGGAATTAGCAAGCGAAGTTATAGTCCGTAAAAATACAGTGGAGTAAAGGAGCAAGAAGAGGTCCCTCTAGTCAGATGAGACGGGGGTAGCAGCGAGGACGTCTATCCAGCCAGGGGTCCGGACAGTCAGGAGGCTGCAGCTGAAAAATAGCCCCTCCCCAGAGGGGAGGGGGGAAAGGGGACACCGGGTGACTAGTGATGAAGAGACTAGACAACTAGATTTTAACATTGGAAAATAGAAATAAAGTAAGACAAGTGGTAGGTAGAGTAAGAAAAGGAGATAGAACTCAGCGGCTGTACTGCCCCCAGCATTATAGCTTCTAGTGCAGCTTAGACTAAACTGTGAGTCTACTCCGACTTCAACTAGCCTAACCATAAGCTTTGTCGAATAGGAAGGTTTTTAATCTAATCTTAAATGTGCAGACTGTCTCGGCTTCTTTAATACTAGCTGGAAGCTGATTCCATAAAACAGGGGCTTTGTGGCTAAAGGCTCTAGCTCCGACAGTACTTTTATAAACCCTGGGAACTACCAGTAGACCTGCATTCTGAGATCGGAGTGTTCTGTTGGGGCGGTATGGAACCAGAGCATCGGTGAGATAAGATGGCCCCAACCCATTGAAGAAGACATCAAAATTTCCTCAGTCCCTGATGATATGGAGCTGTGTGTCAGGCAAAGGCACTGGGGAGATGGCTGAGTTTGATTTTCAGTAAATGCACAAGTTTACATTGACATTTTGACAGCTTTCTTATCCCTTCAACTGAAAATATGTTTGTCATTTTCCAAGATGACAATACATCATGCCACAGAGCTAAAACTGATCAAGAATACTCATCAAGTCCATGCCTCAGAGACTGCAAGCTGTCATAAAAGCCAGAGGTGGTGCTACTAAATACTAGAGATGTGGTGTGATTATTTCTTTGTTTGTTTCTCTTGATTCCATATTTTTTTCCTCAGAATGGAGTGATTTCATATATATTTCCCTGCACTTGCTCCATAAAATTAACATTTACTGACCACCACAATGTTTTTTATTAATTTCTTTTAGAGATGTCCCGATCGATCGGCAATCGGGTTCGATCACGTCATTTTCAAAGTATCGGAATCAGCAAAAAAATATCGGACATGCCTTTTTTTAATAAATATATTTTTTAATTAAATCGTTTTCAAATTGTTTTTAACGTTACAGACGTAATATGTTACACTCATCCAGAGTCTTTAGTTTAGGCTTAAGGTAGGGTCATCAAATTTATCCCAATAACGGCGGTAATTAATATTTTAAAAATGTATCACGTTAAACTATTTCACGCAATTAATGCATGCGCTGCACGCCCCACTCACGCATTGTCGCGTTCGATCTGTATTGGCGCCGTTTTACTTATATAGAGAGCTAAAAGGCAGCGTAAAATGAGTAGAATTTTGGCAGCCTTTGGAGCCTTTTTTTAATTGGCTAAAGCCTTACAACCCCTCTCCCCACGATTAGAAACATCGTGGGAAGCAACGTGGGGAAGAAAGTTAGTAATTGATCTTTTTCTTAACACCCTTTGTTATTTCCCAACGCAGAGAAGATATATCAATTGGTAGCACTACGCACAGTCATGGTTGCACTTCCCATCATGCATTTGGGCATGGCTACAGTATCATTTACTGAAAGCTCAACAAATAAACTTGATGGCAATATTTAGTCACAATATACAAAGTTACAAGTCTTTCTATCCGTGGATCCGTCTCACAGAAAGAATGTTAATAATGTAAATGCCGTCTTGAGGATTTATTGTCATAATAAACAAATACAGTACTTACAGTATGTACTGTATGTTGAATGTATATATTCGTCCAAGTTTTATTCTTTTTTTTCTTAATGCATTGCCAAAATGTATATGATCGGGAAAAATTATCGGGAATGACTGGAATTGAATCCGGAGCAAAAAAAAAAAGCAATCGGATCGGGAAATATCGGGATCGTCAGATACTCAAACTAAAACGATCGGGATCAGATCGGGAGCAAAAAAACATGATCGGAACAACCCTAATTTCTTTTAGTGTTTCTGAATGCTAAAGAGTTGCACTTTTGGACTAATTCATAATTTTTTCAAGCTTTTATCAGAGTTTATTCTACATGATAAAATGTCTGAGTGAATGCTCGTCCGAGACTGGTGATTCCATACTTTTTGCTAGGGGTTGTAGTAGAGTAAATTTTTGAAGCAAGTACTTTTGTACTTTTACTTGAGTAAATTTTTTGCTCCTGCATCTGTACTTTTACTGAAGTAAGAAAAAGTGAGTACTTCACCCACCCCTGGTGGCCACTGACGCAAAAGCATGAACCCTCCCACTTCAAATGGATTAGACAACTTGCACCGTCAATGCCGGCCACCTAGTACATAGTGGATGCTAATCTTTGAAAAATGGGTTGAGAAATAAGCTAGTTCTGACTTCAATTGAATGTCAATGGATTGACTTTGATGGCAACGTGGCTTCTACCAACATGGATGCCCTGAGGTGACGTTGGTAGACGTTGATGGACGTTTCACGCTTCTGCCCTCCACGTGACTGACTTTGACATGGGTGTCGAAAAGACCTTTGATCGCCCCTGCCAACATGGCCTCCGGGTGGCCATATTGGTAGGGGGCGACGAAAAGTCTTTTCATGCATCTGCCGTCAATTAAAATGACTTTACCACTTGTAGACATCAAAACCATTTGAAGCAAGGCGATGGCAGTGAACGAACATCCCTCCCATTTCAAACGGATTGGACATTTAGGGCCGAAGGAACACTACATGGTAAAGACGACGAGGCTTCCGCTCCATTTAGCGCCGGCCGCGGTCGGTCGGCGATCCCCGAGGCCGGCGTGGCATTTTATAAGGCGACTCTAATTACCCGCTCGTTAGTGCGCCGAAGCCCGACCTTGCCCCTCCACCTCCTCCCGCTTCTATTTCCTTCCTCTCCTTATTCCCTTTTTCCCTGAGTTATTTTCCGGAGGGGTGATAAGTTAATTACCAGCTAATGTGCTACACCTTGAGAGACGCGCACAACGGGCAGAAAACGCCAGCGATATCATGCATCGGAGCATTTTTGCTAGAAAGAAATGGCTACATTAAAGGGACCTGACTTCTAGAGTCTTTTTCAATATCCAAAAATACCATTTTATGAAATGATTGGCTCTCTGTCATCCATCCATCATTATCATAATCCAGGGTTGGGTCGTGGGGGCAGCAGCTTTAGCAGGGAAGCCCAGACTTCCCTTATCCCAGCCACTCCAACCAGCTCCCTCAGTGGGATCCCAAGCCGTTCCCAGGCCAGCCGAGAGACATAGTTTCTCCATCCTGTCCAGGGTCGTCCCCAGCGGGACGTACCCGGAACACCTATGCAGGGAGGCGTCCAGGAGGCATCCAAACCAGTTGCCCGAGCCACCTCAGCTGGTTTCTCTCAACGCAGAGGAGTAGCGGCTGGACACCGATCCCTCCCGGATGACTGAGATTCTCCCGCTATCTCTAAGAGAGAGCCCGGACACCCTGCAAAGGATTCTTATTTCGGCCGCTTGTATCCAGGATCTTGTTCTTTCGGTCACGGCCCACAGCTCGTGACCATAGTTGAGGTTAGGAACGTGGATCGACTGGTAAATCGAAAGCTTCGCCTTTCGGCTCAGTTCCTTCTTCACCACTCCTGACCGGTGCAGAGTTCGCATCATTTCAGACGCTGCACCGATCCTTCTGTCGATCTCATGCTCCCTCCCACCCTAACTCGTGAACAAGACCCCAAGATACTTGAACTCCTCCACTTTGGGCAGGATCTCATCCCCGACCCGGAGAGGGCACTCCACCCTTTTCCGACTGAGGACCATGGTCTTCTTCTTTCATGTGCCACCATATTGCATCACACTCATGCAAAAGTTTCCGTCATAAGGACTGTGCGCCCCTAATATGTCACAAAGAACAACTGAGAACAGTATATAGGGCAAGAACAAATAGCATCCAATGTCAGGTCGTCACCGTTCCAGCATGTCAACTGTCCATTACCCCTTGACCTGATTGTTTCATTTGCCTGTCAGCATCAATAAAGTCCTGTGTCTGCGATGCGCAACTGGTTCCTTCATCCCCTTCGTGATACCAACTGCTTCACACTTGGCTGCGAACCACTCCAGTGAGAGTTGGAGCTCACGGCTTGATGAAGCCAACAGCACCACACCATCTGCAAAAAGCCGAGATGCAATGCGAGGGCCACCAAACACTATTTTGCACTGTAGATCTACTGTATATAACATGTTTTGACCGTGGTATGTAGAAAGGACAAAAACGCAGACTACCATACCTGCTGTTTCTGTTGACTTATCAAATATAAAACTATTCAGTCTGATTTTTTTTCTGCTGAATGTTAATCCTAACACGTTGAATAAACATTATCAAGCTTCAAAACGGTTCGTCAAGCATGTTTGGTTGTCAACGGGACATCAATATGACAAATTTTGACCCCAAATTTGGGGATTTTATTTATTTATTTATTTTTTACTTTTTGGGTCTAAAATGTTGATTATAATTGGTCAGTGAAGAAAACAACAATTTGAACATGAAGGTTATGGTGTCCTGAAACAAGAAACCCAACTAGGCTATTCTGAACAATTGTGCCTTTGAAATATAAAGGCAACATCAACGGCATGCAAATTTGGACAAAATAGGCCCAAGTGTTAACAGTCAAGCAATGAATTCAAAACGCGATTATGACAATTTGCCATCTACCGCGATGCTGTGTCCTGAATCCTGTGTGTTCTCCTGTTCAGTGTCGCAGCGTGGATGCCCGCCTTCAGGGTGCGCGCAGTTCTGACGTCACACGTCGACCGTTAAATTTCAGATTTTGAGTGTTTCCAGTCTGCAAGGTCCGCCCCAGAACAGTGCGTAACCCATCATTTGGACTGTCAGATTGATGATCCCAGCCCCATCTGGCGCACTGACGTTCAGGGGGCGTGATTGCTATGCGAATCTGGCGAGCTGACGCCGGATCCGGTGCACAGTGACCTGCAATTGGGGGCTTCATGGCGACCATGTTGTTAGGTAGGCATGTACCGGTATTAGATTCTGACGGTATGATAATCTAAAGCCAAAATATCATGGTATTGCAATTATTAGACTAGATACCTGGGTTAAAAAAAAAACAAAAAACGTTTTGCTTTTTAACATGATTTTTATTTTTCAAAACATATTAGAAAATTAGAACATAAGTATAATGTTAAGTTAAATAACAATATTCTAAATAAAATTTAAAATAAAGGCAGTCCATTAGGTGAGCCTAAACCCACAGCCACAGCTCAACATAATTACCATCAGAAGAAAAATTGAGTTATTTTGCATAAAAAGCATGTGTGTATGACTCATATCATGTTTACATTATATACACTCTTTCTCAACAGACAGTTGTCACAGAGAAGAAAAAAAAACACGTTTCCACTGCTAGACACACTAAACACGCTGGTGTTAACTCTCGTAGCTGGTGGGAAAGATTCATGATAGTGTTAACTAACCTTGATTTTGTACAAATGCGAAATCATATTGACGGTATTGTCTCCTCAACAGCCACCCTCCGCATACATTATTTACATTTCGGTTGGCCCTGCTCCTCTAAGCCGCAGCCGACTAACTTTTCTTGCTTCGAATACCCTGAAAAGACAGAAGTCCTTATAATAGGCCCTAAAAGAGTGAGAGACTCTCTAAATGCCCAGAGGTTAGGGTTAGGGTTAGGTTAGGTCAGGTTACCAAAATTAGAAATATTCTGTCTAAAAACGATGCAGACAAATTAATTCACTCGTTCGTTACATCTAGATCGGATTAATGTAACTCCTTACTCGCAGCTTTTCCTAAAAGTTCCCTAAAAGGTCTTCAGCTAGTCCAGAACGCAGCAGCAAGACTTTTAACTGAACATGAACTCATCTCATTCATCTACTGTATATGACTGTGTAGCAAATTGACTCTGTAAAGCCCTCTGAGACAACCTTGTTGTGATATAGGGCTATACAAATAAAATTGAGTTGAAATTGAATTGAATAATTCCCACACCAGCAATTTTGTTTGCTTAGATGGGGGGGTGGATGTTCAGGAGTTTCACCTCCTCCAGCCATCGTGCAGCGCAGCTAACTCACTGACACTAAGCAACAGGCAGTGGGGGAGGGTTGAGTCATGAAGCTACAAGCGAGGGATTTCTCCCTGCATTTATGTTACATAAAAGCTAATACCTTAGGGACGGTATGACGGAAACTTTTTGCGGTTTTGAAACTGTGACATTTTCATACCACGGTATACCTTGAAACCGGTTATCGGCACATGCCTATTGGTGGGGGCGACAAAAGGCCTTTTACGCTTCTGCTGTCAATTGGAATGAGATTAGGACTGGTAGACATTGAAGGGAATAGTACCTTTTCTGGTAGGCACTGTCTAACTGTTTGTATTACTCTAACACAATATAGTCAATCAGACAATAATATCTTTTCTCATATTTACTGTTTGACTGTATTACTCTAACACACCCAATATAAAACAAATAGCACTTATACCATAGTTTAAGGAAAACAAGCTAAATATATCTGCCATAGGGCATGAGATACATGACGCCTTCTTATCACGGAAGCCTAACGTGTGCGTCATGCAACTGACTGAGCAAGACTGACGGTGACAAGGCAAGACATCTAAAAGTCCACGTCTGCACCACCAACTCCCTCAATCAGTGCTCCCGTACAGTCCTGAACAAATGGGGGGGACGTCCTGTCCCAACACAAGGAATACTGGAGAACGCCCGATACCCCACACGACTGATAAGACTCCAAGCCCCTTTGACGCTGAGGTGGCAAAATCCTCAACCCTCGTTGCCTTGACCGCAGTAACTCCCGAATCATCCTGTCCAATCCACAAACAGACAATAATCCTAAACAACACCCTGCCTCTGCCCAAAGCCCGCCCCGCGAGAGCCTTCAAAAAAGACTGAATGTTTAATAATTGTTGTCATTTTTCTCGGGAACCCTTTGTTGACTTGTGATATGGTGACCTCGGAACGAGTCTGCCTCCTCGCCAGAGTGTTTCTGTTTCGCCTTGGCGTTTGATCGCTGTCGACCTGAATAATTTGTCAACTTGTGCTTCGAAGCCTTTTTCCAGCTTTCAAAATGGAGTCAGTACAAGGGGTTAAGACTAAGGTGAACGCGCGGAGTTTGGCCTTTTGGAGGGGTTGTCGGGGTACCGCCGGCCTGGGACGTTGGAGCTGCGCCAGCGCGGGTTCGGCTAGCGTGGTTCCGGCAGTCTGGCTAAAAGGTCAGATTCCTTCAGAATGTTATTCCACATCTTTACCAGTGAATTTGGCACCAGGGACATCATTTTCGAACAGAATTGGTAGGTTTAGCTCAGTAAACATCTCGTACCTACACTATTTACATGCGTCTAGCATGAGTGACACGGGCGAGTTTGACCCCCCTAGCAACAGCTGCTAGCTTCATGAATATTAATGAGCAAAGGTGACAAGTTACGTGCCGTATGCTATTGAAAAGTTAATCACTAGTTCATCACTAAAAATGTTTTTTTTCTGAATTAACTGACTGAATTAACAACATTTCTAACATTTCATCCATTTAAGTCAAACGCACAAGCCTGTTACTTCATAATGTCGGCACAAGCTTCCCGGCAAGTGTCATTTCCTGCCGCGTTATTTCGCCATCATTTCATCATTTGCCACATCATTCACATTCACGCGGGATTTTTCTTCCCTCCCTTCCCCGGGACTCTTTTTCTCACCCTCATTAATCCGTTTTTTTCCCCCTTTTTTTTGCTACAGACTCTTTATTTATTTATTTTTGTTTGAATCCCAACGCAAGCGTCGACCGGAGGGAAAAAAATCGCTGTTTTTGCGGTCGGAGCGTGAATCGTTAATGTCCGCTGGGCCGCAGATATTCTAATTCTGACCCACTTGCGGCCGATGACGCGTGAAGAAAAAAGGAGCTTTGACGCAAAAAAAAAAAAAGAAAGACAATCGCGGGTGATGACGACGCGCTTCTCAAGGGAGGATCCGTCTTTCATCTGGGCTCGCTCCTCATTCACAAATGGGATTTTTCTTCCATTCACGCACGTGGGAAATGTCTGACGGGGGAGAAATATGAGGCCTTGCAAAAATGGCCGCTGACGCCTGGTTTGTTGGCACACAAGAGAGGAGACAAGTTAACCGTTGTCTGAAATTCAGTCTGTAGTCCTAAACCTGACTTAAAAGATAAGAAGAACGAAAGACAAGGAGGATTATTAGCTAAAATTTTTCGCGAAATGCAAACAACATTTGCAGGAAGGGTTATGAAATGCGCCTAAATCAACAGGAAGTGCCTAACGAAAGGCAGTGAGCCAGAATTGCCCCTTAATCAACAGTGAATCATGCCAAATGTCAATGAAATTGCACCAAAATACCCCAAAATGTGCAGGAAGTGACCCAGAAAATGCCTCAAATGAACATGATGTGACTGCAGAATGTCCCTAAATCAACAGGGAGTGACTAATGACCCAGATATGCCCTGAAATGTGCAGGAAGTGAGCCTTAATCAACAGGAAGTGACCCGGAATTGTCCAGAAATCAACAGGAAGTAACTAATGAATGAAAGTGACCCTGAATTGCCCAGTAATCAACAGTGAATCGTGCGAAATGTCAAGGAAGTCGCACCGGGATGCCCCAAAATGTACAGGAAGTGACCCTAAATGAACAGGAAGTGACCCAGAAATGCTGAAAAATGAACAGGAGGTGACTAATAAAACAAAGTGACCAGGAAATTCCCTGTAATCAATAGTTAATCATGCAAAATGCAAAGGAAGCTGCCCCAGAATGCCACAAAAGGCACAGGAAGTGACCCAAAATTAACAAGAAGTGACTGTAGAAATGCTAAGAAATAACAGATAGTGACCTGGGAATGTCCTGAAATCAACAGGAAGTGACTAATGAAAGGAAGTGACTTGGAAATGCCCAGAAATCTACAGTAAATGATGCAAAATGTTTAAAGTAAGACACAACGGGATGCCTAAAAATGAGCAGGAAGTGACCCAAAATAAACAGGAAGTCACCCAGAAAAGCTAAAAAATGAACAGGAGGTGACTAATAAAAGGAATTGAAGGAATCTGACCCTTTAGCCAGATTGCCGGAATCACGCCAGCCGAACCGCCTGACCCACGCTGGCGCAGCTCCAACGACACGGGCCGGCGAAATCCCGACAACCCGGCCAAAAGGCCAAACGCCGCGATTTCACCTTAGTCTTAATCCTTTAAAGTCTGCAACATGAAGCAATTGTTAGAGAATCCCAAATTTTAAAAAATAAGATCCTAATGGTGCTTTTTTCAAATTTGTAAAAAAAGAAAAATCAAAATGAATATGTGTAATAAGCGCTCTAATATCTATAACCCTAGCTAAATCTAGATTTTTTTTTTCTCACAGAACCTGCAGATGCATGTGTTGACCTGCATCCATTATATATTTTTTTTCAAATAAACTTCAAAATTCTATGTGTATCAAATGTGATACATTCGGCTATAAGGGGTTAACCCCTTGTACTGACTCCATTTTGAAAACTGATGAAGGCTTCGAAACACAAGTTGACAATTTATTCAGGTCGACAGCGATCAAACGGCAAGGCAAAACAGCGACAGACCCAGCCGAGGAGGAGACTCAGGGTCACCATATCACAAGTCAACAAAAGGTTTCCCAAAAAAAATGACAAGGACTAGTTAAACAGTCAGTCTTTTTGAAGGCTCTCACTGGGCGGACCGTAGGCAGGAAGAGGGGTGTGTTCGGGTCTTCTTCTGTTGCAGATTTGGGCAGTCAAGTTCGTGTGTCACCTTTGCTGGGTTAATGAGGCAACTGAGGAGGGAGGTTGGGCGCACCTGAGAGGCTGAGAGTCTGAGAAGCGCCGAGCTATCAAACTTAAGGTTGCTTTTGTTTTTGGGTATTGTGGTAGTACAGGACATCCCACCATTTGTTCTGGACTGTCCTGAAGAGCTGATTGCAGGACTTGGTATTGCAAACGTGGGCTTGTAGATGTAATACCTATCACCTGGTAGTCAGCGTCAATCTTGCTCAGTCAGCTGCATGACGCACGCGTTGGGCTTCCGTGGTCAGAAGGCATCATGTATCTCTTATGCCCTCTGTCAAATACCACATTGGTCCGAATATAAGACGGCCCTGATTATAAGATGACCCCCTCTTTTTCAAGACTCAAGTTTGAAAAAAAGAACACCAAATTAATTTTTATACAGAAAATAATTACAGTACATCTGAAACAAATGAATATATTTGAGAGAAAAAGCATGTTATTTTGCCTCATTCAAATCTTAATATCTGAAGATTGAATTATGTAAACTAAAGTGCAATCACATTCGTAAATGAATGGCTTCTGGTTTTTGAAATATAAATAAACCAATCTATTGTGATACAACAACAAAATTGCAATACCTGCATTAACCATCAAAGTGAATTCTAACTGTAACTGTAGTTTTGAAACAAATCTGAATAAGGAAAAACATTGCAATAAAATAATGCAAACTGGTTAAACTTGAGCGTAGCTGAGATCTGTCATGACAGAGCATCGCTTCAATGACATCTGGCGCCATCTAGCGTCGTGAATGAGTATAATGTCAAGACCGCGAATATAAGACGACCCCCTCTTTTTCATTCTTATTTCAATGCAAAAAACACCGTCTTATATTCGGGCCAATACGGTATATTGTGGTTGTTTTCCTTAAACTATGATGTTATTTATTTGATATTGGGTACGTTAGAGTAATGCAAACAGTCAAACAGTAAATACGAGAAAAGATACTATTCCCTTCAGCTGGTAAAATGTCTGTAACCCTAACCCTATAAAAACAAACAACAAAAATATGAAATGAACAAAAAAAAAATAATAATGTCAAAATTATTTTTCGAACACATCATGTGACTAGCACCTTAGAAACGGCCATTTGCTTTGCTTAGCCAAAACTGCCTGAGGACAGATTCTGGCTGGAAAATTCAGTCACCTTTTGGAATTTCTCAAATTTCTGCATAAAATCACCATCAAATGTGATCTGATCTTTGTCAAAATCACACAGATGTAAAAACAGTGTCTGCTTTAACTAAAACCACCCAAAAATGGATTGGGTTTCATATTTTAATGAGGATAGCATGCAAACGATGACAGGAGGGGGAAAATAAGTCAGTGAACCCTCGGCCCAAGGAGACTTAAAGAGCAATTAAAACCAGATTTTACCAAACAATTGAAGTCAGGTGTGTGCCCAATCACGGATGAGTGCTTTCAAGCTGCCCTGCCCACTATAAAACACACCACATTTATATTGTCTTCCTATATGTTGTAAGGATAGAAGTGATCCAACAATTATTAAGTGAATTACAGTACTTTCATTATGTTCAGACCCCTTATGTAAACTGACCCCTTTTCACTCGCTGAATTCACTTCTCGACAGAAATACAACATGCTAAGACGAGGGATATTAGAAGTTTTTTTTCTCCACCAGCAGCTACCACTGTAAGTAATGTAAAAATACATCAATGTTGTGGGGTTGGGGAACACTCCACTAATTTTGCTACTGCTAAAGTGCTTCAAGTCGATTTTAATCACTTATATTTCTTGAAATAAGAAAAACAGCTAGCTTGAAAATAGGCTTAACAGACATATTTTAAGCAAAAAGTTTGTTTATTTAATCTTAAAAGAAAAACTTGTTTGTCAGAAATGTTATTAATCCAAGAATATCGTTCAAAACATTATCCAGAAGATTTTTTTTTCTTGATTCACGTGAAAAATTACCAACTTTTTAGATGTATGGGCTCAATACAAGCTAATAGTAATATTTACTTAAAGTAAGTGGAAGAATCTGACACATTAATCTGTTAACTAGCAGTGGCGCCTCCAGAAATTTTTCATAAGGGTGGCCAGATGGGGCCACTTAAAATCTTGGGGTGGCCAAAACTAAAAGCCATAATTTCAGGTTTTCATTATAATATTGCAGTAAAAAGGTCAGGGGAAAACTATCAGAAAGACTTAAGGACACGGTGATGATGTTACTAATGATTTAATGTGTATAGTCCATAACTGTCCAGTCAACATTTTGAGTTCCACAACAATTCCGTTTTATTGTGTTATGTATATATTAGGCACAAGGTGGACATTTAACTAGGGCTGTCAAACGATTAACATTTTTAATCGAGTTAATCACAGCTTAAAAATTAATTAATCGTAATTAATCGCAATTCAAACCATCTAGAAAATATGCCATATTTTTCTGTAAATTATTGTTGGAACGGAAAGATAAAACAAGACGGATATATACATTCAACATACTGTACATAAGTACTGTATTTGTTTATTATAACAATAAATCCACAAGATGGCATTAACATTATTAACATTCTTTCTGTGAAAGGGATCCACGGATAGAAAGACTTGTAATTCTTAAAGGATAAATGTGAGTTTGTATATTGTGACTAAATATTGCCATCTGGTGTATTTGTTGAGCTTTCAGTAAATGATACTGTAGCGACTTAACTGTTCTGCCCAAATGCATGATGGGAAGTGGTGCAACCATGACTGTGTGTGGTGGCTACAAATGCTATATCTTCTCTGCGTTGGGTACACTAAGGGTGTTAAGAAAAAGATCAACTCCTGGCATTCTTCCCCACATCGCTTCCCACAATATTTATAGTTGCTGTGGGAGAGATGACAAAGCTTTTGCCAATTAAAAGCACGGCCCCAATGAATGCTTGTATTTACTCCACTCTGCCTCTTATCTCTGCATATAAGTAAAACAGCGCCATTGTAGGCTGTTTGCGGCAATGCGTGAATGAGTTGTAACGCGAATGCGTTAATTGCGATAAATATGACATGATTCATTTTTAAAAATTAATTACCGCCCGTTAAAGCGATAAATTTGACAGCCCTACATTTAACAAAACAAAATAAATGCATTCATTTGGGATGAAATGCATAACTGATGCTACAACAATCTCAGTGTTGGGAATAACGCCGTTATAAATAACACCATTACGTAACGGCGTTATTTTTTCAGTAATGGGGTAATCTAACTAATTACCTTTCCGCCGTTACAACGCCGTTACTGTTACTGACGGTCAAAAGCGGTGCGTTACTTACTCTGAATAAATTGAAGAAACTACCAGCCGTGTCGAGTCGACTCTCTGCTCTGTTGATTTGTCATCCAAGACTTGGGGTGCGTTCAGGTTCGAGAATAGCGCACGTACTTCTGACTCCAAGCTGTTTGTCCCTGCTCATTCAATTAGACAATGCTTTCCAAAGTTTGCTAACGTTTCTGTGCTTGCTACACCTGATGCTAGCCTCGTTCCCATCTCCCACTGTCAGCCAGCAAGAATTCTGCTTCCATCTTAAGGACGGCAGACGCTTTGCAGGTGACGTGAATTGTCGGGAAACGAGCCTACCTAAATTCAGCCCCTCGAGAGATGCGATGGAAGTGATTGTGATTGGCTGAGGGTTAGTCATGTGTCGTGGTAAGCCAATCAGAGCCGGTGATTTCACAAGCAAACCGGAACAGCGCGTGCGGCAAACACACAGATGCAAAACAGATGCACAGGGTCGGGATGGCAGAGCATTCAGAAGAAGAATTGTCCTTTAAGAGGTGGAGATATAGACACTATTTCAAGTTTGTCGAAATGAAAGGAAAGAACCTGCATGTAATGTGTAATTTATGTCCCGGGGCAAAGCTTTTGTCGACATCTGTGGTAAGCAATTCAAATCTGCTGAAGCACTTTACAAGTTAACTACCTGTCTGTTCTTCTCTATTCCACTGACTCGTACTTTTTGGAAGAAGTAGTGAGTAATGTAACATTACTTTTTTAAAGTAACGTGCCCAACACTGTATACTGGCAAGCGGGGTGGCCAGTAGGGTGGCCAACCAATTTATAGGGGTGGCCGTGGCCACCCCCTGGTGGCGCCACTGTTAACTAGCCTTTAAAACTGAAAAAGAAAAACAAAATAGAGAAAATTATCGGATTAAGACGTTATAAACTTTCAGTGTGAAAGTTAGTATAAGTCAAGACAGATTTATTTTGCTTTAATCATTTAGCCTATCAATTAATTAGATTCATAATGGTGAGAAATGTAGCCCTGACCCAGGGCCGGCGCTAGCTATTTTGGTGCCCTAGCTAGCTATTTTGGTGCCCTAGGCATAAATGCTTTGTGGTGCCGCAACCCCCCCCCCCCAGCCCCCCATCGAAGAAATCGAACTATTGACTTAACATGTAAAGCAGGTTTTTCCTGATTATCACATCACTGAAGTGCACAGAAATGCGTCATATCTCATTATTGTCATTACCTGGTTATTCCCAGTTATCAGATTATTACAGTCATGTAAACGTAGCTGATAATAAATAAACAATTGTTTAAAAAAAAAAAAAAAATTCTTACCTGCAAGTAATGCGCGGGCATCATCTCGCTGCTTTTTCCACTTCCTTTTTTCCGCCCCCGACTCTTGTTGTCTTTTCGATGACATTTCCTTTCAAGAATAAACTTCTGCCAAATTTGCGACTGAAGCATAATGGAGCAAACCACTAGGGAATTGGGGGGGCACCAAAGATTATGACTGACGAGAGGGTCGCACAGGAGATTCTTTTTTTGTGTAAATAATGAGCCTATGTTACTTATATTTGTATTACTTGCATTTATCAGGCTTTACAAAGTTTTATTTTAAATGCTATATATTGTTGTTATTATTACAATGACTATTTTTTAGGATTTTTTACAAACTTGATTTTTTTTTGGTGCCCCTTCAGGCAGTTGGTGCCCTACGCGCAGTGCGTGTTATGCGTATGCGGAGCGCCGTGTTTGCCCTGACCCCCCATTCACCAAATATGTTTGGTCTTTCTTGTTAATGTCCCGTCCCCAGCAAAAAGTGTACATGTAGGTTATGCTGTCATTTCGTCCCTACCAATATTAAGACCAAACCTACGCCCTTGCCTGAAATTTCTTTCCCAAAATGATTAAGAATTGACTGGAAAAACTACTGGAAGTCATTTCTCCAGAAATGACAATTCATTTTAACAGAGAGGGCATGCTGCTTTTGTTTTGGTTGTCACTTGGCTGACAGGAAGTGACTGCTATTCAATAAGGGGTGAGCAAGGCTCCCTTGCTGCTTTTAAGCCTCTCACTAATGATCTTGACTTTGCCTCTCCGAGCGCGGCCCCTTCCCTTTGCCCTCTAAAAGCTTCTCAACCGCCGTGAGCTTCTACTCGACCGACGAAATAAAATTCAAGCCGATTGAGGAAGGTTGCCGATGCGTTTCCTTACTTGCAGCCTTGTCAGTAATCACGCGGCAAAGTTAGTGCGCATTCAATGTCAAAAGAGGCTGATTTTCAAAGCGTCCATCGAGCACGAGGCTTTTCACGTGCATTGCTGCCTCTCTGTGGACATTCAGGGAAACTACATTGGCTTTGACAAGTAGGCCAGTGCGCTCATGTGAATATTTCTTCTCCTTCAACAGCAGCATCGTCACCGTCATGATAAACTGTCAGTGCCATCGACGATGATAGACGTCCATTCATCCTTCTATTGTGAATCGAAACGAGTAAATGGATTGCACGTATCCTCCTCCTCATAATCATCATCAGCATTGACTTCCTAATTATCATTGTAATCACCTGATTGTAATCTTCATTAACGTCAACACGATCGCTCTCATCATCTAGTATTCCTCTTCATCCTCATCCATTTCCCTCCTCTTCCATGAATCCTCCTTCTATTCTTCCTCCTGCTTTCATCCTTTCTCTCCTCCTCCTCATCATCCACCCACCACTCCCTGCCATCAATCCTCATTCTTTTCTCCGGCTTCATCTTTTCATCCCGGTCTTCCCGACGTTCCACGCTCGGTGAATATCTCGGCCGCCGTCGATGATGCGACGGGCGCCTTGAATTATTGAAATCCCTCCGGACCTGGGGGGCGACCTCACGTCCGGCATTATAGATGGAGATCATTTGTCACGTTGACCTCGATGGAAAGTTCTAGTGGCACTTCGACTTGAAGAAAATGATGACGAAGAAGCTCCAAAACGGAGCGATCAAGGCATTGACGGCGACAGACACCTGATACAATTTGATCGAATGACTGGCCGTCCATCCTGGTAAAAGAAGACAATGTTTTTTGTTGACATTTTGTAATTTTTAGGCTGCTACCACACCAAAACACACACACACTTAAACAGCAGTAGTTCAGTAAATCTAAACTTCACCGATGAGTGGTTTAAAGCTGCCCTGCCCACTGTAAAACACACACCTGGTAACAAGGGCGTAGGTTTGGTCTCAACATTGGTAGGGACGATATTACCTTAATGCACATAATGCAAACAATGATCCAAATAAGGGACGACTAGCTTGACTTCATTGTTCCTTGTGGAGGCTGGCTTGACCGTAGTAGTTTTGACAGTTAGCAAGTTTAATGTTATGCTAACTGTTGCAAGTCGGACTTTCAGTAGCAAAATTAGTGGTGTTTCCCCCACCTCCACCACAATGACGCCTTTTTACATGACTTACAGTGGCTGCTGCTGGGCGGAAAAAAAACTTCTAATATCCCTCCTCTCCGAAACATTCGTTTTAGGGGGGGGGGGGATGGACCGGCACATTCAGCAAGTGAAAAGGGTAAAATGTAAGTCTGAACATAATGAAAACAATTCACATAATAATGGTATTTATTCTATCTTTACAATATATATGGTATGACAATCTAAATTACCTATATCTGAACTCTTTATATAATGTCATAAGGTTGCTTAAAAGTTGGTGGGGACAATTTGAGCATCCTGAAAAGTTGCTAATTTTAAGTCCCTACCGTCCCTATGCAAAGCTACGCCTTTGCCTGGTAAGAAATGTCTTGATGAGAAGCATTGTCTTATGTCCATCATGGCTCAGACAAAAGAGCTGTCTGAAGATGTGCGATCAGGGATTGTCGATTTGTATAAAGCTGGGAAAGGATACAAAACCATCTCTAAAAGTCTGGATGTTCATCAATCAACAGTCAGAGAAGTTATCTACAAATGGAGAGTTTGGCACTGTTGCTTCTCTCCCAAGGAGTGGCCGTCCACCAAAGATGACGCCAAGAGTTCAGCACAGAATACTCAGAGAGGTACAAAAAGAACCCTGGAGCGTCTGCCAAAGACTTACAGAAATCACTGGCACAGTCCAATATCTCAGTGCACACATCAACTATATGTAAAACTATGGTGTTCAAGTGAGGACTCCACGGAAGAAGCCACTGCTTTCTAAAAAAAAAAAAAAACAACATTTTTGCTAGTTCAATGTTTGCAAAGGCATTTGGAGACGCCACAGAAGTTTGGCAAAATATTTTGTGGACTAATGAAACCAAAGTTGAATTGTTTGGGAGTAATAAACAATTGGAGGAAAAATGGAACAGCTCACCAACATCAACAACTCATCCCCACCGTGAAGCATGGTGGATCAAATCATCATGATTTGGGGCTGTTTTGCTACCTCAGGGCCTGGACAACTTGCAATCATATATGGAAGAATGAATTCAAAAGTTTATCAGGATGTTTTGCAGGAAAACCTGAGGCAATCTGTCAGACAGTTGAAGCTAAAAAGAGGATGGATGCTGCAACAGGACACTGATCCAAAACACAGAAGTAAATCAACTTCTGTAGAACAAAATGCACTTTCTGGAGTGGCTAAGTCAAAATCCAGACATGAACTGTATTGAGATGCTGTGGCAAGACCTAAAGACAGTGATTCATCCCAGGAATCTGACTGAACTACAGCAGTTTTGTAGAGAAGAATGGGCCAAGTTTAGTCCTGATCCATGTGCCAGACCGATCTGCAGCTACAGGAAGCGTCTGGTTGAAGTTATTGCTGCTAAAGGGGGGCCCACAAAATATTAAATGTGATGGTTCACTGACTTATTTACCCCCCTTCTTTCATTGTTTGCATACTATCCTCATTAAAATATGACAAACTATAAATGTTTGGGTGGTCTTAGTTAAAACACTTTTTTTTCATCTGTGTGATTTTGCCAAAGATCAGATCCTATTTGATGGTGATTTTATGCAAAAATGTGAGAAATTCCAAAAGGTTCAGATACTTTTTCATACCACTGTACGTTGTACAAAGTACGCCCACATGATGCTACGGCGGTAGCGTCTGCTGCTTCTCATACATATCACATGTATATAGAACTAGATGCGAAATCACAACAGATTTGCCTGAAAGGGTTAAAGACAAAGACACAAAATATTTTTTAGGAATAATTTATTGCCAGTAGGAAAGCGCGTACCGATGGCAGTAATTCCATAAAAACTTTAACGAGACCGACGCACGCACACACACTCGAACGCACGCACATCCACAAACGGTATCCATGACAACCATAAATATCATCGGGTCCCGTTTCCTTGATGGAAAAATAAGAGGTTCCAACGTCAACATGTACAGACAATTTAAAAAAAAAAAAACAAAAAAAAAAAAACATGAGTAATGCAGTTGAGACCCTTTTTTTCCCTCTTTTTTGGGGGGGTGAACGTTATCAAAGTGAGGCCGATCACGTCACACCGTTTCTTCAAAATAAAAGCACTGAATATCTACAAAATAACTACTTTGAAATCAAAACTGTACATTGACATTTACACTGAAAATCACCACTTGTAGAAAATGTTCTATTTATAGAAATTGTGAATTTCTCTATTATTATTATTTCCGCTTTTTTTTGTTTCTTTCCCTGTTGTGTTGAGACGGACTTTCTGTCATCCTCTTTTGCCACTCGTACTTGCCAGTCTTCCTGTGCAATGCCTGAAATTTACATTTGACAAACATACTACATCAAAAAGCAATGAGAGAAACAACTAGAAATGGCAAATTCTGGAGAAATTACTAAGGAGCTTTGCTGTGGGGAGATACAGATCTTAGCCCCGCCCAGGTTGATTTAGGGACATTTTGGGGGGACAGTTTTTTTTTGCCGTTAGAAATGAATGGAAAATTTGGACGTCCATGGCCGTCAATGGCAACAAGTTCCATATGCGTCAGTGGAATCGGGGACATTTGGGGGACACGTTCTATTGGTCATTTCCTGTTGATTTGAGGACATTTGTTTTTATGCCTTTGAAAACGAATGGGAAATTTGGACGTCCGTGGCCGTCAACGGCATCGACTTACATACGCATCAAATGAGTCCAAGTACATTGGCATTAGCCCAATCGACATGCATGGCCGTCAATGGGATTAACCAAAGTAAATGTCATAGGAAATGGATGTGAAATTTAGATGTCCATGGCCGTCAAAATTTGTGGGACTAGACACATTTAGATTTTTTTTAAATCAGCGAAAAATTGCCGTTTACGGGCGAAAAAGTCCTTGCGTCGCGCGAAAATTCTGGTTGTTTCGATATTTGAACAGTGCCGATTGATTTGGGTGGATACACTGCACTCTAGTGGCCACAGTGAATATGACATAACTCATGTGACATGGCTGAATCCAGCTGCTCCCTGTTAAGACCATTTTAAGGTACATTTTTGTTTAGGCTAATGTTTTTTAATGCATTGGTAATTTAATTTATAGGTATATATATATTTTGTGGGAATATGTGTTTGAATGATTTGTTAAGAGCACTGTTAAAAAAAAAAAAAAAAGTTCGAATTTTATAGCATTTAAGCTAGCAGACTTTTGCTATGCAAGTTAGCCAATTGTTCTTTGGTTGTACTTAGATCCTCATTTATTTTATGTATACCATTTGAGGCTAAGCTCCAGTATTTTATTTTGAAATGAAAGTGCAATCCTGCATAGTTTGAAGAAAAGGTTTTTTGTTTTAAATTTGATTTTCCTTTTGCTGTTTTTTTAAGTTGTCATTTTTTAACAATAGCATCTACCACTGTATACTAGCATTAAGCTAGCAGGTGTTGGAAAAATGAAATTTATTTTGTATTAGGGTGCACAAAATGTGTCATTTTGTGTTTAACTTTTCATTTAACCTCACCGGGAGTGTAGACAACTGCCTGTGAAATCAACAACAAATTCAGGAGGGTTGGCAAGTACAAGCCTAACGGATGGTGTCAATTTGCTAGCAAATACAGTTTGGCAATCTCCCACTATGTGTACAAAGAAGCGTAAATGAAATGTACTTTAATTACCATAGTTAATCAGATTCATTTTAAGATTTCTTTTAAAAACTTGGTTATTGGCTATTTTTTAACTAGTGAATTTTTAAACAATGACGTCTACCATTGTATGATAGCATTTAGCTAGCAGTTGTTGAGGGAAAATGAAATGAATTTAGTGATTTAGTGCACAATATGTGCCATTTTGTGTTTAACTTTACAGTTTACCTCAGCAGGAGTATAATCAACCACCTGAAAACAACAAATTGGAAAGGGTTGGCAAGTATGATGCTAACATCTCGCATCAAGTTGCTAGCTAATATAATCTGGGAGGGTCCGCCACTATGTGTACAAAGAACAAATCGTATTAAAGTAGAATTAGTCCAATTCCTTTCGCAATTTTGTTTTGTAAAACTTAAGTTTTGCCGTTTTTTTTCTAACTAGTCATTTTTAAACAACGGTGTCTACAACTATTTTTTAGCATTAAGCTAGCAGTTGTTGGAAAAATGAAATTTATTTTGTATTTTAGTGCATAATTTGTGTCATTTTGTGTTTGAGTTTACCTCCATCCATTGACAAACTCGGGAGGGTTGGCAAGTACGAGGCTAACGTCCTGTCTCAAGTTGCTAGCTAATACAGTTTGGCAATCCGGGAGGGTCCGCCAGTACGTGTCGGTCCCCGTGAAGTCGTATCGTACCGTAAAAGCAAAGAAAATGAAAAAAGGAGGGCTGGCTTGAGGCACTTTTTGTGGGGATCCAGTGTCAGACTTCAGTGTGCTGCTGGGAGCCCAGCGGCGGGATGGCCAGCCGCTCAAAATGGCCGTCGTCGCCGCTCTCGTAGTCGCTGATCATAGCCTCGGACTCCTCGCAGCACGCCGACATGTCCGAGCAGGAGGCGGTAGACGCGTACAACGACAGCGACACGTCGTCAAAGTCCCCGCCGGGAGGGAAGCCGGCGGTGGCCGCCGCCGAGGACGGCGGGGCGCCGCGCCCCTCGCCCCGGGGGGCCGTGAAGCGCCCCAGGGCGTAGAGTTCCGGCAGGGCGGGACGGCGCGGGGTTACGGAGGACCGCAAGGTGTCGCCGTACTCGGGCGGGGGCGGCGGCGGCAGCTCGTCGCCGGACGGGAAGTCGTCGGGCGGCGGCGGGAAGTCGCTCTCGATGTCGTAGCCGCCCGGGTAGTAGTCGGTGTCCATGGCGCTCGGGTCGCTGTACAGGGTGGCGGGCGGCGAGTCCGCCAGCTCGTACTGCGGGAACTCCTTGATTCCCGGCAGCTGGACGCTCGGCATCCAGTCGGACGTGTCCCAGTGGTATCCTGTCACGGGGGAAAATAAAACAACGGGCGTTAGCGTTTCCATGCTAACGTTTTGATTCGCTCTTCTGCCAATGAGTATCTGTGGTGAACATCCAATCCATTTGAAGCGGGAGGGATGGCAGTGAATGAAAGAACATTCCCTCCCACTTCAAATGGATTCGATCGCCATCGATGGCAGACAATGAGTTAACGTTAAAAAAGCATGCCACCACACGACTTGTGCATTAATATCTGACGACGTCCTGAAAACAGTCACGCAACGGGGATACTGACCACATCACACAAACAAAAAACAAGTTTCTGATAATTCCATAAATTGTACAGTTCAGTTTGCCGTTTGTTTGAAGTTACCAATGTAGCTGTATTGTAGCTAGTCGTAATGTCCAAAATTTAGTCCGTTAGTTTCTGATAATACATTGTGTTCAGTTAGCATGAGTAGCAAATGAAAAAAACACGGTGACATTCTGAGAAAGTGCTTTTCGTTTTACTAATATGTCACATTGCTAGGTTAACCTTAAAAACCATGTGTCCACTTATGTCTTGTTTGTTAAAATTTAACGACGTCCGAAATAGTCACACAACGGGGACACTAACAACATCACACAAACAAACAAACAAAAAAGTTTCCGATAATTACCAAATTCGTACAGTTCAGTTTGCTGGGTTCTTAAAAGAAGTTGCCAATGACAGTAGCTGTATCATAGCTAGTTTTATCCTCAAAATGTAGTCCTAAATTTTGCTAATCTCATGCTAACCGTACGAGAATAAAGTCGTACTGTTAGTACGACAAAAAAAAAAAAGTCAAACTATTAGTACGAGAATATAGTTGTATTAGTGCATACTGCTAATGTTGCTGAATAAACTGCTACGTACTTTAGCTAAATTAGCTGCGAGCTAAGGCAAAGTATTTGCATATTTCCTTCTATTGACTATTATTTGATGTAAATGAACCAAAAGATTAAGAATTTCTTTATTCATGAAATAGATTATAAACTATAGGCTCGCATTCCAATTCCCTAACTCTATGTATGTGAAACTACGTAAATTATCTTCCTTTAGCTGGGAGCTATAATGAAGTATTAGTGTAAATCCTTTTATAATCATTTCTAGGGCTGTCATAATTATCGCGTTAATGGGCGGTAATTCATTTTTGTCCATTAATCACGTAAAAATATTTGACGCAATTAACGCACTTGTCCCGCTCAAACAGATTAAAATGACAGCACAGTGCAATGCCAAGTTGTTATTTGTGTTTTTTGGAGTTTAGTCGCCCTCTGCTGGCACTTGGGTGCGACTGTTTTTATGGGCTTAAGCACACATGAGCATTGTGTAATTATTGACATCAACAATGGCAGGCTACTAGTTTATTTTTTGAATGAAAATGTTACAAATTTTATTAAAACGAAAACATTAAGAGGGGTTTTAATATAACATTTCTATAACTTGTACTAACATTTATATTTTAAGAACTACAAGTCTTTCTATCCATGGATCGCTTTAACAGAATGTTAATAATGTTAATGCCATCTTGTTGATTTTTTGTTATAATAAACAAATACAGTACTTATGTACCGTATGTTGAATGTACATATCCATCTTGTGTCTTATCTTTCCATTCCAACAATAATTTACAGAAAAATATGGCATATTTTATAGATGGTTTGAATTGCGATTCATTACGATTAATTAATTTTTAAGCTGTAATTAACTCGATTAAAAATTTTAATTGTTTGACAGCCCTATTAATTTCATGTCGATGAGCCAAAAGATGAAGGATTTTTTTAATTAGTGAAACCGATTCAAAGCCTCAGAAGATGCTCTCAATGAGTGGTGTTTTTGTCAACGAACAATTTTTTTCACGACGACGACGTCACGATGACGCACTAAAAACGTCTTGGGAGACTAAAACATAACGAGATGGATGCCAGTTGTCGTCTGACGAGACGAGAACGAGAAAAATTTGCCATGTGTAATATTTTCTTATCGTATGTGTAGTTAGCACGCATTTTAGCAGTGTTTGGTCGTGTCACTCATGGCTATGCCAAGTTGCTTTAGCCTTTAAAAGTCGATGCTGAGTGATCATTACTAGAGCTGTCCCGACTAGTCGACATAGTCGACGTCATCGATGACGTAAATCCGTCGACGAGCACAACATCCCGTCGACGGTTAATGAAGGGTTTAAAAATATATATGCACGGAAAGTTCAGAATGTCGGATGCTCTGTATGCAAGCGGGGAAAGTGGCACAAAGCCAAAAAACCGCACCACAGTGTCCAAAACATTGACTTATTTCAAAGAAACAACGGAGCGTACACTCTTCCGTCCTTTCTCTTCAATGCCAAGCTTGGCTAAACGTCGGCCGTGAATAAACACCTCAAGCGCCGTAACCCAGTTTGTAATTTTGTTTTTTTGTTTTTTCATTTTTTGTACACCAGAGGGTGCTGTCGCCTTACTAAATAATAATGTTTCATTGACAATGGGCCTGTAAGCGCTATTAGTATTGTTCTTAATGCTAACTGAAAGGTTTATTTCATGCTATGGTTTATTTTATAGTATAGAAAATTATATAAGGTGAAAAGGTCATAAATATATACAGTATATACAGTGATTGCACTTAAGGGAGAGATTGTCAATGATAAGGTAATAAATTAAGGTAAAGGCAATTCATATAGGCAATTCATTGATATATAAATAAGGTTTAAAAGGAAAAAGGTGAAAAGTTTTCGTTAATTTCTAATTGTGTTGTTTTATTTGTGTGCACCGTAGCTTTTACAGTGTGATTACATCAAGGATGGAATAAAAGTTGTAAACCATCAGTTTAAGAGACCATCTTTTCAATCAGGATGCTACACTAGTTAATTCTATCAGCATTTCAACTCATTGTTTATTTGTGATTTATTATTGTTATTTACGTGTTTATTTGTACTTTAATAAATAATTTAAGTGTTCCAATATGTTTTTTGTGAATTGATAAGCGTCAACAAAAATTTCATTGCTAAATTAGAAAACAAAACAAAAAAAATTTTTTTTTTTTAAAATTACTAGATTAGTCGACTAATCGTAAAAATAGTCGGCTGACTAATCGGGAGAAAATTAGTCGTTTGGGACAACCGTAATCATTACACGCTAAACTAACTTGTAGCATTAGCATAGCGTTCGGGTTAGCATTAGCATGGTGACTCGGTGAGTGTTTTCTTAAACTCTTAGAAAACTTTTTATATACAGTTCGTGGTGTCCAAGTGAGTTCAATTAATAGCAAATAATGTGCTGTTTTCTTGCTGAGTGTGTATTATCGTCATGAAAATGTTGATATCCTTGTAGACGCTACAATTATGTGCTCATCTGTTAATGTTCACTCGAAAGAGTTGGAAACTTTATATTTATTCTAGGGCTGTCAAACGATTAAAAATTTTAATTGAGTTAATTACAGCTTAAAAATTAATTAATCGTAATTAATCGCAATTAAAACCATCTATAAAATATGCCATTTTCTGTAAATTATATATATTCTGTAAAATAAATTGTTGGAATGGAAAGATAAGACACAAGATGGATATATACATTCACCATACGGTACATAAGGACTGTAGTGGGCATTTCACTCTACTGTCATTTAAATCTGTCTATGCTGTCCTCACTCCGAAGCATCTACTTTTTCCAAAGCTAGACAGCTAGTGAACGACGCCTTAATAATCAGACTTCTTCCTTTTTCATCTGATTTATTAATAAAATGGCCTCAAACCATTGTCCTCTTTAGACCGTCCTAAAAGTACAAAGAAAAAGTACACAAGCATTGCATTAGCAACAACGTTAGCTTAGCACGCTATACAGGTTAACTAAACATAAACAAAAATCGTCTCATACAAAAAATATAACATTTCGCTTATTAACATAATATGTACATTCTTTACAACAACCATACTTATGGACAAACCTTGTCCAAGGATCATAAAAGCACAACAGAGACCTCGTGCAGCCATATTGAACTGGCAAGAAAAGAATAAACCATGTCGCAAAGCGACCACAAGAGTTTGCTGTTAGACAGCACAAAAAGCCTTGCTGTAACACTTAACAAAAGGCAGAATACTGTCTGAGCGGGACATGTGCGTTAATTGCGTCAAATATTTTAACGTGATTAATTAAAAAAATTAATTACCGCGCGTTAACGCGTTAATTTTGACAGCCCTAATTTATTCATTTATTTATTTATTCATGGGCTAAAAGTTTTGAAGTTTATAGACGAAAACATTTTGAGAATTGTCGACCCTGGACGAAATTTGTCTGAGTTTTTGTTGACTAAAACTAGACGAACACTACAAAACAACAAAATAATCAAGGTACAAAAGGCAATCGTCAAAAGAAACCAAAAAATTACGCATTTTACTACGCAGCATTACAATACCAGTGGAACTAAACACCGCTGGGAGGAAAAAAATGCTAACTGTCATAGGAAGTTAACGTTAGCATCATGCTAGCATGATAATGTAAGAAGTATGGAAATATTTTACATTTAGATATGCTATTTTTTTTCTCTTAATAAATTGCGGCTGTATCGGATCGCTACTCGGTATCGGCAGATCCTTAAAATCAGGTAACTTGAACTCTGGTGCAAAAATATGCGATCGGGACAACCTTACTCTCAATATTGTTGATTTGAATTGCGGCAGCGAAGCACTACGTGCTAAAATGGCAGCGATTTCAACTAAATTTGTCGCATGTAATAATACAATACGACTTTATTCTTATTGTCCTATATATATATTTTTTTTCGTATTTGGCCCATAACACTTTTTACCAATATGGTATTGTTTCGGAGTGAACTGATCTGTACTGTTTAGTTTCGACAACAATCATTAGTTAGCAAACAGAATTGCACTAAGCTAACGTCACCAAACCATGCGTGGCAACGCTAGCTAACAAAGGTCACACGCGGGCTTTATCAGCGACACATAAAAAGCCCAAAAGCCCTTTTCGTTAGCGCTGGATTAGTTGTTAGCGGCGTTAACACCCACCAAAAACACACAAACAGCAAAGAAAGTCACCTCTTGTGTTCCTGCGCTCACGAGCCAAAAAAGACTCTTTCATAAAGAATCCGTGAAGAAGGAAGAGGAGAAGAAAGAGAGAAAACATGTTAAAAACGTAAAAGGTCGATAACCGAGCTAGCAAGCTAGCAGTGACAAGACTTCTTAACCTATGCTGGAGCATTTTTTTTCAAAATGGACTTGTTAGCGTGCGAGAAAGAAAATGGTGACTGCGAGCCTCATGACAACAACAAGCAAAATAAAACGGTACCTTCTCTTTCCACTGTGTCAAGCACAGAGTTGACAAAGTGGATGACAGTCACGATGGAGGCTTGCCAGAGGAGACATGAGCAAGCATTAGCATAAAAGCGCAAAAAAATCAGCAGGAAAAAAATCATGTGGTGCTAAAACAGAATGCTTGGATGACTAACAGTGACACAGTGGCAGGGAGACACTAGGGCTAGGCATGGATTCTTTTCTTTTTTTTTTTTTTTTTTTTAAATGGTCATTATTAGAGTTTTCCGATATTATTAGGTAGTACTGGCTGATAAAAGCATTTTTAAATGATACTGGATAATATTGACATTGGTTTTACATTATCTGTTTTAGGCCAATATGTGTATGGCAGTGCTGTCATGTCCACTTATTGCCCGCCTGGGTTTCTGGTGTTCTGTCAACCCAATTACCCCAAGGTGTAATTGGTTTTGATAAGTTCCAGTATTTTCTGCTGATGTAATCATATGTAAATGCGAGCTCATTGCAAATAGAGAGCTAAATGGATGCGCTGACATCTGCAGCCATTCTACCATAGCAGTTCTTGCCATCTCGCCACATTGTTTGTGCCTTATATGGTTGCCCAATTTTTATTTCAACAATAAATATAGTGGTGCAATATAGGCACTTTTTCCAATAACTTCAGTTGAAGTCTTATATATATATATATATATATTTTTTTTTTAACTAAATGTTTATTCGGAAAACCTCAAAGTTGTTACATTTATCATTATCAAAGCATCTAGTGAGGCATCACAAGACAATAGTTTTTGCGCTTAGTTGACTTCCTGTTATCTACAACAAAATCAGATGTTAGTGAAATATCTTACTTTCATTTGTTACATCGTGGACTTCAGAAATTTGTTGCCTTAGAAAGAAAAACACTTAAAAACTATACAGTGATCCCTCGCTACTTTGCGCTTGAAACTTTGCGCCCTTCGTCCATTACGGATTTTTTTTTTCTAATTAAAAAAATGAATAAATACCGATGAGTCGTCCCGATCCGATCACGTAGTCTCCCTCCGGCTGCTTTTTTTTTTCTCGTCAGGCAGTACACTGGTGTGGCTTATTAAACATAAACAGGATTGATAGACGTTAAGGTTTGGTCTTGCCAGAGACGCTTGAAAGCCGAAAATTCAAAGCGCCGCATGCGTCAATCATTGTTTAGCTTGTTAAACAGTTGCTGTGGCAACTCATTGTGTGTACGTGAGGAACTTGAGCGGAATTGAGTGGACTCTCTCAATGAAGCATTTAATAAAGAAAAGCATTTTTGTACTTTATTCTTGTTGAAAAATAATTCAGTGGGACAGTAACATGTTTAAACTTTTTTTTTTTAATTATATTTTGGGGAAAAAAGTGAAAAAACATTTCTTATCTTTATCTCTTTCCAATGCTAAATCTGAATAAGTACATTCAACACACACAAGAAAATAAATAATTTTGGGGGCGGCGCTAATTAGCATTTTTTCACTTATCACGGCAGGTTCTGGTCCCCATTAAAAGGGAAAAACAAGGGATCATTGTATTACAGCTCTGCGCATCATCATACTATTCTGTTTGACCCTCCCTACACCTAGCCACGCCCCTTTTACGGCCTTAAACCAGAACCCCTACCAGTTCAGGTGCCGCCGGACTCCCCCTAAGCTCCCCCCCGGACCATGGGAGATCCTATTTGTGTTTAAAAGGTAGAACAAACAGACTGAGGAACAGTTTCTTTGCTAAACCCACCCTGGACTGCCATATGTAACACCACGTCACCCAGTGTCCGATATTCATTTCCATGTAATATTCTATGCGCAATACTACGTGCAATATTCAATGCCTCACTGTCAAACTGCTGCTACTTACTTCCATTATTTGAACTACTTGAACATAGAATCATACACATTTTGTATTTATTTAGATTTTATACTTGCAAGTCCCTTTTGAGATTTTATCTTATCCTGCACTGTAAAGATAGATGTTTCATAATTTCATTGTACAACTGTATAATTACAATAAAGGCCTATTCTATTCTATTCTATTCTATTCTGTTCTGTTCTATTCTATTCTATTCTAAAGCCCTGATAGGAGGCGACAAAGGATAACAAATAAACAGGCAATCAGAGGACATGACAGCAAATTTAATGTGATTTAGTAACGCTTGATACGAATGAGGTGATTCACTGTACATGTAAAAATGCTATTCATTTTCCGAAAAAATCAAAATAAGAAAGCCTCTTTGGAACCAATTGATTTTGGATCTTTACCTACCATTGTACTAGTTTTTTTGTTTTTTTGTTTTTAAATTAAAGTATAATGGAGATTTTATATATACATACATATATATATATACACACACATAACTATACCAAAGAGTGGATGATCTGTTGCCGTCCATGGCAACCAATGAGCAATGATAGTGAGCTAAGACATGTTAAAAAAAAAAAAAAATCAGCTTATTTTTTTAAACAGGAGCGGACCCACCAGGATGGCATGGGGTGGCAAAGACAGGCTTGCCACCCCAGTCAGCACTGATGAGAATGAAAAATAAAGATCCAGTCAATTTGGCAATTACTGCCATCAATTAAGTAGTGATGATCTTCATAATAATTATAATAAAAAAAAAAAAGTTTTTATGGAACGACATTTCTCTATATCAGTTTGTAAATGTCACGTGTGCCTTCTTGTAGTGTCTATATACAATTTTTTAGCAAACTGATTCAATATGTATTGTAAAAATTCATCGATGTGGATCAATAAATTAAATGTAAATCATTAAATGTAATTTGATCAAAATTATAATTCCAATATGCCGTTTGGTTAAAAAAAAAAAAAAAAAAAAAAATTTCTGATTGCTTTGGGAAAATTGGAACTGATGGGGTTCACGCAAAACTTGCCTTAAGGAAGACTGCTTTTCCCATGAGGACCAGAGCACACCCGCAGTGTCGTAAAATCATCAATCAATCCATTAAAAATCAATCTCCCGGTCGCTTGCAGATAGATTAAACAACATTTCTTTCATGGGGAAAGTGACACATGTTGTAAGGCAGTCAGCAAATTTGTAGGTTTTTTTGTGTGGCAGGGTTCCTGCCACCCACCTCAAAGTTAATTAGTGCTGGTGAATGTAATACAAACCCCTCAATATATAAAAGAGGTGTCATTGAACTAGTTGTCAGTCGACATATTGTCACAGATACTATAAAAATATTTTATTAAGGTTGAAAAGTTACTTAGTGTTGCTTTAAAAGCCTTCATCATTTTGTATTAAATCGATTAAAGGCGCTTGAATCAAATCGTTGCTGAATATCATATCACCCCCCCCCAAAAATCGATGTATTATATTATTATGAAATACTTGCCACCTTTAAAAAGTTCCTGCCACCCCATCAATATTTTTGTAGATCTGCCCGTTTTTGAATGATAAAAATACGCTTATTTGTGTGCCAATTTTACCTGACAGTCGTAAAAAAATTCAACAATGAACTTTCATCTTGTTGCCAAACAGGTGCAAGCTAGCAGAATTTCCAAATTTGTCATCAATATGTCAAAAAAGCTGATTTTTTTTTTTTTTTTTTTTAAAGGGAATTTTGTCTCGGGTGAAACGAGGAGGAAGTTTCACTGAGTACCATTGCGATTCGCTCCTTGACGTTGGCTTTAACACAGACAAAAAAAACATGCTTTAATGAAATAATAAGCGTGCGACAATGATTTAAAAACATGGGGCGGGAAGGGAGAAAAAAAAAGACGTCATGCAATTGATGTTCTGGTTGTTTCTTCCTAGGAAAGACTTACAGGCCTTTTTTGTTTTTGCATTTAAAAGCGTGTTCTGGACCTGTGGGCAGATTTGATCCATATGGGAGCTGAGCCCCACCCCGCAGCACGAAGGAGGAAAGAGTTAAAAAACAAACAAAACAATAACAGGACAGATCACGTAAGCCCAGAAAAGGGAATCCAGAAATTTAGCGGAACGGAGAAAGTCGGTGTTAAAGAAGCGGCATACCGTTGTCGTCGCACGACTCGGACTGGAAGGAGCTGAGCGACTGGACTTCCGACATGCTCCCCCTGGTGTTGAAAGGGTGACACGCGCTCTCCTCTACGGGTTTCTTGGTCACGCAGTCCAAGTCCACCACTTTGGCTAAGGGGGCACATACAAATTCTTGTTTCTTTTACAAAAACTTCAAATACATATAAATACACAAACACATAAAAAAGAGAATATTTACTATTTCTTTATTTTATTTGTTTATATATAGCGGAAAACACTCAGGTGACTTGAAGTTTCGCTCTGAGACCCTCAATTTGGCCAAATTTCAAAATGTCTTATATGCATGTGTGATACATCATTGGAAAGCTTAAAATCTCCATTTTCTGGGGGTGGAAAAATTTTGAACAGGAGGACATTTTGAAAAAACAAACAAACATTTTTTTAAACAGAAAAACCCTAACTGGAGGTGAGAGCATGCGAAGGCATGGTTAAAGACGCCATGATTTTAACGGATTATTATCGCACACTTCTCTCTTTTTGATCCAAAAACTCCATGTAGCATGAATCACCGAGTGTCAAGACACAGCTGTGAATGGCCACAGCTGGATTTTTGGGTGATTTTATGGGTGAAACATGGTCATATAATAAGGTTCGCGATGCAGGAATCGCTGACATCAAGGAGTGGTCAAGATTTTCATTTTGATATATTTATCCTTTTGAATTTTTTTTTCCCCCCTTCAATTTTTCCTTGTTTGGATCGATAAATTATTATTTAACATATCGGAGAAAATGCAACAGTAACAAAAAAATACAATTAAGCGATAGTTACGAGGTAGATATCCGTGACTTTTTTACAGACGCTTTTTATTTTGATGTAATTTGTTTAAAAGTTTAAAATATGCGAGTAATTTTTACTTTTTTTTTTTTTTTAAACTAAATATTAGACATCAATTAATGATTCTAAGCTACAAATGACAGACATTTTGAATAATAAATATAATCACCTTCGTTTTATAGCAAGGTTGAAACAAAAGTGGTTACGTGACGTCTGCAAACGGGGGTTTCCAGGGTAAAACAGATAAACTAAAAATAGTTTGGGGGCTTAATGCACCATAAATCTGCTATGGCAGCATATAGACATATTGTTCTATCAAACACAATTGTTCTTTTGGCTTAAAATACAGCAGTTTATTTTGAAGAGAAGTGCTAGAGCAGAAACTGCTTTTTCAGCCTTGTCTGTGTTTTCCGCCACATATACGTATAATTTTTTTTTTTTTTTTTAATTTATGGGAGTACAAGAAAAAATAAAACCCAAAAATTACTAGATTTTTTTTAAAAATTATTTTTGGGGGTTCTATCTACTTAAAACAAAAATCTAAAATAATTAAAACGAAAAAAAGACAAAAAAACACTAATTACAGTAATTTAATATTTTTTCAAACAGAACCCCAAAACTACTAGAGGATTTTAAAATTTGATTTTTTGGGGGTCCTATCTACTTAAAACAAAAATCTAAAATAATTCAACAAAATAAAAAAAACACTAAATAATCTAATATTTTCCCCCCATTATAAAAATATAAATGAATAAATCAGAATATATCATACTAAGAGGATGAATTTTTTTTTTACACCTTTAAAATAAGCTTTTAAATCTATAAATTAAACAGAAAATATTTAAAATTTTGTTCTGAAAAATTAGTGTTATTGTTTAATAATTAAAATAACATTTAAAAAATAAGACAACACTGTATTAACTTATTTGTCCTTTTGAAAAACATTAATGATACAAAAAAGTTAACTATTCCTATTCTCTTTTTTTTTTTTTTTGAATTCACATATAAAGAAATACATTGGTTTAACTTGCTCTTTAGGTCTCCTTAGGCAGAGGGTCCACTTACTTATTTTCCCCCTTCTGTCAGAGTTTGCATGCTTTGCTCATTATCATTGGGTAATTGGGTGGTTTTAGTTGAAGCAGGCACCGTTTTTTTCATGTGTGCAGTTTTGACAAAGATCAGATCACATTTGATGGTGATTTTATGCAGAAATATGAGAAATTCCAAAAGGTTCAGATACTTTCTCATACCACTATATCCAAACTTGAAAAGTCAGTCTTGACTCGAGAACAATATACTGCAAAGGTTGAGTATTGAGTTAAATCACAGATAAAATGTAATCTCTAAGAAAAAAATGTAGGCAGATTTCAAGGGCTCAATTGAAAACTGCACATGGATTAGTCACGGATGAAGGGCGACACGCGCTCACCGTCGTAGTCGTAATCCCAGCTTGGCTTCTGGATGGAGTCGCTGTCCGACACCGAGTTGGAAGGCGGGGGCGGCGGCAGGTTGGGCGCCACGCTGCACACGGCCACCGTCTTGCGGTGTCCGTGCACGGCGTCCGGATTGAAGGTGCTGAACTCGGGGTGCTCCGGTATGGCCGAGCCCTCGAAGGAGTTGCGGTCAAGGTTGTTGCGCGAGTCGCTGGGAATGCTGGGCGTGTACGAGATGGGCCTCACGGGCACCTGCGGCGGGATGTCCGAGTAGACGTTCTTGTTGAACTTGGCGTCAAAGTAGGGCCTCTGCAGGAAGGAGTGCGGCGCGGCCGAAGCGCCGGCGCGCCCGTCGCCGTCCTTCGCCTTGGATTTCCCGCGGCACGCCTTCTTGCGCAGGAGGACGAAGAAGAGCACCAGGATGAAGATGCTGGAGACGAAGACCACGATGCCCACCGCCTCCTCCGGCCCGATGTTCCACGAGGTGGACACCATGTCGTTGCGGACGTCGTCGCAGGCGGGGCCGCCGAAGCCCGCCGAGCAGTCGCACTCGTACGAGCCGTGCGTGTTGTGGCAGCGCCCGCCGTTGCCGCACGGGTTCCGGGAGCACTCGTCCACGTCGCTCGTGCACCTGACGCGGCAGATAAACGCCGGTGCTTTTTAAATGAGCTCAATTGATTTTTAACTCATTGACGGCGCTAACACATTTCAATTCTATTGTAGCTGATGATAGCCAAAGGGTTGAATTTCACCCACCTGTCTCCCTGGAAACCAGCTTCACACTCGCACACCGGCCCGTCCAGACTATCGATACACTTGCCATTGTTTTTACAAGGGTTGTCCGTGCAAAATGAACCCAGCTGACACCTGTAGGTCAAAAACAAAAAGTGGAAATTCACGATATTGTCCAAAACAACGTACTCAGGAAAGGAAGTTAAGCAATACGGCAGTGCATCACTTCCGCAAAATGAGCAACTGTTCCAATCAGGCACTCCAAAGGAAGCCGTATCGGGTGCGGATACTGATACCGAGTATCGCTATAATTTGACATTTTTCATATGGAGTTTTGCATACAGACAACAGTATATAAATTGTGCAGATAAATAATGTACAGTGATCCCTCACTCCTTCGCGCTTCAAACTTTTTTTTTCAATTAAAAAAAAAAAAAAAGTTTTTTACTTAAAAATGTTAAGATATATGCATGTACAAATAATTGTTTTCTTACATACAGTGGTATGAAAAAGTATCTGAACCTTCTGGAATTCCTCACATTTCAGCATAAAATCACCATCAAATGTAATCTGAGCTTTGTCAAAATCACACAGATGAAAAACCTGCTTTAACTAAAACCACCCAAACATTTATAGGAGGGTTGTTCCGATCATGTTCTTTTGCTCCCGATCCGGTCATTTTAGTTTGAGTATCTGCCAATCCCGATATTTCCCGATCCGATTGCTTTTTTTTTTTTTTTTGCTCCCGATTCAATTCCAATCATTCCCGATAATTTTTCCCGATCACATACATTTTGGCAATGCATTAAGAAAAAAATGAATAAAACTCGGACGAATATATACATTCAACATACAGTACATAAGTACTGTATTTGTTTATTATGACAATAAATCCTCAAGATGGCATTTACATTATTAACATTCTTTCTGTGAGAGGGATCCACGGATAGAAAGACTTGTAATTCTTAAAGTATAAATGTGACTTTGTATATTGTGACTAAATATTGCCATCTAGTGTATTTGTTGAGCTTTCAGTACATGATACTGCAGCCATTCAACCCAAATGCATGATGGGAAGTGCGTAATGGTACCAATTGATATATCTTCTCAGCGTTGGGAAATAAAATAGGGTGTTAAGAAAAAGATCAACTACTACCTTTCTTCCCCACATTGCTTCCCACGATATTTCTGATCATTGAGAGAGGGATTGTAAGGCTTTAGCCAATTAAAAAAAGGCTTCAAAGGCTGCCAAAATTCTCTCTACTCATATTACGTTGCCTTTTAGTTCTATGTATACGTAATACGGTGCCATTATAGATTGAACCTGACAATGCGTGAGTGGGTAGTGCAGCGCATGCGTTAAATATTTTAATGTTATTACCGCCGTTGATGCGATAAATTTGACAGCCCCACTTTAAGCCAAAACTAGACTCTGGATGAGTGGAAGACATTTTGTCTGTAACGTTACATACAATTAGAAAACGATTTAATTAAAAAAAAAAAAAAAATTAAAAAAGGCATTTCCGATATTTTTTTGCCGATTCCGATACTTTGAAAATGAAGTGATCGGACCCGATCGGGACATCTCTAATTTATAGGTTTTCATATTTCAATGAGCAATTTAGTTTTCTGTTTATTTTAGCTATTTCCAGCTCGCTATATTGATTACTGCAATGTTTCTTTACCGCTCCGGAAATCAGACACGTGCTTTCACACACACCGCTTCCCGGGAAAGTCCTGGACATAATACTAAGTCGCGACCTGTTAAATGTCCGCGTCATCTCTTGTGTCAGTCGACCCAGGAAATTGCTTTCACACACAAGGGCTGCCCATTTAAATCCTGGGTTTTAAACGGTGTTTAGGGGTGTGTGAAAGGGGCTTAACGCTGTTTTTAACAACACAGGGAGTGAGGGAAAAAAATGAGGGATCACTGTAGTACAAATCATACATCTTTTAGGAGATTGGAGGTAGTCCTTTTACCTCAGTCCCGAGTATTGTCCTCTGCACTGGCAGTAGAAGTCGTCCCCCCGGGGTACGCAGGTGCCCCCGTACAGGCAGGGGTTGGAGTCGCAGGGGCTCAACTCGCAGTGGGTGCCCATGAAAGAGGCGGGACACTTGCAGAAGTAGCCTGAGGAGGTCCAACACACATGTGTGTTATCTTTGCCATTTAAAATTCAGTATTTTTCTTTATGGAGTCTGGCATGTAGAAAACACACACTATTTGTGGACAATATGGAAGCAAACTACCCCCAAAAAATCCTTTAAGATACACAACAGATGTTAGTTTGATTGCCCAGAGTGGTGCCCTAATATTTTTGTTGACACTGTGCTCATCAACTGTCTAGCATTAAATTTGACTTTCATGAAAAAACATTAGGCTTTCTTTAAATCTAATATTTATTTTATGGAGTCTTGGATTGTGTGGGAAAACAATGCACATTTTTCCATTTACCCAGTTGTACAAATACTTGTAACATATTTTTATTTTATTATTTCATACTTTCTAATGTAGCTTTTGAATAAATTTGTCAAGATCTTCTTTATAGTTAAAACTACCTCCTTCAGTCATCAGCGACATCTGGTGGACATGTCTTGCTATTGCTATTTTTTTTTAAAGCCAAAAGGAGAATTCATGCTAACTTCATGTGGAGTTGTAATTATGGTAAATACCACTTTGTCGAGTGGAAAATTGCATGCGAACGCCCTCTCGAGTTGCACTCAAGAATGCTGCCTTCACATGCAATGACAACACAACGAAAATGTTTACAGCACAAACGATCGACACCATTTTAATAAAAATGGAGGGCTAGTTGACCTCAGATTGACCTATAAAAGGATTGGAAATATTTTAAAAACGATAGCAGCACAAACGATTGACATCATTTTTATATAAATTTGTGTCTGATGTAACTAAACGGAAGTAGCAAAATAAGCACACGTAGAGTACGCAATCGTAATGAATTCATTAGCAAGGGGTAAGGATGATCTTTTCAGTAAATCAACGTACCTCCATTAGGCCTGGGGTTGCACACCCCGCCGTTACTGCAGGGATTGCTGGAGCAGCTCTCCGGCGGGGAAAGCGCGCAGCCGGGCGCCACGTCTTCCAGCGCCTCCATGACGGCGTGCGCCCGCCGCGCCTTGGTGTTCAGCGGCAGATCCTGACCGTTGAGCGCGATGGCTTCCATGCAGCCGCGGAAGCCGTCGGCCACGGGCAGGTTGCGCCCCAGGCGAGCGGCCGGGGCGGCGCGCTGGCGAACGTGGCCGCCGAAGTAGATGCTGTCGTCCAGGTTGAGGGTACGCAAGGTGCCAGGCGCCTTCCCAGAAGCGGCGTGCACGCGGTCCACCACCAGCTTGGCGTAGTTGCCTTCCACCTCCAGGGAGACCGAGTGCCACTCGCCATCGTTCACTGCGGCGCTGTGGACGGACACCAGGCCGGGGCCGCTGCCGCAGTCGAATCGGTACTGCAGTCGACCGTTCACGATCTGTCGGACAAAAGAAAAGAGGCTTTCGATCTTCTGACGTCGATTAACATCCAACTGTATATATTTCATTCTGTCATCTGTAGTTAGCCTCCCTGGCAGCCTGAAAAGAAGTTTTTTTCAACGGACCTCCAGGATGCTGTAGTCGGTGCCCTTGGCGAACATGACGGTGGCGTGTGCGGAGAAGGTGCGCAGGCTGAGGGACAGCTTCATCTGCTCCTTGTTATCGTTCTCCATCAGGTGGTACTTGACGTAGCCGCTGCCGCTGAACGTCAACGAGTGCCCGTCTAAAAAAACGTAAAACGGATGAAAAAATGTCAAATCCATTTGTTTTACTTTAAATATTCATTTCTTTTCCATGTAGGGGTAAAATTTTTCTGTCTCGGTTGGAGATGTTTAAATTTTTGCCATAAAATTTTCGACTGATGTTGTTATATATTTTTTTCCCCACTATTTTTTTTTTTTTTTTACAGATGAAAACATTTACAGTAACTGTCACTTAACTGCTTTTACTTTATTTTTTTTAAATGTTTTTATTCTTTTGTGTTTTAATGCCTGTTTTTATTTATTTTAATTTTATTTTATTGCTTTTATTGAATTTTTCTTTTAATATAATGATCACTTCCAATCATCATTTTAACTCGTCGGCTGCTAATGCCGCTGATCGACGTCAAATCCATTTGAGCATCATGTTTCACCAATTTTTTTATCATAATTTTTTTTAAAAAAGAAGAGTGAATGACTGTTTTAATCATTCGGTGCCAGTTTTTACAAAATATTTTTCATGTACATATTTTTAATTCAATAATATTAACAACAGTAAATATTCTCCATTTAAATGATTTTTGTTTCATTTCATTTAACATGAAAAATACAGGAAATATGCTCTCTATATTGGAACTTTTTTACAAATTAAAAAAAAAAAAAGGCAGAACAGTAAACATTTTCTTTTTTAAAGGGATCCTCTGTTTTTGAGACAAGTAATTCTTAAAAGCTAAATGTTAGTATGGGTTATAATCATTTGATATTAAAACCCCTCTTAATGTTTTTGTTTTAATAAAGTTTGTAAAATTATTTTAAGTGATAGGTCGCTATTCTTGTTACGTCGCAGCGCGTGACGTCACCGGTCCGATTGCCGAAATTCCAGCGTGTCACTCGTTAGCTTTCCCAACATGTCGTCAGTTCTACCCTACCTATTTGAACCAGATCTGAAAAGTGAAGAGCAGGACAGCACTGTCGGTTGTTCGCAAAACGAGCTTCAGGGAAAAATGTGTGCAGCAAATACCTGATAAGACAAAAGTTGGGCAAAACTGGTGATGCGAGAGAGTCCTGTTGGGAACTCCGGTTGGGAGCGAGAGTGTATGCTGTTCGGTTTTATTAGCAGATATTCAGGGTAAGCATATTGCGTTTTCAAACATCCGAATATAATTATGTAGATTGTTAGCATCCAGAGCTGTCGTGTGCTTACAGTACAGGCCAAAGAGCACACCTTGTGTAATCCATGTCTTGTACATTGTAACGCGTGGTAGCTAGGATACGTGTATAAAAGTATCAAAAAGGGGAGAAGCTTCCACTTATGCACATTTATTCACAAAAAATAATATTCCCACCTTGACCACTCTTCACTCGGGAGCTCAGCAGTATGCAAACACGCGTTCCCTGACGAACTCCCAACATTGTTGTAAGGTCCACGTCAGAGTCACTGTCGTCAGGCTACAGTGCTTTAATTATTTAGTATGATTTGGGGAAAACTCCCACGAAGAATAGTCAACAAAAAAGATAGCAATAGTAATCCAAATCCGCGTTTTTTACTCAGTCGAAGATCCAGAAATTAGACAAATACCATGGCAATGTCGCAGCCGTGATTAGGCCGTCGATTCCACAAAATAGACTAATCCGAAAAGCCGCTGTGGGACCGACGAATCCAAAAAATGGACAGATTCGAAACCAATATTGCAGACGTGGTGGGACCGTCGGATCCAGAAAATAGACGGATCCCTTACTTGACTGAGGATCCAGGAAAAATGTTCGGGCGCTAGTTGTAACGCGTGGTGGGTAGGATACGTGCATTCAGGGACCAAAAAGGGGGAGAAGCTTCCACTTATGCACATTTATTCACTAAAAATAATAATTGCACCTTGACCACTCACTTCACTCCCCTTGTTTCCATTTGACTGGAAATTGCATCCAAAAGCAGCACATTATGGCATTTTACTTCACGAGTTTAGGCAGCAATAAGCAATTGTTGAACACGAAAGATACCAATGACGTCATCACTGCGAGCCCGCAAATCATGGCGCCAACTAACGGTCAAAATATGGACTAAATATTATAAAATATTGCCATTGATTTAACATTTTATGTGTTTCTGACAACATATACAACGTACAAGAGAACAATTGTGGTTTATTAGAGCCTACATGTATTTAAGTTAGAGGATCACTTTAAAGCAACTTTGAAACTTTTAAATTTGGTCGATTGTACTGACACCGGTGGACAAAAGCGGTAGCGTTGTGTCTTAAGGACGTTTTCCATGAGGACAAGCACACACCCAAACAGTGTTGTAAAATCATCAATGAATCAAAAATCTCGCCTGCCGATGGATTAAACAATATTTCTGTTTCCAGTGGCAGTGTAGCTAACCCAAGCAAGTTCGGTTGCGGGGTCTGTCTCACCCGAACATTTGTTTTTATGTCCTTGAGGGCAGACACAGGTATACTTGGCGTCCACGCGCTCGTCGGCCACGCAGTCCAAGCCCTCCGGACAGGGGCTGTTATCGCAGGCGTTGTTCAGCGCGGGACACTCGCCGCCTGCGGAACGACAAGTGGCGTCACATGCAATGTTCCCTCTATTCTTTCATATGTCTGAGCAGACACACTAGATCCCTGAGCACACTGAGGACCACTGTGAGCAACCTCAGATGTTTATGCTGTGGCTACACACCTGTTCTGACAGCCATTCCATCTTAAAAGAACTGTGTTTCTTTTTTACTTTGAGTGGATGTGTTGCTGCCCGTTTGTTTAGCCATTATAAAGAGTCACTTATCTCCTCTGCACTGTTGTTAGCTAGCTAACTGCACGTATGGGCACGACACTTTGGCAAACACTGTCAATGCTATGATTGGCTGCGTAGTGTCAGTGAACTGAATGATGGTATTGGCTAGACCTGTCACGCTTTAAGTTAAGTTGCAGAAGGATATACGTTATTGGTCTAATTTACTAGATTATATCAGTTCTAAGATTAGATATGAATGAACACATTTCCGTTCAATTTTATTTTGTGTGCTGCATAGATTCTCTTGTCCTAATGAGCTACCTCGGCACTGGCAGGTGGCGACGCGGCGGTGGCGAGGCGTGACGAAGCTGAGGCGCGCCGTGCTGTAGGTGGACATGGCGGCGCGGTCCAGCGTCACCTCCTCGTCGCAGAAGCGCAACGGGCAGTCCATGCCCGCGCAGAGCTTCTGGAACACGCGCACGATGCGCACCCCCGTCATTTCTTCCATCACGCTCGCTGACGAGTTCAGCTTGCGGAAAACAACCTGGACCAAAAAAAAAAAAAAAAAATTACAACAAAAAGAAATATTGGGAAAGCAGGACGAATCTAAAAAAAATCTTTTAGAAAGATTTCAATTAAAAAAAAAAAAGTAATCTAAATTAGTGAGACTACAAATTTTTAACTACCGTATTTTCTGCACTATTGTGTGCAACTAAAAGCTATTTTCTCAATTCCTGATGCGCCTTATAGTGCGGAAAATATTGTTATTTATACATTATACCGTTTTTTAAAATTTCTATTTAAAGATACATAATTTAAATTAATGATGAAGTTTTTGACATAAAAAGGTTACAAATTTATAAAAATGTATGTATTAAAAAAAGTTATTTACATTAATTTATTTGGGAATTTTATTTTTATTATTATATAATTAGGTATAATATATCTATGTATTATATATATTTTTTTAATTTATATGATATATATGTATACTGCATACAAATATAATTTATAATTATATTATTTAACTTTTTATGTTAATTTGTTTAATTTACATGAATAATATTCTCATTGAAGTCACTTTTTCAAATATCATTTCTACGATACTTTTTAAAATATTTTATGATGACAATATTACAAATGAATAACAATACAACTACACTTGAATGAAATCAAGTGTAGTTGATTTCAGTATGTGTTTAAAAAAAAAAAAAACTTGCAAAATGACAACCTTTTTTCATTTTAATATCAATAACAAGTTATTTATAAATATTTTAGAAAATGTATTTTAAAAATAATGAATATTTTAATATACTTAATAAAAACATAAAATAGCAATCATATGAATCAATAATAGTAATGAAAATTTTTAAATATCAAATGAATCAATAGTAATAAAAATACTTAAAAATATATTAAAATTCAAAACCTAAGTTCAATAAAAACTGCCAATTTAAAATAAAAATAAAAAAATGTATTTGTAAAAAAAGATTTGCATTTTAATTCAATAAAATAATAAAATATCAATCAAATGAATCAATATTAATTAAAAAATACTTACAAATATATTAAATTAAAATTCAAAAGGTCAATAAAAATGGCAAATTTTAGAAAAAGTATTTAAATGTTTTCGCAAAGATATATATTTTAACGAATGTAATAAAACAATGTCACTCAAATGAATCAATAGTAATAAAAATACTTAAAAATATATTAAAATTCAAAACCTAAGTTCAATAAAAACTGCAAATTTAAACTTTTTTTAAAAAATGTATTTGTAAAAAAAGATTTGCATTTTAATGAAATAAAATAAAATATCAATCAAATGAATCAATAAAAAATACTTACAAATATATTAAATTAAAATTCAAAAGTTCAATAAAAATAGCAAATTTTAGAAAAAAGTATTTAAATGTTTTTGTAAAGATATACTGTATATTGTAACGAATGTAATAAAACAATGTCACTCAAATGAATCGATAATAGTAATTAAAAAAATATTTGAAAATATATTAAAATTTAATACTTGAAATTTTAGAAAAAGGATTTGTAAAAAAAAGTTGTATATTTAATGAACTTAATAAAATATCAATGAAATGAATCAATACTAGTGACAAAAAAATATTACAATTCTAAACTTAAGTTCAATAAAAAAAATATTTGTTCTTGTTTCCCCCTCGTCTGACCTCCTGAGACTGGTACGGACTCCCGGATCTCTCCAACGCCAGCAGGACGTCCAGGTCGCCGGCGCGCTCGGCCGACGGCTGCAGGCTGACCAGCTGCACGTCGCTCCGGCGTACGCCGGCGATGTTCCTCAGCGCCCTCTGGAAGTTGCGCCAGTGGTCGCCGACGAACTCCTCGGGCGCCGTGCCGGCGAAGCGCACGGTCACCGAGTTGTCCAGCGCCCGGCGAGCGGCCCGCCGCACGTGCACGTTGACGTCGGCCGTCGCCCAGAAGCGCCCGTCCGTCACCGTCACGTTGAGCGCGTAGTGGCCGGCGTCCAGCGGCCGCAGGGCGATCACTTTCCCGTCCGACGCCGACACCGAGAAGGAGGGCGGCGAGGACGACGGGGGCGCCAGGCCGTAGCGCAGCGTGTCGTACACGTCCTGGTCGGTGGCGTGGATCTTGCCCAGGACGCCGCCCGCGTACTCCTCGCCCGCCGTCGACACGAAAATGTCTAGCGGGAGGACGGCCGGCGGGTACACGCTCTCCTCGATCACGCGCACGTCCACGAAGGCGCTGGACCGCAGGGGCGGGTCGCCGCTGTCCGACACCTGCGGGGTCATTCGTTTCATCATCTCTCTTCTCAATTGCCCATTTTCATGCCATGTAATGAACTTGCTATACAAATCAAATTTGCCTTGGCATGCCATTCTATATTATCATTTCTTTCCTATCCAGCAGAGGGCACTGGCGGCCTTCACGAGGAAGTGGAAGTCTGTCTCCGCAAGCAGATGGTCAAACAGCAGCAGTTGGAAGAAAAAAATTGCAGAGTCAACGACATCACACCTTCATCATTCTGTGCCTTAACAGACGCCATCCCGCCCCCTCGAATCACTACACTTTGAAATGAAAAGTAAAGAATTATTGCAGTTCCTTTAATATTCCCTCATTTTTTCCAATTGGCTCTTTATCAGGGGTGTCAAACTTTTGACCCACCAGGGGGTCCAACTCGGGGTCGTTCTGCCTGACAGTGGGCACGTCCTAGCTCATTCGTACTGTAAGTACAAAATCAAATACCTTTATTTTGAAACTGGCGCCATAAAACCGGAGATTTGTGCACTTCAGCGGTACCTCGACACACAGTCGCTTCGACACACAATCTTTTCGACATCCGACGTAAAACTTGACTCGCCATTTGTTTCTACATCTGACGACACGCTCGAAATACGACGATTTATGACAGCGTCGCAGCTTCTTTGTTTTGCCATAAGACGGACGCACAGATTTTCCTGTGAGAGAAATCGACACGGGTTCCAAGAATGTTAGTGCAGGTGGTGTAAAAGGAAAAAGGTGAGGCTTACCATCGAACTGACGATGGAAATTGTAGAAAAATATGAGCATGGTGTGGGTATCCGTGAACTGGTTCGACAATACGCCCATAGAATGTGGACGTCGACGGTCCTCCTCCGACCTCCGTTCGATAGTTAAGGTGACAATTCTTATTGTGGTAACTAAAGGTGGGAATCTTTGGGCACCTAACGATTCGATTATGATTCAGAGGCTCCGATCGATAATTGATGCACCATCCCTGCTTTTAATGTTTTGACCATTAGTTCCAAAATTGTTCAAAAATCCCCTCAAGCTAAACCAAATTACTATTTCAGTATCAAGTTACCAGTTCAAAACAGTAAATAAAATAATCAAGTCCCCATTCTGAATCAGCAGCTTTAAACTACATTCATTTCATTTAATGTTGTGAATCAACTGTTAAAATTTCTCCCATTATTACATACAGTGGGGCAAATAAGTATTTAGTCAACCACTAATTGTGCAAGTTCTCCCACTTGAAAATATTAGAGAGGCCTGTAATTGTCAACATGGGTAAACCTCAACCATTCCAGAATGTGGAAAAAAACACAGAAAATCATATTGTTTGATTTTTTTAGGGATTTATTCGCAAATCATGGTGGAAAATAAGTATTTGGTCAATACCAACAGTTCATCTCAATACTTTGTTATGTACCCCTTGCTGGCAATAACAGAGGCCAAACGTTTTCTGTAACTCTTCACAAGCTTTTCACACAGTGTTGCCGGTATTTTGGCCCATTCCTCCATGCAGATCTCCTCTAGAGCAGTGATGTTTTGGGGCTGTCGTTGGGCAACACGGACTTTCAACTCCCTCTGCAGATTTTCGATGGGGTTGAAACCTGGAGACTGGCTAGGCCACTCCAGGACCTTGAAATGCTTCTTCCGAAGACACTCCTTTGTTGCCCTGGCTGTGTGTTTGGGATCATTGTCATGCTGAAAGACCCAGCCACGTCGCATCTTCAATGCCCTTGCTGACGGAAGGAGATTTTCACTCAAAATCTCTCAATACATGGCCCCATTCATTCTTTCCTTTACACAGATCAGTCGTCCTGGTCCCTTTGCAGTAAAACAGCCCCAAAGCATGATGTTTCCACCCCCATGCTTCACAGTGGGTATGGTGCAATTCAGTATTCTTTTTCCTCCAAACAAGAGAACCTGTGTTTCTACCAAAAAGTTCTATTTTGGTTTCATCTGACCATAACACATTCTTCCAGTCCTCTTCTGGATCATCCAAATGCTCTCTAGCAAACCGCAAACGGGCCTGGACGTGTACTTTCTTCAGCAGGGGAACACGTCTGGCAGTGCAGGGTTTGAGTCCCTGGCGGCGCATTGTGTTACTGATAGTAGCCTTTGTTACTGTGGTCCCAGCTCTCTGTAGGTCATTCACTAGGTCCCCCCGTGTGGTTCTAGGATTTTTGCTCCCCGTTCTTGTTATCATTTTGACGTCACGGGGTGAGGAGGGAGTTGAAAGTCCGTGTTGCCCAACGACAGCCCCAAAACATCACTGCTCTAGAGGAGATCTGCGTGGAGGAATGGGCCAAAATACCAGCAACAGTGTGTGAAAAGCTTGTGAAGAGTTACAGAAAACGTTTGGCCTCCGTTATGACCAACAAAGGGTACATAAAAAAGTATTGAGATGAACTTTTGGTATAGACCAAATACTTATTTTCCACCATGATTTGCAAATAAATATTTTAAAAATCAAACAATGTGATTTTCTGTTTTTTTTTTTTTTTTCTCCACATTCTGTCTCTCATGGTTGAGGTTTACCCATGTTGACAATCACAGGCCTCTCTAATATTTTCAAGTGGGAGAACTTGCACGACTAGTGGTTGACTAAATACTTATTTGCCCCACTGTCATTTCCCTTCTGTTTGCTTTCGACATGTCAAAGTCTGTTTTAAAGATAGATCCAAGTCAAGATTTTGCCCATTTAGGAGTACTTTATATAAAAAGTTATTTAGGTTCGCAACAACAGAGCCTTCCAGAGAAGTCTACTGCTTTAAGATGGCGGCAAGTCTGTCATTTCGCATCTAGTTCTCTAAAGATGTTCTAACGCCGCCGTCGTCTCTCATTTCGCATCTAGTTCTACATAAATGTGATATCTACCGTAGCATTACGTGGCCGTATGTTAGTAGCAATTAGCAACTCTTGCTTTGTTTGTGGCAGCTGTCGGCTGCAGTCAGGTATTATTGTTTTTTTTTTTATCTAGTGGCACATGATATTTAATCTCGGTCTGTTCCTCATTGTGTCTCTTGCCACTAGAAGGCAGTGTATCCACCCAAATCTATCCAACTAAATGCAAACACTTTTAAAACAAACCATTACAACGCTGCTTTAATTAAAGGAATACTCAAAGCAGCAAAATTTAATTTGCACCTTTTTTCTAATCGATGAATTGTTGCAGCACTACACGAAACCAACAGGAAGTGACCTGAAATCAACAGGAAGTAGCCTGGAAATGCCCTAAAATCAACAGAAAATGATCCAAAATGTACAGAAAGTGACCTGTAGGTAGCCTCCAATGACAAGGAAGTGACCCAAAATAAAATCTTTGACTTCCATGATTGATGTCCAATTGATTGAAACTGAGAGGACTGGCTGTGAATGCCCCTCCCAGTCCAAATGCATTGGATGTCTAGCGCCGTCAATGGCCCAGCAGGGCCGAGAACCAAAAGTGGTATTTTCCATGTGGCAAAATGGATTTTGTCATGCGGCATTTTTTTGGTATGTGGTTAAATGGATTTTTTGGTGGGTATGTGGCAGTTATGAGGGCCATGCACGTCCATCTCATTGACGGCTATGCACGTCCAAATTTTCCATTCATTTTAAATGGCTGAAAAACACGTATGTCTGTGATTTTTTAACATACACTTAGCATTACAGCGCGTTAACATTCAGCTGACACCCAAGTCAGGCTATGCCATTGACAGCTATGCAAGTCCAAATTTTCCATTCATATTAAATGGCAGAAAAATGCGTGGCTGTGATTTTTGGCCATCCACTTACCATTACAGCGCATTAACATTCAACTAGCACCCAACTCAGGCTTTGCCATTGACGTCTATGAACATCCAAATTTTCCATTCATATTAAATGGTAAAAAAAGGTGTTGGTTACTTTTGAACATACATTTAGCATTACAGCGCATTGACATTCAGCGGACACCCAAGTCAGGCTATGCCAATGACGGCTATGCACGTACAAATTTTTCAAAATCCATTTCGCCATATACCAAAAAAATGCCACACGTCAAAATCTATTTTGCCACATGGCAAAAAAAATGCCACATGGCAAAATCCATTTTGCCACATGGCAAAAAATTGCCACAGGGCAAAAAAAAATGCCACATGGCAAAATTAATTTTGCCACATGGCAAAAAAACGCCACATGGCAAAAAAAAAAATGCTACATGGCAAAATCGATTTTGCCACATGGCAAAAAAATGACATGGCCAAATCCATTTTGCCACATGGCAAAATCCATTTTGCAACATGGCAAAATCAATTTTGCCCCAAGGCAAAAAAAAAAAAAGCTACATGGAAAAATCAATTTTGCCACATGGCAAAACCATTTTTAGCCACATGGCCAAAAAAAATGCTACATGGCAAAATCAATTTTGTCACATGGCAAAAAAAATGCCACATGGCAAAATCCATTTTGCCACATGGCAAAAAAAATGCCATATGGCAAAATCAATTTTACCACATAGCAAAAAAATGCCATATGGCAAAAAAAATGCCACATGGCAAAGAAATGCCACACGGCAAAAAACATGCCACATGGCAAAAAAATGCCACATGGCAAAAAAATGCCACACGGCAAAATTGATTTTGCCACATGGCAAAAAACGCCACATGGCAAAAAACATGCCACATGGTAAAAAAAATGCCACATGGCAAAATCAATTTTGCCAATGGAAAAAAAATTGCCACATGGCAAAATCAATGTTGCCACATAGCAAAAAAATGCCACATGGCACATATCAAATACCACTTATGGTTCTCGCTGTCTCTCCAATGGCCGGCCCACGACGTGCGATATCTTTGCCATGAATGTAACCCGCGCGCGAACCAAATTGAGTTTGATGTCCCTGTTCTTGATGGGAACGGCGCAAACGCATACAAAAATAGATGGCGAAATGGTTACAAGTCCAAGAAGAAAACAACAAAAGGAAGCGAACCTGAACTTGAAGCAGGTAGCGTTCCTTGTCTCTCTTCCTCAGCGGCGCCGCCACCAGCAGCGCGCCGCTCGGGTCAATACGGAAAGCGGCGCCCGCGTCACCGTCGGCGATGGAGAAGGCGAAGGGTGGCCCGTTGTGGGAGGCGTCCCGGTCGGACACTTGCAGCTGAAGGACGGCTGTGCCTTCTGCTCGGTTCTCCTGCGGAAGGGACCGTGAGGATCCTTTCATCCTCCCCGTTCAAACCCATCGGATTTTACCTGTACGATGAGGCTGTAGTTGGCCTGGGAGAAGAGGGGCGGGTTGTCGTTGACGTCGGAAATGTCCACGTTGATCACGGCGCTGCCGGACAGCGGCGGCGTGCCGTTGTCCACGGCCAGCACCGTCAGCGTGTATCCCGACGTCTGGAGAAGGAGAACATTAACGAGGTCTTTTCGCCAAGGCAGAGACTAGCTAGCTAGCGCTCTTCTAAAAAGAATAATGACCTGCTCCCGGTCCAACTGGCGAGCCACTTTGAGCTGCCCCCGCAGCGGGTCGATGATGAAGGGGGTCTCTCCGTTGCCGTCCACGATGGCGTATCGTACGCGGCTGTACGACGGCCCGTCCGCGTCCTCCGCCATCGCCTGATCAACACGAAAAGAAAAAAAGAGCACGTTTTGCTCAAATCTGCTTTGATTGGAATTTATACTTTTATCAATGACGACAATGCAAAAAAAGAATGAAATAAAGAAAAGTGGGCCATCTAGTGGGGAAGGGAAAAATGACATTGATTATATGGTTTCAAACTCATTTTCAAAAATATCTAAATTAAATAGGGGTTATTTGTTCAACCTAAAACAATGAAATGATTTTCATTATTTTATATTTTATCTTTTAAGATTTTTTACAATTCATGAGCACCCTATTGCAATGTTAAGGATATATATATATATATATGTATTTTTTTTTCATGGAAAATGAAAATGGCCAATTTTGAAGCCTTAACATGCACGAAAACCCACCAAAATTTGCACATACGTGCGGCTTTGTGTCCATTTAGATCATTTTGCAATGTTGCGAGAAAATGTAACAAAATGGCTGAGTGGTGCCCCCTTAACTTTTTCAAAATGGCCTCTCCTATTAGGTTTTCTCAACAAAGAGCGATGAGATTTGGGGAGTCGCAAAAAGTCTCTTGCCCCCATGTTCCAAACCCAACAGGAAATCGGGTATTTTGGATTGAATGTGAAATTTATATCGAGTTAAAGGGTGCATATCTGAGACATTGGTACCTAGGGAGTAAGCCTGATCCTCCTCAAAATTGGTGAGACTGTTCAGGAGACATACTGTATGAGATATTAAGTTTTGAAAATTGTGAGTTTTCATTCACGTGCCTGACCTGGGTGGGGTGCCAAAGTCGGCCATTTTTTTGGCAACACGCCATATTCAGTAAATGACTAATAACTCCCTTAGTCAACCTTGTTCTTATCTGGCATGTACTGTATGTGAGGTATCCCAGCCTGAACACGACTGCATTGAAATATTACTCATTAGGCCTGGCGCCCCCTAGTGGGAACAGGAAACACCCTTTTTTACGAGACAGGCTCCTCCTTGAAGGGGAAAAAAAAAATCAATTGACCTTGAACCGGCATCAGGGGAGCCTTATGACATGTGTTCAGGTGCCTGATGAAAAATATTGAGGTTTCGTTGAAGCAGAGGGGTCCAAACAGAAAATTGAAAATGACAGTTGCCATTTTGTCTCGCCACAAATTTTGACCAATCATAACTTGGCAGATATACAATGTATCTGCACTATACTTCCTGTGCTTTGTAACAATCGTACCCTGAAGGGTCCTGTAGAAGGTCATTTGCCTCAACTCTGCAGCGCCAACTAGTGGCAAACAGCAAGTCACTCATTTTGCTTGTACATGTCCAGTTCTTTTCAGGTTGGTCATTGTTGTTACTATATTCCCCCGCTTTTCCGCAAAAACCACGAAAATAGAGGGAATACAGCGAATTTAAAAAAAAATTTTTTTTTTACTGTATTCCTTCGTTTTTCGCGGAAAAGCGGGGGAATACAGTGATTTTTTTTCGCGGTATACCCTCGTTTTTAGTAAAAACCGCAAACACAGCGAAAAGCGGGGGAATACAGTGAATTTTTTTCACTGTATTCCCTTGTTTTTCCGTTTTTGCGGAAAAGTGGGGGAATGCAGTGATTTTTCCACCCCGCTTTATTCCTTGTTGCATTTTGCGGTTTTTACAAAAAACGCGAAAAATGAGGGAATAAAGCGAAAACGTTTTCACTGTAATTCCCCTGCTTTTCACGGCGTACGTCCGAGTTGCGCCAAACGGCGAGGGCCAGTTCAGTCCTGCTTGCAGGCCTAGTTTTAAATTTATTACTTTATCTTTTATAATGTCCAATGTATTACTCATTTTAGCATTTTGATTATTTTATTCATTTGAGTTTCTCCTTTTTATGGTAAATTGCATTTATTTTTATTATTATTATTAAAATGTAGAAAAGCGCTATACAAGTATAACACCATACTAAATGTTTTTGGTTTCTTTGCTTTAAATTTCCACAAAGGATAACAATAATACTAACTTGATACATTCAAAAGTTTTATTTAAAAAAAAAAAAAAAAAATTTTTTTTTTTTTTTCCAAATTCGTTATTCATTTTTATGCTAAGGAACAATGTTAAAGTGAGTTGGGGAGCTTCATAAAACAAAATTAAAAGAAAAAAAAACTGTCCAACCATTTTATAGCATCGAACATCAACGATGCACCTTTCATTTGCAATTTAGCAAAATTTTGGAACGCGAATAATTGAAAATCAGACTGGGGCACTTTTTTTTTCAACCACGTTTGTTCTCACCGTCAAGACGGTCCTCCCCAGCTCGGCGTCTTCGCCCACGACGGCGGTGTAGACGCGCTGGCTGAAGACGGGCGCGTTGTCGTTGACGTCCGTCACGTTGATGTTGACGGTGGCCATGTCGCTGAGGGGCGGCGAGCCCCCGTCCGTGGCCTCCACCGTAATGTAGTACTCGGGAGACGTCTCGTAGTCTAGCGGCGTGATCACAAAGATGTCGCCTGAGGAACGAAGAAAAATGTTGGTGCCAGCATTTTTAGTCTGGAGGATGAAAAGTAGGACTTTTCATATAAAATACAGAGAGTGTTTTGCCTTTTGGTAATGCATATACTGTATATCATGGATGATATCAAGCTGTATGTCGAGAACGAGCGTGACATCGATTCCCTGATTCACCTCACGAGAATATACAGCAATGACATCGGGATGTCATTCGGACTAGATAAGTGTGGGCGAATGGTATCCAGAAGAGGGAAGGTGATCTCAACGGAAGTGGCTGAACTACCTGAAGGCAAGATAACAGATGTGCCGGACAGCTACAAATACCTGGGGATCCCACAGGCAAATGGGAACCATGAGGAAGCAACTAGGAGGTCTGCCACAACCAAATACTTACAGAAGGTGAGGCAGGTCCTCAAGAGTCAGCTGAATGGCAAGAATAAGATCCAGGTCATTAACAGCTATGCCCTACCAGTAATCAGATACCCTGCCGGCGTCATATCCTGGCCGCTGGAAGAGATGCAGGCCACCGACATCAAGACAGGGAAGCTCCTTACAATGCACGGAGGGTTTCACCCTAAGTCCAGCATCCTGAGGCTCTACACAAAGCGGAAAAAGGGAGGCGGAGGACTAGTGAGCATCAGAGTCACTATCCAGGAGGAAACTACATCCCTCCAAGAGTACATCATGAAAATGGCCCCCAGTGATGACCTGCTCGGTGAATACCTCAGGCAACAGAAGCCCAGTAAGAGGAGGACCCTGAGGAGATATCATGGAAGGACAAGCCCATGCATGGTATGTACCACCGACAAATTGAGAGGGTAGCTGACATGGGAAAAACATAACAGTGGCTGGAAAAGGCCGGACTGAAAGACAGCACGGAGGCACTGATCATGGCAGCACAACAACAGGTCCTAAACACAAGCTCAATAGAGGCCTGGGTCTATCACACCAGACAGGACCCAAGGTGCAGGCTATGCAAAGAGGCCCCTGAGACAGTCCAGCACATCGCAGCAGGGTATAAGATGCTGGCAGGCAAGGCATACATGGAACGACATAACCAGGTAGCAGGGATAGTCTACAAGAACATTTGTGCTGAGTACGGACTGGAGACTCCGGAGTCAAGGTGGGCGACACCTCTGAAGGGAATAGGTACCATTCTCGCACACACCATATAATTGTTTGCATTAGTCTAACACATTCATCTAACTATAGTTTAGGCAGACTTCATTCCATGCCCTTAGACACAGTAAAGTGAATCTCCTTATCAGGGCTCATGAGGGGGAAATGAAAAAAATGGTACAGTTTCCCGTAGGCACCGTCTAACTGTTTGTATTACTTTAACACACGTAATATAATTATTCAGGGAATAGTATCATTTCTCATATTTACTGTAGGACTGCACTACTAATATAAAATAAATAGCACACCATAGTTTAAAGAAGCAGAATAGATACACAAAGCCGTCTTATCACAGAAGCCCAACGTGTGCGTCACGAGCAAGATTGACGCACCAACTCTGGCAATCAGTTCTCCCGACAACAAACAAGGACAAAGACCAGCGTGCCTTGTCCTAAAACAAGTAGCGCCAGCCCGGATAACAAAGTTGATAGCGGGCGCTTGGGTTGTCAAGACCAGCGTCGGTCGCTGTGGCAACCACGCACGAACCTAAACCGCCCAAAACCGGTCAGAGAGGGATGATCCCAAAGCAGTGCCCAGACACACCTTCAGCCGGCCCACTCCACCACGGACTTTATAAAGACTGGACACTGAGATAACAAACGTTATTCGCTGCTCGGAAACTTTTCTATGTAGCCTTGTTTTGGATCCAGAATTGTCCCTCCGTCGTCCATTTTTGCTTTGTTTTTTGACCATCGTCGACGAATACATTTTCAACCTGTTTTCGGTGAGCCTTCTTCAAACTTTTGGAACATGGAGTCAGTACAAAGGGTTAACACAAGGAGCGAATGCGCGGAATTTCAGCCTTCCCGGTTGACTCGCGCGGGGGCGGTAAGCAGCGGAGCACCACTTCGTTCGGCTGTTGCCGTTTTCCGTGCGGCTTGGCCGGGGCGAGTTCCAACACCTCCAAAGGTGGTCGAGAACAACCGAGCCAAGATCCTGTGGGACTTCCAGATCACGACAGTCAAACTGGTGATGGCCAACCAGCCTGACATAGTGGTGGTGGATAAACATGAGAAGACAGCAGTAGTGATAGATGTAGCAATCCCAAGCGATAGCAAAATCAGGAAAAAAGATCACGAAAAGCTGGAGAAATATCAAGGGTTGAAGGAAGAGTTGGAGAAAATGTGGGGAGTGAAGGCAACAGTGGTGCCAGTAGTGATCGGGACACTAGGGGCAGTAACCCCCAAACTGGGTGCATGGCTCCAACAGATACCAGGAACAACGTCCGACATCTCAGTTCGGAAGAGCGCAATCCTAGGGACAGCCAAGATCCTACACAGAACCCTCAAGCTCCCAGGTCTCTGGTAGAGGACCCGAGCTTGAAAGGGGAGACCATACCGCCCGGGTGGGCGAGACAACCATTTTTTTATATGTATTTACGTGTAATGCAAATAGGCAGTGTGTCCCGAAGACCACGCTGACTTTATTTTAGTTCCGCTTTACCTAGCATATTTAAATACCGTAATTTTTTTTACTATAAGCCGCTACTTTTTTCTTTCATTTTGAATCCTGTGGCTTATCGTCCAGTGCGGCTTATTTGTTGCTTTATTTGGGTTAATAGATAACACTTTATTTGACAGCGGCATCATAAGACTGTCATAATTATGACATGACACCATCATAGGCCTTACTGAATGCTTATGACAGATGCCATTACGTGTCAACCAGCAAATTATGTTACTAACTCCATTTATGTCCAGCTTGGATCTTTTACATGCATTCAAAAGTGAGATAATTTGCCGGATAACACTAAATGACATCTGTTATAGGCATTCATTAATGCTCATGACAGTTTCATGTCATAATTATAACAGTCTAATGGCGCCACTGCCATATAAAATGTTGCCAAATATCAAACTAGCAATTAATGAAACAACTGGAACAGTAACTGAAGAAATAATTAGTACAGAACATGAATTTTGATTGTTATTTAAATTTGTAGCGATGCAATGCATGCTAAGAGGCATGTTAGACAACAACAGTATTGACAGCAGGTGGCAGCAGAGGTTCACTGTCTCCTACGAGGGAGCAGTAATGGAGCAGTGATGGCCAAATGAAGCTTCTTGAAGCAATGATTGCTTCATGGTGGTTCATTTGGTTTTATGACAGTCTTATGATGCCGCTGTAAAAAAAAGTGTTACCAGGTAATATCTTTTGGAGTAAATATTTCATAATACAATGAGGACAGCTGTGGCTTATAGTCCAGTGGGGCTTATCAATGAACAAATGCCGTTTTCATGCCAAATTTGGTGGGTGGCGGGTTATAGTCAGGTGCGCCTCATAGTGCGAAAATTACGGTAATTGGAATATGGATGTTTGTGACTCGTTCTTGAATGTTCATCGGCCGAATCATGAATAATCTAAGATTTGGAAATTTTACACATCTTTATCTACTACTGTCAGTGGCAGTGAATGAGTTCATGTTGTTCCTGACGCTAGTACAAAGCCTCAACACCTAAAGACGGTTGGCTGCCCTACCCGTGCCGGGATCCACGCTGAACGCTCCGTGCTCGTTCCCGCTGACGATGCTGTATCGAATCTCTCCGTTGGCGTCCAGGTCCCGGCTCGCCGCCTGCACGCGCAGCACCTGCCCGCCGACGGCCGCGTCCTCGGGCACGGCGGCGGCGTACTCTCGCCGCTCGAACACGGGCAGGTTGTCGTTAATGTCTAGCACGGAGATCAGCACGCGGCAGGCGGCCCACAGGCGGGGCTGGCCGCGGTCGGCGGCGCGGGCCTCCAGCTCGTACATGGCGCGCGCCTCGCGGTCCAGCGGCCGGGCCAAGCTGATGATGCCGCTATGCTCGTCTACGGCGAACCAGCCGTCGGCAGAATCGGTCAGCGAATATGCCACTTCTCCGTTTGACCCTGGAATGGCGTAGGCCGGTTTAGAGGCACTTTGGGCCGAGTAGCCAAAATGTTTATTCAAGTAATTGTATTGTTACTTCAAAATAATATACTCAAGTAAAAGTAGTCATATCACACACAGTCACATCAATCAATCAGGAAGTACCGTCTTGCTCGCAAGGCTAACCTTATCATGTCAAACAAAAAATTTACGTTACCGGTATCGGCGTCTTCAGCCTGCAGCTTGGCCAGGAAAGTTCCTGTCCGGGTGTTCTCGAAGACGGTGAAGGCGTACGGGTCGGCGGCGAACTCGGGGGCGTTGTCGTTGACGTCGCGCACCGCCAGGTGCACGTCGGCCTCGCAGAAACGACCGCCCCCGTCGACCGCTCGCACTTTGAAGCGGTGCTCGTCGCGCTCTTCGCGGTCCAACGGTTTCAGGGTCTTCAGTTCGCCTGCGGGTAGACAAACAAAGTAGAATATGAATGCTGACAGAAATCAACTTTTTAGTGTTAAAAATGATTGCCCAATAAAAGGTTTCTGCAAAAATACACTATTTCTAATGTATGTAAAAAGGTCATCTAAAGTATGCCTAACAAAAGTATACCAAAATGTGCACATACATGCGGCTTCGCGTAAATTTCGATAATTTTGCAACGTTGCAAAAAAAAAAAAAAATGTAACAAAATCGGTCAGTGGCGACCCTTGAATCTTTTTTAAAAGACCTCTCCTATTGTGTTTTTTCAATGTAGAGCGATCAAATTTGGGGAGTCGATACCTTGTGCAAAACTGCTCCAAAAAGTCTCCTGTCGCCATATTCCAAACCCAACTGAAAATTGGGTATTTTGGATTGAATGTGAAATTTATATCGAGGTATTTATATCGAGACATAAGCACCAAGGGAGTAAGTCTGATCCTCCTCAAAACTGGTGAGACTATTCATGAGATATGAAATCTTAAGTTTTCAAAATGGTGACTTTTCATTCACGTGTCTGACCTGGGCGGGGTGCCAAAGTCAAAGCCATTTTTTGGGCAACACGCCATATTTAGGAAAAGACGAATAACTCCCGGATACAAGGTTCAATCTTTTTCATATCTGGCATGTACTGTATGTGAGGTATCCCAGCCTGAACACGACTGCATTGAAATATTACCCATTAGGCCCCCTGCTGGGACGAGGACACGGCCTTTTTTACGAGACAGGCTCCTCCTCCGAGGGAAAAAAATCAAATGAACTCAAACATGCATCAGGGGAGCCTTAAGACATGTGTTCAAATGCCTGATGAAAAATATTGCGGTTTGGTTGAAGCAGAGGAGTCCAAACAGGAGAGTGAAAGTGACCGCCGTCATTTTGTCTCGCCGCAAATTTTGAACAGTCATAACTTGGCAGACATACAACATATCTGCATCAAACTTCCCGTGCTTGGTGTCGTAGGGGTCATTTGCATCAACCCTAAAGCGCCAACTAGTGGCAACAGAAAGTCACTCATTTTACTTATACATGTCCAGTTCTTTTCAGGTTGGTTATTGCAGTTTCAAGACCTTTTGCAACACTACATTTTAAGGTCCATGTCCACATGTCGCTGTCTGTTGCCGTGACGACCATTTGTTCGCCATTGAAAGGAAGTAGATTTTTTTCAGGGACTAAGGCAGCTTACAGAGCCACGGAATTTGGCATAATCGATCGAATTGGCCCAATTCGAAGATTCATTTTGGTTTTGAATAAGGGCGTGGCTGCGCAGCTCAGTAGTGCCTCCTTTTTTGTTGTACTCTCTCCAACAGGGTTTTTTTCACCTAGTTGCGTGAATATATTTCTAATCCCAAACAAAGAAGCGAGTTTCCAGCATGTTAGGTTCTCACGAGATGATTGGAGGGGGACGATCTGTCACCAACCTGACCGAGTTGCGCCAAACTGCGAGGCCTACAGGCCTGGTTTTTCATTGTTTCTTATTAATTGTGTATTTTTGTTTTGTTTTTATATCTATTTCATCAAGAATTTAAAAATAAATAAAATGTTAGGGTTAAAATCAAAACATAAATGAATGGCTTAAAATAGGATAAAGTAAATAGAAAAACGGTGTTTATAATATTATTTTTGAGTTTCACACGATAAATAAATGAAATATTAATCAAAAAATAAAATGAGTAAGAACAGAAAGGAGTGGCCTATAAAGGGTTAAAGTACCCCAAAATATGATATCAATAAAAAATGTTTAAAAAATAGGGAATTAACTATGGACGATTTGAGCAAAAAGATGTCATTTTTATTGTTAAATTATGTTGCATTACTAATATATTTTTAGAATATTTTTATTAGTATGTTTTTGTATTGTTTTTATTCATTTTTCAATAAAAATGTTAACTTATACAAAAATTAATAACTAAAAGATGCATTTGAATCAAATAACAGAAATAAACCTTGTTTTTTAGTTTTAGTATGAAATAAATCCCCCAAAATATGGTATTTATAACGTATGTAAAAAAACAACAAAAAACAAATCAAAGACAACTCAGCTCAAGAAATCTTTTTTTACACACATTTTCATTTCAAAGTATTAAAATGAGTTCTCTATAAAGACATTTTTTATATTAAACGTATTTTTTAAATGTTATGTTTAAAAGGTCATCTCACATATGCACAACTTCAGCACAAAAACAAAAAATAACGATGGAACTTTTCCGACATCGTGATGCGCAAAAAGCATCTAATGCATATCATTAAATGCTGTTAAATGTTAAAGGCTGCTCTGATAAAAGGGAACATTAGCGTCTCTTAAAGCACATTTCCCGCCACTCGTAGGCTATCATTTATACATTAACGCCACCTTCGTGATGACCCTGCTGTTAGTTAAATGATTGTCGCTAAAAAGTGCTCTCACTTTGAGTTAGATAAAAAATAATAACAACAGTGGCCAGATGGAGTGTGTGATTTAGGGACTCTCCCTGAGGGCATTATTTGCAGGCAACAAGTACAAGTCATAAATTCCCCCTAAGTGTGCAACTTGGGATTTTACTGCAGCCCACAAGTTGCCCTAAAGGAAAATAGTATTGGCTGATAGCAAAAATAAATAAATAAATAAATAAATAAAGCACAACAACAACACAACGCACACACAAGCACAAAACCAAGTAGTAAATAAGTGGGCACAAGGGTGTTTGTTTTCCTTGGCAGTTCATTTGGCGCCGGATAGATACAGTAAGTTTGCAAAAGAATACAATTCCTTGCCTATTCAATGAATGTAGTGTTAAGAGGCATAATATGGATACCAGCGTTTGAGAAAACACCAGATCTGGGTAGAGCAGCCAAAAATTTTAACTCAAGTAAGAGTTGCGTTACTTCAAACTAATATTACTGAAGTAAAAGTAGTCATCCAAAAAAAAAGTTAAAAAGTATCCAGTGAAAAGACTACTCAAGTAAGAGTAACATTTTGAGCAACTGCTTATTGTTTGATTTTTTTTTTTTTTTAAACAATGGTATTTTTTTTTCTGAGCACAAAGTTATCTATATGAACCGTTGTTAAAATGATACTGTACAATAACACATTACGTAACCACATTAGGCCAAAGGAATTAAAAAACAACAACAAAAAATTCATTGAATTCCAAAGGGGTGGCGTGGCTCAGTGGTAGAGTAATTGTTGCCCAACCCAGAGGTTGTGGGTTCGATTCTCCGCCCTGATGAACACGTCTTGAGCAAGACACTGAACCCCACGTTGCTCCTGGGGCTGCGTCACCAGTAGGTGGATGGTGAGATAGTGTAAAGCGCTTTGAGCGCCTTGAAAGGTGGAAAAGCGCTATATAAGTGTAACACCATTTACCATAACACCACCAAAGGGAAAAAAAAACATAAATGAGGTATTATTAGTCCAAAGCCCTCTGGTGGAGAAAATAGTTCCTGGTTTGAATAGTGAAGAGTTCCTTCATAATTACTACAGTGATACCTCAGCTCACGAACTTTTCGCCTCAAGAACATTAAATTCGCGAGCATATAGTCTCTGCTGACGAACTAGTTTTCGGCGGACGAACCAATTCACGCGGTCGAAAAGCGCCACGAGAAGCTGACGCACGCTCACGGCGTCCCAGTTCGTCCCCTCACTTTCGTTGAGTGCGAACGTGGTTTGTGTTTGATAGACATTTTGGACCATATTGAGTGTATTTTTGCTATTATGGGACCGAAAAAGAGTTACCTACAGTCCTTATGGAAGGTGACTCGTGTTACCAATTCGCCCTCGACTGGTAATTGGCGGTGCTTTCAGCTTCCCACCGTAGTGAGAAGTGGACCGGCGAGTCACGTTGGCTCGTTGTCGTCGGTTGTCTTCGGTTCGCCCGATTTCCTCTCCAGAAAGGAGGCGGCGTGCATACAAACACCCAGAGGCGTCGGATGGCTTTTTGTGGACACTTTTACTAACAACTAAAAGCATGTGGGGGGCACAGCAGTGGAGTCTACGCTAACTGCGCACTTTGCCGGTAACACTCTCCTTCCAAACAGTAACTCCCTCCCTCCCTCCCTCCTCCTCCCACTCCATTCCATCAAGCCATCAACTACCATCACAAAGGTAAATAAAACGACTTTATTATACAGTACAGTTTATTTCTTTAATTATAATACAATAGCACATTTATTATACATAAAATAAGGTATATTTTTGTGTAGTTTTAAGGCTTATTTAGTAGAAAATTATGTTTTATGGGGACCTGGGAACGGATTATTCTCATTTTAATGGTTTCTTATGGGAAATAAATGTTCGGAAGACGAACTTTTCGCCTTACACACACTTTCTGGGAACCAATTATGTTCGTGAGCTGAGGTATCACTGTATTTAGAAATTAAAAGGGTCCGGTTTTCCCTGGTCAATCAGTGCCAAATAAAAACTGGGAGAGAGGTTGAAATCTGCACTTTTGAGTCATGTTGAGAGCAGCGCTCAATATCAAATACTTCATTTTTTTACGGGTGCTAAGCACACCACATAAAAGCTAGAACGGCAAGCTTGCGTCCGATTGGTATAATGGAGTCATGTGATTATTGTTGTGCTGTCTCATTGGTGAAGTCGGTAGAGCTACTTGCTACCACTACAGCTGCTACAGCTACTTGGCATCGCTGGCAAAAAAATAATCTAATGTGTAGAAGAAAGAGGAAAAATGTAACGACTCTTGTGTAGCCCAAAGTAGCGGAGTAAGAGTAGCGTTTTTTCTTCACAAATCTACTCAAGTAAAAAGTATAGCCTAGTAGAACTACTCTTATGAGTACATTTTTCCTCAAAAAGTTACTCAAGTAAATGTAACGGAGTACATGTAACGTGTTACTAACCACTTCTGGAAAACACGAGCTAGCATTAGCATTTCTTGGAAGGCAACATGGACGGCGGACACGACTTGAAGGCAAAATGACCACAACGGAAGCAAACTTACGACCAGAGGTGGGTAGAGTAGCCAAACATTTGACTCAAGTAAGAGTATCGTTAGTTCAAAATAATATTACTCAAGTCAAAGTAGTCTTCCAAAAAAATTGACTCAAGTACAAGTCAAAATGTAACATTGTGAGTAACTGCTTAAAATGTTAGATTGTTTTCCTCAGCACAACGTCATCAATATGAACTGTTTTTAGACTGTACTACAAGGTATTACATAAACATATTAGACCCAAACCAATACACACACAAAAAAAATAACCGAATTCCAACTAGAAACCTCTAGAACTGAAACATGACCTGTCCAAAAGAGCATGAGTTTCCCCAAGTGGAAAAAAAAAAAATTCCTGCCATGAATGGAAAACGATCATATGTCTGATTTTCCGTGGTCTATTGGTTCCAAATCAAAACTGGGATAGGGTTGAAAATGTAATTATGCTGACTCTATGTCAAATAATTTAATTTTTATGACGCTTTCAAGACACCATGTGATTGAATAGGCCAGCGTTGTAATCATAGGACTTCTGACTGCGAGCATGTTTGTATTGTTATGTCAGATTTTATCATGGAGCCATGTGATTATTGTTGCGATGTCTTATTGGTGAAACTACTACAACTACTAAGCATTGTCATTTTCTTAGGAACCTTTGGTTGACTTGTTATATGCTGACCTTGGATCCTCGCCTGGGTCCCTCTGTGCTGTATGATTGCTGTCAACTCAGAATAAATTGTCAACTTGTGTTTTGAAGCCTTTTTCCAGCTTTTAAAATGGAGTCAGTGCAAGGGGTTAAGACTAAGGTGAACGCGCAGAGTTTGGCCTTTTGGCCGGGTTGTTGATTCTCGCCGGCCCGGGTCGTTGGATCTGTGCCAGCGTGGGTCTGGCGGTTCAGCCGCCGTGATTCTAGCAATCTGGCTAAAAGGACAGATTCCTTTAATGTATATCAACACCTGACAAATTTCCGCAAAAGTCAGAATTTACCCTTTACGTACCCCAAATGAACTATCCAAAATTTCCAAAAGTATTGTATTTTGTTTAATGGTGGAGGATACACTGCCCTCCAGCGGCAACGTTGGGTCTGGCTGGACTGTCGCCTTATGACTGACTCCGACGTCAGACATGAATAAAGGATAGCTGAGCTCTGGTTTGGCCCACATAAGGCTGTAAGTTGTTTCAGCTAATATATGTTTGTGTATGCACTTGTAATTAAGTTTACAACTACATTTTGTGGAGTTACGTGTACGTGATTTGCTAAGAGAATTGTAAATACGTTAGCATTCTTAGCATTTAAACCAGCGGACTTTTGTGAGGCAAATTCGGCTGATCTACGAAATTTATATATTGATCAGACTGGATGGACGTTTGAACACCAATTGTTTTGTGTCAAGTGTTTGATTGTTAAAATGCATGTCGTTTTGAACATAAGCGTACCTATGCGTGTTACAGCTTTACAAATTGTCAAAAGTGAAGGAAGTTAAAGCTTCAAAAAGCACAATGTCTGTAAAGCTGAACAACTTCACGTTTAGTGAGGACAGAACTCGTCATACTAATAAATTAAAGTAGAAAATAAATTACTGTAAGGTATAATAAGGTACTGTTTATGTGACTACATAAATAAATAAACAGCTGGAGACAAAATGGCGGACCAGACTCCGGCGTCATAAAGTCGAAATCGTGTATGTCGAGTGTGTCGTAACCCGGCGACTACCTGTATTGTTTTTTTATTATCCCTATTATGATCACAATATTTCTTATACGTGAATTCAGGCATCGAGCTTGCCGACTCACCGGTCTCGGAGTCGATGAGAAAGAGTTCCGATCCCGCTCCGTGGAGCTCGTAGGAGATTTCCGCGTTGGATCGGATGTCCGCGTCGGTGGCCGACACTTGCAAGATGAGGCGATTGGCCGGCGAGTTCTCGGGGACGCTCTCGCTATAGAGAGACTGAAAGGAAAAGCCGAGTGGAGACCGTTCGTTAGGACGTCGACGTGTTTTTAACGTACGGTGTTTAGAGGCGACGTTACCTTGTCGCATACAGGGCTGTTGTCGTTAGCGTCCAGAACTTTGACTTCCACTACGGCTTTAGCCGTGAAGATGCCGTCGCTGGCCGTGATGTTGAGGAGGTAATAGTCGGCGCTCTCGCGGTCCAAAGGCTTCCGGACTAACACTTTCCATTCGTTCTGAACGTGCTCGATGGCAAACTGTCCCAGTGGGTCACCCCCTGTCAAATAGAAACAGGCAAATATTAGGGCTTCCAAAAAGCTGTTTACTATTGCTTCGTAGTTACCCTAAATCAATGTTTATATTACAGAAATCAAGCAATATTTACGTTTTGTTTTCTTTACATTTTAAAATCTATTAAAAGAAAAGTTTACTTTTTAAATTTTGTAGTATTAATAATAGTATTAATAATAGTCAAATAAATAATTGTTTTATCTTTAAATTAATTTCTAGCATAATATACAGTAACCATATTTACAGTTTTTTTTAAATAAGATTTTAAAAAAATAATATAAATTTTAAAAATAAGCAAATATTGTTTTTGGTCAAATAAATTAATGATCACTTGAATTTTTTCTCAAATAGATTAACAATATTTACTGTTTCCGTTGTTTTGATACAAAAAATTTTCAGATGAAAAAAATGAATAAGATTGAATAAGAAGTGCCAGTGAAAGCGATACAGATATAAAAGAAGTGCCATTCAACGAGTTGTCAGTCAACATATCATCACAAATGTTATGAAAATTTATTAGAAAGGTTGAAAAGTTACCTAGTGTTGCTTTAATCACCATAAAATTTTTCATTTTTGGAGAGAGAGCGAGTACGAAAAGTGGTATTTGCCTTTTTTTTTTTTTGGTGTCTGGCAAAATGGATTTTGCCATGTGGTATTTTTACTTTGCCATGTGGCAAAATTGATTTTTGACATGTGACGTATTTTTGCCATGTGGCAAAATTGATTTTGCCATGTGACTTTTTTTTTTTTTTTTTGCCATTTGGCAAAATTGATTTTGTCATGTGGCATTTTTTTTTGCCATGTGGCAAAATGTATTGTGACATGTGGCATTTTTATTTGTATGTTGCAAAATGGATTTTGGTTTGTGGCATTTTTTTTTTTTTTTTTAAAGTATATGGCAAAAAAATTTTGGGGGGTATATGGCATTTTTGCAGGCCATCCACGTCCGCATTGACTTTCAACTGGCACCCAAGTCAGGCTATGCCATTAATGGCTGCGAACATACAAATTTTCTATTCATTTTGAATGGTAGAAAAACGTGTGGTTATCATTTTTGACCATACATTACAACACATCCATTTTGCCACATACATAAAAAAATGCCGTATGTCAAAATACATTTTCCACATGGCAAAATCTTTTTTTGGCACATGGCACAAAAAAATGCCAAATGGCAAAATCCATTTTGCCACATGGCAAAAAAATGCCACATGTCAAAATATATTTTGACACATGTCAAAATACGTTTTGCCACATGGCAAAATCGATTTTTCCACATGGCAAAAGAAATGCCACATGTCAAAATCCATTTTGCCACATGGCAAAAAAATGCCACATGTCAAAATACGTTTTGCCACATGGCAAAATCGATTTTTCCACATGGCAAAAGAAATGCCACATGTCAAAATACATTTTGCCACATGGCAAAATCCATTTTACCACATGACAAAATCCATTTTTGCCACACGGCATTCACAATTTTTTGCCATGTGGCAAAATGGATTTTGCCATGTGGCATTTTTACTTTGCCATGTGGCAAAATTGATTTTTGACATGTGACATTTTTGCCATCTGGCAAAATTGATTTTGCCATCTGGACAAATCATGTGGCATTGTTTTTGCCAGGTGGCAAAATGTATTGTGACATGTGGCATTTTTATATGTATGTTGCAAAATGGATTTTGGTTTGTGGCTTTTTTTTTTTTTTTGGTATATGGCAATTTTTTTGGGGTATATAGCATTTTTTTGCAGGCCATGCACGTCCGCATTGACATTCAACTGGCACCCAAGTCAGGCTATGCCATTAATGGCTGCGCACGTCCAAATTTTCCATTCATTTTGAATAGCAGAAAAATGTGTGGTTATCATTTTTGACCATACACTTTACATTATAACACATCCATTTTACCACATACATAATAAAATGCCGCATGTCAAAATACATTTTCCACATGGCAAAATAATTTTTTTGCCACATGGCGAAAAAAAAAATGCCAAATGGCAAAATCCATTTTTCCACCTGGCAAAAAAAAAAAAAAAATGCCACATGTCAAAAAAAAAAAAAAAAAAAAAAAAAAAAAAAAAGCCAAATGTCAAAATCTATTTTGCCACATGGCAAAATCCATTTTTCCACATGGCAAAAAAAAAAAAAAATGCCACATGTTAGAATCCACTTTTCCACATGGCAAAAAAAGCCACGTTAGAACACATTTTGCCACATGGCAAAATCAATTTTTGCCACAAGGCAAATACCGCTTTTTGTTCTTGGCCCTGCTGCATTTTTGAGACCAAAAACTAAGACTAACTCACCAGTAATGAAGTAGCTGACTTGTCTGTTGATGTCCTCCGAGTCCTGGTCGGTGGTGCTGAGGATGGCGATGACCCCGCTGGGCGGAGGGTCGTCCTCGCTGACCGTCCCCTTGTAGACCTCCGCCGTGAAGCGCGGCGGGTTGTCGTTGACGTCGGCCACCGTCACCTCCACCCGCGTGGCGGCGGAGCGCCGGACTTTGTCGCCCTGATCGCTGGCCAGGACGGCCACGCTGTATTCGCCACGCTTTTCGCGGTCCAGTTCCTTCAGCGTGGTCAACCATCCGCTTTCGGCGTTGACGGCAAACAGCTCGGCGACTTCCCGCGAGTTGAGCTCGGCGTCCAGGCTGTACAGGACGTGGCCGTCGCTGCCCGAGTCCAGGTCGGAGGCTTTGACTTGAACCACCTGCGTCCCGCCCGGGAGGTTCTCCGCCACCACCGCCCGGTACGGGTCAGACTCAAATACGGGGTCGTTGTCGTTCAGGTCTTTGACCTGGACGTTGATGTCGACGGACGCCACGACGTCGTAGCCGTCGTGCCGGGTTTCCGCCCGCAGAGTGAGCTGGTACCACTTGGTGGTCTCGTGGTCCAGGCTCTTCTGAAGCTTCAGGGCGCCGGTGTCCGGGTCCACCACGAAGACTTGATTCCGGTTGCTCTCCGGGGTGTTTCCGTTCACCAGAGCGTAAGACACCGGTCGCTCGCTCTCGGCGCGGATCACGTCGATCTCCGTGCCGATGGGTAGGTCTTCCGCCAGCGCGTAGCGGTAATGAGCCTCGCCGAACTTGGGGACGGGAGTCTCGGGCGCCACGATCCGGATGTAAACTTGAACCGCGGAACTTTTGGGCGGGTTCCCGGTGTCCTCTGCTCGGACGAAAAAGGCGTAGAGCTCGCCCTCCAGTCCGACGAGGCTCTCTTTGGTCACGACCACCCCGGACGTCGGGTGGATTTCAAAGTTCTCCGCCACGTTCTCCGCCTCGGCTTCCACCGAGTACTCCACGTCGGCGTTGCTTCCCTCGTCCACGTCGGAGGCGGCGATCTTCACCACCGACGTTCCCCGGGGGGCGTCCGAAGCTACGGTGACTTTGTACTCGGCCGCCCTGAACTGCGGCGCGTTGTCGTTGACGTCGGTGAGGACCACGTTCACCGTGCAGAAGCCCACCTTGCCGCCGCCGTCCCGGGCCTCCAGGAAGACGGGGATGACTTTTTCGCCGCCGCCGTCGCGGTCCAGCACCTCCGAGGTGAAGACGCTGCCGTTTTCGTCAACGGCGAACTTGTCCTTGGCGACGTCGTTGACGACGCGGTACGCGATTTGTCCGTAAACGCCTTCGTCGTCATCCGCGGCTTTGGCTTCGGCGACCAACGTTCCGACGGGGGAGTTTTCCACGAGTTCCACGACGTATTCCGCTTGGGAAAATGCAGGGTTATGGAAGTTGGCGCCTACGACGGTGACTTCCACGAGGGCGGAGCTCCGATAAACGCCGTCCGAAACGGACACGTTGAGGTGGTAGATCGGTCGCATTTGTGGCCGGCGGTGGTTGGAAATGACGACCGCGCCGGTCCGCTTGTCGATGGCGAAACTCTGGTCCTCGTTCCCGTAGACGATGGCGAACTCCAGCTTTCCCGAGTCGGAACTGTCCGCGTCCGAAGCCTGGACTTGGGTGACAAAGTGTCCGCGAGAAGCTAACTCGCTAACGGTCGCTTTGTAGACTCGCTCCACAAACATTGGCGCGTTATCGTTCAGATCAGTGACGTCCACTGTCACCGCCACTTCGCCAGAGAGGGCTGGGACACCCCCGTCTACGGCGCGGACGCTCAGTCGGTGCTGCCGGATCTCCTCGTGATCCAGCGGCCGGGCTGTCGAGATGATTCCCGTGTCGCGGTCGATCGCGAAGTAATCCGAACTTCTCCCCTTCTTCTCTACCAACTGGTAGAAGATTTCCTGATTGCGTCCCGTGTCGAAATCTTTGGCGTCCACCCGCAGGACAGAAGTACCGACGGCGGACGCCTCGGAGATGTTGCCGCGGTACGACTCGGAGAGGAACAGCGGCGGGTTGTCGTTGACGTCTACCAGGATGATATCCACAAAAACGTCCGAGTGCGCCCCTGTCAGGGAGTCGGTGGCGCGCACGATTAATCTATACGCCGGGTGCGTCTCAAAGTCCAGGGGACGAGCTACGTGAAGGACGCCGGTGTTGAAGTCGACGGAGAACTGCTTGAAAGGGTCTCCTTCGGTTAGCGTGTAAACGATTCGGGGGCCTTCGGAATCGCTGGCTTGAACGTGGAGAACCGGCGCGTGGACTTGGATGTTCTCGGGGATTTCGATGCTATAGAAGGCTTTTTCAAAAACGGGGACGGCTTGGTTCACCACGGTAATCGGGACTTGGGCTTCCGCCGACAGCGCCGGATGACCGCCGTCCGTCGCGACCACCACCACCGCGAAATTGCCGTCGAGGGATTCTACCTCAAACGGCTTTTTAAGGGTGATTTCGCCGGAGGGGTTGATGTCAAAATGCTCCTGAGGTTCCTTCAAACTGTAATGGATTTGGGCATTGGGACCTCGGTCCTTGTCCACCGCCGTGACCTGTCGGACCACCTGGCCTTCTTCCGCGTCCATCTGGACCAGGGCTTGGTAGGGGAGGTGCAAAAAGACGGGCGCGTTGTCATTGATGTCCTCCACCATCACCGTCAAAAGAACGTGGGCGGGCTCTTCGGACGGGTCCTCCTTGGTGACCTCCACCACCACGTCAAAGGTGTCCCGGGCCTCGCGATCGAACGCTACTCCGGTGGTGGAAACCACCCCCGATGTTCGTCCGATTTCAAAATGTTTGTCGGGATTGAGGATTTTGTAGAACAACGGCTCGTTGACTTGGTTTCCTACGGCGGCGATGACTTCCAGCGTCTTCTTCTCGGTTAGGTTCTCCAAGACGGAAGCTCGGTAGGACTCTCTGGTGAACTCGACCTTGCCGTCCTTGTTCTCTTTCAAGTGGATCTTGACGGCGGCGACGCTGGCGAACCTCCCGTCGGAAACTCGGACTTTTAGCTCGTACCTGCTTCTCAGCTGGGTGACGTTCTGGATGGACAGCACGCCAGTGTTCGCGTCCATCTTGAACTTGACGCCGATGTTGCCCTCGGAGATGGAAAACAGAAGCTTGGCGTCGGGTCCAGTGTCCGGGTCGGCGGCGTCGACTTTGACCACTTCCACTCCTCTGTACGTCGGCAGCGCCACGACGGCCTCGTAGACGTCCCGGCCGAAGACCGGCGGGCAGTCGTTGACGTCGACGACCTCCACCGTCACGTTGGCCGCAGTCTCCGCGAACAGCCGAGGCGCGCCGAGGTCGTGGACCTGCACCGTGAAGCGGTAAACGCTCCTCCGCTCGTGGTCCAAGGCGGCCGTGATCCTGACGGCGCCGGTGGCCGAGTCCACGGCGAAGTAGTTGAGGGCGAAGGGCTCCGCGATCTGATACGCCAGCATGGCGTTGCGCTCGCTGTCGGCGTCAGTCGCGCGGATGACGAACGGCGCGTTTTCCCGGGTGAGAACCACGCTGCCGACCGGGGCCGACTCGCTGACCAGGCCGCGGAACTCCCGTCGTACGAAAACGGGGGCGTTGTCGTTCTCGTCCTTCAGGTGGACCGCCAGAGTGGCGTTGCTGGACAGCCCCGCCATGTTGGTCCCCTGGACGACCAGCTTGTATTGGGGGGTGGTCTCGTAGTCCAGTTCCTTCCGGGTGACCACCACGCCCGAGTTGGGGTTGATGTCAAAGGCGCCGTCCGCGTTCCCGCTTTTGATTTGGTAGAAAACAGACGACTGGCTGATGGCCGCCACCGAGCTTACGAAGCTACCGGGTGCGGCCGACTCGCTGATGTCGGCGGAGAATTCTTTCTCCGGGAATCTGGGGGCGGCGTTGTCCGAGACGGTGACGTCGATGTGGATGGCGGCGGTGGCGGATAAAGGCTTGGCTCCGCGGTCTGTCGCCTTGACGGTGAGTTCGAAGCTGGTTTTACCGCTGTGGCTGAGTTCTTTGGCCACCGTGACGGTGCCCAGGACGGGATCCACGGCGAAGGAGTTTGCCACGTTTCCTGTCAAAAACAAAGAAAACAAGAGTTGGATTTAGTTGTTGACCTTTACATACCGCGCAGTAGTACTTTAACACACGACTACCCGGACGTTTTTTTGTGTTGCGGGCCGCTGTCTAGTCTTTTTTTTTTTCAACAAACAATCAATAATTGTTTTTGTAATGAGCAGACTCATCCAATCATCCTATTGCTGAGTGGCGACATAAAGAGAATTTTATTTTATTTTTTTTAAACAAAATATTTCAAATAGAAGAAATAAATTTTGTTCCTAAAATAATTTAAAACAATCATAATAATAAAACCAAATAAAATAGAAGAGGTGATTCAATCTTGGGGTCATGAGGTCAAAGGTCACAAAAGGAATATCACAATGGCTCAAGAACAATCATAATAATAAAAACAAATTAAAATAGAAGAGGTGATTAAATCTTGGGGTCATGAGGTCGAAGGTCACAAAAGGAATATCACAATAGCTAAAGAACAATCATAATGATAAAGCAAATTAAAATAGAAGAGGTGATTCCATCTTGGCGTCATGAGGTCAAAGGTCACAGAGGTCATAAAAGGAATATCGCGATAGCTCAAGAACAATCATAATAATAAAAAAATCAAAACAGGTTATTAAATCTTGGGGTCATGAGGTCGAAGGTCACAAAAGGAATATCACGATAGCTAAAGAACAATCATAATAATAAAACAAATTAAAATAGAAGAGGTGATTCAATCTTGGCGTCATGAGGTCAAAGGTCACAGAGGTCATAAAAGGAATATCGCAATAGCTAAAGAACAATCATAATAATAAAACAAATTAAAATAGAGGTGATTCAATCTTGGGGTCATTTGGTCAAAGGTCACAGAAGTCACAGAAGGAACATCGCGATAGCTCAAGAACAAATAAAAGGATCATTATTAAATTTGCAGGATATGTTTGTAATATGAAACGGGTGAGGTGATTACATCTTGTGTTCATGAGGTTAAAGGTCAAGAATATATTTGTGTTGAAGAGAATTCAAGAACAGGGTTACGGTGTAGGGTTTAGGTAAGGGTAAGTTGTAGGTAAGAGATTATTATCAAACTTGCATGATATGTTTTGTAATTTGAAATGGAAGAGGTGAATCAATTTGGGGGTCGAAGGTCAGAAATATTGACGACGCTATGAATTTTGAGTTCTGGTCTCCCAGAGTGCTCCTATAGTTTTCATTTCTATACCTTTTCTGCTATTGGGTTCTCTTATTATAAACAGTAAATGGAGTTATAATCTTGGTCAGAGAACCGATTAAACTCGCGAGTCAAAGTGTAGGTCATTCTTCGCACTAATCCAGCAAAAGTCACATCGGTTCAAACAAAGGTTAAGACTCTTGCTGATCAGAGCGGGCAAATTCCGAGGGCTGACATAATTGGAAAGTACAGACAAAGAGCTTGACGCGTTCCCGACCGACTATTCCATTCATGAAAAGCATCCAGTAGGCCGACTCATGACTTCATCGGCACTACAATGAAAGCTTTCATTTTGTCCCACTGCCCCAAAAATGGAATTTAGGTTGAAAAGTCAGCATCTAGATGACTAATTTTTTTCATTTTTTGGCTGACAATTTATGAACCGAAAAATACGGTAGCAGGTTTTTGCGGGCACCTGACTCGATGCTGTAGACGATTTCGGCGTTGCGTCCCGTGTCTTTGTCCAGCGCGGTGACCTGCAACACGGCCGAGCCCGCGGCGGCCGTCTCAAAGACGCGGCCAGAGTAGGGCGTGCCCACGAACCAAGGCGCGTTGTCGTTGGCGTCCTCCACGTTGACCACCACGCGCACCAGGTTGCGTTTCACTGGGATGTCCTGGTCGCGGACCTAAGGGCAACATGCATCAAAAGCGAATGAATTAGAAGATGCGATTTCTGGAGAAATTGAGTGGGGATGCTTTGCTTTTTCCAAATTCCCATTGAAATTGACCAAATTAGCAGGTTAGACAAAATTGAGTGACGTATCGAACTTTTGGCCTTGACGGATATAGCTCTGTTTGGCATTGAAGGACATTGCAGTCTGAAGGAGATAGTACCTTTTCTCTAACACACTTAAAATAATCAATCAGGGTATAGTCCTGTTTCTCGTATTTACTGTTTGACTGTTTGTATTACAATAATACACCCAATACATAATAAATAGCACTTATACCATAGTTTCAGGAAAACAAGCAGAATATAGGGCATAAGAGATAAACGTGGCTTTCTTATCACAGAAGCCCAGCGTGTGCGTCATACAACTGACTGAGCAAGATTGACGCACCAACTCTCGCAATCAGTTCTCCGAACAGTTCAGAACAAATGGCGGGACGCTCTGTCACAACACAAGGAACACAGGAGAACGTCCGATATCCAACTGATAAGACTCCAAGAGCCCCTTTGAGCTTGAGGTGTCAAAGTCTACAACCCTCGTTGCCCGGACAACGGTAACTCCTGAATCCTCCTGTCCAATCCACAAACAAACAAACAATAATCCTAAAAGACAATGTTTAACTAATCGTGGTCACTTTTCACGGGATTTTATACATTCATGTCTGATGAAACTCTTACAGTGACCTTTGTGTGCGCCAATTGTTGCACACCAGCTGTGATAACACAATCACTTTTGCCACACACATAGCTACAACAAAATGTTCCACAGCAAACAGATGCAAAAATGTCAGGGACATGACATGTACGCCCTGAAATTAATCGAGCTGCTTGACTGGACGCTAAGTTACTAAACCCAGATTGTTGATTGTGTTATTGTACAGTTTTGATGTATGTTCCATGCCATAATGTGTATCTTTAGTTGTATGGGGGACGGGAAACTGATAAGCATATGCTTCATCCCGTCCACCTTTGTCTTCTTCTTTGGTTCCTTCGGGCAAATCATATCACATTTTGTAATTGTCAATGATTGTCAATGATACCGATGATGATGACAATAAAATTCCATTCCATTCCAAAACCTTTTGTTGACGTGTGATAGGGTGACCTTGCCTCCCCGTCCGAGTGTTTCTGTTTCCCCTTGCCGTTTTGATCGCTGTCGACCTGAATACATTCTCAACTTTAGCCTTAGTCTTTAGCATATCTTGAAATGAATTAGGCACTTTACACGTAAAATGTGATTCATTATATGGGGGGGGGGGGGGGGGGGGGGGGGGATATCACGATACAAAAGCAATTCCAGAACCAATTGATTTCGTATTTTCAGGTACTACGATATAAGATTTAAAAAGAATCTTACCATAACGGTGAGAACGTGACTTCGCACGGTCTCGTGATCCAGCGGTTCGGCGGTGTATAGCGTCCCCGTCCCGGGGTCCAGTTTGAACTTTTTGAGGCTGAAGGGGTCGGTGCTGCTCAGAAGCGTGAAGGTCAGCTTGTTTTTCTCGTCCTGGTCCGTGGCGTCCACGCGCAGAACCTCGCTTCCCGCCGGAACGTCCTCGGGGACGCTCACTTCATACTTGGCGCGGGAGAATTCCGGACGATGGTTGTTGGTGTCGATGACTCGGATCAGAACCTGCCGGGGGCGAGAGAGATTTCCTTGGTTATTGCTGGGTTGTGCTAATGTTAGCTAAATTGGAAAACTGCAATCACGCAAAAACTTGTCATTTTTGATCCAGTTACGCATCTAAGGGTTAACTCATTGCCTAACATTGACAACGATAGATGTCCAATTTGTTTATACTGGTAGGACTGACTCATGTTTCAATGCCAATGAGTTAGTATTGCCAAATGATGGATGTTGCCTTGTTGAAATGTGTTCCCAGATGAAAAGAACAACTGTTCACGTCCTTCTACAAAGTTAAACCTGCGCCCCTAATGTCCATACATGTTCCTCTAGGCCTTTCATCAACACGAGTGTTGCTTTTGTGCACTCCCAACATCATCCGCCAAGCTGTAAAATTCCAGCGGGAGAGTGTTTTATCAACAGCAGCCACTCGTCTGCTGGACTTCCGACAGAGGATTACGGAGAGCCGCCGGAATGCCATCTCCGCTTCCGCTCTTGCCAAACACGGGGAACAAAGGGATCAGGCCCGATTAAACACCTGCATACCAGACACCAGGGGGTGATATCCTTTAAGGAGGTGATGGAAAAACGACAAAGCTGCGGGGCTCCGCTCCAAAGTGGAACACCATCGCTTGTAATAGCGTTGTTTTCAAGGCTAAAACACGTGCGACCGAGCTAACGTGGCAATTTACGAAGACTTTTTGTGAGTTTTTCGATATGGGTTCTTGAGACTTCTCGTGATCGGTATGCCTACCAAATATCATGTTGCCAGGTAAAACTGGCTCTCGGGGCTGATTTTTTAAAATTGCAGATTGGGCTACAGAGAAGAAGTGGATTCTTGAAACCAAAATGGCAGACTTCCTGTGTGTTCATCAATATGGGTTTTTGAGACTTTTTTGTGGGTCTACTCATGACAGGTATACCTACCAACTTTCATGTTGCCAGGTAAAACGGGCTCTAGGGGCTGATTTTTTTTTTTTTTTTTTTAATTGCAGATTGAGCTACAGATCAAAATTTGATTCTTTAAACCAAAATGGCAGACTTCCTGTGTGTTTTTCAATGTAGGTTTTTGAGACTTTTTTGTGGGTCTACTCACGATAGATATGTCCACCAAATTTTATGTTACTACATAAAACTGGATTCAGGGGCTGATTTGTTTTTGAAATGCAGATTGAGCTACAGATTAAAATTGGACTCTTGAAACCAAAATGGCAGAATTCATGTGTGTTTATCAATATGGGTTTTTGAGACTTTTTTGTAGGTCTACTCATGATAGGTTTACCTACCAAATTTCATATTGCCAGGTAAAACGGGCTCTAGGGGCTGAATTTTTTTTTTTTAATTGCAGATTACGCTACAGAGTAGAAGTGGATTCTTGAAACCAAAATTGCAGACTTCCTGTGTGTTTATTGATATGGGTTCTTGAGACTTTTGGTGGGTCTTCTCATGATAGGCATGTCCACCAAATTTTATGTTACTACGCAAAACTGGATTCTTGGGCTGATTTTTTTTTTTTTTAATTGCAGATTGAGCTACAGATTAAAATTAGAGTCTTGAAAACAAAATGGCAGAGTTCCTGTGTGTTTGTCGATATGGGTTCTTGAGACTTTTTTGGGGGTCTTCTCATGATAGACATGTCCACCAAATTTTATGTTACTACACAAAACTGGATTCAGGGGCTGATTTTTTTTTTAATTGCAGATTGGGCTACAGAGTAGAAGTGGATTCTTGAAACCAAAATGGCAGACTTGCTGTGTATTTATCGATATGGGTTCTTGAGACTTTTTTGTGGGTCTACTCATGATACACATGTCCATCAAATTTTATGTTACGACACAAAACTGGATTCAGGGGCTGATTTTTTTTTTTTTTTTTTTTGCAGATTGAGCTACAGATTAAAATTAGAGTCTTAAAAACAAAATGGCAGACTTCCTGTGTGTTTATCGATATGGGTTTTTGAGAGTTTTTTGTGGGTCTTCTCATGATAGACAGGTCCACCAAATTCTATGTTACAACACAAAACTGGATTCAGGAGCTGATTTTTTTTTTATTGCAGATTGAGCTACAGAGTATAGGGTGGATTCTTGAAACCAAAATGGCAGACTTCCTGTGTGTTCATCAATATGGGTTCTTGAGACTTTTTTTGTGGGTCTACTCACGATAGACATGTCCACCAAATTTTATGTTACTACACAAAACTGGATTCAAGGGCTGATTTTTTTTTTAATTGCAGATTGAGCTACGGATTAAAATTAGGTTCTTAAAACCAAAATGGCAGACTTTCTGTGTGTTTATCGATATGGGTTCTTGAGACTTTTTTGTGGGTCTTCTCATGGTAGACATGTCCACCAAATCTTATGTTACTACACAAAACTGGATTCAGGGGCTGATTTTTTTTATTGCAGATTGAGCTACAGAGTATAGGGTGGATTCTTGAAACCAAAATGGCAGACTTCCTGTGTGTTTATCGATATGGGTTCTTGAGACTTTTTTGTGGGTCTACTCACGATAGACATGCCCACCAAATTTCACGTTACTATATAAACTGGATTCTGTTTTGAATTTTTTACTGAGTGGCCGATTCAAAAAGACCAACTGAAACCAAAATAGCACACTTCCTGTGTGTTTTTTGACATGGGTTCTTAAGACTTTCTTGTGGGTCTACTCATGATAGGTATGCTGACCAAATTTCATGTTTCCAATTAAAATTGGCTCGAGGGGACGAATTACTTTCAAGACCCAACACGGTGCTACAGAGCCAAAACCGGAACTTGTAAGCAAAATGACAAACTTTCTTTGCCTTTTTTACATTGCTTTTTAGCTTGTTCTTTTATGGTTCTACCCAAAATAAGACACGGCTTCCAAATTTCACATTGCAAACTAAACCTGAATTTGAAAAAAATCTGGCAAATCACAGCAAAAATGCCGCCGCCAAAATCAAAATGGCCGACTCGTGACTGTAAGCCTTTTCACACGTGCCATTTTGAGACTTTTTCATGTTAGACATGCCTTCCAGATGTCACGGCGCTGAGTAAAAGCAGCCCCGGGGGATGCATTTTTGAAAAGCTCCGGACAGCGAGCCTCTTCCTTAGGGGGGCTTTGGCATCCCACTCTTGCCCAAAAGAGGCACTCAGGAATGGGGCCTGTGTTGCATGGTTGCGCCCTTAAGCAGCCATTCCAGGCATGTCTTCTCATGTCATGCCAGACACCTCCCCGATGTCTCACAACACACACTCTCACAAACACACACTTAGGCGTGCTCCGAGTGACCCAATTACCATTTTGTGAGAATGTGTTCAAGGTGCTATGAAGTGGTGAGCATGTCAAAAAATGAAAATAAATGCTCTCATGTCATTCATTCATAATATTTTGGGCACAAATCCATGGCAAAATGTGACAAATAAGGCCGTTTTAACTGTGCAACTTTTATGTCTACACCTTGAAGTTCCACTTAATAGCTTTCTTGGAGCAGCATCCTATTTGCTGTAGTTACATCTGGCATTTTAGCGCCTCACAGCGTCCAGAGCTGAGAGCTGCATGTTATTTCTGAATCATAGGTAGACAGTCAAATTCAGCACGATTTCCAAAAATGATGTATTCAAATGCGTTACATAAACGGTATTTCTTTTGGTTATTGTTGCAAATTCAGGGGTAGTTTGAGTGGTTTCCTCACGACAGGTGGATTTCCTTCTGCTTATCGCAATCCGGAATGCATTTCAAGTCGAAGTTGTACTTAGACTCCTTTGACTCTATTGACGCGCGCAAATTTTTGATGTTTAATCATGACTAAATATACGGTTAATTATTGTGTTTATGGATATGAAAATAATACAATAGTTTTAACTACAGTTGTCCCGATCACATATTTTTGCACCTGAGTTCGAGTCACCTGATTTTGAGAATTTGCCGATTCAGAGTACAGATACGATACTTTGGCAATTTATTTAATAATTTATTAGAAAATGTACATTTTACAATAACCTTGTCCATCCTGATTATTTTGCTCATTTGTAGCCATTGGATATCAATGGCAGCCAAATAACTCCATTTTAACTCATTTGCTCCCAAAAACGTATAAATACGTTCTATTCTTATTGTGTCAGTGTTCCAAAGACGTATTTATACGTCTTCTACGTTTTTTTTTTTTTTACAAGAGACATCTTCTGGGTTCTGATTCAATTTAGCTCCAAAGCACAAAGCTGAAAATCCATTTTGAAGCAATAAAACCAGGGCAGTAGCGCATTTGGTAACCTGATTCAATGGCAACGAACGGTCGGGCTGCACGGCCGGTGCGCCGGCGGGAGACGACCGAATGGAGAACAACCTAGAGGACGCCCGGCATGCTAGGTGCTGGACGACCGAGCAGAACGACCGGGACCACTAGTGCAGCAGACGATGCCGTTGAGTACGTGCTGCTCGCCGAGCAGACCCCGCAGAGACTCAAAAAAAAATCCATCTTTATGAGACAGGCGGCGATGAGGGAAAAGTTTACTCGGCTGTCGCTGCCACAACAGCGTCATCTCTCAGTTAGTTATGAGTAAATAAATTGTTACTTTGCTATTAAAAGCTCTATTTGCCTTTAAAAGGAAAACATTCAGATGTTTGGGATGTAACTAAAGCAAAAAGTAGCTGTATTAAAGTCAAAATTAAAAGCTTAATTTCTCTTTTTTCATCAGAAATTGGAAAATTGCTCAAACTAAGCTATTTTCTAATGCTGATTTCTAAAGAATGGAAAAAGATATGAACTTACTTTTTTCCCTGCTGAAATAAGAGAGTCTAATCTTTCTTTTGGTGGGGTTCCATGTTTATATAGCAATAGAACAGAATTTTCTGCGGGCCTTGCAAAGTGAGTCAAAATCCAGTAAAACGGCCGGGCGCGAAGAGTTTTGCACTGGTGAAAATGGCTGGGAGCTAATGAGTTAAAAACCCAATCTTTTTCATCCGATAAAAATGGCGTGATCGGGGACATCCCTACCTTTTTCTAAGAAAAATGAACCCTCCTGTGATATTTATCGGCAAAACGGCAAAGATTCCGCGACAATGTGTCTTTTGTGGTTAAACAGTAATATCAAATAATAGATTGAGTTGTATAAAGTCAACATCTTATCTTGAACGTGAGCTTGTAATATGGTCTGGACGGGTTTTAAAGTGTGATTGAGCACGAGACTCGTCCTTCCCATCTGGCAGCCCTGCTCGCCGTAGGATTTCATAGCACTTTTAACGTACGGAATCGTCACGGCGATCACAAAAACAAAGAAACGGCGAAGGCTGAGGATCCGCTGCTCTGTGTGTGTGTGTATATGTGCGCTACCTCCTCCAGGGAGTGCTGTGCAGAGGCGTGACTGTGACTGCGTGTGTTACATATGACAGATGGAGCAATACGGGAGCGAAGCAGCGAGGGTGACGTGACAGTGATGTGGGGGGAAAGAAAAAAGGTCACATTTAGAAAACGTGCCGCTGCGAGAAAGGTGTAAAAACAACATGGTGGAGAACATTATTTACGATATTTGCTGTTTTGTATATTACAGTATATATTGCATATATACAAAGAGCTAGATGCGAAAAATCGGAATCGCCAGGATTCGTTACAGATATTACGTGAACAAGGTGACCCCACCCAAAATTTGGATACCCATCATTTCCTGATTTTTTGGGGGAATAAAAAAACAATATTTTTCGGACTACAAGTCGCACCAGAGTAATGCCGCAACGATTAATCGATTAACTTTAGTAATACGATTAAGCTTCAAATCAAATTTTGACGTTTCGAGGAGTCGCTTAATTAGACTGGCATTGTAATGGTTTGTTTACATTTGATTTGGGTGTATACACTGCCTTCCAGTGGCAACAGTAAATATGACATAACTAGCTTAACAAACTTTTTTTTTTCCTATTTTTTTTTAACCAAGAATCGAGACTGTTTTACGTCCATATCGATAAAGAATTTGGGATTTGAGCATTCATTCACAAGAATTTTCAACAAAAAAGCTCTGTTTACATAAGGCAGCTGCTAGCTACATTCACTAACAGACTAGCATTGTACTTCGACATATTTACGTAAAATAAATGCTAACTGGACGTTTTTTTTTTTTTTTTTTTTTTGCTTCTAACCAACAATCGAGATTGTTTTATGTCCAAGAAATTTGGGGGGTTAAGCATTTATTCACCAGAATTTTCAACGGGAAAATTTGCCTTGCCTTTACATTTGGTGGCCGCTAATTTCCTTACCGACTAGCCTCATAGTTCGCAATATTTACGTAAAATAAATACTACCTGCACTTTTTTTTGGTTGTTTTTTGCTTTTAACCAAGAATCGAGACTGTAACATCCGTATCTATAAAGAATTCGGGGATTGAAGCATTTATTCACAAGAATTTTCACCGAAAAAGCTCTGTTTACATTAGGCGGCCGCTAGCTACATTCATTAACAGACTAGCATTGTACTTCGACATATTTACGTAAAATAAATGCTACCCGGTTCTTTGCTCTTTTAACCAAGAATCGAGGCTGTTTTACGTCCATATCTATAAAGAAATCAGGGATTCAAGCATTTATTCACAAGAATTTCAACGGAAAAAGCTCCTTGTTTACACATGGCGGGGGCAAATTTCCTTACCAACTAGCCTCATACTTCGCAATATTTACGTAAAATAAATGCTACCTGCACGTTTTTTTTTTTTTTGCTTTTAACCAAGAATTGAGACTATAAACATCCATATCTATAAAGAATTTGGGGATTTAAGCATTTATTCACAAGACTTTTCAGAGGAAAAAGCTCTTTGTGTTTCCATTGTCTGCTTTGACGGAGATTGGCCTCCTATGAATGGGCCCTGTGTCCCGTCAATACATTATGAAGTCCATGACAGTATTTTTTAACCGGTGTGCCGTGGCATACTAGTCAGTTGTGCCGCAAGAAGTTATCCAATATCACATTTTTTTATTTTATTTACGTCGTCGGGCGGAGTTGCAGTAGGAAAGAAGGAGTAGGTAGAAGGTTGCGGTCGTGTTCAAATAAGCTAGGTATTGCTCGTGTCGCGTTCAAGAACTGCTCAGATTTCTAGCCATCAGCCCACTTGCTGTCCGCAACAATGTGTACCCCAGAACGTCTACTGTACATAATTTAATTAGGGTCGTCAAGTGTCAATATACACGAAAGTGTCCTTTCCATTTCATCTGTATGTGAGACCGTCAATCCTCCCCCTGTGTTTTATTCCAACAAATTGTTGAGGACAGCAAGGTGGGTGATGGCTAGAAATCCGAGCAGTTCTTGAACGTGACACGAGCAGTTGCATTTGCCCTCGTTTCAAAATAAGTCGATTGACTATTTTGTTTGCCTCTGTGAAAACACAAACTTTTTGGGAGAAAAACTACAAAGGTAAATGAAAAAGCCTTCAAAGCCAGTTACCTTGTTGCTGAACTTGTTGCTAAATCCAAAAAGTCCCAAGAGACAATACTCCCTGCCTGCAAAGCCATTGTTAGCGTGATGCTTGGCCCTGATGTGGTTAAAGACATTGCTTAAAGTGCCTGTGACACGAAAAAGCATGTTTATTTCATAATACACGCGGTATTTTATGCTCATGAATGAAATCGACCGCTTGGATGTGTTTGGAAGCGATCGCTATATTTATTTAGTAAAATGGACAAATAAAAAATAATTTGGGGGCTTATAGACATATTGTCCTATCAAACACAAGAGGCTTTTGGCTTAAAATACAGCAGTTAATTCTAGAGAGGGGTACAAGAGCAGAAACTGCTTTTTCAGTCTTGTCTGTGTTTTCCACCATATTCATTTGAGTCCTGCAAGTATTAATATTAGAGATGTCCCGATCCGATATTTGGATCGGATCGGACGCTGATATGAGCAAAAAAACGCGCATCGGTATTGGATCGGAACACGGAAAAATTCCGATCCAGACTTCCGATCCATTTTTTTTTTTTTTTTTGAAAGTCCGGTCCGGGTTTCCCAGTGCACCGGTTTACATAATCCATTCCAATTTTTGCTTCGGTTTCCCTAAAATCCGGTCTGGATTTTACGGCACACCTTCAACACACTACATTTACATTACCGTCTCCCAATTTACCGAGAGACATTATCGGTAAAAATGTCAGCTGCGTGGGATCATTTCACCTTAAAGGACGACAAAGACGAAGAGGCAGACTGCAACATATGCCACAATAAAGTCAAGCGTTGTGGTAAAGCTGTAAGAAGTTTTAATACAACCAACCTAATCAAGCATTTAGCGAAATACCACCACAAACAATATGAGGAGTGTGTTAAGAAAACCCAAGACAAAAAGAAAGGTCCTACGCAACTAACACTGGCAGAAACTTTTGCTATGCGTGACAAACTGGCACTCGACAGTCCCAAAGCCCAGGGGATAACAAGAGTCATTGCCGAAGAATTCATTCTGGATGACGAGCCGTTATCTCACGTGAGTAAAGACGCACTATCCAACACTTAGAACCACGGTACAACATGCCCAGCCGTCATTACATCCTTGAGCGATTCGGCCGTGGAAGATTCGAGAACGATTCACAAACATCCAATTTCCGATTATTGAAATATGTCAAGTAAAGCGGAACTAATACACAGCGCGGTCTTCGGGACGCAATGAGAAACGGACCGCATTGCGTCCCGAAAGTAAACATAACTTGTCTTAGACCCGGGTAATGCCAATGCTCAACTCACGGCTTTAGCTCAACTCATGCCGCTGGATGAAAAACACAAGATTACCTGACTGCTGCTGACAGCCGCTACAAACTACGTCAACGTCGTTTTACTGGAGATAATAGATAATAAATATCATATGTATATAGAACTAGATGCTACACAACAGACTCGACTGCGTTAGCAACATTGAAGTATTGAAAACCAGATGCGTTAGTAAGCAGCCGCCATCTTAAAGCAGAAGACTTCCCTAGTAGGCTGTTGTGAACCTTCCAAGCGAACCTAATTAACTTTTGATCTAAAATACAAAAAAAAATCGGCAAAATCTTGACTTGAATCTATCTTCAAAACAGTTTTAAAACTTTCACATGTCGAAAGTAGACAGAAGGGAAATTATGAAATAACGGGAGCAATTTGAACAACTTTTAACAGTTGATTCGCAACATGAAATGAATTGAATGTAGTTTAAAGCTGCTGATACAGAATGGGGACTTGAGTATTTTATTTACTGTTTTAAAATGTTAACTTGATACTGAAATAGTCGTTTATTTAAACTTGGGAGGCTTTTTATACAATTTTTGTAACTAATGCACGAAACATTAAAAGCATCTAATAGCTTGGGGGATTTATGGGATTTTCCACTGAGGTTGCTGGTGTGTTTTGCTTTTTTAAGACTGTTTACAATATTATTTGCACGTTTTACCGACTGACTATGCCATTTCTGTTTGTTATTTATAATGTTGTGTTTGTCACTGAATAAACAGGTCAGTTTTTTGTTACCAACCGTTGTGTGTTATTCAAACTCACCTAATTCAGCTGGCTAGTTGTTATCAAGAGTACTAAAACCTTTTTCAACATGAGTCTGACAACTAAGTAAGGAGGCTAAATAACTTTAACACATGCTCAGATAGGTCGGTATCGGCCAGTATCATTATCGGATCGGAAGTGCAAAAACCTGGATCGGGACATCCCTAATTAATATGGCAAAGTTACGTTCATTTTTCAAACACATTTGGTTGGTCGATCACCATCCCAGTCAATTCTTTCCAAACGGATCACATGCACTGCAAGCTGCGCCGTGTTATCTTCTCCCTCAATCAAAGTCATGTGGAAGCTTTCACCGCGAGACACGCTGGCCTATTTTCACTGGCTTTCTTCACTTTTTCTGTTTCTGTTTCCGTGGGGGTCAAATATCCTTTGATGTCTTTTCATTAGGTTACGGGAAGAGGGGACGTATTATTTGTAGCGTGCTGTTAATCCTGTTTTGGGAACATGTGCCCGCTGCCGGTGCCCACAACCTGCCACCCGGCAGGGGGGCTCGCGCCTTCCAAGGCCGCGCTCGGTCGGGGGTCCCTTTCCTGATGGTGCTTCAGCATATTGTGTGTTGCAATTAGAGGTGGGTAGAGTAGCCAGAATTTGACTCAAGTAAGAGTAGTGGTACTTCAAAGTAATATTACTCGAGTAAAAGTAGTCATACAATGCATGATCAATCAGGACGTAAAGTCTTGCTGAGCAAGGCTGGGTGAAAACGGTGGTTTCCAAGAATTTTTGTCGTCTAGTTTTCAATATCTGTGGTCAGTAAATGTGCTTTAATGGGAGCAAATTTCAAATTTGCTCTTGAAAATGCGTGAAAATAACTACCATTATTGGAGAGTGTCAGAAGTTGAAGGCATCAAATATATAGTTTTATATTTGTTTTTGAGAACTTCCATTCAAGTTCAACTTTGCCAGTGATTGAAGCTCAACTCGTGCTTTTAAGAATGTAGCGAGAGGAAAAAGAAGCGTCTCGCTAAGTGAAAGGAAGAGCGAGGGCGGCGAGCGCGAGCGCCGTGATGAAAGACCGCATTGATAGCCGGCGACAACAAACGGATTCTTTGGCGGCCGAGCATAAAGGCGGCGTGCGGAAGACCCCCGAAAACTGGCGTGGGCCGACGCTGGCGAATCTCGCGGACACAGGCGTGACCGTGAGAAAAGCAACAAGCGTCAAAAAAAAAAAAAAAAAGGGACGCGATGCTCAAAGATTTGCACATTTTTTTGCTATATTTGAATCATTCCACTAAATTGTTTTGCCTTAAGTCGCATTCTATTTGCGGGGCGGGGGACGTTTTTTGTCTTGATGAATTGTTGCTGCAGCTTATTTTGCTTATTCAATCAGATCTCCCGGACAGTCCAGAACAAATGGCGGGACGTCCAGTCCCAACACAAGGAACACCGGAGAATGCCTGATATCCAACTGATAACATGACTGATAAGACTCCAAGAGCCCCATTGACGCTGAAGAATGTGGAAAAATCCACAACCCTCGTTGCCCTGAAAACAGAAACTCCTGAATCCTCCTGTCCAATCCACTAACAGACAATAATCCTAAACGATGCCCAAGCACACCCTTCTTCTGCCCACAGCCCGCCCCGCGAGAGACTTAAAAAAAAAAACGGAATGTTTAACTGATTGTCATTTTTCTCAGGAACCTTTTGTTGACTTGTGATATGGTGACCTTGGAACGAGTCTGCCTCCCTGCCTGTGTCTGTTTCTGTTTCGCCTTGCCGTTTGATCGCTGTCAACCTGAATAAATTGTCAACTTGTGCTCGTCTGAGTTTCCCGGCCCGGGTCGTTGGAGCTGCGCCAGGTCGGCTGGTGTGATCCCGGCAATCTGGCTATAGGTCAGATTCCTTCATCAACAAAACAAATAATAAACAGAAATATAATAATCCTTTCCATTTCAATCGGGCTTTCGTGCCAGTTGGTGCTCGGGCCCTAACGAGCTATTTTCATCCTTCTGATGTAAATTTACCACAAGTAGACGTCCAATCCATTTGAACTGCAAGGGTGGCAGCGAATGAACCCCTCCCACTTCAAACAGGCTCCTCCCACTTCTATGTCCGTCAGTGGCAGCCAATGCGAGGCAACGAGGTCATTTTGGGCCATTTCAGGTTATTACAGTGGTATGAAAGAGTATCCGAACTTTTTTGGAATTTCTCACATTTCTGCAGAACCTAACCACCAAATGTAATCTGATCTTTGTCAAAATCACACTGATGAAAAAACAGTGTCTGCTTTAACCAAAACCATCCAAACATTTATAGGTTTCATATTTTAATGAGGATGGTGTGCAAACAATGAGAGAAGGGGGGAAAAAAATAAGTCAACTATCACATTTAACATTTTGTGCCCCACCCCCCTCCCCACCCGGGCAGCAATAACTGACGGCGCTTGACGTCCAATTCATTTCACTGGGAGGGGCCAATGCCAGCCAATGAGTTAGTTACCAAGGAAACTGATAAACAAAATCAGTCAAGATCAGTCACCTTAGACACTCAAATAGCCATTTGAGAGTCTCCAACCCAAAAATAAAATACCAGGTTACACAAAAGCCCTCTGACATCTAACATTTAATGAACTGCAACAACATTTTGAGTTTATCTATACTTTGCCTGTTGGGGGCCAAATAGTTTTTTTTTTTGTGTGTGTGCATCAGAACGGACCTTAATCCGCGTCCACACTCCCAGTACAAATAGAATGGGCGTCTACCAGTGATATACTCATTGAAATTCACAGCGGGAGGATGATTGGGCGTCTAGCGTCGTCTATGGCACTGAAACAGTTAACTGCCATAGTCATGAAGAGCCAAAGCAAAAAAAAAAAAAAAAAAAACAGAAAAAGCCAAATGCAGCTCTGGAGCCACAGGTTGCAGACTCCTGCCCATTACTATTAAGAGTAGTGCAAGTGCCAAAACAAATAAATAACTGAGCATCGGCATTTTTGCAATGAAAAATGATGGTATCCGGACAGAACATTTCAGTGTCCGTACTTGGATTCTTTTGCCCACCCTGGTAGAGAAGAATCTATTTTCTCTCCTTACCTGAGTGCTGACCGTCCTGGTCCCGTCCGTGGCCTCCACCGTCAGGTTGTAGTTGGACTTTTGTTCGGCGTCCAACGGCCTGGCCACGATGAGGGTTCCGCTAGCTTTGCCCACGTCGAAGCGGCTGTCGTAGTTTCCGCCTGGGCACAGCACAACGAACGTCAGGCCGAGAAAGGGAGCCCAACCGATGAACGACGTCGTTTGGATGACCACGAACACAAAAAAAGGGGAACGAAATCAAAGGTGTTTGAAAGGTGCTATGATATACTACAGCAAGTGACTTTAAAATGATAGCAGAGCGTAATTTGGACTCGAATCCATCCAAAAAAACTGACAAAAAAGGCTTCATAATGAAGTGAGATCATTATTTGGCTTCCTTTCTCAGCTGCCAGTAAAAAATCTCAAAACAGGAGATGAGGTGAGCTGTCTGAAATCTGCTAGCTAGCATGCTATCCATTCGCAGGCAATTCTCTTGTTGCCATTGTAGGTATACAAACTGTTTGCATGTCACACTTGCCACGCTATACGCTTGTCTGAGGAGTCATAATGTGTTCGTGTAAAAGTGCGTCGTGAACGTATCCGACCACCCGAACGCATCTTGTAGCTACATGCTAATATTTCTTTTACTTGATTTAAAAAATATACATAAGCATTTTCAAGCAGGCATTTTTAAAATAGCACATTTCATTCAGCTACCTTTGCATGTTTCCTTCAAGTTGTGAACAAACTGAGTCATAAAAACATGTATTAGCATGTAGCTACAAGCATGAGTGGATCCATCAGAGTGGCATGGGGGGGTGAAACTGCCACCTTAAAAAATAAGCTTGCCACTCCAATTGCCATCCACTGTGTGGTGTAAGTGAGGATCCTTAAATTTATAATATAAAAAGCATATATAACATATATATAATATATATGAGAAGGTATATACGTTTAGTACAGTATAAGTATATATGTATAATACCTTATTGCCTCGATTATAAGACGGTGTTTTTTTGCATTGAAATAAGACTGAAAAAGTGGGGGTCGTCTTATATTCGCGGTCTAGACGTTATACCCATTCACGACGCTAGATGGCGCCAGATATCATTGAAGCGATGTTCTGTCATGACATCTCAGCTACTCTCAAGTTTAACCAGTTTGCATTATTGCAATGTTTTTTTTCCTTCTTCAAATTTGTTTCAAGACTACAGTTACAGTTAGACTTCACTTTGATGGTTAATGCAGTTATTGCAATTTTGTTGTTTTATCACAATAGATTGGTTTATTTACATTTCAAAAACCAGAAGCCATTCATTTACGAATGTGACTGCACTTTAGTTTACATATTTAAATGTTCAGATATTAAGATTTGAATGAAATAACATGCTTTTTCTCTCAAATATATTGTTATAATCATTTGTTTCATATGTACTGTAATTATTTTCTGTATAAAAATTAATTTGGTGTTGAAAAAGTCTTTTTTCAAACAAAAGAGGGGGTCGTCTTATTATCAGGGCCATCTTATATTCCGACCAATGCGGTAAAATACAATTAAAATATATCAAGTTAAGTTTCTCAATATCAGTTTGTAAATGTCGCTTTTGTAGTGTCTACATAGGATTTCTTAGCAAACTGATTCCATGTGTTGACACTTGGGGATAATGAATCGATGTGGATCAATATATCGATTTGTTAAGCACAACTGAACGTAATTCGGTCAGAATGCAAAATGATTCCATTTTCGGTATGCAGTTTTGTTAAAAATAAATAAATAAATAATAATAATAAATTGTCACACACATCAAAACTCAGTAGTATTTTTATTGCCTTAGGTAAATTGGAACGGATTGTGTTAAATGTCATTTCCTATTAAATCAATCAAAGGCCTTTGAATTGAATTGTCGCAGAATATCGTATCATTCTCCCAAAGAATCGACAATGTATTATACCATCGTGAAATATTTGCCACCCTCAAAAAGTTCCTGCCTCGCTCTCGCCACTCCGTAAAATTTTTTTCTAGATCCGCTCTTGGCTAAGAGACGTGCTCGCGTGGTCAGATACGTTCCCGACGCACTTTCACACTAGCGCATTTTAACTCCTCGGCCAATCATATCGCTTAAATAGTGTGACACGCAGCCCCCGAATAGTTCGTGTACCGACAGGGTCAACGTGTGCTAGCTAGCTAACGCGGCACAAAATATGGTAGACATGATCATCAAGTCTGGTTGTCAAGTCACAACCAGAATTGCTGAAGAAAAGTGGGCGTTCCCTGATGCATTGTGCTGGGTGGAAATTGTAAAAAAACAGCCAGAATTGAGTGCCAAATTTGTTTTCCTCATGTAAAATGATAGCAGTGCGGTCATTTTCATTTTTTGTCATGCTCAACATTTTATAGCACCATGAAACAACACTTCCTGGTGTAGAAATGAGTGTTGTTTCGAAGGTTGGATTACATGACAACGACGTCTGCTAGCCTAAAAAAATATGAACCTTGATTTCAAATGAGTTTTCACTTTTGATAACAAATCTAATACTTTATCTTTCATTTTTTTCCAACTTAACGCATTCACCGCCAATGAAGGCGATGGTGTTGCACAGCCATTTTTTGGTTTTTGTTTTGAAAAAACATTTTTTTAATAGAATTTTTTTAAGTAAAAAAAAATAATAATAAATACTGGACTTTATTTTATTTTTTTAAAAGCTAAGCAGAAATGACGATGTATTGTTTTGTTTTAATAATAAAAAAATAGTATCAAAAAAACATTGTCATAATTAAAAATTACAGAATAAACAAGAATGTATTTTAATTCTTTAGCTGCTTTTAGCATTTTTCATTTATCATATTTTCTGCACTATAAGGTGCGTTGGACTATAAGGCGCACCTTTAATGAATGTCCCATTTTAAAACTTATTATATCTGTATCTTTTATAAAAATAATTCAATTAGATATAAAAAACTAAGTATAACAGATTATAGGGAGATTTTTCCTTTTTTTGGTTAGGTAATAAGAATGTAACGGACAAAAAAACATTTTAACCGTTCAGAAAATACCATTAACATTGACATGAATAAAAAAATTAACATAATAGGACAATATTTAATGTTAAGTCTTTAGCTGGTGGTGTTATACGCCTAATTCATATTCCAAGTTAAAAAAGAAAAAATACTAGGGCTGTCAAAATTATCACGTTAACGGGCGGCAATTAATTTTTTAAATTAATCACGTTAAAATATTTGACGCAATTAAAGCACATGCCCTGCTCAAACAGATTAAAATGACAGTACAGTGTAATCTCCACTTGTTACTTGTGTTTTTTGGAGTTTTGTCGCCCTCTGCTGGTGCTTGGGTGCGACCCATGAGCATTGTGTAATTATTGACATCAACAATGGCCGGCTACTACTTTATTTTTTGATTGAAAATTTTACAAATTTTATTAAAACGAACACATTAAGAGGGGTTTTAATATAAAATTTCTATAACTTGTACTAATTTATCTTTTAAGAGCTACAAGTCTTTCTATCCATGGATCACTTAAACAGAATGTTAATTCCATCTTGTTGATTTATTGTTATAATAAACAAATACAGTACTTATGTACAGTATGTTGAATGTATATATCCGTCTTGTGTCTTATCTTTCCATTCCAATAATAATTTACAGAAAAATATGGCATATTTTAGAGATGGTTTGAATTGCGATTAAGTACGATTAATTTTTAAGCTGTGATTAACTCGATTAAAAATTTTAATCGTTTGACAGCCCTAAAAAAAATACATTGGGATTATTAAAAAAAAATATATATATATATTTCCAATATCATCGTGTTCTTAGTGTTTCCCTAACTCCACCTCCAGGCCTGGCATGCACGTTCCAGTTTTTGGTGATTGTTGTCATGTAAAGACGCCCAACATAAGACACTCAAAGGGGTAGATGAAAAGGGCAATGAAAAATGAATGGCGATTGGACACTGGTCTGCCAGCAGCTACCTTCTGCTGTACAGTTGTGGTCGCAAGCCATCTGAAGGACGTAAAACGTCTCAGTGTCCTCTATGCCTCCTTGAAAGCATAACGAGGCACCGAAAGAAAGGGATAGCGCCAGAAGAAAGAAGACAAAGAGTCAAGAAAGGGCTTTTTTTTTAAAGTTAGTTCGCCGGAAAATGTCTTTCTTTCTACGGGAGTCAGCTACCGACCTGAGATCTGGAACCAGACTGGCACGTCGGACGACTCTGTGGCAACCACGCCCACCATGTGCGCCACGGGGTCGCTCTCCATCACCGAAAAGGAGAAGGGCGACTCCTCGAAAAGCAGCGGGGCGGCGTCCTCCGGCACCCCCGGCTTGGGGATCCACTCCAAGTGGAGGCGGCAGGTGGAAGACTTCTGTGGCCGACCGTTGTCCACCGCTTTGATCTGATACCGTTCCAAAAAAGACATTGGTTTCTATTTTTAATTATTCCTAGTCATTCATTTGACATTTTAAATTCATTTTAAATTCCAAAAGGTTCAGATACTTTTTCATACCACTTCATTTCAAAGTTTATGTTCTATGTTCTAATTATTTCTTCAGTTACTGTTCCAGTTGTTTCATTAGTTCCTAGTTATGTGATTTAGTTTGTTGGCATGTGATCATTTTAGTTTTTTTTTTGACCTTTGATTTAATCACTTATTACTTGTCTATGGTTAATGGGTGAAAGCATGTTCCTCTGCTTAGACCAGAGGTTCTCAACCTGGATTCCATGGAACCCCAGGGGTTCCATGAGTAAGTTGACGTGGTTCGGCGGAGAGCCCTATTTTTGTACACAGACAAAATCTAGGCAAAGTGGGGTTTTAGACCAGTTTTTGGACTGGTTTGCCTCCAATATACAGGCTGTATTCCATTTCTTTCAACTGTTAGCCCTCTATCTAATGAGACAAGAAACTGGTTTGCTCAGTGGAAGGTTGACTCGCACTGTGTGTTAAGAAGTACAAGAGACCTGCGGTCAGCGTGGACTCAAATTTTGACCCATTTTAAAACATACTTTTAAAATGTGACAAAATCTGAAAAAGAATTCGCTTAGTTCCGTGCTTCAATTATTTTCTGTTACGCCCCCCCCTAGGAAGACATAAACGTTCCGTGCGCCCCCCCCCAACTCTCTGCTGCCACTGTAAATATGCTGTACTATCATGTCTATAATATTCTTATTATTATAAGTACACCTCTGCATAACATTGTGTTCTTTTTAATATTAAAGAAAAAAAGTAATATCGATCAACTTCCAATAAAGTGTAAAAAAATAAAATAAAATAAACATCCATACTGTAAAAATACACTCAATACATTTTTGGATCGTTTGGTACTGAAAATAAAATTTAATAAAATCATTAAATAACAATACATTCAAATTGATTAGCAACATTAACTCAAGAGGACTATATGCCAAACAATTGGACTGAAACAACAAAAAATAGAACAAAAACGACAGTGGCATTGGACAGAGGGGCAGTTTTTATTCTTGCTGCAGGCAGTATCAGCTCCTTTGCTATGCTGTGGTGTTATTTTGCACTGAGCAACTTGTTATGCCACTGTTAGGTTTTGTGTTGGTTTCTCCTAGTGTGACTTGTCCCTGTGATTACCCATTGCTCTCACCTGTGTGTGTTTTCCCAGTGTATCCTGCAATCTGCATCCACCTGTGTTACCCAGCTGTTCCTCGTCTCGTTACCCCTTGTCTGCGTATATAATGACCCAGTTTCTTGTCACTCCTTGTTGCGTCATTGTCTATGTCCGTCTCTGCCAAAGTCAAGTTCGTTCCAAGCCCTCGTGTATCCGTCCCTCCGATTTAAGTAAGTTTTGTTTGAATCTTGCCCTTTTGTTCCCCAGTGGTTTTGGTTGTACTTTGTGTTTTTGTTAGATATCATTAAAACGTTTTTTGAGTTCATCGCCATCTGCCTCCTGCCTTGCATTTTTGTTTCCTGCGTTTGGGTCCACACACACCTGCCTGCCCAGCACTCCCTGACAGCCACCTTATATAATACTAACCGTGCTCACTGGTTTACCGATGTAACACTGACAAAGCGGGACGACTGTTGGCAGTATTCGGCACGTTTTCGCTGAAAAAAAAAAATCGTGCTGTCCGCTGCGAACATTTTTAGACAAAGTAAACAGACTGGTCTTTCCTCGTCTCCCGCTGTACTAAAAGTCAAAGCCAAAAGCCAAATGCTACGTACGCTTCGTCATATTTCCTCATCTTAGCTTTTTATATGTGCTCTTTGCTGTGTGCTCTTGTTTGGTTAAAAAATACTGTGCACACGCTGAAAATGAGAGCGCCACTGCCACCAACTGAGTGTATGTGCAATTACTTTTTATTCTAGTATGGCAAAAAAGTATGTTCCCAAAGGTCATATCGCTCTGCGCCCCCTAGTGGGGGCCCGCCCCACTATTTGAGAAGTACTGGCTTAGTTATTAGCTTTTTAGCTTAGATATATCAATTTTTTAAAAAATGGTTATCTAATTCTGAAGTGTTCGGTGAATGCACATGTGAAACTCGTAGTTTCGCAAGGTTAAGAACCACTGACTTAGACATTATCAACAGGACTTAAGTGGTTCGCAAGAACGCCGCAAAATGCATGGTGTCTGCTTGTGCTAATGTCGCTAGGTCATTAATGCGTTTTGACTTAAGTATATATCGTCAAACGATATTTTGTTACAAATCTAGTGCGACGTATAGTACGAAAAATATGGAAATTAGAAATAAAAACAAAAAAACACCAGAATTGCACTCAGGTGTGTGACCGGGATGCCTCCACTGACCGTGAGGATGTCGTACTCCCCCGCCGCCGAGAACTTCTTGGACGACACGGCCCCAGTCTTGGGTTCGATGAAGAACTTGCCGTGCTCGTCGCCCTCCTCGATGCTGTAGGAGATCTCGGCGTTGGCGCCGCTGTCGCGGTCGGAGGCGATGACCCGGTAGACTGGGTCCCGGCGGGCGGCGGCCCGCTCTTTCTCGGGGTTCCGTTCCCGTTCGGGGAGTTTGATCTTGTAGATCTTCTCCAGGAAGAGCGGACGGTTGTCGTTCTCGTCCAGCACGCGCACGATGACGCGCACCGTGGTGGATTTGGCCGGAACGCCGTGATCGGTGATGGTGACCTGTGGGGGTCATGTAATGCAAAAATTAGTAATGCTATTGCTATTCTCTAGCTGACTCATCTAACTGATCCATTTGGACTGGGAGGGGTTAATCAATCCAAATGGATTGGACATCTACTGCTGTCAATGGCACTGAAAGATAAGCATTCACAGCCAGTCCTCACAGTTTAAATGAATTTTATGAATAACAATATTATATACTAAGAAGTCTATGTTGAATACTAGTTCATCACTTGAGGCAACTTATCAGAAGATGTGCAAACATCTACTAGAACTTGCCGTCCCATGTTGCCCGAGAGACACATTGAGTTTGTTTGACTAGCGCACTTTGGCGGACAACAACTACATTAGCCCGCTAATTGAAATGACGCTAGCAAATGGTGTGTGGCGGGCAGATGCTTCTTAACGGCGCCGGCATTTGTTGTGCCCTTGCGGCGTCTCTTGTCACGGTGTGTTCAATTGTCCTAAGAAAGTCTCTCTTTTTTTTTTTTCAGTCCCCGATAAAATCCCGTTAACGACACATAAAAGTGCACCTGTTCTTTCCGCGGAAGTTGGAATGCGCATCCGTTTGGCAGTTTCAAGACGCTAAATGGAATTGTTCGTCCCTTCATTTATTGAAGGCCAATGAGATGAATCGGGATTAGATTAAAAGAGATTCACTTTTTAAATCGCGCCTATGGGTAGCAAGCTAGCTAACAGACTGCAAACCGCTCATTTTGGGTGTGAGATCATCTTCTGTTTTTAAGTGGGCGGGGCAAAGGCAGCTGAGGAAGGTAGACACATTAGGACTAGGGCCAGCAACCTTTAATAATCAAAGAGCCATTTTTGTCCAGTTTCGGCAAAATAGTCATCACTGGGAGCCGCACGCACATTTTGACTTTTGAACAAATTGCGTCAGCTCAACTCTGTACGTCTGTTTACATACATACAGAATTCTGTGGTACATATTTGACATAACAAATGATTTTAGCCTCCTTTAACCATTTGATATTTCTTATTTGACATTTTCTAGAGGAACATGAAATACAAAAACTAGCTTTCTCACAAGTCGACCCCCCAAAAAAAAAAGTCTCAAAAAACTATGCTGGAAAACAAACAGGAAGTCCACCATTTTAGTTTGAAGTGCCCATTTTGACTGAGAAGAATCCTCTTGAATTTATTTTGAAAAATCAGCCCCTGAAGACCGTTTGACATAGAGACATGAAATTTAAAAACTAGCTTTCTCACAAGTAGACCTAAAAAAAAGTCTCATGAAGCCATGCTGGAAAACAAACTTGAAGTCGGCCATTTTAGTTTTAAGAGCCCATTTTGGATGAAGAGAATCCTCAAAAAGTTATTTTGAAAAATCAGCCCCTGAAGACAGTTTGACGTAGAAACATGAAATTTAAAACCTAGCTTTCTCATTAGTAGACCTCAAAAAAAGTCTGAAGAAACCATGGTGGAAAACAAACAGGAAGTCGGCCATTTTAATTTGAAGCACCCATATTGGACGAGGAGAATCCTCAAGAATTTATTTTGAAAAATCAGCCCCTGAAGACAGTTTGACGTAGAAACATGAAAGTTAAAACCTAGCTTTCTCATTAGTAGACCTCAAAAAAAGTCTGAAGAAACCATGGTGGAAAACAAACAGGAAGTCCGCCATTTTAATTTGAAGCGCCCATGTTGGACGAGGAGAATCCTCAAGAATTTATTTTGAGAAATCAGCCCCCGAAGACCGTTTGATGTAGAGACCTGAAATTGAATATCTAGCTTTCTCACAAGTAGACCTTAAAAAAAGTCTCAAGAAACCATACTGGAAAACAAACAGGAAGTCCACCATTTCAGTATGAAGCGCCCATTTTGGACGAGGAGAATCCTCGGGAATTTATTTAGAAAAATCAGCCCCTGAAGACTGTTTGACGTAGACATGAAATTTAAAAACTAGCTTTCTCACAAGTAGACCTTAAAAAAAGTCTCAAAAAACCATGGTGGAAAACAAACAGGAAATCAGCCATTTTCATTTGAAGCTCCCATTTTGGATGAAGAGAATCCTCAAAAAGTTATTTTGAAAAATCAGCCCCTGAAGACAGTTTGACGTAGAAACATGAAATTTAAAACCTAGCTTTCTCATTAGTAGACCTCAAAAAAAGTCTGAAGAAACCATGGTGGAAAACAAACAGGAAGTCCACCATTTTAATTTGAAGCGCCCATATTGGACGAGGAGAATCCTCAACAATTTATTTTGAAAAATCAGCCCCCGAAGACCGTTTGACGTAGAGACCTGAAATTTAAAAACTAGCTTTCTCACAAGTCAACCTCCAAAAAAGTCTCAAGAAACCATGGTGGAAAACAAACAGGAAGTACCAGGAGGGTACCTGTCCCATTGACCACCATGACTTTACATAGTTGCTGAATTAATGAGTTGCAGGAGTGTTCTGTTAATGCACAAAACAGTGATCCTGGCTTGATCCACCTATTAAAGGGAAGTTAAACTTCTCTGTTAAATCTCACAAGCCCTATAGTAAATTTTTATCAAGAATGATTTTTTCAACTATCAAACTGATTGGCATCAGATAGTTCAAAGAGCCGCATGTAACTCCGGCGCCATGGGTTGCTGACCCCTGCATCAGGATCTCATTTCATTATGTTGTCACGTTTTTGCGATGGAACAGTGTCCAAAAAGTGCTCTGCTATCATTTTGAAACTACTTGCATAGCACCTTTAACTTGTTTTTTCAAACACTATTCATTCATCTTCTGAATAGTTTATCCTCACAAGGGCCGCGGGGTTTTCAAACACAAGTTCAACATAAATTGAAACTTTTGCTCTAGAGCGCCTTCGTTGTACATAGCGTATGTTTCAAGCGGCAGGCAGGTCGCAGTGCAGCCTCTTGTTTTCTGTTCTCCTTTGTTTGGATCATTCCCAGCCTGTCCGCAGACCTGATTCCTCGGCATGCCCGCTCACGTCCCACCCTGGCTGTCTCGCCCCTCCCCCAGTGCGGGAACGGCGGCCTTTCTGCTCTCTGTCCTTCCCCCGCTCGTAAAAGTTGAGGGCGCACCACGTGTAGATACCTTAGCGGGGTCGTGAAAGTGCAGAGGAAAATGGCTTCCGGATTCCAACGCAAAACTCAGGTCATCTTGGTAACACATGAAACTAAAGGAATTTCTTTTACAGGCCAGTCAGCAGCGATGAATGTCAAAATAAATTGAAAATCCTGAATTTAAAAATTGTTCATTTGTTGTCATCCTCCCACTTTAAAAGGATTGGACGTCTAGCCCCGTCAATGGCAGACACTGAGTAAACAGCAGATGCTTTGTTATTAGTAGAATAATAAGATAGTTATGACTTTGTTTTATTGACTTTGATGGGAACCGTACCAACATGGCAGCCCTGAGGCCATTAGGCAATGAAAAGATCTTTTCATGCTTCCGCCATCAATTGAAATGAGTTTTTCATTCATAGACGTCCAAACCATTTGAAGCAGCGAATGAAGAAACAATAATTCGCTGTCAACCCTTCCACTTGAAATAGATTGGACGTCTAGCCCAGTCAATGGCAGCCACTGAGTAAATAGCAGATGCTTCAACATTAATAAAATAATCTTGGTTAAGAAATAAGATACAGTGGTATGAAAAAGTATCTGAACCTTTTGGAATTTCTCACATTTCTGCATATAATCACCATCAAATGTGATCTGATCTTTGTCAAAATCACACAGATATAAAAACAGTGTCTGCTTTAACTAAAACCACCCAAACATTTATAGTTTTTTCATATTTTAATGAGGATAGCATGCAAACAATGACAGAAGGGGAAAATAAGTAAGCTGAGGGGAAAATAAGTAAGGTGACTCTCTGCCTAAGGAGACTTAAATAGCAATTGAAACCAATTTTAACCAAACAATTTAAGTCAGTTGTGCTCCCAATCACTGATGAGTGGTTAAAAACTGCCCTGCCCACTATAAAACACACCCCTGGTAAGAATTGTCTTGATGAAAAGCACCGTCTGATGTACATCATGACTTGGTCAAAAGAGCTGTCTGAAGACCTGCGATCAACGATTGTTGATTTGCTGGGAAAGGATACAAAACCATCTCTAAAAGTCTGGATTTTCATCGATTGATAGTCAGAGAAGTTGTCTAAAAAGGGAGAAAGTTTGGCACTGTTGCTTCTCTCCCAAGGAGTGGTCGTCCACCAAAAATAACACCATGAGTTCAGCGCAGAATACTCAGAGAGGTAAAAAAGAACCCTAGAGTTACAGAGATCACAGGCGCAGTCCCATATCTCTATGCACACATCAACTATATGTAAAACTATGTTGTTCATGGGAGGACTCCACGGCGGAAGCGACTGCTGTATAAAAAAAACATTGTTGCTCGTTTAACGTTCGCAAAAAAAGGCGCTTGGACAATCCACAGAAGTTTTAGCAAAATATTTTGTGGACTGATGAAACGAAAGTTGAATTGTTTGGGAGTAACACAATGTCATGTGTGGAGGAAATATGGAATAGCTCACCAACATCTACCCCCCATCTCCATCGTGTTTCATGATTTGGGGCTGTTTTGCTACCTCGGGGCCTGGACAACTTGCAATCATTAATGGAAGAATAAATTAAAAAGTTTTGCAGGAAAACCTGTGGCTGTCTGTCAGACAGTTGCAGCTACAAAAAGGATGGATGCTGCAACAAGACAATGATCCAAAACAGAAGTAAATCAACTTCAGAATGGTTTCAGAAGAACACGTTCTGGAGTAGAGTCAAATTCCAGACTTGAACCCCATTGAGATGCTGTGACATGACCTAAAGACAGTGATTCATGCCGGACATCCCAGGAATCTGTGTAAACCACAGCTGTTTTGAAGAGAAGAATGGGCCAAGATTAGTCCTGATCGATGGGCCAGACTGATCTGCAGCAACAGCAAGTGTCTGGTTAAAGTTAATGCTGCCAAAAAAAAAAAAAAAAAAAAAAAGGGGGGGGGGGGGGGGGGGGAGACAAAATACTAAATGTGATGGTTCACTTATTTTTCTCCCTTCTGTCATTGTTTGCATACCATCCCCATTTAAATATGAAAACCTATAAATATTTGGGTGGTTTTAATTAAAGCAGACAGTTTTTTCATCTGTGTGATTTTGTCTAAGATCAGAACACATTTGTGATTTTATGCAGAAACGTGAGAAATTCCAAACGGTTCAGAGATTTTTTCATACCACTGTAGTTCTTATTACTTCAGTTTAATGTCAATTCATTGACTTTGATGAGGCCTGACCCCAACCAACATGGCCTCATGATGGCCATGTTGGTAGTGGCAACGAAAGGTCTTTTCATGCTTCTACTGTCAATTGGAATGAGTTTATCACTAGTATATATCCAATTCATTTGAAGTGGGAGGGTGCAGTGGCGTCACCAGGGGGTGGCCAGGGGTGGCCACGGCCCCCCCTATAAATTTGGTGGCCACCCCGCTTGCCAGTATACCGTTAGATTGTTGTAGTTTCAGTTATGCATTTTATCCCAAATGCACCTGTTTTTCCCCAGTAAATATTTTGTTTTGTTAAATGTACACCTTATGCCTAATATATACATAACACAATAAAACAATTGTTGTGGAACTCAAAATGTTGACTGGACAGTTATGGACTATGCACATTAAATCATGAGTAACATCAAATTTTACACAAAGTATATCAGTAGCCGTGTCCTTAAGTCTTTCTGATAGTTTTCCCCTGACCTTTTTACTGCAATAATATAATGAAAACCTGAAATTATGGCTTTTAGTTTTGGTGTGCCACCCCAAGATTTTAAGTGGCCCCATTTGGCCACCCCTATGAAAAATTTCCAGAGGCGCCACTGGGAGGGTGGCAGCAAATGAGCCTTCGCTGCAAACTCTCCCGCTTTAAACGGATTGGACATCAAGCCCCGTCAATGGCAGCGAGTGAGTAAATAGTAGATGCTTTGACATTAATAAAATAATCTCTGTTGAGATATAAGGTAGTTATGAGCTGATTTTAAAGTCAATGCATTGACTTTGATGGGAACTTTGCCCCTACCAACATGGCAACTCTGAGGCCATGTCAGTAGGGGCAATGAAAGGACTTTTCATGCTTCTGCTGTCATTTGAAATCGGTTTTTCACTAGTACACGTCCAATCTATGGGGCAGTTTACATGGCGACTCTGCGACATGAAGACGCAATGACTGTTTTGCAGAGTGGCCTCACGTGCATATGGTGACGGCGAAGACGGAAGGCGAAGACAAAAAATTCTGAATCCTGCCTCCAAAGTGGAAGAATCTGATTGCGGGAGGTTGGGGAGTGGGGGTTCTTCGGCATGCATACTTAACAACAAAAAACAGTAAATACGGCGGAATGTTGGCTTTAATTGACTGTTTTAATAATATTTTTAAATTAAATATGTTGAATGTTTCAATTTTTGTGCCTTTTTGAACAAAAGAAAAATGACATTGCTTCGAGTGGGCGGGCATATTTTTTTCCGGGCTGAGGGAGCTTGGTGGGGTCAAAGTGCATCATTCTGTGTCGCCCTGTAAATCTGCACTGCCCCCTAGGGCCTGGCATGAATACTACATCGTTTTCATGCGGGATTGCGACATTGTTCAAATGGAGACGCGAATGCAAATTTGAAATTTTTCATATTCTCGGAGAGTCACCATGTAAACGGCCCGTATTTGAAGCGGAAGGCTGGCAGTGAATGAGCATTCGTTTGTTTGCTGCCAACCCTTCCACCTGAAATGGATTGGACGTCTAGCCCCATCAATGGCCAGTGAGTAAATAGTAGATGCGTTGACATTGATAAAAGAAGAGATAGTTATGACTGCATTTGAATGTCAATGCATTGACTTTGATGGGAACTTTGCCCCTCCCAACATGGCCGCCCTGTTGGCTGGGCAACGAAAGGTCTTTTCATGCTTCTGCCGTCAATTGAAATGAGTTCATTCCTAGTAGACGTCCACCTAGCGCCATCAACGACTTAATATAGAGAGAAAATAATTCTCTGGTCTCTTGTACTTGTGTTCTAAAGCACTTTGAGAGCATTGTCAGTGAAAAGAGCTATTAAAGTCCATTCTCCAACTCTAATTGAAACATGTAACGCAATCTGAGAATGAGAAAAATCGCAGCTCGGGCGGCAGATGTACGAGCAGCTGAATGCCGACTGTAATTAAAGGCCATGAAGAAGAAGGAGGGGGGAGAAACTAATTAAAAAGACGCCATTATCAACTTCGCGCGGCCGAGGTCAATTAAAAGCCCGCAGTGTAAAACATCCACGGCCGCTTCCTGTCTTAGAAAACCGGGTAGAGGAAAAAAAAGACATTAAGTTCATGGGTTTTGGTGATTTATGCCACTGTCCAAATTTTAGACGACACCCATTTAAAATGAGCATCCTTTCAGGGAGATCTTCCAGTGTTAACCACAGAATTATAGACATTTACACATGCTAAACTGGACCGAGCGTGCCCTCAAGAATTCAAAAAAGGGAAAGAAAAAAATTCTGCCCCTGAAGACAGTTTTCTGTAGAAACATGAAATTTAAAAACTAGCTTTGTCACCAGTCGACCTCCAGAAAAGTCTCAAGAAACCATGCTGGAAAACAAACAGGAAGTTCGCCATTTTAGTTTGTAGCACCCATTTTGACTGAACAGAATCCTCCAGAATTTATTTTTGAAAAATCAGTCGCTGAAGACCGTTTAACGTACAGACATGAAATTTAAAAACTAGCTTTGTCACAAGTTGACCTAAAAAAAAGTCTCAAGAAACCATGCTATAAAACAAACAGGGAGTCCGCCATTTTAGTTTCAAGCGCCCATTTTGGACGAGAAGAATGCGCCAGAGTTTATTAAAAAAAAAAAATCAGCCCCTGAAGACCGTTTGACATAGAGACATGATATTTTAAAACTAGCTTTCTCACAATTAGACCTCAAAAAAAGTCTCAAGGACCATGCTGGAAAACAAACTTGAAGTCGGCCATTTTAGTTTTAAAAGCCGTTTTGGTTCAGGAGTGTCCACAAGAATTTATTTTGAAAAATCAGCCCCTGAAGACAGTTTGACGTAGAAATTTGAAATTTAAAATCTAGCTTTCTCATCAGTAGACCTACAAAAAAGTCTCAAGAAACCATGCTGGAAAACAAACAGGAGGTCCGCCATTTTAGTTTGAAGAGCCCGTTTAGGTTGAGGAGGGTCTTCAAGAATTTATTTGGAAAAATCAGCCCCTGAAGACCGTTTGGCGTACAGACATGAAATTTAAAAACTAGCTTTCTCACAAGTAGACCTCCAAAAAAGTCTCAAGAAACTATGCTGAAAAACAAACAGGAAGTCCGCCATTTTACTTTGAAGGGCTCGTTTTGGATGAGGTGAATCCTTGAGAATATATTTTGAAAAATCAGCCACTGAAGACCGTTTGACGTAGAGACATGAAATTTACAAACTAGCTTTGTCACAAGTTGACCTCCAAAAAAAGTCTCAGAAACCATGCTGGAAAACAAACAGAAAGTCTGCCATTTTATTATGAAGCGCCCACTTTGACTGAACAGAATCCTCCAGAATTTTTTTTTTTTTTGAAAAATCAGCCCCTGAAGACCGTTTGATGTAGAGACATGAAATTAAAAACTAGCTTAGTCACAAGTCAACCTCCAAAAAAAGTCTCAAGAAACCAAGTTGGAAACACAAATTACGCCATTTTAGTTTGAAGAGCCCATTTTGGACAAGGAGAATCCTTGAGAATAGTTTTGAAAAATCAGCCCCTGAGGAGAGTTTGACATAGAGACTTGAAATTTAAAAACTAGCTTTCTCACAGGTCGAACTCCAATAAAGCCTCAAGAAACCATGCTGGAAAACCAACAGGAGGTCCGCCATTTTAGTTTGAAGAGCCCGTTTTGGTTCAGGAGTGTCCTCAAGAATTTATTTAAAAAATCAGCCCCTGAAGATCGTTTGACGTAGAAACATGAGATTTAAAAGCTAGCTTTCTCACAAGTCGACCTCCAAAAAAGTCTCAAGAAACCATGCTGGAAAACAAACAGGAAGTCCGCCATTTTAGTTTCAAGTGCCCATTGAGAATTGTTAAAACTGTTTAAAATTGCCAATTTGGCTCCCCGAGACCTTTTAAAATCCAAACTCTGATAACTATTTCACAAAACGACGTGAAATTTAGTCATCTTACCTCAAGAATGTGCTCGTCCTGTTGCTCCCTGTCCAACTTCCTTGACGTCGTTGTTAGCAGGCCTGGAGAAGAACAAACTCTCATGAATACACTTCATTTTGAAATCAAATCAAAGTGCACAAAACCCAACCACTTTGAAGAAAAGGGATTGAAAGCTTTCCCATCGTAAAGAAATTTGGGCGAAGGCAGCTGCACTTGTGAAATGTCGCAAAGGCTCGCAAATAGCTAGGACGCATTGCGTTGAATTCCCACGCAAGCTGAACAAACAAGACCAAACAACACAATAAAAAAACGAGTGTTGTTTCAGTTGTTTTGTGTTCTCAGCTTAAATCAAATATGTTAGAAATACACGTATGTTAACATATAATCTAATGCTGCAACAATTAATTGATTAACTCGAGTAATCCCGAAAAGTAAACCCGAAAAATGCGTCAAGTCAAATTTTGCTGCTTGGAGTATTCGTTTAATTAGAGTGGTGTTGTAATGGTTAGTTTTGAAAGTGTTTGCATTTAGTTTTATGGATTTGGCAGTGAATATGACATAACTCATTTAACATGGCTGAATCATCCTGCTCCCTGTTAAGACCAACATAAGGTAAGTTTTGTTTAGGATAATTTTTTTTTTTTTTTAATACATTCGGAATTTAGTTTATAGGTATATTTAGCTGTTTTTTTGTGGGAATACGTGTTTGAGCGATTTGTTGAGAGCATTGTTGAAAAACATTAGCATTTAGTAGCATTTAAGCAAGCGGACCTTTTGTTATGCAATTCTTCTTTTGTTGTACTTAGGTCCTCATTTATTTATTTTTATATCATTCGAGGCTCAGCTCAGGTATTTTCATTTTTGAATGAAAGAGCAATTTTGCATAGTTTGAAGAAACACTGGGGAATTTTATTTTGAAAGTGCAATCTAAGCAAGCCTTTGTTTAACAAAAATTTTTCTGCAATGCATTAAATGTTCCTAATCTGATGACTCGATTATTCGAACTAACAAGTTGATAGTTTAATTGACTGCTAAATAAATCGATAGCTGCAGCCCTGAGCTAATTGGTCAAATTGTGAAAGTTTAGTGATTATGTTTCAGCGATCAATCCCATCACTTGAGCGCTGCTAGGCCTCCCGCTGCAAACAGATTGGATGTCTATAGCTCTTAATAACTGCTAGTGAATTAATTTAGGAAATTAAAGCCAATTTAACGGTAAGAAGGTTGTTGAAATTGTCTTAAGTGCTTATATGCCAAAGCTAATGCAAATTTTTACCCATTGGTTCATATACAGATTAAAAAGCATATTGTCATGAAAAGTTGGGAAAATTTTATTTTAAAAAATGCACCTAAAAATGGGGAATTTCTTTTTTAAATTTTAATTAATAATAATAAATAACAAATAAATAAAAAGGAGGAATTTAATAATAAATTACTTCATTTTTAATTTACTTTTGAAATGCTAGCCCAAAAATTCCTTCATCATTTATTCTTTTCATTTTAATTAATTAAAAAAAAAAAAAGTCCATTTTCAACATTGATTTTATTTCCTATTTCTTGGTCATCTTATTATGATTTTTCAAAATTATTCTTTTATTTTTAGCTAGCTTTGCAAGCACTTCTTTCTTGCAAAGCTCAACTCTCCAACCACTTTCCCACTCATCTGATGTCCCATCCAACCAGGAGAGAGAATAAAAAATAAATAAAATGAAAAAATGGTTTGATGAACTGAAACTTTTTAAGTGTGATAAATATTACTACTACAACTGGTATTGATACAAATAAGGATTGTTTATTTGCTGCTAGCCCTCCCACTTCAGACAGATTGGACGTTTAGCACAGTCAATGGCAACCAATACAATTTCTTCTTCTTCTTCTGGCCAAGATCCACCCTCGCACCAATCTTTTTTTCCCCCTAGCAGGAGAAGCGCGGCCCAGAAATAGCGGCGGGCCGAGCACTGCAATTTGGAAGACGCGAGCCGGCCGGCCGACCGCAGCTCTTTTTCCTTTTTCGGAGTTTCTTTTTTGGCTCTTTTTAATCTTAAACTACTGATTTTCATTCGAGGGAAAGACAAAAAAAAAAAAAAAAAAAGTTTTCTTTTTTATCGTCGCAACTCGGGAGAAAATACATCTTACACGCAACCGTTTCGACCCCGGTGACACAAAAAGAAGAATCCGCTTCATTCAAAGGCAGAAAACAGCGCCATTGGTGATGCCTGACATCCAATCGTGTGATTCTTAAAAACAGAATTCAAACTCTGAATTTATCGCTAGTAGATGCCAAATCCATTTGAAACAGGAGGGTTCGTTCATTGCCATCCCTCCCGCTTCAAATAGATTAGACGTCTAGTGCCGTCAGTGGTTGGAATTGGAATAACATACAGTAAGTAGTTTAAAAAATGCTGTTAAACAATAGTACAAATATGGACAATTATTATTATTTTTTTTCAATGTTATTTAATCTTATCATTATTATTTTTTATTTTTACTATCTTTCTATTTTTTAATAGATTTATAGACAATTAAACTGAAAAATGTTTGGAAAAAAAAATCTGAAAGATTTTAAAAAATTAATTGAACATTACCAAAGGAAGACAAAAAGACAATAACAAGTAGAAAGGTGAAATTTATTAATAAAATCCATATTTTTAAAAAATATTTTTATATTTTAAAATATATATAGTGTATATTTATTTTTCAAATTTTTAAAAATGTTTTATTTTAAAATTATTTTTCTACATTTTACATATGACGTGGTGCGAGAGCCCTATTGTTCTGCAAATGTTTATTATCATTATTATTATTTTCATATTATATATTATTTATTTCATTTATTTTCATTCTTCATTCAGTGCAAATGAAAATGGCTAATTTGGAGGCCTTAACAAGCTCAAAACTTTACCAAAATTTGCACAGACATGCGGCTTGCCGAAAATTTCAATGATTTTGCGACATTGCGAAAAAAAAACATATCAAAATGTCTCAACATCACCCCCTTAAATTTTTCAAAATGGCCTCTCCTATTAGTTTTTTTTTCAGCGTCAAGCGACGAAAAATAAGGAGTTGATACCTTGTGCAAAACAGCTCCAAAAAGTCTCTTGCACCCATGTTCCAAACCCAACAGGAAATCAGGTATTTTGGATCGAATGTGAAATGATCTATTTACAGGGTGCACATTTGAGACCTTGGTGCTTCGGGAGTTAGTTGGATCCTCCTCAAAATTGGTGAGACTGCTCATGAGACATATGACAAGTTATCAAAATGGTGAGTTTACTTTCACGGGCCTGGCCTGGGTGGGATACCAAAGTCAGCCTTTTTTTTTGGCTACATGCCAAATTCAGTAAACGACTAATAACTTCCCGAAACAAGGTGCAATCTTGCAATCAAAAAGGTATCGCAGCCTGAACACGACTGCATTGAAATATTACAAGTTAGTCCTGGCACTTTTTTTTTTTTTTTTTTTAACTAAAATGGCTCCTCCTCCAAAGGGAAAAATCTATTGACCTCAAACCTGCATCAGGGGAGCCTTAAGATATGTATTCTGGTGCCTGATGAAAAATATTTAGGTTTCTTTCAAGCAGAGGTGTACAAACAGGAGAGTGAAAATGACCGTCGCCATTTTGTCTCGCCACAAATTTTGAACAGTCATAACTTCGCATAGATACGACATATCTGCACCAAACTTCCGGTGATGGATGTCAGTCGTACCCTGAAGGGTCCTGTAGGGGTCATTTGCATCAACCCTAAAGCGCCAACTAGTGGCAACAGACACAGTCACTCCTTTTACTTATACATGTCCAGTTCATTTCAAGTTTCTGAGTGTAGTTAAGAGAACTTCTCTAATATATTTTAAGGCCTATGTCAACATGTCTGTTGCCATGATGACCCTTTTTTCGCCATTAAAAGGAAGTACATTTCTTCAGTGACTAAGGCCATGTCTATACGTAGCAAAAATAACTTTTTCTACTGCTTTTCTACACACACATTTTGGGCATTGAAAACGAGGGTTCTTAAAAACTCCATCCAAAGTGAAGATGTGCGAATTCTGCGTTTGTAGCACCATCATGTGGACACTAATAAACGAAGATTTAACTGTGGAAATATCACTGACTGCGACAAAGTTCCTAAGTCACACACGAGACCAATGTTTACATTTGGAGTAATCATGGATACCATGGAAGTGGGTTTAGATCTAATTATTAGACATAATTATTGTTTCCGGACGTATTAGGGCAGGATCCTCTGTTTTAAACAACCATGCTAGGTGTAAACATGGTCTTAGGCAGCTTATCGAGCCATGAAATTTGGCAGACTTGGTTGAATTGGCCCGAGTAGAAGATTCATTTTGGTTTTGAATAGGGGCGTGGCTGCACAGCTCAGGAGTGCCTCCAATTTTGTAGGACCCTCTTCAATATACTTTTTTTCACCTAGGTATATGAATGTATTTCTCATCTCAGGAAATACAAAGACAGCTCTGTCAGCCATGGCCACAATACAAAAGAGGTTCAACATAAAAAAGAGGTGAGTTTCAAGCACAGGTTAGTTTCTCATGAGATGATGAGTGGGAGACGATCTGCCACCTGCGTGCCGTCCAAGTTGCGCCAAACTGCGAGGGGCCGTTCAGTCCTGCTTGCGGGCCTAGTTTATTATTACTGTATGATATATGTAGCGAGTAACTTTTGTTGGTGTTGTTTTGTCGACAAGAAAGCGGAAAAGATGAGGAAGCCAAACATCTTTTCATCTATTTCCACATCCTGAAACTTTGATTCCTATATGGCTTTATTGGCCTCAAAATGAATAGTTGCTTTGGTGCAAATTGAAAATGAGCGGGTCAGGCAGCCAAAAGAAGGCCAACGCGCCTTTTGTCAGTACGCGTACAAAGGGTGTGGGCCGGCCAGGGAACGCTAATTATAGTCGCGAGACTCGAAGGGGGGGCACGGTCCGGCGACTCTGCCGTCTGTCGGGTCTGCGTGCAAAAAGTGGAGAAAATGGGAGTCCGGCGTGGAAAAATGAGGGATCACAACTACGCCTGTGCTAAAAGTCACAACGTTAAAACAAAAAAAGTTGATTAACGTTGAAATTTTACGACTCACAGAAGCGGGATATTTTCTTCATTTATTTGTAAACTAAATAGTTGTCGATGAATTTGCTAATCGATTAGTTGTCGATTAATCAATTCATTGTTCCACTTCTAGCCTGCTGCCTGTAGATTTTGCTATACTGCCTCATACCAAGTGCGAGTCAACCTTCCACCGAGCAAACAGATTTCTCCTCCCATTAGATAGAGGGCTAACAGTTGAAAGTAATGGAATAAAGCCTGTCAACTGAGGGCAAATTAGTCCAAAACCTGGTCGAAAATGCCACTTTGCCTAGTTTTAGTCAGCATAAAAATAGCATTTCTTAACCTTCACCGAACCACTGAGGCTAACTCACTGAACAGACTTCATAATGTATTGACGTGACACATTCCCCATTCACTGCGTCACGCCTTCCCGAAGGGGGCCGTCCCACACTCCGCTTCATTTATTGGCAGTTGGTCACATGCAGCGATCCAACGCTGGATTTAGTTTGAAAAAGGACGAAAGCTGTAACGCATATCAACAGGAAAGATTGTCTCAGAAGTGATTTGTTCGAGGATTCAAGGTAATTATTATATTTTTCGGACCATGCATGCATTTTAAAATGTTGTGAAAAAAATAATAAATCAATGGGAGTAATTAGCCGCTACAGCATTGGCATTATACTTCACGATATTTACGTAAAATAACTGCTAAATGCGCATTTTTTTTGCTTCTAACCGAGAATCGAGACTGTTTTACGTCCATATCTATAAAGAATTCAGGGATTTAAGCATCTATTCACAAGAATTTAAGGGAAAAAGCTCTTTTATTTATACAGTATATGGCAGCTACTAATTTGCTTACTGACTATCATCACAGTTCGCAATATTCACATAAAATAAATGCTAACTGCACTTTTTTTTTTTTTTGCTTTTAACAAGGAATTGAGACTGTCTTACGTCCGTATCTATTAAGATTTCAGGGAATTAAGCATTTATTCACAAGAATTTTCATCGAAAAAAGCTCTTTGTTTACATGTGGTGGACGCTATTTTGCTTACTGACTGACATCATAGTTCACAATATTCACGTAAAATAAATGCTAACTGCACGTTTTTTGTTTTTTTTTTGCTTTTAACCAAGAATCGAGACCGTTTTACATCCGTATCTATAAAGAATTCAGGGATTTAAGCATTTATTCACAAGAATTTTCAACGGACTAGCATCATAGTTTGCAATATTTACATAAAATAAATGCTAACTGCATGTTTTTTTGCTTTTAACCAAGAATCAAGACTGTTTTACGTCCGTATCTATAAAGAATTCAGGGATTTAAGCATTTATTCCCAAGAGTTTTCAACGGAAAAAGCTCTTTGTCTGTGGTATGGCAGCTGCTAATTTTCTTACGTAAAATAAATGGTAATTGCGCGTTTGTTTTGCTTTCAACCAGGAATTGAGACTGTCTTATGTCTATATGGATTAAGAATTCAGGGAATTAAGCATTTATTCACAAGAATTTTCAACGGTAAAAGCTCTTTGTTTACATATGGTGGTTGCTAATTTCCTTACAGACTAGCCTCATAGCTCGCAATATTTACATAAATGCTACCTGCCAGTTTTTTTTGTGTGTGCTTTTAACCAAGAATCGAGACCGTTCTACGTCTGTATGTATAAAGAATTCAGGGATTTAAGCATTTATTCACAAGAATTTTCAACGGTAAAAGCTCTTTGTTTAAATATGGCGGCTGATATTTTGCTCACTGACTAGCATCATAGTTCGCAATATTTACGTAAAATAACTGCTAACTGCACGTTTTTTTTTAGCTTCAAACCAAGAATCGAGACTGTTTTACATCCGTATCTATAAAGAATTCAGAGATTTAAGCATTTATTCCCAAGACTTTTCAACGGAAAAAGCTCTTTGTCTGTGAAATGGCGGCCGCTAATTTTCTTACTAACTAGCATCATAGTTCGCAATAGTTACGTAAAATAACTGCTAACTGCACGTTTTTTTTTTTTTTTTTAGCTTTAAACCAAGAATCGAGACTGTTTTACATCTGTATCTATAAAGAATTCAAGGGATTTAATTATTCATTAGAATTTTCAACGGAAAAAAGTTCTTTGTTTACATATGGCTGCCGCTAATTTGCTTACTGACGAGCATCATAGTTCGCAATATTTACGTAAAATAAATGCTAACTGACCGTTTTTTTTTTTTGCTTTCAACCAAAAATCGAGACTGTTTTACATCCGTATCTATCAAGAATTCAGGGATTTAAGCATTTATTCACAAGAAAATTGAACGGAAAAAGCTCTTTGTGTTTGCATGCCTTGACGGAAATAGGCCCCCTATGAATCGGCCACGAGTCCCGTCAATACATTATGAAGTCTATGCACTGTGTAAACATTTTACGAATGCCGACACAAGAAAATTGCTATCGTGACTAAAATAATATGAATGAAAACTCAAAAAACAGTTAAATTTGGAAATTTTATGAGTGTGAGACATCATTTGGGAAAACAATCCTAATCTGGTGAAAAGGAATTTCTAATTTATGACCCAAATCGTAATGTTCCGACAAAAAAATGATGACATTTTACAACATGCTGATGCAAGCAGGGTTTTTTTTTTGGGGTTGCTTTCCAATGGCGCTTGAATTATTGCCATTGAAGTTTGACCTGCGGACAATGAGCAGGAAAGGTAGGAAGTTGTTGGAGCTATCCTTTCCTTATCTGACTTCCCGTGATAAAGCGGGCGGCTCAGCTGGAAAGGTAGCCCTCGCTTTATTCAACCAATTTAAAAGCAATTGGAAAAGTAGCATTTTACGACTTAGCTTCATTCAGGCAATCGCTTGTATCGTATATTGCAGTCTTTTCAACATTTTTGAGCTATGGCTAAAATCCCAAGGCACACCACCAGTAAAAAACATGACTATCTGTAGCCCGTATGAATTATTTTATTGAATAGAAATCAAACAAACCCATTTTATAAGCATATTTTTAAGCACTCAGTGTGACACCTGGGCTTGTCAATTGTTTGTGCTATGTTTGTGCTGTAAAAAGTTTCATTTGTAAACAATCATATCAGCTCATACAAAAACTTACAACCTTATGTTAGTCTTAACAGGCAGCTGGATACAGCCATGTTGGATGAGTGATGTCATATTCACTTTTGAAACTACAGGGCAACGTATCCACCCAAATCGATAAAACTAAAAGCAAACACTTTCAAAATAAACTATTACAACGCCACACTAATTCAAGAAATCCTCAAAGCGGCAAAATTTGATTCGAAGCTTTTTTCTAGTCGAATTACTAGAGTTATTCGATGAATCATTGCAGCACAACATGAGACTTTATTTAGAACATTCATGTTGCACCGTCTGCCATTACTTTCCTTCCATTTGGGTTGTTCATTATGATTTTTTTTATTAGAGGAGAAAGCAGCGGAAAGAAAGTGGTTATGGAGGGACAGAAATTTGTCAATAAATGGTGGCAGCCCTCATTTTAGCCAAATACGACACATGGAATAAACCCCCGCCAGCCGTAGCCTGTGGCGGTGCGCTAGCTTGTTAGCTAGGAACACATGGCACGCAAAAGATAGGCTTTCATTTCTTTTCCCACCCTTGGGAAGGCCGGCTTTGTACCGACGCCAAGACGAGGGCTCCGCGCGCCGCGTTCGACGCAGATTTAGAACGTGTCATTAAGAGGGGAAAAAAAGGCCTCGCGTGCGGTCAACAAAGCGGCAATATATGTTGACGCATGCCATTTTTCACGGCAAATCCTTAAAAGGATCTAAATTTGATGCTATGCTGCCGCCCACGTAACTAATAGTACTAGTATCGGTATGGATCATCCTTTTTCTGTGAATTACTATGATTTTATAACTACTTGACATTGATGGGAACGTACCTGAAGGGACATCTACAGGAATAAAATCAATTTAAGCAATCCGCTGCGCATCAGATTGTTTCTAGTGCGCACCGGTATAATGCTAATGTTTACAACAATTGGTTAAACTTGCATAGAAAAAGTCTGTTAGGTTAAATGCTATATAATGCTAATGTTCACAACTATTGGCTAACTTGCATAGTAAAAGTCTGTTAGGTTAAATGCTATATAATGCTAATGTTTATAACAATTGGCTAACTTGCATAGCAAACGTCCGCTAGCTTAAATGCGATATAATGCTAATGTTTACAACAATTGGCTAAAATACATAGTAAAAGTCTGCTAGCTGAAATGCTATATAATGCTAATGTTTACAACAATGTGCTAACTGGCATAGCAAAAGTTGGCTATCTTAAATGCTACGTAATGCTAAAGTTTAAAACAACTGGCTGACAAGCATAGCAAAAGTCCGCGATCTTAAATGCTATATAATGCTAATGTTTACAACAATTGGCTAACTTGCATGGTAAAAGTCCGCTAGCTTAAATGCTATATAATGCTAATGATTCCAACAATTGGCCAAATGGCATAGGAAAAGTCCACTAGCTTAAATTCAATATAATGCTAATGTTCACAACAATGTGCCCACTGGCATAGCAAAAGTCTGCTATCTTAAATACTACATAATGCTAACGTTTACAAAAATTGGCTAACTTGCATCGCAAAATTCAGCTAGCTTAAATGCTATACAATGCTAATGTTTACAAAAATTGGCTAACTTGCATCGCAAAATTCGGCTAGCTTAAATGCTATATAATGCTAATGTTTACAACAATTGGCTAACTTGCATGGAAAAAGTCTGCTAGCTTAAATGCTATATACTGCTAATGTTTACAAGATTTGGCTAACTTGCATAGAAAAAGTCTGCTATCTTAAATGCTATACAATGCTAATGTTTAAAACAATTGGCTAACTTGCGTCGCAAAATTCGGCTAGCTTAAATGCTATCTAATGCTAATGTTTACAACAAAGGGCTAACTTGCATGGAAAAAGTCTGCTAGCTTCAAAGCTATATAATGCTAATGTTTACAACAATTGGCTAACTTGCATTGCAAAAGTCTGCTCGCTTAAATGCTAAATAATGCTAATGTTTACCAGAAAGTTTCTGGTGCACACCAGATTGCTTAAATTCATTTGATTTCTGTCGATATCCTTTAAGGGCTCCGTAGGTACGTCATACGGCATAAAAGGTCCTTTTATATCACAACTTTACAAAAGGGCCCAGTCGTCACATGAAGACGTCTGTACCGATACCTATTAGGTCCAACTCAAAGGCAATTTAGTCTTGGTAATTTTTTTTGTAGTCTATGCCTGAGGGCTCCACTCTCTCTCCCTTCTAAAAGTGCCTCTTCTCATGCGGCGCTCTGCAAATGGTGTGACCATTAATATTTCATCGGCTTCTTATGAACTCGCCCCGGCGCGCTTTGCCAATTGCCCGTGTATGCATGCCTGCCTGCCTGCCTGCCCACGTGCGTGCGTGTGTGGTCTTATTCACCTCCCAAAGGTAGTCGCGTCAACAACACACTCCAGAGTTATTTTGGTTACTACTGCCAATTTGAACTTCCTGCCCAAATAAGGACGAAGAACACCAGCGCTCGCGAGTCGCGCGGGGGTATTCCCAAGTAGACGGGGGAAGTCATTAATGCAAGAGCACGCTAACTTTAATTCGCCCTTCTTCCGTCGCTGATTAAATGTGGCAGGAAGGGCGAAAGAAAAAAACGCATTCCTTGCCGAGGTACTGTCAGAAGCGAGGCTCGTCGTCGAACTGTACGGCCATTTTGTTTCTATTTTTAAATTTGACGGCAGATTACATGGCGTTCTCGTGACCAACGCAAATCACGAAGATTCCTGCGACCTTGAGTTTAGTGCTGCAACGATTAATCGATTAACACGAGTATTCGATTAGAAAAAAAATATTCAAATTAAATTTTGTTGCTTCGAATACTCGTTTAATTAAAATGCCTTTGTAATGGTTTATTTTGAAAATGTTTGCATTTAGTTTTATTAAGTAGGGTGGATACACTGCCCTCTGGTCTGCCTAATTTCACATAGCTGAATCCAACTGCTCCCTGTTAAGACCAACGTAAGCTAATTTTTTGTTTGAGCTGTTTTTTAATGCATTCATAATTTTGTTTATAGGTATATTTAGCCATTTTTTGTAGGAATATGTGTCTGAACCATTTGTCAGGAGCATTGTAAAAAAAAAAAAACAGTTAGCATTTCATAGCATTTAAGCTAGCGGACTTTTTCTATGTAAGTTAGCCAATTGATCTTTTGTTTGACTTAGAACCTCATTTATTTATTTTATTATACCGTTTGAGGCTCAGTTCAGGTATTTTAATTTTACATGTTCCATATCCGATTAATCGATTATTCGAACTAACTAGTTGATCGATTAATCGACTTCTAAAATAATCGATAGCTGCAGCCTACTTGAGTTTGTCAAAGTGCAGAAAATTTCACTGTTTCAAAATGGTGGATGTGTTCCAACTTGTGATCTGGCTGAATTCATGTCAATTCACCCTCCCACTTCAAAGAAATTGGACGTCTACTTTCAATTGATGGCAGAAGCACGAAAAGAGCTTTCATAGCTCCTACCAAAATGGCCACAGGGCAGCCTTATTGGTAGGGGCCATGTTCCCATCAAAGTCAATGCATTGACATTCAAATCAAGTCATAACTAGATTATTTCTCAAAAGATTATTTGATCGATGTGAAAGCATCTGGCATTTACGCTGCCATCGACGGCAATAGAGGTCCAAACGGTTTGAAGTGGAAGGGTTGACAACGAATGAACAACTGTGGTACCTGAAATGCCACCAAACGAATAAGAAGCGACCTGATCTCAACAGGAAGTGACCATTAAATGTCCCAAAATTACCAGAAAGTGACCCGATTGCAACAAGAAGTGACCCTTACATGTCCCCAGATCAACAGGAAGTGACCCAAAAGCAACAGGAATTGACCATGGAAAGCCCCAAATCAGCAGGAAGTGACCCCCAAATGCCACCAAGTCAACAGGGAGTGACCCTTAAATGCACCCAAATCAACAGGAAGTGACCCAATATCAACAGGAAGTGACCCTTAAATGCCCCTAAATCAACAGGAAGTGACCCAATATCAACAGGAAGTGACCATGGAATGCCTTAAACCAGGTAGTGACCCCTAAATGCTGCCAAATCAATAGGAACTGACCCTTAAATTCCCCCAAATGAACAGGAAGTGACCCGACCGCAGCAGGAAGTGACTTTTAAATGCCCCCAAATGAACAGGAAGTGACCCGTTCCAAACAGGAAGTGACCCTACACCTAAAACCTCACCGATTGGCACCGTTTGAATATCGAAACGACCGGAATTTTCGCACAACGCATGGACCTTTTGAATGACCCCAAAACTTTTTCCCTTTGCCCTCGAATGCCGATTTTTCGCCTATTTTTCGAAAGAAAGAAAAAAAATAAAAAATTTCAAAATGTATCTGGTCCAACAAAGTTTGACCAAATTTCGATGCCATTAACGGCAATGGACGTCCAAATTTCCCGTTCATTTCCAAATGACTTTTACTTTCGGTTAATGCCATTGACGGCCATTGTTGAGTTAATTATCGAGGGTTGATTGAATATTTGCTTGTGCTCATACATACCTAATACATACATAATACATATTGCCATATTTTTTCTTATTGATATAACCAGTAAATGATTATTGCTTGCTATACTAGGCTGTAGTATAATGTTAAGTGTTAAAAAGAGTAAAGAGGGTCGGGATGACAACTGCCTTGCTTCATGGCCGCATCATTGCGTAACTAGACCTTCCGGGACATCTTCAGCACCTGGCGTCTAGACTTTCGTCTAGACCTTCGAGGCCAATTTTCCATTCGAGGACATCTTCCATGGCCGCAGCGTTGCTTAACTGAAGTGTCTGGGTCATTCTGACCACTTTACCTGTGCCCTTGCTTACACACGTGTATTTAGTTAGTTCCACCTACATGCTCACACATAGCCAACCAAAATCACATGGGTGTCTCCAGCTTGCTTTCCCCCCTCCCTTCAGGGCGGCACCCTCCTGTGTTAGGACAAACCCCTAATAAAAAGAGCAAGGAGGGTTTTTTCCTTAGATCAATTTTGGTGACTATACAGCGTAATCTAGCATTCCTCTGTCTAGTCCCTCTTTGCTCTCCTTGGCCAAGAAAACTGAGCGTCTTCTCTCCTTATTTTTGGGTAATTTTACAAATGCGTCCATTTTTTAACTTGACAGCCATGTATGTCGATTCTACTGACGCCAATAAACTTGGATTCCATCAATGCATATGTAAGTCCATGCCATTGATGGCCATAGACGTCCAAATTTCCCATTCATTTTCAATAGCAAAAAAACCAATGTCCCCAAATTAACCGGAGATGACCAGATATAAATAGGACGTGTCCCCCAAATGACTTGATATGACCAAGACACGCCCCCCAAATGACCTGATATTGTCCCCATATCAACAGGAAGTGGCCTGATATTGTCCCTAAATCAACCTGGGCGGGGCTAAGATCTGTATCTCCCCACAGCAAAGCCCTATAGTAATTTCTCCAGAAATTGCAGTTTCTAGTATTGTTAACGTTATATTGTAAAATTATATTAGATAGTAGTAATAGACCGTTTACCTTTAATTAGTGTTTTTTCCATCAACATTTTTTTCCCCCAAAAATTCTAAAAATTGAAAAAAAAAAAAAAAATGTACAAGAAGATTTACTATTGAGAACTCGAAAAAGACGACCATTTTTAGGTTGACAATGTCAAAAAAGTGATAAAAGTTAAATACTATAAAACAAGAACTGCCAAACGAGACCTACAGTACGTCATGCATATAAAAGCTAGCAAATGCACTCCCCCCCCCATGCAAACCAAGAGGGGGTCTTACCCGTCTTGGGATTAATGGCGAAGAATCCCTGCGGATTTCCGCTGGTGATCCGATAGTTGAGCTTGTCGCCGGATTTAGTGTCTGGGTCCACCGCGTCGATCTGGATGATGGACACGTCCCTGGGCGAGTTCTCCATCACCGAGGGGTAGTAGACGGCTTCCGACGCTTGCGGCGCGTTGTCGTTGACGTCCTGCACTTGGATGTAGACCTCCACCAAGGCGGAAAGGGGGACCACGCCTCGGTCCATGGCGTAGATGGTCAGCCAGTAGTGGGGCGTGGTCTCGTGGTCCAGCAGTTCTTGCGTCCGGATGATACCTGAAGAAAGCAAACCGGATCATCAGTTTTCAGGACTGTTTTTGTGTTAGCTAAAAGTGCTTTTGCGCAGGTTTGTATAGTCTCACTTTTGATTCAACGCAATTTTTCAGCATTGAGTGACAGTTGACGGCTGCCAATGATGGCAATAGACATTTTTTAAAAATTTCGATGAGTTTTCGCAAGTAGATGTCCCATCCCTTTTAAGCGGGAGGGTGGCAGCATTTGCTTTAGACAGATTGGACGTCTAGTCAATTAATTAAAATGCAAAAATATACTCGATTGCGATCAAAAGTTAAGCTGGCACGCCAGATTGATCGTCCACATATTGATCTGGGAAAGTTCCAATGTTTCATAGGAGGAACCTTAAAAAAAAGGACAGCTGCTGATTGGACAATGGCTCTTCTCCTCACACACATTATCCTCCTCTTTTAATGAGGAAATAAAGTGTATTTCCAGCAAAACTAGAAGTGGAACCACTTTGCACTCCTACAATAGCTGATTTCGGACTATAAGAACCTCAGTACTTAGTTCCTATACAGTAGGGCTGCAGTAAGTAATCAATCAATCAATCTATCAACTAGTTAGTTCGAATAATCGGATTAGGACCATTTCATGTGTTGCAGAATAGATTTTGGGAGATGTAGAGTTCACATAGTCAGGATCACTGCAGACGCTGCACAGATCCGCCTCTCAATCTCCAGTTCCCTCCTGTCCTCGCTTGTGAACAAGACCCCAAGTTACTTGGACTCCTCCACTTTGGGGTAGGATCTCATCCCCGACCCGGAGAGTTCACACCACCCTTTTCCGACTGAGGACCACGGTCTCTGATTTTCATCCCGACCGCTTCCGCTCCAGTGAGAGTTGGAGATCACGGCTCGATGAAGCCAGGAGCACCACTGCAAAAAGCAGACATGCAATGCTGAGGCTACCAAACCGGACCCCCTCAACTGCGCCTAGAAATTCTGTCCATAAAGGTTATGAACAGAACCCCAAGACAAAGGGCAACCTCGGCAGAGTCCAACCCTCACTGGGAACGAATCCGACTTACTGCCAGCAATACGGACCCAACTCTGGCATCGGTCGTACAGGGATCGAACAGCTTTTACCGGGGAGCTGAGTACCCCATACCCCTGAAGCACACCCCACAGGACTCCCTGAGAGACACGGTGGAACGCCTTTTCCAAATCCAAAAAACACATGTAGACCAGTTGGGCAAACTCCCACGCACCCTCAAGGACCCTGCCGAGAGCTGGTCCACGGTTCCACGAAAACCACACTGTTCCTCCTAAATCAGAGATTTGATTTCCGATGAACCCTCCTCTCCAGCACCCCTGAATAGGCTTTACTGGGGAAGCTGAGGAGTGTGATCCCTCTATAATTGGAACACACCCTCAAGTACCCCTTTTTAAAAAAGGGGACCACCACCCTGGTCTGCCAATCCAGAGGCACTGTCCCCAATGTCCACGCGATGTTGTAGAGGCGTGTCAGCCATGACTGCCTCCAGAGCCTTTAGGAACTCCGGGTGGATCTCATCCACCCCTGGTGCCGCCTCTTAAACCCGATTGGCTGGAACATCAGATGACCGGGAAAGTGGTTGGACAATTGAGCTTTGCGAAACACATGGTCAATCAATCAGGAAGGAAGGACAGTCCTGCTTGCAAGGCCAATCAATAATAGTACAAAATCAAATTTACCACATGACAACTAATTTCTGGTGACAAATAAGTCCTAGTATTGATACTTTCCCATCAAATATCGGATCCGGATACAACATTTCAGTGTCTATACTTTGATAACCCTGCTTGAGATGTACTGCAAACAATGTACAATAAGTAAAGAGTCTGTGTTAGGGTTGGTGTCAAGATGCTTTGGTATCAACAAGAGGCCAGCAGTCAGTGGACTGTTTACATTAGCCGGCAGGGAAGCTTGTTTTACTGCCTCGCTCTGCTCTTCAGCTGAGCAAACAAAAGCGCTTTCAAGCTACCACCTCAATTGGAAGCAATGACAAAAAAAGGCTGACAAAGGAGGGGGGGACGTCAAAGAAAGACCGACCGGCCGGAAACGCCGTTAAATGAAATAGCACGTGTAACCGTCTCTGTATTAAGACGCAGACAAAATGGAGGCAAATGCATAGCTAACTTGTTTTGTTTTGGATCAATTCCTTTGCTTTTTTTGTATGAACTCATTGTCTGCCATTATTGGTGCTAGACGTCCAATCTGCCAAAGCAACACTGGGTAACTTTTCAACCTTTATAAAATATTTTCATAACATTTGGGATGTTATGTGGACTAGTTCTGCAACGATTGATCGATTTACTTGAGTAATTCCATTCGAAAAAAGATTTGAACCAAATTTTGCTCCTTCGACTATTCGTTGAAATAAAGTGGCATCGTCATGGTTTGTTTTGAAAGTGTTTGCATTTTTTTTGTTTTTTTTTTTGCTCTGTAGTGGCAACAGTGAATATAAGTCATTTCACATAAATGAATCCAGCTGCTTCCAGTTAAGACCAACATAAGCCAAGTATTTGTTTGAGCTCATGTTTTTTAATGGATTTGTACTTTAGTTTATAGGTATATTTAGCTGTTTTCTTTTTGTGGGGATATGTGTTTGAATCATTTGTTAAGAGCATTGTCAAAAAAATGTTAGCATTTTAAAGCATAAAGCTAGCGAATTTTTGCTATGTAAGTTAGCCTAATATTCTTGTTTATTTTTTTTATACTGTTTGAGGCTTACCTCAAGTATTTTCAATTTTTATGTTCCTCATCCGATTACTCAATTATTCAAACTAACTAGTTCAATCGACTACTAAAATAATCGATAGCTTCACATCTTTTCCTCTGAGTTTTTAGTTTTGGGAAACATATGGAGAAAACATCCTTCATATGCCGTAATGTCTAGAGTCGTTTCTATAAGTTCCATAGCAGAAATGTTTGATCGGCATATTCTTTTTGGAAAGATTACCGTGGAAAACAAGCAGAAATCATAGGTATCATAGGTTGTTTGTGAAGGCGTGTCGATGGTGACATCATGGTATAAAAATAGCATTTGTGCGGTACGCTATTGAACGCATCACACAGGAACGAGAGTAGAGGGAGAGCACGCTCAGCTTTTACCAGCAGTTGCCTAGTTGTGATTGAAGTAAATCTTTAGAAAACAACAAAGAAAGCCTGACCTTGTTACTTGGGATGTTACAATTGATGCTCAGTTGCGCGCTCACCACTTGGAAATTAACAAGTAGAAACATATGGTGTGGCGCTGCGTATATTTCTGAAAGCCGCAACCAGAAGTGCTTATGCATAACAGTGGCGATCCTGGACGTGGCGACAGTTTTGACAGGCGGAAATGTCATGAAAAAACTGATCACCCGCCTCTTTGGGGGTATCATGCAGGTCACTTTCCGGGGTTTAATTTTCCTCTACGCATTTTTATATTCGGTCAGCATTTAGTTGGGAGGGGGCCAGCCCCGCAGCTGGCTGATTGGGGACTTAACGCGGGAGACAAGCTCTGTAAGAAAACGCTCATCACCACGTAATCCGCGATGGGAGGACCACAAATGGGCACTGAATTGAAGCATATTACTGCAACGTAGTTTGAAGGTTCAAGACAAATGCGTGGAAAAGAAAAGAGAAGCAAGAATGCTAATGTCGAAAATGTCTTGATCACCCCCCTCCATTTTTTTAAAATGCCGTCATGACGGACTACAAATGGCGACAGCATGACGTCACTTCCTCAATATCGAATTGTTGTACGGACACTACGGCTGTCAAACAATTAAAATTTTTAATCGTGTCAATCACAGCTTAAAAATTAATTAATCGTAATTAATCGCAATTCAAACCATCTATAAAATATGCCATATTTTTCTGTAAATTATTGTTGGAATGGAAAGACGGATATATACATTCAACATACTGTGTACATAAATACTGTATTTGTTTATTATAACAATAAATCAACAAGATGGCATTGACATTAACATTCTGTTAAAGTGATCCATGGATAGAAAGACTTGTAGTTCTTGAAAGCTAAATGTTAGTACAAGTTATAAAAAAATGTATATTAAAACCCCTCTAAATGTTTTGGTTTTGATACAATTTGTAACATTTTCAATCAAAAAATAAACTAGTAGCTCGCCATTGTTGATGTCAATAATTACACGATGCTCACCGTGCTTAAACCCATAAAATCAGTTGCACCAAAGCGCCAGCAGAGGGAGACAAAAAAACACAAGTAACAAGTGGACATGTCACTGTTCTGTCTTTTTAATCTGTTTGAGCGGGGCATGTGCATTAATTGCGTCACATATTTTAACGTGATTAATTAAAAAAAAATTCAATACCGCCCGTTAATACGATAATTTTGACAGCCCTAATGGACACACTAGTCTATATTAATCAGCGGGTAATATTAGCCGGCAAACTTATACGTATAAGTTTTTGCACGGATAAGAGACAGATTAGTGTAGCATGTCGTATAGTCTAAATAATTACACGTTTAAGGCCATTATCCTAGTGTAGATGTAGCCTAAGCCACACAATGGCTAACCGTCCAATGTTATTGTTTAGCCACTCATTACTATTAATCCACTCATTACTATTAATCCCTCACACAGCCGCTGGAAACAGAAATGTCGTTTAATCCATCTGCAGGCGACCGAGAGATCATGATTTTACGAGACTGTGCGGGTGTGCGCTGGTGCTCGTGGGAGACGCAGTCTTCCTTAAGCTAAAACACTACAAATTTTGTCCACCAGCGTCTCTACAATTGACCAAAATTGAAAAGTTACCTATTGTTGGTTTAACAGTAAATAAATTTTATGTATTTTCCATTAGACACAAAAACCAAAAACAAAAAAAAGTTTTTAAGATGTACAGTAATTTCCACACTATAAGGCGCACCGGACTAAAGGCCGCCACCCACCAATTTGGCACGAAAACGGCATTTGTTCATACATTAGCCGAACTGGACTATAAGCTGCAGCCATCCTCACTGTATTGTGGAATATTTACACCAAAAGATATTAACCGGTAACACTTTATCTGACAGCCGCATCATACTGCTGTCATAAAACCAAATGAACCACCAGCCACTTGGCTGCAAAAGCTTCAATGCTTAAAGAAGCTTCATTTGGCCATCACTGCCCTCTTGGGGGAGACAGTCAACCTCTGCTGCCACCTACTGTCGACATGTTGTTGTCCAACATGCCTCCTAGCATGCATTGCAACACGCCACGTGTAAATAACAATCCAAATCTAAGTTCTGTGCTAATTATGTGTCCCAGTTACTGTTCCAGTTGTTTCATTAATTGCTACTTATGGTATTTAGTAACACTTTATTGGACAGTGGCGGTATAAGACTGTCATTAGACCATCATAATTATGACATGACACTGCATTAAGCATTAATGAATGCTTATGACTGTCATTTTGTGTTATCCGGCAAAGGATCTCACTTTTAAAGGGAAGTAAAAGATCAGTGCTGGACATAAATGGAGTTAGTGACATCATTTGCCGGATGACACTTAATGACACCTGTCATAAGCATTCATTAATGCCTATGATAGTGTCTTGTCATAATTATGATAGTCTTATGACACCACTGTCAGATAAAGTGCTACCTATTAACCCAAATAAATCAACAAAATAAACCGCACTGGACTTTAAGCCGCAGGATTCAAAATGAGGGAAAAAAGTACCTGCTGAAGTCTGAAAATTATGGTAATATAAAATGTTTCAAATTTAAAAACTATTAGTATTCAGGTTCATTTATTTTTTAAATGTTTTTCATAAAACATAAAAACCAAAAAGAACAGTCATTTAAAAAAAAAAAAATTAAAAACATTTTTTTTTTTTAATATTCAATTTCATCTATATTTTTAAAATGCTATCAATTTTCTAAAATAAATATATAAATAAGTGGATAGCAGCAATTATTCACCTCTCCAAGTTAAATGGATTGGACGTTTAGCGCCGTCAATTGCACAGAAACATATCCAAATTCAAATCTGTCAATGACAGCTATTGAGCCAAGGACAAAGTACAAATGCATAAAACTTTAAAGTTAAACACAACAAAACTTTTATTTTGAAAGTACGCTACATTAGCACAGACTTGGCAAATCACAGCGGCCAAAATGACACCCGATCCCGAGCGAAGAAAGCACATGAGGTGGTAACGTGCACGATCGGCTGGCCGCGCCCTTTCGGCGCAGTTATCCTGGCCGCGAAAAAACGAAAAAAACTGCCTTCGGGCCAGGAGAAGGAAAAAAAATAGCACAATAGCAGATTTGCTTTCCGCTCCCCCCCAACGGCTTTGTTATTCCAAGTTACCTGAGCTTAGCGAGATGTGAACTGTCATGACCTGCAGCCATTTTGTTTTGTGTACACTACATACACACAAAAGGGCCTTATTCAAATATGCCACCCGGTAAAGGTAGAGCAAGCGGAGATGAAACAGAAGCGCTTTCGTTTGCTTTGCTGAACGATCTCGGACATTTTTGTCGGAAAAATCCAAGAGTACACGATGTGGTGGTTACAGTATATATACTTTGTATCCTAATAGGTTATTAGTATAGCCTTGCAAGCAAGACTGTACTTCCTGACTGATTGGTTGCTCATGCAGTTGCAATATTATCTATTGATTATTAACAAAGACATTGAGGAACAAAACGATTTAAATGATGAAAATGAAAAAGTCAACATTTTGATGAGTTACAAAAATAAACATGTGCTATTGCAGAAAACATGTTTTTTTCTTCCGTATTTTCTTTCTCATTCAATTCTAGTTTTAATAAAACAGTAAGAATAGAAAAAAAAAATATTTACAGTGGGGCAAATAAGTATTTAGTCAACCACTAATTGTGCAAGTTCTCCCACTTGAAAATATTAGAGAGGCCTGTAATTGTCAACATGGTTAAACCTCAACCATGAGAGACAGAATGTGGGAAAAAAAAAAACAGAAAATCACATTGTTTCATTTTTAAAGAATATTTGCAAATCATGGTGGAAAATAAGTATTTGGTCAATACCAAAAGTTCATCTCAATACTTTGTTATGAACCCTTTGTTGGCAATAACAGAGGCCAAATGTTTTCTGTAACTCTTCACAAGCTTTTCACACACTGTTGCTGGTATTTTGACCCATTCCTCCATGCAGATCTCCTCTAGAGCAGTGATGTTTTGGGGATGTCGTTGGGCAACACAGACTTTCAACTCCTTCCGCCGATTTTCTATTGGGTTGGGACCTGGAGACTGGCTAGCCACTGGCGAAGCCACTCCTTTGTCGCCCTGGCTGTGTGTCTGGGATCATTGTCATGCTGAAAGACCCAGCCACGTCTCATCTTCAATGCCCTTGCTGATGGAAGGAGATTTTCACTCAAAATCTCTCGATACATGGCCCCATTCATTCTTTCCTTTACGCAGATCAGTCGTCCTGGTCCCTTTGCAGAAAAACAGCCCCAAAGCATGATGTTTCCACCCCCATGCTTCACAGTGGGTATGGTGCAATTCAGTATTCTTTTTCCTCTAAACAAGAGAACCTGTGTTTCCACCAAAAAGTTCTATTTTGGTTTCATCTGAACATAACACATTCTCCTAGTCCTCTTCTGGATCATCCAAATGTTCTCTAGCAAACCGCAGACAGGCCTGGACGTGTACTTTCTTCAGCAGGGGGACACGTCTGGCAGTGTAGGATTTGAGTCCCTGGCGGCGCATTGTGTTACTGGTAGCAGCCTTTGTTACTGTGATCCCAGCTTTCTGTAGGTCATTCACTAGGTCCCGCCGTGTGGTTCTGGGATTTTTGCTCCCCGTTCTTGTTGTCATTTTGACACCACGGGGTGAGGAGGGAGTTGAAAGTCCGTGTTGCCCAACGACAGCCCCAAAACATCACTGCTCTAGAGGAGATCAGCATGGAGGAATGGGATTTTTAACATCCCTGTTAATACAGCATTGTATACAGCATTTGAAGTTTTTGTTGTTGTTTTTTTTAGGGGCTAACAACAACAAAAATGTTGATTTTCCCTAAATTAATACAATCCATTGTTTGTCTATGAGTGGCATATTTGTGGTCACAATAGGAAGCGTGCCAGCATACCAAGCGTTTTTATCCTGAAAGTTTTTGCGCATAGCAGCAGTTCTCAGTCCATAGGTAGGTAGGTATGTATATATATATATATATATATATATATATATATATATTTTTTTTTTTTTTTTTTTTTGACGGGGGGGTATAGGGGGGTTCTCTCTGCAGGCTCTTCTTGATTGATTGTGGCCCCACTGCTTTTGTTTATTCATCGCGTCTCTTGTAGGGAGCAACTTTCATAGCCCCCGAATGAAAGTGAATACTAAATTTCATTTTTACAACGGCAACAAACAGCGGCATTAATAACACAGCGAACGACGCCAGTCAACTGGCAAAAAGCAGATTGTCTTTTTATTTACACAGTTAGCGACCGTAGCGGCTAGGAAGCGGCTTCTCTCTTCTCATTTATTAAAACGGCCGTTAATTCCACTCGGGCCGGCCCCCCCGAGAATGAGCCCCGCTGTACAAAGTGTCCATTGTTATTAGTTCAAAAGCCCTCCAAGGGCAACAACGCTTAGCTAGCTAGCTAGTTAGGTTTTTTTTTAGCGTGCCAGCAGATGAGGTCACCACCTAGGTACTGTAACACACTGGGGGCAAGATATCTCATTGGATGCCAGTGACGGCGATAGATGTCCAATTAATTTGGACTGGGAAAACCAACGTTGATTGGCAAATGAATAGGGACGTCCAACATTGTCAATGGCACTGAAACAAGATCATTGGCAGTGAATGAGAAAATGACAGTAACTTTTGGGATTAATCGATGAATAGGATAGATTAATCTGTCAAATTGTGTGCTAAATGCAAGTATTTTCTCGATTAATCTGACGAATAACAATAAAAATACCCTGTCCTAGCCTCAAATGGAATAAAAAAAACAAAAATGACGTACGGCAAAAGGACAATTGACTAACTTGCAAAGCAAAAGTCCGCTAGCTTACATGGTGTAAATTGTAAATGGTTTTTTTACACTGCTTTTCACAATTCATTCAAACACATTTTCCCACAAAAAAAAAAAAAATCTAAATATACTTTTATATTGAATTATGAATACATAAACATATTGGCAAAAACAAAAACTTGGAACCTTATGTCGACTTTAACAGGGAGTAGTTGGATTCCGCCATGTTCGACAAGTTATGCCATATTCACTTTTGTCACTAGAGGGCAGGGTAACCACCTAAATCAATAAAACTAAGCTCAAACACTTTCAAAAAAAACTTGGGCTGGAGCTATCGAATAGTAGCTGATTAATCGATAGACTAGTTAGTTCGAATAATCGAGTAATCGGATAAGGAACATGAAAAATTAAAATACCTGAGCTGAGCCTCAAAAGTTTTTTTTTGTAAATGAGGATATATGTACAAATAAAGAACAATTGGCTAACTTACATAGAAAAAGTCCGCTAGCTTAGATGCTATAAAATGCTAGTTTTTTTTTTTTTTTTTTAACAATCCTCTTAACAAATTGTTCAGACACATATTCCCACAAAATAACGGCTAAATAGATCTATAAACTAAATTATGAATGCATTAAAAAACATTAGCTCGAACAAAAACTTAGCTTACGTTGGTCTTGACAGGGAGCAGCTGGATTCAGCCATGTGAAAAGAGGCAGACCCGAGGGCAGTGTATCCACCTTAATTAATAAAACTAAATGCAAACACTTTCAAAATAAACCAATACAACTTCACTTTAATTAAACGAATACTCGAAGCAACAAAATTTAATTTGAATATTTTTTTTCTAATCGAATACTCGAGTTAATCGCTTAATCGTTGCAGCTCTAAAACAAATCATTACATGCCACTCTAAGTGAAATTTCGAAGCAGGAAAATGGCCTTTTTCTAATTGAATTACTGGAGTTAATCGATTAATCATTGCAGCCCTACATCGGCAGGGAATCAGTCCGTGTTATCTTAATCTGTCGACAAATTCGGCGACGTATCAATGATGTCGACAGATTCATCTATCGACTTTTTTTAGATTAATTTTCCGATAATTCACTGCCAGCCACTCAAAATTTAGAATGGATTGAATCAAGACATCTGAATCAAGATCATTGGTAGTGAAAGAGTTCATGGCAGAATATTTTGCCAAATTTGGCGATTAATCGATGATTAAGTGAAGTTATTTTGTAGATTCTTCTTCCAAATAAGTTTGTGATTAATCCATTATATATTTTATTATTCTTACTCAGAGTATGCTCTTCCTACTGCTCATCGTTAGCTTGGATAGGCTCCAGCACCCCTGTGAGCATTGTGAGGATAAACGTCACGGAAGGTGAATGAATGTTTATTAATAATCTAATCATTTCATCATTATAAACGGCGCCGAAACATGATCATCAGCAGTGAATCAGTTACTGAGAGATTGATCGTTGGAAGAATTTTGAGATCAGTCCGTGAATTTGACTCACGGATTGGAATGTTCTTGCCTGCGTGAAAGTCTCTGCCCGAAAGCAGTGCAATGTATGCGTCGGTCTTTTTTCTCCCTGATAATGTATGCATTGCCCTTTCGCTCGCGTGCTGTGAAGACATTCTTTTGCCAAAACTGTGTTACTGTGCTTTTCACTGGAGTCAAGAAAGTCAGCTGTACTTCTTCTCACTGCAAACTAAGACTGCCGAATGAATCCTCAACTGTCCTGAATTTAGGGGTGTGACAATATATCGAAAAAGTGATATTTTGCCATACTTTGTAGCCTTAAAGGTTATCAATATGCTCCCACCAAGAATGAATATAGTGTTTTATACAGGTTTTACTGTATATTTTTTTTTAAAAAAAAGGAACCAACAAGTTGCTAGCAAAATCTTCCATTAGAATAGTGTGTATGTTAGCTTACTGGCTACCATTGCTGGCACTAGACATCCAGTTCATTTGGAATGGACTGGACGTCTAGCGCCGTCAATGGCACTGAACCCACAACATTCACAGCCATTCTTTTGTGGGCATTTACAGGTGACTTCCTATTGATTTTATATCACTTAATATTAATTTTGGTAAATTCTCGAGTCACTTCCAAAATCAACAGGAAATGGCATAAAATGCCCCAAAATATAATGATTTGCCTCGCTTTGGCCTGCCACTGACGGCCATACACATCCATTCCATTTGAAGTAAAGATGTCCCGAGCCGATCACGTGATCAGAAATCGGGCCAATCGGGCCACTTCGGGTGAAAAGGATCAGGTTTGAGTTTTTAATTACGAAAATATATGTTTTTCTTCATCATGCTCACACAGCCTCTAACTCTCCCTCCTGCTGCTTTTCTTGCTTAGCAAGCAGCTGCTTGTTAAAACTAACGATGAGTGACAGCTTTGGTCTTAACAGAGAAGCTTGGGAGCGCTAACTTGAAAGGCGTCAAATTTATTGTGTTTATTTATTTATGTGTCATTTTTATAATAAAACTAGGGCTGTCAAAATTATCGCGTTAACGGGCGGTAATTAATTTTTTCAATTAATCACGTTAAAATATTTGACGCACATGCCCCGCTCAAACAGATTAAAATGACAGCAGTGTAATGTCCGCTTATTACTTGTTTTTTGGTGTTTGGCGCCCTCTTGCACTTGGGTCCAAATTATTTTATGGGTTTAAGCACAATGCGTGAGAGCATGGTGTAATTATTGACATCAACAATGGCGAGCTACTAGTTTATTTTTTGATTGGAAACTTTGCAAATTTTAATAAAACGAAAACATTAAGAGGGGTTTTAATATAAAATTTCTATAACTTGTACTAACATTTATCTTTTAAGAACTACAAGTCTTTGTATCCATGGATCGCTTTAAGAGAATGTTAATAATGTTAATGTCTTCTTGTTGATTTATTGTTATAATAAACAAATACAGTACTTATGTACCGTATGTTGAATGTATATATCTGTCTTGTGTCTTATCTTTCCATTCCAACAATAATTTACAGAAAAATATGGCATATCTTATAGATGGTTTGAATTGCGATTAATTACAATTAATTTTTAAGCTGTATTTAACTCGATTAAAAATTTTAATCCTTTGACAGCCCTAAGTAAAACTAATAGAATTTTTTAAAAAAAATTAAATTAAACATTTAAAAAATAAAATTAAAGTAAAATTAAAAATATTCTTTCTAAAATTCTAAAATTCTTTGATTTTGAAAAAAAAAAAAGTGCACTGACACAAACATGTGTATTGTATTCATAACAAGTCAATATTTTTATAAATGTTGATATTTTGTTTACTAAAAGCAAATACATGTAATTACTAATATCATTTTTTACTTTGTACACCTCTATAATATTTTTTGTCGATGAAATATGATCATTCAATGCAAACCCTCCCTATGTAACAAAGTAGCTGGACGTAGCATTAGCGGGCATCGTTAGCGCGGAGAGAAAAATCTCCCCCCTCCCGACCGCGAAGTGGCACCTGAATCCCATCCAGAGAGTTCTCCCGCTTGAGCGCCGTCGCCGTGGAGACGGCGGCAGGAATGCGCGCGACGGGACAAAGTTGATCGGCGCCCGCCAAAGCGAAAGCGCGGATGCGGCGGCAGCTCGCGCTCATTAAAGCCGCTTAAGAAATTCCTGCTAGCTTTGTTCGCTTACCTGTTCATTCAGGTCACGCTAAACTAATAAGTACCCCATTCTGTGTCTATTTCAGTTGTGACAAGTCATTTGAAACTGTAAGGACAAAGAATGCTTCATGAAATTCCATTCCAAATTTCATGAAAAGGCTAGTTTGAATGTTCCTTTGTTATGGCTTTTCCAGATGAAACAATAGCATTGTTAGATTGGACATCTAGCGTCGTCAATGGTAGCCGATAACAATTAGTCCCGGAAAACTTCAACTCTTTCGTGCATGATATATGATTTTTTTTTAACCCTTACAGGGCCCTCTTTGAACTCATTAGCTGCCACTGACAGCTCTAGACGTCCAATCATATCATAATTCATTAATATCACAATGTCATTGACCAATTCCCTGCCAGTGAACCTGTTTCAGTGCCATTGACAGCAATAGACGTCCAATCCATTCCGACTACGAGCTAACTAGTAGGTTTTTTTGAGTATGCCAGACGACAAGGAATAATAACATTTATAATCATATCATATAGATGATGATAAATTTGTTTAAAAATAAAATACCCAGTTCTAGCCGCAAACGTTATAAAAAAACAAAAATGAAGTACAACAAAAGGACAATTGGCTAACTTGCGTAGCAAAAGTCCACCGTCTTAAATGCTATAAGATGCTAACGTTTTTTTTTTACAATGCTCTTGACAAATCGCTCAAACACATAATCCCCCCAAAATGTCTTATTATACCTACAAACTAAATAATGAATGCGTACAAAAACATAGTAGCTCAAACAAAAACATACCATACGTTGTTCTGAACAGGGAGCAGCTGGACTTAGCCATGTCAAATGAATTATGTCATATTCACTGTTCCCACAAGAGGGCCGTGTATCCACCCAAATCAATACAACTAAATGCAAATTCTTTATTTATTTAATCAAAAGATTTTTTTGTATCTAATTTTAATTTATCTATATTTATTTATTTTTATTTAATTATTTTCATTAACCCTAAACCCTAACCCAAATGCAAACACAAAAACAAACCATTACAATGTCACTCTAGTTAAAAGAATACTCGAAGCAGCAACATTTGATTCATAGCGTTTTTCTACTCAAATTACTTGAGTTAGTCGATTCACGTTGCAGCACTAGATTAATCTGATGAGAAATTTTGTAATTAATCTATTGTCGATAGCAACAATTATTTATTAGAATTAATATACTAACTATTAATGTTATGTTGATCTGCTGAATAGCTACTAGCTTTTGAGCAAGCTAACTCACAGTCTGAATGGATTGGATGTATTTTGGTTTTGAATAAGGGCGTGGCTGCACAGTAGCGTCTCCTTTTATGTAGGCCACTCTTCAACAGGGTTTTTTTTTTCACCTAAGTGTTTGAATGTACTGTATTGGCCCGAATACAAGACGGCCCTGAATATAAGACGACCCCCTCTTTTTCAAGACAAGTTTGAAAAAAAGACTTTTTGAACACCAAATTAATTTTTATACAGAAAATAATTACAGTACATCCGAAACAAATGATTATAACAATATACAGTACTGTGCAAAAGTTTGAGGCAGGACACCTGCCTCAAACGTTTGCACAGTACTGTATATTTTTATTATATTATGTATATACAGGATATACTGTATGTATATATTTTCCCCAAGTGGAAGCTTCCATGATCCTAATAAATTTAATAATTAAAAAAATATATATACAGTACTGTGCAAAAGTTTTAGGCAGGTGTCCTGCCTAAAACTTTTGCACAGTACTGTATTTGAGAGAAAAAGCATGTTATTTTGCCTCATTCAAATCTTAATATCTGAACATTTAAATATGTAAACTAAAGTGCAATCACATTGGTAAATGAATGGCTTCTGGTTTTTGAAATGTAAATAAACCAGTCTATTGTGATAAAACAACAAAATTGCAATAACTCAGTGCTTCTCAATTATTTTATGTTACGCCCCCCCCCCCCCCAGAAGACGTAAACGTTTCGCGCCCCCCCCACAACTCTCTGCCGCCATTGTAAATTGTATCATTTGCCAATAAATTATTAATATAAGTATACCTTTGCATTATATTGTGTCCTTTTTAATATTAAAGAAAAAATATATAGCTCAACTTATAATAATAAAGTATAGAAAAGACTTAAAGTGCATCACTTTGCCTGAATTAAAAAAAAAACAACAAAAAAAAAAAAAAGTCGCATCCAACCTGTAAAAATACATTCACGGTACATTTTTTGACCATTTAATAGTGAACAATAAATTTTAATAAAATCAATAAATAAACAATAATTAGGGCTGTCAAAATTATCGCGTTAACGGGCGGTAATTAATTTTTTAAAAATTAATCACGTTCAAATATTTGACGCAATTAACGCACATGCCCCGCTCAAGCAGATTAAAATGACAATATAGTGCAATGTCCACTTGTTACTTGTGTTTTTGGGAGTTTTGTCACCCTCTGCTGACGCTTGGGTGCGACTGCTTTTATGTGCTTCAGCACCCATGAGCATTGTGTAATTATTGGCATCAACAATGATGGGCTACTAGTTTATTTTTTGATTAAAAAATTTTACAAATGTTATTAAAACGAAAACATTAAGAGGGGTTTTAATATAAAATTTCTATAACTTGTACTCACATTTATCTTTTAAAAACTACAAGTCTTTCTATCCATGGATCACTTTAACAGAATGTTAATAACGTTATTTCCATCTTGTTGATTTATTGTTATAATAAACAAATACAGTACTTATGTACCATTTGTTGAATCTATATATCCATCTTGTGTCTTATCTTTCCATTCCAACAATAATTTACAGAAAAATATGGCATATTTTATAGATGGTTTGAATTACGATTAATTAATTTTTAAGCTGTAATTAACTCGATTAAAAATTTTAATCGTTTCACAGCCCTAATAATAATACATTCAAATAACCATTTAACCGTAAAAACAAAAAATAATCAAACAAAAACAACAGTGTCATTGGACAGTGGGACAGTTTTTATTTTTGCTATTTTGCACTGAGCAAGTTGGTATGCCACCTTATATGATGCCAACAGGCTCGCTAGTTTACTGATGTAACACTGCAAAACAAAGCGGGACGATTGTTGGCAATATTCGGCACGTCTTGGCTGAAAAAAAATCAACTGGCTTATCAATGTGAGTGGGGTCTAATGTTTGTAAGTTATTTGATGTGGCTTCCTGCTGTCCGTTGCAAACATTTTTAGACACAGACTGGTCTTTTCTCATCTCCCACTGTATTAAAACTCAAAGCCAAACGCTACATACGCTTAGTCATATTTCCTAGTCTTAGCTCGTCATATCTCCAGTGCTCTTTGCTGTGTGCTCTTGTTTTGTTGAAAAATACTGCGCGCACAAAATGATACATTATTCTAGTATGCCAAAAGTATGTTCCCAGAGGTCACATGCGCCACCCCTGGCAATGCTCTGCGCCCCCCTAGGGGGGCCCGCCCCACTATTTGAAAAGTACTGCAATAACTGCATCAGTGTTTCCCCTAGGATTTTTTTTCAGCTGGGGTGGTGGGCAGCAACGGAGTCAGACCGCCTCACCATGTCGTGCCACGGCAAAATTGCGTCATATCATAACAATTTTTTTTTTTTCACATTTTGTTTTTAAAGAACCATAACAATGATCTATTTGAAATATTTAATTAGCCAGGCTAATGTCGTCGCTCTCAGCTATGGTACCTGTAAGTAAAATGCGTAGCTGATTACAGCTACATAATAATACGACTTTTTTTTCTTGTAGCAATAGTACTACTTACATCTCGTAGTCCTTCTTTTATTTGGCCCTAATATGTACTACATTAACACAACAATACTAGTCCTTCTGTTAATGGACCAATGGCGTAGGTTTGCATAGGGACGTTAGGAACTTTTCAGGATGCTCAAATTGTCCCCACCAACTTTTAGGCAACCTTATTTGCATTATATAAGAGCTCAGTTATAGAGGTCATTTAGATTGTCTTCACATATTTTGTAAGGATAGAATTGACCCTACCATTATTAAGTCAATTACTTTCATTATGTTCAGACTTGCAATGACAACATTTTTTCCCCCCTCAAACGATTGTTTGATTGGCTGATGACTAGTGAAATTCCCTTGTTTTCAGTGTAAATATAATAGAAATAAGTGAAATTATCTGCCAGTGCTTCAAGTAAATTTTACTCCGATTTCTTGAAATAAGAAAAATAGCTATCTGAAAATAATCTTAACACTTTTATTTTAAGCAAAAGGTGAGTATATTTAATCTAAAAAAACAAACAAACAAAAAACATTTCATCAGAAATGTTCTTAATTCAAAAAGTGATATTGTTCAAAACATTATTTGAAATCATTTCCCCCCTTGATTTTGGTGAAAAATGACCAACCTTTAGATGTATGGGCTTAAGAAGAACTAATGATAAAATTTACCTAAAGTAAATTGAATAATCTGACCCACTAATTTATTTGTTAGTCTTTAACACTCAAAACAAGATGGAAAAAATGATTCGAATAGATTGAAGAAAAATCATCAGATTAAAACGTTATAAACTTGCAGTGTGAAAGTTAGTACAAGTCAATACAGATTTATTTTTGCATTGATCATTTAGCGTATCAATTAATTAGGTTCGTATTTGTGATAAATGTAGCCCTGACCCCCGTTCACCTAATCCGTTTGGTTTTATTAATGTCCTGTTCCCTCAAAAAGTGTACATGCAGGTTATGCTGTTATATCGTCCCCACCAATATTGAGACCAAACCTACGCCCTTGTAATGGACCCATTTCAAGGTGTAAGGGGAAATTCTAATTGCCGTGAAAAAGTTTTATTGGTTTCGGTGAGAAGGTGAATAGTTTTTTTGTTGTTGTTCGTGAACTACATTTCCACACAAACGCACATCTAGGTACCATTTAGCTTAGCAAGAAGAGGTATAAGATACATTTTTCGAGTGTCCCAGAGCTCGCGAAACTTGGGGGAAAAAAGCGCATCTATCAAGGTTTCGTCAGCCGTGATTGCGTATATCTGATCGCTGTAACAGCCCTGCCCCTCAGCTATTGAATGCGTTGTTGACACATTCAACATTAGGTCTGACCCGCCGCTTGGCGCAAATTCATTCAAGCTTGCCTTTCCGTCCAAGACGGACGTGCACCGCTCACTTTCGCTGAAATGTCCGATCCAAAATACAGTAATGCCCCGGATGGTGGGAAAAAGGACAGGAGTCTGTATTGTCTTGGCCACTTTATTGTGGCAACAATAATAAAGAAAAAGGATAACAAAATAACAGCGGGCTTCCACGACATGCGACCGCTATCGCCTTCTCGCTTCCCTCTACGTCACAGCTCCCCGTCCGATCATCTCTTAAGGGGGCCTCGTATAGTTACGGACGTTACAATATACACTGAATAGGTTGCCGCTGAACCCTTCACACTAGGCTGCCACTAGTTTGAAACGGCCTTAAAAAAATAAAATTAATAAAACATCTTTTTGCATGGCGTGGCGGCTTTTATTTTGCTGTGGCGGTGCGCCACAATACTTCATATGTAGGGTAAAGCCTGTGCATTAACCATCAAAATGAAGTCTAACTGTAACTGTAGTCTTGAAACAAATCTGAATAAGGAAAAACATTGCAATAAAATCATGCAAACTGGTTAAACTAGTAGCTGAGATCTGTCATGACAGAACATCGCTTCAATGATATCTGGCGCCATCTAGCTTCGTGAATGGGTATAATGTCTAGACCGCGAATATAAGATGACCCCCTCTTTTTCAGTCTTATTTCAATGCAAAAAAACACCGTCTTATATTCGGGCCAATGCGGTATTTCTCATCTCAGTTCGGATATACAAAAACATACTGTATCTGTCAGCCATGTCCACAACACAAAAGAGGTTCCACACACAAAGAAGAGGAGAGTAGCAAGCACATGTTAGTTTCTCATGAGATGATGAGAGGGGGACGATCTGCCACCACTCTGAGCTGCGTGCCGTCCAAGTTGTGCCAAACTGCGAGGGCCCGTTCAGTCCTGCTTGTAGGCCTAGTTTATGATCATTAATGCAATTGGCTGGCAAACAGTTTAGGTTGAACCCCACCTGAGTTAGCCGGGAAAGACTCTCCCCGCGACCCTCGTGAGGATAACCGGTTTAAAAGATGGCTGAATGAATGAATGAATAATTTGAAAATTGACAGCTTCACCCTTACATCCACAAATCAGCCCAAGACTGAAAAAAGCTAAAAAGGAAGCAGCCGGATGTGCGTGTGATTCCCGGCATTTTTCTGTCCGCTGTTTCATTTTTGCGTGTGTGGGTTTTCTAATTCTGAAGCAATTTGAAAACACGGCGGCCACAAGTTTCACAAGATGCAGCTGCCGCTCAGTTTATAGCAGAGCGCCGCGCGGCGCTTTCCCGGCTACGCCTTAAGGCAAGGAGACCTCCGAGATAAACTCTGAGACAATCCTATCAATGTACCTCCGATAAGAACTTAATGTAAAGCATCGGGATTAAGCAAGGAGCTCTAAACGGATCTGGGATTAGCCGACAATCGGCCTCCCGCCATTCATCGACAAATATACAACTAAGCAAATATTCAAAGAATTGTCATCGTTGTTGAGTAAGTGGTGGGAACATCTGGGTAGATCACGATACGATTTGCGATACAAGGCTCACGATAACGATGATCTGACCATATGGCGAAACAACAATGAAATCATCCTACAAAACAACGAATAAGCAGAAAACAAGCTATTTTCATCCTTCTGCTGTTAGTTTATCACGAGTAGACGTCCAATCCATGGGAAATGGGAGGTTGGCTGCCAATGATCATCCCTCACATGATTACCAAAACGCACCCCTTTTTCATACTTTTCTATTATCACTTGCTTTGTTTGTATTGACAGAAAAACTTCTTTTGCATTCATCTTCTCACCATCACTTTTTGGGGCCATAGTGAATAAAAGTTCATACATACAGTACACTCACGAGAAGCTGGCGAGAGACTTTACAGTCAGAAGTGCTAATGAAGAGGACACCATGTACCAGACATGTACTGATTACCGGTTTCAAGGCAGAGTTTCCCTTACATACAAGATATTGTGGCGCCACGCCACACCAAAATAAAAGCCGCCACACCATGCGAATGGTGTTTTTTAAAAAAAATTATGATTATTATTTAAAACATTTTAAGGCCGTTTCAAACTAGCAGCAGCCGAGTGTGAAGAGTTCAGCGGCAACCTTGATCACGTCATTTTCAAAGTATCGGAATCGGCAAAAAAATATCGTACATGCCTTTTTTTAATATATATATATATATTTTTTTTTTTTAATTAAATCGTTTTCTAATTGTATTTAACGTTACAGACATAATATGTTACACTCATCCAGAGTCTTTAGTTTAGGCTTAAGGTAGGATTATCAAATTTATCCCGATGACGGCGGTAATCAATTTTTTAAAAAATGAATCACGTTAAAATATTTAATGCAACTAATGCATGCGCTGCACGACCCACTCACACATTGTCGCACACGATCTGTAATGGCGCCGTTTTACCTATATCGAGAGCTAAAAGGCAGCGTGAAATGAGTAGAGTGAATTTTGGCAGCCTTAGGAGCCTTTTTTTAATTGGCTAAAGCCTTACAACCCCCGTCCCTATGATTAAAAATATTGTGGGAAGCAAGGTACCAATTGATCTTTTTCTTAACGCCTTATGTTATTTACCAACGCAGAGAAGATATATCAATTGGTAGCACTATGCACAGTCATGGTTGCTAAAGGCGTGTTACATCCACCCATCATGCATTTGGGCATGGCTACTAGCGGTGTCAACAATAATCGATGCGGCGATGCATCCCGATGCGGGGCATGGACGATTCGATTCGATGCGGGCAACAAGCCGAATCGATTCAGCGCATTTTAAAATATATAAGTACGTTCAAAAATCTTCCCTGCGCAATTCCGGTGATGCAATGGATTTGGTTTCCCCATTTGTATTATTGTTGTCATGTTTCATTTTTTACACACTGCATAACTCTGGTCAAGTTTCCCACCGACCTCATAGAAGCCAAAATGTCTCCGGTTTTCAGCTTTCAATTGCCACGTTTACATGGAGCCAAATATTCCAATTACAATCGGAATATTTGTTCAAACCGAATAAATGTGTTCCATATAAACACCTCATTCGGAATGAAGAGGCCCAAACCGAATGGAATTTCATTCCGATTCACAGGGGTGGAATATTCCTTTTCCCAAACCGATTAGAAGTAAAATTATATCATGTAAACAGGGAAGCGGAATGGTGTCTGGTTGCGTTCTTTCTGCGCATGCTCCGTACTGACGTGGTGACGTACGTAACGTCACTTGCAACATGGCTTCCAAGCACACGCACAGCGCACCCACACAACTTTTTAAATGAACGGCGTGTCATTCTGAAGTTTTGTTTCCACTCGAAAAGTTAGAACAGCAGCTGATCTGACGATCGATCTCCATGTTTTGCAACGCGACGCTTTGTTTTGATTAATCTGCGCATGTCAGACGACAGTTGTCAAACGTCCTTTCGGAATAAAGGCAGACACATGTAAACGCTGGATCGGAATAGATGGAGTGACATGTAAACAGCTGATGTGAAATTTCCATTCGGAATGATTTGAATCGGTATGAATAAAAGTCAGCATGTAAACGTGGCTAGTGTCTTAGGTGCATCAAGAATCTTTCTTGCTCCCTCTTTCTTCAGCCGTTGTTATGTTATGTCCTATCTCTTAGAGGTTAGATCTTGTGCCCGAACCCGAACGGTCAGGCCCAAAATGTTAAGCATTCACGTTAGGGTCGGGTCGGGCCGCCCCGCACCGCGCCGGACTAATAAATTATATTCAAAAAAATGGGATAAAACCGAGAGCAGGCTCTCTGTATTGTGCATTTGCTTGTGCACTCACATGAAGCAGTGGCGCCGCCCGCTTTTTCTTTTTCTCGTCCGCTGTGGCGCTTGCGATTCGTTACGAAAGACACTTTTGTTTATGCACACTCCAAGCCGGGTCGGGCTTCAATACCAGTGTTGGGTCGGGCTGGATTTTTTAGGCCCCATCTAACCTCTACTATCTCTCTGTTCTCTCAATTGCAAAAAAATGATATTTCCTCATGTTGAAACAGATTGTTATGGCTGCTAAAATGCTGCTGCACTTCATTTTCATTCATTATTTTTTATTGTTATGTGGTAGTTACTGATTGCATTTCTAAGTTGATTGCACATATATAGTGGGCTAGGCCTACATTTTACTTTTGTTCTACATTGCAATTTAGTTGGATGTTTTGTTTGCAATTGAACTGATCCCTGGATTGATATTGCGATAAAGATGCTGCTGCACTACAATATTTTCTTTGTCGCTTTCTTTAATATTTACTTGAATATTTTTATCGATGGGTTGTTGTGACTAAAATACAGTGACTGTTATTTCTGATTTTGCACAGGAGTTCAGATGTTGCACTGTGTGAAAGGCTGCTACTGTGTGTAAAAAAAAAAAGAGAAAGCCCTGGTCTCATTCAAAGCACCAATTGAATGCTGTGATCTGTTTTTTGTTGTTTTTTTTTTTAATATATATCTAAAAGTATTTTCATTTGACTTCAACCAGGAGTGTAAAGCCCTTTGAGACCTCTGTTGTGATTGTGGGCTATACAAATAAAATTGAATTGAATTGAATTGAATTGAGTGACACAAGAGCCAATAAGAAGTTGTTTAATGTCTGACCGCTTGTGTTGCCTCATGATTCACGAAAAATATGCTTTGCTTTAGAATTTTAATGCATCCCAGGCTTTAAGGCATCGCGATGCATTGCCGAATCGAACCGAATCGAATCGTGACCCTCTGAATCGAATCGAATCGTGGCCCTCCGAATCGTAATCGAATCGAATCGTGAGGGCAGTACCGATGCACACCTCTAATGGCTACAGTATCATTTACTGAAAGCTCAACAAGTACACTAGATGGCAATATTTAGTCACAATATACAAAGTCACATTTATCCTTTAAGAATTACAAGTCTTTCTATCCGTGGATCCCTCTCACAGAAAGAATGTTAATAATGTAAATGCCATCTTGGGGATTTATTGTCATAATAAACAAATAGAGTACTTATGTACTGTATGTTGAATGTATATATTCGTCCGAGTTTTATTCATTTTTTTCTTAATGCACTACCAAAATGTATATGATCGGAAAAAAATATCGGGAATGATTGGAATTGAATCGGGAGCAAAAAAAAGCAATCGGATCGGGAAATATCGGGATCGGCAGATACTCAAACTAAAACGATCGGGAGCAAAAAAACATGATCAGAACAACCCTAATTCATTGTGTATTGCAATGTTCGTAACAATGCGGAGCCTGCTTAAGAGTCGATCAGGCTGGGGAGCTGTGGCGCAGTGGGATGAGAGTAGAAAGAATGCAGAAGGGGTGAGAAATAGTGATCGCATGTCGCGGAAGCTCGCTGTTATTTTGTAATCGTTTTTCTTTATTATTGTTACCACAATTAAGTGGGTGAGCCAATACAGACTCCTCTCCTTGTTCCCCATGTCCAAGGCATTACAGTAGTTTGGATCGGACATTTCGGCAAAAGAGAGCAGTGGACGGCCACCTTGGACGGAGGGCCAAGTTTGAATGAAGTTGCACCGAGAGGCGCCGCCGTGCTAACTTCGACAACGAGGGGCAGGCCCACGCAATCACGGCTGACGAAATCTTGATAAATGCGCTTTTTTTGCGAGCTCTGGGACACTCATACCTCTCCTTGCCAAGTTAATGGCACCTCGATGTGCGTTTGCGTGGAAATCTAATTCACGAACAACAACAACAAAAAACTTTACCTTCTCACCGTAACTAGTAAAACTCTTTACACGGCTATTAGAATTTCCCCCTACTCCTTGAAATGGGTCCATTGAAAGAAGGACTACTATTGTTGTGTTAATGTAGCACGTATTAGGGCTAAATATAAGGAAAAAGAAGGACTACGACAGGGGTCTGCAATCCGCGGCTCTAGAGCCGTGTGCGGCTCTTCAGCACTGCCCTAGTGGATCCCTGGAGCTTTTTCAAAGATTTTTGAAAATAGAAAAAGATGAGGGACGAAAATAAATATATATTTTTAATATGATTTCTGTAGGAGGACAAACATGACACAAACATTCTTTCAATTCATTAATATCGTAGTTAAGTTAAACTTGAGGTGGCATCGTACAAAAGAGTAATCACGTTGTGCGTCATTCTCTGCATGGATCCACTGCAGGGAAAATAAACATTTAATCATGAAGGCTAATTATGTATTAGTAGCCAACTTAGTCATTTTGATAGTAGGCTAATATGGCTAATATCGATACATACAGCCAGTGTTTCTTTCATTATAAGGCTTATACAAGGCAAAAAATTTTGCGGCTTCAGATATACTGTATCTTTTGTCTTTTTTGGTGTTGGGGTGCCGACCCCTGGGTCACGACGAGATGTAAGTCGTATTATTGCAACAAGAAAAAAATGTGTATTATTACATTGGGTAACGTAACTGTAATCAGCTACACATTTTACATACATGTGCCGTAGCTGAGAGCTACAACATTAGCCTGGCTAATGAAATATTTCCAAAAAATCGTTGTTATGGTTCGTCTTGGAGGGCAAAAACATGGGGGAAAAAAAAAATTCGCCGTGGCACAACGATGCAGCCCACCACCACAGCTTCAAAAAAATCCTAGGGGAAACCCTGAATACCATGGTATGAAAACATCACGGTTTCAAAACCGCAAAAATTTTCGGTCATACCGTTGCTACGGTATTAGATATTATTCATTAGAGGTGGGAATCTTTGGGCACCTAACGATTCGATTACGATTCAGAGGCTACTATTCGATTATAAATCGATTATTGATGACACCCCCCCACCCTATTAGCTGCTTTTAATGTTTTGTATATTAGTTACAAGAAAAAAAAAGAAAAAAAAGCGCCTCGCAGGCTTAAATAAACGACTATTTCAGTATCAAGTTAACAGTTAAAAACAAAATATACTCAAATCCCCATTCTGTATCAGCAGCTTTAAACTACATTCAGTTAATTTAATGTTGTGAATCAACCGTTAAAGTTGTTAAAATTCCTCCCGTTATTCTATAATTTCCCTTTTGTCTATTTTCGACATGTGAAAGTTTTAAAACTATTTTAAAGATAGATTCAAGTCAATATTTTACCGATTTAGGAGTATTTTAGATAAAAAGTTAATTAGGTTCGCTTGGAAGGTTCGCTACAACAGCCTTGAAGGGAAGTCTACTGCTTTAAGATGGCGGCTTTTTACTAACGGCCGCATCTAGTTTTCTGTACATTGCATCTAGTCCTATATAAATATGATATCTACCGTGCCAGTATGTGGACGTACTTTGTAGCAGTTGTCGGCAGCAGTCAGGTATGTTGTTGTTTTTTTATCTCACGGCATGAGTTGAGCTAGAGCCGTGAGTTGAGCATTGGCATTACCCGAGGGGCCGTGTAATGACAAGCACGATGTTTAGCTACTCCCGCTCCGTTCCTCATTGCGTCCCGAAGACCACGCGGTGCGCTGAGAATTTTACTTCCGCTTTACTTGACATATTTCAATAATCGGAATTTGGGTGTTTGTGAATCGTTCTCAAATCTTCCACGGCCGAATCGTGAATAATCTAAGAATCGGAAATTTCACACACCTCAATTATTCATGTCCCAAAAATGCAGGGACAAATCCCACCGGTTGTTGCTTAGTGTCAGTGAGTCATCTCTGCTACACGATGGCCAGAGGAGGTGAACGTCATGAACTTTTCCCCCCCATCGAAGAAAACAGGGGCCAACCGACATGTAAAACATGTTTGTGGAGCGTGGCTGCTGAGGAGCAAATACCTCCAATATGATTTTGCATTTATACAAAATTAAAGATTAGTAAACACTGTGATTAAAGTTTCCCACCAGCTACAAGAGTTATCTCCGGCATGTTTAGTGTGTCGAGAGGTGGTAAAAACATGTGTTTTTTTCTCTCTGGCACCTGTCTGTATTGAGAAAGAGAGTGTGTGTATAATGTAAACGTGATACGAGTCATACACATGTGCTTTTTACGGAAAATAACTCAATTATTTTGGTTCTGATGCTAATATTGTTGAGCTGTGGTTGTGGGTTTAGGCTCACCTAAAGGACTGCATTTATTTTATTTTTGTTTAGAATATTTGTTACTTTTTGAAAATTGAACTTAACATTACACTCATGTTCCAATTTGCTAATACGTTTTGAAAAATAAAAATTCTGCTCAATGGAAAAGTTTTTTTTCGTAACAAGACGTTTAGGCATGTCGTAACCTGAATATATCGATTGTAGAGACGTTCGTAAGTAGAGGTCCAACTGTACTTTGTACATGAGTAGGAGTTTTTCAGCACTGACTAAGTTTTTATGACAGTTAGTAAAGAGTAAATATTGTGTCCGATAAGACCTATACAAGTGTGATAAAACTAAGGTGTGGTACATTAGCCAAGGGAAATTCCTCATATTGAGATACACGAGTACAGTATCATGTAAATAGTGTCTTAGACCACCACCAGCGTTTTATGATCTGATACAGACAGCGAGATGATGTCATGTGTTCATTGGTGGTGGGCCAAGAAACATACCCCTGGGGTCTCATTGTCTGGGCGAGGGTCTGTTTAAAGATACTCCAGCGCACTACTTTGTTATTGTGCTCTTTTAAGGGAGATGTAGCTTGTAGAATCACATAAAATGGAGAAAAGTGATTGTGCAGTGGTGGAAAATTCCTTTGTTTTCCTGTAGTCTTGGACCACTAACGGGCCATTGATAGACGTCCTCTCCATTTAGACTTGTTACAGCTAGTCCCTGGGTTACGATTTACTCACTCGACTTCGCCTTGTCGTTGAGCATTAATTAAGAAGCCCGCTTCACAAAGATACGATGTTAGAAATTGTAGCAATGTTTTCAATGCTCTCGTAGCGATGTCAGGATATTCCGGAATGACTTTAATCCAGAACCTCGATAGGGCTGTTGTCTCAAATCTACGTTTAATAAGGTCGCCGTCGTTTGCGATCTCTACAAGTTGATCTTCCTGTTGCACAGACATGCTCGAATAACTTGGTTGATTCACAAACGGGTCACGAATCCACTCCTTCGCAGTTCGTGGGTCTTCGAAGTTGTAGGCTCGTCAGGTGCCCTTTTCGCCGTAAAAATATCTCCAAAGATGTCTGTTTTCCAGTAATCTTCGCTCGTGTGGGGGCTAATTATTTCCGGGAACAAATGTGCTGCGCCCGCGGCCTAGTAATACGGTATTATCGAGGGCAAGCGCACATAGATATATTATATACACAAACAAGATGTACTGCCAGCAGTCCAATCAATGGATTTCTATGACTACATTCTAATCTATCCCGTAGCATTATATCTAGAGTAGACAGGGATATTGGTGTGTTAAGCAGGGGCACAGGGTTCATTCTACCAGAACGCGGTCGTCATTAAATTATTATTTCTGTGCGGCCTGGTAGCAAATGCGCCACGGACCGATACCGGTCCGCGGGCCGGCAGATGGGGACCCCTGTCTTATAGCATTTAAGACGGTGGACTTTTGCTACGCAAATTAGCCAATTGTCCTTTTGTTGTACTTCATTTTTGTTTTGTTTTTTACCGTTTGCGGCTAGGACTGGGTATTTTATTTTTAGACAAATTTATCAATTTGTTTATTAATTCGACCAGAATGCGGTCGTTATTAAATTATTATTTCTGTGCGGCCCGGTAGCAAATGCGCCGGTACCGGTCCGCGGCCCGGCAGATGGGGACCTCTGGTTTACCGTGACATCAAACACTCTCGTGCTCTCATCACTAGAGCAGGGGAGTGCTGTCACTAGCAAACTTGACACATGAATGCTACTCGACTCATCCTGTCTTTTCTGGTCATTTTGCTTTTGCTGTCCTTTACATTAATGTTCCACTCGGGTTCAAATTGGAAGGGCAGAACCGTTGACATGTTAATGTAGTTAAAGAGTGAAACGGTGGAAGTCTGGCAGCGTGGCTATTAGAGGCGTGCGAAATTACCGATTCTTAGATTATTTGCGATTCGGCCGTGGAAGATTCGAGAACGATTCACAAATATCCAAATTGCGATTATTGAATTATACCAGGTAAAGCGGAAGTAAAACACAGTCAGCGCGGTCTTTGGGACGCAATGAGGAACAGACCGAGAATAAATATAATGTTCAACTCATGCTGCTAGATAAAAAAAATAATCACACCTGACTGCGGCTGACAGTCGCTACAAACAACGCCTAGTTGCTAGAAACATACGGCTACAGTCGATATCATATATGTAGAACTAGATGCAAAATGACAGATGACGTCGGTGTTAGAACTTGTATGAGTGAAGAGAGATGCGAAATGACAGACTTTCCGGCGTAAGTAAACAGCCGCCATCTTAAAGCAGTAGACCTCTCTAGAAGGCTCTGTTGTAGCGAACCTAATTAACTTTTTATCTCAAATACGCCTAAATCGGCAGAATCTTGTCTCTAATCTATCTTTAAATGATGAAATAGTTTTAAAACTTTGACAAAAGTAGACAGAAGGGAAATTATGGAATAACGGGAGCAATTTTAACAACATTAACAGTTGATTCACAACATTAAATTAATTGAATGTAGTTTAAAGCTGCTGATACAGAATGGGGACTGGAGTTTTTTTATTTACTGTTATTTTTGTATATTTGTTTACTGTTATATGTCAACTTGATACTGAAATAGTAGTTGGTTTAGCCTGAGAGGATTTTTGAACAATTTGGGAACTAATGTACAAAACATTTAAAAAAAAAAAAAAAAAAAAAAGGAGGGGGGTACATCAATAATCGTTTTATAATCGAATCGGAGCCTCTGAATCGTAATCGAATCGTTAGGTGTCCAAAGATTCCCAGCTCTAGTGGCGACGTCAACAAAAATGGCGACCTACTTGTTAAAAACCATTGAGAGGGGTTTTTAATATCCAATTATTATAACTCGTACTAACATTTATCTTTTAAGAACTACATGTTTTTCTATCCGTGGTACCCTTTAAAGCTCAACTGATGGGAGAAGGTTCTTAACCCTTTAATGCCAGCAATATGAAGCAATCATCAGAGAATCCCCAACTTTGAAAAATAAGGTCGTAATGAAACCTTTTTTTCAAATTTGTAAAAAGAAAAATCAAAATGAATATGTGTAATAAGTGCTCAGCTATATATATATAACCCTAGCTAAATCCTGTTTGTTTTTTTCATGGAACCTGCAGATGCATGTGTTGACTTGCATCCATCATTTTTTTTTTTTTTTCAAAAAGAAATGTCAAAATTCTGAATTAGTCTCAAAATCATGAAATTTTAGGTGTACCAAATGTGGCAATATAGGGTTAATTTGATTCCTTGGTTTGAGTGTTTTAACATGCCAACGTGACACAGTAGATTTTTTGAGCAGATCTGAGTTAAGAATGTGCGCCGAGGTCTGGGAAGCAGCTGCTGCCCAACCCCCACTACTTGAAGAAAGTGCAGGAATCCTCGCTTCAACTCATTATTCCACACCAATCATTTGGAGCGGACGGCAAACACTCACTCTCTCGCAAAGGGACTTACCGGTTTCCTCCTCGATGCTGAAGACCCCCAGGCCGGAACCGTCCCGGACGGAGTATCGGATCTCTCCGTCTCTGCCTTTGTCCTCGTCCTCCGCCGTGACCGTCATCACGGAAGTGCCCGCGGCGGCGTCCTCCTCGATAAATCCCTTCTCCACAAAGGAGCGGAACATAGGCCGGTGGAGGTTCTCGTTGACGTCCACGACGTCCACTTCCACGAAGCAAGTGGACGACAAGGACATGGGCTTGCCTTTGTCCTTGGCTTTGGCCGTCAGGTTGTACACCTGCCTGGTCTCGTAGTCCAGGCTCCGCACGATCCGCACGGCGCCGCTCGGCTTGTCCACCTCGAAGGTTCCGTCCCCGCTGTCCGTCAGGCTGTAGCGGATCTGACCGGAGGAGCCCACGTCGGGGTCGTGGGCCTCCAGCCACATGACCACCGTGCCGACGGGGAGGTCCTCCCTCACCTTGACGCGGTAATTCGGGGGGACGAATTTGGGAGGGTTGTCGTTCACGTCCTCCAGGGTGATCCGGAGCGGCGCGACCGACACCAGTTGAGGCTCGTTCTCCGCCCGGTCTCGAGCCGCGATCTTTAAGTCGTAGACCGGATGCCGCTCGCGATCCAGCGGCTCGGTGACCGTCACCACCCCCGTCTCGGGATGGATGGCGAAATGATCGGTCCCGCCCAGAATGGAGTACCTCACCACGCCGTTCTCGTCCTGATCTTTATCCGTGGCGTCCACCTGGATGATCTCCGTCCCCGCCGGCGTGCTCTCGCTGATTTCCACCGAGTAGGAATCCTGCAAAAACTGCGGGCTGTTGTCGTTAGCGTCCAAAATCTTCACGTCCAGCAGGCGCGAGGCGGACTTTTGCGGAATCCCCAGGTCGTACACAGTGACGTTGAGCGTGTAGCGGTCTTTTGATTCCCTGTCCAGAGGCGAGTAAACCAAAAGCCACCCCGTTTCCATCTCGGCGACGAAGCGACCTTCCGCGTCTCCGCCCGAGACGACGTACGCGAGCTTCCCGTTGAAGCCGCCGTCGGCGTCCTCGGCGGCTAAATGAGCCACGCGACCGCCGACGGGGACGTCCTCGCGGACTTCCACGGCGGTCGGGAAGGACTCGGAGAAGCGCGGCGCGTGGCGGTTGACGGAGTGGATGTCGGCGAAGTGGTCGTCCTGCTCGGTTTGCGTGTGGATTTTACTACCCTGGAGCAGTTTTTCGGCCAGCATGGTGGCCACGCCCGTTTCCGCGCACTTCACCTGCACGGGCGTCCGGGCGGTGATGACCGTGATGTTCATGTACATGGGCGGGGTCTCGCGTTCGCCGTCGCTCGCCACGATGCGCAAGCCGTGGAAGGAGGTTTTGGCCGCTTCGCCTTCGCTCAGCGTACGCTTGAGAGAAAGCACGCCCGAGTTGGCGTTCAGCTCGAACAGATCCAGCTCGTCCCCGGATTTGATGTAGTAGCGCACCAGCTGGAGCTCGTCGGCGTCGATGGCCGACACGGTGGTGATCTGCTCGCCCGCGCCGTGGTCTCTGGGCACGGTGACGTCGCAGTCCACGTTTTCAAACAACGGGTCGTTGTCGTTGAGGTTGTTTAAAGTCACCGTGACGAGCGTTTCCGACTCTCTCCTGAAGGGGGAGCCCCAATCCGAGGCCCGGATTTTGAGAGTGTAAATCCGAGGCATGAGCTCGTAATCCAGCGGCTCCGAAGTGCTGACGACGCCCGTGAAATAGTCGATGACGAACGGCTGCGGGCTGAGATTGGCGAGGCCGTACGTCACGTAGCCGTTCTCGCCCCGGTCCGCGTCCGTCGCCCTGATTGTCAACACGGCGGTCCCGACGGCCGCGTTCTCGTCCACGCCGGCCCGGTACGATGTCTGCTGGAACTCGGGAGCGTTGTCGTTGACGTCCGCCACCTCCACCTCGACTCTGGTCGAGGCTTTCCCGCCGTCGGCCGTCACGTCCAGCTCGTAGCGGCCGGCGCGGATCGGCGCCGTCGTGCGGATCAAACCGGTGTCTGGGTCGATGGCGAACGGATCCGATTTGCGGTTGAGGGCGTATCCGAGGCGGGGGCGCTCGGGCAGAGCGCGGACTTTTGCGACGGGCGTGTGAAGAGGCGCGAATTCGCTGAGGTTGACTCTGTAGACGGCGTTTTCGAACACGGGCGGCGCCGTTTTAAACTGAGGCGACGTGACGTGTACTAATTTAGCCGAGGAAAACTGAGCCGGGTCGCCGTTGTCTTTAGCCTGGAGAGTCAGATTATATCCGAAAGGTTGGCTTTGCCAGTCCACGTCCTTCACCGCTTTGATTTTAAACTCCTTGCCTCTGGGGTTGGTCCTCACGGCTTTAAACTGCCGAAGCGGGTCGCCGGCGACGATGGCGAGAGATGCCACTTCCCCGTTAGCTCCCGGGTCGGCGTCTTCCACCGTCACTAAGGCGTAAGTGGGGTCGGGGTCGGCGTCGGAGGGCGCGAGAGCGACGGCGGCGATGGTCGGCGCGTTTTCGTTCGCCCGCTCCACCCACACCGTTAGCTTAGCGGTGCTACTGAAGCCGCTGCTCCCGTACAGCTTCATGCCGCGGTCCTCCGCCAGTATTTCCAGCTCGTAAAGCGGCGTCTCGGAATAGTCCAGCCGGCCGGTGAGCGTCACCACGCCGCTGGTGGGGTGCACGGCGAACGTGTCGGTCCGTTCTCGGAAACTGTAGTAGTACTCCCCGTTGGTGCCGATGTCGGCGTCCGTGGCCGTCACCTTGGCCACGCTGCTGCGGACGGGCGTGTTTTCGGCCAGCGAGACGCTGTACGACGTGGGCGAGAAGAGGGGCCTCAAATCGTTGGTGTCCAGCACCCGGACGTCGACCCGGGCGCGACATTCGACGTCGCCGCCCCGCTCCGTCGCCTTGACCGTCAGCGCGTAGTGGTCTCGGACCTCCCGGTTGAGGATGGCCGTGCTGCCCCCTTTGGTGCGGATGCGCAAAAAGCTAAAATCTCCCAAGAGGTAGTCCTCGGCTTTGAACAGGTTGTCGTTGTCCCCGGAGATGATTTTGTAGCGGATCTCCCAGGAGGGGTCGCTCACGTAGATGCCCATCTTGACGTGGCTCTCCAGGTAGGTCTTGGCGGCAGAGTTCTCGTAGATGGTGGCGTTGTAAACGGGATGCGTGAAGCGCAGGGAGGCGGCCCCCGACGTCCAGAGCAGCTGCAGGAGCAGCGAGGCCAGCGAAAGCGCCCGTGGCCTCGTCATCGTACCTTTTTTCGCCCCTCGCCGCCGCAGTACCGCCTGTGGAAAGAAGGAACAACGCGTCATTATTATCTGGTAAAGGTCCGAAACGCTTGCGTATGAAGCTGCCGTGACGGCTAATCGAAATGGTTGATAAATTGTCATTGACCTCATTGTTCAAAATTGATGTATTTTTTATTTTCGTATCTGTATATTATGTTTTCGTAATTTCAACAAGGGAAGAACAGCAAATACTGTAATTTTCACACTATAAGCCACCACCCACCAAACGTGACACAAAAATGACATTTGTTCATAGATAAACCACACCGGACTATAAGCCGCAGCTGTATTATGGGATATTTACACCAAAAGATATTAACCGGTAACACTTTATTTGACAGCGGCATCATACGACTGTCAGAAGTCCAAATGAAGCTTTGAACCAATCAGCTGCGATGCATCAAGACGCTTCATTTGGCCATCACTGCTCCCTTGGGGGAGACAGTCAACCTCTGCTGCCACCTGCTGTCAACACTGTTGTACTGTTGTTGTTGTCCAACATGCCTCCTAGCATGTATTGCAGCGTTACAGATGTTAATAACAATCAAAATTCATTGTTCTGCGCTAATTGTTTCTTCAGTTACTGTTCCAGTTGTTTAATTAATTGCTAGTTATGGTATTTGGTAAGACTGACAGTGGTGCTATATGACTGTCATTAGACAATCATACATGAATTATGACATGACACCGTCACGAGCATTAATATATGCTTGTAACAGATGTCATTCAGTGTGATCCGGCAATTTATCTCACTTTCGGATGGATGTAAACAATCCAAGCTGGACATAAATGGAGTTAGTAACATTATTTGCCAGATGACACTTTATTACATCTGTCATAAGCATTCACTAATGCATATGATAGTGTCATGTCATAAGTACGACGGTCTTATGACGCCACTGTCAAATAAAGTGTTACCAAATACCATGAATAGCAATTAATGAAACAACTGGAACAGTAACTGAAGAAATAATTAGCACAGAACATCAATTTTGATTTTCATCTTTAGCGCCACGATGCATGCTAGGAGGCATGTGTTACCTATAATAAATATAGCCAAATAAAACAAAAAACAAGCTACACTGGACTATAAGCCGCATGATTCAAAATGTAAGAAAAAAGTAGCAGCTCTCTATTTTTATACATAATAGGAGGAAAAACGCCATTTAATATATATATATATATATATATATATATATCAAACAAATAGAAAATACTCTAAATATACAGTTTTTTTCCATATTAATTTTTTAAAAATGTGTTCAAAGACTAGAAAATAAAAATGTATAAAAACAGTAAATTGTATTTATTTCATCTATTCATTTAAAACAAAAACAAAAAAACATGACCAACAGTGCAAACATTTACATTTTGGGTTGGCATTTTTCATAATTCTTTAATTTAAAAAAATATATTAATCTATTTTTTTTCATATAAATAAATAAATGCGCTTTATTTTAAGAATTAAAAACAAATAAAATAATTTATTTAAATTTCTAGTGTTTGTATGTTTTTTTCAAAATTACAAATCTTTATCAAACAAAAAAGGAAAAGATGAATATTCTCTTTATTTTAACAATTAAAAATGTTTTTTTTTTTTTAAAAATGTAAAAAATCTTTAGTGTTTGTTTTTTTAAAAGTACAAATCTTTATTTTTGAAATATAAAACAAAAAAGTAAAACGTATATTCAGTATTCTCTTTATATTTCTTTTTTTTAATTAAATTTTTTTTTTTTTAAACAGTATGTTTTGCCTCTTTGTATATTTTTCTTACATTTTTTTAATTAAAACAATTAGTGAAAAAAATTAACCCTTTTTTAAAAAACAAACAAAAAATAAATGCTTTATTTCAAGAATTAAAAACAAATCATTTAACTATTTAGTGTTTGTATGTTTTTTTAATGGCAAATCTTTATCAAATCAAACAAAAAAGGAAAAGATTAAGATATAAGAATATTCCCTTCATTTTAACATTTAAAAATGTTTTTTAAAAAATTGAAAAATTATTTTAATTAATAAATAATTATTAATAACAATAATCTTTTTGTGTTTGTGTTGAAAAAAGTACAAATGTTTATTTTGAAATATAAAACAAAAAAGGAAAAAGTACTAGTATATAGTTTTCTCTTGATATTTTTAAAAATTAAAAAAATATATATTCATCCATCCATCCATTATCTTCCGCTTTTATTTTTAAAAAACAGTTTTTTTTTTTTTTTTATGTGTTCGTACATTCTATTTAAAAAACAACAACAAAAAACTAAGATTATCATTTTTAATCAAAACAAAAAAGAAAAATTTATATATTTTTTTTTAAAATAGAAAAACTGTAAATATTTTCTCCTTTTTTTTGTTTAATCTCCTTAACTACCATAGAGGGCACTATACATCCAATCCATTTTAGCTGCAAACTTTCTTTGGCCCAACCCAGTCAAAATCGATTGGACGTCTATCGCCGTCAATGGCAGCCAACCAGTTCATCCTGTTATAACGTAAACCGCTTGTTTTTTTTTTTAAACAGGCTGGCGTACTACTTTTACGACTGCGCAGGGAGATAAACAAATGCCGCTATCATCGTGGCATAATTGATGCATAGGAAATGGAATACATTTGCATAATGGCATGTGTACGCAACACTGCTTTATGAGCAATTTGCGCTCTGCGCTCATCAAGTCGCTGTCTGCAAAAATGACTGTTCCCACACACACGGAACGTATGCGATGTGATGTGATAGCTTATCACAGCACACGTCATCGCCTTTTAGAAAAAGCGTACCTTGCCGAGGAAACTGGAATTTCACACAGCGTTGAGGAGTAGAAGCTGGGAAATTTGCGCATTTTTAGCCAAATAGCTACGCACAAATGAATTTGTTGTGTCAACAAAAAGTCTAAACATAAAAAAAAAAAAAAAAAAAAAAGTCCACTTTATCCACATTTAGTTCAATTCCTGTTTAACCCTTTATTGGATATAATGTGAATTTCCCCCCAAAATAACTTATTGTGTTATTGTCCGCTATGCCAAAAGTTTAGTTCTCATGCAAATGCCACAAAATCAATGGAGAGTGACCTCAAAAATACTTTTTTTTTTCCAAATTGCATCACTTAAAAAAAAAAATAATTAAAAAACGTATCCAAAAGTCAACAGAAATGACGCAGAAAGGTCCAAAAATCATTAACTATCGGAACTGAAAATGCCCCAAAATCAACAGGAAGTGAAGTGACCTAAAATCAAAAGGAAGTTAGAAATGTGAAGAATTAAAAAAAAAAAAAAAAAAAAAAAGATAAACACAGGAAGTGACCCGGAAATGCCGCAAAATCAACAAGAAGTGACTAAAACACACAGAAAGTTACCCAAACGTGACACCCAAATCAACAGGAAACGACCCAAAAATGCCCCCAAAATAATCAGGAACGGACCCGGAAATCAATTGAGAAATTAAAAAAAAAAAAACATTAAAAAAAAAATAGAGACTAAAATGCACAATAATTTACCCAATCATGACCCAAAATTAGAAAGTGACCTGGAAATGCCTCAAAATCAATAGGAAGTGCTGGGTTTCCCCTACATATAACAGATTGTGGCGCCACACCTTGCAAATGAGATTTTTTTAAAGGCTGTATCAAACTAGCGGCAGCCTAGTGTGAAGGATTTATCGGCAACCTATTCATTGTGTATTGTAATGTCCGTAACTATGGGCGGCCTTCTTAAGAGACGATCGGACTGGAGAGCTGTGACGTAGTGGGAAGCGAGAAGGAGAACGGGCGAGATAGCGTTAAGGGGGAATTATTCAGAACGAGGAAAATGTGACGAAGAGAGCCACAAAATGTCATCGTTTCAGTCTCTCAACTCCAATATTTTTAAAGGATATTCTTTTTATTCATGTATTTTTCCCCAATTGCTAAATAAATGATATGGTCATGACAAATAACAGTCCTGTGCTAAATGGAATATAAAATAATAAAAATGCATTTTATACAAAATGGCAAAATTACCCCATAATGATCAAAACTGTCGACTTCACCTTTACTGTCGCACCTCCCAAACGATATTTTATGCCACCGTAGTTAGGCTTTTGTCATTTCCCTGCCCCGGCTTCGGAGAAAGTAAACAAACCAAAAGGTGTGACAGCTAGCCGACATGCTAACCCAAACCGAGTGATGTTTCAAAGTCTTCGAAGCGAAAAATCACACAAAACTAGCCCGGCTCATTTCACATGGCGGCGGGCTTGTCGATTGTCTTCGCCGATCGGCTACCCGCCTGGCAGCGGGCAAGTTAGAGCTCGTCGTCCCCCTGCTGCGGGCAGAGGGCTGGTTTGCGGAGAAGCAGCTGGACAATGACCGCCGGACAAACCGGCCGACGTCGGAGGAGCGCGTAGCTGCCACATGGTCAACACGAATATGGCGTTAAATAATGCTTTACTACACGGCGAAGACGTAAACAGTGAGAGAGTCGCACAAGAGCGGCTGTGGTTGTTGTGCAGCTAACATGGCAGGATATGTCTGAGGAGAACTTCTCTACATGTTCGTCCATGATCAAATCTAAGTAAATAGTCCTTTATTTAAAGAAAGTTTGTAGTGTTTACTTTGTAATCGCTGTATTCGTGGCCATTTTTAACACATAGTTGCAATTTCTGATGGGGTTGAAAATTTGACAGAACACCGGGCACACGAAGAGGGCAATAAGCCGAGTATAAAGGGGGGTGTGCAAACAAGTTGTCGGCCGAGTGGCATTCATGGTGGACAATCAGGCACAAAATGCAGGCCACCTGCATATTAAAACGTGTGCCATGATCCCAGTATTTGACATCATACAAAATACGATGTTTACCCACTTCCTTGTAAGTCCAGTGGTCCCACAGAAGTAGGGCTTGTTTTGACCAATACCCGCTTTTGAAACCCAGCAGCAACAATTTTCTGCAGCCGTTTGGCTGGCGTAATGCGAAAAATAAACTAATTAATCCGCAAAATCATCTGAATCCGCAGTCCATCTGCACGCTATAAAGCAATGCTGTATTGGGAGACGCTGACACGGGTGACGTCACCTTCGCACTCGTCCTAAACCCAAGACTGAAGCCGGAAGTCGCTCATTTTCATGGCGCGGGATTCAAAAATTAAATGTATAAAATGATCGTTTCCACACACATCCAAGCGGTCCATTTCATTCAAGAACCCCGTGAAATATGAAATAAACATGCTTTTTGGTGCCATACACACTTTAAAGGTTGAGATGGATTTCAACACTTTTAGTTTGTCGTCGAACTCATTCCAAATTAGGGCCAAATAAAAGGAAAAAGAAGGACTACGACATGTAAGTTGTACTATTGCTCTGGGGGAAAAAAAGTATTATTACGTCGGGTAATGTAGCTGTAATCAGCAACGCATTTTACGTACATGTACCGTAGCTGGGAGCTACGACATTAGCCTGGCCAATTAAATATTTCAAATAGATCATTGTTATGTTTTTTCTTCGGGAAAAAAAAAATTGTCATTTGTCATGATTAGGGCTGTCAAACGATTAAAAATTTTAATCGAGTTAATTACAGCTTAAAAATTAATTAATCGCAAGTCAAACCATCTATAAAATATGCCATATTTTTCTGTAAATTATTGTTGGAACGGAAAGATAAGACGCAAGACGGATATATACATTCAACATACGGTACATAAGTACTGTATTTGTTTATTATAACAATAAACCAACAAGATAGCATTAACATTATTAACATTCAGTTAAAGCGATCCATGGATAGAAAGACTTGTAGTTCCTAAAAGTTAAATGTTAACACAAGTTATAGAAATGTTATATTAAAATCCCTCTTAATGTTTTCGTTTTAATAAAATTTGTAAAATTTTCAATCAAAAATAAACTAGTAGCTCGCCATTGTTGATGTCAATAATTACGCAATGCTCATTCATAGTGCTGAAACCCACAGTCGCACCCAAGCGCCAGCCGAGGGCGACAAAACGCCCAAAAACACAAGTAACAAGTGCACATTACACTGTTCTGTCATTGTAATCTGTTTGAGCGGGGCATGTGCGTTAATTGCGTCAAATATTTTAACGTGATTATTTTACAAAATTAATTAACGCCCGTTAACGTGATAACTTTGACAGCCCTAGTCATGATATGAAGCGATTTCGCTGTGGCACGACATGGTGATGCTGCCTGACTTCAATGCAGCCCACCACCACAGCTTCAAAAAATCCTAGGGGAAACCCTGAAGTGATCTGCACTTGAACCTAAATTAAAAGGAAGTGACCCAAAATCTACAGGAAGTGATCCAGGAATGCCCCCAAATTAATGGGAAGTGACACATATATGCCCCAAAACCAACAGGAATCAACCCAATATTTTAGTTTACCGACCAGCAGAGCAAAGCATCCCCATGCGTTTCCTCCTGAAATCGCATTTTCAAATAAATTTCGTTTCTATTAACTTATAAATATACTCCATAAGATATCATGTAAAAATACAGCAGTCGAAAACAAAATACAATTACATTATGTTATTACAATAATAGCATTAAAGTTTTTTTTAATGATCATAGTCACTTGCCCTATTGAGGGTTAACAACTATATTTAATAATGATTACTTGGGTTATCCTTCTTACATTTTTTTAAGTCAGTCGCTGTCAACGGCTGTGAATGAGGCAAGAAATCACTAAGATTTTAAAAAAAAAAAAAAAAAAAGACGGAAGCATTTACTAGTGTATTTTGCTGTTAATCAGTGTTCACCTTAAATGTGAAACCGCATAGCCTGCAGGTACAAAAGAACCATCTGCTGCTGCTCGTGGGCGACCATTGTGAGGGTAGAGATAGGGGAAAAAAAGCAACTTTAAGAATTTTTCTTGAAACGAAGAGAACGCCGAGCCTCGTAGTGACCCGATACCAGCCAGAAAACACTTTCTTCTCTCTTTTTTAAACGTTTTTGAGTTTAAAAGCAAAGTGAAGCGCTTCGAGAAAAGTATTCCCATTTCCAATTCCCATCCCCCAACTCTGAACACCTCATGCAACAAGCCGAGCGAGGAATTCCTTCCAAACGCATGGAAAAACGGGCTTTTATTCAAACAAGGAGGGCGAAAATCCTTGCCGTTACTCAAACAAATAAAGCGATTTTTAGTGGAGACTAAGCTTTAACTAAACAGCGACGTGATTTCGTTCGCAAATCCATAAAAGGCGAACTGACGCGCAACTTTTTCCTCACTTTATTCGGGGAAAATTGCAAGGAACGGGACTAGTTTAAGACATTACACACAACACTTACCTATTTTCCTCCTCTAAATGAGGATCAATTCCGAAGCTTGGGAGGTTTGCTGGGTATTTTAGATAGTCCAAATGTCGGCATGGTGGTACGCTGAGCTTCCACTGGCTCGCCGATTCTCCATCTGGTGGAGACTCCGAGTCTCTCTCTCACCACTTTCCCCAGCTCGTCGCCTCCGCCGCGGACTAGAAGCGTTCACAGGCTGTGGAATATCACTCCGCGCTGCGCAGGGCCCGGAACTACTTCCGTGGCGGCAACAAGTGAAGAAATTCCTCCATACGGATTGTAGTAACCGTATATAAATGTATATTTTTACCCTTCTATATTTCTGTACGACTTAAAATATTTGTAAATGAATTAATTCATTGAAATCACGAAGTCATGTTCTAAAGAAATCAACTGGACTCCCATACCGACATGGCAGGTAGGTTAGCTACGAAACCTAAGCTGCAAACCGAATTTAACATGGCGACGTTGTACCAAGCTTACGTGGAAATATACGGTACGTCTACGTGTTTGTTTAATATAGACAATTGACTTAAAATCTAAGCACAACATTGTCTGTGAAGTAAGTATTTCAAATAGACACTTAAAACATTTAATTTCATGACAGGTGAAATCACTGAAGCTACTAATGAAATGGAAGTTCCCATGCACCGAGGCTGTTCCGGTAAGTTTAAATTTTTTGCATTTTTATTATTATTCATTTTCTCACTGGTTGGTTGAGTCAAAAAGCGAACTTAAAAATTAGTTACACACAGCTCTTAACTTACAACGTTTTCACATCAATACATAGGCCGCAACTTTAAATATTTGGAAATAAATTAATTCATTTAAATCACAAAGTCATATTCTAAGGAACTTAATTGGACCATCCCGACATGGCATGTGGGTTAGCTTCGAAAGCTAAGCTGCATACCGAATTTAACATGGCTATAAAAGTCAACGTTGTACCCAGCTAACGTGGAAATATACATCAACGTGTTTGTTTAAAATGGGCAATTGACTTGAAATGTACAGTGCTGGCCAGAAGTATGCAATTCTGTCAGATAATGCTCAATTTCTCCCAGAAAATGATTGCAATTACAAATGCTTTGGTAGTAATATCTTTATTTATTTTGCTTGCAGTGAAAAAACACAAACGAGAATGAAAAAAAAAAGAAAAAAAGAATCATTATCATTTTACACAAAACTCCAAAAATGGGCCAGACAAAAGTATTGGCACCCTCAGCTCAGCCTAATAATTGGTTGCACAACTTTTAGACAAAATAACTGCAAACAACCATCAGTGAGATTCTTACAATTCTCTGCTGGAATTTTAGACCATTCTTGTTTGACCAACTGCTCCAGGTCACTGAGATTTGGAGGGTGCCATTTTCAGATCTCTCCACAGGTGTTCTATGGGATTCAGGTCTGGACTCATTTCTGGCCACTTTAGAAGTCTCCAGGGCGTTCTCTCAAACAATTTTCTAGTGCTTTTTGAAGTGTGTTTGGGGTCATTGTCTTGCTGGAAGACCCATGACCTCTGAGGGAGACCCAGCTTTCTCACACATTATGCTGCCAAATTTGTTGGTAGTTTTCAGACTTCGTAATGCCATGCACACGGTGAAGCAGTCCATTGCCAGAGGTAGCATAGCAACCCCAAAACATCAGGGAACCACCACCATGTTTAACTGTGGGGACCGTGTTCTTTTTTTTGAAGTCCTCGTTTTTTCCCCCGTAAACTCTATGTTGATGCCTTTTCCCCCAAAAAACTCTACTTTTGTCTCATCTGACCAGAGAACATTATTCCAAAATGTTTTTGGCTTTCACAGGTAAGTTTTGGCAAACTCCAGCCTGTTTTTTTGTCTCTGGGTCAGAAGTGGGGCCTTCCCTATCCTACCATAGAGTCCCTTTTCATTCAGACGCCGACGGATAGTACGGGTTGAGACTGTTGTACCCTTGAGCTTGAACTTGTTTAGATATGGGTCGAAGTTACACTTATTGATGACACTGCGCACGGTAGACACAGGAACATTCAGGTCTTTGGAGATGGACTTGTAGCCTTGAGATTGCCCATGCTTCCTCACAATTTTGCTTCTCAAATCCTCAGACAGTTCTTTGGTCTTCTTTCTTTTCTCCATGCTCAATGTGGTACATACAAGGACATAGGCCAGAGGTTGAGTAAACTTTAATACATTTTACCTGGCTGCAAGTGTGATTTAGTTATTGCCACCACCTGTTATGTCCTACAGGTGAGTAACAGGTGCTGTTAATGACACAAATTAGAGAAGCAGCACATGATTTTTCAAGGGGGGGCCAATACTTTTGTCCAGCCCATTTTTGGAGTTTTGTGTAAAATAGGGCTGCAGCTATCGATTATTTTAGTAGTCGATTAATCGATGAACTAGTTAGTTCGAATAATCGAGTAATCGGATAAGGAACATGAAAAATTAAAATACCTGAGCTGAGCCTCAAACGGTATTTAAAAAAAAAAAAAAAAAATGAGGCTCTATGTACAACAAAAGAACAATTGGCTAACTTATATAACAAAAGTGAGCTAGCTTAAATGCTATAAAATGCTAACATTTTTTCTTTTTTTACAATGCTCTTAACAAATGGTTTAGACACATATTCCCACAAAAATAGGTTAGATATACCTATGAACTAAATTACAAATGCATTAAAAAAAAACAGCTCAAACAAAAACTTAGGTTATCTTGGTCTTAACAGGAAGCAGTTGGATTCAGCCATGTGACATGAGGCAGACCAGAGGGCAGTGTATCCACCCTAATCAATAAAGGTAAATGCAAACACTTTCAAAACAAACCATTACAATGCCACTTTAATTAAACGAATACTCGAAGCAATAAAATTTAATTCGAATATTTTTTCCTAATCGAATACTCAAGTTAATCGATTAATCGTTGCAGCACTAGTGTAAAATGATCATGATTTCCACCCCCACCCCCCCCATTCTCTTTTGTGTTTTTTCATCGCAAGCAAAATCAATGAAGAAATTACTACCAAAGCATTTTTAATTGTTAATCATTTTCTGGGAGAAATTGAGCATGATCTGACAGAATTGCAGGGGTGCCAATACTTTTGGCCAGCACTGTAAGCACAAAAGTGACTGTAAATTAAGTATTTCATAATAAATAGACACTTGTGGTGAAATCACTGAAGCTGCTAATGAAATGGAAGTTCCCATGCACCGAGTCTGTTCCAGTAAGCCTTTTTTTTTGGGCATTTTATTATTATTCTTCATTTTCTTACTGCTTGGTTCAGTCAAATAGTGAACTTAAAAATTAGTTACAAACAGGCCTTACCTTTACATCAATACATAGACAGCAGCTTTGCTGGTTAAGCTTTTAATGATGTGTTTTAATATTAAATTATATGTGTATTTGTTTCCGATAAGTAAGGTTGTTAAAAGCAGCCATTTCATGAAAGCAGACATTTATCATGATGCCCTTGAACACATTAAAAAGCCCACACCTGCTGCCTGAGTAATGGCTCTGACCTCACACATTCCTCCCTCTTATTGCCATAAGTGCACAACTCAACGTGTACTCGTGTACATACCACCTCAGCAGCTTTATTTACACTGTCTAAAACACTACAAGTACATCACACAGCATTGCTTTACAGTGCATGTAAAATGAGACGTGTTTTCTTCACAATTTAAAACAGGTCACAGTATTGTCATCACATTTGTAAAACACATCCGTCAAAATCCCCCAAGGATAAAGAATTAGTGAACATTATAAACCCTTTTTTTTCCCTTTTACCTGTTTTGAAGGAGCACGCACGCACGCAAACATTTTAAGAGCTAGGCGGCTCACGAGAGATTTACTTAAGTAATTTCACACTTGATGGCAAGCAAGCTCTCGAGAGACACAACAATTTGAACGCGAGCCTGTTTTAAAGTAGTTTTTCCCCATAAAATGTCACTTTTAAGTAAACGACTCCAATTTTGGGGACCATGAAAACGCCAAGCTTTACCTGCAAATGTCAACACTGTGAAGTCACACTGTTACGGAGCCTTCTGGCAATGTTTTACAACAAAACATTTGAGGAAACTTGACTGCTCGCAAAAATGTATTTTTCAGGCTATATGCCGCTAGTGTTTTAACTCTCCCTCTAAACCCTGCGGAATAATAATGGAGGCACTAATTTATGGATTTTTACGGGCGAATGAGCATGCTTAAATGTTTCCTTTAGTCATTTAGCTTAGCGGGCCAGCGCATTACGGTAACATCGCCATTTTGTCTGCTACGTTTGTGAGAAGGTGAGTTGTTTACTTTCTTTCTTGTCAAGAGAAGACAATTGGAGCCACAAAAGAAGAGCGATTTAAGGCTAGTCATTGGTGATGAGAAATATTTTAAAAAGATGGATATTGATATCGTGACAAGAGGCTGATATGCTAGCACACTGCTAGCTCATAATAAGGACTAAAGAAATTTTGTTTTGTATTGCTACAGAAGAACAAGGTAAGGCTAACTACGACTGCTTTGATAAGTTTTTTTTTTTTAATGTAGGTACTGTCAGCTACTATGAAGCTGTCATGCTAGCACGCTGCTAGCTAGCAATAAGCAATATAGGATTTTTATGCTGGGTACCGCTACATTAATAGAAGTTAAGGCTGACCACAGATGTGTTTTACATGTTTTTTTTTTTAATTATTATTGGAAAAAATGGTACAGACTGTTTGCTACATTATATCTGCTATGCTAGCACGTTGGTAACTCGTAGTAGGCACTATAGTGATTCTGTTTGTTATCACTACAGAACAGCTAAGGATAACTACAGGTGCTTGACAAATTATTATTATTATTTATTTATTTTTACAAAAAGGAAATACATTGTTACCTTAAATGAAGCTGTTATGCTACCATGCTGCTTGCTAGTAATAGGCAGTAAGTTTTTATCTATAGTACCACTGTAAAAGAGCAAGGTAAAGCTAATTTACAGATTTATAAAATACATTTTATTAAAAAGAAAAAAAAAACATTGTTAGCTACATTGAAGCTGTCATGCTAGAACACTGCTAGCCAGTAATTGCTAGTAATAAGCTTGTAATAGGCACTATAGTGAATCTTTGTTTGGTATCAATGCAGAACAAGCAAAGGATAACCACGGTGCTTGACAAATTTATTATTATTATTTTTAACCTACAATAAATCTGCTAGCGTGCTGTTCGCTTATAATAGGCATTATAGGGTTTTTATGTTTAGTACCACTGCAAAAGAATAAAGCTAATTCGCAGATTTTTAAAAATATATTTTGAAAAAAAAAATAATAATAATATTAATAAAAAAGGATAAACACTGTTAGCTACACTGAAGCTGTCATGCTAACACGCTGCTAGCTAGTAATAGGCACTATAGTAATTCTATGTTTGATATCAATACAAGCTAAGGATAAACACGGGTATTTGACAAATGATTATGAGTATTTTTACAAAAATGATATACGTTGTTACCTACAATGTAGCTGCTATGCTGGCACACATTGTATGCTTGGTACCAATTAAGAAATATAAGTTAAGGCTGACCACGGATGTTTTGACAGACTTTTTTCCCTCCGAAAAGAGGACATGCATCGTTGTGTACAATGAATCTGCGATGCTACCATGTTGCTAGCTACTGTAGTAATTGGCACTGCGGGGAAACAAAAGATATACTTAGCTACAACAATGCTGCAATGGTACCTCACTGCAGTAGTTATAGGCACTATGGGGATTTTTAATGTTTGTCTGATGCTCGGTACGACTACAGAAGAATTTTTTTATCGGCAACAAAGTCTACATCTGATGCTTGGCGCCATTACAGAAGAACAATTTAGCAGTGGAAAGAATGGATATCCTGAGCTGCTATGCTACAGGTAGCGCTGACAACTGTTAGCCACAAATATTCCATCGGCTGCAAGCTAAGAAATCAAGGTAAGGTGGATTTTCCTTATCATTTTTGTACTGCTTTTTTAAATTTAATATAGCTTTTGTGGTTTCATCACGGTTCCACATTTTAATTTTGTATTTTTTCTTAGCTGCACCACCCAAATTCAAGAAATCTTAAGTGTTTGTGATATAGGTATTTGCTTTTTCATTTCACACTTGATGTTTTGGCAGGAAGCACTCCTGAAGTTTCTCGACATCTCTTCTGCACACCACCTGTTTCTGGCATATTAGCATTGGCTTCCATTGACTGCAAGAAACGTCCATTCCGTTCGAACAGGGATAGGCTGGCAAAAACAGTTTGCACGCCTATTGCCGCCAGTGTCGCTGAAACATGATCATCGGCAATGAAGGAGTTACCGGTGGATGAATCCGTCAAATGATTTTTGCGTTTAAGCCACAAATTCAATAACTGAATGGCATTGGAGCCTGATCATTCACTGCCAGCCCTCCCAGAATGAGATAAATATACCCTTTTTCCATCTGTCGGTGTCTTCATTCGACACGTATACAACTTCAATGCGACGCCACGCTGTGAAGTGGCCGGCGCAAAATGCCCAGGCCGCCCGGAGCCGGCGGTCTGGCGTGAGAATGCGGACCCGGCGACCGTCGGACAGGCGCTCATTAAAATCACATTTGCCCACAGGCTGCGGCGAGCAACAAGACCTGTGGGCTTTGTGTGTGCGCGCATATGAGATGTTTCTTCTTCCTCTATCAGGAGCTGCCTTCTGATCCGCCTGTAAAGATTTAATTGAATTCAGGTCAGGTGACGCCCGCGGCCGCTTCTCGGGCTTTGATCCCTTCGAGTGCCGACGCTGACGGAAGATGGGGGGTCACGTCCTGCCGCCTTTTAGACGGAGCCCACCCCCACCTTCTTCGTCTCTGGCCAAAGCACAGGAAGTGCTGTATTAACTTGTGACAGTGAGCAGAAACACTTGACTCCTGGGTGGCTTTTTTTGTTTTGTTTAGAAAAGTCTAATGACACTGATTAGCATGAAGTAGTATTACAGTATTTTTCAGACTAAAAATCGCGTTTTTTTGTTTTTTTTGTTTTTTCATATTTCGACTGGGGGTGCGACTTATACTCAGGAGCGACTTATGTGTGAAATTATTAACACAATATGATATCATTTCACGTGTTATTTTGGTGTTTTGGAGTGACGCTGATGGTTTGGTAAATTTGTTAGCATGTTCTTTATGCTATAGTTATCTGAATAACTGGTAATCGTTATGGCCACGTCCGCATACTGTCTTTGGCAATGTGTGTTATTGACTTATTTTTTATATTGAAATGCATGCTTTTAGTTTGTGGCACTTTCACGCCCACACGCCAGAAGAAGACGGACAGCGACGTAGCTCTGAGTGAGTGGGTGAGTTAGTGAGAGTTTTTTTCCCCATTAGCCTCAATGTAGCAATGCTAACGTTTACAGTGTTTAATATAGACGTGTTTCCTTATTTTGTATGTATGAACTTTAATTCTACGGCGTGTTGATGAGCAATAAACATCTGTGAAAGGAACTGGAGTCTCATATGCTATCAACACGCACGCACAAATGTATGCATGCCCGCACGCATGCGGCGATAAAACGGAGCCGTGAAAATTACCGCCTTTATACCGTATTGGCCCGAACATAAGACGGTGTTTTTTGCATTGAAATAAGACTCAAAAAGTGGGAGTCGTCTTATATTCAGGGTCTAGATATTATACCCATTCACGACGCTAGATGGCACCAGATATCATTGAAGCGACTGCTGAACTTCAGGAGTAATGCTCTGTCATGACAGATCTCAGCTACTCTCAAGTTTAACCAGTTTGCATTATTTTATTGCAGTGTTTTTCCTTATTCAGATTTGTTTCAAGACTACAGTTAGTTAGACCTCACTTTGCTGGTTAATGCAGTTATTGCAATTTTGTTGTTGAATCACAATAGATTGGTTTATTTATATTTCAAAAACCAGAAGCCATTCATTTACGAAGGTGATTGCACTTTAGTTTACGTATTTACATGTTCAGATATTAAGATTTGAATGAGGCAAAATAACATGCTTTTTCTCTCAAATATATAGTTTTAATCATTTGCTTCAGATGTACTGTAATTATTTTCTGCTTAAAAATTAATTTGGTGTTGAAAAAGTCTTTTTTCAAACTTGAGTTTTGAAAAATGGGGGGTCATCTTATAATCAGGGCCGTCTTATATTCAGGCCAATACGGTATTTACCGTATTTACCGTGTGATAAATATATTATTTGCATATCGTGACAGGCTCATCAACTTCAATAAAAGATGTCGTTAGTCAGTTAGATGGACTTACAATCTGCCAGCTTGTTGTCTCTTGTCGTCTTCCAAAATTACAACTGGGTAATGGCGCTTCAGGTGTTCATTCACAGCCCACAAGCAGCCTGGCTGGTATGCAAGCTTGGCATTGAAGAGACAGCTCACCACAGTGTACCCTCCTTTGTTTCGTTGAAATAAGTCAATGTGTTGGCCACTCTGGTGCGCTTTTATGGCTTTGTGCTGCTTTCCCCGCTTGAATACCTAGCGTGCGGCATTTTCAACTTTCCACGCATGTTTTTTTAACCCTTCATTAACCGTCGACGGTATGTTGTTCTCGTCGACGCATTTACGTCTTTGATGACGTCAACTTGACTTGCGCTAGCTTAGCCACTCCAGAGCCCTGAAACTAACAAATAACTTGCAAACGAAACTGAATTTGTTGAAATCAACTCCACCAACTAACTAAATCCCTGCTAACTCGAAGATTAAGCCTAATGTCAAAAATCCTGAACTTTCGCTTTAAGTTAGTCTAAATTGTAAGTGATAGGATTTGGAGTTTTTGCAGTGTTCAAAATGAATATTTGATACCTCCTGTATTGGAGCATGTGAGGCACCAGTGCTACTTGGTGTTTTATCTATCAATGACCACCTAGCTAAAATTGACAGTTAGCTTTATGATGTTTTTATTTTACACCTTCATCACTCTAAAGTTAAAATTATTAATCGAGTTAATTACAGCTTAAAAATCAAATAATCGTAATTAATCGCAATTAAAACCATCTATAAAATATGCCATATTTTTCTGTAAAATATATATATATATTCTGTAAAATAATTTGTTGGAATGGAAAGATAAGACACAAGATGGATATATACATTTAACATACGGTACATAAGGACTGTAGTGGGCATTTCACTCTACAGTCATTTAAATCTGTCTATGCTGTCCTCACTCCGAAGCGTCTACGTTTTCCAAAGCTAGACAGCTAGTGAACGACGCCTTAATAATCAGACTTCTTCCTTTTTCATCTGATTTATTAATAAAATGGCCTCAAACCATTGTCCTCTTTAGACTGGAGTGAAACTACAAAAAAAAAGTACACAAGCATTGCATTAGCAACAACGTTAGCTTAGCACGCTATACACGTTCACTAAACATAAACAAAAAGCGTCTCATACAAAAAATAGAACATTTCGCTTACTAACATAATATGTACATTCTTTACAACAACCATACTTACGGACAAATCTTGTCCAAGGATCATTTAAGCACAACATTACAACGTAGGCGTCAGCCCGAGACGTCGTGCAGCCATATTGAACTGGCAAGAAAGCAATAAACCATGTTGCAAAGCGACCACAAGAGTTCGCTGTTAGACAGCACAAAAAACCTTGCTGTAAAACTTACCAAAAGGCAGAATACTGTCTGGGCGGGACATGTGCGTTAATTGCGTCAAATAGTTTAACGTGATTAATTTTAAAAATTAATTACCGCGCGTTAACGCGTTAATTTTGACAGCCCTACTCTAAAGCGCTGTGTTTTTACAGATTAAATAAACCTGTATGAAAGACATGTTAGCCATGCATCGACAGTAGTCATTATTAATAGAAACCTAGCCCTCCGCAGGGCTAACGTTACCTGAGCAAGGTACAGTAACGCCAATCTTATTTATTAGCACTATGTTGACATAATTTTACCTTGTCCTGAGTAATACTCCTCCAGAGTAAACGGGGTTCCTTCAGTGGAGTGGAGGCTAGGCGGGCATATCGCGCGGTGGCGCCCGGCCCGGGTTTTGCAGGCGGTCATCGGTTGCAGGGTCCAGCTGGGGCTGTGGAAGCGTCGGCGGGTCGCAGGTAGCCGGGCCGGGGTAGTCTTATGCAAGCGCTGTCTTACAGTGAATACATGAAACAGTACTCGCCTTGGTCTCCATCTTGAAATGCTCCCACACTTTTGACATTTTCGGCTTTTTCTTGGTGCCTTTCTCTTCGTTTTCATCGGCTTCTTCCTTTTTACCTCTTTATTCATGCTTGGTTGAAATCAAATATATCCACTGACTCTCTCCTCTTCCTGTACGCAGCGCGTTGTGCCGCATTAAAAGTAGTCCGGGCCAGGGGTCGCGTTAACCGAATATTTTCCGTCGTTGACCGATTTTTTAAAACGGTGACGGAAAAAAACTGAAGTCCATCCGTCATTTTGACCGGTTGCAATTCACACCCCAGACCACAGGGTGGCGAGTGAGCATATTAATTAGCTATTGTCTCTCTTGATGCATGACGTCGTTGGCCTTACTCTGAAAAATGTCATGGCAACTGAGTGTCCGAAGTTTCTTCAAAAAGCCCCAAAATGACAATGGTGTCGATAAAAGAGGTGAAAAAACAGGGACTGCACAAGCGGGCACGCAATTCAAGTGCATGCGCACCAGGAGGAAAGTGTGAGACTACGTTCAGGCCACAGCAGGTGAACTGTTAATTTCATTCTTCCATATGCTACATATGGTAGGCTACCTACCTACTGGGGCCACAGTCAGCTGTTTTTGTCACTGCGGAGAAAAAGTTACATATTCATCTGCTTGATGTGTGATGGCACGGTGTGGATTCTCTGTTAAGCTTGTTCGGACAGAATATTAATTTAAAATGAATGAAAACTAAATACTATTGAATATGTTGAAGCGGTATGCAATGTTAAGAGTCTTGTTAGCTGTAGGCGCACTACCCTATTCCCCTCACTATCCACTCGCGGGGGCTTGCGCTTGTCAGTGACGTTCCTTATTCTCGCTATATGATTATACAACTTTAACATTTGTTAATAATACGCTCTGTGTGTAGTATCATCCATCGCTTTTCCTTTTTAAATGGGCACTTATTAGCGAACGCAAGAAGTAACAACGGGAACATTTTTAAACAGGCATTTCACGGGAGAGCATTTCGACTCTTCGGCCAATCATATAGCGAGAGCGAGTGGATAGTGAGGGGACCGCGCGCGGCTCTTAAAGGCTCAAACACACCAGCAACGTGAACGTCGCGTCAACGATGTCACCGCGATTACGCTTCGAAACGCGGCCGTTAAAGTCAATCAGCCAGTGCACACCAGTCGCAGTGCGTCCGCGTGTTAGACGTGTCCCAGAAGCGCTAAACGCGACGCACGCGAAAAGAACAGCAGAGTTTGTTTTTTGACGCGAGACGCGCCCCCCCTGCGTCAATACTACTAGGTAGGATCGGGCAGGCCGGAAGTCACTCGTGTAAAAATACGGTGGATCAGGTCGATTTCCAAAATAATATGCAATCGTAATTTACCTTATAAATAAAATAAACTGAAATGAGCTAAAACACCTGCAATGAATACGAATAATACACAAATCCTGCGACACAATTAAATTAATTCCTGCGTGGTGCTTTAACTTGAGAAAAAACATCAATAAAGCTTAGAAAAATGTTCATAAGAAAAAAAATGTTAAAATCTTTGTCATTGGGATTGCTTTTTGCTTTAGCACATGACTTCTCTTTTCTTCTTTCTTTCAAAAAGAAAGCTGGCCAATACGCAGGGTCTGAAAGGCAAATTGTTGTTGTTTTATTACCTTTAAATACCCGCTATTCTCGCGCGATCTTGCAATCCTCGCGTGAACCGATCGAGCCGCTCCACAGACGCGCTGCTCGTGAAACGCGTCCTATGGAAATTGACGCCGAGCGTCACTGGTGCGTTATCGCGGCGGGATCATTGACGCGACGTTCACGTTGCTGGTGTGTTTGAGCCTTAAGTGTCTCTGTCACGTGACTGTCGTAGCCGGTAACGCGCTCGGCCAAATGGACACACAAGTACGGAAGGTGAATTATGCCAAACAAAGGGTCACCACAATGTCATTATCATCATTTTAAAAATTTAAGTGACGGGTAATAGATTATGACCGGATTTTTATGACCGTCAGTCAAAATGACAGACAACGAAAAAGTCTAGCGCAACCTCTGGTCCAGGCAAAACGTCATGATTGTAGCTGGCAAAATTATACGATTCCTCGAAGCGGATGAAACTCCTCAAATCAATTTTTAAAATCGGGTGACTCAAATTATTGGATTAATCTTTTTCGTCTCTAAAGCCTATAATGTAAAAAAAAAAATCTGAACTTATGTAAATTATGTTATGTTGTGTTGTGTTGTGTTATGTACTTATGTGTTTCTGTTGGAAAACTTTATGGCCCAAGGGGTGAATGAAGACGACATTGGGATACACACATACAGTAGCGGTCCCTCTTAGCCAGTTGGATGCCAGGGAGATGTTAGGCAATAGCCAATGGCAAAGCAGCTATAAGTACACTAGTAAGTATCATAGTAGTATATTAGTAAAACTAAAACTGTGTCTTTGCCTTTCGAATCCTGAAATTTCTTTCATAATAAGAGGCACTATTTTTCCGCTAAGGGTGTGTCGTAACCTGAAAATTCTGTATGTAGAGACGTTCGTAAGTAGAGGTACAACATTATGTCACAACTGATCACCAAAATCCAACTCTGATTTTTTTCAATCTATGATCTCGATCTTAAAATCACCCAAACTGAGTCTACGTCAAAGTTTTTGATAGCTATGTCTCTTTTTTTTTTTTTTTTTTTTTTGGTAACAGAGGAACTCAATCTGCCCGTCGGAAAAGGGGGATTCCAGCGAGAGACCCCGGTAGTTTTCTTTGTCTGTCACGCAGAGTGAGTTATGCTCTTACTTTTCACAGAGACTAATGTCTTTAGCTGTAAGTCCCCCCCAACCCCCCTTGTAACTTGAAACTAGAGATCAGGAAAAGACGGATGGATGACTTGTGGCCCGCCGCAGCGAGGTCTCTCGGTCACACCGATCGTATTTGAACTTTACCATACTGAGGGATGGGATGAGAAAAGTACTTATATATGTTTTATGAAGGTGGAACTCTGTCAGTGCCACAGACAATGATTGATGTCCAATCAGCGTGTTGTGAATTCAAATGGATTGGCCGTCTACAAGTCCTCCATGGCAGCCAATGAGTTTATCAAATAAATAAATAAATACCTAATTAAAAAAATGAAAGAACTGCTGAAATGAATACACATTAAAATAGATAAACAGAGAAATGTTTAAATGACGAAACACTGATGATATTTTAAATGACAAATTATTTACAGGTAGTCCCCGGGTTACGACGTACCCGACTTAGTCGATTTTGATTTCCGCCATTCTGTCTCCAGTCGTGTTTTTATTTGTATACTTTTAGTCACGTAAACCGTACTTAGTTCTTGCCATGCCTCCTCCCCAAGCAGCATCGCAGTTCCTGACGGCGTCAGGTCCCACCCACTGTCATCTCTGGTTCTCATGTGTCTGCCCGAGGAGTGCCCTTTTCGTCTTCGGGCCCGCCCTAAACTCCGGTTCTTCCCCGGCTGGCGACAATACGCCTTTTTCGGACTTCCCTCTTCCTTGTTCTTGTTCAGCACAGCAACTCATTCGCAAGTGAAGCCTGAAGTTTTATTTTAATTTAATTTTAATTTTTTTAATGCCCGAATAGTCATTCAGTATAACGGCATTTAAAACAACATACCTCACAGTACCTTATTTTTTACTTGATCTTATAAATATGACGCACAGTGGTATGAAAATGTGTCTGAACCTTTTGGAACTTCTCATATTTCTGCATAAAATCACTATTATATGTGATCTGATCTTTGTCAAAATCACATGATGAAAAAATAGTGTCTGCTTTAACTAAAACGACCCAAACATTTATAAGTTTTCATATTTTAATGAGGATAGCATGCAAACAATGAATGTCAAACATTTTAAGTCAGGTGTGTGCCCAATCGCTGATGAGATGTTTAAAGCTGCTTTGCCCACTATAAAACACACACCTGGTAAGAAATGTCTTGATGAGAAGCATTGTCTAATGTGCATCATGGCAAAAGAGTTGTCTGAAGACCTGCGATCAAGGATTGTTGATTTGTATAAAGCTGGGAAAGGATACAAAACCATCTCTAAAAGTCTAGATGTTCATCAATCAGCAGTCAGAGAAGAGTTCTACAAATGGAGAGAGTTTGGCACTGTTGCTTCTCTCCCAAGGAGTGGCCGTCTACCAAAGATGCCGTCAAGAGTTCAGCGCAGAATACTCAGAGATGTAAAAAAGAACCCTAGAGTTTCTGCTAAAGACTTACAGAAATTACTGGCACAGTCCAATGTCTCTGTGCACATATTAACTATATATAAAACTATGGTGTTCATGGGAAGACTCCATGGAGGAAGCCACTGCTGTCTAAAAACATTGTTGCTCGTGTAATGTTCGCAAAAGGCACTTAGACACTCTGCAGATGTTTTCGCCAAATATTTTGTGGACTGATGAAACCAAAGTTGAATTGTTTGGGAGTACATCATGTGTGGAGGGAACAGTCGGCAATCAGCAGTCAGAGAAGTTGTCTACAAATGGAGACTGTTGCTTCTCTCGCAAGGAGTGGCCGTCCACCCAAGGTGACGCCAAGAGTGCAGCGCAGAACACTCAGAGAGGTAAAAAAGAACCCTCGAGTGTCTGTTATAGACTTATAGAAATCATTGGCACAGTCTAATATCTCTGTGCACACATCAACTATATGTAAAACTTTGGTATTCATGGGAGGACTTCACAGAGGAAGCCACTGCTGTTTAAAAAAAAGCGTCGTTGCTCGTTTAATGTTCGCAATAAGGCACTTGGACACTCCAGAGAAGTTTTGGCAAAATATTTTGTGGAATGTTGAAACCAATGTTGAATTGTTTGGGAGTCACTCACAACGTCATGTGTGAAGAAAAAATGGAACGGCTCACCAACATCAACACCTCATCCCCTACGTGAAGCATGGTTGAGGCTGTTTTCTGCCTCAGGGCCTGGACAACTTGCAATCATTAATGAAAGAATGAATTCCAAATCATGTTTTGCAGGAAAACCTGAGGCTGTGGGTCAGACAGTTGAAGCTAAAAAGAAGATTGATGCTGCAACAGGACAATGATGCATTCTGTATCAGCAGCTTTATACTACACTCAATTCATTTAATGTTGTGAATCAACCATTAAAGTTGTTTGAATTGCTCCCGTTTATTGCATTTAGTTCCCTTCTGTCTACTTTCAACATGTAAAAGTTTTAAAACGGTTTAAAAGACAGATTCAAGTCAAGATTTTGCCGATTTAGGAGTATGGTAGATAAAAAGTTAATTAGTTTCATTCAGAAGGTTCACTGCAACAGCCTTCCACTGCTTTAAGATGGCGGCTGTTTACTAACGCCGGCAAGTCAGTCATTTCGCATCTAGTTCTCTGTACATGTTCTAACGCCGCCGTCGTCTGTCATTTTGCATCTACTTCTCTATGGCGGAAAACACAGACAAGACTGAAAAAGCAGTTTCTGCTCTTGCACTCCTCTTTAAAAGAAACTGCTGTATTTTAAGCCTAAACAGCGGTTGTGTTTGATCAATATGTCTATATGCTGCCATAGCAGGTTCATGGCGCAGTAAGCCCCCGAACTATTTTGAATTTGTCCGTTTTACCCTGAAAACCTCCGCTTACAGACCGCAGAAAGCAACCGCTTGGTTTTAACCCAGCCATAAAGCGAAGGTAATTAATTACATTTATTATTCTAAATGTCTGTCGTTTTTAGCTTAAAATCATTTATTGGTGTCTCATATTTCGTTTAAAAAAAAAAAAGACTTTAAAAGATTATTCATTCACATATTTTAAACTTTTAAACAAATTATGTCACAATGAAAAAAACGGCACCTGTAAAAAAGTCACGGATATCTACCTCATAACTATCGCTTAATTGTATTTTTTTTTTTTGTTACTGTCACATTTTCTCCAAAATGTTAAATGATAAATAATCGATCCAAAAAAAAAAAAAAACGTTTTAAAGGGTAAATATATGAAAAAGAAAATCTCGACCTCTCTTTGATGTCTGCGATTTCTGCATCGTGACCCTTATTATATGACCATGTTTCACCCATAAAATCCCCAAAAAATCCAGCTGTAGCCATTCACGCTGTGTCTTGGCACTCAATGATACATGCTACATGGAGTTTTGGATCGAAACAAGGTAAGTATGCGAGCTCCTTAAATATCTCCTTAAAGTCATGGCGTCTGTAATTCTGCTCTTGCGTGCTCTCACCTCCAGATAGGGTTTTGCTGTTTTAAAAACTTTTTTTTTTTAAATGCCCTCATGTTCAAAATTTGTCTTCCCCCAGAAAATTGAGATTTTAAACTTTCCAATGATGTATCACACATGCATATCGGACAATTTGGAAGTTGGCCAAATTAGGGGTCTCAGAGCGGAACTTCAAGTCACCTGAGTGTTTTCAGCCATATATATGTGATATCTACCGTAGGATTATGTGGTTGTATGTTTGTAGCAACTAGCAACTGGGCGTTGTTTGTCGCGGCTGTCGGCCGCAGTCAGGTTTTACTGTTTTTTTTTTTTTTTTAATCTAGCGGCATGAGTTGAACATAATATTTACTCTCGGTCCGTTCCTCATTGCGTCCCGAAGACCGCCCTGACTGTGGTTTAGTTCCGCTTTACCTGGTATAATTCAATAATCGGAATTTGGATGTTTGTGAATCGTTCTCCAATCTTCCACGGCCGAATCGCGAATGATCTAAGAAACGGAAATTTCGCACGCCTCTAGTTTTCTTTCTTTGTGCCATATAAGTAATATTTCAGTATTGCCGAAATGGCCGAGTCGGGGCAAACTGATGCACACACATAAGGCTTAAGTGTGTGTGCGTCATGCACGCACAGTGCGTGCTTGTGTTCTATTGAATATAAGACAGGGATTATTAATGTCTCTTATTTGTGTCTTCTTTTTGGAAATCAAAATATGATAACCTTGGAATGATGTACAGGCAGCATGTGTAGTCATTGGTTTTGATGATTTGGCGCATGCGGGTCAGTTTGCTCAGTGCATGTCGGACTGCGAATTTGTGCGCATGCATAATACTTGAGTGGCCTCAATGGACAAAGGCAGTCTGAACGGGCACGCTAAAAAAACAGAATTGTGCATTAAGACCTGCAATATGAACCTAGCCTTATACTCTGGTGCGACGAATACTGTAAATGTTTTTTGCCCTCTTCATTGTGCATTCTTTGACCGGTGCGACTTATATTTCGAAAATTACGATATTGCTTTGATTTTAGCACTCATGTTTCTCAATACTCAAGTGCAGATCCTGACCCCGCCGTAGAGTACAGTTCATAACAAGCCGACATGAGACTAAGCGCAAGGCTATCTGACAAGTGCACTCTTACGCTTGTCAGATCAACGGCTCGCGTTCTGAGGCCCGTAAGAAAACAAGGCGCCACTAATTTATGGAAAATAATAAAGAATTCAATGCTCTCGCTCTCTCGCCATAAGCTTCAGACAAACAGCTGTGTTCGGAAAGTCGAGTCTTTTGCTGCCTGCAGCAAAAAGGAGGAGATTATAAAAGCAAAGAGGAAGCGCCCCTAATTACCAAAAGAAATGACAAATAGATACAAGGCAACCTGTTTGGAGACTTCACATAATTGCCTTTTTTTCCTTCCTCACGTGTGCCACATCACAATTGGGAAAGAAATCAGGAAAAAAAAGAAAGCCGCTCGTTGCTCTGCGTACAAAGTGACTCGCAAACGCACCGGTGAACGACCATGTTTTGCCAACACGGCCGAGAACCAAAAGTGGTATTTGCCATGTGGCAAAATGGATTTTGCCGCATTTTTTTGCCATGTGGCAAAATTGATTTTGCCGCAATTTTTTGCCATGTGGATTTTTTTTTTTTTTGCCATGTGGCAAATTGGATTTTGCCATGTGGCATTCTTTTTACCATGTGGCATATTGGATTTTGGCATGAGGCAAAAGGATTTTGCCATGTGGTAAAATGGATTTTGCCATGTGGATTTATATATATATATATTTTTTGCCATGTGGAAAATTGGACTTTGCCATGTGGCATTCTTTTGGCCATGTGGCAAATTGGATTTTGCCATGTGGCAAAGCTGATTTTGCCATGTGGCAAAATTGAATTTGCCATGTGGCATTCTTTTTGCCATGTGGCAAATTGGATTTTGCCATGTGGCATTCTTTTTGCCATGTGGCATTTTTTTGCCATGTGGCAAAGCTGATTTTACCATGTGGCTTTTTTTTGCCATGTGTCAAATAGGATTTTTTCCATGTGGCATTTTTTTTGCCATTTGGCAAAATGGATTTTGGTGTGTCGCATTTTTTTTTGGGGGGGGGGGGGGTATGTGGTATTTTTGGGGCGTCCATGGCATTTTTGAAGGCCATGCACGTCCATGCTATTGACGGCTATGCACGTCCAAATTTTCCATTCATTTTAAATGTCAGAAAATGTGTGGCTGTGATTTTTGACCATAAACTTAGCATTACAGCGCATTGACATTTAACTGGCAACCAAGTCGACAATGACTGCTATGCACATCCAAGTTTTCCAAAATCCAAATCCATTTTGCCACATATAAAAAAAAAATTTTTTTTTAATGCCACATGGCAAAACAAATTGCCACATGGCAAAGAAAAAATGCCACATGGCAAAATCAATTTTGCCACATGGCAAAAAAATACCATATGGCAAAAAAAAAAATGACACATGGCAAAATCAATTTTGCAACGTGGCAAAAAAAATGCCACATGGCAAAATCCATTTGTCCACATGGCAAATACCACTTTTGGTCCTCACTGTCTTTCTGTTTTGCTGTCATTGGTGGCAATAGAGGTCCAATCCGATTTGAATTGGGAGGGACGGATAAATGAAAGTACTTACCAGAAATATGAAGTAAATTGTTATGTTGCAATTCATTTCATTGTGTTATTCTCTTAGGTTTACTTACCTTGGCCAAGATACACAGTATACTAGTATACACAGAGCAAATGGTGAGAGATGCTGAAATGGACAGGAAAGGCATTAAAATTGGAGGGAGACAAATCTCGAACTTGAGATACGCTGATGACACTGCACTATTTGCAACCAACCATCAAGATACAACAGACATTATTGACTCTCTAAACGAAAAGGACAAGACAAACACCTGCAGCCAAATGCTAAGAAAACAAAACATGCACATTGGGCAACAACAGACGGTCAACGGAGAACAACTAGAGACAGTCGCAGACATCAAATACTTGGGTTCAGTTAAAAGCAACACAGCAGACTTCACGAAAGACATCAATATGCGAATTGGAATCGCGAAAAGGAAAATGATCAAGCTAAACAACATTTGGAAAGACAGCATTTCTCTCATTTTTACAGTGATAACGTACGGAGCAGAAGAATGGACCATCAAACGGAAAAAGGAAAAGAAAATGTACGCAGTAGAAATGTGGTTCTACCAAAGACTACTGGGAGTCAGCTGGAAACAAAGAAGATCAAATTTAAGAATTCTCGAAGAACTAAACATCAAGCGTCAACTTCTACCAGAAATCATTGAAAAGAAAATGTCTTACTTTGGACACATAAGTAGGAACAGAAAGTGCAGCGAGACGAGAGACAAAATTCAAGGAAAGGTAGAGGGTGGACTTAAAGGGGGAAGACCAAGAACGGCATACATGGACAAGATCAAGAAATGGAGTGACAGCACAATACAGGAAGCTTTTAGAAAGTAAACCTGGAGACAGTTAACCAAGGAGGCAGCACGGTCAGCAAGCGACGAAGTCGACGCTGGATAGCGGGTGACCTTGGCCGGTAGGAGGCAGGATATTTAGACGCAAACAATGAAGAGTCGTGCTTCGTCTACTACTGCTGCTACTGTAAAGCCCCTTTCAGACTTATATCCCAGTAAATTCTTGTTTAATGTGATGCAGGATTTACCCGTGTTACATTTGGTGAGATCTCCCAGGAATAACCCGGGTGACACTTTCACAATTTGTCCCGTGTTGGTGACTCGGCGCTCTCTGTGCGAGGATGGCGGCTGGCGCGATTTTATAACCCGGTCATTTTTGGTCATCGGCGACAAAGGAAACTACACATTTCCTAAAATGGATGATAGACTCTGTTCCTCGGCTCTACGATACAGTCGCAATTTAATTCCGGTATGTTTTCAGTTTAATTTTGCAATTTCGAGTTTGCCATGTTGATAATTGTGATATTTGTTTACCGTCTTTCATCTGACAGCGAAGAAAGAGAAAATAATGATGGACCCTCCTGGATGCCTGTTTTCACACATTCCGCATCCCAGGTAAGTCTCGGACAATATACTACGACACCGGCCGGTAAATGTTCGCGTGCTCGCCGTCCGTGTCAGTCAACCTGGGAAATTGCTTTCAAACATAGGGGCTACAGCATAGTGTCATAAATCAGGCCTGCATTAATGCCGTAGGTCTGCCGTCACCACAACGCTGAAGCATAAATCAGTCTTAAAAGTAACCTGTAGCGTTAGCATTTAGCTTTGCGAGCATCCGCCTATATTTCACACACAGTTCATTGCGTCCAGGTGGGTTTAATTTAATTGAAAATAATGTACGTTTTTTTCTTGCTGAGTGTCTATTATCATCACAAAGTTGGTATTGTTGGTGGCGTGGCTCAGTGGTAGAGTAGTTGTCCCCCAACCCAGAGGTTGTGGGTTCGATTCTTCGCCCTGATGAACTCGCCTAAGTATCCTTGAGCAAGATACTGAACCCCATGTTGCTCCTGGTGCTGCGTCACCAGTAGGTGAATAGTGAGATAGTGTAAAGCGCTTTGAGCGCCTTGAAAGGTGGAAAAGCGCTATATAAGTATAACACCATTTACCATTACCATTGTCCTTGTAGAAGCTACACTGCATCACAAAAATGAGTACACCCCTCGCATTTCTGCAGATATTTAAGCAGGCTTTCCCCTACATATTAATAATCGTGGAGCTGCGCCACACCAAAATAAAAGCCAACACACCTCGCAGATAAGATTTTTTTTTTTTTTTTGTAAAATTCATTCAGATTATTAATTCATATTATTCAACATGACGTCTAAATGAATATAAGAAGCTCATTTTTATGCACTATTTGCAATAAGTCGTCTGAAATAGCACGACAAATACAAATTGTTCCTTTACACGCTTTATTTTGAAAAGCGCATCAGTTCTCCTATTGAAGGTTTGCGCCTGGAGTACGTCGGCACAGAGATCGAAATGGGGAGAAAAATCCACAGAAAGGCATTTGAAGTGAATGAATTTACCTCTGGCTTATACTGTCAAAACGACCTTAATATTGACATTGACGTAAGTTCTTTATGGCGTGTCTTTGACCCGAATCGTCGCCTCCTAGCATAGCATTTGCTCGGCGCTAACGTCACTCGTTGTAATTTCAGATGAGGATTTTGAAGTACAATCTTTTGGAAACACAAAAGTTCCTGAATGCGAGGGTCCGCTAACAAAATGACCATTATTGTTGTGGTGATCGAGACCGTCACGTTTCTAAATATTGAATTAGTGTCTGAAGCTAATTAAATATTTCAGAACGTGAGGCCCACGCTCCCCGGTTCCGAAGGTATTAGCTGTCACGTTCTGAGGAGTAGAAATAACTAAATGGTTATGGCAAGGGTGTATTTTAATGTTTATACAAAGTTTACAAATGAGGCAAGATCACAGCTGGAGACGCAGATGAGGAAAGTGCACAGTTCAGCGTAGAACTCTCAACTAAGCAAAATAGCAAACAGAGAATCTAGCTGGGACCCAACATGGACAGAAATGGCAAAGTTCAAGTCATGGCTGTACCACGCAAATCAAGGTGAGTGTAATGAATCCTGCACCTATTTATTCATCATAAATTCATAATTGTATTATTTTACCTTAAATTCTGGTGTTGAAAAAGGTTAATTGTCTATAAACTATAGACATTATTAATATTGTCTATAACCTGGCATATTCCTCATACAAAAAATTACAAGACAGATGGTGTATTTACATTGAAAGAAGTATTTTTCATCTCATTGAAAAAAATCATTATATGAATTTGCACCAACAATCAGAAAAGTAACTCCAACAAAGACTTCAGTTTGAACTGAAGTCAGATTGACTAATGTAAATTAGACATATTTGATTTAAATCCAAATGGGGAAAACATTGAATGTGTTTCAGAATATGGACCAGGTCAGATGTCATGATGTCAAAAATGGCATCACAGACTGATGAATGGGGAGTGTTGCTGACTGCAACTGTCGGCCATTGCGTTGACAGTGCCCATCTCAACAGTGAACTGTGAGAGAGATTTGTCTGCAATCAACAGAGTAAGACATGTAGTCAACTGTACAATGTAAGTTAGAGATGCTTGAGTGTCTTTATTTCCTGGATCTCATTTTTTCTTATTCCTGTGTAGGTGAAGACAGACTTGAGAATCAGGGGGACCATCTTGCAGCACCCCTCACTAAAAATTGACCATTTATTGCTGATTTCCCTTTTTATTTATTTTTAGTCCAGTAAAATCACATTTTTGCAGGCAGGATGCAAACTTTGCAAAGGTTAAGGTTCTTACAAAAAAATAATATTAAATTATATAATAGTTCGTTTATTTTCCCCTCAAAATATAGCCATTAATATCTAAACCCCTGGCAACAAAAGTGAGTACACCCCTTAGTGAAAGTTGTCAATATTAACATACAACATGTCAATTGTCAATATTTTGTGTGGCCACCACTATTATTCAGAACTGCCTTTACTTTCCTGGGCATGGAGTTGACCAGAGCTTCACAGGTTGCCACTGGAATGCTCTTCCACTCCTCCATGTCGACGTTGCGGAGCTGCCGGATATTTTAGACTTTGCGCACCTCCACCTTCCGCTTGAGGATCCCCCAAAGATGTTCTATTGGGTTCAAGTCTGGAGACATGCTTGGCCAGTCCTCAGGCTCTTCAGTAAAGCAGTGGTCATCTTGGAGGTATGTTTGGGGTCATTGTCATGCTGGAACAGTGCCCTGCGACCCAGTTTCTCGAGGGAGGGGATCATGCTCTGCTGCAGTATTTCACTGTACGTGTTGAAGTTCATGTTTCCCTCAATGGAATGTAACTCTCCAACACCTGCAGCACTCATGCAGCCCCAGACCATGACATTCCCACCACCATGCTTGACTGTAGGCATAACACACTTATCTTTGTACTCCTCACCTGGTCGCCCCCACACACGCTCGAGAGCATCGGAACCAAACAAATTAATATTCGTCTCATCAGACAATAGGACACGGTTCCGGTAATCCACGTGCTTTGTTGACACGTCTTCAGCAAACTGTTTGCGGGCTTCCTCCTGGGGTGACAGCCACACACACCAATTTGATGTAGAGTGCGGCGTATGGTCGAAGCGCAAACAAGCTGACCCCCCCACCTCTTCAATCTCTGCAGCAATGCTTACAGCACTCCTGGACAATCTTTCAAAGAAAGCATTTAGATGTGACGCTCGGCACGTGCGCTCGGCTTCTTTGGACGACCGACCCGAGGCCTGTTCTGCGTGGACTCTGGTCTTTTAAAACGCTGCATGATCTTAGCCACTGTGCGGCGGCTCAGTTTCAGGGTGTTGGCAATCTTCTTGTAGCCTCGGCCATCTTCATGTAGCGCAACAATACGTCTTTAAAGATCCTCAGAGAGTTCTTTGCCATGTGGTGCCATGTTGGAACTTTCAGTGACCAGTATGAGAGAGTGTGAGAGCTGCACTACAAATTTGAACACACCTGCTCCCTGTGCACACCTGGACCTGGTAACACTAACGAGTCCCATGACATTTTGGAAGGAAAATAACAAGCACTACTCAATTTGGACATTTAGAGATGTGGTTTCTAAGGGGTGTACTCACTTTTGTTGCCAGGGGTTTAGATAATAATGGCTATATTTTGAGTTATTTTGAGGGGAAAATAAATTAAATCTATGATATAAGCTGCACACAGACTACTTTTCATTTTGTCTAAGTGTCATTTTATCAGTGTTGTCCCATAAAAGATATACTTAAATATCTGCAGAAATGCGAGGGGTGTACTCACTTTTGTGATACACCGTACAATGTGTGCTCGTCTGTGAATGTTCATTGGAAATTCTTTGAAAGCTTTATTTTTCACTGATTGTCAACTATAACGAGACAAAAATTGTCTGAGATTTCGTTGGCTAGAACTAGACGAAGACGATAATGCACCAGGAGCAAGAACCGAACTGTGTACCTAGGCGCTCACGGATGAACCGAAACATATAAATAAGCCTAAGTCAAAATTGGCTCTGTGGTTAAAAAACACCCGAGTGAAGCGCGCACAGATGGCACGGAAACGGATGCCAGAACGCGGCAAATTAACACCACCTTCAAGAACATATACCGTATTGGCCCGAATATAAGACGACCCCGATTATAAGACGACCCCCTCTTTTTCAAGACTTAAGTTTGAAAAAAGACTTTTTGAACACCAAATTAATTTTTATACAGAAACGACCACGGAAAGCTTTTCTCTGACTGAGCATTTTTTAGGCGATCTTTTTGAGCTCTCCATCTCCGTACATTACACTCTGTGACACCATATTTCACAGCCGCTTTGCAGTTGTTTGAAGACACCGCCTCATTTATCACCATCAACTTGAAGTTTGCGTCATAACTTCTCCTCAGCTGCCGGTGTTCTGCCAAAATGTCCTACATCGGCGAAACGTCCTACATTAGTCGAATTTGACACCTAAATTACTACCGTGCGCTCTAAACTTGTTTTGTTTAGATGCATACAGGAATAACGTACTAAAGAAATGCCTGCAGAAAATACTTAAATGTAGTTATGTCAAATAAGGACGATTTAAATACGCTACGTGACTAATGTGGTCAACTGCTTCAAAGCTAACACAAAAAAACACAATGGTTAAAAGTATGAGAGGGTAATACATGCAAAAAGTATCTTTGAGGCTGTGAAAAGGTTCTAAATAACTAAATAAAAACAAAAATAGTGAGTACTCGCCGCTTCCAACCGATGTGCGCATGCGTGTGAATGCATATGCAAGCGCCCTGAGCATTGTGTAGGACGTTTCGCCGCGTAGTAAGGAATGGCCAAACACCGGTTAACCTGGCCAATCTTCGACCCACTTTTCTCCAAATTGTCGCGAAGTTTCTCCATTTTCGGTTATCTCTTCTATTACCGGTATTTTCTTCTCTTTTCCTTCTTACCACTTTCTTCTTCGTGTCAGGGGTTCCCTTTGGCCGCCCGAGTCGCGTTCAGCATTCGATTCATTGATGACTGGCGCCATCAAGCGTCGTGAATGGGTATATGTCTAGGCCGCAGTTTTTTTTTTTTTTTTTTTTTTTTTTTTTTTTTAGACCGCAGTTATAAGACGACCTCCTCTTTTTCAATCTTATTTCAGTGCAAAAAACATCGTCTTATATTCGGGCCAATACGGTATTTATATTTTAGCAAAGAAGCTAACAGAAGCCTGGCGGATTTACTTCAATATTGTTTCCAGTCCGCAGCACTTTTAAAGTCACTGGCGGTGTTTGCTTTGCCGCCTGAAAGTTCGATGAGAAGATCAACGATTCATAAATTAAAGACGGCGTTCAAAACCGACAGCGGGGAGACTGTTAGTTTAGCGGCGAGAGAACAGGGGGAGGCTGTCAAAGTAATCCCGCAAGCTTAACTTTGGATTTTTTTTTTCTAATCACCTCCCGTCTTCCTCCTCCTCTGGAGAGTCCCGACGAGGCGGCGCTGATTGACTGGCCCTCTGCCTGGGGGAGCTCCTATCTTTCGAGACGGTGTGCTAAACATATAATGACTGCCCACCCTATGCAATACGTTTCAGAATCAGACAGAAGTTCGGGGTGTTGTTCTTTCAGATTTTTAAAGGGTATGAAAACGCAAAGGGGGTGTGAGACATCAATAGAACCGTTGTGTGCCAAGATAACAAATATTGATAAAGTTAACAAAAAATAAAATCAATCACATTAATGAGCAATTATTGAAAATAGATTGAAAATGACGAACATTTCCGAAAGTGTTCCGGAAAGAGCCGAATGGGGCAGAGACGTCATAACAAGGAAACAAAAGGTCGAGGCGGGTGCCATCGTTGTTTATCGACGAGAGAGTTGCGTTCGTGTTTTATCCAAAAAATCGCTAAAATGGTTCAAACCTGTCATGCTATGTGGTTTACAAATAGCCCTTTGTCGCAATGTAGTACCCATGAGTTCCCGAACGCGAGAAAAAGAGCTGGACTACGCAGACAATGAGTAAAGTTCGTCAGTGCTAAGAGGGCTAATTTTGCAATTTTACAGGGAAACGGGAACCTGACGAGCCAGAAGATGTGCCTACAACCTCAAAGAAAACAAAATTTATGCTACTTCCCAATCACTAAAGACCCACGAACTGCGAAGGAGTGAATTCGTGACCCGTATGTGAATAAATCGAGTGATTCGAGCATGTCTTGGGAACAGGAATATCAGCTTGTAGAGATCGCAAATCACGGCGACTTAAACGTACATTTGAGACAACAACTCTACCGAAGTTCCGGATTAAAGTCATTTCGGAATATCCCGACATCGCTTGGAGCGCGCTGAAAACTGCTACAATTTCCAACATCGCTAGCTTGATGCTAGCTTCTCTCACTCTCCCATCTCGTCTCAACGAAACAAACTCAGCCCTCCCACTGATTCAGCGGGTGAGTTGTATTTTTTCCCTGCACTTAACACGACGGGGTTAAAAACAAATGCTATTTTATATTTGCTGTATTTTTCTGCCGCACATTGCCGGTGTTCTGACAAAGTTGGCATGCGCGTAACGTTAAAAAGGACCGCGAATGCAGCGATTCCTAAGTACACACTACAAACTTTCTTTAAAGAAAGGAATATTAACTTACGTTTGCCATGTTTGGCGCACACAACAACTGCACGTAGCCCTCTCACTTAACGACTTCGCCGTGTCGTTAAGCGTTAATTTTCGCCATTTCCGTGTTGCACATGTATGTTTGTGATGTAAATAGTTTTTTAGCACCACTGGATAACATTGAGAGTCCAACTGAATATAATAGAGGGACACCGGTCCGTGAAAAAAAGACCCAAATCACACTGGTCCGTGGTGCAAAAAAGGTTGGGGACCCCTGCTCTAATCCCTTTCATATTTGTGTCGGTTGGCAGAGCGAAACCGATGATAGCATATTAAATGATAATTATTCTATACATTACTTTATTTTGCGGTCACGGTGTATCAGCTTCACAAAAAGAAATGCAAAACAACCCATTCGGTGATTCTGTTGCCACCGGCCGGTGTTTCATCAGTGTGATTGCTCCCCTCAATGATCCTTTCATTAGGCTGCATTGGCTTTCGTTTGGGCTCAAATTGATAACCCAAAACACCAAAGAAAGGTTCATAACTCTCCTCGTCACCATTAGAAGAATGTTCGTTACGTCGGATTCGTCGCTGCAACTAGAAACGTAATTGTCCACCATCATCGCCGCCATTCAGTACTAAAGCACTGAGCCGGTTGTTTCCTTGTTTTGATGTCACGCACACAATCTGCCAGATTTCCGGGATCTCGGGGGCGGGTCTTTTTAGCTTGAAATTGACCCAAATTTCTCTCTTTTTCTTGGTGTTGCGATGTGTGTAATTACACGAAGTGACATGATATGAATCGAAAAGGCATTCGTTTATGGATAAATGATGGAATATTAGCATTTCCCCAGGTGTTGACATACACTTTAAGCAGAACAAAGGTCAAGTCAAGGTTTTGTAGTATGGCAGCGGACCTTTCGGGGAAATCCCACGTTTTATTCGTTCGATCCATTTTCAATTTCAAATCAAAAACAAAACTGGCCTAACTTGGCACGCCAGATTGATTGTTCTCAGGGTTTCCCCGAGGACTTTTTGAAGCTGTGGTGGTGGGCTGCGTCGGAGTTGCACAGCCTCACCATGTTGTGCCACGGAGAAATTGCGTCATATCATGACACGTGAGATTTTTTTTTTTTTTCACATTTTGTTCCCAAGAAGAACCATATCAAAGATCTATTTGAAACATTTCATTAGCCAGGCTAATGTCGTAGCTCTCAGCTACGGTGCATGTACGTAAAATGTGTAGCTGTTTACATAATAATTCAACTTTTTCTCTCGTAGCAATAGTACCACTTACATCTCGTAGTCCTTTTTCCTTATACAGTATATGGCCCTAATTTGTACTACATTTTCACAACAATAATAGTCCTTCTGTTAATGGAGCAATTGCGTAGGTTTGCATAGGGATGTTGGGGACATAACACGAGCAACTTTTCAGGATACTCAAATTGTCCCCACCAACTTTAAGCAACCTTATTTGCATTATATAATGAGTTCAGTTACGGAGGTCATTTAGGTTGTCTTCAGATATTTTGTAAAGAGTTACACTGACACCATTTTTTTTCCTCAAACGCACGTTCGATTGGCTGATGACTAGTTAAATTCCCTTGTTTTCCGTGTAAATCTACTAGAAATAAGTGAAATTATCTGCCAGTGCTTCAAGTAAATTTTACTCAGATTTCTTGAAATAAGAATTTTGTCAGCTAGCTTTTTTTTCTTAACGCACTTATTTTAAGCAAAAGCGAGTATTCTTTTTGATCATTTAGCCTATCAATTAATTAGGTTCATATTGGTGAGAAATGTAGCCCTGACCCCAGTTCACCCAAACTTTGCTCTTATTTAATGTCCCGTCCCAGCAAAAAGTGTACATGCAGGTTATGCTGTTATATCATCCCTACCAAAATATTGAGACCAAACCTACGCCCTTGTAACGGACCCATTTCAAAGAGTACATTCTAGGGCAGCAGTCTCCAACCCAGTCAAGGGTCCTGGTTTTTGTTCCGGCCGATCCAGCACAAACAGTTGAACCAATGATGCTTCTGATAAAACAAGCCACACCTTACTACAATCAACTGATTGCACTTGTAAAACACCAGATTGGTAAAAGGTGTCGTCATCTTGTTTGATTGGAATAAAATCCTGTACCCACAGCAGGCCTTTGTGGAATAGGTTGGAGACCCTTGTTCTAGGGGACATTCTAATTGCCGTTTAAAGAGTTCTACTAGTTTCTGAGAGAAGGTGAATGTTTTTTTTTTTTTTTTTTTGTCGTTCGTGAACTACATTTCCACACAAACACACATCGCGGTACAGTTTAGCTTAGCAAGGGGAGGTATAAGTCATTTTTCAAGAGCCCCAGAGCTCGCGAAACTTGAAAAAAAAAAAAGCGCATTAATCAAGGCTTTGCCAGCCGTGATTGCGTACATCCGTTCGTCGAAACAGCCTGATAGCACAGATTTAAGTCCGCCTACCCCTCTGCTATTGAATGCGTTGTTGACGTTAGCGCTGTGGCGCTCTGAAAATAGAGCAAGGCTCAATTTTGGGCCCCGCCTCTCGCCGCAATTTCATTCAAACAAGGCGGCCGTCCACGGCTCGCTTTTGCCGAAAACTCCGATCCAAACTACTGGAATGCCCCGGATATTGGGGAGGAGAGGAGTCGGTATTGGCTTACCCACTTTATTGTTGAAACAATACTAAAGAAAAACAATAACAAAATAACAGCGGGCTGCCGCGACATGCGACCGCTATCTCTGGCTATCTTGCCCATTCTCCTTCTCACTTCCTTCTTCTACGTCACAGCTCCCTAGTCCTGTCGTCTCTTAAGGGGGCTGCGCTTAGTTATGGACATTACAATACACAATGAATAGCTTGCCACAGAACCCACACTAGGCTGCCACTAGTTTGAAACGGCCTTAAAAAAAAAACAAAACATTGTAGTATAGTTGGAAGTAGTTAGTATATAGTAGTTAGTATAGTTAGTATAGTCATGGTATTGTTGGAACTCCAATCTAAATTTCGTTGTTATCTGACAATGACAAATAAACTCTGAATCTGAATCTTTTATTTTGGTGTGGCGGTGCGCCACAATCTTTGATGTGTCGGGGAAACCCTGGTTTGACATATCGGCTTGGGGTGGGAACCTCACGGTACGGCAATGCGTATCGGATCGTGACAAAATGGATCATCCCAGCCCTAGGAGGAACCGTCAAAAAAAAATATCCGGCTGCAGATTGGGCTATGGCTTGTATCATCACACTTGTGAAAATGTCGCTTCTTGTCAAAAAACCTTTAAGTGATGTTCTTTTCTCCAACTTTTAGGTCAATTTGCCAAATTTTGTCTATCTACGAAAATCGCCATAGTATTCAATCCTATAGTTGCTTCCATCTCATCACAATTTTAATCCAAAAACGGATCGGAAAAAGACAATTTTATCTATGTTAATGTAGCTATTGTGTGCTACAAGTATATTCTGCTGAGGGCGGAATTCTGTTTACAAGCGCATTTGAAATGTGGAATCCCAGTCCGACTGGATCACCGTCAGGCACTGAAACATGATCATCCACTACTGAAGTGTTGCAAAAAAACAAACATTTCCTTAAGATGCAAAGGATTTGAAAGTGAGCAGCACACTGACATTGATATTTATGATCTTGTCTATTTTCCCAGTCTGTTTTGGCCACCCCCACCCACCCCTCCGTCGCTCTCAACCCTAATCCCACATAAATTGTGTCGGGATTATACACAAAAGGCACATTTTGGACATGGATTTTCATGGATGGATTAGCAAAGCCTTGTAATAGAGGCTCACCATTGTGGAGAAACGCCGGTCGTGGTAATGTGATGCCGTGCCCCGCTCGGTGCCAACGCGCATCCCTCATCTGCCACCCGGGGAGGCGGGATCATTGCAAACTTGGGCCTTTTTTTACCATATCAGACACAAACACATGCCGGTGCTTTTGCACGGTCCTAAAACAACATTGGCGATTGTGTCTTGAAAATCACGTTGCAGAAAAGCTCTATGTTTACGGGGATGAAATTGCAGTTCAATAACATTTTGTTCAGACAAATTATTTTCTCGTTTGAGTGCCAAATTGTATTCATTTCATAAAATACGGGATATAAACTTTTAAAAAGTGCGTATGACACCAAAAAGCATATTTATTTCATATTTCATGCAGTGTTTTCTGCTCCTGAATGAAATGGACCGCTTGGATGTGTGTGGAAGCGATCGTTTTATGTATTCAATTTTTGAATCCCGCGCCATGAAAATGAGCGATTTCCAGCTCCAGTCTCGGGTTGAGGACGAATGCAAATGTGACGTCACCCGTCAGCGTCTCACAATACAACATTGCTTTATGGCATGCAGATGGACTGCGGCTTCAGCTGATTTTGCGGATTAATTTGTTCATTTTTCGCATCACGCCAGCCAAACAGCTGCAGAAAATTCTTGCTGCACCAGGGAGAGGCGGGTGAGCCTTTTTGGGTTTCAAAAGGTTCCCGTTCACCGCGGATATTGGCGGTTAGTGGGAACATTGGATTTACCAGGAAGTGAGTAAACATCGTATTTTTTATTATGTCAAATACTGGGATCATGGCACACATTTTAAGACGGAGGCGGCTTGCATTTTGTGGCTGATTGTCCGCCATGAATGCCACTCGGCCAACGACAGGCAGATTGTTTGTAAACGCCGCTCTCTTTTTATGTCGTCGCCGTGTAGTGAAGCATTATTTTACGCCATATTCGTGTTGACCATGTGGCAGCTACGCGTTCCTCCCACGTCGGCCGGTTTGTCCGGCGGTACTCTCCAGCTGCTTCCCTGGCGAGCTCTCCAGTCTGTAGCAGGGGAGGTAGTAACTTGCTCACTGCCAGGCGCCGCCATGTGATATGATCCGGGCTAGTTTTGTGTGATTTTTCACTTCGAAAAGCGAAAATAAGAATTTAAGACGTCACTCGGTTCGGGTTAGCATGTCGGGTAGCTGTCACGCCTCTTGGTTTGTTTACATTCTCCGAAGCTGGGGGTCAGGGAAATGACAAAAGCCCGACTAACTGCGGTGGCATAAAATATCGTTCGGGAGGTGCGACACTAAAGGTAAAGTTGACAGTTTTGACCATTATGGAGTAATTTTGCCATGTTGCACTGAATAAATGCATTTTTATTATTTCATATTCCATTTAGCACAAGACTGTTATTTGTCATGACCATACCATTTATTTAGCAATTGGGGAAAAACACTTGGATAAAAAGAATATCCTGTAAAAATATCGGAGTAGAGAGACTGAAACAATGACATTTTATGGCTCTCTTCGTGGCATTTTCTTCGTTCTGAATAATTCTCCCTCAATGGGTTGAATCCTACATCATATGACCCTGCTGACGTCATCCTCCTGTTGGGGACGCTAGAGCCCTATAATGGTAGGCGGGGCTAAACGGCGGAATAAAAGGCTAATTCAAATTTCGGTTTAAAATTTCTCGTCATCTGCGCTTTGCCAAATTGTTGTATATAGTCGAATCGTCTCACGATATGATTCTAATTCACATAATAATGCTATTTAAGACTTTTTTTATCCTGTCGTACTCACTTAAAAAGTTTGTTCTTAGAGGTTTAGGACTTCAATACTGTATATATGCACACACAAATATACGTATATGCACACACAGAATACACATACATATACATGAAGGTATACACACATATATAAATGATATTGGCATATTGGAGAAAAATATAAGTACATAAAAAATAGTGACAAAAAATGCTACTTATATAGAAAATTAGAATAATGAAGTAGGGCTGCAGCTATCGATTAATTTAGTAGTCGATTAATCGATGAACTAGTTTGAATAATCGAGTAATCCTATAAGGAACATAAAAAATTAAAATACCTGATCTGTGCCTCAAAAGGCATAGAATGTAAATAATCTATGTATAACAAAAGAACAGTTGGCTAACTTATATAGCAAAAGTCTGTTAGCTTAAATGCTATAAAATGCTAATGTTTTTTCACAACGCTCTTAACAAATGGATCAGACACATTCCCACAAAAAAATGGCTAAATATACCTATAAACTAAATTACGAATGAATTTAAAAAAAAAAAAAAAAAAAACTCAAACAAAAACTTAGCTTATGTTGGTCTTAACAGGAAGCAGATGGATTCAGGCATGTGAAATTAGGTAGACTAGAGGGCCGTGTAGCCACCCAATCCAATAAAACTAAATGCAAACACTTTCAAAACAAACCATTACAACGCAACTTTAAATTAACGAGTACTCGAAGCAGCAAAATTTTAATTCGAATCTTTTTTCTAACCGAATATTGTTGCAGCACTAAAATAATTATATAATAAATATATACAGTGGGGAGAACAAGTATTTGATACACTGCCAAACCCATTGGCTGTATATATATAAATATATAATAATATTTATATTATGATAAATATGTAATATGTTAAAGGAATAAAAGATTAATAAAAAAAAAACAATTTTAAAGTGGGTATTTTAAAAGAGTGATTGATTATTAAATTCCTTATTTTTATTTATTTGAAAAAAATATTTGTTAAATTGTTAAAATTAATTTTCTACATATTCTTGTATTTCTTTTGAATCTCTTTTTGATTTAAATTTTTAAAATTCTTTCTTGACAATTTTTTGTTTAAAATAATTTTCTAGATCTGATCTAAACCAAGTGTCCAAGTTTTCTATTGACGGCGAAAGACGTCCAATCCATTTGAAGTGGGACAGATTTGACATCTAGTGCCGTCACCGAGTTAAGAAAGCGAGGTACGATCACGTCGAGAGTGCCAAAAAAACTCCACTTTGCGACAAGGACGTTCCGGCATCATTCTCGTCACGCGCCGGTTCAACTCGCTCTCCTTTAAGGTTCTTTGACGCCATCCCGGGAGTGATTTGACTTCCCCCAGATCTGAGGCGGCTCCGGGGCCCGGCGGGGATTCCCCCTAAGCTGAGGAAATGGCAGCGGCCGTTATTAGATAAGCAAACGTACATCCATAATACATGGCCGCCAGATGACGGCGACGGCCTCGTTTTCCGTACAAAGCGGAAGAACCGGGCGGCTGTCTTGTAGAGCATTTGAAGTTACTAAACGCTGTCTGCTGTTTGCAATTTAGGCTTTTTTGTGAACGGCGAGAAAAACATGGCTAGGATGATGTTGAAAGGCAACTTCGTTCAAAGGGGCTCCAAATCCTTTTTATCGTCACTATAAAGACGTTTTGAAGACCGCGCCGACATTATAATAAAGACTCAGAATACATTTTTGTACATCTCGTCGTTTCCGGTAACCGTGCGGCTAAAACGCAAGATTACCTTGGAGGATGATGTACAGTACCTTTTTGCAACCTGAATTACGCTTCGAAAAATATATATGGCGGAAAACACAGACAAGGCTGAAAAAACAGTTTCTTCTTTTGCACCCCTCTTTGAAATAAACTGCTGTATTAAAAGACAATATGTCTATATGCTGCCTTAGCCGAGGCAATGGCGCATGAAGTCCCCGAACTATTTTTAATTTGTCGGTTTTACCCTGGAAACCCCTGTTTGCAGACGTTGCGCAACCGCTTTTGTTTCAACCTAGCCATAAAAAGAAGGTAAGTAATCATATTTATTATTCAAAATGTCATTTTTAGCTTAGAATCATGAATTGGTCTAATATTTAGTTTTTTTTAAATTATTCACTTGAATATTTTAAACTTTTAAACAAATTATGTCACAATGAAAAAATTGGCGTCTGTAGAAAAGTCTTGGATATCTACCTCATAATTATCGCTTAATTGTATTTTTTTCGTTACTGTCGCATTTTCCGCAATATTTTAGATGATAAATAATCGAACCAAACTAAGAAAAATTGGGGGAAAAAAGCGTTTAAAAGGGTAAATATATGAAAATGAAAATCTCGACCACTCCTTGATGTCTGTGATTTCTGCATCACGACCCTTGTTATATGACCATGTTTCACCCATAAAATCCCCCCAAAATCCAGCTGTGGCCATTCACAGCTGTGTCTTGACTCTCGGTGATACATGCTACAAGGAGTTTTTGGATCAAAACAAGGTAAGTACGCGATAATATCTTGTTAAAATCATGGCGTCTTTAATTATGCTTTCGCGTGCTCTCACCTCCAGTGAGGGTTTTGCTGTTTATTTTTTGTTTTTGTTTTCTAAATGCCCGCCTAATCAAAAAATTTCTTCCCCCAGAAAATTAAGATTTTAAGCTTTACAATGATTTATCACACATGGATATGGGACAATTTTGAAAGTTGGCCAAATTGGGGGTCTCAGAGCGGAACTTCAAGTCACCTGAGTGTTTTCCACCAAATTATTTGGCTCATGTTTTTATTCATAAGTGCAAGATCCCCAAAACCTCATTTTATTGGCTCCATTTATTCAATCTTTATCAGTCAAAAAATCCAAAGGCTCTAAAAACATTGTATTTCTGTTCCAAATTTAATGTGTTTATGTTTTTATTAAACCCCTGACATCTTGTATCTTGTTTTTTAATTTTGTTTTACTATTTGTTTTGTTTTTGATTTGTCGTTACTAGAGGTGTGCAAAATTTCCGATTCTTAGATTATTCGCGATTCGGCCGTGGAAGATTCGAGAACGATTCACAAACATCCAAATTCCGATTATTGAATTATGTCAAGTAAAGCGGAAGTAAAACACACTCAGCACGCCGCGCGGTCTTCGGGACACAATGAGGAACGGAGCGAGAGTAGCTAAACATCATGCTTGTCATTACCCGGCCCCTCGGGTAATGCCAATGCTCAACTCACGGCTCTAGCTCAACTCATGCTGCGAGATAGAACAAAAACAACAACATACCTGACTGCTGCCGAAAGCTGCTACAAAGTACGTCGACAATACATAATGTTAGGGTAGATATCATATTTTTACAGGACTAGATGTAGAATAGACTCGGTGGCGATAGCAGCACATGTAGAGAAAGCTAGATGCGGGCGTTAGTAAACGGCCGCCATCTTAAAGCAGTAGACTTCCCTGCAAGGCTGTTGTAGCGAACCTTCCAAGCGATCCTAATTAAGTTTTTATCTAAAATCCTCCTAAATCGGTAAAATATTGACTTGAATCTATCTTTAAAATAGTTTTAAACTTTCACATGTCGAAAGTAGACAAAAGGGAAATGATGGAATAACAGGAGAAATTTTAACAACTTTAACGGTTGATTGACAACATTAAATTAATTCAGTGCTTCTCAATTATTTTCTGTCACCCCCCCCCCCCCAAGGAAGACGTAAATGTTTCGCGCCCCCCCAAACTCTGCCGCCACTCTAAATAATATCATTTGTCTATAAAATTACTATTATAAATACGCATCTGCCTAACATTGTGTCCTTTTTTTTCTAATAAAGAAAAGTAACAGATCAACTTATAATAAAGTATAACTTTATTAACATTGTTTTGTTTGTAACAGAGAAGACTTGACGTGCATCAATTTGCCTGAATTTAAAAAAAAAAAAAGTCACATTTTTGACCATTTGATACAGAAAAATAAAATGTAATAAAATCAGTAAAAAAATAACAAATTAAAATTGATTAGAAACATTCACTCATGAGGACAATATGCCAAAAAATTTGACCGAAAAAACAAAACTGAATAAAAGAAAAAAAGAGTGTCCTTGGACAGGACAGTTTTTATTTTTGCTGCTCACAGTATTTACCTCCTTTTCAATGGTGTGGAGTTATTTTGCAATGAGCATGCTAACAATGCTCACTGGTTTACTGATATAACACTGACAAAGCAGGACGATTGTTGGCAATATTCGGCACGTTTTCACTGAAAAACAATCAAGTGGCTTATCAATGAGATTGGGGTCTAATGTCTTTAAGTGGCGTCTTAATTGATTTGGCTTCTGGCTGTCCGCTATAATTATTTGTGGTGGTCTTTCCTCATCACCCACTGTATTAAAAGTCAAAGCTAAAAGGCAAACGGCACGAAAAAAGTGCATTCTCAGCTGCCGAGGTAGAACCGTAGGTGAGGGCGGTCGTCGTGACGATCCCAAGCCGAAAATGGCACTTCTCGGGCGGCGACGTGACAACCGGACAAGACAGTGGGTCGCTGCGTGAGTGAGTCCGGTCGGAAAACGGCTTTCGAAAACGGCGGTGGCACACTGCTTTTCATATCTGTTTTCCGTGTGTGCTGATTGCTCTTCCTTAGTTCAAAAATACTGCGCGCACTCTGAAAATGAGAGCGCCACTGCCACCTACTGAGTGGATGTGCAAGTACACTTTATTCCAGTACGGTGAAAAAAACAAAAAAAGCATGTTCCCCGAGGTCACACGCACCCCCCCGGCATCGCTCTGCGCCCCCCCAGGGGAGCGCGCCCCACTATTTGAGAAGTACTGAATTAATTGAATGTAGTTTAAAGCTGCTGATACAGAATGGGGATTTGAGTATATTATTTATTGTTTTTAACTGTTAACGTGATACTCAAATAGTCATTTATTTAAGCCTGTGAGGCTTTTTTTTTTTTTACAGTTTTTGTAACTAATGTAAAAAACATTAGCAGCTAATAGCGGGGGGTGTCATCAATAATCGATTTATAATTGAATCGTAGCCTCTGAATCGTAATCGAATCGTTAGGTGCCCAAAGATTCCCACCTCTAGTCGTTACATGTCTGTCTTGAATGTATGGATGTATTTAAGTGTGGTGTCTTTGTTGTTGAGATGTTCAATTTAAAAAAAGAATTAAAACCATTTTTTTTCAATTTCCACCACAGGTTTTCAATAGGGTTGAGATCTGGGCTATTTGCAGGTCATGACATTAACTGGATGAGTCTTTCTCCAAGGAATACTTTTAACAGTTTTAGCTCTGCGGCATGATGCATCGTTTCCGTTTGAGCATGGCCTAAATCAACTGGCTACGCCATGTTTGCGAAGGGAAAAAAAAAAGTGCCTCCCACCCTTGGGATATTATCCATGAGCAGTTTTGTCATCGTATTAAGCCACTAAGTCTCTCCAATACCGATTTTAAAGGGGTGTGTTTGCTTAACTCCGCGGGGGCTGGCAAATAATGGTCGGACGGCGGGCCGAGATTGGCATTCATCAATTTTTCATTGGCTTCTTTGTCGAGCTCCGTTTCAAGACGAGCGCGCGCCAGAAATGTCAATATTCCGACATGTCGGCGCAGTCCCGGGAACGCGACGCAACCTCGTCGTGTTCCCATTTTGTAGTTCCTCGATGCGATGGCGAGGTGAGGCGGCTGGCGTCTTATGTTGCGAGGAAGTCCTACCCGCTGTCAACTTGGTGCTTGTTAAAAATGGGAAAAAGCTGAGTGGACCAAAATAGACCACCAGAATAAAGTGCTAGTTTTCAAAGGGAAGAAGTTGCATTTTGTTGGGGAGCAGAATGTCTTGTTTAAGGCTAAAGTTGTCAAAACTGAAGCAAGACATGTTTATATAGGAACAATATTTTTAAAGATTTTGACGCTATTCCGATGTGGAAAAACAACTAGAAAAGTTGGAAAATTGACTGAATACGGGTGATCAATTTCCTGTTGATTTTACCGCATTGTCAGGATTCATTTTTGTCAGAAATAATGAACGCCAATGTAACGACAAGAATAACAAGCAATATTTTCCATCGTCAGGGATACGACAGTGACAGAATAAATACACGGACATATTGATCGACAATCTCCGTGTTTGTTATCAGGGTTAGAATGACGGGTGACCAGCATCACCTCAGTATCGATCCGACCGTCCCTACGGCATTCTTGCAGCGGAACGTGTTATTCCTTCCAAATGTGCTCCGTGTAGATTGTATAAAAATAACTCAACCTTCAGCGTATTCACCTGAAAGATGCCGCGAGCGTGTAAGATTAGATATTCGCTCCGGATCTGACATTCATTTATCTCGCTACGGCGGAATGCTCGGCGGTGCTTATTCATGGATATTTGATGGCTCGCCGAGACGACGAGGGATTGAGCCGTCTCCGAGGCCAAATGTCAATCATCTCGTCTATTTTACGGGCGCGCTTACTCCGGAGGACTTGGGACAAGCTGCTCGTGTGATGAGGGTTCATCAATCTGACCTTGAATACAACACGGTATAAGACTGGAACTCCTCCGTTATTTGTTGACGGATCAGAATGAAATTATCAGTAGCTACTGTATATCTAGGGATTTCTACGCATCAATCCCTAGGGATTTTTTTGGGGGGGGGGGGGGCTCACAACCATTATTTGTGGACTTATTGTTGCCTTTAGTTTCCGAGTTTCTACATTGACCTTATTGTATCTCTGCTGTAGTACTAATTACATCCCTCAATCTAAGAAAAGACATCAACATACTTCTTACTGTACTTGCTGAAGGAATCTGACCGTTTAGCCAGATTGCCGGAATCACGCCAGCTGGACCTGCGCTGGCGCACCTCCAATGACCCGGGCTGGCGAGATTTCAACAACCCGGCCAAAAAGGCCAAACTCTGCGCGTTCACCTTAGTCCTAACTAGAGGCGTGCGAAATTTCTGATTCTTAGATTATTCACGATTCGGCCGTGGAAGATTCGAGAACGATTCACGAATATCCAAATTCCGATTATTGAATTATACCAGGCAAAGCGGAAGTAAAACACAGTCAGCGCGGTCTTTGGGACGCAATGAGGAACGGACCGAGAGTAAATATCATGTTCCACTCGTGCCGCTAGATAAAAAAAACAGTCATACCTGACTGCGGCTGACAGCCGGCTACAAACAACGCCCAGTTGCTAGTTGCTACAAACATACGGCTACAGTAGATATCATATACATGTAGAACTAGATGCAAAATGACAGACGACGTCGGTGTTAGAACATGTATTATTGAACAAAGATGCGAAATGACAGACTTTTCGGCGTAAGTAAACAGCCGCCATTTTAAAGCAGTAGACCTCTTTAGAAGGCTTTGTTGTAGCGAACCTAATTAACTTTTTATCTAAAATACTCTTAAATCGGCAGAATCTTGTCTTGAATCTATCTTTAAATGATGAAATAGTGTTAAAACTTTGACAAAATGACAATGACAAAAGGGAAAATATGGAATAACAGGAGCAATATTAAAAACTGTAACAGTTCATTCACAACATTAAATTAATTGAATGTAGTTTAAAGCTGCTGATACAGAATGGGGACTGGAGTTTTTTTTTTAATTTACTGTTATTTTTGTATATTTGTTTACTGTTATATGTTAACTTGATACTGAAATAGTAGTTTGGTTTAGCCTGGGAGGATTTTTGAACAATTTTGAAACTAATGTACAAAACATTTAAAAAAAAAAAAAAAAAAAAAAAGGAGGGGGGTGCATCAATAATCGTTTTAATGAGCCTCTGAATCGTAATCGAATCGTTAGGTGCCCAAAGATTCCCAGCTCTAGTCCTAACCCCTTGTACTGACTCCATTTTGAAAGCTGGAAAAAGGCTTTGAAACACAAGTTGACAATTTATTCAGGTCGACAGCGATCAAACGGAAAGGCAAAACAGCGACAGACCCAGGCGAGGAGGAGACTTAGGGTCAACATATCACAAGTCAACAAAAGAGTCCAGAGAAAAAATGACAATGATCAGTTAAACGTTGTCTTTTTGAAGGCTCTCGCGGGGCGGGCTGTGGTCAGGAAGAAGGGTGTGTGGGCATTTTTTAGGATTATCTTCTATTGCAGTTTGGGCTGTTTGGTGTGTGCGTTGCAGCTGGGACAAGATTTTGCTCAGCATCAAAGGAGCGTTTGAAGTCTTATCAGTCGTATTAGCAGTTGGATATCGGGCCGGTGTTCGTTATAGGACAGGATGTCCCGCCATTTGTTCTGGACTGTCCTGAAGAGCTTTATTTCTTTATTTAAGGATCCCCATTAGTCTCTACCAAAGTAGAGACTATTCTTCCTGGGGTCCATTCACAGTAATTTTACAACATATACAAAACAATTAATAGCATAAAGCAGGTTTACATTTCCGCTGATTGCGGGATTTGGTCTTGCATACGTGGGCTTGTAGATATCTTGCTTATCACCTGGTAGTCAGCGTCAATCTTGCTCAGTCAGCTGCATGACGCACGCGTTGGGCTTCCCGTGGTCAGAAGGCGTCATGTATCTCTTATGCCCTATGTCAAATATATTCTGCTTGCTTTCCTTAAACTATGATGTAAATGCTATTTATTTAATATTGGGTACGTTAGAGTAATACAGTCAAGCAGTAAGTACGAGAAAGGATACTATTCCTTCATAGCCAATGAACAGCCAGCCCATCCCAGTCCAAAAGGATTGGACGTCTATCGCCGTCAATGGCCCTGAAGAATGATCAATACATGCTACTTGTTTCATTGTAGGTGTGGATTCTTGATTCTGTAATAGCCAAAAGATGACAGCTAACAACTGTCTGAAGTTAACTTTTTATACCAAATAACTTTCACTAAATCCCTCATGTTGGTCATTTTCATTAGGATTCCAACCCGCTAACACTCGACCAATTGTGCGTCAACGCTACAGGTTTGTCACCTTGATAGCGGCGGCGCAGCTCTGCCCGTTCCCACCCGCTCTCCTATCGAGGCTTGCACAGGCAGCTCTTGTTTGAACAGCGTAATCCTTCACAACCTCCCATTTCAGCCGCACTTCAAACAACTCGCCGCCTTTTGACGCGTCCCCTTCAGCGAAGCGCCTCGGAAATGTTTTGCACACAAAAACTCAAAAGGAGAAGAAGCAACTCGTCGGCCTTTCAAAGGCAATCGGAGCCGCTTGATGTTTAAACGATGTTTTTCCACGAGTTCTGGCTTCCCGCCTCTATTGCTCTTGACCTTTTTAAAAGGTACGTTAGAGTACAACGCGGCGTATTAAGGCGAGCCGTATTGATCCCGAGAAGGTCACGGGCCGCCGCCGCGCGGGTCCGGGTGCGACCGCCGCGCGATTGGTCGCGCTTGCGTGCTGATTCAGCGGCAGGTGATTGACAGCTCATTAGCCGTGTTTACTAAATGGCTGATTAAGTACAAAGCGAGCCGGGCAACCTCAGGGAAACCTCACAACTGCTTTGCTTTCAAATTTCACAGGTTTTAGCACCATCTTTTCCAGATGTCAAAAAAACGGTACTAGCTTGGTACATGAATGAAAGAATCTGACAAATACCAGGTCTCTTAGCTCAGTTTGTCAAAGTCATCTTTGTAGTTGACTCGGGTCACTAACAAAAGGCTTGGTATCGAAAACTTACTTCGAGGAACACAAGGGGATGGACGGCGTAAACTGCTGTGAACAGACGCTGACGTGCACATGGGCAAGGGGTAAAGAGACAACAAGGAACAGTTGGGTGACAGGAGGATGCAGATTGGAGGATATGCTAGGAGCAGGTACAACAGGGGAAATCAATGGGCAATCACAGAGACACACTGGGAGGGAACCAACACAAAACCTAACAGTTAAATTATACAAATTATAAGAATTGTGGCGGGACTCTTGCTCACAAAAATGGCAACCGAAGCAGTATGATGGTTTTTCAGTGTTTTTATTAACGACGTTCCCAACAACTATACAGACAGTGTTCTGTGACAAAGTACAAAAGTGTTTATTTACAAAAGTTAAACCAAAATTCACCATATTTACAAAAACATTCATAGCATGACAAATAAAATAAAAAGGTCTGTTACCTGATCTGCACTACTGCGTGACTCCAAATGACTGAGGTAGGCAAGGTAGGTCTGTCCTTATATTTCTCCTGGCCCCTCCCCTCAAACCAATTAGCTCAAAAAGTCCAGTTATCTGCTTAATAACTCCTGTTTGTTCAATATTAGCTTCATTGTAAATTAAAGAAAAATACAACAAACAAAATACTAGTACTACTGCTCCGAAATAACCTTTGGAAAGAAAAATAAAATTTACGTGGGCTAAAAACCCACCCCATACAGTGACGTCACACTCTGACGTCCCACCCGCGACGTCATAAATTCAGGAAGTAAATGCGCGCTCGGTTTTGACAGTCCAGCATGTGAATGGAGAATGAATACTTATGAAAATGTTACGAGTGTGGCATCACGATGTGGTAGCGGCAGCCTAGTGTGCACCCCAGACCCCCGCGATGCCTAACAAGTGGAACAGGCAAATAATCAACAGGTATGGTGTGAACGTACGCGCGCGTGTGAATGTGTCCCATAACTTTATTGAAGACGGCGAGTTTGCCGTGTCCCATGCGTTATATTGTGGACGCCGAGTTTCCTCCGGGATCTGATGGGGCTACTCCATCACACGAATGGATCTTTGAATCTTAAAAAAAAAAAAAATCTCATTTGCAAGTTGTGGCCGCTTGTATTTTGGTGTGGTGGTGCACCACGATCTTTTATCTGTAGGGGAAACCCTGCAGTGTGTGCGTTTTTCTCCCTGTTCCCTGCAATTGGCTGGCAACCGATTCAGGGTTTACCATGCGTACTGGCACTTAGTTGGTTGGGATAGGCTCCAAAAATGAATCAAATAAATATACAGTATGAATGAGCTACAAAGTGCCTGTCAGGTAGAAGAACCCCGTGGGCCGAATGTTTGACAAATCTGCCCTAGTGTGACTTGTACTTGTGACCACCCTTTTGAGTTCAACCAATCAGCTGCCGCTTTTGTCACCCACCTGTTCAAAAATGTATATGGGGGAAAACACTCAGGTGACTTGAAGTTCCGCTCTGAGACCCCAAATTTGACCAAAATTTAAAAATGTCCTATATGAATGTGTTTTACATCAGGGATCTCCAACGACCGGGCCGCGGACCGGTACCGGTCCGTGGCGCATTTGGTACCGGGCCGCGCAGAAATAATAAATAATTCATTAACGACTGCATTCTGGCCAATTGACTTTGGCCTGTGCCGCTTAAGACACCAATATCCCTGTCTACTCTAGATATACAACTACAGGATAGGAGGTCGTCATAGAAATGCATTGATTGGGCTGTTAGCACTAAATCTCTTTTGTATATCTATGCGGGCTTGGACTCGATAATAACGTATGACGTAGGTCGTCGCCAATCACATTTCTTCCCGGAATAATTAGCCCCCGGCCCACACTACAATGACTGAATAACAGATGTCTTTGGACAGACTTTTTACGGGGGAAAGGGAACCTGACGAGCCAGAAGATGTGCCTACAACCTCGAAGAAAACAAAATTTATGCTACTTCCCAATCACTAAAGACCCACGAACTGCGAAGGAGTGAATTCGTGACCCGTATGTGAATAAACAGAGTTATTCGAGCATGTCTGTGGAACAGGAATATCAGCTTGTAGAGATCGCAAATCACGGCGACTTAAACGTACATTTGAGACAACAACTCTACCGAAGTTCTGGATTAAAGTCATTTCGGAATATCCTGACATCGCTAGGAGCGCGCTGAAAACTGCTACAATTTCCAACATTGTGTATTTGTGATGCTAGCTTCTCTCACTCTCCCATCTCGGGACCATCTCGTCTCAACGAAACAAACTCAGGCCTCCCACTGATACAGCGGGTGAGTTGTATTTTTTCCCTGCACTTAACACGACGGGGCTAAAAACAAATGCTATTTTATAATTGCTGTATTTTTCTGCCGCACATTGCCAGTGTTCTGACAAAGTTGGCATGCGTGTAACGTTAAAAAGGACCGCGAATGCAGCGATTCCAGAGTACACACTACAAACTTTCTTTAAAGAAAGGAATATCAACTTACTTTTGCCATGTTAGGTGCACACAACAACTGCACGTAGCCCTCTCACTTAACGACTTCGCCGTGTCGTTAAGCATTAATTTACGCCATTTCCGTGTTGCACATGTATGTTTATGATGTAAATAGTTTTTAGCACCATTGGATAACATTGAGAGTCCAACTGAATATAAAAGAGGGCTTTTTTCACCGCCACAAAAGCTTTGGGAGCAAAATTTTATAAGGTTGCAAAATTTGACAGGATACCGGTCTGTGAAAAAAAAAGACCCAAATCACACCGGTCCGTGGTGCAAAAAAGGTTGGGGACCCCTGTTTTACATCATTAGAAAACTTAAAATCTTACTTTTCTGGGGGGAACAAAAATTTTGAACAGGAGGACATTTAAAAAACAACAACTTTTAAACAGCAAAACCCAAATTGGAGGCAAGAGCAGAATTACAGACGCCACGATTTTAACGAGATATTATCGTGTACTTACCATGTTACGATCCAAAAACTCCATGTAGCATATATCACCGAGTGTCAAGACACAGCTGTGAATGGCCACAGCCGGATTTTTTGAAATTTTATTTTATGGGTGAAACATGGTGATATAACAAGGATACAGAAATTGCAGACAACAAGGAGTGGTTGAGATTTTGTTTTTCCATGTATTTACCCTTTTAAACGTTATTTTTCAAAAACATTTTTTGTTTGGATCGATTATTTATCATCTAACATATTGGGGAAAATGTGACAGTAACAATAAAAATACAATTAAGCGATAGTTATGAGGTAGATATCCGTGATTTTTTTACAGATGCTAAATTTTTCATTGTGACATAATTCGTTTAAAAGTTTAAAATATTCAAGTGACTAATTTTTTAAAGTCGTTTTTTTTGTTTGTTTTGTTTTAACTAAATATTAGACATCAATTAATGATTCTAAGCTAAAAATGACATTTTGAATAGTAAATATAATTACTTACCTTCTTTTTATGGCTAGGTTGAAACAAAAGTGGTTGCTTGACGTCTGTAAATGAGGGTTTTCAGGGTAAAACGGACAAATTGAAAATAGTTCGGAGGCATAGTGAGCCATGAATCTGCTCTGGCAGCATATGGACATATTTTTCTATCAAACACAACAGTTCTTTTGGCTTAAAATACACCGGTTTATTTTAAAGAGGGGTGCAAGAGCAGAAGCTGCTTTTTCAGTCTTGTCTGTGTTTTCCGCCATATGCATTTAGTTTTGGCGCCAAACATGAAATCGGCGCACGTAATTTACCTCAGCAGTCCAGAAAAAATGATGCAGCTGGCTCAGATCTGGCTTGCTTTTTTTGAGTTGCCTTGTTTTTTCTGTTCCAGTCACACCCGCTTCAAATGAATTGAACGTCTATCGCTGTCAATGGCACGGAAACATCCTCATTTACTGCCGCTTCCTCAGAGTTAAAAGCCTTTTTTGTCCCGGTGTCATATTTTTTCCATCATCATTAAGAGCGCGTAGGTCCTTAAGTTTTGATGTGTGAGTTATAATCAGCGTTGAAATATTCATAAGGCTTAATGTTTATTTCAGTACACTGAGAAGTCATGAAATTTGCATGACCCAAGCAAAAATGAAGTGAATATTTCACGCCGCGGCAAGCTACCCGGAAACCGTCCGTCACGGCCGATATCGGTCGGTCAAAAACATATCAGATAAGGTGGAAATTTTCCAGAGGGGGAAGAGGGAGGGTCGACACGCCGTGTTATTAGCGTCATAATTCATTTGGTTCCACCTTAAGACCGGTTTCAGACTCCCCTTTTTAGGGGTGTTTTCTATTCTTATTTCATTGCCAAAGCACTGCATGTCGATCTGACTTGTCAAACTCTGTGATTGCAGGATGCAAAGTAAAGGGAAGAAAAACAATTGCATGGATACGTATATTGACCATATTATTAATCTATTCATTCACCATGCATACATTTCTTGAATAATTCATCATCCAACCGTCCCTCAGTATTTACTTGAAAAGTTCCGCATTCGACCCCCATCGGCCATCCATCATCTCACCACAAGCTAGACACCATATATAAGCTAGCGTAGCAAAAATCATTCCGAGATAAGAGGCAGTAATGTTTCATTGGGTAAGAATTTTTGACATTTTCTCATTAAACATTCCAAAATGCATGTCTTTTACCGATTCATAGTTCTGTCATTGTGAATATTGTTAACAAGAGAATGCATTTCGTGAACGTGAACTCCTCCAAAAATGTTTTTTGTTTTGTGGTTATGTCCCAATCATATATATTTGTATTTATATTTCACCTGATTCATTTATTTTTTTTTTTAACAAGAGTTCCAAACAGTACTCACAGTACTTATTTTTTGACAATTCATTTGCAATGCTTTGTCGCCCCCTTGATGAGCTTAAGGGTAACAAGTTTTTTAGATTCCAGCACATTCTACAGATGTTATCACATGACTGTTCAAGCTCATAGCAAACACAGAGTGCTATAAGAACAGCCAACTTCAGCATCCATTGCTTCCTATTTAATCTCGCTCTTAGTAATATTTTGCAACCCGATCGGTTATCGATATGCTTCCGCCAAGTATAGATACTTTTATTTGACATATTGGCCATACAATGGAGTATGGGAGCTGTAAAAACTGCTCAATGTTTGTTGAGCAATTTCTTGGCAGTCCGCTAGGGGCGCTCAAGAGTGCCATTGTAGGTAAAGTGTGCACAAGTCGTCTAGAGAAAAAAAGGGAAGCTACATGGGATGAATTTTTTTTTTAAAAGCTTCGTGAGAACGGTGGAGGAAAAAGTGAGAAAATATGAGTTCAAATTACACGTGTGGACAGATTTTAGATGACGAGATATAAATACCTGGATGAGCACTAATTATCTTTTACTTAACCCTGAAAAGACAGAAGTCCTTATAATAGGCCCAAAAAGCGTAAGAGACTCTCTAACTGACCAGATAGTCACTCTGGACAATGTAAGTGTAGCCTCCAGCACCACAGTTAAAAACCTAAGAGTTGTATTTGACCCAGACTTATCATTTAAAGCTCATATTAAACAAACCTGCAGAACAAAACAAACCTGCAGAACAGCCTTTATTCACCTGTGCAACATAGCCAAAATTAGAAATATTTCGTCTAAAACGATGCAAAAAAATTTAATTCACGCGTTCTTTACATCTAGATTGGATTACTGTAACTCCTTACTTGCAGCTTGTCCTAAAAGTTCTCTAAAAGCTCTTCAGCTAGTCCAGAACGCAGCAGCAAGACTTTTAACAGGAACTAATAGAAGAGAGCACATCACCCCTGTGCTCCAGGCCCTTCAATGGCTTCCAGTCAAGTTTAGAATTAAATTTAAAATCCTCTTTCTTACAATTAAGACCATTAATGATTTGGGGCCATCTTATCTCACCGATGCTCTGGTTCCATACCGCCCCAACAGAAGATTCTGTTCTCGGAATGCAGGTCTACTGGTAGTTCCCAGGGTCTCTGAAAGTACAGTAGAAGTTTGAGCCTTTAGCTACCGCTGTATGGATGCTCCAAACAAAGTTTCGTTGTGCTTTTTGTAACAATGACAATAAATATTCTGAATCTGAATCTCCCATTAACAGTCCTGGTGCATCTTGTCTATCCGTCCTGGGGGTGGATCTCTCCTGACTGTGGTTCTCCCAAAGGTTTCTCATTTTTCCCAAAGGGTTTTTGGAGTTTTCCCTTGCTGACATGGAGGGTCTAAGGATGGGGGATGCCCAGGACTTGAACTTTACTTATTCATCTACTGTTTCTGACAGTGTATCATATTGCCTCTGCAAAGCCCTTTGAGTCTACCTTGTTGTGATGTAGGGCTATACAAATAAAATTGAATTTTACACCAACCAGAAAGGAAGTAAGGGGAACTTTGTCTAATAAAAATACAGTGCCCTCCATAATTATTGGCACCCCTGAAAAAGATGTGTTCTTTAGCTTTTAATATGTATATATTTTTTCAAATAATATGAGACCTTAACCCTTTAACACCTAAGCCTATTTTGGCCGAATTGGCATGCATTTGATGTTGCCTTTATATTTCAAAGAAGAAATGGTTTACAATGGCCAAGTTGGGTCCCTTTTTTCAGGACATGTTGAACTCTATGTCCAAACTGTTGTTTTCTTCACTGACCAATTATAATCCACATTTTGGACCAGAAAAGACAAAAAAAATCCCCAAATATTTTTTCAAAATTTGTAATGTTGATGTCCCATTGACAACCAAACATGCTTGACCAACCGTTTTGAAGCTTGATAATATTTCTTCAACTTGTTAAGATAAACATTCAATAGAAAAAAATAAGATTGAATTGTTTTATGTTTGACAATTCAACTCAAACAGCAGGTATGGTCATGGTCAGGTATGGCGTTTTTGGCCTTTACACATACTATGGTCAAAACAGGTTATATACTGTGCAAAATAGTGAGAGAAAAAAATTATATATCATCTCACACAAAAAGGGTTTGGAGGATATCTCTTTGTGAAGTTAGGTGTTGTACCCATCACCTTATCAAAAGTGTATATACGCACATGCAATCAAGCTTCTCAAACACACATCTACATAAAAATTGAAAAGATTATAATGAAGAAAAAATATATAATATTGAAAAAAAGTTATAAAAAGTATTGACAAGTAGTTTAGTTCAATTCAAATTTTTCAGGCAAGCGACCCAATAAAGTTTTTTTTTTTGCGCCCTCAATAAAGCTTCTTCTTGAACAGGTCACGGAGCTGCGTCATACACAACGTCACACAGCCTACTCTTTTGCCGTTTGCGCGCTGCTGTCACTTCTGCTCGCCGAGACGCCGACTGATCCAAAGAAAACGACAAATACGGCTCATCTTCCTTAAGTTAATGAAATAATGCATTAGCTTGCACTAAATGTAGTTTTATATTCATTCTGCACGTTTCAAAGTCGCTCGCTCAAACCAACCGGCCGTTGCTTGCTTTGCGTGCCTCCCTTTCATTAGTTGGCGCCTCGATCGGAAATGTATTAAAAATGATCACATTCGGTTCGTCCTTCTTGACATCAGAACGGCTCTTAGGATATGTAGTCTTTTTTGTGCTGCTTTCAGTTTTGAAAAAGGACAAGAAATGATGGATACATGAAGATAGATACAGTACATGGTCCATGCCGCGTTTTAATGCATATTTATGAGTGCAATAAAACTATAAAACTCAAATGACATTATCTCCCGTTTTTCTTGGTCGATTGACTTCAAATAAAAACTGGTGTGGACATCAAATTCCGCACTTTCAAATGAGACCAACCAGCGGCACGTGGGTGACAGCGTGACGAAGCTTCAAAGACGATATGCGTAAACGCGTCGCTGCCGACAGGTTCGGTGTTAAAGGGTTAATGGAAAAAAAGAGAAAAATCCAAACTTCAATACAAATGCATTCATTCAGTAGGGGAAAAAATCCCACATAAAGAAAAAATTATTTAACATCAAATAATGTGTGTCACAATTATTAGTACCCCTAGTGTTAATACTTTGTACAACCCCCTTTTGGCAGCAAAACAAGGTCATGGGACTGAGATGGCCATGGGAGGAGCTTGATTTTGTGTCTGGTGAACCATTTCTGTGTAGATTTGGCCATATGTTTAGGGTCATTGTCTTTCTGAAAGACCCAGTGACGACCCATCTTCAGCTTTCGGGCAGAGGGCAAAAAAAGTAATATTGTTTTGTTTTTGTTTTTAGTCTAGCGGCATGAGTTGAACATGATATTTACTCTCCGTCCGTTCCTTATTGCGTCCTGAAGACCGCGCTGACTGTGATTTATTTCTGCTTTACGTGGTAGAATTCAATAATCGGAATTTGATGTTTGTGAATCGTTCTCGAATATTCCACGGCCGAATCGCGAATAGTCTAAGAATCAGAAATTTTGCACGCCTCTAGTAGTTTTAGTTAAGCTAAAGCAGACAGTTTTTATCATCTGTGTGATTTTGACAAAAATTAGATCACATTTGATGGTAATTGTATGCAGAAATGTGAGAAATTCCAAAAGCTTCAGATACTTTTTAATATCACTGTATGTTAGGAATAATCTTTTAAAAAATACAATTGTTCATTTCGTTTTTGTTTAGGTCAATATCCACAATCAACAATTTTCAAGTGGCAGGATAAAGATGGTTTCCCTTTTGATTAGTTTGTAGTCATTTCAATAAATCTACGTCATTATCAGCAATATTTAGGCACGGAATTCACAAGGTTCTTTTGAAAAACTATTCATTCTAGCATAGCACGTTGCTTGCTATCTGCAAATACCAGCTTCTTATCAGCATCCGTCTTTCCACAAATAACTCTTCGTCCAGAAGAATTCATATCATAGTTATGCTAATTTAGACGCCTGGCGTGACACTATTCTTCAGGTCTGTCTGGAAAGGAGATCTACTTTTAAAGAGCTGCAAAATCATCATCGACTTACACAAAAGCAAATGAAGGTGTGCTTCCATTCCAAACGGCAGCATTAGATAGGGAACCGCCACCACTGGAGCAATTAGCCACTATTCGGAGAGGCAATTAGAGAAGGTAAATAGATTGCGCAGCCAGCACTAATGAAAACATACACCAAGACGTAATTAATCATCCATTAAGTCGCTGTAGGTTTTTCCATATTTAGCTTGTTTTACTTTCGATGGTTTGTCTCGAAATGACTTCAAAGCTAGTGTGATAACTCTCAAAACTGAGTCTTGGTCTCGAGACCAAACCTCAGGGACTGGATGGCAGAGTGCATAAACTTTGAAAAAATCCAAATCACAGGTATGTTAATCTAATGGTTTTGTTGTTCTCCGGGCCTCGCTAGCCAAGTCCACGAGCTCAAAGCGTTGCGTGCATGAGACGGCATTAATGAACGGTTCACTCTAACGAGCTCAATTTGTCAGCGCTAAAAAGGCCACCGCTAGACGGAAAGCGCGGCGACGGCGGCCCGTCGCAGCTGCGCCGGTGTCGGCTTTCCCGGGAAGCGAGCGGGCGTCTGGAGCTTGACCTTTTCAGCCGCTTAGCGTCCGCCCCAGGGTAAAATAGCCACCGCGCGCCTGTCACCTGCGTACCACTGCGGAAGTTTATTTGCATGCGTGCGTGGCGGGAGGCTCATAAATTCACCGCGGGTGGTCCGCTAACACATAAATGAAGAGAATTTCCATTTGGCACGTCTTAGCGGGAGCATAATTTACTAAATGTAAATAGCGGGTGGGGAAAGCAGCGCTAGCTAATAGCGCCTCATTTATAAGCAAACGGAGGACAGCTTTTTGACTGCATTAGTAGGACAGGTATGAATGAAAAATGGTTAATACCCTGCTGCCCAAAAGTATTGGCACCCCTGCAATTCTGTCAGAATTGAATGAAAAAAAAAACAAATTAAATCATGATCGTTTTACACAAAACTCCAAAAATGGGCCGATCAAAAGTATTGATGACGTCATAATTCCTATTATCGGACCGATAATTATCGGACCGGTAATTATTGTGCACCTCTAATAATAATTGAGCACAGCATCCTGTCTCTCTATTAGCCTCCCTCTCTGTGCACCAGCGGCAACATACACTTAACCACTTAGCTTAGCTTGCTTCTACAGCATTTTTGAATAAGCTTGCCATCCATCCTTTGAAATAAGGAATCGTTCCGAATTGGGAATTAAAAGTTGCGTTCCGTATTGAACCAATATGGAATATATACTGTATAAATAGATACATTTCTATGCATTTTAGGAGTTAGGTGATGCCCCTGTTTTTCGTCGCCCTAAACCCTTACTGCAGCATTTCTTTCGGTAAAAGACAATAAAAGTAAAGTAGACGTAGTGAACTGACCAGGCACTGTTGCTCTGGTCCAGCCCCCTTCCTCTGGATAGCAGTCCTGCTGTTGCAGCCTCAAACTCTCTGTGTTCATTCACATGTTTTATCTGGTTCGAGGTATGGAAACTGTTTAACTCTACCTCTCGAAACTTTCAGGCCACAAATCTTGCATGCAGTTATTGTACGATGGAGATTATAAACTGAAATATGTCCAGCTCGCCGACATTTTACTCTCATAGTTTGTTTTTCCTACATGTAAAAAAGTTGCCCTGCCATTGGTTGAGAGTGGCTATTGGCCTGCTCTCATTGGTCTGCAGCAGGCCAATAGCGATAGCTGCTTGGCATGCAAAGTGAGCACGTGTCATCACACAACACAGAGTGCAGTGACTTTCAGGAGAAAAAAAAGCTGCGTTCAGTATATACCGGTAAATGGTATCGCGCCCTGTTTGTTGGTACTCGCCGATACTACCTTTTCGGGCTGGATCGGCCCCCCTCTGCTGATACTGGAATCGGTATTGGTCCATCAGTAGTATTTTCTTAAGGCATCTTTAGTATGTTCTGTCTGTATGAATCTTAACAAAACAAGCTAAAAGCGCACGGTAGTACTTTGGGTGTCAAATTCGTCTCTAGTTGGACATTTCACTGGTGTAGCACATTTTGGCAGAACACGTTTTTTTTTTTTTTTTTTTTTTTCTACTCTTGCCTCGTCTCATCCCGTTTTTCTTGTTCATTTTGCTTTTGCTGCTCGTTTTGTGAAATATCGACAGTGCTGTCATGCTCATAAATGTTCCTCCAGGTTTTAAATTGAAAGGGTTAAACACATGACGTGTTTGTCGCTCGAGTCATATTCTGGAAGCCCGGGCAGCATAACCCAGTGACGTCACCGCCCTGCGACGTGAACAACAATGGTGACCTATTAGTGAAACTAATTTCACAAATTGTATAAAAACAAAAACATCAAGAGGGGTTTTAATACCAAATTATTTTAACTCTGAAGGAATTCGGCTTCCCAGCCAAGCCGCCGGAACAGCGACAGCTGAACCAGAAGGCGTCCCGCAAGTCAGCTGGAAGGCCAAACTCCGCGCGTTCACTCCAGACTCCATTCTGAACGGTTTAAAGGAAGCTGTTGAAAGTTGGCAATTTATTCGTCGACAGTGATCAAAAAGCAAGGCAAAAACAGAAGACAGAGAGGCAATGCTGGATCCAGGGTCAGCAAAACAACGGATACATCGGAATGTTCCCGAGAAGCGACAGTTGTTAGCTAAATGTTCAGTCTTTTGAAAGCTGCGGTGGTGTGGGCCGGGCAAAAGGCGTGCCTGGGTGTTGTCTTGGGATCATCCTTCTGTGGCAGGTTTGACCGGTCAAGCTCGTGTGTCATCTTTCGTGGCTGGGTCGTGGTTGCCACGGCAACTGACACATGTCTTGACATCTAAGGCGCCGAGCTATCAAGTTGTTGTCTCGGTGGGGCGAAGGTGTTCTGACTTTACTGTGTCAAAGGGCACGGAGTAACGTCTCCTTAAACTATGGTTAAATGCTTTACTATAATTAATGTGTTAGACTAATGCAAAGTTATATGGTGTCCACGAGAAAGGTAACTATCTCCTTCAACTCTAATGATGTTTATCTTTTAAGAACACAAGTCTTTCTATCCGTGGTTCTTTTTAAGTACATAAAAGTGGTTAAAGTTTTTAATAAAGGTTCTGAGGTTCTTCAAACGGAAAACTTACCGTAAACCTGAACCCTGAACATCAAAATAATATCGACAACAATCAAATCCTCTCAATTTTAAATCCAGAACAACAAGCGAAAAATGCGCAAATGAGTCAACGTGAGGCCACCGCGGCTGACAAAGACAAACGGCTGACAAAAGTTGCCTCCCGTGATCAATGCCAGACTGTCGTTATTTTCCTCATAAATAAAAGGAAAAATCAATGTAATTCATTTGTTCCCTTCCACTTGAAAACATCAATAAATAAAAATATAATCCTGAAAAGAATCCATCCTTGGACCTGAAGTAGGAATCTTGGGTTGAATTTTTTTCGTTCCGAGTATTGAAAATGAACAATGACATTTTGATTATACTGCTGTTTTTTCCCCTCACAGTGCCATCTTTGATAGTTTTCTTTAATTAAGATAAAGCTTCACTGAGCTTTAATTTTCCCATCACAGGATCCAACGTTTAAGTTAAATCAAGATTGGGCTCCGCGCCGGTGGCCAGCGAGCTGTTTTATTACCCGACGTAACGACGGCAGATGAACTCCCCGTTATGGGCCGCCGCCGTTCTGCGGAATAGGTGCTCATCTGGCAGATAAATGGACGGCGGGCCAAAGGGAAAAAGGCGCATCAATAGCGATAAAGCTGCGTTTTTGTCGATAAAATGGACGCAATCTAGGGAGGCTCGTAAATACTGTAAAGGGGGAGTGTATGGTGCTAGAAAGGACAATTCAATGAGAGATCACGCCAGCGTGTTTGGTGGTAGAACAACAGCAAGGGTATTATTACCTGATAGCCACCAAATTGGACACAACAACAAGTCATTTCAGAAGAATCTAATGCACAGGTGTCAAATGAAAGACCTGTTGGCCAGATGCGGCCCTCCACATCGTTCTGATCCGGTGCTTTGATTTCATAACCTGGCACACCAGATTGATAGTCCCATATTTGTTCCACAAATCAATCTAGCTGTTTCACGAGAGGACACTTCAAAAAATATACGACTGCTGATCAGGCAATGGCTCTTCTCGTCACTAGGGAAGTGTGCAACGAGTCGTTTAACCCTTTAACACATGGGCCTATTTTGTCCGAATTTGCATGCTTTTGATGTTGCCTTTATATAGTGGTATGAAAAAGTATCTGAATCTTTTGGAATTTCTCCTATTTCTGCATAAAATGACCATCAAATGTGATCTGATCTTTGTCAAAATCACACAGATGAAAAACAGTGTCTGCTTTAACTAAAACCACCCAAGCATTTATAGGTTTTCATATTTTAATGAGGATAGCATGCTAACAATGATGGGGGAAAAATAGGTAAGTGAACCCTCTGCCAATTTTTACCAAACAATATACAGTAAGTCAGTTGTGTGCCCAATCACTGATGAGTGGTTTAACCCTTTAACACCTAAGCCTATTTTGGCCGAATTTGCGTGCATTTGATGTTGCCTTTATATTTCAAAGAAAAAAATGTTCACAATGGCCAAGTTGGGTCCCTTTTTTCAGGGCACCTTGAACTTTATGTCCAAACTGTTGTTTTCTTCACTGACCAATTTTAATCCACATTTTGGACCCAAAGAGACAAAAAAAATCCCAAAATCTTTTTTCAAAATTCGTAATGTTGACGTCCCACTGACAACAAAACATGCTTGACCAACCATTTTGAAGCTTGATAATATTTATTCAACTTGTTAGGATAAACATTCAATAAAACAAAATAAGATGTGTTTGACAATTCAACACAAACAGCAGGCATTTTTGGCCTTTACACATACTATGGTCAAAACAGGTTATATACAGTGCAAAATAGTGAGAAAAAAAATTATATATATCATCTAACACAAAAAGGGTTTGGAGGACATGTCTTTGTGAAGTTAGGTGCTGTACCCATCACCTTATCAAAAATATATACGTACATGCAATCAAGCTTCTCGAACACACATCTATATAAAAATTTAAAAGATTATAGTGAAGAAAAAAAATATATAACATTGAAAAAAGTATTTTCAAAAATATTGACAACTAGTTCAGTTCAATGAAAAATTTTCAGGAATGCAACCCAATATTTTTATTTATTTATTTTTTTGTACACACTCACGGAGCTGCGTCACACACAACGTTACACAGCCTACTCTTTCTTGCGTGCTGCTGCCACTTCTACTCGCTGAGGAGCCGACTTATCCGAAGAAAACAACGACAATTACGGCTCATCTTGTTCCTTCAGTTAATGAAATAATGCATTAGCTTGCGCTAAATTTAGTTTTATATTCATTCTGCACATTTCAAAGTCACTCGCTCAATTCAACCGGCCGTTGCCTGCTTCGCATGTCTCCCTTTCCTTAGCTGGCGCCTCGCTCGGAAATTTATTAAAAATGTTCACATTCAGTTCGTCCTTCTTGACATCACAACGGCTCTTGGGGTATGTAGTCTTTTGTGCTGCTTTCGGTTTTGAAAAAGGACAAAAAATGATGGAAATATGGAGATAGATGCATGGTCCATGCAGCGTTTTAATTCATATTTATGAGTGCAATAAAACTATAAAACTCAAATGACATTTTCTCCCGTTTTACTTGGTCGATTGACTTCAAATAAAAACTGGTGTGGACATCAACTTCCACACTTTCAAATGAGACCAACCAAGCAGCACGTGGGTGACGTAATTACAGCGTGACGAAGCTTCAAAGACGACATGCGTAAACGCGTCGCTGCCGACACGTTCGGTGTTTAAGGGTTTTAAAAGCTGCCCTGCCCACTATAAAACCCACGCCTGTAAGAAAAGTCTTGATTATAAGCATTGTCTGATGTGCATCGTGGCTCGGTCAAAAGAGCTATCTAAAGACGTGCAATCAAAGATTGTTGATTTGTATAAAGCTGGGAAAGGATACAAAACCATCTTCAAAAGTCTGGATGTTCATCAATCGACAGTTAGAGAAGTTGTCTACAAATGGAAAGAGTTTGGCAATGTTGCTTCGCTCCCAAGGACTGGCCGTCCACCAAAGATGACACCAAGAGTTTAGCGCAGAATACTCAGAGAGATCAAAAAGAACTCAAGAGTGTTTGCTAAAGGTTTACAGAAATTACTGGCACAGTCCAATATCTGCGCACACATCAACTAAATGTAACGGCACAAGAATGGTGTTCATAGGAGGACTCCACGGAGGAAGCCACTGCTGTCTAAAAAAAACATTGTTGCTCGTATAATGTTCGCAAAAAGGCACTGGAACACTCCACAGAAGTTTTGGCAAAATATTTTGTGGACTGATGGAACCAACGTTGAATTGTTTGGTAGTACCACACAACATCATGTGTGGAGGAAAAATGAAACCGCTCACCAACATCAACACCTCATCCCCACTGTGAAGCATGGTGGAGCAAGCATCATTATTTGGGGATGCTTTGCTACCTCAGGGCCTGGACAACTTGCAATCATTCATGGAAGAATGGATTCAAATAAATCAACTTCAGAATGGTTTCAGATGAACAAAATACACATTCTGGAGTGGCCAAGTCAAAATCCAGACTTCAACCCCGTTGAGATGCTGTAGCATGACCTAAAGACAGCGATTCATGCCAGACATCCCAGGAATCTGACTAAACTACTGCAGTTTTGTATAGAAGAATGGGCCAAGATTAGTCCTGATCGATGTGCCAGACTGATCTGCAGCTATAGGAAGCGTCTGGTTGAAGTTATTGCCGCCAAAGGGGAGGGGGGCCACAAAATATTAAATGTGATGGTTCACTTACTTATTTTCCCCCCTTCTGTCACTGTTTGTATACTACCCGCATTAAAATATAAAAACTTTTGGTTGGTTTTAGTTAAAGCAGACACTGTTTTTTCATCTGTGTGATTTTGACAACGATCAGAGCACATTTGATGGTGATTTTATGCAGAAATGTGAGAAATTCCAAAAGGTTCAGATACTTTTTCATACCACTGTATTTCAGAGAAATAATTGTTTACAGTGGCCCAGATGGGTCCCTTTTTTCAGGGCACCATAACCTTCTTGCCCAAACTGTTGTTTTCTTCACTGACCAATTATGATCAACATTTTGGACCCAAAAAGACAAAGAAAACCCGAATTTTTGGGGTCAAAATTTGTAATACTTATGTCCCTTTGACAACCAAACATACTCAATGAAACGTTTTGAAGCATGAGAATACAGTGGGTCAAATAATTATTTAGTCAACCACTAATTGTGCAAGTTCTCCCACTTGAAAATATTAGAGAGGCCGGTAATTGTCAACATGGATAAACCTCAAGCATGGGAGACAGAATGTGGGGGAAAAAAATCACATTGTTTGATTTTTAAAGAATTTATTTGCAAATCATGGTGGAAAATATTTGGTCAATACCAAAAGTTCATCTCAGTACTTTGTTATGTACCCTTCGTTGGGAATAACGGAGGCCAAACGTTTTCTGTAACTCTTCACAAGCTTTTCACACACTGTTGCTGGTATTTTGGCTCATTCCTCCATGCAGATCTCCTCTAGAGCAGTGATGTTTTGGGGCTGTCGTTGGGCAACACGGACTTTCGACTCCCTCCACAGATTTTCTATGGGGTTGAGTTCTGGATACTGGCTAGGCCACTCCAGGACCTTGTAATGCTTCTTACGAAGCCACTCCTTTGTTGCCCTGGCTGTGTGTTTGGAATCATTTGCCACGTTTACATGGAGCCAAATATTCCAATTACAATCGGAATATTTGTTCAAACCGAATAACTGTGTTCCATATAAACACCTCATTCGGAATGAACAGGCAGGCCCAAACCGAATGGAATTTCATTCCGATTCACAGGGGTGGAATATTCCTTTTCCCAAACCGATTAGAAGTCAAATTATATCATGTAAACAGGGAAGCGGAATGGTGTCTGGTTGCGTTCTTTCTGCACATGCTCCGTACTGACGTGGTGACGTCACTTGCAACATGGCTTCCAAGCACAGCGCACCTAATTGGACTCCGGCGGAAAGATTGTATTTAATTCAAACTTAAAAAGAATTGAATATAATTGCTCGCTTAGACGGGCGTAAAACGAGGAACAGTGAACTATTTAAAAAAGTTCACGAGAGGTTACACGAAGCCGGAATAGACCGGAGCGTTGACCAGGTTAGAAACCGGTGGAAAACCGGCTACTACAAGGCAAAAGAGCAAAACAGCAGAAGCGGATACGACCCCACAAACACAACAAGTGGGTTAAAGTTAAAACAGCAGCACTCCGACGATCGATCTCCATGTTTTGCAACGTGACGCTTTGTTTTGATTAATCTGCGCATGTCAGACGGCAGTTGTCAAACGTCCTTTCGGAATAAAGGCAGTCACATGTAAACGCTGGATCGGAATAGATGAAGTGACATGTAAACAGCTGATCTGAAATTTCCATTCGGAATGATTTGAATCGGTATGAATAAAAGTCAGCATGTAAACGTGGCTATTGTCATGCTGAAAGACCCAGCCACGTCTCATCTTCAATGCCCATGTTGATGGAAGGAAAATTTCACTCAAAATCTCTCGATACACGGCCCCATTCATTCTTTCCTTTACACAGATCAGTCGTCCTGGTCTCTTTGCAGAAAAACAGCCCCAAAGCATGATGTTTCCACCGCCATGCTTCACAGTGGTTATGGTGTTCTTCGGATGCAATTCAGTATTCTTTCTTCTCCAAACACGAGAACCTGTGTTTCGACCAAAAAGTTCTATTTTGGTTTCACCTGACCATAATATATTCTCCCAGTCCTCCTCTGGATCATCCAAATGCTCTCTAGCGAACCGCAGATGGGCCCGGACGTGTACTTTCTTCAGCAGGGTGACACGTCTGGCAGTGCGGGATTTGAGTCCCTGGTGGCGCATTGTGTTACTGATAGTAGCCTTAGTTACTGTGGTCCCAGCTCTATGTAGGTCATTGACTAGGTCCCCCCGTGTGGTTCTGGGATTTTTGCTCACCGTTCTTGTTATCATTTTGACGCCACGGGGGGAGATCTTGCATGGAGCCCCAGATCGAGGGAGATTATCAGTGGTCTTGTATGTCTTCCATTTTCTTAGAATTGCTCCCTCAGTTGATTTCTTTACACCAAGCGTTTTACCTATTGCAGATTCAGTCTTCCCAGCCTGGTGCAGGTCTACATTTTTGTCTCTGGTGTCCTTCGACAGCTCTTTGGTCTTGGCCATAGTGGAGTTTGGAGTGTGACTGACTGAGGTGGTGGACAGGTGTCTTATATACTGATCATGGGTTAAAACAGGTGCCATTAATATAGGTAATGAGTGGAGCCTCGTTAGACCTCTTTGACAGCCAGAAATCTTGCTTGTTTGTAGGTGATGAAATACTTATTTTCCACTCTAATTTTGAAATAAATTCTTTAAAAATCAAACAATTTTTTTCCCACATTTTGTCTCTCATGGTTGAGGTCTACCCATGTTGACAGTTACAGGCCTCGCTAATCTTTTCAAATAGGAGAACTTGCACAATTGGTGGTTGACTAAAATACTTATTTGCGCCACTGTGTTTATCATGCGATATTTCCAAATCGTCTTTGTTGAGGGATTTTGATAAGCGATGCCACTCCACCTCCACTGTTGTCAGTTTCTGGTGCACACCAGATTCTTAAATTTATTTTATTTCTGCCGATATCACTTTAGGGGCTCCGTAAAAATGGCTTGACTCTGAAACAACGGTAAACTAGAGAGCGAGAGAGTATGGAGACACAGAGAGGGATTTGGGCAAGTTTCTTAAAGAAACAGAGTTCCATTTTCAGCCGCTAAAGACGGCCATGAATCCAAAAGCATTTATATTAAGTCGTGCATGAAATATATGGCTTTCACAAATCATCTCAAGGTAAAATTGTTCCTTAAATGTGCTGTAGAATTGCCTGGAAAATTAGGCAACCCTACCCTTTAAAATTCACTCCCACTTCAAAAGGATCGAACGCTCATCGCCGTCAATGGCACTGAATCACGTTTTGGACGACAGCCCAAGTCATTGTTTCCCGGCAGATGCGACGCGCTTACCCACCAGGAGGGCACGCACGGCTTAGCGAACTGGGTCGATTACGTCCGCGACATGAAAAAAAGTCTTTTCCGGTGTTATTTTAGTGCTTTTATGTTTCTCTGTTCCACTCTGAAAATGTCTTGTTTAAATCCTCCCCTTGTGTCACCATCTGCTATCCAATTTTAGTTCAACTCCTGGATTGCACTACATAATGAAACTTTGTAGGAGTGCTAATTAAGTGACTCCCAATAATGCAGTGTGAGTATAGTTTTTTTGTCACCTGAATTTTAATTGAATGCCTACTTTAAAAAAAAAAACATGTTGTGATTCATAGGTCTTGGCAGAGTGTGAAAGCAGTGATCGGCAATTATAAGCGGTGGTGGGAGTCACAAAACTCAGGGTTCAGCTCCAACACAATCGTAAAGACTGGGTTGATGAAATGAGTTAGGAGTTATCCGTTCTCAACAACAAAAACTCCTGTTTAGGCATGATGGCTCCAACGGTATGTGGTTTAGTAGCGATTGAACAAAATGTCCCGGAAGAAATCATGAACAAAGAACAGAGAAATGGCTGTAAAGACGCCAACTTGTGTTTTTATTTTGACAAAACCACAAATTTCACAATTTCAAATGACTCATGTCTTGATTACCCAATCTCAATTTGATTACAGACAAAATACTTTCGGACTAAATCAACCAAAATGTCAGACTTGAAGCCAGGGGTGTCTGGTGGTGCATCATTCTCTATAGCACAGGTGTCAAACTGATTCCAGAAAGGGCCAAGTGGGTGCAGGTTTGCTTTGCAACCAATGAAAAGGGCACCTTTTCACCAATTAGATCTTTTACATGTGTAATCAGTTAAACTTTGTCAGGTGCTGCTTGTTTCAGCAGGAAGTTCATTGGTTAAGCTCTCTGCGTTGTATCGGTTGGAACAAAATCCAGCACCCACTTGGCCCTTTCTGGAATCGGTTTGACACCTGTGCTCTATAGGATGCACTGCAGGGAAAATAAACATTTAATCATGAAGGCTTATTATGTATTTGTAGCCAGCTGCTACTGACCTAAAACCAAAACAGGCATATATGCAAGGGCGTAGGTTTGCATAGAGATGGTCATGACAAAGCACTACCAACTTTTCAGGATGCTCAAATTGTCCCCACCAACTTTTAAGCAACCTTATTTGCATTATATAATGACTTTAGTTATTTGCCGTTTAGATTGTCTTCCTATATGTTTTAATTGTTGTAATTGACCCCACCATTATTAAGTGAATTATTTTCATTATGTTCAGACTTACAGTACATGTACCTCCTTTCACTTGGTAAATGTGCCGGTCCATTTATTTCCCCGCCTAAACACTTATTTGATTGGCTGATGACTTGACAAACAAACACACACACACACACACATTAGATATCTTGGGCATTAGAAGTTTGTTTTTTTTCCAGCCAGTAGCAGCCACTGTAAGAAATGTAAAAAGACATCAATGTTGTGGAAGTGGGGAACACACCACTAATTTTGCTACTGAAAGTCTGACCTGCATCAGACTTAGTATAACATTAAACTGTTTGAACTTGCTAACCTGCAAAACTCGAGTGGAAAGCTGCTTAGAGAGAAGGGTCCTCCTGTATGGGTTTTCTAGTTAACCAAGGTCTCCCTGGTCTCCCAAATTTTACTTTTTATTTTATTTACATGGTCTTAAAGCAGTCCACAGGAGCTTTCATTTTTTTTGTCGAGTTTGGCTGTGCTTGTGGACAAAAGCAGTGTTTTACCTAAAAGAAGGCTACATTTGTATTCATTTTTGTAATTCCCTGGCAAAGAAGTTTTTTCAGTTATACTTAATTTCTTTATTTAGACAATGTTGAGTGGTCTTAAGACACCTTTTTTTTTTTTTTTTTTTTTTTTTTAAATTCCTGGATCGTTAAGAGATGAGATTTTTTTTTTTATGGTGACATAATTTAAGTTATGTTCAAGTAATCCGATTTAAATTTGCTCTTAAAATCCAGACATTTTTTCTGGAAGTTTTCAAAATGTTTCTTTAGTAGTTTTTTTTTTTTTTTAAACTAAAAGGTTTCAATTGAGCAGTGTAGGCTGAAACAATACACCTGAAAGTTCGTATAAATCAATACAAGATTTATTTTTGCATTGATCATTATGAATGTCCCGTCCCCAGCAAAAAGTGTACATGCAGGTTATATTGTTATATCATCCCTACCATTGTTAAATCACAATGAGCAGAAGCATAAAAAAATTCTAAGTTGTTCCCCTATTTTTATATAAGTATAACAGAAGTTAAAATGGCTATAAATATCTCCGATTTTACAGTAGGTGCACAAAAATCACCAAATGCAAAGATAATCGCCTATATTTTCAGGATCAATAGCAATATTTATCATATAAATCCTTGAATTCTTTAGAGATATGAACGTAAAACAGTCTCGATTCTTGGTTAAAAACAAAAACCCGCGCAGTTAGCTTTTATTTTATGTAAGTGATTCCAAGTATGATGCTAGTCTGCGAACCAATGTGGCGGCCGCCTTAGCACAACAAAGAACTTTTTATTTAATTCTTTTTAGATGTGACTGTAAAACAGTCTCGATTATTGCTTAGAAGCAAAAAACTGGTCAGTTTTAATTTACTTTGCGTGACTATGTCAGAGAATGACGCTAATATGTTAGCTCTTTGTTATGATAAGGGGGCTGCCACTATGGCTTTTTCCGTTGAAAATTCTTGTGAATAAATGCCTAAATCCCTGAATTCTTTATAGATATGAACGTAAAACAGTCTCGATTTCTGGTTAAAAGCAAAAAACGGGCTGTTAGCTTTTATTTTACGTAAGTGTGTTAAAGTATGGTGCTAGTCTGCGAACCAATGTGCCAGCCGCCTTAGCACAACGAAGAACTTTTTACCTTGAAAATTCTTGTGAATAAATGCTTAAATCCCTGAATTATTTATAGATATGAACGTAAAACAGTCTCGATTTTTAGTTAAAAGCAAAAAACCGGGCAGTTTGAATTTACTTTACGTAAATATATCAAAGAATGATGCTAGTCTGTTAGCTCTTTGTTATGATAAGGGGGCTGCCCCAATGGCTTTTTCCGTTGAAAAGTCTTGTGAATAAATGCCTAAATCCCTGAATTCTTTATAGATATGAATGTAAAACAGTCTCTACTTTTGGTCAAAATAAAAAAAAAAAACAGGTAGTTAGCATTTATTTTACGTAAAAATTGTGAAGTATGATGCCAAAGCCGTAGCGGCTAATTTCTCCAATTGATTTTTTTCACAACATTTCAAAATGCATGCATATAACGATTAACTTGAATCCTCAAACGAATCACTCCTGAGACAATACTTCCTGTTTGTACGCGGGACAGCTTTTGTACTTTTTCAACCTAAATTTGGCCTTAGCTCTTGATGCTGGGTGTGGGCAGGTCCTCTACGCGAAGGCGTGGCTCAGTGTCTGGGGGAAGTGAGTCGTCAATATATTATGAAACCTATGCATAAACTATGTGTTGCCTTCATTATGAGGCTTTTAATTTTTTGCAGCTCCAGACATATTTGTTTTTGAGGGGTTTTTTGGGGGTCCAATATGGCTCTTTCAACATTTTGGGTTGCTGACCTCTGGTTTAGCCAATGAAATTTTTTGCTAAAACAAGCACCAACTGCAACTGATTACACTTTTAAGACACCTGAATGGTGAAAAAGTGTCGTCTTATTTCGTTGGGAAGAAATCCAGCACCCACTGCGGCCCGATGTGGAATAGTGTGGACACCCCTGCCTTAAGCGCTTGTTCCTCAGACTTTTTATAGGTTAAATCCTGCTAGAGGTACAGTTTTTTTTTGTGATATTGGCGTACTACTCCCCAAAATGCATTCATGTATTTTGGCATGGCTATATAAAGAAGCACAGCACTCACGGATGCAAATCACCCCCAAAGTTCACACGCTGCGACGCAGTGAAAAAGCTGAGATAAACATCTTTTTTGGATTGCCTTTAAGGCACAACATCAAAGGACACGGAAGCGCGTGCGGACACTTTGTACCTGCGTCGGTTTCATGTTGAAATAACTGCACGACCCGCGTCGACGCCTCGGGGATACGCCGACTGATTAGCATTATTTATACAACGTACGCCTAACTTATTCCGTCGGAAATAAGGGAGTAATGCCGATTTAATGCCTGCTTCTTTAGTGACCTGTACGGGATAGCGCAGAGGAACCAGGAAGAAAAAAGACGACAATAGCTAAATGCTAATGTGTTCGGTTCAATGCCATTGACGGCGCCAGACGTCCAATTTGTCTGTACTGGGAGAAGCTGGCAGCATGTATGTTACAATGTACACAACAACAGCGTAAACTCATTGCACTAGTCAGTGTTTCTCCACAGTATGTTTTTGTTTGTTTTTTTCAATTGTGTTATAACCATTTTTAGAGCAGTGCACTGGAGTTTATGAAAGTTAACAATGATTGACAGAGAGTTAAGGTTTGATCTTGCCAGAGACGTTGATAAGCCGAGACATCAAAGCGCCGCATTGGTCAACATCGTTAAACTATTAAATAGCTGCTGTGGCAACTCACTGTGTGTAAGTGAGCAGCTTGAGCGGATTTAGGTGGACTCACTCAATGAAGCATTTAATAAAGACAAGCATTTTTCTACTTTTTTTTTTTTTTTTTAATGGATTGGGCGTCTACTTTTTTTCTTTAAAAATAATTTGGTGGGACTGTAACATGTTTAAAACTTGTCATAATTATTATATTTGAAGTGCCTAAAAAACATTTATTAAACTATATGGCAGAAAACACAGACAAGACTGAAAAAGCAGTTTCTGGTCTTGCACTCCTCTTTAAAAGAAACTGCTGTATTTTAAGCCAAAACAACTGTTGTGTTTGATAGAACAATAGGTCTATATGCTGCCATAGCAGATTCATGGCGCATGAAGCCCCCAAACTATTTTTGATTTGTCCGTTTTACACTGAAAACCCCTGTTTACAGACGTTGCGCAACCGCTTTTGTTTCAACCCAGCCATAAAACAAAGGTCATTAATTATATTATTCAAAATGTCTGTAGTTTTTAGCTTAGAATCATTAATTGATGTCTCATATTTCGGAAAAAAAAAAAGACTTAAATAAAATTATTTATTCACATATTTTAAACTTTTAAACAAAATGTCACAATGAAAAAAATGGCGTCTGTAAAAAAGTCACGGATATCTACCTCATAACTATTGCTTAACTGTATTTTTTTTGTTACTGTCCCATTTTCTCCAATATGTTAGATGATAAATAATCAATTTAAACCAAAAATGTATATATATTCATATATCTATACATTAGGGCTGTCGAAATTATCACGTTAACGGGCGGTAATTATTTTTTTAAATTAATCATGTTAAAATATTTGACGCAATTAACGCACATGCCCCGCTCAAACAGATTAAAATGACGCACAGTGACATGTCCACTTGTTACTTGTGTTTTTTGTCTCCCTATGCTGGCGTTTTGGTGCTACTGAATTTATGGGTTTAAGCACAATGAGCATTGTGTAATTATTGACATCAACAATGGCGAGCTACTAGTTTACTTTTTGATTGAAAATGTTACAAATTTTATTAAAACGAAAATATTAAGAGGGGTTTTAATATAAAATTTCTATAACTTGTGCTAACATTTATCCCTTAAGAACTACAAGTCTTTTTATCCATGGATCGCTTTAACAGAATGTTAATGTTAATGCCATCTTGTTGATTTACAGTATTGTTATAACAAACAAATACAGTACTTATGTACCGTATTTTGAATGTATATATCCGTCTTGTGTCTTATCTTTCCATTCCAACAATAATTTACAGAAAAATATGGCATATTTTATAGATGGTCTGAATTTAATTTTTAAGCTGTGATTAACTCGATTAAAAATTTTAATCGTATGACAGCCCTAATATGTATATATATGCAAAGGTTAACTGTCTCTCCCAAGAGAGCAGTGATGGCCAAATGAAGCTTCTTGAAGCTTCATGAAGCTTTGCAGTCAATTGGTTCAAAGCTTCATGATGGTTCGTTTGGTCTTATGACAGTCGTATGATGCCGCTGTCAAATAAAGTGTTGCCGGAAAATGTCTTTCGATCTAACTATCCCATTATACAGTGAGGACAGCTGTGGCTTATAGTCCAGTGCTGCTTATCTATGAACAAATGCCGTTTTTTTGCCAAATTGGGTGGGTGGCGGCTTATAGTCAGGTGCACTTTATAGTGCAAAAATTACGGGACTAATGGTTGTGGCATCCAGGGCAAAATAAATGAGAAAACAAGCTTTTAGGGAAAATATAATATTCAAATCGAACTTTTATATGTCACAGGATTTCAGCCCTCCCAGTCCAAATGGTTTTGATGTATTCCACAGCCAATGGCAGTCAATTCCTTGATGGCACAACAAAAAAATATGAAAACTGACAATTAAATTTGATTTGACAAATCTGTTCTCTGGTTTTCACTTTGGTTACGTCTCTGACTCAGAGAATCTGCAACTGGGTTTAGACATGACTATTTATTTGTCGGACAGCTGTGCAAGAAAACACACCGGTCGGTGAAGTTTCCCCTTTTTCCTGAAAGTGTGTGCGTCCAGAAATTCTCAAGCGAGTCCAGCAGGTGCACACAGAGTTCATTTATTGTTAGAAATTGACTGTCGGTCCACCTCTAAGCTCGAAACAAAGGCTGGCTTCTCCTCTGGAATAATCAAGTCTCCATCTGCTGCAAAGGTGTGTGCGCGCCTTCGTATGCCGCCCATCTGCTGGCGCGCTTATGTAAGGCGGTCGTTTTGTGTAAACACATTTCCACGGTCAGAAGAGTGTCAATCCCCGTTTTCTCGCTTCACCTTCACAGCTCATTTGAGCCATCCGTGGTAATCCGACAACAGCGTCAGCCAAAACAAAACGCGCCAGTAAATGGGAAACGCGGTGGAGCCTTCAAATAGAAGTAAGACTGTTTATGAGGTTTGAGATACGAGATTTTGCTTGCCGGTGTAAACTTGATATACAAGCGCTTCAAACGATTGAGACATAATCGCCCCAAATCAGTCCATGCGGTGCTTAATTTGTAAATCATAAGGTGCCGGAACGCAAAGTATATACAGTATGACAGCGCAGGGATGACGAGACGGGCACAGGTCCCGGAACATACGCAGAAAATGGTGCTGAAAATAACACGCAAATGCCCACTTGCCATGCCGTGGGACTTACAAGCCTCAATTTCGGATAATATCCATGGTATAAATGTTATGACAACAATTTACAATTATTTAGGCTATTCTGTGCACAGCAATTGCAACATAACCACAGATGGGACTAACAGTGCACTGTCAGCAATTAGTTTCTCAACAGGTCTAACATGTAAAACATTAAAAAAAAATTTAAAAAATCTGAGATTACAATAAATAACACAAACTCATTCTTCTGCGAGTTTCATCCCCCCCGTCTTCTCTGGCCCCAAAGCTTCCACAGCCTTACAAATTGTGCAGCCCAAACCCGAATTTCCCCTAAGGGTACTGGCCTGTTGCTCCGGCTATTAGTGGCCCACCTGGCTGACTGCTGGCGCTGGCCCCCACTCCGGGTGGCGCCGAACCTGACCAGCTGCCACCACGGTAGCAGCCTCCTGCCCCGGCTTGGCTGGCTGTGCATGAACCTGGCTAGCTGCTACGGTGCTAGCCTCCTGCTGCACCCGTTAGTATGATCGCTGCAGCTGCCCTCATCGCCAGTTGTTGCTTTTCTGACTCATTTTGAACTATCTTCCTTCTTTTTTTAAAAAGACAGTAAATGTAACTGTCTTTTTGGCATGCTGAAATACTGTTTGATCCTGGTTGCTTGCTCCCCAGATGCTGCAAATTTCAGAAGTTTAAAAAAAAAAACAACAATTTTTTTATGTCAAACGAGAGGTGCCAGATCTGCCCAAATAAGTCCCGGAACACAGGGAGGCCAAAATCAATAGGTGCCGGATCCTGTTCCGGCAGGATCTGGCACAAATGAATCCATGGCAGGAATAAGACCAATGCCGGCAGTGAAACAAGACCAAAACCGAAACAAGGCAAGGACCAAGAACTAAACAGGATCACGATCAAGACAGAAACAACACCAGGACCAAGACTGTAACAAGACAAATACCTTTACAAGACCAAGACCGAAACAAGACAAAAAATTAAACCAACACCAACACGGACTATACAAAGAGGAAAACAAAACCATGATGAGACCAAGACTGAAATGAGACCGAAACTGTGATGAAAACAAGGCTAAGATAAAAACTGAAACAAGATCAAGACAAAGACTGTATATTACTGGGAACAAAACAAGACCAAGACCTTCCAATTTTGACTTGAACCAAAACAGGTCTGGAGTCAACAACACTAAGCGCTGTAAAAAATAACAAAGAAGCCGTATATAGTCTGACTAGAATTGCACAAACATTGCATATAGCCATCTATTCAGGCCCGTTCGATCTCTGGAGCTGCAGTTCTCGCCACTTCTGCCGACAGTCTCCGCAAAGTAATAAGGTGATTCCATTGCGCGGGACAAGGTGCGAGTCTGGTATTCCCGGGGCAGGAAGTTAAAGTGCAAATGCGTGGACGTGCGCGGGAAACTGATACGGCGAGCGGCGCCAGATCCCCCGTGGATTCCGGCCGGGAGAGCGTATTTTATTGCAATCGCACAGATTCTATTACTGTGCTTGCTGTGGCGCTAAGCATAAATACAAATATATAGACACGGTCAAGTACGAGATAAGAATAACAAGAATGACAAAAGAAAAGATGCAGTCGAAACTTCAGCTGAATTAATGATGGCGCTATGGACAACAATTTGAAAAAAGTCAGTTGTTTAGGGTGTGATAGCTGTTTTGGGTTCGGAATACAAAACAGTTGAGTTTTTCTCTACTACTCTCCACATTTGACCTAATATTGATTTCACAACTTTGTGAAAATGTGTTAAATAAACATTTCAGTCAATGTCATGATGTAAAATATTGGAATGGATGGCTTTTGTAGAACATTTAAACAAGTTTGTTACTTGTAGACGTCCAATCCTTTTGAAGTAGAAGGTTGGCAGTTGGCCACTCTCCCAGTTCAAATATATTGGATGACTATCTCCGTCAATGCGTTTTAGTCAGAAAGATGAAAAATTCTCCCTGAATGGATAAACAGCTCAATTTTGGTCATGTGATTGGCGGCTGGATGGAGGAACTGTTATTTGGATGGGTGGTTGGATTTAAGGTTTTTGGTTGGCTATAGGTTCAAATATTGGTATGCTGGAGGGTTAAATGCTGGTTTCTGAGTGCTTAAATGTTGGTTGAATGGCTCTTAAAATGTTGGTTGGTTGGTTGGTTGGTTGGTTGGTTGGTTGGTTGGTTGGTTGGTTGGTTGGTTGGTTGGTTGGTTGGTTGGTTGGTTGGTTGGTTGGTTGGTTGGTTGGTTGGTTGGTTGGTTGGTTGGTTGGAGGTTCAGATGTTGGTAGCTGAGGGCTTAAATGTTGGTTGAATGGAGGTTTAAATGGTTGGGTGGTTGGAGGTTCAAATGTTTGTTTGTTGATTGGCTGGAGGTTCAGATGTTGGTAGGTGAGGGCTTAAATGTTGGTTGAATGGAGGTTTAAATGGTTGGTTGGTTGGTTGGTTGGTTGGTTGGTTGGTTGGTTGGTTGGTTGGTTGGTTGGTTGGTTGGTTGGTTGGTTGGTTGGTTGGTTGGTTGGTTGGTTGGTTGGTTGGTTGGTTGGTTGGAGGTTCAAATGTTTGTTGGTTAGTTGGCTGGATGTTCAAATGTTGGTAGCTGGGGGCTTAAATGTTGGTTGAATGGAGGTTTAAATGGTTGGTTGGTTGGTTGGTTGGTTGGTTGGTTGGTTGGTTGGTTGGTTGGTTGGTTGGTTGGTTGGTTGGTTGGTTGGTTGGTTGGTTGGTTGGTTGGTTGGTTGCAGGTTCAAATGTTTGTTGGTTAGTTGGCTGGATGTTCAAATGTTGGTAGCTGGGGGCTTAGATGTTGGTTGAATGGAGGTTTGAATGGTTGGTTGGTCGGTTGGTTGGCTGAAGGCTCAAATGGTTAATCGGTGGTTTGGTTGGTTGAATGGATGGATGGGTAGATATCAGATTTCAGGTTGGTTAGATGAACAGATGACGGTGAGATATAAGGACAAGATGGAGGAACTAAAGGGCTATAGACGAAACTGAATTATCGTTTGATGGATGATTCCTATGAAAGGCTAGAGTATAATGCACAAATAAATAAAACAATGATGGACTATGAATAATGGAGAGATGCTGATGGATGACATGATGAAAGGAGACAGGTGGGCAGACAAAAGGATGAGTGGAGGATGAAAAAAGAGGAACAGATAGTGGTGTGTGTATGGAATGAATAGCCCTCAATTCTTACGATGTATTGGAAATGACTTGGACTGGAAACAATAGCAGTGTGTGTATGTCTGTGTGTGCATCGTTCAGGACGACCATTGTCTATATGTCTGAAAAGAAACTGTATAGCCTCATTGTTAACAACTCAGATTTCAAATAAAGATCAGCATTTTAACATTTTCTTTATTACACATGCAACAAAAAATGACTTTTGGCTGGCTGGGATAGATTTATAGATACTAAACGTTTTGAACATGTACATAGTTTACCTATAATCCAAGACACCGCTGTATAATGATCTATATAACCTTGTTGTACTGTGTTAAATGAAGACCTTTCTCTGATGCCTCAACTATTGTGTGTGCGTGGTTGCCGTCACGAGCGGCGCAGTGCGGCTGTGCTGTGTTTAATGGTCCAAAAGGAGTGCAGACGTCAGTAATGGCCTCCTGTTGTTTTGCAGAATGCACACACGTATAAGTGTGGCTCTTGATGACAAGTGCCAGTGCCTGATTTCTTCCAATCTCAGCCTATGCGGTGTCCATCTCCACTATGATTATGTGGCCAAGTGGGCTCTTTACCTTTGCAGTGTTGCCATTTGCTTGGTGTACTTGTAGTTTGGGGTTGACTCACATGGCCGCGTTGCATTCACTGAGTGCGCGAAACAAGCTAGCGGCGATGACACGGGAGAAGTGATTCGTACAAGTGGTTTCAAACTGCGTACTTGAGCATTGACTGTGGTTGTGGTGAGCACTTGTTTTTGTCAATTTTGACAATAACAAAAATATTTTGTCGACAATTTTTTCATGACAAGATGATTAAGAGCTAAAAACGTGTCTCGGGAGACGAAAACATAAAGAGGCAAATGCCGGTTTTCGTCTGGCGAGACAAGAACGAGGCAAAACGGCAACATAGTTTCTGTCAAATGTTCACAATGTATGAAATTCATACTCATCGGTGTCCTCTTCAAACTCCAGGCTTGCTTGTTTTGAAACACGTGGTAAAATCTGTGTCCTTATCTTGTCGTGGGAGAATATGCAATGTTGCTTTAGCCTTTAAAGGTCTGCGCTGAGTGATCATTACACACTAAATATAACTCATAGCGTTAGCATAGCATTTGTGTTCACATTCGCATTTAGCTTTAGCGTGGCAATCGTCATCTTAAACTCTAGCAACTTTTTTTTTTCCATTTAATTCGTGGTGTCATTATTATTATTATTCCTAGTTATTTCCTTTTGAGCGGCGTTCCTTCAGCGCACCGCACAGCCTAAACCGTTTGTCCGATCGACACCGTTCAAATATCAAAATGACTGGAATTTTCACGCGACAGAGGGAATTTTTTAAAATTTACCCCTCAAAAATTTCTGTTCACCGGCAAACGAGGGTTTTTTTTGGGGGGGGGGGGGACATTTTTTTCCCCAAAATACAACTAGTCCTACAATTTTTGACCAAATCAAATAATTTACACATAAAAAATCCAGGACGGTAAGGAGCATAAAAGTTGTTTACATGATTTGCCAGAAAACCTATGGCTCCCCCAAAAGTGGCCAAAAACTGTCCCATTCATTTCTAAAGGGATGTCATCGACAGCTATGTATGTCCAAATTTCCCATTCATTTTGACTGGAAGGAAAACATACTGTAGCTCCTTGTGATTTTTAACCATTTACCATAACAACTGGCGCCCAAATAATTTGACGCCATTGACAGCCATGCACGTCCATGCCATTGACGGGCATGTTTGTCCAAATTTCCCTTTCGTTTTCAATGGTAGAAAAACCTGTGTGGTGCTGATTTTCAACCAAAAACAAACCATTACAGACCATTGACATTCAACTGACCCCTAATTAATTTTACGCCATCGACAGCCATGTCTGTCCAAATTTCCCATTCATTTTCAATGGCAGGAAAACATAGATTCTTGTGATTTTTGACCATTTACCATTACAGCTCATTGACATTCAACTGATGACCAAGTAATTTGACGCCATTGACAGCAATGCACGTCCATGCTATTGACGGCCATGTACGTTCAAATTTCACATTCATTTTCAATGGCAGGAAAACCTGCGTGGTTGTGATTTTCGACCAAAAACGTACAATTGCAGCCCATTGACATTCACCTGGCGCCCAATTAAGTCGATGCCTTTGACAGCCATACAACAGGACGTATCCCCGAAATGTCCCCAATTCAACAGGAAATGACCTGATAGCAACAGTACGTCCCCGAAATGTCAACGCCGGCCAACGCTTTTAACCCTTTCAGACCTAGGCATGAAGCTGAAGGACATTATGCGTCCCCTAAATCAATAAATACACTGAACTGAACTGCTATTGCCACTGATGGGACATGATTGGATAAAACTTTACCCATCGAACTTCAAAAAGGATCATTTTAAGTGCTCATTTCTCATTAACATAAAACAAAATAAATAAATAAAACAATTAAAGCATGAAATATCCCCGAACAAAATATTGCACTTTGTTCTGGTGGTTGAGTAGAGTCAAAATCAGCGCAGATTTTATTTGTTTTTTCTGCCCAGCAGAAAAAAATGCGGATTTTTTTACCGTAATTTTTGGATGATAAGCAGCCACCCACCAATTATGACACGAAAACAGCATTTGTTCATGGATAAACTGCACTTGATTATAAGCCGCAGCTGTCTTCAATCTATCATGCAATATTTACACAAAAAAATATTAACCAGTAGCACTATATTTAACAGCATCATCATAAGACTGTCATAAGACCAGATGAACCACCATGAAGCTTTGAACCAATTGGCTGCAAAGCTTCATTGCTTCAAGAAGCTTCATTTGGCCATCACTGCTCCCTTAGAGGAGACAGTCAACCTCTGCTGTCAACACTGTTGTTGTCCAACATGCCCCCTAGCATGCATTGCAGCGCTACAGATCTTAATAACACTCAAAATTTGTTGTTTTGTGCTGATTATTTCTTAAGTTTCTGTTCCAGTTGTTTCATTAATTGCTAGTTATGGTATTTGGCAACTCTTTATTTGACAGTGGGGCCACAAGCCTGTCATAAGACCATCACAATTAGGATTTGACACTTCCATGAGCATTAATAAATGCTTATGACTGATATCATGTTGTGTCCCTCAGCAAATTATCTCACTTTTGAATGGATGTAAAGATCCGAGGGGGACATAAATGGGGTTAGTGACATAATTCACAATGTCATTAATGCCCATGATACTGTCATGTCATAATTATGATGGTTCAATGGCTGTCTTATGACCCCCTTGTCAAAGAAAGTGTTCCCTATTTACCCAAATAAATTAACAAATAAGCCGCACTGGACCTTAAATTGCAGGATTCAATAGAGGGAAAAAAGTAGCATTTTTAGTCCAAAAATGACAGAAATAGTGTTTTTTTTTTTCCATTCAAGTTAAAATGTCGGTGGCTTAAGGAGGCACTAAAAGCACATTTTCTTTTAGTGCAGATGAAATGAGAAGTTCAAGTCAGCCATAAAGCACGGGGCTTTATTGTTCTGGTGAATCATCCACACTGCTGCTACTTGAGCTTCATATTTCACACTCGGAATCAATAGAAAGCAGGCTCTCGCTCACATCAAGTCATAGGACATACTGTAAGTCGCCTACATTTTACGCCGGCGCGAGCAAGTGTAAAATGGCTGTTTTCCCCCCACTCTTTTAATCACCCGGAATCTATTTTGCACACGCTCGCCGATGCGATTCAAAGAGGACGCACGAGAGGCTCTTTCGGCTCCTCGTCGCCGAAAGGCGGACCGCGATCCCTCCCTACGCTGCGGTTGAGTGCCACGCGAAAAAAATAAAAGATGGCCAGGAGTGCGAACGGAGAACATTCGAATCAGGTGAACAGTGAAGAAATGACTGTAAAAGTATGGGGGCAGATTGATTGAATTGGAAATGGCGTAACATTTGACTTCTTATCCCTATAAATCCAAATGTATTATATATGATACACGATTTTTAAAAAACCTCTACATAAGCAGTGTGATTAAAAAACAAACAAACAATCAGATACATGCATTATACAGATGATTTTAGAGGGGAAAAAAATAATCTTTTAGCTTTGTGACATAATAATTGTGATACAAATTTATGGAAAAACTTAGTATGTTCTTTATGGAGGACCAGAAGTGCCAAAAATAAATGAATGAGAACACACAAATAAATAGTGTCTCTTTGAAATGTTTTATTTCAATATTTATTTCAATGTTGACTCGTTTTAAGCAACACTAGGTAACTTTTTTATGTTCATACCATTTGTGATGTCGACTGACAACTAGTTGAATGACACCTCTTTTGTATCTTGTGGGGTTCTGTATCGCTTTCACCGGCACACATTAACATGGAGGAGGGTGGCAGCAACCCTGCCACACAAAAAAATACAAATGTGCTGACTGCTTTACAGCATAAGTCACGTCCCCTTTTCCCCATTCATTATAAAGACAGAAGTCGGTGTGAACACTTTCGCGCAAATTCTGCAAAGATGGCTAAGCAACAGGGCATAAACTTCAGGACATGAACTTCATCTAATTCACCTACTGTTAATGTGTATCGTATTGACTCTGCAAAGCCCTCTGAGACAACCTTGTTGTGATATAGGGCTATATAAATAAAATTGAATTTAATTAAAAGTTGTATACAGTATTTGGAAAAAATTTACGGTTCCCCGGAAATTTGCCAAAAACTTCCCATTCATTTTTAATGGGAACTTTCCTATTCACTTCCAATGGAATTTACATTGCATTGATGCCATTGACGACCATGTATGTCGAATCTCTTGGTACCAATGTACCAAATTTCCCATTTATTTTCAATGGCAAAAAATTTAATCTCCCCAAATAAACAGAAAATGACAGATATGACTGGGACACGCCCCCCAAATGTCCCCAAATGCCCAGGACACGCTCCCCAAATGTTCCCAAAAGACCTCATATGACCAGGAAAACGCCCCCCAAATGTTCCCAAATGACCTGATATGACTAGGACACGGCCCCCATATGACCTAATATGACCAGGACATGACCCCCAAATATTCCCAAATGACTTGATATGACTTGGACACGCCCCCCCCAAATGACCTAATATGACCAGGACACGCCCCCCAAATGATATGATATGACCAGGACACGTCGCCCAAATGTCCCTAAATGACCTGGGCGGGGCTAAGATCTGTATCCCCACACAGCAAAGCCCGAAAATATTTTCCCTAGAAATTGCAGATTCTAGTTATTTTTACAATTATTTACAGTATTTCAATTTTTTATTTAATTGTGTCAATATTTCTTATTTTTTTAAGCTATTTCACCATTTATTTATGTTATTAGTTATTTTGATACTTATTTATTAAACTTTTTATTGCTTTCATTGTAGTTCCCCCTGCGCAGGCAGGATGAAACGTGGTGGGTTTGATGCAAAACCACATGTTGTTCACTTCCTTATGAATTCATTGGAATTCATTGTGGTAGTGTTTTTTTGACGACAACAAAAAATTGTGAGCGTGAACCCATTTTTGCCGAATTTGTTCTGTCACGCTCACGAAACATTTACTGGGATGGATCCACTTTTCCCTTAAAGTGCCCGTGACACAAAAAAGCATGTTTATTTCATAATACACGCGGTATTTTATGCCCCTGAATGATATGGGCCGCTTGGATGTGTGTGGAAGCGATCGCTATTTTTATTTAGTTTTTTGAATCCCGCGCCATGAAAATGAGTGACTTCCGGCTTCGGTCTTGCATTGAGGAGGAGGGCACTGTGACGTGTACGGTAGAAGACGTCCTCTTCACGCTACAGTGTACTGTTGTGTATGAGGGCGAAGGATTCAGCTGATTTTGCGGATTAATACGTTTATTTTTCGCATCACGCCAGCCAAACGGCTGCAGAAAAATCATTCTGTATGAGGGAGAGGCGTGTGCGCCTTTTTGGAGTTTCAAAGGGTTCCCATTCACCGTGGATATTTACTGTGGGACCATTGGACTTACGAGGAAGTGAGTAAACATCTTGTTTCGTATTATGTCAAATACGAATACAGCGATTACAAAGTAAACACTACAAACTTCCTTTAAATGAAGGACTACTTACGTTTGATCATTGATAGGCATGTAAAAAGCTCTCCTAATGCTCATTAGCAGCAGCACGTTAGCTGCACAAGAACTCCAGCCACCCTTCTCCGGGGAACGAACTGTAAATTGCTCTCCGCCGGGCGGTTTGCCGATCCGCGAAGACAATCGACAACCGGGTCATCATGTCAAATAATCCAGGATAGTTAAGTGTGATTTTCCGCTTCAAAGACTTTGAAACATCACTCGGTTCGGGTTAGCATGTCGGCTAGCTGTCACGCCTTCTGGTTTGTTTACATTCTCCGAAGCCGGGGAAGGGAAATGACATATGTCCGATTTAGGTGTCATAAAATATCGTTCGGGAGGTGCGACAGTAAAGGTGAAGTCGACAGTTTTGACCATTATGGAGTAATTTTGCCATGTCGTCCTGAATAAATGCATTTTTATTATTTCATATTCCATTCAGCACAGGACTGTTATTTGTCATGACCATGCCATTTATTTAGCAATTGGGGAAAATACTTGGATAAAAAGAATATCCTGTAAAAATATTGAAGTAAAAGAGACAGAAACAATGACATTTTGCCGCTCTCTTCGTCGTGTTTTCCTCATTCTGAATAATTCCCCCCTTTAATGGGCTGAATAGTAAAACCGATGAGCCCAGTCTACCGCCAACGTCATCCACCTGTTGGGGACGCTAAAGCCCTATTATGGTAGGCGTGGCTAACCGGCAGATTAAAAGACTAATTTCTCGTCATCTGTGCTTTGCTAAATTGTTGTATATAGTCGAATCGTCTCAAAATATGATTCTAATTCACATAATAATGCCATTTAAGACTTTTTTTCTCGTGTCATATGCTCTTTAAACCCACTCAAGATGAACATTATAGAATATAATTTTCCGTGAAAGGGTTCCGTCTGCCTGTAAACAAGACACCATAACCGCCCACTCGTCGGCCTGTCTACGCTCCAAAGCAAATTGTTATTTGAACAGGGCAAAAAAGACAGTTACGGCTTCAAACGACATCCGGATGAAGAAGTGCTGGATAAAAGCGGATGAGGGCTGTCAACTTTGACTGGAGAAAATGATCCGCCGTAGAAGAGGAGAGAGAGAAAATAAGAGAAAGACAATTACGGCCAATGACAGCCGGCGTGATAAACGGCGCGTAATGCTCGGCGCTGAAACCGATGGGCCTCGTTGAGTGACGGATAAGGCAATTGGTGGCGGGCCAGCGAGGGGTGCGCTGCCAGTTCGAGTCCTTCACGGCCACTCGGCATCCACTCCAAGATTAATGCGCAGGTGGGAGCGTGCAAATATGGAGTCGTCGGAGCTCGATGGTGTCGGCGTTTGAACACGGTCGCTAACCAAAACAGCAGCACACACTCAGGCGCTCGCTGGCCCAGAAACACTGCTCGCAAAATTTTACAGGCCTAACACCTTTGTCACTAAATTATTTAACTCATTGCCTAAAAGGTTATTCATATGCTCCCGTTGAGAATCGTTTTAAAAAGGTGTCACTGTTTAAAACAAAAACCGACAGGTTGCTTCCATAATCTTACATTAGAATAACGTCTATTGTAGCTAACTAGCGCCTACTGACGGCATAAAAAGTCCAATTCATTTTGACTAGATTGGACATCAATCACTGTCAATGGCACTGAAACCTGAGCATTCAATTTTCTACAAAAAAACTAAAAGATTTTTTTTAATACATGTTTTAAAAGATTTGAAACAAATTGAGGAAAATATAGAAAATAATTTAAAATAGTGTTTTTGAAAAAAATAACACCATAAAAAAGATTTTAACTAAAAAGAAATAGAAGACTATAGATAATTACTTAAGTACTTTATAGCCCAAAAAGGTTATCGATATTCTCGATAACTTGCTTGAAACTCTCCTCTTTTTTAGGGATTAGAAATACATTCACACACCTAGGAGAAAAAAACCCTATTGAAGAGGGTCCTGCAAAAAAAGGAGGCACTACTGAACTGTGCAGCCACGCCCTTATTGAGCCAAATGCACCAAGTTTGCCAAATTTCGTGGCTCTATAAGCTGCCTAAGTCCACGGAGAAATCTACTTCCTTATAATGGGAAACAAAGGGTCGTGACGGCAACAGACAGAGACATGTGGACATGGTCCTTGAAATATATTATTACAAAAGGTCTAGTAGCTACAATGACCAACCTGAAAAGAACTGGACATGCATAAGTAAAATGAGGAACTTCCGGTTGCCACTAGTCGGCGCTGCAGAGTTAATGCAAATGACACCTACAGGACCCTTAAGGGTACAACTCTCACCAAGCACTGTAGGTTTGATGCAGACATGTTGTATGTCTGTCAAGTTATGACTGTTCAAAAGTTGTGGTGAGAAAAAATGGCGACGGTCATTTTTACTTTCCTGTTTTGAACTCTCCGCTTCAATGAAAATAATATTTTTCATCAGGCACCTGAACACATGTCTTAAGGATCCCTTGATGCAGGTTTGAGGTCAACTGACTTTTTTTCCTTGGAGGAGGAGCCTGTCTTCTAAAAAATTGTGTTTCCTGTCCCCACTAGGGGGCGCCAGGCCTAATGGATAATATTTCAATGCAGTCGTGTTCAGGCCGGGATACCTTTCATACATGCCAGAGATGAAAAAGAAGGTAAGTTATTAGTTAGTTAGTTAATCAGGGAATGAAAAATGTGGGTTCTGTCCTGGCCGTGGAGCAACGGACCAGCTCTTTACTCTCGCTGGAATCCTGGAGGGGGCTTGGGAGTATGCTCATCAAGTGACCGGGCATATGACCGGGTCCCCCGGGATATACTGTGGGAGGTCAATCCCTGTACACCCAAAGTGAGAGTTGTGTCCGTGTCCTCAGCAGTAAATCAGACTTGTTCCAAGTGAGTGGTGTTGGCCTTTGCCAGGGTTGTGCTTTGTCACCAATGTTTGCCATTTTTATGGACAGGATATCAAGGCGTACTCGTGGTTGAGAGGGTTCACAATTTGGTGGGCTGAGGATTGCAACCATGCTTTTTGCAGATAATGTGGTCCTGTTTGCATCATCAGCCTGTGACCTGCAGCAGTCACCGGACGGGTTGACGATCAGCACCTCCAAATCGGAGGCCATGGTTCTCTGCAGGAAACCGGTGGATTGTCTTCTCCGGGTAGGGAATGAGGTCCTGCCTCAAGGTTAGGAGTTCATGTATCTTGGGGTTTTGTTAACGAATGAGGGAACAATGGAGCGTGAGGTTGGATGGAGAATCGGGGCAGCAGGAGCGGTATTACAGTCGCTTTACTACACTTTTGCAACAAAGAGGGAGCTGAGCCGAGAGGCAAAGCTCTCCATCTACCGTTCGATCTTCGTTCCTACCCTCACCTATGATCACGAACGATGAGTCATGACCGAAAGGACAAGATCACGGGTACAAGCGACCGAAATGGGCTTTCTCAGGCAGATAGCTTGTGTCTCACTTCGAGAAACGCTGCTATTTGTGAGAGGCTCAGAGTCGAGCCGCTGCGCCTTCACGTAGAAAGGAGTCAGTTGAGGTGGTTCGGGCATCTGATGCGGATGCCATAAGGGCGCTTCCCTAGGGGGGTGTACCTGACACGTCCAGCTGGGAGATGACCTCGGTGCAGGCCCAGAACCAGGTGGAGGGATTATATCTCGACACTAGCTTTGGAGCCCCTCGGGATCCCCCAGTCAGAGCTAGTTGATGTGGCCAGGGAAAGGGAGGTTTGGGGATCTTTGCTGAAAATGCTGCCCCCGCTAACTGATTCCGGATGAGCAGTTGGAGATGGATGGATGGACTAAGGCATTTTTAGTACGTTCTGTCTGTATGCGTCTGAACAAAACAAGCTGAAACAAGCTACACCTAACCTTTGTTGAATAGGAACGTTTTTAATCTAATCTTAAATGTGCAGACTGTCTTGGCTTCTTTAATATTAGCTAGAAGCTGATTCCATAAAACAGGGGTGTTCCGTTTTTCCCACGGAAAGGGGTTGACCACGGTGTCTAAGGAATTACTCAGCTCACTTTTCCACTGTTCCTCTTTTCCTCTTTATTTTGCTTTTTGCAGTTTAAAATGTCAGGCAGGAACAGGATTAGCCATAGCAGCAATAGTGGTAGTCGTGGCAGCAGGTAATAACCTGTTGGCTGTACACCGGGTCAGGACTCACTACTTTTCGTGCCGAACCACTGCGGCATTTGACTTTTCAAATGTGATAAGCCGATCATGTGACACGCACGGACATTTGATCACGTGCCACGCACGGACATTTCATCACGTGTCAACGATGTCACCCACGAACATTTAAGGGACCGTTTGCTAAACTCCTCCGTTTGCCATTAAGGGCAGTGCAAATACTGTAACACAAAATGTAGGACCTTAAATTGAATTTTTCGAAATATTGGTACAGTGTAAATGCACATCCCAAACAAAGGGCTTGGTGGCTAAAGGCTCTGAGCTCCGACAGTACTTTTAGAAACCCTGGGAACTACCAGTAGACCTGCATTCTGAGAGCGGAGTGTTCTGTTGGGGCGGTATGGAACCAGAGCATCGTTGAGATAAGATGGCCCCAACCCATTAATGGTCTTAAATGTAAGAAGGAGGATTTTAAATTTAATTCTAAACTCGACTGGAAGCCAGTGAAGGGCCTGCAGCACAGGGGTGATGTGCTCTCTTCTATTGGTTCCTGTTAAAAGTCTTGCGGCTGTGTTTTGGACAAGCTGAAGACCTTTTAGAGAACTTTTAGGACAAGCTGCACGTAGGGAGTTACAGTAATCCAATCTCGATGTAACGAACGCGTGAATTAATTTTTCTGCATCGCTTTTAGATAAAATATTTCTAATTTTGGCTATGTTCCGCAGGTGAAAGAAGGCCGTTCTGCAGGTTTGTTTAATGTGAGCTTTAAACGATAAGTCAGGGTCGAATAAAAATAAAAAAATAAAAAGGTTTTTAACTGTGGTGCTGGAGGCTACACTTACATTGTCCAGAGTGACTATCTGGGCAGCTAAAGAGTATCTCACACTTTTCGGGCCTATTATAAGGACTTCTGTCTTTTCAGGGTTAAGTAGAAGATAGTTAGTGCTCATCCAGGTATTTATTTCTCGGACGCAGGTGCTTAGTTTGTCCACTTGCCTGAACTGCTCAGGTTTAATTGATAAATACAGTTGTGTGTCGTCAGCGTAACAATGAAAGTTAATGCTATGTTTTCTGATGATATTACCTAGAGGAAGCATATACAGCGTAAACAAGATGGGCCCGAGGACCGATCCTTGCGGCACACCATAACTAACTCTAGAGTACGGTGATGATTGCTGGTTTACATTGACAAACTGGTACCTATTAGATAAATATGATTTAAGCCAGCAGAGGGCTGCTCCCCTAATGCCTATGTCACATTCTAGTCTCTGCAATAAGATATTATGGTCGATTGTGTCAAAGGCTGCACTCAGGTCCAACAGAACCAGGATCGAGACTAATCCAACATCAGCGGCTAGTAACAAGTCGTTAGTTACTTTGACTAATGCAGTTTCAGTGCTATGATGAGCTCGAAAGCCAGACTGGAAATGTTCAAATAAACCAATTGTCCTGTAGGTGCTGACAGAGCTGTTAAGTTACCACTCTTTCAAGGACTTTGGAGAGAAATGGTAAAATTTTTTAGCGTGACATTGTGCCGTACTGCTTCTGTCTGACAATGAATGACCTGAAAAGAATTTAAAATGGTATCTGACTGCCACTGTTACCTTTTCTGTTAAAAAAAAAAAACAACTTTAGGAAGGGGGAAGTGTAAATAAATTACAAAGTTAAGATTTGTTATCTATGAAGAAATTAAAAGTGTTCGTTGGCTGTCACTGAGTAGCATTTACGATTGCTACACAAAGCTAACTACAACACCCCCAAGAACGGTAAGAGACGTAGGACAACCAGAGGGTATAATATATGAGAAAGACAGGGCTGGTGATAAAGGATATCTTGTTGAAACAGGAGAATGTCCTTGTCAGTCGCGTAAGAAAAAGGTGTTGATAAAAAAGCTAATGCTATGCTCAGGTCGGCTCATTTTTTGTTGTTGTTGTCATTTTCAGCCCTCGACGCTCAAGCCATCTCTTTAACTGGACATTTTTATGTTTTTTCACATCTGTGCCAGTGAATTTGGCACCAGGGACATCATTTTTGTACAGAATCAGTAGGTAAAGCTCAGTAAATGTCTCGTTCGTACACTATTTCCATTCATTTCCTATTGGGGACAACAGAGGCGTGTCCTCCCTTAGCAACAGTAGATAACGTCATGACTATTATTGAGCGGAAGTGGCGTGTTGCTTGCGGTACGCCATTGAAAGGGCTGAACAGATGACATGTTTATGCCGCTAGAGTCATACTCTGGAAGCCTGGCAGCATAACCATGTGATGTCACCGCCCTGCGACATCAACAAAATTGGCGACCTACCTGTTAAACTAATTTTATAAAACAAGAAGGGTTTTAATATCAAATTATGATGACTCATACGAGCATTTATATTTGAGAACTACAAGTCTTTCTATCCGTGGTCCCCTTTAACACATCATGAATGTTATCATGTCTGCACATTTTGTGCACGATCCTTCCTAAAGACATTTTTTTGCAGTTTGATAAAGTGCACGGATAAAAAGCTCGACTCGAAAGCAAGGTCGTTTTAAATAATAGCCCTAGATTATGTTTAATATCGCTGGAAGTAAACAAACTTGGATTATTTGCAATGTCACACGCGGGAGTGTCGACGTGTGCCCTTGCCCACCTGCAGATAAGAATTATCTACAGTGTACATTTTTCTCCACCTGGCTGCTTTCCTGCCTCTTATCATTTATTTCCTGCGTTTTCTTCCCAACCTTCTTCCGCTATACCTTTTATGATCTCAATAACACCGCCGTATTTGCACTACAAATACAAAACGTTTTTTTTTTTTTTAGCGCCTTCACTTGGCCACCGTGATGAATTTAAATCACTACATTTGCTAGCGATGCAGTCGTCGGGCAAAAGGATCATCTTGACGTCTAAAAACAAACTCGGCGGTGAAGCTAATTAGCCAAAAGCTAATTTCTTTGGCGGGACTAATTATCTTCAGACGCTGTTGTCTTTATTCTCTTTGTGACCCGGGTTATCAGTTTGCTTGGTAAACCGTGGTTTGTATTCTGTTGATTGACACCACTCCCACGCATGCCCAACGCTGATAAGAAAATTAATAGCAGTACGTACTGTACGTTCAGGAATTGTTATATAGGAAGTACAACTTTGTGAACATGATTATCTGCTTTTGTTTTAATGGAAATTAAGGTAAGACTTAGTAGATTCAGTGCTGGCCAAAAGTAGTGGCACGCCTGCAATTCTGTCAGATAATGCTCAATTTCTCCCAGAAAATGACTGCAATTACAAATGATTTGGTAGTAATATCTTCATTTATTCTGCTTGCAATAAAAAAACATGATAATGGACTTTTTTTTTTTTTAAATCATTATTATTTTACACAAAACTCCAAAAAATAGGCCGGACAAAAGTATTGGCACCCTTTGAAAAATCATGTGATGGTTCTCTAATTTGTGTAATTAGCAGAACCTGTTACTTACACATAACAGGCGGTGGCAATAACTAAATCACACTTGCAGCCAGTTAAAAGGGATTCAAGTTGACTCAAGCTCTGTCCTGTGTCCGTGTGTGTACCACATTGAGCGTGGAGCAAAGAAAGAAGACCAAAGAACTGTCTGAGGACTTGAGAAGCAAAATTGTGAGGATGCATGGGCAATCTCAAGGCTACAAGTCCATCACCAAAGACCTGAATGTTCCTGTGTCTACCGTGCGCAGTGTCATCGATAAGTGTAAAGCCCATGGCACTATGGCTAACCTCCCAAGATGTGGACGGAAAAGGAAAATTGATGAGAGATTTCAACAAAAGATGTGCGGATGGTGGATGAAGAACCTCGACTAACATCCAAACAAGTTCAAGCTTTCCCGCAGTCCGAGGGTACAACAGTGTCAACCCGTATTATCCGTCGGCGTCTGAATGAAAAGGGACTCTACCCAGGAAGACCCCACTTCTGACCCAGAGACATAAAAAAGCCAAGCTGGAGTTTGCCAAAACCTACCTGAGAAAGCCAAAAAGGTAGTGATGGGACGAAATGGACCGAGGTTCCGAAGCTTGTGTCGAGTAATGGGAGGGGCGTTTCCACGAAGCTTGTAGCGAGGTGCGCGTCATTTCGGCAAAACCCGGAAGTGATGGCCTGGGAAGCCTCGCCGGCAGGCTGAATCTCATACGCACTTCAGAAGTAATCCGACGTTTGGCGCGCATTACAAAAACAGTACAGACTACGGCAGGGGTGTCCAAACTTTTTGCAAAGGGGGCCAGATTTGGTGTGGTAAAAATGTGGGGGGCCGACCTTGGCTGACGTCCTTTACGTAGAACAATATATTTAAGTAAATTTTAGCAAGCCATTTTGTGTGTCACATTTGCTCTATTTTTTTAATTAATAATTTCAACAATCTCGCAACTAGCCTTTGTGCCGTTCTCTTTCGACTCTCGGCCTATTGCGAAATACTAATGCTGTAAAATTAAACTAGCTTCAAATTGCTTCAATTTCTCGCTACGTATCTTCCCTGTAATCTTCATGTAATCTACATGTCAGTGTGCCTTGTATGGTAATGTCGCCTCGCATTGAACTCTTTAAAAACAGCAACTGTCTCTTTGCAAAGGGGGCTGACACAGTTGTTGCGTATTTTAGTAAAGAAATAGTCCAATTTCCACCTATCCTTGAAGTTTCGGCCGTCGCAGTCAACTTTTATTTGTTGATTGTCGCCATTTTAGAAAATTGGGAGTAAAGGGTCACACAGGGTAATTTTGCTCAGAGTGCTGTGGGTAAATTAGGAGCAGCATTTAGTGTGTAAGTTACTTCATATGCTGGTAGCAGTACTGCTGACCAATTTATTAAGTCTGTGTGCGGGCCACACGTTATTGATTTTATGACAGAGGCTGGGGGCCGGATGAAATTTGACCACGGGCCGCATTTGGCCCCCGGGCCGGACTTTGGACATGTCTGGACTACGGTATAAATTGGTTGCAAAACGCAATGGCGATCGCCTGTTATCTCACATTTTGTGGATTTCGGGCTCCTGTACTTGTTACATCTGTGCGCAACAGTGCAACCAGTGCAATCTTTTTTCGAGCCTTGTCCTTTGCTTGCGATGGAACCTGCGCAAAAAAAGCGATCCTCCCTTGTATGGGAACATTTTGATTTGATTGCTTTCAATAAGGTAAGGGAGAAAAACTACTTTAATATAAATGTGAGTGTGTGTGTGTGTGTGTACCTATCTGAACCAAACATCAACAGAATGAACAATCCATTAGTGTACTGGGAGGCACAAAAGAATACCTACCCAAATTTATATAAACTGGCACTCGCATTTCTCTGCACTCCAGCTTTATCTGTGCCTTGTGAAAGAATATTTTCTAAAGCTGGTGAAATATTGTCCAAAAAAAGAAACCGTTTAAAGCCAGCCACTGTGGGAAAGCTATCATTTCTAAATAAAAATGAATAACAAATTATCCTTAGCACTTGTTGTATTTTGTTCACATACTAAATTACTAACACAAGCTCATTCATACCTTTGTCTTAAGCAAATAGCCATTGAATTCTTAACTATGTTGACCTCTTGGGCTTCTAGACCACTTAATGGCGCCATAGAGTAAATGAAGCACCATGAAGCTTTGCTACATGTGCAAACCAATTGGCTGCAAAGCGTCATTTCTTCATGAGGCTTCATTTGGTCGTCACTACAAAAAGGTTTTGGAAGAATGTTGAGACACAAGTAGAACTTTTTGGGAAAACAGAGTTTAAAGGGGAAAAAATGAGGCCTTCAAAGAAAAGAACACGGTCCCCACAGTCAAATTTGGCGGAGGTTCCCTGATGTTTAGGAGTTGTTTTGCTGCCTCTGGCACTGGACTGCTTGGCCGTGTGCATGGCATTATGAAGTCTGAAGATGACCAACAAATTTTGCAGCATCATGTAGGGCCTACTGTGAGAAAACTGGGTCTCCCTCAGAAGTCATGGGTCTTTCAGCAGGACAATGACCCAAAACAAACTTCAGAAAGCACTAGAAAATGGTTTGAGAGAAAGCACTGGAGACTTTTAAAGTGGCAAGACCTGAATCCCATAGAAAACCTGTGGAGAGATCTGAAAATGTCCCCCTTCAAATCTCAGAGACCTGGAGCAGTTGGCCGAAGAAGAATGGTCTAGCATTGTAAGAAACTCATTGATGGATACCGGAAGCGGTTGTTTGCAGTTATTTTGTCTAAACGTTGAGCTACCAAGTATTAGGCTGAGGGTGCCAATACTTTTGTCCGGCCCATTTTGGGAGTTTTGTGTAAATTAATGATAATGATTTCTTTTTTTTTTTTCATTGTCTTTTGTGTTTTTTTCAGTGCAAGCAAAATCAATGAAGATATTAGTACCAAAGCATTTGTAATTGCAATCATATTCTGGGAGAAATTGAGCATTATCTGACAGAATTGCAGTGGTGCCAATACTTTTGGCCAGCACTGTATGCTTTTCTTTTTGGTAATGGTGCTTTAGACCTCTGCACGCGAAGAATAACGCAATTGCGCACGGGAAAAACACATTTCCGCATGCAAAGAAGTACTCATTTATGCTCACGAAGATGTCACGCAGACGAGTGAATAAGAAAGAAACGGTACCTCTCCTAACCTATGCACACCTTTTGATGCTTGTAAAACATAAACAGAGGCAAAACCATGTTTTACATCGTTTGTTGTCTGTTTTCGTCATCGGACGCATAGAGCGAGTTATGTACCGTATTTTTCGGACTACAAGCCACACCTGACTATAAGCCGCCATCCACCTAATTTGACGCGAAAACTGCATTAGTTCTTAATAAGCCGCACTGGACTATAAACCCCAGCTGTCCTCACTGTATTACGGGACGTTTCCACCGAAAGACCCATAACACTTTATTTGACAGCTGCATCATAAGACTGTCATAAGACCAAATGAACCACCACGAAGCTTTTAACCAATTGGTCTGCAATGCTTCAAGAAGCTTCATTTGGCTATCACTGCTCCCTCAGTGGAGACAGTCAACCTCTGCTGCCACCTGCTGTCAGCATTGTTGTCATCCAACATGCCTCCTAGCATGCATTGCAGCACTACAGATGTAAATGACAATCAAATTTCATGTTCTATGCTCATTATTTCTTCAGTTACTGGTCTAGTTGTTTCATTATTCGCTAGTTATGGTATTTAGTAACACTTTATTTGACGGTGGCACCATAAGACTGTCATTAGACATTCATAATTTTGACATGACACTGCCATGAGCATTATTAATCAATACATAAGTATGACAGATTTCATTTTGTGTCAACCGGCAAATGATCTCACTTTTGAATGGATGTAAAATATCCGAGCTGGACATAAATAGAGTTAGTGCCATCATTTGCCGGATGACACCTGACCGATGATAGTGTCATGTCATTATTATGGCAGTCTTATGACACCGCTTTCAAATTAAGTGTTACTAAATACCATTACTAGCAATTAAGGAAACAACTGCAACAGTAACTGAAGAAATAATTAGCACAGAACATGAATTTTGATTGTTATTTACATCTGTAACGCTGCAATGCATGCTAGGAGGCATGTTGGACGACAACAGTGTTGACAGCTGGTGGCAGCAGAGGTTGACTTGAGCAAATAAGCCGCATGATTCAAAATGAGGGAAAAAAGTAGCGTCTTATAGTCCAAAAATTACGGGTTGTTTTGGATGCTAGCTAATCCATGCTTACCGTTTGTGTAGGTGTTATTGCTGTATTAGCAGCTAATTATAAGGTTGCTGTGAATATGTCTGTCATGTTATGTCATTTTCACTCTGCAAAGCGTCAATGTCAGGAGCAGCTCGATAAACGTACAGATTTCTAGCATCATCCTTTCGGAGTTTAGCTAGGCTTAGCACTGAGACCAGTTCAGATGCTACTTTTAAAATTTTATGCCAGAAGGAATGAGGTATCTTTAGTGTTTTGAATATTTTCTGGTAATATGAAGCTGAAAAAAAGGGTAGAACATCCTTTTGTGAACTGAATATTTAATCTACAGAGGCATCCTTATGTCAAGGTACCGCTATTCTTTCAATTTCTGTTTTATCAACGTCAAGAAATGACATCATTTTTCAATTTTAAAATGAAATTTAGTGATCTAGGTCGCAACTCCCAAAGGCGCTGATCTTCTGTGAGTTCTGGTTCGTTGGTGTTTAGCTGCCATATGCTCGAGCACGACACCCCGCCTGCCTTTTGGACTGCGGAAGGTCTCTATCAGTCAGCGAGCCGTCACTTCTTATCTCCTCAGGCTTTGATGAGTGGAAAGGGAGGTGTATGTGGGAAGGATTGAAGGGGGGGGGCGCTCTGATATTCTGAATGTGAAGGTCAACACTCTGCAAGGAATCTGATAAGCAGTGAAGGTGCACCACATCAAAGGCCAGCGCAAGCACAGTCACGCCGCGCCGATCCGTAGTGACTGCTCGCGCGTCCGTTGCGACACGTTACCATCTATCTTCCGTCGGTATAGCGTTTGTCCTGATTAGGGTCGCGTCTGAGCCGGAGTTGATTCCAGATGACTGGTGAAAGATGAGATAAGACAGCCTTTATTGATCCGGCAAAAGTGGATTGGTCGGCGCTCAATCATGTTTAAGGCCACTCCGATGGCAAATTTCAGGTTGAATGATCACGTTTCTGTTGGCACTTCTTTCTTGAAACTGTCTTTTAACTCATTGCCTACCATTGACGACGATAGACGAGCAATTCATTCCAACTGGCTGGCTTTGACTGGCATTGACGCGCTAGATGTCCAATCCATTTTGACTGGGAGGGGGAAATTATCGTTCATTCGTCGCATGCGCATGCATAAGCTACCGATTCCTATCTCATTATATCACCAACCTTGAAAATATGAGGGGCAGTTTACATGGCGACTCTGCAACACGAAGACGCAATGACTGTGTTATTGAGTTTCCACGCGTGCATATGGTGTCGGCGAAGACAAAATTTCTGAATCCTGCCTCCAAAGTGGAAGAATTCGATTGCGGGGGATTGAGGGGGGCTATCACCGCATGCATATCAAAGGCTCCCGCGGCGCGACACCGCGCCGATAACGTCAGCGCTCGTACACGTCACATTGGGCGTGCGCAGCGGTGCTACTAAACATTAAAAACCGCTAATATGGCGGAATGTCGGCTTTAATTTACTGTTTTAATAATATATTTAAATTAAATATGTTGAATGTTTCCATTTTTGACATTCCCTTTTGCATATTTTTTTCCTGGCTGAGGAACTTTGGTGGGGTCAAAGTGCATCATTCGCTTTCACCTTGTAAATCTGCACTGCACTGCAAAAATGTTTTCTTTTTTTTTTTTTTTGAGATAACTGGCAGAAAACAAGCTGTATTAGCATGGGTTGTCTGCAGGCGCGCTTCTATGTTGACCCCCTTCCGGTTTAGGATGGTGACGTCACGCTGCCTTGCGGTCTAAAAATAGCATTCGTGCGGCACACTATCAAAGACCAATTAGATGAATTAGGCCTGATAAAAAAACAACAATAAATAACAAATAATAGAATTTATCTATCATGAATGCTGAGAGGTGGCGGACGAGACACTGTTACGTGACAAAAGAAAAAAAAACAAACAACTGGAGACAACACGGCACTCCAGCGACAAACACTGCTGGCCAAAAGTATTGGCACCCCTGCAATTCTATCAGATAATGCTCAATTTCTCCCAGAAAATGATTGCAATTACAAATGCTTTGGTAGTAATATCTTCAATGATTTTGCTTGCAATGAAAAAACACAAAAGGGAATGAAAAAAAAAATTAATCATGATCATTTTACACAAAATTCCAAAAATGGGCCGGATAAAAGTATCGGCACCCTCAGCCTAACACTTGGTACCACAACCTTTAGATAAATTAACTGCAAACAAACTCTTCCAGTATCCATCAATGAGTCTTACAGTGCTCTGCTGGAATTTTTGACCATTCTTCTTTGCCCAACTGCTCCAGGTCTCTGAGATTTATAGGGTGCCTTTTTCAGATCTCTCCACAGGTGTTCTATGGGATTCAGGTCTGGCCACTTTAGAAGTCTCCACTGCTTTCTCTCAAACCATTTTCTAGTGGTTTTGGGTCATTGTCCTGCTGGAAGACCCATGACCTCTGAGGGAGACCCAGCTTTCTACATTATGCTGCAAAATTTGGTGGTAGTCTTCAGACTTCATTATGCCATGCACACGGTCAAGCAGTCCAGTGCCTGAGGTAGCAAAGCAACCCCAAAACATCAGGGAACCTCCGCCATCTTTGACTGTGGGGACCGTGTTCTTTTCTTTGTCGTTTCTTTCCCTTTAAACTCTATGTTGATGCCTTATCCAAAAAAGCTCTACTTTTGTCTCATCTGATCAGAAAAAAAAATTCCAAAACATTTTTGGCTTTCTCGGATAAATTTTGTGCAAACTCCTTGCCTGGTATACCAGACTCACCGCTGTTCCAGCGATTGAGTCTGGCGACCGTCTGGCAGATCAAATTCTGAGGGCGGAGCAAGTCACAGCAAACAGACAGCGAAGTGGACCAATCAGCGACGGGCAGACGTGAGGTTGTTAAAGCGACAAGTGATTGGCGTGAGCGCAGAATGGAGAAGTTTATTTAACATGGCTAGCGCGAGCCATGTTGAATGTTCGATGTGTTTTTGGTCATTTAAAACTGGTTTTACCGCGGATTGGAACATATTCTCGGCTCTCCCGTTCGCCATCTGTGTTGTTGTAGACACGACTTTCGGCGCGCAAGAGTGACGTTACTCGTTAAGAACACATCATGCAAATAAAGGAATCTGATTGGACGATTGATTTTGTACCTTGTACAGTGTTTGAAAATACAGGGAGAATAGTCTGGCTGTGCCAGGCAAGCAAACTCCAGCCTGACTTTTTTATGTCTCTGGGTCAGAAGTGGGGTCTTTCTGGGTATCCTACCATACAGTCCGTTTTCAATCAGACGCCGACGGATAGTACGGATTGACACGGTGGTTCCCGCGGACTGCGGGACAGCTTGAACTTGTTTGGATGTTAGTCGAGGTTTTATATCTACCATCCGTACAGTCATTCGTTGAAATTTCTCGTCAATTTTTCTTTTCCGTCCACATCTAGGGAGGTTAGCCATAGTGGCGTGGGCTTTACACTTATTGATGACACTGCGCACGGTTGACACAGGAACATTCAGGTCTTTGGAGATGGACTTGTAGCCCTGAGATTTCCCATGCTTCCTCACAATTTTGCTTCTCAAGTCCTCAGACAGTTCTTTGGTCTTCTTTCTTTTCTCCATGCTCACTGTGGTACACACAAGGACAGAGGTTGTGTCAACTTTCATCCATTTGAATTGGCTGCAAGTGTGATTTAGTAATTGCCACCACCTGTTATGTGCCACAGGTAAGTAACAGGTGCTGTTAATGACACAAATTAGAGAAGCATCACATGATTTTTCAAAGGGTGCCAATACTTTTGTCTGGTCCATTTTGGAATTTTCTGTTTAATATGATAATGATTTATTTGCAAGCAAAATAAATGAAAGCATTTGTATTTGCAATCATTTTCTGGGAGAAATTGAGCATTGTATGACAGAATTGCAGGGGTGTCAATACTTTTTGCCAGCAGTGTAAAGTCGAAATTACATAAATCGAGTACGTCGTAACCCGGGGATTACCTGTTTCTGACCGTTTTGTCCTTGGACTCAATGACCCCAAAATTAGAATGCCTTTATTTGTTCTCGAGTTATCTTGAACACAAACGTACCGACATTCTGACCCCTATGACATTTGACCTTTGACCACATCACTCCAGATTTTGATGACATCTTGCGTCTCATATGACAAACAAAGTTAGCAAATAATCCCTTTATTCGTTTTTTATTTATCCGGAACACAAACCTAGCAAATAATTGAATCTCCAAATATCATTTTGTTAACACAGTCCTCTTTGTTGAACATTTTTGTCGCTGATTGTTTTTCAGTTTGCTCACAAACATCCGCGCGTAGCACAAATGAGGCAGGCAGGCGGCCTCCCACGAGGACAAGCTCAATCGCTCGCTTTCCCATCTGACATTGTGCTATTATATTTTGACTTTGGTTTCTTTCCACAAGGGGATTTGACTTTTATTGCAGGGATGTAAATTGGAGAAGTTTGTGTGGTCAATTTGGGGAAATATCCTAATTAAGTTTCCCCACATCCTTAGTTGTCTTTTGAAAATATGTTTTAACTGTTGTTTACAGGGTAAAGCAAGTGACTTTCTTTGCAACCAAACTGTAAAAAAACAATAAACCTTTATGGCTGAATTACGCGACGTGAAGAAGATAGTACCTTTTCTCGTAGGCACCATCTAACTGTTTGCATCATTCTTACACACTTAATATAATCAATCAGGGTGTAGTATCGTCTCTCGTATTTACTGTTTGACTGTTTGTATTATTCTAACAAACACAATATAAACAATATAGCACTTATACCATAGTTTAAGGAAAACAAGCAGAATATAGGGCATCAGAGATACATGACGCCTTCTTATCACGGAAGCCCAACGTGGGCGTCATGCAACTGACTGAGACAGATTGCCGCTGACAAGCGCACGTCTGCACCACGAACTCTCGCAATCAGTTCTTCCGGACAGTCCAGAAAAAATGGCGGGACGCCCTGTCCCAACACAAGGAACACCGGAGAACGATCAATATCCAACTGAGATAACACAACTGATAAGACTCCAAGAGCCCCTTTGCACTGAGGTGGCAAAATCTACAACCCTCGTTGCCCTGACAACAGGAACTCCCGGATCCTCCTGTCCAATCCACAAACAGACAATAATCCTAAACAGCGCCCAAACACATCCCTCTTCCTGCCCACGGCCCGCCCCACGATAGCCTCCAAAAGACTGAATGTTTAACTAAGCATTGTCATTTTTTCTCGGGATCCTTTTGTAGACTTGTGATATGCTGACCTTGGATCCTTGCCTGGGTCCCTCTGTCTGGCGACTCAGAATAAATTATCAACTTCTGTTTTTCCAGCGCTCAAAATGGAGTCAGTACAATGGGTTAAGACTAAGGTGAATGGCTGAAGTTTGGCCTTTTGGCCGGGTTGTCGGAGTTTCGGCCGCCCGGTTCGCTGGGGCTGCGCCAGCGCGGGTCCGGCGGTTCGGCTGGCATGGTTCCGGCAATCTGGCTAAAAGGTCAGATTCCTTCAGACGGCGTAGACCCTAAGTCAGGGTGACCAAACATCCTCTTTTGTCTGGCGGGGTTTTATAAATTCATGAAAATGCCCGCTTTTCATCATTTTTCACGGGACCCATTAACGTGTGTTGAAATTGACTGACGGCTTGCACCGAATACCACAGTACTGTGACGTGTTCCCAGAGAGCCTGCCCAGTGGTTGGTTCTGTTACGCTCTTTCTTTAAAGGGACAGACGAAAAACAACAACAGCACTGTTTTAGTTCTTTCTAAAATGATGTTCTTCAGAAGTACAACAGAGTATTGATTGACTTTTTTTCAGAGGAGGCAGACTAGCACGGCGACCGCAGCCCGTGCGCGGCCGATAGGCCCGCAGAGAATTTGACTGCATCCTTTTGCCCAGAAAACAAGCGAGCAACCGCACTTTTATCGTCCGTCCCGCCGAGCGGGAACACGCGCTCGCCTGAGGTTTTTTTTTTTTTTCACCCCCCACCCCTTGGAAACCAATCGTTAGAAATAATGGCCGCGGAAATGCTGACTCGCTGGAAAAAGACAGAGTGAGAAAAAAGTTGGAGTGGACAAATAACAGAAAAGGTTTAACCCCTTGATGTCTGAATTTACATTTAACAAATAGACGTCATAAAGCATCGCGGGGGAATACAGAAATACATGAAAATAATATACATTGAAAAATATATCTTGTCTATATTGAAAAATGCAACTAAATGGGGGGGGGGGCATGACAAATTCTATTCTAAATATGAAAAAAAAAAATCGCAAAATTTATTTTAAATGTTTTTAAAAAGTAAAAGTGAACAAAACAAAATATAGAAAATTAAAAAGTTTAAGTAAAACTAAGCTAAACTAAAAGACGGAAAAACAAAAGAGTATAAAAGAAATGGAAATAAATTAATTAAAAATATTTTTTTAAATGACACTTAAAATAATTAAATTGTTTTTAATATAATAAAAAGGAGGGCTTATTTAAAAATATATATATTTTCATGATTATTAATTATGTATATAAAAATAAAACGCCACTAACTGTATATTACATATTTACATTATTATTAATTTAAAATTTTCAATATACATATATTTTTAAATTTATAAAGGAGGGTTTAATAAAGGTTTATGATTATTTATATTATTATTATTATCTAGATTTAAAAAAAAAAATAACACACCTATAATAATTAAATAATTTTGAAAAATATAATAACAAAAAATTTCTTGATAACACGTATATTCTATTTTTATTATTAGTTTATTATTATTGCCTCATTATTTTCTATTTTTAGCCTTTTTTTTATCGTTACTGTTTTTTTTCCCCACTCATCTCACGGAGGTGCTAGACATCCAATCCGTTCAAAGTGGGAGGGCTGGCAGCGGATGAACGAACGTTGGAAGTCCACTCGTAAAAAACTCATTATTCAATTCACAAAAATTATACCTACAGTGGTAGGAACAAGTATCTGAACCTTTTGGAATTTCTCACATTTCCACAAAATCACCATCAAATGTGATGTGAAAATCACACAGATGAAGAAACAGTGTCTGCTTTAACTAAAACCACCCAAACATTTATAGGTTTTCATTTTTTAATGAGAATAGCATGCAAACAATGACAGGAGGGAGAAAAATAAGTAAGTTAACCCTCTGGCTAAGGAGACCTAAAGAGTAATTGAAACCAATTTTCACCAAACAATTTAAGTCAGGTTTGTATACTATACCCACTATAAAACACACACCTGGTAAGAATTGTCTTGATGAAAAGCATTGTCTGATGTGCATCATGGCTCGGTCAAAGGAGCTGTCTGAAGACCTGAATTCAAGGATTGTTGATTTGTTTAAAGCTGGGTAAGGATACAAAACCATCTTTAAAAGTCTGGATGTTCATCAATCGACAGTCAGAGAAGTTGTCTACAAATGGAGAGAGATTGGGACTGTTGCTTCTCTCCCAAGGAATGGCCGTCCACCATAGATGACACCAAGAGTTCAGTGCAGAATACTCAGAGAGTTAAAAAAGAACTCTAGAGTGTCTGCTAAAGACAGGGAAATCACTGGCACAGTCCAATATTTCTGTGCACACATCAACTATATGTAAAACTATGGGTTGGTGTTCATAGGAGGACTCCACAGAGGAAGTCACAGCTGACTAAAAGAAACATCGTTGCTCCTTTAATGTTCGCAAAAAGGCACTGAGACACTCCACAGAAGTTTTGCCAAAATATTTGGTGCACTGGTGAAACCAAAGTTGAATTGTTTGGGAGTAACACACAAAATCATGTGTGGAGGAAAAATGGAACAGCTCACCAACATCAACACCTCATCCCATGGTGGAGGGAGCATCATGATTTGGGGCTGTTTTACTGCCTCAGGGCCTGGACAACTTGCAGTCATTAATGGAGGAATGAATTCAAAGGTTTGCAGGAAAACCTGAGGCTGTCTGTCAGACAGTTGAAGCTAAAAAGAGGATGGATGCTGCAACAAAACAATGATCCAAAACACAGAAGTAAATCAACTTCAGAATGGCTTCAGAAGAACAAAATACACGTTCTGGAGTGGCCAAGTCAAAATACAGACTTGAACCACATTGAGGTGCTGTGGCATGACCCAAAGACAGCGATTCATGCCAGACATCCCAGGAATCCGACTGAACTATAGCAGTTTTGTAGAGAAGAATGAGCCAAGATTAGTCCTGATCGATGTGCCAGACTGATCTGCAGCTACAGGAAGCGTTTGGTTGAATTTATTGCTGCCGGGGGGGGGGGGGCACAAAATATTAAATGTGATGGTTCACTTACTTATTTTTCTCCCTTCTTTCATTGTTAGCATACTATCCTCATTAAAATATAAAAACCTATGAATGGTTGGGTGGTTTCAGTTAAAGCAGACACTGTTTTTTCATCTGTGTGATTTTGACAAAGCTCAAATCACATTTGGTGGTGATTTTATGCAGAAATGTGAGAAATTCCAAAAGGTTCAGATACTTTTTCATACCACTGTTAGTTGGGGATTTGTATGGACACTTTATTTTTTTATTTTTTTTCCAAGAAACCATCTTGACAAAAATGAAACCAATGTTTTTGCTAGTAAATTCACGTTTGGTGTAAGAGTGCATACTGTCGTATCTTTTCATTTCTGCTTTTAAATGAGTGTCTGCTAACCAGAGGGGAGATGTTGCTTTGCCGCCGCCGCCGCTCGCTACCGATAGAAGTCTCGTTAAAAAAAAAAAAAAAGTCAACCGCTGGCCCGCGGCTCCATTTTTAATTCTCTTTTTAGTTAGCGCGAGCGAGCGAGGCTCCTTCAAAGTAAAAGGTCGCCCGAGTCCGAGCAGGTCATTTATTTTGGATTACGGCATATTTCTTGACTCAAATACGGTGCTACGGTTTCACTATTTTGTGTTTTAAATCTGTTTGCATAGCAGTGAATGATCTTTTCTACAGTCGTTGCTTCAAGGTCTAATGCCTTGATGCTTGAAAATATTGGAAACCTTTTCAATAATGTCGTAATTTTTAGGATAAAGATGTGGCACTTTTCCATTAAAAAAGTTTTTTTTTTTTTTTTTTATAGAAAAATGTCATGTGAGTTGAACTTATATATTTAATATAGTTTTCTAATTATCATATATAATTATTTCATATTTTGGTAGGCGGGAAAAAATCTAATCTCTAATGTTTTTCTCAATATTTTGTCGGATTAAAGCAGTTTTCCCTTGAATTTGTCTTTTTATAGAAAAATAAAATATAATATCATAATACATATAAAAATATTTTGGAGGGCGGATTTTTTTTTTTTTTTTTAGTAATGTTTTGATCAATATTTCCATATTTTTCTAGGATTTTAAAAATATTTCTTTAATGAAACATTTTAGTATTTATCAAAAATATTTTTTGATGAATTTTTGTAATTTTTTGAGGAGGGGACTAATCTAAAATGTAGCTTTTTTTTCCAAGTATGATTTTTTTTTTTCAAAAGTTGAAACATTTTGTGTATTTGTTGTAGAAGTACCAAATACTATAAAAAATGAAGTTGTGTTTATTGAGAAAAATTACAGTAAATCACATTTTGGGAGGACATTCATCTATACCTTTCCATAATGGAGATGAAAATCTTTAGAATATTTTTTTTCACCATGAAAACCGAAAAATGAATGTAGATGTAATTTAATTTGTTTTTAAATGTCGAAATATTTTTAATGCATTTATAAAGGATATTTTTTTTTAGCACAGCCTTTTTTTAAAGTAAAAAAAATAGACTACTATACTAAAGTCATATTTATTGATTTATTTTAAATTATTTCGTAAGATATACATATCTTGATCCAAATTGTGATTCAATAGAGCTTTTCCCTGTCAACGGATGAAATAAGCAGCGAGTGATGACGAAAGCGAAAAGGCAGTTTGCTGTTTGCGTGAGCTTTTCCCGCTGCCAAGATAAGCCCAGAGAGGAAGGAAAATCTCTGGCAAAGTGCAGGCTGCACACCTGCACGACGCAGATTAGCCCTGAATTATCTGAAGAGTGAGCCCGTCTCTAATCTGACATTTTCATCGCGAGCCTCCTCCTTGCTGTTTGGTTCCTTCTTTTGCTCTCAACTTTTTTTGTGGACGTTGACGATAAACTCTGTGACTCAAATTGAGTTTGATGACCAAAAACACTCATACTTCTATAATTGAAACACAATATCTTGAAAGCAAGGTTTCATCCTCAAAATTCATATTTGAAGGAATATCCAGTACTTGCTGTTTTAATATGAATGATTTCTTTAGACCATAGGTCTGCAACCCAAAATGTTGAAAGCCATTTTGGAGCAAAAAAACAAATACCGTAATTTTTGGACTATAAGATGCTACTTTTTCCCCTCATTTTGAATCCTTCATCTTACAGTGCAGTGCACTTATGGCACCACTGTCAAATAAAGTGTTACTAAATCCCATAACTAGCCATTAATGAAACAACTGGAGCAGTAACTGAGGAAATAATGAGCACAGAACATTGTAGCTGACCCCTTGGAATGATGCGATTCGACGGGCGTTCTTTAACTTTATTTTTCGTCACTCTTTTCATTCTTTAGTTGACACCGTGAAAACTAGAAAAAGTTCACAAATGTAACACAACGGTGTCCTATTAAAATACAATCCACCAAAAACAATAAAACATTTCCATTCCCTCCTACCTCCATCTGCCTTCCAAGGGTGCTATCTTCAATCGAACCAGTTAAACATTTCCACGTTATAGTCTTTGTACAACAAACAAATACAATCAAAAATATAAACATTAATTCCCACGGTGATTATAAACCTCATTATTTATTAATGAACTCACCTACGACATGACTGCACTGCTTCTCAACAAACGCAGTGTGCGGAAGTTTCCTCTTTAAGATAAAACCGGAAGCATGGGGTTGTGCGCGATGCGCCTTTGAAAATAAACGCAAAGACGGAAGTGCCTGCAAATTCACACAAACCAGCACGCCATTTACATACATGAATTTTGATTTTTTATTTACATCTGTAGTGCTGCAGTGCATGTTAGGAGGCATGTTGGACGACAACAGCGTTGACAGCAGGTGGCAGCAAAAGTTAGACTGTCTCCCATAAGGGAGCAATGATGACCAAATGAAACTTCTTGAAGCAATGAAGCTTTGCAGCCAATTGGTTCAAAGCTTCAAGGTGGTTCATTTGGTCTTATGACAGTCTTATTATGCCGCCGTCAAATAAAGTGTTATAGGTTAATATATATTGGTGTAAATATGAGGGCTGCCAAACGATTAAAATTTGTAATCGAGTTAATTACAGCTTAAAAATTAATTAATCGTAACTAATTGTAATTAATCGCAATTCAAACCATCTATAAAATATGCCATATTTTTCTGTAAATTATTGTTGCAATGGAAAGTCACAAGATGGATACATACATTCAACATACAATACATAAGTACTGTATTTGTTTATTATAACAATGCATCAACAAGATGGCATTAACATTATTAACATTCTCTTAAAGCGATCCATGGATAGAAAGACTTGTAGTCCTTAAAAGATAAATGTTAGTACAAGTTATAGAAATTTTATATTAAAACCCCTCTTAATGTTTTCGTTTTAATAAAATTTGTAAAATTTTCAATCAAAAAATAAACTAGTAGCCCGCCATTGTTGATGTCAATAATTACACAATGCTCATGGGTGCTGAAGCCCATATAATCAGTCGCACCAAGCGCCAGCAGAGGGCAGAAAAACACAAGTAACAAGTTGGCATTGCACTGTGTTGTCATTTTAATCTGTTTGAGGGGGGCATGTGCGTTAATTGCGTCAAATGTTTTAATGTGATTATTTGAAAAAATTAATTACCGCCCGTTAACGCGATAATTTTGACAGCCCTAGTAAATATCCCATAAAACAGTGAGGACAGCTGCGGCTTATAGTCCAGTCCGGCTTATCCATGCAAAAATGCATCTCCTCCAAGGGAGCAGTGATGGCCAAATTAAGCTTCTTGAAGCAATAAAGCTTTGCGGCACATTGGTTCAAAGCTAAATTGGTTCAAAGCTTCATGGTGCTGCATTTGGTCTTATGAGAGTCTTATGATGCCATTGTCAAATAAAGAGTTATTAGTTAATATATTTTGGTGTAAATATCCCATAAAACAGTGAGGACAGAGGCAGCTTATAGTCCAGTGCGGCTAACATGCCATTTCATGTCAAATTTGGTGGGTGGTTGCTTATAGTTAGGTGTGCCTTATACTCCGAAATTTACAGTATGTCTGGAGCTGTAAAAAATTGAAAGCCCCTATACAAGGCTTATAAGAAAGGCAACACATGCTGTATGTGTCTATCGAAACGACTAAGGCTAGGTTCATACCCCAGGTCTTAATGCACAATTCTGATTTTTTTGGTCATATCTGTGTTTTTTTTTTGGCGTGCCTGTTCAGAATTTCTATGTCCATTGACCCTGTTCAAGTATCATGCATGCGCACTAATTCACAGTCCAAAATGTGCTGAGCAAACTGACCCGCATGAGCATCAAAATAAATGACGACACGTGACGCACACAGATACGTGTAATCAATCTTGAAATATTGCTCATTTGGAGCACAAAAAGAGAAAACCAAACATTCTCAGGCTTATCCCCCACCCCCCTGTTTTATTTTATCATGACTGTTGTCAAGCCCGCCTCTTCCCTAAAAGCCACGTTCAAGCTAGGCCCTAACACTAATGCACAGCTACTTCGCTGCCATCTGCCTGCCGGTCTCGCTCTTTGCTGACTTAATTGCTGCATGAATTCCGATTTGGGGGACTTGATAGTTCAGACCGCAGCCACATTCTGGAAAAATGTGGCCCAAATCGGATTTGAACCACATACGAAACTGACGTAGATTGGATTTGAAGTGGTCCACTTTTACGCTACTTTTTCTGTTCAAACTGTCAAGTTAATGCCTCACTTGATTCGGAAAAACACCAAAAAAATCGGATTGGTGCATTAAGACCTGCGGTATGAAACTAGCCTAAGTTGGCTACAAATACATAATGAGCCTTCATGATTACTGTATTTTCTGCACTATTAAATGCACCTTAAAGCCTTCAATTTTCTCAAAAGCCGACTTATCTGTTGTGCCTTATACAGTATATGGATCAATATTGGTTAATCATGGCATGACATTCACTATAACTCAGCTCCATCTTGTGGGCGCATATCGCAATGCCAACCACTACTACTACAACTACTACTACTGCGCCTTATAATGCAGTGTGCCCTATACATGAAAACTGTTTTAAAATAGGCCATTCATTGAAGATGCGCCTTATACTCCGTCGGAAAATCCAGTAAATGTTTATTTTCTCTGCAGTATAGAGAATGACACACCATTTGACTACTCTGGAGTACGGTGGCGGCTCAAGTTTAACTTCATGACAATATAAATGAATTAGAAGAATGTTTGTGTCATGTTTGTCCTTTAAAAACCATCATAAAAACTAAAAATATATTTCCCTCCCACATCTTTTTCCATTTTCAAACATTTTTGAAAAAGCTCCAGGGAGCCGCGGGTCGCTGACCCCCCGCTTTAGACACTTTAAGCAGTCGTTTGTCCAGTACATTGGTGACTTGAGATTTGAGTGGAATTTTTCCATGGCCACGCTTGCAACTCAAAACAACGAACTCGTCTTTTCCCATTGACATGCCAATGTAGTTAATTCGTTCTTGCCCTCCCCCCCAAAACAAATGTTGTCGTGATGCTAATATGCTAGTATAGTCTGAAAATGTATGTGTATGAATATATATATATATATATATATATTAGGGCTGTCAAACGATTAAAATTTTTAATCGAGTTAATCACAGCTTAAAAATTCGTAATCGTAATCGTAATTAATCGCAATTAATCGCAATTCAAACCATCTATATAATATGCCATATTTTTCTGTAAATTATTGTTGGAATGAAAGATAAGACGCAAGATGGATTTATATATATATATATATATATATATATATATATATATATATATATATATATATATATATATATATATATATATATATATATATTCAGCATGCGGTACTTAAGGACTGTATTTGTTTATTAAAACAATAAATCAACAAGATGGCATTAACATTAACATTCTGTTAAAGTGATCCATGGATAGAAAGACTTGTAGTTCTTTATGAAAAATGTTAGTAAAAGTTATAGAAATTTTATATTAAAACCCCTCTTAATGTTTTCGTTTTAATAAAATTTGTAAAATTTTCAATCAAAAAATAAACTTGTAGCCCGCCATTTGTAGATGGCAATAATTACTTACACTATAAAATCAGTCGCACCCAAGCGCCAGCAGAGGGCAGCAAAACTCCGCAAAACACAATTAACAAGTGGGCCTTTCGCTCCTCTGTCATTTAAATCTGTCTGAGCTGGGCCAAGTGCGTTAATTGCGTCAAATTTTTTAACGGGATTAATTAAAAAAATTAATTAACGCCCGTTAACGCGATAATTTTGACAGCCCTAATATATATATATATATATATATATATATATATATATATACACACACACACATACATACATATATTATATATATAATATATGTATGTATGTGTATATATATATATATATATAGCGGAAAACACAGACAAGACTGAAAAAACAGTTTCTGTTCTTGCACTCCTCTGTAAAAGAAACTGCTGTACTTTAAGCAAAAACAACTGTTGTGTTTGATAGAACAATATGTCTATATGCTGCCATAGCAGATTCATGGCGAATTAAGCCCCCGAACTATTTTTACTTTTTTCCGTTTTACCCTGGAAACCCCTATTTACAGACGTCACGCAACCACTTTTGTTTCAACCCAGCCATAAAAACAAGGTAAGTAATTATATTTATTATTCAAAATGTCATTTTAGCTTAGAATCATTAAAGGATGTGTAATATTTCGTTAAAAAAAAAAAAAAAAAAGACTTTAAAAAAATATTCATTCAAATATTTTTTAAACCTTAAAACAAATTACATCACAATGAAAAAAATGGTGTCTGTAAAAAAGTCATAGATATCCACCTCATAACTATTGCCTTATTGTATTTTTTTCATTACCGTCTCATTTTCTCCGATATGTTAGATGATAAATAATCGATCCAAACAAAGAAAACTTGAAAAAAAAACATTTAAAGGGGTAAATATATGAAAAAGAAAATCTCGACCACTCCTTGATGTCTGCGATTTCTGCATCGTGATCCTTGTTATATGACCATGTTTTACCCATAAAATCCCCCAAAAATCCAGCTGTGGCCATTCACAGGTGTCTTGACACTTGGTGATGCGTGCTACATGGAGTTTTTGGATCGAAACAAGTTAAGTACGCGCTAAGGTCTCGTAAAGTCATGGCGTCTGTAATTCTGCTCTTGCGTGTTCTCACGCCCCAATTTGGCCAACTTTCAAAATTGTCCAATATGCATGTGTGATACATCATTGGAAAGCTTAAGATCTCAATTTTCTGGAGGAAGAAAAATTATGAACATTAAAAAAAAAAAAAAAATTTAAACAGCAAAACCCTACTGGAGGCGAGAGCAGAATTAAAGACGGCACGATTTTAACGAGATATTATCACGTACTTACCATGTTTCGATCCAAAAACTCCATGTAGCATGTATCGCCGAGTGTCAAAACACAGCTGTGAATTACCACAGCTGGATTTTTGGGGGATTTTATGTGTGAAACATGGTGATATAACAAGGGTTGTGATGCTGAAATCTCAGACAACAAGGAGTGGTCGAGATTTTCTTTTTCATATATGTACTCTTTTAAACGTTATTTTTCAATTTTTCTTTGTTTGGATCGATTATTTGTCATCTAAAATATTGGGGAAAACACAACATTAACGAAAAAAATACAATTAAGCGATAGTTAGGAGGGAGATATCTTTTTTACAGACGCCAATTTTTTCATTGTGACATCATTTGTTTAAAAGTTAAAAATATGCGAGTGAATAATTTTTTTAAAGTTGTTTTTTTTTTTTAAACTAAATATTAGACATCATTTAATAATTCTAAACTAAAAATGACAGACATTTTGAATAATATATACGATTACTTACCTTCTTTTTATGGCTAGTTTGAAACAAAAGCGGTTGTGCGACGTCTGTAAACGGGGGTTTCCAGGGTAAAACGGACAAATTAAAAATGATTCGGGGGCTTCATGCGCCATGAATCTGCTATGGCAGCATATAGACATATTGTTCAATCAAACACAACAGCCTGGTCTTTTTTTTCCGGCATATATATATAATTCCTCTCCCAATTTGTGGGAGGGGTTAGCTCAAGGAATACCATCATTAACTATTTTGTCCATCCTAAAAATCAAGTTGTTTTTGGCCTCCAAGTGCAGAAAATGTGTTTTTATTTTGAATTTCATATTTTTACTTATATTTTTTTTTTATAACTCAATTTTAATCTTGGTATTATTATTTTAGAAATTTATATTTATTGCTCCTCCTTATTTAATATTATGATATTTGGTATCTATTTTAGAATTACTTATTTTTTGGGATTTTAGATTAATTACTCTTTTGTTCTTTTTTGTTTAAAATTAAATATAACAATATTATTACATCTTTTACTGTCGATTATGTGTATGTTAAGCTCTACTGTAAATACCTAATTAAATGCAACTAAAAAGAGGACCATATTTTTTGTCCCTAATGGGAGGACTAGCATTGAATGATCACGTTGGACAGTCCAAATGGATTGGACGTCCGTGGCCGACAACGGCGTTGAATGAGCAAAACGGCAGGCGGTGGTGTGTTTATGCCTAGAACTCTTGTGGGATTCCAAATGGAAAAGTTGAGAGGTCAAAAAGAGCTCTTTTTTGATTCGAGTAGCTTATTTGTGTCAAGGTTAGCTCGCCTGGAAAATCCCATTCATTTAGTCTGCAAAATACAAATGATCTGGAAGGCAACCTTTTCCACCGACACTTGATGAGTACTTTTCATTGCGGTCAGGTTTTTGCACTTTAATCAGGACTTCTGGCAGCCAAGGAGACCCCGGTGGGCTGCAACTTGTGCTTCTGTCAGCAGCGACTTTGTCCAAAGCTTCGCCGGGCTAACCTTGACTTCTTACAGCTTTTAATAAGAGCGATTAAAGCCGGCCCTTTTACCTCCATTTGCGGTAAATCTTCAGAATAATCATCAGACTTTCGAATCGGAGCCCATTTGGACCGAAACGGACATCTTCCCGTTTCATTTTGGAGGATTTTTCATAGTCTGATAGACAACTTGGTGTTTATTGCTGAAACTGGTGGCAGGGGCTAATATTTTCAATCTTTTTTAGGCTCCTTTATCATTACAATTCGCCCCCAATGACAAGAATGCAACAATTTATATACTAACACCGCTTATCCTTGTCAAGGTCGCGGGGTGCTGGAGCATATCCTAGCTGACTCTTAGCTGGTATACCGCAAGATCCTAATGAAAACACGTTTTCCTATTTTTAAGTCATAGGACGTGATGTCACATGATCATTTATACTCCACCCGTAACAGGTCTTAAGTGTCTGATTTCCATATGTAAAACTTGAATATGAAAAACAGCCTTCCGACTTGTGAATTGTGACCCATGTGAGTCTCAATGACACTTTCCCGAACTATTTATTTTTTGCAGAAATGTAATGATAACACAGCTATTGTCGTAGTTTTTTAAATCACTGGTGGACACCCGAATCAATCCCCACCGGCGCTCCGTTGTTGTTTTTCAATCGGACTTTCCCGCTTTCCACTCGCGTCCGGTCGATGCGTGACATCGTGAACCTTCAAATGACTTTTAGACGCTAGAAAAGTCTCTCCCGGGGGTCCAATTAACCTACTGTCTGTTGACCTGGCGAACCTCCAAACAAACACTAATTGCAACGTTTTGTTTGGAAGGGCCGGCGCATCGGAAGAATGAATTGACTTTTAGAAGAGGGGAAAAATAGCCCCTGACGCAAGTTTCATTGACACAAACTGGGTGAAGACACTGGCGCCCTAAGAGATAGTCTTGCCAGCCCATTCGGCACGGATTTTAAAAAAAAACGTAAAAAGCTCCTGTCAAATTAAGGAGTGTTGTCATTGAGGATCCTAATAATAATAATCATAATAATCTATATCTATACTTTTTAGGGCTGCAGTTATCGAATATTTTCATAATCGAGTATTCTATTGAAAATTCCATTGATGAATCGAGTAATAGGATAAAACATTTTTTTTCTAGCTAAAAAGCTATTTTAAATATACATGAGAAAACAAGACATTTCACCGAATATTGAACCATTTTTAGACAATCAATGTCAATGCATCAGATGTGACTAGAAAAAAAAAACAAATTCACTGCTTTCATTAAAAAAAAAAAAAATGTCATTAACCGTCATATGCTATTGTTTAGCCACAACTGAATTCATTACCTTATTACAATTCATCCTTCACACAGCCGCTGGTAATAGACCCCAATCACGTGACTGGTGCCGCCATATTGTCCGTCAGCTCATCGTGTTTCCATATTACCGCTACGTACATTCCTCCTATTACTGCGTGTTTTTCTGCTTGTCTAAGGAATCACCGCCTAGTAAACGAACCCAAAAACCTTCCTGACAATCGTTAATATTGATTCATCAAAATGGTGAAGGCATGTGTGGCGTTTGGTTGCAGTCACAGAGAAGATAAACGGTCATTTTAGTAGTTGCTGTGTGCCCATTGTTAAAAGGGCAAATCTCGACAGCAGCACGGTTTGTTTATCTCGGTTCATGATGCGTTTGTGTCGACAGCTGTCAGACAGCGGCGAAAACATCAATATGATGCCAACACGATCGCAGACATCATCAGACAGAGACGACGAAGCTCGTCGCCACGGTCGTGCAGCAAGAAAGGGAGCGCAACAACAGGTGTTGTGCCAAAAATAGTTGCCCCGCGTGAAATGTCCCCCCTGACGGGAGCGCCCACACGGAAACAACTTTCTGGTACCGTGAATATGTATTATTTTACTCTGCTTGAACTAATAAATGTCATACCTGTGTGATTGTCATTGGGATATGCTTGTGAAAACCTGTAGACTAATACATTTCTGTTCAAAGATGGTTATGTGGCGAGCCACGATTTGTTACTAAAATACAGTACTAATATTTTGTGTAATTTCATTATTTAAAACTGATCTTACAGTCGTAAATCCATTACTGTAATGCGTCCATGAAAACATTTGATGTTTTCACGTCAATAAAGCGTTATAAATAAGCGCTCCCGTCAGGGGGGACATTTCACGCAGGGCAGCTATTTTTCGGCACACGCCGGCCCGTTGTCGATCAAGTTCCATTTTACAATCGTGACAACGGTGACGCTCAGCTGGCCAAATTTCGGTTTATATTCGGGCCGTTGCCGATTTTGGGCACCCGACTCCTCATCGTGACATAAACTGGAGTATGATTGGAAATTTTGGGGTCTCAGGACGAGCTCTGACGCACGGGACGGGACCGGACGGGAGGAAACATCGGTTTGGACTAGGGCTGTCAAACGATTAAAATTTTTAATCGAGTTAATTACAGCATAAAAATTAATTAATCGTAATTAATCGCAATTAATCGCAATTCAAAGCATCTATAAAATATGCCATATTTTTCTGTAAATTATTGTTGGAATGGAAAGATAAGACAAGATGGATATATACATTCAACATACGGTACATAAGGACTGTATTTGTTTATTACAACAATAAATCAACAAGATGGCATTAACATTATTAACATTTTGTTAAAGCGATCCATGGATAGAAAGACTTGTAGTTCTTAAAAGATGAATATTAGTCCAAGTTATAGAAATGTTATATTAAAACGCCTCTTAATGTTTTCGTTTTAATAAAATTTGTAAAATTTTCAATCAAAAAATAAACTATTAGCCCTATTCTGTCCTCAATGTGTGTGAGTACACAAATTGACAGATAGCGAACAAAAGTTCCAAAAAGAAATCAGATGGTGTGGCAAAGTTGCATGGGCTTTACTGAAGTCCTCTCTTTTTGACAGGAGCACGTTTCTTGTATTTTTTTTTTAAACTGAAAATAACAAGGCAATGTGTCAATAACTGGCATAAATCACAAAATAACATAAAATGTACACACACGTGTCCATTTGAGCAGTAGCACTAGCCAATTAGCTCACAAGCATCTAACAATGTAACTGCATTTCACCATATATGTGAACAAATTCAAATACACATCATCAATAACTATCTAATGCTCATGAATATAAACAAAGGAGGAATATAACTCACAAGCAATGCATGTATTAGACACAAACAGTGTGATGGGGCTATGAGAACTGCCACTGAATACTGGATGCGGACGTTAGCTGGTCTGAATAGCACTGTCTATTAGTGTGAGTTCGCGTCGACATATAATTACGTCAGAAAAGCGCGCCGAAACCCAAATAATCAGCTGCACTGAATCGCCAGCAGAGGGCGACATTACGCCAAATAACATATGCAAGTCACACTCAAGCGCCAGCAGAGGGCGGAAAAACTCCATAAAACACAATTAACAAGTTGGCCTTTCACTGTACTGACATTTAAATCTGTCTGAGCGGGCCTAGTGCGTTAATTGCGTCAAATATTTTAACGTGATTAATTACAAAAATTAATTAACGCCCGTTAACGCGATAATTTTGACAGCCCTAGTTTGGACATCAAATCTGGATCTGGCGACTGAATCGACCGAAGCTTTTCCAAATAACGGCTTTTATGCAACTCATCCAATGAGTTTACAGCGTCTGAAAGCACCGGGGCTTCCATAATTTGCAAGTGAATCCACCTTTAGAAACTACGATCATTGACAATACGGACACACAATGACGGACACTATGCGGGCACAATACAGCCATCACGTGATTGTGTACGTTGGTGATTGGGGTCTATAGAAATGTTGTTTAATCATCTGCAGGCGACTGGGAGATCGTGTTCGGGTGTGCACTAGTCCTCATGGGAAACGCAGTCTCCCTTAAAGCAAACACTACTGTATTTGTCCACCGGCGTCGCTAAAATCAACCAAGACGGAAAAGTTACCTGGCGTTGCTTTAAATTGGGAACTGATTGTGTGAAATGTCCTAATTTTGTGCTAAACGGATCGAAGGCCCTTGAATTGAGCCATCACAGAATATGATTTTCCAAACAACTGATGATGTGTTATACCTACCATCAAGAAATATTTGCTACCCTCAAAAAGTTCCTGCCCCCTTCTCACCACCCCAGAAATATTTTTCTAGATGTCTTTGTTGAAGACATCTAACATGTGTAAAAGAATGTTTGTTCGTTCGTTTGCTGCCAGCCCTTCCATTTCAAATGGATTGGACATCTAGCGCTATCAATGGCAGCCAATGAGTTGGAAAATAAATGTTGTTATTCCTCTGGCCAAGATGCACCTTCCCTCCTACCAATGAGTTCACCACTAACCGGCCGATTCTGCACAGCCAGGTGCCAGAATCGGCAACACTACTCAAAATGAATGAATAAAACTCAGACATTTTGTTCAGGTTGGTTAATTGGTTAGGGAAATTTAAGGGGGATAAAATCAGCAATGAGTGAGTGAAAAAGCACAACATAGTGGAATATCTTTTTGTTTTCAATTTCCACAAGAGCTAAGCTTGTGCTCTCCGTACTTGTATATTTGCATACAAATAGAATTTGGAGTTGGTGAGTGCATCTAACGCCGCTTTTATTCTTTAAGTGAAACCCTCCAGATGCGCTTGGCTACTTCAGGTAATGTCTTTTCGTGGAGCCGCCATTTTGGATTCTACTCAAAACAGTGTGGGTTTTAGCAGCCCGTTTCATTTTCTTCTAAATACTTATTACAGTCATTTTCAGACTAAAAGGTGCACCTGAATATCGGCCTCCACCCACCAAATTTGACACGAAAACAGCATTTCTTCATAGATAAGACACATTGGACTGTAAGCTGCAGCTTTATTTGACAGCGGCATCATATGACTGTCATAAGACCATTTGAACCACCATGATGCTCTGAACCAAATTGCTGCAAAGCTTTATTGGTTACTGCTTTATTTTACGGTTTGCTTTTGGCATGAGCTCACAATATTATGGGATATTTACACCAAAAGGTATTCATCAGTAGCACTTTATTTGACACCGGCATCATATGACTGTCATAAGACCATTTGAACCACCGTGAAGCTTTGAACCAAATTGCTGCAAAGCTTTATTGCTTGAAGAAGCTTCATTTGGCCATCACTGCTCCCATGTGGGAGACAGTCAACCTCTACAGCCACCTGATGTCAACACTGTTGTTGTCCAGCATGCCTCCTAACATGCATTGCAGCGCTACAGATATAAATAACAATCAAAATTCATGTTGTGTGCTTATCATTTCTTCAGTTACTGTACCAGTTATTTCATTAATCACAAGCTCTGATATTCTCTAAAACTTTATTTGACAGTGGCGTCACAAAACTGTCGTTAGGCCATCATAATTATGATATGACACTGTCATGAGCATTAATGAATGCTTATGACAGATGTCGTTTTATGTCATCCGGCAAATGATCTCACTTATGAATAGGTAGAAAAGATCCGCGCTGGACATAAATGGAGTTAGTGACATAATTTGCCGGATGACATCTGTCATAAGCATTTAGTAATGCCCATTAGAGTCATGTCATAATTATGAGAGTCTTATGACACCACTGTCAAAGAAAGTGTTACCTATTAACCCAAATAAATCAACAAATAAGCCGCACTGGTCTATCAGCCGCGGGTTTCAAAATGAGGGGAAAAAGTAGCAGCTTATAGTCCAAAAATTTCATTAGTTATATAATACCGTATTGGCCCAAATATAAAATGGTGTTTTTTTTGCATTGAAATAAGACTAAAAAAATGGGGGTCGTCTTATATTCGTGGTCTGGACGTTATACCCATTCACGCAGTGATGTGCGGTGAGGTTCATGGTTGGTGAGGCACTGACTCCTTTAGTGTCAGATTTCCAAATATAGAAACCAAAAACGGTAGCTTATTCAATTGGCTACTGGTTATTTCATATCTCATCAGTATTCTTCACAAAACACGCACACACGGTACATATTATCGATACGTAAAAGTAAGAAAATAACATGCATTTGCCCCACACCCTCAATGTGTTGGTCGTCGCAATTCTATAATTCATGCAACATAAATGAGAGTAAAGAGTGGTGTACAAAGCCACAGAATTCAATTCTGACCTTTAGTGAAATATTCAGTTGTTTTTAAAACTTTTAATTCTGAAACTTTAATCAATTTATTACAGATTGCTAAACAAAAAGTGTGAAAAGAAAAACAAAGAATATTTTATTTAAGGCCAAAATTTAGTTTTTAAATATTCTATTGTATTTTTCTTGGTCGAAGCTCTTTTTTAAATTTTTTTTTTTTATAAGATTGAAATGAAAACTGTTTGTGCTCTTGCGCCTGTCCTTCACCACAAAAACCAGCATTACTTTGGAAGGGCATAGGTTTGGTATCAACATTCGTAGGGACGATATAACAGCATAACCTGCATGTAGGGACACTTTTTGCTGGGGACGGGACATTAATCAGACCAAACAGATTGGATGCAGGGGGGCAAAGGGCCACATTTCTCATGTATAGGAACCTAATTAATTAATAGGCAAAATGATCAATGCAAAATAAATCCTTATCTTCTGATAATAACTTTTACATGCATTGGTTCTGATGATACACTGTTCGATTCAAATCTTTGTTTTCAAAAAATACTAAAGAAACATTTTGAAAACTTCCTGAATAAATGTCTGGTTTTTATTAGCAAACATAAACATAATGAAAATAATTCACTTAATAATGGTAGGGTCAATTCTATCCTTACAACATATGGAACTATTGAAAGATCTAAATTCTCTATATAACTGAACATTATATCATGCAAAAAAGGTAAGGTTGCTTAAAAGTTGGTGGGGACAATTTTAGCATCCTGAAAAGTTGGTAGTGTTATGTCCCTACCGTCCCTATGCAAACCTACGCCCTTTTTGTAAAAGTCCTCCTTATTTTCCTTTACTTTAAAAAAAAAAATCTCTCCGCCTCAATGGAGAGGATTGCTTCAATTAGATCGTTCTGTGTTCTATTTGACAAGCCAGAAAACACAGTGGATGTGTCCAAAAGTCTAGCTAACCCTTCATCTTTCTCAGCAAAACCATGTAATCGTTCTACATATATGCCACGTTTAGAAGAGCTTACACGCTCATCGTTACCACGAAATGTTAACTCCTGTTTAGCTAGGATGCAGGTTGCATTAATGAGGTCTTTCAAACTCTTTTCTTTACCTTAGCATGGAGGATGCTACCGTTGAGCTTCCGCTGTTCGTCAAAGCCAAATCGATCCTTGAGCTTCCAAAAGTTTTTAAAGCAATCAGGCTTTGAATGTGAGTGGTCGAGCTCTCATGTTTGCTGAGGCTTCGTGGTAGTTTTTTAATGTCACAATATCTCGTGTTAGTCCAGACATTGGCACAAGTTGAGAAGAAAAGGCAGGGAAAGCAGCAAAGGCGATTTTTCCAAGGACAGCCACATAGCCAGTCTTTTCGGGTGTACCAGTCCGTTTGAAAAGCGCGAGTTATCTTCTGTCCCGTAGTTTGAAGCAAACCTTCTAGCTCCGGTGTTGTGTTAACCGCGTCCACATTTAACGGAAAGTCCAGTTTCACGTACGCCCCCTTGCAGTGCGGCAGAGCACTATCTGCCGCAGCATGTGCCTTTTCACTGCGGTTTTATGTCCCATCAGCAAAACTAAATATGTCGCGAACAAACATTAAACTTTAAGGGATAAAGACATTAGCCAGAATGTGGAAAATCAGGTCAAATAAACGTATCTGGAAACATTATAACGGCGACATGCAGATGTACGGCAACCAGCACGCTCCAATTCCATGTATCAACCCAGTTTGTTATGGATTGCGCAATCAGAGGTGAGGCTTTACTCGTTGCTGCCGCACCTCTCGTTTCATTTCTTTATTTGAACAGGAAATAGGCAAATTCAGCGATTTTGACTATAAAAAATGTTTGAAATGAGTCATACATACAGAGCAATGGACAAATATTCATATAAATTTGATGCTATAATTATTTTTTTGTCATGATGACAGGTGAGGCTCAGCTACAGTTACAGTTAGACTTCACTTTGATGGTTCATTCAGTTATTGCAATTTTGTTGTTTTATCACAATAGATTGGTTTATTACATTTCAAAAACCAGAAGCCATTCATTTATGAATGTGATTGGAAAATGGTTTACATATGTAAATGTTCAGATATTAAGATTTGAATGAGGCAAAATAGGTATTAAGCTAAAGTCGGCCGTGGCGCAGTTGGTAGCTAGAGTTGTCCTTGGACCGAAGAGTCAGTGCTTCGATTGCTGGCTATGGCATTTTTTGGTGAAATTAAGGGTTGATTTTTCTATGAGTGCACATCTTTTAATTAGTAAATCAAAGTATTGTCATTTTTTCCTCATCTTTTAAAAATTTCACAACCAGCTAAAGCAGCAGAATTTCAAATGCCAAATATGGAAAATTACACACATTGTTTGATGACTGATAATAACAACTATAATGCCATTGTTCATCAACTCCACCTCCTTCCTCTTCAAATCCATGTTCCCGCTTTCTGAAGATGCCTCATCAGACTCTATTGCTGCTAGTACTCACCTCCTGTGTGTCAGGTTTCAGGGACGAGGTGGACCCAGTCGTAGGGAAAGAAGGCGAAAAGGCAAGACACCGTGCGTGGGAACTCAAAATGCTTTAATCATAGCTAACAAAAAGACCAGGGGATCAAACGGAAAGGTATCAAAAAGTAGAGGAAACTGAACTCGAGGACATGGACGTACTAATTGACAATGATGCAACAAGAACAAGCAGCACATGAGGAACTTATATACAGACATGGTGTAACGAGACAATGAAGCACAGGTGGGTGACACAAGAGGCAGCAGATTGGTCAGCACACAAGGAGCAGGCCACAACAGGTTAAATCACAGTGACCAGACACGCTAGTGCAAACTCATAAACCTAAACTCAAGGCATGACACTACATACTTTATATATAGTCTTCTCCTGGTTTTCCACTCCTTCTTCTACCCCTTCCTTGTCATTGTCATGCCATATTACCTATATAATCGTGATCAAAACTGATTATTCTCGCAGAGAGAGGACATAAAACTTTGCGGATGCAAGATAGCGGCCGCTGACACAAACTTTGACTGAACTTTAGTTACGATGCGACAGCACTGCCATATGGTGTTGAATGAAAGTGCAGCTATTCGTCTATATTCTGGCCATAAATGACATCTTTTCTTTATGACAAGTACAACAGACGTTATGGCTGACAGAAATCAAGGGGACGCCGGCGTCACCGATCTTACTGCGCAGAGTATATAAGGTTAAAGCAACATTGCATATTCTCTCTTGCCAAGATAAGAAAGCTAATCTTACCATGTGTTTCAAAACAAGCAAGCCTGGAGAGGACACCAGTGAGCGCGTTGTATGAGTGACACAAACAAACAATGACATACGTATACTGTATATATGACGGAAACTGGCGCATTTTCGTCTAGCATTTGTCTCGTCTCGGCACGTTTTTAGCTCATTATTATCTCTTCATCTTCAAATATTTCCGTTATTGTCACCGTTGATAAAACGACAGTGGCTCAAAAGCAATTTTTAAGGGCCAAAGCCAGGTTTGAAAGTTGTCCTTTTTTGTTGTGACGACTGTCTCGAGCCTGCGTGAGAGGAGCACGCAAGCACCAGCTGACGGCGCACCTAAGCTCATTTCTGGCGGTTAGATTAACCGGATAAATCCTCTTTGGGTCGCTCACTTTGCGGGATTTGCGGCGGGAGACGAGCAGAAAACAGGGAGCCGCAAGGAGGCTAATCGAGACGTAGCCGATCCCCAATCCCCAATCCTTTTGTTTTGCACCTGCTCTCGCAAACTTTTCTTTCGACATTTTTAACGAAGAGCCGATTTGTTCTTGCTTTCATTTTTGTGCAAAGGCAACACGTCAACCGCTTTGTGGGACGTTTTTGAGGCGAGCGTCTAATCAGAAGCACAAAACGGCTTTTATAGACGACTGCCGTGATTGATCATTTGCTTGAATTAAGTGGCGAGTGGCTAATTAGGATGCATGCAGAGAGGGAAGAAAATACACCTGATGATGTTTTTGCTTTAGAAAAGGATTGTCACCACCGTTCAGTTAATATCATATATTCAGTTTGCTTTGTTTTTTTTTTTAAATATCATTCTATTCTGAAAAAAAAAATGTTGTACACCTTTTGTTTGAGAAGGGTTAAAAACAGAGCATGTTTATGTTATGGATTTTTAGTTTTCTTTAATTAAAAAAAATAAAATGAATTTTTCAAAAAAGAAAAGTAAAAATATTTTTTTTTAATTTCTGTAGACCTCAATTTTTTTGTTTGAGAAGGGTTGGGGGAAAAAAAGATTCTGGGAATATTTTGTGTGAGATTTTTAGTTTGTTTTTAAATTAAAAAACAGTAAATATTTGTTCTATCTTTTTAAAAATTATTCATATTTCAATTGAAAACGGGGGAAAAAACTAAATATATTTTGATGTATTATATTTTTATAATATATAATATGTATAATACATTTGTGATTACTGTAGTCCTTTAAGTTTTTTTTTTTTTTTTAAAAATAAAAAACAGTAAATATATTTAGTCATTAAAAAAAAAAAGATCTAACTTTTTATAAAAATATTTTCAATCTTAGAAAATGGGGGAAAATTTGGGGGGGATACATAGTGTAAAAAAAATCTGAAAATGTTCTGTTGTGGATTTTTAATTTTTTAAATTAAGAATTAAAAACAGTCATAAAAAATAAATTGAATAATAAATTATTTTCAATTTTAGAAAACAGGAAAAAATGTTTTTGATTTATTGTATTTTTATAATATATAATATGTATAATATTTTTGTGATTACTGTAGTCCTTTATGATTACTGTAGTCCTTTTTTTAATAAACAGTAAATATTTGTTTTAACTTTTTTTAAATTATTCATATTTCAGTTGAAAACGGGGAAAAACAAAATATTTTCTGATATCTGTAGTCCTTGAGTGTAAAAAAAAAAAATCTCTGATAATGTTCTGTTGTGGATTTTTTTTTTTTAATTAAAAATTTAAAATAATGATTTTAAAAAAAAAGCTAATCTGACTTTTAGACAAAACTTTTTGTCTCTTTTGTTGCTCTGCCATCTTTACAGAATTCCCGCGAAAGCGTTGCATCGACTTCCGTCTTTTTATCGACTATTTATGGGGAAAGGAGGAAGTGACGTATGCTGTAAAGCAGTCAGCACATTTGTAGTTTTTTGGTGTGGCGGGGTTCCTGCCACCATTCTCAAAGTTAATTAGTGCCGGTGAAAACGATACAGACCCCCTCAAGATTTAAAAGAGGTGTCATTCAACTAATTGTCAGTTTACATATTATCACAAATGTAATGAAAATATTTCAGAAAGGTTGAAAAGTTACCTAGTGTTGCTTTTAGTGATTTATTTTTCAATTACAACAACAAAAACAAATCATACATTCACATAGTTAAATGATATTCTTTTTTTGTTCCAATGCAATACAATTTTCTCATTCTCAGCCCGTAGTAATACGATCGATCAAATATCAATAATAATATGATATCAAATAGGCAACATCATCAAGACAAAATTCTGGTAATGGGTGTCTCGGAGACATCGCTACCGAGCGGATCAATAGTGCGCAAGTGGACAAGGACGGAAAAAGGAATAGATTAGCAGCATAATCAGAGGCTAAACCTGTCACACTGCACCGGATTAGCCCTAAATCACTACATGGGTGATACCTCTGGTTTAGCGTTCCCCACCCCCAGCTGCGCTCGCAGTCCACGGATGCTATCTTGGCACTAGAAATTCTATTTCTCAAACCAATCAGATTGAATGAGCAGAATATCGTTGATGATGTCATGTTGACCTAAAAAAAAAAATTTTTTTTTGAGCCTCTTAACTCACTGGCTGTTATTTCGTTTTTGTTGTTTTTCCCATTAGAAGAAATGTAATACAGAAACAAAGTTTGAAAATGAGAAATTAGGGGTGGGGACCTCTGGGTACCTCACGATATGATACGATACAATCCCTAATACAAGGGTCATGATAATGATGATTTCACGAAATGGCGATACGATGACTATGGGTCTGCAAATCATTTTACGGTATTCCACAATATAACCAAAGACCCTACCCACCGACGTCACAAAATCACGTGATCGCTGTATTGTTGCGCCCCATTGTCCGTCATTTTGTGTCTGTATTATCAATGGTCTCAATTGATCGAGCAATTTATAATGCATTTCATGGAAGACCCGGTTCTTTCGGATGACATAAACTCACTGGATGCGTTGCATAAAAGGCGTTATGTGGAAAAGCTTCAGTGTATCCATTCGCCAGATCCATATTTGATGCCTAAATCGATGTTTTTCGACCCGCTGTCTTCGCCGTCTTTGCCTGACCCTGATATTTACAACTATCTTGTCCACACAAAATCAGCCTATTGTCACGAAAGTTTGAAAAACTTTAAGAGCTTGGAGGCTTATAAATGCTACGTTGCTGGTTGGGTGAAACAGGTCCTCGTACACGAAAATTCGGCAGGAATCTTGTGCTCGGGAAGGTGAGTTACGAAATTTTCAATTCAAAATCTTTTGTTCTTGCTAACATCCACTGTCAAGTCTAATGTATTTCATGTCATTTGTCAATGGAGCTAGGGCTTTTAATGTTTATATGGTTTAGCGATAGCATTCTCACTACATACATACGTGCATGTTGTCGGCGATTAGCCTAGCAATGATCTTAATTGTGGTTGTCAGCCCAAAACCCTCTAAATATATATTAAATGCATCTTACCAGATATAAAATGACTACTACATAATCTGTGGTAATCGTTTGGAGCCCAGTTTTCTCGTCGAATTGCAGCAGCCCATCTCGCTCTCTTTTCTCCGGGCCTCTCGGAATCCGGTAGAACTTCAAGTCTCTCCGTCTATCTTCTCTGTTATTGCAACCGACCGCCACACACGCCTTCACCATTTTGATTATTAATGTTAACGAGCAGAAAAACACGCCGTAAATAGGAGGAATGTACGTAGCCGTAACAGGTAAACACGATGTGTTGACGGACAATTGGGCGGCACCAGTCAGGAGGGCGGTTCGGGGTCGTCGGTTCGGAACGGAGGCGTACCGAACGGGTTTCTAACGTAATGTAACCCTTATTTTTCTAGGCTGTGAGTCGATCTGGTTACAGTTTCTTTGTGTGGATTATATTTACTCCGTCTTCTCTGCTATAACGAGGACCAACACTGTAGGACAGTATAAGAAACGTCAACGGCGCAACAACGTGGCCGCCGCGAAAACGCAGTGAAACGCGGGCGTTAAAGTCAATCAGCCAATGCACACCAGTCGCAGTGCGGCCGCGTGTCAGAAGCGGCTCAATGCGACGCACATGAAAATAACGGCAGAGTTGACGCGAGATGCAGCCCTCCTGCGTCAATACATACTACTAGCTAGCATCGGGCAGACCGGAAGTCACTCGTGTAAAAACACGGTAGATCCGGTCGATTTTCAAACTAATATGCAATCGTAACTCACTTTTTCAGTCCATCAGATCTCTTGAGTGGTAGATGGGGGCGCAGTTGACTTGTCTTGGTTGATTTACAGTTGTCTTCTCTGCTCTAATAATAACCAACACGGCCCCGTGTTCAATACAAAACCCCCGACGACAACAAAACAAGGGTTTAGGGTCAACTAATATTCACATAGGAACTAAAGTTATACAACATAAAATATAACATATCAATGAATACTACATCACATTTATAAAATATAAACACATAATAAAATTAATAATAGCCCATTTTAAAAAATTAAATTGAAATGAGCTAAAACACCTGTAATTAAATAATAAGATCCTGCTTACACAATTAAATTTCTTCATTTCTGTGTGGCGCTTTAACTTGAGAAAATCCACCAATAAAGCTTTTAAAAACCGTTCATAAGAAAAAAAAAAAAAAAGATTCATTGAGGCATTTCATTTGTAAAATACATGTTAAAATCTTTGTCATTGGGATTGCTTTTTGTCTTTAACACAGGACTTCTTTTTTATTCTTTCTTTCAGAAAGAAAGCTGACCAATACGCGGGGTCTGAAAGGCAAATTGTTGTTGGATTATTATCTTTAAATACCCACTACTTTTTGAGCAGAATTCTAGCGTTTTATAGGCTAATGTTCCTATTGTTGAAAGCACAAAGGTGTGTAATAAACAACTAGCACATTTAAATGTTGCATTTTGTTTTCATACTGTACCGAAAATGAACCGAACCGTGACCTCAAAACCGAGATTTTTGTGTACCATTACACCCCTAATAACCAATGAAGCAGAAAAACAAGCTCTCTTCATCCTTCAACTGTGAATTTAAATGAGTTTAACACTAGTAGTCATCCCTAGGCCTGTCGCGATAACAAATTTTAGTGTGCGATAATTATTCTAATAAATTATTGCGATATGCGATATTATTGCGCCCCCTGCCCCAATTTTTTTTAAACCAATTTACAATAACACAGTGAGAAGTATATAGTAATAGATCAAGTACACTCATTTAAACGCGATAAATATTTACTCTTAAATTCCAAAATACTTTTTAAGAAATCACATCTAAAAACAATAGACCATGCCTCTTAAGTAAAAAACAGCAATATTGATACCGCACAGAAACACAGAATAAAATGTGTTTAAAAAAAAAAAAAAAAATGCACTTAATAACTTAAGCATTCAGGCAAATGAAAACTTTTCCCGTCATAGCTTCTGCAATGGTGTTCCATAGGGATGCAACGATACAATTAAGTCATGGTCAGGTACGATTTTCGATACGGGGGACACGATTTTCGATCCGATTCAATACATTTAATGCTGTGTAAAAAAAAAACAATTATATGTTTTTTTTTTTGTTTTTTTTTTTGCTAACGAGCAAAAATTAAAATTGCCATCATATAAACATGCATTTTAGTGCACGTTATTTATGTTCTTACTTCTTACTGTTCTGAAAAAAATTTGTATAAAAGTGCTGAAAACAATCTTTACTGTTTGTAAAGTGAGGCAGGGCACACTGTTGATTGCTACAGCTCTCTTAGCAGCTAGATTTACTACATGAGCAAGACATCCTATTTTCTGGTCCGAATCCATCTGTGTCATGTCCTGAATTAACAATATTTGCAACATTATCTATAGTCACTGGTATGGATTGATTTGGCATTCTTAATTTCCATTCAGTCGTGACAGTTTAGAATTCATCGATGTAGTATGGACTACGTGTACCATAATCACCCTGGGCTCACGTAGCCAATGGCATGGGACGTAGCACATCTAGTTTGCCATTTCATGATGTCTAGTGTGTGCGACAAGTTAGCAAGCGCCGCTGAAGTCACGTCTGCTCATTACTACACACCAGCATATGACAATCGACTTTCATAAACAGGACGAGTTTGAAGCAGCTGTTCATTGTCAAAGCGAGGTTTGACAATGAACAGCCAAGTCGGTAACAATGTTTTGGCGAACTTCGTTGTAAATATCCGGCGTTATACCGAAAAATAGCCGCCCCGCGTGAACTGTCACTCCTGACGGGAGCGCCCACACGTCAACGACACCGGCGCGCCGTAGATGGTCCACAGTCACTCCGGAGCACTGACGCAGCCGGTATACGTTGAACAATTGGATATAATGGGAACGATTGGCTCCGGCGCTAGTTTTTGCCGGACCAGGAACGAATATGCATTTTGCGCAGTTGGTAATGAGGAATCCGAACTTTTAACAGCACGTCTGCCGCACGCGCGCACACACGTGCACGCGAGGCGATAAATCGCAGCGGAAACATTACTGCCTTCATTTTTATATATCGCGCGATAAATGGAATTATTGCATATTGCGACAGGCTTAGTCATCCCATCCATTTGAACTTGGAGGGTGGCAGCGAATGAGCGAATGTTCATTCCAAAAACAAACCGTGACCTGTAGAGGCGTGCCAAATTTCCGATTCTTAGATTATTTGCAATTCGGCCGTGGAAGATCAGTGAACGATTCACAAACTTCCAAATTCCGATCATTGGATTATACTAGGTAAAGCAGAACTAAAACACAGTCAGCGCGGTCTCCGGGACGCAATAAGGAACGGACCGAGAGTACCGTATTTTTCGGACTATAAGTCGCGGTTTTTTTTTTCATATTTTGGCTGGGGGTGAGACTTATACACAGCAAAATTATTAACACATTATGATATCATTTCACATGTTAATTTGGTGTTTTGTAGGGACACTGATGGTTTGGTAAACTTGTTAGCATGTTCTTTATGCTATAGTTATCTGAATAACTTTTAATAGCTATGGCCACGTTCGCGTTCTGTGTTCAATTGTATTATTGACTTTTTTATATTGAAATGCATGCTTTTAGTTAGTGGCGCTTTCATGCCCACGTGGGGGCGCACTCGCACTTGTTTACTTGAAAAAGAGCACTCATACGCCAGAAGAAGACGGACAGCTACGTAGCTGTGAGTGAGTGGGCGAGTTAGCAAGAGAGAAACACGGCTGCAAACCTACCTTCATTATTTATGCTTTTAAAATATCTCTACAGAGGCAATGCCTGTGTGTATAATCTTTTCTGTTGTTGTTGTGTGTTTTCCACCCGCGATCGGACACTTAGGGCCAGTTGTGTTGAACGATGTGCTAATGCTAGCGAACGCATGCTAACTGTTTATGTAATTGCTGTAAGAGCACCTAATTATCATTTATTTACGTTGATGCGAACCTGTTTGGTATCGAGGACCAAATTGATTCAGCAAATTATACGGACGTCCAGCATCGTCATTTGGGAGCTGGCTGGTAGCGTCCTGGTGAGGACAGTATATTCGCATTTCGTTGTTCATGCACTGTACATTTATTCAGCATGTTGTTCTCTATTGTATTTTTATATTAAATTGCCTTTCAAGATGACATATCTGTTCTATGTGTTGGATTTTATCCCCCCCAAAATGCGACTTGTACATGTTTTTTTTCTCTTCGTTGGCCATTTTATGGCTGGTGCGACTTATACTCAGGTGTAACTTGTAGCCCGAAAAATACGGTAAATATCATGTTCAACTCATGGTGCTGGATGAAAAAAACAATAATACCTGACTGCGGCCGACAGCCGCTACAAACAACACCCAGTAGCTAGTTACTACAAACCTACGGCCACAATAATGCTACGGTAGATATCACATATATGTAGAACTAGATGCGTGATGACAGACTTGCCGTTTAGTAGTTGCCGCGTTGTAAGAAGCCGCCGTTTTAAAGCAGTAGACTTCTTTAGAAGAACTTTTTCTCTAAAATAACCCTAAATCGGCAGAATCTTGAATTGAAACTATCTTTAAATGATGAAACAGTTTTAAAACTTTGACATGTCGAAAGTAGACGGAAGGGAAATTATGGAATAACAGGAGCAATTAGAACAACTTGAATAGTTCATTCACATCATTAAATTAATTGAATGTAATTTAGCGCTGCAAATACAGAATGGGGACTTGAGTATTTTATTTACTCTTTTCAACTGTTAACCTGAGACTGAAATGGTTTACCCTGAGAGGATTTTTGAACAATTTTGGAACTAATGTACAAAACATTAAAAGCGGCGGGGGAGGGGTTTGGGTAACATTCCATAATCAATTTATATTTGAATCAGAGCCTCTGAATCGTAATCGAATCGTTAGGTGCCCAAAAATTCCCACCTCTAAGGACCTGTGACCTGTAAATGCACTAAAATGAACTTCGTGTTGATTTGGGGGCATTTACAGGTCACGTCTATTCGAGTTTTACTCAGTGCCTATTCGTTCCCGAGTTGCTTCCAATTCCATAACCCAAAATCAGCAAGAAATGACCCATAAATCACTGGAAGCTCCAAGGGTGGATCAGATGATACAAACCACTTATGTATCCAGAGAAGGGTCATCTGACTCTAATCAGCATATCTTTTGTGAGCATTGAGGTCCTCATTAGTCATTCCCATTCACACTCGCAAAAACCACAGGGTTGGATTGGTCCAATTAGCATCTTGAGTGTTTGCAGGGCAGGGCTGCCTTGGCTTTGTTGGACAGTGGACCGCTCCGGCAGGCAATCGGGCGGACAACCTTTTTACATTACAGCACTGAGAAAGAACAGCTGTCTCAATCTCTAACTATCCGTTTTACTAGTGAATAGATAATTAATAAACTGTTGCTAATGATTTATTGTTGATTTGTGAAGTATTTGTTAACAGTTTGTTAAGCATTTACAGGGTGTTCTTAACCTGAAACACAGTTTGTGTATAAACGGTTCAAGTTTTTGTGTGTAACGTTTAACATTTCTATCTTTTCAGGTTAAGAAATGCCGTTCACTTCAAAACAAAAAGGCATTTTGATAAGGCATTTTGCAAGCGGAGCTCATGTTGCACATTTATGAAAATCTGCCATAGAACCAACAAATATTTGTACTTTTCTTTGTATATTTAACCAATATAACTTATGACCTTCAACATAAAGTGTATATAGTTTTATTAAGATCCATCAACTAGCATGGGCATTTAGAATGGGGGTCAACCATATTGGGACACCCTGTAAATGCTTAACAAACCGTTAACAAATACTTCACAAATCAACAATAAATCATTTATCAACAGTTTACTAATGATCTATTAACTAGTAAAACGGATAGTTATTATAAAGTGTTACCAAAAAGCTTTTATTCAATAAAGAAACGTATGTGAAAAATAACAAAAGAAACTATATACTGTAAAAAGGGAGGGTGTAATAAAACAACAACATTTTTTTATGTGGTGGCATATGACACTTCGCCCTTTTCCCGGGGTTAGGTGTTGGAGGTTGTTGCCAAAGCAATTTTTCTTTCTGCTCCGTCTTTGTGCCCACATGAGAGAGTGAGTGGTCTATTGTTTGAAAAAGCCAAGTAGTCAGTTTGGTAACACGAATACTACGCTAACGCTAGGAGTTACATTTTGCGTCTGATGATTACCGCGCACAGAGGGCTAAAGCAAAATTGCTTAGTCTCTCTCTTGCCAAGATAAGAAAACAAATCTTACAGTGTTTCCAAATAAGCAAGCTGGAAGCTAGCTAAACTCCAGTGAGGAGGAGGCACAGCACATCTCACATAAGTGACACGACCTAAACAAGCAAGCTGACGTACTCCACGTAGAATATGAAAATGTCACTCATACGTAAAACTATTCTGCTTAAAAAAATAAAGGGAACACTAACATAACACGCTGTAGATCTGAATGAATGAAATATTTTTATCAAATACTTTGTTCTTTCCATAGTTGAACATGCTGACAACAAAGTCAGACAAAAACTATCCATGAAAATGAAATTTATCAACTCATGGAGGTCCGGCTTTTGAGTTGTACTCAAATTGAAAGTGGAAAAACACACTACAGGCTGATCCAACTTTGAGGTAATGTCCTTTAAACAAGTCAAAATGAAGCTTTGTAGTGTGTTTGGCCTCTGCATGCTTGCATGACCTCCCTGCAACGCCTTGGCATGCTCCTGATGAGGTGGCGGATGTTCTCCTAAGGGGTTTCAACCTAGATCTGGACCAGCACATCACTGAGTTCCAGTGTTGTCACAGATTACTTGAAAACGTAATTTAATTACTGGTTACTGATTACGCTTCAAAAAACTAATGTAGTTTCTTTACTGATTACTTCACTATCAAAGTAACTAAGTTACTTTAAAAGTAATCTATCAGTTACTTTTTACTCTTTTTTTTTTCCCTTTGCCGCCTCAACATAAGAATGACAGTAGAAAAATGTCATCACATGTAATTGACTTTCCGATGATTGAATTTAAAGGGGAATATCAGAATTTCGTGCTAGCTTAGCCACTCCGGAGCCCTGAAACTAAGAAATATCTGACAAACTGCTTGGAATTTGTTGAAATCAACTCCACCGACCAATTAAACCCCGCTAACTCTGAGATTAAGCCTAATGTCAAAACTTCTGAATTTCGGGTTATGGTTAACAGCATATCAGTGCCAATGTAAAACAATGCTAACTGACTGCACAAAATTGCAAAGGTGGTGGCGGGCGCGGATGCGCGTGCACAACCCGGCAGTACTCCTCTCAACACACACGCGGTCATTTTGGCCACTAAACGTGGCGGCAACTCAGCACTTTACACACAATCGGACTTACAACACATCCTACAGATGCTAAACGAACACATCACCTCACGGCATAATTGTGCAACATGCATATGATGTAAACAAAGCTTGCCAACTTGGAGCGATGACTGCCCGTTGTTGCTACGGCAAAGCTACGAAACGGCCGCGCATGTAGGGGGTCCAACCTTTTTCTGATACCCTCCAGAATGAAGGAAAAATACTCACCTTCATTCATAGATATCCACAGATCAACATTCCCTCGCAATGTCTCAACACTCGGCTCGAATGTCCACCCACCTGGCCCACGCCTTCAGTCCCACAACACATGTGACACAAGACCAAAACAGGAAATAGCTAAGAGGTTGTCATGGAAACACGTACCGGGAACCTTTTATTTTAGCATTTTCTATTCAAAATGCTCTTCGTACATGACTACAATATTCTTCATTCTACATACGTTATGAGGCAATGAAAAATTAGAAACGCAGAGACACTAAGGAACCTAACTTTAATCAGATTACTGGTGTAGAAAAATGAACGCGTTAGATTACTCGTTACTGAAAAAAGTAATCAGATTACAGTAATGCGTTACTAACTAACGCGATACTGACAACACTGCTAAGTTCCTGGACAGTCTGAGGACCAACCTGTCGTCCTGTAGGAGATTTCAGGAGACAGGTAGCTACTCCAGGAGAGCTGGACAGGGTCGTAGAAGGTCCTTAAACCCTTGACAGGATCAGTGTTCACGCGTTTGTTCAAAGAGGAGTAGGATGAACACTGCCAGAGCCCTATAAAATCCAACCTCCAGCAGGCCACTAGTGTGAATGTTTCTGACCAAACGATCTGAGGGCCTGACATCCTGTAGAGAGCCCCGTGCTCACTGCCAATCACCGTAGAGCAGGTTTCACTAAATCCGGACCTCGGTGCCACTTTTCCTGTCGTGTTTTCCATGTTTCCCTCCCTCCCTCCCTCCCTCCCTCCAACACACCTGAATCAAAATAATCAGGATCATTATCAGGCTTCTGGAGAGGTTGCTGATGACATAATCATTTGATTCAGGTGTGTTAGGGGAGAGAGACGTGGAAAACACGACAGAAAAAGTGGCACCGAGGTCCGGATTTAGTGAACCCTGCCGTAGAGCTTAAGAGGCATTTGCCATAGACCACCAGAATTTGCAACTATGCCACTGGCTCTGTGCTCTTCACCGATGAAATCAGGTTCAACCTGAGCACATGCGACAGACGCGAAAGGGTCCGGAGATCCAACGGAGAATGTTATGCTGCCTCCAAATCATTCAGCTTGTCCAGCATGATGTGGTGGTTGTGGGTCAGTGATGGTCAGGGGAGGCATATCACTGGAAGGACACATAAACCTCTACAGCTTAGATGTTGGCATCCTGACTGCTATTAGGTATCGGGATGAAATCCTTGGACTCATTGTCATAAACTACGCTTGTGCAGTGGGACCTGGGTTCCTCTTGGTCCGTGACAATGCCCAACTTCAACTGTAGCATGCAACAGTTTCTGAAGGAAGAAGGACATTGACTGGACCCCACGTTCGCCTGACCTAAATCCAATAGAACACCTCTGGGACATTGTGTTGAGGTCCATCTGGCAGAGCCAGGTTGCTCATCAGACTATCCAGGAGCTCAGTGATGCCCTGGTCCAGATCTGGGAGGAGATTCCCTCCGTCGTCTCATTAGCAGCATGCCCAGGCGTTGTAGGGAGGTCATGCAGGCACATTACTGTGCCTCATTTTGACTTGTTTACATGAAAGTTGAATCAGCCTGTTGTGTGTTTTTTCCGCTTTCATTTTGAGTGTAACTCCAAATCCTGACCTCCATGGGTTGACACATTTGATTTTCATTGATCATTTTTGTGTGATTTTGTTGTCAGCACATTCAACTATGGAACTAACTAGGGTTGTCAAAATTATCGCGTTAACGGGCGGTAATTAATTTTTTAAATTAATCACGTTAAAATATTTGACGCAATTAACGCACATGCCCCGCTCAAGAAGATTAAAATGACAGCACATTGTCATGCCCACTTGTTACTTGTGTTTTTTATCTCCGTCTGCTGACGCTTTGGTGCGACTGATTTTATGAGTTTAAGCACCGTGAGCATCGTGTAATTATTGACATCAACAATGGCGAGCTACTAGTTTATTTTTTTGATTGAAAATTTTACAAATTTTATTAAAACGAAAACATTAAGAGGGGTTTTAATATAAAATTTCTATAACTTGTACTAACATTTATTTTTTAAGAACTACAAATCTTTCCATCCATGGATCGCTTTAACAGAATGTTAATGCCATCTTGTTGATTTATTGTTATAAGAAACAAATACAGTACTTATGTACCCAATGTTGAATGTATATATCCGTCTTGTGTCTTATCTTTCCATTCCAACACTAATTTACAGAAAAATATGGCATATTTTAGAGATGGTTTGAATCGCGATTAATTACGAATAATCAATTTTTAAGCTGTGATTAACTCGATTAAAAATCTTAATCGTTTGACAGCTCTAGAACTAAAAAAGTGTTTAATAAAAATATTTCATTCATTAATATCTACAATGTGTTACGTTAGTGTTCCCTTTATATTTTGGAGCAGTATATTTTCCGTCTCGTTGTCTTGCAGACGAAAACTGGCATTTGTATCGTTATGTTCTAGTCTCCCGAGACACGTTCATCATCATGAAAAAAATGGTTCTTCTACGAAATATTTGCGTAATCGTCATTGTTGGCGAAAACAACTTTGTCACCAGTCCAAAACTTGGTCTAAAACGCCACTCTAGTGATTTAGTAAGCACACGAATATGTAGGAGCCTCTGCGTCTTAACCTTGGCCGAACCCCTGGGGTTCCATCCAACTCAGGTTAACAAACACTGTGTTAGTGAAATAACAAACAAGTAAGCCTTTTTCTAATGACTTGCCACATTATACCCTAGCGATCCCTTCAAAGCTTTCGTCTCCATTTGGACACAATTTGACAAATGACCAATTAGCATCACTGCGGGCTTAATTGTCTTGCGCATGATGATGATGATGATGACATTAAAGATGACTTTAATCTAATTTCCCTGACAAATTCTCACTCGGGGTGGGGGAGTCAAATTTTAATGATGAACGAAACGGCGAAGCGGCGCCGAGCTCGTCGGCGCCATCAAAGCGCAATTTCACCCCGGATTAGCATCGTTACGCTAGTGGAACCGGAGCTATGAATGAATCAATGAATCATTAACAAGTGCGTGCATGAATTAGAAGTGCCACAAACTTTTGAAAGATAGAAAGTCTGAAGATACTGCATAGAATTGTAAGCTTTTTTTTAGGGCTGTCAAACGATTAAAATTTTTAATCGAGTTCATTACAACTTAAAGATTAATTAATCGTAATTAACCGCAATTCAAACCATCTATAAAATATCCCATATTTTTCTGTAAATTATTATTGGAATGGAAAGATAAGACACAAGACGGATATATACATTCAACTTGCGGTACATAAGTACTGTATTTGTTTATTATAACAATAAATCACCAAGATGGCATTAACATTATTAACATTCTCTTAAAGCGATCCATGGATAGAAAGACTTATAGTTCTTAAAGGATAAATGTTAGTACAAGTTATAGAAATTTTATATTAAAACCCCTCTTAATGTTAATGTTTCAATCAAAAAATAAATTAGTAGCTCGCCATTGTTGATGTCAATAATTACACAATGCTCACTCATTGTGCTTAAACCCATAAAATCATTTGGACCCAAGCGCCAGCCGAGGGCGCCAAACACCAGAAAACAAGTAACAAGCGGACATTACACTGCTGTCATTTTAATCTGTTTGAGCGGGGCATGTGTGTTAATTGCGTCAAATATTTTAACGTGATTAATGAAAAAAATTAATTAATGCCCGTTAACGCGATAATTTTGACAGCCCTACTTTTTTTGTGAAGACATGACGATACGTTACAATTTTTTTTGGGGGGGGCTGTACAATAAAACACTCCCGTCAAAGCACTACAATATTGTGTACATTAGGGGTGGGAACCTATTGGTACCTCACGATACAATACGATACGATTTCCGATACGAAGCTGACGATAACGATGATATCACGATATGGCAATACAACGATTATCGATACATCGGTCAAGATTTCATTCTAGGATATTCTCCAAAACGACTAATAAATAGAAACACAAGCTATCTTCATCGTTCTGCTGTAAATGTATAACTAGTAGACATCCAATCTATTTGAACTGGGAGGGCGGCAGGGAATGAACTAGTGCTTTAACAATCAATCGATTCACTCGATTAGAAAAAAGCTTCTAATCAAATTTTTGTTGCTTCGAGTATTCGTTTAATTAGTGGCTTTGTAATGGTTTGTTTTGAAGGTTTTTTGCATTTATTTTTATTGATTTGGGTGGGTACACTGCCTCCTAGTGCAAACAGTGAATATGACACATCTTATTTAATATTGCTGAATCCAGCTGCTCTCTGTTAAGACCAACATAAGGTACAGTGCTGGCCAAAAGTATTGGCACCCCTGCAAATCTGTCAGCTAATGCTCAATTTCTCCCAGAAAATGATTGCAATTACCAATGCTTTGGTAATGAATGAATATTTTGCTTGCAATCGAAAAACACAGAATGATTTTTTTTTATTTTTTTAAATCATTGTCATTTTTCACAAAACTTGAAAAATGGGCTGGACAAAAGTATTGGCACCCTCAGCTTAATACTTGGCAGCATAACCTTCCGACGAAATAACTGCAAACAACCGCTTCCGCTTTCATTCAATGAGTTTCTTACAATGCTCTGCTGGAATTTTAGAATTTTATTCTTTGGCCAACTGCTGCAGGTCTCTGAGATTTATAGGGTGCCATTTTCAGATCTCTCCACAGGTGTTGTATGGGATTCAGGTCTGGACTCCAGTCTCCAGTGCTTTCTCTCAAAGCATTTTGTAGTGTGTTTTGGGTCATTGTCCTGCTGGAAGACCCATGACCTCTGAGGGAGATCCAGCTTTCTCACACTGGGCCCTACATTAAGCTGCAAAATTTGTTGGTAGTCTTCAAACTTCATAATGCCATGCACACGGTCAAGCAGTCCAGAGCCAGAGCCAGTAAAGCAACCCCAAAACATCAGGGAACCTCCACCATGTTTGACTGTGGGGCCCGTGTTCTTTTTTTTGAAGGCCTCGTTTTTTTTCCTGTGAACTCTATGTTGATGCCTTTCCCCAAAAAGCTCTACTTTTGTCTCATCTGAGCCGAGAGCATTCTTCCAAAAGGTTTTTGGCTTTCTCAGGTAAGTTTTGGCAAACTCCACAATTTTTTATGTCTCTGGGTCAGAAGTGGGGTCTTCCTGGGTATCCTACCATAGATTCCCTTTTCATTCAGATGCCGACGGATAGTACGGGTCGACACTGTTGTACGCTCGGACTGCGGGACAGGTCGAACTTGTTTGGATGCTAGTCGAGGTTCTTTATCCACCATCCGTACAATCTTTTGTTGAATTCACTCGTCAATTTTTCTTTTCTGTCCACATCTAGGGAGGTTAGCCACAGTGCCATGGACTTTACACTAATTGATGACACTGCGCACGGTAGACACAGGAACATTCAGGTCTTTGGAGATGGACTTGTAGCCTTGAGATTCCTCACAATTTTGCTTCTTAAGTCCTCATACAGTTCTTTGGTCGTTTTTCTTTTCTCCATGCTCAATGTGGTACACACAAGGAGTCAGGACAGAGATTAAGTCAACTTTAATCCATTTTAACTGGCTGCAAGTGTGATTTAGTTATTGCCACCTCCGGTTATGTGCCACAGGTAAGTAACAGGTGCTGTTAATTACACAAATTAAAAAAGCATGTAATGATTTTTCAAAGGGTGCCAATACTTTTGTCTGGTGCATTTTGGAATTTTCTGTTTAAAATGATAATGATTTTTTCCCCCTCCATTCTCATTTGTGTTTTTTCATTGCAAGCAAAATAAATGAAGATGATATTGTTTACCGAAAGAAATATATTTAAATCAACCAAATTGTAGTGATGTTCGCTAAAATCTTTCCAAGGAAAAGCAACACTCCCTTAGGCTAAATCATCACAGGGGACTGCTTTCCAGGTCTATTTTTAGTGGGCGACCCTCCGACCGGAGCATCTGCGCCTTCGCCGGCCCGCCGCGAACCTCCTCGGCGCCGCCAGAAGGCTGGAAGCCACACGTGCGCCACCTTCGCGCTGCGCCGCCTTCGCACTACGCGTGATAGGCCGCTGTTTTTGTTTCTGACGAGTCATCGCACGTGTGGTTAACTTGCCACTTTGGCAACAGTCCAAAAAAAAAAATACCAGAAAACAATTTAACCATTTGCTTGAATTGAATTACCGTAGTAGGCTGCCACTGACAGTGATAGATGTCCAATCTGTTGTGTTGCGAGGGGTTGGAATGAACCCTCCCAGTTTGAATAAATTGGACATCTGTTGCTGTCAATGGCAGCCAATGAGTTAATAGTAAATTTAATCTTATACCTTATTTTTTTGTTATTAGGGTTAGGTTTTCATCTTTTTTGATTGGCAAAGGAGAAAATTGATCTTTTTTTATTAGCTTTGTTTCATTAATTAAAAAAAAAATGTTTCATTAATTTAAAAAATATTTTAAGTAAATATATATATATATATATATATAAATATGTCAATATTTTATTTGGTTCCATTTTTATTTCAATTCATTTTCAATTAAAAAAAAAGTATAAAAAGAAAAAAAAAGTTTAAAAAAATATGTAAAATTCGTTTTTTAGGGGTTTTTTTTTGTATTGGTTCATATGTATATATATTTTCAATTTGTTGCATTTCATAACTTTAAAACACTTTTTAATCAGTCAAAAACTGGGGAAAACAGTGTTTTTATTTTTTGTTTCACAAAAATGGGGGGTTTTCAGGTTTCAAGTTTCTATTTTTTTATTCTTTTTAAAAAAAATTTTTAATTTGTTTTTATATAAACATTTTAAATTGCCAGGGAGAATAATTGTTTTTTATTTATATATTTTATTTGTATATGTATATATAGTTTTCATTTAATATTTGTTTTTATAAATTAAAAGTTTTTTGTTAGTTTCATTAAATAAAATAAAATTAAAAAAACTGTAGTCCTGGATGTCATTGTAATCAATCAAAATGATATATTTGCAAACATCTATATATTTTTTGTATTCATTTTATTTTCAAAGTTTTTTCGATTAAGTAAAAAGAGCAAAAAATGGTGGGAAAAATGTAATTTTAGTTTTTTGATTATCAGAGGAAAAAAAATATTCTCTGATGTTTATTTTTTGTTCCCATTTCAGTAATATAAAAAAATGATTCAAAAACTGGGCAACACAATCCTTTTTTTCTCATTTATTTTTTATGTATTAGAAACAACAACAATGGGAATGGGGACTTTTTTTCTTTTTTTAAATAAAAAATTCTCAAATTTTTATATTTACTTTTTTTTTTTTAAATTTTTCTAAGTAAGAAAGTAAATATTTTTATTTACATTTATGTTTTTCATTTTAATATTTAATTGTGTTTATAAAATAAAATGTTGTTTGTTTCGTAAAAAGAAAAAAATCTGTCCTCCTTGATGTCATTGTAATGAATCAAAATGAGATACTTGCAAACATCTGCTCATGCTCAACTACATTTGATCACTTCCTGGTGACAAACTCATTTAAAATCCCCGCAGAAATGGGAATCGCCGTCATTGCTTAAAATTGCTACCTTTTTCTCCACATTCGTTCAAAAAAAAAAAAAAAATGGGCAAACCCCTTCCCCTTCCTCCGAGGGCCAATTCGTCCCGGCCGACACAGGAATTGACGTTTCCGCCCACACTTCTCTCTGGATGGGAATATCGCAAATGCATTTCTCACAGTCAGTCTGAAGAGAAAGCAGAACGGCAACGGCGGTCTCCCGGGGGGTCCTGAAAATAAAACTCTCCTTTTTTCCCATTCTAAGCAGAGTTATTTTACGCTTTGTATATTTTGGGGCTATGAAAAAGAAACATAGCATGTGAACATAAATGCAGCTTTGCCATTCTATGCATGCTTACTAGTTAAAAGGATAGTATGAGTACACCATCGGTTCATTCCATATCTCTAGTCGAATCCACAGTCGGAAAATGACTCGTTATTTCTAGATTTATAGTAGGAAAACATATAAAAGCTTATTTTTCACTGTTTTGATTTTGTTTTGAAATCAAAAATAGAATATGAAAGAGAATAACCATGGTATATTTGTTCAGTTTGTATCATTTTTTTTCATGTGTTGTGACCCAGAAGTTGTTGTCAGGAATGTCAGTCTCTACCAGGCAATTTCATTGATGGGTAAAATCGAGTAGCATAATGGCTTATTATTACTTACCGTCATTTTTGGACTATAAGGTGCACCTGACTAAAAGCCGCCACCCACCAGATTTGACACGAAAACGGCATTTGTTCATAGATAAGCCGTTCTGCACTATAAGCCGCAGCTGTCCTAACTGTATTATAGGATATTTACACCAAAAGATATTAACCTGTAACACTATATTTGAAAGTGGTATCATAGTACTGTCATAAGACCAAATGAACCACCACGAACGTGTTTGCTTCATTGCTTCAGGAAGCTTCATTTGGCCGACACTGCTTCCTCGAAGTAGACAGTCAACCTCTGCTGCTACCTGCTGTCAATACACATGCCTCCTAGCATACATTGCAGCACGACAGACAGACGTAAATAACAATTCAAATTCATGTTCTGTGCAAATTATGATCTAAAAATAGAGTTCTTTTTGAAAATTATGTTTCCCTAAAAGCTTGTTTTCTCAGTTATTTTGCCCGAGATGCCGCAACCATGAGTCCCGTAATTTTTGCACTCTAAGGCACACCTGACTATAAGCCGCCACCCACCAAATTTGGCACAAAAACTGGCATTTGTTCATAAATATGCCGCACTGGACTATAAGCCACAGCTGTCCTCACTGTACAATGAGATAGTTCGACCGAAAGATATTAACCGGTAACGTTTTATTTGACAGCAGCATCAAACGACTGTCATAAGACCAAATAAACCACCATGAAGCTTTGAACCAATTGACTGCTTCAAGAAGCTTCATTTTGCCATCCCTGCTCCCTTGGGGGAGACAGTCAACCTCTGCTGCCACCTATTGTCAACACTGTTGTTGTCCAACATGCCTCCTAGCATGCATTGCAGTGCTGCAGATGTAAATAATCATCAAAATTTGTGTTCTGTGCTAATTATTTCTTCAGTTACAGTTACAGTTGATTTTATTAATTGCTAGTTACGGTATTTAGTAACACTTTATTTGACAGCGGTGCCATAAGACCATCTCAAGTATGACATAACACTGGCATGAGCATTACTGTTTAGTTATGAAAGATTCGTGTCATTCGGCAAATGAGCCCACTTTTGAAAGAATGTAAAAGATCCAAGGTGGACATGAATGTTAGTGTCATAATTTATTCATATTGCCCATGATAGTGTCATATCATAATTATGACGGTCTTATGGCAGTCTTATGATGTCGCTGTTAACCCTTTAACACCTAAGCCTATTTTGGCCGAATTTGCATGCATTTGATGTTGCCTTTATATTTCAAAGAAAAAATTGTTTACAATGGCCAAGTGGGGTCCCTTTTTTCAGGACACCTTGAACTTCATGTCCAAACTGTTGTTTTCTTCACTGACCAATTTTAATCCACATCTTGGACCCAAAAAGACAAAAAAATCCCCAAAATCTTTTTTCAAAATTTGTAATGTTGACGTCCCACTGACAACCAAACATGCTCGACCAACCGTTTTGAAGCTTGATCATATCTATTCAACTTGTTAGGATAAACATTCAATAGAAAAAAATACGATTGAATAGTTTTATGTTTGACAATTCAACACAAACAGCAGGTATGGTCATAGGCGTTTTTGGCCTTTACACATACTATGGTCAAAACAGGTTATATACAGTGCAAAATAGTGAGGGAAAAAAATTATATATATCATCTAACACAAAAAGGGTTTCTCTGTGTTAAGTTCGGTGTTGTACCCATCACCTTATCAAAAGTATATACGTACATGCAATCAAGCTTCTCGAACACACATCTACATAAAAACTGAAGATTATAGTAAAGAAAAAAATATATATATATAACATTGAAAAAAAGTATTTTAAAAAATATTGACAAGTACTTCAGTTTAATTCAACATTTTTAGGCATGCGACCCAATAAAGTTTTTTTTTTTTTTTTTTTTTTGCGCACTCAATAAAGTTTGACCAGGTCACGGAGCTGCGTCACACACAACGTCACACAGCCTCTTTCGCCGTTTGCGCGCTGCCGTCACTTCTATTCGCCGAGACGCCAACTCATGCAAAGAAAAAGACGACAAATACGGCTCATCTTCCTCCTTGAGTTAACGAAATAATGCATTAGCTTGCGCTAAATGTAGTTTTATATTCATTCTGCACGTTTCAAAGTCGCTCGCTCAAACCAACCGGCCGTTGCTTGCGTGGCATGCCTCCGTTTCATTAGTTGGCGCCTCGTTCGGAAATTTATTAAAAATGATCACATTCGGTTCGTCCTTCTTGACATCAGAACGGCTCTTGGAATATGTAGTCTTTTGTGCTGCTTTCGGTTTTGAAAAAGGACAAGAAATGATGGAAATATGGAGATAGATACATGGTCCATGCAGCGTTTGAATGCATATTTATGAGTGCAATAAAACTATGAATCTCAAATGACATTATCTCCCGTTTTTCTTGGTCGATTGACGTCAAATAAAAACTGGTGTGGACATCAACTTCCGCACTTTCAAATGAGATCAACCAGTGGCACGTGGATGACGTAATTACAGCGTGACAAAGCTTCAAAGACCATATGCGTAAACGCGTCGCTGCCGACACGTTCGGTGTTAAAGGGTTAAATAAAGTGTTACCTATGAACCCAAATAGATTAACAAATAAGCCGCACTGGACTATAAATTGCAGGTTTCAAAATGAGGGAAAAAAGTAGCGGCTTATGGTCCGAAAATTACGGTAAGTGCTTTTTAAAGAAGGGAAGAGTGTCACACTTAGGACAGACGATATGACAGTGGATCAAGTCTCATATTTTTAAGGTAAGTTATGTAACTGGCACCAACGTTAAACCATGGTGTGTAGTTTTTGGCTAGGCTAACATTACATTTAGCAACTATTGTCATTCATCATCAATTCACCCATCAATGGATTCACCCAGTATAGAGCCCTCTGAGAACAAAAAAATAAAAGTCAACAACTTTTGGGTCACGACACATGGAAAATGATTCACACCGAACAAAAATACCATGATCATTCCATGCTCTCATATTCTATTTTTCATTTCAAAACAGGGCTTTTAGTTTTCCAATTTATGATTTGAAATAACGAGTCGTTATCAGTTTTGCTGATTTTGTATTCTAAAACTGATATGGAATGAACGAATCGTAGGATGGGATGGGATAGGATATGATAGACATACTGTAGATGACTTAAATCTCACAACGTGACGTACGACTTAAACTTGCGACGTAAATATGTAAAGGTAAGATATAAATAGTCAAATAATGAGACAATGTTTCAAATATTTAAAAAAAAAAAAAAAAAAAAAAAAAAGGAAAATGAATTTGAGCTAAAATTAAATAGCAATCAATAAACGAAGAAAAGTACAAGGCGAAATTATCATAAGAGAAATAAATACCGTCATTTTCGGACCATAGGCCGCTACTTTTTTCCCTCATTTTGAATCCTGCAGTTAATAGGTGACACTTTATTTGACAACGGCGTCACAAATTGCCATAAGACCATCATAACTATGATATAACACAATCATGGACATTAATGAATGCATATGACAGATGTTATTAAGTGTCATCCGTGTAATGATTTCATAAACTCCATTTATTTCCTGCTTGGATATTTTACATCCATTCAAAAGTGAAATAATTTGCCGGATGACACAAAATGACATCAGTCATGGCAATGTCATGTCATAATTATGATATGTCTTATGACAGTCTTATAGCGCCACTGTCATATAAAGTGTTACCAGATACCATAACTAGCATTTAATGAAACAACTGGAACAGTACCTGAAGAAATAATAATCACTAACTACATATATGTCCAGCTCAGCTCTTTTACATCCATTCAAAAGTGAGATAATTTGCTGGATGACACTAACCGACATCTATTATAAGCATTCAATAATGCTTATAACAGTGTCATGTAATAATTATGACAGTATTATGGCACCACTATCCAAGAAAATGTTACCAAATACGATAGCTAGGAATTAATGAAACAACTGGAACAGTAACTGAAGAAATATTTAGCACAGAACAAGAATTTTGATTGTTATTTCCATCTGCAGCGCTGCAATGCATGCAAGGAGGCATGTTGGAAGAAAAAAGTGTTGACAGCAGGTGGCAGCAGAGGTTGAATGTCTCCCCCAAGGGACCAGTGATGGCCAAATGAAGCTTCTTGAAGCAATGTAGCTTTGCAATCAATTGGTTCAAAGTTTCATGGTGGTTTATTTGGTCTTATGAGTCTTTTGATGCCGCTGTCAAATAAAGTGTGACCGATTAATATCGTGTGGTGTAAATATCCCATTATGAGGACAACTGCGGCTTATAGTCCGAAAATTACAGTAATTTGATCAGAAATCAGTAGAAAATGTCAAGGAAAATATGGGAATACGCAGTTCAGTTGACTCGTGAGGTTTTTATAAATAAAGTTTTACTAGAGTTTTTGAACGTTGGTTTATGCGCTGCCAAGCATTCCACTTCAATTGGATTGGACGTCGAATGAGTTGACAAGGAAAATGCTAAAATGTTTCCTATGACCAGCAAGAGTAGAATACAGTGGTACCTTGACATATGATTGCTTCAACGCACGATCTTTTCGACATCCGACGTAAAATTTGACTCGCCGTTTGTTCCTACATCCGACGACATGCTTAAAATACGACGACATGACAGCACCGCAGACGAACGCATGGCAGATTTTCTTGTGTGAGAAATCAACACAGGTTTCAAAAAGGTTGGTACAGATGGTGAAACAAGGAAAAAGGTGACGCTTACCTTCTAAATGAAGATGCAAATTATAGAGAAATATGAGCGCGAGGTGCGCAGTGAACTGGTTCAACAATACATCTCCACGGTCCTCCGACGACCACCGTTCACCAGTCTTTATAAGTTAAGGTGACAATTATTATTGTGGTAACATCGCCAAAAAAATCGCCAGCTTCGTCATGTTTTTATCATTTATTTAACGACCTATACAACACAAAACGACTAATGCAGTTGACGGTGTTCTCAAGAAAACATTGAAAACGAAAGTAAACTCAAGCTCACCGCTCCCTCTCTCTGTCACGTCAGGTACAGCAAAAAACGTCCGCCACATTAGAACTTGATTCGTTACCTTATTACAGGAATTATTATGATGTTAATCCGATTTTTATTTATAAGTTATTTGTTTTGCTATGTTTAATTGCCATTTGTAATAGTAGCAGCAGTATTTATTCTGGATTTAGTGTAGGTTTTTGGGCTGTGGAACCAATTAGGGGAATTATAATGTATTCATAGGGCTGGCCCAGGCCATTTGGGGGCCTAAGCAAAATAATGAAAAGGGGCCCATATTTTTGGCCCACCATTTCGTCACAGTGCAGTGTGAAACCCATACATGCAATCCAACCCATACGTCCATATTTTGTATATTAATCAGATTTTGTTGCACTGCATACTTCAAACTTCTCACCCCAAATGATTGTCAGTACTTACAGTAGATAGCACCAAACCTTTTTCTAAAAGAGGAAAGAAAGAAGTTAAGGAAGAACTTTTTTTTTTTTTAAGCTTGTAATCAAGTATCAAAACTCACAAAAGTCAAATAAAGCAGACTGTAGTAAACAAAATAGAATATAAATTAAACAATTGCCAGATTGGGGGCCCCCTAGTGGTCAGGGGCCCTAAGCAGCTGCATAGTCTGCGTATAGGCTGGGCCGGCCCTGTGTATTCCTATGGGAAAATCCTGATCGACATGCGACCATTTCGACTTACAAACAAGGTCCTGGAATCAATTAACTTCATATGTAGAGGTACCACTGTAAATGGGTCCAGATACATTTCAATATAGATACTTTTCCATACTTTTGACAACCCTAGTAGCAAGTTGACGCTTCGTATGAAGTTTTCAAATGACTCCGTAACTTGTGTGACTTGTTCTTCGACTCCATCCATATCCAAGTCTTGCATGCTTGCGTGCGGTTAGCGACTTTCAACTCGGGTCAATTCTATTTCCAGAGCAGACAGTCAGACTCCGCAGTAGGAAAAATATCAAGAAAAATGAGGTCGTGGAAGACACAAGGAAAGATGGCAGGCTGGCCTTTTTTTTGATAGTTCTTGCTTAACTTGGTGACTGCCATTGACGGCGATAGACGTTCAATTGTTTGAAGTGGGAGGGCTCCGCTTCAAATGGATTGAACGTCTCCTTCTGACAAACTTAATTTTTTTAATGAATTAAATGTTGTTCTACGGTTATTCTTTGTTTATTTACACTGTTTTGACAATCTTTAACATTAAGTTGGGGAGTGAATCACAATTTTAGAAAATGATCAAATTTGTGGTAGGAGAAATCTATAACATTTTCAAAACATTATTTTCATAATTAGTTTTATATTGAAGGAGATAGTAAATTTTCTCATAGGCACCGTCTAACTGCATTATTCTAACACACTTAATATAATCAATCAGGGAAGAGTATCTTTACTCGTATTTACCAATCGACTGCTTGTATTACTCAAACACACCCGATATAAAATAAATAGCACTTCAAACAGTTCACAATCAGTTCTCCCGGACAGTCTAGAACAAATGGCGGGACGCTCTGTCCCAACACAAGGAACACCGAAAAACGCCTGATAACACGACTGACAGGATGGAAAAGATGGCAAAATCCCCAACTCTTGTTGCCCTGAAAACAGTAACTCCCAAATCCTCCTGTCCAATCCACAAAAAGACAATAATCCTAATTAACGCCCAAACACACCCTTCTTCCTCCCCACGGCACGCTCCGTGAGAGCCTTCAAAAGACAATCTTTAATTAAGCATTGTCATTTTTTTCAGGAACCTCTTGTTGACTTGTGATATGGTGACCTTGGAATGAGTCTGCCCCCTCGCCTGAGTCTGTTTCCGTTTCGCCTTGCCGTTTGATCACTGTCGACCGGAATAAATTGTCAACTTGTGCTTTGAAGCCTTTTTCCAGCTTTCAAAATGGAGTCAGTACAAGGGGTGAAGACGAAGAAGGTGAATGCGTGGGGTTTGGCCTTTTGGCCGGGTTGTCGGGATCTCGCCGGCCCGGGTCGTTGGCGCTGCGCGGGTCCTGCATTTCGGCTGGCGTGATTCCGGCAATCTGGCTAAAAGGTCAGATTCCTTCAATATTTATTTTTTTAAAGTAAAGATTTCATTGAATGAAAACATTGAGAAGAACTTGTATTCTCTATTTACACTCTGTGTACAATCTTCCAAATTAAATCAGGGATTGATTTAAAATTTAAAATGCGTACAAACTAAATAAAACAGTAACTTTAAATAATACAATAAAATAAATCAAAAGTAATGAAAAATAGAATCTAAAGACAAGTTTCCTGGGCAAAATATGGGTGGCGCCATCTTGGAAAATGTCATCTCCAAACCTGTGGTTTAGAAAGAACAACAAGAGCACTTGTAACACTTGCATTTATGCGTTGACATAATTGTTCCATCCAACACGTACTGATTAGCAACACGATAGCAGCAGATCATCATAATTACAATCATCATCGTAATAACAATATCAAAGTCGTTTCATGCGCAAGATCTTAGCTTTAGTATTTTTTGAGCACCGGACGGACACATAAAAATAGAGGGATAGGAAGAACATACAGTGGTATGAATAAGTATCTGAACCTTTTTTTGAATTTCTGACATTTCTGCATAAAATCAGCATCAAATGTGATCTCATCTTTGTCAAAATCACACAGATGAAAACACAATGTCTGATTTAACTAAAAACACCCAAACATTTATAGGTTTTATAATTCTAACACGGATAGTATGCAAACAAAGGGGGAAAAATAAGTCAACCATCACATTTAATATTTTGTGCCCCCCGCCCCTTGACAGCAATAACTTCAATCAGACACTTCCTTTAGCTGCAAATCTCACTGGCACATCAATTAGAACTAATCTTGGTCCATTCTTCTCTACAAAACTGCCGTAGTTCAGTCAAATTCCTGAGATGTGTGGCACGAATCGCGAGTCTTTAGGTCATGCCACAGCATCTCAATGGGGTTCAAGTCTGGACTTTGACCCTCCAGAATGTGTATTTTGTTCTTCTGAAGTTGATTTATCCTGTGTTTTGGATCATTGTCTTGTTGCAGCATCCATCCTCTTTTTAGCTTCAACCGTCTGGCAGACGGCCTCAGGTTTTCCTGCAAAACGTTTGAATTACCTCATTGGCCCGAATATAAGACCGCCCTGATTATAAGACGACCCCCTCTTTTTCAAGACTCAAGTTTGAAAAAAAGACTTTTTGAACACCAAATTAATTTTTATACTGAAAATAATTACAGTACATCTGAAACAAATGAATATATTTGAGAGAAAAAGCATGTTATTTTGCCTCATTCAAATCTTAATATATGAAGATTGAATTATGTAAACTAAAGTGCAATCACATTCGTAAATGAATGGTTTATTTACATTTCAAAAATCAAAAGCCAATCTATTGGTAAAACAACAAAACTGCAATAACTGCATTAACCATCAAAGTGAGGGCTAACTGTAACTGTAGTCTTGAAACAAATCTGAATAAGGAAAAACATTGCAATAAAATAATGCAAACTGGTTCAACTTGAGAGCAGCTGAGATCTGTCATGAGAGAACATCGCTTCAATGATATCTGGTGCCATCTAGCGTCGTGAATGGATATAATGTCTAGACCCCCAATACAAGACGACTCCCACTTTTTCAGTCGTATTTCAATGCAAAAAACACCATCTTATATTCAGGCCAATACGGTTATTCTTCCATCAATGATTGCAAGTTGTCCCAGCCCTGAGGCAGTAAAACAGCCCCAAATCATGATGCTCCCTCCACCATGCTTCACGGCGGGGATGAGGTTTTGATGTTGGTGAGCTGTTCCAATTTTCTCCACACATGACGTTGTGTGTTACTCCCAAACAATTCAACTTTGGTTTCATCAGTCCACAAAATATTTTGCCAAAATGTCTGTGGAGTGTCCAAGTGCCTTTTTGCGAACATTAAAAGGGTAACAAAGTTTTTTTTAGACAGCAGTGGCTTCCTCCGTGGAGTCCTCCCATGAACACCATTCTAGGCCATAGTTTTAATTGGCAGTGTATCAAATACTTGTCCTCCCCACTGTATAGTGATGTGTGCACAGAGATATTGGACTGCTCCAGTGATTTTTGTAAGACGTGAGCAGACACTCAAGGATTCTTTTTTACTTCTCGGAGTATTCTGCGCTGAGCTCTTCACGTCAACTTTGTTGGACGGCCACTCCTTGGGAGAGAAGCCACAGTGCCAAACTATCTCCATTTGTAGATTACTTCTCTGACTGTCGATTGATGAACATCCAGACTTTTAGAGATGGTTTCGTATCTGTTTTGTATTTTACCAGCAAATCAACAATTCTTGATCGCAGCTGTTTTGACCGAGCCATGATGCACATCAGACAATGCTTCTTATCAAGACATTTCTTACCAGTTGTGTGTTTTATATAGAGCAGGGCAGCTTTAAACCACTCATCAGTGATTGGGCACACACCTGACATAAAATGTTTGGTAAAAATTGATTTCAGTTGCTGTTTAAGTCTCCTGAGGCAGAGGGTTCACTTACTTATTTTCTTCTTCTGTCATTGTTTGCATGCTATCTTCATGAAAATATAAAAAAAAAACTATAAACGTTTGGGTGGTTTTAGTTGAAGCAGATGCTGTATTTTCATCTGTGTGATTTTGTCATAGATCAGATCACAATTGATGGTGATTTTATGCAGAAGTGTCAGAAATTCCAAAAGGTTCAGATACTTTTTTATACCACTGTACCGTCAAAAACACTGGCAACAAGGCTACAAAAACACCCGGTCTTTGTGGCGACAATCTGCCTTCATGAACATGTTGTCCTCTCCTGTCGTGATGATGGCAGATGGATATGGTATTTCCAAATTGTCTTTTTAAAATGATTTTAATGAGTAATGTTATTCTAGTTCCACTGTTGTTTTGGATTGAGACATTCTAAAACAGAAGTTGCTTGCAGACATAAGGAAGTACCTCGGAAACTTGTCTATATATTTACTTTTTGAAAGTAAAAAGAACTTACTAGTCCTTCTCAAAAAATTAGCATATTGTGATGAAGTTCATTATTTTCTGTAATGTACTGATAAACATTAGACTTTCATATATTTTAGATTCATTACACACAACTGAAGTAGTTCAAGCCTTTTATTGTTTTAATATTGATGATTTTGGCAAAAAAGTCAAGAAAAAAAAACAAAAATCCCTTTCTCAAAAAATGAGCATATTTCATCCGACCAATACAAAAAAAGTGTTTTTTAATACAAAAAAAGTCAACCTTCAATTAATTATATCAGCTATGTACTCGATACTTGGTCGGGAAACCTTTTGAAGAAATGACTGCTTCAGTGCGGCGTTGCATGGAGGGAATCAGCCTGTGGCCCTGCTGAGGTGTTATGGAGGCCCAGGATGCTTGAATAGCAGCCTTAATCTAATCCACAGTGTTGGGTGTGGTGTCTCTCAACTTCCTCTTCACAATATCCCACAGATTCTCTATGGGGTTCAGGGCAGGAGAGTTGGCAGGCCAATTGAGCACAGTAATGCCATGATCAGTAAACCATTTACCACAGTGAGCAGGTGCTGAAAAATGAAATCTTCATCTCCATAAAGCTTTTCAACTTTTCAGCTTTAAAGCTCACATGAAACAAACCTGCAGAACGGCCTTCTTTCACCTGCGCAACATAGCCAAAATTAGAAATATTTGATCTAAAAGCGATGCAGAAAAATTCATTCACGCGTTCGTTACATTGAGATTGGATTACTGTAACTCCCTACTTGCAGCTTGTCCTAAAAGTTCTCTAAAAGGTCTTCAACTTGTCCAAAACGCAGCAGCAAGACTTTTAACAGGAGCCAATAGAAGAGAGCACATCACCCCTGTGCTCCAGCCCCTTCACTGGCTTCCAGTCGAGTTTAGAATGAAATTCAAAATCCTTCTTCTTACATTTAAGACCATTAATGGGTTGGGGCCATCTTATCTCACCGATGCTCTGGTTCCATACCTCCCCAACAGAACACTCCGCTCTCAGAATGCGGGTCTACTGGTACTTCCCAGGGTTTCTAAAAGTACTGCCGGAGCTAGAGCCTTTAGCCACCAAGCCCCTGTTTTATGGAATCAGCTTCCAGCTAATATTAAAGAAGCCGAGACAGTCTGCAAATTTAAGATTAGATTAAAAACGTTCCTATTCAGCAAAGCTTATGGTCAGGCGAGTTGAAGTCGGAGTAGACTCAAAGTTTAGTCTAGTTTGCACTAGAAGCTATAAAGCTGGGGGAAGTACAGCCACTGAGTTCTATCTCCTATTTCTCACTCTACCTACCACTTATCTTACTTTATTTCTATTTTCCAATGTTAATATCTAGTTGTCTAGTCTCTTCATCATTAGTCACCCGGTGTCCCCTTTCCCCCCTCCCCTCTGGGGAGGGGCTATTTTTCAGCTGCAGCCTCCTGACTGTCCGGACCCCAAGCTGGATGGACGTTCTCGTGGCTACCCCCGTCTCATCTGGCTAGATGAACCTCTTCTTGTTCCTTTACTCCACTGCATCTTTACGGACTGTAACTTCGCCTGCTAATTCCCATTAGCGGTCCAGGGGCTTCCTGTCTATCCGTCCTGAGAGTGGATCTCTCCTGACTGTGGTACTCCCCAAGGTTTCTCATTTTCTCCCGAAGACTCTGGAGTTTTGAGAGTTTTTCCTTGCCGACATGGAGGGTCTAAGGATGGGGGATACTCAGGACTTGAATTTATTTAGTCATCTTTGTTGCTTCATTTGCTGTTTCTGATTGTGTATCATATTGCCTCTGCAAAGCCCTTTGAGACAATGTTGTTGTGATCCAGGGCTATACAAATAAAATTGAATTGAATTGAATTGAATTCAGCAGATGGAAGCATGTGCTCCAAAATCTCCTGCATTGACCCTACCCTTGATAAAACATAGTAGACCAACACCAGCAGCTGACATGGAACCCCAGAGCATCACTGACTGTGCTTGACACTGGACTTCAGGCATTTTGGCATTTCCTTCTACCCAGTCTTTCTCCAAACTCTGGCACCTTGATTTCCGAATGAAATGCAAAATTTGAGCAAAAGTCCAGTGCTGCTTCTCTGTAGCCCAGGTCAGGCGCTTCTGCCGCTGTTTCAGGTTCAAAAGTGGCTTGACCTGGGGAATGCGGCACTTGTAGCACACGCCTGTACACTGTGGTTCTACTCCAGACTCAGTCCACTGTTTCTGCAGGTCTAGAATTGGCCCTTCTCCACAATCTTTCTCAGGGTTCGGTCACTTCTTCTGGTTGTGCAGCGTTTCCTGTAACACTTTTTCCTTCCCACTGAGGTGCCACTCTGGGAACAGCCTATTCACTCAGAAATTTCTTTGTTTTTAAGCCCCTTGCTTGAGGGCGTCAATGATGGCCTTCTGGACAGCAGTCAGGTCGGCAGTCTTGCCCATGATTGAGTTTTTGAGTAATGAACCAGGCTTGGAGTTTTTAAAAGCCTCAGGAATCTTTCGCAGGGGTTTTGAGTTAATACGTTGCTTCAGATGATTAGGTTAGTAGCTTCTTTAGAGTACGTTTTCATGATAAGCAAATTTCTTGAGATAGGGATTTTTGGTTTTTCTTGACTTTTTTTGTCAAAATCATCAATATTAAAACAATAAAAGGCTTGAACTACTTCAGTTGTGTGTAATGAATCTAAAATATATGAAAGCCTAATGTTTATAAGTACATTACAGAAAATAATGAACTCTATCACAATATGCTAATTTTTTTTTAGAATGACTAGTATATTGTCTATTCACACCTGCTTTTCAGTCTTTCTAATTAAATCAATTAAAATTTAAAAGTTAAAACAGTAGTATAAATACAATAAAATAAATTAAAAATAATTTTAAAAATTCCAGGGGGTTATTTTTTTTGTCTATGCTGGTCTCTGATATTGAATTAGGGCTTGGATCACAATAATTAAGAAAAACTAAATAAATAAAAATTATTGTTGTATGTATTTTTGGGGGGTTTAAAATACTAAAAAAGAATCTCCAAATATCTTGTGAATGCTTTTTTGGGGGGGTTGGGGGTCCAAACGGATCGGACGTCTATCGCCGTCAATGACATCCGATGAGTTCATAGCTATAAACACGAACGCCTCTTCCCATTTGCATTGCGTTATCACTGTCAGCTGGGATCAATACGCCATTTGCGTGCTAATGGAATTCAGCAATAATCCAAATGAAAGAGCAGCAATCATGCGTCCCCACTTGACACGCGTTAGCGGTTCGCTCGTATTCTCCCCTTCTCATTATGTTTGGACGGCGTAATTAGCATATTCAATTTAACGGGCCGTCCCTTTGTGCTGTATTAGCACGGAAAAATCCTATCGCTGAATTCCCAGACGAACACAGCAACGGCGCTCAATTTGCGGAAGCCGGGAAGTTTATGCAACTTTCCGGAAGTACAGTTTACGCTCAATTTGTCGCTACGCTTGATTACCACCTTTAACTCGTAGGCTTCCACTGACGCCGCTAGATGTCCAGTCAATTTTTGACTGGGAGGGTCAAAAGAATTTAAAATGATAATAATGACTAAAGCTTGAATTTTAAAAAATATATGTTTTTTATCAGTTTATTGGCCTCCCCAAGTAAAAAATGGATTAGATGTCAAGGCGGCTAGTGAGTTAAATGAGTGCCCTGAAAGGGTTTTTGAATTAAAAAAAAAAATTTTTTTTTTAATTAAATTCGTGCTTGAAAGGTTTACAAATCACCAAAACTGTGAGAACTCAGACTTCATAATGGTAATGACGGGTCAGATCGGTCATGCACTGCGCCTCGCCTTGAAGTAGGGAGCCGCCCACATTAAGAGGAGCTCTTCACAAACACGCCCGCAGCGATCTAACGCCGGATTTCTGTTAAAAAAGTATTGAGGCTGTACAGCATACAAACAGGAATGATTGTCTCAGGAGTGATTTGTTCGAGAATTCAGGGTCCTTATTATATTTTTTGTAGTATGCATGCATTTTGAAACGTGAAAAAAAATCAATGGGAGAAATTAGCCGCTACTGCATTGGCATCATAGTTCGCAATATTTACGTAAAATAAATGCTAACTGAATTTTCACCGGAAAAGCTGTTTACATAAGGCGGCTGCTAGCTACATTCACTAACAGACAGCATTTTACTTCGACATATTTACGTAAAATTATTGTTAACTGCACGTTTTTTTGTTTTGTTTTGTTTTTTTAATTACTTTTAACCAAGAGTCAAGACGGACTGTCCTCACTGAAAGTGAAGTTATTTAGCTTGTATGACAGCAAACAAGGCAATTTTGCTTTTTGAAGCTTTTGACGTCCTTCACTTTTGACAATTCTTAAAGCTGTAGCACACATATGTACGCTTATGTTCAAAACGACACACATTTTAACAATAAACCACTTGACACAAAACAATTGTTGTTTAACCCTTTAAGGTCTGGGCCTATTTTGTCTGATTTTGCATGCCTTTGAAGTTGCCTTTATATTTCAAAGAAAGAATTGTTTACGATGGCCTGGTTTGGTCCCTTTTTTTGTGACACCTTGAACTTCATGTCCAAACTGTTGTTTCCTTCACTGACCAATTATAAATCATCATTTTGGGCCCAAAAAGACCAAAAATTCCAAAATCGTTTTGTGAAAATTTTTAATATTGATGTCCAATTGACAACCAAACATGCGTAACGAACCGTTTTGAAACTTTATAATATTTATTCAACATGTTAGGATGAACATTCAACCAAAAAAATTTAGAATAAATAGTCTTATATTTGACAATTCAACATAAACAACAGGTATAGCCATAGGCGTTTTTTGCTTTTATACATGCTCTAGTCAAAACAGGTTATATACAGCAGACCAAACAGTGAAGAACAGTGAAAAATATATACCATCTAACACAAAAAGTGTTTAGAGGCCATCTCTTTATGAGTTTAGGATATGTCGGCCCATCACCTGATGAAAACTATGTACACACAATGAAGCTTCTTGAACACACATTTATATACACAAATTGAGAAGACTGATTGTGGGGGAAAAAAATATATATAGCATTGGGAAAAAAAGTATTTTCAAAAATATTTACAATAAAACAAGTTAAATTTTTTTCAGGCATGCCACTCCGAAAAGCTGTTTCGTCCTGGAATTCCTTGCCTTCCAATAATCTTGCACAGTTGGAAGTGAAACCAAAGACATGTACAAGAGGAGTCCAATAAATTTTTCAAGCTCCTCCGCTGTAGTGTCTGTCCACACAAACTTTTTCCCAATCTCTTTTTGGACTGCCATACTGGTTTGTGTGTTTGCACATATTCATCATTGTCGATGAGGTGAAGAACAGGTCAAAAAGTTCTTTTGGGGTGTATGCATGTTCACGATTCACCTGAGGTCCTGGTGGTCTCCGGGGTGTGAACCGGCTGCACTGTGGGGCAGTGTCTGTGTCTTGCTCTGTGCTCCATGGCACAGGTGCAGGCTGAGCCAGTGGTGATCGGCTTCTGCCGCGCTGACTTCTCCAGCCTCTCCTCCGCTGACATCTCATCGCTCTTCCGTGATGACCCCTTCTCCCTCGTCCTCTTTCCATTCGGGCAGTGAATGTAGATTTTTCATTGTCACTATAAATGTACATGAAAAAAAAGTCAGTATTTATGAAAATAATAAAGTATAAAATAAAAATATATACAGCAATAAATAATAATGGAAATCAATATGTATGACAATAGAAAGAATACCATAGCAATACCATAGCTGATGAATATGTGCTACATCCCTAATCTTCATATAGAAAGAAGAACACCACAAATTATAAATTCCTGCCTGGGATACACACAGTGCACGTACGACTTTGATCTGATATGCACATTTTATTATTATATACACAAACACACACTTATATTGCATCAAAATTAACTGTCTTTCAATATCAAAAGAAACTTTTTCAGAAGCGGCATGGAAAATGAATGAATGAATGAAAAAAAAAAAAAAGTGAGTTGGCTTACCTCTGCTCGTCGATGGCGTCACCCACGTGTTCAATCCGTCACTATCTTCACTCAAGGACTCTTCCGAAGAAGACGATGATGACGAATTTAGACCATCCTCTTCCTCAAGTTGATCAAAAAGCACAATTGCTTGCGTTAAATTTAGTTTTCCGTTCATTCTCAAAGTCACACAAAGTCGCTGCTTGATCCAAACGGCCGTCGCTCGCCACCTCGCTGCTTCAGAACACTCCTCCCTCTCGTTCGGTGGAACCTCGCACGGCAGTTTTATTTATTAAAAAAAAAAAAAAAAAACGCATTTTGTGCTTCCACTGTGACTTCGAAAGGGTTCGTTTGATTTGTGTTTTTTTCATGGAGCTTCCGTTTTGAAAAAGGACAAGAAATGATCGAAATATAGACATAAACAAATGATCCATGCAGCGTTTTAATGTTTTTTTGAGAGGACAATAAAACTATCAAACTTAAATGACAATATCTCACGTTTTAGTTGGTCGATTGACTTCAAATAATAACGAGAGTAAACCGCAACTTCCGCACTTTAAAACGAGACCAACCAACGGCATGTGGGTGACGTAATTAAAACGTGAGGGCGCTTCAAAGACGACGTGCGCTGAGGACGCTTCGACTCTCAAGGGTTAAAACGTCCATTTTCTTTCATGTTTTTTCATTGCAAGCAAAATAAATGACGATATTACTACCAAAGCATTTGTAATTGCAATCATTTTCTGATTCAAATTGAGAATTATCTGACAGAATTGCAGGGGTGCCAATACTTTTAGCCAGCAGTGTACCTCGTGTTGTTTTGAAGGGTTCATTCCGACATACGCGGAAATTCGTCTTACGTCACCAGTGTTTGAATGGAACTCATTCGTAACCCGGGGACTACATGTATGATAAGGATTCCGTCAATTAATGCTACTGTATTTTTGTGTAAAGGACTAATTATGCTCGACGATGAATATTCTATGCTGATTTTACGTTGAACAAATCATGTTTTTTAACGCGGCGGAGGGAAAAAATGCAGTCAGAACGACAAACTATCAATTAGCATCGAAGAGCTGACTTCTACTGACGAGGATTAGTAATTAGCCACAAATGGTCGCCTTTTGAACCGGAGTTGAATGGCATGTGACGGCAATTATTCAAATGCCGAGTATTGGATATGCCGCCAATTGCCGTCTTCTGCCGCGGAATTAAAAGTCAAAGGCTAACCAAACTTATTAGCATTAATCCTGAGAGGAATAGAAATGGACCTTACCTTTAAACCTCTTTGAAAAATGGAAAATAAAGAGGCTAAAGTGCTTGCAACATTCATGACTTGAGACATTTTGTCCCTAAAACAAATTTGGTTGTAAATGTACAATTTACAGGGTTAGTACAGGTCCTTGAAATCCTTGGAAGTGCTTGGATTTTACTGTGGTGTTTTCAACCTTTGAAAAATGCTTAAATTTTGCGACAAGTCCTTGAAAAAGCTTGGAAGTGTTATTTCTCAGCAACCTGTCTAAATATCTTCTTCCAAATATATTTATATTTCTAAACTAGAAACTGCAATTTCTGTAGAAATTACGATGGGGCTTTGCTGTGGTAGATACAGATCTATCAGGTCACTTGTTGATTTTGGGACATTATGGGACACGTCCTGTTGCATGGCTGTCAATAGCATAGACTTAAAGTGCGTACGACAGGAGAAAAAAAGTCTAAAATAGCATTATAATGTGAATTAGAATCATATTTTGAAACAATTCGACTATATACAAAAATTTGGCAAAGCGCAAATGACGAGAAATTAGTCATTTAATCTGCCGGTTAGCCGCACCAACCATTATAGGGGTCTAGCGTTCCCAACAGGAGGATGACGTATCAAGAGAATGGTTTCATCTGTTTTACTATTCAGTCCATTGAGGGGGAATTATTCAGAACGAGGAAAATGCGACGAAGAGAGCTGTAAAATGTCATTGTTTCAGTCTCTCTACTCCAATATTTTTACAGTTTATTCATTTTATCCAAGTATTTCCCCAATAGCTAAATAAATGGTATGGTCATGACAAATAAGTCTTGTGCTAAGTGGAATATGAAATAATTAAGGCTGTCAAAATTATCACGTTAACAGGCGGTAATTAATTTTTTAAATTAATCACGTTAAAATATTTGACTCAACGCACATGCCGCGCTCAAACAGATTAAAATGACAGCAGTGTAATGTCCGCTTGTTACTTGTTTTTTGGTGTTTGGCGCCCTCTGCTGGTGTTTGGGTCCAACTGATTTTATGGGTTAGTACTATGAGTGAGCATGGTGTAATTTTTGACATCAACAATGGCGAGCTACTAGTTTATTTTTTGATTGAAAATTTTACAAATTTTAATGAAACGAAAATATTAAGAGGGGTTTTAATATAACATTTCTATAACTTGTACTAACATTTATCTTTTAAGAACTACAAGTCTTTCTATCCATGGATCGCTTTAAGACAATGTTAATAATGTTAATGCCATCTTGTTGATTTATTGTTATAATAAACAAATACAGTAGTTATGTACCGTATGTTGAGTGTATATATCCGTCTTGTGTCTTATCTTTCCATTCCAACAATAATTTAAAGAAAAATATGGCATATTTTATACATGGTTTGAATTGCGATTAATTACGATTAATTAATTTTAAGCTGTAATTAACTCGATTAAAATTTTTCATCGTTTGACAGCCCTAAAAAATATATATGATCACTTCCACACACATCCAAGCAGTCCATTTCATTTAGGAGCATAAAACAATGCGTGAAATAAGAAATAAACATGCTTTTTGGTGTCATACGCACTTTAATTGGCATTGAATATTATTGGGAAATTTGGACGTACATGGCCGTCAATGGCATGGACGTGCATAGCCGTCAATAGCATCAAATTACTTGGGCATTAGTTGAATGTTAATGGGCTGTAATGGTAAATGGTCAAAAATACCAAGAATGTACAGTGGTATGAAAAAGTATCTGAACCTTTTGGAATTTCTCACATTTCTGCATAAAATCATCTTCAAATGTGATCTTATCTTTGACAAAATCACACAGAATCACAAATCCCACCGACTCCCGAATGAATGTCGGGTGAACTGGAGTACATAAAAAACACAAAGGGGAAAAAACCACTAAAGGGAACCGCATGGTACCCCAAGTCACACAGGCGTGCATTTGCTTTCACTTTCGTGACTTTTGGGACTTTCAAATTGTCACCACTTCCACTTGATTCAGATAAAATTGCAACCTTGGACACAAATTGTTGACTATTCATTTTTGCAATTTGACAGCTTAATTAGCGCACAATTAAGTGGCGCTTGGATGCTGTTTTCTCAGCGGGGCGCTAAGAAAAGCAAATAGTCGTAGAAAACGCATCATTTCTGAACGTGTTCATAAATCATTTCTTGTGTGATCGAGGAGCAAAGTAGTGGAAATTGCAGAGCGGTCGGAATGTAAATGGAGACTTTTTTCCCTTTTCCCGGCCAATCAATTCTCATTACGCTTCGCTGGGGAAAAAGATTATGATCCCGGTCTCGTTGGTCCGCCGCGGATCTAAAAATAGCTGCCGCTCGTGCATGAAAACTCATGTCTTAGTGCCTCAAGACAGACAAGATCAAATGATGAAAAAATTGATCATCAAATGTGGTGTGATTTTTCACACTTTGTGTTTTATACATTGCAATGTTTTTAGAGTGATATCAGCTTGCAAAAATGTCTCTTCAACTCACTGTAGTATACTTCTAAAATTGGTCATAATGAATGAAATTGCTAGTTTTCGGGGTTATTTTGAAATTGCGGAATATTGCTTTCATCTTGTAATATTGCACAGTATAATTAGCGTTTTGTGGCAAAATCTGTACGTGCCCTACGCATTCTGTTCGGTGGACGGAAACACACACGTCACGGCCGATGAAACCTTGTTAAATGCCCTTTCCTGGAAGTTTGGGACACTTGTTATGTGATTAAGTCAGTACTTAGTCAAATAGTGGGGCGCGCACCCCCGGTGGGGCGCAGATTGATGCGAGGGGTGGCACATGTGACCTCGGGGAACATTTTTCTTGCCGTACTAGAATAAAGTGTACTTGCACATCCACTCAATGGGTGGAAGTGGCGCTCTTTCTTTTCAGAGAGTGCGCAGTATTTTTGAAGCAAGCAAGAGCACACAGCAAAGCGATATGGAGAGCTGTGCGCTGTTTTCCGGCCGGGCTCACACAGCGACCCACTGTCTTTTCTGATTCTCACGTGTCCACCCGAGAAGTGCCCTCAACTGCCCCGGCCGCCAAAAATGCACTGTTTTCGGGCCGTTTGGCTTTGACTTTTAATACAATGGGAGATCACTCTGTTCACTGTGTCTAAAAATGATTGTAGCGGACAGCGGGAAGCCTAATCAAATAAGACGTCACTTAAAAACATTAGACCCCAATCTCATTGATAAAACACTTGATTATTTTTCAGCGAAAACGTGCCGAATATTGCCAACAATCGTCCCGCTTTGTCAGTGTTAGATCAGTAAACCAGTGAGCACTGTTAGCATGCTCAGTGCAAAATAATCCCACAACATTGCAAACATTGCAAAGGAGGTGCTACTGCGAGCAGCAAAAATAAAAACTGTCCGTCTGTCCAATGACACTGTTGTGTGTCTTCGATTCAGTTTTGTTTTTTCAGTCAAATTTTTGGCATATAGTCCTCATGAGTTAATAATAAATTCAAACTGATTAGCAACATGAGTTCATGTGCTAATCAATTTGATTTTATTGTTATGTGTTAATTTTATCAAATGTTATCTTTCAGTGTCAAATGGTCAAAAATGTACCTTGAGTATTTTTACAGTTTGGATGCGACTTTTTTTTTTTTTTTAATTCAGGCAAATTAATGCACTTTAAGTCTTTTCTGTTACAAACAAAACAATGTTAAGTTGTACTATTAATTTGATCTATGTTACTTTTTTCTTTATTGGAAAAATTACACAATGTTGGGCAGAGGTGTACTTATAATAGTCATTTTAGAGACAAATGATACTATTTACAGTGGCGGCAGATATTTTGGGGGGGCGAAACATTTACGTCTTCCTGGGGGGGGGGGTCGTAACAAAATATTTGAGAAGCACTGGATTAAGCAATGAAGTTGTATTGGACGTTAGCCAATGCATGCTAACCGTTTGTATAACTGTCATTGCTGTATTAGTAGCTAATTATAATTTACATTGCTGTGAATATGTATGTCATTGGGGATCAGTCTGATTTATTTAATTTTCACTGCAAAGCCTGGATGTAAGGAACAGTTCAATAAAGGCAGCAAAACATACAGACTTTGGGCAGTTTAGCTCGCTGTCTAACTTAGACTGAGCTCCGACGTCTTAGCGAGGACAGTACAGGTGCAGCTTTTAACATTTTCGCCCAGCGGGAATTCCGTATCTCTTATAGTACGTATTTTGTGTTTTGAATATTTTTTTTTTCGGAATATGAAGCGTCGAAAAACCTTTTGTTAACTGAATAATTCTTTTGCAGAAGCGTTCGTATGTAAATATCACAAGATTGATCAAAATTTAATTTGAATTGTCAATTTTTTTATTTTTTTTGTGTGTGGCATATATTCTTTATCCTTTCAGAAAAACGGAATATATTACCGGTTAAATTAGCATTCGTTCACTGCCATTAACGCCTCCCGAGGTGAAAGTACACAAGCAACACATCAGTTAGCAGCCCGTGTCGCATTTCACGGTTTGTGCGCTCTCACGGATTAGCATGTTTTTTTTGTTACTGCTCGACACTTCAATCACATTTGCAAACTTTTATATCCTGATTGCCAACTGCCTGGTGCTTCAATAAATTATATTCACGCAAAAATATAGTTTCAAAAACTGTATTTTTAAGTGCGTGTGTGCGTGGCACGTCTACTGTAATTGACAGTAGATAACATTTTAATTAAATGTTTTTTAATAAAAGTTGCAAGTTTAGTGATAACATTAATTGAATTGTTCCTATTCGAATTATGAGTAAAAATCTCATTTCTCAAAGTCCATTTCATAATATGCTTTGCATTTGATTAAAAAATGCATGGTCAACATATTGCTTGCTTTAGAGATTCACTTTTTTTAAAAAAGTATGTCTGTCTAGTGTCATCTTAAAACTGTCAAACTATGACTTAAAATACAATACCCCTTATCTTTGCCTTTCACGTCAGCGCTAGTTAATCTAGTCGCTGTCAAGTGAGGATATTTAGCAGATAACACGTGAGAATGATTAGTTTGGGAAGAAACGATGAATCTCCATGACACGGCCTTTCTAAAGAAGGCTAAGACAGCGAGGTGCTTCTTTTGGGGGGTGGCGGCTGAAAACCTGACGTACCTGTACGACTCATCCTCTAATCCCGTGATACGTGGGATTTTAGCGAGTGCTAGAAATAAGCAGCCCGTATGACATGCTGACAGCTTTTCACATGTGCCGCCGTTATCTGTGTGCTGCAGGGGCAGAGTCATGTTTCACCGTCATTCACGGCGCTAGACGTCCAAGCCATTTGGACTGCAACTTCTGACTCTATTTGGATAAATGGGCAAGCGGTTGTCATGTGTGCCTCACAGTTCTGAGGTCCAGGCTCCGGCCCTTCTGTGTGGAGTTTGCATGTTCTTCCTGTGTGGGTTTTTCTCCGGGTCCTCCCGTTTCCTCCCAGATCATGAATGGTAGGCTCATTGAACACTCTATATCAGGGGTCCCCAATCTATTCCACATTGGGCCACAGTGGGTGCTGGATTAATACGGCAACCCCACTTGAACAGTGAGTTTGCGTCATCTGCATTGCCAATGCGATTGATAGGTAGATAAATACCATTCCGCACAGACCTTGGTCAGACATCTCCCTGGACTTCGTTACAGGACTCCCACCTTCACAAGGTAACACTGCCATTCTCACGGTGGTGGATCGTTTTTCTAAGATGGTACACTTCATTGCATTGCCCAAGTTACCGTCGGCCAAACAGACAGCTGTAGTCATGATGAATCATGTTTTCCGTATCCATGGGTTCCCAAAGGACATAGTGTCCGACCGTGGTCCACAATTCATTTCGCGCTTCTGGAAGGAATTCTGCTCTCTCATTGGTGCTTCTGTGAGCCTATCTTCAGGATATCACCCACAGTCCAATGGGCAGACGGAACGGCTCAATCAAGAGTTGGAGACAAGCCTGCGCTGTCTAGTATCCCAGAACCCTGCCTCGTGGAGTACTCACCTTACCTGGGTGGAGTATGCGCACAACACACTTCCTACCTCAGCAACGGGACTGTCTCCTTTTCAGTGAGCCTATGGTTACCAGCCTCCTCTGTTTCCTGAGGGGGAAAGAGCGGTGGTGGTTCTTTCAGCTCATGCCCTTGTTCGACGCTGCCATAGAGTCTGGGCTGCAACACGGAAGGTTCTCACTCAAAGTGCTGCACGAATGAAAAGGGTGGCAGATCGTCGTCGGTGCCCCGCTCCAGGCTACAAGACTGGGCAGAGAGTTTGGTTGTGTGCCAAGGACCTACCCCTTCGGGTGGCTTCCCGAAAGTTGGCGCCAAGATTCGTGGGCCCTTACCCAATTGCCAAAGTCGTTAACCCCATCTCTGTGCGTCTCCGTCTTCCCAGGTCTCTCCGGGTTCACCCCACCTTCCACGTCTCCAGGATTAAGCCGGTCATGGAGAGTTCTCTTGTCCCACCTGTCAAGCCACCACCTCGCATGCTGGACGGGGGTCAAGTCTATACAGTCCGGCGGCTTCTGGATGTGAGGAGACGTGGACGTGGTCGTCAGTATCTGGTAGACTGGGAGGGGTATGGACCGGAGGAGAGATCTTGGATTCCTGCGAGTTTCATCGAGGATAAGGACCTTATCAAGGACTTTGAGGCACAGCGGTCTCTTGGGTCGTCTGGAGTCGCCCCTAGAGGGGGGGGTACTGTCATGTTAGTGTTTTGTTTGTTGGTGCAGAATTTCCTGCTTTTATTTTGGTAATGGCATTCTGCCTGGTTCCAGCTTTACTTCCTGCTCTACCCAATCAGGCTGATCATATCCACCTGTGATCCATTGTGTATATATAGTCTGCATCTAACCTTGCCCTGTGTCGGCTCGTCTTGTATCCTGCCATGTTCCATGCTACCAGCTCATGAAAGCCTTTTCTTGACCAAGATTTATGTTGGGTTCAAAGGCCCTTTTTGTTACTTTGTTGACTTTGCTCAGATTTTTGGTATCCAGCAAGCGCTGTGATTTTTCGTTGACTTTGCCCAGATCTTTGGTGTCCAGCATGTGCTGTGATTTTTTGTTGGCTGTTTTTGAACTCCCATGAACTGAAAATAAATATTTTTGTTTAAACGGAACATTCGTGCATTTGGGTCCTTAGTGAAACCTTGTCACCTCCATGCCGTCTGTGGAATAAAATAAACAATAAATATCGGTGGAAACGGATTACGCTACACAAGCACTTTATTATGCTTGTTGTTAACACTTGTGCATGTAAATCTGATGTTGGTAGATTGTTTTCTTCTTGGAGATGAAATGCATGTGTGGCAACTTTGTATTTTTTATTTTTATTTTTTTACATAGTGTTTTGACAGTTCCCATCATATTTTCGGAATCAAAGCACCGTATACAGGAACAGTGTTCCGGCCCTGAATCTTATACCGGAACTGCATTCCTGACCGTTCTGGCCCACTTTCACCCCTGCCTTTGACGTCATCATTATTTTCTTCTTCCGTTTGATGTCGCAAACATACCCTTAAATTTAATAATATTTCCTTTTAATCGTTCTTGACATATTGCTATTGCCAAGATTTCTTTTCTGATTGATGTGACCTTTGACCTCATTCTCCGGAACTGTAATCATCTCTTCAGTTTCATATTACGAGCACATCGCGCAAGTTTGAAGATAATCCGTTGATTTGTTCTTGGGTTATCACAAATATCGCTGATCTCTGGACGTCTATCGCCCGCGACGGCGGCCAGTCCGTTAACTGTAACACACGCTCGGCCTAAAATTAGCCAGAAATGTATGCGGTAGACGTGCACAGACTGGAGCGAAGGGAAATGACATCATTTGGGAAAGATGCGGGCCGACCACGATGAGGGATTTCCGCAGGGATTATCCTCTTAGGCTTCATTGGACTCGTTTAAGGCAATAAGCGCGCTCGCTACGACTGACCCCGCTTTTTTGCTTTTTCTCCACTTTCATCCATTTCCACGCCACGTGCCAATTCTGTCATCGTGCAACGAAGTCTAAAGTCAAACAATATGTCGTCTGGGTTTACGAGAACTGGCACGCGATGAAAGGACGGCACGCCATTGAGTATCTCAGCAAAAAAAAGAGCAATCCTCATAGCATAATTACTTTTTTGGGGATATCTGCCTAACTTGAGTCTCCTTTCATTTCTGCATTATCCTGTTTTGGCATCATGGCGAATGTGTACTAGTCCATGTATTTCATGCAAGTATGTCATAAATATCCTCACTGCTGCCTTATTGCCTCTGTCCCCAGACCGAGATATTATGTTGTTGTTTTTTTTTTTCTTCCCACAAACACGCTCAAATATGACTTGGGCAATTATGCTATGAGGACAATGTAATCATGAGCAGACCCAAACCAAAAAGAAAAAAAATGTTATTATTAATTTATTATACAATTGTATTCATTTATTTCCATATTCATTTTAGGTGTTTAACCTGGAAAAAAAAAAAAGAAAGAAAAAACAGAAGGAGACCGACTCAAAAAAATGCTATTTGAAGTCATTTTTTATTTTTCCAATATATTTCTTTAAATTTTATTTTTCTGTATTTTCTTTTTCATCTGGTTTTTTCTCCTCCACATTGTACAGAATTTTTTTTTAACTATATGTATAATTTTCTTTAAAAAAAATTTTCTATAAATTTTACTAAAAAAGTGAAATCACACAAATCACACAAACCAAAAATGTTATTTAAATGTGTTTTTAAATATTAGACTTTTTGATTTGAACATTTTTTTTAAATCGCCCACTTTTCAAAAATTAATTCATTAATTAATATATTTTACAGTGTATCACAAAAGTGAGTACACCCCTCTCATTTCTGCAGATATTTAAGTAGATCTTTTCATGGGACAACACTGACAAAATGACACTTTGACACAGTAAAAAAGTAGTCTGTGTGCAGCTTATATAATAGAGGTCATTTATTTCAACAATATATCAACATCAACAATATCAACAAAAGTGAGTACACCCCTTAGTGAACGTTGTAAATATTAACATACAACATGTCAACTGTCAATATTTTGTGTGGCCACCACTATTATCCAGAACTGACTTTACTCTCCTGGGCATGGAGTTGACCAGAGCTTCACAGGTTGCCCCTGGAATGCTCTTCCACTCCTCCATGACGACGCTGCCCGATATTTGAGACTTTGTGCACCTCCGCCTTCCGCTTGAGGATGCCCAGCTAAATTTCAAGGTGTTGCCAATCTTGCCTTGGCCATCTTCATGTAATACAACAATACGTCTTTTAAGATACTCAGAGAGTTCTTTGCCATGTGGTCCCATGTTGGAACTTTCAGTATGAGAGAGTGTGAAAGCTGCACTACAAATTTGAACACACCTGCCCCCTATGCACACCTGGACCAAGTAACACTAATGAGTCACATGACATTTTGGAGGGAAAATGACAAGCAGTACTCAATTTGGACATTTAGGGATGTACGTAGTTTCTAATGGGTGTACTCACTTTTGTTGGCAGGGGTTTAGATATTAATGGCAATATTTTGAGGGGAAAATAAATGAACTCTATTATATAAGCTGCACACAGACTACTTTTCATTGTGTCATAGTGTCATATTGTCACTGTTGTCCCATGAAAAGATATACTGAAATATCTGCAGAAATGCGAGGGGTGTACTCACTTATATATCACTATACAGTATATATATATATGTATATATATATATATATATGTATATATTTTTTTAAATATAATATATAAAAAATATGTTTATTTTTTAAATCGTATTCGTTTATTTACGTTCACATTTTAGTTTTTGCTAACCAATCCCAAGCGTTTCATTCCGTCCGTGTCCGGCGAAGTCCCATCTGAGCGTGCGACAACGCGGTCTGGCACGCGGCGGCATTAGCGACGTGGTCACTTGTCATCCGCCGAGGGATTATTAGGGGATGAATGGAATGATGAAGGATACATGCCATTTCCCAGATTAGGATTGACCTGCTTTGAAACATAATGGCGATTTGCGCTCATCCCATCAAAGCTGCCGCGTGACCCACATTGTTTTACTTTTTTCGCATTAAATGTTGCGCTAGTTACAATAAACGCCGGCCGTGGGGAATAATCACATTTGTGCCAACGGGAGAAGCTTTTTATTGCCTTATTCTGACCGTCATGATCATGAAATCAAGATACTAGTTATATACGAGGGTGCTATTTTCCCCTTGACGAAGATAGTCGTCCAATCATTTGGCGTTCAATCACCCTGCTGTGAATTGCCTTAATTTTGAATATACAAGACATTGGAGCCAAATTCAATGCATTGCTATATTTCTGACCTCTGTGACCTTTGACGTCATTAGCCCAAAATGTAATCGCCTCTTCTGTGTCATATAAAAAACATATCCTGCAAATTTGATCATTCTTGAATATTGGCAAAATGCCTTTTCTTACTTCTGTGACCTTTGATTTTATAACCCCAAAATTGAAACATTTCTTTCATTTCATATGACAAACGGATCCTGAAAATTTTGATGGTAATTACTTTATTCATTGAGTCATCTTCAACATAAATAATTTGTAACCTTTGACCTTATAAGCCATCAATTGACTCACCTCTTCCGTTTTCTACAAACGTATCCTGCCAGTTAGATAATTCTAGAGTGTACAAGACTCGACTACTGCAATAGCCTCCTCTATGGTCTTCCATCTTCTCATCTCCAAAAGCTGCAATACGTCCAGAATTCTGCCACCCGCTCCAGAGAGCACATCACCCCCATCCTCCAACAGCTTCACTGGCTTCCAATCTCATACCGGATTCAGTACAAACTCCTCCTCCTCACCTACAAGACCCTCCATAACCTGGCCCCTTCCTACCTCACTGACCTTCTACAACAGCACTGTCCCTGTTATGTAAAGCGTCTTTGAGTGTCCAAAAAAGCGCTATACAAGTTTGATGTATTATTATTATTATTATTATTACAAGGGGATTATTTTAAACACACATATTTTTAACCTCTGTGACCTTTGACCACCTAACCCATGAATTAAATCACCTTTATTACAAATGTATCCAGCAGGTTTGATCACTTCTTTATTAATTCATGAATTATTGCAAATTGTCTGTTCATCCTTTCTGTGACCTTTGACCTTCTGAGCCCAAAATTGGATCACTTTTGTTTCATATTACTAACATATCCTTCAAATTTGATAATAATCTCTTAACTATTGAGTAGTAATGAACACATACTTATTTCTGATTTTTCTGACCTTTGACCTCATAATCCATCAATTGACTGACCTCTTCCATTTATCACAAACATATACTGCCAGTGTGATAACCCCTTTGTACATTCTTGAGTTATCTCAGACACACGTCCCAACCTCTGTGACCTTTGACCCCACTGTCCCAAAATTGAATAAACGCTTAAATTTCATATTACAAAAATCCTGCAAATTTAATAATGCCTTGAAATATTTGAAGCATATTTCTGAACTCCGTTACCGTCGACCTCGTTAGCCCAAAATGTAATCACCTCTTCTGTGTCATATTACAAACATATCCTGTAAGTTTGATCATCTCTATAATCATTCTTAAATTTTGGCAAAATGCCTTTTCTTACTTCTCTAACCTTTGACCTCATAATCCATCAATTGACGTAGCTCTTCCATTTATTACAAACATATCCTGCCAGTGTGATAATCCCTTTGTACACTCTAGAATTATTTGAAATGCACATATTTCTGAACCCTGTGACCTTTGACCTCATAACCCATAAATTCAATCACATTTTCTGTTTATTACAACTATATCCTGCAAGTTTTCTGTATCCCTTTATTCGGTTTTGAGTTATCTTCGGACACACGTTGTCCCGACCTCTGTGACCTTTGACCACTTTACCCCAAAATTGACTCAACTCTTCAATTTCATATTACAAACATCGTGCAAATTGTATAATCCCTTGAATTGTCTTAAACATATTTCTGAACTCTGTGACTTCTAACCTCATAACCCATGAATTTAATCATCCCCTCCTTTTATTTCAAATATATCCTGCAATTTTTTTAAATCCCTTCATTAGGTCTTGAGTTATTTCGGACACATGTCGCCCTGTCCTCAGTGACCTTTGACTCCCATTACCCCAAATTGAATCAACTCTTCAATTTCATATTAAAACATCTTGCAAGTTTGATATTCCCTTGAATTATCTTAAACATATTTTTTAACTCTGTGACCTCTGAATTCATGGATTATGAGGTCAGAGGTCACAATCACCTCCTCCATTTATTACAAATATATCCAGCAATTTTTTTTTCTATCCCTTTATTAAGTCTTGAGTTATCGAGGACACACGTTGTACTGACTTCTGTGACCTTTGACGCTATTCCCCCAAAATTGAATCAACTCTTCAATTTCATATTGAAAACATCCTGCAAATTTGATAATCCCTTGAATTGTCCTAAACATATTTCTGAACTCTGTGACCTCTGACCTCATAACCCTGAATTCTACCACCTCTTCTGTTTATTACAAATATATCCTGCAAGGTTTTTTTTTTTTTTTTTTTTAAATCCCTTAACCCTTTAACACCTAAGCCAATTTTGGCCGAATTTGCATGCATTTGATGTTGCCTTTATATTTCAAAGAAAAAATTGTTTACAATGGCCAAGTTGGGTCCCTTTTTTCAGGACACTTTGAACTTCATGTCCAAACTGTTGTTATCTTGACTGAACAATTATATTTCACATTTTGGACCCAAAAAGACAAAAAAAATCGCAAAATCTTTTTTCAAAATGTGTAAGGTATATCTCCCATTGACAACCAAACATGCTCGACCAACTTTTGAAGCTTGATAATATTTATTCAACCTGTTAGGATAAACATTCACTAGAAAAAGATAAGATTGAATAGTTTTATGTTGGACAATTCAACACAAACAGCAGGTATGGTCATAGGCGTTTTTGGCCTTTACACATACTATGGTCAAAACAGGTTATATACAGTGCAAAATGGTGAGAATAAAATATCTATATATCATCTAACACAAAAAGGGTTTGGAGGATATCTTTTTGTGAAGTTAGGTGTTGTACCCATCACCTTATCAAAAGTTTATACGTACATGCAATCAAGTTTCTCGAACACACATCTACATAAAATTGGAAAATATTATAGTGAAGAAAAAATATATCTAACATTAAAAAAGTATTTTTAAAAAAATATTGACAAGTAGTTCAGTTCAATTCAAATTTTTCCGACTCCTCAATTTTTCAGGCATGCGACCCAATAAATTTTTTGTTGTTGTTTTTTTGCGCACTCAATAAAGCTTCTTCTTGAACAGGTCACGGAGCTGCGTCACACACAACGCCGTTCGTCGTTTGCGCGCTGCTGTCACTTCTACTCGCCGAGACGTCAACTCATCCAAAGAAAACGACAAATACGGCTCATCTTCTTCCTTGAGTTGATGAAATAATGCATTAGCTTGCGCTAAATGTAGTTTTAGTTCCATTCTCCACGTTTCAAAGTCGCTCGCTCAAACCAACCGGCCGTAGCTTGCTTGGCATGCCTCCCTTTCATTTGTTGGCGCCTCGCTCGGAAATTTATTAAAAATGTTCACATTCGGTTCGTCCCTCTTGACATCACAACGGCTCTTGGGATATGTAGTCTTTTGGGCTGCTTTTGGTTTTGACAAAGGACAAGAAATTATAGAAATATGGAGATAGATACATGGTCCATGCAGTGTTGTAATGCATATTTCTGAGTGCAATAAAACTATGAAATTCAGATGACATTATCTCCCGTTTTTCTTGGTCGATTGACTTCAAATAAAAACTAGTGTGGACATCAATTTCCGCACTTTCAAATGAGACCAACCAGCGGCACGTGGGTGACGTAATTACAGCGTGACGAAGCTTCAAAGACTATATGCGTAAACGCGTCGCTGCCGACACGTTCGGTGTTAAAGGGTTAATTAGATCTTGAGTTATACACACGTCCTGTCCTCAGTGACCTTTGACTCCATTACCCCAAACTGAATCAACTCTTCAATTTCATATTAAAACAAGTTTGCAAGTTTGATATTCCCTTGAATTATCTTAAACATATTTTTGAACTCTGTGACCTCTGAATTCATGGATTATGAGGTCAGAGGTCACAATCAACTCCTCCGTTTATTAAAAAGTGCAAGTTTTTTTTTTTTTTATCCCTTTATTAAGTCTTGAGTTATCGAGGACACATGTTGTCCTGACTTCTGTGACCTTTGACGCTATTCCCCCAAAATTGAATCAACTCTTCAATTTCGTATTACACTCATCCTGCAAATTTGATCATCCCTTAAATTATTTTAAACACATTTCAGAACTCTGTGACCTTTGATCTCATGACCCCCAAATTGAATAAGCTCTTCTGTTTCATATTACGAGCATATCCTGCAAGATTGATAATCCCGATATACACGCTTGCGTTATCTTGAAGCCAAATATGTTTCTGAACTCTGCGACCTTTGACCTCATGACCCCAAAATTTAATCACCTCTTCCGTTTCATATTACACACATATCCAGCCACTCCAATAATAATCACTTCATCCATTCTAGATTTATTGCTTGTTTTCCTCTTCATATTACATTTGTGGTCATTATTTGGACCTTTCCAGTCCTTTCTTTTTTCGATCCCCCTCATTAAGCGCTTCGATAATCACACGCGATAACGCCGCGCCGAGCCCGATTTCACCGCGCGGGCCCTAAATGTTTTTATGAGTCATTTCCCCGTCGATAGGACTCTAACGGAGCATTATTATTCGGCGAGCGTGTTCCATCCGCCAATCCATTTCAGGCTATTTAGTTTGCGCTAACGGCTCTCAATCGATGCGGCCGATTGATTCATCTATGCCAAAAAAAAAGGCAAACGAGGCAAGAAAGTTAGGCCGGCTTTGATTGGAATTGGTGCGTCACTTTGCCGTCCGTGTGCGTCACTTTAAGGTAAAATTAGTAGACGCTTTCACCACAAACCGCCTGCTCTTATTTGGAGGACGTATGGGTACGGGCAGTTGTCATTTCTAAATAAATGTTGCTTTAAGAAGTCGGGGAAAGGGAGGTCAAGGGTCAAAATGTCATTCACGGGTTGAAGCGTACAAATCAACTCATTGACGATGATACACGTCCAATCATGTGAAGTCAGTCATCCTTCTGCTGTGAATTTCAATGAGTTTTGCATCAGTAGATGCCATTTTTAACCAATATTACAAAAAAAAAAATCAGCTCATTGCTTGCCATTGACAGCAATAGACGTCGAATCCGGCAGTAATGAGGAGTGTTGGTTTGAGGGATGATCCCTTCATCTCTCCTTGCTTATCTTGAGAGGCTTATGCACAATACACGTATCATATTCTGACCCCTTTTTGCATTTGTCTTAATCTCACCGCCTCTCATCTGTTCCTTCTTTTCCAAGTACACGCGAGCTCCTCCCCGTGCACTTGGTATTGTGACACCGGTAGTCTATAGGTGTAAATATCGCTGCGGTTTCTATATGAAGAGATCCGAAATGGTGGGCGTGTCCATGACATGTTTGGGATCACAAATTGTCTCTGTAGGTTGAAACGGCACGTGGTTTTTCCCTCATACGCGGTCGCTAAGAAAGACCAAACAAAGACGCCGCAAGAAGGATGACCTCATCATTTGGAAAAGCTAAACTATAGAGAGAAGATAAAGTTTATTAGCCGAATGGAGTCCAGACCACACTTTCCTTCCCGTGAAGTCGGCGACCCGAATTACGAGCAGCGACGTGGGTGGCGCGCGTTCAAGGTGCGGAAACGAGGCAGTGGTCGAAAACAGCGCGGCTTGGAACACTCTGCAAATCTATCCATTACATCCTGCCTGTCTTGCCTGGCCTCCAAATGAAATATTTTGCACTTTGGCGGCTCTTTCCAACCACCGAGAGGAGATTTTACTTCATACTTTTTTCCCCCTTTAACCCTTTCAGGGGCTGCATGAGTTTAACTCATTCACTGTCTGTTCCTGTCATAAACTATGTGTTCTGGTAGTGAGTAAAAGTGGGAAATCAGCATCGAAAAGACCTATTTACCTCCAAGTTGAAATGGATTAGACATCTATTGCTGTCACTGGCAGCCAAATAGGTTATGCTATGTGGGGTCATAAGTAAAACCAAAAAAATTAAATCAGTAAAATTCCCAGAGCAAAATACACACAGGCCACACTTATTTTGTATTGTTTTTATTTGTCTTCTATTTTTAAATGTAGTGCAATTTGTATTTATTCTATTTATTTTTTAATGTATTCTATTCAGAATGATTTTGCTTTTTTAATTAGCATTTGTAAAATACTATTCTTTAAATCAATCATTTTAATTATGAAAATAATGTCATGCTTATACTTTTTGATAAAATGGATCCTTCAATTAAAGTCTATTTAAAATTATATACATATACATATATATGCAGTGGTATGACAAAGTATCTGAACCTTTCGGTATTTCTCTCATTTCTGCATAAAATTACCATCAAATGTGATCTGATCTTCACACATGTAAAAACAGTGTCTGCTTTAACTGACAACCAACCAACCATTTGTAGGTTTTCATATTTTAATGAGGATAGCATGCAAACAATGACAGAAGGGGGGAAAAAATAAGTCAGTGAACACTTTGCCCAAGAAGACTTAAAGAGAAATTGAAAGCCATTTTTACCAAACAATTTAAGTCATGTTTGTGCCCAGTCATTGATGGGTGGATTAGAGCTGCCCTGCCCACTATAAAACACACACCTGGTAAGAATTGTCTTGATGAGAAGCAATGCCCAATGTGCATCATGGCTCGGTCAAAAGAGCTGTCTGAAGCGATCAAGGATTGTTGATTTGTATAAAGCTGGGAAAGGATACAAAACTATCTCTTAAAGTCTGAACGTTCATCAATCGACAATCAGAGAAGTTCTCGACAAATGGAGAGAGTTTGGCACTGTTGCTTCTCTCCCAAGGTATGACCATCCACCAAAGATGATGCCAAAATTTCAGTGCAGAATACTCAAAGAGGTAAAAAAGTGTCTTCTAAAGACTTACAGACATCACTGGCACAGTCCAATATCTCTGTGCACTCATCAACTACATGTAAAACTATGGTGTTCATGGGAGGACTCCACGGAGGAAGCCACTGTTGTCTTAAAAAAAAACATTGTTGCTTGTTTAATGTTCGACAAAAAGGTACTTGGACACTCTGCAGAAGTTGTGGCAAAATATTTTGTGGACTGATGAAACCAAAGTTGAATTGTTTGGGAGTAACACACAACGTCTTGTGTGGAGGAAAAATAGAACAGCTCGCCAACATCAAAACCTCATCCCTGCCGTGAAGCATGGTGGAGGGAGCATCATGATTCTGGGCTGTTTAGCTGCCTCAGGGCCTGGACAACTTGCGATCATAAATGGAAGAATGAATTCAAAAGTTTTGCGGGAAAACCTGAGGCCGTCTGTCAGACAGTTGAAGCTAAAAAGAGGGTGGATGCTGCAACAAGACAACGATCCAAAACACATAAGTAAATCACCTTCAGAATGGTTTCAGAAGAACAAAATACACCTTCTGGAGCGGCCAAGTCCAGACTTGAACCCCATTGAGATGCTGTGGCATGACCTAAAGACAGTGATTCATGCCGGGCATTCCAGGAACCTGACTGAACTACAGCAGTTTTGAAGAGAAAAATAGACCAGGATGAGTCCTGATCGATGTGCCAGACTGATCTGCAGCTACAGGAAGCGTCTGGTTGAAGTTATTGCTGCCGTGGTGGGGGGGGGGTCACTTATTTATTTTTCCTCCTTCTGTCATTGTTTGCATACTACCCTCATTAAAATATGAAAAGCTATAAATGTTTGGGTGGTTTTAGTTAAAGCAGACACTGCTTTTTCATCCGTGTGATTTTGACAAAGATAAATAACATTTGATGGTGATTTTATGCAGAAATTTGAGAAATTCCAAAATTTTCAGGTACTTTTTCAAACCACTGTATATATATATATATATATATATATATATATATATATATATATATATATATATATATATATATATACATATATTAGGGGTGTCAAACGATTAAAATTTTTCATCGAGTTAATTACAGCTTAAAAATTAATCGCAATTCAAACCATCTATAAAATACGCCATATTTTTCTGTAAATTATTGTTGGAATGGAAAGATAAGACACAAGATGGATATATACATTCAACATACGGTACATAAGATACGGTACATAAGTAGTGTATTTGTTTATTATAACAATAAATCAACAAGATGGCATTACCATTATTAACATTCTGTTAAAGCGATCCATGGATAGAAAGACTTGTAGTTCTTAAAAGATAAATGTTAGTACAAGTTATAGAAATTTTATATTAAAACCCCTCTTCATGTTTTCGTTTTAATAAAATTTTAAATCAAAAAATAAACTAGTAGCCCGCCATTGTTGATGTCAATTACTTACACAATGCTCATGGGGGATGAAGCCTTTAAAATCAGTCGCACCCAAGCGCCAGCAGAGGGCGTCAAAACTCCGAAAAACACAACAAGTACACCTTTCACTGTGCTGTCATTTTAATCTGTTTGAGCGGGGCATTTGTGCGTTAATTGCGTCAAATATTTTAACGGGATTAATTTAAAAAATTAATTACCGCTCGTAAACGCGATAATTTTAACAGCCCTAATATATATACTGTGTATATATATATATATATATATATATATATATATATATATATATTTTTAATATTATTTTAATTATTTATTTAATATTATAGTATTTAACTCATTGTATGCCACTGACGGTTATAGACTTCCAATTCATTTAAAATGGAAGATTGGCTGTGAATCCTAATGTTTCAGTGCCATTCATTCATTCGTTTTGACTGGGAAGGGCCAATGACCATCCATTAGCCCCTACCAGTCAAAATAGATTGGACATATAGCGCCGTCAACGGCAGCCGATGAGTTAAATGAGTTCGCTCCCAGACTCAATCGTCTATCGTCGTCAGTGGCAACCAAAGAGTTAACACTACAAAGCGTTGTTTCTGAATCAATGTTTGTATTTTGAGGGTATGAAATTTCCATTCCCAACTTAACGACGAGGCCTCTTTTTATCTTAATGATCCCAAAAATGTACATTCCCTCTCCTTCTCTTATTCCCGCAGCGCCGTCCCTTATCGGCGGAGCGCTGGGAGAAATTCTTCCGCCACATTAAATCCACTTAAAACACACAAAAGCTGTCTAACGCGCGTGTGTGTGAGCCGTTTTAAAAGTCAAAGCAATCTTGACTTCACCTCGCCGTGAACACCAATTTTTAGCGGCGGCTCCGAATAGAATTATATCGTCTCCCCTTCCTATTAAGATCAAAAAGTTCTTCTTGGAAGTGGTGACACATTAATCACTTTTCCGAGTGGCCACAATCAACTTGCCGCTGGTTTGAAAAGCGTCTCCGGCCCGTACGTGAGTCCGTAATAAAATTTTAAAGAGAAAAAATGGAAAAACTGGTGGCCCCTGATTATAGGCTGCTGATTACAGGCTTGTGTAGCGGGAGTAATTGCTTGCATGCCGGAAGACTCCTGCAGCGCAAGCGAAACGGGCTCGTGCTAATCTACATCCTGGATTTCTTTGGCCATAAACTAAGCAAACAGTGCGTCGAGATAAATGTCTGTAGCGACCTTTAACACTCCAAGAACTATTTCCACTCAGTTTCCACAGAAAAGACAACACTGGGAGCCGCACGCATGCATTGACATTTTATATCATTACATTAGCTCAACTGTACTTATGCAGTGTGTGTGTATACAAAAGTGAGTACACCCCTCGCATTTCTGCAGATACGTTGACACGTGTGCAGTTTATGTAATAAAGTTCATTTATTTACCCTCCAAATATAGCCATTAATATCTAAACCCCTGGCAACAAAAGTGAGGACACCCCTTAGAAACTACGTACATCCCTAAATGTCCAAATTGAGTATTGCTTGTCATTTTCCCTCCAAAATGTCATGTGACTCGTTACAGGAGTGCTGTCAGCATTGCTGCAGAGATTGAAGAGATGGGAGGGTCAGCCTATTAGTGCTCAGACCGTACGCCGCACTCTACATCAAATTGGTGTGCGTGGCTGTCACCCCAGGAGGAAGCCTCTTGTGAAGAAAGCCGTCTCATCAGACCATAGGACATGGTTCCAGTAATCCATGTGCTTTGTTGACATGTCTTCAGCAAACTGTTTGCGGTCTTTCTTGTGTACCGTCTTCAGAAGAGGCTTCCTCCTGGGGTGACAGCCTTGCACACCAATTTGATGTATGGTCTGAGCACTAAGAGGCCTCTTCAATCTCTGCAGCAATGCTGACAGAACTCCTGTAACGAGTCACATGACATTTTGGAGGGAAAATGACAAGCGGTACTCAATTTGGGCATTTAAGGATGTACGTAGTTTCTAAGGGGTGTACTCACTTTTGTTGCCAGAGGTTTAGATATTAAAATTAACTTTATCATATTAGCTGCACACAGAAACGAGCACAGCAACGAGCACTCCTGCCCGCAGCAGGGGAACGACGAGCCGAAACTTGCTCACCGCCGGGGACTGGCTGATCGGTGAAGACAATCAACCCCGCCACCGTGTGTGCCATGAATCGGGGTAGTTTTGTGTGATTTTATGTTTTCAAAAGACTTGGAAAAGCCACTCGGTTCGGGTTAGCTTGTGGGATAGCTGTCACGCCTCATGATTTGATTACGCTCTTTCGTCCGTCTCCGAAGCAGGGAAATGACAAAAGCCGGACTAACTACGATGGCATAAAATACCATTCGGGAGGGGAACAAGTCGCAGATTTGACCATTTTGCCCTGTTGTACTGAATAAATGCGTTTTTAATATTTCATTTAGCACAAGACTGTTATTTGTCATGCCCGCACCATTTATTTAGCAATTGGGGCAAAATACTTTGATAAAAAGAAAATCCTGTAAAAACATTGGAGAGATTGAAATAATCATGACATTTTGCTGGTCTCTGTCATATTTTCCTCATTCTGAATCTTCCCCCTCCATGGGCTGGATTATAATCGGATGAAATCGTGACCCTGCCGACGTCATCATCCCGCTGGGGACGCTAGAACACTATAATGACAGGCGGGTCTAAATGGCAGCATAAAAGACTCATTTCTCATCATCTGCGCTTTGCCAAAGTGTTGGATATAGTCGAATGGTCTCAAAATATGATTGTAATTCACATAATAATGCTATTTTTTAAAAAATTATGCTGTCCAGGGGTCGCGTTAACCGAATATTTTCCTTCGTTGACCGATTTTTTAAAACGGTGACGGAAAAAACTGAAGTCCATCCGTCATTTTGACCGGTTGCAATTCACACCCCAGACCACAGGGTGGCGAGTGAGCATATTAATTAGCTATTGTCTCTCTTGATGCATGGCGTCGTTGGCCTTACTCTGAAAAAATGTCAAGGCAACTGAGTGTCCGACGTTTCTTCAAAAAGCCCCAAAACGGCGATGGTGTTGATAAAAGAGGTGAAAAAACAGGGACTGCACAAGCGGGCACGCAATTCAAGTCCATGCGCACCAGGAGGAAAGTGTGAGACTACGTTCAGGTCACAGCAGGTGAACTGTTAATTTCATTGTTCCATATGCTACATATGGTAGGCTACCTACCTACTGGGGCCTCAGTGACGTTTCTTATTCTCGCTATATGATTATACAACTTTAACATTTGTTAATAATACGCTGTGTGTGTAGTATCATCCATCGCTTTTCCTTTTTAAATGGGCACTTATAAGCGAACGCAAGAAGTAACAACGGGAACATTTTTAAACAGGCATTTCACGGGAGAGCATTTCGACTCTTCGGCCAATCATATAGCGAGAGCGAGTGGATAGTGAGGGGACCGCACGCGGCTCTTAAGTGTCTCTGTCACGTGACTGTCGTAACCGGTGCAGGCGCTTGAACCTACACCGGTAACGCGCTCGGCCTAATGGACACACAAGTACGGAAGGTGAATTATGCCAAACAAAGGGTCTCCACAATGTCATTATCATCATTTAAAAAATTTAAGTGACGGGTAAAAATAGATTATGACCGGATATTTATGACCCTTTCAGTCAAAATGACAGACAACGAAAAAGTCTAGCGCAACCTCTGATGCTGTCACAGGTAGGGATGGGAATCGAAATCCGATTCCAATTCGGAACCGGTTCCGAGTGTTTCGAGGCCTCGACATCACAATGAAAAAGCCTTAACGATCCCTTTCACGATCCCTAAAGACGCATATTGCGTCGTGACGTGTCTTGTTGTCCAGACGCATCAAACTAGCATGGCGCCAAGAACCACTCGCTCCAAAGTTTGGCTACACTTCACCAGGAAAAAGGGTGAAAATGAAAGGTTACGATAGTTTAGCACGAGCATTGCCGCTGTAAACATAACAATGACAGCACGTAGGTTCGAACGCTCGAAAGTGTGTCTTCACTTCACGAGGAAAAATTACAACAAAGCGACTTGCAGTCATTGCGAGATGGAAATAACTGCATCGGGAGGGAATAGACTGCACTGTCCTCACCGAGATGCTAAGGCTCAGTCCTGGCTATACAGCTAGCTAAACTCCCAAATGACGATGCAGAAGACGTTGGTATAATTTGCTGACTTTATTCAACCATCACTTGAAACTAAAAATAGAAACGAAACAAATCAATTTGGTCCCCAATAACAAACAGGTTTGCATCAACGTAAATCAGCGATGATTAGCTGCTAACACAGTAATAACAAACAGTTAGCATACGTTCGCTAGCATTAGCACATCGTTTAAACCACTACACAACTGGATTTAAGTGTCCGATCGCGAGTGGAAACACACAGCAACAACACAGAAGATGATACATACAGGCGTTGGCTCTGTAGATATTTTACAAACATTAGCAAAGAACGTAGGCTCGTGGCAGTGTTTCCCTTTCTCACTAACTCGCTCACTCACTTGGATACGGCATTTCTTCTTCTTCACGTGAGCGCGCTCTTCTTCGCGTGAGGAAGCGCAAGGGCGCCACCAATTGAGCGTGAAAGCACCATAAAAACTAAAAGGCATGCATTTCAATATACTGGTAAATAATACACTTTAACAGGGGTCCCCAAACTACGGCCCGCGGCTCCATATTTGGTCCGGCCCCCTGAACAATTCCAGAGAGCATTTTGAATTTTTTTTCTCCCTCAGTAGTGTTATTTATTTCCTGGCCTTTTTCAGTGAATAACTCAGAGAGGGTTATTTGATTATTATCTACTTAATTAATAGTGCTATTTTTTTTTTTTTTTTATTATATTCTATTATTATTTTTATTTTATTTACTTTTGTTCCGTGAAGAATCCACAGAGGGTTATTTGATTGTGGCTTTCTGAAAAACAATATTTTTTTTACATTTACGCACTCCTGCAATCGTCACACTTTTTCTGTTACAAACTGACCCCGGCCTCTCATCAGAGAAGGGTAAAGTTATTTGGCCCTCACAGGAAAAAGTTTGGGGACATTGCCAAAGGCAGAACAACGACCTATATGCCAAAATATACCAATATTTTTTATTTCGATTAGAAAAATGTTTCAGTAAAATGTTACACATTCTTGTCCATTTGCCACTTATTGCCACAGTTAACATTGAGGCTTTGGGCCTCTTTTGACCTCGTTGTGAGTTTGTAAGGTTGTGACTTCTGATTAAACAAACTTGATGCCAATCAAAATGTTTGTTTTTCTTTTTTCCGAAATTAGAATCGATAAGAGAATCGATAAAGAATCCAATCGTTGAGCAATATCGATAATGGAATCGGAATCGTAAAAATCGTATCAATTCCCATCCCTAGTCATAGGTACTTTAATCCCATTGAGATGCTGTGGTGTGACTTGAAACGGGCTGTACATGCAAGAAACCCCCAAACATCTCACAGCTGAAAGTATTCTGCGTTGAGGAGTGGGGCAGACTTTCTTCAGACTGATGTCAAAGACTGGTAGATGGCTACAAAAAGCCACTCACTGAAGTTATTTCAGCCAAATGGGGTAACGCTAGCTATTACAGTGGGGAGAACAAGTATTTGATACACTGCCAATGGACATTGGCAGTGTACTGTAGGTGGTATGTTGTCTAACTTTTTCCTCAGTTAGAATAAGCTTTTTTTTGTTTTTTTGTTTTTTTTTTTTGATAAATTTGGTTTAATAAGTAAAAAAATGTTAATTTTTGTTGTTAACCTGAAAAACAAGATCAGACATTGATATGTAATTATTTCTTAGTAATGAACTGAATATTTAATGGGGTGTCCAAACTTTTTCACATGACTGTATCTGTTTTCAGTCTATCACAAAAGTGAGTACACCCCTCGCATTTTTGCAGATATTGAAGTATATCTTTCCATGGGACAACACTGACAAAATGACACAATGAAAAGTAGTGTGTGCAGCTCATATAATAGAGTTAATTTATTTTCCCCTCAAAATAACTCAAAATATAGCCATTAAAATCAAAACCCCTGGCAACAAAAGTGAGTACACCCCTTAGAAACCACATCCCTAAATGTCCAAATTGAGGACTGCTTGTCATTTTCCCTCCAAAATGTCATGTGACTTGTTATTTTAAGGGGAAAATAAATTAACTCTGTTATCTAAGCTGCACACAGAGTACTTTTCCATTGTGTCAAAGTGTCATTTTGTCAGTTTTGCCCCATAAAAAGATATACTTAAATATCTGCAGAAATGCGAGGGGTGTACTCACTTTTGTGATACACTGTATGTAAAGTCAAGGTTGCCACCAAGTCTTTGCGACTACGAACGGTGCAAACATAAGCAGATTTTAAGGGGGGGCCAGGCCCCCTCTGGTGGGTGCAAAGTGTCATTGCATGTAATAGACTTTCCTATATATAAGTTGTAAAGCAATAATACTGTAACAAAAATACATGAACAAAAAAATTTATTTTTATAATGGGTCAAAATTGTTTTTCGAACAGATCATGTGACTAGCAATGTAGACGGACATTTGCTTTGCACATAATTTTCAACAAAAAAAATTAGGGGAGGGCAACTTTATTTTTCCAAAATTTTTTTTTTTTTTGATTGAATTTTTTTTTTTGTTTGTTTGTTGAACTGAATGATTTAGACACAAATGTCCTAGCCATAATATGGCCCAAACAAAAAAGGATTGCTTCAATCAATGCAAACCTTTTCAATGAAAAATTAAGTGTTCAAATGCACAATTTTCAATCTCAAATATTTTTTCGCGTTCAAAAACTTTCCATGATTGAAATTGTTCCTTTTTTTTTGATTGATTTTTCTTTTTGAAAATATTTTTTTTGAAGCAATTTATTTTTTATTTTTTGATTGAATAATAAATAAATAAAAATGAACTAGCCAAAATGTGGCCCAAACACAAATCAACATTGCTTCAATTAAAAAAAAAAAACTTTACTTCAATCCCCCCCCCCAAAAATTTTTTTGATGGAAGCGACTTTTTGGGGGGGTTGAAAATATATATTTTGATTGAAGCATTTTTTTTTTTTTTAATTGAAGCAACTTTTTTTTCATTGAATAATAAAGACACAAATCTACCTCCATATGGCTCCGCCCAGGGAATAAAATTTTTGACTGGGGTAACTACATTGGCATGACACCGGCCAGCCTACCATATTCAATGAATGACGATCTTGGCAAAAAATATTGCCTAAGCAGCCTGATTTAGAATTCCCCTCAAGAATGATGGGAAACAAAAAAACACTCATTGTCAATTATTATAAGTATTCGACAAAGTTTAATTTTATTGCTGACACTGAGTTTCGGGGTCATCAACATGTTGTGCCGCCACCCTCCCGCCCCAAAAGTCAAACTCCACCTATGAGTGCAAAGACTTGCCGACAGTGAATGATCGTGTTTGAGTGCGCGCGGATGCGATGTGTTCACATGGATTAGATGTGTTAAAGTGTGAAATTTATGATTCAAGCTCCCACCCCTACGCAAGGGAGTCTCTTGGCGAGGTCAGCGAACGCAGCATGCGCAAAGCCGAGTGAAAGTGAGGCTTTTCTCGGCCTGGGAGACCACCTGAAGCCCGTACTCGTGTCTTTCATCATCGCTTTCATTCTTATCTTTGGCTGGCCTCCTTTCTCGCTTCTACGTCTTCACTCTCGACCGACTAATAAATCATTCAGCGCGCTCGCTCCGGCGGCCCTTCGCGACCCAGAAACAGACGTAACGCTTGTTTTCTTTCGACTAAATCAACCCCATCATTTGGCGCGGTACCTTTCCATTGATTACTTCCTTAAAAGTTCCGGAATTGTGTTTGCCAGTCAGAAGTTTGGGGCAATCTGGGTTCAAATCTCTCAGGGCGCAGAGATGAAATCAGCGCTCCGGCAGACGCAATTTTCAGCTGATTACTTCCCAAATGTTCCGGAATTATTCAGGCTTTGAAAAGATGATAAACTAAGGTAGGTTAAGGTGAGGTCTTTTGCCTCGCATAACAATTTCTTCAATCACAGTCACGTATACAGTAGCTTCTCAACATTTTCTAACACGCTTAACACATTTAACTGATTGCCAATCAATCAGTTGGGAAAATCCCTAATGTTACCGTATTGTTTGGACTAGGGTTAGGGTTTATGTCTTATGACAGATGTCATTAAGTGTCACCTGGAAAACTCTAGTCACTAACTCCATTTATGTCCTGCTCAGAGCTTTACATCTATCCAAAAGTAAGATTATTTGCCAAATGTCACAAAATGACATCTGTCTTAAGCATTCATTAATGCTCATGGCAGTGACATGTCCTTTTATTCAATCAGGGACCAAGCACAAACATTATAGTTGTTAGGTTTTGTGGTTCCCTCCTAGTGTGTTCATGTGATTGCCCATTGATTTCACCTGTTGTGCCTGCTCCTAGTGTATCGCCACCCTGCATTCTTCAGTGTTGCCCATCTGTTCTTCGTTGTCTCGTTACCCCTCGTCTCTGTGTGTATATAAGCTCCCAGTTTCTTTTCACTCCTTGTTGCGTCATTGTCTGTGTCAAAGTCGAAGTCCTGCCCAATCCCTCGTGTACTAAACCCTCCGATAAAGAAAGTTTTTGTTTGAACATGTCCTTTTGGTTGTACTTTGTGATTTAGTTAGTCATTATTAAAATTTTGAGTTCACTGCCACCTGCCTAGCTGCGTTTTTTTTTTTTTTTTCCTGCATTTGGGTCCACACCACCTGCCTGGAAAACAAAGTGCTGAATTACACTGCTGGCCAAAAGTATTGGCACCCCTGCAATTCAGTCAGATAATGCTCAATTGCTCCCATAAATGATTGCAATTACAAATGATTTTGTAATAATATCTTCATTTATTTTGCTTGCAATGAAAGAACACAAAAGAGAATGAAAAAAAACCCAAATCATTATCATTTTACTCCAAAAAGGGGCCGGACAAAAGTATTGGCACCCTTGGAAAAATCATGTGATGCTTCTCTAATTTATGTAATTAACAGCACCTGTCATTACCTGTCGCACATAACAGGTGGTGGTAATAACTAAATCACACTTGCAGACAGTTAAAATGGATTAAAGCTGACTCAACCTCTGCCCTGTGTCCTTGTGTGTACCACATTAAGCATGGAGAAAAGTGTAACCCTTCTCCCAGTATGACTGGATTGTAAATTGTATAATTTTAGGGTTCAAATAATCTAGATTCGGTAGGAGATTGGCAACGGCACTCAATAACATGAGACACACTGACAAAAACAAAAGAACATGTAGTGGAACACAACTGTATTTTTGAATTTGAATAATATATAAACAATAAATGCAATGAAAACTTTTTTTTTTTACCTAAATAGCAACACCTAGAGTCATTGAGAAAAATAAAATAAAATTGCGATCACTTCTTTCCCCCCCTTTAATCTGGTGTCAGGCCTGACCCCCCAAAAAATGAAAATCTGAGATCTCAGAAAAAAAAAAAAAAAAAAAGGTCCACAAAACCTCCACAAAAAACTTCACATAGTGTGGCCATTGTTTTTTTTTTTTTTTTTTTTTTTTTTTTTTTTTTTTGAAAAAAAAAAAAAAAAAAGTAATTATGACCAATTACTTTGCCAAGTAACTGATTACTCTTACATTCAGGTAATTGAGCTAGTAACGCAATTACTTTTTGGGAGAAGTAATTTGTAACTATAATTAATTACTTTTTTTCAGTAAGATTAACAACACTGCATATAATATATATATATACATATATATATACATATATATATATATATATATATATATATGTATATATATATATATATATATATATATATATATATATATATATATATATATACATACACACACACCAATTCAGTTTATTCAACATGGCTAGCGCGAGACAGACTGTTGTCAATGACTCGTGTCGATGTGTTTTAGCTCATTTAAAACTGAATTTACCGCGGATTTGAACATATTCTCGGCTCTCCCGTTCGCCATCCGTGTTGTTATAGAGACGACTTTCGGCGCGCAAGAGTGACGTTGCTCGTGAAGAACACGTCACGCAAATAAACAAATCTGATTTGTCGATTGATTTTGTACCTACTCGAGAGGCTGTGTCCCAGACTTTTCTCAGTGTTTGAAAAATACAGGGAGAACAGTCTGGCCGTGCCAGGCAAACACTCAGTTGCCTTGACATTTTTCCGAGTAAGGCCAACGACGTCACGCATCAAGAGAGACAATAGCTAATTAATATGCTCACTCGCCACCCTTTGGTCTGGGGTGTGAATTGCAACCTGTCAAAATGACAGATGGACTTCAGTTTTTTCCGTCACCGTTTTAAAAAACCGGTCAACGACGGAAAATATTCAGTTAACGCGACCCCTGGTACAGACTGAACCCCATAGAACACCTGTGGAGAGATCTGAAGATGGCACCTTTCAAATCATCTCGATGAGTTGGGGATGGTCGAACAGTTGGCCAAGGAACAATGGTCTAAAGTTCCAGCAGAGCATTGTAAGAAACTCATCGATGGATACCGGAAGCGTTTGTTCGCAGTTATTTTTGTCCAAAGGTTGTGCTACCAGGTATTAGGCTGAGGCTGCCAATACTTATGTCAGGCCCATTTTTGGAGTTTTGCGTAAAATGGTAATGATTTTTTTTTTTTTTTTTACATTATTTTTTTTGTGTTTTATCATTGCAAGCAAAATAAATGAAGATATTACTACCAAAGCATTTGTAATTGCAATCATTTTCCGGGAGAAATTGAGCATTATCTGACAGAATTGCAGGGGTGCCAATACTTTTGGCCAGCAGTGTAGGTACTTATTGACATATTACCAGTTTTCCCCTCAATTTCAATCATGTGTCTTATTTGTTGATTTATTTGGGGTAATAGGTAACACTTGCAATGATGTACATAACAATCAAAATTCATGTTCTGTGCCAATTATTTCTTTAGTTGCTGTTCTAGTTGTTTCAATAATTGCTAGTTATGGTATTTGGTAACACTTTATTTGACAGCTGCATCATAAGACTGCCATAAAACCGCCATAATTATGACATGACACTATCATGGGCATTAATGAATGCTTATGACAGATGTCATTAACTCATCTACTCCCAGCCATTCCCAGCCCTTCGCTTCTGGCTATTTTACTGGATTTTGACTGATTTTGCAAGGCCCACATACAATCCTGTTTGCTATATTTAGCTATTTAAATATGAAACCAACCAAAAGAAAGATTAGACTCTCTTCTTTCAGCAGAAACAAAAGTAAGTTCATATCTTTTTCCATTCTTTAGAAATCAGCATTAGAAAGTAGCTTAGTTTGAGCAATTTCCCAATTTCTGATGAAAAAACAGAGAAATTGAGCTTTTTGTGAAAGCATACATTTCAAACAACTTTCAAAACTTTCAAACAACAACTTTGACTTTAACACAGCTATTTTTTGCTTTAGTTACATCCCAAACATCTGAATAATGTTTCCCTTTCACAAAATAACAGAAACAACAAGACAAATCGAGCTTTTCATAGATAAGTAACAATTTATTTACACATTACTAACTGAAAGATGATGCTATTGTGGCCGCGACAGCCGATTAAACTTTTCCCTCATCGCCGCCTGTTTCAAAAGGATGAATTTTTTTTAGTCTCTGCAGGCTCTGAGCAGCACGGACTCAACGGCATCTAGTGGTCCCGGTCGTTCTGCTCAGTTGTCCATCACCTGGCATCCATTCGGTCGTCTTCCACCGGCGCCCAGCCGTTCGTTGCCATTGAATCGGGTTGTGGGTCTTACCAAATGTGCTACTGCCATCCAGTGCCTAGTTTTATTGCTTTAAAATGGATTTTACGCTTTGTGCTTTTGAGCTCATTTGAATGAGAACCCAGAGATGTCTCTTTTGAAAAAAAAAAATGTAAAAGAGGTATAAATACGTCTTTGGGACACTGAAACAATTAAAAATAGAACGTATTTATATGTTTTTGGGAGCAAATGAGTTAAGTTTCACCTGAAAAATTATGGCACTAACTCCATTTATGTCGATCTCAGATCTTTTACATCTATTCAAAAGTAAGATCATTTGCCAGATGACACAAAATGACATCTGTGTTCAGCATTCATTAATGCTACATGCCATAATTATGATAGTCTTATGGCACGGCTGTCAAATAAAGTGTTACTAAATGCCATAACTAGCAATTATTGACAAAACTGGAACAGTAACTGAAGGAATAATTAGCACAGAACATGAATTCAGCGTTCGGTTCATCCCGCAGCGCCAGTTCTGCTTACCAAAAGTGGCCCACTGGGCGGCTCGCATTCCACGCCGGCTCCAAGCCAGCGAGCCGGGCTTCTTACCCATTTAAAGTTTGAGATTAGATTTTTATTTACATCTGTAGCGCTGCAATGCATGGCATGTTGGTGGAACAGTGATGGCCAAATAAAGGGCGGAAAACACAGACAAGACTGAAAAAGCAGTTTCTGCTCTTGCACTCCGCTTTGAAAGAAACTGCTGTATTTTAAGCCAAAACAACTGTTGTGTTTGATAGAACTATATGTCTATATGCTGCCATAGCAGATTCATGGTGCATTAAGCCCCCGAACTATTTTTAATTTGCCCGTTTTACCCTCAAAACCCCCGTTTACAGACGTCGCGCAACCGTTTTTGTTTTAACCCAGCCATGAAAATAAGGTAAGTAATTATATTTATTATTCGAAATGTCTCGTTTTTAGCTTAGAATCATTAATTGAGGTCTAAAAGTTTGTTTTTTGTTTTTTTAAAAATGACTTTAAAAAATTATTCACTCGGATATTTTAAATTTTTAAGCAAATTATGTCACAACGAAAAAAATAGCGTCTGTAAAAAAGTCACTTATATCTACCTCATAACTATCACTAAATTGTATTTTTTTTTTGTTATTGTTGCATTTTCCTCAATATGTTATATGATAAATAATCAATACAAACAAAAAAATTGAAAAAAAAAAACGTTTAAAAGGGTAAATATATGAAAAAGTAAATCTCGACCACTCCTTGATGTCTGCGATTTCTGCATCGCGACCATTGTTATGTTATCATGTTTTACCCATAAAATCCCCCAAAAATCCAGCTGTGGCCATTCACAGCTGTGTCTTGACACTCAGTGATACATGCGACATGGAGATTTTGGATCGAAACAAGATAAGTACGCAATAATATCTCATTAAAGTCATGGCGTCTGTAATTCTGCTCTCGCGTGTTCTCGCCTCCAAATAGGGGTTTGCTTTCTAAAAAACTTTTTTTTTTTTTTTTTAAATGCCCTCCTGTTCAAAATTTTTCCTCCCCCAGAAAATGGAGATTTTAAGCTTTCCAATGATGTATCACACATGCATATCGGATAATTTTGAAAGTTGGCCAAATTGGGGGTCTCAGAGCGGAACTTCAAATCACCGAAGTGTTTTCCGCCGAAGCTTCTTGAAGCAATGAAGCTTTGCAGCCAATTGGTTCAAAGCTTCGTGGTGGTTCATTTGGTCTTATGACAGTCTCACGATGCCGCTGTCATACAAAGTGTGGCCAGTTAATTTTTTTTTTTCTAAACTTAACAGCAAGGTGACCTGAAATGTACAGGAAGTGACCAAAAATCAACAGGACTGACCAATGAATAGAAAGTGATCTGTAAATGCCCTAAAATCAACAAGAAATTATCCGAAATGTACAGGAAATCACCCCGGAATGGCCAGAAATGTAAAGGGACTGAAGCATAAGTATCCAAAACTTACCTAGGAAGTGAGTGACCCACAATCAATTCCTTGCCTGCCATTGACAACAATAGACGTCAAATTCACATTAAACTCTGAGGACTGGCTGCGAATACCTATTTTTCAGCGCCATTTACGGCACTAGATGTTGGACGTCTGGCGGCGTCAACGGCAGCCAATGAATTAAGAGTAAAGTGAAGCTGATGTGGACTCTGAGCAGAATACAAACCATCCCAGTTAAATGTCAAGCTCTTCCTTCTGAAGGTCACTACGGAGGGTGGTTGGCGGCACTCGGATGTCCGGCGCCATGATATACAATTGAAAGAGTGACCTCCAAGAGGCGATTACCTGCCGGAATGCGGGCGGGAAGTTCACGGGTCACTCGGGAGGCGGTCGTAAATCAGCGATTGAGGCCAAGCCGTTCTGACACAAATATGGAGAAAGTTATGGCTTTTTCAAATTGGCAAAAATGCAGCCAAATCTGCTTGGATGTGAATATATACATTGTTCAAAACTAATTATGTTAAATGATGAAATGTTTGTTACATTGTGAACCTGTCAGAGCTTTTTAAAACAGTCACTTTTAATGCTGTGAACAGTGTTGTTAATAACGGCGTTACAATATAACGGCGTTACTAACGGCGTTATTTTTTTCAGTAATGAGTAATCTAATTAATTACTTTTCTCATCTTGGCAACGCCGTTACCGTTACTGAGGCGGGAAAGGCGTGCGTTACTATGCGTTACTAAGTTGGTTGAATAAAAAAAGTCTGAGAGAAACGGACTCACGGGGACGAGAGCAAAGCAGGAGTGGGGAAGACGCCGTTGCAACCGATGCTAGGTGGCTCCAATTATACCTGACTGCAGCCATAGACGACAAACTACGCCCACATGACACTGTAGATATCATATTATAGAACTAGATGCAAACTACAGACACTGCTGCATTGACAACATGTTTTAAGGACTACATGCGTTTGTAAACAGCCGCCATCTTAAAGCAGTAGACCTCTCAGGAAGGCCCTGATGTAGAGATCCTTCCTAGCGAACCTAAGTAATTTTTTTTAATCTAAAATGCTCCTAAATCGGCAAAATCTTAACTTAAATCTATCTTTAAATGATGAAACAGTTTTAAAACATACACATGTTTAAAGTAGACAGAAGGGAACTAATGCAATAACGGGAGAAATTTCAACAACTTTAACGATTGATTCACAACTTTAAATGACTTCCACACATAGCAAAGGTTACTAGCTAGTTATCGCAATACCCTTGTGTCTAGTTAAGTGGAGGGTAAAGAATTGGGCTAGGGCCAATTGTCCCCCAAACCCTTTAAGCTTCACATTGTGTGACCTGAGTGTTTTTTTTTTTTTTTTTTTTTTTTTTGTTGAGGGAAAAAAAAAAAAAAAATCACTAGTTACTTTGCCAAGTAACTAATTACTCTTACATTCAGGTAACTGAGTTACTAACGCAATTACTTTTTGGGAGAAGTAATTTGTAACTGTAATTAATTACTTTTTTACAGTAAAATTAACAACACTGGCTGTGAATCTGCGCGTATGTGCCAAAATCTTAAACGTATTGGACGTTTAGCACCGTCAATGGCAGCCACTAAGTATATGGTTGACATTGATAATATAATGTTTTGAAAAATAAGTAGAGAAATAAATTTGTTCTTTGTTTGAATGTCAATGCATTGACTTTGATGGGAAGGTCGCCCCAACCAACATGGCCACCCTAAGGTCATTTGGTCAGGGTGGTGACATGTTAGGGTAGATGTCCATTCCATTTGAAGTGGGAGGCTCGCAGCGAATGAACGTTCGTCGCCCCTACCAACATGGCTGCCCTGAGGACATGTTGTTATAGGGGACAAAAGGTCTTTTTATGCTTCTGCCGTTGAAATGAGTTTATCTCGAGTAGACGACCCGTCAATTTGAAGTGGGAACTTGGCAGAGAATGAACGTTTGTCGCCCCTACCAACATGGCCGCCCTGAGGCCATTTTGTGAGGGGCGAGGAAAGGTCTTTTCATGCTTCTGCCATCAATTCAAATGAGTTTATCACTAGTGGACGTCCAATCCATATGAAGTGGGAGGCTAGCAGCGAATGAAAGTTCATTACCCCTACCAACTGCGGCCATTTTGGGAGGGGCGACAAAATGTCTTTTCATGCTTTTGCCATTAATTGAAATGAGTCGATCATTGGTGGACATCAAATGCATTTGACATGGGAGGCTGGCTGCGAATGAATGTTCGTTGCCCCTACCAAACATGGCCGCCCTGAGCCCATTTTGGGAGGGGCGAGGAAAGGTCTTTTCATGCTTTTGCTGTCAATTGAAACGAGTTTATCACTAGTAGACGTCCAAACCATTTGAAGTGGGAGGTTGGCAGCGAATGAAAGTTCATCGCCCCTACCAACATGGCCGCCCTGAGGCCATTTTATGATGGACGAGGAAAGGTCTTTCCTTGCTTCTACCATCAATTCAAATGAGTTTATCACTAGTGGACGTCCAATCCATTTGAAGTGGGAGGTTGGCAGTGAATGAACATTCGTCACCCATACCAACTGCGGCCATTTTGGGAGGGGCGACAAAATGTCTTTTCATGCTTTTGCCATTAATTGAAATGAGTTGAGCGCTAGTGGACATCCAATCCATTTGACATGGAGGGCTGGCAGCAAATGAATGTTCGTCACCCCTACCATCATGGCCGCCCTGAGGCCATTTTGGGAGGGGAGAGGAAAGGTGTTTCCACGCTTTTGCCGTCAATTGAAACGAGTTTATCACGAGTAGACGTCCAAACCATTTGAAGTGGGAGATTGGCAGTGAATGAAAGTTCATTGCCCCTACCAATTGCGGCCATTTTGGGAGGGGCGACAAAATGTCTTTTCATGCTGTTGCCATTAATTGAAATGAGTCGATCACTAGTGGACATCCAATTCTTTTGACGTGGGAGGCTGGCAGCAAATGACCGTTCGTCGCCCCTACCAACATGGCCGCCCTGAAGCCATGTTGTTATGGACGACAAAAGGTCTTTTCATACTTCTGCTTTCAACTGCAATGAGTTTATCGCTAGTAGAAGACCAATCCATTTGAAGTGGGAACTTGACAGCAAATGAACATACGTCACCCCTACCAACATGGCCGCCCTGAAGATGTTTTGTGAGGAGCGAGGAAAGGTCTTTTCATGCTTCTCCCATCAATTCAAATGAGTTTATCACTAGTAAACGTCCAATCCATTTGAAGTGGGAGGTTGGAAGTGAATGAACGTTCATCACCCCTACCAACTGCGGCCATTTTGGGAGGGGCGACAAAATGTCTTGTCATGCTTTTGCCATTAATTGAAATGAGTCTATCGCTAGTGGACATCCAATCCATTTGACATGGAAGGCTGGCAGCGAATGAATGTTCGTCACCCCTACCATCATGGCCGCCCTGAGGCCATTTTGTGAGGGGAGAGGAAAAGTGTTTTCATGCTTTTGCCGTCAATTGAAACGGGTTTATCACTAGTAGACGTCCAAACCATTTGAAGTGGGAGGTTGGCAGTGAATGAAAGTTCATTGCCCCTACCAACATGGCCGCCCTGAAGCTGTTTTGTGAGGGGAGGGGCGAGGAAAGGTCTTTTCATGCTTTTGCCGTTAATCTAAATGAGTTGATCACTAGTGGACATCCAATCTATTTGATGTGGGAGGCGGGCAGCGAATGAATGTTCATCGCCCCTACCAACATGGCCGCCCTGAGGCCATTTTTGGAGGGGCGAGGAAAGGTCTTTTCATACTTCTGGCGTCAATTTAAATAAGTTTATTGCTAGTAGACGTCCAATCCGTTTAAAGAGGGGGGCGAATGAACGCTTTCAGCCCTCCCGCTTCAAAAGGATTGGATGTCTAGCGCCGTCAATGGCAGACAAAGAGTGGATAGCGGATGCTTTGAGACTCATAAAATAATCTTTTAAAAAGGTGTTTCAGAAAAATAACACTTAAATTTAATGTCAATATATTGACGTTGATGGGAACGTCGCCTCTACCAACATGGCCACCCTGAGGCTATTTTGGGAGGGGCGATGAAAGCTCTTTTTATGGCTTTTCAATCCTCCCACTTAAAGCAGATTGGACGTCTAGCGCCGTCACAGACAGCCAAAAAAGCACAAGTTCCAAGCCATCATGTACTTGTACCTTTTTCCCCAAATGAACATTAAAGCAAAAAAAAAAAAAAAAAAAAGAAACCGTTGGCACCGCTTCCTTCCCCATAGTGGTTTTCATCCCCAGTGAGATGTTGTTTAAAGCAGGTGTTTATTTTCACTTGCCTAAGAATATAATGCCGTTTTGCTTGCCTTTTTAGTTTGGCTGTGAAACTACCCATGAAATAGACAAGTGCTCTCCGCAGAGAGAGGATTAAAGCGCGACTGCGGGCAAATGATGGAAAGTGCAAAGTGTGAAATGATATTCTTTTTTTTTTTTTTTTTTGCTGTACGCTTCTCTCATCAACATTTATGTTCTGGCTGACATTTAAGCCATCACCTAAGACGCCGCTTCAGGGAACGCCGCTTACGTGACTCCATTTCAATTGGACTCTTAAGAAGGACTAAAATGGATTTTTTTTTTTCAGTCTGATCTTTTGTTTCAATGTTTTTCATCACGCTGTCTTGACTTATTAAGTGTAAGCCATCCAATAAATAATCTTTAACCCTTAAAGTGCCTGTGACACGAAAAAGCATGTTTATTTCATAATACACGCGGTATTTTATGCCCCTGAATGATATGGGCCGCTTGGATGTGTGTGGAAGCGATCGCTATTTTTATTTAGTTTTTTTGAATCCCGCGCCATGAAAATGAGTGACTTCCGGCTTCGGTCTTGCATTGAGGAGGAGGGCGCTGTGACGTGTACGGTAGAAGACGTCCTCTTCACGCTACAGTGTACTGTTGTGTATGAGGACGAAGGATTCAGCTGATTTTGCGGATTAATACGTTTATTTTTCGTATCACGCCAGCCAAACGGCTGCAGAAAAATCATTCTGTATGAGGGAGAGGCGTATGCGCCTTTTTGGAGTTTCAAAAGGTTCCCATTCACCGTGGATATTTACTATGGGACCATTGGACTTACGAGGAAGTGAGTAAACATCTTGTTTTGTATTATGTCAAATACGAATACAGCGATTACAAAGTAAACACTACAAACTTCCTTTAAATGAAGGACTACTTACGTTTGATCATTGATAGGCATGTAAAAAGCTCTCCTAATGCTCATTAGCAGCAGCACGTTAGCTGCACAACAACTCCAGCCACCCTCCTGCGGGGAACGAACTGTAATTTGCTCTCCGCCGGGCGGTTTGCCGATCCTCGAAGACAATCGACAACCGGGTCGTCATGTCAAATAATCCAGGATAGTTATGTGTGATTTTCCGCTTCGAAGACTTTGAAACATCACTCGGTTCGGGTTAGCATGTCGGCTAGCTGTCACGCCTTCTGGTTTGTTTACATTCTCCGAAGCCGGGGAAGGGAAATGACATATGTCCGATTTAGGTGTCATAAAATATCGTTCGGGAGGTGCGACAGTAAAGGTGAAGTCGACAGTTTTGACCATTATGGAGTCATTTTGCCATGTCGTCCTGAATGAATGCATTTTTATTATTTCATATTCCATTCAGCACAAGACTGTTATTTGTCATGACCATGCCATTTATTTAGCAATTGGGGAAAATACTTGGATAAAAAAAATATCCTGTAACAATATTGAAGTAAAGAGACAGAAACAATGACATTTTGCCACTCTCTTCGTCGCGTTTTCCTCGTTGTGAATAGTTCCCCCTCGACGGGCTGACTGGTCCTTCTCAAGCCATTTATATAGCTATTGTGGAAAAATACTTGGATAAAAAGAATATCCTGTAAAAATATTGGAATAGAGAGACTGAAACAATGACATTTTGCGGCTTGGATTCATAAGTGGGTCAAAAATGACCCGGTGCGGTTTTTTTCTTGAAATATCTTCGGATTAGAAAATTGTTATCAAATCATATTCCAAGTATTCCTCAAAAAACATGTTTTTGATTTAATGCCATTCAAATTTTTGATGAACTTTTTGAACATTTGAAGAAATTGTCATTTTTGTGTTACTACCCTAAGCTTCCACAAGTGGGTCAAAAATGACCCACATGCATTTTCTATGGAATCCAATGGGAATCTTTTATTCTTATTAACTTTGGCTGTCAGGAATAAATTTACCGTGGACCACACAGACTAGGTATGTAAAAAGTGACATCCCTTAAGAAGATTATTTTACAAAGCAAGATATGATATGTGATATGTGTACTGTAAGTATTATGTCCATATAGTATTTTGTGTGTGTGTCTTTCATGACTCTTTTTATCATTATTTATCAACAAATTAACCTACTTCATAACTAGGTAGCTAACTAAGGCTAGGTTCATACCGCAGGTCCAAATACACAATTCCGATTTTTTGTCATATGTTTTTTTTTGGGCGTGCCCGTTCAGACTGCCTTTGTCCATTGAGCCTGTTCAAGTATCACACATGCGCTCTAATTCACAGTCTGAGACCAAACTGGCCCGCATGCGCAGGAGCATTGGAGCAGAGAGAAAACTGAGCTTTCTCAGACCTATCCTCAACCCATTTTATTTTTTTATGGCTGTTGTCAAACCCGCTCCTTCCCCAAAATCCGCGTTCAAACTAGGCGCTAATGCACAGCTGCACCGCTACCGTAGCGCCTTGTCTCTCTCGCTCTTTGCTGACGTTAATTGCAATTCCAATTTGGGGGACTTGACAGTTCAGAACGCAGCCACATTCTGGAAAAATGTGGCCTGGATGGGATTTTAACCACATATGAAAGTGACCTGGATCGAATTTGAAATGGTCCACTTTTTTGCGACTTTTCCCATTCAGTCGAGTCGGTAAAAACACTAAGAAAAATCAAAGATCTGCGGTATGAACCTAGCCTAATTTAGCTAACATTACTGTATATATGTATAGTGTATGTGTGTGTATTTACTTATAAAGCTACATATTGATCTATTGAAAACACTACTCTTATGTTTCCTAATCCAAAATGTCATAGCTGCTAGATTTACATTTGAAATGGTCCTACAGATGTTGGATGATGGAGAGGCAGTGACGGGAATGGACTCAAGTGTCCGAAATTTCTGTTAATGAGGACCCAGACTATTGTCCACCTGGACAATAGTCTGGCAGTGGCAGTTGTCCACCTGGAAATCCAACTAAACAGGATCAATCTGACTCATAAGATTCCACTTTTGTGTCCTCTGAAGAAGAAAGTGTCCAAATCATGGCCAACGGAATGAGTTGGTAGGGCTCTTACTAGAGAGAATTACCTTCCACCTAGGGCAGAACACAGAGCCACAATATCCTCAGAAACAAGTCAGTGCCTCCACAAGGGCTTAGCACTGCTGTCTCACCAAAAAGATGCATGGGAGCTCTTCATCAATGATTAAATACAAGGAAGGATAAAGTCTATTGCTGTTCTATTTTTTTATTATTTTATTTTTTTTTTTTTTCAAAAAATGTTAATTGAATCATAAAGATATTTCAAGCCTGAAATCATTCTTGTGTGGCTCTAAATATAATTGCTAATTAATATACAAGTGATTACTCTTCACCAAAATGGCATAAACACACATTGGTTCTAATATGGGTCATTTTTGACCCACTTATGAAACAGTGAAGGGTCCAGTAACTTGTGCATCTAAGGGTTAACGGGGCGTGGGGCATAAATAGGGGGTCTGCATTTTTGGCGTAGCCGTCAAAGCTGACAAAGTGGAATCACAGACAAAGAGCTTTTTTTGTTGAAATTTCTTGTGAATAAATGCTTAAATCCCTGAATTCTTTCTAGATATGGATTGGTTAAAAGCAAAAAAGAAACGTGCAGTTAGCATTTATTTTACGTCTTTAGTCTTTATAGATATGGACGTAAAACAGTCTCGATTTTTGGTTAAAATTAAAAAAATTAAAAAAAAAAGTGCAGTCAGCATTTATTTTATGTAAGTACGTCGGAGTACAATGCTAATCTATTAGTGAATATAGCTTGCAGCCACCTGATGACATGAGAGCTTTTCTGGTGAAAATTCTCGTGAATAAATGCTTGAATCCCTGAATTCTTTCTAGATATGGATTGGTTAAAAGCAAAAAAGAAACGTGCAGTTTGCATTTATTTTACGTAAATGTTGCGAACTATGATGCCAATTCAGTAGAAGCGAATTTCTCCCATTGATTGTTTTCACAATGTTTCAAAATGCATGCATGGTGCGAAAAATATAATAATGACCTTGAATCCTCCAACAAATCACTCCTGAGACAATCCTTCCTGTTTGTCTGCGGTACAGCTTTCGTACTTTTTCAACAGAAATCCGGCGTTTGATCGCTGCGTGCGTGTTTGTGAATAGCTCCTCTTTATGTGGGCGGCCCCCTACTTGAAGGCGAGGCGCAGTGCATGACTGATCCGACCCCTCAATACATTATGAAGTCTATATATTTATTATAGTATTTTTCTTTATTCATTTAATATGACTGGATAAGCTCCAACACACCTGCGACCCTCATGAGGATAAGTGGTACAAAAAGAAGAGTGAATGAATGAATGACTACTGCATTAAAATACTAATAAAAATAAATTTACCTTCAGCTCATTTCATCTTGATATCATGGTATTCCTGGATCCAGTGTTGTTAATCTTACTTTTAAAAAGTAATTAATTACAGTTACAAATTACTTCTCCTAAAAAGTAATTGAGTTAGTAACTCAGTTACCTCAATGTAAGAGTAATTAGTTACTTGGAAAAAATCACTGGCGTTACTTTTCATGTTTTACACGTGATTACATGATCCATTCTATAACGTCTTTCACATCAAATATGTTTATATCGATGAGATCCGCCCGGAGTTCCTAAAGGCTCTGGATGTTGTGGGGCTGTCATGGCTGACACGCCTCTACAACATCGCGTGGACGTCGGGGACAGTGCCTCTGGATTGGCAGACCGGGGTGGTGGTCCCCCTTTGGGGGACCGGAGGGTGTGTTCCATTTATAGAGAGATCACACTCCTCAGCCTCCCCGGTAAAGTCTACTCAGGGGTGCTGGAGAGGAGGCTCCGTCGGGAAGTCGAATCTCGGATTCAGGAGGAGCAGTGTGGTTTTCGTCCTGGCCGTGTAACAGTGGACCAGCTCTACACCCTCGGCAGGGTCTTCGAGGGTGCATGGGAGTTCGCCCAACCAGTCTACATGTGTTTTGTGGATTTGGAGAAGGCGTTCGACCGTGTGCCTAGGGGAGTCCTGTGGAGGCTGCTCCGGGAGTACGGGGTACCGAGCCCCTTGGTAAGGGCTGTTCGGTCCCTGTACGACCGGTGTCAGAGTCTGGTCCGCATTGCCGGCAGTAAGTCGAATTCGTTCCCAGTGAGGATTGGACTCTGCCAAGGCTACCCTTTGTCACCGATTCTGTTCATAATTTTTATGGACGGAATTTCTAGGCGCAGCCCAAGCATGGAGGGTGTCCAGTTTGGTGGCCTCAGCATTGCATCTCTGCTTTTTGCAGATGATGTGGTGCTGTTGGCTTCATCAAGCCGTGACCTCCAACTCTCACTGGGGCGGTTTGCAGCCAAGTGTGAAGCGGTTGGGATGAAGATCAGCACCTCCAAATCCGAGACCATGGTCCTCAGCCGGAAAAGGGTGGCATGCCCTTTCCGGGTCGGGGATGAGATCCTGCCCCAAGTGGAGGAGTTGAAGTATCTTGGGGTCTTGTTCACGAGTGAGGGTAGGAGGGAGCGGGAGATTGACAGGCGGATCGGTGCAGCGGCTGCAGTGATGCGGACTCTGCACCGGTCCGTTGTGGTGAAGAAGGAGCTGAGTCAAAAGGCGAAGCTCTCGATTTACCGGTCGATCTACGTTCCTACCCTCACCTATGGTCACGAGCTGTGGGTTGTGACCAGAAGAACAAGATCCCGGATACAAGCGGCCGAAATGAGTTTCCTCCGCAGGGTGTCCGGGCTCTCCCTTAGAGATAGGGTGAGAAGCCCGGTCATCCGGGAGGGGCTTGGTGTCCAGCCGCTACTCCTCCGCGTTGAGAGGAGCCAGTTGAGGTGGCTCGGGCATCTGGTTCAGATGCCTCCTGGACACCTCCCTGGAGAGGTGTTCCGGGCATGTCCCACCGGCGGGAGGCCCCGGGGTCGACCCAGGACACGGTGGAGAGACTGTTGCTCGGCTGGCCTGGGAACGCCTTGGAATCCCGCCGGAGGAGCTGGCTGAAGTGGCCGGGGAGAGGGAAGTCTGGGCTTCCCTGCTAAAGGTGACCCGACCCCGGACTAAGCGGAAGATAATGGATGTATGGACGGATGGACTTCCTGTTGATTTTTGGGGGGCATTTCCTGATCACTTCTTGTTGATTTTGGTCATTTTTTGGGCAAATTGTTGTTTAATTTTAACACATCCCTTTGATTTAGGAGCATTTACAGTTGACTTCATGTTGATTTTTTGGACATTTATGGGCTGATTTTGGGTCGTTTTTTGAGTGAACCCCACTTCCATCCCACCCCCATTTATTTGAGTCACTTTCTGTTGATTGTTGGGCATTTACTGATTACTTCTTGTTAGTTTTAGGTCATTTGTGGGTGAATTGCTGTCTGTTTTGATCACTTCCTATTGATTTTGGAGCACTAACAGTCATGTTGATTTTTTGGGGACATTTCTGGGTTACTTCTTCTTTTATTTTGGGTGACCCTATGTTTATTTGAGTCACTTCCTGTTGATTTTTGGGCATTTCTGGGTCACTTCCAATTTATTTTAGGACATTTCCATGAGAAATAAACTGGTTCTGGCCCTCAGTACCACTGTAAAAATTTTGTTTTAAATTCATAGTATTGAAATGAGTACCCTGTGAAGGTTTCAACTTTAAAGGCTGAAGGGGTATTGAACAAGTCCGGGTTTTTATTGGCTTCAAAGGATGACAAAGAGCAAAACTTAATACCAAAGCTTATGTGGCGTATGGCGGTGCAGCGTAAAAGTCAATATCCACTTGCACTCTGAGCTCAGCCTCCTGCCAATCAAACTGAGTGGGGAAAAAAAGAATAGAAATGTCCAATATGAGACCTCTGGAAAATTGCAAGTCAAAAGTGTCATACCTGCTTGAAATTCACTGCACAGACTGAATGGATCATAGTTTAATATGACCTTTGAACACACTCTATGCCTACATTTGGTTAATGCTCTCCCAGTAAAAATGGCTTGAATAGAGTAGTGTATATTAGTATAATACTTTATTTTCTACATTTCTAAGTATTTTTGAATAATCAAATGATCGCCGCCAGCCTTCCTAGTCACCTACGTGTTAACTTCACCAACGTGAAGTCAGCCATTTTGTCACCAAATCTTCAGTTTTCCCATCAATGCAGCATTGTTCTTTTTAATTTGCCGCACCTAACGACGCCGGGTTTCTCCGCCATTGTTCCCAGAGTCAAACCGAGGGCAAAGACAAAAAAGCCATCGGAGTTCCGCCGCCGCTAATTGGCCCGCATTGTTTGATGGGTAGCGCTCACCCGTCAAACGGCAGAAGAGAGCGTTTCCTTCTTTTCTTTCCTCGGCAGCCGTCGGCGACAGCGCCTGGAAAAGGGAGGTGTATTAGTTTTAATTAGCGAGGTAACGAGGTGAGATCTCGCCTCGGTCCTCGGGAGAATGCGCTCAAAGTGTTTGCAAATTAAAAATAAGAGCTTTTCTTTTTTTTTTATTAGTATTATTCCGCGTGTGATGCTGTGGGCTGTTTGGAATTAGCAGATGTCGCCGCTATCTTTCTCTTTGACCTAGCAAAGCGCGAGAACATATGAGTCAAGCTCACACTAAGGGAATGTTAGCTTGTACTATTAACACCATTACACTTCATTAGCGCCAACGAGGATTGTGTGTTTTCTGCACTCCGGTCCCATAAATAGCATGGCTTTGGTCATGTTGCTAATTTTAACACGTGGTTAAAACTAGTGACATGTCCTCCGTCTGGAGTCTCCGATGCGTGTACAGAGTAAACCGGGAGCGAGCAATTGAAACGCACACTGAGAAAATGCTCCTATAAGACGTAGTTGGTGATATTTGTAGCCTCAAAAGGAGCCGTAACACATTACCGGTGCAAGAAACGGATCAAGCAGTTCGGTTCCTGAAGCAGCAATGGAAAACAATGGAGTTTTCCCTTTGTGAATTAATTCTTAAAGTTGTGAAGCATGATTTGAACAATTGAAGGCTGCAGTTGCATGAAAAGCCTTATTGGTTCAAGGAGCTTCTCAACAGAGAAGGTTGAACCACTTATAGAAGCTATGAAGCATGATTTGAACCAGTTGCATGGAAAGTATCATTGCTTCAAGAGCTTCATATCACCAGAGAAGGTTAAACCACTTCTAGAAGTCATGAAGCATAATCTGAACCAATTGCGTGGAAATTCTCATTACTTCAGGGAGCTTCATCTCACCACCGCAGAAGGTTGAACCACTTGTTGAAGCGTGATTTGAACCAATTGAAGACCGCAATTGCATGAAAATTGCTTCAAGAAGCTTCATGTCACCACCAGAAAATGTTGAGCCATTTCTAGAAGCTGTGTAGCATCATTTGAACCAATTGCATGGAAAGTGTCATTGCTTCAAGGAGCTTCATCTCACCACCAGGGAAGGTTGAAGCTTTGAAGCATGATTTGAAACAATTGCATGGAAGGTATCATTGCTTCAAGAGCTTCATATCACCAGAGAAGGTTAAACCACTTTTAGAAGTTATGAAGAATAATTTGAACCAATTGCGTGGAAATTCTCATTACTTCAAGGAGCTTCATCTCACCACCGCAGAAGGTTGAACCACTTATTGAAGCATGATTTGAACCAATTAAAGACTGCAATTGCATGAAAAGCCTCATTGCTTCAAGAAGCTTCATATCACCACCAGAAAAGGTTGAACCATTTCTAGAAGCTGTGTAGCATGATTTGAAGCTATTGCATTGAAATTCGCTTCCTTCAAGGAGCTTCATCTCACCACCAGGGAAGGTTGAACCACTTCTTGAAGCTTTGAAGCATGATTTGAACCAATTGCATGGAAAGCCTCATTGCTTCAAAGAGCTTCATATCAACAGAGAAGGTTGAACACTTAGAAGCTATGAAGCATGATTTGAACCAATTGCATGGAAAGCAACATTGCTTTATGGAGTTTCATCTCACTACCAGAGAAGGTTGAACCACTTCTATGAAGCATGATTTGAACCAATTGCACGAAAAGCCTCGTTGGTTCATGGAGCTTCATCTCACTACCAGAGAAGGTAGAACCACTTTTTGAAGCTATGAAACATGATTTGAACCAATTGTATAGAAAGCCTCATTGCTTCAAGGAGCTTCATCTCAACACCAGAGAAAGTTGAAACACTACTTGAAGCTTTGAAACATGATTTGGACCAATTGAAAACACACTTGCATGAAAAGCCTTATTGCTTCAAGGAGCTTCATATCACCAGAGAAGGTTGAACCACTTTTTGAAGCTTTGAAGCATGATTTGAACCAATTGTATAGAAAGCATCATTGCTTCAAGGAGCTTCATATCACCAGAGAAGGTTGAACCACGTTTTGAAGCTATGAAGCATGATTCAAACCAATTGCATGGAGGGCCTCACTGCTTCAAGGAGCTTCATGTCCCCACTACTGGACTATCCTACGATTTCTGGACTACCAAAATCTGACATAAATTTTAAATGAGCAGAAATCCAAAAGTGGATGCGAGTTATTTTCTTTCGCGGGCCAGAGAGAATGATGCCTCTGGGCTTCCAGTTTGACACCCCTGAACTTCCTGAGTCCACACCATTTCCAGTGACTAATTTGAAGCATTAAAATCAAATCTTCCGAGTCTTGAAACTCCTCCGTCTGTGCATCTGGAGCAAATGAAGTGTCCAAAGCTCCATCAAACGGCACTTCCCCACTCTCAAGGTCAACAGAGTCACAAGATGGCAATCGAGCTTACAGGAAAGGCGCTTATATAAATTTTTTTCCTAAATCTCTTGAAGGTGTCTCGCCTGAGAAAAGAAGAAGCTTAAGATGAAGACGTTCACCGTGGGACACCCCAATCTGCTTTGGTGATTCCGTGACCCACATTTGCACACCGGGATCGGCTTTATTTTTAGCTTTAAAAAAAAAAAAAGGTGCCGCTTGTGAGCGAGATCTCTTCTTAAAAAGTAAAATATATATAAAATAATTCAGTATTCAATGCATATTTGGGAGCTTGTAAAGGACTGAATGACAGATTTGGGAGGAAAGCGGCTGTTTAAAGGCTTTAGAGTTTCAAGGGAATTGGGAAACTCTACTAGTGTAGTTGGCTTCATAGTTATTAACTCATTCACTCCCAGCCATTTTCACCGGTGCAACCCCCTTCGCTCCCGGCTGTTTTAGTGGATTTTGACTGATTTTGCAAGGCCCACAGAAAACTCTGTTCTTTTGCTATATAAACATGGAACCCACCAAAAGAAAGATTAGCTCTCCTCTTTCAGCAGGAAAAAAAGTAAGTTCATATCTTTTTCCATTCTTTAGAAATCAGCATTAGAAAATAGCTTAGTTTGAGCAATTTTCCAATTGCTGATGAAAAAAACAGAGAAATTGAGCTTTTAACTTTGGCTTTAACACAGCTATTTTTTGCTTTAGTTACATTCCCAACATCTGAATAATGTTTTCCTTTTACAAAATAACATAAACAACACGACAAATAGAGCATTTGATAGCAAAGTAACAATTTATTTACACATGATGACACTGTTGTGGCCTCGACAGCTGAGGAAACTTTTCCCACGTCGCGGCCTGTCTCATAAAGATGGATTTTTTTGAGTATCTGCGGGGTCTGCTCGGCAAGCAGCACGGACTCAACGGCATTGTACGCCGCACTGGTGGTCCCGGTCGTTCTGCTTGGTCGTCCAGCGCCTGATACCCCGGGCGTCCTCTAGGTTTTTCTCCATTCGGAAGTCTTCCGCCGGCACCCAGCCATTCGTTGCCATTGAATCAGGTTGTGGGTCTTACCAAATGTGCTACTGCCATCCAGTGGCCAGTTTTATTGCTTTAAAATGGATTTTCAGCTTTGTGTTTTGGAGCTAAATTGAATCAGAACCCAGAGATGTCTCTTGTAAAATGAAAAAAACGTCATTGATGTATAAATAAGTCTTTGGGACACTGAAACAATTAAAAATAGAACGTATTTATATGTTTTTGGGAGCAAATGAGTTAAAAAGGAAAGTGAACACAAGTTGACATTAGGGGTGTGACAATATATCGAAATGGTGATATATGAGAGAGCATAATTAAAGACGCCATGGTTTTAACGAGATATTATCATGTTACTTACCTTGTTTCAATCCAAAAACTCCATGTAGCATGTATCACCGAGTGTCAAGACAGAGCTGTGAATGGCCACAGCAGGATTCTTGGGGGATTTTATGGGTGAAACATGGTCATCTAACAAAGGTCGCGATGCAGAAATCGCAGACATCAAGGAGTGGTCGAGATTTTCTTTTTCATATATTTACGAGGGCTGTCAAACGATTAAAATTTTGAATGTATATATCCGTTTTGTGTCTTATCTTTCCATTCCAACAATAGCTGAAGAAAAATATGGCATATTTTATAGATGGTTTGAATTTTGATTAATTAATTTTTAAGCTGTAATTAACTCGATTCAAAATTTGAATCGTTTGACAGGCCTAATATATATTTAATATATTATAACAAATGTTTTTTTTTGAGCACTTCAAATGTAAAAGTTTTAAACATGTTACTGTCCCACCGAATTATTTTTTTTAACAAGAATAAAGTAGAAAATTATTGTCTTCATTAAATGCTTCATTGACAAGTCCACTCAAATCCGCTCAAGCTTCTTACTTACACACAATAAGTTGCCACAGCAACTGTTTAACAAGTTAAACGATGATTGTTTTTTTTTTTCAAATGATAAAAAAGCCGCGATGGACTGAGGGTGCGAAGTTTGAAGTGCAAAGTAGCCAGAGATCACTGTATGCACAAAGAATAACTTTAAAATGACACCCATGATGAAAAATCTGACTGGCAATGAATAATTTAGCTTCAAAATTGCTAACATGTGCACCTTACAGGACAAGATGGCAGTTATTTTTGCATCAAAGAAACACTTTTGATGGGCTTTAATTGGCAGAGAACAAAAATGGCATTAGGTTTCTCACTTATTTCATATGAGCTAGCTTTCAAATGACTCTCTATGCATTGTGTGTGTGTAAATATTTTTAAAATAGTTTGTGTTTTATTTAAGAAAAACAATTTATTGCTTTTGAATGGGTCATTGATTAGGATGTATTTTTTACTACATTAGTGGTTGAAAAAAAAAGACAATCATATCGCATATGGGTAATTTATGAGACAAAGTATCGCCTATTAAAATTTGTTATCGCAGCAGGCTGTTGATATTATAATTTGATGTTTGAATGTCGATTGTGTAGCGGGCGGTGAGCCTTTCGGTTTCTTCTGATGTCATCGAGGTCACATTTTGTCAGAATTTCTGGAAGGAAACGCGTCTCGATGGTGACAAAGCAGCCGGCGCTCTCGGCAGCTCTTTTTCAAGTGCCGGCGACCTGGAAAAAAATGAAATGAAAGTGGGAAAGCAAAAAAGTGAACGGAGCAGAGCCGGCGGTGACGATCAATTTCGGAGGGCGAGGCTTTTCCGCCGGCTATCAAATAATCCCTTTAACCCACTTTGGACCCGGCTGCAATTTCATCTCCGGACTGCCCGGCCGGCGCCATTTTTCACGCCATTTTTGCCGGGGAATATGTTTTGATACATTCCATTGACACGCTTATTACTACCTAGACGTATCGACTAATCCGCAACTAATCAATGATCAAATAAATTGACAATAATTTTGACTCGGCTGACCTAAAAATGGTCCAAATTCTCCTTTTTGAGCCTGTTAACTCGTTGCGTGCCATTAACAGCGACGGCCGTCAAATTCATTGGAACCGGGAGGACAGGCTGTCAATGCTCATCTTTCGTTAGTCGTCCCTCTCGATCAAAATAGAGTGCCGTCAATGCTAATATGTTTACACAACATAAAGTGAACAAAAATCTACAGGAAGTAAGCAAAGCATCTCTAGAAATCAGTCATTTTCTGAGAGATGGCGAGAACCAAAAGTAATATTTGACATGTGGCAAAATGGATTTTGCCATGTGGCATTTTTTCTTTGCCATGAGGCAAAATGGATTTTGACATATGGCTTTTTTTTTTGGTATGTGGCATTTTTGGGGGGGTTATATGGCATTTTTGACCATGAATGGAAAATTTTGACGTGCATGGCCGTTAATGGCATGGACGTGCATGGCCTGCAAAACTGCCATAAAGCTCCCCAAAAATGCCACATACCCCCCCAAAAAATGCCACATGGCAAAATCCATTTTACCACATACCAAAAAAAAAATGCCAAGTCAAAATCAATTTTGCCACATGGCAAAAAAAATGCCACATAGCAAAATTAATTTTGCCACATGGCAAAAAAAATGAAAATGCAGCACACCCTAGAACCAAAAGTGGTATTTGCCATGTGACAAAATGGATTTGGCAATGTGGCTTTTTTTTTTTTTTGCCATGTGGCAAAATTGATTTTGCCATATGGCAAAATTTGTTTGCCATGTGGCAAATGTTTTTGCCATGTGGCGTTTTTTTGCCATGAGGCAAAATGGATTTTGACATGTGGCATTTTTTTGCCATTTGGCAAAATGGATTTTGCCATGTGGCATTTTTCTTTGCCATGTAGCTTTTTTTTTTTTTTTTTTTTTTTTTTTTTTTGCCATGAGGCAAAATGGATTTTGACATGCGGCATTTTTTGGGGGGGTATATGGCAGTTTCGCAGGCCATGCCCGCCCATGCCATTGACGGCCATGTACGTCCAAATTTTCTATTCATTTTAAATGGCAGAAAAACATGTGTGGCTGTGATTTTTGACCACGAATGGAAAATTTGGACATGCATGGCCGTCAATGGCATGGACGTGCATGGCCTGCAAAACGGCCATAAACCCCCCCAAAAATGCCTCATACCCCCCCAAAAAATGCCACATGACAAAATCCATTTTGCCACATGGCAAATACCACTTTTGGTTCTCAGCCATGCTGAATTTTCTAGTGAATTGTAAAAATCTTCCTTAGGGAAGGTTTGTAAACAGACACATCGATTCTTTTCATGAGCTGGCAATTGATATTTTTTTTAACGCAATAGGATGATGTCTTCTTCATTAACATAGCTCGATACTCGCCGATGTCTGGTGAACTAGCGCCGACCCGTCCTATCCGCTCCAATTAGGAGAGACAAAGTAATGGGCATGAATATTCACATGCGAGATACTGACGGATTCAAGCAGTCTGTCTGATAGGAGTGAAATGTTAGCGAGCGGACAACGGGGCTGCCGTTGTTGATTTTTGTTGTCGATCACTCCGATCGTCGGTTCTTATAGAAATCACACTTTGAATGCCGGAACACTGTAATCCCTCGCTACTTCGTGATTCAAACATTGCGCCCTCAGTCCATTGCGGATTTTTTTTCAATTAAAAAAAAACAAATACAGGATTTTATTGAGGCGATCTCACCCATTTTCAGGACGGATAGACAGGATGTACCAGGACTGCTAGCCATAAACAGCATTGCTCGCAAGACATAGGTTCCCGACACCTTTTCCATAGGCTAAAACTAAAAAGCAGCTCTTATTAAAGTGCAAAATAAATAGGAAAAAAACATAAAGGTTGTGAATTTGTATTTTTATTGTTGTAACCATTTTTAATTCACAGTTTATGTGCAAAAATGGACAAGACACCCTTATTTGTAGGGACTGACTATTAGGTAATAGTGGGCCAAGATTAGTCCTGATCAATATGCCAGACTGATCTGCAGCTGCAGGAAGTGTCCGGTTGAAGTTATTGCTGCCAAAGGGGTGGGGGCACAAAAATTTAAATGCGATGGTTCACAAGAGAATTCTTACCCGGTGTGTATTTTATAGCGGGCAGGGCAGCTTTAAATCACTCATCAGTGATTGGGCACACCACTGACTTAAAATGTTTGATAAAAATTGGTTTCAATTGCTCTTTAGGTCTCTTTAGGCAGAGGGTTTTTTTCCCCCTTCTGTCATTGTTTGCATGTATCCTCATTAAAATATGAAAACCAATAAATGTTTGTGTGGTTTTAGTTAAAGCAGACACTGTATTTTCATCTGTGTGATTTTGACAAAGATCACATTTGATGGTGATTTGATGCAGAAATGTAAGAAAGTCTAAAAGGTTCACATACTTTTTCATACCACTGTAACATACACTTCATATTTTTATACTGGCTAAAATCAAATAAAAAGTGCAAATACTGTAGTTCCGAAACTGAAAAGGCATTTCTTGATTTCAAAAGTGTTAGTAATACTTAATTTAATAGGTTGAGTTTGTCTTCTTTTTCTCTTAATGTCGATTGTTGGTTTAGGCCCATTACCTTTTCTGTCCCCTGGAGTGGAGAAGGACTAACTCTGACATGGATTTGAAAAAAAAAAAATTTTTTTTTTTTACTCAAACATATTCGCCATCCGACTGCGTGCACCGAACTGTGATGCCTGTACCATGACGGTAAGGGACGAATACAAACGATGGCGAGCGGCATACATATTTTCCAAAGCTGGCGTCCCCGAGGAAATGCTGGCGCTGTTCCCAATCTAGCGAATCTTTTGTGAAGCCTCTATTTCACTATTTCATTTGCTTTTGGCCAGAATGCGGTCGGACCCACAAAAGGAGAATCTCATCACATGAATCACGGCGAGGCGAGTGTCGCGCCGAGATACCTTTCACGCAAACAAATAAATGACATTTCTCCTGCGGGAGATTGAGACGATACGGCCGCTCGCTACCGCTGTAAAAAGATTGGCGTCAACAAATAAAAGGGACCCCAAAGTGACTTTTTTTTTTTTCTTTTTTTTGCTGGAAAGTTTGGATATGACATATTTACCACGATTTATTGCATTGTCGTAACCGCAATCCAATAATAAATATGTATTTTGAATAAGGCTGGGTGATGACGATGAGAGTTGTCCAATAATTACTTTTTATTTGATATCCTGATGTTGTCCAACCCAAAAATCTGATGGAAACTAAAGTAACACTAGGTAACTTTTCAGTTTCGGTTGACTTTAGTGATGCCGGTGGACAAAAGTGGTAGTGTTTTGCCTACTACGACCACTTTTACTTGGGTAATATTATTTTGAAGTAACGCTAATCTTACTTAAGTAACATTTTTGGCTACTCTACCCACCTCTGCTGGTGAGGCAGTAGTTATATCTGATGAGTTTGTTTTTGTTTGTTTGTTTTTCTTTATTTAATTTGTGCACCATGAGTGATTTGGGTCTTTCCCTCAATTAACAAATCCCAAGCATCATAGTTTGGAAACATCTAGAGGTCATTTTTAGCATAGTTGCTGTGCTAATCTGTGATCAGCCAATGCACAAAGGTGCAGACGTCTACATTATCTCATAATTTAGAATACTGGTGCAAGATCGATATTTCAAATGCTTTTATCGGGTGGCAACTCTAATGACTGCACATCTTAATCACGTGAGATTAACTGCAATTATTCACAGTGTCAGATCCTGTAATGACTTCTAAAGTGTACACTTTTATTTTAAATATGCTGCCACATCAATGAAATTCATATTAATTCATGGAGAATGAGTTAGTGCAGGGTTAACATAACAGTAAATCAATTTGTGAGTTAACTTAACCAGACCTAAATCTGATCAATTCTTCTTGTATAAATGAGACCTCTTGCAATATACCCACTTTTTTATTTAGATACAATGTTGTGACATTTTTCATGACAAAAACCTGTTCCCAGGCAAAAAAAAAAAAAAAGGCCACCCTAAGATCGGCAATGGCGCATCTCTTCGGGCTGTTCGGCGGCGTGATTGATCACGGTCTCGGCTCCAGACCTTCCTCGACAAAACAAGCCCCGGGAGAGAGCGCGCACCGCGCCGCCCGCTGACAAATGCGGCGACGCAGCCTTCGTGTTTGTATTTGTCTCTAGACGGCCTCGGCAAAGTTCTCTTTCGCTCACGTCAACACAACATGATGCTGCTTTTGTTGACTCTTTTTATTTCACTTGGAAAGATCTATGCGACTCTATCGACTGATATGGCATGTTTTATTCACTTTGATACTGAAATGGAAGCTTGAATATATGTTTTATTTAGATGCAAACAACTGAGCTGTAGGAGCTATTCGCAAATATAGTGGTACCTCAAGATACAAAATGAATCGAGGACAGAGTGACTTTCGCATCATGATTTTTTAAGAGCCAAATACATTCTAATCAATGTAGCTAAGCTAATCTTTAATACCTCTAATTAAATCAGTTTTACAAAAAACAAGTGCTTTACATCCATCCATCCATTATCTTCCACTTGCTCTAGTGTAGGGTCGCGGGGGCAGCAGCTTTAACAAGGAAGACCAGACTTCCCAATCACTAGCCAGTTCAACCAGTTCCTCCGGCGGGATCCCGAGGCTTTCCCAAGCCAGCCGAGAGACACAGTCTCTCCAGCGTGTCCTGGGTCGTCCCCGGGGCCTCGGACATGCTCGGAACACCTCTTCGGGGAGGTGTCCAGGAGGCATCCGAACCAGATGCCCGAGTCACCTCAGCTGGCTCCTCTCAACACAGAGGAGTGGCGGCTCGACGCCGAGTCCCCTCCCAGATGACTGAGCCTATCTCTAAGGGAGAGCCCGGACACCCTGTGGAGGAAACTCATTTCGGCCGCTTGTATCCGTGATCTTGTTCTTTCGATCACGACCCACAGCTGGTGACCATAGGTGAAGGTAGGAACGTAGATCGACTGGTAAATCGGGAGCTTCACCACTACGGACCGACGCAGAGTCCGCATTACTGCAGGCGCTGCACCGATCCGCTTGTGGATCTCCCGCTCCCTCCTACTCTCACTCGTGAACAAGACCCCAAGATACTTGAACTCCTCCACTTGGGGCAGGATCTCATCCCCGACCCGGAGAGGGCACTCCACCTTTTTCCTACTGAGGACCACGGTCTCGGATTTGGAGGTGCTGATCTTCATCCTGACCGTTTCACACTCGACTGCGAACCTCTCCAGTGAGAGTTGGTGGTCACGGCTTGACGAAGCCAACAGCACCACATCATCTGCAAAAAGCAGAGATGCAATGCTGAGGTCACCAAAACGGACCCCCTCAACGCTTTGGCTGCGCCTAGAAATTCTGTCTAAAATTCTGTCACAATCAGCGACAAAAGGAAGCCTTGGCAGAGTCCAACCCTCACTGGGAAGAAATTTGACTCACTGCCGGCAATGCGGACCAACCCCTGACACCGGTCGTACAGGGACCAAACAGCCCTTACCAAGGGTACCCCGTACTCCCTGAGCACCCCCCACAGGACTCCCCCGAGACACACGGTCAAACGCCTTCTCCACATCCACAAAACACATGTGGACTGGCGAACTCCCATGCACCCTAGAGGACCCTGCCGAGGGTGTAGAGCTGGTCCACTGTTCCAAGGCCGGGATAAAACCACACTGCTCCTCCTGAATCCAAGATTCAACTTCACAACGGAGCCTCCTCTCCAGCACCCCTGAATAGACTTTACCGGGGAGGCTGAGGAGTGTGATCCCTCTATTATTGGAACACACCCTCTGGTCCCCCCTCCGACAAATTATGTCACTAACTCCATTTATGTCCAGCTCAGATCTTTTACATCCATTCAAAATGGGTGAGATCATTTGCCCGATGACACCAAACGACATCTGTTATAAGCTTTCTTTAATGCTCATGACATTGTCATGTCATAATTATAATTGTCTTATGACAGTCATATGGCGCCACTGTCAAATAAAGTGCTACCAAACACCATAACTACCAATTAATGAAACAAATGGAACAGTAACTGAAGAAATAATTAGCACAGAACATGAATTTTGATTGTTATTTCCATCTGTAGCGCTGCAATGCATGCTGGGAGGCATGTTGGACGACAACAGTGTTGACGGCAGGTGGCAGCAGAGGTTGACTGTCTTCCCCAAGGGAGCAGTGATGGGCAAATGAAGCTTTGCAGCCAATTGGTTCAAAGCTTCCTGGTGGTTCATTTGGTCTTATGACAGTCTTATGATGCCACTGTCAAATAAAGTGTTACTGGTTAATATATTTTGGTGTAAATATCCCATAATACAGTGATGACAGCTGCGAATGATAGTCCAGTGCAGCTTATCTATGAACAAATGTCGTTTTTGTGTCAGATTTGGTGGGTGGCGGCTTATAGTCAGGTGCACCATATAGTGCAAAAATTACGGTACTTGATTATTCCAACTAACTAATTTATGAAATAATCAGTGACCTGAATAATCAATAGCCGCAGCCCTACTTAAGTCTAACTAGTTTGTTAGGCTCGTTCTACAGACGTTATCACATGACCAATTAAGATCATAGCAAACACGCAGTGCTCAAAGACTTCGGCAGCCATTTTCTTGCTATTTCATCTTGCTTTTTTGTAAGTTATATTCCTTTGTTTCAAATAGGTGAGCATTGTGATGTGGTTTGTTTACATTTCTAGTAAAGCGTGGTTCCATGATTGCTTTGCAGTGATCGGGAATGATCTATTACATAATGTGTTATCTTGAGTACGCGGAATCATTTTTTGTAACGTTAAGCGAAAAAAGCTTATCATCAAATGAATTTTGAACCATCACCGTCAAAGTGGGTCGGACGTCGAGCGCCGTCAACGGCAGTGAAAGGTGAGCACTCGATGCTCTCCTTAATGACTCTTTTTGATGGGTTTCTGTAAACTTTGGCGCACTTTGTCTTTATTTGGAATTGGACAGCCGCTGGTACGAAATAGGCGAAGGTACATCCATCTGCGTTAAGCCTCATTATGGGTAATGACAAATTCCTGCAAACATTTTAATTGTGGCTTTTATGCTAATTTATGTCTCATTACTTTTATTCACAGACTCCATTAGGGTACTTTGCCTGCCGTGATGTCTTCCCTTTCAGCGCTCCCTTTGTGTCCCACACAAAAATGTTTGAGTGCTCTAAAGCTTTCATCTTCAGTGGATTAAAGAGCTTTTAGGACAATTTGGTGTAAAAGATTAACCCCTCCGTGACTGAATTTACATTGAACAAATTACACGTCCCAAAAAATTGGGGGATTGCAGAAGTACCTGAAAATAATCATCATTTCAAAAAAGAAATATGTTGAAAATTAAATTTAAAAAATACAACAAAAAATTGGAATATACTAAATTCAAAATAAAAAAACAAATGAAGGAAAATATAGAAAAATTATTTAACTATATTTTTAAAAATGAAACTAAAAAAACAACTAAAATGAAAGTGAATATAGAAAAATATAGGAAATTAACTTAGAAATAATACAATAAAACATTTTTTAAAATGAAAGGATTTTGGGGGGAAATTTTGAAACTCTTAAAAAGGAGGAATTTATTAAACTATTCCTCCATTTTTCTTCATTATTTATTCATATTTAATGAAATATAACGTCCCTGACAAAAGTCTTGTCGCTTATCCATTTTGTAGAAACAATTGCTAATAACCTGACTTTTAATTATTCAATTGGTTTCATAAATGGCTCATATGAACGCTCGCACGCAAGACTGCTTTTTCTTTATGTTCCTGATGACTTGTTTGAACCCTTGCCGAACCGTATGGATGCAGTCCTTCAAGCCCGTGGAAGTCATACAAAATATTAAATTTGGATCTCACAGCACCACTACTTAATTCGCTTATGTTATGTAACATATTTTTGTATTTGAAGTACATTTTTTGTTCAATTTTCACTCTACTTTCTGTAGGCGACAAAACTTTTGTCTTGCCAAAATTTGACCTTTATGTCTTTGTTAAATGATCAATCTTTTTTCAGTGAAACAAATACATTTTTGTACATTCAACATCATTTGGGAGGGTCTTAGCTTTCATATGAGCCATTTCTGAAACCAATTGAAAAATTGAAAGTCAGATTATGAGCAATTGTTTCTACAAAAGGGATACGACTTTTGTCAGCGACTGTATATAACTAAACACATTATATAATCCAAATAAGGTTGCTTAAAAGTTGGTGGGGACATTTTGAGCCTCCTGAAAAGTTGCTAGTGTTTTGTCCCTACCGTCCCCCCTGCCCTGAATAGCACTGAAACATGATCATTTACTTGATGTGCTGCATTTTTCATTTGAAATGAAACCAAGCATCCTCCAAATCACTGTTATAAAACTTTTGCAAGTCTACTTGGGATCTGTTCTTTTTTCGACACTGCTGCTTCTTGCCACACACATTTTTTCCCCCTAACTTTTGAACTATGCCGCTCAACTTTTCAGCGCCGCCATTTTTTTATTCGTCTCTCGCGGCTTCCCGGAGGAAGCGCCGACGTCAAGTCTGTCGCTTCCAGATTGCCGGCAGTTGAAAACGCGGCTTGACATTTCTGTGTCAGCGCTGAAAACAATCAACGGGTTGTCGCTATCAGCTCGCTCCCGAAAGCCATTCTCGCCTTTGCTTTTTCTCTTAGCGCCTTCACACTTTCTTATATTTTTTTATTAAGCGGCTGTCGCCTTTAAAAGGCGATTTTTTTTTCCCTTCCGGAAGGATTTAGGATTACAAGTTTTGTAGGAGTAGCACTCTTTCACGTAATCCCTCCCACTGTGAAGCGCGCACTGTGACAAACATCCAAAATGTCACCGTAAATATTCTGTAATGTATAAATATTTATTTCATAAAAAGTGTCCAAATTCTTTTTTTGAGCATCTTTGTTGAAATTGTACTTTCTATGTTTAAAAACAAACAAATAAGGGGGGGGAAAATTGCATTTTGAAATATAATATGTACATATAATTATTATTATTAAAAGATAAATAATACATTGCCTCTTATTGTATTCTGATTCTAAAATTCAATTCCTTGTTAGAAAAACAACTACATATATGTATTCATGAATGATTTTTTTTTTCATTTAAAAACAAAAAAGGAAAAATATTTTCTACAAATTAAAATAAATCTATATTTTATTTTTTTTTATAACAAAAAAGTAAACACTTCATTTTAAAAAAAAATTTAAAGTTGTCTTTTTTATTGATTCAATGTAAAATAATAAAAAAATATTTTTTTTTACCTTTTTTTAATAAAAGTGAATATTCAATTTTTTCATATATTTAAGAAATATTTATTTCAAATATATATATATATTTTTTAAAAACTGAATTACAAAAAAATTATTCATCTTTTTCATTTAAAAAAAAAAAGAAAAAAAGTAACTTGCAGCAGATGGTTTTCAGGAAGAAGACGAAGGTCCCTCGACTTTGCAATTTTCCAAGATGTCAGGAAATTGTGGGAGGGAGGAAGATAGAGGCGGCGACTTCTAAATGGCGCTAGCGAGGCAATCAAGCGTGACGAATTTGCCGGTCTAAGAGGAAGTCACAGATGCCGGGGAGCGCGCTGTCAATTTGTTATTAGCACCCGGACCGGTCACACTTTTGCAAGGATTTGACAAATGGTCAATCCAATTCCTCCTGATGCTTTTGCTTTGCCATATTCCTGGTTATGACCCTCCACAAGAAAAAAACCTTCAGAATATTGGACGACATGGTCATTTTTCAGTGCCATTTACAGCCATAAAATGAGTGGCTTTTTACAGTGATGGATGCAAAAAGATAAACTCTAAAACGTGCACGATATTACAACGGAAAAGGACGGTCACAATATAATGTTTATGATGTGCTAGGTTTGGCCAGCGAACAAACAAAAGTGCAAGTTGGTGACGTTAACTCATTGGCAGCAGGGCTGAGAACGAAAAGTAGTATTTGGCATATGGCAAAATGACTTTTGGTATGTGGCAAGATGGCTTTTGGCATATTGCAGTTTTTTGGGGCATATGGCTAAATGGCTTTTGGCATATTGAAAAAGGGCTTCTGGCATATTTTTTTTGGCATGTGTCACTTTTTGGTATATGGCAAAATGGCTTTGGTGTATGGCAGTTTTTTTGGGGGCATGTGGCTGTTTTTTTTGGTATATGGTAAAATGCCTTTTGGCATGTGGCAGTTTTTTTGGTACATGACAAAAATGGCTTTTGGCATATGGCATTTTTTTGGTGTATGGCAAAATGGCCTTTGGCATATGACAGTTTTTTGCTTTTGGCAAATTGCAAAAGGGCTTTTGGCATGTAGCATTTTTTGGCAAATTGCAGTTGTTGGTATATGGCTAAATATCTTCTGGCATATGACAGTTTTTGGGGGCATATGGCAAAATGGCTTTTGGCATATGGCAGTTTTTTGGGGCATAATGCTAAATGGCTTTTGGCGTATAGCATTTTTTGGGAATATGGCAGTGGGTGGTATATGGCAAAAAGGCTTTTGGCATATGGCAGTTTTGTTTTTGGTATATGCCAAAATGGCTTTTGGCATATGGCTGTTTTTTGGTATATGCCAAAATGGCTTTTGGCATATGGCAATTTTTTTGGGGGGTGGGGGGTATATTGTATGCCAAAATGGCTTTTGGCATTTGGCCGTTTTTTAGGGCATATGGCTAAATGGCTTTTGGCATATGGCAGTTTTTTTTTGGCATATTGCAAAATGGCTTTTGTCTTTTAGCATTTTTTTGGCATATGGCAGTTTTTGGTATATGGCAAAATGACCTTTGGCATATGGGAGGTTTTTTTTTGTATATGGCAAAATGGCATATGGCATTTTTGGGGCATATGGCGAGATGGTTTTTGGCATATGGCAGTTTTTTGGTATATGGCGAAATGCCTTTTGGCATATAGCAGTCTTTTTTGTCGTATGGCTTTTGGCATATGGCATTCATTGCAGCCCATGCCCTTCCATGCCATTGATGGCCATGCACCTGCAAATTTCCTATTCATTTTCAATGGTAATGGTAAGTGTGGGGTCAAAAATCACAACCACTGCCATTGAAAATGAATGGGAAATTTACAGGTGCATAGCTGTCAATGGCAAAGTTGTGCATTGCTTGCAAAAATGCCATCTGCCAAAAAAAACTGCCAGACACCAAAAGCCATTTTTCCACATGTCAAATACCACTTTTAGTTCAAGCTGTCTCTCCTCATTGACTGCCATTGAACGCAACAGACATCCAATCCATTTGGATTGGCAGCTATTTTCAATATAAATATTCACTTTTTGTTTATTTTTGTAACCCAATGGATAATTGAGCAAATATTTTCAATTGAATAACTTGATGGAATTTAATATTTTTAATTTTATATTTGCATTTCAATTATTTTAGTTGATAAATGATCTAATTCACAAAATGTTGATTATAGATGAAACGGGTTTCCATCCCTCTGGAAGGACAGGGCCAGTGGAAAATTACCAGCAATGCGATGAGGCCAACCCCTTTTTTCAAGTGAACGCGTTGTGAGCTGCTCCAGCCTAGACGTGCTGCATAGGAGAGCCACTGAACGAATTTATTTGATATTTTATGGTTAAAATCCCTCCAAAAAGCGAGTTACCCTTTTGTAGCACTTACTTATCAGCGTGGGCTGAATTGGAGACAGTGTGTGTAAGGCAAAAGTGCAGTTTACTCATCTTTGGTAAGTTTAGCCTATCGAGCTACTCGGCGCTAACGTTAGCATTAGATGGCCAGGTCGGCAGTTAATAAAGAATTTGTTGACTCATTGTTGACTATAGTTTGTAAAATAATTGTCATCCTACATGTTGACAAATAGAGAAAGTGGAACCGGAGTTTCTTGAGCCTGGAGTTTGTGAAGCTCTTTGAATGCATCTTGGTGAGTTACTGCAAATGTGCGAACTACAGTCAAGTGTAAAAATGTAGTCACAGCAGTTGAACCATATGCACTCCTATTGTTTGTGATACTAAATTGTTGACAATGGCAACATTTATTTTTCTTTTCAATGTTGAATGTCATTTTTGTATTTGTTGAAATGAGAACAGACTCAACTCAATTGAGTTGAACTCCAGTTAATGTTGTTAAAAATAACATTGGTAGGGAATTAGAAAAAGAATTAGATTTGAATGGCCTTGTTTTCTACAGGCTAGGTTTTTTGATGACCTTTGAATTACAATGGATTTGGATTCTGGATTCTCCCTGAAAAGGGGGATGGCGAGCTAACCCTTGATCGACGGACCTGACTGCTTCCTTTTCCCAAGGAGCACAATCTTCACTTCCTACCTGTCCAGTGTGGTAGGATTGCAAACTGCTTCTGCAGTGGATAGGATAAAAAACTGAACAGTGCACTTTTATTTTCATATAAATTGGGACACTCTTCACTTATTTTGAAGGGACACTTTAATTTATTATTTTTCTGGCACCAATCTAAACTGTTATACATTAGAGAGGGTTACATTCTATTTTTTGTTCATTTTATTTACCAGTATGATTATCTTCATAGTACATAAAAAAGTTGCCTACTCATAGTTTTGGTTTCCACTAAAATCATAAGCCCAAAATAATATAACACGCAATTTGTATCATGTATTAAAAGATGAAACGATGAAAATAATCCTTTGCTCGGTGACTGCCGGCCTCGACATCTTTTTTTGAACCTAAAACGCATGTTCCTCTTATTGGACGACTTGTTTACCAGTAGCGCAAACGAGCCTTCCGGGGATTTCCCGTCCGCCAGCCGTTTTCCGAAGGCCGCTAGCTTCTGTGAAATTCCGAGAGACCTTGACTGGATCGACCGACGTGAGCAAAATATCAATCGGCGGCAGAAACGTGTCAGGGATACGCGAAAGCTTCCGGAGGCCCATTAGAATAATAGAACACATGTAACCACGTCGAGGACGGCGACGCCACGCAGAAGTGGAAGTGACAGCGTAGGACGAACGGGACGACGGCAAAGGAGAATGATCCACTGTCACTTTTTGAAATCCATCGTAGACGTAAAACAATTTTAGGTGGATTTTTGATGATCAGCTGTGACCTAATGAACTCTTTGATGACCGAATTAAATTTTCTCAGCAGCATAGAGGATGATCAACGACCAATGTTATTCTAGTTACTTTACTGATGACTTTATCAAAGTAACTAAGTTACTTTAAAAGTAATTTATCAGTTACTTTTTCCCAGTTTTTCTCCATATGCTGCCTCAACATAAGAATGACAACAGAAAAATGCCATTGCGTGTAACTGATGTTCCGATAATTGAATTTAGAGCGGAAGATTGAAATTTTTCACATAAGGCTTAATCTTCGAGTTAGCGGATGGAGTTGCCGGAGCCCTGAACATAGACTTGACAACCTATTGACATGACATGGGAAAAGGGGCCTATTCGTGAATAAATGAGTCTACATGAGCAGCGGCATAAAAAAAAAAATTCAATGTCGTTCCCTAATAAAATCCGATTAATTATTTTTTTATATAAGTAAAACAAAACTTAAAATGGCTATAGAATTCTCAGATTTTACACTAGATTCGCAAAAATAACCAAATGCAGAGATAATCACCTATATTTTCAGGATCAATAGAAATATTTAACCCTTTATTGCCAATGTATCACATTTGATACACCTAAAATTTCATGATTTTGAGACTAATTCAGAATTTTGACATTTTGTTTTGAAAAAAAAAAATGATGGATGCAAGTCAACACGTGCATCTGCAGGTTCCATGAGAGGAAAAAAAAAAGGATTTAGCTAGGGTTATAGATATTAGAGCGCTTATTACAGATGTTCATTTTGGCTTTTCTTTTTACAAATTTGAAAAAAAAGGTTTCATTAGGACCTTATTTTTCAAATTTTGGGATTCTCTGATAATTGCTTCATTTTGCAGGTATTTAAGGGTTAACATATCATAAGCGTTTTTGCCCAATATCCCTTTCTTGCCAAATGTATCACATTTGATACACTTAGAATTTCATGATTTTGAGAATAATTCAGAATTTTGAAATATCTTTCCTCAAAACAAAAAAAAAAGAATGGATGCAAGTCTACTCATGCATCTGCAGGTTCCATGAGAAAAAAACAAAACAGGATTTAGCAAGGATTATAGATATTAGAGCGCTTATTACATATATTTTTTTTATTTTTTACAAATTAGAAAAAAAAGTTTCATTAAGACCTTATTTTTCTAATTTTGTGATTCTCAGACAATTGCTTCATATTGCAGGCATTAAGGGGTTAAACCAACTTATTTTTCTTTTATTTCCAGCATGTTTTTAACACCTAATAAATCACCCCGTTTTCACATCACAAACTTAATAATTATGGAAAGCATGCAGAATCAATTATAATATATACAGTATATATAAATAGATGACTAATAAATTCTATATAACTTTTTATAGAATAGTATGAGGGGCCGTACAAGAGAGGGCCAGAATGAAAAATGTCTTGTACGGCTCCTCATAGAATAGAATAGCCCTTTATTGTCATTATACAGTTGTACAATGAGATTGTGGAGCATTTCCCTCTGCAGTGCAGGATAAGTTAAAATCTCAAAAGAGACCAAGTATAAAATCTAAAGAAACAAATATAAAATGCGTCTGGGATGAGCCCTTCTTTATAGATATGGACGTAAAACAGTCTCGATTCTTGCTTAAAAGCAAAAGAAACCGTGCAGGTAGTATTTATTTTACATAAATACAGGGAATGTGCGGCTCGTCTTTCAGTTCACTGTGGCGCCGCTTTACCACAGGTCAACAGCAAAGCGCTTTTTACCTTGAAATTCTTGTGAATAAATGCTTAAATCCCTGAATTCCTTATAGATATGGACAAAACAGTCTCGATTCTCGGTTAAAAGCAAAAAAAAAAAAAAAAAAAAAGGCAGTTTGAATTGACTTAAATCTGTCGAAGAATGTCTGTTTGCTCTTTGTTATGATAAGGGGCTTTTTCTGTTGAAAATTCTTGTGAATAAATGCTTCAATCACTGAATTCTTTGTAGATATGGACGTAAAACTGTCTCGATTGTTAAAAGAGCAAAAAAAAAAAAAAACGGGCAGTTACGCATCTACTTTACATACATATATACATATGTCAAAGAATGACGCCAATGCCGTAGCGGTTCCCATTCTCCCATAGATTTTTTTCACAACGTTTCAAATGCATGCATGGTCCGAAAATATAATATTTACCATGGCTCCTCAAACAAATCACTCCTGAGACAATCCTTCCTGTTTGTATGCGGTACATCTTTCGTAGTTCTTCAAAAATCCAAGCTTGAATCCCGCTTGGAAATGAGCAAGTGCCGTCTTCGCCTGACTTTACTAAATGAAGCTCGGCCCCCTCTGATCAGGCGTGACGCAAAGAATGAAGAAGTGTCAGGTCAATAGGTAATGAAGTCTATGCCCTGAAACTAACAAATAACTGACAAATTGCATGGAATTTGCTAAAACCAACTCCACCGACTAATTAAACACCTGCTAACTCGCAGATTAAGCCTAATGGCCAAAATTCTGTACTACAGGTTAGGTAGGGTTAACAGCATAACAGTGACAATGTAAAAATAATGCAAATTGACTGCACAATAATGAACAACACACAAATTAATTGCACAGTACAATAAACACAAAGGTGGGGGCGGGTGCGAATGCGCACGCACTACCCCGAAGAATGCCGTACACACATGCGATTAATTTGGCCACAAACTGTGGTGGCAACTACTGTAATTTTCGCACTATAAGGCGCACCTGACTATAAGCCGCTACCCACCAAATTTGGCACGAAAACGGCATTTGTTCATAGATAAGTCGCACTGGACTATAAGCTTCAGCTTTCCTCAATGTGTTATGGGATATTTACACCAAAAGTTATTAACAGGTAACACTTTAGTTGACAGTGGCATCATACAACTGTGACCAAATGAACCGCCATGAACTTTGAACCAATTGGCTCCAATGCTTCAAGAAGCTTCATTTGGCCATCATTGCGCACATGGGGGAGACAGTAAACCTCGGCTGCCACCTGCTGTCAACACTTTTGTTGTCCAACATGCCTCCGAGCATGCATTGCAGTGCTACAGATGTAAATAGCAATCAAAATTCACGTTCTGTACTAATTATTTCTTCAGTTTCTGTTCCAGTTGTTTCATTAATTGCTAGTTATGGTATTTGGTAACCTTATTTAACGGTGGCGCCATTAGACAATCAAAATTATGACATGACACTGTCATGAGCATTCATGAATGATTATAACATGTCATTTAGTGTGTACTTTTGAATGGATGTAAAAGATCCAAGCTGGACATCAATGGAGTTAGTGACATCATTTGCCGGATGATAATGACATAAGCATTCAGGAATGCCCATGATAGTGTCATGTCATATTTATAACAGTGTAATGAAGCCGCTGTCAAAAACAGTGTTACCTATTTACACATATAAATGAACAAATAAGCCGCGCTGGACTACAAGGCGCAGGATTCAAAATGACGGAAAAAAGTAGCGGCTAATAGTCCGAAAATTACAGTAAGCACTTTACACCAATCGGACTTACGACAAACCCTAAAGATGCTAAACAAACACATCACCTCACGGCATAAATGCGCAACACGAATATGATGTAAACAATGCTCGCCGACTTGGCGAGGACGAGCGGGAGTGATGATTGTGATTGCTGGAACCCTCAAGAATAAAGGAAAAATACTCACGTTCATTCACCCTCACGCCACACGCCTTTCTCTGTCCCAAAACACTTAGCTCATGTTACTCGAGACCAAAACAGGAAATAACTATGAGCGGTTACTATGGAAATAAACGCGAAGTGGGAACCTTTCTAACATTTTGTATTCAAAATGCTCTTCATACATGACTACAATATTTTTCAATCTACATACATTATGAGGCAATAATAAAATAGTAACGCACAGACACAAAGAAGTTAACTTTAATCAATTACTGGTTTGGAAAAATGAATGCGTTAGATTGCTTGTTACTCAAAAAAGTAATCAGATTACTAGATTATTGGTGACAAAACTGTAGATGTCCAATCGTGTGTCGTTTTCCATGCTCCGTAAATTTAAAACGCAACGTACACAAAATGGTAATCGGACCACCGTCTTGTTTTTCGAGTCTATCTCGCTTTCCGTGGCCTCGTCCGTTCGCCAAAGGTCGTCCGTCTCTCTCGTCCCACGGAGGGATACGTGCCGAAAGCGGCCGAGGCCTTGTGAAGCGCGCCCGAGGACCTTTTCCCTGTCCGCCGGAAAATCAATACTGTCAAAAAAAGACAAGATTGTTTGGACTGAAAGCTTTGCAACAATGCTGTGGTTATTACAAGCGTACGTGGCCTCCCCTGAAAGAAATGTGACTAGGAAGTAGAGTTGGGCACTCTGGCTCAAAAAGAACATTATAAAAGACCATTTTTGTGGGTAGTAATTATGACCCATATAAATTGTATAAATTATACTAAAAGTCTTTAGGTAAGCATGTGAACTATAATAAATTGGTGAAAATTAACTCTCTTTACCTAATTCCATCAGTAGAAATTTCAACTTGACCAAACAACATAATATCCACACAAAAATATTAGGTGTGTGCTCGAGGCTGCGCATGAGTCTTATATGAAACACTCCAACTTGGATGTTGGCATCGTACAGTAGCAGGTAAGTTTGAGTTTACTGTTTCTTTTAAAATCTACAATGTCAAAACATTAACAAGCCTGGTATGCTGCGTGTTAAATTAAAAAGCTCCTTCAGATGAGTTGCTGGTAATAATGTGGCTTGATTTGAACCATTACCCTTATTTTCTAAATTAATTTATCAGTGATGGCGTACAGTATTGAGAATGTTTCGCCCTTCGGTATAATTGAGTGGCACGCCCCCCCCCCAGTCCCTGACTGGAAGTACGCCGTCCCCCATTTGCTGAGGTCTGCCGCCTGTAGCACACAGGCAGCAGCAGCTAACGTTACCGATTACATTTAATGGCGCAGGGCTGCTACTGAGGCGTGTAAACCTAGTAATGGCGGCAACCACTAGAGGCCACCACAACTCGAATGAGTCAATATGTATAAAGGAACTCATCACCAAGCTATCCAATAGCCTGATAATGATCCTGATTATTTGATTCAGGTGTGTTGGAGGAGGGAGATGTGGAAAGCAGACTGCCCTCAAGGACTGGAGTTGGTGACCCCTGCTCTAGGAAGTCTTTTCTGCTGCTAATAATGTATTTTATTTACATTTGTTTCTTAAATTTGCACACTAATTTCATGAAACTATATTGCACTGCATGTAGTTTATTATTTGCCAATCAAATGTTTCTCGTGTGTGGAATCACTTTAGGCTTTCGGGTTAAACAAACCTTATCTTCAATGGTAATAATTAAGTTGATATTTTAATTAATATTTATTTTTAAAAATTCAATTTTAATACGTATTCAGTGATATAATCTTTTTCAAAAGATTAAGTAAACCTTACCCAAATTATTTCAGTGTATTATTGTTGACGCATTTAGGTAATATTTACTTAAAAATTTGATTAAATTTTACGCATTCAAACTGAGTGTAAATTGTTACCTCAATTTTATTGAGTAAATTCTATGATTTGTTTTTTTCCAGTGAATTTTTGTTATTTCCAATATCGGCAAATCTAGACTTTATTTTTTTTAATGAATATATATACTGTATACAGTATACAGTGATACCTTGTTTTTCGCGGTTAATGGGGACGCCTACCGAAAATAAAAAATCTGCAAAGTAGGGGCGGAGCTCATTTAGATTTATTTATTTTATTTTCTATTGGTGTGTTCAATGTATATTCCAAATTTAACAGCATTGGATATATACAATATTGGATATACATTATATATATATATATATTATATATATTACTAACGGCGTTATACTGTAGCCACAGCCTACAAACTACGCCCACATGATACGGTAGATATCACATATTGTAGAACTAGATGCAAATGACAGACACGGCTGCATTGGTAACATGTTTTAAAGACTACGTGCGTTAGTAACCAGCCGCCATCTTAAAGCAGTAGACCTCTCAGGAAGGCTGTGATGTAGAGATCCTTCCTAGCGAAGTAGACAGAAGGGAACTAATGCAATAACGGGAGCAATTTTAACAACTTTAATGGTTGATTCACAACTTTAAATGACTTCAACACATAGCAAAGGTTACCATCTAGTTTTCGCAATACCCTTGTGTCTAGTTAAGTGGAGGGTAAAGAATTGGGCTAGGGCCAATTGTCCCCAAAACCCTTTAAACTTCACATTGTGTGACGTGTTTTTTTTTGTTTTTTTTGGGAGAAAAAACAAACATGAAAATTATCACTAGTTACTTTGCCAAGTAACTAATTACTCTGACATTCAGGTAACTGAGTTACTAACGCAATTACTTTTTGGGAGAAGTAATTTGTAACTGTAATAAATTACTTTTTTGAAGTAAAATTAACAACACTGATGTATATATACAATAACATTCTGCTGAAATGTATTTAATATCCCCCGCATTTTCTCTATGAGACTATAGTGGCTGTTTAACAGATTGGATGTCTGTGGCTGTAACATGAGCTCTCACCATCTTTTTGTTTTGAACTCCCGGTCAACTCTCCAGTCATGTCCCCCCGTCTCCCATTTTTTTATGCTGTAGTTGTTTTTTTTCTCGGCAGCACGTAGACACCCGCGAAGGCAGCGTCCATCTCCCGAGCGTTAGTCTGTCATTTCCTCGGGAGTCAGCCTGTCTGCTCCCAAAATAGCTAGCGTAGCGGGCGCACACTCCATTTACACCAGCAGCGTGCGGTTCTGGCGCGAGGTCAGCCGGCTCCGCGTCGTCAATGTTTGCTTTTTACACTATACCGGCCATCTACCGCAAAGACGGCGCCGGTTAACCATTTAGTTCACAAGCAGTGTTGGTAATCTTACTTTTAAAAAGTAATTAATTAGTTACAGTTACAAAATACTTCTCCCGAAAAGTAACTGACCTCAATTTAAGAGTAATTAGTTACTCAGCAAATTGACTGACGTTACTTTTCATGTTCTACGCGTGACACATTCCATAACATCTTTCACATCAAATACAGGGTGACCCAAAAAAAGTTTACACTCAGTTGACTGCTTGTTTAAAAGCCATTGAAACATATCTAAATAGGTTGTCATGCTTAAGTGATTCATTAAGGTCACTCAATGCAGCTGGTAATCTCTCGTCTCTACAATTCCTGTGCTTCTGCTGAAAATGAAGAAAACTTTAGCTGTACCTGAATTGCTGCGTGCCGGTCTGACACCTACTGAGATTGCAGCAAATCTGAGAATATCCAAATGTGCAGTCTACAAAGTCAAAAAGAAGATGAAAGATACTGGAACAGCCTTACGAAAACCTGGGTCTGGAAGTGCCCGATCTGTGGGGACCAAAAAGTTGATTGACAAGGTGATATGTGGCCACCCCAGAGTCCAGATCTCAGTCCCCTGGATTATAGCATATGGGCAACTGTGGAGGACAGTGCCTGTAAGAAGCCACAAACTTCTGTGGCAGCCTTGGAAAGGTCCATTGTTAGATCTTGGGAAAAGATGACAGCATCCTACATAAAGAAGACCTGTCAAGCGTTCCGCAGGCGCCTGGAGGCTGTTGTGACACTTAAGGGAGGACACATTGAAAAATAGAGTGTACTGTACATGTTCTTTACAATAATGTATAATTTGTGATTCAATTCTAATTCTAAGCTGAATAAACGTGGCATTTAAGTTGTATTATGGCAGTGTAAACTTTTTTTTTGGGTCACCCTGTATACTTATATGAACTGATTGACAAATAAAAACACTACAGTGGTATGAAAAAGTACCTGAACCTTTTGAAATTGACTGACATTTCTGCATTAAAATCCCCATCAAATGTGATCTGATCTTTGTCAAAATCACACAGATGGAAAAAACGTGTCTGCTTTAACTAAAACCAGCCAAATATTTATAGGTTTTCATATTTTAATGAGGACAGTATGCAAACAATGACAGAAGGTGGAAAAATAAGTAAGTGAACCATCACATTTAATATTTTGTGCCACCTCATTTGGCAGCAATAACTTCTTCCCGACGCTTCCTGTAGATGCAGATCAGTCTGGCACATCGATCAGGAATAATCTTGGCACGTTCTTCTCGACAAAACTGCTATAGTTCAGTTGGATTCCTGGGATGTCTGGCATGAATAGCTGTCTTTAGGTCATGCCACAGCATCACAATGGGGTTCAAGTCTAGACTTTGACTTGGCCACTGCAGAACGTGTATTTCGTTCTTCTGAAGTTGATTTACTTCTGTGTTTTGGATCACTGTCTTGTTGCAGCATCCATCCTCTTTTTAGCTTCAACTGTCTGACAGATCAAAGGCCTCAGATTTTCCTGCAAAACATCCTGATAAATTTTTGAATTCATTCTCCCATTAATGACAACAAGTGGTCCAGGCCCTGAGGAAGCAGAACTGCCCCAAATCATGATGCTCCTTCCACCATGCTTTAAGTGGGATTTTTCCTCCACACGTGACTTTGTGTGTTACTTCCAGACAATTCAACTTTGGTTTCATCAGTCCACAAAATATTATTCCAAAACTTCTGTGGAGTGTCTAAGTGCCTTTTTAGATGATGTGTGCACAAAAATATTGGACTGTGCCAGTGCTTTCTGTAAGTCCTTAGCAGACACTCTAAGGGTTCTTTCTTTTACCTCTCTGAATATTCTGCGCTGAAGTCTTGACGTCATCCTTGGTGGACAGCCACTCCTTGGGAGAGAAGCAACAGTGCCAATCTCTCTCTATTTGTAGACAACTTCATTGACTCGCCATTGATGGACATCCAGACTTTTAGAGATAGTTTTGTATCCTTTCCCAGTTTTATACAAAGCAACCATCCTTGATCGCAGGTCTTCAGACAGCTCTTTTGACCGAGCCATGATGCACATCAGACAGTGCTTCTCATCAAAATTATTCTTACCAGGTGTGTGTTTTATAGTGGGCAGGGCAGCTCATCAGTGATTCGGGCACACACCTGACATAAATTGTTTGGTAAAAATTAGTGTCAATTGCTCTTTAAGTCTCCTTAGACAGAGGGTTTACTTACTTATTTTTCCCCTTCTGTCATTGTTTGCATGTTATCCTCATTAATATAAAAACCTATAAATGTTTGGGTGGTTTTAGTTAAAGCAGACACAGTTTTTACATCTGTGTGATTTTGACAAAGATCAGATCACATTTGATGGTGATTTTATGCAGGAATGTGAGAAATTCCAAATGGTTCAGATCCTTTTTCATACCAATGTATATACAGTCTTTTAGAACATTTGGTATTTATTTTGATCAAGTATATTACAGTCTGTTAATAAAACACAAATGTAAACTGACCATTAACCGGTGCAAATCTCTAAACTTTAAATGAGGCCTATTGCAAAATAAGCAGAAGACTATCCTCAAATGTTCCCTAAAGTAACAATGTTAAATATAATTCAAATTTGTGAACGCTACCTTTGAAAATCTATGGCCCGTCGCCATTATCGCTGTCTTGTTGTGTTTGCCAGAGGGTGCAGTGAAGCAGGGCATGAGCTCATCATCGTGTTTGCAACAGTGTCACCAACCACAACGAGGTGGCAATGTTCTGAGAATGTGATGACAAAAATGCGTAATACTGTGAAATGTGTTAATTCATTTAATACTAAAATACGCCAGCGAATGCTCACATTTCACCTCCGTTGACGGGGCTAGACCTTCAGTCCATTTGTAACTCAGCGAATGAATGAACGTGAAGACGGATTGATAAACTGAGTTTTAATTCAGTTTCCAGATGAATATCACTGTCAATGGCACAGAAAGAGTTAACTGCAACAACTTTTGGCTAAACAACTAGCTAGGGCGCCAATCAAAGCTGAGTGTTCAAATGCCACCGGATGGTATAAAACATAAATACATCTTTCCAGTACACGGCTGAAATTAGCATAATTGAGGGTTGATGTTTTCCTTTGGCGGCCGTCGAGCCTTGCGACAGCCGACCGCATCCGCGTTATCGGCGGACGGACGGAACGTGGACGACGTCTTTAGGGCTTTGTGGAACACGCGACACATGTCGTAAAAATAAAAGGCTGTTTTTTTCTTGTCTGTTGAGGATGAAGAAGAAGCCAGAGCAATTGTCTCCCAAGTCATAAAATGCACGACTTAACACTTTAATGGACTGCAGGAAATGGAAAACATATTTTAAGGTTAATATACAAGCGGTTGCGGTGGGACTTGGGATGGAAATGTTAACAGTGGGGCGGAGCCAAAGTCTCTTATGTTATGACTGAAAACAAACCTCACTTTCAAACTAGTCTCATACAGACATTTACAGTACAGTAGTACGTCTACATACAAATTGAATTGGTTCAAGGACCTGCTTTGTAAGTCCAAATGATCATATGTCCAACAGGATTTTCCCAAAAGAATACATTATAATTCAATGAATTTGTTCCACAGCCCAAAAACCGAGGCTAAATCCTTAATAAGTACTGCAGGTACAATAACACTGCTGGCCAAAAGTATTGGCACCCCTGCAATTCTTTCAGATGATGCTCAATTTCTCCCAGTAAAATGATTGCAATTACAAATGCTTTGGTAGTAATATCTGCATTTATTTTGCTTGCAATGAAAAAACACGAAAGAGAATGTAAAAAAAAAAAAAAAAAAAATCATTATCGTTTTACACAAAACTCCGAAAAGGGGCCGGACAAAAGTATTGGCACCCTCAGCCTAATACTTGGTAGCACAACCTTTAGACAAAATAACTGCTAACAAGTGCTTCCGGTATCCATCAATGAGTTTCTTCCAATGCTCTGCTGGAATTTTGGACCATTCTTCTTTGGCCAACTGCTCCAGGTCTCTGAGATTTGAAGATCTCTCCACAGGTGTTCTATGGGATTCAGGTCTGGCCACTTTAGAAGTCTTCAGTGCTTTCTCTCAAACCATTTTCTAGTGCTTTTTGAAGTGTGTTTTGGGTCATTCTCCTGCTGGAAGACCCATGACCTCTGAAGGAGACCCAACTTTCTGGGTCCTACGTTATGCTACAAAATTTGTTGGTAGTCTTCAGACTTCTTAATGCCATGCAGACGGTTAAGCAGTCCAGTGCCAGAGGCAGTAAAGCAACCCCAAAACATCAGGGAACCTCCGCCATGTTTGACTGTGGTTCCGTGTTCTTGTCTTTGATGCCTATTCCCAAAAAGCTCTACTTTTGTTTCATCTGACCAGAGAAAACTCCAGCCTGGCTTTTTTATGTCTCTGGGTCAGAAGTGTGGTCTTCCTGGGTAGAGTCCCGTTTCATTCAGACGCCGACAGATAGTACGGGTTGACACTGTTGTACCCTTGGACTGCGGGACAGCTTGAACTTGTTTGGATGTTGGTCGAGGTTCTTTATCCACCATCCGCACAATCTTTTGTTGAAATCTCTCGTCAAATTTTCTTTTCCGTCCACGTCTAGGGAGGTTAGCCACAGTGCCACGGGCTTTACACTTGTTGACGACACACTGCGCACGGGAGACACAGGAACATTTAGGTCTTTGGAGATGGACTTGTTGCCTTGAGATTGCCCATGCTTCCTCACAATTTTGCTTCTCAAGTCCTCAGGCAGTTCTTTGGTCTTCTTTCTTTTCTCCATGCTCATTGTGGTACACACAAGGACACAGGACGGAGGTTGAGTCAACTTTAATCCATTTTAACTGGCTGCAAGTGTATTTTAATTATTGCCAGCTGATAATTACACAAATTAGAGAAGCATCACGTAATTTTTCATAGGGTGCCAATACTTTTGTCTGGCCCATTTTCGGAGTTTTGTGTAAAATGATCATGATTTTTTTCATTCTCCTTTGTGTTTTTTCATTGCAAGTCAAATAATGAAGATATTACTACCAAAGCATTTGTAATTGCAATCATTTTCTGGGAAAAATTGAGCATTATCTGATAGAATGGCGTACCGCAAGCAACACGTCACTTCCGCTGATTAATATTCATGACGTTAGCTACTGTTGCTAGCTACCGTTTGTCCCCAATAGGAAATGAATGGAAATCGTGTACGAAGTAGATGTTTACAAAGCTACACCCACCAATTCTTTCCGAAAATGATGTCCGTGTTGCCAAATTTCACTGGCAAAGATGTGGAAGAACAAAAATTTTCATTTAAAGAGATGGCTTGAGTGTGGAGGGCTGAAAAAGATGAAAAAAACGAGCCGACCGAAGCGTAGCCTTAGCTTTTTTATTGACGCGACTGACAATTACGTTCTCCTGTTTCAACACGCTATCCTTTACCACCAGCCCTGTCTTTCTTATATCCTCTTGTCGTCCTACGTCTCTGAGCGTTCTTGGGGGTAATTTATATTGTTTGTTTTGCGTAGCGATCGCAAATGCTACACAGTGACAGCCAACGAACACTTTTAATTTCTTCATTGATAACAAATCTTAATTCTATAATTTATTTACACTTCCCCCTCACTAAAGTTTTTTTTCCACAACAGAAAATGTAACAGTGGCAGTCAGATACCATTTTAATTCTTTTCAGAAGCAGCACTGCACAACATCATGCTAAAAAATAAGTTAAGAATATGAAAATGGCTTACCTCTTTGTCCTCTGAAAGACAATGCCAACCCAACAAAATGTTTACTGTATAAATGTTTACTGCCAAGCTGGCGTTAAAAGTCCGCGCAAGTTGATTCATTCTTCACATTTTTTCCTCCGAGTTTTTGGTTTCATCCTTCATATGTCGTAATGTCTAGAGTCGTTTCTACAAGTTCCGAAAAAACAGTGTGTGATCGGCATGTTTGTTTTTGAAAGATTACCGGACAAAACTGGCTGAATTAACATGGTGTCTATGCGAGGGCGGGTCTATAATGTTCCTCTTCTGCTTTACTTCGGCTTTACGATGCGACGCCACGGGCAGAGGTGCCAATACTTTTGGCCAGCAATGTAAATCGTCGTATTTCCAGCCTGTCGTCAAATGTCGAGAAAAATGAGGAGTCAAATTTTATGTCGGATGTCGAAAACATCGTATGTCGCAGCGATTGTAAGTCTAGGTACAACTGTATTACAGTACGATCCAAATACAGTTGTACCTCAAGATACGAAATGTTGCTTACGCGTCATGATTTTTTTGGTATAATGATTCAACTTTTACATGTACATTTGTTCCAAGCCTCACTAAACACTCACATTCAATGACACTAAAGAGTTCATATCATAATAATAATATAAGAAATCTCAAACATTGTAGTCATCTTTTTATCTCCTCATGTTTTTTATCTAAAAGCCACTCAACTAAAGCAACTGAGTTCTCGGTGCCGCAAGGCGGGAAAAATAATAAGCCTCGCTCCCCTGTTTATTGAATTATTTTGTAAACATGGCTTCCCCGGGGATTTTTTTTTTTTTTTTTCTTTTTACGCCGGCCGTCACGGATATGGACAAGGACTAAAATCCCAGCGCTTTCCCCTCGATAAACAGCGCAAGACGGATGGGAGCGCTTTCACGCCGTCAGCAAATCATTTGGCCGGAGATTGATGTTCTCTTGCGGGGCGCCGACCCCTTTCCCAGCGCGGCCTTTTTTCGCGATCGGCAGACATGAAAACCACGCCGTACGCCGGAGGGAAATATTGGAAAATCCCGAGAATGAAATACAACTGCGCAGGGAAATACGAGCGACGTGAGATTTGGCAGCTCTTACCTCAAAAAACTCCTTTGTAAATTGTGTCGCTCGCATCTTAAGATGGTATTGTGCCTCTTTAAATGAGTCATTGAGGCTTTTTTTGACGTGACTTTTTGCAATGAATATAAATGTGTATTACAGTATTTATGTTTTCCAATGAAATATCAAATATTATGTGACTTGAAACGTGAAGTTGGACGATCTGCTTTTAAAAATTAGCCTTGCAAGCAAGACAGTACTGCATGCTGAATCACTGAATCAGGAAGTAGCTCCTGATTGATTGATCGAGTTATCATATAGTAGTATCTTGCAAACCACTTCATCTAATGTTCCAGCCAATCAGGAGAAAAGGGGTGTGGCCAGGAAGCAACTATCTGCTTGAATACGATGGCGTTTTTTGTAGATGGATCCATTTCCCAAGTTCTGTCTGAATTTTTCCAGATTAAAAGTGGAGCAAAAAGCATCATGAAAAGCTTTTTTTTGGTGAGTGTGACCAGAAGAGCCATCGTCCAATCAGCAGAAAGTTCCTCCAATGAAACACTTCTCAATTGGGTCTTTATATTATAATATTTATCGATAGTTTTTATAAACTACTCATTTTAAGTTTCAGGGCTCCAGACTGCGACTAAAATTAGAGCCAGCATGCTTTTCATTTTAGGGCATTTACAGGTCAATTTCTGTTGAATTCGAGACACTGCCTATTCATTTGGGTGATTCCCAGGTCACTTCCTGTTCTGTATTGCAAAATAAACAGCAAGTGACCCATAAAATACCCCAAAATCAACAGGAAGTAACTGAAAATCTACAGGTAAATGACCTTAAATGGCCCAAAACTACTCATTAGCTGCCAGTGACGGTCATAGACGTTCAATCCGTTTGAAGTGGGAGGGATGGCAGCGAATGAACGAATGCCACCCTCCCAGTTCAAATGGATTGGACATCTACTAGTGATAAACTCATTCCAATTCACAGCAGAAGCTTGTTCTTCTGTTAGTTTTTTGTAGAATATCCTGGAATGATTTCCTGACCAATGTATCAAAAATGGTTGTATCGCTATATCGTCAGATCATCGTTATCGTGAGCTTTGTATCGTAAATCGTATCGTATCGTGAGGTACCAAGAGGTTTCAGCTCTATACGACTAATTTTTTTCTTTTCTACTCGCACATGCGCGACCTGTAACATTGTTTTGTTGACAAACTCCTTCACGGCTAAATCCACTAGTTGGCGGCAAAGGAAAAATATACAGTGGTATGAAAAAGTATCTGAACCTTTTGGAATGTCCCACATTTCGCCATAAAATCCCCATCAAATGTGATCTGGTCTTTGTCAAATTCACACGGATGAAAAAAAAAAACAGTGTCTGCTTTAACTAAAACCAACCAAACATTTGTAGGTTTTCATATTTTAATGAGGATAGCAAGCAAACAATGGCAGAAGGCGGAAAATAATTAAGTGAACCATCACGTTTAATATTATGTGCCCCCCCACCCCCCTTTTTGGCAGCAATAACTTGAACCACACTCTTCCTGTGGCTGCAGATGAGTCTGGCACATGGATCAGGACTAATCTTGGCCCATTCTTCTCTTCAAAACTGCTGTAGTTCAGTCAGATTCCTGGGATGTCTGGCACGAATCGCCGTCTTTAGGTCATGCCACAGCATCTCAACGGGGTTCAAGTCTGGACTTTGACTCGGCCACTCCAGAAGGTGTATTTTGTTCTTCTGAAACCATTCTGAAGTTGATTTACTTCTGTGTTTTGGATCATTGTCTTGTTGCAGCATCCATCATCTTTTTAGCTTCAACTGTCTGACAGACGGCCTCAGGGTTTCCTGCAAAACACCCTGATTAACTTTTGAATTCATTCTTCCATTAATGATTGCAAGTTGTCCAAGCCCTGAGGTAGCTAAACAGCCCCAAATCACGATGCTCCCTCCACCATGCTTCACAGTGGGGATGAGGTGTTGATGTTGGTGAGCTCTTCCATTTTTCCTCCGCACATGACGTTGTGTATTACCCCCAAACGATTCAATTTTGGTTTCAGCAGTCCACAAAATATTTTGCCAAAACTTCTGTGGAGTGTCCAAGTGCCTTTTTGTGAACATTAAACGAGCAACAATGTTTTTTTAGACAGCAGTGGCTTCCTCTGTAGAGCCATCCCATGAACACCATAGTTTTACATATAGTTGATGTGTGCACAGAGATATTGGACTGTGCCAATGATTTCTATAAGTCGATAAGAGACACTCGAGGGTTCTTTTTTACCTCTCTGAGTGTTCTGCACTGAACTTTTGGCGTCACCTTTGGTGGACAGCCACTCTTTGGGAAAGAAGCAACAGTGCCACACTCTCCATTTGTAGACAACTTTCCTGACTGTCGATTGATGAACGTTCAGACGTTTAGAGATGGTTTTGTATCCTTTCCCAGCTTTATACAAATCAACAATCCTTGATCGCAAGTCTTCAGACAGGTCTTTTGACCGAGCCAGGATGCACATCAGACAATGCTTCTCATCAAGACAATTCTTACCAGTTGTGTGTTTTATAATAAGCAGGGCAGCTTTAAACCACTCATCCGTGATTGGGCACACACCTGACTTCAGTTGTTTGGTAAAAATTGGTTTCAATTGCTCTTTAAGTCTCCTTAGGCAGAGTGTTCAGTTACTTATTTGTCTTCCTTCTGTCATTGTTTGCATGCTATCCTCATTAAAATATGAAAACCTATAAATGTTTATGTGGGTTTAGTTCAAGCAGACACTGTTTTTACATCTGTGTGATTTTGACAAAGATCAGATCACATTTGATGATGATTTGATGCAGAAATGTGAGACATTCCAAAGGTTCAGATACTTTTTCATACCACTGTAAGACTAAAGACTGAATATAAGACTCATTGACTGTGTATTGAATGTGTCATTGTGTCAGTCATTTGTTTTGATGCTCCTGCACATGCGTGTCAGTTTGCTCAGCGCATCTCGGACTATGAATTAGTGTACATGCGTAATACTTGCGTAATAAATGTTAGTCTTGAGCCCTGTCTTTTTTTATTAGTATTATTATTATTATTACTCATTTACTGGTATGTTTTATTTTTTCTATTAATAATATAAACTAATCGGGTAGAGGATTTCCATGTCAATGTTGTGTTTGTGAAGCTCCACAGGATATTTTTGATGATTTAGCGCTACAGATTAAAAATGGACTTGACTATCCACCAAACAAATTACTATGTTAGAGGGAAAAAAGTTGAAGAATAAATGCAACAAAGCAATTTGGAGTATTCCTTCAGTGTAAATGACCAGAGTCCGAGATTCAGCCATCCATCTGGAGTGAATGCACTCCCGTTATAAAAGCCAGAAAGTCAGCGCTTCTTTTTGCCATCTTGGCTTTTCTTCTGCCAGCTTCTTCTCAGTTGCGGCCATTTCCCTAATTAAAAGCAAAATACATCAATACTTGTTGTCGTATGATCGGGTCATTTTCTTTGACAAGTGACTCACGGGGTTGTCAACCTGACATCATATTTTTCCTTTTTTTGCTGTGGAAGCGTCCACTCAGCCTTTTAACTTGTTCGCCTAAAATTTAAAAAAAAAAGTATGAAGTTTAATTTGAAGTCTTAATAATACGAGGTGCATAAGAAATGTTATAAGCATTAGGAAAAACTCAAACCTAACCTAACCCTAACCCATTTCTGTTCGGCGTCAAAAGACATGAAGAAGCTTTTTGGTGCAAATTTTGTCTGCTCGCTCAATGGATATTCCAAAGCTCTTTGCTATCTGATGACATGATATTCCACAATCTTGCGTGACCATCTGCAAAGCAAGATCTAGGTTATCCTTGATTGTTGCTGCAACACTGGTTATGTTTACATGGACATTTTTATTGGGATTAAAAGCTTGATCGGAATAAAAATGCTTGATGTCATAGACTTAAAAAAATCTATTGACCTGACACTTTGTCATTCTTTGCGTTACGCCTTCCCGTAGGGGGCTGTACCAAAGTCCGCTTTATTTAGTAATAGTCGAAGACAGAACACGCTGTGAGCCCAAGCTTCAATCTTTGAAAAAGTACGAAAGCCGCATGTACCGCATACAAACAGGACGGATTGTCTCAGGAGTGATTTGTTCGAGGATTCAAGGTAATTATTATAGTTTTTGTACCCTCCGTGCATTTTGAAACGTTGTGAAAAAAACAGTGGGAGAAAATAGGGGCTATAGCATTGACATTATACTTTGACATATTTACTAAAAAAAACAGCTAACTGCCCGTTTTTTGTTTATTTTTTTACTTTTAACCAAGAAATGGAAGTTTTACGCCCATATCTATAAGGAATTCAGGGATTCAAGCATTTATTCACAAGAATTTTCAACTTAAAAAGCTCTTTGTGTTACGAAGGGGGCGACCACCTTCACTAAACTAGCAGCACATTCGACATATTTACGTAAAAAAACTGCTAACTGCCCCCCTTTTTTTTTTAACTTTTAACCAAGAACCGAGACTGTTTTACATCCATATCCATAAATAATTCAGGGATTTAAACATTTATTCACAAGAATTTTCAAATTAAAAAGCTCTGTGTGTTACGAAGGGGGCGACCACCTTCAGTAAACTAGCAGCAAATTCAATATATTTACGTAAAAAAAACAACTGCCTCCTTTTTTTTTTTTTTTTTTTTACTTTTAACCAAGAATTGGAAGTTTTACTTTTAACCAAGAATTGGAAGTTTTACATCCATACCCGTAAAGAATTCAGGGATTTAAGCATTTATTCACAAGAATTTTCAACTTAAAAAGCTCTGTGTGTTACGAAGGGGGCGACCACTTTCACTAAACTAGCAGCAAATTCGATATATTTACGTAAAAAAACAGCTAACTGCCCCCTTTTTTTTTTTTTTCTTTTTTTTTTTTTTACTTTTAACCAAGAATTGGAAGTTTTACATCCATATTCATAAAGAATTCAGGGATTTAAGCATTTATTCACAAAAATTTTCAACGCAAAAAGCTCTTTGTGTTGCTAAGGGGGCGACCACAGTGACTAAACTAGCAGCACAATTGACATATTTACATAAAAAACTGCTTTTTTTTTTTTTTTTGCTTTTAACCAAGAATCGAGAAAAATCGAGTACCATATCTATAAGGAATTAAGGGATTTAAGCATTTATTCTGAAGAATTTTCAGCGGAAAAAGGTCTTTGTTTGTGTTTCCACTTGGTCAGCATGATGGCCACGCCAACAATTCTAGCTACTACTCCAGCCTTAAGCTCTCCGAGGGCACCTGGTCATACAACAACCCCTACGCTGACAGCAACTAGCAGATCTTTGTCTACTTTGACCCCGTGCACCTTTGGAAGAACATCTACGGCAGCTTCCACAACAACAGCGGTATGGTGCTGCCCAGGTGTCCTGGGGCTGAAGTAAGTGGCCAGCATTATTCACTTGATAAAAAAGATGAATCAAAACACCTAGCTTTTTAAAGCAAACATGGTTTTTATGAGCCTGAGTGGCCCGCTACAAATTGACCAAGAAGGTGCTGGCGCGCTCTTCAATCGAGAAGCAGAGCGTCGGGCTCATCATCAACCCCAACACGATCGCTGGGCTGAGTCTCCTCAGCCTGACCACGGACAAGCAGGAACACAGGGACACAGCCTGGAGATGTTCCAGAGAACAAGGGAGAGCTGGAGATAGGCCGGGCGGCCCTCAAGCGGCCATCTCTCCACATGGCGTCCTTCGGAATGTCGCTGTGGGACTCCCTGATGTGCACCTGCTGGAGTTTCTGGCGGTCCCTCATCAACTGTTTTGGTGCAAACTTCTCCAAAGATGTGACTTCAGAAGCGAGGAAGAACAAGGCCTCGGAGTGGTCGACCGGCAGGATACGGAGCCGAGTCGAGGAGGGCAGAAAGTAGACGGCGAGGAACAGGGACTTGTACAAGTCGAGGAAGCTGTCCAGAAAATCCATCGATTGTTGAAAGACGAGGCTCATATCCTGGTAACACCACATGGATTATTTGCACTGCCTGAATTATAGGACTATCTCATGCGCACTTTATATTTATGTTTATTTAGATTTTCTTGAGATAATTATCGAGGTTTGATTGATTAAATATTTGCTTGGTTGGTTGATTGAATATTTGCTTGTGCTCATATATACACCATAAATAATACATATTGCCATATTTTTCTTACTTATATATTTGCTTGTGCTCATATATACCATAAATAATACATATTGCCATATTTTTCTTACTTATATAACCAGTAAATGATTATTGCTTGCAATACCAGGACGTAGTATAATGCTTAAGTGTTACAAAGAGTAAAAGCGGGTCGGGGTGGCAATTGTTTTGCTTCATGGCGGCATCATTGCATAACTAGACCTTCCGAGGCATCCTCAGCACCTGGCGTCTGGACTTTCGTCTAGACCTCCGAGGACATCTTCCAGGGCCACAGCGGTGCATAACTGGAAGTGTTTGGATTATTTGCTGATTGTTTAACGTTGCATAACTAAAAGTGTCTGCATTATTTTGACTGTTTATATGATTGTTTTGATTGTTTACATAAGCTCTTGCTCCACACACGTGTATCACTTAATTCCACCTACATGCACACACATATCCAATCGAAAAAACACATGGGTGTCGCCAGCTTGCTTTACCCTTCCCCTCAGGGCGGCATCAATCTTGTTCAGGGAAAACCCCTAAATAAAATACCAAGGAGGTTTTTTTGTCCTTTAGATCAATCTTGGTGACTCACGAGTCACATGTTTGTTCTCCTAGGCCAAGAAAACTGAGTGTCTTCTCTCCTTATTTTTGGGTAATTTTACAATGTCAACCTAAGGATCTATTTTTGAACTTGACAGATTTCATACGTTATACTTGAGAGTCACTTTTGAGATTTTAACTTATCCATCACTGTAAAGAGAAATGCTCCACATTTTCATTGTACAACTGTATAATGACAATAAAGGGCTATTCTATTCTATAATAAGTTGTGATTGTATATAGAATTTATTAATAATCTTTAAATTATTTTTATTTAATTTTGCATGTTTTACTCAAGTATTAAGTTTCCGATGTGAAAATTGAGTGATCTATATTATGAAGTCTATGTTGATGTACACACCGCACTGGGAATATTGTAACTAGGGTTGTAACGAAAACCGGTACTTTGGTACCTAAGTAACAAACTGCATGGAATTTGTAAATCAACTCCACCAAATAATGAAACCCCTGCTAACTTGAAGATTAAGCTATATGTCAACAATTTTGAACTTCCCCTTTAAGGAAAGCCAATTACATGCAATGACATTTTTCAGGAATCGGGGGGCTGACCCTAATGCCCGCTTATGCTGGCGTCATGTTAGGACGTCTGATTGGAACTTGCATGTGGGCATGCGACTGTATTGTTAGGTCTGATTAGTATAATAAAGTCATGCGAATACAGTTAGTTCCAGGGTTACGAACGAGTTCCGTTCCTACGTTGGCGACGTTACCCGAATTTCGCGCAAGTCTGAATTAACCTTTTGAAAATTCAAAATAGCTATCCCAAAACTCTGAAAGTACCGTATTGGTCCAAATATAAGACGGTGTTTTTTGCGCTGAAATAAGACTGAAAAACTGGGGGTCGTCTTATATTCGCGTTCTAGACATTATACCCATTCACGACGCTAGATGGTGCCAGATATCATTGAAGCGAGGATCTGTCATGACAGATCTCAGCTACTCTCAAGTTTAACCAGTTTGCATTATTTTATTGCAATGTTTTTCCTTATTCAGATTAGTTTCAAGATTACAATTAGACCTCACTTTGATGGTTAATGCAGTTATTGCAATTTTGTTGTTTTATCACAATAGATTGGTTTATTTTCATTTCAAAAACCAGAAAATATATTGTTAAAATCATTTCTTTCAGAATTACTGTAATTATTTTCTGTATAAAAATTAATTTGGTGTTCAAAAAGTCTTTTTTTCAAACTTGAGTCTTGAAAAAGAGGGGGTCGTCTTATAATCAGGGCCGTCTTATATTCGGGCCAATACGGTACTGTATTTTGTTTAGTGCACTGCCCTCTGGTGGCAGCATTGGGTCTGGCTGGACTGTCATTCAATAATGCTTCCATACAGGAGCACTCAAACGTATCACATGGATAAACGATAACTGCGCTCTGGTTTGGCCACACAAGACTGTAAGCATAGACTTCATAATGATATTGACGGGACACGGGGCACAGGGCCGATTAATAGGTGGATTGTTAGCGTGGCTGTCAAAGCTGACTGGGTGGAATCAAAGACAAAGAGCTTTTTTTGTTGAAAATCCTTGTGAATAAATGCTTAAATCTCTGAATTCTTTATAGATGTGGACACAAAACAATCTCGATTCTTGGTTAAAAACAAAAAAAAAAAAAAAAACGTGCAAGTAGCATTTATTTTAAGGAAATATTGCGAACTATGAGGCTAGTCTGTAAGGAAATTAGCGGCTGCCATATGTAAACAGAGCTTTTTACGTTGAAAATTCTTGTGAATAAATGCTTAAATTCCTGAATTCTTTATAGATATGGATGTTAAACAGTCTCGGTTCTTGGTTAAAAGCAAAAAAAAAAAAAAAAAAACTGCAGTTTGCATTTATTTTACGTAAATATGTCAAAGAATGATGCTGGTTCGTAGCGGTTAATGTCGCCCATTGATTTTTTTCACAACGTTTCAAAATGCATGCCCGGCACGAAATATAACAATTACATTGAATCTTCAAACAAATCACTCCTGAGAAAATCCTACCTGTTTGTATGCGGTACAGCTTTCGTACTTTTTTAACCTAAATCCAGCGTTGGATCGCTACATGTGTCACTGCGACCGACTGTGAATAACTGAAGCAGATTGTGGGATCGCCCCCTGCTTGAAGGCGTGGCGCAGTGGCTGACCGATGTGACCCGTCAATACAATTATGAAGTCTTGACTGTAAGTTGTTTCAGCTAATATATGTTTGTGTATGCATTTGTAATTATGTTTACAGCTACAGTTGGTAGAGTTACGCGTGAGTGATTTGCTATGAGAATATCATATACGCTAGCATTAGAAGCATTCAAACTATCGGACTTTTGTGAGGCAAATAAGGCTAATTTAATAGAGTAGAAAAAAATCTTTATCGTCGTTGTCAACAACGGAGCATTGAAACAATGAAATTGGACGTGGCACTCCAGTATAAACGTATGTCTTTAATAAAATAAAATAAATAAATAGGAAAAATATGCTCTTGAGCTATAAGTGAGTAATTATAGCTTGCTTAGACTGAAATATGTGCAAGACAGGTCAAAAGTATTGCCTGGTAATGCTACTCCTAGATGTACTTGTACATTTTTCTCATAAAGTTACTCAAGTAAATGTAACGCCCGCCCACCACTGTTGAGTAATTTGGCTTTACAACAAGCCGCATCATGTCTGTTTGTCCGCCGGGGGGAATTTGGTTGCTCAACTTGTGGGATTAAAAAAATGAATAAATAAATGCCGAGGTGCAACATCAGCATTAAGCTAGCACACGCGCGTGCGTTTAAGCACGGGCGTGGATTAATGGAGCTTGACACAAAGCTTTTCTCTGCCTTTATCTGCCTGAGTCAGCCTGCCTGCACACTTTTTACATTCAAACAACTTTGCCGCAAGTCCTCGGCTGCCGTTGACGGCGATAGACGTCCAATCGGGTGGCTCCAGGGTTGTGTTCGAACAGACATTAGTCTCTCTGAGTAAATGCATTCATCAAATCAATGAATGAATGTGCCAGAATTTTCTCCAGCTAAATGTGGAGAAGACATAAGTGATCATATTTTTGGGCCAAAAAAGGAAAGGCCAAAGATAAGCAGGCACCTTAGCACAATGTCATTTACAGCTACAAATCAAGTCATAAATTTTGTCGTAATTATCTGTATTATCTCAAGTCCGTTACTTAATCTGCTTATTACCACCTAAAAAATATAGCCAGAATTCCGGGGCTTCTGACTCAACAAGACATGGAAAAACTTATGCATGCATTCATTTTCAGCCGATTAGACTAGTGCAACGGTATATTTACAGGTCTTGATAAAAAATCAGTCCGGAAGCTGCAAATAGTACAGAACGCTGCAGCCAGAGTCCTCACAAATACAAGGAAGCTGGACCACATTACACCGGTTTTGAAATGGTTACACTGGCTTCCAGTGAGTCAAAGGATAGACTATAAAATACTATAAAACACTTAACGGTCTTGGACCAAAATACATGCTTGATTTGTTAGATTCCTATGAAACATCTAAGGTCTGGAAGCGGTCTCCTGTATGTTCCAAGAACAAGAATCAAGCAGCATTTAGTTATTATGCTCCTCACTTCTGGAACAAGTTACCTGAAGGTCTGAAGTATGCTCAAACTGTTAGCTCCTTTAAATCAGGGCTAAAAATGCTTTTATTTAGCACAGCATATCCATAACTGTCTGTATATTTCAAGCTATTTGCTTTCTATTCCTCTTGTGCTCTATCTCCATTGCCGATTTCAGTTATTATTATTAGTAGTAGTACTAGTACAAAATATATATATACAGGATATATATGTTTATATTAGGGCTGTCAACAATTAAAATTTTAAATTGAGTCAATTACAGCTTAAAAATTAATTAATCGTAATTAATCGCAATTCAAACCATCTATAAAATATGCCATATTTTTCTGTAAAAATATTTTTGGAATGGAAAGATAAGACACAAGACGGATATATACATTCAACATACGGTACATAAGTACTGTATTTGTTTATTACAACAATAAATCAACAAGATGGCATTAACATTATTAACATTCTGTTAAAGCGATCCATGGATAGAAAGACTTGTAGTTCTTAAAAGATAAATGTTAGCACAAGTTATAGAAATTTTATATTAAAACCCCTCTTAATGTTTCGTTTTATTAAAATTTGTAAAATTTTCAGTCAAAAAATAAACTAGTAGCTCGCCATTGTTGATGTTAGTAATTACACCATGCTCACTCATGGTACTAACCCATAAATGCAGTTGGACCCAAACGCCAGCAGAGGGCGCCAAACACCGAAAAACAAGTAACAAGCGGACATCACACTGTACTGTCATTTTATTCTGTTTGAGCGGAGCATGTGCGTTAATTGCGTCAAATATTTTAACGTGATTCATTCAAAAAATTAATTACCGCCCGTTAACGCGATAATTTAGACAGCCCTAATTAAATATATATATGTGTGTATTTTTTTTCTATTTGTGATTAAATGCGATTTTTGTGTATAATTTTTTTTCCTGTTTCGATTGTCTTTGTTTTTACATTCCATTGGTTTAATGGGATTTTTATGCTCTTCATGTGACGTAAAGCACTTTGAATATCCTTGTGTTGAACTGTGCTATATAAATAAATTTACCTTACCTAAAATGAAAACTCTTGAAATGAGTTGATCACTAGCAGACACCCATTCCATTTGCAAATGGATTGGACGTCGAGTTAATGAAGGCTTTCAAAGCCCAATTTGGTGGGTGGCCATCCATCTGCCACTCTGTACCACCTACTGTAGGCGGCGAGTAGAACTGAAAAATATGTCCGACTTTCAAGTCATTAGTGGCCATTTGGACCTTCAAGGCTGCGGGAAGCAGAAATGATTCAAACGCAATCACTGTTTTCGCCGCGACTTGATGTCATCAAACGAATTTCAGGGGATACAAGGACGGATTGCTGTTAAGTGCAATTCTGCCCGGTGGCAATATAAGTCTTCACTGTTCAATCACAAAGAAAAGCCAATACGAGCTTGAAAAACAACTTCAAAACGGGATTTTTCTCACAACTCTTACATTGTGAGCGATGGACATCTTATCCATTTGAAGTGTGTGTGTGTGGTGGGAGCGGGGGCAGCGAATGAGCATTCATGTACAGTCACGGACGAAATTACTGGGACCCCAGGAATTGTTCCAGAAAATACAGCATTTCTCACAGAAATGAGTGCAGTTACAAATGTTTTCTGTATGAATGTGTTTATTTCTTGGATGTGCATTGGAAAAACACAAAACAGCTGAGGAAAAAACTCATAAAATAGGCTGGACAAAATTGTTGGCACCATCACCTCAATATTTGGTTGCACATCCTTTGGAAAAAAGAACACAAAACAATCGCTTCCTATAACCATCAACAAGTTTCGTGCACCTCTCAGATGGAATTTTGGACCACTCTTCTTTTGCAAATTGTTCCAGGTATCTCAAATTTGAAGGGTGCCTTCTTGCAACAGCAATTTTGAGATCTCTCCATAGTGTTCACTGTGATTTAGATCAAGATTTGTCGATGGCCACCTCAGAATTCTCCAGCGCTTTGTCTCCAACCATTTCTTGGTGCCATTTGAGGTATGTTTTGGGTCATTGTCCTGTTGGAACACCCGTGACCTCTGACGCAGACCCAGTTTTCTGACACAACACTCTGAATTCTGGCCCAAAACATTTTGATGGTCTCCATAGTTCATGACTCCTTGCACACTGTCAAGGCACCCAGTGCCAGGGGCAGCAAAACTACCCCAAAACATCATTGAACCTCCACCATGTTTGACTATAGACACTGTGTTCTTTTCTTTGTTGTCCTCATTCTTTTTTTCTGGCACTGGGCACTGGTCTCCAACCATTTCTTGGTGCTATTTGAGGTAAATTTTGGGTCATTGTCCTGTTAGAACACCCATGACCTTTGGCGCAGAACCATTTTTCTAACCCTTCACCCTACATTTCGGCCCAAAACATTTCGATAGTCTCCATATTTCATGATTACTTGCACGCTGTCAAGGCACCCGGTGCCAGAAAAAAGAATGAGGCCTACAAAGAAAAGAACACAGTTCCTATAGTCAAACATGGTGGAGGTCCAATGATGTTTTGGGGTAGCTTTTCTGCCTCTGGCACTGGGTGCCTTGACAGTGTGCAAGTCATGAAATCTGGAGACTTTCAAAATGTTTTGGGCCGCAATGAAGGGTGTAGTGTCAGAAAGCTGGGTCTGCGTCAGAGGTCATGGGTGATCCAACAGGACAATGACCCAAAACATACCTCAAATAGCACCAAAAAATGGTTGGAGACTGTCAGGGAAGCTCAAGTTTGAACTCCAAGACAAGTGTTACCTCGATAGCTCAATTGGAGAAATGAATACTAGCTCTTGGGTACAAAATTATGTGACCCAGCCAGGAGCTGTGATCACCCAGAAAGTACAAAGAAGTTCAATAGAGGCTGTACATTTATACTGTTGAAAGAGCAGTGCCGAAGCCCACCGTGAAACGAAACTTACTAAGAAACGAAACTCATCATCTCACAAACCTAGGTATTTTTCCATACAAAAACATTTTTGAGCTAAGACCTTGAACATCGGTCCCGGCTTGAACGAAGATAAGCTCAGTCTGATAAGCCACAGACACCTATGGAGAGATCTCAAAATTGTTGTTGCAAGAAGGCACCCTTCAAATCTGAGAGACCTGGAAGAGTTCGCAAAAGAAGAGTTGTCCAAAATTCCATCAGTGGGGTGCACAAAACTTGTTGATGATTATAGGAAGTGATTGATTTCTGTTATATCTTGTAAAGGATGCGCAACCAAATATTGAGTTGAGGGTGCCAACAATTTTCTTCAGCCCGTTTTTTTGCATTCTGTATAAGAATGTGTACATTTTGGCTTTTCTCTTCAGTTTTTTTTATGTTTTTCCCAATCCAAATCCAAAAAATAAACACATTCATACTGGTAATGTCTGAGAGAAACTGTGTATTTTCTGGAAAAATTCCAGGGCTGCCAATAATTTTGTCCATGACTGTAAATGGAATCTCTACTTACGAAATGAATTGGTTTTGGAAGTAGTTTCGTAACTTGAAAATTCTCTAAGTAGAGACACGTTTTCCATGTTAATGCCGTAATCTGTTTCAAGCCCCCCAATTTGTTCTTGAAGCAACGAAGCTTTGTAGCCTATTGATTTGCACATGTCTTAAAGCTTCACAGTGATTTATTGGCTCTATGGTGCCATCAAGTGGTCTCGCATAGGTCAGCAGTGTTGAAAATTGTAACGGCAATTTTATTTAAGAAAATGACATTAATTTGTCTGGCACGGCCAGACTGTTCTCCCTGTATTTTTCGAGCACTGTGAGAATAGTCTGGGACCCAGCCCATTAACGGCCTCTCGCACAAGAACAAATTCAACCGTCCAATCAGATTCGTTTATTTGCGTGATGTATTCCTAAGAGCAACGTCACTCTTCCGCGTCGGAAGTCATCTCCACAACAACACAGATGACGAACAGGAGAGCCGAGAATATATTCCAATCCTCGGTAAAATCAGTTTAAAAATTACCATAAACACATCGACACAAGTCATTGACAACAGTCTGTCTCGCGCTAGCCATGTTGAATAAACTACGCTCTCCTCGTATGTTTACTTCCGCGCGCAAGTCCCTCGTCCTGCCCTCGCTTTACTAACGTCATGTCTGCCCGTCGCTGATTGGTCCACTCCGCTGTCTGTTTGCTGTGGCTCGCTCCGCCCCGGAAATTTTATCCGCTGAATGGTGGCCAGACTCAATGGCGTACCGCAAGCAACACGTCACTTCCGCTCATTTATATTCATGACATTAGCTACTGGTGCTAAGTAGGGACAAGCCACCGTTTGTCCCTAATAGGAAATGAATGGAAATCGTGTACGAAGGAGATGTTTACAGAGCTAAACCTACCAATTCTCTCCGAAAATGATGTGCCTGGTGCCAAATTGACTGGCAAAGATGTGGAAGAACATAAAAATGTTCGGTTAAAGAGATGGCTTTAGTGTCGAAGGCTGAAAAAGACGAAAAAAACGAGTCGACCTAAGCATAGCTTTAGCTTTTTTATCGACGCGACTGACAATGACATTCTCCTGTTTCAACAACCTATCCCTTACCATCAGCCCTGTCTTTCTTATATATCCTCTGGTTGTCCTACGTCTATTACCGTTCTTGGGGGTAATTTAGTTAGCTTTGTGTAGCGATCGTTAATGCTACTCAGTGACAGCCAACAAACACTTTTAATTTTTTCATGATAACACATCTTAATCCTAAAATTTATTTATACTTCCCCCTACTAATGTTGTTATATATATATATATATATATATATATATATATATATATATTTTTTTTTTTTTTTTTAATTAATAAATTTATTAGGATCATGGAAGCTTCCACTTGGGGAAAATATATACATACAGTATATCCTGTATATACATAATATAATAAAAATATACAGTACTGTGCAAAAGTTTTAGGCAGGTGTCCTGCCTAAGACTTTTGCACAGTACTGTATATATATATATATATATATATATATATATATATATATATATATATATATATATATATATATATATATATATATATATATATATATATATATATACACACACACACAGTGGGGAGAACAAGTATTTGATACACTGCCAATGGGTTTTCCCATTGACTGTGTATCAAATACTTGTTCTCCCCACTGTATATATATATATATATATATATATATATATATATATATATATATATATATATATATATATATATATATATATATATATACATAACAGAAACTGTAACAGTGGCAGTCAGATACCATTGTAATTCTTTTCAGGTCATTCATTGTCAGACAGAAGCAGTACGGCATAACGTTACGCTAAAAAAATAAGTTAAAAATATAAAAATGCCTTACCTCTTTGTCCTCTGAAAGACCATGCCAACCCAACATAATGTTTACTGCATATGAAATATGAATGGATTCACCGAGCTGGTGTTAAAAAGTGCGCACAAGTTGATTCGGTCTTCACGTTTTTTCCTCCCGAGTTTTTGGTTTCCAGAAACGTATGAAGAAAACATCCTTCATGTGTCGTAATGTCTAGACTCGTTTCTACAAGTTCCAAAAAAGCAACGCGTGATCGCCATGTTTGTTTTTGAAAGATTACTGGTGAAAAGTAGCACAAATGACGTTGTGTCTATGCGAGGGCGGGTCTATAATGTCCCACTTTGGCTTTACAAAATGCAACTAGTGTTATCAGGATCATTCATTTCACTCGCTTTAGATGATATTGTCTATGTGCATGCACTTGTTTTACCTATATGGCGAATAGGAAAAGTGAGGGGAGGAATCTGTCATAGTATGTTGTATGGTTTTTTTTTTTTTTAATCATCAAATGATTCAAAAATATATTATATGGTGGCATAATGCTATCGTGATTTACAATAGCCCATACCGTGAAAGGGGATTTTTTCCCATTTTGCACACTACTAGCTGGAAGTGACTACTAGCTTGATTTCTTTTTTCCGCGATTTTGCGGCGTGGGCCGAATGTTGTCTTGTTTCATAGTCAGTCAGTTGAGAAAAGCAACCGTCCATCTTTGTCTGACTCTGAAAAAGCCTTTATGTGTCTTATAACTCAGTACGCTCCCATGAATAATTCATGGCCTCCCCCTCTTCCCTCTCGCCATAATAATAATAATAACAAAAACGACAATACGCCAGCTCAGCCAATGCAGCGTTCTATTAAAATTTCATGTCATTGGATTAGTATTAACGATAAATGCATTCACGTTGTACTCCTTATCACTGCCGGGGAACGTGTCGGACATACGGATGATAAGAAATGCTCGCGCTGGGTTATTAACCCTTTACGAAGCACTCATTGGCTGCCGCTGACGGCGCCGGGTGGGGCTCGTTCAAAGGCCCCTCCCAGTCCAAATGGACGGGAGGTCTCACGCCATTGATACCGCTGAGAAATGAGCTATTCCTCCCACTTTAAATGAATTACCGGAATTTTCGGACTAGAAACCACTACTTTTTTCCCCTCAGTTTAAATCCCGCGGCTTATAGTCCAGTGCGGCTTATTTGTTGATTTATTGGGTTGATAGGTAACACTTTATTTTGCAGCGGTGTTATAAGACTGCCATAAGACCGTCATAATTATGACATGACACGTAATGGGCATTAACAAATGCTTCTGACCCATGTCATTAAGTGTCATCCGGCAAATTATGACTCCAACTCCTTTTATGTCCAGCTTGGATCTTTTCCATTCAAAGTGTGATCATTTGCCACATGACACAAAATGACATCTGCCATAAGCATTCAGTAATGCTCATGTCATGTCATAATTATGATGGTCTTATGAGAGTCTTATGGCGCCACTGCCAAATAAAGTGTTGTTAAATACCCTAACTAGCAATTAAAGAAACAACTGGAGCAGTAACTGAAGAAATAATTAGCACAGAACATGAATTTTAAATGTTCTATATAACTAATAATAAATGCTGCAATGCATGTTAGGAGGCATGTTGGATGACAACAGTGTGTACAGCAGGTGGCAGCAGAGGTTGACTGTTTAATCCAAGGGAGCAGTGATGGCCAAATGAAGCTTCTTGAAGCAATGAAGCGTTGCAGCCAATTGGTTCAATGGTGGTTCATTTGCTCTTATGAGTCTTATGATGCCGCTGTCAAATAAAGTGTTATTGCTTATCTTTTGGTGAAAATATCCCATAATACAGTGAGGACAGCTGCAGTTTATAGTTCAGTGCGGTTTATCTATGAACAAATGCCGGTTTCATGTCAAATTTGGTGGATGGCGGCTGATGCGCAGATGCGCTTTATAGTCCAAAAATTATGTTAGATGTTTATTGTTGACGATGGCAGGCAATGAGTTAACTAAAAATAAGCATGTTTTTGTTGGGCTTTAACCAGTTTTTTTTCTTTTTTCATTGTGTTCATCTTGTTTTATTAACATTTTATGAATTTATCAGATTCTTTGTCAATAAATAAAATATTTAGAAATAAAGATAAGATTGATGATAAGATTTTTTTTTTTTTTCAGATCTGCGCCACAAATATCCAATTACATTTGAAGGAATCTGACCCTCCAGCCAGACCGCCAGAATCACGCCAGCTGAACTGCTGGACCCGCGCTGGCGCAGATCCAACGCAGATCCAGCGGGACCCCGGCAATCCGGCCAGAAGGGCAAACTCCGCACGTTCACGTTAGTCTTAACCCTTTGTACTGACTCCAATAAGTCGACAGCGATCAAAACGGCAAGGCGAAACAAAAACACTCAGGCGAGGAGGCAAACTCGTTCCAAGGTCACCATAACAGAGTCAACAAGACGTTCCTGAGAAAAATGACAACAGTTAGTTAAACATTCAGTCTTTTGAAGGCTTTTGCGGGGCCTGCCGTGGGCAGAAAGAAGGGTGTATTTGGGATTATTTTCTGTTTGTGGATTGGATAGGAGGATTCAGGAGTGACTGTTGTCCAGGCAACGAGGGTTGTGGATTTTGCCACCTCAGCGTCAAAGGGGCTCTTGGAGTCTTGTCAGTCGTGTTATCAGTTGGATATCGGGCGTTCTCCGGTACTCCTTGTGTTGGGACAGAGCGTCCCGCCGTTTGTTCTGGACTGTCTGGGAGAACCGATTGCGAGAGTTGGTGCGTCAATCTTGCTCATGACGCACACATTGGGCTTAGGCGTCGTGTATCTTTTATGCCCTATATTCTGCTGGTTATCCCTAAACTATGGTGTAGGTGCTATTTATTACTGTATATATTGGGTGTGTTAGAGTAATGCAAACAGTTAGACAGTGCCTACAAAAGAAGGTACTATCTCCTTCACATTTATTTTTTGAAATATACGTACATTTTTATTGAAGAGGAAAAAACATATATCCCATATATATATATATATATATATATACAGTGCTGCTCGAAAGTTTGTGAACCCCACAGCGATGGTCAGATTTTTTGTAAAAAAAAACTAAAATAACCTTATTAAATGTTAAGTTATACCCAAATCCACAATACTGACATTCCAAATAATGGACTGAAACAAAAGAAATAGTTATATTGTCATTCTTTATTTAACAAAAGTGGTTGATTTAAGAAAAACTCAGATATCATGTGTGCAAAAGTATGTGAACCCCTTCAGTTAATAGGATATTGCGCCTCCTTTTGCAGAGATTACCTCAACCAAACGGTTTCTGTAGTGACTAATCAGCCTCTCACATCTACTTTGGGGGATTTTTGCCCATTCTTCCTTGCAGAACGCAGTCAGTTGAGAGAGGTTTGATGGGCGTCTGGCATGAACTGCTCGCTTCAGGTCCCGCCACAGCATTTCAATGGGATTTAGGTCAGGACTTTGACTGGGCCAGTCCAGAACACGAATCTTCTTCTTTTTCAGCCATTCCTTGGTTGTATTGCTGGAATGCTTTGGATCATTATCATGTTGCATGATCCACCTTCTGCCAAGCTTTAACTTCAAAACAGATGGCGTCAGGTTATGTTCTAGGATTTGACAATATTCCTCAGAATTCATGATTCCCTGGACTATGTGGAGTTGTCCAGGTCCTGAGGATGAAAAGCAAGCCCAGATCTTGACATTCCCACCTCCATGCTTCACTGTTGGGAGAAGGTTCTTTTGGTGGTATGCAGTGTTGACTTTTCGCCAGACATGGCGGTTTTGGTTGTGACCAAACAGTTCAATTTTGCACCTACATCAGTTGATGAAAACTCTTTTTAATTTAGTCTCGACAACACAACTGTTAAAAAAACAACAACAAAAAAACTACTGAATTGATTGATTAGGAAATCAGGTTGAAATAATAGAAAATTCCAAAATGTTGAGGGGGTTCACAAACTTTTGAGCAGCACTGTATATATATATATATATATATATATATATATATATATATATATATATATATATATATATATATATATATATATATATATATATATATAAAACATGAAGAACATTACACATTTTTGTTACGTAAGTTTTTATATACAGGGTTTTTATGCCATACTTTTTGATATATGTTTTTATTTGGCAAAAGGTTGGTAGCTTGGTAGCCTTGTAGGTTGGTAGCTAGGTAGAATGTTTACCCTGAAAAACATGAATTTTCATTCCTTTTTTTTTTCATAGTTTTGGAAAGATATATACACAGGGGTGCACATAATTTTTTTGCCCAGGTTCTCAGAGGAGGACCTGGAAATGGGACTTGGTCCTCATTGAGCTTGAGAGCCGACCCGCCTGATGCGATAAATTTATGACAAGCTTTACTTAGAGCCAATTAACTTTAATTAATTATATTAACAATTAATGCTTGATTAACATCAACTGGCACAACAATATTGCCATTACTTTGAAGTGAAATGTAAAGAAATAAAAAGCACCAATTCAAAATAAAGAGCATTATGCGGCTCCCACATTAACTCCAAGCCTTTTTAAAAGTGGGATGTCCTCCTCATAAGACCTCATTGAACGTGCGTGTTTAGCTTCGTAAAATGCGAGCAAAAACACGTTTGTCAGTGCATGTCGCTGTTCATTACCTTTATTCCGCGACTTGTCCATAGGGCGAGTGGGGTCGTGTCTGACATCGATAGTTTGCTTAATTGCCACATCTTCTCTGTTTTTTTCGTGCTTTTCAAAGTTTGGATGGCTGAAATTCTTTGACCTTACACAAAATGCGCTGCTCTTATCGGCGACATTGGGATTCTCACGGCACATTTTGTACCGCATTTCCGTGCGAGCATCATTTGCTTCTAGCCATGGTACCTCCTTTAGCCACTTTTCAGCAAAAGTCCTTTTTTTCGGTAGCTCCGGTGACGTCTCTGTCGTCTGTCTGTCTTTTGACGGGGGTGGGGGAACACGGAAGTAATTACTCAGTGTGGCCTGCCTCTTTGACATTTTGAGAAGTTATTTTCTCGTGTCCGCCGCAAATACAGTGGTCAGCCATCGGTACGCAAAAGCGTATGGAAACCGTTGAGGGCCAGCGCGTTTGTCTACGTCCAGTACGCGTGCGCGCATGCGGACCACTTATGTGCACCCCTGTATATACATTTGTATTTGGAAAAAAATACGTATATGTACCGTAGTTTAAACGTGTAAAAACATTTTTTTTGTCTCTTATAAAATAGCTAGAATTCCTTTTTTGCCAGTTTTGGTCTGCGTATCCTCACGAGAGTCACAAAGGGGCAGTAGGCTATCCCAGGTAACATCGGTCAATAGGCAGGGTATGCAGAGGTGGGTAGTAACACGTTAAATTTATCTTTTTAAGAATAATGTACTTCTAAGAGCCATTCTACTAAGCCATACTTTTGACTTTTACTGAGTAGATTTGTGAAGAAGAAATGCTACTCTTACTCTGCTACTTTGGGCTACACTAGATTTTACGTTTTTTTTGGGGGGGGGGACAAAGATGCAACAGTGGCTCTACCAGTTTCACCAATCAGACATTGCAACAATAATCACATGACCCCATCATACCAATTAGACTCCAGCCTTGATATGATCACCGGCCGGCCTATTCAAACACGGGAAGTTCTTAAGCGCTGTAAAAAAATAATAATAATTTTTTTTTTTAATTATTTGACATGGAGCGCCGCCATCAACATGACTCGAAAATGTGGATTTTAATCTCTCTCCCCCAGTTTTTATTGGCACCGATTGAAAAACCGGACATCATCTATTTAATTTTATAAAATATGTTTTCTCCACTAGAGGGCACTCATGCTCTTTCAACAAATAATGCTTCATTTCAGTACATGTAGTCCCCGGCTTACGAACAAGTTGTTAGGCTGGCAATGTAACCCAAATTTCTGCGTAAATCGGAATTAACCCTTTAAGTACCCCAACATACCCCCTCAGCCTCAAAATAACTGTCCAAAAACATGTATTATATGTCATATTAATAAGATTTTGAAGTAATGCGACTTGTTCTTGAATAACATTTTTGGCTACTCCACCCACCTCTGGGTGTATCCAGAACTAGTAGCCAGCCAATTGCAGATTGGGAAAAATAAGGATTTTCATGAAAAACAACACTTTTTTTTGTGTGTGTAATTTCGGAAGTTAAGTACAAAAGTGTACATTTGAATTTGTGGATTTTTTTTTTTTTTTTACAGTAAATATTGTAAGTCAATATAATTTCCTACCTTGTAAAATCGCTACCTCATGCTTAAAAAGTAAGTGTTTTCTTGACTTTCTTGTCGTCACAAACATTTTTTTTTGTGTGTGTGTGTGTGTGTGTGCGGCCCTCATCTCGCTTACAGAAGAATCTCCCATTTTTCCCGCCAAAGTTTCCACGCTGAGCTCTTTGCTCTCGGTGGTCTTGCAGACAGGCGATAACGCTGACTCCGATGAAGCCGGATAATGGCGCCGGCAATAATTTGACTTTAATCTGAGCTCCGCAGGTGGACGACCGACAACGGAGCCGTCTTTTATCGTGTAAACGTACAAAGAGGGATCGCACGGAAGTTACGAGCGCAATTACGCCCGCTGCCGAAGAGGTCACCTTCGATAAGGGGGGAATTGCCGGCAAATTGTCTGTTCGTGCCGGGGGCCATCGGTGGGCCAATGAAAAAAACAACAACTGTCCAAACGCTAAAAGGATCAGTCGCAATGTGGCAAGAAACCACTTGAGATTTCATTTTCGCACAGTAAATTTGTCTTTGATAGCCATTTATTCTCAAAATACTCCATTTTTTTCTATTCACATAAGATTCTGATTGCATTCAATTGAAAACTCTTCTGATTGAGATATCATCATTTCATGAGCGGAAATGACTGTTGTCACCATACTAAAATTTTTAACTTGTTCAAGTGAGTTAAATTGTATGTTAATTCAAAGTTTATAACTGGAACTATGTCTCTTTGTAATATAGATTGACAATTTCATTGATATGATAATACAGTTAAATAAAAGTGGGCTAAATTTTAATACTAAAACCCGCCCAGTTCAAATAAATTGGACTTCTATTTCCATCAGTGGTATAAAATAAATGAGATAAATTATTTTAAGAAAACAACAACAAAAATAAACTACAGTAGTATGAAAAAGTATCTGAACCTTCTGGAATTTCTCACATTTCTGCCTAAAATCACCATCAAATGTGATCTGATCTTTGTCAAAATCACACAGACGTAAAACAGTGTCTCTTTAACTAAAACCTCCCAAATATTTATAGGTTTTCATATTTTAAAGAGGCTAGCATGCAAACAATAACAGAAGGGGGAAAAAGAAGTAAGTCAACCCTCTGCCTAAGGAGACTTAAAGAACAATTAAAAGCAAAATACAAAATATTAAATGTGATGGTTCACTTACTTTGGGCTGGTTTTAGTTAAAGCAGACACTGGTTTTTCATCTGTGTGATTTTGACAAAGATCACACCACATTTGATGGTAATTTTATGCAGAAATGTCAGAAATTCTTAAAGGTTCAGATACTTTTTCGTACCACTGTATGTGTGTTTTAGAGCCTTACAGAAGAGAATTTGGACATTTTTTAGCTAAAAAACAAACTGGACCATCCAAATAGCTGCCGATTCATTTGATCATCGGATAATTGTCGATTATACATGGCAGCGTAAGCTGGCGGACATAAATGCCACGGAATTACAATATGGAATCTTATGAGATTTCAAAAAGCAGATCTTCCACTGGATGCCATTTGCCTCTGAGCACAGCATTTGATTGTATCCCGTTCTGATTAAAAGGCATTTTCATTTTGCCCTTTCTCGGGGAGAAAGGACTCGTCACTGCTGATGCAGTGGCGGCGTTCCCCAAAGACATTTTCAGCTCATTGTTTTTCATTTTCTGCTCCGGCGTAACTCTTTAGCGCTCGACTGGTTGGGATTTCCCAGCGGAGCGGAACAGAGCGGCGAGGCCTCCGCGCCGAGCCTCCTTTATTTACTTTGCTGACAAGTTGCTGATAAGGATGGCACGACTCCAATTCTGCCTAGCAACAAGCAGACGGAACTGGAAAATACAGTCATTTCTTCTTGCTTTTTCCTGAGAACAATTTTTAATTTTTGTCAAGTGATGTTCATTTTTAAGATACAAGCCATTTTTGGGATAGAATGACTGAAAAAAAATACATCTGAAATTTGTCATGAAGATCCAGTATTTTGGGGGGGAGAAAAAGCCAACTTTGTTTTGAAAAAAAAATTACCTGAGCTAAAAATTTTGAACTTTTTCCAAAGATAATTTTACGAGCTGGATCGTTTTTTTTGTTTTTTGTTTTTTTTTTTCCCTAAAAAAATAATGGTGGGGAAAAAGTATTTATTTACTTGAACAATTAAAATCCTTAATTAACATTAATATTTTTTTTCTGAATGAAAGAAAAAAACAGACTTCTACTTGTTGTTTTTCATGAAAATGCGTTCTTCTAAAATTTCCAAAAATATAAACAACAAAAACCTATTTTTTAATAAAGTTATTTTTCCAATAAAGGTATTTTTCCTAAACTACAAAAAGTGTACAACTTTATTTGTTACTTAATTTTAATTATATAACCTTAAAGATTTATTTTGAGAATTAAAAACATATTTGTGTATACTTTCATAAATCCAAAAACTCGGAAAAAATATATTTTAAATTCATTATAATTTATGAAATAATTTTTTAATAGAAATTGTCTTCCCTGATAATATGTAATAGTCATAATAATCATATGTAATGTAATAATAATAATATGATGATGATATACTGGTAGTCCCTAGGTTACGACGTACTCAATTTACGCTATTTCAACTTCGCAACGCCGGAGTCTCGTCCACCGTTTTGTCTCCAGTCGTTTTTTTGGGGGGGGGTTTTGTCACATAAACAGTACCTAATTGTACCTCACAGTATCTGATTTTTTACTTTATTAATATGACGTGTTCTGTTCTCACTGAACATGAAGTTGTTCAGTTTTACAGACAGCAAACAAGTCAATTGTACTTTTTGAAGCTTTTGACTTCCTTCACTTTCGACAATTTGTAAAGCTGGAACACACACGTACATTTCTGTTCAAAACGACACCCATTTTACCTATAAAAGATTTGACACAAAACAATTGGTGTTCAAACACCCATCTAGTCTGATCAATATGTCAATTTTGTAGATTAAAGGAGCCTAATTTTCCTTACAAAAGTCTGCTATTTATAAACTACTAATGCTAACGTATTTACAATTCTCGTAGCAAATCACTCGCATGGAGCTACATAAACTGTAGTGTAAACTTAATTACAATTGCAAACACAAACATTAGCTGAAACAACTTACAGGCTTATGTGGGCCAAACCAGAGAGCAGCTATTCTATATCCATGTCAGACGCCAGAATCTGCTTCTCAGTCATACAAGGTGACAGTCCAGCCAGACCCAACGCTGCCACCAGAGGGCAGTGTGTCCGCCATCATTAAACAAAATACAATAATTTGGGACTTTTAATATAGTGGTTTTGTGATTTACTTAACCCTATATTGCCAAATGTATCACATTTGATACACCTAAAATTTCATGATTTTGAGACTAATTCAGAATTTTGATATTTCTTTTTGAAAAAAAAAATGATGGATGCAAGTCAACACATGCATCTGTAGGTTCCATGAAAAAAACAAACAGGATTTAGCAAGGGTTATAGATATCCGAGTGCTTATTACACATATTCATTTTGACTTTTCTGTTTACAAATTTCAAAAAAAGGTTTCATTTGGACCTCATTTTTCAAATTTTGGGATTCTCTGATAATTGCTTCATATTGCTGGCATTAAAGGGTTCATTCCGACTTACGCAGAAATTCAGATAACGTCGCCAGCGTAGGAACGGAACTCGTTCGTAACCCGGACTACCTGTATTGTGTATACTTTTTTTGTTCTGTTTTTATGAAAACACAAAAAACTAGAAATATTTTGCTGAAAAAAAACCCAAAGATTTTTGAGCACGAAGAACTGTGATGCCTCAAGATATGAGTGTCTCAACGACCGTTAATAAATGACAAACACGTTCACTTGCTTCTCCATTGATAGACGTCCAATCCGTTTTGAACTGGCAGCAAAAACCTACACAAATTAAGACTGTAAAAACCCAGTCATCTTTTCAACAAACATATATTTTAAATGACTTTTTTTTTTTTTTTTTAATCGACTGACCGTATTTTTCTCAGGGTTGCTTGTTTACCCGCCCGCTCTGTGTGGCACAGTAACTTTTCATTTATTAGCATATATATACGCGGCGGCTATAAAAACCAGGAGCGCTGATGAGAAGGATGAGATTTGCTGGCGCTTCCGCTTCCCGCGGCGCGGCCGCCAAATCCCCACAAATCTCTTCTGGTGGCATTACAGTACGCCTCGTAGCGTATTGACCCGATAGATTCCGACAGCCTGATTTACTCAGCAGAATTCACAGATTGACTAACTAACTACCCAAATTTTCGGACTATAAGCCGCTACTTTTTTCCTTCATTTTGAATCCTGTGGCTTATAGTCCAGTGCGGCTTATTTGATGATTTATTTGGGTTAATAGGTAAAACTTTATTTAACAGCGGCATCATAAGACTGTCATAAGAACGTCATAATTATGACATGACACTATCATGGGCACTACAGAATGCTTATGACAGATGTCAATATGTGTCATGTGGCATCACTAACTCCATTTATGTCCAGCTCAGATCTTTTACGTCCATTCAAAAGTGAGATAATTTGCTGGATGACACTAACCGACATCTATTATAAGCATTCAATAATGCTTATGACAGTGTCACGTAATAATTATGACAGTATTATTGCAGCCTATTGGTTCAAAGCTTCATGGTGGTTCATTTGGTTTCATGACAGTCTTATAATGCCTTTGTCAAATGAAGTGTTAGCAGTTAATATCTTTTGGTGTAAATATCCCATAATACAATGAGGACAACTGCGGTTTACAGTCCAGTGCGGCTTTTCTATGAACAAATGCCGTTTTCATGACAAATTTGGTGGCTGGTGGCTTATAGTCAGGTGCGCCTTATAGTCCAGAAATTATGGAAATTAGTAGTGGGGTGTCATCTGCAATTTACTCAGTGACTGCCATTGATGGCGTGAAATGTCCAATCCATTTGAAGTGGGAGGGTTGGCAGCGAACGTTCATTTGATGGCACTCTCCCGCTTCAAACGGATTGGACGTTGACCAATGATAAATTCATTTCAATTAACAACAGAAGGATGATTTGGTGCACGTAGCTGGCAGCCATCTTGGGTAAAGCGACTGGCGTTCGGAAACTCCAACTTGAGTTCGGTCGGTTAACTGACGTTAGTTATTCTGACTTTTATGTAAGACCGGCTTTTTTCTTTCTTTCAGCGTGTTGGCAATTCCCCGCTTTTAAAGCCCACTTTCGCGCTTTCTTTTTTCCGGCGCTCATCAGCACTCCTCGGGAAAGTTAAGTCTGACATTTTGTGAAGTAAGCCTCTTGACGGCGCGCTCCCAAAGCCCACCGCCGTGGGATTTAAGACGACTCCGACTAATACTCCGTATTCCCCGCTCGTCCTTACGTAACGTCGGAAAGAAAAAAAAACGTCGCTTTGTAGGGTCGTCCTGACATTGAGCGAGTTAACGGCGCCACCTGTCTGACGCCACGCTTCGCTTGATTTCCCTCGGGAAGGGAGAGGAGGAGGCGGAAATTCGCTCGGTGACAAAGCGCTAAACGCGGGTGACAAATTCGAGCGTCGGCCTTCCGTGCCAGACAAAAGCGGAAAATGCAGAGAAAAGAGCAAAAACAGGAAGACTTGATCTACACGGGAGGGGGAAAAAAATCGGTCCTCTTTACAGAATAGCATTTCTGCTCTAACTCATTGGCTGCATAAGCGTCCATTTCATTGAAACTGGGAGGACTGGTAGAAATCTAATTGAGATTTTCCCCTTTTTTAACGCCTCCCCCACTCTTCTATTTGGGCATCCTCCTTGGACCTTGGCACGGGTCGCTGGCTAAATGCCAATGGGTCAGCGGGGGTGTCGCCCACAGGTGAGGAGCCTGGGGGTCTCACGGTGTGCTGTGTCGGTTGGGTGTTGCAGCAGTGGCTGGTGGGCCAGGTGGTAGTGGGGGCGGCGTCGCGTCCCCTCGTCCCTTCCCTGAAGGCCAGCTAGTGGTGGTGCGGATGGTCCGGGGGACCATCCTGGGTCCTAGGGGGGATGGCGACGGCCCCTTTGCTGGAGCTGCAGGAGGAGGGATTGGCTCCGCTGCCCCCCTCCAACACCCCCCAATTTGCTGAAGAGGGGCCGTGGCCCCCCACACAGCATTTTCACTTGGTCTGCAGGACTATCACATGTCTGATGGGATTCATGAATGACTGGGTGAAATTAGACACACTCAAGTAGGGAGAATGTCGGTGCCAGGATTAGCGATCAGGCAGCATAGAATAGGATATCAACATATCCACCTTCACATGGTGTCCCCGTGAAATACAATTAGCTAATGATAGCACCACTATATTATATTCATGGAAAGTGTTCAGTGGTGAAGAGGGTGAAGAGAGAGCTGAGACAAAAGACAAAGCTCTTTGTTTACCGGTCGATCTATGTTCCTGCCCTTACCAATGGTCAGAGGCGTAGCAAGGATCCCTAGGGGCCCCAGGCAACAAGCAACATGGGGCCCTTCAAGCGTGTGCAACTAAGGGGGACAGTTGGACTTGGACTTGAGGACACTCAAAGTGCCCGGCTTCTACTACATTAGGACATAAAACTACAGTAACATAGTACACTCACCACTGTGTTGCTTCCTTTTCTCTTCTTCTGCTTATTTTTTCTTTCTTTTGTCGCTTCCAGAAGGATAACTTCTCTTCATTTTGGATACACGCCAATTAAAAAAAAGCCAAATCGTCACTCACTCACACACATGAGGGGGGGGGGGAGGTAGAGCAAGTGAAGGGGCCCCTTCAGGGAACTCAGACACAGGCTTTCACTGGCACTGTCGCTGCGATAGTGCAGTAAAGCTGCATGTGCTAAACTTGTTGGCCCTCTGGGGGCCCCTGCTGTCTGGGGGCCCTAGGCAATTGCCTGGTTTGCCCTTTGGGACGCGACGCCTCTGCCAATGTATGTACGTGTCTGTTCAATGTATTTGTTGTTGTTGTTTGTTCTTTGCTCTTCTATTTTTCTTTCTGTCCCCCCATAATCCCTCTGTACTCGTAAAAAAAGTTTTGTCTTTTTTTTTTTTTTTAAGACAATTTTTACGTTTGAAAAAAAAACATTTTACTATGGATTTTTCATGAATGTTTTTCCCTTTTATATTTAATGAAGTTTTAGTAAAAAAAAAAATTTTTTTTTAATCTTTTTTAGTTTTGAAAAAAAAAATTCTGTGGATTTTTTTAATTCTTCTGAGTTGAGTTTGGGTTTAGGAGAATATTTATTTCATAACTTCTAAAGAAAAATTTAGCTTTTTCTTTTTTCTTTGGGAGTAAAAAAGACTTTTTAAGTTTTGGAAATTTTGGGGGTGAAAATTCAGGGAATGTTTTTCCCCCCTCAGAAAAATTTGATTTTAGTTTTTTTTTGTTTTTTTTTTTTTATAAATCTTTTTTAGTTTTGTGGGAAAAAATACATTTAGTAGGGCAAATGAATCCTTTTTGTGATTTTATTTTTAAAATATTGGAAGTCTTATAAGAATTTTCAGTAAAAACAACCTTTTTTCAATCCACCTGGCATTGTATTCACCTCCGAGCGAGGTCCCGCTCAGGCCCGCCGTGACGGGAATATTCACGAGGGGCACCGTCAGCCTTCCATCGATTCGTCCGCCGTGACGCGGCCCTGACGGTGGCCCCAAACCAGCCGGCGTCTGGCTCCAAGGTCGTCTTTATCAATCTGCCTCTCGTTGAACCCGCGTCCGCTGTGGGGCCGGTACAAGGGCGCCTGCGTGACAGTTTTTAAAACCTTCAATATCACCTCTAGGCAATTCCCATTTAAAGCTTCAACTCATTTACAAAAAGCAAAATGATGAAACAATGAGTTCATTTTGAATTTGAATTAATGTCTAACTCGCGGCCTAGGGGCCAATTGAGGCCTGCAGGGACTACATTTTTGTGATCATAATGTAGCATTTTGCCATGGGCTATAACAGAAAAATATAATTAAGGAAAATACAGTATGTTAAGAAAATAATAAAAATGTGGGAACTAAAGATACACAATTTTAATCAAAATAAATTTATAAGTTAAAAACCGATGTGACACACATGTGTTTTGCGCTGGGCGTTTTGCGCACATTCTTTAAGAAATAAATATCAATTTTAAAACGTAAATAAAACAACACCAGGTAACTTTTCAGTTTTGGTTGATTTTAATGACGCCGGTGGACAAAATCATGATCACGCGGTCACCTGTGAATGGATCAAATGAAATTTCTGTTTCCAGCAGTTGTGTGAAGGATGAATAGTAATAAGGTGGTAAATCCAGTTGTGGTTAAGCAATAGCATATGACGGTTAACAACTGTGGGGCTTAATGTGGCTAACCTCCCCACTCGACTCGTCAGCGCTGACGAGTTCAATCAGGTTTTTTTTCCCTCCTCGGACAAAACTTTTTGTCTCTTTTGTTGCTCTGCCATCTTTGCAGAATTCGCACAAAAGTGTTTGCATCGACTGAATGGGGAAAGAGGGAAGTGACGTATGCCATAGAGCACATTTGTAGGGTTTTTTTTTGTGTGTGCCAGTGTTCCTGCCACCCTCCTCAAAGTTAATTAGTGCCAGTGAAAGCGATACAGATCCCCTCAAAATATAAAAGAGGCGTCATTCAACTAGTTGTCAGTCGACGTATAAATACAAATGTTATGAAAATATTTTATAAAGGTTGAAAAGTTACCTAGAGTTGCTTTAAATAACTTTTTCTAAATGGCCTGTGCGTATTTTGCCAGGGACATTATGTTAAGCAAAAAAAAATCATTTTAATGTAAAAATTTAAAGCAAAAATATTAACGAACATTTTGTGGAAGGATGTATTCTTTTTTTTATTTTTTATTTTAGTCTGCGTGTATTTTGACTTCGGCATTTTACATAGACCCCATGGGTTTAATGTAGAATATACATGTGTAATAGTGGTGCATACATAAGGTTTGACTTAACAAACGTGCGTTTTAATATTTAGCTCCCATAAGAAACACCCATTGTTTTTACCCATTACAGCGATAGTTTGTCTCTCAAAATGTGTTTTAGATCGCTTATAGAAAAAGTCAAAGTCACAATTGATTGCGCCTCCGCGGACGCCGTAGGTGTTTTTGCCTGCATCCGCTTCAGCAGCCGTGCTAGCTTGCTAGCCGACTCTCGTTTGACATCATGACAGAATATTCCAGCGTTAAATCCACGAAATTGGTTCTAAAGGGACAACATAAAGGGTGAGTTAGGACATAACTATCGTGTAGGTGGATTGAGCGGGCTGGCGACAAGATAAAACGTTGACTCGGTTGGGGTTTTAACGAGTTGCGCTAAATGCTAACAGGCTAAGCTGTAGCGGTGAGTTTAAATGAACGCCGAAAAAGTTGTAAACATAACAACCGGTATAATTTAGGAAATTTTTTTCCTACCGAACGCCAAAATATATTTGAAAACCTATTTATTTTACTACCGATAGCGAGGAATGGGCGATTAAAGCTGAATCAGTGTCTTAGTTTTTTTGCAACGCGACTAAATATTTTGAAGTGGTAAGTTTTGAATTCAACTCATCAACTTTGGAGTGTCTTGATGTTATGTAGCCTACTTTGTTTCTCAGATGGTATTTGAGATGAGTATTTGCGGTATTTGTCACAAATGAAAGTCTTTGTGTGACAGGCTTTTAAATTTGAAATATGATCAAAGCTACCATCACAATCTCCAAAAATTGCATTTTGTAGTTGTTTATTTCAATCGAACAATATTAACTAAAAATTTTAAACAAGAATGCAATTAGAGACTGTAGTAGGAAAGAGAAAAGAAAAAGCCCTCCCACAATACTGTAATCAGTCAGAATACTTTAATATACACACAAATACTCTTCTAATCACACAAATAAATATCCATGTTAGGGATGTACCGAAAGCAAAATCCAAGTATTGGAATAATACGCATTTATACAATTCTTTTTTTTTTTTTATTTCATTGTTTATAAAAATATTATTTGGTTATTTTCCGATTAATGTCCTTTGCTCTTTTTGTTCTTTTTACAATCAAGTGGAAATAAGGATTTAACACAATTTAAAACAAGAAAAAAAGACCTTTTCTAAACATTTGGACTTCTTTGTTATGAATAGGAAAAAGAAGAAGGACAAGAACAAAAAGAGAAAGTCCGCAGACGACGAATACAAACAGGATGTTGTCGGTATGTTTCCTATTCGCCTACGTTTTAATTCATGTGTATGAAATATGCGATGGTGTCGTTTTATCGAGCAGGCGGTTGGTGGGCCGTCCGCCATTTTGGCGACATCATGGGCACGGTCGCCATCGAGATGCACAAAAACTCGTACATCCACGCGTTGGACACGGGACTTTTTACGATCGGCGCGCCGCACCCAGGTGAGGTTGAGACAGTTTTTTTTGTTTTGTTTTGTAAAGAGCGTTTGGTGCTGATGTTTTGCTTAGCAACAGAGTGCATTTGCCACTTCCCAGTCAAAATGTCCCGTCAACAGTACTGAAGCATCATTCAGTCCCGGTCTTCCCAGTTTAAATGGACGTCTGTTGTTGTCAATGTCATTGAGTTTAAAAAAAAAAAATGTAATCACTTTTGGATTATTAATGAGGGTCATCGCCAGAGTGTATTTTTGTTTTATTCATTTTAATTTGATTAAATGTATTTTAGTCACATTTGATGAATTTATTGTTTGATTTATTCATACAAAATACTAAGGGTGTAACGGTACATTTATTTGTATTGAACCGTTTCGGTACGTGGTGCTCGGTTCGGAACGGAGGCGTACCGAACGAGTTTCTGACTTAATGTAACCCTTACTTTTCGAGGCTGTGAGTCGATCGGGTTACAGTTTCTCTGTGTAGATTATATTTACTCCGTCTTCTCTACTATAATGAGGACCAACACGGTAGGACAGTATAACCCAGAAACGTTAACGGCACGAAACCGTGGCCGCCGCGAGAACCCAGTGAAACGCGGGCGTTAAAGTCAATCAGCCAATGCACACCAGTCGCAGTGCGGCCGAGACGCGTCCCAGAAGCGGCTCAACACGACGAAAGCAAAAGGAATGGCAGAGTTTATTATTTGACGCGAGACGCGACCCTCCTGCGTCAATACTACTACCGGTAGCTAGGATTGGGCAGACCGGAAGTCGCTCTTGTAAAAATATGGTGGATCCGGTTGATTTTCAAACTAATATGCAATCGTAACTCACTGTTTGAGTCCATCAGATCTCTTGAGTGGTAGATCGGGGCACAATTGACTTGTCTTTGTTGATTTACTGCTGTCTTCTCTGCTATAATAATAACCAACACGGCCCCGTGTTCAATACAAAACCCTCCTACCACAACAAAACAAGTAGGAACCAATATTCACATAAGAACTAAAGTTATACAACATAAAATATACAATAAAAATGAATATTACATCACATTTGTTAAATATAAACACAAAATAAAATAATACCCCGTTTAAATAAAAACACTGAAATGAGCTAAAACACCTGTAATTAAATAATAAGAATAATACACAGATCCTGCTTACACAACGACATTTATTAATTTCTGTGTGGCGCTTTAACTTGAGAAAATCCACCAATGAAGCTTTTGAAAACCGTTCATAAGAAAACAAACTGATTCATTGAGGCATTTCATTTGTAAAATACATGTTAAAATCTTCGTCATTGGGATTGATTTTCTCTTTAAACACAGGACTTTTTTCTTCTTTCTTTTAGAAAGAAAGCTGACCCATACACGGGGTCTGAAAGGCAAATTGTTGTTGGATTATCTTTGAATACCTGCTACTTTTTGTGCAGAATTCTAGCTTTGTATAGGCTAATGTTCCTATTGTTTTAAGCACAAACGTGTGTAATGAACAACTAGCACATTTATATTTAGCATTTTGTTTTCTTACTGTACCAAAAATGAACCGAACCGTGACCTCAAAACCGTGGTACGTACCGAACCCAGATTTTTGTGTACCGTTACACCCCTACAAAATACAAAAATAATTCATAATCCCCAAAAAAGAAAAAAGTGTAATTCAGGGTTGCCCACAGAGCTTTATAAGCCTGGCGGGCTGATTTTGCGTCTTTACAACAGGAATTGCAATGCAGAAATCACAGACGTCAAGGAGTGGTCAAGATTTTCTTTTTGAAATATTTACCCTTTTAAAGTTTTTTTTTTCTGTTTTCAATTTTTCTTTGTTCTTTCTTTGATTTGATATCATCTAAAACAGGGGTGCCCAAGTCCGGTCCTCGAGAGCCCCTATCCAGCACAGCTGAATCAAGTAATCAGGATCGTTATCAGTCTCCTGCAGTGCTTAGTGATGAGCTGATCATTTAATTCAGGTGTGCTAAAGGAGGGAGACATGGAAAACAAGCTGGATAGGGGCTCTCGAGAACCGGACTTGGGCACCCCGATCTAAAATATCAGGGAAAATGCGACAGTAACATAAAAAAATACAATTAAGTAGGAGTGTGATCCTCTTGGTACCTCACGATACGATACGATTTGCGATACAAAGCTCACGATAACGATGATCTGACGATATAGCGATACAAGGATTATTGATAACATTGGTCAGGAAATCATTCTAGGATATTCTACAAAAAACAAGCTTCTGCTGTGAATTAGAATGAGTTTATCACGAGTAGACGTCCAATCCATTTGAACTGGGAGGGTGGCATTCGTTCATTCGCTGCCATCCCTCCCACTTCAAACGGATTGAACGTCTATGGCCGTCAGTGGCAGCCAATGCCAGGCAATGGAGTAATTTTGGCCCATTTAAGGTCATTTACCTGTTGATTTTCAGTTACTTCCTGTTGATTTTGGGGTATCTTATGGGTCACTTGCTGTTTATGTTGCGTTACAGAACAGGAAGTGACCTGAGAATCGCCCAAATGAATAGGCACTGACTCAAACTCAATAGGAAATGACCTGTAAATGCCCTAAAATGAACAGAAAGTGACCTGTAAATGCCCCGATAATCGGACTGAATGACTGTGAATGCTCTGGTTTTGAATGAATTGAATGTTCCCAGTCTATATGGATTGGGCGTCGAGCACCGTCAATGGCAGCCTTTTTTTTTTTCTTTTTTTCTAATTGACACCTTTTTAAAACGATATCTCGATTCTTGACAGGAGCCTATCGATAACCTTTTGGGATACAAAACAACAGGAGAAAAAAAGTCTTAAATAGCATTAGTATGTGAATTACAATCATATTTTGAGACTATTCGACTATATACAACAATTTAGCAAAGCGCAGATGACGAGAAATTAGTCTTTTAATCTGCCGGTTAGTCACGCCTACCATTATAGGGCTCTAGCGTCCCCAACAGGTGGATGACGTCAGTGGGAGACTGGGCTCATCGGTTTTACTATTCAGCCCATTGAGGGGGAATTATTCAGAACGAGGAAAGCGCGACGAAGAGAGCCACAAAATGTCATAGTTTCAGTCTCTCTACTCCAATATTTTTACAGGATATTCTTTTTATCCAAGTATTTTTCCCCAATCGCTAAATAAATGGCTTAAGAAGGACCAGTCAGCCCGTCGAGGGGGAGCTATTTACAACGAGGAAAACGCGACGAAGAGAGCGGCAAAATGTCATTGTTTCTGTCTCTTTACTTCAATATTTTTACAGGATATTCTTTTTATCCAAGTATTTTCCCCAATTGCTAAATAAATGGCATGGTCATGACAAATAACAGTCTTGTGCTAAATGGAATATGAAATAATAAAATGCACTTATTCAGGACGACATGGCAAATTTACTCCATAATGGTCAAAACTGTCGACTTTACCTTTACTGTCGCACCTCCCGAACGATATTTTATGACACCTAAATTGGACATATGTCATTTCCCTTCCCCGGCTTCGGAGAATGTAAACAAACCAAAAGGCGTGACAGCTAGCTGACATGCTAACCCGAACCAAGTGATGTTTCAAAGTCTTCGAAGCGGAAAATCACACATCACTAGCCCGGATTATTTGACATGACAACTGGGTTGTCGATTGTCTTCGCGGACCGACAAAGTGCCCGGCGGAGAGCAATTTATAGTTCGTTCCCCGGAGGAGGGCGGCTGCAGTTGTTGTGCAGCTAACGTGCACGAGGAGAGCTTTTTACATGCCTATCAATGATCAAACGTAAGTAGTCAATTCAATTCAATTCAATTTATTTGTATAGCCCTCAATCACAACAGAAGTCTCAAAGGGCTTTACAGAGGCAATATGATACACAATTAGAAATGAAGCAACAAAGATGAATAGATGCAGTTCAAGTCCTGGGTATCCCCTATCCTTAAGACCCTCCATGCCGGCAAGGAAAAACTCCAAAAACTCCAGAGTCAATTGGGAGAAAAATGAGAAACCTTGGTGAGTACCACAGTCAGGAGAGATCCACTCCCAGGACGGATAGACAGGAACCCCAGAACGGCTAATAGTCCTTTATTTAAAGAAAGTTTGTAGTGTTTACTTTGTAATCGGTGTATTAATATTTGACATAACACAAAACAAGATGTTTACTCACTTCCTCGTAAGCCCAATGGTCCCACAGTAGTCGGGCTTGTTTTGGCCAATATCCACGGTGAACGGGAACCTTTTGAAACTCCAAAAAGGCGCACACGCCTCTCCCTCATAAATGCAGCCGTTTGGCTGGCGTGATGCGAAAAATACACGTATTAATCCGCAAAATCAGCTGAATCCTTAGTCCTCATACACAACAGTACTGCTGTTTAGTGAAGAGGACGCCTTCACCCGTACATGTCACAGCGCCCTCCTCCTCAATGCAAGACCGAAGCTGGAAGTCACTCATTTTCATGGCGCGGGATTCAAAAAACTAAATAAATATAGCGATCGCTTCCACACACATCCAAGCGGTCCATATCATTCAGGAGCATAAAGTACCGCGTGTATTATGAAATAAACATGCTTTTTCGTGTCACATGCACTTTAAATGATGAAACCGTTTTAAAACTTTCACATGTCGAAAGTAGACGGAAGGGAGATTATGGAATAATCGATTTATAATCGAATCTTGAGATGTCCCAAGATTCCCACCACTATTTCTAACCAACAGGCACACGATTTAAAGGCACGGCTTTGAATGCCACACACGTACTCGCCTCATTTAAAATGTAAACGCTTCCCTTACTGCGGATATCTGTGCCCAAACTTCAAAACTAACACCAAAAAAAAATGGGAGCTTAGTGACGTCAAGACCGGTGGCCGAAGAGGGGTCGAGTTCGGGGCAAGAGAGACGTTACGTTGAGACGTTGCCTCGGGGCACACAGCGTGGTTTTTTTTTTCCTTAGAGCGGAGTAGATGAAGCAATTCCCCGAGTGTCTCCATCGTCACGTTTTAAGCACGGAAGGATGGAAGTTGGTTGCCAAGAGATGAGAGAAGACGGAGGTTACCGAGGGGGAGAAAAGGACTTACTGTTAAAAATTGAGGAAACGGCTCCCCCACGTGGACGACAGACAACCTGCAGGCTAGATAAAAGATGCGGAGCTCACGCACTTGAGATGTGTGCGCTCCTAAATTCCTGTGGAACTTTGTCAAATGAGGCATAACGAACTTATAGCAAAACCACGCCCCCAAATCACAAAACTCCTAGACGTATAGAGTTGCATAGGAATACCTGTGAGGTTGAGACTTAAAACATTGTTTTTCTAACTTTAAAATAGCAGAAACCCGTTGGTTTAATGCTATGTGTGGGGTACTGTAATTCTGACACCAGGTACCCTGAAAGATTGGGGGGAGGAATATTTTATGTGTGCCTTTTTCAAAGTCTAAAAGAAGGCTCGCCAATTGCACGCTATGGATAACGTTCTGTCGTCGACCAGATGAACAACTGAATGTCAAGATAGTCACCCGAGGACACTTATGCTTGCTCAAAGTTTACATGTTGACACGCCGAGAATACGACTAATTTAAGATTTGCATTTATATGGTTCTGTCTCCATTTGAACAATGTCACAATTCCACGCGAAAATGATGTAGTATTCGTTTAAAAAAAGCTTTTCATTAAAAAACAACAGGTCTATTGCCAGCTATGGTATTGCAAAATACCATTGCATAAATTTGAACTCCTGCCATCATCCATAAATCAATCCTTCACTCAATCATTATCATTGAGAGAATTTGACAGAGCCTTGGGTTGACAGTTTTATAAAGGGGCGGGGCTTTGCGATAGGTTTTTTTATTTTTTATTTATTTTTTCATTTCCGGGGTGATGTAAGAATGAAATCACAGGATTTGGGCGTGTAGATCACAGGACCATTCTTTCGTGTGATGTTTGAGTCATGATTTTCCTTATAAAGCAATCGCAACCCACATGCATCGTCTGTCTTTACGTGCGGTAAAACCTGAAAGGGAAATGCAACTGAAAAGAAAGTGCGGCTGGCTTGACCACGGAATTAGAAAATGTGGCTCACTTCAGCCAGCAAACAGACAACAAAAAAATAAGGATTGCGTAGAAGGGTTTATAGAACACACAAAAAGGGTCTGTTACAGTAGGTCGGAATCAATTAAAAAAAAAAAAAAAAAAGAGGGAAAACCGCGGTGAGAGGCAGACAAATGACGAAAAACAAGACAATGATGCAACTAGCAACGATTGAATATACAAACTGTCAAATGGCAGCAAGTCAATATCTTGGCAAGCTGCCTAGGATCAGTTTAAAGACACCACTGATGAGCTGGAATTGGATGCAGGTATGATGTCAGGAACTCATCGCACAGCTCTCACAAATCAATCTGACCAGCAGCAAAATGTGACAAACTCATGCCAATGGTCATACTAGCTTTGCTTGCTAGCTAGCACAGATATTCTCCCAGTCCAACCCAACCGCGTCATCACCCCCAGCGTGCTTTGTGCATGTAAAACATTGCACGCTTTGTAGGTCAAAGCATGTACTAAATATTAGATTTTTAAATCAATGGCAATAATATGTAACATATTTTAGTAACAGAGAACAATTGTGGCTAGTAAGAGCCTACAAGTCTTTAAAGTGCCTATGACAACAAAAAGCATGTTTATTTCATATTTCATGCGGTATTTTATGTTCCTGAATGAAATGGACCGCTTATGTGTGTGGAAGCGATCGATATATTCAATTTTTTCAATCCCACGCCATTAAAAGAAGTGACTTCCTGGATTGACGAAGAATGCGAATGTGACGTCAGGGGGATAATCATCTTCATGTTACAGCCAATACTACAGTATGCAGAACGACGTCGGATTCAGGGGATTTTGCGGATTATTTTGTTTATTTTTCGCACCATGCCAACCCAGTGTGCTGCAGGCTTTTGTTGCTTCGCCAGGGAGAGGGGTGTGAGCCTTTTTGGGTTTCAAAAAGTTCCCGTTCACTGTGGAGAATGGCCAAAACAAGTCCGACAACTAGGAAGTGAGTAAGCTACGTGTTTTATATTATGTCAAATACTGGGATCATAGCACATGTTTTAATAAGGAGGTGGCTTGCATTTTGTGGGTGACAATGCTTCTTGTCCACTGAGAAGGCAACTTGGCCAACGACTGGCGGCTTGTCTCACACTATGGTCACTTCCACCCCCTCGGTCCTATTCACGTGCCCGCCGAGAATGCCCTTTCCTTGGGTTGGTCACGAGCAGCACCCCATGCCGACATCACCCGGTTTGTCCACTGAGAATGGGCTATTTTCGGTGTTCATTCCCGGCGACGAGCACTGCCAACATGCCATCGCCGCAGCAGGACGACGAGCCGTAACTTGCACGCTGCCGGGGGCTGGCTGATTGGTGAAGGGACAATCAACCCCGCCGCCGTGTGTGATGTGAGTCGGGGTAGTTTCGTGTGATTTTTCGTTTTCAAAAGGCGAGAATAAGACTTGGAAAAGCCACTCGGTTTGGGTTAGCATGTCAGTTAGCTGTCATACTTCCCGGTTTGTTTACGCTCTCCAAAGCTAGGGCAGGGAAATGACAAAAGCCGGACTAACTCCGGTGGCATAAAATATCGTTCGGGGAAAGTGCAAGAAGTAGACAGTTTTGACTATTATGGAGTAATTTTGCCATGTCGCACTGAATAAATGCATTTTTAATATTTCATATTCCATTTAGCACAAGACTGTTATTTGTCATGACCATACCATTTATTTACCAATTGGGGAAAAATACTTCGATAAAAAGAATACTCTGTAAAAATATTGGAGAGATTGAAACAATGACATTTTGCTGCTCTCCTCGTCACATTTTCCTCATTCTGAATCTTCCCCCTCAATGGGCTGAATTCTAAATCAGATGAAATCGTGACCCTGCCGACGTCATCCTCCAGTTGGGGGGCGCTAAAACGCTGTAATGACAGGCGGGGCTAAACGGCAGATGAAAAGACTCATTTCTCGTCATCTGCGCTTTGCCAAATTGTTGTATATAGTCGAATTGTCTCAAAATATGATTCTAATGCACATAACAATGCTATTTATTTTTAAAAAATGATGCTGTCACAGGCACTTTAAGTCCGAAGTTCCCTTTAAAGCTTATTTATTAGGGCGATAAAACTATGAAATTCAAATGGTATTATCCGCCGTTGTATTGACTTGAAGTAAAAACGAGAGTAAAGCTCCACTTTCAAATAAGGGGTACCGCAGGTGACGAGGCTTGAAAGATAGCACGTGCGTGCGCCAAATGCTGAGGGTTAAAAGGATTCTGACTTTACCAAATAGTCATCGCTATAATGTGTTTTTGTTTCGCTTCAGATGACGAAGGACCCGACCCACCAGAACAATTTACGGCGGTCAAGCTCTCTGACAGCAGGTGACCACACAATCACTGACTACATCTTCATAACCCGGGGTTCTCAAACTCAACACCATCGGCAGCAATCGACCGCGCTAGACATCCAATTCATTTGGACCGCAGGGCTGGCGGTGTTGGAGAAGCTTACGAATGTTTGTCAACAATTTTTCTGGTAGTGGAGGGCACTTGTATGTCAAGACGTTACTGTACTCTATACTTGTTTTTTTCCCCATTTTATTTAGATTTGGAAAAAAACATTCATTGCCAGCCTTTTCAATTCAAATGTATTGGACGTCCACGGCTGCCAATTAGTTTTCAAAACTATGAAACCGAATAATATTCATAAATACTGGTGATTTGACAGGATCGCCTTGAAGTCGGGCTACGGAAAATACTTGGGTCTCAACGCCGACAACTTGGTGGTGGGTCGCTCCGACGCCATCGGAGCCAGGGAACAGTGGGAGCCCGTTTTTCAAGAGGTGACGAACGAAACTCGAAACTCATCGTCTTTAATCGGCGTTTCGTAACTCGGCGAACGCTTCCCTATCAGGGCAAGATGGCGCTCCTGGCCGCCAACAGCTGCTTCATCTCCTACAGCGAGAGCGGCGACATCGAGGCCAAGAGCAAAACGGCGGGCGAGGGCGAGATGGTGAAGGTGAGGCGTCGCGTCCGACCTTACGTGACGTCGTATATGACGACGAGCATCTTTGCCGCAGATCCGCTCGTGCGCCGAGCGAGACGTGAAGCCCAAAGACGACATCGCCGACGAGGACCGGGGCGACGTCAAGAACTGCGAGCTCAATTACGTGTAAGTGAAGCTCATTTTTCATCGGATGGTGTTTGTTGACAGCCTTATTCTGCCTAGCAACAAGTAGCCACTCGACTGCATGAGCAAAAACTGAGGCTATGAAAAACTTTTTTTTTTTTTAAATATATATATATTATATACATTTTATATGTTTTGAATACAGAGCATTATATATGATTTTTGAGCCTACGATCATATGCCAGTCTTTCATTGACAGACAAAATGTTTCCAAGCACTTTTGGAGAGACAGCGAGAACCAAAAGTGGTATTTGGTGCGTGGCTAAATTGGCTTTTGGCATATGGCATTTTTTGGGGCATATGGCAAAATGGCTTTTGGAGTATGTCATTTTATTTGGTATATGGCGAAATGGCTTTTGGTATATGGCTTTTTTTTTTTGGGTGTATGGCAAAATGAATTTTGGTGTATGGAGTTTTTCGGGTATGTAGCAAAATGGCTTTTGAAATATGGTAGGGTTTTTTTTATATATACTGTATGGCATTTTTGGGGCATATGGCAAAATGGCTTTTGGCGTCTGGCATGTTTTTTGGTAAATGGCAAAATGGATTTGGGTATATGGCATTTTTGGGGGGTATGTAGCAAAATGGCTTTTGAAATATGGTACTTTTTTTGGTATGTGGCATTTTTTTGCAGGCCATGCACGTCCAAATTTGCCATTCATCTTGAATGGCAGAAAAACGTGTTGTTGTGATTTTTTGACTACCGTAATTTCTGGACTATAAGGCGCACCAGACTATAAGCCGCCAGCCACCAAATCTGACATGAAAACGGCATTTGTTCATAGATAAGCCGCACTGGACTATAAGCCACAGTTGTCCTCATTGTATTATGGGGTATTAACACCAAAAGATATTAACTGGTAACACTTTATTTGACGAAGGCATTATAAAACTGTCATGAAACCAAATGAGCCACCATGAAGCTTAGAACCAATTGGCTGCAGTCTTATTGTTTCAAAAATCTTCATTTGGCCATCACTGGTCCCTTGGGGGAGACAGTCAACCTCTGCTGCCACCTGCTCTCAACACTGTTGTCATCCAACATTCCTCCTAGGATGCATTGCGGCACTACAGATGTGAATAACAATCAAAATTCATGTTCTGTGCTAAATATTTCTTCAGTTACTGTTCCAGTTGTTTCATTAATTCCTAGCTATCGTATTTGGTAACATTTTCTTGGATAGTGGTGCCATAATACTGTCATAATTATTACATGACACTGTCATAAGCATTATTGAATGCTTATAATAGATGTCGGTTAGTGTCATCCAGCAAATTATCTCACTTTTGAATGGACGTAAAAGAGCTGAGCTGGACATATATGTAGTTAGTGACATAATATGCCCATATTGACATCTGTCATAAGCATTTAGTAATGCCCATGATAGTGTCATGTCATAATTATGACGTTCTTATGACAGTCTTATGATGCCGCTGTCAAATAAAGTGTTACCTATTAACCCAAATCATCAAATAAGCCGCACTGGACTATAAGCCGCAGGATTCAAAATGAGGGGAAAAAAGTAGCGGTTTATAGTCTGAAAATTAGGGTATACACTTAGCATTACAGCGCATTGACATTCATCTGGCACCCAAGAAATGCCATATACAAAAAAAACTACCATGAATCAAAAGCCATTTTGCCATATAAAAAAATGCCACATACGACAAAAAAGGTCAGGGGCCAAAAGCCATTTTGCCATATACCCCCCAAAAAATTGGCACATACCAAAAAAAAAATGCCATTTACCAACAGCCATTTTGCTGTATACCAAATACCACGTTTGATTCTCAGCCCTCCTGCACTTTTGATGTGATAACAAAGTTTATTATCTTGATGATTTGAGTGTCTAAATATGACTTACAGGAAAAAGTTTCAGAGTTTCCAGGACCGACGGCTGCGAATAAACGAGGAGGAGCCGTCCTCCCTGAAGAAGGCCAGATTGGATGGAAAGTTTCACGAAGCTTTGCTTGACAGAAGGAGCAAAATGAAAGCAGATCGATACTGCAAGTGAAACACTTGATTTTTTTTTTTTTTTTTTAAATAAACGTCTTCTACTTATATGTGTACTGTGCATATTTTTATCGTCAAAATTACCTTGGCTACTAGAGACTTGAAGAATGATTTTATTTTTTTTAAAAAGTGAATTACCTTTTAAATGGTGCTGTTAAAAAAGTGTTCTAAATGTCTAACACTTCAGATATCATTTTGCGTATGACACGTTGCACTTTTTAACAATGTCATGTGCTTGTAAAGAGTTGTGCAACCGGCTTTTAACTCATTGAATGCACTAAAAAAAAAAAAAGCTTGTGAAACGAAATGTAAAGTTATCTTTTGGAAACACGCAAGTAATATGCCCCACTAGCCTAGAAAATAGGATTCATAAGCGGATTTTGAGGAGGCTTTCTGGCCATTCCATCACATTTTATGTCACTTATTTTCAAATTTTATCTGATGTTTATTCTGATTTTGCCAAAACGAAGTTGTTTATTGACTTTCGGTTCCCTCGTGTTACAAGATGCAACCTTCAAGCCATGAACGTTACAAAAATAAAAACGACATGGCTTGTCAACAACACACTCGTTATGTTAAATTGATAACATTTAACACATATAATCTGAATTAGCCAGGATAAAACGTGTTTTTAGTTCAATTATTCTTTAACTACATTTATTAACAATTTCAAGGTCTTCCCCCGTCGGTGTCACGCGAACTCAGCACTCGTGAGCCACTTCCTTGTGGAACAAACCATTGACTTCTCAACCGTGTTGAGAGGGGTGTTTGTTTCGACTCACTAAAATTTTACCCAGACATATCTGCTCACGAGGACAAAATTATCATGTAAGCGCGGTGAAGTTCTAAAGGTTTTAACAATCTACAATGATCAATTTCAGGTTATGTTATGTGGTTTTGATATAATCGCTTATAATACTTTGTAACACCCGCTTGTCGTCACAAGATCTACTTCCGTGTGGAAGGAACCATTGATTGAAGGGGTTTTAATGAAAACAGTTACAAGTTTAGTTGCAAATATCAGTCCTTTTTTCCCCCTAAACTAAAGAATAATTATAATAATTTACGTATTGCAACCCAACTGTTTACGTTCTGTAATTTTATGTAGAAAAAAAGTTCATTGGCATTTGTCGACTTCCGCGTCCCCCCTGAGAAGAGCATAAATTGGCGTTGCGTGACAAGAAAAACAGAAGCAGGCCCTTCTCGTGTATTGATTTGAAACATTTTTCCTATTTTGCTGGCAAGTTTGCACAAAATGGCCCGCTACTTTTATCTTATTTTAGCTGCTTTTTGTGCAGCCGCGTCGTCACAGTTTATCCCGCCGGTAAGTTACCTTTATGTGGGTTTTCTGCCTCGCTAAAATAAAGTGTGAAGCAATCGTTAACTGAAACATCGAATTGTTTACAGTATACCGAAGACTGTCGGACGGGAATGTATCCTCCAAATGGGCCCACGTAAGTCCAATACATATCATTTTAAAAAAGAATGTGCTAATGTCATTTTTCAAAACGCCACGACGTTAACTAGCTTGTGTAACTTTTGGACTACAGTTCGTTCATTTGTATGTCGTTAAATGTTGCTGGAGTTGTTATTTAAAAGTTATTACTGTTGTTGAAATGACGTTTAGAATTAGGCTTGATCATTGGAGGATATGCACATGACAATATAATCTAGAAGACTTGGATATAAAGTTAGAAATTACAGGTGGACTTTTCAGGACACCTGAAGGCAACATTAAGGTTACTACATAAGAAAATTAAAAATGACAATATTCCAAATGATAAAAAAAGTGAATTGAAGCTACGATCGATTTGTCCATGGCCTGTTTAAAAAAACAAAACAAACAACAAATTGTTGTTGTCATCCCAAATGTCATTCAGATTTAAAGGTGCTGTGAGTTGGTATACCGTAAACCTGGATTTGCCTCCCAAGGAGCGATGGAATGGCGTCATCGCAGACAAAAAGACACAGGTGGACCACTTTTCATCATTGTCATTGTAGTATGAGTACTACTGTTAATGTGTGATGTTTGCATCCAAGTTGGTGACCATGATTCAGGCCATCCGAGACCTGGCCGACGCCTTCGTCCCCGGCGGGAAGCTCATCGAGCTGGTGGACGTCGCTCTAGTGAGTACCTATTCTTTCGTACCTGGAAGGGATTATATCAGATGAATATGTTTGGGTGTCGCACGGCAGCCTTTGATGGTCGACACGCTCCCGTACCCGTTCGGGGATGAAATTAAAGGGATAGCGACAGCTTCGGGAGTTCCTCTTGGTAAGTGCTTATTTAATAATTTCCACTTTTCACTCTTTCTCGTTAGATGACGGTTTTCCGCAACTTGATGTAATATTGCAAGTTGTAGTGCTATCCATTATTTTTTTTTCTAAATTTTTGCCGTTATATCTTTTAAAATTCTTTCGTAGGTGAGGTGGTCCTATTTAACATCTTCTACGAGGTGTTCACCGTTTGCACCTCAGTCGTCGCGGAGGACACTAAAGGTCAGTTAAGCCCTTAACTCGAATTTAACTTGGCTGCCGTAGACGTCAATCCATGGAGGTTTGGCAATGAATGACCGATTGTCTACTAGTAACACAGTAAAATGATGAAATAAAAAAGGCACTTGATTGGATGTCACGCAATATTCTCTCAGAAAATATTTTTGTACGTTGACAGGAAATTTGGTGCACGGTCGCAACCTGGATTTTGGATTATTTATGGGGTAAGAGCACTCGTTTTCTTTTGGGGTAAATAGGGGCAGTGCCCCACTGAGGCCAGCAGATGGCGGCGGTGTCGTAAAAGCCTTCACGTGTTTTCTGGCTATGCAAGGTGCATACTTGAGCAAAAAATTGGTTTTCAACTTCAAAGTTCTTCAACTAGATATGGATACTTACTTGATAGCATTTTTGATAGTATAGTAGTACCTCTACTTACAGATATTTCAAGTTACGAAACTACTTCCAGAACCAATTAATTTCGTAAGTAGAGGTACTATTGTATAACTCCGTTCTCTGACATTTTCACTACGAGTCTACTAGTGACAAAAACATTTAAATCTACAAAATGAGACTCATCGGTAAATGAGTTGATATATTCATCTATCAAATCATCATTGAAGTGCAAAATTGTTTCATTTATCATTAACTCATACAATGTAAATGATTGTTATTGTCAAGGACTGAGAATGCAGATTCATCTCAAAATGAGACTAATCGGGCTTTATTTGGGCTGCGCAACTGATTAAGCTATCACATCCATTGATTAATTGCAAAAAAAAAAAAAAAATCCTTATCTATGCTAAGTCCGGTCCTCGAGAGCCGCTATCCAGCTTGTTTTTCATGACAAAACAGACCCCTGGTCATCCATAGATTCATGGCTAAAGTGTTTGTTTTTTTTGTTTTTTTGTTGGCTGAATCTATCATGGACACCTTCATCGACTATGATCATGTCTTGGTTCCACGTACATGTTAGAATGAGTTGACAGATGAATCTATCAAATGCATCCATGAGGAACAAACTATTGAGAACTTGTTCACTTTCATTGCCACCGACCGCGTTAGAACGATTCTTTTTTTTTGTCAGCTGGGACGCAAAGAACAAATCTTGGGTGGTAAGCGAGCTGCTGAAGCCGTTAGTGGTCAACGTGGACTTCCGGAGGAACAACAAAACCGTCTTCAAGTCCACCAACTTTGCCGGTTACGTGGGCATGCTGACCGGCATCAAGCCGGTAAATATGCGCCGCCGTGGCCGAAAGAGCGGCGTGTGGACTTTTCCTAATGTCGGCTTGTTTTCGCAGAACGTCTTCACCCTCACCATGAACGAACGCTTCAGTTTGGACGGAGGATACATCGGTCAGTTGCTTTTATTCTTGGCTTGAATAGTCAATGGATGTCTCGTCTGTTGCGGTGACCATTTTTGTGTGTCAAATGACCCTAATCCATTATTTCCTCACAAAATTACAACTATGAACTTTTTCTTTCTCACAAGGTTGCGCTCTTCATTTTGATTTGTAGGAATCTTGGAGTGGATCCTGGGAAAGCGAGACGAAATGTGGATGAGCTTCCTGACGCGCTCCGTGCTGGAGAACGCTACCAGGTTGATCCCCGCCCATCGGGTGAGCGTTCGGGGCTTTTGCTGACCCGTTGCTTTTGCCGTCGTAGCTACGAGGAGGCCAAGTTCCGTTTGGCACAGACTAAGCTTCTGGCGCCCGCTTACTTCATCCTGGGAGGGAACGCCACGGGGCAAGCCTGCATCATCACCAGATCCAGAATCACCAGTCTGGACATCCTAGAGTAAGAGTCCTATCCGTTTGGGGAGCGTGGCATCTACCAACATGGCTGCCACGAGACCATTTTGGTAGGGGCCATGAAAGCTCTTTTCGTGCTTCCGTCGTCCATTGAAATGAACATATCGTTAGTAGATGTCCAATTCATTTAAAGTGGTCGGGTGGCAGCAAATTATTGCCATCCGTCCCACATCAAATGGAGTGGATTTCGAGCACAGCAATGAGTCAATAGCAGATGCCGCTCTTTCAAGAATAAGCTAGTTATTACTTTGACGGGAATGTTGCCCCTTACCAATGAGGGAGCCATGTTGGTAAGGGTGATGAAAGCTCTTCGTAAGACCATGCGTGACCATTAATGAATGTTATGACACATGTCATTAAGTGTGATCCGGCAAATTCATTGTCACTTTTGAATAGATGTAAAAGATGCGGACTGGAGTGACAAAATTTCCCGGATAACACTTAATGAGCATGTCATGAGCGTTCATTACTGCTGATGGCAGTGTCATGATGTAGGCATGTGCCGGTATGAGATTTTAATGGTATGATGGCCTTAAGCAAAAATACTGTGGAAAATGTGTGTACGGGTTTAAAAAAAAAAATTCCATGGAACAGGATTTTAAAAATTTTTCAAAACATATTTGCAAATAGCATACGGCACGTAATACGTCACCTTTGCTCATTTATATTCATGACGTTAGCAACTGTTGCTAGGCGGGTCAAACTCTAAATCATACTACTAGTGTACGAACAAGATGTTTACTGAGCTAAACCTACCAATTCTGTCCGAAAATTATATCCCAAGTGCCAAATTTACTGGTAAAAATGTGGAAGAACATACAAATGTTCAGTTAAAGAGATTGCTTGAGTGTTGAGGGCTGAGAAAGACTGGAAAAAGAGCCGACCTGATCCAGAGGTAGCTTTTTTATCGTGAAGGAATCTGATCTTTTAGCCAGATTGCCGGAACCGTGCTGGCGCATTCCAACAACCCGGCCAAAAGGCCAAACTCTGCGCGTTTACCTCCGTCTTAACCCCTTGTACTGAGTCCATTTTGAACGCTGGAAAAAGGCTTCGAAGCACAAGTTGACAATTTATTCAGGTCGACAGCAATCATACAACACCGAGGGACCCAAGCGAGGATCCAAGGTCACCATATCACAAGTCAACAAAAGGTACCTGAGGAAAAAATGACAACGATTAGTTAAACATTCTTTTTGAAGGCTCTCGCGCAGCGGGCTGTGGACAGAGGAAGGAACGATGTGTTTGGGCGTTGAGATTATTGTCTGTTTGTGGATAGGACAGGATTCGGGAGTTACCGTTGTCATGGCAACGAGGGTTGTGGATTTTGCCACCTCAGCGTCAAAGGGGCTCTTGGAGTCTTGTCAGTCGCGATATCGGGTGTTCTCCGGTGTTCCTTGTTGGGACATGTCATCCTGCCATTTGTTCTGGACTGTCCGGGAGAACTGATTTCGAGAGTTGGTGGTGCAGAAGTGGGCTTGTCAGTGTCAATCTTGCTCAGTCAGTTGCATGGCGCACACGTTGGGCTTCCGTGATAAGAAGGCGTCATGTGTCTCTTATGTCCTATATTCTGCTTGTTTTCCTTAAACTATGGTATAAGTGCTATTTATTTTATATTGGGTGTGTTAGACTAATACAGTGGATTGGTAAATACGAGAAATAATACTATTCCCTGACTGATTATATTAAGTGTTAGAATAATGCAAACAGACGGCGCCTACGAGAAAAGCTACCGTGTCTTTCAAGAGGAACCCGGTTAGCTGTCTTGGCATGCTAACCAGCCACGTTCTCTGCCTCGTTAACAAGCTTATTTATGTGACTATTATGTGACGTCATAGTATTTTACTGTCGCTAGACACACTAAATACTCTCGTAGCTGGTGGGAAACGTAAATGACAGCGTTTACTTCAATTTTGTATAAAGTGACTGATGATGGTCACGTAAATGTGAAATCAAGTTTGAGGTGTAGCCCCCCCACACACACACACACTTGCAGACACCCTCCGCAAGCAAGTCTTGACGGTGAATGTCCTTCCTCCTCGTGCTGTAATCAAAATACTCCCATACAGCGATTTTATGACGGGAAAACAGCTCACCACCTTCAGCCATTTTGTCAACTTTACTCTTTGGCACGGAGTATTGTCACTGAAGGACATAGCAACAACCAGAGGAGGGAGAGGTGAGCACTCCCGCTCCATTTGGGACATTAAAAAACAGCTAATACTGTACGCAAAATTTTAGTGGTTTTGAAACCACGGTAAACCTGCCACGGCACATGCCTAGTGTCATGTCATAATTAGGACTCTCTCGACACAACTTGAATCCTTTTATCACCCGATTTTAAATGGAAGGATCGATCTGAAGCTGGGCCGCTGGTTCGTCCTGGAGACCAACTACGACCACTGGAAGGAGCCGCTCTTCCTGGACGATCGACGCACGCCCGCCGTCAAGTGCATGAACGCCACTTCGCAGGCCGTGAGTGACAACCAATCGTTGCAAAGTGTCAAAACTCCTTTCAAAAATATATTTCCATGCTATATCAAATAAGTGATTTTTATTTTAGAAAATATCCATGAAGACGATATACGACGTGCTGTCCACAAAGCCCGTACTCAACAAGGTGAGTAGTTTTGTCTTTTTTTTTTTTTTTTTCTAACACACGCTCCTGAATTGACATCTTTCTCGCCGACAGCTGACGACGTACACCACGTTGATGCAAGTGTCGTCGGGCACGCTGGAGTCGTACATCCGCGACTGCCCCAGCCCTTGCATGCCCTGGTGAAGCGTTTCTCACCTTTCCACAATCCAGTAGAAACAGTCAACTGATCCCAAGACTTTGATTTTGAGTTGAACACATGGCTCGCTTTCAACAAAAATGACCTGTTGTGACCAGCAAGCGCAGCTGCTTCTTTGTGAGTCTTTAGATTAATCTACTTGTTGCCTGCCTCGTCCGATCCATTTGAAGGGAGTGCTGGGTTGGACGTCTACTTGTGCGCTCAACTTCAGAGCCGCACGATTAGATGCCTATCGTCGTCAATGGCGTTTTAATAGGATATTTTGCTAATGAATGTTATGGGATGTAAAGGGTTGTGCAATGTCAAACATTTCACAAATAATACATACTGCTTATTTTTCCAATGACTAATAAAAGAGTACTGGTACTCATGATTGTTTCTTCCAGAGTGTTTCAAGCAGTGGGGGGAAAAAACACCATACATGTATTTGAGGTGAGGGAATAACAGCTGCCCTTTTAATGCAAAGGTAACAGTCATAACGTCAGTTTGTAGAACAATACAAATCTTTCCAATTCACATCTAACATAAGACACTAACAAGTAACAGGCTAAACCCTAAAAACCTTTAATGAGAAAGTTGACAACATGTTAAAACAATCCTGATGCTCGCACTTGACTCAGTCGGCACATTCTGAAACACACACACACACACACAAAGAACAATTGGCAGGACGTATCTCGCTTTGACAGTTAAGACTCCCATTTTAATGTTGGATGGGAATATCCAACATGGCCGCCCTGTAAGGTCTTTTCATGCTTCAGCCATCAATGGCGTACCGCACGAATGCTATTTTTAGACTGCGTGACGTCACCATTGTAAACTGGAAGGGGGTCAACATAGAAGCGCGCTCACATACAACCCATGCTAGTACTGTTTGTTTTCTGCCAGAAATGTTTCAAAAAAGAACATGCAGAGTAAACACTGCTGCAATGGAACTTGTAGAACCGACTCAAGACATTACGACATATGAGGTTTCCCGATGCCAAAAACTCTTTGAACAATGGATCAACTTGTGTGGACGTCCAAAAGACCAGTTTAACACCAGCAAGGTAAAGCCATTCACCTTCACATGCAGTAGAGGTGTGCCATCTTAGGCACCCCACGATTCAATTATTGAACGATGATCACGGAATTGACATTGATCACGGTTATCGATGCATTGTATTTTAATTATCCTAATGATTCAATAGCAACGATGGAAACATGCCCTTACAACAAAAAGCTACCCTTAAACTGCTTTTTTTTTTTTTTAACAAGAAAGTGCAAAAAAAAATTAACCATTTTAAAGGCAGTACTTATTTCTCAACATGCCTATACAACACACAGCTGACCTTGAGATGCTCTTTTTCACAAGAAGGTGCAAAAGCATTAGCTGTACACTGGTGGAATTACTTCCAGTTTCTGGAAACAAACAAAGTGTCTTTAGAAATTAGACTTCTTTTCACCAATATACTTTTTTTCACAGATTTCTGTATTATTTTGCATGTTTGTAGTGTTAACGCTTTACTTAATCGTTTTTTTTAAACACGTTCTGCATATTGAGTAACTTTTGTACAACTGTTGTGTGTAACTGTTAACGTCTCAAAAATAACAAGGCTAAACAGAGGGTTCGTGGACTCACCTCTTTTTCAATTAACATGACTTGAACCTACTGTTGGACAACTGAAAGACGTGGAGCAATTAACTATCTCTCTTCCCCTCTGGCTCTAAAAAAATAACTTGCGCACAGAAGCGCGACGGCCGGGTCCCTGCCTGTTTTATACACAAATTTTTCTTTTGAAAAGGAGTAAATCTCTTGCTCAGTAACCGGCAGCACCCATCATAACGTTGTGCATACGTCCGTTAAAAGTGTCCGGGCGGCAGACGTGTCTTGAATTTCGTTCCGCTACGAGCGGCTGTCAAAGTTATTAGGGAAAATCATCGTTCTTTAACCTTTATGAATGGTAATCGAATCATGATGCATCTAATAATGGATTTTTTGGAACTGGCTTACTTTACGTTATCCTTTTTCAGGTTGCATTGGTCAGCAATTTTCAAAGAGCCTAAAATAGCAAATCACGATATGATTTCAATCAATAAAGTTTCATCCGATCATCTCCCAGAAGTGGCAATAGCAACTGAATTCAGTGTACTTATTGGTTGAGAGACGCGAACGGGTCATGTCCTTCAGCAGCATGCTTAGGTCTGAAGGGGTTAATAATGGTCGGCTCAATTCTATCCTTACGACATATCGGAAGACAATTTAAATAACTGAACTCATGATATAATGCAAATAAGGTTGCTTAAAAGTTGGTGGGAACCATTTGAGCAACCTGAAAATGTGCCAGTGTTTTGCCCCTACTGTCCTCGATTGGATGTCTAGTGCCATTAATGGCAACCACTGAGTAAATAGCAGATTGTTCCAACTCTGATGGGACCGTGGCCCCAGGGCGGCCATGTTTGGTAGGGGCAGTGAAAGCTCTTTTCATGCTTCTACCATCAATTCTTCCACTAACAGACGTCCAATCCATTTGATGTGTAGTCCTGCCAATGGATTGGACGTCTAGTGCGCCAAACTGTTTTGTTAAATAAATACATTAACCATTTAAACCATTTTTTCCCCTACCTGGCTCCTTGAGATGCTGATCATTTCCCACCAGGTCCATTGGCGTTTGCGCCTGATCGTGGAGGATTTCCACACGTAGGTCGTTGGCGCACCGCTCGTCCCGGATCCTCCTCTGAAGCTCCTCCTGCCGATCGATCGCTCGGATCGGTCAGTCGGTCCGTTTCTTTATCGATATATTTCTGGATACCTGGCAGGTGACGGCGAGCTGGGCGGGAGGCTCGTCCACGCGCACAAAGTCGTCTTCGTCCGACGTCCTGTGGCCGCTGCTGCCGGACGCCGCTTCCTGCGAGCGACCCGGCTCCTTACTCGTCCTATTTGAAATACGGGCATTTTTCTCGGCGCCGCTTACGTCCACGTTGATCATGACGGGGGATTCCGTGTCGGGAGTGCCGGCGGCGTCCGAGTCTTTCGGGAAGGCGGGAATTTCGGAGCCGCCGCCGCTTTCCGGCGGAGGGCCGCCCGCCGAGGTCTCCTCCGGGTCGGGGTCCGCCGCCTCGGCGGGTCGGTCTTCGGCCGGAGGCGTGACGGACCTCTCGCTGCTCTTTTCTAGGAGCGAAAAAGGAAGAAATTCTATCCCCGTCATGCTACAAAAATAAATGCTGTCGCCAGGAAAAAAAAAGAAACGCGCCCCCACCGTTATCGTCGTCGCCCGGATTCAGATGCTTTTCTTGGCTTTCGTTGTCCAATTGTTCCTGCGGGACAAGACAACGTCACGTGCGGCCCGATTTCAAGCGCGACAATTTACCCACCTCTCGGTCACACGGCGGCGGAGCTTCCGCCGCCGCCTGCAAAGAAGTCTGGACGTCGGCGGGCCCGGCCCGGAAGCCGTCCGGCTCCCGCTCCTCCTCCTCGTTTTCGTCCTCGCCGCTGCCGTAGTTGTCGAGGGCTCGGCTCTCGGACTCTGAAAGCCCTCGATGGAAGAAAACGGTTTTGCTTTTTTTATCGACAAAGCGGCACCGTGTTTCCGAGAGCGTCCGCTTACTGATGGAAAGCGACAATGGCCCAAAGTTTTCCTCATCTCCGCTTTTCATATCGTTCGACGGCGGAGAGGATGCCGCGGCCTGCTCGGTGAGGTCATCTTCTTCCTGCAATGGAGAAAGTCCATTTGACTTGGGTGGAAAACTTTCAAAAAGTTCCAGTTCACCGCGGATAACGGCTAAAACAAGTCCCACGACTGTGGGGCCATTGTGAGGTAAGTAAGCTACATGTTTTATGTTTTGTGAAGTAGAGGCGTGCGAAATTTCCGATTCGTAGATTATTGGCGATTCGGCCGTGGAAGATTCGAGAACGATACACAAACGTCCAAATACCAGGTAAAGCGGAACTAAAACACAGTCAGCGCAGTCTTCAGGATGCAATGAGGAACGGACCGAGATCATGTTTAACTCATGCCGCTAGATGAAAAAACAATCATACCTGACTGCAGCCGACAGCCGCTACAAAGAACGCCCAGTTGCTAGTTGCTACAAACATACAGCCACATAATGCTACAGTAGATATCACATATACAGTGCCTTGCAAAAGTATTCGGCCCCCTTGAATCTTGCAACCTTTCGCCACATTTCAGGCTTCAAACATAAAGATGTGAAATTTAATTTTTTTGTCAAGAATCAACAACAAGTGGGACACAATCGTGAAGTGGAACAACATTTATTGGATAATTTCAACTTTTTTAACAAATAAAAAACTGAAAAGTGGGGCGTGCAATATTATTCGGCCACTTTACTTTCAGTGCAGCAAACTCACTCCAGAAGTTCAGTGAGGATCTCTGAATGATCCAATGTTGTCCTAAATGACCGATGATGATAAATAGAATCCACCTGTGTGTAATCAAGTCTCCGTATAAATGCACCTGCTCTGTGATAGTCTCAGGGTTCTGTTTAAAGTGCAGAGAGCATTATGAAAACCAAGGAACACACCAGGCAGGTCCGAGATACTGTTGTGGAGAAGTTTAAAGCCGGATTTGGATACAAAAAGATTTCCCAAGCTTTAAACATCTCAAGGAGCACTGTGCAAGCCATCATATTGAAATGGAAGGAGCATCAGACCACTGCAAATCTAACCAAGACCCGGCCGTCCTTCCAAACTTTCTTCTCAAACAAGGAGAAAACTGATCAGAGATGCAGCCAAGAGGCCCATGATCACTCTGGATGAACTGCAGAGATCTACAGCTGAGGTGGGAAAGTCTGTCCATAGGACAACAATCAGTCGTACACTGCACAAATCTGGCCTTTATGGAAGACTGGCAAGAAGAAAGCCATTTCTCAAAGATATCCATAAAAAGTCTCGTTTAAAGTTTGCCACAAGCCACCTGGGAGACACACCAAACATGTGGAAGAAGGTGCTCTGGTCAGATGAAACCAAAATTGAACTTTTTGGCCACAATGCAAAACGATATGTTTGGCGTAAAAGCAACACAGCTCATCACCCTGAACACACCATCCCCACTGTCAAACATGGTGGTGGCGGCATCATGGTTTGGGCCTGCTTTTCTTCAGCAGGGACAGGGAAGATGGTTAGAATTGACGGGAAGATGGATGCAGCCAAATACAGGAACATTCTGGAAGAAAACCTGTTGGTATCTGCACAAGACCTGAGACTGGGACGGAGATTTATCTTCCAACAGGACAATGATCCAAAACATAAAGCCAAATCTACAATGGAATGGTTCAAAAATAAACCTATCCAGGTGTTAGAATGGCCAAGTCAAAGTTCAGACCTGAATCCAATCGAGAATCTGTGGAAAGAGCTGAAGACTGCTGTTCACACTCTCCATCCAACCTCACTGAGCTCGAGCTGTTTTGCAAGGAAGAATGGGCAAGAATGTCAGTCTCTCGATGTGCAAAACTGATAGAAACATACCCCAAGCGACTTGCAGCTGTAATTGGAGCAAAAGGTGGCGCTACAAAGTATTAACGCAAGGGGGCCGAAGAATTTTGCACGCCGCACTTTTCAGTTTTTTATTTGTTAAAAAAGTTGAAATTATCCAATAAATTTTGTTCCACTTCACAATTGTGTCCCACTTGTTGTTGATTCTTGACAAAAAATTAAAATTTTATATCTTTATGTTTGAAGCCTGAAATGTGGCGATAGGTTGCAAGGTTCAAGGGGGCCGAATACTTTTGCAAGGCACTGTATATGGAACTAGATGCTAATTGACAGAAGAAGGCGGCGTTAGTCAACAGCCGCCATCTTAAAGCAGTAGACTTCTCTGGAAGGCTGTGTTGTAGCAAAACTAACTTTTTATCTAAAATACTCCTAAATCAGCAAAATATTGCCTTGAATATCTTAAAATGATGAAACGGTTTAGAACTTTTACACGTTGAAAGTAGACAGAAGGGAAATGATGGAATAACAGGAGCAATTTTAGTAACTTTAACAGTTGATTCACAACATTAAATTATTGAATCAAATGTAGTTTAAAGCTGCCGATACAGAATTGAGTATTTTATTTACTGTTTTGAACTTTTAACTTGATACTGAAATAGTAGTTTAGTTTAGCAGGATTCCCACCTCTAATGTCAAATACTGGGATCATGGCACACGATTTAATAAGGAGGTGGCCACCGAGAAGGCCACACGGCTGATGAGCGGTGGCTTGTCGCACACCATGGTCGCCGGCCGATAAAGGCGTGCCAGCCTAGAATGCGCTTTCCTTGGCTTGGCCACGAGCAAAATCCCCGTTCCGACCTCGGCAAGTTTGGCTGGCCGATCCAGCCCGCTCGGTCCTATTCGCATGCCTGCCAGGTTAGCATGTCGCCAGCTGTCAGGACTACTGTTTTGATAACGCTCTTTCCTCTGTCTCTGAAGCCGGGGGCAGGGAAATGACAAAAGCCGAACTTACTCCGGTGGCATAAAATACTGTTCGGGAAGGTGCAAGAAGTCGACAGTTTTGACCATGATGGAATAATTTTGCCATGTCATTCTGAATAAATGCATTTTTAATATTTCATATTCCATTTAGCACGAGACTGTTATTTTTCATGACCATACCATTTATTTAGCAGTTGGGGAAAACTACGTAGATAAAAAGAATATCTTGTAAAAATATTGGAGAGATTGAAACAACGATAACATTTCGCTGCTCTGTGTTGTATTTTCCTTGTTCTGAATAATTCCCCATCAATAGGCTTAATTGTAAATCAGATGAAATGGTGACCCTACCGATGTCATCCTCTAGCTGGGGACGCTAGAGCGCTATAATGACAGGCGGGGCTAAACGGCAGATAAAAAGACTCATTTCTAGTCATCTGCCCTTTGCTAAATTGTTGTATATAGTCGAATGGTCTCAAAATATGATTCTAATTCACATAACAATTAGGGCTGTCAAAATTATCGCGTTAACGCCGGGTAATTAATTTTTTAAATTAATCACGTTAAAATATTTGACGCAATTAACGCACATGTCCCGCACTGTCCCATGTCAGGCAGTTGGTAAGTTTTACAGCAAGGTTTTTTCTGCTGTCTAACAGCGAACTCTTGTGGTCGCTTTGCGACATGGTTTATTGCTTTCTTGCCAGTTCAATATGGCTGCATGACGTCTCGGGCTGATGCCTACGTTGTAATGTTGTGCTTATATGATCCTTGGACAAGATTTGTCCGTAAGTATGGTTGTTGTAAAGAATGTACATATTATGTTAGTAAGCGAAATGTTATATTTTTTTGTATGAGACGCTTTTTGTTTATGCTTAGTGAACCTGTATAGCGGGCTAAGCTAACGTTGTTGCTAATGCAATGCTTGGGTACTTTTTTTTGTAGTTTTACGACGCTCTAAAGAGGACAATGGTTTGAGGCCATTTTATTAATAAATCAGAAGAAGTCTGATTATTAAGGCGTCGTTCACTAGCTGTCTAGCTTTGGAAAAAGTAGACGCTTCGGAGTGAGGACAGCATAGACAGATTTAAATGACAGTAGAGTGAAATGCCCACTACAGTCCTTATATACCGTATGTTGAATGTATATATCCATCTTGTGTCTTATCTTTCCATTCCAACAATTTATTTTACAGAATATATATATAATTCATAGAAAAATATGGCATATTTTATAGATGGTTTGAATTGCGATTAATTTTTAAGCTGTAATTAACTCGATTAAAAATTTTAATCGTTTGACAGCCCTAATAATAATGCTATTTAAGATTTTTTTAATGCTGTCACAGGCACTTTAATGCATGTGTCAAACCAATACAAATTTTAAAGTTTTTTTTTTTTCCCCAAGAATATTAATCAAATAATAAAAATATATAATATTCACGGTTTATTTTAAAAATGTTGTAAGACAAATGTAAAAACAACTACCTTTTTTTTTTGGACTATAAGTCGCACCTCAGTCTAAGTCGCACCAGCCATAAAATGCCCAATGAAGAGGAAAAAAAACATATATAAGTCGCACCGGAGTATAAATCGCATTTTTGGGGGAAATTTACTTGATAAAATCCAGCACATAAAACGGGTATTTCATCTTGAAAGGCAATTTAAAATAAAAATATAATATAAAACAACATGCTGAAAAAGTGTACAGTATGATAATGTTACATGATGCATGAGCAACAAAATGTGAACGTGGCCGGTATGTTAACGTAACATAGCTAATGAGAGTTATTCAGATAACTATAGCATAAAGAACATGCTAACAAGTTTACCAAACCATCCGTGTAACTCCAAAGTACCAAAATAACATGTGAAATGATATGATGTGTTAATAATTTCACATATAAGTCGCTCCTGAGTATTAGTCGCACCCCCAGCCAAACTATGAAAAAAAACGACTTATAGTCCGAAAAATACGGTACATGTAACAAATATATAAATGTAGAAACTAAGAAAATGATATATTGAGAAACTCAAAAGTAGATGTTTCCTCAAGGTTTGTTTAAAATAAATGAAAAAAATATTTTCAAGGTTTTTATTTAATTGTTTAACAAATAACATTTAAAAACAGTACTCGTGACTTTTAAAGGTGTTTAAAAAAAAAAAAAAAAAAAGAGGGTATGTATAACAAATACATTTTTTTAAAAGAGAAAGTGGACTTTCAAGATATGGGTCTCAGCAATGAAAAAAACTAAAGAAAAGATTTGTTCATTATTGATTAGTGGATTCACTCCAATTCCAGAATGAAACTATAGCTAAGATTTTTTTCAATTTTAACAAAATAAAAACACGCGAAAAAAGGGGCAGAAGAATCTTAAAATAGAATTTTGAAACAAAACAAAAAGCGTATTTTATGTTCTCTCGTCGCAACCACAGACCTTATTTTCATCCCGAGACGCCGCCGACGGGCTAACCTCCTCCGCCGTTCCGTTCTAAAATGGAGAAAAGCCACAGGTCAACAACAATTCTTAGGCAAAATTCCATTTGTCTATTGACCTTCAAAGCGCCACGATGACTTTTCTGGCCGGCGACACCGTGGTCCAAATCCCGCATGAGCCGGAAGAAGGCCAGTTCGTTGAAGAGGATGTCCGACACCTCCACCAGGAGATCTTCGCCGCACTCGTTCAGGGTTTGGCCCGCAAACATATTAAGGGAATCCTGCGCGGGAAAAGCCAGAGCGGGTTCGGCGGCGTCGATGGCCGTCGGCGCGGATAGTACCTGCAGGATGCCGCCGAGCTGCCGGTGGAAGAATCGCACAAATTCTTTGCTCTCGTCGTTCTGCTGCGTCAGCGCCAAGACCTTGCGGCGCAAAGACGCCAGCAGCTGCGGCGTGCACACCTCGTCCATGTTCTCCTACGTGAGGAAGGTTTTCTCAAGTCATTAACCACGATAGATGTCGACTTGTCCGTGACAGTGAGTTGCAAACGAAACTTTTGACACCAAAATGATTTTTCTGGAAAAATGATAAACATGTACATTTTGATTGCTTGTCATTTTACCACTTAACAATATAACAAAGCTAACCAAATGGAGTGGACATCTCTGTCAATGGGAGTGAAGGACTTCAGGGACTTTTAAGGATCATTTCAGGAGTATAAGCAACACTAGGTAACTTTTCTGTTTTGGTCGATTTTAGCGATGCAGGTGGACAAAAGCGGTAGTGTTTTGCCTTTGTCGTAAAATCCTGATCGCCCGGTCGGCTGCAGATGGGTTGAACGAAATATGTTTTCAGCGGTTGTGTGAAGGTTGAATAGTAATGAGGTCATGACTCCAGCTGTGGCGAAACAATAGCATATAACAATGTTGAAAATACATTTTTGATTTTGTACTGTATTGCTGCCACCCTCCTCAAAGTTAATTAGTGCCAGTGAAAGCGATACAGACCACCTCAAGAGGTGTCATTAGTTGTCAGTCGACGTCAGTGTTGTTAATCTTACTTTAAAAAAAGTAATTAATTACAGTTACAAATTACTTCTCTCAAAAAGTAATTGAGCTAGTAACTCAGTCACCACAATGTAAGAGTAAGTAGTTACTTGGCAAAGTAACTGGTGTTACTTTTCGTGTTTTTTTTTCTCATTAAAAAAAAAAAAAAAAAAAAAACATTGGTCACAATAGTTCAAAGGGTTTTTGGCACACTTGGCCCTAGCTCTTCTTTACCCTAAACTTAACTAGACACGGGTATTGCGGATATTGCGATAACTAGATAGTAACCTATGCTATGTTTTGAAGTCATTTAATGTTGTGAATCAACTGTTAAAGTTGTTAAGATTGCTCCCGTTAGTTCCCTTCTGTCTACTTTTGACATGTTAAAGTTTTAAAACTGTTTCATCATTTAAAGATAGATTCAAATCAAGATTTTGCCGATTTAGGAGTATTTTAGATAAAAATTTACTTCGGTTCGCTAGGAAGGTTCTCTACAACAGAGCCTTCCTGAGAAGTCTACTGCTTTAAGATGGCGGCTGTTTACCAACGCCGGCGAGTTGATCATTTCGCATCTAGTTCCCTATACATATGCTGACGCCGCTGAGTCTGTCATTTCTCATCTAGTTCTATATACATGTGATATCTACCGTAGCATCACGTGGGCGTAGTTTGTAGGCTATCGGCTACAGTCAGGTGTTATCGGAGACACCTAGCATCGCGTTTGCAACGGCGTCACAAGTCCCTTCCCTCCTCCCCACTCGCGCTCAAGCAAGTCGGTGTCTCTCAGACTTTTCTCGCGTCATTCAACCAACGTAGTAACGCACAGTAACGCAGGCCTTTAAATCCTCAGTAACGGTAACAGCGTTGCAAAGACGAGAAAATTAATTTGATTACTCACTACTGAAAAAAGTAACGCCGTTATTCTCTAGCACCATTATTAACAACACTGGTCGACATATCACAAATATTATGAAAATATTTTATCAAGGTTGAAAAGTGACCTACTGTTGCTTTAAAATTAGAACTATTAAAAAAATAGCGACGAACATTTATGAGATTAAAAATTCCTTAATATTCCTTAAAAATGACAACTGAGCTTTTAAAAGAAAAAAACATTTTATGGAAAATGACAATTTCTCTCATGAACATTTGAGTTTATTATTTCTTAAAACTTTTTTTCTTGCGAAAGTACAAATGTATTGGCTGGCCATCGCTGTCAATGAATTTGAGGTGTCTACCTTGAGGAAGGGAATGACCTCCGTCATGATATCCTTAATGTGCTGGTTGAGCTGCAGGGTGTCGATCTGAGGACAGTGCACGGGTGCAGAGGCCCCTCCTGCTCACAAACGACAGCAATGATTATCATCTAACGAGCGCTATGTTGTCACGACGGTCTACGCGTACCGCCCGCGTCTTCTGGATCGGCGGCAGACGCTTCCGCGTTGTCGAGGTCCGAGTCCCTCTGCTTCATGCGTTCGTATTGACGCATCCTGACGAAAGCCTTGTCCAAGTGGATCACGGTGTTGCCTACAAAGACGACGGACGTACCGTTAGGCTCGGCTGATTTCGAGAACGTTTAGAAACAGGTTGTAAACAAAATCTTCCATTAGAATAGTGTCTATGGTTAGCTCAATGGGCTGCGATTGATGGTGCTAGACATTCAATTGATTTTGACTGGTTTGAACGCCTAGCGCTGTCAATGGCACTGACACCAGAGCATTCACAGCCAGTCTTTTGTGGGCATTTACAGGTTATGTTCTTTCGCTGCCCTGTCAAACTACAAATGAATAAACAATATGAAAATGGCTGGCAAACCCACCCAGATCATCCTTGGAAAAGGGATCCACGTTAGAGGAAGACAAAGTGCTGTCGTGACCCCCAGACTCCAAGTCGTCTCTCTTCTTCATGTTCTTCTCTACCACCACTTCCTGGGGAAGGAACAAAATCTCTAATAAAACAGGAAATATTCCCCGACTTCTTAACTGACAATCAATATAACCATTTGTGGCAGCCTAAGAAATGAAGACAACTAAAACGGGATCTCCGGGCAGGCGTTAGAACTCTTACGGTTTCGCTGACGGTGGAGCTCTCGCTGGGCGTGAGCTCCGACTGCGAGCCCCCGGCCCAAGACGCCACTCCCATGGGGGGCATCTCCTGGGAGGCGCTCTTCTCCGCCAGGTGCCTGCTCACCAAGTCCTGCGGGGAAAGCCAAAAGCCAAGTTCACCGACCGACCGACCGACCGAGACCTGCCGAGCGCGCCAAAGCGCCGCTCACCTGCAGGGAATAGAGCGCCCTCTGCCTCAGGTAGTCGGTGTTGAGCAACTGCAGCTCGTGGAAGAGCTCGATGAGGAAGTGAGGCCGAGACTCGTTTTGGGAGATCAACGTGGCCACCTCGGAGTAGATGGTCTCGCGCAGCGCCTCAAACAGGGAGAATTCGCTGCTGGCGTCTGCGAATATTTCACACTTATGTTTACGTATTCCGATCGAGAAAAGATCAACAGAACGGGTCACGTGGGGGGGTGCAAGCATACGGGGGATGTTTTTGGGTGCCGTGAGAATTAGGGCTGCCACGATTCATCGACAACTAATTGATTATTCTTTTAATCGTCAACTATTTTGATGTATTGTTGAGAGATGATCTAAACATTGTTCAAATTGTCCTCTTGGAGCCTCTTAAAAGAAACTAAATTCATTGATAAGTCAAAATTTTCACAAAAATGAAATCACGTTCACGCTGGTTACTCCACAGAGCCACTAGGGGGTGACCAAAGCATTACAAATAAAGGCAGGCAATGCAAGGACAATTTCCAAAATGCACAGATTTTTAATTATAATGATGTCTTAGTGACTTTCTTTCTGGTACAGCAGCAGTTATATGGGAATAATGGGATGAGTTTTTTTTTTTTCATTTGTACATCATTTTACTTGTGAATCATGAGTGTATAGGGCAAGAGTGGGCAAACCGGTCCTCAAGGCCCGCAGTGGGTTTTGGTCTTTGTTCAAACGAGGCATGTGCCAATTACCGATGTCAAGGTTTACCGTAGTATGAAAACGTCACGGTTTCAAAAGCATGAAGACTTTCCGTCATACAGAAGTACAGTATTGGCATTTTTTATGTCCCAAAAATGCTGCGAGAAATCCGTGGCTTGGCGCGGCAACGCTCAGCCCTCCCACTCCGGTTGTTGCTCTGTCCTGTGTCTGTCTGTGACACTATACCAGAGCTTTTTCCCCCTCAGAAAAAGACCAAGTCGCTAGATTGGAAGTACTTCGGCTACCAAAAAGAAACAGACGGCCCCTTGGAGGAGGAAGGACCGCCGACAAGCTTGCGGAGGGTGGTTGCCAGGAGTTGCGGCACCTCTAAGCTGATTTCACATTCACTTGACCATCATCCGTCACTTTACACAAACTTTAAGGTAAACGTTGTCATGAACGTAGCCCAACATCAACGAGAGTTTACTCCAGCTTGTTTAGTGTGTTTAGCGATGGTTAAACAAATACTATAACGTAAGCTTGTTGAGGAGGCAGATAATATAGCAAGCCAAGACTGCTAACTAGTTTCCTCTCTACCATTAGCTTACTTTTGTAAAGTCGTTCACCATTGTAAACATCTGTTCAAAATAACATACAGACTATGGTGTGGTTTTTTTTCTCTCTGGCAACTTTCTGTGTTGAGAGAGGATGGGTGTGTGTGTAAATAATAATACGTGTCGTACACACACGCTCTGTCTCTTGCTCTCCATTAAAATTCAATTAATTAATACTAATAGTAGTACTGGTATGTTTTTTTACTTAAAACCAACTTGATCATATATTGTTTAAGTCCAGTTCTTTTTTTTGTATTGTTCTAATGTTGAGAAACATGAGCTGTGGCTGTGGGTTTTGTCTATAAGTTCTATTTGTTTCAATCTTATTTGAAATATTTCAGTTAATTATTTTGTTATCAGGGCCCGAGCACCAATAGGCGCGGGGCCCTATTGTTTTGCAAAGGATTATTATTATTATTATTCCCTCTTCATGGCAAATGAAAATGGCCAATTTGAAGGCCTGAAAATGCCTAAAAACACACCAAAATTTGCATAGATGCAGCTTCACATACATTTCGATAATTTAGCAGCATTGCGAAAAAATGTAACAAAATGGCTCAGTGGTGGCCCCTTGAATTTTTAAAAAAGGCCTCTCCATTTAGGTTTTTTTCAACGTAGAGCAATGAAATTTGGGGAGTCGATATGATGTGCAAACTGCTCTAAAAGGTCTCTTGCACTCATATTCCAAACCCAACAGGAAATTGGGTATTTTGGATTGAATGTTCAAAAATATGCAGTTTTAGTCAACCAACAGCTTGAACGTTTCAGACCATTGCACCTAGGCAATTAGTTGGATCCTCCTCAAAATTGGTAAGACTGTTCATGAGACATATGAGATGTTAAGTTATCAAAACGGTGAGTTTTCATTAGCGGGCCTGACCTGGACGGGGTACCAAAGTCGCAAATGCAAATGGCCCATTTGTAAGCCTGAACATGCTCAAAAACTCATCAAAATTTGCACACACATTCGGCTTTGCGAAAATTTTGAAGATTTACTAAAGTTGCGAAAAAATGTAACAAAAGTGCTCAGGGGTGCCCCCTTGATTTTTTTAAGGTTTGTTTGAAGCAGAGGGGTCCCAAAAAAAAAAAAAATTACCTTCGCCATTTTGTCTCGCCACAAATTTTGAGCAATCATAACTTTGCAGACATACAACATATCTGCAGCACCTTTGCCGTGCTTGGTGATAGTCGTACCCTAAAGGGTCCTGTAGGGTGCGAGGCTTGTTCAGTCCTGCTTGCAGCGCTAGTTTTATTTAATTATTTTAACATAATACTAATGTTGAATTTGCAAATATAATGTGCAAAAAATCCTGTTCAATGGGGGGGGGAATTATTTACCTATACATCTCAAAATAAGAGCTATAATTGCAATTCCGTGATACCGTAAAACCATGGAATTTTTGCTTAAGGTTATCATACCATCAAAAACTCATACCGGGATATGCCTAATTCAAACCAATCCAGCAAAGACATCTTAACCAATGAGGCTTCAGCTGTAACAAAAAGCACCTGATTGCAATCAACTGATTGCACTTGTAAAACAACAGATTGGTGAAGAAGTGTGCTCACAATGGGTTTGAACAAAAAAATTACTGCGGCCCTTTGTGGAATTGTTTGCCCATCCCCGGATGAGGGTAGTTACCTCCCTTAACAAATCCTAATCATTTTAGTTTGGAGCCATTTAAAGGTCACTCTATTTTCCGGTATTATTTTAGACAGGGTTAGGGTTTAAACCCGAAAACCCTAACCCATTATCACATGGCTAATATTATATGACAACTTCTATTTTCCTTTCTCAGCGCATCATTATTCATTCCACTGCACATAAACAGCGGAAAATAACAGCATTTTTTGTTTTAAATGAGCCGATGAAAGCAAAAATAAGAAGTGATGAAAATAATCATCTGTGGCAGCCCTAAAGAGAAGTAAAAAACATAGGGGAAAAAAAGGATGGCGTGCTAACTTTTACCTTGTGCTTCCGTGCATGCAATTCGGTTAGAGAGGAAGGGTGTTCTCCAAGCATACGCTGTCAGTAGGATACATGAAGAGTCAACTCAAAAAAAGATAATGCCAGAAATAACAAAAAAAAAAGTCTTGAAAATAAACACGGGCCGTTAGAGGTGTGATGAAAAACTAACATAGCGGGCGGGGGCGTCTACCAGTGGTTTTTGTCATACCGGAGGAGATGTCGTTGGGTTTGTCGCCAAACTTGTTCTTGCTGTCCAGTTTCTCTTGAGTGAGTTTGTCCAAAAGGTGCTGATCCTTGTGACGAGACGCCGCCGCCCTCCCTTGGTTCAAGTCGGCGGTGCTGCTCAGGCTGTCGGTCTCCACGCCTGATGAATAGGCGGCACGAAAAATACATTCAAATTAACACCGACTCATCGGCTGCAGACGTTCGACCCATTTGAGGTAGGAGCGAATGAACGGGCCATCCCTTCCAGTTCAAATGGATTGGACTTCAACTAGTGACACTCATTTCAATTCACAAATTGAGATTCCTCGGGAAATTAGTTGAGATTAATCTCTCAAATCCATCTGTATCTCTTCAAACCCTGGCATCAATCCCAAAAATGTACCTTCGTTGTTTTTGTTCGGCCCTTTGCCCCTCTTGCGCCGGTTCTTGCTGCGGGAAGCCAAGTTTGCCTGGGCGGAGGCCTTGCGACCGCTCTTAAAGGTTTTGGTGACCGTGGCGGGATCGGCGCAGTCGGGAATGCTGCTGTAACTGGCCTCCGAGGTCCGCTCGCACTCGGCCGGAGGGCTGCGGCGTCTCTGCGGGGCGGTGTTGCTCGGGAAGGTGACGTCGGGCCAGCTCGTGTCTCTGAAAGGGTCATGTGAACCAAATTAACAACACGGAATCGAGTGTGACGCTCCTCAAAAGAGTAACTTACCGTCTGTCAGCAGTGACGTTAAGAGGTGAGCGCTGGAGGGGAGGAGGGAAACTCATGTATTCGGTTTTGATTGAGGCGTTGGGGTTCAAGTGCTGCTTCTGCTGGTCCGGACCCACGGACCCACTCGATGCACCCTGAGGGAACTCGCCCAGGGTTGGAGGGAAGAGCGGAAAGAGGCTAAATCCTGTAGTCAAAGGGAAAGCTGAAAATCAACCATTGTGGAAAATGCATGCTCCATCGGATTCAGGTCAGGTAATTGGAGGGGCGAATGAACGAACGAACCGGCGCCGTCCATGGCGCTAAAACACGCATTCAATGCCAGTCCTCCCAGTTTAAATGAAGTAGACAGATGAAAATTTTAATGACGTCAATCTGCATGTATGTTTACGCCAAATTGTAGGAAAATATCTTTGTTCAATAAGATACCCTCCTACGTAATGACTAGAGCTGGGAATCTTTGGGCACCTAACGATTCGATTACGATTACGATTCAGAGGCTCCGATTCGATTATAAAACGATTATTGATGCGCACCCCCCCCCCCCCCCTTTTTTTTTTTTTTTTTTTTTTAATTAAATGTTTTGTACATTAGTTCCAAAATTGTTCAAAAATCCTCTCAGGCTAAACCAAACTACTATTTCAGTATGAAGTTAACATATAGCAGTAAACAAATATACAAAAATAACAGTAAATAAAAAACTCCAGTCCCCATTCTGTAACAGCAGCTTTAAACTACATTCAAATAATTTAATGTTGTGAATCAACTGTTAAAGTTGTTAAAATTGCTCCTGTTATTCCATAATTTCCCTTTTGTCTACTTTCGACATGTGAAAGTTTTAAAACTATTTTAAAGATAGATTCAAGTCAATATTTTACCGATTTAGGAGTATTTTAGATAAAAAGTTAATTAGGTTTGCTTGGAAGGTTCGCTACAACAGCCTTGCAGGGAAGTGTACTGCTTTAAGATGGCGGCCGTTTACTAACGCCCGCATCTAGCTTTTTGTAGATGTGCTGCTCACGCTACCGAATCAATGGTGCATCTAGTCCTATATAAATGATATCTACCATTACATTATGTGGATGACGTACTTTATAGCAGCTTTTCGGCAGCAGTCAGGTATGTTGTTGTGTTTTTTTATCTCGTGGCATGAGTTGAGGTAGAGCCGTGAGTTGAGCATTGGCATTACCCGAGGGGCCGGGTAATGAGAAGCATGATGTTTAGCTACTCTCGCTGCGTTCTTCCTCGTTGCGCCCCAAAGACCGCGCGGCGCGCTGAGTGTGTTGTACTTCCGCTTTACTTGGCATATTTCAATAATCGGAATTTGGATGTTTGTGAATCGTTCTCGAATCTTCCACGGCCGAATCGCGAATAATCTAAGAATCGGAAATTTTGCACGCCTCTAGTAATGACATGTCCTTAGTGCAGTGGGTCTTAACCTTAATCTATTCAAAAGTGAGATAATTGGACGGAAAGCACTAAATGACATCAGTTTCTTAGCATTCATTAATCCTCATGATGTGTCATGTCATAATCATGCTCGTGTAATGACAGTCTTAAGGTGCCACTGTCAAATAAAGTGTTATCAAATACAATAACTAGCAATTAATGAAACAACTGGAACAGTAACTGAAGAAATAATCAGCACAGAATAATGAATTTTGATTGTTATTAACATCTGTAGCGCTGCAATGCATGCTAGGAGGCATGTTGGACCACAACAGTGTTGTCAGCAGGTGGCCCCAGAGGTTGAATGCTTCCCCCAAGGGAGAGGTGATGGCCAAATGAAGCTTCTTGAAGCAATGAAGCTTTGCAGCCAATTGGTTCAAAGCTTCATGGTGGTTCATTTACCATTTACAACAGTTGTATGATGCCGCTTTCAAATAAAGTGTTACTGGTTAATATCTTTTAGTGTAAACATCCCATATTATAGTGAGGACAGCTGGAGCTTATAGTCCAATGCAGGCTATCTATGAACAAATGTCGTTTTCGTGTCAAATTTGGTGGGTGGCGGCTTAAAGTCAGGTGCGCCTTATAGTGCAAAAATTACGGTACTACCATTAAAAAAAAAAGATGTGAACTTCTGCCTATGATAATACATACTCATCTGGAAAACATACATTATTTTCAATTATTTTATACTAGTGCCGCAACGATTAATCGATGAAGTCGATTTGAATTAAATTTTGCTGCTTCGAGTATTCGTTTAATTAAAGTGGCATTGTAATGGTTTGTTTGGAAAGTGTTTGCATTTAGATTAATTGATTTGGGTGGATACACTGCCCTGTAGTGGCAAGAGTTAATATGACATAACTCATTTCACATGGCTGAATCCAGCTGCACCCTGTTAAGACGAACATAAGTGTTTGTGTGAGCTAATGTTTATTTAATGCATTCAGAATTTAGTTAACAGGTATATTTAGCCGTTGGTTGTGGGAATATGTGTTTGAACCGTTTGTTAAGAGCATTGTAAAAACAATAATAATAAACATAGCATTTAAGCTATCAGACTTTTGCTATGTAAGTTAGCCAATTGTTCTTTTGTTCTACTTAGATCCTCATTTATTTATTTTTCATACCGTTTGAGGCTCAGCTCAGGTATTTTTACTTTTTATGTTCCTTGTCCGATTACTTGATAATTCGAACTAACTAGTTCATCGATTCATCGACTACTAATATAATTGATAGCTGCAGCCCTAAATTATACCAACCTGGATGCCAATTAATTAAACCGACTGCAAAATATAATAGATCGCCTGCCACGCTGAAGCTAATGCTAACGCTACGTGTTACATTTAGTGTGCGCAGTGCACATTGTGAATATACGACAGAAACTACGCCGCACTTGCGTCTTGCCAGACGAAAATCCTGTCACGCTTCGATCTCCAAGACACGTTTTTAGCTTGTCACCGTCACGAAAAATATGTTGGGTTGGTCAATGAAATATTTTCCTTATCGTCAACGTCGATGAAAACCACCACTAGCAGTTTGAGAGAAACGCCTGTAAATCAGGAGTAAACAAGGCCAAAACCAAGTCGAAAACACCACTTTGACTAGATTTAGTCAGCGTACGAAAACGTCTTAACGTTTGCCGAACCCAGGTTAAGTACTTAGTGCAAAAGCGTGTTTACCTTGAGATGAAGATGACGGCTGTTGTTTTTGTTGCAGATTCTGCTGTTGTACGAGTTCATTTAGCACCTGTTTCAGTCTGGAACGGCAAATTGGTCAAGTCAAAAGATGCTTAGCTTTGATTCGGTTTTTTTTTCGGTTACCTTTCTACATTGGTTTGTTGCCACGCGAGCTGCGTGTGACACTGGTTGAGCTGGTGCATGACCAGGTGGACCTGCGGGGACGTCAGGTTGTTGGGCAACACGCTGTACGAGCCGCTCATCAAGCGTTGCAGCATGCACGACAGCATCTTGGAAAGCAGAGCGACAGATCAGCCGGAGACGGCCTTCCTTTTCCGCTCGCGGCGGTCCGACGTGCAACCTGCTGGTCTTGCAGCAGCGTCTGACACATGTAGTTGCTGAAGTCCAGCTGTCTTTGCAGCTGGCCCATCTGCTCCTGCCAGTGGGTGAAGCCCTCGGCCGCCGACAGCTCGGAAGCCCAGCAGAGGTTCTCCTGGCGCCTCGCCGTCGACGGCCGGTTGGAACTTCTGGGCGGCGGCGGGGGCTGATTGCTCAAAGGCTCGGGGCGAGGAGAATCGGAGGAAAAAGCTGCCGGAGGCTTCACGTTGCTGTCGAAAAAAGTACGATACCGTCAAGCTTTCTGAACTATTTCCTATGGATCTATACTTGCATGTAAGCTAGGAGGCATGTTAGAAGACAACAGTGTTGACAGCAGAGGTTGACTGTGTACCCCAAGGGAGCAGTGATGGCAAAATGAAGCAATGAAGCTTTGCAGCTAATTGGTTCAAAGCTTCAGAGTGGTTCATTTGATCTTCTGACAGTCTTATGATGCTGCTGTCAAATAAAGTGTTACCGGTTTATATCTTTTGGCCCCAAAATCAACAAGAAATGTTCCAAAATGTACAGGAAGTGACCCGTAAGTACTCTTAAGTGACCTGAAATAAACTCTCTGGCTTCCACTGACAACGAAAGACGTCCAATTTACTTAACCCTTTAAGGTCTGGGCCTATTTTGTCTGATTTTGCATGCCTTTGAAGTTGCCTTTATATTTCAAAGAAAGAATTGTTTACGATGGCCTGGTTTGGTCCCTTTTTTTGTGACACCTTGAACTTCATGTCCAAATCGTTGTTTCCTTCACTGATCAATTATAAATCATCATTTTGGGCCCAAAAAGACCAAAAATTCCAAAATCGTTTTGTCAAAATTTTTAATATTGATGTCCAATTGACAACCAAACATGCGTAACGAACCGTTTTGAAACTTTGTAATATTTATTCAACATGTTAGGATGAACATTCAACCAAAAAAATTTAGAATAAATAGTCTTATATTTGACAATTCAACATAAACAACAGGTATAGCCATAGGCGTTTTTTGCCTTTATACATGCTCCAGTCAAAACAGATTATATACAGCAGACCTAACAGTGAAGAACAGTGAAAAAATATATACCATCTAACACAAAAAGTGTTTAGAGGCCATCTCTTTATGAGTTTAGGTATTGCGGCCCATCGCCTGATGAAAACTGTACACACAATCAAGCTTCTTGAACACACATTTATATACACAAATTGAGAAGATTGATGTGGGAAAAAAATATATATATAACATTGGGGGAAAAAAAGCATTTTCAAAAATATTTACAATAAACAAGTTAAATTTTTTTCAGTCATGCCACTCCGAAAAGCAGTTTCGTCCTGGAATTAGACACGGCTACATCACACAGCTCACACTTCCATGGGGTGTCGGTCCTCTTTCCACCCTTCCATTTTCATTTCACTTTACTTTCATTGTCACTATAAATGTACATGAAAATAAGTCAGTATTTATGAAAATAATAAAGTATAAAATAAAAATATATACAGCAATAAATAATAATGGAAATCTATATGTATGACAATAGAAAGAATACCATAGCTGAATATGTGCTACATCCCTAATCTTCATATAGAAAGAAGAACACCACAAATTATAAATTCCTGCCTGGGATACCCACAGTGCACGTACGACTTTGATCTGATATGCACATTTTATTATTATATACACAAACACACACTTATATTGCATCAAAATTAACTTTGTCTTGCAATATCAAAAGAAACTTTCAAAAGAAACGTCTTCAGCATGAAAAAAAAGAGTGAGTTGGTTTACCTCTGCTCGTCGATGGCGTCACCCACGTGTTCAAATCCGTCACTATCTTCACTCGAGGACTCTTCCGAAGAAGACGATGATGACGAATTTGGACCATCCTCTTCCTCAAGTTGATCAGAAGCACAATTGCTTGCGCTAAATTTAGTTTTCCGTTCATTTTCTAAGTCACACAAAGTCGCTGCTCGATCCAGCAGTATCCAACTGGCCGTCGCTCGCCACCTCGCTGCTTCAGAACACTCCTCCCTCTCGTTCGGTTGAACCTCGCACCGCAGTTATATTTATAAAAAAAAAAAAAAAAAAAAAAACGCATTTTGTGCTTCCACTGTGACTTCGAAAGGGTTCGTTTGATTTGTGTTTTTTTCATGGAGCTTCCGTTTTGAAAAAGGACTAGAAATGATGGAAATATAGACATAAACAAATGATCCATGCAGCGTTTTAATGTTTTTTTGAGAGGACAATAAAACTATAAAACTTAAATGACAATATCTCACGTTCTAGTTGGTCGATTGACTTCAAATAATAACGAGAGTAAACCGCAACTTCCGCACTTTAAAACGAGACCAACCAACAGCATGTGGGTGACGTAATTAAAACGTGAGGGCGCTTCAAAGACGACGTGCGCTGAGGACGCGCCGGCGCGTCCTTCGACTCTCAAGGGTTAAACTGGGAGGACCAGCTGTGAATGCTCATATTTCAGTGACGTACAATCCATTTGGACCGGGAGGGGCGAATGAAAAATGTTTGTCTAGCGCCATCAACGGCAGCCAGCGAGTAAACGAGTCCGGCCCAGGTGAGATCTAATGACCGTGAATGTGACCCAACCGCTAACCAAAATGAGTTGATTTAACATTTACTGACCATTCTTGGTTCTTCCTCTTTGTGTAAACGGGCTGAGTCCTGCCGGAGGGGAAGAAGCGATCGTCGTTGGCCGAACTGCTCCCCGAGCTGTCCTCTTCCTCCGCGCTACGTTCGGTGAGATAGTCCTCGTCCAGGTTGCAGGGACTGGAGCCCCAGGTGGCCACGGTCCTATGAGCATCAGTAACATTAATCCCAACGGTCCTATGAGCATCAGTAACATTAATCCCAAATCACACTAAAAGTACAGTTGCGAAAAATAATACCTTTCATCCCGACTAGCGGCCGGCAGCGAAGGACCCGCCCGCTCGTCAGTCCCGCACGGGGAGTCGGCGAGGTCGCAGCGCCTCTGACTTTCAGCCATCAGCGACTCGAGGTGCTTGCGGCGCTGGCGCAGCTCGTCCCGCGCCATCTGGTGGCGACGCATCTCGGACCAGAGCTGCCGGAAGACGCCGAAAAGCGTTGACGATCGTTCTTTGACAAGTAGGCTTTGAGAATTTGTAGCGCACCTCATTATCCGGGACGGAAGTAGCGGCAGCTTCCGCAGCGGTGCTCTTGAGCGCGGCCGGGTTGCTTTTTGCAGTCACAAATGAAGGAGGAGGTTGAGGGACGGCCGGCGTGGACGTCGCCGCCGGGACCTCCCACACTAAACTCAGCTCGCTTACTTGGCTGGACAGCGAAGACTGCGGAAAAACAATAAATGCCGGTAAAATGAAAAGATTCACTGGCGATGGCAGTACGAAGGTTGTATTACACTATTAAAATGCTCCAATTAGGGCCGCCACGATGAATCAACTAATGACAAATAAGGCGGGGTTCAGATCGCAAGACTTAACGCACAAATCCGATTTTTTCCATGTTTTTCCAACTTGAGCGAGGCACTAACTTGACCGTCTGAACAGTACAAATTTTAAGTTATTTTCAATGCATTTTTTTTTTATTTTTACTTAGTCCATACATCTCAAAATAACATATTTTGGAGCTTAATTGCAATACCATGATACTGTAAAACCGCGGTATTTTTGCTTAATGTTGCGATTTATATATTTTAAAATGATTACTATTCAATTATTTAACTTTGTTTTTCAATATTATAAATACATTTTAATAATTTTTTTTTTTTTTTAAATATAAAAAAGTGGGAGGACTAAATATTTTATATGTAATAAAATGAGGGGAAAAAAATCAGTATTTTCTTTTTTTAATTTATATTCCATCAAATTTTTTAAATTTTCTTTTATTTAAAGTTTTAAAATATTCTTTAATAACCATTTAAATTTGAATATTTTGAATACAAAAACAAATGTTTGAATTGTTTTACTAACAAATAAGGGAAAAACCTATGCACTATATTACAAAGGGAAAAAAATTCTCAATGAAAGCAGATGAGTATCTTTAAAATGATATATTTGCAAGCCTCAGCTTGATGATTAGTCAAAATAAATAATATAAAGAGGGGAAACCTGCAGGTCGGGGCACGTCAACTGGAGGTCTTGTATCTTGCCCTGGATCTGCCCCAGCATCTGCCGCTCCTCGTGGAGCTGCTTCAGCGTCTGCTTCTGCTGGCGAAGCTTCTCTTTGTACATCTTTTCCCTGCGGCGGCAGAGTCGCGTCACGCCTGCCCGGTCGGGGACTCTCATTAAATAAGCATACCTGGCCTTGCCGTACAGAGCGACATCCGATCCCCGGGGATCCGGTTTGGGGGCGGCGGCCGCGCCGACTCGAGCGTTGTTCTGCTGTTGGTGCAGAGCTTCCTCCTCATTGGCCGCGGTGGTGTCCGTGTCGTCGCTCTGGACGCGGGGACAAAGGTGGCGTTGATGCAATTTATTCAAAGGTTTATTCGCGATACTGCTTTCCGTGCAGGCCCATTAAAACGAGTGAAATTTTCTATGCCAACAGTTCACGAAAGACACAAAAGTCCAATGAATAAGTACAATTGACAACAAATACTTCTTAATTTAAATAGATGATTTTTTTTTTCCCCCAAACAAAATCTTAATATAAATAGCTGTAAATAGAAATTCAAATAAAAAAAAAAATACCGCTAATGTTAAATATATGAAAATATTAAATTTATTCAATTTCATTTATTTATTATCTATTTCTAAAATTGTAGCTCCAATCAACAATTGGCCAATGAGCTGACATTCCCACCTGCACCATAGCGACAAGCTCCTGCAGCTGCCGAAGCTTCTGCTTGGCTTTTTGCTGGTGAACCTCTTGGGTAAAGCCCACGCCGCCGCCGGAACATGACGCGTCGTCATGTGGCCCCGCGGGGCGAGTGGCCCCGCGTTCTCTGCTGTCGTTATTGAGACCCTCTTCGTCCTTGAGCCAATTGTAGGCCGCGTCCCTGTTGTACTGGCACTCTAACGGCGCGGAGAAGACAAAAACGGCTTTACGTCGTCACTCGTTTAGAACGCGGGCGGCGTGCGAGCGTACCAATGGCCGAGGGCAGGTTGAAGCTGCGCAGGTTGGCCGCGGTCCGGTTGTTGATCTCCGTGTTGAGTCTGCCGTCGCGATTGTCCGCGTTCGCGGCGGGGCTGCCCGACACGCGGCGGCGGTTCACGTTGCCCCAGTTTTCGCTGCGCTGTGGATTCCTAAGCAGAAAAAAATGGTTGTATATTGCCAAAATAACTTTTCTATCAACATATTATCGTCGTAATAAATAGACCTGTTCCTGCAATGCACATTTTGGCCAGCAGATAGCGTCATTTTGCATTGACTTGTGGCAACATTCCATTTGCCGTAGTAGTACCACCAATCCGCCTCAAGATATCCCTATTTCCACTCAATAGTAAGCCAATTGGCTCCCCCTGCCAACCGTACGCGAGTAATGCACGCAATGGCAATTGCAAAATGTAAGAGCGTCAACGCAATTTGTTCCAATGTCAATACTGATTCATTTTTAAATAACGCTATGACGGTAACTTAATATGCAGTAGTCAAAACCACTAATCACAGTCATTTTGGGACTATAAGGAGCACCTGACTATAAGCCGCCACCCAGCAAATTTGACACAAAAACAGCTTTTGTTCACAGATACTGCACTGGACAATAAGCTGCAGCTGTCCACACTGTATTATGGGATTTACACCATCAAGCGGTAACACTTTATTTGACAGCAGCATCATAAGACTGCCATAAAAACCAAATGAACCATCATGAAGCTTTGAACCAATTGGCTGCAAAGCTTCATTGCTTCAAGAAGCTTCATTTTCCATCACAGTTCCCTTGGGGTACACAGTCAACCTCTGCTGCCAACGCTTTTGTCGTCTAACATGCCTCCTAGCATGCACTGCAGCGCTACAGATGTAAATAACAATCAACATTCATGTTCTGTGCTTATTATTTCTTCAGTTAGTCTTCCAGTAATCTCATTGTTAGCTCTGGTATTAGGTACAGAGGTGCCATAAAACTGTTATAAGGCCATCATAATTATGACATGACACTGCCGTGAGCATTAATGAAGGCTTATGACAGATTTCATTTTGTGTCATCCGGCAAATGATTCCACTTTTGACTAGATGTAAAAGATCCGAGCTGGATATAAATGAGGTGTTGGCGCTGGACGTCCAATCCATTTGAAGCGTGAGGGTTCGGCGGCGCAGAATTGGACTGTCCGCAATGAGACATGTACCTGATGTTAGTGGGCGGCTGTCGATTCTCCTGCTCCGAGTCAAACATGGCCTCGAGCATGGAGCCGTCCTCCGTCTCTTCCTCCTCCTCCTCCTCCTCCTCCTCCTCCTCTTCTTCATCCTCCTTCACGTTTTCGTTCACGGCGTCCACCATCATGTCGGACGTCTGCTGAAAGTACTGCACCAATTCCCGGAGCTCGTTCAGCCGCTTGTGGACTTCCTTCAGCTTTCTGTCGGTGCGCAAAATGAACAAGATGTTATTTGAGAAATGGAAGGAAAACATATAAATAGTTCTAGTTCCATGTTGTCTGATTGGACCTTTATTGCCGTCAGTGGCAGCAAATGAGTGCGCACGCGGTTACCTGAGTTTGTCTGTGGAGTTGGCACTGTCTGCTTGCTGTGGGAGCAAAGGATGAAAGGAAGCGGCGGCCGCGGCTCCGTTTGACCGACAATCGGAAGAACCGCCTGTGCTCAAACTCTGCTGCGTCGACAAAGTTCCACCTGAGAAGAAACCGGTTAAAGCAGGAAGTATCTTTACCTTGAGATTTTTTTCATCAACAACAACAAAGAACTCACTATAGTTGTTGTTGAGCGTCTGGTCTCTGAGAGAGTGCAGCTCGTGTAGGATCTTGTCCATGGTTTCCTTGTTGTCTTGGAGCACCTGCAGCTTGGTGAGTTTGGCGCCGGCGGCCCCGCCGTCCAGACCGCCTTGGGGGCCGGACGCCGCGTGAAGCACGGGGCGGCGCGGAGGCGGGCCCAACGCTCGAGGGGGCCAGGACCAACTCACTTCTCTGGAGAGGGAGAGGCTCTCCGCCTGACGACGGTTGTCCGGCACCGATTTGCTCTACGACCATCGAAAGTACAGAGACTGAAACGTTGCATCAGGATGCAATAGTCCATTGCAAAAGTATCAATTCTCAGTTATATATTTGTTTTTGCGCGACCACAGGTCACCAGAAATTTGTCGCCGTTAAGTAAATTTTGTGTCATGTCATAATTATGACAGTCTAATGACGCTACTGTCAAAGTGTTACAAAATGGGAATTTTAATAAACTATAGTAATTGTAAATAACAAAGGGTTGTCCATTTTCATTTTGCTACCTGGTTCCAATGAATTGGACATCTATTGCCGTCAATGGCAACCGATGAGTTGAGTTAACACGCTCGCAATGTCACATACCCGAGAGTCCCTTAGCTGGTTGTGGAAACGCTGGATTAAATCATTGAGCTCGTCGTTGAGCTCCGACGTGATGCTCACGCCGGACACGCTGGCCGTGCTTTCCGGAATGGCTGCGATACAAGTAAAAAAAATCCAAAGTTGCGATGAACATTTTCAAGGCGCAAACGTTTAACATACCGGCCACGTCGTCTATAACGGCTAGCGCTTGCTCGGCGCTCTGCTGCATGGCCAGCAGCGCCTCCTGGCGACCCTGCAGTGCCCTGAGCTGGTCTTGCTGCTCCAGCATCTTCTTCATCAGCTCGTGCTGCTTACGGAAGTTCTCCAGTTCTTCCTTGGGCTCTCGAGCGGACGCGTCGGGCCAGCCGCTCTGCGGGAAAACAGCCATCTTTCACAACCGTGGCTAGCTCATTTGCTAACACTGAGTAGAAGAGCATACCGGTGCAATGGACGTGTCCGAAGACCTCACGTCGACGTTCAGCGAGGTGCTTTCCACCAAGGAGCCGGACCCCACGGCGGAATCTTGAGTCCTCGCGTCGTCATCTTCGTTCTCCCGAGCCTGGAACATGGCAAGATATTGACTTGTCCGTGTTATTGGTAAGACGTGACATAAGCGTCATGCCTGGGGCCCGACAAATGATTCCAAACAGTAGAAGAAGACAACTGATCTAGCAAAATAGCTTTAATTAATGAATTACAGGGTTTCCTCCAAATCCAAGGCTTATAAGCCAGGTGGGTCGCAAGGCTAAAACAAAACAAAAAAAAAAGTACACATTTTAAGCTAAATGGCAACATTTTATGGTCGATATGTAGACAAACCTGTTCCAGCTCTGTCGTTGCACTGAATTTCAAGGCCGTGCCTTTTCACAAGTATTGTTAATAATAACATAATAGCCCAAATTTCCCAGGTCGCAAGGCTAAAACAAAAAAAAAAAAAAAGTACACATTTTAAGCTAAATGGCAACATTTTATGGTCGATATGTAAACAAACCTGTTCCAGCTCTGTCGTTGCACTGAATTTCAAGGCCGTGCCTTTTCACAAGTATTGTTAATAATAATATAATAGCCCAAATTTCCCAATTCCTTCCATGTTCCAACTTTATTTTATTTCTTCCAAAAACATTGTTCGAGGTAAGCCTGAACCATATATCGTTTGAACATTGCGAGGTGGAGAAACACGACGGTGTTGTCCGCAGACAACATGCAGGTGTCCCACTCCGCCGGTGAAAAACGAGAGTGAGCACACGCCCGTCTCCAAGTTACACCGTTGGTGAATATTATCAACAAACGTTCGGAACAAGTCACACTGTGTGGCACGATAAGCAAAATTTCTGACTCGCCAAACATCCCGCGACGTGGTCGTGAGGCGTCCGACAACAGTCGGTGGGTATGTCATGTCACGCAAGGCGTTGTGAGTCCCCCACCCCCTAAATGTCGGCCACGACAGTCATCGATAGTCCACGACGTTGTCTGTCCCTGAAATCATGTCGTCTGAGTCAGGCCATGGTCAGGCATAGGTGTGTAATTCTTAACAACGTAGTAGTGGTTACATATGGTCACGACATCCATAAATAGATTTTTCCATTATCTCGTTTATTTTTTCACCATACGTTTGTGTAGTGCATTATCAAACTACTGCTTCAGTTGATTACATTTGCCAGCAGTTCATAGTTGTGTACGTTTAAAATGAATTTTATATAATTACAAAATAAACTACAATATCTGGAGAAATTACTACAATTTGTGGAGAAATTACTATGGGGCTTTGCTGTGGGGAGATACAGATCTTAGCCCCGCCCAGGTTGATTTAGGGGACATCTCAAAGACTTTGGCGCCGTTCCAACACAGAGCACACCCTCTCTGCCTGGAAACACAGCTTAGTGACATATAAGCAGGCCTTGCGTACGGCTAAAACCAGATATTACTCATCCTTAATAGAGGAAAACAAAAATAATCCTAGGTTTCTGTTCAGCACTGTTGCAAGGCTGACAAACAGTCACACCTCAATAGAACCTTATATCCCAACCACCCTTAGCTGTGATGACTTCCTAAAAATTTTTAACAATAAAATCGCAACTATTAGAAATAAAATAAATGAATCACTTCCAGTTATTAGGTCTGATAAAGTGCAGACAAAGAATTCGGAATCTCCTATAAACCCCTCTAAAATATTAAATAACTTTACCACTGTAGACCAAATTGATGTAATTTCAATTATAATGTCCTCCAAACCATCAACGTGCCTCCTCGACCCAATCCCAACCAAACTTTTTAAAGAGACCCTGCCTCTAACTATTGACACTATCTTAAATATAATAAATACCTCATTAGTTACTGGCTACGTGCCGCAGTCCTTTAAATATGCAGTTATTAAACCGCTCTTGAAAATACCTACTCTTGATCCTGATATTTTGGCCAATTATAGACCTATTTCTAACTTACCATTTCTCTCCAAAGTCCTTGAAAGAGTGGTAATTAAACAGCTCTGTCAGCACCTTCAGGACAATAGTTTATTTGAACAGTTCCAGTCTGGCTTTCGAGCTCATCATAGCACTGAAACCGCATTAGTTAAAGTAACTAATGACTTGTTACTTGCCGCTGACGTTGGATTAGTCTCGATCCTGGTTCTGCTGGACCTGAGCGCAGCCTTTGACACAATCGACCATAATATCTTATTGCAGAGATTAGAATGTGACATAGGCATTAGAGGAGCAGCCCTATGCTGGTTTAAATCATATTTATCTAATAGGTACCAGTTTGTCAATGTAAACCAGCAATCATCATCGTACTCTAGAGTTAGTTATGGTGTGCCGCAAGGATCGGTCCTCGGGCCCATCTTGTTTACGCTGTATATGCTTCCTCTAGGTAATATCATCAGAAAACATAGCATTAACTTTCATTGTTACGCTGACGACACACAACTGTATTTATCAATTAAACCTGAGCAGGTCAGGCAAGTAGAAAAACTAAGCGCCTGCGTCCGAGATATAAATACCTGGATGAGCACTAACTATCTTCTACTTAACCCTGAAAAGACAGAAGTCCTTATAATAGGCCCGAAAAGTGTTAGAGACTCTTTATCTGCCCAGATAGTCACTCTGGACAATGTAAGTGTAGCCTCCAGCGCCACAGTTAAAAACTTAGGAGTTTTATTTGACCCTGACTTATCGTTTAAAGCACACATTAAACAAACCTGTAGAACGGCTTTCTTTCACCTGCGCAACATTGCCAAAATTAGAACTATTTTATCTAAAAGCGATGCAGAAAAATTAATTCACGCGTTCGTTACATCGAGATTGGATTACTGTAACTCCCTACTTGCAGCTTGTCCTAAAAACTCTCTAAAAGGTCTTCAGCTAGTCCAAAACGCAGCAGCAAGACTTTTAACAGGAACCAATAGAAGAGAGCACATCACCCCTGTGCTCCAGGCACTTCACTGGCTTCCAGTCGAGTTTAGAATTAAATTTAAAATACTCCTTCTTACATTTAAGACCATTAATGGGTTGGGGCCACCTTATCTCACCGATGCTCTGGTTCCATACCGCCCCAACAGAACACTCCGATCTCAGAATGCAGGTCTACTGGTAGTTCCCAGGGTTTATAAAAGTACTGTCGGAGCTAGAGCCTTTAGCCACCAAGCCCCTGTTTTATGGAATCAGCTTCCAGCTAGTATTAAAGAAGCCGAGACAGTCTGCACATTTAAGATTAGATTAAAAACCTTCCTATTCGACAAAGCTTATGGTTAGGCTAGTTGAAGTCGGAGTAGACTCACAGTTTAGTCTAAGATGCACTAGAAACTATAATGCTGGGGGGAGTACAGCCGCTGAGTTCTATCTCCTTTTCTTACTCTACCTACCACTTGTCTTACTTTATTTCTATTTTCCAATGTTAATATCTAGTTGTCTAGTCTCTTCATCACTAGTCACCCGGTGTCCCCTTTCCCCCCTCCCCTCTGGGGAGGGGCTATTTTTCAGCTGCAGCCTCCTGACTGTCCGGACCCCTGGCTGGATTGACGTCCTCGCTGCTACCCCCGTCTCATCTGACCAGAGGGACCTCTTCTTGCTCCTTTACTCCACTGTATTTTTACGGACTATAATTTCGCTTGCTAATTCCCATTAGCCGTTCTGGGGTTCCTGTCTATCCGTTCTGGGAGTGGATCTCTCCTGACTGTGGTAGTCCCCAAGGTTTCTCATTTTTCTCCCAATTGACTCTGGAGTTTTTGGAGTTTTTCCTTGCCGGCATGGAGGGTCTTAAGGAGAGGGGATACCCAGGACTTGAACTGTATCTATTCATCTTTGTTGCTTCATTTCTGATTGTGTATCATATTGCCTCTGTAAAGCCCTTTGAGACCTCTGTTGTGATTGAGGGCTATAAAAATAAAATTGAATTGAATTGAATTGAATTTCGGGGACAACATTTGGGGACACAGGTTGTTTTGCCATGAGAAATGAATGGGAAATTTGGACGTCCATGGTCGTCAAATGGCATCGACTTACATATGCGTCAAAGGAATCCAAGTACATTGGCATTAATAGAATCGACATACGTGGCCGTCGATGGCTTCAATGCAATGTAAATGCCATTGGAAATGAATGGGAAATTTGGATGTCCGTGGCCATCAATGGCATCGACTTCCATATGCGTCATTGGAATCGGGAACATTTGGGGGACACGTCCTGTTGATATCTGTCCATTTCCTGTTAATTTGGGGATTTTTTTTTTTTTTTTCTCCATTGAAAATGAATGGGAAATTTGGACGTCCATGGCCGTCAATGGCATCGACTTCCATATGCGTCAATGGAATCCAAATCCAAGGACATTGGCATCAAAAGAATCGACATCATACATGGCCGTCAATGGCATTAACCAAACTGTCTTTGGAAAACAATAGGAAATTTGGACGTCCATGGCCATCAATGGCATCGAATTTTGGTCAAAATTAGTAGGACTAAGTACATTTTGAACTTTTTTTTTTTTTTTAATCGGCTTTTTTAATCGGCTTTTACGGGGGAAGGTAAAATTTTTCAGGGTCGTTCGAAAAAGTTGCGCAAAGATTTTGGTCGTTTCGATATTTGAACGGTGCCGATCAGTCAAACGTTTCAGGCTGTGCGGCGCGCCAAAGACGCGCCATATAAAAAAATATATATATATTTTTTTTTTTATATGGGTGTAACGGTACATGTATTTGTAATGAACCGTTTCAGTACGTGGTGCTCGGTTTGGAGCGGAGGCGCACTGAACGAGTTTCTGACGTAATGTAACCCTTACTTTTTGAGGCTGTGAGTCGATTGGGTTACAGTTACTTTGTGTAGATTATATTTACCATTTAAATAAAATAAATTGAAATGAGCTAAAACACCTGTAATTAAATTATAAGAATAATACACAGATCATGCTTGCACAATTAATTAATTTCTTCTGTGTGGCGCTTTAACTTGAGAAAATCCACCAAGAAAGCTTTTGAAAACCGTTTATAAGAAGAAAAAAAAAAGATTCATTGAGGCATTTCATTCGTAAAATACATGTTAAAATTAGGGCTGTCAAAATTATTGCGTTAACGCGCGGTAATTAATTTTTTTGAATTAATCACGTTAAAATATTTGACGCAATTAACGCACATGTCCCGCTCAGACAGTATTCTGCCTTTTGTTAAGTTTTACAGCAAGGCTTTTTGTGCTGTCCAACAGCGAACTCTTGTGGTCGCTTTGCGACATGGTTTATTGTTTTCTTGCCAGTTCAATATGGCTGCACTACGTCTCGGGCTGACGCCCACGTTGTAATGTTGTGCTTATATGATCCTTGGACAAGATTTGTCCGTAAGTATGGTTGTTGTAAAGAATGTGCATATTATGTTAGTAAGTGAAATGTTATATTTTTTGTATGAGACGCTTTTTGTTTATGTTTAGTGAACCTGTATAGCGTGCTAAGCTAACGTTGTTGCTTATGCAATGCTTGTGTACTTTTTTTTTGTAGTTTTACGATGGTCTAAAGAGGACAATGGTTTGAGGCCGTTTTATTAATAAATCAGATGAAAAAGGAAGAGGTCTGATTATTAAGGTGTTGTTCACTAGCTGTCTAGCTTTGGAAAAAGTAGACGCTTCGGAGTGAGGACAGCATAGACAGATTTAATGACAGCAGAGTAAAATGCCCACTACAGTCCTTATGTACCGTATGTTGAATGTATATATCCATCTTGTGTCTTATCTTTCCATTCCAACAATTTTATTTTACAGAATATATGTATAATTTACAGAAAAATACGGCATATTTTATAGATGGTTTGAATTGCGATTAATTGCGATTAGTTACGATTAATTCATTTTTAAGCTTTAATAACTCGATTAAAAATTTTAATCGTTTGACAGCCCAAGTTAAAATCTTTGTCATTGGGATTGCTTTTCTCTTTAGCAGAGGACTTCTTTTTTTTCTTTCTTTCAGAAAGAAAGGCAACTTGTTGTTGGATTATTATCTTTAAATACCCGCTACTTTTTGAGCAGAATTCTAGCTTTGTATAGGCTAATGTTCCTATTGTTGAAAGATGTGTAATAAACAACTAGCACATTTATATTTTGCATTTTGTTTTCTTACTTTATCGAAAATGAACCGAACCGTGACCTCAAAACTGAGGTACTTACCTAACAGAGATTTTTGTATGCCGTTACACCCCTAGAATTTTACTATCTGGGCCTTTGCTATAGCCAGGGGTGCACATAATTTTTTTGCCCAGGTTCTCAGAGGAGGACCTGGAGATGCGACTTGGTCCTCATTGAGCTTGAGAGCCGACCCGCCTGATGCGATAAAATTATGACAAGCTTTACTTGGAGCCAATTACCTTAAATTAATTTTATTAACAATTAACACTTGATTCACATCAACTGGCACAACAAAATTAGTTACTTGGAAAAGTAACTAGTGGTAATTTTCTTTTTTTTTTCTCAAAAAAAAAAACAAAACAAAAACAGGTCACGCAATGTGAAGTTTAAAGGGTTTGGGGGACAATTGGCCCTAGCCCAATTCTTTACCCTCCACTTAACTAGACACAAGGGTATTGCGATAACTAGATACTAGTAACCCTTGCTATGTGTGGAAGTCATTTAAAGTTGTGAATCAACCGTTAAAGTTGTTAAAATTGCTCCCGTTATTTCATTAGTTCCCTTCTGTCTACTTTAAACATGTGTAAGTTTTAAAACTGTTTCATCATTTAAAGATAGATTTAAGTTAAGATTTTGCCGATTTAGGAGCATTTTAGATTTAAAAAAAAAAAAAAAAAAAAAAGTTACTTAGGTTCGCTATGAAGGATCTCTACATCAGAGCCTTCCTGAGAGGTCTACTGCTTTAAGATGGCGGCTGTTTACTAACGCATGTAGTCATTAAAACATGTTGCCAATGCAGCAGTGTCTGTCTATTGCATCTAGTTCTATAATATGATATCTACCGTGTCATGTGGGCGTAGTTTGTCGGCTATGGCTACAGTCAGGTATTATTGGAGCCACCTAGCATCGCGGTTGCAACGGCGTCTTCCCCACTCCTGCTCTGCTCTCTCGTCTCCGTGAGTCCGTTTCTCTCAGACTTTTTTTATTCAACCAACTTAGTAACGCATAGTAACGCACGCCTTTCCCGCCTCAGTAACGGTAACGGCGTTGCCAAGATAAGAAAAGCAATTAATTAAGATTACTCATTACTGAAAAAAATAACGCCGTTAGTAACGCCGTTATATTCTAACGCCGTTATTAACAACACTGGTCGTCTGTCTGTCTTTTGACGGGTGTGGGGGAACACGGAAATAATTATTCAGTGGGACCTGCCTCTTTGACATTTTGAGAATAGATTTTCTCGTCCATCCATCCATCCATTATCTTCCGCTTGTTCCGGGGTCGGGTCGCGGGGGCAGCAGCTTTAACAGGGAAGCCCAGACTTCCCTCTCCCCAGCCACTTCAACCAGCTCCTCCGGCGGGATCCCAAGGCGTTCCCAGGCCAGCCGAGAGACAGTCTCTCCAGCGTGTCCTGGGTCGTCCCCGGGGCCTCCCGCCGGTGGGACATGCCCGGAACACCTCTCCAGGGAGGCGTCCGGGAGGCATCCGAACCAGATGCCCGAGCCACCTCAGCTGGCTCCTCTCTACGCGGAGGAGTAGCGGCTCGACGCCGAGTCCCTCCCGGATGACCGAGCTTCTCACCCTATCTCTAAGGGAGAGCCCGGACACCCTGCGGAGGAAACTCATTTCGGCCGCTTGTATCCGGGATCTTGTTCTTTCGGTCACGAGCCAAAGCTCGTGACCATAGGTGAGGGTAGGAACGTAGATCGACTGGTAAATCGAGAGCTTTGCCTTTCGGCTCAGCTCCTTCTTCACCACTACGGACCGGTGCAGAGTCCGCATTACTGCAGACGCCGCACCGATTCGCCTGTCGATCTCCCGCTCCCTCCTACCGTCACTCGTGAACAAGACCCCAAGATACTTCAACTCCTCCACTTGGGGCAGGATCTCATCCCCGACCCGGAGAGGGCACTCCACCCTTTTCCGACTGAGGACCATGGTCTCGGATTTGGAGGTGCTGATCTTCATCCCAACCGCTTCACACTCAGCTGCGAACCGCTCCAGTGAGAGTTGGAGGTCACGGCTTGATGAAGCCAACAGCACTAAATCATCTGCAAAAAGCAGAGATTCAATGCTGAGGTCACCAAACCGGACCCCCTCAACGCTTCGGCTGCGCCTAGAAATTCTGTCCATAAAAATTATGAACAAAATCGGTGACAAAGGGCAGCCTTGGCGGAGTCCAACCCTCACTGGGAACGAATTCGACTTACTGCCGGCAATGCGGACCAGACTCTGACACCGGTCGTACAGGGACCGAACAGCCCCTACCAAGGGGCTCGGTACCCCGTACTCCCGGAGCACCCTCCACAGGATTCCCCTAGGCACACGGTCGAACGCCTTCTCCAAATCCACAAAACACATGTAGACTGGTTGGGCGAACTCCCATGCACCCTCGAGGACCCTGCTGAGGGTGTAGAGCTGGTCCACTGTTCCACGGCCGGGACGAAAACCACACTGCTCCTCCTGAATCCGAGATTCGACTTCCCGACGGACCCTCCTCTCCAGCACCCCTGAATAGACTTTACCGGGGAGGCTGAGGAGTGTGATTCCTCTATAATTGGAACACACCCTCCGGTCCCCCTTTTTAAAAAGGGGGACCACCACCCCGGTCTGATTTTCTCGTGTCCGCCGCAAATACAGTGGTCAGACATCGGTACGCAAAAGCGTATTGAAGCCGTTGAGGGCCAACGCATTTGTCTACGTCCAGTACGCATGCGCGCATGCGGACCACTTATGTGCACCCCTGGCTATAGCAAAGCCCTATATAACATTTTGAGAATGCTGCAGATAGAATGCATGACAGTAAAATAATGTATTCCAAACTTTTTCAATGTTCTATTGCATGTTCTCCACACAAACCTAAAAACAATCACTAGGATTCCCAAGAATGACAATAAGCACAAACCCACCAGCATTTTCTGCAGGAAGCGCAGGTAGGACTTCTCCTGCTCCTTGAGGTGCTCGATGAGATGGGAGAGGCGCTCCACGTTGGCCGGCACATCGTTCTTCTCCAGCAGGTCGTCGCGCATGGAGCTGGCCTTGCCGATGTACTCGCGGATCTGCACCAGCTTGCTCACCAGCTTTCAAACAAATGGGCGTTTGCCAGGTTAAGAAAAAAAAAAAAACGGGATCCTATTAGTTCACCGCCAGAATGAGAAACGAGGATCGGCGCAAACCTCAGCGGACGCCTGGAGTGCATATTTATAAATTGCCCTAAATACAGCTGTGTGGTCCCGTTTCACTTTTAGTCTACTTCTCCTGTAGTCAGGCTGCATTTCCACTAGGCATGTGCGCTATCACAATTACAGCTCTAAAATGCGTTAGATTACTGATGTTACTTTGAGTTAACCACCAATCAGCGGCAATGGTCATGGTGGAAGGGGGGCGCAGGACATGTCACATGAGTGACACGGCTAGGGCTGCAGCTATCAAATTATTTTAGTAGTCGATTAATCGAGTTATTGGATAAGGAACATGAAAAATTAAAATACCTGAGGTGAGCCTCAAACGGTATGAAAAAATAAATAAATGAGGATCTATTTACAACAAAAAAACAATTGGCTAACTTATATAGCAAAAGTCCGCTAGCTTAAACGCTATAAAATGCAAACGTAGTTTTTTTTTTCTTTTACAATGCTCTTAATAAATGGTTCAGACACATATTACCACAAAAAACGGCTAAATATACCAATAAAATAAATTACGAATGTATTCAAAAACAAACGAAAACTTAGCTTATGTTGGTCTTAACAGGGATGAAATGAGCAGAGGGCAGTGTATCCACCCAAATCAGTAAAACTAAATGCAAACACTTTCAAAATAAACCATGACACCGCCACTTTAATTCAATGAATACTCGAAGCAGCAAAATTTAATTCCAATCTTTTTTTCTAATCGAATACTCGAGTTCATCGATTAATCATTGCAGCACTAGACAGGACCCAAACCTACAATAAGAAAATGTCACGCATTGTGAACATATGGCAGAAACTATGGCGCATTTTCGTCTCGTCGAGACGAAAACTGGCATTCGTCTTGTTTTCTCCCAAGAGTTGTCTTTCGCTCGTCATCGTCTCTTGTCGTCATGAAAAAATTGTTCGCCGACAAAATATTCTCGTTATCGGCAACGTTGATGAAAACCTTGATACAAATTCCACTCTTGTCTTACCAGGCTGCAGACGACGTTAGCATCTCCTCCCTCGGCATCCGCGCACGCTTCCGCCGGGCCCCTGTCGGCAGTGGCGCCGCGCGCCGGCCTGGTTTCCTTAGGTGTGGCTCCGTGAGCAAAAGCCTCCCTCGCCGCCGGGCTCTGTTTCTTGGTTTCCTTAGCGACAGTGGGCGTGGAAGGGGCAGAGGGCGGGAGGAGCGGCGGCTCCTTGCTCTTGTTGGTGTTGACGTGCAGCGAGAGAAAGTTGTAGGGTTTCTTGTTCCCCGCCGCTAGCTGCCGCTGGTTGTTGGCGGCCGTGACGCGGCCTTGGGAGTCGCTTCCGATGCTCTGCGATGGGGCAAGAGAGTTTTAAAGGCGCTAAATGGTTTGTGAAAGCGCTACGTTTGAAGAGTGAGTGCAACGCTCAGTGACAGCACCGTTGGTGGCGATAGACATTCAATCTATTTGGATTGGGAAGGCTGTGATTGGACGTTCTATTGATAAAAAAAAAAAAAAAAATCTAGTCTAATCTTTTTTATAAATAGCAATTCAGTGAAAAAAAATTGGGAAATCTATTTCAATTCCAATAATTATTCTCTGAATTCTGTACTCCTTACTACGGAGCCCCTAAAGGGACATCGACAGATTAAGCTATCTGGTGAGCAGCAGTTCTAGTGCGCTCCAGATTATTTCGAATGCACACCAGAAATTATCAGGTAAACATTAGCATTATATAGCATTTAAGATTGCAGAGTTTTGCTATGCAAGTTAGCCTATTGTTGTAAACATTAGCATTATATAGCATTTAATCTAGTTGACTTTAGCAATGCAAGTTAGCCAATAGTGTACCACACAAATGCCATTTTTAGACCGCAAAATCACCATCGTAAACCGGAAGCGGGTCAACATAGACGTGCCCTCGCATACAACCCATATTAGTGCTTGTGTTCTGCTGGTAAGCTTTCAAAAAAGAACATGCCGAGTAAACACTGCTGCTATGGAACTTGTAGAAACGACTAAACATTATGACATATGAAGGATGTTTTTTTTTCCCATATGTTTGCCGAAGCCAAAAACTCAGAGGAAAAAATGTGAACAATGGATCAACTTGTGCAGACGTCCAAAAGACCAGTTTAACGCCAGAAAGGTGAAGTCATTCACCTTCATATGCAGTAAACATTTTGTTGGGGGCCCATGTATCTGACTGCCACTGTTGTTACCTTTTCTGTTGTAAGTGTAAATACATTAATAAAATTAAGATTTTTGTTATTAATGAAAAAAATAAAAGTGTTTCTTGTCTGTCACCGAGTAGCATTTGCGATCGCTACACAAAAATAGCCATGTAAATTACCCACAAGAACAGTCAGAGACGTAAGACCACCACAGGATATAATATATAAGAAAGACAGGGCATATGGTGCTGAATGATAGATTGTTGAAACAGGAGAATGTCATTGTCAGTGGCGTCAGGCAAAGCACACAAGAAAAAGGTGTCGTTAAAAAAGCTACCTCTGTATCAGGTCGGCTCTTTTTCAGCCCTCGACACTCAAGCCATCTCTTTAACTCAACATATTTATGTTCTTCCACATCCTTACCAGTGAATTTTGCACCGGGACATCATTTTCAGACAGAATTGGTAGGTTTAGCTCAGTAAACATCTTGATCGTACACTATTTCCATGTATTTAGCATTAGGGACAAACCCGAGCTTGACCCGCCTAGCAACAGTTGCTAACGTCATGAATATTAATGAGCAAAAGTGACGTGTTGCGTGCCGTACGCCATTGCAACATTTGACTAACTTGCATAGGAAAAGTCCGCTATCTTAAATGCTATATAATGCTAATGTTGAAACTATCTGGTGCGCACCAGATTGCTTAAATTTATTACATTTCTGTTGATATCCCTTTAGGGGCTCCATACCTTATATACAAAAATACATAATATTCAAAAACCAACTTTGTTTTGGGGTCCAATGCACATTTATAGCTAAAATGTCGAATACGCAGAAAGCAAACGATTTATGAGCCAATGAGTGAACTCGGCACAAAAATAATCACCAATTAACTGACTATAACACAGCAGCAGACCATATTTTGGACAGAAATCCACCCAAAACCACTGCCAGAATGAGCTGCAGATTTTTGCAGTCTGCTAGCATGCTATATCCATAGGTTTTTTTGTTCTCTTTTGGCTGTGTGACCGTATTGTCATCCTGTCAACATGAACTAGCGAGCTAACTAGCTAACGCGGCACTTAAAAAGGCTAGTCATGATCATCAATTCTGCTTGTGAGAAAAAATAAAATAAAAAAATCTGCTTGTGATGTCACAACCAGCATTGGTGTCGTCATTTTCATTTTTTCCCACACGGTCACCATTTCATAGCACCTTTAATGAGTGAATCATGAACGAATCCAAGATCTTATTTTTACCTCATCCAAATCCGAGAAGTTGATCCTCTGATGGATCTTATCCAGCTCCGCCTGGTCCGGGACGGAGCGCTGGCTGGTGAATTTGACGGGCGGCTGCCTGCGGCGCCCGCTCCAAGGGGTGGAACTGGGCGAGATGTCGTTGGTCAGGCGGCTTTCGGCGACCGCGGCGGCCGACAGTTTCTTTTTGTTCTTCTCTGCCGAGCGATTGGCTTTCTTCTGCTGCGCGCCACCCCAGGCCTGTAAAGCACTCATAAGATATAACTTCATTTTAATGTCCATGTATTGACTTTGGTGGGGACGTCGCCCCTACCAATATGGCCGCCTGAAGGTCGTTTTAGTCAAAGCGGGAAAAAAAGCTTTCCATGCTCTTCCCGTGAATTGAAATGAGTTTATGACTGATGGTCATCCAAACTATTTGAAGTGGGAGGGTGGCCGCGAAAGAAAGTCATTCATTCATCGCCAGCACCTCCTACTTAAAATGGATTGGACAGCTGTCACTGCCAATAGCGGACAAGGAGCATAACATTTCCTTCAGCCGATCAATTTTTGGATTAAAATTATGACTGGACGCACAGTTGCCATTAGACACGCATCAAAATATTTTGACATGCGCAGATTGATGCTGCATTCATGTACTGTCATAATTATGGTAAATTTGGTAAGAAACTACGTTTTAAAAGAATATCGTCAATTTGCACATTTTACTCCAGCATAATCGTATTGTGGACACACCTATGAAACTATTTTCCAACCAAGTGTTTGCCAAAAATTTTCAGTTACAAACTTAAAATGTGCATTTTGATGCATTCACTTCTTGCTGGAGTAGATGAATGAAAAGGTCTAAAACAGTTTCGCTCTCGCAACAAACCAAAACGAAGTCTGTACGTACTTGTATTACCAATTAGCAGTGGTGAATCTACACGTTGAGCAGCGATTTCGCCGCATATGGGCGCCAGCCAACAGGGGGTGCCCAGTCAAAATTATTGGCCCGAATATAAGTTGGCCCTGATTATAAGGTGACCCCCTCTTTTTCAAGACTCAAGTTTGAAAAAAAGACTTTTTGAACACCAAATTAATTTTTATACAGAAAATAATTACAGTACATCCAAAACAAATGATTATAATATATTTGAGAGAAAAAGCATGTCATTTTGCCTCATTCAAATCTTAATATCTGAACTAGAGCAGGGCGGTAAACCGAAAATTTACCGTCACCGAAATTCTTAACGATGACCGACGTAATTTTGACCATGTCGGTAAATTCGGTAAATTAATAAAACAAGAAAATAGTCTTTTCATCCCGCTTTGATTCTGTGTTGTTCGTCTATGTTCATTCCCCTTTAAGAAAGCAGTGAATGTGCTTACGTAGGGAGTCACGTGATCATCAGGAAGCCAATCAAACAAAAGCCCGGTAAGCTAACGCTAGCAGCTAACGCTACAAGCAAAACGTGATGGAGTGTGGCTTAAGGGAGGTTCACCAAACTTTCAACCGACATTTAGTAGACTCTTGGTGGCATCCAGACGGGCTTTCACCCGCTGTCCTCATTTGTTTTCACGATTTCCGGAGATGGTGCTTTCAGTGCTTTCTACTGGTAGCCAGGCTAACGCTAGCTAGCGGCTAACGCTACAAATGAACGTTATGGAGTCGGATAGAGGCTCTAACCTGGTCGAAACGGCTGAACTTAATGAGTGGATTGGGCACGGACTGCATCTAGCAATTACTATGTGGCGTTATTTTGTATCTGTCTGTGTGTGTGATTCCTCTGATAGCTTTTGTGATGGTAAAGAATTCTGCATAAAGTACAATCCAACGGCGAAACTTATAATGACCGAGAAATGGCCCCAGCTATTTTTATTGTGCGTGCATTTATGAAAAAATGCACTTTAAAGTAAACACTTGTATTTAATAATTATATCACAGCAGCCATTAACAATAAGTTGTCTTTTTGAAATGTACTGTTCAAGCTGCAAGTCATTTGTGTTACAATTACATGTTTGCACAGGCATATTGATTTTGACAATGTACATTGTTCAAGTCATACACGCTGTTATAAATGTTCATACTTGAATTCTTATTGCTTACAATACATTTTTATTAGGGCTGTCAAACGATTAAAATTTTTAATCGAGTTAATTACAGCTTAAAAATTAATTAATCGTAATTAATCACAATTCAAACCATCTATATAATATGCCATATTTTTCTCTAAATTATTGTTGGAATGGAAAGATAAGACGCAAGGTGGATATATATTTTCAACATGCGGTACATAAGGACTGTATTTGTTTATTATAACAATAAATCAGTTCTAAATCAGTTATAGAAATGTTATATTAAAACCCCTCTTAATATTTTCGTTTTAATAAAATTTGTTAAATTTTCAATCAAAAAATAAACTACTAGCCCGCCATTGTTGATGGCAATAATTACTTACACTATAAAATCAGTCGCACCCAAACGCCAGCAGAGGGCAGCAAAACTCCGCAAAACACAATTAACAGGTGGGCCTTTCACTCTAGTGACATTTAAATATGTCTGAGCTGGGCAAGTGCGTTAATTGCGTCAAATATTTTAACGTGATTAATTTAAAAAATTAATTAACGCCAGTTAACGCGATAATTTTGACAGCCCTAATTTTTATAAATTTAATGTTTAGACTGCATGTACAATTGTTAAATACAGTATATCAAATTGAATGCTGGTAAATAAATCAACAAGAAATAGTTAATCTGTATTTCATGCATTGATTCAGATTTTCAAATTATATAACAGTCCGCTTGGGCGAATTTATCGTCATTTATCGTTATCGAGATAAATCTGCTCAATTTATCGTGATACATGTTTAAGGCCATATCGCCCAGCCCTAATCTGAACATTTAAATATGTAAACTAAAGTGCAATCACATTCGTAAATGAATGGCTTCTGGTTTTTGAAATGGAAATAAACCAATCTATTGTGATAAAACAACAAAATTGCAATAATAAGTGAGGTCTAACTGTAACTGTAGTCTTGAAACAAATCTGAATAAGGAAAAACATTGCAATAAAATAATGCAAACTGGTTTTAAAAAAAAAAAAAAAAAAAAAAAAAAAGAGTAGCTGAGATCTGTCATGACAGAACAATGAGAACATCGTTTCAATGATACCTGGCGCCATCTCGCGTCGTGAATGGGTATAATGTCTAGACCACGAATACTCTTTTTCAGACTTATTTGAATGCAAAAAACACAGTCTTATAGTCGGGCCAATACGGTACTCCAACTCCCGTTTTTTTTTGTCTTCTTTAAATTAACTTACACCTTTAAAATGTTCATTAGGAAATTCAATGGATTGTTGCCAACAAATTTGATTATCAATTTTTGCTGGCATCTATGAGCAGTCATGTTTGGGTCTTTGTTTATGTGCAATGCGAGGCTGCGCGGGCGCTAGTGATGACAGCAAGAGAGAGTGAGTTCACTGCTACAGTTAAGTGTAGTTGCTGAACCAATAATAGAGGTGTATTTAGGCGAGAGTTGGGATTGTCTTGAGTCGAGTGTGTTGATACATCCAGTGTGCCTCCTTCAGAGTTGAGTACAGTGGTATGGAAAAAGTATATGAACCTTTTGGAATTTCACACATTTCTGCATAACACCACCATCAAATATGATCTGATCTTTGATCTTTTCACTACACAGATGTAAAAACAGTGTCTGCTTTAACTAAAACCCCCCAAACATTTATAGGTTATCATATTTTAATGAGGATAGTGTGTAGACAATGACAGAAGGGGGAAAAATAAGTAGGGGAACCATCAAATTTAATATTTTGTGCCCCCCCCCACCCCCTCAATTACTTCAACCAGACGCTTCCTGTAGCTGCAGATCAGTCTGGCACAATGATCAGGACTAATCATCTTCACAAAACTGCTGTATTTCAGTCAGATTCCTGGGATGTTCAGCATAAATTGCTGTCTTTAGGTCATGTCACAGCATCTCAATGGGGTTCAAGTCGGGACTTGGCCACTCCAGAACATGTATTTTGTTCTTCTGAAACCATTCTCAAGATGATTTACTACTGTGCTTTGGATCATTGTCTTGTTGCAGCATCCATCCTCTTTTTAGCTTCAATTGCCTGACAGACCAAAAGCCTCAGGTTTTCCTGCAAAACTTTTGAATTCATTCTTCCATTAATGATTGCAAGTTCTCCAGGCCCTGAGGCAGCAAAACAGCCCTAAATTACGATGCTCCCTCCACCATGCTTCACAGTGGGGATGAGGTGTTGATGTTGGTGAGCTGTTCCATTTTTCCTCCACACATGATGTTGTGTGTTACTCCCAAACAAAAATAACTTGGGTTTCATCAGTCTACAAAATATTTTGCCAAAACTTCTGTGGAGTGTCCAAGTGCCTTTTTGCGAACATTAAACGGGCAACAGTATTTTTTTAGACAGCAGTGGCTTCCTCCCAAGAACACCATTCTTGGCCATATAGTTGATGTGTGCACAGATATTGGATAGTGCCAGTGATTTCTGTCAGTCTTTTGCAGACACGCTAGATTTCTTTTTTACCTCTCTGAGTATTCTGCGCTGCACTCTTTATGTCATCTTTGATGGACGGCCACTACTTGGGAGGAAAGCAACAGTGCCAAACTCCCTCCATTTGTAGACAACTTCTCTGACTGTCAATTTATGAACATCCAGACTTTCAAAGATGGTTTTGTATCCTTTCCTAGCTTTATACAAATTAATCATCCTTGATCGCAGGTCTTCAGACAGCTCTTTTGACCGAGCCATGATGCACATCATACAATGCTTCTCATCAAGACATTACTTACCAGGTGTGTGTTTTATAGTGGGCAGGGCAGCTTTAAACCACTCATCAGTGATTGGGCACACACTGGACTTAAAATGTTTGGTAAGAATTGGTTTCAAATGCTCTTTAAGTCTCCTTAGGCAGAGGGTTCACTTATTTATTTTTCCCCCTTCTGTCATCGTTTGCATGCTATCCTCATTAAAATATCAAAACCTATAAATGTTTGTGTGGTTTTTAGTTAAAGCAGATACTGCTTTTTTTCATCAGTGTGATTTTGACAAAGCTCAGATCACATTTTATGGCAATTTTATGCAGAAATGAGCGAAACTCCAAAAGGTTCAGATACTTTTTCATACCACTAATTTGAATGAACAGGACTTTTGTCTCGTCTTTGTGCTGAGAAATTATGTTTATGTTATATGCCTAGAACCTTTATTATAAATTTGACAAAATGTATGTACTTAACTTTTCCCGAGCCTGTGAAGGCAGCATACATTCCCAGTTCTCCAGTAAAAAAAAAAAAAAAAAAAACACGTGATGGGGGCATTCACTTGCAATTATCGCCTCGACAAGTGTTATTTGCTAGAAACAAGACACCACATGAAGGCAGCACTAGTATCGGTTCCTTACCCTGTTGTTGAGTCTGTCGTCCAGGCTGGCGTTGGTGACGCTCCAGTTGTGCAGCTCGTCGGCACTGTCATCGAACGGAGCGCCGCCGGTTGCCATGTTACCTTCACTGAAAACCCACCACAAAAATGCTGAGCATTGACATGAAACAAAACGCGTCTAATGGCGACTTGGTGTTTCTTCACAAGTCAATGACTACTACTAGCTACCGTGTTTTATTGCTAGCACTCGACGCCGTCACTTCTACGTCACAAAGGACACACGATGAAGTAAAGCGTCGTCAAGCGGGCAGCTATGAATGATGGAAGAAACAAAAACAATGTTGGAAATTCGGATAAGTCTTTTGAAAAAGGGCGAGTGCGCACTTTGAAATGGCTCATTACCCCCGGGAATCACCATGGCAACAAGCACCCCTTTCCTCCTCCCGCGTGTTGTTAACATGTAGCAATTAGCTTTGGCCTAACAACAATGACAAAACCTACAAAGTAACAGTACAAATGAAACTGGCGCCACAATACTCTTGTCTAATGCCAACTAAAAAGGAACGTAGCAAGACGAGCTGGTCGTGCTTTCAAGTATTCTACGTCGAAGTAAACCGACCGCCAACTTGTGAACACTTCAAAGAGAACTTAATATTCACCGTAGCCTTTAGACGTGGCGCTGGAATTTCTTCTTTAAATTGTGTCCTTCGTTGAACCCATGTGGCAAATTCCTGCACTAAAAGAAACAAACTATTCTGGCTAAATCAGCAAGCTTCGCTGTAACAACACAACCTGCGGGTGTTAGGAAATTAGTTTGACGTCACTAAAGTGCGACAAGTGCATGCGCCAAAGGTACGGTAGTACACTGTCATGTAAAAATCTAGATGATTTGTCCACTCTGTGAGCCAGTGGAGGAAGACATCGTCTCTTGTCCGCCGATTTGCGTCAGTAGCATTTGACAAACAGATGTAATTACTGTAACTATCTCAAATTTTTGTTGTTGTTGATGCGCAAACGAACGGCTTAATTTGTCATGGACGTCAAAATTAAGTCATTTTACTGCAAATTTAGGAACTTTTTGCTTTTTCTCAAAATCCAGCTTGAATAAAAGTGGAAGAAGGTGAAAAGTCAGCCCTCACGGTTACAATACACATCTTAATACGGTTGTTACTTTAAGTTGAAAGTATTTGAGTGGAGAAATTCACTTTATTTACACCTCCGCCAGGTCCCCCAGAGCAAGATGGCCACCACATACCTACGCCGCCGTCTCCGTCTTTCCACATCTAGCCTATATGTGATATATGTGTTAATGCCGATCGGACGAAAAGTTAAGACGAGGGAAATAAAGACAAAAAATAACTAAACTACAGTATTATTTCAAAAGCTTCTAATGAATTGATATTGATATTAATTGATACAGTACAATTACAGGACGAAAGCAAAGTGTGAGGACAAATAAATCAAAATTAAAAAAAACATGTTAACGTTCAGTAAATGAAAGTTAACACATATTAAGTAAAAACTATTCGTTTAGATTGCCATATCTGATTTTTTTTTCAGTCGCTGACAGTTCACAACTGCTGCAACAATCCTCCTGTCCTGTAGATGGCAGTAACCCAACAACACGCAAACGAAAGTGACTTCCTCAACGCCATCGTGTCGTTCGTAGTCGTACTGTCTTGCTCGCTAAAAGCGGTCGGACCTGGGGCAAAAACTTCATATTAAATTTAAATGAATTCTTAGCTCACTCTTCTTCCCAGGGTTGTCCGAATTGGTCACCAAAGAAGTGGTGAAGTTCTTCCGTCCGCTCACAGAGTGAGTAAAATTAATTCATTGGGGAACCTCCTGTATGCTATCGCGTTAGCAGCTAGCGTTATTTCTAATCCCTGGCTCCTATCGAGTCGTCCTACATTTTTTATTACTCGTTTATTGTAGGATTAAATATTAATCTTTTACAAGGAATTTGTTTTTTAATGTGCTGAGTCATATGATAATATTTAATTGTTGATTGTGTGTTTATGATTATTTAGGTAGGGCAAGGGTGTCAAAACTCAGTTTAGTCTGTAAACTTTCAACATTTCATCTCAAGCGGAGCAGTATATTTATTGCTGAAGAAGCTATAAATAACGACGATTTAACAAAAAATAATTCTGATCAATATGGTCTTCATTGTTTTTATTTGCATGTGCAATTTACTGATAACAGTAGGCGAGTCAAATTTATTTTGAGCACCAAATTATGGGTGTCAAACTCATGATACGCGGGCCACCTTGTAGTTATGATTTCCTTCGGCGTGTTATGTTTGCCAACTAGACAACTAGACAAGTTAGGCTAAACACATTATGTAAATAAATAAAGTGGAAAGCAAATACAGTATTTTTTGTTTGTTTGTTTGTATGAGAGAAATAGAGAATTTCAACTGAAATATTCCAGTTGAAATTCACTATTTCTCTAATTGTATTTTTCTAAGGAAAAATATGACTAAGTATACTCTTAAGTTACTTTTTATATTTATAAAAAAGGGTGGGGTGGGCGATTTTTTTTTATTAAAATGTTTTTTTACTTATTTATATTACATTTTAAAAAAGGAATATTCTTTATGTTATATGCATACAGTGATTGGGACCAGACCTGCCTCGATAAGTGAAAAACTGCGAAGTAGACCCCCCACACACACACACACACACATTTTTTTCCCCCCATGTGTGTTCAATGTATTTATTCAGATTTTGCATTGGAAAGTGATGCATATAAGACATGTTTTTTACCCTCAAAAAAAAAAAAAAAAGTATATACATATATATATATATATATATATATATATATATATATATATATATATATATATATATATATATATATATATATATATATTAGGGCTGTCAAAATTATCGCGTTAACAGGCGGTATTTAATTTTTCTAATCAATCATGTAAAAACATTTTACGCAATTAGCGCACATGCCCGCTCAAACAGATTAAAATAACAGCACAGTGTCATGTCCACTTGTTACTTGAGTTTTTGGGTGTTTTGTCGCTCTCTGCTGGCGCTTGGGTCCATATAATTTTATTTTACAATGAGTGAGCATGGTGTAATTATTGACATCAACAATGGCGAGCTACTAGTTTATTTTTTGATTGAAAATTTTGCAAATTTTATTGAAACGAAAACATTAAGAGGGGTTTTGATATAAAATTTCTATAACTTGTACTAACATTTATCTTTTAAAAACTGCAAGTCTTTCTATCCATGGATCGCTTTAACAGAATGTTAATGTTAATGCCATCTTGTAATGTATTGTTATAATAAACAAATACAGTACTTATGTACAGTATGTTGAATGTATATATCCGTCTTGTCTTATCTTTCCATTCCAACAATAATTTACAGAAAAATATGACATATTTTATAGATGGTTTGAATTGCGATTAATTTTTAAGCTGTGATTAACTCAAATTTTTATCGTTTGAAAGCCCTAATATATATATAAATAATTTTTTTTTCAAGCACTTCAAATGCAATAATAGTGATAAGTTTTAAACATGGTACTGTCCCACCGAATTATTTTTAAACAAGAATAACTCGAAAAATACTTATCTTTTGAGTCCACTCAAATCTGCTGACTTGCACACAATAAGTCACAGCAAGTGTTTAACAAGCTAAACAATGATTGACGCATGCGGCGCTTTGAAGTTTTGGCTTCCAAGCATCAAGCGGCAGTGGCGCAGTTGGTAGCTCGAGTTGTCCTGGGACCGAAGGATCAGCAATTCAATTCCCGGCTATGACTGCCCACTTTCGCAGTGCCCTTGGGCAAGGCACTGAACCGTAATTTGCCCCAAATGGTTTGGGAGCGCTTTGCATGGCAGCAGCACCATTGGTGTGTGAATGGGTAAACGTGTGCTAATGTAAAGTGCTTTGGGCATGGTAACCATGTAGATAAATGCGCTATATAAATACTATCCATTTACCATCTCTGGCAAGATCAAACCTGAAACTCTGTTAATCATTGTGAACTTTAATAAGCACCTCCAATGCACTGCCTAACGAACAAAAGCAGCAGGAGGGAGAGTGAGACGACGTGATCAGATCGGTAGAGCTCATCTGTATTTATTTAGCTTTTAATTAGGGGGGAAAAAAAAAACGCGACGGACTGAGGCCGTGAAGTTTGAAGCGCAAAGTAGCGAGGGATCACTGTATTTACAGTATTATTACACGGTAATTTTAGCGAGAATGATGAAATCGACAGACACGATCGATTTCCTCGGGCCACACCGGATCCGAGTTTGACACCCGTCGTGTTCCCGAATGTGACCGTAAAAAAGACTTTGTTCCGTTTGTCACCGCAGGGAACTCTACAATGGGCTCGTCCAAGAAACACAAGGAAAAGAGTCGCGACCGGGAAGCAGAGGAGCGCCGTCGCGACCACAAGAAACACCGGCGCAAGGAGCGCGACAGAGACGCGTCGGACCGCGACGCAACCCGGGACAAGGAGCGACGGAAGCGCTCGGCGTCCCGGGACAGGAGCGGTCGCGGCAGAGGCGAGAGGAGCGGCGGGGAACCTCGCGTCAAGAAGGAGAAGACGGACAGGCCGTACGATGAAGGAAACGGCGAGGTTCAAGCTCAGTCGGCCAGCGGCGACGCGTCCCTCAGCGTGGAGGAGACCAACAAGCTCCGGGCCAAGCTGGGCTTGAAACCGCTGGAGTTGACCGACGGCAAAAAGGAGCTGGGAACCAAGGAGGAGCCGCTGGTGGCCGAAACCATCAACCCGGCTCTGGCGCAGAAGGAGAAGGACTTAAAGGAGAAACTGGCGGCCATGAAGGAGAAACGCCTGCTGAACCAGAAGCTGGGCAAAGTCAAGACCCTGGCCGAGGACGACTGGCTAGAGGACGCCGCCGCGTGGGTGGAGAAGAGCCGCAAGGCGGCCAAGGAAAAGGAAATGGCGGAGAAGCGAGCCAAACTCCTGGAAGAGATGGACCAGGAGTTCGGCGTCAGCACCCTGGTGGAGGAAGAGTTCGGGCGCGGCCGGAGAGGCGGCGCCTACACGGCGCGAGATCTCAAAGGTCTTAAAGTGCAACACCAAGTGGACTCCTTCGGCGAGGGTCAGACGGTCATACTCACCTTGCAGGACAAAGGCGTGCTAGAAGAAGAGGAGGACGTGCTGGAGAATGTGGGGCTGGTGGACAAGGAGAAGGCGGACAAGAACGTGGAGCTCAAGAAGAAAAAGCCCGACTATAAGCCCTACGAGGAGGAGGAGAGCGTGGACGACATGGTCAGCTTCAAGTCGCGCTCGGTGCTGTCCAAGTACGACGAGGAGATCGAGGGCGAGAAGAAGAAGAGTTTCCGCTTGCAGACGGGCGGCTTGGCCGACGGCGAGCGCGAACGGGAGCTGAGAGCCGTCCGGGAGACGCTACGCGCTCAGGCGCAGTCCTTGGCGATGCCCTCGCTCACCGTGGCGTCCGAGTACTACTCGCCTCAGGAGATGGTGGGCTTCAAAAAGACCAAGCGTCGCGTGAAGAAGATCCGCAAGAAGGAAAAGACCTCGGTGGCCGACTTTTTGCTCCTGGACGACTCGCGCAAGAACGATTTCGGGTCCAGGACGCGGGGGCGCGGACGGAAAAGCGACTTTGAAAACGAGGAGGAGGAGCAAAAGTGGCCGCACGAAACGGCGCCGACGGCCATGTCGGACGACGTGCGGACGGCGGACATGGACATCAGCGACGAGGATGACTTTGCGCCGCCCGAGCCCGCCGTCCTGGAGGAGGACGAGGCCGAGCAGGAGCTGCAGAAACAGCTGGAGAAGCAGAGAAAGCTACGTCAGAAGAAGCTCCTCAAGGACTCCGGCGAGAAGATCGCCGAGCGGGTGAAGCGGCTGGCGCGGAACGACCCCGACGGAGACGGCGAGAAACGCAACAACATCGTCTTCAACGCCACCTCCGAGTTCTGCCGGACGCTGGGCGACATCCCCACCTACGGCCTGTCGGGCAACCGCGAGGACCAGGAGGACATGATGGACTTCGAGGAGGAGGACGAGAAGGAGGACGGCGGGGGCGCCGACTCGGACGCCGAGGACAACGTGGGCTGGAGCAGCGTCAACCTGGACGAGGAGAAGCACAACCCCGACTTCGTCACGGCGTCGGCCACCATCCTGGACGAGGAGCCCATCGTCAATTCGGGTCTGGCCGCCGCGCTGCACCTCTGCAAGAACAAAGGACTCCTGGAAACGGAGGTGCAGAAAGTGGCGCGCGTGAAAGCCACCAAAGGCGCCCTGCCCAACGACAACTACTGCATCGAGGACAAGATGGGCTTCGACGACAAATACAGCCGGCGCGAGGAGTACCGCGGCTTCACGCAGGACTTCAAGGACAAGGACGGCTACAAACCCGACGTCAAGATCGAGTACGTGGACGAGTCGGGGCGCAAGCTGACGCCCAAGGAAGCCTTCCGCCAGCTCTCGCACCGCTTCCACGGCAAGGGATCGGGGAAGATGAAGACGGAGCGCCGCATGAAGAAGCTGGAGGAGGAGGCGCTGCTCAAGAAGATGAGCAGCAGTGACACGCCGCTCGGGACGGTGGCGTTGCTTCAGGAGAAGCAGAAGTCGCAGAAGACGCCCTACATCGTGCTCAGCGGGAGCGGAAAGAGCATGAATGCTAATAACATCACCAAATAAACGCGCTTGCAGATTTTGTTATTCGTACCGTTCAATGTTCTAGACGTAGTCACAAATGAGTTAATAAAAAGCGACAAAGATGATTTTTGTAGTCGTTTTTTTGTTGTTGTTGTTGTTTCCAATCCATTTGAAGCGGGAGGGTATTTACTCATGATAAACCCATTTCAATTCACAAAAGAAGCGTAAAAAGACCTGTCATCGGCTGTACGCGGCCATGTTGGTAGTGTCGACGTTCACAACATAGTTGATGTATTACTATCTAGTGTCTTAAATAAAATCGAGTACAACGAAATTTAAAGCTTCATCATAATGGTTGTCTTACACTGACAGGACGACGTCCAACCAATTGAAGTGAAAAAAAATTGGTTTAGGATGTCAATTTAATGTTAGCTGGGTAAAGTGGCATAGCATTGCCCTCCTACTTTGAAATGGATTAGACGCCTATTGTGATCAATAGCACTTAAGTATGAACATTCACTCATCTGACAACGAGATAAATTTAAAAATCTAATCACGTTTAGCATGTTCGATTAGTTTACACATGACTAAATTGGACAAATGACCAAGTTTACGTGATATTTTTCATGTAATCACCCACATCTACTCTGAAACCTAATCTAGTCATTAAAGGAATAATAATTACTTTGTTTTCTAGAACAAAGAAAATGGACGCTTTACGAGTAAACTAGCATAGGATTCGGGTCAACTTTTAGCTAATGAGCTACGTCTTTGAAAACGTGAGAATATATGGTAAACTTCTTGTACTTGCAGTGTGTATATATATATATGATTTCTAGGATTTTTTTTAAATGACGCTGGCTGCCATCCACGACGAGAGACGTCCAATCCACATGAACTGTGTGCAGCTAGTGAGTTTAATTTGAAATTCTTTCAAAATCTACTGTCATTACAATTGACATTTAGTCACAGCCCCTCATTGAAGACTTTTAAAATTATACTTTATTCTGGGAATAATTGTAATGAATCTCAAAGTAAATGGATGCCAGGTGAGTAATCTAGCATAGCATTTGGGTCAAATTTGAGCTCGTTTAAAATTGAAAACGTAGTCGGTGGACGTCTTTGGTAACGTAGAAATATAAGGAAACCACTTCAACGGTGATAGCGTGTTAAAGGAAAATGCAAATGAACGTATTTTAAAATTTTAAAAAAATGTTGGGGGTGACATTGACAGATACGTACTAGCTTGATGACGTCAAAACTGGCACTAAATTAAGATTTATAAGAGTACAAAGTTGACCACCCTCCAAAAATATATAGATATGTATATATGACATTAATAAAGGTACTTAAACATTAAATGAACATTTCTTAATTTATATTTTCTTTTTTGACGAGTAGTAACCAAAGTTTGAAAGTCAAAGCGGCGTCTTCGTAACCAAAGCAATGCCAACAAAAAATTTAATTTAGCGTTTTAATATGTTGATCGTTTTATAATTTTAAGACGAATATAAATCTTTAAGGCGAGATTTTATTAAACTCAACGATGTTTACGGAAGCGGGTGTCCGGTCAAACTGTGACAACTTCCGGTTGAGCTAGCAAGCTTAGTGGCCGCTCGAGTTTAAGGAGATTTTCATGCCTTGAATTGCTTTCCTGCGTTTTTAGGTAACTTTTTCAATTATTTTCGTCACATAATTATGAAAACATAGCCGTGGAGTCCAGAATATGTTTAGCCGTGTCTAGCCACCCACCTTAACTATTTTTTATTCAAACGTATTCCATTCTAAATTAAAAAATGGAATACGTTGCCGGTAAAAGACCCAATCACCTGACAGGTTGGCATACACTGACACAAGACAAATGACGTGTATGACTGATTAAAATAATGATACATTTGGCTTTGAATGGCCATTTTGTGTAATTATGATGACTGACGTGAATTGGGGTGCACAGTATCACAGGCCACCATCTGTCAAAGCGCAGTATATGTAAAAATATTCTAATTATTGCATTTATTCATCCCTTAAAGTCAAATTAGGGTTTCAAACTAGGGCTAAGATTAAAGTAATGCATTTTTAAAGGAGAATCGAATGTCTTTTGTACGTGATGGAGACCCGAAAAGTGACGGTGAGTCCTTTCGTTTTAAACCTCCCTCCAGATTTGGACAATTCTTAGCGCAACATTGTCTGTAAATTATTAATCGGCTCTCAAAGTATTTGATTAACGTGATATTGGCATAAATGTTTGATTTTATAATAATGATAATTTATTAAGAGGCTCAAGAATTGGACGTCTACCCCCGTCAGATGTGCGTTTGTATTCATACGCTCCAGCAGGTTGCTGTGATGTCATCAGAGTCGGCTCCCGCCACGCCCACCCCGGGAGACGCGTACAAGGGCTGGCTCTTCAAGTGGACCAACTACATCAAAGGTTACCAGAGACGCTGGTTTGTCCTCAACAATGGGATGCTGTCGTATTACAGGTAGGTAGGTAAGAAGGAATCACCTTCACCTCAAATTCGCTCATTGACAGCACTACACGTCCAATCCATGTGAAGTGGGAGGGTTGAAGGTTTCTTCATTCGCTGCCAACCTCCCACCTCCCACATTAAATGGAATGGACCTCTGCTAATGATAAACGTATTCCAACTCATGGCAAGGGCATGAAAAGAGCTTTCATGGCCCCGGCCATGTCGGTAGGGGCGATGTTCCAGGTCAAGTCAATGCGTTGACATTAAAATCAATTTATAAATAGCTTAAACTGATTTCAAAGATTATTTCATCAATGTCAAACATCTGTTATTTACTCTTTGTCTGACCAAAGACTTCAAAATATATTGATATGACACGGGACACTTGGCCGATCCGTAGGGGGCCTATTTTCAAAAACTTGAATTTGAAATATTTTCCCAAAAAAAAGCTGCTACCGATCTAAAATCAAAATAGGCACCCACCATATGCATATATGAGTCTCCATGAGCAGTGGCATCAAAAAATTCAAAGTCGTTCCCTTATAAAATCCCGATTATTTTTTTATATAAGTATAATAATACTTAAAATGGCTATAAAATTGTCAGATTTTACACTAGATGTACAAAAATCACCAAATGCAGAGATAATCACCTATAGTTTCAGGTTCAATAGCAATATTTAACATATCATGTAAGTTTTTTTGCCCAAAGTAACAACTTAATTTTTATTTTTTTATTTACTGCAAGTTTTCAACAGCTAATAAGTTGGTCAATTTTCACATGCAGAATCAATTATAAATTTATAAATACAGTGTTAATAAATTTCATATACAATCACCACTTATTATAGAATAGAATAGAATAGCCGTGTATTGTCATTATACAGTTGTACAATGAAATTGTGGAGCATCTCCCTTTTACAGTGCAGGATAAGTTAAAATCTCAAAAGGGACGTGCAAGTATGAAATCTAAATAAACATAAATATCAAATGCGTATGAGAACCCATAAACCTATAATTCAGGCAGTGCAACTAATCGATGCGGTGTTACCAGGATGTGAGCCTCGTCTTTCAACAATCACATAGCCGCCTTCTATGCCTGCGTTTTCTGGTCAGCTTCCTCGACTTGTACAAGTCCCCGTTCCTCGCCGTCTCCTTTCTGCCCTCCTCGACTCTGCTCCTCTTCCTGACGGTCGGTTACTCCTAGGCCTTGTTCTTCTTCGCTTCTGAAGTCACATCCTTGGAGAAGTTCACACCAAAAGAGTTGAAGAGGGACCGCCAGGAACTCCAGCAGGTTCTCTTCCCGCAGCGACATACCAGAGGACACCATGTGGGCCATGGGGAGAGATGGCCGCTTTAGGACCACCCGGCCTGTCTCCAGCTCTCCCTTGTCCTCTTGAACACCTCCAGGATGTCTGCCGTGTGCGTCTCTGTGTTCCTCCTTGCCCGTGTGCCCGTGTTGGGGTTGACGACTGCCACGATGAGCCCGATGCTCTGCTTCTCGATCGAAGAGCGCGCCAGCACCTTCTGGGTCAACTTGTAGCCGGCCTTGACGAACTTGTAGTTCCCCCACCAGGCCAGCACCTTCAGGTTTGAGAATCGGGCCGTCCTCCTCCTCCACTCAGGCTCCTAAAAACCATGTTTGTTTTAGAAAGATAAGTGTGATAAGTAAGTTTTGATTCATCTTTTTTATAAAGTGAATAATTAGCAGCCACCATGTGTAAACAAAGAGCTTTTTGCGTTGAAATTTCCTGTGAATAAATGCTGAAATCCCTGAATTCTTTATTGATATGGACGTAAAACAGTCTTGATTCTTGGTTAAAAAGCAACAAAAAAAAAAAGGGCAGTTAGTATTTATTTTGCGTAAATATTGCGAACTATGAAGCTAGTCAGTTATGAAAATTAGCCCCAGCCAGGTGTAAACAAAGCGCTTTTTCTGCTGAAAATTCTTGTGAATAAATGTTTAAATCCCTAAATTGTTTTTAGGTATTGACGTAAAACAGTCTCGATTCTTGGTTGGAAACAAAAAAAAGGTGCAGGTAGCATTTATTCTACTTAAATATTTGAAGTATAACGCCAATGCTGTAGCGGCTAATTTCTCCCATTGATTTTTTTCACAACGTTTCAAAATGCATGCATGGTACGAAAAATATAATAATGACCTTGAATCCTCGAACAAATCACTCCTGAGATAATCCGTCCTGATTGAATGCGGTACAGCTTTCGTACTTTTTCAACGTAAATCTGGCGTTACATCGCTGCATGTGACCGACTGCTAATAAATGAAGCGTAGTCTGCGGCGGCCCCCTTCGGCACCGCTTGATGCAGTGATTGGTGGAAGTGTCAAGTCTACGGTCTGACATTGACGGCGCAAGACGTCCCGGGCACTTTAGGTGGGAGGGTTGGCAGCAAATGAACAAATGCTCATTCACTGCCACCATCCTGCTTCAAATGGATTGGACATCTCCCAGTGATCAACTCAATTCAATTCACAGCAGATGCATGAAAAGACTTTTTGATTTCCCTGGCGGCCATGTTGGCAGGGGCAAAGTTAATGCATTGTCATTCAAATGAAATTATAACTAGCTTATATCTCAACCGATTTTCAAAAGATTAGCATCTGCTATTTACTGAGCGGCTGCCACTGACGGTATCGGCGCAACATTCCGTGAAGTGTGCCGTTATTTTGGCGGCGCAGGAACCAAGCCGAGATGGGCCACACGTGCCGCGGCACCATCAACCTGGCCATGGCCAGCATCACGGTGGAGGACTCGTGCAATTTTGTCATCTCCAACGGCGGCGCGCAGACGTACCACCTGAAGGCCAGCTCAGAGGTGGAGCGCCAACGTTGGATCACCGCCTTGGAACTAGCCATACCGTCAGGTGGGTCAAGAGTTTCTCCCACGTTTTCCTCCGGTTCTTTTACCGGCGACGCCCTCTCTCGTTCGTCCGCAGACGACTCTGCCGACGAGGCGTCGGAAACGGGGACCGCCTCGGGGCAGGACGGCGTCCGAGGATTGGAGATCCAGGCCACGCTGCGCACGCTCAGCAGCAAAGTGGAGGACCTTAACACGTGTAATGATCTCATAGTCAAGCAAGGATCAGCATTGCAAAGGTAAAAAAAAACACCTCAACATGCCTTTTATTTATAGGAGTCATTTTGGCTAATTATGGCGATGGAAGTCCAATCCATTTGGACGTCTAGCGCATTCAATGGCACTGAAAGATAAGCATTTGTAGTCAGTGCACGCTGGTTGAATGAATTGGATGTCTATCCTTGTCAATGTGAATTCATTTTGGGCACTTACTTGATGATAATAGAATACTTACAGCTGTCATTTTGGCACATTCTGGGAACTTCCTTGATCATTTTATGTTGATTTTTTTTTTTTTTTTCAGGTCGTTTCCCATTCATTGGTCACTTCTTATCAGTTTTGGTGCAATTACGGATCTTTTTCCGATGATTTTGGGTTATTCCCGTGTCATTCCCTGTACATTTTGGATCACTTTAATGAGTTAATTTTGAATTACACTGTTCCTGTACATTTTGGACCCTTTTCCAGGTCACTTTCTGATGGTTTTGGGGCATTATAGAGCACTTTTTTGTATATTTTGCAGGCATGAAAATCTCTCACCTTTCGGCGAAATTTGCCATTTTGAAGTCAAAAAGGGGGACCTACGTGAATTGTGTAGATTCGAGGAGAACGTTTTTAAGGGCGCGGTTGAGAGATTTTTTTTAATGTCGGACGCTTGGTTTTTCATTTCGGACGCTTGGTATGCAAGCGGGGAAAGCGGCACAAAGCGCACCAGAGTGGCCATAACATTGACGTATTTCAACGAAACAAAGGAGGATACACTGTTGTCTCTTCAATGTCAATCTTGGCTGCACGTCGGCCGTGAATGAACACCTAAAGCGCCGTCACCCAGTTGTAATTTTGGAATACAAGCTGATCCTAAGTCCATCTAACTAACTAACGACATGTTTTATTGAAGTCGCTAAGCCTGTCGTGATATACAAAAAGTCCATTTATCGCACAGTAAATAAAAATGAGGGCGGTCATTTTCACGGCTGCGTTTTAATTCAATTCAATTCAATTCAATTCAATTTGTATAGCCCTCAATCACAACAGAGGTCTCAAAGGGCTTTACGGAGGCAATATGATACACAATTAGAAATGAAGAAACAATGTTTTATCGCCGCGTGCGCGTGCATACTTTTGTGCGTGCGGGCTGTTGGCATATGAGACAACAGTTCCTTTCACAGATGTTTATTGGTCATCAACACGCCGTAGAATTAAAGTTCAGACATGCAAAATAAGGAAACACATCTATATTCATCATGAAGGAATTCAGCGCGAGCCGCGCAGAAACGGTGCTCCGCTGAGACCGCTCCACAAGTCTACCGAGAGAATCCAAAATTCCGCGCGTTCCCATCCTGTGTTAATCCTTTGTACTGACTCCATGTTCCAAAAGTCTGAAGAAGGCTCACCGAAAACAGGTTGACAATTTATTCGTTGACAGTGGTCAAAAAACAAGGCAAAACAGACGACGGAGGGACCCTGCTGGATCCAAAACAAGGCTACATAGAAATGTTTCCGAGCAGCGACTGTTATCTCAGTGTCCAGTCTTTTTGAAAGCTGCGGTGGAGTGGGCCGGGGCCGAAGGTGTGGCTGGGTGCTGTCTTGGGATCATCCCTCTGTGGCCGGTTTTGGGCGGTTAGGTTCGGGCGTCATCCTTCGTGGCTGGGACGTGGTTGCCACAGCGACCGACGCTGGTCTTGACGTCCCAAGCGCCTGCTATCAACTTGTTATCCTGGCTGGGCGAGATACTACTTGTTTTAGGACGGAGCGCCCTGCTCTTTGTCCTCGGAGCGGCCAGGAGAACTGATTGCTCGTGACGCACACGTTGGGCTTCTGTGATAAGATGGCGTTGTAATATTAATAATAATAATTATTTATTTCTAGACCGCTTTTCAAAACACACAGACGCTTCACAAGAGACATGGAATCACAGTACGATAAAAAGGTATTAAAAGGATAAAAAATTAAAAGCACAATAAAAAGAAGTAAAAATCTAACAGAACTAGGGGTTATGGTGGGTAAGAAAGCGTGAACAGGTGTGTTTTCAGTCTAGATTTGAAAAGTGATAGGGTAGATATGCTGCGAAGATCAGGGGGTAGGGAGTTCCAGAGCTGGGGGGCGGAATGACTAAAAGCTCTGGAACCAAAGGTGGAGAGGCGGACACGGGGGATGGAGAGGGGAAGAATAGTGGTAGAGCGAAGTGAACGGGTTGGATTGTTTAGACGGAGAAGATCGCAAAGGTTTTGTATGTATTCTGCTTCTTTTTCATTAAACTATGGTGTAAGTGCTATTTATTTTATATTAGGTGTGTTAGAATAGTACAAACAATCCTACAGTACATATGAGAAACGATACTATTCCCCGATTGATTATATTAAGTGTGTTAGAGTAATGCAAACATTTATATGGTGTGTGCGAGAAAGGTAACTATTCCCGTCAATCATCATCACGGCTCTTGCGTTGGAGCTGGTTTCCCGTCCCATTGCGTAGAGCTGACCGGGTGAGCTAGGCCCCTCCAGTACTGGCGGTCTTGTGCCAGCAGATTTGCATCATTCAGGGTAACTCCGTGTTGTTTGAGGTCGTCTGCGATAGTGTCAAGCCATCGAGTGCGGGGCTTTCCTCGTGGTCGTCTCCAGCCCGCAGCCTTTGGGTCGAACTTCAGGACGGCTCTTGCCGGGTGGTCAGGAGGAAGACAAAGAACATAGCCGATGCGGCGCTGTGCAGCCAGGCAGGAGGCTCTGGGTGGATTTGTCCGGGCTCGCAGGATTTCGTTGGAGATTTGCTTCGGCCACCTGATGTTCTCGATGGTTCTGAGAGCCCTGCTGTTAAAGCCCTCTATTCTTGTGGCCAGTGTCTTGTTTAAGGGCCATGTTTCAGAGCCATAGAGGAGAATAGAGAGTACAGCGGTGTTGTAGATTCGGAGCTTCGTCTTCCGTGAGATGGCTTGGTGCCGCCAAAGTGGTTTCCAGAGAGACTGCAGGGCAGACGCTGCCAGGGCTCTCCCGCGGAGAATCTCTGATTTTAGATCCCCGTTATCGGTCAACGTGGAGCCCAGATAAACAAGGTCTTCAAAGGCTCTACAGCAGGGGTGTCCAAACTTTTTGCAAAGGGGGCCAGATTTGGTGTTGTAAAAATGTGGGGGGCCGACCTTGGCTGACGTCCTTTATGTAGAACAATATATTTAAGCAAATTTTAGCTAGCCATTCTGTGTGTCACATTTGCTTTATTATTTTTTTAATCAATCATTTCAACAATCTCGCAACTAGCCTTCGTGGCCTTCTCTTTTGACTCTCGGGCTCTTGCGAAATACTACTGCTGTGAAATGAAACTAGCTTCAAGTTGCTTCAATTGCTCTACTCCCTGTATTCTTGTCGTACATGTCAGCGTGTCTTGTTTGGTAATATCGCCTCACATTGAAATCTTTAAAAACAGCGACTGTATTTTTGCAAATGACGCAGACAGTTGTTGCGTATTTTAGTGAAGAATAAATATTCCAATTTCCACCTATCCTTGACGCGTCGGCCGTCAGTCAACTTTTTTTTTTTGTTGATTGTCGCCATTTTAGAAAATTGGGGATAAAGGGTCACACGGGGTGATGTTGCTTAGAGTGCTGCTGCATTTTACTGGGTAAATGAGGAGCAGCATTTAGTGTGTAAGATACTTCATATGCTGGTAGCAGTACTGCTGACCAATTTATTAAGTCTGTGTGTGGGCCAGACGTTATTGATTTTATTTGACCACGGGCCGGACTTTGGACGTGTCTGCTCCACAGTGTTATCACCAAGCGGGATGGGAGGTGGATCAGGTCCCTCACTGGCATGCATGAACTTGATCTTGGTCCAGCTTACGTGGAGACCAAACTTTTCTGCCTCCTCGCTGTATATACTCAGCGCGTCCCTTAGCTGGTTATAAAAACGTCTTGAGCAGCTACGCAGCAGTGGTGTTCGCCAAAGCTGCGTAGCTGCTCCAGACCTTTTTAATTGCTTAATTGACGAGTACCCGGAGTGTCCTTTGGCAACTACCAACCGACTGACCTGGAGTACGCTGACGACACCATCTCTTGCTCAGCACCTCCTCCAACATTCATATTAAACACTGTAAACGTTAGCATTGGTACATTGAGGCTAATGGGGAAAAAAAGACAACCTACTTTAGCATGCTATAAAACATTGGCAGTCTTCTCCAAAACGCAAACTTGCGGTTAAAAGGTGACACTTCCAACATGAAAAATCGCCGGTTAACAGCATTTGCAAACGAAAAAAAATTGATGACTGACACTACATGCAATGACAAAAACAGCATTTTTTTTGCCGAGTGTCAAGCTTATGGTTAGCGGTTTAAAAAACGTACTTCCGGTGAGCATTTAAAAATAAAAGCACGCCATGTCAATAACAATTTCTGGAATGAATCCCACGTACTTCAGAATTCAGATTCTACAGTAAAAATGACACCCTTTATGAAATATCTGATTGGCAACGAATAATCATTATAATACTAATTTATATAATAGTATACTATATTATTGCTAGATAGAATTGTTTTGAATCATGTTGGAGTGTTCTGAATTTGTTTACATTCCATTCTTTTGCACTAGTTAATTGTATCAGCATTTGTTTTTTAGTGATTTTTAGTGGTTATTTACGTGTTTATTTGTACTTTGATAAACAAGTTAAGTGTTCCAAAATGTTTTCGTGAATTAATAAGCGTCATCAAAAATTTATTGCTAAATTAGTAATAAAAAAAAAGGGGAGGGGGGGGGGGGATATTATTAGATTAGTCGACTAATTGTAAAAAATATAGTCGGCTGAGTAATCGGGAGAAAATGAGTTGTTTGGGACAGTCCTAGTTGTACAGTGTACCGGAACATAGTTCCTCCCCACCCTTCTCACCTTTTTAACCCCTGACCCATTTTCATGCCTTAATACAGCATTCCAGAAAAGAACCTCATACCAACTGTGAAGCATGGAGGTGAAAGTGTCATGCTTTGCTGAAGCAGGACCTGGCCAGCTCACCATCATAGAATCTACCATGAATTCTATCGTGTATCAGAGGGTGCTTGTGGAAAATGTGAGATCATCCGTGAAAAAACTCAAGCTGAGGCAAAACTGGACCCTGCAAATGACAATGACCCAAAACATACCAGTAAATCCACCAAGGACCGGCTGAAAAGAAATGGAGAGTCCTAGAATGGCCGAGTAAAAACCAAGATCATATTCCCATTGGGTGACTTGAAACGGGCTGTACATGCAAGAGACCCCTCAAACATCTCAAAGCTGGAAGTATTCTGAGTTGAGGAGTGGGACAAAATTTCTTCAGATCAATGTCAAAGACTGGTAGATGGCTACAAAAAGCGTCTCGCTGAAGTTATTTCAGCCAAGGGGTAGCACTAGCTACTGTATTAGGTGTCCTAACTTTTTCCTCCGTTACAATATGCATTTTTGTTGATAAATTTGCTTAAATGGGTAAAACAATGTTCATTTTTGTTGTTTACCTGCTTTTAAATCAAATTATTTTCCAGAGATAAAGGAAAACAAGATCAGACATAAATATGTGAGCATTTTTTAACCAAAAACTGAATATTTAATGGGGTGTCCTAATTTTTTCACATGACTGCAGGGCAGTTTGACAAAAATTGTAGGATTAGTAGCTTTTTGAAAAAGGTGTTTTCAGTGCAACCGTTTCTCCCAAAATGAGACTATAAAAGGCCTGATTTTTGTCGCCGTTGTTCAGATCCTTGTCGGAACTGGAGGCCCTTCCGTCGGCGGCCGACGCCAGCGAGAAGATCCGGCAAGTGACGGAGAGGGCCACGCTCTTCCGGATCACCTCCGACGCCATGATCAAGGTCGACCCCCCGTTGCCGGCGTCCCCGGCGCTGCCGTCTGACCCTCGGGCGGTCTTCCTCAGGCCTGCCGCGACTTCCTGTCCATGGCGCAGAACCACAGCAAGCGCTGGCAAAAGGCCTTGCAGCTGGAGCGGGCGCAGCGCATCCGCTTGGAGGAGACGCTAGAACAGCTGGCCAAGCAGCACAACCACCTGGAGAGAGCTTTTAGGGGCGCGCCCGCCTCCTACGCCGACGCCCAGTTATGCAACAAAGGTAGGATCAAAAGTTAACATTCATTCAAAAGACATTGCGAGGGGATGGAGTTTGGATTGGACGTCTGCTAGTCATTTTAATTGACGGCAGAAGCATGCGAGCTTTTCAGTGCCCCTACCAACAAAGGCGGCCATGTTGGTAGGGGCAACAGTCCCATCAAAGTCAATGCATTGACATTAAAATCAAGTCAGAACGAGCTTGTTATTTTAAAAGATTAGCATTAGCTATTTCCTCATTTGCTGCAATTAATGTCACTACATGTCCAATTCATTTGAAGTGGGAGGTATGGCAGACGCCCTTTTTTTTTTTTTTCTAGGTTAATCAGTGCGTTCTTATGAGATTATTGGCAATGAAACATGCCCATTGTCAGTGAATGAGTTAGTATTTAGGATTTAGTATTAATCAAATGTATTATTATGTGCAATGATTATAATATATAATTATTAGGGCTGTCAAAATTATCACGTTAACGGGCGGTAATTAATTTTTTAAATTAATCACGTTAAAATATTTGACGCAATTAACGCACATGCCCCTCTCAAACAGATTAAAATGACAGCACAGGCCAATGCCAGCTTGTCACTTGTGTTTTTTGGAGTTTTGTCGCCCTCTGCTGGCGCTTGGGTGCGACTGATTTTATGGGCTTAAGCACCCATGAGCATTGTGTAATTATTGACATCAACAATAACGGGCTACTAGTTTATTTTTTGATTGAAAATTTTACAAATTTTATTTAAACGAAAACATTAAGAGGTGTTTTAATATTAAATTTCTATAACTTGTACTAACATTTATCTTTTAAGAACTACAAGTCTTTCTATCCATGGATCGCTTTAATAGAATGTTAATAATGTTAATGCCATCTTGTTGATTTATTGTTATAATAAACAGTACTTATGTACTGTATGTTGAATGTATATATCTGTCTTGTGTCTCATCTATTCATTCCAAAAATAATTTACAGAAAAATATGGCATATTTTATAGATGGTTTGAATTGCGATTAATAACGATTAATTAATTTTTAAGCTGTAATTAACTTGATTAAAAATTATAATCGTTTGACAGCCCTAATAATTATATAATATTGTAATAGTTGTAAACATATATATTATTTAGGGCTGCAGCTATCGATGACTTTAGAAGTCGATGAACTAGTTAGTTCGAATAATTGATTAATCAGATAAGGAACATAAAAAAATCGTATCTTTTTTACATAGCGTTTTGACAGTTGCTGTCATATTTTCGGAATCAAAGCACCGTGTACCAGAGCTGCGTTCTGGCCCTGAATCTTATACCGGAACAGCGTTCCTGACCGTTCTGGCCCACTTTCACCCCTGGATAAAGTTAACAAACAAATAAATCAGTCATGAGCAATTATTGAAAATAGATCGAAAATTACGAACATTTCCGAATGTAGCCCGGAAACAGCCGAATGGGGCTGTGACGTCACAGCCAGGAAACAAAAGGTCGAGGCGGGTGCCATCGTTGTTTATCCACGAGAGAGTTGCATTCGTGTTTTATCAAAAAATCGCTAAAATGGTTCAAACCTGTCGTGCTACTGTATGTGGTGTACAAATATTCATTTGTCGCAATGTAGTACCCATGACTTCCCGAACGCGAGGAAAAGTGCTGGACTATGCAGACAACGAGTAAAGTTCGTCGGCGCAATGAGGCCTAATTTTGCAGACCCGGCCTCCGGCACGGTTTTGTGTGGCACCGTTTTACACCTGAAAGCTATTGGAACTATGGACAAATGAAATCAGGTTTTGCTAAGAAATTGATACTTTTTCATACCACTGTATATTGAGGTCTATGGTAGCAATAAGTTGTTAATGTCAATTAACTCAGTAGCAGCCATTGACGTCTACTAGTGATAAACTCATTTCAACACAAACACAAATTCACGCCAAACTTCCGTCAGGCCTAATTTCCGGCAAGGGCGACGCCAGCGACGAGGATGACGACAGCGAGTTTTTCGACGCCATGGAGGACCCCGCCGAGTTCATCACCGTCCCCGCCGAGCCAGAGTAATCCTAGGTCGCCCGCGCCGAGGGTTCGGCGCCGGCCGACGAGTAACTTGACTGAATTTTCTCCCCCAGGAGATCCGGCAGCATCGTAAGCGGGCTGAGCAACGAGACCGCCGCCACGGACGAGCTGTCGGTAAACGCGTCTTCGTTTGATATGCGTTACCAGGAGACAGATAGACGGGACTTTTTGTCCTCCCAGTTTAAGTCAAGGCTTTGAATAAAAAAAATTTAATTTTGTCATTAAATTCTATTTCAACCTGTCTTAAAAAGGTCTTTCATAGTTATATTTGATTCGTTGAACTGAGAAAGAAAGTGAGGCCAAGTGAGAGAAAATGGTTTACATATACTGTATTTTTTGATGAAAAACCACATTTTTGGGGGGTTAAATTTTTCAAAAAATATAAATTCATACCTTCATGGTGCCTGAATTTACATAATATGCTTAAACACTATATAAATAAAGGATAATAGTTTTAAAAAATTGTAAATTTCATTGAAAAATACAATTAAAATCCCAAATTTAAAAAAAAAAATTTGAAAATAATCTTTTAATTTAAAAAAATAACTTTTTTTTTTATAATTAAAAAGATACAAATAATGTAAAAAATATATTTAAAAAATAATTTGAAAATTATATTTTAATTAAAAAAATAAAAAGGATTTTTTTAAATTGTAAATTTAATTGAAAATAACAATTATAAATGGAAAAATCCTGAATTAAAAAAATATATTAGAAAAAATTCATTTGAAAATTATCTTTTAATTTGAAAGTTAATTTTTAAATGAAAAGGATCGTAATAGTTTTTAAAAAATGGTAAATTTAATTGAAAAGTACAACAAAAAAATTGGAAAATCCTGAATTTAAAAAAATAAAAAATATAGTATAGAAAATAATTTGAAAATAATATTTTAAATTCGAAAAGAGATTTTTTTAAATTAAACGGATAGTAATAATTTTTTTTTTAAATTGTGAATTTAATAGAAAAGTACAGCTAAAAATGGGAAAATCCTGAACTAAAAAAATAATAAAAAATATATATAGTATAAAAAATTGTTTGAAAATAATCTTTTAATTTCAAAAATAGCTTTTTTAAAAATATAAAAATAAGAGGTTAATTCTCCCTTTTCAATTGTTTTATTTGTTTAAATATTAAATATAACATTTATTTTTATATTTTTTCTTTTTTAAATCTTTTCATATTTTAGAATGTTCACATTTTTAGGACCATTGCATTTTTTTTCATGCACAGTTCTATTTTTATGAATTTTTAATCTTTTTTTTTTTTTTTTAAATGGAAACTTAAATGTGTATGAATGCATGGTTCCACCATGTTCGATTGAGGAACTATGTTAAATATTCTCGATAAATTTCAATTTTTTAACTTTGACTAAAATTATTTTGACACACATTTTTTGACTGAGCAAATACGTTCAATAACTATTCTATTTATTGTCATTTTTATGTGGTTTTTTTTCCACTGGAAAAAAAAAAGCCAAGGGGAAGAAAAGAAACATCTTTTCCCACACATTTGCACCACGTTTGTTTGAAAACATACGTCACTGAAAATATTTTTTACGATCAGGTCTTCTTGGAGAAGACTTTGCCATTGGCGATAGATGTCCGATCCATTCGAACTGGGAGGTCCCGGCCCCTCCCGGTCCAAATGGACGGGACGTCTACACCGCCGTCGATGCTGACGGTGATGCGCGATAGGAGATGTCTACATGTGTTGCGCCGCCGTTTTTGGTCGGGAACAGTCCGAACGGACGGGACGTCTAGCCGCGTTTTTCATTTCAAAAGCTTATTTTTCTTGGCCTCAGTCGGACGAGCTGTCCGTCGCGTCCGAGTCGCCGTCGGCTGTAGTGGGGCAGCGCCGGACGCGCATCCCGGAGAAGCCCGACTACTACCTCAACCTGTGGAGCGTGATGAAGAACTGCATCGGCAAGGAGCTCTCCAAGATCCCCATGCCGGTGAGAAAACGGCCACCGTCTGCCCCCGGGGTGACGTGAGCGCCCCAGCATGTGATCCCCTAGGTCAACTTCAACGAACCGCTGTCCATGCTGCAACGCCTGACTGAGGATTTGGAGTACTACGAGCTGCTGGACAAGGCCGCCAAGTGCGGCGGCTCCCTAGAGCAGATGTGCTACGTGGCCGCCTTCACCGTGTCGTCCTACTCCACCACCGTGCATCGCACCGGGAAGCCCTTCAACCCGCTGCTCGGGGAGACCTTCGAGTTGGATCGTTTGCGGGAGTGCGGCTACCGGTCACTTTGTGAACAGGTACTCCGCCTAGACCGTAGTAGGTTTTAACAAGACAATTAAACTCGGGTCGCAAATTTGACTACTCGCAACTCGACTCGGATTTGAAGAAAAAACACAAAGACTGGGACTTGACTCTCTTGAGCCGGGAGGGTCCGAGACTCGAAATTCAACTGGACTTGTGTGTGTAGCAATAACTCGAGACTCAACTCGACTCGTGAGACAATGACTCAAGACTCAACAATAGAACTCTAGTCAACGGGACTCTCAACTCGACTTGAAGAAAAAAAAAACAGACTCTGACTGAGAGCGAGTATGACTATAGACTCAAATATTGGACTCGAGTCAGAGCGACTCGAACTTGAGTTGACTCGGACTTGACTAGCTTGAGCTGGGAGGGTCTGAGACTCGACTCAAATTGTGAGGCAATAACTCTATTCCTGACTCGACTCGTGCGACAATGACTCGAGACTCGACAAGCTGTAGATTGGTTCCCACCTGCTAGTGATCCGCTTGGTTGCCTTGAACGCTCTCACCCCTCCCTCACAGGACAACCTGTGATTCGACAACGTTTGGACGACTCGTCTTTACAACTTTTGATTTAACACGACTCGTCTTTGCAACCTTGCGACTCGGTTCGAACCGACATGACCACCTGCCTCAACTTGACTTGCCTCAACATAGCGTTATGACTCGACTCGACTTGACTTGTAGGTAATAACTCGAGACTCAACAATTGAACTCTACCGGGACTCAAACTTGAGTCGGCTCCAGTCGCAAATTTAATGACTCGCAACTCGACTTGGACTTAAAGAAAAAAAAAACGCAGGCTCGGACTTGTCTCGCTTCAGATGGGAGAGTCCGAGACATGAGACTCAACTGACTCGTAAGAGAATTAATCGAGACTTAAATATTGGACTCGAGTAACAGGGACTATGACTCGAGTGGACTCGGACTTGTGAGACAATAACTTGAGTCTCGACTTGACTCGTGAGACAATGACTTAAGACTCCACAAGTGAACTCAATTCACCGGGACAAATTTATTGATTCGCAACTTGACTTGGACTTCATGAAAAAAAAACGCGGACTTGGACTTGTCTCGCTTCAGCTGGGAGGGTTCAAGACTTGAGACTCGACTTGACTCGTGAGAGAATGACTCGAGAATCAATATTGTACTCGAGTCACAGGGACTGCAAGTCTGAGCTGGAAGGGTCCGCGACTTGAGACTCAACTTGTGAGGCAATAACTGGAGTTTTGACTCGACTCGTGAGACAATGACTCGAAATTCAACAAGCTGTTTTATAAAACTTGGATTGTAGATGGGTTCCCGCTTGCTAGTGATCCGCTTGGTCGCCTTGGACGCTCTCGCCCCTTCCTCACGGAACAACCTGTGACTCGACAACATTTTGATGACCCGTTTTTACGACTTTTGACGTGACACAACTCGTCTTTGCAACCTTGTGACTCCTCAGCTCAACCAGACATGACCACTAACCTCAACTCGACCTGTCTCGACATAACGTTATGACTCGACTTGACTTGTGAGACAATGACTCGAGACTCAACAACAGAACTCGTGTCACCGGGACTCGCAAATTTGACTCTCGACTTGGACTTGAAGAAAAAAAAACGCAGACTCTGACTTGTCTCGCTTCAGCTGGGAGGGTCCGAGACTTGATACTCGACTTGACTCGGGACTCAAATATTGGACTTGAACCACAGCGACTTGAATTCGAGTTGACTTCAGTCTTAAAATTTAACGACCCGCAACTTGATTTGGACTTAGCAAAAAAAAAACGCAGACTCTGACTTGTCTCGCTTCAGCAGGGAGGGTCCGAGACTTGAGACTCGACTCGTGAGAAAATGACTCGAGACTGAAATATTGGACCCGAGTCATAGAGACTCAAACTCGTCAAATCGAGTTGCAAATTTAATGACTCGAAATTCGACTCGGACTTGAAGAAAAAACACTAAGCCTGGGACTTGACTCACTTGACTCGTGAGACAATGACTCGAGACTCAAATATTGGACTTGAGTCACTCGGACTCGAGTCGAAAATTTAACAACTCGGACTTGGAGAAAAAACACTCCGACTCGGACTTGACTCGCTTGAGCTGGGAGGTTCCAACACTCGACTCGACTTGTGAGGCAATAACTCGAGTCCTGACTTGACTCTCACGGAACAACCTGTTACTCGACAATCTTTTGACGACTCGTCTTTACAACTTTTGACTTGACACCACTCGTCTTTGCAACCTTGTGACTCAGCTAGACAGGTATGACCCCGAGTCTCAACTCGGCTTGCCTCGACATAACCACAAATGTTATCAAAGTATTTTATAAAGGTTACAAAGTTACCTAGTGTTGCTTTAAGTAGGTAAAATTGAAATAAACATTAGAAGATGGAGTTTGGGGTTACTGTATGGTGTTTTTGTTAACTTATTTTGCACATCATTGAAAAGAATGTTTTGCATATTTTGTTGTATCGCGAGGTACGCAGAGGTTCCCGCCCCAAAATATTTGTGTGTGTCCCACCCAGGTGAGCCACCACCCGCCGGCAGCGGCCCACCACGCCTTCTCGGAAAAAGGCTGGACGCTCCGACAAGAAATCGTTTTAGCCAGCAAGTTTCGTGGGAAATACTTGTCCATCATCCCTTTGGGTGACCGAACGCTCCTCACGTCGATAGGAAGTACCGATATGTATGTGATTGCCATTTTGCTTCACTCAGGTTCAATCCAGTGTATGTTCAACAAGAGCGGCAACCATTACTCTTGGAAGAAAGTCACTACCACAGTGCACAATATTATCGTGGGAAAATTGTGGATTGATCAGGTGCGATGACAGTGTGGTTGTCCGGTCACGCCGATGAATTCACTGAGTAATAAAGTTTTTTGTTTTTACCTTCAGTCGGGCGAGATTGACGTGGTCAACCACAAGACGGGCGATCGCTGCCATCTCAAGTTTTCGCCCTATAGTTATTTCTCCAGAGACGTACAAAGAAAGGTGGGTCTCGTTGTGTTCAAATTTGTAGAAAGAAAATGAACTATGACAGCGATAGACGTCCAATCCATTTGAAGTGGGAGAGGTGCCCGTTTCAAATGGTTTGGACGTCGACTAGTGACGTTTCAAATCATGGCAGAAGCATTAAAAAAAAAAAAGCTTTCAGCCCCCTACCAAAATGGCCTCGGGACGGCCACACGTTCCCATCAAAGTCAATCAAGTCATAACTCCGGTGCTGGCCAAAAGTATTTGCACTTCGCAATTCTGTCAGATAATGCCCAATTTCTCTCAGAAAATGATTGCAATTACATATAGCGGAAAAGACTCAGGTGACTAGAAGTTCCGCTCTGAGACCCCCAATTTGGCCAAATTTCAAAATTGTCCGATATGCACGTGTGATACATCAGTGGAAAGCTTAGAAGCGCACAACTTTCTGGGGGAAGAAAAACTTTGGACAGGAAGGTGTTTTAAAAAGAAAACAAGTTTGTTAAACAGCAAAACCCTATCTGGAGGCGAGAGTACACGAGAGCAGAATTACAGACGCCGTGACTTTATCGAGATATTATCGCGTACTTACCTTGTTTCGATCCAAAAACTCCATGTCGCATGTATCACCGAGTGTCAAGACACAGCTGTGCATGGCCACAGCTGGATTTTATGGGTGAAACATGGTAATATAACAAGGGTTGCGAGGCAGAAATCGCAGACATCAAAGAATGGTCGAGATGTTCTTTTTCATATATTTACTGTTTCACATTTTCTTTTTTTGGATCGATTATTTATCATCTAACATATCGGGGAAAATGCGACACTAACAAAAAAATACAATTTAGCGATAGTTATGAGGTAGATAGCCGTGACTTTTTTACAGACGCCATTTTTTCATTGTGACGTAACTTGTTTAAAAGTTTCAAATATGCGAGTGCATAATTTTTTTAAGTCGTTTGGTTTTTTTAAACAAAATATTAGACATCAATTAATGATTCTAAGCTAATAATGACAGACAATAATAATTTTGAATAAAAAATACGATTACTTACCTTCTTTTTATGGCTTGGCTGAAACAAAAACGGTTGCGCGACGTCTGTAAACGGGGCTTCCCAGGGTTAAACGGGCGAGTTAAAAATAATTCGGGGGCTTAATGCGTCATGAATCTGCTATGGCAGCATATAGACATATTGTTCTATCAAACACAACAGTTCTTTTGGCTTATAATACAGCAGTTTATTTCAAAGAGGGGTGCAAGAGCAGAAACTGCTTTTTCTGTCTTGTCTCCTTTTTCTGCCATATGCTTTGGTAGTACCATCTTCGTTTATTTTGCTTGTAATGAAAACCAAAAAAGAGAATGGGAAAAAAAAATCATGATCATTTTACACAAAACTCCAAAAATGGGCCGGACACAAGTATTGACACCCTCAGCCTAATACTTGGTAGCGCGACCATTAGACAAAATAACTGCCAACAACCGCTTCCAGTATCCATCAATGAGATTCTTACAATGCTCTGCTGGAATTTTAGACCATTCGGCTTTGGCCAACAGCTCCAAGTCTCTGAGATTTGAAGGGTGCCATTTTCAGATCTCTCCACAGGTGTTGTATGGATTCAGGTCTGGACTCCAGTCTCCAGTGCTTTCTCTCAAACCATTTTCTAGTACTTTTTGAAGTGTGTTTTGGGTCATTGTCCTGCTGGAAGACCTCTGAGCGAGACCCAGCTTTCTCACACTGGGCCCTACATTACTGTATGCTGCAAAATTTGTTGGTAGTCTTTAGACTTCATAATGCCAGGCACACGGCCAAACTGTCCAGTGCCCGGGGCAGCAAGGCAACCCCAAAACATCAGGGAACCGCCGCCATGTTTGACTGTGGGAACCGTGTTCTTTTCTTTGAAGTGAAGGCCTCGGTTTTTTCCCCTGTAAACTCTATGTTGATGCATTTTCCCAAAAAGCTCTACTTTTGTCTCATCTGACCAGAGAACGTTTTTGGCTTTCTCAGGTAAGTTTTGGCAAACTCCAGCCTGGCTTTTTTATGTCTCTGGGTCAGAAGTGGGGTCTTCCTGGATATCCTACAATAAAGTCCCTTTTCATTCAGACGCCAACGGATAGTGCGGGTTGACGCTGTTGTACTCTCGGACTGCGGGACAGCTCAAACTTGTTTGTTTGGATGTTAGTTGAGGTTCTTTATCCACCATCCGCACAATCTTCCATTGAAATATCTTGTCAATTTTCTTTCTTTTCTGTCCACATCTAGTGAGGTTAGCCACAGTGCCATGGGCTTTACACTTGACACTGCACACGGTAGACACTCATTCTGGTCTGTGGAGATGGACTTGTTGCCTTGGGATTGCCCATGCTTCCTGACAATTTTGCTTCTCAAGTCCTCAGACAGTTCTTTAGTCGTCTTTCTTTTCTCCGTGCTCAATGTAGTACACACAAGGACACAGGACAGAGATTGATTCAACTTTAATCCATTTTAACTGGCTGCACGTGTGATTTAGTTATTGCCACCACCTGTTATCTGCCACAGGTAAGTAACAGGTGCTGTTAACTACACAAATTAGAGACGCATCACATGATTTTTCAAAGGGTGCTGATACTTTTGTGGAGTTTTGTGTAAAATAATCATGATTTAATTATTTTCCATTGTCTTTTTTTCATTGCAAGCAAAATAAATGAAGATATTACTACCAAAGCATTTGTAATTGCAATCATTTTCTGGGAGAAATTGAGCATTATCTGACAGAATTGCAAGGGTGCCAATACGTTTGGCCAGCACTGTACAAACTAAATTACGAATGCATTGAAAAAACATTAGCTCAAACAAAAACTTGGCTTATCTTGGTCTTAACAGGGAGAAGCTGGATTCAGCCATGTGAAATGAGTTATTTGACATTCACTGTTGCTACTAGTGGGCAGTGTACACACCCAAATCAATAAAACAAAATGCAAACACTTTCAAAACAAACCATAACAACGCTACTTTAATTAAACGAATACTCGAAGCAGCAAAACTTAATTCGAATCTTTTTTCTAATCAAATGACTTGAGTTAATTGATTAATCGTTTCAACACTAGTTGCGCGTAAAGGGCAACCAGAAGATGAGGACTTTACGAGACTTGCGCAGGTCCTCACGGGAAATGAGATGTGCCGTTTGGCAGAAAACACTACCGCTTTTGTCCACCGGTGTTGCCAAAATCACAGAAAACTGAAATTTATTAAGTGTGGCTGAACAGATTCAAAAGATTATTTGATTGATGTCAAAACATTTGCTATTTACTCATTGTCTGTTGTAGACGGCGTTAGATGTCCTATTCATTTGAAGTGGGAGGGTTGGAAGTGCATCAACAAATATTCATTTGCTGCCACCCTTCCACTTCAAATGGATTGGACATTTACTAGTTATAAACACATTGATAAAAGGACGACTGGATGCCACATGATTGGGCGTCTATAACCGTCAAAGTCACTGAAAAAGTTCATAAATTTTTTTTTTTTATTTTTTTATTTTAACGTAGTATTGAAAATGGTATTTGAAAATGTGTAAATAGTAAATTCTCCCAAAATATATACCTAAAAAAAATCCCCCAAAAAGATTTCATTTATTGCACTGAATAGCACTTTTCTCCACATTATTTAGTCATTTAAAAAAAAAAAATTCGGCTTAGGTGACGGGCGTGGTGACGGATGCCGAGGGCAAGGCGCACTACGTGCTATCGGGCACGTGGGACGACAAACTGGAGCTGTCCCGGATCCTGCAGAGCAGCACCGGCGCCGATGGCAACGAGGGCAAGCAGAGGACCGTGTACCGCACCCTCAAAGCCAAGGAGATCTGGAGGAAGAACCCCTTGCCGTACGTCCGCTCCGGCCGACCGTCTCCGCCGTGAGCTCCATCTTAAGTCTCTCAGGGAGGGGGCGGAGAACATGTACTTCTTCTCGGCGCTGGCGCTGACGCTCAACGAGGACGAGGAGGGCGTGGCGCCCACCGACAGCCGGCGACGCCCCGACCAGCGTCTGATGGAGGAGGGCCAGTGGGAGGCCGCCAACGCCGAGAAGCAGAGGCTGGAGGAGAAGCAGCGGGCCGCTCGTAGAGAGCGCGAGCGGGACTCGGTCCGGCTCACCGACGCAGACGCCGCCGACCAAGGTGGGACACCTGTCAGAGCTGCGTTTTTTTGGCCGTTGAGAAAAAGGGCGTCATGCCGTGATAAATTCATGGCAGTAGCATGAAAAAAGCGGGGCGGCCATGTTGGTAGGGACGACCTTCCCATCAAAGTCAATGAATTGACTTCAAATGTAGTCGTCACTAGCTTAAACCGATTCAAAAGATGATTTTATCAATTTCAAAGCAGCTGCTATTTACTCATTATCTGCCATTGACGCCGCCTGACATCCAACTCATTTGAAGTGGGAGGGTGGCAGCGAATGTTCATTCACTCCCACCCTCCCACTTCAAATGAATTGGGCGTCTGCTAGTGATAAACTCATGGCAAAAGCATGAAAGGAGCTTTTATCGCACCTACCAAAATGACCTCAGGGCGGCCATGTTGGTAGGGGCGACCTACCCATCAGAGTCAACACATTGACATTGAAAATGGAAGCCATAACTACTCTATTCCTCACTCGAGATTGTTTTATCAATGTCCGAACTAGCTTAAACCAGTTTAAAAGATTATTTTATCAATGTCACAACATCTGCTATTTACTCATTGTCTGCCATTGACGTCACTAGACGCCCAATCCATTGGAAATGGGAGGGTTGGCGAACACTGTCATCCTCCCACTTCACATGGATTGGACGTGTACTAGCGATAAACTTATTGGTGGGAGGGAGGTTGTGTCTTTGCCAGCTGAAGGACACATTTTCATTTTTTAATTCATTGGCTGCCAATGACATAAAACAACCAACAACATCGGCATAGAAAAAAGCCTTTTTTAAAGTATCGTAGAAAGAAAAGTACTTTTTTCAACATGTGGCAAGCCAACTCAAATCAAGATGCATTTTGAATGACTATGCACACATTGAACATTTATGCTGTCTTTATTCTACACGCAGTTTGTCATCAGATAGATTAACTTCTTTCAAGCCAATCTTCCTTGTATTGGGCTTAGAAGCCTTCCTGTATTCTATTCCATGAGAACTTCATTCATCTCCTGTGTATATTTTCTTGATAGATGCTAGCTGTAAAAACAAACAAGAATTTCCTAAATAACTCTGACATTTAAATTGGTCCTTCGAGCTGGATTGCATATGTGTTGAGGAAACCTAAACAAGAGTAAAATCACGAGTTCAATTGATTGTGCGTTTCTATCTCCAGAAGCCAATCTTGAACTACAGCTGGCCGGAGGTGAGTGAAGTTCTTTTTGTGAGTGTGTGAATGAGAAATACGTCCAATTCCTTCGAGCGGTAACTCTGACAACTTTAAAAGGCCACCCCTCATTTTAACCTAGTCCTCCCTGACCTCGCCCATTTGCATTCTAGCCGACACGGACGAGATGGCGACGGAAGCCAGCGAGGGTTCAGACGAAAGCAAGTATCGCCCGCTGACTCGTAGTTGCCGTTAGCTTGCCGTCGCTAGCTCGCGTTCCTCACGTGTCCGTGCTCTTTTCAGCCCAAGAAACTCAAAGTTCTGCCGGAGCCACTAACAAAAGCAAGTAACGGACGTTAGAAAAGAGATGTTAGGGTTGTTTGTCGTAGGTTAACCCTTTATACGGACCTCATCGGCCGCCGTTGACGTTCAGTACGGTTTTGTTTTGCAGGCGGCCAAGCCGACAGCAGCTACCAGGCGCTGTGGTTCCACAAGGCGCACGACCCCGTTTCGGGGGAGACGATGCACGTCTACAAGGGAGGCTACTGGGAGACCAAAGACGGCGGCGACGGCTGGGACGTCTGCCCCGACATCTTCTAACAAAGCAATACCTTTCCAACATCAAATACCGTATTTTCCGGACTATAAGTTGCACTTTTTTCATAGTTTGGCTGGACCGGCGACCCATACTCAAGTGCGATTTATATTTGTGTGTTTTTTTGGTTTTTTTTCCACTTTGTCCGCCGACAGCCTGTTATGTTGGTTTTTATGCTATTTTAATATTGAGTTTTAGTGTGTTCTAGTTGAATTAAATTTGGGATTTATCCATTCCTTTTTTTTTTGTTTTAGTATCATTCAGATAAATGTCCAATTCACATTGCTGTTTAGTGTGTTATAAATTGACACATTGAAGTTTTTTTTTTTCATGTTACATAAAAAGTTGTAATATTAAAACTAAAAGTTATTACAATTAAATTCATGTTGTGAAAATGAGTGTTTGGGAAATAATTTAGTTGTACACTGGAATATAAAATATGAGTTCCTTGTTTGTAATTATTTTTTTAATATTCCAATATTGTAAATATACATTTATATTTACACGAAGTCTACAAAAATATTTATTTTGAGCTTCATTCGGGTTTTCGTCACCGCCCGCCTGGCAAGCGCGTGTTTTAAAAAGTAGCGCTCCTACAGTGCAGTGACGTCACTGTCTTTTGTTTACTAGCTAGACGCGGCGTTGCTCGATCCCTTGCTAGCGCACAATAGAACATTCCACCTCCCTACCGCCGCCTTGTGTACACGTCCACGTAATTATCTTTTAATTGCGTAATTGGCAATCCAAGTGTATTTCGCGCATTTAGCAAAAGTGTCACGAAGATGTCGACTAACGGGCCCGCCGGAATTGACACGACGGACGCGAGAAAAGGCGATGGACAAGCGTGAGTTCCGATATGTGGCCGACCGACAACCGCTAAATCTTATCACCTACATGCTCATTTTGTGTTTTAACTTGATGGTTTGATTTCAAGTTTGTTATATGTGTCAGGTCTCTAGGTTCGGTGGACGTGGATGCCCGGCAAGCCAAGTCGCACAGTTACCGATACAGCCTCGATTTCCCCTCCATAGGACAATGCATCATCATCAACAACAAGAATTTTGACAGCAGAACAGGTTTCTATCTTAAAAATAAGTCATATATATATATATATACTCTCAAGCTTTGTGGAAAATGTTTGGTGTCGTTTCTCTGCTGTAGGGCTGCCACAAACGATTATTTTGATAGTCCGTTATCACAGTTATTAGCTCATATAACAGTGCTGACTTAAATTTTAGAAACATTGTCATTATTTAGAGGGGGGGAAACTATTCATAATAAGGATTTTTTTAAGCAGCAGGGGCAGAAATATATTAAATAAATTCTAAATTATATTAAATTGAATAATTGTATATACAGTGGGGAGAACAAGTATTTGATACACTGCCAATTGGCAGTGTATCAAATACTTGTTCTCCCCACTGTATACATGTGTAAATATTTGTGTGTACATATATATATATAATATATACATATATTGTTATGAAATGTATAACAGTAATATTTATTCAAATTTTACGTATTGAAATAAATATATATTCCTTGGCATTACTCTCGTCAGACGTCCGTCAGGAAGTTCATCACATGAAAACACTCGACTTCCTCTTCTACTTTTTGACTTTAAAAAGTGATGTTTTGTTGGTGTGCGTGCCATGGCAGGGATGAATCAGCGCAACGGCACCGACGTGGACGCGGGCAACGCCATGCAAGTCTTCGCCAAGTTGGGTTACAAGTGTAGACTTTACAATGATCAGACGGTTGCCCAGATGAAACAGGTTTTGACTGCAGGTGAGAGAAAACAAAAAGCTGCTCCTAAGCTCTTATTTCAATGCTGTTACACAATATGACGGTTTAATGACGAGCGGTGTCATTTGTCACGTGATGCAGGCTCTCTTCCATTTCAGTTTTTTTTTTTTTGTTTTTTGACCAGCATAAACATGAAATTTTACATTTTCTAAATCCTACTTATCCTACAGTTTTTGTCCGATTTACACAATTTACAGGCAAAAATGCATCCGTTTTTGGCAAAAATGTAGTTCCTCCAGAATTTGACAAAACTTCACCCATATATTTGCAATGCCCCCATTCATTTCCAGTTAAACAAGGACCACCCAGAATGTGATTTTTGGCAAATACGTCGCCAAATTTTCCCAAAATCAACGGGAAGTGACCCAAAATTTATAGGGATTGAGCTGTAAATGCTCCAAAATCAAGAGGAAGTGACCCAAAATTACCAGCAGGTGACCCGGGAGATGAGACTTACAGGAAGTGACCTAGGAATGCCTAACAATAATATTACACACATTATAATACCCCGAAATCAACTTAAGTGGCCAGGGTATTCTCTAAAATCAATAGTGACCTACTAATGGCCAAATACATAAAAGATCTAACACAAAATAAACAAAGAGGTGACTCGGGAATGCCTGAAAATACATGGGAAGTGACCCAAAATCAACAGGAAATGTTCTGGAAATGAGCAAAAATCAACAAGTGACTTGGGAATGGCTCAAAATCAACTGGAAGTGACCTAGAAATGCCCCGAAATCAATAGGAAGTGAACTAAAGGGGCTGGGAATTCCTTAAATTCAACAGGAAGAGACCCAAAAGTAACAGATCAATCAACAATCGACACAAAGACAGACGAGATGTGTAGGAAGTGACCTGGGAACGCCCTGAAATATATTGGAAATGCCCCAAATCCAACAGAAGGGAACTGAAGTGACCCGGGAATGCCCCAAAATCTATAGGAAGTAATCTGTGAAAGCCCAAAAGTCAATAGGATCCAACCCAAAATGAATAGGAAGTGAATCGTGAATATTTGGAAAGTGATCGAAAATCCAAAAGTGTTTTGGGAATGCCCCCGGTAGCAAATGGAAGTAACCTGCAAATGCTCCTAAATGAATACACCCGCAGTCAATCATTTCATTTTTACATCTTTTGCACGGTTCTGTTCGAGAAAGTTGACCACCCTTTTTCTTGTACTTGGGGCATCAGTGTCCAAGGAGGATCACGGGAGCAACGCGTCCCTGGTTTGCGTGCTGCTGAGTCACGGCGACGAAGGCGTCTTCTTCGGCACCGACGGCTCCCTGGAGCTCAAGCAGCTCACTTCGCTTTTCCGCGGGGATCGCTGCAAGACGCTGGTGGGGAAGCCAAAACTCTTCTTCGTACAGGTACGCAAAAACCAGCAGAGACTCTCTTTTCTAAGAACTAAAAGACTGCTAGAAATGTTATTTTTCCAGTACGTTTGGGTTTAGCGACGCGTTTTGTATTCCGGAAGGCGTGCAGAGGCACCGAGCTGGACGCCGGCATCGAAGCGGACGGCGGCGAGGACGGCGTGTCCAGGATCCCCGTCGAGGCCGACTTCCTCTACGCCTACTCCACCGCGCCGGGTCTGTGAGCTTCACTTCAAAACATTGCTTTTGAAATGAAAAAATGACTTTTGAAATCTTTTCTTTTCCCTCATCTTTAGCTAAATAAAACATTCATTTCTTAATAGCGCAAGCCGCTAACACAGAACGATGCACAACCCCTCCCCGCGTCTTTCACTGTCAACAAGAGCGACAAGAGTTTCGAACCAGAAGTCATTTTGACAATAATATTGAATCTTTTTTATAATGTAGCATAATGTACTCGATATGTTAGAAAAGTTCGGTAAGCGTAGCATGAGTACTTTCCCCGAAGCAATTTGGCGCCCCCTCTACTTGATTCAACCGCCTATGTTGAATGACAAATATTTTCCGCGTATCCATCTTGGAATGATCCGATCGAGAACCGTTCCATGGGAGAAACCTTCGAAAAAATAGACGGCTGCCAATTGGACGATGGCATTTCTCGTCACACGCGTCGTTTCCCCTCAAAAAAAAAAAAGATTTAAGTGATGCAGCGCTGCAACGATGAATCGATTAACTCGAGTAATTGGATTAGAAATAATCTTCAAATTAAATGTTGCTGCTTCGAGTATTCGTTTAACTAAAGTGGTGTTTTATTGGTTTGCTTTGAAAGTGTTTGCATTTAGTTATATTTATTTGGATGTATACACTGCCCTCCAGTGGAAACGGTGAATATGATGGCTGAATCCAGCTGCTTCCTGTTAAGACCAACAATAGCCAAGTTTTTGTTCTTGCTAATGTTTTATTTAATGCATTAGTAATTTAGTTTATAGTAGGGCTGTCAAACGATTTTTATTCGAGTTAATCACAGCTTTAAAAATAATTAATCGCAATTCAGACCATCTATAGAATATGCCATATTTTTCTGTAAATTATTGTTGGAATGGAAAGATAAGACACAAGACAGATATATACATTCAACATACTGTACATAAGTACTGCATTTATTTATTATAACAATAAATCAATAAGATGGCATTAACATTATTAACATTCTGTTAAAGCGATCCATGGATAGAAAGACTTGTAGTTCTTAAAAGATAAATGTTAGTACAAGTTATAGAAGTTTTATATTAAAAACCCTCAATGTTTTCGTTTAAATAAAATTTGTAAAATTTTCAAACAAAGAATAAAACTAGTAGCTCGCCATTGTTCAGCACCACCAATTCTCATGGGGCTGAAAACCATAAAATCAGTCGCACCCAAGCGCCAGCAGAGGGCGACAAAACTCCAAAAACACAAATAACAAGTGCACGTGACACTGTACTGTAATTTTAATCTGTTTGAGCGGGGCATGTGCGTTAATTGCGTCAAATATTTTAACGTGATTAATTGAAAAAATTCATTACCGCCCGTTAACGCGATAATTTTGACAGCCCTAGTTTATAGATACATATAGCTGTTTTCTGTGGGAATATTTGTTTGAACCATTTGTTAAGAGTATTGTAAAAAAAAAAAAGAAAAAAACGTTAGCATTTTATAGCATTTAAGCTAACGGACGTTTTCTATGTAAGTTAGCCAATTGTTATTTTGTTGTACTTAGATCCTCATTTATTTATTTTTTTTTAGAACGTTTGAGGCTCAGCTCAGGTATTTTAAATTGTTATGTTGCGTATCTGATTACTTGATTATTCCAACTATTTCATCAATTGATCGACTACTAAAATAATCGCTCGCCGCTGCCCTAAAATGTTCTTTGCTCCTCTTTTAATGAGTTTATGTCAGACAAAACTTGAGAAATGGAAGCGCTTTGCATTCCCACATTTTATTCAAGCAGATAGTTGCTTCTTGGTCCAGCCCCTGTCTCCTGATTGGCTCAAACATCAGATGAGCAGGGAAGCGGTCGTCCAATTGAGCTTTTTGAGACGCTACCGTACGATGAATCGATCCATCGGGAAGTCGTGACCGTTGTTTTTTTTTCCCCAGGCTACTACTCGTGGAGGAACACCATGACGGGCTCGTGGTTCATCCAATCGCTGTGCGAGATGCTGAGCGCGCACGGTAAAACGCTGGAGCTGCTGCACATCCTGACCCGCGTCAACTACAAAGTGGCGCTGGACTTTGAGTCCGTGTCCACGGCTCCGGGCTTCGACGCCAAGAAGCAGATCCCCTGCGTGGTGTCCATGCTGACCAAGGAGATGTACTTTACGCCTTGACCGCCGGCGTATTTGCTGCCGTTCCAGACATGATTCAGGTATTTTTTGGAGTTTCAACACTTGGCTTTATTTTGTTGCCTGCTCTGCAAAAGAGAAGGGTACGTGTCTAACTTGATAGAGTTGACGTTTCTGCCATATTTCACTCCTTAAATATCACATGAAAAGTCATCTTCCGCTTATCCTCGTGATGGTCGAGGGGGTGCTGGAGCCTATCCCGGCTAACGTGGCATCATTTTCATGTTTTAACTTGATCGGTACCATGTTTAAAATTAAAATGTATTCTTAAAGCTGCCTACATTGCTTTTCTGTAATATTGTCAAAATAATAATAAGAACAAATGTTGGAACTTTTTTTTCCTCTGGAGTGGCAGCAGTACTTTTTCCATTTTTTGAGAGTTTATGTATGTACACCTCATAGGCATTATAAAATGAATATTTGTGTCAAGCATTTCATGATTGGAGTGCACTTCGTGAGCAATTTTGTTTTATGTTTGCTGTTTACACAATTCAGGAAAGTAGTTAACCACTAGCGTAGCGCATGTGTCGAAATACAATTCAGGAAAGATGTTCGATCCATTTTGAACGGCGCTGAAATTTGACGACTGGGCTGACAATCTTTTGCAGTACCGTTCGGAACTTGTTTTTGTAACCGTGATGTGACGTGCTTTCTTGAAAATAAATGTTCCGAAGCCTGTCTTTCTTGTTGTTGCTATATGTGTCCACTAGGTGGCGTCGTGTTACCATTTAAAGCTCGAAAGAAGACTTGGGGTATATCTGGATCACTTCCTGGGAATTTTGTTTCGCTCCCATATTTTGGGGGTATTTACAGGTCTATTTCTGTTAATTTTGCGTGAGAAAATTCATTTGAAATTGAATTCTGTCAATTGATTAGTTTGTATACAAAAAATAATAATATGGTCCTCTGTGCGACCACTGGGTGGCGTCGTTGCTGGACGTGGATCCAAAATAAAAGCTAGTTTTGAAGCAATCATTCGTTAAAAACAAATATTATTGATTTTACTTTTAACCTGATTGTGTAAAGTGAGCTGGGGTTGATTTCTAAAGTTAACGCAGCGTTTGTCACTTTTCCGGATAAAGAGTCTCCGAGAACGTCACACACACACACCAGCATTTCACAAGTTGAATCACTTGCTCCTCCAAGTCTATCCCGGTGGCACTCGCGTTCGGTTCATCTGGATTCTTTTCCCCACGTCCAAATCAAGCTTAATATTCACCACAAAGTATCGGAATCGTTTTAAACCAACTTTTAAGCATAATGAAGACGTTTCTGAATCTGTGAACTTCGCCGATGGAGGAGAAGGCGCTCGGCATCGCCCCGCCTTCGTTGGCCGTGGTGCTGCGGAGGGTGAGCGGCCGCGGCGAGAAGGACGCGTCGGTGGCGGAGGGCCAGCGGGTGTTCGCCGACTTTAAGGCCACTAACATGCGGCATTACTGGAACCGGGCGCTGACCCGGGCCATGGCGGAGGTCCTGTTCCTGGGCTGGCTCGACGAGCACGTGTTGCTCATTCGGGGACGCGAACGTCACCTTCAGGTGCTGAGGAACGGATGGATGAGGAGAACCTTGAAGGCACCTCCGGGTTTTCGCATCGCCTCACTAGGTGGGTCACCTGCATGCACTTGTTAATTGAGCAGACTTCTTTAAAAGACACGTATTTTTTAAATAAAGAGGATGTTTATAATATGTGAATTAAGAATATTTACTGTTTCCCTCTTTGATTTGGAAAAAAAAATGTGAATAGAAAGGTGGAAAGAAAATTGTGAAATAAAAACATTTACTGCATTTTTTAAAAAATATTTTTATCCATCCTTTTATATTTTTTATCAATGTTAATTTTTTTCCCAAATAAATGTAAAAGTTTATAAGAAATTATTAAAATACTTTTATCTTCTTTCATTAAAAAAGATACAAGAGAATCTTTACTGTTCTAACAGTATAAATATATAAAACTTTCGTGCATTTCTCTGTTGTAAATGACCAAAACAATAAAAAACAGACGGATGAATACAAAAATAATATGAATACATTTTAAAAGATTTTTTTTTCATTGAAAAAAAATTAATAGAATATTTACGGCTTTTCATTTTTAAAAAATAATCACTTTATCCATGTTTGTAATTTTTTTCTAAATGCAAAAAAATATAAAGACAATAATTCGAACTTTTTCAATGTTATAATTTTTTAAAATCGACATCCATTAGCTATATGAAGAGGCTTTGTTTTGTGTTTTTTTAAACCAGCGAATGAAAGTTTACCGTCTTCTTTTTGACGGTGAGCACGAGTTGGGAGTCGGGTCAGGAAGGAAAACAAAACTGGGTGGAGGGGAACTGAAGAAAATTCCCAGCATAGAAGGAAAAGGAAATGTTTGCCAAAGTTCAGCTAGAAAGATAGTAAACAACTTGAAAGGGGCCTCTTAAAACAACACTTAGGTAACTTTGTAACCAAAATATTTTCATAATTTGTGATATGTCGACTAACAACTAGTTGAATGACACCTCTTTTATATCTTGAGGGATTCTGTATCGCTTTCAAGGGCACTGATTAACTTTGAGGGGGGCGGAGGGAACCAACCCTGCCACACACAAAAAAAACTACAAATGTGCTAACTGCTTTACGCCATACATCACTTCCACCTTTATTTATAAAGACGGAAGTCGATGAGAATGCTTTTGCGCGAAATCTGCAAGGGTGGCAGAGCAACAAAACAGACAAAAAGTTTTGTCTGAGGAGAAAAAAAAGGCAGGCCAGCATATACAGGATAAACAATGGCCCGACTTTCGCTGACGTGACGCCCCTCCCCCTCTCACCGAACTCGTTAGCGCTGACGAATTCGGGTGGGTTGGGGGGTTAGCCATGCTAAGCCAAATGGTTGCTAACCGTCATATGCTATGGTTTAGTCACAACTGGAATTATTACCTTATTACTATTCATCCTTCACACAGCCGCTGAAAAAAGAAATGTCGTTTGATCCATCTGCAGGCGAAATGGGGATCATGATTTTACGACACTGTGCGCTGGTCCTCATGGGAAATGCAGTCCTCCATAAAGCGGAAGTTCAGGATTTTTATTATTTTATATATTATTAATTACTTTTAATTATAATTATACTATATATTATTATCATTATATACTATAATATAATCTTTATTATAATATTTTTAATTATTTGTAATAGAGGTTTTTTTTTCAGCCAACAGCAGCCACTGTAAGTAATATAAAAAGATGTCAATGTTGTGAAGCTGGGGAACACACCACTAATTTTGCAACTGAAAGTCTGACCTGCATCAGAATTAGCATAACATTAAACTGTGTGAACTTGATAACCTGTAAAACTCGAGTAGAAAACTGCTAGAGACTTGTCTTCCTGTACTTTTTCTACTGTTAACATTAATTCAACTGTGCATTTTGTGCATTTATTCTCTAATTAAAATGTATGTGGCGGAAAACACAGACAAGGCTGAAAAACAGTTTCCGCTCTTCCACCCCTCTTTGAAATAAACTGCTGTATTTTAAGCCAAAAGAACTGTTGTGTTTGATAGAACAATATGTCTATAAGCTGCCATAGCAGATTCATGACGCATTAAGTCCCTGAACTATTTTTAATTTGTCTGTTTTACCCTGGAAACCCCTAATTACAGACGTTGCGCAACCGCTTTTGTTTCAACCTAGCCATAAAAAGAAGGTAAGTAATCGTATTTATTATTCGAAATGTCTGTCATTTTTAGCTTTGGATCATTAATTGATGTTTAATATTTCGTTTAAAAAAAAAAAAAAAAAGACAAAAAAATTATTCACTCGCATATTTGAAACTTTTAAACAATTTACGTCACAATGAAAAAATTTGCGTCTGTAAAAAAGTCACGGCTATCTACCTCAAAACTATCGCTTAATTCTATTTTTTTCGTTACTGTCGCATTTTCCCCCATATTTTCGATGATAAATAATTGATCCAAACAAAGAAAAATTGAAGAAGAAAAAAACGTTTAAAAGGGTAAATATATTATAATGAAAATCTCGAGCACTCCTTGATGTCTGCGATTTCTGCATCATGACCCTTGTTATATTACCCATAAAATCCAGCTGTGGCCATTCACAGCTGTGTCTTCTTAACACTCGGTGATAGATGCGACATGTTTGAGTTTCTGGATCTAAAAGAGGTAAGTACGTGATAATATCTCATTAAAATCGTGGCGTCTTTAATTATGCTCTAGTGTGCTCTCACCTCCAGTAAGAGTTTTGCTGTTTCATTTTTTTTTTTTTGTTTATGCCTTAAAAATGCCCTCCTGTTCAAAAACTTTCTTCCCCCAGAAAATAGAGATTTTAAGCTTTCCAATGATGTATCACACATCCATATAGGATAAATTAGAAATTTGGCCAAATTGAGGGTCTCACAGCAGAACTTCAAGTCACCTGAGTCTTTTCCGCCATGTATTTTCTACTTAATTAAAAAAAATATTTTAAAAAACTATTTGCAGAAATTTGCAAAAAAAAACAAAACAAAAACAGTACATTTCCTTTAAAAGACGCAAGCACTTCGAAAAATGACTTTCTCCCATGAAAATAATTTTACTGTAACTTTTTTCACTTTTACGTATCGGAACCAGCTATTTCTGAGAAATGTAGTCAATCTGTTTGGTCTTATTAATGTCCTGTCGCCAGCAAAAAGTGTACATGCAGGTTATGCTGTTATAGTGTCCCTATACCAATTAATGTTGAGACCAAACCTACGCCCTTGCTACTACTAGATCCTGTCCTGTTGATTTGGGGTCATTTTCTGCACCTTTTGGGGCAGTCACTTTCTGTTGATGTTGGGGCTTTTTCAGGTCACGTCCTGTTAATATTTTTCCCGTTGAAAATGAATGTGGCCACGGGAAATAAATGGAGATATTTTTGTCATATTTTCCTGAAACCATACGCCCCCCCCCCCCCAAAAAAATGGTGCAACTTTGGTGTTCCGTGAGTTCCTGATTTTTTTTTTTTTTTTATGTGCACATGGCGGCCACTTCCCTCTTTTTGCGCAATCCACTTCTACGCTCAGTAAAGCGGTCACGTGACGAATGACATCTTCCCCTCTTGCGCGCGCCTGCCTCTTTAAGAGCCTCGGTCCTGGGGGGGGGGCGCTTTGTAACGGCGAGAGCTATGAGCTCATCGGCTTGCGTCGTCATGGCAACAAAGGCTGTTGCAGCACTAGCGAGGACTAAAATGGCCGTCGCGCTTGCCCCCCCTTTTTCCTCCTCTGCTCTTTCTCTTCTTTAGTATCGGCGAACTGGAGCAGATTGCTCGTGACACCCCCCCACCCTCCCCACTCCTACTACACACGTGCCATTTTGTGGACCCCCCCCTCACCGCCTCCCCCCTCCCAGACGCATCACACACACGCACGCGCGCGCACACACACACACCCTTCCTGGAGGTGCTGGGAGCAGCTGCAGCATTAGCGCCGTTGACTGGAGTTGCCCCCCGCTCCCGCCCCCCCCGCGCGTTAATGAATGGATGCTATCGCTAACGGATCTTCGCTACGCTCGGATGTCTGCTGACTTGATTTCCTCTTCTTTTTGCAGCGTTTTGAGGATTTTCCCATCCCTCCCCGCCCTTTACTAGGAAAAAAAAAAGGACGACCGGGGTGCGCGCGTACTCGGATAAAGATGGAGGTGAACGCGGCGTCCCCGCCGCCGCGAGTCCGACCGTCGGGGTGATGCTTTTTGCGTTTTCGTCCCGGACGGGAGGGGAAGGATCGTGAAAAAGCCCCCCCGAGGTGCTGTTTTGATTGTATTTGTCCCATTTGAGCTCCCGCCTTAATTCCCTCAGCGTCCCCCCCCACCCCACCCCCGCATCGCACCGGAGCGTAATGTGCCTCCGTACGCACGCAAACGGTGGCCGGGTGACGCCTCCCGCGCCACCGCGCCGCCGTCGGTCAATGAGACGCACGCCGCTTCTTCCCGCCATGTCCGGCGCGCCATCGCTCTAGCGGGACGCGGAGGCGCTGAGCCCCCGAGGTCGGCCCCCCCCCACTTTGGGGAAAGAAAAAACAAGGGGGTCACGATGAAGAAGAACCGCAACGTGCGGCGGGCCTGGGCCGGCTCGGAGAAAGATATCCGCGTGCAGAAGCAGCACCTTTCGCCCCCCCCTCCTCCCCGTTTCTCGCCATCCCCGCCGAGTTTTCGGGCGTCAGGTGAGTGGCGCGTCACCTCAAAAAACCCCGAGCCGAGCCGAGCCGAGCCGACACGCACGGCGCGGATTTTCACAAACCGCTAGCGTAGCGTTACAACTAGGGGCGGGTACTTCCGAGCATCTCCAGGTTTGCGATACGGGGCTCACGATCGCGCACGACGATTTGGCGATACGACAATTGTCAATACGCGGGTCAGGAAATCGGTCTGCGATTATTGTTGCGGCAATACCATTTTTTATGATACCGATTCTGTGTGGCGTCGGCGGATGCTGTACCGATACTATGTTTATTGAAAAAACGATACATTTTCTCACTTTTAGTACTAGATTACTACTTGAATGAAAAATATTTCCTATCATAGCTTGGGCAGACACCACTTCACTAAATTGGCTGCCATTCACATTCATAGATATTCCTTAAGTTTGCATATGGACGGTAGGAACATAACACTACCAACATTTAAGGATGCTCCAATTGTCCTCACAATTTTTTTAAGCAACCTAATTTGCATTATATAATGAGTTAAGTTTTATATAGAGTAGGGAAGAAAACACTCAGGTGACTTGAAGTTCGGCTCTGAGACCCCCAATTTGGCCAAATTTCAAAATTGTCCGATATGCACGTGTGATACATCATTGGAAAGCTTAAAGTCTCAATTTTCTGGGGGAATAAACATTTTGAACAGGAGGGCATTTATTTATTTATTTTAAACAGTGAAACCCTAACTGGAGGTGAGAGCATGAGAGAGCGTAATCAAAGACGCCATGATTTTAACAAGATATTATCATATACTTACATGTATTGCTTGTTTTACCGAGTGTCAAGAAATACATGTGGATGGCCACAGCCTGATTTTGGGGGGATTTTATGGGTGAAACATGGTAATATAACAAGGGTCACGATGCAGAAATCGCAGACTTCGATTGGTCGAGATTTTCTTTTTCAAATATTTACCCTTTTAAATGTTTTTTTTTTTTTTTTTGGATCGATTATTTATCATCTAATTCTAACATATTGGATAAAATGTGACAGTAAAAAACAATACAATTAAGCGATAGTTATGAGGTAGATATCGGTGACTTATTTACAGACACCATTTTTTTCATTGTGATGAAATTTAGTTTAAAAAATTTAAAATATGCGAGTGAAGAATTTTTAATGTCGTTTTTTTTAAAAAATGAAATGTTACAAATCAATCATTCTAAGCTAAAAAGGACAGACATTTTGAATAATAAATATAATGACTTACCTTCTTTTTATGGCTGGGTTGAAACAAAAGCGGTTGCGCGACATCTCTAAACGGGGGTTTCCAGGGTAAAATGGACAAATTAGAAATAGTTCAGGGACTTCATGCGCCATGAATTTGCTATGGCAGCTTATTGTTCTATCAAACACAACCGTTCTTTTGGCTTAAAACACAGCAGTTTATTTTAAAGAGGGGTGCAAGAGCAGAAACTGCTTTTTCAGTCTTGTCTGTGTTTTCCGCCATAGATATTTTGAATTTCTTCTCTTATGTATGTCTTATGTAAGAATAGAATAGACCCTGCCATTATTTAGTAAATTATTTTGATTATGTCCAAATTTTCATTCATCCCTTTTCACTTGCTGAATGTGACGGTCCAATTTTTCCCCCTTGAACGTACGTTTGATTGTCTGATGACACATGCAGACTCGCACTGCCCCGACAGATTCATGTCGACAACATCCGCCCCCATCGAAGAGGAGGGATATTAAGATTTTTTTCGGCCGGCAGCAGCCACTGCAAGTTGTGTAAAAAGACGTCAATGTTGTGGAGGTGGGGGATACACCACAAATTTTGCAACTGAAAGTTTGACCTGCATCAGAGTTAGCATTTAACTAGTTAACATTAAACTAAGTGAACTTGCTAACATGCAAAACTGCTGCGGTCAGTCCGGCCTCCACATGGAACAACAAAGTCAAATTAGCTGTCACTCATTTAGCTCATTGTTTGCATTATGTGCATTATGGTAATGCAACACGGTGGCTTCAGAGTGCAAGTCCCTTTATTAAAAAAAACAAAAACGGGGAGCTATCCAAGAATGGGTCCACTTGCTCTTTTTAATGTCCCATCCAATGTAGAGACCAAACCTACGCCCTTGATTCCTTCGCTGCCAGACAGACCTCCTACTTCATAAGGATTGGACATCCCGCCAATGGAAAACACTGACACAAACTAGTTGCTTTGACGTTGATTAAAATAATCTTCGGTTGAGAAGTCAACTTCAATTTCATGTCAATGTACTGACATTGATGGGAACGTGGCCCCCACCAACATGGCCCCCTGGACGCCATGTTGGAAGAAGCCATGAAAGGTCTTCTTATGCTTCTGCCGTAAATTGAAATGAGTTTATTACTAGTAGACGCGCAATCCATTTGAAGCAGGGAAATGTTTGTTCATTTACTGCCAACCCTCCCACTTCAAATGAATTGGACGTCTAGCGCCGTCAATGGTAGCCGGTGAGTATATAGCAGATGCTTTGACATCTATGAAATAATCTGTCAATTTATTAACCTTGATGGGAACGTGGCCCCTACCAATATGGCTGCCCAGAGGCCATGTTGGTACAGTGCCAGACCTCCAACTTCAAAGGGATTGGATGTCTGGCACTGTCAATGGCAGCCACTGAGTAGACAGCAGATGCCTTGACATAAAATAATCTAGAACAAATCAGTTGACGAATTATGACAGAGTATTAGGGTCAGAGAAAGGATAACGACAACAAAAAAACAGGACTACGAGAATAAAGTCATATTATGACGTGCGGCCAATGTAGCTGCTACGTTGCTATGTTAACATAGCGCTTCGCCACCGCCATTCAAATAAACATCTTGTAGGTTAGAACCACTTTCACAAATAAGGAAATCCTTTATTTTTTGGTCATCTACATCAAACGAAAATCAATAGGAGGATTTTTACTACTACTTGGTGGTAGCTCCCAGCTAAAGTAAACTAATTTACGTACGTACCTAATAGTGCATTTGTACAATATTGTGCAGCTATTTTAGTCTAGATCTCATTTCATGCGTCTATATTTTAGAATCTATCACGAGTTGACGTCCAATCCATTTGATGTGGGAGGCCTGGCGGCAAATGAACAAATGACCTTGTTAGCTTTCCGTGACAGCTAGCATGATGGGGTGGGCCCCCGAGAGGCGTGGCTCAGTGGTTGAGTAGTTGTCCCCCTACCCAGAGGTTGTGGGTTCGTTCTCTGCCCTGATGAACTCTGTAGCCATTTACCATATTGTGTCAATATCCGGCTGTGTTGCGATGTTGTTTTTTGATAATATTAATAATTATTTTGGCGCGTCATAGTAGAACCTCAGGTTATTTCCGATACGATATGATTTGCGATACGAATCCCACGGTAACAATCATCTCATAATACAGCGATACATAAATGATTGATACGTGGGTCAGGATATCCATCTACGACATTCTACCATATTTTTGCACTCAAATCCGAGTCACCTGATTTTGAGGATCCGCCGATATACCGAGTACCGATATATCGGCAGTGGGTTCAAGAGGTAAAATAATGCACATTAAAACAAATACTGTTTGTAAAATATTTCCATATTTCGGACATTATCACTCTTAACATTAGCTTCCCCTGACAGCTAGCATAACGGCTAGCCAGCCCTTTCAGTTCAAATGGATTGGAGGTCACTTCCTGTAAATTTTAGGACATTTTCAGGTTACTTCTTTAACTCATTGGCTGCCACTGACGGTGCTAGACGTCTAATCTATTTTTGATTGGGAGGGGTGAAAGTTTATTTTGGGTCACATGCTAATTTTAGATTTTACTTACAGGTTAATGTCAGGCCACTTACTCCACAATGATGACCCCGAAATACAGTGGCAGCAATAAAATTAACTCACAAGATATATGCTCGGATAGTAGTTTAGCCCATGCTCGTACAAACAGGCTTTCTAACTGTGTGCGTGTGCGAGCACGTGCAATTTTTGGTCTTACCTAGTGGAGAAGTAGAAGCTGCATCTTTTTTGACTACAGTTGTATGAAAAAGTATCTCAACCTTTTGGAATTTCTCACATTCCTGCATAAAATCACCATCAAATGTGATCTGATCTTTGTCAAAATCACACAGATGTAAAAACAGTGTCTGCTTTAACTAAAACCACCCAATGATTTATAGGTTGTCATATTTTAATGAGGATAGCATACAAACAATGACAGAAGGGGGGAAAATAAGTCAGTGAACCCTCTGCCTAAGGAGACTTAAAGAGCAATTGAAATCAAATTTGACCAAATAATTTAAGTCAGGTGTGTCCCCAATCACTGATGAGTGGTTTGAAGCTGCCCTGCCCACTATAAAACACACACCTGGTCTAGGTGAGAAGGCATCATGGCTCGGTCAAAAGAGCTGTCTGAAGACCTGCCGTCAAGGATTGTTGATTTGTATAAAGCTTGGCAAGGATTAAAAACCATCTCTAAAATCTTGATGTTCATCAGTCAACAGTCAGAGAAGTTGTCTACAAATGGTGAGTTTGGCACTGTTGCTTCTCTCCCAAGGAGTGGCCATCCACTAAAGATGACGCCAAGAGTTCAGCACAGAATACTCAGAGAGGTAAAAAAAAAAAAGAACCCGAGAGTGTCTGCTAAAGACTTGCAGAAATCACTGGCACCGTCTAAAATCTCTGTGCACACATCAACGATATAGCCAAGAATGGTGTTCATGGGAGGACTCCACGGAGGAAGTCATCGCTGTCTAAAAAAAAACATTGTTGCTCGTTTCATGTTTGCAAAAAGTCACCTGGACACTCCACAGACGTTTTGATAAAATATTTTGTTGACTGATGAAACCAAAGTTGAATTATTTGGGAGTAACACACAACGTCATGTGTGGAGGAAAATTGGAAAAGCTCACCGGCATCAACACCTTATCCCCACCTTGAAGCATGATGGAGGGAGCATCATAATTTGGGGTGGTTTGCTGCCTCGGGACCTGGACAACTTGCAATCATTCATGGAAGAATGAATTCAAAAGGATGTTTTGCAGGAAAACCTGAGGTGGTATGTCAGACAGTTGAAGCTAAAAAGAGGATGGATGCTGCAACAAAACAATGATCCAAAACACAGAAGTAAATCAACTTCAGAATGGTTTCAGAAGAACAAAATACACATTCATTAAAATATGAAAACCTATAAATGTTTGAGTGATTGTAGTTGAAGCAGAAAGTTTTTTCATCTGTGTGATTTTGACAAAGATCAGACCACATTTGATGGTGATTTTATGCAGAAATGTGAGAAATTCCAAAAGCTTCAGATACTTTACCACTGTTGTCAAAAAGGATGCGGCGTCTACCTCTCCACTAGGTAAGACCGAAAAACACACGTGCTTGCACACACACAGTTGGGGTGCCTGTTGTACGAGCATGGGCTAAGCTAGTATCCGAGCATATATCTTGTTTGATTTTATTGCTGACAATGTGTTTCTTCCCCGCCACAAAATGCAAACTCCGCCTATGGTCACTTCCTTTGTGACCCCCCCCCCCCCCATTGAAAATGAAATGGGGTCATTGGAAATAAATCAACAGGAAGAGGCCTGGAAATTCCCCAAAATCAACAGGTAGTAAACAGGAAAATTAACTCTTTCTTTGGCTCCCAATCCGTTTAATTGAACGTTTTCCCCATCCCAGTTGAAACGGATAGGACGTCAAGCGTCGTCGATGGCACTGAAACATAGGCCAATCCTTCCTGTTTAAACGAACTGGAAGTCTAGCGTCGCGTCAGTGGTAGGCAATGATTTAAAGGCTAAAAAAAAAAAAGTTTTTTGGGGAGCGTGGTCAAAATGTATCTAAAAAAAATAATCGACTCGTAGTGGATTCATTTGATCTTTTATTAGGCGTCCATTCACCAACGATTTATTGCAGGCCTGAGCACAAAAGCATTTTCCCCCACAATACCTTGCAGTGTTTACTCCAAAATGCCCACGTGAGCGTACAGATGACGTCATAGCGTTACTCCACTAAGCGTGACGTCACGTAAATCCCTCTCAATCCGACAAAGGCGGGCGACAACACGTGGCGCGCCGTTCTCGTTGTGGAAGGTTGCCGCAGCGGCGGCGAGCGAGCGAGCGGGAAGACGGGAGAGCAAGCAAGGAAGGAAGGGAGGGAAGGAAGGAGTAGGACGAGGCGGGGCCGGTTTGACCGTTACGTCATAGTTTTTCTCTCTCTCTCTCTCTCTCTCTCTGTCTTTCCGCTTCCGCGCGGCAGGTGACGTGTCGCCCATCGGCATGTCGCCCATCAGCCAGTCGCAGTTCATCCCGCTGGGCGAGATCCTCTGCCTGGCCGTGTCGGCCATGAACGCCGCGCACAAGCCCGTCAGCCAGGAGGCGCTGGTGGAGCACCTCGCCGCCAGCTTCCCAGGTGAGCTGTGCCAGCGTAGTATTCGTCATGACGCAATGTGATATACGTCACACTGAAAGCAGCAAAAAACAATACAGAATTGTTGCAACCGATATCATTTTTTGGCTATACCGATTCTGACCGCGGGCCGATACCGCGTTTTTGTTTCCTTTAAAAACTAAATGACATATTGACGGTAGGGGCGCTGGAAGTTAACTCACAGCATGGGGTGCTCAGGATCTTATTTTGTTTTTCCCCCATCCATAAAACACCGTTTTGGTCCAAATCCGGTTATGCTCGCGCATTTTCTTCACAATGGCACCACACGCGCATGCTGGATAGTTTATGTACTACTACTAGGCTACTACAAAGACAGCGTTCTATGTGTGTTGGAGTTTTTGTATTGGAAATAAAAGCGCCCATGTATTACAATGTAAATCCACACAGTTAGATGGCGCAATGAGACACAAATCTGGGCACTATTATAAACCATCATAATCATCTTCAGTTTCGACCTCGAATTGAATTTTAGAAAATTTTGCTTTTTTGTAAAGAAAAAAATCACTCATTTGTTTTTGCACTATGTTAACACTTCTTCTGTCAACAATGACCTTCCAATAGCACCTTATCCAAAATGACCTGGTAAAGCAAGTTGTCAGGTGGTAACCATGTTGCTAACAAAAACTTTTTCAACATGTATATTTAATCCCCCCAAATAAATACACTATTATTTCAATGTTCCGATGGGAAGTCGAATCTCGGATTCAGGAGGAGCAGTGTGGTTTTCGTCCTGCCCGTGGAACAGTGGACCAGCTCGACACCTTTGGCAGGGTCCCCGAGGATGCATGGGAGTTCGCCCAACCGGTCTACATGTGTTTTGTGGATCTGGAGAAGGCATTCCACCGTGTGCCTCGTGGAGTCCTGCGGGGGGTGCTCCGGGAGTACGGGGTACCGAGCCCCTTGGTAAGGGCTGTTCGGTCACTGTACAACCAGTGTCAAAGTTTTGTCCGTATTGCCGACAGTAAGTCGAATTCGTTCCCAGTGAGGGTTGGACTCCGCCAAGGCTGCCCTTTGTCACCGATTCTGTTCATTTTTATGGACAGGATTTCTAGGCGAAGCCGAAGCGTTGAGGGGGTCCGGTTCGGTGACCTCAGCATTGCATCTCTGCTTTTTGCAGATGATGTGGTGCTGTTGGCTTCATCAAGCCGTGACCTCCAACTCTCATTGGAGCAATTCGCAGCCGAGTGTGAAGCGGTCGGGATGAAGGTCAGCGCCTCCAAATCCGAGACCGTGGTCCTCTGTCGGAAAAGGGTGGAGTGCCCTCCCCGGGGTCGGGGATGAGATCCTGCCCCAAGTGGAGGAGTTCAAGTATCTTGGGGTCTTGTTCACGAGTGAGGGTAGGAGAGAGAGGGAGATCGACAGGCGGATCGGTGCAGCATCTGCAGTGATGCGGACTCTGCGCCGGTCCGTAGTGGTGAAGAAGCAGCTGAGCCGAAAGGCGAAGCTCTCGATTTACCAGTCGATCTACGTTCCTACCCTCACTTATGGTCACGAGTTGTTGGTCTTGACCGAAAGAACAAGATCCCGGATACAAGCGGCCGAAATGAGTTTCCTCCGCAGGGTGTCCGGGCTCTCCCTTAGAGATAGGGTGAGAAGCTCGGTTATCCGGGAGGGACTTGGCGTCGAGCTGCTACTCCGCCGCTTTGACAGGAGCCAGCTGAGGTGGCTCGGGCATCTGGTTCGGATGCCTCCCGGAGAGGTGTTCCGGGCATGTCCCACCGGCGGGAGGCCCCGGAAACGACCCGGGGCACGCTGGAGAGACTATGTCTCCCGGCTGGCCTGAGAAAGCCTTGGGATCACGCGGGAGGAGCTGGTTGAAGTGGCTAGGGAGAGGGAAGTCTGGGCTTCCCTGTTAAAGCTGCTGCCCCTGCGACCCAAATTCCGGCGCTAGCGGAAGATGATGGATAGATGGATAATGTTTCAATGACCTTTCATAATCAACCTGCTTTTATATTAAAGAAAAAAACCATATCGGTCTCAAATATCAGCCTCAAAATCGGCTCTAGACACCAGCAATTGGATGAATTTCTTTTTTTAAAAAGGCCTTTGAAAATCCCACATCGGTTGACCTCTAGTATCAGTATCGATGCAACACTAACCATCTGTCATTTATATTCGTTTAGAAAGTACGGAAGGGAGTGGATAGAAAGAAACCACTTACATTTACATACGTGACTGTAACTATGGACTTTTTTGTGTCATTTTTTGAGACTGGTGTCAGTTTTGTTGGAATGAATTCATTCAGTTGCATTTTAAAATGCTTCCATTCCAAAGTAAAACCAGCACTTGTGTTCTATTACCAGCTGACGGCTACACTCTGCTGGCTAGCTTGCAACCCATGGGCAACAATAAATCTGCACTGCCCTCTACTGTCTAACTGGAAACCTACAGGCACCAAATCTGCAATTGGTTAATCAGCCCCATTACAAAAAAAAATAACAATCTGTGCACACATGCCATTGACAGTACTACATGTCCAAATCATTTAAACCAGGAGGACTGGATATGGGTTAACAAACATTCGGTCATTCACCTCTCCCGGTGAAAATTAATTGGACATCTAGCGCCATCGATGGCGGCTAATGATATGAGAGTAGTTCCGAGGGCCCGTGCTACATAGCTAGCGAGTTTTGAGACGAATGTCAGAGGAGTAGGGCGTTAAAGTTGGTGTCCACAAGAACAACAACAACCTGTAGTAACTGGCATAACCAGAATGTATGTCACAGAATGTACTATATGAAAAAATTGCTGTTTTCAGGTCCTGAAATCCAATGGGAAAATGTAGCTCGCTAACGACGAGAAGCTCTATAGCAGACGCTACTTTTCTCCTGACATTTTTTGTGTTTCCCCGCAAGGCGTGCCGACACCCAGCCTGGAAGTTCTGCGCCACACCCTGAACATGCTGGTTCGAGAACGAAAGATCTACCCGACACCGGAGGGCTACTTCATCGTCACGCCCCAGACCTACTTCATCACGCCCTCCCTCATCCGAAGCAACAACAAGTGGTACCACCTGGACGACCGGCTGCAGGAGCGACAAGCGCACCCCCGGGCGCCGTGCGCCTCGCCCAAGCCCTCAGAGAGGCCCCCTCGCAAGAATCACAACGACTCCTACGCCCCCCGGTGCGAGGAGCCGCCCGGGCCTCCGGGCAAGACGCCCAAGGAGCAGCAGAAGTCCGAGCCCCGACCGAGCAAGACCCCCAAGGACGGAGAACCTCCGGAGCGCCGCGGAGAGCCGCCGTCCTACCCCTACCCACCTCGTCTGGCCTCCCCCCCTGTCCAGCCGGCGCCCCAAGACCCGTCAGACAAGAACAAAAGCGTCCCGTCCTTCCCGTACAAAACGGACACCCTGACCAAAAAGAAAGAGGGGAACGCCGGCGGCGAGAAACAATCCAAGCGCTTCGGTCTGCGGCTCTTCCGCCTGAGCTTTAAGAAGGACAAGATGAGACAGCTGGCCACTTTCTCGGCGCAGTTCCCACCGGAGGAGTGGCCGCTGCGCGACGAGGACGCGCCGGCCACCGCGCCCGTCCCCCGCGAGATCGAGATGGAGATCATCCGACGGATCAACCCCGACCTGACAGTGGAGAACGTGGCCCGCCACACGGCCGTCATGAAGCGGCTGGAGGAAGAGCGCGCGCAGAAACACAAGGCCGGCTCGTCGGCGCAGCACAGCGCCCGCGGCCGGAGGGGGCGGGGCCACCGGCGGGCCCCGCACGGTAAGTCCCGCTCGCACAGCAAGCCGCGGACTTCCCGGGGGGAGCCTTCGGAGGGCTCCAACTGGGATCTCCTTTTCATGGAAAGGGACTACCGGTTCTTCAGCCACTCTTTGGTGCGCTCCCCCCGGGAGGCGGCGTACACACTGGAGCGGCGGCGGAGCGGGGGCGCCGCTTACCTGGTCCACAGCAACCCCAACATCACCGAGTCGTACTGCCCCGTCACGCCCGAGTGGGACGTTTCCGGGGAACTGGCCAAGCGGCGGACGGAGATGCCCTTTCCGGAACCCTCGCGGGGAACCTGCCAGTCCCGGGTGCAGAGGAGCCACAGTCACAATCAGGACCGGAAGTCGCGTCACGAGCGCTCGGACCGGGCCAAGGAGCGCTCGCGCTCTATGGACAACTCCCTCAAAGGGCCGAGCGAGGACTTCGAGGCTGGGCCGGAGGAACGCGGGCACTACTACACGGACGACGGCACCCTGCGCGCCACGCAGAAGTCGGGCCACTACTCGAGGATCGTCTTCTCCGCTGCTAAGTTCCACTCGGATTTCAATGTGCCTGATTTGGGGAAAGGGAGCGCGGACGAGTTGAGGAACAAGAGCAGGGACAGCCTACCCACGTACAACGAGCTCATGGGACTTTCTCCCAAGCCCTCGGCCGACGAGTACTTCCAGTGCAATACGTCGAACGAAACAATCCTAACCGCCCCCTCGCCTCAGGCAAAATCGGAATATGACACCTTGACCTCATCGGGAGGACGGCGGAAGGGCTCTCCGGCGGAGCGCCAGACGCCTCGCCTCGCCTCTCCGCACAAGGAGGACTCGGCGGCGGCCAAGGGACAGAGCGGCGGGGGCGGCTCGGCGCGCCAGACGCCGGAGCCTTCGCAGAGCACCCGCCTGACGCCGCACCAACACAACGTGGACCCCGGCGGAGGCCTGTCCCTCAAAAGGAAGGAAATCTTCAGCAAAGACACCTTGTTCAAACCGCCGCACAACGCCTACGCGGACGGCGGCTACGGCAAGTCCGGCACGTTGCGGAAAGCCTCGCACGGCAAATCCGCCGAGGCCCTTGACAATCCCGAGCCACAGCAGCCTTCCGATTCCGCCGCTTCGCCCGCGCTCTGCGCGGAGCCCGCCGTCCCCGCCGCCTCCTTCGACTACTACAACGTCTCGGATGACGAGGAGGCGGAGGGGGACTCGCACAAAGACTCGGCCGAGGACGCCAAGGACCTCAGAGAAGCGGGCGGGAACGGAGGGAGCGGTGGGGGCACCGGCGGGGGCGGCGGTGGCACCGGCGGAGAGGGCACCATAAAATGGCTACTGGAACGAGAGAAGGAGCACGATCTGCAGCGCAAACTGGAGACCAACCTAACCCTCCTCAGCCCCAAGGAGACGGAGAACAGCAGCAGCCAGAAGTCGGCCCACTCGGCGCGCTTGGACAGCATGGACAGTAGCAGCGTCACCGTGGACAGCGGATTCAACTCGCCCAGGTACGTCCCCTTGCATAGTTTGGCGGCCCTTTTCATTTTCCGCCTATTCTTCTCAGTCGAATTTGATTCCTTTCAAAATGCCTTAGTCTTCATCTAGTTTTCGGGCCAAGGTCTCCATACTATTCAGCAGTGGGTGCAGGATTTGGTTCCAACCGAACAACCAATCTGGTGTTTTACAAACATCATCAGTCAATTGCAGTCAGGTACTGCATGTTATAGCAGAAACCTCATCGATTCAACTTTCTGTACTGGATCGGTTCCCTTGAGGACTGCTTTGGTCCAGTTTTAGTTGACGAATGCCGTACTCAAAATGTTTCAGTCTGTAAAAATTGAAAGGTTTTAGTCCAAAAATAAATATAGGTTTCGAATAATTTAGAATAAAACACTGACATTGACAGACAAACACATACAGTGGTATGAAAAAGTATCTGAAGCTTGTGGAATTTCTCACATTTCTGCATAAAATCACCATCAAATGTGATCGTATCTTATCGAAATCACGCAGATGAAAAAACAGTGTCTGCTTGAGCTAAAACCACCCAAACATTTATAGGTTGTCCTGTTTAATGAGGGATAGTTTTCATACAATGATAGAAGGGGGAAAAATAAGTAAGTGAACCATGACATTTAATACTTTGTGCTCCCCCCTCCCCCTTTGGCAGCAATAACTTCAACCAGACAGTTCCCGAAGCTGCAGATCAGTCTGGAACATTGATCAGGACCAATCTTGGCCCATTCTTCTCAACAAAACTGCTGTAGATTCCTGGGATGTCTGGCATTAATTGCTGTCTTTAGGTCATGCCACAGCATTTCAATGGGGTTCAAGTCTGGACTTTGACTTGGCCACTCCAGACCGTATATTTTGTTCTTCTGAGACCATTCTGAAGTTGATTTAGTTCTGTGTTTTGGATCATTGTCTTGTTGCAGCATCCATCCTCTTTTTTGCTTGGACTGTCTGACAGACGGCCTCAGGTTTTCCTGCAAAACGTTTGAATCCATTCTTCCATGAATGATTGCAAGTTGTCCAGGCCCTGAGGCACCAAAACAGCCCCAAATCATGATGCTCCCTCCACCATGCTTCATGGTGGGGATGAGGTGTTGATGTTAGTGAGCTGTTCCATTTTTCCTCCGCAGGTGACGTTGTGTGTTACTCCCAAACAATTCAACTTTGGTTTCATGAATCCACAAAATATTTTGCCCAAAAAATTGTGGAGTGTCCAAGTGCCTTTCTGCGAACATTAAACGAGCAATCATGTTTTTTTTAGACAGTACTGGCTTCCTCCCATTAACACCATTCTTGCCATAGTTTTACATATAGTTGATGTGTGCACAGAGATATTGTGCCAGTGCACAGTGGACAGTGCCAGTGATTTCTGTAAGTCTTTAGCAGAAACTCTAGGGTTGTTGTTTTTTTGCCTCTCTGAGTATTCTGCGCTGAACTCTTGGCGTCATCTCTGGTGGACGACCACTCTTTGGGAGAGAAGCAATAATGCCAAACTCTCTCCATTTGTAGACAACTTCCCTGATTGTCGATTGATGAACATTCAGACTTTTAGAGATGATTTTGTATCCTTTCCCAACTTTATACAAATCAACCATCCTTGATAGCAGGTCTTCAGGCAACTCTTTTGACCGAGCCATGATGCACATCAGACAATGCTTCTCATCAAGGCAATTCATAGCAGGTGTGTGTTTTATAGTGGGCAGTGTAGCTTTCAACCACTTATCAGTGATTGGGCACACACCTGCTTCAATTGTTTGGTAAAAATTGGTTTCAACTGCTCTTTAAAGGGATCCTCTATTTTTAAGACAAGTAATTCTTAAATGATAAATCTTAGTATGAGTTATAATAATTTGATATTAAAACCCCTCTTTATGTTTTTGTTTTAATAAAGTTTTAAGTTACGTCGCAGTGCGTGACGTCACTGGTCCCGTTGCCGAAATTCCAGCGTGACACTCGTTAGCTTTCCCACCATGTTGTCAGTTCTACCCTTCCTATTTGAACCAGATCTGAAAAGTGAAAAGCAGGACAGCACTGTGGGTCGTTCGCAAGACCAGCTTCAGGGAAAAATGCGAGCAGCAAATACCTGATGAGAGAAAAGTTGGGCAAAACTGGTGATGCGAGAGAGTCCTGTTGGGAACTCCGTGTATGCTGTCCGGTTTTATTAGCAGATATTCAAGGTAAGCATATTGCGTTTTCAAACTTATCCCAATATAATTATGTAGATTGTTAGCATCCAGAGCTGTCGTGTGCTTTACATACAGTACAGGCCAAAGAGCACACCTTGTGTAATCCATGTATTGTACATTGTAAAGCATGGTAGCTAGGATACGTGTATAAAAGTACCAAAAAGGGGAGAAGCTTCCACTTATGCACATTTATTCACAAAAAATAATATTTCCACCTGACCACTCTTCACACGGGAGCTCAGCAGTACGCAAACACGCATTCCCTGAAGAACTCCAACATTGTTATAACGTCTACGTCAGAGTCACTGTCGTCACTGTAGCGTGCCGTAGTGCTTTAATTATTTAGTATGATCTGGGGAAAACTCCCACGAAGAATAGTCAACAAAAAAGATAGCAATAGTAATCCAAATCCGCGTTTTTTTTACTCACTCGAAGATCCAGGAACTAGACCGATCCCGTGGCAATGTTGCAGCCTTGATCAGGCCGTCGATTCCAGAAAATGGACTGATCCGAAAAGCCACTGTGGGGCCGACGAATCAAAAAAATGGACAGATCCGAAACCAATATTGCAAACGCGGTGGGACCGTCGGATCCGGAAAATAGACGGATCCCTTACTTGACTGAGGATCCAGTAAAAATGTTCGGGCGCCAGTGGTAACGCGTGGTGGGTAGGATACGTGCATACAGGGACCAAAAAGGGGGAGAAGCTTCCACTTATGCACATTTATTCAATAAAAATAATAATTCCACCTTGACCACTCACTTTACTCCCCTTGTTTCCATTTGACTGGAAATTGCATCCAAAAGCAGAGCAGCACATCGTGGCATTTTACTTCGCGAGTTTATGCAGCAATAAGCAATTGTTGAACACGCTACACATTTGGAAAGATCCCAATGACGTCATCACTGCGAGCCCGCAAACCATGGCGCCAACTAACGGTCAAAATATGGACTAAATATTATAAAATATTGCCATTGATTTAATATTTTATGTGTTTCTAACTACATATTTTAGTACAAGAGAACAATTGTGGTTTATTAGAGCCTACGTGTATTTAAGTTAGAGGATCACTTTAAGTATCCTTAGGCAGACTGCTTCACTTACTTATTTTCCACCCTTCTGTCAGTGTTTGCATGTTATCCTCATTAAAATTTGAAAACCTATAAATGTTTGGATGGTTTTAGTTGTGTGATTTTGACAAAGATCAGATCACATTTGATGGTGATTTTATGCAGAAATGTGAGAAATTCCAGGAGGTTCAGATACAGTACTTTTTCATACCACTGCATTGTAGGGTGAACAAGGATGATGCCAACTTGTTGTGGGTTTACCAATGGCTTTATTTACAACCGGAAGCACGGAGCACTACTACCGTATGCCGTAACCGATGCCGACAAAACCAAAACAACACAAATTAGTGTTGAAGTTTACTACAGCGGTGTCCAAACCAACCCACGTAGGGCCACAGTGGGTGCTGGATTTCATTCCAAGAAAACAAGATGACACTTTTTCGCCAATGAGGGGTCTTATAAGTGTCATCAGTTCATAGCAGTCAGTCTGTGCTTGATTAGTAGGAAGAAAAACCAGGAGCCACAGCGGCCCTTGAGGACCGGGTTGGATACCCTTGGTTTAGGAGGACACGCCCTACACTAGAGTTGATTGTAACCGAATGCTATGCTAACACTACAAGTTACATTGAGTGTGTAATGATCACCCAGCACAGACTTTTAAAGGCTAAAGCAACATGGCATAGTCTCGCTTGCCAACATAAGAAAACAAACTTACAAAACAGCGTTGTTTTTGCCAGCCCTTTTCATTTTCGTCTTAGTCTTCATCTAGTTTTAGTCAACGAGAACTCACACAAATTTCGTCTAGTTTTAGTCGACAATTCTAAAAATGTTATCCTCGATAAACCGCAAAAGTTTTAGTCCATGAATAAATACATAAATAAATAAATAAAATGTTTCTAACCATTTAGGATGAATATTGACGGACGAGCACATAAGTACAGAGTCTACAAGGACATCAACATCTTCATGATGATAATACACTCTAAGCAGGAAAACATCAAGTTATTTGCTATTAATTAAAATCACCTGGATGCCACAAATTTTATTTAAAAAGTTTTCCAAGTGTTTAAGAAGACACTCACCGAGTCACCGCACTAAATGCTAATGCTAATACGAACGGTATGCTAACGGTACAAGTTAGGTAAGTGTGTGATGATCACTCAGCACAGACCTTTAAAGGCTAAAGTAACATGGCATAGCCAAGATAAGAAAACAAGCTGCACCTGACACATGCGGTTCACAAAAGGAGCCTGGAACGGGCACACCCTTAAGCCTGTGTGTGGGGCGGGAAGGGGTTGGAGGGAGGCGCAGCACGTCAATGAGTGACTCGACCAAACACTGCTAACTACACATACAATAAGAAAATAACACACATTGTGAACTTATGACAGAAACAATGGCAATTTCCATCTCGTTAGAGGACAAATGGCATCCATTTCGTTATGTTTTAGTCTCTCAAGACACGTTTTTAGCACGTCACTGTGACATCGTCATGAAAAAAATTGCTCGTTGATCAAATATATTTGTCATCGTTGACGAAAACAACACTGTTACAAAACAAGAAACGCAGCCTAGCATCTTAAACGCGGTCACGGTGGGGTAGCAGAACATGTCACGTGAGCGACACGACCCAAACACTGCTACGATGCAGAACTGACTAATCACACATGATGGACTATGGTGCATTTTCGTCTCTTTGCCGTCTCGTCAGGCGAATATTGGCATTCGTCTCGTTAAGTTTCAGTCTCCCGACACATCTTTTTTGCTCGTTATCGTCATGAAAAAGTTACTCATTGACGAAATCTTTTCGTTATAGTCATTGGTGACGAAAACAACAATGGCCAGAGGACATTTTGGCATCAAGAATTCTTCAAAAATGATCCTTTCTTCTTCTGATTTTCCACTCCAAAATAACTCTTGCGATCACATGATCAGAAATTGGGCCTGATCACGTCATTTTCAGAGGGTCAGAATCAGGAGAAAAAGATCAGGTTTTTAAAAGTGTCTACTAAAACTCGAGGACATTAGTCGGAGTTTTTGTCAACAAAAACTAGACGAAGATAAACACATTTTGAAATAACTAAGTTGAGCCCTCCTGCTTCTGATGGCTACCAACGAAATGCTGTCCAAAAGACTAAGACTACGACAAAAATTCAAAGAGCTGCCAAAAACAACACTGTGAGTAACTGCTTACAATGTTTGATTTTTTTAAATAATGGTATATGTTTTTTTTTTTAGCACGTCATCTATTAATATACTGTACTATAACCTATTACAACACAAAAATCATTGAATTCAGACCAGAACAACACTTCAATCATCATCGGTCCGGAGAGCATGGGCATCCTTTAGTGGAGAGAAAACATTGATTGGTATAATAGAATCATGTGGTTATTGTTGCGATGTCTCTTTGGTGAAACTCAGACAGCCATAGTCGGCGTCTCTGGCAAAAAATAAAGTCAATATGTAACACAAAGAGGAAAAATGGAACGACTCTAGTGAAGTTCAAATTTTCAGAGTAAGAGGAGAATTTCTTCTTCGCAAATCTAGTCAAGTAAAAGTCAAAAGTACTGTGGTATGAAAAAGTATCTGAACCTTTTGGGGGTTTTCACATTTCTGCTTAAAATCATCATCAGTGTGATTTGATCTTTGTCAAAATCACACAGTTGAAATTACAGTGTCTGCTTTAACTAAAACCACCCAAACAAACATTTATAGGGCTTCATATTTTAATGAGGATAGTAGGCAAACAATGACAGAAGGGGGGAAAATAAGTAAGTTAACCCTCTGGCTAAGGCAGTGCTTCTCAATTATTTTCTGTCACGCCCCCCCAAGGAAGACGTAAATGTTTCGCGCCCCCCCAAACTCTCTGCCGCCACTGTAAATAGTATCATTTGTCTATAAAATTACTATTATAAATACGCATCTGCCTAACATTGTGTCCTTTTTTTCTAATAAAGAAAAAAAGTAACATAGATCAACTTATAATAAAGTATAACTTTATTATAAACATTGTTTTGTTTGTAACAGAGAAGACTTGATGTGCATCAATTTGCCTGAATTTAAAAAAAAAATTTCACATCCAAACTAAAAAATACACTCAAGGTACATTTTTGACCATTTGATACAGAAAAATAAAATGTAATAAAATCAGTAAATAATACCAAATTAAAATTGATTAGAAACATTCACTCATGAGGACAATGTGCCAAAAAATTTGACCGAAAAAACAAATCTGAATAAAAGGGGGGGAAAAAGTGTCCTTGGACAGGACAGTTTTTATTTTTGCTGCTCACAGTATTTACCTCCTTTGCAATGATGTGGAGTTATTTTTCAATTAGCATGCTAACAATGCTTACTGATATAACACTGACAAAGCAGGACGATTGTCGGCAATATACGGCACGTTTTCACTGAAAAAATCAAGCGGCTTAACAATGATTGATTTGGCTTCTTGCTGTCTGCTATAATTATTTTTAGACACAGTAAACAGTGGTCTTTCATCATCACCCACTGTATTAAAAGTCAAAGCTAAAAGGCAAACGGTACGAAAAAAGCGCATTCACGGCGCCCGAGGTAGAACCGTAGGTGAGGGCAGTCGTCGTGACGATCCCAAGCCGAAAATGGCACTTCTCGGGCGGCGACGTGAGAACCGGACAAGACAGTGGGTCGCTGCGTGAGTGAGTCCGGTCGGAAAACTGCTTTCGAAAACGGCGGTGGCACACTGCTCTTCATATCTGTTGTCTGTGTGTGCTGAGTGCTCTTCCTTAGTTCAAAAATACTGCGCGCACTCTGAAAATGAGAGCGCCACTGCCACCTACTGAGTGGATGTGCAAGTACACTTTATTCCAGTACGGCAAAAAAAAAAAAAAAAAAAAAAACACATAAAACATGTTCCCCGAGGTCACATGCGCCCCCCCTGGCATTGCTCAGGGGGGCGCGCCCCACTATTTGAGAAGTACTGGGCTAAGGGGACCTAAAGAGTAATTGAAACCAATTTTACCAAACAATTGAAGTCAGGTGTGTCCCCCAATCACTGATGAGTGGTTTAAAGTTGCCCTGCCCTCTATAAAACACACACCTGCTAAGAATTGAGAAGCATTGTCTGATGCGCATCATGGCTCGGTCAAAAGAGCTGTCTAAAGGATTGTTGATTTGTACAGTCAGAGAAGTTGTCCACGAAGGGAGAGAGTTTGGCACTGTTGCTTCTCTGCCAAGGAGTGGCCGTCCACCAAAGATGATGCCAAGAGCTCAGCGCACAATACCCAGAGAGGTAAAAAAGAACCCTTGAGTGTCTGCTAAAGACCTACAGCTACTGGCGCAGCCCAATATTTCTGTGCACACATCAACTATATGTAAAACTATGGCCAAAAGTAGTGTTCATGGGAGGACTCCACGGAGGAATCCACTGCTGTCTAAAAAACATTGTTGCTCGTTTAATGTTAGCAAAAAGGCACTTGGACACGCCACAGAAGTTTTGGCAGAATATTTTGTAGACTGATGAAACCCAATTTTGCATGCTATCCTCATTGAAATATGAAAACCTATAAATGTTTGGGTAGTTTCAGTTAAAGCCGACTTTTGTTTTTTCATCTGTGTGATTTTGACAAAGATAAGATCACATTTGATGGTGATTTTTTGCAGAAATGGGAGAAATTCCAAAAGGTTCAGATACTTTTTCATACCACTGTATTGTGTGGTAAAACTACTCTAAAAGGTACAAAAAGTTAAGGAAGTAAATGTAACACAGTAAATATAACGCGTTACTACCAAGGCTGCAGCTATCAGATATTTTAGTAGTCGATTATTCGATGAACTATTTAGTTTGAATAATCGAGTCATCAGATTTGGAACATGAAAAAAATAAAATTCCTGATCTTAGCCTCCTAACAAAAGAACAATTGGCTAATTTGCGTAGCAAAAGTCCACTGGCTTAAAAGCTATAAAATAACGTTTTTTTCCCCCCACAGTGTTCTTAACGAATAGTTCAAACACATATTCCCACAAAAAACGGCAAAATACACCAATAAATTAAAAAAAATAAAAAAAAGACATTCGATCAAAGAAAGCCTTACCCTATGTTGGTCGTAACAGGGGATTCAGCCATGTTAAATGAGTTAAGTCATATTCACTGTTGCCACCAGAAAATACATGCAAACACTTTCAAAACAAACCATTGCAACACCACTTTAATTAAACGAATACTCGAAGCCGCAAAATTTCATTCAAAGCTTTTTTTCTAATTGCGTTCCTCGAGTTCATAGATTAATCGTTGCGGCACTAGTTACTACCCACCTTTGCCTAGTTGCCACGACACAAAGTTTTTTTGAACTCAATATCACTACTGAAACAAAAAATACAATTTTCAAAACGACATAAAAAAAAAAAAAACAAGTTAAATGTTATTTTTTAAAACTCCTGAAGTGCCTACCAACATGGCCGCTCTGAGGCCATTTTGGTAGGGGTAATGAAAGGTCTTTTCACGCTTCTGCTGTGAATTTCAATGAGTTTAACACAAGTTAACTGTCCAATCAGTTAAATTGGACGTCTACTAACCTGAATGTCAGCTAATAAGTAAATAGCAGAGGCTTTTTCATTGATAAAATAATCGGTTGAAAAAATAAGCTAGTTATGACTTCATTTTTAATGCCAATGCATTGCCTTCGATGGGAACGCCGCTCCTACCAACATGGCCGCGCTGTTGGCAGGGGTGATTAAAGGTCTCTTCATGCTTCTGCCGTCAATGGAAAGGGTTTTATCATGAGTAGACGTTGAGCCCTCCTGCTTCTGATGGCTGCCAACGAAATGCTGTTTGCCAAACGTGTTTTTTTTCCTCCCCTCCCAGGACGCGCGAGAGCCTGGCGTCCAACACGTCCAGCATCGTGGAGAGCAATAGGCGTCAAAACCCGGCGTTGAGTCCCGGACACCACGTGGGCCCGGGCGCGGGGCTGCCCTTTACCTTCCGCGCCGCCCCGGAACCGCCGGCGCCGTCGCAGCCCGACAAACTCCAGAAGCCCGCCAACTGCCTGGCCTCCATCACCAGCGTGTAGCCCACCGGGCGTAGGTACACAAACTGTTTGGAAACGGCACGATTGAGTCCAAAGGCTGTCCTACAAAATGCCTGATTAAAATGCGCTTGCTTCAAAAAGATTTCCTACTCAGAGATAGATTATTCATCTGTCTCACATCTGTCTCTCTCATGTTGGAGGCCTTGTTCAGACAGACAGCCAAAATCCAATTTTTAGCCCATCCAAATTAAAACCAAATGGCTCTTTTGTAATCTGAACAGTCCCAATCTGATTTTTGCGAAACGGTTTAAAAACCACATTCGATTCATATCCGATATGGACAAGATGCTTCTCAGTCCAAACAGCTCATTTGGGTGTTGACCATCAGGCTTCGTTGCCACACAAACCTGTCACAGTGTGTCAATAATGTGACCCAGTCTGAACAGGATCAGATCTGTTTTGGACACTTGCTAGAAATAGTGTGAACAGTCAACCCTAAAATTCAGATTTGAGGAGAAAACCCAATTGGAATCACATATGCCTGCAGTCTGAACGCACTATTTCCCAATATCTATAGAAACTGATCCCCAAATTCCTCCAAATCAACAGGAAGTGAACCAAAAATGATATTTTTCGTGATATTTTTAAAACTTGTAAAACCACTACCACTCTAAAACGTGGAAGAATGACGAGTATTGAGCAAAGTGCATTGAAAACGTCATCAGAATGCCCGGCGCCTTTGTGCAACCCGAGCTGTTTGTGTACCTACACCGTCGGGGTGCGTCGAGCACTCATTTTTGTTTTGTTTTTTTTTGCTTTTTTCCATTCTTCTGGTGTCTCACACATGCACACACCTTGGGAATCTAACAGGACTGTTACAAACCACGGAAAACAAAACAGGCATGGCTTCTAGAGACTGTTCTTCGACGAGAACTTGACTGCAAAAAAACAAAAAAAAAAACAAAAAAAAAAGAAAGAAATGGTAATAATAAGAGGAGACTTCTTGGGCGACTTGTATGGGAATTTACCGGTTAGTAGAGTCTAGGATTGCAGCTTTTTCGATCACCTCATGTCCAATTGGGTGTTGTTCTTCTCGAACGAAGCGAGGCTCGGCGGACGGGTTAGCACAATGTGGAGAGCGCCAAAAGAAGAAAGATTAGAAATCAGCTGCGGTTTGTGTGGCGCAATGCAAACCATGTAATGTATACTCCATACTTTTGATATTTAATTATTATAATGGTGGTATTAAAGATGCTATGTGACCAAAAAGCAGGTTTGGATAAAATGGCTGCCTATCTTTTTTTTAATGATTAATTTCATGTACTTGCGTATTCCCCCATTGGTATTTGATATACCGTAATTTTTGGACTATAAGCCGCTACTTTTTTCCTCCATTTTGAATCCTGGGGCATAGACTTCATAAAATATTGACGGGACACGGGACACTGACACTGCGCCACTCCTTTGGGTACGGGGCCTGCCCACACCTAGCATCAAGGGGAGCTATTCTCAAACACACACACGCAGCGATGAAACGCCGGATTTAGGTTGAAAAAGTACGAAAGCTGTACTGCATACAAACAGGAAGGATTGTCTCAGGAGTGATTCATTCGAGGATTCAAGGTAATTGTTATATTTTTCGTACCATGCATGCATTTTGAAACATGAAAAAAAAATCAATGGGAGAATTTAGCCACTATTTCACAATATTTAGATAAAATAAATGCTAACTGCCCGTTTTTTTTGCTTTTAACCAAAAATCGAGACTGTTTTACATTCATATCTATTAAAAAAATCAGGAATTCAAGCATTTATTCACAAGAATTTACATCGTAAAAAGCTCTTTGTTGTGATAAGGCGGCGCCACATTGGCTTAAAGACTAGCATCACAGTCGACATATTCACGTAAAATAAATGCTAACTGTCCGTTTTTTTGCTTTTAACCAGGAATCGAGACTGTCTTACGTTCATATCTATAAAATAAAATTCAGGGATTCAAGCATTTTGGCCAGCTTTGACGGCGATAGGCCCCCTATGAATCGGCCCTGTGTCCTGTCAGTATATTATGATGTCTATGCCTGCAGCTTATAGTACAGTACAGCTTATTTTATTTTAGTTTTTTTGGGTTAATAGGTATCACTTTATTTGAAAGCGGCGTCATAAGACTGTATAAGACCGCCATAATTATCACATAGTATTGACGTATGTCATTGACGTAGTGCAAACATATGGCACTTTTTTTTTTTAAATGTCAATTGTACTATTTTTTATGTCTAGCAACTAACTCGGGTTGCCAAAAGTATCGTTACCTTACATACATCGATTTTGAAATCCCGCCTGTGCTTCAAAGTAGTCGACACTGCTTTGTTATGTGGATTGCCGCCACCTGCTGGACTCCAGTGGAACTGCGCTACTTGAATCCTTACCTCCTACACGTAAAAGAGGCAGTGACCCACAAAATATTTTTTATTTGACACGTCTTCCTGTTACAGTCCACTTGCATCGGGGTCAAATGTAGTAGTGACCATACAAGATTTATTTTTAACCCACTGGCTGCCATTGATACCGATACACATCCAATCCAATTCATACGGACTCTTCGGATTTGGATGTTTATCGCTGTCAGTGACATATTTCAGATGATTTGGCCTTGATGGAGGGGTCATATATAGTTTTTCATTGATGTTTTGCACACACACACACACACGCACACACACACACAGTTGACCCCACGATGCCTGAATTTGCATTGAACACTTACATCAAAAAGCATTTTGGCAATACACAAGTACATGAAAATAATATTTATGAAATATATATATAGAAAGATAGAAAATCAAATTGAAAAATACAATTGAAAACAATAAGGAATTTGTATTCATAAATTCTTTTTATTTTGGAAATGATCCTTTTTCACAATATCATTGAATTCATTTTCTATATTTTGTTTTTAGCTGTATTTTTCCATTCAACTTAATACTATTTGGATGCTCATATTTATTCCGCCAAAGCTTTATGCATATTTGTTAACTGTAAATTCAGGCATCAAGGGGCTGAACGTCAACACAAGACAACTAAAAATAACAAAATAAAAATAAAATCAATATCTTGCAATAATCTGTACAGTTCAAGAATGGAGGATGCTAGAATGTTCCAGTTGTTTTTTGTTTTTTTTTAAACTTGATCCACAGTTTGTCGTCCAAGCAACAGTTTTGAACGTCTTTGCGTAATTTCTCCAGAGGCCACGACGGGGAGTCATTTCCTGTCATGGAGGCTCTCCTGGAAATTGGTGCTGGAGTAGCGGATGTGGAAGCCCTTCTTGCTGATGGTGTCGTCGCTATGGAAACGGATCAGCAAGGCGTCGCTAGGCGAGTAAATTCCTTCCCGGGGCTAAAAGCAGAAAAAAAACCTCATTGACGGCGACAGACCATCGATGGCACCGAAACACACGCATTTTCTTACCCCCGATCCGCAGAATCGGCCCAGCCTGCGAGCGTCGACGTCGTAGCCGTCGTAGAGCTCGATGAAGTCGTATCCGCAATCGGCCTCCTCTTCCACCTCGAACGTGACGAAGCTGAGCTCGATGCCGTCGCCGCGCTCGGCCGTCAGCAGCCACTCGCAATCGCTGTGGCCCGGGTAGTTGTTGTCCCCGAACTGGGCGTGCGAGTACAGGTTTTTCTGACGTCCGTCCGCTTTCAGGCGACCGCCGCACTCTGCGTACGGAGAGCAACAACGATAACGTTCCATTGGCCGAAGCCAGACTTCCGATGAGAAATTGTGAAAATCGGACAAAACTTTTGGGGGTAATTCTTGAATTTGTGTATTTTAGTAATAATAAGAACAGGAAAAAAAATCATTTCTTGATGGGAAAATGACTAAAATTTACAAAATGTAAAGACAAAAAACAGGAATGCTTACGTGAAAATATTGATCCAGTATTTCAATGAAACATTTGACCCTTTTTTGGTAGCCCTAATACAGGGGTGTCCAAACTTTTTGCAAAGGGGGGCAGAATTGGTGTGGTAAAAATTTGGTGGGCCGACCTTGGCTGACATCGTTTACGTAGAACAATATACAGTATATATATGCAAATTTTAGCAAGCCATTCTGTGTGTCACATTTGCTTTATTTTTTTTTTTTTTAAATAATAATTTCCACAAAATCTTGCAACTAGCCTTTGTGACATTCTCTTTCATCTCTTGGGCTCTTGCAAAATACTGCTGCTGTAAAATTAAACTAGCTTTAACTTGCTTCAATTTCTCGCGACGTATCTTCCCTGTAATCTTGTCGTACATACCAGCTTGTCTTGTTTAGTAATATTGCCTCACATGGAACTCTTTAAAAACAGTGACTGTCTCTTTGCAAATGAGGCAGACACAGTTTTTGCATATTTTAGTGAAGAAATAGTCCAATTTCCACCTATCCTTGAAGCGTCGGCCGTCACAGTCAACTTTCTTTTTTTCGTTGATTGTCATTTTAGAAAATTGGGAATAAGGCGGCACACAGAGTAATGTTGCTTAGAGTGCTGCTGCCTTTTAGTGGGTAAATGAGGAGCAGCATTTAGTGTGTAAGCTACTTCATATGCTGGTAGCAGTACTGCTGACCAATTTATTAGGTCTGTGTGCGGGCCAGACATTATTGATTTTATGACACAGGCTGGGGGTCGGATGAAATTTGACCACGGGCCGCATTTGGCCCCCGGGCCGCACTTTGGACATGCCTGCCCTAATATCTTGAAAATAGGGTGTGTTTGCCACTCCACAGCTGCAGAGGACAGCACAGCACCATCCACTGGGTGCCAATCGCAACGAAAACATGACATTGCTACTGTATAGCACAAAATTATGGAGCCCGCCGGGTGCCAGGATGGAAAAAATAAAAAATCATAGCTAATCTGTACCCACAGTTTACTAATCTGTGGGTACAGTTTAGTAATCTGTACCCACAGTTTACTAAACTGTACCCACAGATTAGTAAACCATACCCACAGATTACTAATCTGTACCCACAGTTTACTAAACTGTACCCACAGATTACTAAACTGTACCCACAGTTTACTAAACTGTACCCACAGATTACTAATCTGTACCCACAGTTTACTAAACTGTACCCACAGATTACTAAACTGTACCCGCAGTTTACTAAACTGTACCCACAGATTACTAATCTGTACCCGCAGTTTACTAAACTGTACCCACAGATTACTAATCTGTACCCACAGTTTACTAAACTGTACCCACAGATTACTAAACTGTACCCACAGATTACTAAACTGTACCCACAGATTATTAATCTGTACCCACAGTTTACTAAACTGGACCCACAGATTACTAAACTGTACCCACAGTTTACTAAACTGTGCCCATTTACTAATCTGTACCCACAGTTTAGCAATGACCCGGAAACAGTAGTCACCAATGTTTGGCGGGGACTCCAAACGCCGAGGGACCGACCGAGCAACCATCTGCACCATTTGCCCTCGGCGAACAAAGGGGTTTTAAAATGTAACTATTGCACGTTTTCTTTGGTAAGCGTCTTTCAGGTGTCATCAATCAATATGGCATGTTGTGTTTGCACATTTTCTGTGCTGCTGTCGTGTCCGTGCGTGCTTAATTCAAGTAGTGTTCATTTGTCAGTTAGCTATTTTTAGTAGCCGCATTAGCGGCTACTAACACACAACATGCCAAATTGATTGATGACACCTGAAAATGTAGATGGCTACCAAAGAAAATAGTTGTGCAATAGTTATCTTTTAAAACCCCTTTGTTCGCCGAGGGCAAAAGGTGCAGGTGCTTGCTCGGTCAGTCCCTCGGCGTTTGGAGTCCCCGCCAAACATTGGTGACTACAGTTTCCGGGTCATTGCTAAACTGTGGGTACAGATTAGTAAACTGTGGGTACAGTTTAGTAATCTGTGGGTACAGTTTAGTAATCAGTGGGTACAGATGACTAAACTGTGGGTACAGATTAGTAATCTGTGGGTACAGTTTAGTAAACTGTGGGTACAGATTGCTAAACTGTGGGTACAGTTTAGTGATCTGTGGGTACAGATTGCTAAACTGTGGATACGGATTAGCTATGATTTTTTTATTTTTTCTACCCTGGCACCCGGGGGGCTCCGTAAAAAGCTAACTGCTTTCTGTGTTAGCCTGAAAATGTAGCTTCTTTTAGCTTAAAATGACCACATTTAGCGCCATAATCTGATATCATTTCAGGGAAATTACTTTATCAAAACTTTTATATTCCACTCATATGACTTAATACAGTCCAACTCCTTTTAAGAAGAGAATTTTCGCCACGACTGCTTAAAAAACAACTGCATGCTGTCCGTGTTAGCCTTTAAATAAAGCGTCTTTTAGCTTAAAACGACCACATTTACCTTCTACCAAGAAATGATTTTACACAAAATACTTTGTTAAACCTTTTATATTCCTCACGGAGGATTTAATAAACACGGAAAATACTCCCCATGACTGCTTTAAATAACAGTGTGCTTTCTTTGTTAGCCACTAGATGTTGCCATTGCTCCAGACAAGTAGTTTAAAAAGTTTTCCTACTGTACCGGTGGAATGAGTGGCCTGGAAGCCTTTCCGCTGCACGGAAGCGTCGGAAATGAACCGCAGGTACATTCGGTTGGCCGTGGACACCAGCGGTTCCGGTACTTTGCTGCCGCACAACCGTCCCAAGATGGCGGCCGCGTCACCGTCGCCGTCGAAGGCCTCCAGGTGGTCGTAGGCGCATTCTTGGTGCTGCTCGATCTCGAACTCGCTGAACGTCTACACGGTAAGGCAAAATATAAAATATTTTCATTGTATACAGTACTCGAAATGTTCGTTTTTTCGGTGAAATGGCAGTATGAAACTGACGGTCACCGAGGCCGCCATTTTGTCTCAATTTCTGGACAAGGCATGTCATTTAGTGGCGTGAAATCCTTTATTTTTGATATATTCGTACAAACATTTGCTCATTCAATACTGCTGTAAAAATTAGCCAGTAGACGCCCAATTTGTTTTAAATAGGAGGCTGCCATCCATCCTACTTGAAATGGATGGGACGTCTAATGTCGTCAATGAATGACGAGCTAACTTTACGTGTAGCTACTGTTTATTAATAATAATCTGATTTCATTTCATTTCGGGGGGGAAAGCTTAGGGATAGAAAACAATGTTTACAAAAAAAAAGTGCTCTACAAGTTGGAAAAAAAAATACCAAAGAGGTTATACCACGTATCAATGTCTTTTCCACCACTACATTTTTGAATGACACTAAATGTTAAATGCATCAAGTAGTGCTGCAACGTAGACCTATCCAGTGTAAACAGGAGCAGCACAGTAGCTAACAATTTCCCCCCCCCAACTGTTAGGATATCCAACGATCTACTAATACTTGTGACTTACTTGTGGTTTTGACTGCTGTTTATTAAGCTAGCATGATATCATGAATATTCAATTAATATTGGAATGAATGTTATCATATGCGTTGCTATTTTCTATTGTGTTACATGCATTACTCACTTACGCCTAATTGACTTTTCGCAATCTCCGCCTGCTGAACGGCCATCAACCAATCATATGTCCTAGAGACTGTTGTTAGGGAGCGTCATCCGACAAACTCTCTGATGCTTCATTCTCTAACTGATCGAGTTGGTGGTTTCGAGAACTGCCGTAAAACTTTACGAAAGACGACGAAAATCCTCCACATGCTGCGGACGTCCAAAATGGTGAAGCGATGCGCACGCGGAACATCCAAATCCGACACGAAGTCCCCCGGGAGTATATCGCCATGAATGCATTTTTCCCCCCATCCAAAAGCCGGAAAAAAAAAAAAAAAAAATCAGGATGAAGAAGTACGGCGTCACTCCCAGCTATGTGTTTCCTGAAGAAACAAGCTTGTTCTCTTAAGGTAAGATTAAGCTAACACCAGAGGCTAACTAGGGAGCTGTCTTGCTTAAATGACATCCTTGACATCCTTCCTTCAAACTTTTTCAAAACTGTTTTTCATTGCATAGCCCCAGACATACTTCAGATTATAAATACTTCTCTCCAAACAGGAGAGTTTCCTCAGACTTTAAAAACTGCAGTAATAAAACCTCTCCTAAAAAAACCTAATCTGGATGCCTCAACCATTAGTAATTACAGGCCAATATCAAATCTGACATTCCTGGGGAAAATTATCGAAAGGGTTGTATTCGAACAGATCCAGAATTATATGATGCAAAACAATCTTTTTAACTCATTTCAGTCTGGATTTCGACCACAACAGAGCACCGAGACTGTGCTTATCAAAGTCCTAAGTGATATTCGGCGGAATACCGATGCAGGCAAATCATCTGTTCTGCTACTATTGGATCTCAGCGCCGCATTTGACACGGTTGATCACAAAATACTACTCAGCAGATTGGAGCAGTGGGTAGGGCTTACTGACACTATTCTTCAGTGGTTCACATCCTATTTACATGATAGGGATTTCTTTGTGTCCATCGGAAACCATCAGTCAGAACGAACCAAATTCACGTGTGGAGTCCCTCAAGGGTCAATTCTTGGACCACTCTTATTTAACATCTATATGCTTCCGTTAGCTCAGATAATGGAACAGTATGACATCCCCTATCACGCCTATGCAGATGACACACAACTGTACATTTCTGTGTCCCCACATGATTATAGTCCCTTAGTCACCCTGAGCAAATGCATTCATCAAATCAATGAATGGATGTGCCAGAATTTTCTCCAGTTAAATGTGCAGAAGACAGAGGTGATCATTTTTGGGCCAAAAAAGGAAAGGTCAAAGATAAGCAGCCAACTTAGCACAATGTCACTTACAGCTACAAATCAGGTCAGAAACCTTGGCGTAATTATTGACTCAGACCTAAAATTTGATAGCCATTTAAAGTCCGTCACTAAATCGGCTTATTACCACCTAAAAAATATAACCAGAATTAAGGGGCTTCTGACTCAACAAGACATGGAAAAACGTATGCATGCATTCATTTTCAGCAGATTGGACTATTGCAACGGTATATTTACAGGTCTTGATAAAAAAATCAGTCAGGAAGTTGCAGCTGGTACAGAATGCTGCAGCCAGAGTCCTCACAAATACAAGGAAGCTGGACAACATTACACCAGTTTTGAAATCGCTACACTGGCTTCCAGTAAGTCAAAGGATAGACTATAAAATACTACTGCTCGTCTACAAAACACTTAATGGCCTTGGACCAAAATACATGCTTGACTTGTTAGAGTCCTATGAGACATCTAGACCCCTAAGGTCGTCTGGAACCGGTCTTCTGCATGTTCCAAGAACAAGAACCAAGCAGGGTGAGGCAGCATTTAGTTATTATGCTCCTCACCTCTGGAACAAGTTACCTGAACGTCTGAAGTATGCTCAAACTGTTAGCTCTTTTAAATCAGGGCTAAAAACGCTTTTGTTTAGCACTGCATATCTATAACTGTCTATATATTTCAATCTACCTGCTTTCTGTTCCTCTTGTTTTTATCTCCATTGCTGATTTCAATTATTATTATTAGTAGTAGTTTTTGTTTTATTTTTATTTTATTTATTTATTTTTATTCTGTGATTAAATGCGATCTTTTGTCTTCGTTTCTACGTTGTGTTGATTTAAATGTGATTTTTATGATCTTCATGTGATGTAAAGCACTTTGAATTGCCTTGTGTTGAATTGTGCTATATAAATAAATTTGCCTTGCCTTGCCTTAAATTGCACATCGAGGAAATAAAATTCATAAAACTGAATATCAAAGTTGTAGTTGGTATTATGGAATATTATATTTTACTAGGAATTGGTCGCTATAAAGTCTAAAACGCTATAAGAATAGCTGTTTCATTATCTAGTGTTAACGTCATGTCTATGTTCGCAGTCCGTGTGCTGACATTAAAGCGAATTTTATTTTTCGTGTCACATTCTGTGAACGGACACCTTTGTATCGCAACCCTGTGCTTGGCTGTAAATGTTGAACCTGTATGCTTTTGCCTCGATAGCCTTTTTTCAATATAACCCTCTGCTGCATGTTGTAAACCCTTTGACCTCAATCTACACTTACACTGATATTGCTCCAAAATATCTGTAACACTCTGGTATACGTCTTCCTGCTACGGGTGTACCGTTGGAATCACGAAGCTTGTCAGCTTAGCGACCGTACCTAAGGCGGGAGGGGGGTGGGGTGGGGGGGGGCAGAACTTCAGAAATAGGGTCAATTGGCGAACTATTGGGTAGAGATTGGGACACGTCGAAGCTGATTGGAGGGACTACTATGGCATATGGAATCCCAAAATGTCCGCGCAAATTGGGAGCCATCTGCTGGCCGAAACGTGCATTGCAGCAACAGCTCTCTTTGCGACCATAGACATGTCAGTTTCATACTGTTTTGGCGATATAAATCATCATGCCGTACGAAGTGTTCAATGTTTAATAAAGTCAATGCATGTTATAAGCCAGCGGTTGGATGGAACCCTAGGGGTTCGGCGAAGGTTAAGGCGTGTTTTCGTACACTGAATAAATCTATGCAAAGTAGCGTATTTGACTGGTTTTGCCCCCAATTTCCATTTTTTTATTCAACTCCTAAACCTCTATCTGATGGGACGATATACTGGTTAGCTCAGCGGAAGGTTGACTCGCATTTGGTATAGGAACTATAACAGACTGATGGGCAGCGTGGACTCAAATTTTGACCTGTTTTAAAACGTACTGTCAAATTGCAGAGAATTTTGAACAGGAATTCGCTTGGATATAAGCTCAGATATTTTGGTTTCGATTTTTTTTTTTTTTTTCATTCACAGGTTCCGTGAATGTCCGGTGTAATGAAAAAGTATCTGAACCTTTCTCACACTTCTGCATAAAATCGCCATCAAATGTGATCTGATCTTTGTCAAAATCACACAGATGAAAAAACGGTATCTGCTTTAAACTAAAACCACCCAAACATTTATAGGTTTTCATTTTTTTTAACGAGGATAGCATGCAAACAATGACAGAAGGGGGAAAAAATAAGTATGTGAACCCTCTGCCGAAGGAGAATTAAAGAGCAATTGAAACCAAGTTTTACCAAACATTTTAAGTCAGGTGTGCGCCCAGTCACTGACGAGCTGCCCTGCCCACTATAAAACACATACCTGGTAAGAAATGTCTAGGTGAGAAGGCATCATGGCTCGGTCTAAAAAGCTGTCTCAAGACCTGCGATCAAGGATTGTTGATTTGTATAAAGCTGGGAAAGGATAGAAAACCATCTCTAAAAGTCTGGATGTTCATCAATCGACAGTCAGAGAAGTTGTCTACAAATGGAGAGAGTTCGGGACTGTTGCTTCTCTCCCAAGGAGTTGCCGTCCACCAAAGATGACACCAAGAGTTCAGCGCAGAATACTCAGAGAGGTAAAAAAGAACCCTAGAGCGTCTGCAAAGACTTAACAAAATCCCTGGCACAGTCTAGTATCTGTGCACACATCAACTTTATGCAAACGATGGTGTTCATGGGAGGACTCCACGGAGGAAGCCACTGCTGTCTAAAAAAAAAAAAATATTTTTACTCGTTTAATGTTCGCAAAAAGGCACTTTGACTCTCCACAGAAGTTTTGGCAAAATATTTTGTGGACTGATGAAACCAAAGTTGAATTGTTTGGGCGTAACGCACAAGGTCATGTGTGGAGGAAAAATGGAACAGCTCACCAACATCAACACCTCATCCCCACTGTAAAGCATTGTGGAGGGAGCATCATGATTTGGGGCTGTTTTGCTGCCCCAGGGCCCGGACAACTTGACAACAATTAATGACAACAATCATTAATGGAAGAATGAATTCAAAAGTTTTGCAGGAAAACCTGAGGCTGTCTTGTCAGACAGTTGAAGCTAAAAACAGGATGGATGCTGCAACAAGACAATGATGCAAAACGCAGAAGTAAATCAACTTCAGAATGGTTTCAGAAGAACAAAATAGACGTTCTGAAGTGACCAAGTCAAAGTCCAGACTTGAACCCCGTTGACATGCTGTGGCATGACCTAAAGACAGCGATTCATGCAAGGAATCTGACTGAACTACAGCAGTTTTGTAGAGAAGAATGGGCCAAGATTCGTCTGGTTGAAGTTATTACTGCCAAAAGGGGGTGCTCCAAATATTAAATGTGATGGTTCACTTATTTATTTTTACTCCCGTCATTCTTTGCATACTATCCTCATTAAAATATGAAAACCTATAAATGTTTGGGTGGTTTTAATTAAAGCTGACAGTTTTTTCATCCGTGTGATTTTGACAAATATCAGATCACATTTTATGCAGAAATGTGAGAAAGGTTCAGATACTTTTTCATACCACTTTACATGGGAAACCGGTGGGGTTCTGAACCTTCAGTAAGGTTAAGAACCACTTGTATAAGTGGAATAAATGAAGAAGTTAAAATGGGCTAAAACTAACATGAGTACGGATGTGATTCAAGGTCAAACATTTGAAATTGGGCTACTAGCGCATGACTATGTTCACACGTGCAGGCTAAATACACGCACGTGTGAAGGAAACAGATGGGCAAGGTAACCCGAGGCCTTTGGTCAACGCATGAACGCACGCTGCCATTTTAGCCCCAATGCTAACATGCGACTTGGATCTGATTCCGAGTGACATGTGGAGAATTTTATTTCATGTTAAACTTTTAATTCGACGATGGCAGCTAATGGGTTAATCTTGCTCGCTTTTGCTTGTTTTTATTACAAAATGTGTAGACTTTTGCGAGCACATACGATGGTGACGCGGTGTCCCGGCGTGGCGGTGATGTCCCAAGTGCACTCCTTGCGACTGGGGTACTTGTCGGGCCAATTGGGGCTGGTGAGGCTGCCGGCGGGGCTGCGGATCTTGTGCTCGCACTCGGCTACGCCGGCAAAACAGAAAGGAAGTCAAATGCTAGCAGGAAGCGCTCAAAGGAAATGGAAAGGGAACAGGAAGACATTTGGGAGCGTGAAATGGACACGGCGAACAATCGGCACTGGAATGAGACGCGCGCTTTTCACAATGAGGTAGTCAAAATAACTCGCGCTCTTGTCAATGACTCTTTTTATGAATACAAAACGACTGCATTTTTATTCATTTCGGGCTGCCGTAATTCATTGATTAATGGCCCTTCAAATGATAATGGAGGAAAACAAAATATTGACTAAATTTTTAAAAAATGTGTTTGTTTTTTTTTGTTTAAAGAAAACTTAATTATATAAATAAGTAAATATTTTTCTTATTTTTTAAGTGAAAAAGAAAAAAGTAAATGGTCCGACTTGTGTTCTTTCTCTTTTTTAAAATAGTTAAAAAAAAATGTAAATGGACATTATTTATTACAATGTATTTATTTTAAATTAAAAGGTGGAAAACAGCCACTCTTATTTAAAAAAATATATATTTTTTTTCTAATTGAAAAGGAAACAAAGTATTTCTGTAGTCTGCATGTACTTAGAAAATATATATTTTAAATAAAAATAATAGAAAACTAAATTGTCTAGCTCATTTTATTTATTGAGGATAAACAGCAAATATTCACTTTATATTTAATGAAAGTACATTTTTAAAAAAAGAAAAAATTCTGATTTTTGTAGCCTTCTATACTTTTTTATGCTTTTTTTTATATTAGTTTTAAAAAAGGAATATACTGTATTTAGGAAAAAAACACAAATATTGAGTTCTTTTTATTTATTTCTTACACTTCTTAAACTAATTTGTTTTATCTAAAAATGGTGAAAGGTAAATATTCTGATTTCTGTAGCCCTGTATGCTTTCTTTTCTTTTTTAAAATGAGTTTAAAAAAAAAAAAGGATTATATTTAGGAAAAAATGCAAATATTGTATTCTTTTGTTTTATTTCTTAATATTTTTTGAAATGTTCAAATTAAAAGCGTGAAAGTAATGAGTCTGAATTTTGTATCCTTTTCTTTCATTTCATGAAGCTCCTACATCACCTCAACATTTTCATTTGCTCTGAGTTGCCATAAGATGGCACCAAACTAAAATTCTATGATTAGACGTAGCATTTTTTATGGCGCCAAACTAAAATTCTACGATTAGACGTAGCGTTTATTTACACACAATTTCATGTCATGATAACGATGTTGAGACGCACCTTCCTTGCAATCGTGCTTGTTTTCATGTAGCACGAAGCCGTGGCGACACTGGCACACGTACGATCCCAGCGTGTTGACGCACTCGTGCTGGCAGCCGCCGTTGTCTTTGCTGCACTCGTCCTTGTCTGGCACACCCGCAAAAAAAAAAAAAGCTTTAGGTCAGACAAGTTAGCAAACCTGTTTTTTTTGGGGGACTCATCGGCTCCCCACAATTGCGATAGACGTCTGATCCGGGTGGGGTTCACCTGAGAAGAAATGCGCCTTGAATCCCTTTTTGGAGACGGTGTTGTCCGATTTGAACTCGATCCTCATGTTGTTGTACTGCGACGTGAGCACTTCGGGGACTTGGGCGCCGCAGTACTTGCCCTGGAGTTTGGAGTCGGGCGATAGGCCGCTTCGCACCTCCACGTAGTCGTACTTGCACACCTGGCACACATGGTAGCGAGGTCACAAAAGACGTGATGGCGCACTTACAGTGGTATGAAAAAGTATCTGAACCTCTTGGAATTTCTCACATTTCTGCAAAAAATCACCATCAAATGTGATCAGATCTTTATCAAAATCACACAGATGAAAATACAGTGTCTGCTTGAACTAAAACCACCCAAATATTGACAGGTTTTCATATTTTAATGAGGATAGCATGCAAACCATGAGTGAAGGGGGAAAAATAAGTAAGTGAACCCTCTGCCTAAGGAGACTTTAAGAGCAATTGAAACCAATTTTTACCAAACATTTTAAGTCAGGTGTGTGCTCAATCACTGATGAGTGGTTTAAAGCTGCCCTGCCCACTATAAAACACAAACCAGGTAAAAAAAAATGTTTTGATGAAAGCATTGTCTGATGTGCATCATGGCTCGGTCAAAAGAGCTGCGATCAAGGATTGTTGATTCGTATAAAGCTGAGAAAGGATACAAAACCATCTCTAAAAGTCTGGATGTTCATCAATCAACAGTCAGAGAAGTTGTCTACAAATGGAGAGTGTTTGGCACTGTTTCTTCTCTTCCAAGGAGTAGCCATCCACCAAAGATGACGCCAAGAGTTCAGCGCAAAATACTCAGAGAGGCAAAGAAGAACCCTAGAGTCTTTGCTTACAGAAATCAATGGCACAGTCCACTATATCTGTGCACACATCAACTAAATGTAAAACAATGGCCAAGAATGGTGTTCATGGGAGGACTCCACGGAGGGAAAAAAATTGCAGTCAAAAAACAAAACAAAACATTGTTTCTCGTTTAAGGTTTGCAAAAAGGCACTTGGACACTTCACAGAGGTTTTGGCAAAATATTTTGTTGACTGATGAAACCAAAGTTCAACTGTTTGGGAGTAACACACAATGTCATGTGTGGAGGAAAAATGGACCACCATCACCAACATCAACACCTCATCCCCACCATGAAGCATGGTGGAGGGAGCATCATGATTTGGGGCTGTTTTGCTACCTCAGAGCCTGGACAACTTGCAATCATTAATGGAAGAATGAATTCAAAAGTTTTGCAGGAAAACCCGAGGCAGACCGTTGAAGGTAAAAAGAGGATGGATGCTGCAACAAGACAATGATCCAAAACACAGAAATAAATCAATTTCAGAATGGTCTCAGAAGAAGAAAATACACATTCTGGAGTGGCCAAGTCAAAGTCCAGACTTGAACCCCACTGAGATGCTGTGGCATGACCTAAAGACAGCGATTCATGCCAGACATCCCAAGAATCAGATACTTTTTCATACCACTGTATACTGATGGCACATACCTCGTTGCCCTCCAACTCAAAGGCCTCAAACTGCATGGAGATGCGGTACTGCGTGGGCGCCACTACGTGCCACACGCAGTTCTTGTTGGGCGGGTACTCCTTGGGCCAGCCTGGCGTACTGATGGTGCCGTTCAGCTTGGACAGCAGGCCGCCGCACGCCGCTGAGTTGCAACAAGGAAGGACAAATGATCATTTTTCCCCCAAATAAAAAATACATTCATATTACGTGGCAAGTTGGAAGATTAGCTAGCATGTCCACCCCACAGTTCTGAGATTGTTGGTGCAATCCCTGATCCGGCATGCCTGTGTGGAGTTTGCATGTACTCCGGTTTCCCCCCACATCCCAAAAACATGCATGGTAGCCTGAACGAACATTCCAGATTTGTTTTTTAATAACATTTCATTCCGGTCTGTTGTGTTTACGCCGATGTCAGAACAGCTAATAAATAACAGCTGCCTAAAAAAATGAAGAAAAAAAAAATCCCAAACTGACTCTTTATGAACATTGTACTGGCATGCTTCATTAGGGCTTTGTACATTTATAACGATAATAAATCTCTTTTTTTTGGTGTTAAGTCATTTCTAAAGACTGTCGAAACACTTGAAAGCTTTTTTTGTTTTTGTTTTTTAAACTCAGAATAACAGAGAGAGAGAGAGAGAGAGAATGTTACCTTCACAGGTCTTTTTGTCAGGCGCCAGTTCATAGCCCGGGTCGCAGGCGCACTTGTAGCTTCCCAGCGTGTTGAAGCAGCGCTGCTGGCAGCCACCGTTGTCCTGTTTGGAACACTCGTCCTCCTCTGGAATACCCAGACAGACCAATGAAATGAGCAACAGCGCAAGTGTTGTCTGGTTAGAATATTGCTGTACGCAGTTAACATTTATGCATTCATTAATATAGCTAGTCACCAGATAGGATAACGTGAGTCTCGCCAGGCTTTCTTTGTCCCTGTATTCTGTGCATCGTATGTCAATGCCGCTCGTTGCCCCCCCCCCCCGGACAGCAACTTGGGTGGCAACAGCTTAGCGGCAAAAAAAGCTTCACTGACTTCCCACTTGTTCTTTTTAGCTGAGTTATGTGTAACTTCCCAATTGAACATTTTTTGGTCCTTCGAGCCAGATCGTGAGAATTTATGATTTTTTTTTTTTTTTGGGCCCCCAAAATGAAATGCAACACGGGTTCAGTGTGAAAATACGGGCGTACCCTTGAAGAAATTGGCCGCGAAGCCCGCTTTGTTGACCGTTCCGTCCGAGACGAATTTCATCCATAGAGCGTTTGTTGTGGAGCGCACGTCCTCGGGTTTGTCGTAGCCGCAGAAGCGGCCGATCAGAGGGCTGCTCTCCAGCGGGCCGTCGCGCACCTCCAGGTAATCGTACGCGCAGCTGTCGTGTCGCTCCAACTGCCCAAAACAAAAAACATTATCTCGTTAAATTTTGAGTCAGCGATGAACCCAAGATGACTTTCACAAAAACCGTCAAATTCAGATAAATAATTATTTGAAAAGTACAATGCTGTTTGTCCTAAAAATTGAGGTAGTCACCTCGAAGGCTTGGAAGCTGAGGCCCACGTTGAACCCTTGCGACACGGTGATCCTCCACACGCACTCTTTAGAAGGCCGGTAGTCGTCGGGGTAGTTGGGCGACTGGATCTGGCCCGAGTCTTTGTTCATGTCGCCGCCGCAGATGGCTGCACCGCCCAAAAAAACAACATGAGCTACCCTGGACGTCGCTAGACGTCTAATCCGTTTGGACCGGACCGGACTGGGAGCTACACGCCCTGCCCTCCCAGTTCAAACGGATTAGAAATCTACTAGTGGTAAACACACATAATACTAACTCTTTGACCGCCATTGATGACAATCGATGTCCAAATGTCAAATTCATTTCAATTCACAACTTTAGGATGATTGGATGCAACATTCTGTAATTGAACAGCAATTGCAATGTAAAAAATGTATTTTCTGAATTTTTTTTGCCCAATATTGACAGCGGGAACCAAAAGTGGTATCTGCCATGTGGCTTTTTTTTTTTTTTTTTTTTTTTTTTTTTTTTTTTTTTGCCATGTGGCAAATGGATTTGCCATGTGGCGTTTTTTTTCCATGTAGCATTTTTTTTGCCATCTAGCAAAATGGATTTTGCCGTGTGGCATTTTTTTTGCCATGTGGCAAAATGGATTTTGGTTTGTGGCATTTCTTGTGGGGCCATGTGGCAAAAAATTGCCACCCGGCAAAATCAATTTTGCCACATGGCAAAAAAAAAAAAATGCCACATGGCAAATACCACTTTTCGATCTCAGCTCTGCTGTTTTTCCCCCTAACACCACTGAAAATTTAATGAGGATTTTCATGTGTGAAGTTCTTGTGTTTCTTATGTTTTATAAAATGAAATGGGAGAATACAATTTAAAAGTTGAAAAAAAAAACTACATATAAAAATAATCACAAAAAAGAAAATTAAAATGTAAAAAATATACAAATTATAATAAAATAAAAAAAGAATTTACTCCAAATGTTCTACCTTTTTATTCATTTTGAAAGTTTTCAAAAGTAATTATTGAATTTTTTAAATATATATATACAGTATATTTTAGCTCACTGCCTGCCTCTGACGGCAATAAAAACGTCCAAACCATTTGGACTGGAAGAGAATAAATGAAATTGAAAAAAATAAAATAAAATAAATAAAGGAGTTTGTTATTAAATAGAAATTATAACAACAAAAGATGTATTTTATTTGAACTTATTGGCTGCCATGAATGGCACTGAAACATGAGCTAGTCCAGGAATCGGCAACCCAAAATGTTGAAAGAGCCATTTTGGACCAAAAAAACAAAAAAATGGTATGTCCGGAGCTACAAAAAAATCAAAAGCCTTATATAAAACATGCCGTATATATTAGCTATGTTAGTCTACCATCAAATTGACTAAGTTGGCTACAAATACATAATGATTAAATGATTTTTCCCTCCAGTACATCTTATAGAGAATGACACACCACGTGACTATTCTGTTGTACGATGCCGCCTCAAGTTTAACTTCCTTACAATATTAATGAATTAGAAGAATGTTTGTCCTCCTACAGAAATCGAATTAAAAATATATTTCCCTCCCCCATCTTTTTTCCATTTTCAGACATTTTTGAAAAAGCTCCATCGAGCCAATAGGGCAGCGGGTCGCTGACCCCCAAGCTGGTCCATGAGTTAAAAAAATGATCTATTTTGCCTTTAATTCTTATTATTTTATGCATTTTGAAAATGTATTTTTCCTTTTCTTCCTCAATTTGAGTGTTTTTTCCCCAAATTAAGCAGTATGTTTGCATTAATAATATTAACATTGCTCCAATGCTTGTTTTGCGAAATTTCTGCACAAAGGGGTTAAAAAGAGGAAGGAAGGTACCTTCGTAAAGAGCGGCGAAGCCTTTCCCGACCCAGTTGCTGCTGCTCCGGAATTCGATCCACATTCTGCTGTCGCTGGAGGTCAGGACGTCAGGAAGTTTGTCTCCGCAGAACCTGCCTGCGCGTACGGAGGGAGCGCCGTTTTTCAATTGTGTTTTTGCACGCGTGCGTACGTGCTCGCCCGTGAGTTGGACCTCTCCTCTCACCCACCCAGCAGAGGCGCTTTCCTCCAGTAGCCGTCGCGCACTTCCATGTAGTCGTACCAACACAGGCTGCTCTTGTACAGATCCATGGTGGTGAAATTTAGCACAATCTGGAGGAGCACAATTGAGGTTTTTTTTCTCTCCAAAAATGTGATTAAAAAACACACACACACACAAAAAAAAAAAATCTCCTAGGCCTATTTCACCACGATTTAAAAAGGCCTAGTTTAGTAATGGTGCCGATTTCGGGGTTTAGTAACTACAAAAGCTGGATCGCCCCACTGTTTAAGTTTCGACCTGAGAACTTGTAGAAGAAGCTGGCCCTAACCAAAGAGCCCCACCAGAGTTATGGAGGGTTACAATTTCCCATAAATAGGACAGAGCCTGACCATGAATAGAATTAAAGCAACACTAGTTAACTTTTCCATTTTGGTTAATTTTAGCGACACCAGTAGACAAAAGAGGTAGTGTTTTGCCTTAAGGAAGACTACGTTTCCCATGAGGACCAGTCGTAAAATCACGATCTCCCGGTCGCCTGCAGACCAGTGGTCTCCACCCCGTGGTCGTGGTTTTTGTACCTGCCGATCCAGCACAAATAGTTGAACCAATGAGGTTTCTGCTAAAAAGCAGCACCTGACTGCAATCACCTGATTGCACTTGTAAAACACCAGATTTGTGAAAAAGTGTAGTCTTCTTGTTTGGTTGGAAGGAAATCCTGCACCCACAGCGGGTCTTTGAGGACCTGGTTGGAGACCACTGGATTAAGCGACATTTCTGATTCTAGCGGCTGTGTGAAGGATGAATCGTGATGAGATCATGAATCCAGTTGTGGCTAAACAATCGTGTGGCTAAAGAACTCGTCAGCGCTAACAAGTTTGGTTTAGGTGGGGGGGCATTATTTTGTATATCCTGGTAGCTTTCCTTATTTTTCCTCCTCAGACAAAACTTTTTGTCTCTTTTATTGCTCTGCCATCTTTGCAGAATTCGCGCGACTTCTGTCTTTATAACAAATGGGGAAAGGGGGGAAGTGACGTATGCCGTAAAGCAGTCAGCACATTTGTAGTTTTTTTGTGTGGTAGGGTTCCTGCCACCCTCTTCAAAGTTAATTAGTGCCAGTGAAAGCGATACAGGCCTCCTCGCATGATATAAAAAAAGGGTGTCATTCAACTAAGCTGTCAGTTGACATATCATCGAAAATGTTATGAAAATGAAAAAGGTTGAAATGTTTGCCAGTGTTGCTTTAAAAGCAAGCAGTTTTAAAATCAATTCTAAAATGAACTGGAAGCCAGTCGAGTGATGATAACACGGGTGTAATATGTTCACGTCTGGATGTAGCAGTTTTCATTCTGCAGCAGCATTCTGAACAAGTTGCAGACGTGAAATAGAGGACTTGGGAAGACCAACATTACAGTAGTCACCCCTTGAATTTATAAAGACATGAATTGCTTTTTTCAAGATCATGGCGGCTAAGAAAAGGCCAAGAGTCGGAGGAGTTACTAACATTACAATAATAGACATACAGTAGAAGCAAAATGTCATTTTACTAGAGTTCCCTTGAAATAAAAGACATGATGTTTGAACCTTCTCTCCAGGTGTAACAGATATTCTCCACACGCAGTGAGTGTACGAAGGGTATCCATTGGGGTAACCGGGAGATGAAAAGTTGCCTGTAGAATCTTGGAGTGTTTCACCACATGCTTAAAGATGGGGAAAAAAACACAAAGAGTATACAGACTGCAGGAAAACAACATAATAATCAGATGAATTAAAAATGATATTTGATATCGATTTATGAGTTATTAGTGACGGATGGTTCATTCTTGTCATTTGAGAGCTGCCATTTGGGTAAGGGAAATTTATAAATATGAATTAAAAGACAACGTGGGAAATATGTATTCAGAAAAAAAAAAAAACATTTAAAAAGTAAATGACTATTGTTGTAATTGTTTTTTTGTAACTAAATTTCTATTGCCTGGCACGGTCAGACTGTTCTCCCTGTATTTATCAAACCCTGTGAGAACAGTCTGGGACCCAGCCCATTAACGACCTCTCGAGCACGGACAAAATCAACCGTCCAATCGGATTCGTTTATTTGCGTGACGTGTTCTTAACGAGCAACGTCGCTCTTCCACGTCGGAAGTCGTCTCGGCAACAACACAGATGGCGAACGGGAGAGCCGAGAATATGTTCCAATCCACGGTAAAATCGGTTTTAAATGACCAAAAACACATCAACATGAGTCATTGCGAACAGTCCGTCTCGCGCTAGCCATGTTGAATAAACTCCGCTTTCCTCGTATGTTACTTCCGCGCGCAAGTCCCTCGTCCTGCCCTCGTCGCTTTACTAACGTCACGTCCGCCCGTCGCCGATTGGTCCACTCCGCTGTCTGTTTGCTGTGGCTTGCTCCGCCCTGGAAATTGTATCCGCTGAATGGTGGCCAGACTCGATGGCTGGAACAGCGGTGAGTCTGGTGTACCAGGCTAAAATTTCTAGCCTTGCTACTGTTACTGTAAGGAAACTAACTCATTGGCTTCCATGATAGATGTTCAATCCATCTGAAGTGGGGGGGGGGGGGGGGGCAGCGAATGAATGCCAGCCCTCCCACTTCAAATGGATTGGCCGTCTTCTAGAAAAGAGACTTTTTTTTTTCTTTCTTTCTAATTTCAGACAAAGTAATTGTAGTTCTGGAAAGTTCACATTAAGCCCGTTGATATGAGGTGTGACTCGATATGTTGTTTTTTTTTGTTTTGTTTTTTTGCAAAATTAGTCTTTCATATCCATAATATTGAGATCTGAGTATGTTTAGGTGTTTATTGTATAATCATATGAGACTGTAGTGAGGAAATAATTACAGAAATGGAAAGTGCTCATCAAGACCGTTAATATGAGGTGTGTGTCACTGGTGTTTCTCGCAATAAATATTTGACCTAATTACGAAGTCTTCGCCGATCAAAAACGTACAATTTTAGAATACAGCTTTTGCATTAGCTCTCGTAAGGTTGTGTACTGTTTCATCTCCTAATTCATGTCACACACCCATAGAGTGGTATTAAAAACTATCTGAACCTTTTGGAATTTCTCTCATTTCTGCATCAAATGTGATCTGATCTTTGTCAAAATCACACAGATGAATATGCAGCGTCTGCTTTAAGTAAAACCACCCAAACATTTATAGGTTTCCATATTTTAATGAGGATAGCATGCAAACAATGACAGGAGAGGGAAAAATAAGTAAGTAAACTCTCTGCCTAAGGAGACTTAAAGAGTAATTGAAACAAATTTTTACCAAACAATTTAAGTCAGGTGTGTGCCCAATCACTGATGAGTTGTTTAAAGATTCCCTGCCCACTGTAAAACACACACCTGGTAAGAAATGTCTTGATGAGAAGCATTGTCTGATGTGCATCATGGCTCAGTTAAAAGAGCTGTCTGAAGACCTGCCATCAAGGATTGTTGATTTGTATAAAACTGGGAAAGGATACAAAACCGTCTAAAAAAGTCCGGGTGTTCATCAATATAAATGGAGAGAGTACTGTTGGACTGTTGCTTCTCTCCCAAGGAGTGGCCGTCCACCAAAGATGATGCCACGAGTTCAGTGCAGAATACTCAGAGAGGTAAAAAAGAACCCGAGAGTGTCTGCTAAAGACTTACCAAAATCACTGGCACAGTCTAATATCTCTGTGCACACATCAACTATATGCAAAACGATAGTGTTCATGGGAAGACTCCACCGAGGAAGCCACCGCTGTCTAAAAAAAACATTTTTACTTGTTTAATGTTTGCAAAAAGGCACTTGGACACTCCACAGAAGTTTTGGCAGTATATTTTGTGGACTGATGAAAACAAAGTGTAATTGTTTGGGAGGAATGTCATGTGTGGAGGAAAAATGGAACAGCTCACCAACATCAACACCTCATCCCCGCCGTGAATCATGGTGGAGGGAGCATCGTGATTTAGGGCTGGTTTGTTACCTCAGGGCCTGGACAACTTGCAATCATTAATGGAAGAATGAATTCAAAAGTTTTGCAAGAAAATCTGAGTCCCTCTGTCAGACAGTTGAAGCTAAAAAGAGGCTGGATAATGCAACAAGACAATGATCCAAAACACAGAAGTAAATCAACATCAGATGAACAAAATACACATTCTGGAGTGGCTAAGTCAAATTCCAGACCTGAACCCCATTGAGATGCTGTGGCATGACCTAAAGACAGCGATTCGTGCCAGACATCCCAGGAATCTGACTGAACTACAGCAGTTTTGAAGAGAAGAATGGGCCAAGATTAGTCCTGATCGATGTGCCAGACTCACCTGCAGCCACAGGAAGAGTCTGGTTGAAGTTATTGCTGGCAAAGAGGGGGAGGGGGGAGCACAAAGTATTAAATGTCATGGTTCACTTACTTATTTCCCCCCCTTCTGTCATTGTTTGCATGATATCCTCATTAAAATACGAAAACCTATAAATGTTTGGGTGGTTTTAGTTGAAGCAGTTTTTTCATCTGTGTGATTTTGACAAAGATCAGATTACATTTGATGGTGATTTTATGCAGAAATGTGAGAAATTCCAAAAGGGTCAGATACTTTTTCATACCACTGTATTGAGTTCTGAGTGCGTGAATTCAGCAGATGTGATCGTAAACATTTACAACAAATTGACGTCAGCGTGGTCGGGGACCGGAGGGATGTCAAAACGTGCTCAGGAAACTGTCGTGTAAGTACACAGGCAAGCCAGGGAAGGAGCTCATCTCCCACACGTGCACAAATGCAGTTTCATAGTAATCGTAACGGAGTACCTGGACATCTATAGAGCTTCCTTGCTTGTGCAATGTCTCCTTTACTGAGTCTGGTCCGCTGCCCGATCGCAGGACGAACGCCGTTTTCGTCCCTGGACGGAAGGATGGTGTCAAGGAACATCCCCCTTTAACACAAAGAAGCACCGTTTTCAAGCTATCAGTGCAAAAGATAGTGGTCATTGAAACAGCGAGCTATTAGGGACATTAGTGTTTCTTGATCTCTGCGTCTGCATCTGAGGGGAAATAACACAATAATTATAAAATGCTGACATGAATACCGTTAAAATGAGATATGATTTGTTTGTCAAGACGTTTAATATGCAATAGGACTCAATATGTTTTACTTTTTTGTTTATACGTAGTTCTTACTCACACAATTAATAGAACGTTAGTCTCTCTTTTTGTTCGTCTGTATATGATGGCGAAAATGATTAAATAATCACAGAACTGCGAACCCCTCGTCAAGACCTTTAATATGAGATATGAGTCGATCTGGTCTTCTTGACTTTAAAAATTTTTACGTGGTTCGTACTCGCACTATTCATGTAGAATTTTAAGCTCGCTTTTTGTTCACAGTCTTCATATGATAGCGCAAAATATAAAAATAATGACTCTTATTGTAAACTCCACGTCAAGACGTTTGATATAAGATATGACTCGATATGTTTCCATTTTTTTGGATGTGTTTCAATTTTTGGGGGGCACTTAATATTAAACCTTAAGGATATTTCTTAACCATAACGGCATAGTATAAAAGTCTATCAACAAAATAATTACATATCTGAAAAGCACTCGGTAAGGGCTTTCATACGAGGTACAACTCAATATGTTTTTTTGCGGACAAAATTTTGATCGTCATTATTGGGAAGTTCGTAAAGACACGGACGAGCGTTTTACCGTGAGAAGGTGTTTCTGGCGTAATGCATGATGCTGTCAAAGTCGTAGGGCTCGCCGAGAGAGTTGACCTCGCCCGGTTCCATCTTCAGGAAGTTGTACTCCTGACCTGGGTCAAGCGCACAAACACACAGGAGCGGACATTGGATTGAAATGGTGAGGCCAGGTGCATTATAGGTAAGGGAGGGAACCTCACAATATGATACAAGGCTCACGATAACGATGATCGGATGGTATGGCAATATAACAATTAGCGATATATATTGACGGCGATAGGGGTGTGAAATTATATATGAATAATCGCATACTTTGCATCCCACGTCAAAATGGATTGGACGTCTAGTACTTCTAAAACTACTTGTGGGTAGTGCCATCCTCACCTGGTTGAATGTTGTCGCGAATGATGGTGACGTGATCGTCGCGGTCGGGCCGCGTGTGTTCGTGCCAGAAGCCGATGACGTGACCCAGCTCGTGCACCACGATGCCGAACTTGTCGCAGTTCTTGCCGATGGATATGGCCTGTGGCCCGTTTCCGCGGCGACCCACGTAGGAGCAACACCTACAGAGCGGAAGGTTAATGGTCACATAGTGTCCGAAGCCTTTAATTAAAACGAGTTTATCCCTAGTAGATGTCCAAGCCGTATAAACTGAGAGGGTGGAAGCCAGTGTTGTTAATAACGCCGTTACTAACAGCGTTATTTTCTTCAGTAGTGAGTAATCTAATTAATTACTTATTTTAACCTGTCCTGTTCAGCTGTTTGACATGGAGAATGGAAGTCTAAGTGCCCGGATAGTCTGAACAGTAATTGATTACTTTGACGTTACCGTTACTGAGGCGGGAAAGGCGTGTGTTACTATGTTGGTTGACTGACGTAAGAAAAAGTCTGAGAAAGACGGACTCACGGAGACGAGAGAGCAGAGCAGGAGTGGGGAGGAGGCAAGGGAGAGCGACGCCGTTGCAAACGCGATGCTACTATGCTAGGTGGCTCCAATAATACCTGACTGTAGCCGATAGCCTACAAACTACGCCCACATAATGCTTCAGTAGATATCACATATATACAGAACTATATGCAAATGACAGACACGGCTGCATTAACAACATGTATAATAAAGAACTAGATGCGTTAGTAAACAGCCGCCATCTTAAAGCAGTAGACTTCTCTAGAAGGCTCTGTTGTAGAGAACCTTCCTAGCGAACCTAAGTAACTTTTTATGCTCCTGAATCAGCAAAATCTTGACTTAAATCTATCTTTAAATGATGAAACAGTTTTAAAACTTACACATCTCAAAAGTAAACAGAAGAGAACTAATGCAATAATGGGAGCAATTTTAATCACTTTAACGGTTGATTCACAACATTAATTAAATGGCTTCCACACATAGCAAAGGTTACTATCTAGTTATCGCAATATTCGCAATACCCCTGTGTCTAGTTAAGTTTAGGGTAAAGAATTGGGCTAGGGACAATTGTCCCAAAAAACCCTTTAAACTTCACATTGTGTGACTTTTTTTTGGGAGAAAAAAAACATGAACGTTATCACCAGTTACTTTGCCAAGTAACTAATTACTCTTACATTCAGGTAACTGAGTTACTAATGCTATGACTTTTTGGGAGAATTTGTAACTGTAATTAATTACTATTTTTAAGGTAAGATTAACAGCACTGGACTGGTAGCCAATGAAAAAAGATTGTCAGTTGTCAACCCACCCACTTCAAATGGATTGGTTGTCTAGCGCCGTCAATGAGTAAATAGCAGATGCTCATCGGTTGAGAAATAAGCTAGTTATGACTTCAGTTTAATATCAATGCATTGACTTTGATGGGAACGTCTCCCCTACCAACATGGCCGCCCTGAGGCAGGGGCGATGAAAACTCTTTTCATGCTTCTGCTGTCAATTGAAATGAGTATCACTGGTAGATATCCAATCTATTTGGACTTGAGGGGGGTCATTCGCTGCCAACCGTCCCATTTTAAATGGTTTGGACGTCTTGCGGCGTCAATGGCAGCCAATGTTTTTTTTCCCCACAATATGTTTTGGGGCCCCACAGAAAAAATAATTTGATTTTAGAATATTTTTATTGTTAAACGTTTTTGTCAAAAAGGTTCCAATCTGATAGTACGTAAGTGTTTGGCGGGTTGTTTGAGCCCTCTCTGACGTTGGAACTCACTCACGCAGAGGGTAAGGATTTCCTGCTCGGCGGTCCATCCAGGAGAGGAAAAGCCTCCAGATTTATTTACATCCAACAGCGCCGCCATTTCATAACTGAAAGCTGTTCGAATTCACGTATCGCACACGCGTAACAAAGTTGTCCTTTTCTGCTTGGCCCAGATATCCGTGCCAGGCTAACAAATCTGATTAAAGTTACGCCCAGGGAGTTTTTTTTCCCCCCCTCAGATTTAGTCATCCGAGCAATGGCGTGATCCGTGCCGCTCACGTTTCTTTTGGTCCGTCCGTCGGCATGTACATGTACATCCGATTAAACGGCTTTAATCTCCGTAACATCGTCGCTTGACATACACGTCCTCAACTCGCCTGGATGGGTGCGAGGATTAGCATTTTCTATCATTCCTTTAAGGGAAAAAAAAACATCCGACGAGTTTAAAATGGCTGCCGCAAGCAAGCATTTTGATCATCAATGAATTGACAAATTTTTGGGTTGGCGCTGATATAGATGACGTTATTTAGGGTTATATGGCTTTACATTTTAACTGGAAATGTGTATTGGAACCCCCAAAATATTTAGGCAAAAATATGTCATTTGATTGGTCTTAGACTTAAGATATCACAGAATTTTACACTTTAAAAAAAAAATCAATTTAAGCAAAATATGTATACATTTTTTTTTTCATTGTGTTTGTTTTTCCAATACAAAAAAGATTTTTAAAAATCATGAATTAAAAAACAGTTTTTCAGTGTTTTTCTTTTCTTTTTAAAATAGATTAAAAAAATACATTAAATCAAATTTATATAGCCCTTTACAAAACCCAAAAGGTCCCCAAAGTGCTTATAAAGATTTTCTTTTCTTTATATTATTTGAATTTAAAATTAAACTTGAATAAAGAAAAAAATATAACAATGGATGGCTTTTCATACCAAAAAAAAAAAATATATATATATATATATATATGTATTGAAAATATTTTATAAAATATACTGCTCACAAAAATTAAAGGAACATTTTGTTCCTTTAAATTTTTGTGAGCAGTGTATAAATAACATTTCTAAAAAAAAAAATTCGTAACGAAGTTTTTTCCTTTTTATGTATATAAATATGTTCTTTCCCTCATAATACTTCAAATATTAAATAAAAAAAATATATATATATTTTTTTTTATTATTAAATTTATTAGGATCATGGAACCTTCCACTTGGGGAAAATATATACATACAGTATATCCTGTATATACATAATATAATAAAAATATACAGTACTTTAGGCAGGACACCTGCCTAAAACTTTTGCACAGTACTGTATATATATATATATATATATATATAATATATACATACATACATTATTTTATTTTAAATCTGTAATAAGGAAAAACAGAATATTTGTTGTTATTCTTTTTTAAATTACATTAAAAAAAATATGAATTGACAAAAAATAATTACAGATAAAAAAAATCCAAATGATTAAAAAAACTTTTTCTTTTCATTACAAAACTGATTTATAGTGATCCCTCAGTACTTCGTGCGTCAAACTTTGCGCCCTCAGTCCATCGCTTTTTTTTTTTCACTTAAAAACTGACAAATACAGTATTACATTTAAAAAATTTAAAATAACAAGGATTTATATATATTTCTTTTATATATATCATTTATATCATAATTATTACATTTGCAGTGCTTAAAAACCATTTATTAAAATTTACATATAAGGATTTTTTTTTAATTATACTTTCGGAACAAAAGGGGAAATCAGGTCTTGTATGTATCTCTTTCCAATGCTGTTAAATCTGAATGAATACATTGAACACATCTTTTTTTAATGTAAATAAACTCTGCATCGACTAAGTGGATTTTCATTTTTCGCGGGGGATACCCAATAACCGCGAAATCACAGTATTTAAAGCATACGGACCGTATTGAAGCTCTAAAAAGAGAATTTGAACAATATTTAGGTCAACAATGTCTACAAGATAAATCAAAATAGGCGATTCGTTGGATAACAGCTTAGTTGTCAATGAACGTGGGCGGCCTTGCGCGTCAGCTTATTAACTCATTGGCCACCATTGACATCTACGGTCGTCCGAACTCCATCAGTGTCAATGACAGATCCGAGATGTGCACTATTACAACTGTAACCGGAACCGTGTGACTGTCAGGATGCGGAAACGGGAGCAAGACAGGAAGGAAAGCGGAGCCATCGTCGACCGAGCGTATCGTCCCTCCGTCAGTCTCACCCGCAAGGCCTGTAGGTGAAGACGATGTAGCTCTCCTCGTCGCTTTTCTCGATAAAAGTCACGCAGGTTTGCTTCTCCCAGTGCCGCATGGCTTGTTTGAACATGGCCCTCTGACTACCTGTGACACAAAAGTAAAGGTTTAGCTTCTGACAATAAAAGTCCACCTGTGAATTAATATTTTTTTTTACCCGTAAAGTTGCCGCCAATGACGTAGGGAATGACCCCACCGGGCCAGATCCTCTCGGCGCGCGAGGTGGCCGCTCGAGGGAAGCGCTTTTTGCCGCTATCGCCGCTTTGGCTTTTGTGACTGGAGTTTTTCGGGAGGAAGTCTAAAATATAACTGTCAGGTTAAAACATACATATTTATTTTTCCCCCCGAGAGTCGTCTCACCCCAGCCGAAGTGTCGTATCCTCTCCAAAAGCAGGTACAAAGAGCCTCTTTTTTTGGTTACTAGGTGGTCCTCCGGCTCACCTAAAGTGAGAAATTATAGCACGGTACTACGTTAACCCATTAGCAGCCATTGAATGTGAAAGACGTCCAATCCACGGCAGGATAGGTAGTTAAATGCGGCCCGGCTCACCCGACGGTTGTCCCCGCGAGGCGTGCGTCAGGCGGATGGTCCCGTCGATTCGGAACATGCCGAGGTCCTCCTCGTCCAAGGCGATGTCGCCCCAGAATGCGGCTGCAACGATGCGCTTAGTCAGTTCAAATATTCGCTTCATGAAATGAGAGCCAAGAAATATTGGATGTCAACTTTTTTTATTTGTCAGTTGGGTGTTTGGCTTCCGCCCGATTGAGCAACGATAAAAGATCGTCCATTAGTGAGGTGGTGTTACATCAGGCCACGTTTTAATCCTTTTGCCCCCGTTCCCCCTTAACTCTCTCTCTCTCGTTTCTCGTCCTCCGTCGACAAGCTCACTCGCTCGGGTCGGACAACCAAGAAAACCCAGGCGCATTGAATGCGCCTACCTACCACTGAGACGTGACAGAAGGCAGAGACGCCTACTGTTTAAAGCGAAAACGCGACATCACAACTAAATTACACATTGATTCAACTCATTGACCGACTAGCTTGCTGGATGGCTGGATGACTAGAAGGTTGAATGACTGACTGACCGACCGACTTATAACTTTCACTGACTGGCTGTCTGGCTAACCGGGTGACTAACTGAATTACTAACTGATTACCGACAAACTAACTTGAGTAAACCAATTGATGGACCACTAACTAGATGCTTGACTGGCTGACTTACAAACTACAGTCATTTCAGGTAACCAATTACTCAACTTACTGACTGAGACTTAAAGTAACGAACTGACTGAGTCACTGACTTAACCTTTTGCCTGACTACCTGACAGATCAACGAATATAACTAACAAACTAACCTGAGTTATTTAGCCAGCCAGTTGGTTGATTGGCTAGATCAGCAACCCAAACTGTTGCGAGCCATATTGGACCAAAAAAAACAAATATATCTGGAGCCGCAAAAAAATGAAAAGCCTTAAATAAGCCTAATAATGAAGGCAACACATGCTTGTATGTATCTCTATTGTATTAGCTATATTAGCCTACTATCGAAATGACTAAGTCGGCTAAAAATACACGATGAGCCTTCATGATTTAATGTTTATTTTCCCTGCAGTGCATCCAACGCACCACGTGACTACTTCTATTGTACGATGCCACCTCAAGTTTAACTTCATGACAATATTAATGAATTGTTTCATTGCTTTCTTGAAATTGTAGAAATGCGATAAAGAAATCCGATTTTTGTTGTCGTTTTTATTTAGAAGTTTCGAAAAACAGCAAAATGGAACGTGCATGACATGCGCCTTATCTGGGCGTGTCTATGATTTTCTTTATTATCTTGGTTTGGTTTTTGAAGTCTGCAAATAGGTGTTCTGATATGTTGATGAATGTCTCCTTCATGTACTCACCATATGTGAACGGTTTTCCACGCTTTATTTTCTGGCGGGTTGCAACAAAACACGTAGCAGTAGTGGAGTTTAGCGATGCAATCCACTTCTTAAATCTATTTTTGCGCTCCTCTAACTTCTTCCGAAGTAATGGAATCGCACTTTTTCTCTCACTCCCTACTGGGTACTCGGCTGCCGGTTTGTTTACAATAGCCACCTGCCTGGCATCCCACCCTGCTGATAGAAACGCGTGTCGCAGGCTATGACGCAAATCTTCGTTGGCAGAAATGTTGAAATTCAATATTTATTCTACACATTTTTATATCATTGGAAAACATTAATATTTGTGTCATTTTTGTCCTCCTACAGAAACCATATCAAAACAAACCATATCTTTCCCTCAACCATCTTTTTGCATTTTCAAACATTTTTGAAAATGCTCCAGGGAGCCACTAGGGCAGCGCTAAAGATGCGGCTCTCAAAACACGGGTTGCCAACACCCGGGCTAGATGGTTGGGTTGAATTTGCCTGGCACGGCCAGACTGTTCTCCCTGTATTTTTCAAACATCGTGAGAATAGTCTGGGACCCATCTCCTTTTGGCGTCTCGAGCCAGAACAAAATCATCCTTGCAATCAGATTTGTTTATTTCCGTGACGTGTTCTTAACGAGCAACGTCACTCCTGCGCGTCGGAAGTCGTCTCTGCGACAACGCAGATGGCGAACGGGAGAGCCGAGAATATGTTCCGATCCGCGGTAAATTTAGTTTGAAATGACCAAAAACACATCAAGTTGCTAAAACTGTCTCGTGCTAGCAATGTTGAATAAACATCTTCATTCTCCGCTCTCCTCGTATGTTTATTTCGACCAGTTAGCTGAATGACTGACTTACTAAACAGTTAGCTGAATGAACTAACTGATTTCAAGCAACCTATTAATCAACGGGCTGAAAGCTAACTTGAAGTGACTGACTGACTGATCGATCAACTAACAACTTTTTGATTGACTGCCTCGCTGGCTGACTGACTGAGAGATCAACTGACAAAATGACTATGTACCCAACTAATTTGGGTTAAGTAATTTGGTGACTGACTTTATGTTTTGACTAACCGACTAACTAAACAACGAACTAATTGGCGCTAACCAGTTGTCTGAGTGACCAACACACTTGAGACTGAGTGAGTAACTGACTTAACATAATGGATCTAAACCCAACTCGTTCGCATTTTCTTTTTTCTATGAAAATCTTTGGTAGCGCTTGAACCTTGTGTGAAATATGAGACATTGTAAAAACTTTAGATATAAGTACATGTTCCATTTCAGCTTTCTGTCAGATACTGAAATACTGCGCTGATTGTCGTGGAGCCTAGGCATAGACTTCATAATGGATATTATGAAGTCTATGGTGGAGGCCAGATGAAACATTGATGCAATCAATGTTGGGCGACCTTACGGACCGTAGATGAAAGAAGAAGCCCAGTTTGAACTTTATGGATCAGTCTTAGTGGCGTCACGCTGCTTTAAATAGCCCAAAGTCAAGCGTGCGCACGGAGAAGGTGAACATCGGCCATTGATCCGTGAGGGCCGATGCGGCAAGCAACACATGACACGCAGCGCTTTGCCCTTCACACACACACTCGCACGTTGCTTTTCCTTTCGGATTAAAGGTCTTCAAAAAAGGCGAAATTCCATCTGCCTTCATTTTGCACATCCCAGTCGGATGCTTGACCTGAAACGATGTGACCGTCGCTCGTGCAAACTCTGTGACTCACACGGCGTGACGCACACTTTGACACGCTGAAATATTCAACACTCGGGGCGTCCTCCATCTGTGCTGTGGCGGTGACGCAACGCTCCTACTACTAAAAAATGCAAAGTCCACTTCCGCGCTTGGCTGGAAAATCTGGATGGTGGAAAATCTAGATTTTTATAACCTGTTCAGCCCTTACGAGCAGCAAGCAAAAAATTGTAGTTTGATCAGACACAGCATCTCATGTTGGTTGGCTAATTGAGCTCCTTACAAAGGATCAGTCGTTTGCCTGTTATTGGAATTGCACAAACAAAGCTAACTAGGGCAATATCCATGTAATTGCCCATTACCTTTTGCCCTAGTGTTAGTCAGCCCCCCCCCCCCCTTTCATGTACAGCGGTATGAAAAAGTATCTGTACCTTTTGGAATTTCTCACATTTCTGCATAAAATCACCATCAAATGTGGGCTGAGCTTTGTCAAAATCACACAGATGAAAATACAGTGTCTGCTTTATCTAAAACTAGCCAAACATTTATAGGTTTTCATATTTTTATAAGGATAGCATGCAAACAGTAACAGAAGGGGGAAAATAAGTGATTCCTCTGCCTAAGTAGACTTAAAGAGCAATTGAAACCATTTTTTACCAAACAATTTAAGTCAGGTGTGTGCCCAATCACGGATGAGTGGTTTAAAGCTGCCCTGCTCGCTATAAATCACACACCTGGTAAGAAATGTCTTGATGAGAAGCATTGTCTGATGTGCATCACGGGTCTGTCTGAAGACGTGCAATCAAGGATTGTTGATTTGTTTAAAGGGCATACGACACGAGAAAAAAAGTCTTAAACGGCATTATTATGTGAATTAGAATCATATTTTGAGACGATTCGACTATATACAACAATTTAGCAAAGCACAGATGACGAGAAATTACCCTTTTAATCTGCCGGTTAGCCACGCCTACCATTATAGGGCTTTAGCGTCCCCAACAGGTGGATGACGTCAGCGGTAGATAGACAGGGCTCATCGATTTTACTATTCAGCCCATTGAGGGGGAATTATTCAGAACGAGGAAAACGCGATGAAGAAAGCCGCAAAATGTCATTGTTTCAGTCTCTCTACTCCAATATTTTTACAGGATATTCTTTTTATCCAAGTATTTTTCCCCAATAGCAATATAAATGGCTTGAGAAGGACCAGTCAGCCCGTCGAGGGGGAACTATTCACAACGAGGAAAACGCAACGAAGAGAGCGGCAAAATGTCATTGTTTCTGTCTCTTTACTTCAATATTTTTACAGGATATTCTTTTTATCCAAGTATTTTCCCCAATTGCCAAATAAATGGCATGGTCATGACAAATAACAGTCTTGTGCTGAATGGAATATGAAATAATAAAAATGCATTTATTCAGGACGACATGGCAAAATTACTCCATATTGGTCAAAACTGTCGACTTCACCTTTACTGTCGCACCTCCCGAACTATATTTTATGACACCTAAATCGAACATATGTCATTTCCCTTCCCCGGCTTCGGAGAATGTAAACAAACCAGAAGGCGTGACAGCTAGCTGACATGCTAACCCGAACCGAGTGATGTTTCAAAGTCTTCAAAGCTGAAAATCAAACATAACTATCCTGGATTATTTGACATGACGACCCGGTTGTCTATTGTTGTCGCGGATCGGCAAACCGCCCGGCGGAGAGCAATTTACAATTCGTTCCCCGGAAGAGGGTGGCTGGAGTTATTGTGCCGCTAACGTGCTGCTGCTAATGAGCATTAGGACAGCTTTTTACATGCCTATCAATGATCAAACGTAAGTAGTCCTTCATTTAAAGGAAGTTTGTAGTGTTTACTTTGTAATCGCTGTATTCGTATTTGACATAATACAAAACAAGATGTTTACTCACTTCCTCGTAAGTCCAATGGTCCCACAGTAAATATCCACGGTGAATGGGAACTCCAAAAAGGCGCATACGCCTCTCCCTCATACAGAATGATTTTTCTGCAGCCGTTTGGCTGGCGTGATGCGAAAAATAAACATATTAATCCGCAAAATCAGCTGAATCCTTCGTCCCCATACACAACAGTACGCTGTATAGTGAAGAGGACGTCTTCTACCGTACACGTCACAGCGCCCTCCTCCTCAATGCAAGACCGAAGCCGGAAGTCACTCATTTTCCTGGCGCGGGATTCAAAAAACTAAATAAATATAGCGATCGCTTCCACACACATCCAAGCGGTCCATATCATTCAGGAGCATAAAATACCGCGTGTATTATGAAATAAACATGCTTTTTCGTGTCACAGGCACTTTAAAGCTGGGAAAAGACATCTCTAAAAGTCTAGATGTTCATCAGTCGACAGACAGAGAAGTTGTCTACAAATGGAGAGAGGTTGGCACTGTTGCTTCTCTCGCAAGGAGTGGCCGTCCACCAAAGATGACAAGAGTTCAGAGCAGAATACTCAGAGAGGTAAAAAAGAACCCTAGAGCAGACATGTCCAAAGTCCGGCCCGGGGGCCAAATGCGGCCCGTGGTCAAATTTGAGCCTCTGTCATAAAATCAATAACGTCTGGCCCGCACACAGACTTAATAAATTGGTCAGCAGTACTGCTGCCAGCATATGAAGTAGCTTACACACTAAATGCTGCTCCTCATTTACCCACTAAAAGGAAGCAGCACTCTAAGCAACATTACCCCGGGTGACCCTTTACTCCCAATTTTCTAAAATGGCGACAATCAACAAGAAAGTTGACTGTGACTGCCGACGCGTCAAAGATAGGTGGATTGGACAATTTCTTCACTAAAATACTCAACAACTGTGTCTGCGTCATTTGCAAAGAGACAGTCGCTGTTTTTAAAGCGTTCAATGTAGGGCTGCAGCTATCGAATATTTTAGTAGTCAATTAATCGATGGACTAGTTAGTTCGAATAATCGAGTAATCGGATAAGGAACATGAAAAATTGAAAGACCTAAACTGAGCCTCAAACAGTGTAAAAAAATGTTAAAAAATGAGGATCTATGTCCAACAAAATAACAATTGGCCAACCTACATAGAAAAAGTCAGCTAGCTTAAATGCTATAAAATGCTAAAGTTTTTTTTTTTTTTTTTTTTTTTTTTTTACAGTGCTCTTAACAAATGTTTCAGACACATATTCTCACAAAAAACGACTGAATATACCTATAAACTAAATTATGAATGCATTAAAAAAAATTATCTCAAACAAAATCTTAGCTTACGTTGGTCTTAACAGGGAGCAGTTGGATTCAGCCATGTGAAAAGAGGCAGACCAGAGGGCAGTGTATTCACCCTAATCAATTAATCACCATTAAAACGCCACTTTAATTAAACGAATACTTGAAGCAACAAGATTTAATTTGAATATTTTTTTCTAATTGAATACTCGAGTTAATCGATTAATTGTTGCAGCACTAGTTCAATGTGAGGCGATATTACCAAACAAGACACATTGACATGTACGACAGGATTACAGGGAAGATGCGTAGCGAGAAATTGAAGCAAATTGAAGTTAGTTTAATTTTACAGCAGCAGTATTTCGCAAGAGCCCGAGAGTCGAAATAATTAATTAAAAAAAACAAAAAAAAACAAATGTGACACAGAATGGCTTGCTAAAATTTGCTTAAATATATTGCTCTACGTAAAGGTCGTCAGCCAAGGTCGGCCCCCCACATTTTTACCACACCATATCTGGCCCCCTGTGGAAAAAGTTTGGACACCCCTATCCGCTAAACACTTACAGAAACCACTGGCACAGTCCAATATCTCTGCACACATCAACTATATGTAAAACTATTGCCAAGAATGGTGTTCATGGGAGGACTCCACCAAGGAAGCCACCGCTGTTTTAAAAAAATCATTTTTACTCGTTTAATGTTTGCAAAAAGGCACTTGGACACTTCACAGAGGTTTTGGCAAAATATTATGTGGACTGATGAAAACAAAGTGTAATTGTTTGGGAGGACCACACAATGTCATGTGTGGAGGACAGATGGAACAGCTCACCAACATCAACACCTCATCCCCACCGTGAAGCATGTTGGAGGGAGCGTCATGATTTAGGGCTGTTTTGCAACCTCAGGGCCTGGACAACTTGCAGTCATTAATAGAAGAATGAATTCAAAAGTTTTGCAAGAAAACCTGATGCTGTCTGTCAGACAGTTGAAGCTAAAAAGAGGATGGATGCTGCAAATAGACAATGATCCAAAACACAGAAGTAAATCAACATCAGATGAACAAAATACACATTCTGGAGTGGCCAAGTCAAATTCCAGACCTGAACCCCATTGAGATGCAAAGACAGTGATTCATCCCAGGAATCTGACTGACCTACAGCAGTTTTGTAGAGAAGAATGGACCAAGATTAGTCCTGGTCAATGTGCCAGACTGATCTGCAGCTTCGGGAAGCGTCTGGTTGAAGTTATTGCTGCCGGGGGGGGGGGGATATTAAATGTGATGGTTCACTTAACCTTTTTTCCCCCTTCTGTCATTGTTTGCATACTATTCTCATTAAAATATGAAAACCTATAAATGTTTGGATGGTTTTAGTTAAAGCAGACAGTTTTTTCATCCGTGTGATTTTGACAAAGATCAGATCACATTTGATGGCGATTTAATGCAGAAATGGGGCAAATTGCAAAAGGTTCAGATACTTTTTCATACCACTGTAATATTCTCTTAGCTGGATACCAAGGCTCTACTCACTAGAATAGTCAGGGACACTTTCCATGTATTAGTCAATCACCATCCTAGCATGTTAACAAGTAATCCGTCGGAAGTGTGGATCTTAGCTTGTTCTTGAAGCTGTAGTCTATTTCCTGAAGTGTCACTTTCATCAGACACATGGGTGACTGCAACACTTTCCATGCGTTAGTCAAACACCATCTTAGCAGTTAGCACGTTACCAAGCAGGATGTGTCGACTTGCTGGTGTAGTCAACCACCTTCATCACAAGGTTCACCAGGGCGATTTGCAGGTATTTCCCACTTACCTTGCATCAATCGGAACTGAGACCGTCTACTTAGTCGTGTCGGCAACCAAGGTTGACTGCAACACTTACCGTGCAGTCAACCACTGTCCTGTTACTAAGGTTGTGCTGGAGAAGTTAACCACCTTCATCAAAAACAAGGGTCTCCAGGAGATAGCATGAGAAGTATCCTGCTTGTGGGACCCTAGGAGTAACCTTGCTTCGAAGCAAGATGGTTGACTACTCCAGTAAGTAGACAGTTCTTTGGCTGACTCATACATGGAAAGTAGGGAACAGAATATTACACAGAAAGTGTTCCTGTCATGGGAACAGACTGTTACATGGGCAATAGTCAACCTCTTAGCTTGTTTACTAAGGCTCTGTACACTTCTATGCATTAAATCAACCGCCACCTTAACCTGTTACCATGCAGGATATGTCTACTTGACACCTTCATCAAGGTGCACCAGGAAAATTTCCATGTAATGGTCAGGTTCTCACAACACTTTCTCTCTCCTCTCCTACTTTCCAAAAGTTAGCCCGAGCTTGAGATCAGGATTTGTATACTCAGTGAATCGGGCCTCTTTCCATGTGTTAGTCAGGACCCAAAGATCTCCTCCTTGTTTTTCATGATGTCATTCTTCCAAAACGACATATTCATCTGTTGATTTGTATTTTTGAGTGCGCCGCGACAGGGAATTAGAGTTCAACCATGAGGTCACCTCGCAGTTTGTCCCAAATGTGTGCATGTGCCGCTCCATGTGCCGCGTTGTAATATTATTCTAGCGTCATATTAAAAAGAGATTATCTCTTTGCCCCGTTGAGGATTTTGCGCCTGAAAATAATCATTGTGCAAGCTGCTTGTTGATCCTCACCAAACGGGTGGCTGATGTTTAAACTGGGAGGGAAGGATCGCAGCCATTCAAGGTTCAGTGCCATTGACGGTGACAGAAGTCCAATCCGTCCAGACAATGGCATTGATGATGTGATACGAGATGCCTATGAGACCGCGAACAGTTAACGTGTCAATGGACGACAGAGTTAAACAGGAGTCAGCAGAAGCAGGTGACTTTGCCACTAAAAGCCTTCCAAATAAAGCACGTGCACACATTGAATATTGATGTCAATCGAGCGGCCGCCTTGTAGGTGAGCGCCGTGAAGGAAATGCCGACTCATCGCTAAATGGCCCCCGCCCTCACACACCTACGCTGCAGGAAACCATGAGCTGTGCTGAGGTGGGAATCCCGAGGACCACTTTAGAAGATCAACAGCGTTTGGTGTAATTTCCGAAGCCAACGATTTGGCTAATTCATGCAGAATGAACTGACCATGATGTTACCAAAAGGAAGCAAACGTCAATGTAATGGCGTACCGCACGCAGGCTATTTTTAGACCGTGACGTCGCATCGTAAAGCGGAAGTAAAGCCGAAGTGGGACATTATAGACCCGCCTTGCATAGACCCAATGTAAAAAGTGCTACTTTTCTCCGGTAATCTTTCAAAAACGAACATGCCGATCACGCATTGCTTTTTTGGAACTTGTAGAAACAACTCTAGACATTACGACACATGAAGGATGTTTTCTTCATACGTTTCCGAAAACCAAAAACTCGAGAGGAAAAAATGTGAAGACCGAATCAACTTGCAACACCAGCTCGGCGAATCCATTCACGTTTCATATGCAGTAAACATTATGTTGGGTTGGCATGGTCTTTAAGAGGACAAAGAGGTAAGCCATTTTTATATTTTTTAGCGTAACGTTGTGCCGTACTGCTTCTGTCTGACAATGAATGACCTGAAAAGAATTACAGTGGTATCTGACTGCCACTGTTACCGTTTCTGTTATATATATAAAAAAACAACTTTAGTAAGGGGGAAGTGTAAATAAATTATAGGATTAAGATGTGTTATCAATAAAAAAATTAAAAGTGTTCGTTGGCTGTCACTGAGTAGCATTTGCGATCGCTACACAAAGCTAACTAAATTACCCCCAAGAACGGTAAGAGACGTAGGACAACCAGAGGATATATAAGAAAGACAGGGCTGATGGTAAAGGATAGCTTGTCGAAATGGAGAATGTCATTGTCAGTCGCGTCGATAAAAAAAGCTAAAGCTATGCTTAGGTCGGCTCGTTTTTTTCGTCTATTTCAGCCTTCGACACTAAAGCCATCTCTTTAACTGAACATTTTTATGTTCTTCCACATCTTTGCCAGTGAATTTGGCACCAGGCACATCATTTTCGGAGAGAATTGGTAGGTTTAACTCTGAAAACACGATTTCCATTCATTTCCTATTAAGGACAAACGGTCCTTACTTAGCAACAGTAGCTAATGTCATGAATATTAATGAGCGGAAGTGACGTGTTGCTTGTGGTACGCCATTGAGATCATGGTGAAGAAAAACACTGAGGCAAGTCAGTTGTGTGTCCAATCGCTGATGAGTGGTTTAAAGCTGCCCTGTCCACTATAAAACCCACACCTGGTAAGAATAGTCTTGATGAGAAGCATTGTCTCGTGTGCATCATGGCTCGGTCAAAAGAGCTGTCTAAAGACCTGCGATCAAGGACTGTTTATTTGTATAGAGCCGGGAAAGGATACAAAACTATCTCTAAAAGTTTGGATGTTCATCAATCGACAGTCAGAGAAGTTGTCTATAGATGGAGAGAGTTTGGCACTGTTGTGTCCCTCCCAAAGAGTGGCCCTCCAACAAAGATGATGTCAAGAGTTCAGTGCAGAATACTCACAGAGGTAAAAAAAGAATCCTATAGCGTCTGCTAAAGACTTACAGAAATCACTGGCACAGTCCAATATCTCTGTGCAAACATCAACTATAAGTAAAACTATGGCCAAGAATGGTATTCATGGGAGGAAGTACCACTGTCTAACAAAACATTGTTGTTTGTTTAATGTTCGCAAAAAGACACTTAGACACTCCACAGAAGTTTGGGCAAAATATTTTGTGGACGGATGAAAACAAAGTGTAATTGTTTGGGAGGAACACACAACCTCATGTGTGGAGGAAAAATGGAACAGCTCACCAAAATCAACACCTCATCCCCACTGTGAATCATGGTGGAGGGAGCATCATGACTTGGGACTGTTTTGCTACCTCAGGGCCTGGACAACTTGCAACTATTAATGGAAGAAGGAATTCAGGGATTTATCAGGATGTTTTGCAGAAAAACCTGAGGCCGTCTGTCAGACAGTTGAAGCTAAAAAGAGGATGGATGCTGCAACAAGACAATGATCCAAAATACAGATGAAAATCAACTTCAGAATGGTTTCAGAAGAACAAAATACAATTTCTGGAGTGAGCTAGTCAAAGTCCAGACTTGAACCCCATTGCGATGCTGTGGCATGACCTAAAGAAATCATTTCATGCCAAACATCCCAGGAATCTGACTGAACTACAGCAGTTTTGTAGAGAAGAAGGGGCCAAGATTAGTCATGATTGATGTGCTAGACCAGAGGTGCCCAAGTCCGGTCCTCCAGAGCCCCTATCCAGCTTGTTTTCCATGTCTCCCTTCTTGAAGACACCTGAATCAAATGATCAGCTCATCAGCAAACTCTGCAGGAGCCTGATAATGATCCTGATTATTTGAGTCAGGTGTGTTGGAGGAGGAAGACATGGAAAACTAGCTGGATAGGGGCTCTCGAGGACTGGACTTGCGCACCCCTGTGCAAGACTGATCTGCAGCTACACGGTTGTTATTGCTGCCAAAGTGTGGGCCACAAAATATTAAATGTGATGGTTCACTTGATTATTTTTTGACATTCTGTCATTGTTTGCATACTATCCTCATGAAAATATGAAAACCTATAAATATTTGGGTGGTTTTAGTTGAAGTAGACACTGTTTTTTTCATCCGTGTGATTTTGACAAAGATCAGATCACATTTGATGGTGATTCTACACAGAAATGTGAGAAATTCCAAAAGGTTCCGCTACTTTTTCATACCACTGTCTCGTTCAGCCCTACTAGACGCCCTCACTCGAGGAAGCCCTACCGGCTCAGCTATTGTCTCAAGTTTGTAAAGGTGACCGTGCCGAACCGAAATGTAATGGCCATCAGCTTCAGCGCCTCAATTAAAATATTTACATTTTTTTAAAATAGGAATTTTTTTTTTTTTTTACTATTCTTGCATTACTACTTGAGTCATTTTTTCTTACTCTTAAATAAAATTGTATGTTACACAAATGTCCCTAATTTTTATAGTACGATAACTGCTTCCTGGTCACGTCTCTTTCTCCTGATTGGCTGGAACATCAGATGACCAGGGAAGTGTTTGGACACTTGAGGTTTCCAAGACTGTACCGCACAATCAACCAATCAGGACGTGCAGTCTTGCTTGCAAGGCTACATCCTACCGAATGGCCATGTGTCTCAAAACAAGCTAGCTTTGATTGTTCGGGTTCCCGGCGAAGAAAGCTCCCGCCCGCTGCTCAACTCTGACTATTGGCGCGCACGCGTGTATGTGCGCTAGCTCTTACTTTCCGTGATTTTGGAAGGAAGCATGAATGACTCCGGAGCGCTGTGTGTGTGTGTGTGTCATCTCCAGCTGAGCGGCAGGATGCAGACAAGCAGGAAGAGATAAGCGCGGGTGAATGGAGGGAGCGCAGCGTGTGTGTGTGTTGTCTCGCAACGCCGGCCGGCCCCCGAGGAGATAAGCAGACCGCCGGCCGGCAAATATTGCCGCCGTGTGAAAACAGGAGGCGGAATCGCTCGCATCGCGACTAAGGTCATGCTCCTCACTCAAAAAGGTCGCGGGCTGCCCCAAATGTTTGTTTTGATCATTGAAATCCGTCAACTCGTAGGTTCATGTACAAATCACGTTATTGTTTATATTACATAAACCAGTTTTTTTTTTTTTTTTTGCTTACAATCTAATTACACTGCCAAATTATTCCTCAATTTGTGACAGCTACAGCTAGCTACTTTGCTAGCCTGCCGCTAGCCGAGTTCGTTACTTTCTTTGAGGATTTTATCGCTCAAGCAAACTCTGCCTGCTGCTTTTGAATCTACGGAAAAACAATTTAAGATAAAACATTGGTGAATAGATACAGTGGGGCAAATAAGTATTTAGTCAACCACTAATTGTGCAAGTTCTCCCACTTGAAAATATTAGAGAGACCTGTAATTGTCAACATGGGTAAACCTCACCCAAGAGAGACAGAATGTGGGGGAAAAACCCAGAAAATTACATTGTTTGATTTTTAAAGAATTTATTTGCAAATCATGGTGGAAAATAAGTATTTGGTCAATACCAAAAGTTCATCTCAGTACTGTACCCTTTGTTGGTAATAATGGAGGCCAAACGTTTTCTGTAACTCTTCACAAGCTTTTCACACACTGTTGCTGGTATTTTGGCCCATTCCTCCATGCAGATCTCTTCTAGAACAGTGATGTTTTGTTGGGCAACACGGACTTTCAACTCCCTCCTCACCCTGTGGCGTCAAAATGATAACAAGAACAGTGAGTTAAAATCACAGAACCACATGGGGGACCTAGTGAATGACCTACAGAGAGCTGGGACCACAGTAACAAAGGCTACGATCAGTAACACAATGCGCCGCCAGGGACTCAAATCCTGCACTGCCAGAAGTGTCCCCCTGCTGAAGAAAGTACACGTCCAGGCCCGTCTGCGGTTCGCTAGAGAGCATTTGGATGATCCAGAAGAGGACTGGGAGAATGTGTTATGGTCAGAAAAAAACAAAATAGAACTTTTTGGTAGAAACACAGGTTCTCGTGTTTGGAGGAGAAAGAATACTGAATTGCACCATACCCACTGTGAAGCATGGGGTTGGAAACATCATGCATTGGGGCTGTTTTTCTGCAAAGGGACAAGAACCACTGATCTGTGTAAAGGAAAGAATGAATGAGGCCATGTATCGAGAGATTTTGAGTGAAAATCTCCTTCCATCAGCAAGGGAATTGAAGATGAGACATGGCTGGGTCTTTCAGCATGACAATGATCCCAAACACATAGCCAGAGCAACAAAGGAGTGGCTTCGTAAGAAGCATTTCAAGGTCCTGGAGTGGCCTACCCAGTCTCCAGATCTCAACCCCATAGAAAATATGTGGAGGGAGTAGAAAGTCCGTGTTGCCCAACGACGGGCCCAAAAACATCACTGCTCTAGAGGAGATCTGCATGGAGGATTGGGCCAAAATACCAGCAACAGTGTGTGAAAAGCTTGTGAAGAGTTGCAGAAAACGTTTGGCCTCCGTTATTGCCAACAAAGGGTACATAACAAAGTATTGAGATAAACTTTTGGTATTGACCAAATACTTATTTCCCACCATGATTTGCAAATAAATTTTTTAAAAATCAAACAATGTGATTTTCTGGGGGGTTTTCCATTCTGTCTCTCATGGTTGAGGTTTACCCATGTTGACAATTACAGGCCTCTCTAATATTTTCAAGTGGGAGAACTTGCACAATTAGTGGTTGACTAAATACTTATTTGCCCCACTGTAAATGTGCCGACATTTTAAAATCGATCTACAGTTTGCTACGACAAAGCTGCTATGCTAAGTGCTGTCACAAGCTAGCCGTTTTATTTTGTTTGAGGCTTCATACCACGCTTGGTTTTATCATAGAAAAACGAGTAAGGCTAGACTTGAATGGGATAACTCTGGGGTGTCAAACCTGCGGCCCGCGGGCCAGAAGCGGCCTATCAAGGGATCCAATTCGGCGCCCCTGGTGGCTTTGTTCTGCCTGACGGCAGGCACGTTGTAGCTCATTCATACTGTACATACAGAATCACATGCTTTTGAAATTGGTGCACTACCTCCATCACATTCGTTCATCACCTGTCGGCGCTGTCAATGGCAGCCGATGAATTTAATAAGTTACCCAAAAATGCCCCCAAATCAATTGGAAGTGACCAAAAACCAACTTGGAAATGCCACAAAATCAACAGGAAGTAACCCAAGAACAGTACGTGGCCCTAAAATCAACAGGAAATGATGCAAAGTGTACAGGAAGTGACACTGAGATACCCTTAAATGTACAGAAAGTGACCCATTAATGCACTAAAATGATAAGCAAGTGAACCAAAATGAAGGCTTTGGTTTCCACAAACAACAATAAGACATCCAACTGGGAGGACTGGCTGTGAATGCTCCTACTTCAGTAGATGTCTGGCATCCAGCAAGTTAACCTATTTGGCGAAAAACAAACTGGTCTGACCATGAACGTGGCCCGCTAACCAAAATAAGCTCAATGCCAAACAATTTAAATCAGGCGTGTGCCCAATTACTGATGAGTGATTTAAAGCTGCCCTGCCCACTATAAAACACACACCTGGTAAGAATTGTCTTGATGAGAAGCATTGTCTCATGTGCATCATGGCTCAGTCAAAGAGCTGTCTGAAGACCTGCGATCAAGGATTGTTGATTTGTATCAAGCTGGAAAAGGGTACAAAACCATCTCTAAAAGTCTGGATGTTCATCAATCAACAGTCAGAGAAGTTGTCTACAAATGGAGAGAGTTTAGCACTGTTGCTTCTCTCCCAAGGAGTGGCCGTCCACTCAGAAGGTTCAGATACTTTTTCATACCACTGTAAATATCCTATGTATATTAAACCATGGACACAAGGTACGGGCATCTTATATACATTACGAGTTTTTCCTTGACTTTGATGACATTTGGTTGACTCAGATTATAGTCCATCCGTTGCTGAGTGACATTGAAAACCATGACTTGGCACAAACGGAGGTTTTGGAATTCCGAGGCTACATTTCCTGCACGCTCATAGGATATCACAGATCCTTTTCAGCATGAATTTGGACAACGCATTTCAGGGTCGGGCTTCAATGAGTAAACCTGCTGAATCATATACAGGCAATGCAAACATACTTTAATGCAACCTTTATATATATATATCCGACACAGCTCTGCTTTTTGGATGGGTTTTTCCTGGCATATGTAGACTCAGTGTCTCCTTGTATAACACGCGTGCACGCAACCGTACAGTCACGGGATACAGCGCACGCACGCACGCACGCACGCACACACACACCCAGATGAGCGTAAGGTGCACAGGCCAGGCGTTGTCAGCTTTAGGTATTTGATATGTCAGGAATGTGAGTGTGTGTGGCTGCCAACTTTGTACTTTTACTACATACGGTTTTACATCCAACCTACTTTTTGACTTGTATTTCCAGTGAACCGATTGGCTGCCTGCCACTGATCCATTAAAAGTGGGAGGGGCCAGAAGTGGATGAATGCAAATATATTTTTAAAAATACACTTTTTTTTCCTGAAAACCTTAGCCTAAAGTGCCTATGACAGCAAAAAGCAAGTTTATTTCACATTTCACGCAGTATTTTATGCTCCTGAATGAAATGGACCGCTTGGATGTGTGTGGAAGCCATCGCTATATTTTCAGTTTTTTTAATCCCGCGCCATGAAAATGAGTGACTTCCTGGATTGACGAAGAATGTGAATGTGTCACCGGCGGGCTAATCATCTTCAGTATACAGCCAATACTATAGTATGCAGAACAACTGTGGATTCCGCCGATTATGTGGATTATTTCCTTTATTTTTTGCATCACGCCACCCCAATGTGCTGCAGGCTTTTGTTGCTGCACCAGGGAGAAGCAAGGGAGCCTTTTTGGGTGTCAAAAAGTTCCCGTTCACCGCGGAGAATGGCATAAACAAGTCTGACATCTGATGAGGAAGTGAGTAAGCTACGTGTTTTATATATTATGTCAAATACTGGGATCATGGAACACCTTTTAATAAAGAGGTGGCTTGCATTTTGTGGGTGACAGTGATCCTTGTCCACCGAGAATCCCACTCGGCCGGCAACCGGCAGCTTGTCACACACCATGGTCATTTCCACCCCCTCGGTCCTATTCGAGCGCCCGCCAAGAATGCGCTTTCCTCGGCTTGGCCACGAGCAGCCCCTCGCTCCGACGTCGGTCGGTTTACCCGGTGCTCATTTTCCAGCTGCGTCCCCGGCAACGAGGATTCCTGCCCGCAACAGGGGAATGATGAGCCAAAACTTGCTCACCGCTGGGGGCTGGCTGATCGGTGAAGACAATCAACCCTACCGCCGTGTGTGACATGAGCCCGAAAGGCCGATAAGACTTGGAAAAGCTGCCAGGTTCGGGTTAGCATGTTGGCTAGCTGTCACGCCCCCTGTTCTCCGAAGCTGGGCCAGGGAAATGACAAAAACCGGTGGCATAAAATACCGTTGGGCAGAGGAAGTCGGCAGTTTTGATCACTGTGCAGTAATTTTGCCCTGTCGTACGAAATATATGCATTTTGAATATTTCGTATTCCATTTAGCACAAGACTGTTACTCGTCATGAACATACCAGTTATTTAGTAGCAATTGGGGAAAAATACTTAGGTATATAAAAAGAAATAAAAATATTGGAGTAGAGAGATTGAAACAATCATGACATTTTGCTGCTTTCTGTCATATTTTCCTCGTTCCGAATCTTCCCCCTCAATGGGCTGAATTCTAAATCAGATGAAATCGTGACCCTGCCGACGTCTTCATGGCGCTGGGGTCGCGAGAGCGCTATAATGACAGGCAGATCTAAATGGCTGATTAAGACTCATTTCTAGTCATTTGCGCTTTGCCAAATTGTTGTATATAGTCAAATCATCTCAAAATATGATACTAATTCACATAAGGATGCTATTTAAGATTCGTTTTTTTTCTGCTGTCACAGGCGATTTAATGCTCATACACAATGGAAGACGCCACAAACGTGCTCATGAACATTAGCACGGTGTTGTGGCGTTGGACGCAGACAAATCGAGTTGGATTCAATTCTTCTACTACTGTTTTTCCCTTTAAAAACATCCAATTTTGATGCTTTTCAAGACCTTGATCGAACTCTGGTTGGACTCAACTGAAGAAATAAAGACACATACCAAAGAAAATGATACAACACACACACATATATGTATATTTATCACATTCCTTTTGTTCCCAAAATCCATTAGCTTAATGCTAACATACTATGGGAGACTGCATAGACGAATGTTATTGAATGTTTCATTCTCAAAAAAATGATTATTCACATAAAAATGCCTTGGGAACATTCTCTAAAAGACTAATCATTTTTAAATAAAATGGAGTAGTTGAAGCATTAAAAAAAAAACATCTACTTATTAATGAATAAAAAAAGATTGAAAAACGCAAATAAAAAAAAAAATCCATGGATAATAAAATTCTAAATAAAATTGATTAATAAAATTAAAATGACAAAAAAACACTGTAATAAAATGAAAAAAAAGTATAACAAAGACAAATTCAAATAAACGTGGCGCATAGACTTCATAATGTATTGACGGGACACGGGGCGCAGGGTCGATAAATAGGGGGCCTGCATTGTTGGCGAGGCCGTCAAAGCTGACCGAGTGGAATCACAGACAAAGGGCTTTTTTCATTAAAAAATCTTGTGAATAAATACTTAAAATCCCGAATTCTGTATAGATATTAACGTAAAAGTCTCGATTCTTTGTCAAAAGAGCAAAAAAGTGTGCAGTTAGCATTTATTTTACGAAGTACAATGCTAGTCCGTTAGTGAATGTAGCTAGCAGCCGCCTTATGTAAAAAGAGCTTTTCCGTTAGAAATTCTTGTGAATAAATACTTAAATTCCCGAATTCTTAATAGATATGGACGTAAAACCGTCTCGATTCTTGGTTGGAAGCAAAAAAAAACCATGCAGTTAGCATTTATTTTATGTAAATATGTCAAATGTGCTGCTAGTCTTCAAGCCACTGTGGCGCCTATCACCACAAACAGCTTTCAAAATGCATGCATGGTATGAAAAATATGATAATTACCTTGAATCCTCCAACAAATCACTCCTGAGACAATCCTTCCTGTTTGTATGCGGTACAGCTTTGGTACTTTTTCAACAGAAATCTGGCATTAGATCGCTGCGCGCGTGTTTGTGAAAAGCTCCTCTTGATGTGGGCGGCACCCTACTTGAAGGCGAGGCACAGCGCATGAACGATCTGACCTGTCAATACCATTATACCAGTGTATGTGTGGCCCGATACATTCTGGTCCGGGAAGTTTATTTTTGTTAGATTAACGCTTTGTTTGCCATTGACAGCAATAAACGTGCATCTATTTTAACTCTTGAAACAGGTTGGGCATCTATTGCTGTCATTAGATATTTTCAATTTCTACCCCAAAACATACTCCATCACCTGGACTGTCGGTGAATGAATTAAGCTAATGGTAACTTTTAAATAGAAGTGAGCGCTGTCCCTGAAAGGGTTAGATATATTAATTGCCCACTTATCATCGTCTGAAGATTCTGAGTTAGCCAGTAGAGGGCATGCGAGCTCTTCAGTTATGCTTTGTCTCTGAGCGATGTTCGTAGTTCATTTTGAGCCTGTTTTTCTATAAATCCAAGCACGTCTTATTTGACTTTTTTTTTTTTAAAGTACAATCATTTGAAAATGGCCCCATTTTGGCTTGTTAAAGATCACATTTTATGGTCGTAAGGGAGCAGACCCTCTGGTTGGTTGCCCTTAGTCACATTTTGGCTGAGGTTTGCGCACAAAGCACGATCCCTCTGAGGTTTCACTTTATTGGCCAGCTGTTATTCAGCCCGTTACCGCCCCTAATATATACTGATGTGCATTGCATATCACCTCCTTGATAGAAACCATGTCCCAAGAAATGCACTGTTAGCGCAGCGTGCTAAAAGCCATTGAATAATGCTGGCATTGACGTCCGAGCGGTTCGATTTCTACTAGTGATGAGGTCATCTCAATTCACAGCAGTAGGATGTTTGGACGTCGCATGATTGGACATCTATCATTGTCAATGGCACTGAAAAGAGTTCATTCTACAAAATCCGCTAATTTGATTAATAACAGTAATATTGGAATATACCAATTGATTTGAATAATATCCCCTTTTTTACGTCAAAATATTCAAAATCAATAGTTATTTTATTCATAAACAATATATGAAAATGTTACAATTTAGCAGATTTTTGATCATCATTTCAAAGAATTCATCATTAAATTTATAAGCACATCATTTGGATATAGAATAATTTAGATTGAAATAATAAATTGCATTTTCCACATGATTAATTCATTGTAAATATTTCAATCATTCAGCACTCAATTCAATCATCAAAGTAATTTTACTTGACACTTTCAATTATTTATTTTGTTTATCGTTTTAAAAATTTTAGTCAAGAGAAATTAAATGTAAATAAAACCGTTTTTTTTAAAAAAAATGATTTTAAGATCCTGTGACTTTTCCAAAGTTTAACATTTAATTCAGCGATTGTTTTGCGCACCACTAGAGGGAGCTGGTATCTCACTAGTGGTACTCATGCCACACTCGAGATTCGCTGCAGTTTTAATGATTTAACAAACAAACAAAAATTTTTAAAAATAACAATTATTAAAAGACCTATTTTTTAAAAAAAACTCTAAATTTGCCTAATATGTATTTGCACAATTCTAGCACTTTCAAATTGGATTGAAATTATTTTCAACACGTACAAGTTGGAATATTTTGCATGCAGGTGTAAAAATGTTAGATTACAATGTGCCATTAAAGGTATGTTTTTATGCTATATAAACATTTATTTGGAGTTGTAATGTACGTATTTTGTGCAGGATATCATCGCAAACGGAGATGCTAATTACCTCGATTATCTATGTTTATTCATTTTTTTAGATAAGTTTTATCCTGCTTGTATGTAGACCTGCAGGGGATGTCATCATTCATCGGCATTCTTTTTCATTAAAAAAAAAAAAAAAAAATCATTGTATTTTCTTATCAATAATAATACGATCATTTAAAAAATGCTGCTTTTATCCATCAGTGTTAATTGATTGTCTGTGAAGCCTTTTGAATCTGTTCAATGTTTTTTTTTTTAATAAACCTACACAATACAAAATGAATGCAACACATGTACAGTATATTTTGAACTAAATTGAACTTGATTGTTTCCTATTCTCAAACAGTTTAATCCCAGTGCAAAGGGGTTTGGACGTCTATCACCGTGCTTCAAAGTAGCAAATAGTGCAATGCAGTGCGACTGACCGGCTTTGCAGGGGTCCTTGTAGTCAACGGCGTCCGGCCTGTCGGCTTCGTCGTAGTACTCGTAATCGCGATCCCGATCGCGGTCGTCGTAGTCCACCCCTCGGCCCACCTTGGCCCACACGCTCAAGCCGGCCAGCAGCAGCGTCAAGCAGCGCATCTTGGCGGCCACCGCCGGGGGGACCCGCTCCATCCGAAGCAAAAAAAAAATCAAATCAAATCCCAAAAGGCTGCAGCGGCGCGATGATCGAGCGGCGGGACCTCCGACGCCTCTGGCCCCGGCCGGCCGAGCGACCGAGCGACCCACCCACCCCCCGGTCACCGCTCCCAATTAGGACGCCGTTAAAGTGCTGCGCTGGCCGGCGGCCGCGCTCGTCCGGGAGCCCCCCATGGCGCCGAGGGGCCGTCACCCGAGAGCTCCGAGCTGCAAGTCCCACAAGAAGAAGAAGAAGAAGAAGGAGATGGTCCGTGAAGGCGACGCGGCCAAGCTCCTGCTCCAAACATCCGCCCGGACGCGCGCACTCATACGCGCGCGCGCGTGCGGGCCAACTAACTACTGGAGGAGTACTAAAGTGCGCTAAAACGCTATAGTGTACACTATTGTAAACTATGGGATTTTGCAGGCGGCTTGGAGACGCTCACCTCACCACTCTCGCTCCACCAGCAACTCATTAACTGCCAATGACTGCCCTAGACGTCCAATCCATTTGAACTCGCAAATTCATATCAATTTACAATTCAAGGATGATTGGACGTCTTGAGTAAAGAGTAAACATTATTGTTTTGTATTTATTTTCGTATTTGAATTGAGAGTAATAAGAGCTTTTAGTTTGCATTTCAGGACCAACAACTATTAGTTCAATCGGATTGGACGTCTATAACCGTCAATGGCAACCCGTGTGTTGTCAGTTGTGGCCACCTAGAGGCAGTATCCAGGGCCGGCCCAGGCCATTTGGGGGCCCTAAGCAAAGTAATGTAAAGGGGCCCATATTTTTGGTCCACCATTTCGTCACAGTGTACTGTGAAACCCATACTTCAATCCAACCCATACGTCCATATTTTGTATATTAATCAGATTTTCTTGCACTGCGTACTTCAAACTTCTCACCCCAAATGATTGTCAGTACTTACAGTAGATAGCGCCAAACCTTTTTGTAAAAGAGGAAGGAAAGTAGTTAAGGAAGAACTTTTATTTTTTTAAGCTTATAATCAAGTATCAAAACTCAAAAGTCAAATAAAGCAAACTGTAGTAAACAAAATAGAATATAAATTAAACAATTGCCAGATTGGAGGCCCCCTAGTGGTCAGGGGCCCTAAGCAGCTGCATAGTCTGCTTATAGGCTGGGCCGGCCCTGGCAGTATCAGACATACAGTTATACTATATAAAGGCAGCGCCTCTCATGGCCTCGGAAGTTTACTTGTTCTTTGCAGAGGATAAAGAACACAATCGCAAAATACAGTATAGTAGCAAAATAAATGTTTTTTCTTTGTGTACATGATTTTAGACCGACTTTACACTACCCAAATACAAATATTATATGTATAATATGGAAATCGAACAGGTACATCAGCAGATCATGTATTGTGATATGAAGCACTGGTATAGGTGCCTTTTAAAAGTGGGTCGCTAGTAGATCCAAGTGCTGTTAAATTTCTTTCTAGTATTATTATGCTTGTTTCCATTTTAATTTTTTTCCTTGTACTGCATGGTTGTAATCTGGACCTCGAGTCTGTCAATGAAGTGGCTCAATACCACTTTTGTTTTTCAATAGATGCTGAGATAATAACATGAGAAATACTTCATATATGTTTTCATCCAATTTTCTCACGTGCGCATGCATTATTGCAAACAGCGAGATGAGATAGCAAGAACTGGCTGCCGAAGTTAGTTGGTCTTTTAGCACTCCATGTTTGCTATGAATTCCAGCAGTCATGTGATAACATCTGTAAAATAAGCAGGAATCTAACAAGCTAGTTGTACTTTAGCGCCACTAGGGGGAGACAAAGCATTACAAATAAAGACAAGCAATCAAATAACATGACAGAATGATTCATTATCCAAAAAAAAACCTGCCACGCTGGAACAAATTCTTGAGGTACCACTGTACGTCACATATGTAGGCCGAGCTATATGGTTCTAGCTAGAATTCCTGAAAATTTTTGGCAGTGGCGTGTAACAGAATTGGTTAAACATTGTTTTCTTTTTTTTTCATTCCTCTACAAACCTGTGTTACAATATGCCTTTGCCATATTTGACCATTTGGCAATATGCTTCAAGTGACAATATGTAGCCTCAGTATACTGAACATGACCAAAAATATGTTTTTAAATCCAAAAAGGCAGATACGCTGGTGCCCAGTATATGCCTAAAATATTATTTTTGTACGTACTGTACGTCCCCCATACCCTAGTACTGTCCTCAAACAGAAACAACACCGCCACTGCACAGATGCTAATTGCTAGCCCGTGTGTTCATGGAATTTCCCATTGTATGTTAGCACTCAAACACTGGAGTTTATGTATTTACTGAACTACATCTTGGTACTCTTGTTACTTGATCTGAGAGTGGCAATATACAGCTCGACGCCTCCTTTAATTTAGTAACTAATCATGTCTGGCAAAGTGGCATTAGCATAGCAACTCCGTACAACCACAGTAGTAACGCACATGGGAGACGCTGCTAATTCACAAATATGTTTGTTCACGGTTATTACTACACACTCACACAGATCTTACCTGCACGCTCCCATCATGCCATTCTTCTTCCGAGTGAGAGGTTAAAGGGTGAGCGGGGGGGACCGGGAAATGGTCGGGGGGGGGGCGTGGGTGCCATCCCGCTGGCGCCCCCCCACCACTAGCTCAATCTCGGCAAGATCCACGACTAAACGAGATTATGGCACGCCGTCCCCGCGCCACTAATCCAGGCGCGGCAGAGGCGCTCTGCAGGTAGCGCCGCACGCTGACGTCACGCCGTCAATCCCGGCGACAAGCTGTCCACCTGCGAACGCGGGTGCCGCAAATCCTTTGCACGGGGAAACAAACAACAGCCAAAGGTGGACAAAACTCTAGAGGCGACGTGGGTTTTTAAGCTAGCGTTTTCAAAATGTTTAAACTCCCACCTCAGAAAATTCACTCATTAACTCATTGGCTACCATTTGAAGGTGTTGGATGGACGTCCAATCCATTTAAACATGCCTACCAAATTTCACGTTCCTAAGTGAAACTGGCTTTCGGGACTGAATGTTTTTTTAAATAACTGTCACGCGCTACAAATTCAAAATGGCCACTCTAAACCAAAATGGTAACAGCTGTGTCTTTTTTGGCCTTGGGTTGTTGGGAATTTTTGGTAAGTCTGGTCATGATGCGCATACTAACCAAATTTCACGTTGGTCAGTAAAACTTCATTGAGAGGCTGAATTTTTAATTATTTAGCGAGCAACAAATTCAAAACCAAATCTTCCTTTCTTTGTGACCATGGGTTCTTGAGACTTTTTGGTGGGTCTACTCCTGATAGATATACCCACCTATCAGAGGTAGGCGAGGAAGAAAGGAGTGGACCCAAACGCAGGGAAGCTATGGCAGGGTAGTGCATGCAACTAAAAAATGCTTTAATTGAACAAAAACAAAGAATTAACAAAACTCAGGAATACAAACAAAAGACTGGGTATCATAACGACTTACTAGGGTGTAACCGGACTGCAATAGGATGGGGGCAAGGGAACTCCAGGAGCACATACACTGACATAGACGATGATTCAACAAGGAGCGACCACGGGGATCTTAAATACAGACATGGAGGTAAGGAGACAATGAGGAACAGCTGAGTGACACGAGAACAGGGGTTAATTTGTGCCAGGTCCTGCCGGAACAAGATCCGGCACCTCCCTGTGTTCTGGGACTAACTGTATTTGGGCAGATCCGGCACATCTCGTGTGACATTAAAAAAAAAAAAAAAAAAGATCTGCTAACGGGCATGATCAGGTGCGGCAGGAGGCTAGCGCCGCAGCAGCTAGCCAGGTTCACGGACAGACAGCCAATCAGGGGCAGGAGGCTGCTACCGTGGCAGCAGCTGGTCAGGTTCAGCGCCACCCGGAGTGGGGGCCAGCTACAGCGCCAGCAGTCAGCCAGTTGGACCACCAACAGCCAGAGCAATAGACCATTAGGGTACGGGTTTGGGCTGCACAATTTGAAAGGCAGTGGGAACTTTGGGGCCAGAGAAGACGGGGGGATGAAACTTGCAAAAGAAAGGGTTTGTGTTATTTATTGTAATCTCTGATTTTGTTTTATGTTTTAAAAGTTAGACCTGTTGAGAAACTAATTGCTGACTGTGTCCCACCTGTGGTTATATGGGCAATTGCCCGTGCTGTACAGCAGGGGTCCCCAAACTAAGGCCCGCCTCCACATTTGGTCCGGCCCCCTGAACAATACCAGAGAGCATTTTTATTTAATTTAATTTTTTTCAATAATGTTATTTATTTCCTGGCTTTTTTTCTGTGAACAACCCAGAGAGGGTTATTTGGTTATTATGTATTTAATTAATAATTTTATTATTATTTATTTTTATATAATATATTATTATTTTTATTTTATTTCCTTTTGTTCCGTGAAGAATCCAAAAAGGGTTAGTTGATTGTGGCTTTCTGAAAAACAATACATTTTTACATTTAGGCACTCCTGCAATCGTCACACTTTTTCTGTTACAAACTGACCCTGGCCCCTCATCAGAGAAGGGAAAAGTTATGTGGCCCTCACAGGAAAAAGTTTGGGGACCCCTGCTGTACAGAGTATAGCCTAAATAATTGTAAATTGTTGTCATAACATTTATACCACGGATATTATCTGAAATTGAGGCTTGTAAAGTCCCACAGCATGTCAAGTGGGCATTGGCGTGTTGTTTTCTGCACCATTTTCTGCGTATGTTCCGGTACTTGTGCCCGTCTCGTCATCCCTGTGTAACAGAGTTATTATGGATATGTTGTGATTCCACTTGTTCACATTAGAAGGCACAGCAGCACCCCCAACTCATGTGGTGACTATAATTAGCTGGGTGCGCCGCAGATGGCGCCAGTTGTATTTAGTCATCAGCAAAGGTGAGTTGGATAGCATTGCTAAGTTGCTATTAGCTTAGCGCCAAAGAAAATTCTTCTTTAGCATGTTGTGGCGAGGCCTGTGAGAGTGACCAGCTCGCATCGTGTACGTGTGTTATGCAGACAATAAAAAGTCCAAACCATCCACGTCTCCTGGAACTATATTAAAACACAACGCAGAGTCCAGGAGTTCAACGCGAGAAAAAGGGGTTACACCTGCGCTGTCATATGTACTTTGCGTTCAGGCACCTTATGATTTACAGATGAAGCACTGCACGAGAGGCAGCGGATTGGGGTCTCCAAAACGGTACACGAGGCTCGTTGCGGGTCCTGGTTTTTGTTCCGACCGATCCAGCACAGACAGTCGAACCAATGACGTTTCTGCTAAAACAAGCGGCGCCTGAACATAATCAATTTATTGCACTTGTGAAACGCCGGATTGGTGAAATGAGGTCATCATGTTTGGTTGGAAACAGTGTCGGATGATGACAAGCTAAAATGTGGCCCAGGAGACTAGAACATAATGAGACAAACACCAGTTTTCGTCTGACGATTTCCTCTCCTATTCGTCCAATCAATGAGTACGCCTTTCGTCCACGTGATGCTACTCAGAGAACTCGGTTGGCGCAGTGTGAATGCTGAACCTTTTCAACAACTCATTTGCAAGTGTTGGTGTGAGGTTTCTCTCTAACTGGACCTTCGTCGTCTTGGTCTAGTGTGAAAGCGCCCTAAGAATACCAAAAAATAAAGTTAAACGCTCAGACATTTTTTTTTTTTTTTACCTACAGTTCATAGCTTCTAGGTGGGTTTAATTGAAAATGATGTACTGCTTTTCCTGCTGAGTGTGTACTGTATTATCATCACCAAGTTAGCATTGTCCTTGTTCATTGGAAATCTTTTTTTTTTTTTTTTTTGGGGAGAAAAACTTTTGAATTTTACGACTAACACATCATAAGTAACTGTCGACTAAAGCTAGATGAAATTGGTATGAGATTTCGTCAACTAAAACTAGACAAAGACAAACACATTTTGAAATGACTAAGACTAATAAGTATTTTTGTCCAAAAGACTAAACTTAAAATTAAAAGGGCTAGCAAAACCAACACTGGTTGCAATGAAATCTTGCACCCACGACAGTCCTTTGTGGAATAGGTTGGAGACCCCCTGCACTCGGGGAAAAGACCGAAATTGCTGGCTTTGGTGGCTAAATTCTTAGAACACGAAAAAAAAAATGAGTATGGCAAAGCCTGAAATGTCCATAGACTTGGCATATAAGGCAATTTTAGAAGGCCCTTGGCCTCTCTCATATCTGCAAACCACAGCACTACTCTGCATTACTCTCCAATGTGCTGTGTGTGGCCTAAATGCTGGTGAGGTACTTTCGCAGAGTTTCAGGGACGCACCGATCGATACGGGCTTTAAATAGGGACAGGAATACCTGCAGAGAGCATTAATCTCAATAGCCGGGGGAGGACATTTTGCCGATCAGGACGGATAAACAGCGAGTGTTTTTTCAAAGCAAAAGTTGGGGAAACTGCACCGAGCTAACAAAAAGAAAACATTCAAGCTAACGCACGCGTACTTAAAAATAGTTTGGACACTCTATTCGCATCAATGGCATGGAAACATCATTCCCAGCCAGCCCTAGATTTTAAGAAGCAGGGTTAGTGGCCATTTTAAGTCTGTATTTCACAATATTATCGAAGGTGACAACATACTGGTCGTGTAACACTTTGTATTTTGATAACATCACATCATTTGCGATTCACTGCATTATGCTAATAGCGATTGCTAATTGCGCCGCTCGGGCTAATTGGCTATGCGGATTATCGATGTGCAGCGTTTGCTGCTTCCAAACTGCTGACGTGGCTTTTCTCGTGGGACTTTTAGGATCCAATTGGTGTGTTTTGATGTCCCATACAATACACAGAAAAAAATATTCCACTCCATCCCGTGCCGTTAAAATGGACTGGATGTCTATTGCCGTCAATGGCAGCCAAAAAGCTAAGATATGTGAGGTCACAAGTGATTCATGATTTGAATTTATGAGTATATTGGAAAAAGGATGCTGAATTTCCATATGCCAGGCATAAGGTCTAGAGGACGACCAAAGAGGATGTAGTTAAAGAGGACATGAAGGTGGTTGGTGTGAGAGCATTTGCAGGGTAAGATGGAGACAACTGATTTGCTGTGGCGACCCCTGAAGGGAAAAGTCAAAGGAAAAGAAGAAAATGTCTGTCTTCTTTTCTTCAATTTATTACATCTTATATACACGTCAAGCCGCTTCGCAGCTCTGCTGACTGATATCACATTCTCGTATGCTATTTTTTCAAATAATTTTATAAATTGTGATTAATTTACCTGTTTGGCACATGCACCGATTGTTTTAGATAAAACAAGACATGGAATTATGTTGTCCAAATGTTTTGTATCGCTATCAATATATGCAATAAAAAAAGAATGACATACTAGTTCTGTTTTTATGTACATACCTTGTAGTATTTCCTTGTAACAACCAAATCCGTGTCAGCCCTTCTGCATTCGGCAAATGTAATATAATGTGTAATTTCATCTCATTTTGGTCACTCAAGTGGCCGGCGTATCAATCCATACACCTCACGTCAACACTGGCTGACACGTTATTATAATTTTGTCCACAAATGCTCAACAAAGTGATAAGAACAATCATACAATCTCATCTACGCCGTGCTGAATCCATTTTTGGAGATTCCCTGGGTTTCTCTGGCTTCATTTGACTGTTTTAACTTTGTCAACATACCGCTGACATCAACCGCAACTCATGAGGTTTTTTCTGAACCGGAAGTTGGAAGCAGAAAGATGGCGCCGCCCATATTACTTGTCTATATCTTCTTGTTTTAAATTGCCCATCGCAAAATATGCGCAGACAACACCAATATGATCATTGGTTGTCAAAATGGGGCTGCAAAATATGGTCCAGTGGGCCTCAAGTTTGATACCACTGTCCTATTTAAAAAAATGAAAAATAATCATACTTTGTGCATGAGTTTTAATCGGTTTCTAAAAGCCACATGAATGGGCGTCTATCATCGTCAGTGGCTGACAGTGATGATCAAAATAGTTCAATTGGAATGAGTGAAACGATATCGTTCACTCCTAGTTCAAATGAATCGGACGGAAGCAATACCAAACATATCCGCAAGAGAGCGCCAACTCATCTCCTTTCAAGGGCGGTAAAACGTTGGGGGAATCAAACCCGATGCCTAGCGGTCACGAGCCGCTTTTTGAACCGTTTTCTCGAAAGCCGAACAGACAAGGAGAAGTACTGGATTGGAAAGATGTCAAAACTTTTGTGTTTATTCGTGGAATGCACTCTGAAGTTTTCAAGTTCAAAATGGATATTTCTCTAGGGAGTTTTCTTATCAGTCAACAAAACAATACTTTTATTTTTGCTGAAGTAGCAGCAATTGATCCGGTTCGAGTAGCTGGCCTTTTTTTGCCGTATAAGATTATAAAACCTACTTTAATAAAGCCATTGTATTGTTGATTGGACGTCACTAAATTGAGAAACCTCTGGGGGGGGGGGGGAAGTTGGCGGTGATGCCGCGTTTACGTGTCATTGAAGAAAGCCTGTAAATGACGGTAACCCGGGGTGCTCCCTGCCTGGCAGCGAGCCCGGCCGGCATTTTTGGCCACAAGTTGTGATTCAATTCATTCAAAACAACTCCCGCCATTGTGTCCTCGTGCCTCCCGGAGACGGGGTGTCTGCGAGGACTGCGCACGGCGTTGCCTTTGACGAATCTCCAAAAAGTCCGCGGGGAAGTTCCCCAGGAAATCCCCCGCTCGCTCGCTCGCTCGCTCGCTAACTGGCGTCTATTATCGTCGCGCCTTCCTCGGCTTCATTCGAGAAGGAAACGGCGCAGGCGGGGAACACATGGTGGTGGACGACTAAAAGTCTTTCCCCCACAAGTTTAGAACCCTCTCCGCGCCCAAATGGAGCGAGACGAGGCGGACGAGACGCGGAAGTACGTCGCGCTTTTGCTGGAGAGCCGCCGACAGGAGACGGAGCTGCAGGCGGGCCAGGAAGGCATCGCGGCCGAGCTCGAGGCGAGGTTGCGGGGCGACGACGCGCTTCTGGACGCTTGGTGCGAGGAAATCTCCAAAGTCAAACAAAAGAGGAAAGACGACGTTTTGAAAGTCGACACACAATTGGAGGTACATTTTTAGCTGAACCCTTTGACTCGTCATAATATACATACGCAAAACAATGGATGGAGGAATACATAAGTACAGAAAAATCATGCTAAAGGTAAAAAAAAAAAAAAAAAAAATCCATTGAACAATACAGCTAAAATGAGAAACTAAAAAGGAAAGCCTAGTTATAAAAATGTCATTAAATAAATATACATTATATATGCACAGGGTGAGCCCAAAAGGGATATATATATATATATTTTTTTTTACAATCCAATAAAACCAAGAGTGGTCGAGGAAAAATATTTCATTGAAACCTTAAAACATGCCATTTAACAATACATTTAAAAATGGCGTCCTCCTGCATGAATGCATTCTTAAAATCTGTTGTTGAAAAAACGGGAATTTTTGCATATTGGCAGGCATGAGCAAGTGGCAGTAAGTTATGCAAGTAAACAATGTACTGTAACTACCATTTTGGTGAATTCCGGATGAAAAGGACAGTACAATCTCAACAGTAGATTTCAAGAATGCATTTGTATACAGGACGATCTATATTTTTTAGTGTTATATTATTACAGCTTTAGTATTATAATTAATATTGATGTATTCATGTACAGTGGTATGAAAATCTATCTAAACCTTTTGGAATTTCTCACATTTCTGCATAAAAACACCATCAAATGTGATCTGATCTTTGTCAAAATCAAACAGATGAAAATACAGTGTCTGCTTAAAAACATTTCTAGGTTTTCATATTTTAATGAGGATAGCATGCAAATAATGACAGAAAGGGGGAAATAAATAAGTGAACCCTCTGTCTAAGGAGACTTTAAGAGCAATTGAAACACATTTTTACCAAACAATTTAGGTCAGGTGTGTGCCCAATCACGGATGAGTGGTTTAAAGCTGCCCTGCCTGCTATAAAACACACACCTGGTAAGAAATGTCTTGATGAGAAGCATTGACTGATGTGTATCATGGCTCAGTCAAAACAACTCTCTGAAGACCTGCAATCAAGGATTGTTGATTTGTATAAAGCCGGGAAAGGAAACCATCTCAAAAAGTCCCGATGTTCATCAATCGACAGCCAGAGGAGTTGTCTACAAATGGAGAGAGTTTGACACTGTTGCTTCTCTCCCAAGGAGTAGCCGTCCAGCAAATATGATGCCAAGAATTCAGTGCAGAATACTCAGAGAGGTAAAAAAGAACCCTAGAGTGTCTGCTAAAGACTTACAGAAATCACTGGCACGTTCAAATATCTCTGTGCACACGTCAACTATATGTAAAACTTTGGCCAAGAATGGTGTTCATGGGAGGGATCCACGGAGGAAGCCACTGCTGTCTAAAAAAACATTGTTACTCGTTTAACGTTCGCAAAAAGGCACTTGGACACTCCACAGATGTTATTTTGTGGACTGTTTAAACCAAAGTTGAATTTGTTGGGAGTCACACACAACGTCATGTGTGAAGGAAAAATGGAACAGCTCACCAACATCAACACCTTATCCTTACCGTAAAGTGTGGTGGAGGTGCTGTTCTGCTGCCTCAGGGCCTGGACAACTTGCAATCGTTCATGGAAGAACAAATTCAAAAGTTTTGCAGGAAAACCTGAGGCCATCTGTCAGACAGTTGAGGCTAAAAAGAGGATGGATGCTGCAAGACATTGATCCAAAACACAGAAGTAAATCTTCAAACTTCAGAATTGTTTCAGAAGAACTAAATACACGTTCTGGAGTGGCCAAGTCAAAGTCCAGAACTGAACCCCATTGAGATGCTGTGGCATGACCTAAAGACAGCGATTCATACCAGACATCCAAGGAATTTACAGCAGTTTTGTAGAGAAGAATGGGCCAAGATTAGTCCTGCTCGATGTGCCAGGCTGATCTGCAGCTACAGGAAGTGTCTGGTTGAAGTTATTGCTGCCAAAGGGGGGCACAAAATATTCAATTCAATTCAATTTTATTTGTATAGCCCTGGATCACGACAAGGTTGTCTCAAAGGGCTTTGCAGGGGCAATATGATACACAATCAGAAACAGCAAATGAACCAACAAAGATGAACAAATAAAGTTCAAGTCCTGGGTATCCCCCATCCTTAGACCCTCCATGTCGGCAAGGAAAAACTCCAGAGTGTGGGGAGAAAATGAGAAACCTTGGGGAGTACCACAGTCAGGAGAGATCCACTCCCAGGACGGATAGACAGGAAGCCCCAGGAAGGTGAAGTTACAGTCCGCAAAGGTGCAGTGGAGTAAAGGGACAAGAAGAGGTCCATCTAGCCAGATGAGACGGGGGTAGCAACGAGGACGTCCATCCAGCCAGAGGTCTGGACAGTCAGGAGGCTGCAGCTGAAAAATAGCCCCTCCCCGGAGGGGAGGGGGGAAAGGGGACGCGGGTGACTAGTGATGAAGGGACTAGACAACTAGATATTATCATTGGAAAATAGAAATAAAGTGAGACAAGTGGTAGGTAGAGTGAGAAAAATGTTATATATAAATATTAAAATGTGATGGTTCACTTACTTGTCATTGTTTGCATACCATCCTCATTCAAATATGAAAACCTATAAATGCTTGGGTGGTTTTAGTTAAAGCAGAAACTGTTTTTCCATCTGTGTGATTTTGACAAAGATCAGATCACATTTGATGGTGATTTTATGCAGAAATGTGAGGGATTCCAAAAGGTTTCCCCCCTTTATATTGACTTTATTTTTGCCAGAGATGCCAACAGTGGCTGTCTCCGTTTTACCCATGAGACGTCACAATGGTTTTTTTCTCCACTAGAGGGCACTCATGCTCTTTGGATGGGTGTTTTATAGTGTAGTTCCGATCTAAATACTATGGTTTTTCTGTCATCTTTTTGACCCAATGTGGTCATGTAATGTTAAAGTCGAGTATTATAATAACAGTTCATATCAATGAAGTTGTGCTGAGAAAAAAATAGATCATTATTTAAATAAAAAATCCGACATTGCAAGCAGTTACTCACAATTTTCCTCATGACTTGAGTATTCTTTTTTGTCTTGTACTCGAGCAAATTTTTGGATGACTACTTTTACTTTTGCTTGAGTATTATTCATTAGAAGTAACATGACTCTACCCACCTTTGGTTGTGTATCCATTGGGATACTTGCTGCCCGTCCATATGGATGAGTTGTCTTATCGTCATCATCGTCCCCAGAATTCCAATTTTCTCTTTTGGCGCACACAGATGACATCGTCAGACATACTAGAACACCCCGACTCTCAAATCCAACAACTCCGAGAAGAAAATGAGCAGCTCAAGCGTCGCGTTTCATACGTAAGAGAAAAATATTCTATTGCAAGAAAATAATCAATATGAAGAAAGTCAGCAACAAGAGACATTTTTGGCGGTAGGTCCAAAGTCTGAACTCGCAGTGGCAAAAGTACGACTCCAGCAGGGAAGACTACATCCGGGGGCTGTGCCGGCGCTTGAAGAGCGCGCCGACGAGCGAAGCTAGCGCGGCCGCGCTACGCCGGGAAATCGTCCGACTCAATGCGTCGCTGGAGGACAAAATGGACGAATGCGCCAGATTGCGAAAAGAAGCCAGGGAAGAACGAGAACGCGTCCGGACGCTGGAGCAGCAGGTCAGTGAATGAATCGACAACTAAAATAGTTGAACTCGCAGTCTGCCGTTGACGGCGATAGACGTCCAATCCGTTTGGACCGGGAGGGCTGACTGTCGCCGTCCATGGCATTCATAGTCGATGCATTGTTGGAGGTTGGTCCAAATCATTATTATTATTTATTTATTTTTATTTCTTTGTGCTTCTAAATAGTCCATATTCTCTTATTTATTATATATTTTTCTTTACATTTATTAAATAAAAAACTAGCAAAAAATGTAAACATTCTTTTCTATTTTAATTTTCTAAATCCTCCTTTTGAGCCTATTTTTTTATTGTTCAAATATTTTTTTCTTTTTTAAATTAAAACCCACTAAATACTTTATTTAAAAATACTTTTTTATGTCCTCAACATTTTTAATCAATATATTTAAAATAAAAATATTTTAAATCTTTTTTTTTTTTTAAAAACTATTCATTTGAAAAAAAATCAAAAAATATTTTTGATAACTAATAAAGTTGGAAAAAAAAAACAAATCTTCAAAAAAAAAATGTTACAGGTAGTCCCTGTGTTACGACATACAGGACTTACACAATTTCGACTTTACAACGCAGGCTCTCGTCCGCCATTTTGTCTCCAGTTGTATTTTTTTCGTGAAGGAATCTGACCTCTAGCCAGATTGCCGGAATCACGCCAGCCGGACCCGCGTTGGCGCAATTCCATCAACACAGGCCGGTGAGACCCTGACAACCCGGCCAAAAGGCCAAACTCCGCGCATTCACCATAGTCTTGACTCTTGACCCTTTGTACTGACTCCATTTTGAAAGATGGAAAAAGAAGCACAAGTTGACAATTTATTTTGAGCCGACAGCAATCATACAGCACAGAGGGACCCAGGCGAGGTCACCATATCACAAGTCAACCAAAGGTTCACGAGAAAAATGACAACAATGAGTTAAACATTCCATTTTTTGTTTAAGGCTCTCGCTGAGTGGGCCGTGGGCAGAAGAAGGGTGTGTTTGGGCGTCGTTTAGGATTATTGTCTGTTTATGGATTGGACAGGAGGATTCGGGAGTTACTGTTGTCAGGGTAACAAGGGTTGTGGATTTTACCAGCTCTGCGTGAAACGGGTCCTTTGAGTCTTATCATTTGTGTTATCAGTTGGATATCGGGGGTTTTCCGGTGTTCCTTGTGTTGGGACAGTGTTTCCCGCCATTTGTTCTGGACTGTCCGGGAGAACTGATTGCGAGAGTTGGCGGTGCAGACGTGGGCTTGTCAGCGTCCACCTTGCTCAGTCAGTTGCAAGACTCAGACGTTGGGCTTCCTTGATAAGAAGGCGTCGTGTATCTCTTACTGCTTGATGTGGGCCAAAGCAGAACGCACCGGTCCTTTATCCATGCCAGACATCTGAGTCTGCTCCTCTGGCACACAAGGCCACAGTCCAGCCAGACCCCTGACTGCCACCAGAGGGCAGTGTATACTCATCAATAAACAAAATACTTTTTTTGGATAGTTATTTTGAGATTTAGGGGTACTTCAAGGGGGTTTGTTCGGAAATTCAGGTGACGTCGCCAGCGTAGGAACGGTACTCGTTCGTAACCCGGGGACTACCTTTTGTGTGAACCTCTTAATCGTAATTATTTTCAATGTAGTTAAACAACGTGAAAGGAAAAAAAAGAAACATTTTCAAATGACTTTGCAAATGTTAGTTTTCCATTTAAAGGAAAAATCTATATTTCAATGTACTGTATTTGTTTTTTTGATGGAAGGATTTCTCACTTGTTTAGGCTGTGATCTACGCGGAGGATTTTAGGTCGGAGCGAGCCGACCGAGAGCGTGCGCAGGGACGCGTTCAAGAGCTGAAAGAGCACATTTGTCACTTGAAGCAGCAGCTACGCCAACAGGTCGGCCGGCAAATCCTGTCTTTTTTTGCAACAACATAAATCCAGCCATTTTCTTTTTGCACGCTATAGAGCGGAACTTTTCCGCCATATATTGAGTCGTCTCCACCTGCCACATTTTGGCCGTTAAAATCCAAAATGAAGTTTGCTCCGAAAACCAATACCGTATTTGACTGGTTCTCTTATTCAAGTCAATGCATTGACATTCAAGTCTAGTCATCACTAGCCTATTCATCAAGCCTTTGTGCTTATCCTTGTAAAACCAGTTGCCTTTTGACCTATTGGCTGCCATTCTGGGTGCTAGATGTCCAATTCATTTGAAGAAAGAGGCTTGGCAGCTACAGCGGTATGAAAAGGTATCTGAAGCTTTTGGAATTTCTCACATTTCTGCGTAAAATCACCATCAAATGTGATATGATCTTTGTCCAAATCACACAGATGAAAAAACAGTTTAGTGCTTTAACTAAAACCACCCAAACATTTAGAAATGTTGATATTGTAATGAGAATGGCAGGCAAACAGTGACAGAAGGGGGGAAAAATAAGTAAGTGAACCATCACATTTAATATTTTGTGGCAGCAATAACTTCAACCAGACGCTTCCTGATCAGTCTGGACTGATCTTGGCCCATTCCTCTCTACAAAACCGCTGTAGATTCCTGGGATGTCTGGCATGAATCGCTGCCTTTAGGTCATGTCACAGCATCTGAATGGGGTTCAAGTTTGGACTTTGACCTAGTCACTCCAGAACGTTTATTTTGTTCTTCTGAAATCATTCTGAAGTTGATTTACTTCTGGTGTTCTGGATTATTGTCTTGTTGCAGCATCCATCCTCTTTTTGGCTTCAACTGTCTGACAGACCAAAGGCCTCAGGTTTTCCTGCAAAACTTTTGAATTGATTCTTCTACTAATGATTGCAAGTTGCCCAAATCAGCCCCAAATCATGATGCTCCCTCCACCATGCTTCATGGTGGGGATGTTCCATTTTTCCTCCACACATGACGTTGTGTGTTACTTTCAAACACTTCAACTTTGGTTTCATCAGTCTGCAAAATAATATCTGTGAAGTGTCCAAGTGCCTTTTTGCAAACATTAAACGAGCAACAACGTTTTTTTTAGACAGCGGTGGCTTCCTCCGTGGAGTCCTCCCATGAACACCATTCCTGGCCATAGTTTTACATATGGTTGATGTGCGCGCAGAGATATTGGACTGTGCCAGTGATTTCTGTAAGTCTAGGGCAGACACTCTAGGGTTCTTTTTACCCCTCTGAGTATTCTGCGCTGAACTCTTGGAGTCATCTTTGCTGGAAACCACTCTCTGGGGGAGAAACAATTCTTGAATGCAGGTCTTCAGACAGCTCTTTTGACCGAGCCATGATGCATCAGACAATGCTTCTCAGGTGTGTGTTTTATAGTGGGCAGGGTAGCTTTAAACCACTCATCAGTGATCGGGCACCCACCTGACTTAAATTGTTTTCAATTTTTAGTGTAAACACTTTCAAACTTTTTACATCTGAGTGATTTTGACAAAGATCAGCTCACATTCAATGGTTTTTTATGCAGAAATTCCAAATGGTTCAGATGCTTGCTCATACCAATGTAAATGTCCAATCCATTTGAAGTTAGAGACTGGGGAGTTAATAAACGTTCATTCGTCCGTCCCTCCCTCCCACATCAAATGGGCCGTACGTCTACTCCGCACCGAGAAATTTATTTCAATCGACCACAACCAAAATGGCCTTGAGGCGTCCATGTCGGCAGTTGCGCGTTGCGGTGGTTTAGGTTTTTTCAAAGAAAACGCTAAAAAGGCTGCCATAACATCTTTTGCAGGAAGCGAGCCGAGAAAGCGCGGCGGTCCCGTTGTGTCGCGTGCACATCGGCCACAGAGTAACGTCGTCCTCGCGGCGGCGGCGCGCGGCAGACGCGACCGAGGTCCCGTCGACGCCGCGGTGCCCGCGCTGCTCGGCGGCCTCGGACCAAGATGACGTCCGTTACTTTGACGACGCCACCTGGTGAGCGGGACGTGGAATACCTCGACTAAAGAACTTTCATGCTGCACCTTTTTGTGGTTACCCCTTTATAGGGCACCTGACTATTTTTGGACATTTAAAAAACTTTATAAATCATTCATTGGAATGAAAAGGATCAGGTTTTAATTTCAAAAAGATATCTTTTTCTGCTTCATGCTCTTACAGCCTCTCACAGTCCCTCCTGCTGCTTTTCTTGGTCAGCGGTGCCCTGGAGTTAGCGATTTAAAGTTAAGAATGATTGACAGGACAGAGGTGTAGCTTTCATCTTGCCAAAGGCGCACATGTGTGGCAATCATCGTTTAGCTTGTTAAACAGTAGCGGTCGTCCGCAAGTGACGGCAGAGACGCTTCACTTGAGCGGAACGGTTAATCGTCCGGTAAAAAGATTCGTATAAGCAAATCGTTTGCCCCAGACCCTATTTTGGGGGGGGACTTCCTCTTCATTTTGAAACGTTCATGGGTCACTTCCTGTTGTTTTTTGCACATTTGTGTGTCACTTCCTGTGAATTTGGCCTCATTTCCTGCGTCACTTCTTGTTCATTTTGTGTCTCTTCCTATTTATTTATGGCCATTTCCATTTGAAATGTATATATATCTGTATACTGTATGTGCATATGTGATATCAATGCTGGCCTAAATAACAATAGTAAATTTACGATATTTAACGGAGTGCCCTAGAAAGGGTTCAAACCAGGGAATAAACCCAAAATAAAATTGCGAAATATCATGGTGCTCATTATCTAGTCCTAATTTATCATCATACACAAAGCCATAAGATTTTACTGTTTTACTATTAGATGATTTTAATATAATACATGTATTTATTCCATTTTCAATCAGTGCAAAGAAACATTTTGGAAGGTATGGTGCTTTTTTTTCCCCCCTCTATTTTTTTAAATAAAATCTTTTCCAAAATGATGCTCTTTCTTGATCCTTTCATTTGCCCCGACATAAAATGGCGTCCGATTTGAACTTCTATCAATGGTTTTTAAAAAAAGCCAGAGCGTCCGTAACATTGACGCGCGTGTGGTGGGAAATACCCCGGTCATGTGACATAAAAGGTGACAAATATAGCATTAGAAAAGCGCAAAGACAAACAGGCATTGTGCAGCAATTTCTCATGAGTTGGTCCGAGCAGGAAGTGGGTCGTCCCCTGCTCCGACAAGAAGTCACAAAGAAACGATTCAAGCTTTTTAAAGAGTTTTTAAAAAAATCCAATTTGTTCTTCCTCTGGCCATGATGCACCCTCCCTCCCTCCTACAAATGACTTTATCGCTAGCACACGTCCAAGCCATTTAAAGCGGGAGGATGGCAGTCAATGAACGTTTGCTCATTGGCTGCCAAACCTCCCGCTTCAAATGGATTGGACGTCTAGTGACGTCAATAAGGGAATAGCAGATGCTTTGACATTAATCAAATATCATTATATCAATCATTTCTGAGGGGAAAACTTTTACTTTTAGAACTTGAAACGTGCCTACTAGTTTAATAATATTACTTAGTATACTGTAGAAGTAGTACTAAAAAGTAGGACTTTCTCATGGCTTTTAGGTCATAACCACATTTACTATTTAGTTGAGGTGTACTTACTAGTTAGTCCAGCTAAACTAGTACTACTAAATTTAGTAGTACTAATATTTAGTTGGTAAAAGTTAAACCGTTTACAAGCATAACACCATTTACCATTCTACCGTTTTAAACGATATAATGGGGAAAAAAAACTTGCTATGCATGGTCATCTTTTTGAGGGGAAAACCCCCACATTTTTATACATGGTCTTTTTAATTTAAAAAAAAAAAAAAAAAAAAATATATATATATATATATATATATATATATTTTTTTTTTTTAAAGGCCTCATTACTGTATACATGGTTGTTTATATGGGGAAAAATGCCTTATTACTGTAATTTCCATACTATAAGCCACAACTTTTTTCCTTCATTTTGCACCCTGCAGCATATAGTCCAGTGCAGTTTATTTGTTAATTTGGGTTCGTAGGTAAAATTTGACAGCGGCGTCATAAGACTGCCATAAGATTGTCATAATTACGACATGACATCATCATGGGCATTAAAGAACGCTTCTGAGAGATGTCATTCGGCAAACGATGTCACTAACTCCATTTATGTCCAGCTGGGATCTTTTACATCCATTCAAAAGGGCGATCATTTGCCGGATGACACAACAAATTGCTTCTGTCATAAGCATTCAATAATGCTCATGGCAGCGATGGTCTTATGACAGTCTGACGGCACCACTGTCAAATTAAGTGTTACCAAATTCCATAACTTGCAATTAATGAAACAACTAGAACAGTAACTGAAGGCATCATTAGCTCAGAACACGAGTCTTGATTATTTACATCTGTAGCGCTGCAATGCATGCTAGGAGGCATGTTGGATGAAAACAGCATTGGCAGCAGAGGTTGACTGTCACCCTCAAGGGAACAGTAATGGCCAAATGAAACTTCTTGAGACAATGAAGCTTTGCAGCCAATCGATTCAAGGCTTCATGGCGGTTCATTTGATCTTATGAGTCTTATGATGCCGCCGTCAATTAAGAGTGTTACCGGTTGATATGGTTCAGTGTAAATATCCCATAATACAAAAAGGACAGCTGCGGCTTACGGTCCACTGCAACTTATCTATGAACAAATATAAACAAAACTAATATACATGTTCATTTTTTAGCTACATTCTTGAGGGTGGAAAAGCCCACCTTGTATGGCTGTTTTTGAGATAGAAAAAAACCTTTATTATTTACATTATTTTTTTTACACTTTAAGACCTTAAACCCTTTAAAGACTATTTTTGGACTTTTTTTTCACATATGAATAATTAATGTATTTTCATTTTTTTTTTTTTTTTAAAAACAAGTTATAAATACAATATCAATAAACACAATATTAATACTACTAAAATAGAGAATTAACCATCGGTTAAGACTACTTTTTTGTTTTCTAGCATTGAAACCATTGCCAATCATTCATCATTTGGGTGCCAATGACGGAGGTCGATGTCCAATCCATTTTGACCGGGAGGGGCGAATAAACATTTCTCCCAGCCAAAACGGATTGGCCGTTTAGCCTCGTCCATGCCGGCCAGCGAGTCAAAAAACGCAGTTGGCCCATGAAAGGGTTCGAGACATTGTTTTGTTTGCAGGTGGGTGACGTCATGTGTCACACTGCTCTACTTTTCAAGGTAGGCGAGACCTTTCACTTCCTCCCTCGCACAACATACAGTCATGGTATGTGACGACATTACCGCATGATCACAAGACTTCCACGCGTAAACCCCAAAGCCATTGTGATCGGTCGCCTCACCTATATATATTTTCAACTATTCATAAGTCGACAAGAATTTTTTTTTTCCTCCCCTCAGTTTTTCCATCAAGTGTGATATGCAAGTGGATTCATCTGCGGATGCGTGGAAAAAATGGTTATAGTCCAAATTGAGGCCCAATTAAAAGACATCAAATACTGTATGCTATTTTTTCTCTCCATTTTTTTCAATATATATTTCAAACGTTTTACGTCAGCATTTTAATTTTTACGTATTTTTGTATCAACTTCATTTCCACATTTAAATATTTTGTTTCAATGTTTTCATTGAATCCAACATTTTACTTAAATGTATTTAATTCATCGTCTCCATTTTTATTTGGTACAAGTTATTATTATTTAGCTGTTTTTTTTTTCTGATTAAAACAATTTTTCAGTTTTCATTAAATAATCATTCTTAATTATTTCTGCAATTTTCCAGTTAACATTTTCCCGATTTAAATTTTAAATCACCTCGATCAGCTTCATTTCCTTTTTATGTTCAACTTTATACTTACAATTTAAGAAATCCATTTTAGTTTTCATTTAAACATTTACCATTTGTAATAGTTCCAACATTAATCTTCAATTTTCCCCAATATTTATTTTCCATTTCTATTGACTCATATTTCAATATTTTTGTCACTTTTTTCCCATGTAATAAAAATTCATTGGAGTCAGATTAGAGAATTCACCATTCAGTTGTTTAAAAAAACTCATCGTCTGCCATCGACGGCGCAGGACGTCCGATCCATTTGGGGGGGGAAAAATGATACCAAAAAAGTATCTGGTAAAATGTTTTACTCATTTTCTTTTAAACAGAATCTACAAAAGAAAAAAACAAGTATTCTGTGAGGGTGCGAAGGGGGAGGGAGGAGAATAAGCCACAATATGTCAAATACATCTTTTTAATTAACAATAATAATTATCTTTTTTTTTTTCTTTTTAAATGATTTTATACCATGGCTTGTTCAGTCATGAAAGCGTCCGACGAAAAGCACACGAGCACGCTTGTTCAGCAGGTCCGTCAAGGGGGAAGGGAAGGAGAAAAAAAGCAAGGCAGCATCCGGCGAGTCCGTCCGTCCGTCCGTCGGTAGATTGCTGCTGGCCAGTGGAGGTATGTTTCAAGGGGGGCCGGACTCAGTGTGCTGCGAAGGTGGCCTTTTTTAAACTAAAGTTGGACCAGTTGATTGACAGCCGCTGGCGCGTCTGCCGGGCCGAGTCCAAACAGAACCTGAAGACACACGCCGGAGGGCATTTTACAGACCCTTCATTTTTAGTGGCGGAGAGTTGGTGATAGTAAAAAACATCTTCATGCTAAACAATATAAAAACCAATATTGACATGCTAACCGCTAGCATTTTAGCACCTGATTTGAACACACGGTGGAGCAACACATGGTGCGAAAATGCAAATAAAGCTCCAACTATATGAAATTTTTGCTAGTTTAAAAACACGTACCTTTTAAAATACTCCACCTCTCGCTCCGTCTCGTCCATCTCAGTGCTATCCAGATCGATGTCTTTGGGAAGGAACACGTCATCTATACACAAAACACACATTTTGTCGGTCAGGAGTGTTTTTGTGTTGTATTTTACATGACACTTGGCCAAAGACATAGCGTTCAATGTTCATTTGCCACACCCAGTCAAAACGGATTGGACGCCTAGTGTCGTCAACAATGGCACTAGTTGCATTCACAGCCAGGCCTCTCGGTTTGAATGAACTGGATGTCAGTATATGTCTTTTTAGAGGTCCCGCAGGTATCGATTTCCCGATCGCTGCCCGGTACAGCTATTTTTGGGGTACCGGATAGCGTCAGATTTGGTCAAAAGATCCTGTGACCGTGTGTTTTCGGGGCTTTTTGCCGGCTGTAAATCAAACCACTAGGAAAGCGTGTCCCCTGAGGGGGAATACTTCTCTTTAGTATCAGATTATTGTCTTAATATTTGTAAACACAGCATTTCTTGAGGAGATATCAGCAGTGCTCACTTTAATACAATAGATAGGATTTGTCAATGAAACGGTTACATTATTTTCACAGGTATAAAAAGACGGGTATCGTCTCGGCATCGGCAAAACATTATCGGGACATCCCTAAACGGCAAGTGACTTTAAAATGATTTCTGACAAATCCATCCAGAAATGTGACAGATAATTATAATATTAATCAGTGCCCTTTTCGCAGCTGCCTTGGTGACAACTAAAAAATTTTGAAAATATGATGTCACACCCAGAATGAGCCGCAGAGTTCTGCTAGCATGAGATCGATCCATACAGTAGATGCCCTATTTTCTTTATAGTCAACATGTACTACTGTCGCTGTAGCTAGCGAAGCACGAGAAAGCTAACCATGGTCATCAATCATCAATTCTGGTTGTGACGTCACATTTACACTTAAAAAAAAAATTATAGATTTTTTTTAATTGGGTGATCCCTGATGCATCGTTTTGGGTGGAATCACTAGGAGAAAACGGCCAGATTGGAGTGCCAAATTCCTCTTCTATATGTAACCTATTTGAATATTTTGACCATTTCATAGACCCCTTAATTATCGTACGGCAATATTGCGAGATCACCGATCTGTGTCCGTAGTATGGACACACACCTATGGAAGTGTTCATCTTGTCGCCCTTCTTCTTCTTGCTCTTCTTGGCTTTGCCTTTCGGCTGCGGGGACTCGGCGCCGGGAGGCTTCCCGTTCTGTTCCGACTGGAGACGGAGAGGCGGCGAGGGCGACGGGTCGGACGCGGGCGGGCTCCGCCGGCGGTCTTCCTTCAGCTGCCTTTTCCCGCCGTGGCTCTCCGAGGCGGGCGCCTCCGCGGGCCCGGCGGCGACGGTCTCGGGGGCGGGCGCCCCCGGCCGGGCTTTGACGTCGGCGTTGCGGTCGCGCAGGCGCGAGACGCCCCGCTCGGAGCGCCGGGCGTCGGGTCGGGATTCCGGCCGGAGGTCCTCGGGGCAGATGAGGCCGCGGAGGAGCTGCGACTTGCCGTCGCGCAGGCGGTCCAGCACGTTCTGGGCCGCCCGCTCCAGCGGCGGCGGATTGTTCTCGCCGGGCGCCGTGTTCTCCTTGGCTTTGTCCTTCTTCTTCTTCTTGGCGGCGCAGTGTTGCTGGCGGAGCTCCTGCAACCGGAGGAGCTCGCGCTGGAGCGCGGCTTCTTCTTCTTGGCGTCGCCTGCGCCGCTCCTCCCGCTGCGCCTCGGCCTCCTGCCGGGCCTTCTCCTCCATCTTTTTCTGCTTGTGTCGAGCCCGCTTGGCGGCTTTGGAGCTGGACGCCGGCTTGCTGTCGGCGCTGTTGATGAACTGGAGCAGGTCCTCCACCCGCCGGTGGTCCTCCAGGCCGCCGGCCGGACCCTCGCGCTCGGGCGCAGGCTGCTGCTCCTCGCGCTTGGGCTGCTGCTCCTCCTTGCGCTTGGTCAGGCGCAAGCGCAGCTTCTCGCGCATCTCGGCGTAGTTGCGGCTCGTCGGCGCCGACGGAGGCTGGGAAGGGAGAAAGCCCACAAAATAAGTTTTCTCCACTGGAGGGCGCACATACTCTTTGGATGGGTGATGTTTCATTTCTTCAATTTTTCTACTCTGAATTCCGTGATTTCTTGAGCCTAATATGGTCACGGTACTGTATAATAAGAACACTTCATCTAGATCAGTGGTCCCCAACCTTTTTTGCACCTTGGCCTATTTTTCCACAGACTGGCAATGTGTGGCAGAAAATGACAGTAAATATAAAATTACACGACAGGGCTAAGGAAAATGTAACTCACCATACGCTGAAGCAACCTTTTTTTTTTTTTTTTTTTTTTTTTTTTTTACCAGCCGCCTCTCCTAAAACTTGACGGCAAATATCAGAGTTATCTCCAATCGTGAAAGGTTTCTCGGCTTTAGCGATACAGTTCGCCACGAGATATGATGCTCTCAGCGGCATTGGCTTTTGTTACTTCGTATGCTCGCTTTTAGCCACATATTATGCAGAATGGTTTTTGTCGTAGGCTCCTCCTCTGGCTCAGCAGGTGGCCTTTATCCTGTAAGAAAAGATTTTGCCGCTCGCAGCCAACGGCAGCTAACATTAGCGTTTACATTGACTAACGCTTGGCTGCAAACACCCCAGTAAGGGCCGTCAACCACAAGAAGGCAACGTACACACATCTCTACTCGGATTTGTATAGATGTGTCAAGAGTAGGGCTGTCAAACGATTAAAATTCTTAATGGAGTTAATCACAGCTTAAAAATGAATTAATCGTAATTAATCGCAATTCAAACCATCTTTCAAATATGCCATATTTTTCTGTAAATTATTGTTGGAATGGAAAAACAAGACAAGACGGATATATACATTCAACATACTGTACATAAGTACTGTATTTGTTTATTATAACAATAAATCAACAAGATGGCATTAACATTAACATTCTGTTAAAGCGATCCATGGATAGAAAGACTAGTAGTTCTTAAAGGATAAATGTTAGTACAAGTTACAGAAATTTTATATTAAATCCCCTCTTAATGTTTTTGTTTTAATAAAATTGGTAAAATTTTCAATCAAAAAATAAACTATTAGCTCGCCATTGTTGATGTCAATAATTACACAATGCTCATAATTCAGTCACACCAAAGCGCCAGCAGAGGGAGACAAAACACACAAGTAACAAGTGGACATGTCACTGTGCTGTCATTTTAATCTGTTTGAGCGGGGCATGTGCGTTAATTTCGTCAAATATTTTAACGTGATTAATTGAAAAAATGAATTACCGCCCGTTAACGCGATAGTTTTGACAGCCATAGTCAAGAGGCATAGGCCAGATTGCGGTCATTAACAAATGATTCATTATTTTTCTGCGGCCTGGTAACAAATGCGCCACAGACCGTCGGTGATTGGGGAACACTGATCTAGAAGTTGTGCTGAGAAAAAAAAATACACCCTAACTTGAGTAGTCTTTTCAATGAGTACTTTTCCTTTTACTTGAGTACATTTTTTAGAGGATTATTATTTTGGAAGTAATGCTACTTTTATTTGAGTCCAATTTTTGGCTAGGAAGCCTATACAGTATCGATCACTATTCCCTTTGCTCTGTACTCTGGAAAAAATGCAAGACAATAATAACAACCACAAAGAAAGTCCTCTGTGGCACATTAATATCATTTACATTTTGAAAGTGCCTATGACAGCAAAAAGCATGTTTATTTCATATTTCACGTGGTATTTTATGCTCCTGAATGAAATGGACCGCTTGGATGTGTGTGGAAGCGATCGATTTATATCCAATTTTTCTAATGCCGAGCCATGAAAATGAGCGACTTCCTTGGATTGAGGAGGAATGCGAATGTGACATCAACTGGGTCAGCATCTCACAATACAGCATTGCTTTATTGCAGGCAGATGGACTGCGGATTCAGCCGATTTTGCGGATTACTTAGTTTATTTTTCACATCACGTCAGCCCAATGTGCTGCAGGCTTTTGTTGCTGCACCAGGGAGAGGCGTATGAGCCTTTTTGGGTTTCAAATAGTTCCCGTTCACTGCGGAGAATGGCCAAAATAACTGTGGGACCATTGGACCGACGAGGAAGTGAGGAAACTACGTGTTGTGAAATACTGGGATCATGGCACACGTTTCAATGAGGAGATGGTGGCTTGCATTTTGTGGCTGACAATGTTCCTTGTCCACCGAGAAGGCCACTCGGCCGACGACCGGCGGCTCGTCGTGCACCCACCTCGGTCCTCTTTGCGTGCCCGCCTGGAGAGCGCTATACTCTGATTACGCTCGTGCGGTTCTCCATACAGTGCCTTGCAAAAGTATTCGGCCCCCTTGAATCTTGCAACCTTTCGCCACATTTCAGGCTTCAAATATAAAGATATGAAATTTAATTTTTTGGTCAAGAATCAACAACAAGTGGGACACAATCGTGAAGTGGAAAAACATTTATTGGATAATTTCAACTTTTTTAACAAATAAAAAAATGAAAAGTGGGGCGTGCAATATTATTCGGCCCCTTTACTTTCAGTGCAGCAGAAGTTCAGTGAGGATCTCTGAATGATCCAATGTTGTCCTAAATGACCGATGATGAGAAATAGAATCCACCTGTGTGTAATCAAGTCTCCGTATAAATGCACCTGCTCTGTGATAGTCTCAGGGTTCTGTTTAAAGTGCAGAGAGCATTATGAAAAGGCAGGTCCGAGATACTGTTGTGGAGAAGTTTAAAGCTGGATTTGGATACAAAAAGATTTCCCAAGCTTTAAACATCTCAAGGAGCACTGTGCAAGCCATCATATTGAAATGGAAGGAGCATCAGACCACTGCAAATCTACCAAGACCCGGCCGTCCTTCCAAACTTTCCTCTCAAACAAGGAGAAAACTGATCAGAGATGCAGCCAAGAGGCCCATGATCACTCTGGATGAACTGCAGAGATCTACAGCTGAGGTGGGAGAGTCTGTCCATAGGACAACAATCAGTCGTACACTTCACAAATCTGGCCTTTATGGAAGAGTGGCAAGAAGAAAGCCATTTCTCAAAGATATCCATAAAAAGTCTCGTTTAAAGTTTGCCACAAGCCACCTGGGAGACACACCAAACATGTGGAAGGTGCTCTGGTCAGATGAAACCAAAATTGAACTTTTTGGCCACAATGCAAAACGATATGTTTGGCGTAAAAGCAACACAGCTCATCACCCTGAACACACCATCCCCACTGTCAAACATGGTGGTGGCAGCATCATGGTTTGGGCCTGCTTTTCTTCAGCAGGGACAGGGAAGATGGTTAAAATCGATGCAGCCAAATACAGGAACATTCTGGAAGAAAACCTGTTGGTGTCTGCACAAGACCTGAGACTGGGACGGAGATTTATCTTCCAACAGGACAATGATCCAAAACATAAAGCCAAATCTACAACGGAATGGTTCAAAAATAAAGGTATCCAGGTGTTAGGATGGCCAAGTCAAAGTCCAGACCTGAATCCAATCGAGAATCTGTGGAAAGAGCTGAAGACTGCTGTTCACAAACACGCTCCATCCAACCTCACTGAGCTCCAGCTGTTTTGCAAGGAAGAATGGGCAAGAATTTCAGTCTCTCGATGTGCAAAACTGATAGAAACATACCCCAAGCGACTTGCAGCTGTAACTGGAGCAAAAGGTGGCGCTACAAAGTATTAACGCAAGGGGGCCGAATAATATTGCACGCCCCACTTTTCAGTTTTTTATTTGTTAAAAAAAGTTTAAATTATCCAATAAATTTTGTTCCACTTCAAGATTGTGTCCCACTTGTCGTTGATTCTTGACAAAAAATTACAATTTTATATCTTTATGTTTGAAGCCTGAAATGTGGCGAAAGGTTGCAAGGTTCAAGGGGGCCGAATACTTTTGCAAGGCACTGTATTGTCAAGATTTCCAGGCACCTCTGCCCTCTTCATGTGCCCGGCGATAGACCACCATCCTCGGGTTGGGCTCGGGGCAGCTACACTCTCCTCCTACATCAGCCGGTTTGTCCGTCGGTCATTCTCCAGCCTCTTCACCGGCAACGAGCACTCCTGCCCGCAGCAGGGGAAGGACGAGCTGTAACTTGCTCACCGCCGGGGGGTTGCCGATCGGTGAAGACAATCGACAACTCCGCCGCCGTGTGAGATGATCCGGGGTAGTTTTGAGTGATTTTTTCTTTTTTGAAAGGTGATAAGACATGGAAACACCGCTCGGTTTGGGTTAGCATGTTGGCTAGCTGTCACGCCTCCTGATTTATTTACGCTCTCCGTAGCCGGTGCAGGGAAACTACAAAAGCCGAACTAACATAAAATATCATTCAGGAGATGCAAGAAGTGGACAGTCTTGACCCATTATAGAGTCATTTTGCCCTGTCGTACAGAATAAATTCCTTTTTAATATTTCATATTCCATTTAGCAGAAGGCTGTTATTTGTCATGACCATACCATTTATTTAGCAATTGGGGAAAAAAATACTTTGATCAAAAGAATATCCTGTAAAAATATTGGAGTAGAGAGATTGAAACAATCATGACATTTTGATGCTGTCTGTCGCATTTTCCTCATTCTGAATAATTCCACCTTCAATGGTCTAAATTCTAAATCAGATGAAATGCCGATGTCATCTTCCAGCTGGGGAGCGCTATAATGACAGTCGGGGTAAACGGCAGATTTAAAGACTAATTTCTCGTCATCTGCGCTTTTTCAAATTGTTATATATAGTTGAATCGTCTCAAAATAGGATTCTAATTCACATAATAATGCCATTTTATGCTGTCACAGGCACTTTAAAGACCCTCAATGTAACACAATTATAAACAATCTCAGGGTGTGTGTCAGAGCAGTAAAAATGACAAATAGTCGCCATCTTACCCCGCCGTGTCCGAAGAACTCGCAGTAGCAGCAGTCACAGTACTTTCCTTCCTTCTGGTTGGTGGAGGTGGAGGTGGACGAGCTGTGTTCCGAGCAGCTGTCCTCGTCCTGGCTCTCCTCGCCGTCGTAGGGCGGGTGCTCGTACGCCCCGTTCCCCTCGCACCGGTGCCCCTCGCAGTCGGGATCACTGAAGGAGGGGGGAAATGGGAATTCACAGGCCTCAATAGTACTGCATCCATACCAATACTAATATACTTCTACTAAGAAATACACGCCGATGCTGCACAATATGTATTTTTAGGGATCTAGTTTGCTGGGGCCAAGATGTCCGCCGGCTACGCATCCCGCCATATAAGAGAAACACATGAGTTTACTGGAGTAGACATCCAGACTTCAAACGGATTGGAAATGTAGCGTAAGTCAGAAATAACAAGATGCCCCCTCCCAATCCCTAGTAGACGTCCAATCCATTCCAAGCAGGCGGCTGGCAGCGAATGAACGAACTCTCCCACTTCAAACGGACTGGACGTCTGATGCCGTAAAGGGCAGACAATGAGTTAAGCGGTGTCTGAACAAGCCATGATAGAAATTAGAGCCTAGTTCGGGCCTAAAAAATCCAGCCCGACCCGACACGGCCCGCTGGTATTGAGGCCCGACCCGGCCCGAGCTCGATCACTTAACTAGATTTGCAGGCCCGAGCCCGAAAAACCCGATTTTTTTTTTTTTTTTTTTTTTTGAGTGACGCGGAAAAAACGCAGCAGCAGCAGCAATTTATTTTCATTTCTTCGAGTAGGCAGAAAAAAACGCAAGTTTTCTTAATGTTTAAATAATCTACATATTTTTTTGAGAATTATCAAAGCATTCACACAACGAAATAACGCTGGGAAAGTTTGTTAAACATATTTCTGAGTGTGTGGGATATTGTTCTCACATGGACGCGCCTCTCTGACAAGGAGAGGGAACAGGAGAGGGCGGCGCCTCGGCCGTGCAGCGGGAGGACAAGAAGAAAAAGCGGCCGGCGCCACGGCGTTCGTGCACACGCACAAGCAAAAGCGCAATACAGAGAGCATGCTCTCCATGTTTTTTTTGGTGTTTTTTTTTTAAATAATTTATTAGTCCGGCATGGCGGCCCGACCCGACCTGACCCGAACGTGAATGCTTAAATTGTGGGCCCGCGGGTCGGGTCGGGTTCGGGCACAAAATCTAACCTCTAATAGAAATTACAGTCAATTCAGTATGCAGTAATTTAGTACATAGACTTCATAATGTATTGACGGAATAAATAGGGGGCCGCCAAAGCTGACCGAGTGGAATCACAGACAAAGAGCTTTTTTCGTTGAAAATTCTTATGAATAAATGCTTAAATCCCCGAATTCTTTATAGATGTGGACGTAAAACAGTCTCGATTCTTGGTTAAAAGCAAAAAAAAAAAAAAAAAAAAAAAAAAAAAAGTGCAGTTAGCGTTTATTTTACGTAAATATGTCGAAGTGCAATGCTAGTCTGCTAGTGAATGTAGCTAGCGGCCGCTTAATGTAAACAGAGCTTTTCCAGTGAGAAATTCTTGTGACCACATTCCTAAATCCCCTAATTCTTTATAGATATGGACGCAAAACATTCTCAATTCTTGGTTAAAAGCAAAAAAAACGTGCAGTCAGCATTTATTTTACATAAATATTGCGAATTATGATGCCAATGCAGTCACGGCCAATTTCTCTGATTTTTTTGACGTTTCAAAAGACATGCATGGTAGGAAAAATATAATAATTACCTTGAGTCCTCGGACAAATCAATCCAGAGACAATCCTTCCTGTTTGTATGCGGTACAGTTTTTGCACTTTTTCAATAGAAATCCGGCTTTAGATCGCTGCCTGCGTGTTGGTGAATAGCTCCTCTAGATGTGGGCGGCCCCCCTACTCGAAGGCGAGGCGCGGCGCATGACCGATCAGAGCCGTCAATACATTATGAAATTATGTTTAGTATTAAAAGAAACATTTTTTTTTTTTAAAAACGAGATATCGATTCAGTATCGGCAACAGTCGATATCACACGAGAATGGAAAAGAAAAAAAAAAAAAAGGTAAACCTCAAACAGACCTACCTGCAGACGCTCGGTGGGGCGCTGAGGGGACTGTCCGCTGACGAAACGGCCGGCTCGGCCGGCGGGAGGCACAGACCGGGGTGCGTCTCCCCCGAGTCGGGCGCCGTTTTGGGGAAGGGCGCCATGGCGGGGAGGTGCGCGGCGGGGGTCGGCGGAAGGGAAGGCGCGGAGAGCGGCGGCAGGGGGCCTAGAGGGGCGGGGTTGTTTCGGGGGGCGGCCGGGGAGATTTGCCGGTGGTCCTCTTTACCCAAACTGTGAAAAACATCATCTGGGGAGAAAAAGACAAATCGAGGTTTGATCCATCGAGTCAGAACAATTTCTTAAGACCTCCGATCAGTCATTTAAACTCACGCGCACAACGTAGACTTAAAGAAAAGTCAATTTGAACATATGTACATCGAAAACCATCGAGGGGACATACGGTACATTAAAATTATAATAGAAAAATACAAAAAACTGAAAATACAACGTAAAATTAGAAAATCCTACATTTAGAAAAAAAATGGAAAAACTGGATGATTTAAAAAAAAAATGAAACTAAAAAATAAAATGAATTTTGAATTCCTTTTTATTTTAGAATTTATTATTTTTTTAATTGACTACATTTACTTTTATTTAACTTTATTAAAAAAAATATTTTTAAGACTTTGGGGATTTTTCCAATTCCAGCTGTACTGTTTCTATTTTCTGTGGCATTTTTTTTTAAAAATCAATACTACAGTATCTTATATATTCCTCCAATAAAGCATCAATGGCGCTCCATGAGTTAAAGTGGAACTGTATTACCACATCCCTACTCCGTTATGAGTCATCTTTATTTGACTTCTTCTTTCCAGCGGTGATGCAAGGTTTCGTAAATGTACGGTGACAGTGTGGAAAAGGTGTGTCGAGAGTTCAAAGGTCAGGCGTGCGTGCAAAGCAAAAAATAAGATAGGTTATTACTTGACTGGACAGTAGTAGCTGTACACGAGACGGACGCGGCGGCCGCCCGGTTGGTCTCCATGAAGGCATCTTGGAAATTGTACAGACACTTCTTCTTGGCGCCGCTCTTCTTCTGCTCGCGGGCCTCCGACGACGAGCACGAAGAAAGGGACGAGGGCGACGACGAGGAAGGGTGCGGGGCGGCGGGCGGCAGAGGGTGGCGGTGCTCCGCCCGGGGGCTGGCGGGCGTCGGCGGAAGGGGGACGTCGGCGGGGGGCGGGTCTAGCATTTCGCCTGGGAAAGAGGGAACAATTCATTCAAATGTTTCAAAATGAGTTTAGCGCTAGAGTACGTCCATTCGAAGCGCGAGGGTGACGGCGAACCAGTGTCGGTGACGATCATGAAAGTATTTCATCAACAAACACTTTTTTCATGATGATGACGAGAAGAGCTAAAAACGTGTTTTGGAAGATTAAAACATCACGAGCCTAATGTCAGTTTTCATCTGACCAGACAAAAATTGTTCACAATATGTGATGTTTTTATGTGTAGTTAGCCTGCATCGTAGCAGTGTCTGCTTGTGTCACTCTTGTGACATGCGTCACCTCCCCCCAGTGCAGTGTCCTCCAGAATATGCAAAGTTGCTTTAGCCTCTAAAGGTTTGCACTGAGCGATCATCATCGCAAACTACGTGTAACTCGTAGCGTTAGCATAGCATTCGTGTTTGCATTCGTCTAACGCGGGGGTTAGCAACCTGCGGCTCTAGAGCTACGTGCGGCTCTTTAGCGCTGTCCTAGTGGCTCCCTGGACCTTTTCAAAAATGTTTGACAATGGAAAAAAAAAAGGGGAGTGGGGAAATATATTTTTAGTTTTAATATGGTTTCTATAGGAGGACAAACATGACATAAACATTCTTCTAATTCATGAATATTGTAACAAAGTTAAACTGTAGGGAAAATACACATTTACCGTATTTTCCACACTATAAGGTGCGTCGGAGTATAAGGCGCACCTTCCATGAATGACCTATTTTAAAGCCATTTTCATGTATAGAGCGCACTGCATTATCAGGCGAAGTAGTAGTAGTAGTAGTAGTAGTTGTAGTAGTTGTAGTAGTTGTAGTAGTAGTAGTAGTAGTGGGTGGTGTTGCGTTATGCATCCACAAGATGGAGCCAAGCTAAATGGAATGTCATGCCATGATTAACCAATATTCAGCCATGTTTATAAGGTGCACTGTCAGAAAATTTTAGGCTTTCAGGTGCAACTTACAGTGCGGAAAATACGGTAATCATGAAGGCTTGTTGTGTATTTGTAGTCAACTTAGTCATTTTGATACTTGGCTAATATAGCTAATATAGATACATACACCATGCGTTGCCTTCATTATAAGGCTTATATAAGGCTTTCAATTTTTTGTGGCCCCAGACATATTTGTTTTTTTTTTTTCTCCAATATGGCTCTAATAACATTTTTGGTTGCCTACCCCTGTTGCAGGCGCTACAATATGTGTTCGTCTGTCAATGTCAATTCAAAATAGTTCAAAACATTTTATTTAATTTTGGAGTAAAAGTTTCAAATTTGACAGAAGAAAACATTTTTCCATGAACGGAGATTAAAACGAGACAAAAATAGTCTAGTTTTCGCCAACAAAAACTAGACAAAGACATTTTGAGCTGACTAAAATACAACCAAGACAAATAAGTAATATTATCCAAAAGACTAAGACGAAAATTAAAAGGTCTTCCAAAAAAAAAAAAAACTGAAGCGAACAGACGTTCAACCCTCCTACTTCAAACGAATACGAGGTCTGTCGTTGTCAATGGCAGCCACGGAGTAAGTAGCCGAAGAATCCGTTGGGGAATAAGCTAGTGCTGACTTCATTTGAATGTCAGTGCATTGGGGGCGATTTTCAAGTTTCTGCTCTTCAGAGTGCCTCACCTTGCAGCAACTCGGGCAGCAGCACTTGACTGATGGATTGATCCAAACTCTTCATCACGGCGGCATCCCACAGGCTCTCAAAATTGAGCGACAGGCACTGCAGCGAGTTGTTCCAGTCGCCCGTCCCGCCGCCGCCGCCGCCGCCACCATTGAAGCTGTTCTGGTACACGTGCTCCGGTAGCGTGGGACTGAAAGCCGGCTGCTTGGCCACCGAGTGGTTGGTCGTGGGGTTGGGAGGCAAAGGCTTGGAGAGGACAAAGACCACCAGACATGTTAGAACATACCACTTGTGCAACTACTATTGAAACAAGGCAAAAACTTTATTGTTATTGCATCATGCTTTGTTGTTTCCTTTGGTTAAACTGTATTATGAGGCCCCACTGGATATATTCATAATACGGGTGTAACGGTACACAAAAATCTCGGTTCGGTACGTCCCTCGGTTTTGAGGTCACGGTTTGGTTCATTTTCGGTACAGTAAGAAAACAAAATGCAAAATATAAATGTGCTAGTTGTTTATTACACAGCTTTGTGCTTTCAACAATAGGAACATTAGACTATACAAAGCTAGAATTCTGCTCAAAAAGTAGCGGGTATTTAAAGATAATAATCCAACAACAATTTGCCTTTCAGACCCCGCGTATTGGTCAGCTTTCTTTCTGAAAGAAAGAAGAAAAAAGAAGTCCTGTGCTAAAGAGAAAAGCAATCCCAATGAAAAAGATTTTAACATCTATTTTACAAATGAAATGCCTCAATGAATCGTTTTTCTTATGAACGGTTTTCAAAAACTTTATTGGTGGATTTTCTCAAGTTAAAGCGCCACACAGAAATTAATACATTTAATTGTTAAGCAGGATCTGTGTATTATTCTTATTATTTAATTACAGGTGTTTTAGCTCATTTCAATTTATTTCATTTAAATGGGCTATTATTTATTTTATTAAGTGTTTGTATTTTACAACTGTGATGTAGTATTCATCTACATTGTACATTTTATGTTGTATAACTTTAATACCTATGTGAATATTAGTTCCTACTTGTTTTGTTGTGGTAGGAGGGTTTTTTATTGAACACGGGGCCGTGTTGGTTATTATTATAGCAGAGAAGACAGCAGTAAATCAACAAAGGCAATTCAACTGTGCCCCGATCTACCACTCAAGAGATCTGATGGACTCAAAAAGTGGGTTACGATTGCATATTAGTTTGAAAATCGACCGGGTCCACCGTATTTTTACACGAGTGACTTCCGGTCTGCCCGATCCTAGCTACCGGTAGTAGTATTGACGCAGGAGGGTCGCGTCTCGCGTCAAATAATAAACTCTGCCATTCATTTTTCTTTCGTCGTGTTGAGCCGCTTCTGGGACGCGTCTCGGCCGCACTGCGACTGGTGTGCATTGGCTGATTGACTTTAACGCCCGCGTTTCACTGCATTCTCGCGGCGGCCGCGTTGTCGCGCCGTTGACGTTTCTGGGTTATACTGTCCTACCGTGTTGGTCCTCATTATAGTAGAGAAGACGGAGTAAATATAATCTACACAAAGAAACTGTAACCCCATCGACTAACAGCCTCGAAAAGTAAGGGTAACATTACGTCAGAAACTCGTTCAGTACGCCTCCGTTCCGAACCGAGCACCACGTACCGAAACAGTTCAATACAAATACATATACCGTTACACCCTTAATTAATAATGATGAATGTAACAACTTCAAGGTTTTCCAATAAACATTCTGTGAAAATAAAGAACAACGTTAACTCAAGTTATGGGAAAAAGTGCCTATATTCATTCATTCATTTTCCATGCCGCTTATTCCTCACGAGGGTCGCGGAGGTGCTGGAGCCTAAAAGTGCCTATATTGCACCACTATATTTAATGTTGAAATCAAAATAATGCAAACATCAGTTTTTTGGATCAAATGCAAAGTGCCTATAAGGCACTGCCATATCACAGTGCTTCTGGCTCAAAATAACAACAAAGGCACACATCTTGAGTATAGAGAATGAGGTACGTCATGAGATTATATTTCAGGGTTTCCCCTACATATAACAGATTGTGGCGCTGCGCCACACCAAAATAAAAGCTGACATGCCTTGCAAATGAGTTTTTTTTTAAAAGGCTGTTTCAAACTAGCGGCAGCCTAGTGTGAAGGGTTCAGTGGCAACCTATTCATTGTGTATTATAATGTCCGTAACCATGCGCGGCCGCCTTAAGAGACGATCGGACTAGAGAGCTGTGTTGTAGGGGGAAGCGAGTAGAAAGGATGGGAGAATGGGCAAGAGAGCGAGAGATAGCGGTCGCATATCGCGGCAGCCCACTGTTATTTTGTAACCGTTTTTCTTTATTATTGTTGCACAATGGTCTGCTCACATAACAAATCCCAAGCATCTTAGTTTAGAGCAATCAAATGGTCAATAAGCATAACTGCTGTGCAAAGCTGTGACCAGCCCTTGGAAAAAGTCCGAAGGTTCTACATTCACTTTGAAGCTAACATGCATTGGCCACAGACCGATGCAGATATTGTCCCATATCATTTTAAAATGCTTTTATCAGCCAATCTTATCAACTACCCGCTAATATCAGACAACCCCAATAATATATATATTTTTTTAAATGTCAAGTTGACATGTAGTTTAATGCTTTATAAGGCCTGAAATTTGATTGGATGACTTATATGCTTTTTAATGACCTGCATAAACCCTGACGTAAACGGAACCCCTGATGACATTTTTGTGCTGTATCGGTACCGATACAGAGCCGCAAAGGGCTCCTCTACCCTCTACTATGCAAGTTTTGTGAGGGAAACCCCGCTTTCTTTGTTTACCTTGTTGTGCGTGAGGGGGGGACTCGGCGGGTAGAGCGTGGGGTGCAGCAGCGGCCGGGAAAAGTTGTGCAGCGGTAGGTGCCCGTGGATGTGCGGGTAGAGGTGAAGGGCGGGCCTGGTGGGACCGTTATCCGCGAAGGACGGGTGTCCCTCGGCGACGGGGGGAGGCGCCGAGTGGAGTCGCCCGGAGTGGCCCAGGACGTTGGCGGAGTCCTGGTTGCAAACGTGGCACTCGCACACGTGTTGGACCTGTTCTACCTTTTGGCGGAAATACACCAAACCGGTTACGCGGCGCTTCGGCAAAATAGTCCAAAACGGGTCAGGTTACTACCTGCCGGTGGTGGTTATAAGACGGAGGAGGACTGTTGGTCTCCCGCCGCCGCCTCCCCTCGTCGTCGTCGGACGAGCTAGCGCTGCTGCTGACGCGAGGCGACTGCGGAAAGACTCACGTTACGGGGGAGCCGACCGCAAAGGCGGGAAATCGCGACTTACCGTTAGGTTTTGCGCCCCCTCGCCGTTGATGTCGGCGCGGTGTCCGTTGAGCGCCGCCACGCCGTCGCCCTGGTAGCCGCCGACGGGGTAGACGTCCCCGAACTTGGCGGACATCGGAGGCACTTCGTCGTCATCGCTGACACTTGACGGAGGAAGCGGAGACGACACTTTAGCCAAAGTGCACAAGTAATGCTGATGAATCCGTAGGCGGTAGCGCCCTCTGGTGGCAAGTGTGCCTTATAGGCCTGGTTTAATTTCAGTATTATTGAGGGACCGTTTTAATAGTATTTTTGGAGGGAAAACTTCATTTTTTATTCGAAACATTTGATCAATTTTTAGGTTGAATCACTGTTTAATATTGTAAATTATAATTTAAGGGATCATTCGTTGCATTTTACAACAGTTCATTATTTTTACTGCGCATTAACTCATTGTGACTTCATCTAGATTAACATTTCTTTAACGCATTGGCTGCCATTGACGGCAATACAAATCTCATCCATTTTGGCAAGGAGAGCTGTCAGTAATCCCTCAATAAAGCGGTAAATTAAACATGAAATTTTCCATAAACATCCAATTTAGGGAAAATGTATTCTTGTTCATGGAAATTAATCAGATTTAAATAATTGTGTGTGTATATATTTACAAGTGTTATTTGAACGATTGATAGTGACATAAAAATTCTTTGGAACTTTGTTATAGAAAAACCTTTCCATGATATTAAAGTTGTAAAATAATTTTGTTGAATCCTTAATTATGCATTATGGAAATACCTTATGGAATTTTGTTGAAATATTGGAAAATAAACCTTGTCAAACATCCACAATTTGGGGGAATTCTTTTTGATATTAATTTTTGGGGGGGAAACTATCTGTATACAGTGGTATGAAAAAGTATTTGAACCTTTTGGAATTTCTCACATTTCTACATAAAATCATCAAATGTGATCGGATCTTTGCCAAAATCACACAGATGGGAAAAGTGTCTGCTTTAGCTAAAACAAAATATTAAATGTGATGGTTCACTTATTTCTCCCCCTTCTGTCATTGTTTGTATACTATCCTCATTAAAGTATGAAAACCTATAAATGTTTGAGTGGTTTTAGTAAAAGCAGACACTTTTTTTCATCTGTGCGATTTTGACAAAGATCAGATCACATTTGATTTTATGCAGAAATCTCAAATTCCATAAGCTTCAGATACTTTTTCATACCACTGTATATTTGTTTACAATGGTTTAATTTGTTTTAATTATTGATCATTTGAGAGAATTTGTACTTTTAACTCTAAAAGTACTCAAGTTATATTCTTGTAATTTGTTCATAATCTTCTCATTTCCAGTTATAAATGAACCAATTTTTCATTTCTATTTTCCATTGACAGCGAATGCATGACGGGAGTAGACATCCTATTCGGACAGGACGTCTATGACCGTCTGCGGCAGACAGGGAGTGCATTAGGTGTCTTACAAGGGGTTGGCGTCCCCGGCGGGTAGCGCGAGTCGGGGGCGTCTCTGGACGGTGACGGGGGAGCTGCCGTTGGAACCTGACGCCGAGCTGGCCGACGACAGGCTGGGCGGGCGCCCTTGAGCCAGGTAGTCCTGCGGGGCGACGGGCTTTACCGCCGACTCCTCCGAGACGGGCGAGTCCATGATGCCGCACGTCAGGATGTGCGAGAGGCTGCAGTCGTCGCACGCGCACCTACCGAAATAAACATTGAAAGGATGATAGGGATGGGACGATGCACCTCGAATGCCAGGGTGACGAAAGCCAAACATTGTGGGAAAGCCATGATTTGGAAATAAAAATGAATAACAGAACTTGTTGGGCTTCAAGACCACCTGATGGAGCAAATGAACCACCATGAAGCTTTGAACCAATTAGATGCCAAGCTTCATTGCTTCAATAAGCTATATTTGGCCATCCCTGCTCCCTTGGGAGAGACTGACAATCTCTGCTGCCACCTGCTGTCGACACTGCTGCCGTTCCAAAATAAAGAAAATCTTGCTTCCTAGAATGCAATGGATATCCGGTGAACCCTGCCACTTCGCACCCTCAGTCCATCGAGGTTTTTTTCTTCTTCCCTCAATTACAAAATGAATGACTAAATACAGTACTTTATAGAGCTGTCCGATCCGATCACCTAGTCTCTCGCTCTCCCTCCTGCTGCTGCTTTTCTTGGTCAGGCAGTGCACTGGACTTCCTTGTTAAAGTTAACGATGATCGACAGGTGTTAAAGTTTGATCTTGCTAGAGACGCTTGGAAGCCGAAACTACATACAGCATGTGTTGCCTTCATTAATTGGCTTATTAAAGGCTTTTCATTTTTTTGTGGCTCCAGACATATTTGTTTTTTGTTTTGGTCCAATATGGCTCTTTCAACATTTTGGGTTGCCGACCCCTGGTCTAAGTGAACAGCGCGAGTGGATTTCAGTGGACTCACTCAATGAAGCATTTCATATAGTCAAGCATTTTTCTATGTTATTCTTGTTTAAAAATAATTTGGTGGGACAGTAACATGTTTCAATCATAATTATTACATTTGAAGTGCTTAAAAACCATTAAAGTATATATAAAAGTTTTTTTTTTTTAAATTTATTTTATACTTTGGGGAAAAAGTGGGGAAAATCTCTTTCCAACGCTAAATCTGAATAAATAGTCTGACCAGCCATAAAATGCATAATAAAGAAGAAAAAAACAAATAACTCCCACTGGAGTAGAAGTTGCATTTTGTTTTTATATTATTGCTCCAACACCAAGAACATACATGTTACATGAAATTTAAATGACAAACAATTTAAAATGAAAATAGAATAGAGGCAACAACAGGCTTAACGGTATTGCTTATGTTACATGACACAACTGAGAACATGCCTGGTATGTTAAAATAACATATTAAGATTTTAACTATAACATAAGTCCCCTGCCTGCTGCCCGTAGTTGGCTGAGATAGGCTCCAGCACCTCCGCGACCCTCGTGAGGAAAAGCGGCATGGAAAATGAATGAATGAATAAATAAAATGCTAACAACTTTATCAGAACCATCCACGTTAACTCAAAATACTCGAAATGCTGAAGTTATCACCACAGGTCTAGAGCGCCCTCTTCTGGACGGTTTACGGTAGTGTGAAAATAATATGAAATGTCTTCATCAAATCATATACAGTGGTACCTCTACATACGATCACTTCGACACACGATCTTTTCGACATCCGACGTAAAATTTGAGCCGCCATTTGTTTCTACATCCGACGAGTTGCTCGAAATACGACGACATGACAGCACTGCAAACGAACGCACGGTGGATTTTCTTGTGTGAGAAATCAACACAGTTTTCAAAAAAAGTTGATAAAGTTGGAGAAACAAGGAAAAAAGTGATGCTTACCTTTGAAATGAAGATGCAAGTTATAGAAAAATATGAGCTTGGGGTGCGCGTCCCTGAACTGGCTCAACAATACAGCTCCATTGTCCTCTTCCGACCACCGTTCGCCACTATTTACTATTTATAAGTTAAGGTGACAATTATTATTGTGGTAACATTGCCAAGGAAATCGCCAGCTTCGTCACGTTTTTATCATTTATTTAAGAACTTATCCAACACAAAACGCCCATTGTCTTAAGCAGTTGACTGCTCTCAAGAAAACGAAAGTATTATCTCTACCGCACCGACCTATCTCACTGAGACGTCAGCATTCGCGGTGCGTTCAGGGACAGTAAAAAGTGTCCGCCATATTAGAATCCGATTCGTTACATTATTTACAGGAATAATTATTAATTATTCTTCTTATTATTATATTATTCTGAATTATTTATTTATAACTTATTTGTTTTTCTATGTTTAATTGCCATTTGTAACAGTGCCAGCAGTATTTATTAAGAATTTAGTGTATGTTTTTAGGCTTTGGAACGAATTAATGGAATTATAATGTATTCCTATGGGAAAATCCTGCTCGACATACGACCAGTTCGACTTACAAACAAGGTCCTGGAACGAATTAAATTCGTATGTAGAGGTACCACTGTACTGGTAATAATGCGTTAATAAAAACACACCCAAGTCGCTCCAGAGTATAAATCACACCCCGGCCAAAATATGGGGGGGAAAAAAAAGTGACTTATAGTCCGGAAAATACGGTTATATACTATGTATGTGTACATATAAATAAATAAATATATATATATATATATATATATATATATATATATAAAACATACACTTTTGTTTTTTTTTTTATGTAAATAAGCTGCCTCTTTTTTTTTCATGATGTATTGTCAAATTATATTTTCTCCCACATCTAGTAGACATCATCATTTAAACTTGGAAGCCTGGCAGTCCGTTCATTCGCTTTCAACCCTCCCACTTCAAACGGATTGGACGTCTAGCGCCATCAATGGCAGCCAGCGAATTTAAAAAGTGGCTCACCTTCTCCGATAATTGCAGTTGGGACAGTCGGGAATCCCGAGTCGCGACGAGAGCATCCTCATGGTGTCTGTGAAGTTGTCTCCGCATGGCAGCTTCTTATTATTTGGAGGCTGCCCGCAAAGAAACATTTTAAGCACTAAATCCACTGCCCCTATATTTTCATTTGGATTTTTCCCACTTCCTACCTGCTCTTCCACGTATCTCCGCTGCTTGAAGGACTCCCAGTCTTCTTTGAGCATTCGCTGCTTTGTCTTTAAAGTCTGGAGGACAAAAAAAAAAAAAAAAAAAACGGCTTTATTTAAGGGGCGACCCATATAAAGTATAGACTTTTTTTTTTAAAATTATTTCAAAGGTCGGCCATCGGCCAATATAGTAGAAGAGGTTATGTGCGCTGACGTTTCTCATATCGGTCAACTGATACGTCGGCCGGCTAAAACGGTACGTCTGGCCGATACGCGGACTTTATTGGCCCGATAGGATCCGACGGGAGCTTACGTTTTTGCCGAGCGGCGACTTGTGCGGCTCAGTTCTTTGGTCGCTAAAACTCTGGCCCTCCACTTTGAACAGCAACTGCCAGATCACAGCCGGTCAAGTTTTCCGATCGGACAGAGTCGACGGATTTCCGTACCTGTTCGTCCACGTAGTCGTCGATCCTCTTCTCGCACTCCTGCCACTCTCCGGCCACGCTGGCCATCTCCCGTTCCAGCCGCTGGTAGTTCTCCAGCAAGGTCCGGTACGTGTCTTCGCTGTACGAGTCGTGCGAGGCCGTGCCCAATCTACAAAAAAATATATATATATATTGTAGCACCTAATTTGCATTCTTTACAATGTTAGTTCCCCATTAGTATTCTTTGTATTTGTCTTGAATACTTGGTGATTTTTTTTATTTTGGTCTAATATTTATATAAAGTATTCTATGTGACTTTTTCCTCGGCACAGAGTATGACAAATACATTGTATATACAAGATAGAAAATGAAAATATGGTCAATATTTTCGCCTTGACATTTGTGGTATTTTTCACTAATTTTGTATTTCGTGTGTATTTATTGGGGACCAACATGTGTTTTTTGGTCATATGAATTTCCAATATTTATATTTGACTTCTCAGAAAAATCTTTTTTTATTACTTTACCCGTCCAAAAACACTGCAAAGAATATTATAAAATAATGAATATTCACATTAATACTACAAAAAAAATTAAATGTTAGTTATATTTGCATTTTCCCCTTCATATGTTTGTCATTTCTAACATGACCTATCAAAATGTTTTTTTTAATATTACTTTCTCAATAAATGTATTTTTTTGTACTATTCATTTCAAACGATGTATTCCTTCAAAATATTTTTTTCATTCATAGTCAATTCTTGTTTTTTTCCCACCGATATATCTGTACTGTATGTGTGTGTTGTTGTTTTTTTTGTCAAATGTGTACTTTTGGTCATATTTCTATCATTTATGTATTAGGTCCTAATGAATTGTAATATTAATGAATACATTTTTGGATTAAATACAAATATTTTATAGATTTGTAGTATTTTTTCTGTTGTATTTTGGTCTTTTTTTTTTTTCCAAATATGACTTTTTTTTTCTTTTACATAGTCCTTTTTTCATTTTTCCCCCTCATAAATACCACTCTCATTTCCCCCCCTATGCTACTCAATTTATTTGAGGGGCAGCACTAGTAGGACTAGTTAAAAGACGACAACGACGAATCGTACTTGAGCTGTGCAACGAGTGCAGGCAAGCTGCTGTGCAAGATGGGCTCTGAGAAGACCAAGTTCTCAAAAAGGTGCTTGTTGTGCAGCTCCCACGTCACGTGGAACTTGTGGAGGTGCTCGTTCTCCTGAGAGGAACCAAACAAAGACGTCAAACGCGACGGAAATCGAGCACGGCGGGCGGGCTCGGAGCTCACCAGGGTGAGCAGGAAGCCGCTAATGGTGCGCGCCGCCTGGCAGAGGGCGCTGTACTCCTCCAGCAGGAGGGAGACCAGCCGGTGGGCCCGCGGGGGACCCTCGGCGAGCGAGGGCTCGGAGAGCTGCTTGAGGAGCCGCGCCTTCATCTCCAGGACGTACTCGCGGGCCTGCTGCTCCAGGCGCTGGTAAAGCTGGTAGGGGTCCTTCTCGCAGAGTCTGGACGGAGGCAAAATTCATTCTCATTGACTAAGGCCTGGCGAGTGGATTAACTCACATCAACTGACACAATTCATGATTTAAAACTTATTGTGAGTTCATACACACCGTTGACATTTCGTTAACATGAATCACTTGGTAGTCACTGTGCCCCCCAGCTCTGGAACTCCTCTTTGCAATATATCTACCCTCTAACTTTTCAAATCCAGACTCAAAACACACCTGCTCACACTTTCTTACCCACTATGATCCTTATCTCGGTTTTATCCTGACCTCTTAAACTTTTTATTTACTTATTCTGCTTTAATTTTAAGATTGTTTTGTTATTCCTGTTGAGCTATTGTGTTCCCATCTTTCTTGTAAAGCGTCTTTGTGTGTCTTGAAAAGTGCTTTAGAAATAACAATGTATTATCTATTGCCATCAAGAGCAGCCAAAGGTTTTATATATACAGGTAGGTTCATTTATTTCGCAGTACATTTAAAATAACATAGATGGTAGCTTTTGCACTACATCCAAAGCTACTATCAATAAAAGCATGCTAATTACTGTTTGTAGACTAATTACTACACAGGATTGGATTACTCGGGCTTGAAATGAGCACCTATTACCCAGCCCTAATTTTTAGTTCATTCGCCCTTTCCCGTCGATCTGACGATTAGCTCCATTAGCCTTCCTTTACCTGTCCACCAGCTCCTTGACGCCCTCCTTGTCCGGCTCCAGCGGCTGGTCGCGGTCGTCCGCCAGCGGTGTTCCGGCCTGCCGGTAAATGCAGCGTACCACGTAGCGCACCTCCGACCAGTGCTTCTGCAGCTGGCGGGATTCCCTCTCCGACTCGGCCGACAGCTCCCTGCCGAGCGACAACACCGATAAAACTTGATAAATGTAAAGCGGCTTGTCGATCCTCCCCTCCGCGACTGTAACGCACCGCCTCTCGTTGCAGGCCTCGCAGCCGCACGGCGTGTCGCCGGGCATGGGCGTGGCCAGATCGGGGGCGGGGAGCGCGGGCGCGCTCAGCCTGTCTGTCGGCGTCACGGCCAGGTCCGGCCCGAGGGTGCCGTTCACCGTGGGCATGTGCAAAAGAAAGTCCTGACTCTGTTGTGAGCAAACCAAACAGGGAGGTCATGTCGTTTTTTTTCCCCGTCAAAAATGCTCGAAAACCAACAGAAAGTGACCAGTTAATGTCCAAATAATAGGACGTGAGAGGAAATGGCCTAAAAATCAACAGAAGGTAAACTGGCAATGCCCCAAAATAAACAAGAGGTGACACCCTCAAATGGCCCAAAATCATCAGGAAGTCATTTACCAAGCAGTAGAGCAGAGCATCCCCATTTTATTTCTCCAGAAATGGCATTTTGTTGTTGTTACTCTCCCGAAAACATGCCTTGGACCCGACAACATAAGCTAACAACCAGTCACTTCCATCTCCTCCCGGTTCAGATGAATTGGACATCTATCGTTCTCAATGGAAGATAACACGTAAACAGATAACACGTTTTCTTATCCTGACACAGAAGAACAGAATGATTGTTCGCGATGTTGCGGCGCATCACAAGATTTTTCTTTGCCGCTATTCTTAGCTTCAAGCTTTCACGATTTGACTCTCATATTAACATGATATTGGTCACATTTTTACATGACAGTATCATGTCAATGTGATTCTGGACTTATTCTTTACTGGCGAGGCCGCAGCACGCTTCTGTATACTACAATGTCAATTATTCAGTATAAAAGCATTAAGGTAGAAAATAATACACAGACTTTCTTTCCAAGCATTCTTCAACAACGAGTGGGAGTCATCTTTAAATGTCGACAGACGAGTAAGCGGTATTGATTGAGCGCTGACATTTGGATTCTTCACGGAACAAAGTGTGTACAATGAGGAATGTCTGAACCTCGCCCGCGTCCAAAGGGGTGCAAAAAAACCCAAACAGCTGCTAGCAAAGTGTGCCAATATGCGTGCTTTCTCCCACAAAAAAATGACAAACTGAGAGTGACCAATCTTCTGCTGTGGGGTTTAGTACTCTGATGTGGACAAACCCAAAGAAAGCATTTTTATTGGTGTAGCACTAACCTTGCCAAGATTAGTCAACTGGTCTTTCATTTATTTATTCATTCTTTTTTTTTTTTTTTAATAGAATTCATTTTTAAAAAACTGTAAATTTTCCAATTATGATATATTTTTTCATTTTAATTTTGAAAAAGGAAAGCAAAATTATTTTGGATTCAACAAGTTTTTCTTGACGTTGGATTATGAGAGCCCACACAGAGCCAAAAAATGAATAGGACTACGAGCCGTGTTTTGGCAGCCCATTCAAATTTTTATCTTAGTCTTTTCGACAAAAATACTTATTAGTCTTAGTTATATTGTAGTCATTTCAAAATCTGCTCATCTTTGTCTAGTTTTAGTCGACAATTACTCAAAATGCTCAAAAGTTTTAGCCCATGACTAAATGAATATAAGGTTTCGAATGAACATTGACAGACGAGCACATAACTGTAGAGTCTACAAGGACATCCCCATCTTCATGATGATAATACACACCCAGCAGGAAAACAGCACATTGTTTTCAATTAGTTAAACTCACCCGGACGCAACAAACTGAGTGTAAAAAGTTCTCCAAGAGTTTGAGGCTACGTCTACACTAGGACAGATAATTTTTCCCCAGGGTATTTTGCCTACTATTTTTATACATTTAAGGTCAACCCTCCCCCAATGGTTGTTGCTCAGTATCAGTGAGTCAGCTGTGCTAAACGGTGGCTGGAGGAGGTGAAACTCATGAACTTTTTTTCCCCCATGGAAAAAAATGAAAACGCTGGTATGGGAATACTTCGGCTACAGAAAAGTTACAGACTGCCGCGGCTTAGATGAGGAGGGCCAACAGTCATGTAAAACATGCTTGGCTACTGAGGAGGCAATACCTCCAATTTGAATTCGCATTCATATAAAATTAAAGGTTACTAAACACCATCATGAACGTGTCCCACCATCTACGAGAGTTAACTCCAGCCTGTTTATAGTGTGTCTAGCGGTGGCAAAACATGTGTTTTTCTCTCTGGCAACTGTCTGTGTTGAGAAAGACACGTGTGTATAATGTAAACATGATGCAAGTCATACACATGTGCGTTTTATGGCAAATAATTCAGATATTTTCTATGATAATGTTAAGCTGTGGGTTTACGCTCACTTAAAGGACTGCATTTATTTTAATTTTATTTAGAATATTTTTTGATTTATTTTAACCGAACATTATACTTATGTTCCAATTTGCTGGTGATATAAATAAAAATCCTGTTTAATGGAAAAAAAAAATTTAACCCAGATATCTCAAGGTAAAACATTTTAGAGCTGTAATTGCAATACCGTGATACCGTGATATTTTTGCTCAAGGTTATCATACCGTCAGAATCTCATATCGGCAAATGCCTAATTACGACTTTTATCTGGTAAAATTAAGACTTTTTCCTCATTATATGATACCCATATTGAACGTATGAACCCGGCACGCCAGAAGGATTGTTCCATATATCACAAAAACATTGTTTCCTGTAAAAAAAAGCTTTTTCTTTGCTCCTCTTTTAATGAGGATATACAGTGCATTTCAGACAAAACTTGGAAAATTGACCTTTCTAGATAATACGCCATTGTAGTCAAGCAGATAGTGGCCTCCTGTTACACCTCTTTCCCCCGATTGGCTCGCCATCCGAAGGCGACCGATTCACATGGAGGCACAGCATGACGTATTGGATCACGGAAGAGCAAAAACAATATTTCCCGCCACGAAAACTTTTCGTGACTCTTTTGTTAATGAGGAAATGAAGTGCATGAAGTCCACCAAAACAAAAATTGACCCGCTTTGCACTCTGACATTGTATTTGAGCAGGTAGTTGCTGCTTCTTGGTCTCCCCTCTTTGTCCTGATTGGCTGGAACATCAGATGAGCGTGGGAGTGGTTGGACCGTTGAGCTCTCCAAGACGCTACTGCACGATCAATCAATCAGGGAGTACGGTCTTTCTTGCGAGACTAGTGGACCTTATACTCCCTGGTAGTTTTTTGGAGCGGCAAACTAACAAATTCTCGTCAAGTCCTTTTTTAGAAAGTGCACGGCGACTCACCCCCAGCTGCTCCAGCGCAGTGTGTCGGTCCTCCTTCTCCACGGTGCTGCGACAGTCCGAGCAAACCCACAAGGGCAGCGGGAGGGCGGCGGGCGGCTGGCCGACCTTCGGCCAACCGCCGTTCCGGCGGTCGGGGACGACCGCCTCCGAAGGTCGCGGGCAGTCTTTGCCGCGCTCGCGGCGGCAAAGGAGACAGCGGTCGCCGGCTGTGTACGGGGCTCGCTGGTTCAGACCGAACGTGAAGGGGGTCTAGCGTGACGGGAGTCGTAGAAAAAGTCTTTTTTGTTGCGGAATCGCCAATGTATTTTAAAGACAAACTTACCTGAAGAACCCCGGTGAAATCAGCGTTGACTGGTCCCTCGGTAAACTGCGGCGTGACGTTGTTGATTTTGAGCTGCGGAATAATACGTGAGATTAGGGCAGGACAATGTGGCCCAAAAAAAAAAAAAAAAAAAGATAAAAAAGCGATTCCTCCCTCCCCCACCCATGTAGTTTTAAAGAATCTAAAATGCACATCAACAACACTACTGCTTATCAAAATATACAAATTCAATCATAAAAAGAGTGCACAAAAATTGGACACAAGTAGAGTAGCGTTACTTCAAATTAATACAGTGCAATTCTGTCAGATAATGCTCAATTTCACCCAGGAAATGATTGCAATTACAAATGCTTTGGTAGTAATATCTTCATTTATTTAGCATGCAATGAAAAAACACAAAAGAGAATGAAAAAAATCGTGATCATTTTACACAAAACTCCAAAAATGGGTCAGACAAAAGTATTGGCACCCTTTGATCTAACCAGAGCAGAAAGAGAAGCGGGAGGCCCCGCCGCACAACCAAGCAAGAAAACAAATACATAAGCGTCTCTAGTTTGAGAATTAAATGCCTGGCAGGTACTCATCTAGAAGCTTCATTAAATAGTACCCGTAAAACGTCAGTGTCAATGTGGACAGTTAAGAGAAGACGCTGGGATGCTGGCTTTCAGGGCAACGCGGCAAAAATTTTTAAAAAGCCACATCTGAGAGAGGTTAATAAAGGAAACAATTAATATGGACAAAAGATCACAGAAATTGGACAGAGGAAGATTTGAAAAAGGTGTTATGGACAGACGAATCATAGTTTGAGGTGTTTGGACTTTGGATCAAAGAGAACATTTGTGAGATGCAGAACAACTGAAAAGATGCTGGAAAAGTGTCTGATGTCATCTGTCAACCATGCTGAGGGTAATGTGATGGTCTAAGGTTGCTTTGGTGCTGGTAAGATACCTGAATTTTACTCAAAGTTCACTCAAAGATGCTTATACCACTTTAATATAGTTAGTGTGCCTCCTCCGCTTGGATAGAAAAAGAAAACACAGACAAGACTGAAAAAGCAATTTCTGCTCTTGCACTCTTCTCTAAAAGAAACTGCTGTATTTTAAGCCAAAACTGTTGTGTTTGATAGAACAATATGTCTATATGCTGCCAAAGCAGATTCATCGCGCATTAAGCCCCGGAACTATTTTTAATTTGTCCGTTTTACCCTGAAAACCCCCATTTACAGATGTCGCGCAACCACTTTTGTTTTAACCCAGCCATAAAACTAAGGTAATTAATTATATTTATCATTCAAAATGTCATTTTTAGCTTAGAATCATTTATGTCTAATATTTCATAAAAAAAAAAAAAAAAAAAAAAAAAAAAAGACTTTAAAAAAGTTATTCACTCCCATATTTTAAACTTTTAAATGACGTCAAAATGAAAACAATGGCGTCTATAAAAATGTCCCTGATATCTACCTCATAACTATCGCTTAATTGTATTTTTTTTGTTACTGTCGCATTTTCTCCGATATTTTAGATGATAAATAATCGAGCCAAACGAAGAAAAATGAAAAAAATTTTAAAAAATAAAAAAGTTCAAAGGGGTAAATATATGAAAAAGAAAATCTCGACCACTCCTTGATGCCTGCGATTTCTGCATCGCGTTCTTGTTATATTGCCAGGTTTCCCCCATAAAATCCCCCAAAAATCCAGCTGTGGGCATTCACATCTGTGTCTTGACACTCAGTGATACATGCTACATGGAGTTTTTGAATCGAAACAAGGTAAGTACGCGATAAATCTCGTTAAAGTCATGGCGTCTGTAATTCTGCTCTCGCGTGCTCTCGCCTCCAGATAGGGTTTTACTGTTTAAAAAACTTTTTTTTTTTTTTTTTTTAAATGCCCTCCTGTTCAAAATTTTTCTTCCCCAGAAAATAAAGATTTTAAGCTTTCCAATGATGTATCACACATGCATATCGGACAATTTTGAAATTTGGCCAAATTGGGGGTCTCAGAGCGGACCTTCAAGTCACCTGAGTCTTTTCCGCCACCATTTTCGATCCAAAAACTCCATGTATCCATGTATCACCGAGTGTCAAGACACAGCTGTGAATAGCCACAGCCAGGCAAGAAGTGGCTGAGATTTTCTTTTTCATATAGTTATACCCTTTTAAACGTTATTTTTCCATTTTTCTTTGTTTGGATCGATTATTTATCATCTAACATATCAGGGAAAATGCAAAAAAACAAAAAAATACAATTAAGCGATAGTTATGAGGTAGAAATCCGGGAATTTTTTCCCCAGACGCCAAATTTTTCATTGTGACTAATTTGTTTAAAAGTTTAAAATATGGGAGTGAATCATGTTTTTTAAGTCGTTTTTTTTTTTTTTAAACTAAATATTAGACATCAATGAATGATTCTAAGCTAAAGATATTTCGAATAATAAATATAATAGCTTACCTTCTTTTTATGGCTAGGTTGGAACAGAAGCGGTTGCGCGACGTCTGTAAACGGGGGTTTTCTGGGTAAAACGGACCAATTAAAAATCGTTCGGGGCTTAATGTGCCATGAATCTGCTATGGTAGCATATTGACATATTGTTCTATTGAACACAACAGTTGTTTTGGCTTGAAATACAGCAGTTTCTTTTAAAGAGGAGTGCAAGAGCAGAAACTGCTTTTTCAGTCTATCAAACTACCAAACTATTAAAAAAATATTTTTTTTTACTCAACAGTTTATTCTTCCTAAAAAACAATCAAACAATAAAAACGCCCCCCCCCCAAAAAAATGAATTAAATGATAAAAATATACTGAACATGAATGAAATGTAGTCCAATCAATACACACACTCACACACAGTATGCTATGTGCCAACTAAACATTTTTATAAATTACTATCATGACAATTGTCGTTGAAAAATTGTTTATTCCCACTCAATTTTTGTTCTCATCATTCAATGTTCTAGAATGCACGCAAAAAATAAACGAAGTAAACTGAAACTATTCAACCAGCATGTTTCCAAACGCAGCAGTTCAAAACTACATTTCCCATAATTCCTAACGAAGCTTAGCTCACTGAAAGGCAAAATCAAATTTTGCTATAAAACTTTACAATCATCGACAGCGCTACGATGCAACGTCAAATGGGATTTTACAGATCACGCCAGTACAAAGACAGAAGTCAACAGTTGCCATTATATATGTATTTATCGCAAAAAACCTCTTAACAACTGGGCAGGCGACATGCGCTCATCAGAACACGTCACAGGCAGCAGTACCGCAGTAGGCAACAAAGTGTCAATTTCAACACACGCTATCTGTATTGTGTAAATACTCCTCCGTGTCAATTTGGAATTTCCTTTTATTATTATTGATGCCTCCCCCCTCCCACCCGCTTTAATGTTTCGTACATTAGTTCCAAAATTGTTCAAAAATCCTCTCAGGCTAAACCAAAGTACTACTATTTCAGTATCAATTTAACAGTTCAAAACAGTATGTTTCCGACTATAAGTCGCACCTGAGTACAAGTTGCACAAGCCCAAAAATGCGCAATGAAGAGGGGAAAAAAAACCGTATAAAAGTGGCACCGGAGTATAAGTCGCAATTTGGGGGAAATTTACTTGATAAAATCCAACACATAGAACAGATATGTCATCTTGAAAAGCAATTTAAAATATAAATACAATAGAGAACAACATGCTGAATAAGTGTACAGTATGATAATGTTACATGATGCATGAACAACCAAATGCGAACGTGGCCGGTATGTTAACGTAACATAGCTATTAAGAGTTATTCAGATAACTATAGCATAAACAACATGCTAACAAGTTTGCCAAACCGTCAGTGTCATTCCAAAACACCAAAATAACATGTGAAATAATATAATGTGTTAATAATTTCACACATAAATCGCTCCAGAGTATAAGTCGCACCCCCAGCCAAAATATGAAAAAAATGGCAACTTATAGTCCGAAAAATACGGTAAATAAAATAATCAAGGACACATTCTGTATCAGCAGCTTTAAACTACATTCAATTAATTTAATTTTGTGAATAGACCGTTAAAGTTGTTAAAATTGCTCCCCATAATTTCCCTTCCGTCTACTTTCGACATGTGAACGTTTTAAAACTGTTTCATCATTTAAAGATAGATTTAACTCAAGATTTTGCTGATTTAGGGAGTAGTGTTAGATCAAATGTTAATTAGGTTCACTACAACACAGCCTTCCAGAGAAGTCTACTGCTTTGAGATGGCAGCTGTTTACTAACGCCGGCAAGTCTGTCATTTCGCATCTAGTTCTTTATATACAGTGTGTGATATCTACCGTAGCATTACTGTATGTGGCTGTAGGTTTGTAGCAAATAGCAACTGGGTGTTGTTTGAAGCGGCTGTAGTCAGGTATAATTATTTATTTATTTATTTATTTATTTTAAATAGTGGCATGAGTTGAACATGATATTTACTCTCGGTCCGTTCCTCATTGCGTCCTGAAGACCACGCTGAGTGTGTTTTAGTTCCGCTTTACCTGGTATTCTTAAATAATCAGAATTTGGATGTTTGTGAATCGTTCTCGAATCTTCCACGGCCGAATCGCGAATAATCTAAGAATCGGAAATTTCGCACGCATCTAGTTACTACCCACCTTTGATTGCAACTAATATGAAAAAATCTAGAAAAATATCAGAGATAGATTGATTCGATAATGCGAAGAATGCATACGGTATATATAAGTAACAGTATAGTTAAAACATGAGGTCCCCCCCCCCCCCCCAAAGGTACACAAGATGGAAAAAAAAGACAACAAACTGTCCCTTGGGGAACAATACACATCCTATTGAGTAGAGATGGGGATATCTTGAGGCCAAATGGTGGTACTACCATGGCTACTATGCAATGTGCATTGCAGGAGGAGGTCTACTTATGGCAATAATGATGGCAGACATGGAAAATTTCGAATGAAAGATTTAGCTTGTTTTGGCCATATACATCGTATAGCACTACCTTGGAGGGTAGAAATTGTTCATTCGTGTGCACAACTTGGTCGCTGAGAGGCAGAAGTAGCACTGACAGTAACAGAAGAGGAGAGTGGCGGGAAAAGATGTCGATCCAATTCGTTTTTGACCGTGTACAAAAGCCTATGTTTAAGAGCATCGTTATACTTATTGTCTATGAATGTTCCTGAGGCATCTGCGTATCATTAGCTGCCATCAAATCCATTTGGATTCGGAAACAAGATGTCCGTCAATAGGGTATGGGTAAAATACTGTGACGTGATGCTAATCTTCAGTCGAGTGTCCACTGTGTCTTCCGATGCATATTAGCATCAAGCTAACTTTTTGGCCAAAGAATGCAGAGTATGCAACGTTTTCTCTGTTATGTTTTGTTTTATTGTTCAGCTCATTTCAAATGAAGGCACTGCTGCACTTTTGTCACTGTCAGCCAACCACCAGGGGGCGAGCACATGCTCAAGGTGCCTAAATAACAAGTCCCGAAAAGTTACATTTGGCCAAATTAAATTTCCACTAGCATTCAATCAATTCCTAAAGACCAAATTCCCAAACTGTGGGTCCATTTGAAAGTGAAAAATAGCTTGAATTTTTATGAATACACTTTTTTTTTTTTTTTTAAACAGAATTATGATTTGTTACACTTGTGCAAGCAAAACCTCTGCCTGATTCATGTCCAAGTATCATAATCACACAACTTTTGACGATTTAAGCCTTCAAATAACCTTACAAAGCAGTTAGTTGGCAGGTGGAAGATATATTTTAGAAATGCTTCAGGTTGTAAGAAATATGCCTTTTTGGTCTATATGGTTGATATATTTCTAGCAGTTGACAATGTGAACTAAAATGTTTCATTATGAATATTTAGAGCAACTTTCGGGCGTGGAGACGTCTTTTCTATCTTAAAAAAAAAAAAAAAAAAAAAAAAAAAAAAAACACACTTTGAACTGGGGAGAAAAGAAAAGCGTCCAGGCCCGAAGGAGTGAAGCTGTTAGCATTGATTAGCATTCCTGTTTATCTGTGCGTCTGGGGTGCGTAAAAAAATACAAATAAAAAACAGATTTCCTCTAGACTTATTTGTTCTTCAAGCAGAGGAAACAGTCACAAAGAGGAAAGCAGGTTGACAGGCACTCGACGGGACCCACACGGGGGCTATGATAGCCGAGAAAGTTGAACGGAGAACTGTGGCAGGGTCGGACCGCCGATGTCATGTTTACGGTGGCGTAAATGACGAAAATGGCCGGGTGGAGGGCAAACGCACACCTTCAAACTTCAAAAACAAGACACTCCGAACGGCACGCCCGCTATAAAGGCAATATAGCGAGCCGCCTTCCTGCCATCAGTTTCGGGCCCACGGAAGATTAGCGTCGTTGATAATGTCGCGCCGGGCTGACACGCATGGAGGGAGGGGGGGGCTTACCTCTCCGTTGATGCCCGTCACGGAGCCCAAGTTGGCGGCCGGAGCAGGTGCGAGGAAGCCGGCAGCTGCCGGAGCTCCGACGCAGCCGAGGGCCGAGGCGACCCCGGCCTTGCTGCAGACGACGCCGCCGCTGGTGCCGCTATTGCAGACAGCACTGCAGCTGGTGCCGCTGCCACCGCCCCGCTTGTTCTTCCTGCGTTTAGCCCCACGCTTAGCATCAGTTGGACTCATTTTTCTCCGACACAGCAGGCCGTCCGTGTTCGGTGGCTTCTCCAGTGGGACACCGGGCGCGGCTTTTCTCTTAGGAGCGCTTTTACTAACAGCCGACGAGGAAAAGTGCAAAAAAGCCGACTTGACTGTGTCCAATATGGCTGCTTTGGTTGGAGCTGCGATGCCTCAACTTGGCTTGGGTTGGGGTTGTGACGCCACTATGCGTCCGGGACCGCGGGGTGTTAGGGGAAATGTATTTGTTTCACCTCGGGAGGGACTGTGAATAGATCTGCGCATGCGCTGAAGTCGGCCATCTTGGGTCGCTAACGACAGCAGACGGTGAAAAAAAGAACCAAGTTTTCAAGTCTTGTTCAAAGTTGGATGTTTGCGCATGCGTTAAATATCAAAATGAAGATAATTAACGATGTTTTTTTTCAGAAAAAAATAATATCTCGCTGCAGTTGGCATGAAGCTTTTTTATTTAATTTTTTCAATGAAGCTCATGTGTTTATCGGCATGCGTCATTTTCTTTCTTTTTTTTTTTTTAATTGACAACAAGTACTACATACGACAAAGAAATACACAATCCATAAAAAATACAACGTTTTTAAAAATAAAACACAAGCTAATCGGTTCAGTTTCAACTCTTTTCAAGTTTTACAAATATTTACATTTTTTTACACATATATTTATGTTTGTAATAAACAGGCCATGCTAACTAGTTTACGGAAATAGATTTTTACAGGAATTTTGTTCACCTTGTAATGACAATCTAAAAAGCCTTAAAGTGAAGTCATGGGATAGTATTCAGAATATGTGTTGTGGTAGTTTGTATATGGTCCAAATCATCTTTTTGAGCAATAATTGGCCTGACGTAGGCTCGTTTTAAGTTTCAACCCTTAACATTAACGGTTGCGCAAAAAACATGTTTCTGTTCATTTTGTTTTCGGTGACAAAAAAGCCCCATTCATTTCTAATGGCAAAAGATTTCAATATTCAAAATGCTACTTGTCCTACAGTTTCCTTGAAATCCCCATAATTCACACATCCAGACATTCACAAAGTCAAGGCGCACTAAAGTTATCAGCCAGTGTTGGGCAAAAAAAGTGCAATTCTGTCAAAACCTGACAGAAATCTTCTCAAACATTTCCAATGGCACATTCAACGGCCCTAAATTGAATGAGTGACTGACGGAATCCCCAATGCAATCAGCTTTCCGCTCCAAGTCAGTAGAGCAGATCAAGAGCGGAGATGGTGGGCTCCTGAGGCATCTTGACCTCGGTTTTGGGCATCTTGACGCGGCTGACGGCCACCGCCCCGCACACCAGCAGGTGAGTAGCGGCGCTGGCGACACTCAACCAGAAGGACCAGTCCAACGCGTCGTCCAGGACCGCCAAAGCGAAAAGATTCTCCCCGTAGTTGACCACACGCTCGGTGAGGCTGTGCCGCCTCACGGCCGCCAGAAAGCACAGCGCCGCCAAGCCGCCAAATGCGGCTGCGGGCAAAGCCGGGCTTCAGGAAATCTGCCTAGCAATGAGGGAGGGGTCAAGCGCTTACCTGCGATGATGTTCCACAGGTAGAGTCCTTTATGGCCCTTGATACTCTGGTAGGGGACTTTGCGTGCGTTGTAAATGCTGAAGGAGAGACTGACCAGTGCGAAAAACACCGCCGCAAGCAAGAAGAGGATCACCATCATGTGAAGGCCGCCGTTCAACGAGCGCACCAGATTTGGGAAGACTAAACATATATACAAAACAGTTTGCTTGACGCAGATTGGCTGCTATTGACGGCAATCCGTTTGAACTGGAATCATTATTTATTTTGATTCAATTATTTTTCACTAAATCATACAAAAAAAAAGATTTGAATATTATTTATTAAATTTAACAAACAGGAAAAAATAGCCAATAGTTCCCTTTTTGATTCATTCATTAAAAAAAGAAGACTATCAGTAAATTTTCATTTAAATATATTATCTAAGTGTAAATATGCTCCTTTTTATTTTATTTTAGAATTTTTTTTTTTTTTTTTTTTTGGTATGTATTTTACGTGCTTTTATTATTCAAAAATGTTTTAACCACAGGGGGAAAAGTTTTCAAAATAAAAGCTTTTTTCTATGTATTTTCTTATTCATTCATTTTTTTAGCATTTGTATTTTTTAATTAAAAACTTCAATATTCACTTTTTATTCTTATTTTGGTATTTTATATTAAAGTTAATAATTAAAAAATAAATTTTTACTTTTTATTTAAATATACAGTATATCATTCCTTTATCTTATATATTTAATCATTTTAAAGACATTGTTGACCTGTAGCAGGTAAAGTGTTTAAAAACATTAGACAAGTAAAATTAAAAGTGAATAAGTTCCTTCTTAATATTATTTATGGTGTATATTTGATTATTTTAAAGATGGTGACCTCCATTAAAAATATCAGCTCAGTTGTTCAAAAACGTCAGGCAAGCAAAATTAAAACTGAGACAGAAAAACAAATTTTTATAACATACAAAGACATGAAATTAAATAGTCAGCACCAAAAAGTGAAATAAAAATACAAAAGGAAAGCAGGAGTTAAGGGGCCTACTGTGTATTTTGGAGCGTCTGGTCCCCAGTCCGCACTTCTTGGTCTTCCCTCCGGCAAAGAGCCCGTAGTGGACGGACCCGGTGAAGAGTTCCATCTCCGGGCTTGACGCGTTGACAATGTCCACGCCGGTTTGGCACAGGATGCGGCCGCTGACCCAGCGCTCTGTGGACAGGGCCGTCAGCAGGAGGGCCACGGAGCCGACGCAAAGCGTGGAGGCGGCCGAAAAGCTTATCCGTTTCCATGGCGAAGGCATCCCGCCTGTCGCCCCGGCCCCGGGACAGGGAAGCGCGCGGCGCCCGCCACCATGGGTTTATCCGGCGGGCCCGATGAGAAGAAGGCGAGGGAGGTGGCGGTGTAACTGGAGGGAGAGAGAAACCCAATCTAGGGCGGTCAAAGGGATCTCTTACTGCATGGGGAGAAACTCTATCCCGCTCGCCTGCCCCGTTGCTCTTTACGGCCAATAAACAGCAAACTGCTGCATGTATGGGAAGAGTCAATCGGTGACCTTTGGCGCAGAAGGAAAAACCACACATGCGTGCATGGCTAATTGCGCTTACTCCAAACCCAAAGGTTACCAATTGAGCTCAAGCCCCCCCCTCCTCCATTTAGAAAATGGAATCTGTCCATCCATTCATCCATCTATCAATTTATCCCTCATCTGTCTGTCTGTCTGTCCGTCCGTCCGTCCATCCATCCATCATCTGTCTATCTACCCATTCATCTATCCATCCAATTATTTATCCACACCTGTCTATCCATCCATCCATCAATTTATCCCTCATCTGTCTGCCTGCCTATCCAGCTGTCCATCATTTATCCCTCATCTGTCTATCCATCCGTCTGTCCAACCGTCCATCCTCCCAATCAACCATTTATCCCTCATCCATCTACCCATCTGTCCATCCAACCATTTATCCATCACCCTATATCCATCCATCCATCCATCCATCCATCCATCCATCCATCCATCCATCCATCCATCCATCCATCCATCCATCCATCAATTTATCCCTCATCTGTCTATCCATCCATCCATCCATCCATACATATATACATACATACATACAGCCATACATACACCCATTCATCCAACCATTTATCCATCACCCTATATCCATCCATCCATCCATCCATCCAATATTTATCCATCCATCCATCCATCCATCCATCCATCCATCCATCCATCCATCCATCCATCCATCCATCCATCCATCTATCCCTCATCTGTCCGCTTGTCTATCCAGCTGTCCATCCATTTATCCCTCATCTGTCTATCCATCCGTCTGTCCAACCGTCCATCCTCCCAATCAACCATTTATCCCTCATCCATCCATCCATCCATCCATCCATCCATCCATCCATCCATCCATCCATCAATTTATCCCTCATCTGTCTATCCATCCATCCATACATACATACATACATACATACAGCCATACATACACCCATTCATCCAACCATTTATCCATCACCCTATATCCATCCATCCATCCATCCATCCAATATTTATCCATCCATCCATCCATCCATCCATCCATCCATCCATCCATCCATCCATCCATCCATCCATCCATCTATCCCTCATCTGTCCGCTTGTCTATCCAGCTGTCCATCCATTTATCCCTCATCTGTCTATCCATCCGTCTGTCCAACCGTCCATCCTCCCAATCAACCATTTATCCCTCATCCATCCATCCATCCATCCATCCATCCATCCATCCATCCATCCATCCATCCATCCATCCATCCATCCATCCATCCATCCATCCATCCATCCATCCATCCATCCATCCATCACCCATAGTCGTATAACAGTACAGTATATACGAACACTGTAATAACAATTACATGAATCATGAACGAATTCATAAAAGTATTTATATTATTATTTGGCTATATTACATTAAATTATTTTATCCTATATCTTTTTTTTTTTTTTAATGAAACTAAAAGAAAGTGAAATCGTGTAAAGATAAACTTCCGTACGTCACTCCGTACGCGATGACGTAACGGTGTGACGAACGACGTCAGTCTCCCGGGCAGCGCGGCGCTGGCTCTCAGTGCCCAAGATGGCGGACTCGCAAACGACGGGTCTGGGCGAGGATACGGACAAGGAGGACAGGGGGAGCGGCGTGAGGACGTCTAGGCCGTTCCGGGCCAAGTGGAAGGACGGCGGTGGGGACAGCCTGCGCTTCACTGACAAAAATGGCAGTCGGAAGGGAACGAAACGCGACCTTTCAGGTGGGGGAGCTAGCCCGGCTAACGGCTACTAGAGATGCCCTCGGCTTGACAAGTGATAGCAAGCCGCTGGGGGGGACTGTTGTTGTTGTTGTTGTCGTCGTCGTCGTCGCCGCCGCTTGCCCTTTCAAAATCATTTGAAATGGTATGAGACTTGTACAAGGCTGGAGGCCTTCAACAACCTCACTTTACCGAGGTGCCAAACCTAGAACTCGACCTACTTTATATTACCCTGAGAATAATTATGTATTTCACCTATTAGGTATTTCATATTGATATATTGATTATTTATATTTACAGCATGAACTAAATAAATGTTGAACTAAACTTTTATAGAAATAAATCGAATGACATTAACATTTGGAAATTAACAAATAAATAGAAATATATCAATAATTGAACCAAAGGGGTTTGTGGATTGTTTCGGATTGAATTTTCTATGCACAGTCCTTGGCCTAGACTACGTAGCCGGTTTTCTGGCTTAGCAGGATAACTTCGAGAGTAACTTTATCACGTGCGACGTAAGTTCGCGGCTATGCGAGACTACGAAAGGTGGATATGTTGGAACCGAGAAGTGTTGCCATGGCAACACACGCCACACGCCAAACCTGGTCGTGTCAGAGTTAGATCTTGCTTAACATCAGGATTCCAATTAACCACGCTCTATTTAAACAGCACTCCTCCGCGGACGTGTCCTCCTGACAATGACAGCGTACTTGGACGACCCATAGGACATTGGCGCGCGGATTGTGAGGGGCTCTCTCCGGAGGGCACGGGTATTTCGGGACCGCCAGAATCCGCTGGCGTACCCGGAAGATGTTCTCGATGAAAGATATAGATTTTCAGCTAAGGGAATTCTTTACCTGTGCCAACTGATCTAGGCAGACGTCACTAAGGTAACCCGCCGAGTCAGGCCCTCACAACCGCGCAGATTGTGTGTGCCTGTCCGTGCGCTCTTTCGCCAGGGACAATATATGTATTCCATCGGTGATGCTGAATATCTGCGTAAGAACACTGTATGCCGTGCGATTCGGAGTGGGGTATGGAAACGCTTCAAATTGATGCATTTATAATAATCATAGAAATATGTAGACTATTTAAACATTGAGAAAACTTGCGTTTTTTTCTGCCAACTCGAGGAGATTAAATTAAATGTCAAATCCACTGATAGGACAGACGCACAAATATAAAAGATATAAATGTTTATTGAATATGCATCTTACAGTCTTGTTTAACTGTGAAAAACCGTTACAAAAGACGGGCTTTTATTTACGCAACAACGCATGGCATCCCCGCATTTCCTTCTTCTCCTGAGTCCTCACAAATATAACATAATTTTTTTTTTTTTTTGGGGGGGGGGGGGGGGTCGTCGGGCTCGGGCCTGCAAATCAAGTTTATTGATCGGACTCGGGTCGGGTCGGGCTGGATTTTTTAGGCCCAAACTAAAAAAAAGAACATACGTATTCGTACAGTCAAGGGGACTAAACATACAATCATCCTGTTTCGTGTGGTGATGCGTGACAATTATTTCTTACTGTTAATGTACCAAATCTTATTTTATTGTCCTGACAGCAGGCTTTATTTCTTTTCATGGACATAAGTAAACTGGCATATTGACGCATTCACAAATCACACGATCTGTAAATTCGCTGTCAACAGACCCGTTGCGCTCTACTCGCCGAAGCGGTGTTGGATTTCGCGGTGAGGGTGGATTTTATTCATTCATTCATTCATTCATTTTCCATGCCGCTTATTCCTCACGAGGGTCACGGAGGTGCTGGAGCCTATCCCAGCTACTTCGGGCAGTAGGCAGGGGACACCCTGAATTGGTTGCCAGCCAATCGCTTTTAATTCCTCATAATTCCACATGATCATCGCGCATTCCTCCTCCGTGAAGTAAGGTGCCCGTGCCATCGTCACAAGTAGTGTTTGACTCTGGTCACCGCCCCCTTTGATGTGAACGCGCAGTAACTCTGACTGGGTTGACACAGGTTCGACTAATCAACCTCATAATCAGCGTCGTAGCACCGATTGACCACAAACTAGACAACCAGGTTTTGTCAACTCCGGTTACCCGATGGTAAACTGGATTACTTCTGGGGAGGTTGAACTCGGTTCGTAGTATAGGCCACTGTTTGACTACATCAGATGGTTGTCTGTTTGTATTTGACACAATCATCATCTAACGAATAACAATGAGTGTAGTTCTTTTAAACTATGAACTTAATTTATAATGTCTGTATGTAACCCCAAATAAATCATCACTTGTTGTTGTATGGGACATTTAAATGTTGCTGCTACGTTCATACAGACTGATGTCATAAACATCTGTCTATGAATATACAGTATATCTATAAAAATCTCTCTGTCAACTGATCTTTCTGTCTGTTGGTCTGTTTGTAATGCGATCCATCAACGAGTCTACTCCCAGCGCCCAAAAATTCAGATGAACGCCACTAAATGAGGACCCCGATCACAGTACACATTCGATTCTGTCAAGTGACCGCGAGCCGACCAGGTGATTGGAAGCACTCGCCGGCTTCGCACGTCACTCAATTGTGTCGTACTTCATCGATCACGTGACCGAACCCCACTATGGGACAGGTCTTCGGTACAACGGCTTTACAAGCGACTGCGCGTGCACCGAAGCTTCGCCTGTCAGCGGCCCACCACTAGTTGCGCCATGTTAAAAAAAATGCATGACTCTTATTATAATTGTTTTGTGTGCGTAGATCTGTCTCTGGTCAGGTTTGTAACCACCGAGCTCACCAGAGGCTACTTCCTGGAGCACAACGAGGCCAAATACACCGAGCGCAGGGAGAAGGTCTACACCTGCCTCCGCATCCCGAAGGAACTGGAAAAGGTCAGCCGGCGTCTAACAAACGTGGACTCCACTCGGCGGCTCACCGTTTTCCATGCTCGTCTTTCAGTTGATGACGTTTGGCTTCTTCCTCTGCTTGGACGCCTTCCTCTACGTCTTCACGCTCTTACCTCTAAGAGGGTTGCTGGCCTTACTTCAGCTTCTCACATTGCCGTGCTGCGGTCTCAAGTAAGAATTGGACTCGTCCAGTCATCCTTCAAATGAGTGTATCACGAAGCGGTGGGAATGAAAGTTCGCTGCCAACCCTCCCACTTCAAAAACAGTGGGATGAAAAAGTATCTGAACCTTTTGGAATTTCTCACATTTCTGCAAAAAAATCATCAAATGTGATCTGATCTTTGTCCAAATCACACAGACGGTGGCTGCTTCAACTAAAACCACCCAAACGTTTATAGGTTTTCATAGTTTAATGAGGATAGATTGCAAACAATGACAGAAGGGGGGGAAATACGTAAGTGAACTCTCTGCCTAAGGAGACTTAAACCAATTTTTACCAAACAATTTAAATCACTGCGGAGTGGTTTAACGCTGCCCTGCCCACTATAAAACACACACCTGGTAAGAATTGTCTTGATGAGAGACATTGTCTGATGTGCATCATGACTCGTCTGAAGACCTGCGATCAAGGATTGTTGATTCATATAAAGCTGAGAAAGGATACAAAACCATCTCTAAAAGTCTTGATGTTCATCAATCGACAGTCAGAGAAGTTGGATAGAGTTTGGCCCTGTTGCTTCTCTCCCAAGGAGTGGCCGTCCACCAAAGATGACGCCAAGAGTTCAGCACAGAATACTCAGAGAGGTCAAAAAGAACCCTAAAGTGTCAACTAAAGACTTACAGAACTCACTGGCACAGTCCAATATCACTGTGCACACATCAACTATATGTAAAATTATGGTGTTCATGGGAGGATTCCCCGGAGGAAGCCACTGCTGTCGAAAAAAACCCATTTTTGCTCGTTTAATGTTGGCAAAAAGGCACTTGGACACTCCACAGAAGGTTTGGCAAAATATTTTGTGGACTGATGAAACCAAAGTTTAATTGTTTGGGAGTAACACACAACACCATGCGTGGAGGGGAAAATGGAACAGCTCACCAACATCAACGCCTCATCCCCACTGTGAAGCATCATGACTTGGGGCTGTTTTGCTGCCTCAGGGCCTGGACAACTTGCAATCATTAATGGAAGAATGAATTGAAAAGGATGTTTTGCAGGAAAACCTGTAGCCTTTGGTCTGTCAGATAGTTGAAGCTAAATAGAGGATGGATGCTGCAACAAGACAATGATTCAAAACACAGAAGTAAACCAACTTCAGGAGAACAAAATACACGTTCTGGAGTGTCCAAGTCATAGTCCAGACTTGAACCCCATTGAGATGCTGTGGCATGTACCGAATGACAGCGATTCATCCCAGAAATCTGACTGAATTACAGCAATGTTGTAGAGAAGAATGGGCTAAGGTTAGTCCTGATCGGTGTGTGAGACTGATCTGCAGCTACAGGAAGCGTCTGAAGTTATTGCTGTCAAAGGAGGGGCCACAAAATATTAAATGTGATGCTTCACTTACTTATTCTTCCCCCTTCTGTCATTAATTGGATACTATCCTCATTAAAATATGAAAACCTATAAATGATTGGTTGGTTTTAGTTAAAGCAGATACTGATTTATCATCTGTGTGATTTTGACAAAGATCATATTTGATGGTGATTTTATGCAGAAATGTGAGAAATTCCAAAACCTTCAAATACTTTTTCATACCACTGTAGATCGGTCGTCTAACGGCGTCAATGGCAGGCAGTGAGTTAACCGCAGTTTTTTTTTTAAACTCATCGGATCATCTATAAATCATGTGACATTTACTTTTATATCACGATGGGATTGACATTTTTTTTTTTTTTATAATATTAAAATATTTTAATGGAAATTTTAGAGTTTAAAGAAGTAAATGAAAAAATAAATAGAAAATAAAACAATGACTATTTGTTGTTTTTAATTGGAATATACGTATATTGTTTACTTTCCTAGGAATAAAAAATAATGAACAAATTAAAAGGAGGCTCTTTCCTTGTTTTGTTTTTTTTGTCTTCATTTTTTGTAATTGTACTATAAAAAAATAATACTCTTAGATTTTTAATATAGAAGCAGAACATAGAAACAGAAATAAAAACTGGAATAGTCTTTTGTTTTTACCTGTTTCTAATTGTAATAATTTTTTTGGATAAAAAATAGTATTAAGGTTTTTTTTGTGGGAAAAAAAAAATCATAAAAAAGGAGAATATTTACTATTTTTTTTCCCTTTATTATTTCAAATATTAAAAAAAAAAAACCAAAGAACAAAAATATTTGCTGTTTCTTTTTATTTCAAGTAATAAATAAATGGAATATCTACTATTGAAAGGTGCAAAAAAGAAGATTTTGAAGTCTTCATCTCCAGTTGCCAATTTATTTCCCCATCAGTAAGCAGCCTGGCGACACACCCTGTAATGAATGAAATTGTTGCGCTTCAGCGGCGGGCGTCTCCTGCAGCCGGCCCAGGTGTGCGATGTGCTGAAAGGCTTCATCATGATCCTGTGTTACTCCATGATGAGCTACGTCGACTACGCCATGATGTACCACCTCATCCGCGGCCAGTCCGTCATCAAGCTCTACATCATTTACAACATGTTGGAGGTAAATCCCGCCTGCTGGCCGGGCGGCCAACCTCCTCACCGTTTCCTTTCCGGACCGTTTTTCTGTTGTCGTTTTCAGGTGGCCGACCGCCTCTTCTCGTCTTTCGGCCAGGACATTCTGGACGCGTTGTACTGGACGGCCACGGAGCCCAAAGAAAAGAAGCGGGCGCACATAGGCGTCATACCGCACTTCCTCATGGCTGTGCTCTACGTCTGTATCCTTGACTCTACGTTTACTGGACAGATTTGGCAAACAGTCCAATGTTGATCATGTTTATGGCCCAAAATAGTTGGACTGCAGTTATCGATTTTTTTTTGTAATCGCCGGTTAATCTATCCACTAGTCAGTTCGTATAATCAAGCCATCGGATTAGGAACATTTAATGCGTTGCGAAATAAAATTTTGGACATCATCAACTCGAAGGCTTGTTAAGATTGCCTTTCAAAAGAGCAATAAATAAAATTCCCAAGTGTTTCTTCAAAGTATGCAGAATTTCATTTTCGTTTGAAAATAAATTGAAATACCTGACTTTAGCCTCAAGCAGTATAAAAAAATCAATCAATGAGGATCTAAGTACAACAAAAGAACAATTGGCTAACTTGCATAGCAAAAGTCCGCTAACATTTTTTTTTTTTTTTTTTTAACTCGGTGCTCTTAAGAAATCGTTCAAACACATGTTCCCACAAAAACGACTAAATATTCTTCAAAACTAAATAACGAATGCATAAACAAACATATTAGCTCAAGAAACAACTTTCAACTTTATGTTGGTCTTAACAGGGAACAGCCTGATTCAGCCATGTTAAATGAGTTATATTCATTGTTGCCTCTTGAGGGCAATGTATCCATCCAAATCAATCAAACTAAATGCAGACACTTTCAAAACAAACAATTACAACGCCATTGTAATTAAGCGAATCCTCAAAGCAGCAAAATTTGTTTGGAATCTTTTTTTCTAATTGAAATACTCGAGTTAAGCGATTAATCGTCGCAGCACTAATAAATAGCATATAAACTGCGAGAATAATCAAGATCGGATGATCTGAAAAATAATAGTGAAGATATTTAAGATCAAATTATATGGAAAAATCCAAATTAGTCCTGTAATTTTTTAGGCCAGCCCGGAACATATCTGTCCATAGCTAAAAGTCCTGGGAGCGATCCGATTTCCCGATTCCGTGATTGCGTTGGGACATTTTTTCTCTCTTACTCGACGTTCTTTTATTCCTCCTCAACGCGCTGGACATCAGTTCTCCACGCCATCCTCATCATGGTCCAGGCCACCACGCTCAACGTGGCCTTCAACTCCCACAACAAGTCGCTCCTCACCATCATGATGTCCAACAATGTGAGGACTCGACGTTCCAGCGCCGCCGCCGCCGCCGCCGCTTGCCTCACGCTTCATCCGTGTTTGTCTCCTCGCAGTTTGTGGAAATCAAGGGAAGCGTTTTTAAGAAGTTTGAGAAGAACAACCTGTTCCAGATGTCCAACAGCGGTAAGGAAAACTTCACGCGTGGAGATCCATTTTTAGGATTGATTTCCTTTGTTGTTTGCAGACATAAAGGAGAGGTTCACCAACTACATTCTCCTGCTTATCGTCTGTCTGAGGAACATGGAGCAGTTCTCCTGGAATCCCGGTACCTACGTTTCAATGAGTTTATTGACATCCGGCCGGCCCGCCCCGCCCGCTTCAAATGGATTGGACCTCTAGCGCCGTGAATGGCGGACAACGAGGAAATAGCAGATGCTTTGACATTGATGAAAAAATCTCAGTTGCGAAATGCAACAGATTGTAAAGGCGTCATCTAAATGTCAATGCTCTGACTTTGATGGGAACTTTGCCCCTGCCAACATGGTCGCTGTAAAGCTGTTTTGAAAAATCTTTTCATGCTTCGGCCATCGATTGTAATGGCTTTATCAGTAGTCGACGTCCAATCCATTTGAAGTGGAAGTGTTGGCGTTGAATGAACTTCTGCATGATGAAAATTAAATATTCTATTCTAATAAAATACATGAAGATTAAATAAAGGGAATATTTACTTTTTGCTTTTAAAAATTAAATTAAAATATTTTTTCCCTTTTTTATTTGTTAAATATATAATAATTGCATAATGATAGAATATTGATACTAATAAATACAAATTTTAAATGATAACAATAAATAAAGGAATACGTACTGATATTTGTATATTTTCTAAAAAATAAAAATGCATTTTTCCTTTTCATTTTTTGTGTGTGTGAGTAATACAGTAGGTTAAATGAAGAATATTTAAAGTAACGATATCTATACTTGGGCTGCAGCTATCGATTATTTTACTTGTCGATTAATCAATGAACTAGTTAGTTCGAATCATCGAGTCATCGGATAAAGAACATAAAAAATTAAAATACCTAAGCTGAGTCTCAAACAGTATAGAAAAAATAAATAAATGAGTATCTAAGTACAACAAAAGAACAGTTGGCTAACTTGCATAGCGAAACTCCACTGGCTTAAATGCTATAAAATGATATTTTTTTGGGTACAATTCTCTTAACAAATAGTTCAAACACATATTTCTACAAAAGACGACTAAATATGCCAATTAACTCAATTACGCATGCATTTAAAAAGCATTAGCTAAAGCAAAAACTTGTGTTGGTCTAAACAGGGAGCAGCTGTATTCAGCCATGTGAAATGAGTTATGTCATATTCACTGTTGCCACTAGAGGGCAGTGTATCCACCCAAATCAATAAAACTAAATGCAAACACTTAAACAAAACAAAAACTACAGAGCCGCTTTAATTAAACAAATACTCGAAATGGCTAAATTTAATTGGAATCTTTTTTCTAATCGAATTACTTGAGTTAATCGATTAATCGTTGCAGCAGTAATCTGTACTGATATTTTGATATTTTAAAATTAACAAGTACATAAATGTAAAGAAAATGAACCCCAAAAAAATTGTAACTTAATAAAAAACAAACTGGTCATCTTAGGTAGCGATTTAGCATGGGGAAGTACCTATTTATCCTTAGACCTCGATTTTGGGATTTTTTCTTCCTATCAGAGCTGATTCATTCATTGCAGATTTTAAATTATACGTTAGCCAGAAGAGGTCAACCTTCTCTAAGTAAGGAATTTGCCAGTAGAGGGCATATTGGTGCTAGTGTGCCAGTGTTGCTTGTAGGTTACAAGTGAGCCAGTAGAGGGCAGCCTTCAACCTGTATTAGCACATAAATGCTTGTTTTCGTTATAGTTGAATGAGTGAAATTGTAGCTACTACTCCAATTTATTCTCACATTTTATAAAAAAGAAAAGAAAAAAACCTCTTGTAACCCGTAAACCGGGTACTAGGGTGGCTCCCTCGAATGCAACTGAAAGATGTTGTTGTTCTACTCTCAGACCACTTGTGGGTGCTGTTTCCCGACGTGGCCATGGTGATCGCCTCCGAGGTGACGGTGGACGTCGTCAAGCACGCCTTCATCACCAAATTCAACGACATCAGCGCCGACGTGAGTCGCTCTCCACTACCGGTGTCGTTTGTCTTGATTTATTTACGACGTCCTCCCCTTCGCCATTATGCAACGGGACCCAGTGACACAGGAAGGGATTAGCCTCTTTATCTCCGACGCTGTCAAAGCTAATCACTCAAATCTGGCTGACATTAAAACCTGCAACTTGACTGAGCTTCCTTGTAATGAAGAAAACCTTGTTTTATTATTTTCATACCAACAGGATTTTACGCAACTGGCTAGTTTTCTCACGCGGCATCAGAAATAAATGCTGTTTTAGCTTTAAAATCAAAAGGTTTGTTTTGATTCCTTGTTGACGCATTGGCTGCCATTGACGGTGCTAAACGTTCAGTCCATTTTGACCAGGAGGGGGCAAGTGAATGATTGTAAGTGAGCCAAGTGCAGTAGCGCCCGCACTCGATCGCACAAATCTCAGGTTTTACGGGGCCGATGTCAATATAACAGCATGTGATTTTGTATGTACAGTATGAATGAGCTACAATGTACCTCTCAGGCAGAACAACCCTGCTCGCCAGGGGGCCAAATTTGATCTGCCGTACGTTTGACACCCATCATCGAACTAATTAAATGCATATATCTGACCTTATAAGATTTCTAACATTTTCAGCAAAAATGGATCATTCTTAACTAAAATCAACCCCATTGACACATTCAACCTCATATACACACACGTTACATCTAATTCACATGTTCATATTTAAACCTATTTTACCTTTTTTTTTTTTTTTTTTCACCAAAAATTGACCCCCCAAAAATCTTACCATTGAGACATTCAACTTATTAATCATTTCATGTTACATGGGAATCACACATTCCCTTTTGAGTATACAGTGGTAAGAAAAAGTATCTGAACCTTTTGGAATTTCTCACATTTCTGCATTAAATCCCCATCAAGTGTGATCTGAGCTTTGTCTAAAATCCCACAGATGAAAAAACTGTCTGCTTTAACTAAAACCACCCAAACATTGATAGGTTTTCATATTTTAATGAGGATATTTTGCAAACAATGACATAATGGGGAAAAATAAGTAAGTGAACCATTTCATATTTTGTGGCCCCCCCTTTGGCAGCAATATTTTCATCCGGACGCTTCCAGTAGCTGCAGATCAGTCTGGCACGTGAATCGGCACTAATCTCGGCCCATTCTTCTCTATAAAACTGTTGCAGTTCAGTCAGATTTCTGGAACGTCTGGCATGAATCGCTGTCTTTAGGTCGTGCCACAGCATCTCAATGGGGTTCAAGTCTGGACTTTGACTTAGCCACTCCAAAATGTGTATTTTGTTCTTTGAAGTTGATTTACTTCTATGTTTTGGTTCATTGTCTTGTAGCAGCATCTATCCTCTTTTTAGCTTCAACTGTCTGACAGATGGCCTCAGGTTTTCCTGCTAAATGTTTGAATTCATTCTTCCATGAATGATTGCAAGTTGTCCAGGCCCTGAGGTAGCAAAACGGCCCCAAATCATGATGCTCTCTCCACCATGCTTCACAGTGGGGATGAGGTGTTGATGTTGGTGAGCTGTTCTATTATTCCTCCACACATGACGTCGTGTGTTACTTGCAAACAATTCAATTTGCTTTCAACAGTCCACAAAATATTTTGCCAAAACTTCTGTGGAGTGTCCAAGTGCCAACATTAAACATGTTTTTTAGACAGCAGCTTCCTCCGTGAAGTCCTCCCATGAACACCATTCTAGGTCATAGTTTTATTTTTGATTTATTTTTATTTTTTATAGTTTTATAGTTGATGTGTGTACAGCGATATTGGACTGTGCTTTCTGTAAGTCTTTAGCAGACAACATAGGGTTCTTTTTTTACTTCTCTAAGTATTCTGAAGTCTTGGCGTCATCTTTGGTGGACGGCCACTCCTTGGGAGAGAAGCAACAGTGCCAAACTCTCTCCATTTGTAGACAACTTCTCTGACTGTCGATTGATGAACATCCAGACTTTTAGAGATGGTTTTGCATCCTTTCCCAGCTTTATACAAATCAACAATCCTTGATCGCATGTCTTCAGACAGCTCTCTTGACCAAGCTGTGATGCACACCAGACAATGCTTCTCATCAAGACAATTCTTACCAGGTGTGTGTGTTTTATAATGGGCAGGGCAGCTTTAAACCACTCATCAGTGACTAGGCGCACACCTGACTTCAATTGTTTGGTAAAAGTTGGTTTCAATTGCTCTTTAAGTCTCTTTAGGCAGAGGGTTCACTTACTTATTTTTCCCCTTCGGTCATTGTTTGCATGCTATTCTCATTAAAATAAGAAAACCTATAAATGTTTGGGTGGTTTTAGTTAAAGCAAACTCCGTTTTTTCATCTGTGTGATTTTGACAAAGATCAGATCACATTTGATGGGGATTTTATGCAGAAATGTGAGAAATTCCAAAAGGTTCACATACTTTTTCATACCGCTGTACACGTTTTTCACCCAAAAACTCCCATTGACACATTTAACATCATACATTCGTAGCATTCCAATATGAACGTATTCACAAATGCAGTATTTCACATACTGTATTTTCACTTGCTCACATTTTTCATGAAAAATTGACCAAAAACACATTAAAAATAATGCATTAAAATCATTCATATTTATGTTACATTTTCATTTGCACATTCCCATTTACACATACTGTATTCACAGAATATTTAGCGTGTTTTCACCTTTTCCGCCAAAAATCCCATTGACATATTTAACTCGCGCACCTCATATCACTCCTGTTCATCTTCGGTTTAATTCGCACATTCAAATTTAAACAAAGCATTTATCATTTTCACTTTTTTGCCCAGAACTGGATTCTTTTTAAGCAACTGAGTACGATCGTGTGTTCCACTTGGGAGCTTCCACTTTTTTTTCTTTTTTTTTTAACTTGCTGCTTGTCCTCGTGTGTCATTTTAAACCTTTTCTATTTATGTGGCAGGTTTACGGAGAGTACCGAGCCAGTCTGGCCTTTGACCTGGTCAGCAGTCGACAGAAAAACGTGAGATGTTGTTTTGTCTGGGAGGGCTTGCAGGGTCATACGCTGCTGGCCAAAAGTATTGGCACCCCTGCAATTCTGTCAGCGAATGCTCAATTTCTCCCAGAAAATAATTCGAATTGCCCATATTTGGAGTTTTGCGTAAAATGATTTCAATTTTTTTCCCATTCTCTTTTGTGTTTTTTCATTGCAAGGAACATAAATGAAGATATTACTACCAAAGCATTTGTAATTGCAATCCTTTTCTGGGAGACATTGAGCATGTTGTGACAGAATTGCACGGGTGCCAATACTTTTGGCCAGCAGTGTATTTTAGGGCCATTGGCGGCAACAGACATCCAATCCATTTGGAATGGGAGTTGAAAGAAATATTGAAATAATGACCTATTTATTGATACATTTAGGTATTTTATGATGTACTCATTTTTGCACTCGCTTCTCCACATGAATAGCTAACATGCTGTCATGGGCTAAATTAGATTTGGCATTACTTTTGATAGTAATTACTCACTGGCTGCGCTAGACGTCCAATCCATTTGCCTCGCTCGCTTGTTGCTAACATGCTATTTTTCTTGCACCGTAGGCTTACACAGACTACAGTGACTCGGTATCCAGGAGAATGGGCTTCATTCCTCTTCCCCTCGCACTGTTGGTCGGTCACCCGACACACCGAGTGTGATTTCTCGTCACGTTTTTGAATATTTCCACATTTTTCTACATACAGCTTATCCGTGTGGTGAGCAGCTCCGTGAAGATCCACGGCTCGCTCTCCTTCATGTGCGTGCTGCTCTTCTATTTCGGGTAAGAAAGCGCTCCTTGCCGACGGATTTCCGAGGCGCGTCGACTCATCACGTGCCGTGCGGTCCATTGGGGCGCAGGCTGATCACGTTGAAGGTGCTCAACAGCATCATTCTGCTGGGCACGTCCTGCGCCTTCGTCAAGGAGGCCAACATGGAGGAGAAGCTCTTTGAGCCGCCGCCCTCGGCCGTCTCTAGCCGCGTCAACTCTCGGGCGCACCGCGCCAAGCCGACGCACGGGGCCGCCGGGCAAGGTAGCGCCAGCGCACGTTGGCCGCCACCCTCCCGCTTCAAATGGATTGGGCATCTACCGGGGATAAACCTGTGTCAGTTGCTAGGGACAACGTTTGGTCCATTGACACAAAGTCAACGTGGCCGCCCTCGGACTATGTCGGTAGTGGCGACGTCCCCGTCAAAGTTAATGCACTGACCTTCAAATGAAGACATAACTCGTCTTCTATTCCTCAAGCGATGAGCATCTGCTATTTACTCGGTAGCTGCCATTAACGGCGCTAGATGTCCAATCCATTTGAAGCGAGAGGGTCGGTAGCGATCGGTTCTGAACGCACCAAAAATACCTGACTTTCGACCGCACCGTCCTTCCCGCAGAAGCCACGACGGATAAAACCGGGATCCCCTTGGCGTCCGTTAGCCCGCAACCCGCCTACGTGTCGGAGAACTCCGCATCGGCCGCCGCCGCCTCCTCGCTTCCCAAAAGCGACTCGGACGTCTTCCTCACCACGCCCGACGAGGAGGACGACGTCATCAAGATCATCAACACGGACACGGGCTTGGAGGAGGACGCGGCGGCGCGCCGGACCCCCAAGAAAGACTTGCTGGAGATCGACCGTTTCACCATCTGCGGCAACCGCATCGACTGAACGCCGAGGCGACGAGTATTTATTTATTTATTGATACGAAGCGGCGTTGGCGCCGAGCTGTTGCCGCGCGGGGGCTCTCCGGACCCCCGCCGAGGACAGAAGTTGACGTGAAACCTGCTTTAATGGTTACAACTGCACCGTGTGTGTGTTTTTGAAAGCACAGTCGGCCATTGTTTTAACCCATTGATTTGTTCAATGTAACAATCGTGCATAAAAAAGCAACGGGGGAATACCTAAGTACATGAAAATAATCACAGAAAATGTAATGAAATTGAAGAATAGTACTAATAATTGGTCAATCCTACTATTTTTTATGTACTTAGGCATTCATCCGATCCTTTACGTATGGCAGCGAAAGAGAAACTCATGATTGGACGCCATATGATTGGATGTCTAAATTCAGGCAAACGAGGTTAAGGAGGATTTTATTGATTTGTTGTTTGTTTTTTTTGACTGAAAAAATTTGAATGTTTTTATCTGAAGTGAAAGAGTCAAAGGAACAAGCTAGAATCAGGCGTACCCCAGGGCTCAATCTTGAGGGCCCTGCATTTCAACTACCTTCTCCCCTTTGAAGGGGGCTTGTCAATATTTTTTTTCATTGTTATTTGTATTAATGTAGAGTCTTAAGCATGGTGCACTGAATGATCAGTGCCATTGATGGCGCAGCCATTTTGACTAGATTTGCCGAGCGAAACAGCTTTTGTAGAAACCATTTTTTAAATAAAAATTTTAACTCATTTTTTTCCCACCCAAAATAAATTTAAAAGAATACAATGCAAACTTTCAATTCTCATTTTACAGAAAGCGCAGAAAATAATAGTTACAATTTTGGGTTTTTAATGTCACCCTTGAATTGTTTTATATTGAATGAATTTAATGCCAAGTAATATTTTTGAAAAACTGTTTTACATGTAGGATATAAAAGTCTACACACCCCTGTTTACTCACGAACTGCCATTAACGGCGATAGACGTCCAATCCCTTTTGACTGGGAGGGGCTGACAGCGATCCATTTAATGTCTATCGTTGTCTACGCCACGTCTGTTTGATATTTTAAAATATGAAAAATCTTTGGAAAAATACACAAGGGTTGTATGTAGACTTTTGAAATCATATGTACCTCGATGCACTGTCTCATCTTTGACTGACAACGTTACTGATAGCTTCTGAGTTTGCTTCGTGTGTGCGAGCGCGCGTGTATGTGATATCATCTTCCAAGAAGAATAAAGTATTTTGTTTTATAAAACATTGTTTTTATTGCGTCCTGATGAAAATGTCATTCCTTCGGATTCACTCATTTTATTCAAACTGTATATGAATGTTTTTTTTTAATGTTCCTAATATTTTGAATGAATTGTTTACAGTAAATGTTATATTTAATCTGTTGTTTTCAATATTTTATTATTAAAAACCAAAAAGTATTTTTAACTCTTAGGATTAAAAGTTTAAATTGTGACTATTTTAAGTAGTTTTTTTTTTAATTATTTGTATTAAACTTTAATAGACCAGGGGAACATATGTAAATATATTTTTTAAATTCACTTTCATGATCTTTTTATATACATTCATTTAAAATGCCAGTGCAATACAGTATCGAGTTCTGGTGTGCCTGTCGTAACTCAAGGGACCGTCAACATTTTATCGTTCTATTTTCCTGGAATTCATCAAACTAACAAACTAAAAAAATATTTTAGTATTTGTTTGATTATATTTCTACAAATACCTAAGTACATTTGCAAGCTGGAAGCAATCTTTTCTCCCGTTCTAATTTTCCGCAGGCGACTTTGTGACGTTCCCTCCCTCCCTCCCTCCCTCCCTCGTATCAAACGGGATTTACAGCTCAACCCGCGGTGAGTGACAGACGGGAGGCTTCTCTGTTAAACTCCAGCCGGCCCGAGGAGCGACATCCCCGGGGAAGATGCGCGGCCAGAGTCCGGACGGAGCCGAAGAGAAAAAGTTTCCCTTCACGTGTTTGCTTTGAACCTGGAGCGGACAGGTGTCTTCTTCTTTTTCTTTGGATTTACATATCGACCGACTCGCGGATTGTTTTTTAGCCCCGCCGGAGACATGTTGTGGTCACGGTGGCTCGTCCTGCTGCTGTGCTGGTGGGGGACTTCCGCCGCCGAAGGCAACACGGGAAGCGGTCAGAATCCGCTGCCGAAGCAGGGCGAGTCGAGGGCTGACCCTAACTGGCAGCGCTCGCCGCCGCCGGTGGAGCAGCTGAGCTTCGGCTTCGTCCCGGCGGCGGTCTACGACACCCACGCCTACTACGAGCCCGGGGCCATCGGGATACTCTTCCACATGGTCCACGCTTTTCTCAACTTGGTCCAGCCCAACTCCTTCCCCAAAGGTCAGATATGTGGAAATCACCGTGCACGCGCCGCATTTTTATAACATTCAAAATCCTTACCATCACAAAAATAAAGAATAAATAAATAAAATACATATAGAACAGGTGAGAGCGGAGGCACTTTTATTTATTTTAAGTTCTTTTTTTTAAATGAATAGTTCCAGGTTTTTTTCTTCTTCTTTTTTTTTTGAAAGAAAGTTATTCCTTCATTTATTGAATATTTTTCAGATCTATATGTTCAATACAGTTTTTTTCCTGGGTATTTTGAATAGTTTTTTTTCTTTTATTCTGAATATTTTACGAAGCGCACGTCTCCGTTATAAAGATGACTCCAAGATATTTTTTGAAAATAATGAATTACAATTTAAGTCAAGAAATTAGTTAGAAAAGCAAAACAGCAAGCATGCTATGAAAACAAACAGCAGTCGTGGTTTGTGGAGGGAAAATCTACTTTAAAAACAAGAAATAATAAATAACACAGGAACGAATATTCTGTCAAGCAGAAAAAAGTTTTAAGAACCAGAAATGACTCAGAAAAGCAGATTTATTTATCCGGGAATTATTTTCAATTGATCAAAGTTCACACTGTGTTTGAATTGCACTTTTGGGGGTGCTCGAGTACTCCTTAAATTAATTCACATGCAGCACTTCTACAATGTGAGATTATCTTTTCGACTGTTTTTATAATGTGAAGGAAAAGAGAATAAACTTTTTTTTCCCCCGCACTAGCTAGTCTTGCCACGATTTTTCTGTTAGCTTGTATAATGACATTTTGTCATGTTTCATTTCTAAAATGTTCATTTTGCATTGTAAGAAAAATGTAAATTAGGGGAAAAAACTTTAAAAATGCCTAGAATTCTTGACACATACTGCTTTGTCGATTTTAATTTATAATCCACACACACACACACACACACATATATATAGATGCATGAATTTTGTTGAAAAATATTCAAAGCCAACTGCAGTTAAAACATAAAAATGTTTCACTTGAAAAAGGGGTTGTGAAGACGCGGAATGACTCGCACACACACACACGCACGCACGCACACACACACACACACACGCACACACACTCACACACACACACACACACACACACACACAATTCACTCACTAAACAACAAAGTCCAAATGTGTGCCATCAAAGTCTGTGCGCTATTTACACATGTATGCTCTTTACACACTGTTTAGCTAACGGTAGATAATGACATCCTGGTCGTTGTTTGTTCCTTTTTATGGTTTAAATGTGATCAAAAGCATCGTTTTTGACAAGTTTTGAAACCCTTTTATTGTGGAGTTTATGATCCAAAAAGCTGCTACAGTAGTATGAAAAAGTATCTGAACCTTTTGGAATTTCTCATATTTCTGCATAAAATCACCATCAAATCTGATCTGATCTTTGTCAAAATTACACAGATGAAAAAAACAGTGTCTGTTTTACGTAAAACCACCCAAAAATTTAGACGCTTTCATATTTTAATGAGGATTGTGTGCAAACAATGACAGAAGGGGGAAAATTATTAAGTGAACCATCACATTTAATATTTTGTGTTGTAGTTGAAGTCACAGCTTCTCAATGGGGTTCAAGTCTGGACTTTGACTTGGCCACTGCAGAACGTGTATTCTGAAGTTGATTTACTTCTGTGTTTTGGAGCATCCATCCTCGTTTTAGCTTCAACTGTCTGACAGACGGCCTCAGGTTTTCCTGATCAATTTTTGAATTCATTCTTCCATTAATGATCGCAAGTTCTCCAGGTGCTGAGGTAACGAAACAGCCCCAAATCATGATGCTCCCTCCACCATGCTTCACGATGGGGATGAGGTGTTGATGTTGGTGAGCTGTTCCATTTTTCCTCCACACATGACGTTGTGTGTTACTCCCAAACAATTCAACTTTGGTGTCATCAGTCCACAAAATATTTGGCCCAAACTTCTGTGGCGTGTCCAATTGCCTTTTTGCGAACATTAAACGAGCAACGACGCTTTTTTTTAAACAGCAGTGGCTTCCTCCGTGGAGTCCTCCCATGAACACCGTAGTTTTACATATAGTTGATGTTTGCACAGAGATATTGGACTGTGCCAGTGATTTCTGTCAGTCTTTAGCAGACACACTAGGTTTTTTTTTTTTTTTTACCTCTCTGAGTATTCTGCGCTGAACTCTTGGCATCATCTTTGGTGGAAGGCCACTCCTTGGAAGAAAAGCAACAGTACCAAACTCTCTCCATTTGCAGATAACTTTTCTGACTGTCGATTGATGAACATTCAGACTTTTAGAGATGGTTTTGTATCCTTTCCCAGCTTTATACAAATCAACAATCCTTGATCGCAGGTCTTCAGACAGCTCTCTTGACCGAGCCGTGATGAACATCAGACAATGCTTCTCCTCAAAACATTTCTTACCAGGTGTGTGTTTTATAGTGGGCAGGGCAGCTTTAAACCACTCATCAGTGACTGGGCACACACCTGACTTCAATTAGGTAAAAATTGGTTTGAATTGCTCTTTAAGTCTCCTTAGGCAGAGGGTTCACTTACTTATTTTTGCCCCTTCTGTCATTGTTTGCATGCTAGCCTCGTTAAAATATGAAAAGCTATAAATGTTTGGGTGGTTTTAGTAGAAGCAGACACTTCATTTTCATCTGTGTGATTTTGACAAAGATCAGATCACATTTGATGGTGATTTTATGCAGAAATGTCAGAAATTCCAAAAGGTTCAGATATACTTTTTCATACCACCACTGTATGTGTTACTTCTTGTTTAATCTTGAGATTTTTTTGTGCATCTTGCTACGAAAGATAGGCCTATATCAACTCTAATGATGTTTGGCAAAACTGGTATCAGAGGCTCAACAATATGAACTCGTTTTTGATGGAATTTGGCCATAAAAAGCTGCTTTAGTCCAGCGTGGCTGACTTCCTCTTTATTTTTAAGCATAGGTTCTTGAGACTTTTTCTTGGGTCTTGTTATGAAAGACATGTTTACCAAATTTCACGTAGACAGGTGAATCTGGTGTCGGGGGCTGATCATTTTTCTCTGCCTTTCCAAGCTCCTTTTCATGGATTTTGGCCTAAAAAGATCTGCGTTAGTCCAACATGGCTGACTTTCTGTTTATTTTCAAGCATGGCTTCTTGAGACTTTTTCATGGATCTTGCAATGACAGACAATTCTCCTGAATTTCACTTTAACAAGTCAATCTGGTGTCGGGTGCTGATTTTTCTATTCTCTCTTACATTCCGAGCTCCTTTTCTCGGATTTTGTCTCCAAAATCTGCTTTACTCCAATGTGTCCTGCTGTGACAGACAAGTCATGTTGACTGACAAAACTGGTGTCTGTTGCTGATTTTTTGTGTGTGTGTGTACTTTACAAGCTATTTTTCCCCTGAAATCCATGCACCTCCAAAATGGCGGTTCCAAATTCAAACTTTTAAGTTTCACTTTCGGTACGGATCCCGCGGACCCGGTTGTTGTCTATGACTTTTCCTTCTGCCAACGTACGATGGGATTAACGCCGTCCATCGGCATCAACGCCGCGGTTCCGTCACATGAGCGGCATTCCGGTCGATGAATTCTTAGTCACGCCGCGTATCCGTTAGCTTTACGCGAGCGGTCACGTTGGCGATAGGATCGGAGGCCTTTAAGTCGCTGCCGTTTTTGGAGCGCGGGCGGGGTTAGGCCCGCCTGGCTGGCTAATCAATTAACAGATCAGCGATTAGGGCGAGTCACCTGCATAAAACCTTAATCCAGCCAGACCATATGCCGCCGTAACACAGGTGCCGCAATCCTATGGAATCGTTACCTAGATCAGTAGACGTTATTTTCACTTTGACGGCAATAGACGTCCAAACCGTTTTAACTGGGTTAGGACTGGAAGCGGTTATTCAATTGCCGTCAGTGGGGGTTTTTGCATGATCAATATCTGTCTTTCGCTAACTACCACAACGCATTGCAAAGACCCAGATTGTAAAATTCTATTTCTTTTTTTGAATGGGATTTCTTCAGCGTGCCGCACAGCCCGAACCGTTTGACCGATCGGCACCGTTCGAATATTGAAACAGTCTGAATTTTCGGGCGACGCGGGGACTTTTTTGAACGACCCCGAAAAATTTTCCGTTGGCCCGGAAAAAAAACAAATTACGGTTCCCCGTAAATTTGCCACAAACTTTCCCGTTCGTTTTTAACAGGAATGCCATTCCAAATTTTCCATTCACTTCCAATGGAATTTACATTGCATTGATGCCATTGACGGCCATGTATGTCGAATCTATTGATGCCAATGTACTTGGATTCCACTGACGCATATGTAAGTCGATGCCATTGATGGCCGTGGACGTCCAAATTTCCCATTCATTTTCAATGACATTTACTTTGTTTAATGCCATTGACGGCCATGGACGTCCAAATTTCGTATTCATTTTCAATGGCAAAGAAATAAATGTCCCCAAATAAACAGAAAATGACCAGATATAAACAGGACATGTCCCCCAAATGACCTGATATGACACCCCCCCCAAATGTCGCCAAATGACCTGATATGACCAGAATGTGCCCAAATCAACAGGAAGTGACCTGATATTGTCCCCGAAATGTCCCCAAACCAACCTGGGCGTGGCTAAGATCTGTATCTCCACAAAGCAAAGTCCCAGAGTAATTTCTCCAGAAATTGCAGTTTTTAGTCATATTATTATGATTCTACTACAGTATTTTTTGCAGTATAAGCCGCTACCTTTTTCTCGCCATTTCTACCCTGCGGCTTTTATAAGGAAGCAGCTTATTCATGTTTTTTTTTTTTTTTTTTTTTGACAAACAAGCTTCATATTTTCCTGTAAAACATTTTGGGGGAAAAATGGATTATTACACGTTTTAAAAGAATGGCTTTTCCAAATTTTGCCATGACATAGCTCTCAGCCGCTACACTTGCACCAATAAAGCTTGCCAGAAGCTTGTCAGACTTACTGGAAAACCCAGGATTTTATAGATGAATGTGGTTCCATCTGATACTATTTGCTGCTACAAAAGAACAATTTTAAATGGATGGGCATTCGCTATTGCTACGACAAGAGAACGCGATGCTAGCGTTGATTAGCCTTTTTCAACTGACATTCGGAGGACTTTATTGCCACAGTATGTTACAAGAAAGCTGCTATATAAGGGCTAGCGCTGGATGTTAACCGTTTTTAAGAGGATTTCATCCACTTCAAGTTTAGTAGGCAAGTTAAAGTGGATTATGTATCTTTGCAAATGTAGTGACCTGTTTTTCAGAAAGTTAGTTTGTTTTTAAACATTCAGACAACACGAGTTGGTGATGTTGATGCATGTTTATTAGGTTAATAAATATCTTTTTGATCAATTAAATATTTCTGTGTAACATTTAAGATATGGACACCTGAGGCTTAAAGTCAAGTACCACGTGTATGTGGTTTTATTTGTTAAAATTTTGTGAAATTTGGCCGGTGCGGCTTATGATCAGGTGCGCTTTATAGTCCAGAAATTGTGGTATTTATGTATACTATTTATTAATATGTATTTACAGCCCCTCCCCTTTCTTTTTAGTCTTTGAAAAAAGTAAAAAAAGGTCAAAACTATTTTTTTGGGGTTTAAAAAAAAAAAGTAAAATAAATAGAAAATCTACTGTTAACAGGCTTGAATAAATAGAATAATTCATAACAAATAAATAAATTCAAAACAATGTTTACAGTTATTACGGTTTTTATCATTTGTATTCCTCGAAACATTAAATATCAAATAATCTTGACAAAAAAATCTAAAAATGAATAAATAACACTCAAATGAAATCAGAACATGTTCAGTTAACCGGGAGGTCCAAATGGACGGGACGTCGAGCGTCGTCCACGGCGGCCGATGAGTTCAAGCGAGGCGGTTTTGAGGTCACCCCGGGTTAATCTGTTGGAGCGGGTCATCGTCGAGGATCCAGCCAGACTATGTTTCCACTTTAGCGGGAGTAAATTTACTGTTCGGGGCTACCACTGGATGGACAAGGAGTCCTTTTCTCTGTGGATGGATCCAAGCTGAATGAATTCTTCCCCCTCCCGCTGGGTTTACCCAACTAAGCTGTCCAAGCTTAGCTGCCCTCTGCGGCTAAGGCTAACTAAGAAGCTGCGGGAAAAAAGTAACAGGTGGTGCCCTGCGCTTGCGACGCAAAAAAAATAAATAAATAAATAAATAAACAGACTTGGCAAAAGCTTCTTACGTGGTTTGTTTAACACTTTCACCAAATCGGAAACTATTTTCATTGTGGATTAAGTGTCCTCAATGCCTTTTAATACTTCTTTTCTTTTCGGCCATACCCTTGAGGGGTCACCACAGCGACTAACTCTGTCCTCTGCATCCTCTGCTCTCACACCAACCACCTTCATGTCCTCGTTAACTACATCCTCTAGACCTCCTGCCTGGCATAAATCTTCTTCATTCTCAAATTATTTATTTACGTTTTCCTTCATCTTCCGTACCATTGATACTCACAAGGGTCAGGTGGTCCTACTAAAAACTAAAGGGGGAAAACAAACCCCCAGTAAATACAGTATTCTTTTTTTAATGTATGTATTCATTTCTTTAATTAAAATGGGTAAATACAGTAAATAATCTTGAATTAAAAAAAATTTTTTTTTAATTATTTAAAAAAAAAAATGGGGAAAACTGAAAATATTCTTTGTTTTTTAAAAATGTATCATCATTTATTTATTATTTTATGGAGGGGGGTGAATAAATATTCACTTTAAAACATTGTTTATTTCAAAAATTATTTGAAATAATCAAAAAGGGAAAAACTACATCTTCTCCTTATTAAAATTAAATTATATATATAAAAAAAACTGTGAATATGATCGTTTTAATTTTTCAAAATTTTTTTTTTTTTAATTTACACCATGTAAATAACAGTGCAGTGGTTGAGTGTGCGTGCGTGTTTACCTGCTGGAGGGAGGAAGGGGCCAAACACAGGTAAGCTGAACATTGGCTGACCTACATTGCCACGGGGACAGATGGACGTCAACAACAACGTCCTTCCATTTGCGGCAAGACAAGAAAATGATAGTCTTCCACTTTAGCGACTGTTCAGTTGGCTGCCATGGACGACGGATCCATTTGAAGTGAGAGGGATGGTCGGCGAATGTTCACACTCCCGCCAAACCCATTTCAAATGACGGCAGAAGCATTAAAAAAGAGCTTTCATTATATTGGTTGGGGCCAATGGCAGCGAATGAATGTATAATCACATATTCTTTCCTTTCAGATCTGATTGTCAAAGTCATTCAGCAAAATATGGGCGGGATCAAACTTGACGAATGGAGAAAGGTTATTTTTCATTTTCGAAAGTTGTGCAAAGTTATATCACAGTTGAATGATATTGTATTTTTGTTTTTTTCCTCCACAATGCAGCCGGACAACGTGGTCCTCCTTCTCGAGGTAATGTTAAGCCTTTATTGGGCAAGTCAATATTTTTGGTATTTAAAAAAAACAAAAAAAAAACGTAATTTTAACGTGGTAACGAATGACTCGTGCCATTTCTGAAACAATTTTGTGGGAATGATTTCACTCTGGTCACGACCCTTTGTAGATCACTTCCTGTGGATTTTGGATCATTTCTAGATCATTAGTTAAAGTGATTTGAAGAAGTATCTGAACCTTTTAGAACTTCTTACATTTCTGCATAAAATCACCATCAAATATGATCTGATCTTTGTCAAAATCACATAGATGAAAAAACAGTGTCTGCTTTAACATTTATAGCTTTTCATATTTTAATGAGGATAGTATGCAAACAATGACAGAAGGGGGAACAATAAGTAAATGAACCCTCTGTCTAAGGAGACTTAAAGAGCAATTGACACTAATTTTTACCAAACATTTTAAGTCAGGTGTGCGCCCAGTCACTGATGAGCTGCCCTGCTCACTATAAAAAAACACACCTGGTAAGAATTGTCTTGATGAGAAGCATTGTCTGATGGGCATCATGGTTTGGTCAAAAAAGCTGTCTGAGGACCTGCGATCAAGGATTGTTGATTTGTATAAAGCTGGGAAAGGATACAAAACCATCTCTAAAAGTCTAGATGTTCATCAATCGACATTCAGAGAAGTTGTCTACAAATGGAGAGAGTTTGGCATTGTTGCTTCTCTCCCAAAGAGTGGCCGTCCACCAAAGATGATGCCAAGAGTTCAGCACAGAACACTCAGAGAGGTAAAAAAGAACCCTAGAGTGTCTGCTACAGATTTATAGAAACCACTGGCACAGTCCAATATCTCTGTGCACACTTCAACTACAGTGCCCTCCAGAATTATTGGCACCCCTGGTTAAGATGTGTTTTTTAGCTTCTAATAATTTTTTTTTTTTTTTCAAATAATAAAAGTTGAAGCCTGGTCCCAGTTGAAGTCTGGGACCGTGTGCTTTGGTCAGATGAGACCAAGATTGCACTCTACGTGGGTCTGGCGTGCCCCGAAAGATGCGCATGCTGAAAAGCACCTCATACCCACTGTGAAGTATGGGGGTGGGTCAGTGATGCTGTTTGGCTTCCAAAGGCCCTGGGAACCTTGTTAGGGTGCATGGCATCATGAATGCTTTGAAATACCAGGACATTTCAAATCAAAATCTGTTGCCCGTAAGCTGAAGATGAGTCGTCACTGGGTCTTTCAGCAAGACAATGAACCTAAACGTATGGTCAAATCTACACAGAAATGGTTCACCGGACACAAAATCAAGCTCCTCCCATGGCCATCTCAGTCCCCAGACCTTGTTTTGTTGGCAAAAGAGGGTTGTACAAAGTATTAACACCAGGGCTGCTAATAATTGTGACACACATTATTTGATGTCAAATAATTATTTCTTTATGTGGGAGTTTTTCCCCACTGAATAAATGCACTTGTATTGAAGGTTGGATTTTCCTTTTTTTCCCATGAAGGTCCCATATTATTTGAATTTTAAAAAAAATATTAGAAGCTAAAAAACACATTTTAACCAGGGGTGCCAATAATTATGGAGGGCACTGTATATGTAAAACTATGGTGTTCATTGGAGGACTCAAGGGAGGAAGCCACTGCTGTCTAACAAAAACCAAAAACATTGTTGCTCGTTTAATGTAGGCACTTGGACACTCCACAGAAGTTTTGGCAAAAATATTTTGTGGACTGATGAAACCAAAGTTGAATTGTTTGGGAGTAACACATAATGTCACGTGTGCAGGACAAATGGAACAGCTCACCAACATCAACACATCATCCCCACCGTGAAGCATGGTGGAGGGAGCATCATGATTTGGGGCTGTTTTGCTATTTCAGGGCCTGGGCAAGTTGCAATCATTAATAGAAGAATGACTTTGTTATGATACGGTGAACCGTATAATATGGATCCAAACACAGATTTTTAAATTAGAAGTATTTATTACAAAAACGAGAACAAAGGGAGCACGTCAAAACACGCGAGAGAAAAATGCAAGGCAAAAAGGGCACGAACCGAGTCGGCGAGAGAACTAAGGGGAAGGCAACAATGGCCAGAAAAAGCTGAATCAAATAACAGCAAAGTCTAACAAAAATATGCTAACAGCAATGAGATAACAAAAAGATACAACCGTAACAGGCAAGAGATCTCCAGAACATGTACACAGCGGTAAGCAAGCAAGTAGAATGTAATAGTCCGACACTTGCAGGTGGTGACAGGCTTCCTTAAATATTGCGCTTTCCTAATCAAGCACAGGTGTGTCGCATTACCCTGCCAATCTGGCTCAATCAGGTGCTGCATAAAAGAAAGAAGAACTGAGAACACAATCAAACATGACAGACTTCAAAAGGAGGTTTTGCAGGAAAACCTGAGGCCATCTATGTGACAGTTAAAGCCAAAAAGAGGATAGATGTTGCAAGAAGACAATTATCTATAACACAGAAATAAATCAACTTCAGAGTGGTTTCAGAAGAACAAAATACACGTTCTGGATTGGCCAAGTCAAAGTCCAGAGATACTGTGGCATGACCTAAAGACAGACATTCATTCCAGACATCCCAGGAATCTGACTGAACTACAGCTGTTTTGTCGAGAAGAATGGGCCAAGATCGATGTGCCAGACCGATCTGCAGCTACAGGAAGCGTCTGGTTGAAGTTATTGCTGTCAAAGGGGGGGGCCACAAAATACTTCACTTACTTATTTTTCCCCCTTCTGTCATTCAATGCTGTCCTCATTAAAATATGAAAAGCTATAAATGTTTGGGTGGTTTTAGTTTAAGCAGGCACCGTTTTTTCATCTGTGTGATTTTGACATAGATCACATTTGATGCAGAAATGTAAGAAATTACTAAAGGTTCCGATACTTTTTCATACCACTGTAATTTTGGAACATTTACAGGTTACTTCCTGTTGATCTCTGCTCACCACCTGTTGATTTTGGGCTGTTTACGGGTTACACCCTTTTGATTTTGGGGCCGTTTCCTGTTGATTTCGAGGCAATTGATATTGGCTCACATCCTTTAAATGTTGGATCATTTCTTATTGGTATGCGCTGACCTCACAGGGGGTTTACTACGAGTTGGGCTTCCTGGTGTGCGCCACCATCGGCGTTTTGTTCGTGGTGCTGGTCCCCGTCTTGGGCGCCTTTTTCTGCATCTGTCGCTGCTGCGAGAATTGCGGCGGGGAGATGCACCAGAGGCAGAGAAAGAACGCCGACTGTCGGCGAGGCTTCTTCACCGCCACGCTCGTCGCCACCACAATCTTCATCGTGTGAGCGACACCTTTATTATTCATTACTGTTTTGGCATAGACTTCATAATGTGTTGACATGACACATTCCCCATACACTGCGTCACGGCTTCCCAAAGGGGGCCGTCCAACATTCCGCTTCATTTATTAGCAGTCGGTCACATGCAGCGATCCAACGCCGGATTTAGGTTAAAAAAGAATGAAAGCTGTACTGCATACAAATAGGAAGGATTGTCTCAGGAGTGATTTGTTCGAGGATTCAAGGTCATTATTATATTTTTGGTACCATGCGTGCATTTTGAAAGGTGAAAAAAATCAATGGGAGAAATTAGCTGCCACAGCATTGGCATTATACTTCGCAATATTTACGTAAAATAATGCTACCTGCGCGTTTTTTTTTTTTTGCTTTTAACCAAGAACCGAGACTGTTTTACGTCCATATCTATAAAGAATTTTTTCGTCTTCCTGCCTTCGACGTGTTTTTCCTCCCTGCTGCTGCTTGCTGTTATCTTCTTCACCAGTCAGTCTGTCTGCTTTTTTTGGTATTTCCTCTGTGGATCAACCGCGCTGGTCTCTCACACAAAAATGGATCTGATTAGTTGGTTTATCAGCGCAATCGAAAAGATTTTTTCTACAAGACACGGCGCACCAGCAGAGCCGTCTTGCCCGGACGGCACCTTCGCCGCTGGTTACGTGAGAGATTCATGGGATCACTGGAAACCAGCGTGTCTTACTGTCCTGTGCGTGGAAAATATCGAGGATATTTGGCTGTTTGGCGTGACTGTTGTGGGGTTCCTTCTGCTCGGTTTAGGAGGTGCCCTGCTCGACCGGAAAGTTTCCAAGACGGCAGCTTTCAAGGAAATCAACAAATTGACCACGGATCAAGCGGTGCAATTCAAGGCATTGGAAGATCGCGTCGAGGCTCGGACCGAGAACCGGCTCCATAGACTCACGGTCCGGTCCCTGGAAGGACGGAGAAAAGTGGATACTATCTTGCGCCAGGTGACGGAACTGTGGAGGCAGACCGCCACTATTGGCAATGACTTAAGGGACCTGAGGTCTCACCTACGCCATGAGGAACGCGAATTTGACTGAAGAACAACAGTATTTGGACATATTAAGTTATTTATTTGGCTTAATTTGATTGTAATTTTCCTTTCCCGAACACCCTTATCTTCTCCCACCCCTCCCTTCTTATGGGGAGAGCCGCGCAGATGTTCCTATCTTTTGCCCTTGATCTCTTCCCAAGGCCGGTTGCAGGGCTCTGTGACTCTTATTTTGTCTACAGACACGTACAAATACTGATACACAAACACACACACTCACACACAACCTCCCCCCACCTTCAAACTGCACTTTTTTGGCTTTTAACGAAGAATCGAGACTGTTTTGTGTATACGTATATCGATAAAGAATTCAGGGATTTAAGCATTTATTCACAATTTTTAACAAAAAAACTCTTTGTCAGTGATTCCACTCGGTCAGCTTTGACGGCCACGCCAACAATGCAGGCCCCCTGTTAATCGGCCCCGTGTCCCGTCAATATCATTATGACGTCTATGCCCTTTACATTTAAATATTGTTAAATTATAAATCTTAAAAGTACACTGTAATTCATTTCAAGAATTAGTTTTAGTTTAAAAAGGAAATATTTTTTTTTAGTTGAAAAAAAAAGTGTTTATGTGTGTTGTCAGTTTGGGCGTAATAATAGCTCACGCCGCCAACCACAACATGAGCTCCCACATCAAGAGCACGCGGCGCTTCATCAACACCAACATCCGAGACTTGAAGACGTTCGCCAACAACACGCCCGCCGTAAGCGCCTCTTCGCCGGCTTCGTCACGCCTTAGACCAACTCCGGTCCTCCGGAGCCACTATCCGGCTTGTTTTCCATGTTTCCAACACATCTGACTCAAATAATCCGGATCGTTATTAGGCTCCTGCTGATGACCATTTGATCCAGGTGTGTTAAAGGAGACATGGAAAACAAGCTGGACAGGAGCTCTCCAGGACCCCTGCCTTAGACCGAGTACCCAGGCACATTCCAATTCTTATTTTTTTTTTTTGGTTTGTTTTCTGGCAGCAAATCGAATACATGACGGCGCAGTACGTGACGGCCAAGAATAAAGTCCTCTCCGAATTGGACAGTAAGTGACCGAGCGTCCATTTTTGGAGTACGCAGGCTAAAACGGAGCTTTGTGGAAATAGACATTGGACCTTTGCTGGGCGGGAGGATCTACAGTCAGCTGGAAAAGGAGGTGGTTCCCTCGCTGGACACGGCCTTGCGGATGGCGGGAGGTACTGTCACGGCAAATCCATTCTGCCATGTTTTGAAAGGGTTTCTTGACTTTTATTTTTGATTTGTTTCATTTAAATTTGTTGATTTATTTGCTTATTCTTGTTTTTTTTTTATGATGCAATAATATCAATAATAAATGTAAGTACAGACTTCAGATATTTCATTTTGTACAACTTTGTAAGATATTTATCTACTTATTATTTTATTATTATATAACAATAAATGAAAATAATATCAATTATATTTTATGTTTTACATTTGCCTCGTTTTAATATAAATGTATGGTAGAGGTTGGAATCTCGGGGCACCTTGTCAGGAAAAGGTGGCGAGGCCGACTCAGCTGTGGAGTTCAGGCCAAAAAACATTTATTGATAAACAAAGGTTCTTCCGCTTACATGCGGGGATGAGTAAAAGCTGGAACACAAAGCGCTCCAAATTGGAGGGAAAAAACAAGTTGGCTATGATCAAAAACACAAAACGCTCCAAACGGAGGAAAAACCCAAGATGACTGTGAACACTATTAAACAAGACCAATGTGAACGACATGGGTTGGAAAACACAAGATGGGGAGACGCAGACTATTTCTACACAAGGGGTAATGGGGAACAGGTGGAAACAATAGGCGATTCGCCAACAAGAGGAACGGCAAGTGCACAGACATGAGGAGGATGAAGCCTTCAAAATAAAACAGAATATGACACGACGCACCCAATCATCACGTGACACACCGAAGGCTTCGATCACGATTCAAACTGGCTATGATTGGATTATAAATCAATTATTGATGCCCCCCAGCTATTAGCTGCTTTTAATGTTTCGTACATTAGTTACAAAGATCCTCTCAGGCTTAAATAAAGTACTATTTCAGGTTCAAGTTAACAGTTCAAAACATGAATAAAATACTCAAGTCTCCATTCTGTGTCAGCAGCTTTCAACTGCATTCAATTCATTTAATGGTGTGAATCAACTGTTAAAGTTGTTCAAATTGCTCCCTTTCAACATGTGAAAGTTTTAAAACGCTTTCATCATTTACAGATAGATTCAAGTCAAGATTTTGCTGTTTTAGGAGTATTTTAGATCAAAAGTTAATTAGGTTCACTCAGAAGGTTTGCTACAACAGAGCCTTCTCGAGAAGTCTACTGCTTTAAGATGGCGGCTGTTTACTAACGTCTGTCATTTTGCATCTAGTTCTATATACATGTGATATCTACCATAGTATTACGTGGGTGTAATTTGTAGCGGCTGCCAGCGGTTTTTTTTGTTTATCTAGCGGCATCAGTTGTGGATGTTTACTCTCGGTCCAATCCTCATTACGTCCCGAAGACCACGCTGACTGTGTTTTAGTTCCGCTTTACTTGGCATATTTCAATCATTGGAATTAGGATGTTTGTGAATCATTCTCGAATCTTCCCACGTCCGAATCGCGAATAATCTAAGTATGGGAAATTTTGCACACTTCTAATCATTGTATATATTTGAATTATTTTTTATGATATAGTAATAAGTCTATCGCTATGATATATCATGTAATAGTACATTTAAATATAAATAATATTAGCGATAATTTTACATTATTAAAGTATTATTACCTTTTTATTTTTGTCTTTAAAATAATAAATGTAACTATAAAATTTTTTCTTGAAATATTTTGTTGTTGTTGTTGTTATTCGTGAAAGAATGATATTAATATTTCTCTTTTTTTGTTCTATTCTTAAGCAAAAGTTGAGAATGCAATCAAAGGTAACTTGTGTGTTGTCGGTGCAAGTGGTCTTGGTGCTCTGGTGTATTTCATTCCCTCACTTCGTGCGTGTTGCTCCCAAATCCGTCTTTGACGGCGATAGACGTCCAATTGCGTTGCGCCTCTCGTTTGTCAGCCATGCGCGAGACCAAGGAGGCCCTGGAAAACGTCAGTTCCTCGCTGCAGGTCCTTCAAGAAGGCTCGGACAGACTCAAGGACGGTCTGTCCGCCGAGCGAGCGTCGCTGTCCAACACCTTGTCGGACCCGGCGTGCACCAACGGCGCCGTGTCGCCCAGTTGCAACGCCATCCGCTCCACGCTCTTCCAGCTGGGCGTCAACGCCGACTTTTCAAAGGTGCGTGACGACCGAATCCGCGTTTCCGACAAACGGGCGAAATTGACATTTTTTTAATCATTTTTTGAAAGTTACCAGATGTGGAGAACGCCTTGGAGAACGTCCACACGGTTCTGAAGACGGACCTCAGCAATATTATACAGAAGGTCAGAAGTTAGCCCGGATATTTACGGCTATAGATGTCCAATCCATTTGAAATGGTAAAGGTGATTCATTGGCGACAAATGGATCGGACAATAGTGATAAACTTGTTATATAGCTTTTCTAAATGGATTGTAAATTTGAAGACACTTGGATGTTCAGTAAAAGCAATAGTTTTTGTTTTGTTTTGTTACAGGGCTATTCGTCCTTCAACGACACACCCAAGTTGGTTAAAGAGCAGACCAAAAATATTGTAGCAGGTACCTGCGCAAACTGTGTCACAACAACGACTGCCGCCCGCCATTCAATTGATTGTTGAATTCATGCTTTATTATTTGGATTTCTCTCTTTATTTCCGCCTTCCATCCACTTCAGCATTACCTCGTGAGTCTTCCTCCTTTAAAATTAAACTAGTGAGGAAGTAAATATTGCAGTTTGATTATTTTTGCCGTCTTTAGGGGTGAAAGGAATGTTGGACAAAATCGGCTCGGAGATCAACGCCTTTGCCAAGATGTTTCCGGTGGAGGCGTCGCTGGCCAATTTCACTGTCTTCCTCAACCAGGGCCAGAAAAACATCGAGTCCTACTACGCGCAGATCGACCAGATGGACTTTTACAGGTTCGCCGGCAAAGGCCATTCGATTCCCGTCTCCGAGCGATTCTTTTATTTTATTTATTTATTTTTTGCGCAGGTGGATCGGCTGCGTGGCGGTTCTTTGCATGGTGGTCCTCATCCTGTCCTTCAACATCCTGGGCCTGCTGTGCGGGACTTGCGGCTACGACAAACAGGCCACGCCCACCACCCGCGGCTGCCTGTCCAACACCGGAGGGAATCTGCTGATGGCGTACGTATAGCGAACCAACGAAAAAACAGACGGTCGTCCAAAGAAGCGGGGGTTCACCGTATGTCGGTGAATGCCACATTCGCTGATCGGACGCTTAAACGTAAATCCAACCTCGATGCTTTATCTGCACAAACTTCAACTATCAACCGCAAACAGAGGTGGGTAGAAGAACCAAATATTTGACTCGAGTAAGAGTAGCGTTACTTCAAAATAATACTACTCAAGTACAAGTAAAAAGTAGAACACAATAGATAGCCTTTATTGTCAATGTACAGAGCATAAGGAGATTTAAAGCCTCGCCATAAAGTGCCCCACAAACAAAGTACAATCAGGCTAACATAAAAATACAGATTGGGAATAAGTGGTGATGTAACAGTGCGTAGATGCCAATTTACAGCACCCAGACTAGGAGGCAAATGGTCGACTTGATATGATGTAACGGTACAAAATACGCAGATGTCTGGGAACACATTACTTAGTGAGGCGCGTGTGATAATGTTGTGGCATTACCAATACGAGGATTGTGAAATTTCAGCGCACACTTGAGTTGAGTGTGGTGACAGTACAGTCTGTTTGTTTGGCTGCTAGCGCATGCGAGAGGGCAACAGGTTGAAGAGGAGGAAGATGAGCCTGGTGCGTATAGTCATGTATGATGCTCCTTGCCCTTCTTATTGTGTGAAAAGAATATTCAAGTCATTGTAAGTAACAGTGTGATATTTTTCAAGCGATGGCATTTTTTTTCTTTCAGCACAACGTCATCTGTCTGAACTGTTATTATTATAGTGTACTATGACGTGACTATATAAGGCCAAAATAATACAAAAAATGTCAAATTACCTACAAGAAAAATCAACAGAAATGAAACTCCAAAAAGTAAGAGTGCCATCCATTGGAAAAGACATATTTCCTACCATCAAATGAAATCCATCAAATCTCCGGTGTCCTGAGGTCTATCGGTGCCGGGCTTGAAATCGGGTCATGTAAATACGTCCTTTTATTTTTATGGCGCTTTGAAAACGCCACGTGATCGAACAGACGCCGGCGTCATCCCTGCGGTCGTGTGACTCTATTGTTACGACCGATTGGTATCACGGACTCATGTGATTATTGTTGACACGTCTCACTGGCGAAACTGCTACAACCACTGCGCTAGCCAAAATAAAATCAACCTTTAAGAGGAAATGAAGTGTCATTGGTCATTTTGATATTTTGTTGCTCCCAAAACAACAACCTTTCAAACAAAAAAAACTTTTTGTCTCCACGACAGCGGGGTGGGCTTTTCTTTCATCTTCGCGTGGCTGTTGATGGGCATGGTCACCACTCTGTTTGTCGCCGGCGGCAACGTGGAGAAGTTGCTGTGCGAGCCGCTGGCCAACCGCCAGCTCTTTCAGGTAACAACGAATCACCCGTATTTCTTACAGAGTCAACTTGTTGATTTTGGAATAAATCACGTTATTCACAGCCCCCCGTTTTTTTTTTTATAAACAAAAAATGAATGTTTTTTAAAAAATTTTCAATTACAACGAATAAATATAGAATATTTATAGTTTTCAACAAAAATGAAAAACAAAATAGCTTTTCATTTTTGTTTTATAGTGAAAATATAAAAAAAATCACTATAACAATAAAAATTCCTCGTTTTGTATTTAATATATTTTGAATCAAATTGAAGCAAACAATTATTTTAAAAAATAGTCATATATTTTATTTAAAATGTATAAATAATATATATGAAATGGAGAATATTTTGCTTTTTTTTTTTGAGAGAGAAATATATGTTTAAAAACATAACATCAATAACTAGAAACTGCCAATTCTGGAAAAATCACTCTGGGGCTTTGCTGTGTGGAGATACGGATCTTAGCCCCGCCCAGGTTAGTTTGGGGACAGTATCAGATCACTTCCTGTTGATTTGGGGACATTTGGGGGGCGTCTCCTAGTCATTTCAGGTCATGTGGGGACATTTGGGGGGGCGTGGCCTGCTCATATCAGGTCATTTGGGGACATTTGGGGGTGCGTGTCCTGGTCCTATCATGTCGTTTGGGGGGCATTCGGGGGACACATCCTATTGATATCTAGTCATTTCCTGTTGATTTGGGGACATTTGTTTTTTTTGCCATTGAAAATGAACGGGAAATTTGGACGTCCATGGCCGTCAATGGCATCGACTTACATGCGCGTCAATGGAATCCAAGTACATTGGCATCAATAGAACCCACATACATGGCCGTCAATGGTATTAATGTGCGTAGCCCTAAAATACATGGCCCAATCAGAAATCTGGACGCACATGGCCGTCAATGGAATCGACTTACATATGCCTCAATGGAGTCCAAGTACATTGGCATCAATGGAATAGATTCGAAATACAAGGCCATCGATGGCATCAAGGCAATGTAAATTCTATTGGAAGGGAATGGGAAATTTTCCCATTAGAAATAAATGGGAAAGTTTTTGGCAAATTTCCAATGAACCGTAATTTTTTTTTCAAATTCTGTATAGAAGCTTTATGCCCCTCACCGTCCTGGAACAAACAAATGTGAAAAAAATGTTATTTAAACAACAAAAACTTTCAAATGAAATACAAAGGACAATATTCACTCTTTCCGTGCCATTGACGATGATTGACGTCCAATCGTGAATCGACGCGAGTTTGTAGACATCCATTCAATCCAATCCATTTGGCAGCGAATATTCATTGGCTTGCAGCCCTCCCACTTCAAATGGGTTGGACGTTTATTGCGATCAAGGGCAAGCAATGGTTCAAAAAAACAAATTTAGACAATTTATTTGGAGGATAGTTCATTGTCTATCAAAATAGTTCATGCACGGCCCATTAAGTATCGACGTATTTTGCGTATAGATCATCGACACGCCTTTCTTGGTCCACCCGGCCAAGAAGAACTTCCTTCCCGGGATGCTGTTTCAGAACCCAAACATTGACTTGACGCTGGGAAGCATGTACAGGTAAATCCGCATTACTTTTAATATGTCGGGGACTTTTTTTTTTTTTGACAGAACAAGTGTCTTTTTCAGGGAATGCCACGACAACAACGGCCTTTATCACGCTCTGCAGCTGGAGACCATGTTCAACATCAACTCCTTCCTCAACAGAACCGTGGCAAGTATCCGATCGCAACCAAATGGGATTTTCGAAGGCCGGTGCTGATTTTTGAAAAAATACCGTAAATTGGGCCGATAAGCGATTTTGTAAGCTGATGTTTGAGACTGATATGCTTTTTATTTTTTGAAAATGGTAAATAACGGCCAGATTTAAGTGCCAAATTGTCTTTTTTACGTGACATTAGTCATTTCATAGCACCTTTAAATTTTGTGATGTTTCTCGGCATCGTCAGTACAACAAAGACTTGGCCAAAGTCTTGGAGAGCGTTCAGGTGGATCTGCAGGACATCACCTTGCTGGAGCAGGCAGGCAGAGACAACCTCATTAACTTTGCCAACGCGGGGATCGGAATCATCGACTACGAAGCGTACCTAGCGGAGGTGGGCGGACCAACCGTTTCGGTGCTGATGTGTGGAAGTCATGAACTTGAAAACAAATGGCTTTTTATCTCAAAGGTCAACAAGGGAATCACACTTGTGGACCTTTTGACCTTTGCTGCTGATCTGGAAGGACAAGCTGACCAGTTGGTACGTTAACACTGTTGTAAAGCAGGCATTGGTGGTTCAGTGGTAGAATTCTCGCCTGCCACGCGGGAGGCCCGGGTTCGATTCCCGGCCAATGCAACTTGATTTTTTTTCTTCTACATATGGAAAGCATTTTGCTGTCGGCTTGACTTTTGATGTGTTTTGCCAGCCACGCGGCGCTTTGGAAAATGCGCTGAAAGGTCACGCCAGCAGCATTCGACAGATTCACAGAGAACTGGTAGTCCCCATGGAGCAAGCCATGGTACGGTCCAGTTTATACGCCCATTTTTTTTTTTTTTTTTTTTTGAGTGCTGGACGATATGATATTACGTATTACCAAAACACAATCACCTATTGACATGAATTCCATTTTTAATGATATGTTAGAATGTAAACTGTGCTGAACAAGCGGCGTAGGGTTGCGACGGCAAATCGATAAATAATCAATAGTGGGCAAAAAAACAATAAATCAATCAATACATGAATTAATCATAAACGATAAAAATGAGAAAAATATTTTTGATAAAAAATAAATGATAACTGAACATATATATGACATATTCAATACAGTTTTGAAATAGACAATATTTACACATTTGGTTCTTTTTAGTGTTTTTTAACTATTAACTTTTTTTGTTTTTCAAAAATGAAAAATTTTAGGAATACAAGTTTTATATAACAAAACGAAAAGACCATCATTTGTAAAGATTCCTCCGTTTATATCTTTTTGAACTGTATTTGTCTAACAAATAACATTTCATTAAAATAAGAAAAATACTTTTCTTATTTTAAAAATATTCTCTATAGTGTGTATATTATTTTTTAATGATTCATTTCTTATTTATTTTATGAATGTAAACTGAAGTGCTCTTACTTGCAAATTGAATGAGACAGAAGAGCCACTAGACTTTTCCAGCAAAGGAAAGATGTGATAAATCACCGCATGACGCAAACATAAGGTGTATAAAAGCAATGATACGATGAAATATTTTTCCCCATTTCGCCCAGCACTATTTCATTCATTCGAACAACTATACACTCACGTGACGACGTATATGACTTTGTCTTTTCCTCTCGTTGACCATGACAGAAATACGTCCGTGCCAGGGTAAGCCGCTTTTGTAGCAGTGGCTGTTGTTGTCGTTGGTTTGTTTTTGTGCCGTGGTGATGTAACGTGTAGCTCTTCATAAACAGGACAAAAATGGCAGTTGTGCGATGTTTTGTTTTTGTGCAGAGCACCATGAGTCAAAGTGTGAAGCAGCTGCAGAAAACCTCCGGTGACCTGCCGGTGAGAAGAGCATCATTTCATTTTTCGTTGAAAATGTATGCTCGGCTGCTCTGAAAAGGACTTTTTACATTCATTTGACCATTTTGTATTTTACACCCCCCCAGCTTTTTCCTTTGCTTTTATTCCATTCTCAAGGATATATATATATATATATATATATATATATATATATATATTTCAATTTATAGTATTTTAGTATAGAAATATAAAGTATGGTTTTTTTTAAACAAATATACATATATGTACAATTCTACATAAATGAACAATTTTATTTTACGTGACTTCTCGTTACATTTGTAATTTTTCTTTTTTGGTTATCTTATACTTTCTTTTCAGCTTTCCCTGATGCTTTTTAAATTTTTATTCTTTTTAAGAAATATATAGACACTAGTTTTTTGCGTTAGGCATTTTATTTCACTTTTGTCATGATTAATAACAAGTTTGCATATTTATATTTTACACATAATGTAGACAAGTTAACTTTCCTAAATATGTATACATTTACATTTCATTTTGTAGAATACTTCATTGGAATTTTATCTGCATCATTTTTAATCACTCGATTTTTGAATTCACTTTTTTCCCCTCGACCTTTTTCCAGGTCAAGGTGACCAACATCCTGAGCGCCATCGACGCGGCCGAGTACCTGATCAGCAACAACGCCTCGCATGTGGTCAAGCAAGTACGCAAATGTCCTCATCACTGGGAAATGTTTTACTAGAACAGCAGAATCTACGTTAGCTCATTTGCAAGCATCGACGGCGCGAGACGCCCGATTCATTTGGCCCGGGAACGTTCATATGCTGTCAAAATGAATTGGACATCGAGTGCCGTCAATGGCCCTAAAACCAAAGCATTCGCAGTCTGTCTGAGAAGTTTCTTTTTTTGGGGGGTGGGGGGGTATTTACAGGCCAATCATCATTATTCATATTGATTTTGAGCCGATTTGGGGGGACATTCCAGGTAATCCAAAATCAATTGACTCAGAAATGCCCTAAAATCACCTGGAAATGTTCAGACATGTGCAGGAAGTGACTTTGGAATGCCCCATAATCAACAGGAAGTCACCAGAAATGCCCCCAAAATGAACAGAAGGTGACCCGAAATCAACAAGGGGAATGACCTGATAATGGCCAAAAATGAACTCAGAACGTCTGAATGAAATAAATTGACTTTGCTTGTGTGCGTGTCTGTGTGTGCAGGAAAGCAAAAAGTATGTCCAAAGTCTGATCGGATACTTCAGACAGTACACAAACTGGGTTCACAACTCTGTGAGTATTCATTGATGCTTTCTTCCTTCAAAAAAAAAAAAAAAAAAAAAATCGCTGTCAGACGTTGTTTTTCAAGACTGTACTCTGATTGCGATTCCAGCTGACTGCAGAAGTGGCTCAGTGTAAACCGATCAGCAACATTGTGGACAGCATGGAGATTGTCGCGTGCAGTTTTATTACGGACTCAGTGGTAAGGAATAGCACTAGTAGTTTATGAAATTGCCAAACTGTCAAGTTATAACAACAGCATTGGTGGTTCAGTGGTAGAATTCTCGCCTGCCACGCGGGAGGCCCGGGTTCGATTCCCGGCCAATGCAACTTCCTTTTCGTCTTTATTTGGATCGCAAATGGTCAATATTGACCCAAGTCCCAATTCTTTAATATTTTATGCATATATTCTACCGCTTTCTTCTTGGATAAAGTGAAAAAGCTTCAGCAAAGCAGCGAGCCGAGACAAGATGTGTGCTAATCAACTGAAACTGAATAGCACCAACCGTCGGCGAGCACCACCCAGTGGCCATAAAGAGTATGACGTCCGTTGTGGGTCATATTCTCGTCTCTAGCAACTTCATTTTCATTCCCAACAGTTGAATCACCCAAAATAATAAGAAACAGTTATGTTGTTGTCCTTTTTAACTTTTTTTTTTTAATACAAAAATCAAAGACAAATAGCAATATCACAATCAATGGATCAAAAAGGTTTAAAACGACTATATCGTTATTTTTATTTAAATTGACTTTTTAACCCAGTTTCAGTGAGTTAAAATGTAACTTTTGCTCTTTCTCTAGAATACATTCTGGTTTGGACTTGGACTGAGCAGCATCCTGCTTCTTCCCAGTATCATCATCTCTATCAAACTGGCCAAATACTACCGAAGGATGGACACGGAAGACGTTTTTGAAGAGTGAGTCCAAACAAAATGAAGTACTGAGGTCCAATACAAGAGCTGAAATATTTTGGGTACTTTTGCTATGTTAGCAACTTCGCATCCCTGCTAATGTGTCTAAGTCAGGGGTCCCCAACCTTTTTTGCACCACGGACCGGTGTTATTTGGGTCTTTTTTTTCACGGACCGGTGTTCTGACAAATTGCAATGCAACCCATCAAAAATTGCAACGATGCAGTTCTGCGCATGCGCGTAACGTTAAACATAGCCGCAAAATGCGCAAATGCAGCGATTCCAAAGTAAACACTCCAAACTTTCTTGAAAGAAAGGAATATTAACTTACGTTTGATCATGGAAGGACTCGTAGAAAAGTTCTCCTCAGATTCATCCTGCCATGTAAGCTTCACACAACAGCTGCACACCGCGCTCACCATTAGCGACTTTGCCTTGTCGTTAAACATTAATTAAGAAGCCCGCTTCTTCACAAAGATACGATGTTGGAAATTGTAGCAAGGTTTTCAACGCTCTTGTCGCGATGTCAGGATATTCCAGGATGACTTTAATCCAGAACCTCGGTAGAGTTGTTGTCTCAAACGTACGTTTAATAAGGTCGCCGTCATTTGCGATCTCTCTGTTTATTCACAAACGGGTCACGAATCCACTCCTTCGCAGTTCGTGGGTCTTCGAGGTTGTAGGCTCGTCAGGTGCCCTTTTCGCCGTAAAAAATATCCTTTTTGCCGTAAAAATATTTCCAAAGACGTCTGTTTTCCTGTTATCTTCGCTCGTGTGGGGGCTAATTATTTCCGGGAACAAATGTGCTGCGCCGCGGCCTAGTAACACGCTATTATCGAGGACAAGCGCACGTAGATATATTATATACACGAACAAGATGTACTGTGCTAGCAGTCCAATCAATGTACTTCTATGACAACATTGTAATCTATCCCGTAGTATTATATCTAGAGTAGACAGATATTGGTGTGTTAACCAGGGGCACAGGGTTCATTCGGCCAGAATGCGGTCGTTATTGAATAATTTTTTTCTTTGCGGCCCGGTCGCAAATGGCCGGCAGATGGGGACCCCTGGTCTAAGTCACGTGTAATGTCATTAAAAGCAACTCCGGTTCATCTCGCGCCATCAATAGCAGCGAATGAGTTGGTTTTTTTCTCTCCCAAACAGCTCTTGTAAAGGATTTCTTTCATCCAAATGAATCGCTCTTTATTTTCACTTCTTGCCTTCCTTAATCATCGGTTTTTCCAACCGGAGTTTTTACCGCTCCGACTTAATTTACCTTGTGGCACTCCTTATCATTCTCACTTTCTTTCTGGATTTTCGTCACGTTTATGAAAAATCCTCTCTTCTGCCACCTGGCTCTTTTGTTGCATTTTGGGAATCAATCAAGGCGAAAATTGACACTTTGAAAATCTTGACAAGCCATCGAGCGCATGGGTATTTTCTCATTTTCTTGTTGTGTTTGCGTGCTCAGTAGCTCCCCCTATAGCGACGCCATGATGCCATTCCCTCGAGCCTCGGCTCCACCCGTCTGCGACGACCGCTGAGCTCTCACCTACATGGAGGTAAAAGGTCCACCCATCAGTTTACTGTCACTTCAATCCCAATCTTATCGCATCTCGGAGGAGAGGACTTGCGATGTCGTTTTAGCCGCCATTTTGTGCAGGACTTTTTGCGACTTTGACGGAGAGGGAAACTCTTGTGGCGTCATTAGAGCACTATAAAATGTAACCAATTATACATCGAGATCGAGCGCTCCCCTCGACTCGAAACTCTGGATTTTAAGCTCTCTCCTAGTTTTTATTTCAGCTGGGCCGAAAGCAAAAAAAGTGGTATTTGCCATGTGGCAAAACGGATTTTGCCATATGGCATTTTTTTTTTTTTTTGCCATGTGGCAAAAAGTGGTGTTTGCAATGTGGCAAAATGGATTTTGCCATGTGGCATTCTTTTGTCATGTGTCAAAACTGATTTTGCCATGTGGCTTTTTTTTTGCTATGTCAAAAATCCCAGCCGCATGTTTTTCTGCCATTTAAAATGAATGGAAAATTTGGACGTGCATGGCCTGCAAAAATGCTAAATATCCCCCAAAAATGCCACATACCAAAAAAAAAAAAAAAAAAAAATGCCACAAACCAAAATCCATTTTGCCACATACAAAAAAATGCCACATGTCAAAATACATTTTGCCACATGGCAAAGAAAAAAATGCCACATGGTAAAATCCATTTTGCCACATTGCAAATACCACTTTTGGGCTCGCTGTCTCTCTCTTATTTGGCACCGATAGACTAAGGCAGGGTTCACTAAATCCGGACCTCGGGGCCACTTTTCCTGTCGTGTTTTCCGTGTCTCCCTCCTCCAACACACCTGAATCAAAATAATCAGGATCATTATCAGGCTTCTGGAGAGGTTGCTGATGACATAATCATTTGATTCAGGTGTGTTGGAGGAGGAAGACTTTGGGAAACACGACAGGAAAAGTGGCACCGAGTTCCGGATTTAGTGAACCCTGGACTAAGAAAAAGGATTGTTTTTATGTCATGGTCGAAAATGTTTTATCCGCTAGAGGGCACTCATATTGTTTGAACGGGTGATGTTTCGTATTTCTAGTCTGAATTTGATGATTTTTGTATTGTCTTTTGGCCTCATATGGTCAATAATAATATAAATAATACATCGATAAATAATTATATAAAAAATATAACTTTTAATATAATAGTTTATAGTACATAACAGTTCATATAGATGACGTTGTGCCAGGTGGAAAAAATATCCTTTATTCCAGTCAAAATGGATTGGACATCTAGCCTCGTAAATGGCAGCCAATGAGTTCAAATGCTGACAAGTTTTTTTCCCCCCTGTTTTTCCACAGTGGACAAGAAAATTGGAACTGAAGCGTACGTCATCTTAAATGCTCCTTCCGTTCCGTCCAATCAATCCGGCTCCTCCCGGTTCAAACGGATTGGACGTCTATCGTCGTCACGTACTGAAACGTCATCAAATGTCAATGAACAGGGACACAACATGTACATTTTTTATATATTTTTTGTTAATGTTGTTTTTTTTCTAATACTTAGATTTTTTTTCCCCCTGAAGTAGAATTGTTTTCTTGTTTAAGCCTAGAGAAAGAATAGGGGTTATTCAACGTTAGCATGGTTTATTGTATTGCATCGCAGCTGTGACTGATGATGAAAGACAACTAAACTTTTCCCAAAAAAAAAAAGGATGTGTGTGTCTAAAAATGTCCACTTTTTGACCAAATAAAGTATTTGAAATCATCCCAATCTATGTCAATGAAATGAGTTTACTACAGGGGAAATGCCATCCCAACAAAACATTGTTTTGTATCCACACGCACACACATACAGTATATAAATATGTATACTGTGTATGCTCCACACCAGTGGCGGATCTAGGATGTTTCTTAAACAGGGCCAAGAAGAAAATAATTAACAGGGGCCATCTTTGTTCAGTGTTTGTTTTGGTCAACAAGGCAATACGCAGATGATCCTGCATGTGGCGGTAAAAACATCTTTATCAAAGATGAACCAGTGTAGTTCACTGCTGTAAAGCCCCCCCAATCACAGGCAAATTCATACCAAAAAAATGATGTCAATCGTTTGTGCTTGTTTGTGCAGTAAATAGTTTTGTTTGTACAGCTATCGTTTTTTAAGATATTTACAATTTTTTTGGAGGTCAATCTGAGGTCAACCAGTTCCCCATTTTGATTAACAATTGCTAAAAATAGTCTCTTTTGTTTGTGCTGGAATCATTTTTATTTGTGCCGCAACGATTTTGTAGATATAATGCCTTTGATTTGTAATGACGCAGCCCCCCCACCCCCCATCTATGGCAGAACAGAACCGCAACGTTGCCATTCGTTTGTGCTAGGTGTGTGCTCATTTGTGCTGTAAAAAATGTCATTTGTGCTGCTATCGTTTCATATATTTATATTAGGGCTGTCAAAATGATCGCGTTAACGGGTGTTAATTAATTTTTTAAATTAATCACGTTAAAATATTTGACGCAATTAACGCACTTGGCCCAGCTCAGACAGATTTAAATGACAGTAGAGTGAAAAGCCCACTTGTTAATTGTGTTTTGTGGAGTTTTGCTGCCCTCTGCTGGCGCTTGGGTGCGACTGATTTTATAGTGTAAGTAATTATTGCCCTCAACAATGGCGGGCTACTAGTTTATTTTTTGATTGAAAATTTTACAAATTTTACTAAAACGAAAACATTAAGAGGGGTTTTAATATAAAATTTCTATAACTTGTACTGACATTTTTCATAAAGAACTACAAGTCTTTCTATCCATGGATCACTTTAACAGAATGTTAATAATGTTAATGCCATCTTGTTGATTTATTGTTATAATAAACAAATACTGTCCTTATGTACCGCATGTTGAATATATATATCCATCTTGCGTCTTATCTTTCCATTCCAACAATAATTTACAGAAAAATATGGCATATTATATAGATGGTTTGAATTGCGATTAATTGCGATTAATTACGATTAATTAATTTTTAAGCTGTAATTAACTCGATTAAAAATGTTAATCGTTTGACAGCCCTAATTTATATTAGATATTTGTTTCGAGGGATGATGTCACGCGCAGCCATTCCGTATCCTAATGCTGCATTCAAGGAAGGTGGGAAGTCAGACTTATCCCACTCTGGTGCAAAAACGATTGACACTATTTTCAGCCATTTTTGATCAATATGGGGGGCTGGATGAGCTCACTCCCGCTCATTAATATTCATGACATTAGCTACTGTTGCTAAAGCAAGGACAAGCCACCGTTTGTCCCTAGTAGGAAATGAATGGAAATCGTGTACGAAGGAGATGTTTACAGCGCTAAACCTACCAATTCTCTCCGAAAATGATGTGCCTGGTGCCAAATTGACTGGCATAGATGTGGAAGAACATAAAAATGTTCAGTTAAAGAGATGGCTTTAGTGTCGAAGGCTGAAAAAGACAAAAAAAAACCGAGCCGACCCAAGCGTAGCTTTAGCTTTTTTTATCGACGCAACTGACAATGACATTCTCCTGTTTCAACAAGCTATCCTTTACCATCAGCCCTGTCTTCCTTATATATCCTCTGGTCGTCTGGTTGTCTCTTACCGTTCTTGGGGGTAATTTAGTTTGCTTTGTGTAGCGAACGCAAATGCTACTCAGTGACAGCCAACAAACACTTTTAATTTTTTCATTGATAACACATCTTAATCCTATAATTTATTTACACTTCCCCCTTACTAAAGTTGTTTTTTATATATATATATAACAGAAACGGTGACAGTGGCAGTCAGATACCATTGTAATTTTTTTCAGGTCATTCATTGTCAGACAGAAGCAGTACGGCACAACGTTACGCTAAAAAAATAAAGTTAAAATATAAAAATGGCTTACCTCTTTGTCCTCTGAAAGACCATGCCAACCCAACATAATGTTTACTGCATATGAAACGTGAATGGATTCGCCGAGCTGGTGTTAAAGTCCGCGCAAGTTGATTCGGTCTTCACAGTTTTTGGTTTCCGGGAACGTATGAAGAAAACATCCTTCATGGTCGTAATGTCTTGAGTCGTTTCTACAAGTTCCAAAAAAGCAATGCGTGATCAGCATGTTCGTTTTTGAAAGATTACCGGCGAAAAGTAGCACTTTTTACGTTGGGTCTACGCGAGGTCGGGTCTATAATGTCCCACTTCGGCTTTACTTCCACTTTACGATGCAACGTCACGGTCTAAAAATAGCCTGCGTGCGGTACGCCATTGAAAACATCTCAAAAACGATCGACGGCTGCACAAACGAAACTTTTTATAGCACAAACGATTGACATCATTTTGATATAAATTTGCATTGGATAGGCGGCCAACTTCACAGAAGTGTAAAGTTTGTAATCTCTTGTATTTAATCGTGCTGTGTGCAAGTAAGGGTATAATACAAGGAACAATAATTGGAATCACTTTTTTGAAAAGCCATTTTAAACTCGAAAATCAGCCTTAATATTTAACATACTCTCGACATAACATGATCTCTCTTGCTTCAGAAAAGAAGGATTTGCCCATTGCCATGCTTTGTGCTGAAATGGGAACAGGGGCACTTCAGGGACAATTCAAATCAGAGGCGGGGCCAGTGCCCCTGTGGCCCCACCCCTAAAGTCGCCACTGCTCATAACTAAACAACAAGAAAGAGTAGAAAAAAAACTTTTTTATGGTGAAAGATGGGAATCTAATGTTTCTTTTCGTAAATTCTGTTTTCATGTAACACAACACTTTTTGGCGCTTGAAAGACGGGGATGTTTGCTAGTTAAGAACAAAAGGCCACTTTTACACTATTGCCTGTACACGAATGCCAAAGTGGCTGTCAACACCACAAAACATGAGCGATTGTGTGTGCTTTGACACGCTTGCTAATATTAACCATGCATGTGACTGACTGAGAGCTTGTGTTATCCGCCAAGTGGCTAGACAAAGCCAACATTTGTGGGCCTTTTTTTTTTTCCTTTTTCCCCTCCTTAATTTACAGATTTGAGTGCCCTTGGCACACTCACGGCGTTGTGTTTGGCCACCGATTTCAAAAATGGCTGCCATTATCGGGGACAGAGGTTCAGTCGTGTTGCTCAAAAGGAGAAAAGTATTGGCACCCTTTGAAAAATCTCTAATTGGTGTAATGAACAGCACTTGTTACTTGGTGGCAATAACTAAATCACACTTTCAGCCAGTTAAAATGGATTCAAGTTGACTCAACCTCTGTCCTTGTGTGTACCACATTGAGCATGGAGAAAAGAAAGACCAAAGAACTGTCTAAGGACTTGAGAAGCAAAATTGTGAGGAAGCATGGGCAATCTCAAGGCTACAAGTTCATCTCCAAAGACCTGAATTTTCCTGTGTCTACCGTGCGCAGTGTCATCAATAAGTGTAAAGTGTGGCTAACCTTTCTAGATGTGGACGGGAAGAACAATTGACGAGAGATTTCAACAAAAGATGTGCGGATGGTGGATAGAGCACCTCCACTAACATCCAAACAAGTTCAAGCTATCACGCAGTCCGAGGGTACATCAGTGTCAACCCGTACTATCCGTCGGCATCTAAATGAAAAGCGACTCTATGGTAGGATAGACGCCACTTCTGACCCAGAGACAAAAAAAACAAAAAAAAAGCCAGGCTGGAGTTTTCTAAAACTTACCTGAGAAAGCCAAAAATGTTCTCTGGTCAGATGAGACAAAAGTAAAGCTTTTTGCATGGGAAAAGGCATCAACATAGAGTTTACAGGAGGCCTTCAAAGAAAACAACACACAGTCAAGCATGGCAGAGGTTCCCTGAGAGAAACTAAACGGATGGATACTCATCTTTTTACCCATCCCAATGGTGGCCATTTTATCCAAAACTCCTTTTTTTAGCAGCCAATCCCCTCCCTCCCTCCCTCCCTCCCTCCCTCTCCTCCCCACCCCCTTCCTTCTCTTGATTGACTGTCAGGTAGACTAAACATTGCCGCTTGACGTCGCTTGAAAGACGTCCTGTGTTCCCTTCGGCCGCAACGTGTTATCCCGTAGGGACCCCGCCGTATCGTACGCGCACATGAATACATACATACTCGGGTACATTTATAGACGTCTGTTTACTCGATGTCCTGATTTCAGCTCTACACAAGAAAAAGGATTGAGTTTGCCACACCGACAACTCTACTGGGCTAACTTGATTTGAATTTTTCCAGCTATAGGAGCTTTCTAAAATTGGAGACGTCACCTCAACTTTAAATTTGGGCTACCATGATTAACCGACTCATCGGTAACTCATAGATGAGCAAATTAATGTTAATTGTTTTGAGACATTGTTGACCTAAAAATTGGACAATATTCTCTTTTTTATTAAAAAAAATAATAATAATAAGAAAAGGGAAACTGCTGTTTTTTGAAATAACATTTTTATTTTACTATTACTGCTTTTTCTTTTTATTAATTAGGGTTGAAAAATTGCTTAAAGCTGCAATTCAGTCAACATTCATCGTTTTATTTTACTACTAATATGTCTGAGGTGAAAAAAAACTTTGTCAAGAATATCTTGACATTTTTTGAGTCAAAAAAGGTTTACTTTTTGTTTTAAAAAAAATCTATTTTCAAGAAAACCATTCTATTTTTAAATGATATTTGGAAAATCTTTCATTTTATTAAAAACATTTTAAATTAAAAAATTCAAACGGAAAGAGAGTCATCTTTTTTATTCTTAAATGTAAATTGCATATTCAAAAATATTTTTAAAAAAAAGACTACAAAAAGAAAATACCGTATTGGCCCGAATATAAGACGGTGTTTTTTGCATTGAATTAAGACTGAAAAAGAGGGGGTCGTCTTATATTCGCAGTCGGACATTATACCCATTCACGACGCGAGATGGTGCCAGATATCATTGAAGCAAGCGATGTTCTGTCATGACAGATCTCAGCTACTCTCAAGTTTAACCAGTTTGCGTTATTTTATTGCAATGTTTTTCCTTATTCAGATTTGTTTCAAGACTACAGTTACAGTTAGACCTCACTTATTATTGCAATTTTGTTGTTTTATCACAATAGATTAGTTTATTTCCATTTCAAAAACCAGAAGCCATTTATTTACGAATGTGATTGCACTTTAGTTGACATATTTAAATGTTCAGATATTAAGATTTGAATGAGGCAAAATAACATGTTTTTTCTCTCAAATATATTGTTATAATCATTTGTTTCGGATGTACTGTAATTATTTTCTGTATTAAAATGAATTTGGTATTCAAAAAGTCTTTTTTCAAACTTGACTCTTGAAAAAGAGGGGGTGGTGTTATAATCAGGGCCGTCTTATATTCGGGCCCATACGGTAGTTTAATGTTGGCATGTTTTAATTATAATTTGTATTATTTTCAAACCCGAAAAATTATTAAACAAACAAACAAAAAAAAGAAACGGCAAATATTCTCTGGTTATAAATAATGTTGGACCGATACCAGTATCGGCAGGGGGGGCTGATACGGCACTAAAATGGTAGCATCGGTATCGGCGAGTATCAACAAATAGGGCGCCGATACTATTTACTGGTATCACTTGAACGCAGCCTTCTTTCTCCTGACACTAACTACACTCTGTTGTGTGATGACACGTGATCACTTTGCATGCCAATCAGCTATCACTATTGGCCTGCTCCGGACCAATGAGAGCGGGCCAATAGTTGCCCTTAACCAATGCCGGGGCAGCTTTTTCATATGGAGGAAAAACAAACCAGGAGAAGAAATGCTGGCGGTCTGTGAATATTTCAGCATAGAAACTCTGTCGAGTACAATGGCTGCATGCAAGTTTTGCTCCCTGAAAGTTTTCAGAGGTGGAGTTAAATTGGCCAGTTTCAATACCTCGAACCTGATCAAACATTTGAAGACGAAACATGTGAACGAACAGAAAGAGTTCAAGGCTGCAACAACAGCAACTGCTAGCAAGAGAAAGGGGGCTGGACCAGAGCAACAAACCATGGTCAGTTCACTTCCTCTACTTTACTTTGATTGTCTTATACTGAAAGAAATGCCGCAGTAATTTGAGACCCGTTTCAAATCAAAAGTGCTGCAGAAGTAAGCAAAGTAGGCTAAGCTAAGCGGCTAAGCTGTATGTGTCAGAGAGAGAGAGAGACTCACTTGTGTGCTGCTTGCATTTGAGCTTTGCTATAAAGATGGAGTTGCTATGTTGCTGCTGCTTGCACAGAGAGAGGAGGCCGATAAAGAGAGAGGATGCTGTGGTCAATTATTATAAAATTATTATTTATCCCCCATACCAGGTATGCGATAAAAAGTAATGCAATGCAAAGCAATGATTTCACATCCGAGTATGTAGCGCTTCAAATAAACAGTATATATACTGTATATATGGCGGAAAACACAGACAAGACTGAAAAGCAGTTTCTGCTCTTGCACTCTTCTTTAAAAGAAACTGCTGTATTTTAAGCTGAAACAACTATTGTTTTTGATAGAACAATATGCTGCCATAGCAGAATCATGGCGCATAAAGCCCATGAACTATTTTCAATTTGTCCCTTTTTACCCTGAAAACCCCCGTTTACAGACGTCGCGCAACCGCTTGTGTCTCAACCAAGCCATAAAACCAAGGTAAGTAATGATATTTGTTATCCAAAATGTCTGTCAATTTTAGCTTAGAATCATTAATTGATGTCTCATATTTCGTTTTAAAAAAGAAATACAACTTAAAAAAAATATTCACTCACATATTTTAAACTTTTAAACAAATTAGGTCACAATGAAAAAAATGGCGCCTGTAAAAAAGTCACGGATATCTACCTCATAACTATTGCTTAATTGTTTTGTTTTTTTGTTACTGTCGCATTTTCTCCGATGTTAGATGATAAATAATCAATCCAAACAAAGAAAAATTGGGAGGAAAAAAACGTTCAAAAGGGTAAATATATGAAAAAGAAAATCTCAACCACTCCTTGATGTCTGCGATTTCTGCATCGTGACCCTTGTTATATGACCATGTTTCACCCATAAAATCCCCCAAAAATCCAGCTGTGGCCATTCACAGCTGTGTCTTGACACTCAGTGATACATGCGACATGGAGTTTTTGGATCGAAACAAGGTAAGTACGCGATAATATCTCGTTAAAGTCCTGGCGTCTGTAATTCTACTCTTGTGTGCTCTCACCTCCAGATAGGGGTTTGCTGTTTTTTTTTTTTTTAATTGCCCTGTTGTTCAAAATTTTTCATTCCCCAGTAAATTGAGATTTTAAGCTTTCCAATGATGTATCACATATGCATATCGGACAATTTCGAAAGTTGGCCAAATTGGGGGTCTCAGAGCGGAACTTCAAGTCACCCGAGTGTTTTCCGCCATAAACAGTATGTATATATATATATATATATATATATATATATATATATATACATATATATATTAGGGCTGTCAAACGATTAAAAATTTTAATCGAGTTATTTACAGCTTAAAAATGTAATTAATCGCAATTCAAACCATCTATAAAACATGCCATATTTTTCTGTAAATTATTGTTGGAATGGAAAGATAAGACGCAAGATGGATATATATATTCAACATGCGGTACATAAGGACAGTATTTTTTAATTATAACAATAAATCAACAAAATGGCATTAACATTATTAACATTCTGTTAAAGCGATCCATGGATAGAAGGACTTGTAGTTCTTAAAAGACAAGTTATAGAAATTTTATATCAAAACCCCTCTTCATGTTTTCGTTTTAATAAAATTTGTAAAATTTTCAATCAAAAAATAAACTAGTAGCCCGCCATTGTTGATGTCAAGAATTACTTACACAATGCCGAAGCCTATAAAATCAGTCGCACCCAAGCGCCAGCAGAGGGCGGCAAAACTCCGAAAAACACAACAAGTACACCTTTCACTGTGCTCATTTTAATCTGTTTGAGCGGGGCATTTGTGCGTTAATTGTGTCAAATATTTTAACGGGATTATTTTCAAAAATTAATTACCGCTCGTTAACGCGATCATTTTGACAGCCCTAATATATATATATATATGTATATATATATAAGTATATTTTCTCTTTCAAACGGAGTGGTATCGGAATGGTATCAGCCCATACTGCACAGCCAGGTATCAGGGCCAAAAAATGGTATCAGTGCAACACTAGCTATAAATGAGTCATTTGACATTGTGTAGTTTGTGTCCAAAAACCTCAAAATATGATTGAAATGTAAGTTCTTCACCCTCGGTGATGCGTGACTGGTTGGGGAAAACTTATTTGGACAGGTCATCTTTCACACTTCTAATATACAGTATGTATTTCTGCATCAATAGTGAAAGCGCCTCCTATGCGCGCTTATATAATGTGTCATGAAGATTTCTAGCGCCTGCGTACGTATGCGTTCCGTTCAGCCCCGTTGACCCGTGGGCGACGCCAACAATGGCGTCTTTCTTCAGTCGTCCTCGGACATTTTGGATCAAGTCTGAATAGAGAAAATATATATATGTATCTTGGCTCATTTCCTGTGAATTTTTGCTTCCATCCTAATAGCTTTGGGGCATTTTGGAGTCACTTCCTTCTTCACTCATTGGCTTCCGTCGATGGCGTCGTTTCAACTGGGAGGGGCCAAGTAACGCAGCAGCTTCTTTAGCTGCATCCGCATACACATCACGATTTTTGTTCTAATACTGCAACTTTAATCTAATTACAATTTTACCAGATTAAAGTCATATAACGAGTTTAACTTAACAAATTCTTGTAATATGACTTTCTTTTTCCAATACTACGACTTTAATTTCAGAATTAGTTCCACTTTTTTTCGTACTAATGCAACAACTTTAATCTCGTCCTTGTCCGGGAACGGGTGCGAGCAAGCGAGGAACTACGGAAGGGTATAGACACAGGAAAAATGACTCAAAAATGATTTTATAGTAAAAACGTCCAAAACAAAAAGCAAGAGGTTCCAAAAACAAAAAAGGCAAACAAAAAAATCAGATATCAGATGGGGGGAAAGGGAGCACGATTGACATTGACGATGACGCAGCAAATCGCAGGCCGGGAGCTTAAATACACCGACGTCGGGGTTAACGAGGCACAGGCGGGTGACACGAGGGGCAGCCGATCGGTCGGCAAGCGAAGGGTAAAATCCGTGGGCGGACACTTTGGCAAAAATACAAAACGAAACAAACCCAAACCCATTCTGACTTTTTTTCCCTCAATTTAATACCACGACTTTAATTTCGTAACTTCAATGTCATAATATGACGACTTGTGATAACCAAACGTCCTCTTCTTTTTCTTTCGGCTTTTCCCTTCAGAGGTCACCGAACTTGGAATAATGGAAATATTTTATGTTGTTTAAGACTTTTTCTTCTACTAATACCACGACTTCCTTCTCGTAGGATTTTTTTTGGTCACGTTTGGGCCCCAGTACTCTGTCGTAAACGACATCCCATTCATTTAAACTGGGACGACTGGCACGTTTCAGCGCCCTTGACGGCGCTAGGCGGCCAATTGGTTTTGATCGGGAGGGGCCAAGGAAGGCGCACGATGAGTTCAACCGGTGCTTATAAGATACAATTAGATACTTGACTACAGTGGTATGAAAAGGTATCTGAACCTTATGGAATTTCTGACATTTCTGCATAAAATCACCATCAAATGTGATCTTTGTCAAAATCACACAAATGTAAAAACAGTGTCTGCTTTAACTAAAACCACCCAAACATTTATAGGTTTTCATATTTTAATTAGGTAGTATGCAAACAATGACAGAAGGGGGAAAAATAAGTAAGTCAACCCTCACATTTAATATTTTGTGCCCCCCCTTAGGCAGCAATAACTTATACCAGACACTTCCTGTAGCTGTAGATCAGATTGTTTAGGACTCATCTTGGCCCATTCTTCTCTACAAAACTGCTGTAGTTCAGTCTGATTCCTGGGATGTCTGGCATGAACATGTCTTTAGGTCATACCACAGCATCTCAATGGGGTTCAAGTCTGGACCTTGACTTGGCCACTCAAGAACGTGTATTTTGTTCTTCTGAAGTTGATTTACTTCTGTGTTTTGGATCATTGTCTTGTTGAAGCATGCATCCTCTTTTTAACTTCAACTGTCTGACAGCCCAAAGGCCTCAGGTTTTCCTGCAAAACTTTAGAATTCATTCTTCCATTAATGATTGCAAGTTGTCCAGGCTCTGAGGCAGCGAAACAGACCCACTTCGTGATGCTCCCTTCATCATGTTTCACGGTGGAGAAGAAGTGTTGATGTTGGTGAGCTGTTCCATTTTTCTTCCACACATGACGTTGTGTGTTCCCCCCAAACAATTCATCTTTGGTTTCATCAGTCCACAAAATATTTTGCCAAAACTTCTGTGGAGTGTCTAAGTGCCTTTTTGCGAACATTAAACAAACAACCATTTTTTTTTTTTAAGACAGCAGTGGCTTCCCGGTAGAGTCCTTGCAAGAACACCATTCTTGGCCATAGTTTTACATATAGTTGGTGTGTGCACAGAGATGCCAGTGATTTCTGTAAGTCTTTAGCAGACACTCTAGGGTTCTTTTTACATCCCTGAGTATTCTATGCTAAATTCTTGGCGTCATATTTGCTGGACGGCCACTCCTTGGGAGAGAAGCAACAGTGCCAAACTCTCTCCATTTGTAGATAACTTCTCTGACTGTTGATTTATGAACATCCAGACATTTAGAGATGGTTTTGTACCCTTTCCCAGCTTGATACGAATCAACCGTCCTTGATCGCAGGTCTTCAGACAGCTCTTTTGACCGAGCCATGATGCAATCAGACAATCAGAAAATCAAGACAATTCTTACCAGGTGTGTGTTGTATAGTGGACAGGGCAGGTTTCAACCACTCATCAGTGATTGGGCACACACCTGACTTCAATTATTTGGTAAAAATTGGTTTCAATTGCTCTTTAAGAGGCAGAGGGTGCACTTACTTATTTTTCCTCCTTCTGTCATTGATTGTATGCTATCCTCATTAAAATATGAAAACCTATAAATATTTGGTTGGTTTTAGTTCAAGCAGACACTGTTTTTACATCTGTGTGATTTTGACAAAGATCAGATGACATTTGATGGTGATTATATGCAGAAATGTGAGCATTTCCAAAAGGTTCAGATACTATTTCATATTGCCACCGTACAGTCTTTAAGTACATGTTGTACCCCGACTCCCCCGACATCTTGCGTTTAGCGGGTGGGTGGGGGGGCATCCCCACACCTGAAGAAAGGCATCTTTGTGTGCCCGGACTTATAAGCCGTCCCCGCGAGCCTCTCCGACCCCCACAAGCATGAAGGTTGGAAGCGCGCTGGTTCTGCTGGCGGCGTGCGCCTGCGCGGTGCTCGCTCAGAGCGACGACGACAAGCCGCAACAGCGCAGCGTGTGGGACGAGCCTATCCGCTTCAACACCAAGAGCAAGGACGCCTGCGCCATGGTGGTCTCGGGGGCCTCCGACTACACGCGTCTGCGCGTGTCCTGCAAGGGCCCGGCGGCGCGCTCCTACTACTGCGACTTCCAGGGTAAACCCAACCTGTGCCGCGCGTACAACCTCAACCCGCGCCACTACTTCACGCAGATCATGTGGGAGCTGCGCAAGCTCCCCCACGCCTGCCAGGGCGCCAAGCTCTACCGGCCCCCCATGTGTAAGAAGCACCCCGACGAGGTCCAGATGACCTTCGTGTCCGCCTGGCCCCGAGCCGCCAAGCCGGCCAAAGTCGTCCCCGCTGCCACGCAGAAGCCCCAGAGGGCGCCGGGCAAGACGCCGCCGGCCAAAGGCCCGGCCAAGAAGACCACCCCCAAGCCGGCCAAGACTACCACCACCGCCCGGCTTCCGACGGTGACGCCCGAGTCCAAGGCGTCCCGCTTGGCCAGCGAGTACTGCTGGAGGAGCTTCCACGGCATCTGCGCTTACGTCATCGGCTGGTTCAAGAATTGACGGCGACGCAGGTGAGTCGCGTTAAAAAAAAACGGAGAAATGCATATTGTTGCTAGGCAGAATTCACTGGGTTCAGCACTCAAAAAAAAAAAAAAAAAAAACTGAAAATGCACCTTGTTGCTAGGCAGAATTCACAGGGCTCAACGGTTGATTAAAAAAACACACATAAATGCACCTTGTTACAAGGCAGAATTCAAAGGGTAGCATTCTTTGGTAGGAGAATTAAAAAAGAAAGGTGGCTTAATATGAACGTGAGAAGAATTTTGGGCCAGTTTTTGAAAAGTTCCTATACTGTCATTTCAGGTGAGCGACAAGACCGACGACATCATTGTTCACAACTGAGAAAATGGAAGGAAAATAAAAGTGTTCCCTTTTCCTTCAGCTAGTCTGCTGTTTGCCTTCTTTTCATTTTCTTTCCAATCTCACCCATCACGTTGCGTTCAAAGACCTCCTTGTTCACCGACGTCATCGCGGCCCGCTCGCCGGACAGGAAGTCGTTAACTGCTGCGCACGCCACGCCGCTCGCTATTGATGATGAAAATACACAAAGGTGACCTGTCTAACCTGCAAACAAACTCTTATTGTTATCCACCTAAAAAGTCTACACAGCCCTTTCAGATGCAGGGTCAAGCCTTTTTCAAATGATTACAACATTGGCCGGGCTAGACATCCAAATCGTTTGAAGTGAGAGGCTTGACAGCTGCCAGCCTCCCTCCCGCCTCTAATGGATTGGATGTCTCCTCGTGATAAACTCCGTTTGAATTTGGATTTTTAGATTGGACGTCTACCATCCTCAATGGCACTGAATGAGTTCACTTTTTGACAGTTTTGGTGAAAATGTAAGGAGTATATTTTATCGGAACCCTAAAATACCCCCCTAATGAAAGTTTGGGAGGAAAGAAACGGCCATTTAGTGGTCAGTTTGAAGCAAACGAGACTGTCAAAAATCCCACAAAAATGAAGGAAGTTGCTCATTTGCAGAATTGAACGCTGAAAATTGCAGTATGTAAAATCATACACCATCATGCACCTCTCCGGTGGCCGAAATAGTCCTTGCATGTCATTGACTTTCCTGTACATGAATTTACAATTCAGACTTTCCTGGTAGAATGCTGTCTTTTAAAGTTGTAAAACAATAAAACAAACAAGAAAAATGATTGAAATGTACAAAAAAGATTTTTCTTATGGGTCAAAATCATTTTTCGAACGGATCATGTGACTAGCACCTTAGAGACGGTCATTTGCTTTGCGTAGCCAAAACCACCAGAAGACAGAAGATTTTTGAGATGGATATTTGTAATTTTTCAAACCACATCTTTCAAAAGCAATAACAACTACTGAGCGACGACCAAGGATTGAAGATGAAGCGCCGGAGAGCATCGCCAAAATGGTGAGCGGAGTTTCAGTTTGCCCCACTAAAGACGTTGATTGTAAAACAGAGTCACCGTGCACCAGGCGTACCATATTCAAGCATTGGCTTAAATCAGGCTAATTTAGCCTGATTTAGAATTTGCATACAAAATGATGGGAAATTAAACAAACAACCAAAAAAAAAACGCTAATTTTCAACGTATTATGAATATTCCTGGCTGGAATATTTAGTCAAAAAGGATGCGGCGTCTACTTCTCCACTAGGTAAGACAGAAAAACACACGTGCTCACGCGCACACACACAGTTGGGATGCCTGTATGGACGAGCATGGGCTAAACTACAATCCGAGCATTTATCTTGTAGGTTAATTTCATTGCTGACACCGCAATTTCGGGTCATTAGCCTGTTTTGCTCCCCCTGCCACAAAAGTCAAACTCTGCCTATGCGTATATATTAGGTCTAGTCTTTGCCTTGGGTGAGCTGTATTAACTCCCTGGCTGCCAAACGTCATTGCAACCGGATTGGACGTCTGTCGCCGTCAATGGCACTAAAAGTCGCATAGTTATTTTAAGGAAAACGCTCCAAGAAAGTAGTTGTGAGAAGCAGTTTATTGTTAAACTACAAATGTCACCATAGTCATATATTTACACAATCATTCAATTAACAGTCAGTTTGTAGAGCGGACAGGACAAAAGTGCACAAGCCGGCCCAGAAGCTGCCGCAGCGCTCCTCCGCCTTCCGTTGCGCTTCCGTGCAAGCCGTGCCAGCCGTGCCGGTGAAGTTCCACGCCGGTGGCGGTCGGTATTCCTCCTCGTCGCCCCCGGACTGCGCGGAAACTACGGAGCTGCCGATGTCCAGTTTAAAGTGCGACTCTCTGGGCGCTCCCTTGCACGCCCGCGCCCTCACCAGCGCCTTCTGGTCCGAGCACACGTCGGCTCCGAGCCGCCGAAAGGAGCGGGACACCTGCTTCCAGAAGCCCCGAGGGTTGGCGCGGAAGGCCGGGCAGCGACTCGGCCTGCCTTCGTAGCGGCACTCTCGGTCGGTCACGCCGCCGCGAACGCGCGCTACCGGGTCCTCGCACTTGACCGAGACTCGGACTCGCTCGTCGGCGCCCTCCCGGGATATCCACGTGCAGTTCATGGTGCCCCCGTAGTGGAACTTTCCACGCCCGCCATCCGCCGGAGCTCGCCGGGCAACGGCTGTCGGAATACCGGGGCCTCCGGAGGTGAGCGTCGGAACGAGGAGACACGCGAGTAGAGTTTTCAGCATCTTGCTGGTGATTCTACTGTCGTCACTCGTCGGTCGGCGAAATAGCTTCCATTTATACGCAGAAAAGTACTTCCGGTGAGTCGGAGTCAACCACATTTTCCCGTAAATGAGCAAAGAATTGAGGGCATGCCCGGGCAAACAATCGACAACTTCTCTGAATTGAGAAGGTTATGTAAGACATGGAAAAAAATAAAAATAAATAAAAAAATGCACGCATCAAGGCGAGCTGGTTTTGTATGGCACAATTCACAGATTTGAAGTGTCGTGATATTTTTGGGCTCCCGAAATAGCAATTCTGTGTGGGATCAGCTGATGCTGTACCGATTCCACATAAAAAAATGTAAACCATTTATTTTTGATCTAATACTAAATGACATCGTGGCTGTTACGGCTTGGTCAGATAGTAGGGGTGCACACCTGGAGGTTTAAAAAAATAAAATCATGGTGGATTCAACTAGTGCTGCAACAATTAATCGATTAACTCGAGTATTCGATTAGAAAAAAAGATTCGAATTAAATTTTGCTGCTTCGAGTATTCGTTTAATTGAAGTGGCGTTGTAATGGTTTGTTTTGAAAGTGTTTGCATTTTTATTGATTTGGGTGGATACACTGCCGTCTAGTCTGCCTCATTTCATGTGGTTGAATCCAGCTGCTCCCTGTTAACACCAACATAAGCTAAATTTTTGTTTGAGCTCATGTTTTTTTAATGCATTCGTAAAGTATATTTAGCCGTTTTTTGTGGGAATATGTGTCTTAACCACTTGTTAAGAGCATTGTAGAAAAAAAAAACGTTAGCATTTTATAGCATTTAAGCTAGCAGACTTTTGCTATGTAAGTTAGCCAATTGTTCTTTTGTTGTACATAGATCTTCATTTTATTAATACCGTTTGAGACTCAACTCAGGTATTTTAATTTTTTATGTTCCTTATCCGATTACTCGATTATTCGAACTAACTAGTTTATCGATTAATCGACTACTAAAATAATCGATAGCTGCAGCCCTAGATTCAACATACATTTGCCTTTGACCTCACCAGAATTTTCATAATGACATGAACATTATTATAATGAACAAAACAAAGACAAGAACAGTCGTGACTTCAAATAAAGTGCCAATATTTCTTTTTTCAAATAAATATCATTTGAGTCAATCACAATCAATTAGTCAGTATAGTTGAAGATGTGTTTCCTGAACAATGAGCACTGAACTAAAGCATAAACCCAACAGGCATTGTGCTTTGTCATCAGATAAAAATATTTGGTGCTACAGGAGACTGTTGTGGTCTTGGTCCATGAAACAACTTTCTTAACCTGGGAGACAGGTTAGGACAGCAAGCCTATCAATAACCAAAAGGCCTCTCAATAACTTACTAACATATCAATAACACAGCAAACATTATATAGTAAGGTTTATCACTCGTTCCTCATAACAAAAATATGGTAGAACAAAATGGATTAATGGCTTGCCTTATAATAATCAATATAAACGGCAGTAAGTGAACCCATATTCAATCAAGTATGAGGTTTCTCTGCATAGTATAAAATCCTACCAAGCATGCTGACAGGACTAACATTACACGACAACTATTATATGTATGCATAGCATAGCACACTAGCTTGAGCTACTAGCCTTACGATTGGCTGGCTTCTATCACACAACAACTTATGAAGTTCTGTACATATGACCCTTCACCACCAAAGTGAACATATATTGCACATCTATATGTTATAGTAAACAAATACTTACAGACATATAATTCCGAGGCGGAAATGTAAGTAACAGAAAGCATTCACGATTGTCAATGCTACCGCTAGGCACAGCACTGTCTAAAGTGAATGAGTTCGTGGAACAAATTATAGATGCAGCGAATTATTCTGACCAAAAGGTGGCAGCAATGCCCTGCAAATGGTCAACTGATTTACAGGCCAGCCAGCACAGTACATATTATCGGTCCTATTAATAACGTTATTGGATTTCTTGGGATGACCTCATAATTCCTATTATCGGACCAATAATTATCGTGCACCAGTATCAGATAGGTTGCCATTGACGGCGCTAGACGTCTAACGTCCAGGGTTTGTACGTGAAGCATTGAAAGACACCGGGCCGAGATCACTTCATCAAGTGAAAAGTTTATTAGTGAGTGGAATGTCAAGTGCAAACATAGAATGGGAATCATCGGTGAAATTAGTGGACCGTCGGTTAGAAAGCAGAAACTTTCAAAGATCAAGAAGTGTATTGCTTTCACTTGAAAAACAAAAAAGTGGAGTCATTTATTTTAGGGGGTGCACTGAAAAGAAATCAAGTTTTGAGATTTTTTTCCCCCTGAGTATTTTTTATTTTGAGGGTTTTTTTGCTCTGAGAAACACAGAAGAAAACAGAATAAAAAAAAATATTGAGCCTAACAGAAAGACATCTGAAAAAGAGATAAAAAAAAACTCAAAATACTCAGAAAAACAACAAAATCCAGAAAAAAAGGAAAATATTCAGAAAAACAAAATATGCTGAAAAAAACTCAGAAAAAACAGGATATTCAAAACAAAACAACAGAAAAATAGCGCAAAATCCAGAAACAAGCAAATATATTTAAAAAACTCAGAAAAACAATGAAATATTAAAACAGAAAATATAATCAGAAAAATTACTCAGAAAAACAGAAATTTCCCCAAAAAAACTGGGGGGGAAAAAAAAAAAACGGAAAAAAACACTCTAGCCAAAATAAATGATTCCCAAATGAGTTTTTCCCCCCCAAGTGAACGCAATACTTCCATAGCTACGAGAGTTGAAAAAGCGCCCCCGTGTGACACGTTAAGTAACTTCCGCCGAGCTCGGCTGCCTCGGGTTTGACCCACGTCGCCACGGTTACGCGTCGTCCCCGCCGCAGAGGAGGAGTAAAGCCTTGCGGTAGTCGCCGCTCGTGTCGCTCTAAACAAGAACGGAGATTTAACATTTTCAGATGAGAATCAAGAAAAGCCTTTTTTTTTTTTCTTTGATTGTTGGCATCATCTACCATGATCATGGAATGGAGAGAGCCCGCGAACATCCTCCTGAACTCTGCTCGGATGTCCAACATGTCCACCTCGGCGCGAGTGGCCATCACCCGGATCAGCGTGTCGTCGTCGGTTCCGGCCCCCTGAAAAGCCGCGAACGCTCTACATTTCCGCCACCTTTTTGTCCGGCGCTCATCGGTCCTACCTTCATGGCGTAGTACAAAGTCTCGGCAAAGTAGGCCGGGATGCTTCTGGCGCACTTGACTGCAAAAAAAAAAAAAAAAAATAGAACACAGTTGGAATTTTTAGGAGAAAAAAGGTCCAAATATGACAAGAATAGTGTTTGGATTTTACAGGAGTCAAAGTTTTCATAATGCAAATATAGTCCAAATGTTATAAAAGAAAAGTAAGAGAATTTTAAAATGTCTTCATTCTAACTGAAAGTGAGCTGATATCCACAGAAAATGACCTGATATAAACAAGAAGTGACCCGGTATGTGTGATCACAGCGAAGCTAGCGTTGCAATTTTCCAGAAATACCCTTTTTTAGTTCTAGAAGGTATTACATACAGAATTTTTACAAAAAGTGGTCCTTTTAGTTTGATGACAAGAAGGAAGCTGTCATTTTACAAGGAAAAACATAATTGACATCGAAATAAAATAGATTTTTGACTTTCACTTTTTTTTTGTTTACTTCACCGGCAAAGTCTTCATTTTAAATGTATATATTGGAAAGTCAGTTATATGCATTGACATTTTCGCCCCCCCCACCCCCTTAATCTCCGCATATGACCACCCCTCGCGAAAAACAAAATCCGCAAAGTACAGGCAGAGCTTATTTACATTATTTTTATTCTATTTTTTTTTGGAGTGTCTTCAATGTATTCATTCAGATTTAACAGCATTGAAAAGATATACATTTAAGACATGTTTTTTCCCCTTTTCTTCTCAAAGTATAATTAAAATAACAATAATAATAATAATTAAATGAATGCAAACCAAAAAAAATCCTAATATGAATATGTATATTTCAATGTTTTTTTAAACACTGCAAATGTAATAATTATGAAATATATATATATATAACAAAACGATGATTTGTACATGTATATAGTGCTGCAAAGATTAATCGATTAACTCGAGTAATTAGATTAGAAAAAAGTTTCCAATCAAATTTTGTTGCTTCGAGTATTAGTATAATTAAAGGGTCATTGTAATGGTTTGATAGTGTTTAGCTTTATTGATTTGGGTGGATATACTAACCTCTTGTGGCAACAGTGAATATGACAAATAAATTAACATGGCTGAATCTAGCTGCTCCCTGTTTAGACCCACATAAGGTCATTTTTTTATTTGAGCTAATGTTTTTTTATGTACTCGTAATTTAGTTTGTATGTATATTCAGCCACTTTTTTTTTCTAGGAATATGTGTTTGATTGACTTGTTAAAAGCATTGTAAAAAAAAAAAAAAAAGTTTAAAGCATTTAGGCTAGCACTTTTTCTTTGCAAGTTAGCCAATTGTTCTTTTGGTGTTCTTACCTATTTTTTCCTCTGTACTATGTACAGACTATTAGAGTGTTTTCATATTGACATGTGGGTGTATGGAAGTGTGATTATACCTGTGTAAATGTGTATAAACAAAGAACACTGCGTATATGTACGAAGGTTTGTTTTCGAACGTTTGCTGCTAATGTTATACATTAACGGCTACATCATGCCGTCGCCTCTGTGTGATCTATATCTTTGCTGCTGTGACACTGAGAATTTCCCCATGGTGGGTTCAATACAGGCCTTCTTATCTTATCTTAGACCCTCATTTATTCATTTTTTTCATACCGATTGAGGCTAAACTCAGGTATTTGAATTTATTTTTAAATGAAAGTGCAATTCTGCATAGTTTGAACAAACACTCGGGAATTTCTTTTCGTATTCGCATTTATTGCTCTTTTGAAAGTGCAATCTTAGCTAGCCTTTGTTTCACATTCCATAAAATTTATTCTGCAACACAGTAAATGTTCCTAATCAGATTACTCGTTGATAGATTAATCGACTACTAAATAATTGATAGCTGCAACCCTGATTTCAAAGTTTCATTTTTTAAAAATCAGGAATTTATACTGAATTTAAAAAAACAAAAAACAAAAAAAATCTAAAAATATGACTCGAATAAAGCCAGAATTTTCCAGCGGTCGAAAATTAAAAAAACTCAGTGTGGAAAAAAACTCATTTTTTGGGAAAAACTAAACCGATAAAAAGATTAAATTTATAATTGTATAAAAATACATATACTTTAAAAATATTGTGAGTGCACAACAAAAATGTAATATTAATATTTTATGAGAACAAATACTGCAATTTTATGATATGGGGATAAAAAGTATAATAAAAATAATGACACAAAGCTAAAAGAATTGAAAAGAAAAATCCAATTTCAAAATGTTTTTTTTTTTTTTTACCGACGGCGAGCATGAGCTCCCTGAGACTTCCGGACGTTTCCCTCCTGATGCTCTCTTCCATCTCGTATCCTGACAGCTTCATGTAAGCGTCAAACACTACAAAGATCAAAATAAAATGAAGACCGATGATATTTCTGCTGTTAAAAAAAAAGCTCCATATTTAGGCGAGAGCAACCTTTCCTGAGGTGCTGCGCGCTGCGGTTCCCCAAGATGGTGACAAAGGTCTGCTCGTCCGTGCCGAACTTGTGCTCGCCGGCCTTGAACAGGACCTGCCGGCGCCGCGGTGGCCGTTCAGCGCCTTTGAGGACGGTCATAGACGCGGGGATGAGACGAAACTTACCTCGGCGTCCGTCTGGACGTTTGCCTCTTGGACGCCGGTCTGCCTGTTGGCCTGTCGAACATTGTCATTTTGGTCAACGAGGACGATCACGAAAATATTCTAAAAGAGTGTCTCGGGAGACGAAAATATAACGAGAAGAATGCCGGTTTTCGTACGACGAGACAAGAGCGAAGCAAAAATGCGACATTGTTTTTTTCATATCATCATGTCAAGCTAGGCTGCGCTCCAGGCTTGATTGTTTTGAAAGAAATGGTAAGATATGCTTTCCTATCTCGCAGGCAAGAGAGAATATGCAATGTTGCTTCAAAGGACTGTGCTGAGTGATCATCACACACTAAGGGGCCGTTGACACAGTGACGCTCTGAGAATATGATACATTTCATATTTCATTTACACGGTTCCATCACTATTCGAACGAAGTACGCGAGTGCCGACGTCATCGGAGCGAAAGCGTTCTATTCGTATGGTTGCGGACGGAGCAATCCCCGCAATCGAACCGTTCCGCTTTGGAGGCCCAAATCAAGAATTTGCGTATTCGCCTTCACCGTATAAACTCGAGGCCATTCCGCATCACAATCGCTGTGTCGCAATGTCACAATGTAAACTGCCCCTTAATGTATCCAGTGTTAGCATATCATTCGCATTAGCCTTTAGCCTGGCGAGCATCGTCTTAAAACGCTCAGGCAACTTTTTTTTTTTTTTTAAAATAGAGTTCGTAGCGTACAGGTGGGTTTAATGCATTCCTTGTATAATATGTACTTGTCTGTCGATCTTCATTCCAAATTGTTGCAAACCCTTATATACAAGGGACATTCAAAAAGTAATGCACTCAAGTGCATTGCTCGTACAGGATTTTACCAATCTTGTTTATATTTGGCACAAACATGATAGGACAAACCTTTTTGTGATTGTTGTATGTGGTTTTCTTATTTTCAGATTTTTAAAGCTTAAACTAACTCATCAGCATAAGTTTTGTTGTCAGGATTGACAGAGGTGGATGGGCGACCACTACGGGGCTTATCGGCTATGCTGGCTTTACCCACCTCTTCATGGTCTTTAGTACTATTTTTAAATCGCTGTACCCATCTTTTTACAGTACTATAGACATTTGTAGGCATTATCCAGTCGGTTGTGAATCCTCAGAGGGGTTACTCCCTCTGCAACAAGGAATTCAATTACAGCTCTTTTTGAGCTTCAAGAGGGGCAGCCATTTTGAAAGCTAGTTTAAGCTTTAAAAATCTGAAAATAAGAAAAACACATCCAACAATCGCAAAAAGGTGTGTCCTATCATGTTTGTGCAAAATATAAACAAGATTGGTCAAATCCTGTACGTGCATTACTTTTTGAATGCCCCTCGTATTTTTGGACTCAAACTTTACAATTTTACTTGCAAAACATTTTGAGCCAGCATGGACTAAAACGAGAAAATCTACATAAGGCCAACACGTTTTGAAATGACTAAAATAGGACTAAGACAAATAAGAATTATGGTCCAAAAGACTGAGACGAACATTTAAAAGGGCTGCCAAAAACAACATTGCCGTTGAAAGAGGAGAACATCAACTTATTCCATCTTTGAACAAGTCAATAATGCATTAGGGCACAGATAAGGCGCTACTAATGGACTCCACATTAAAAAGGTTCTTAGGAGATGTTGTTGACCTGGAGTAGAATGACCAGGAGCCTCTTGAAGTGACCCGAGGTGTCCCCTGAGACGTCCTCCTCCAAGTCGTCATCGTACTCTGATTAAAAAAAAAAAAAAAAATCATTGTGAACATCCAATTATTTTTGGTCATTTTCAAGTTTTTTTTTTTAATGCAGATTACAATTTTACATGAAAATATTATCAAAATGATCATAATTTGCCCCCCCAAAAAAAGGCAAAAAAGGAATATTTGAGTTTCAGCCCTTTTTTCAATTAGAATTATTTCTTAAAGCAACACTTGGTAACTTGTCAGTTTTAGTCGATTTTTGTGACACCGGTGGACAAAAGCAGTAGTGTTTTGTCTTAAGGCATAGACTTCATAATGTATTGACGGGACATGGGGTGCGGGGCCAATTCCTATGGGGCCAATCTCCGTTAAAGCTGACCGAGTGGAAACACAGACAAAGAGCTTTTTCCTTTGAAAATTCTTGTGAATAAATTCATAAATCACTGAATTCTTTATAGATATGGACGTAAAACAGTCTTGATTCTTGGTTAAAAGCAAAAAAACGGGCAGTTAGCATTTATTTTATGTAAATATGGCGAATGAGCTGCTAGTTAAGACACTGTGGTGGCCCCCTTAGTACAACAAAGACCTTTTTGCGTTAAAAATTCTTGTGAACAAATGCTTGAATCCCTGAATTCTTTATAGATATGGACGTAAAACTCCATTCTTGGTAACAAAAAAACAAAACAAAAAAAAAACAGTGCAGGTAGCATTTATTTTACGTCAATATAGCGAAGTATAATACCAATTCTGTAGTGGGTAATTTCTCCCATTGATTTTTTTTCACATTTCAAAATTCATGCATGGTAGGAAAAATATAATAATTAGCTTGAATCCTCCAACAAATCACTCCTGAGACAATCTTTCCTGTTTGTATGCGGTACAGCTTTCGTACTTTTTCAAACTAAATCCAGTGTTGGATCGCTGCATGTTTCGCTGCGACCGACTGAAGCGGATTGTGGGATGGCCCCCTTCTTGAAGGCGTGGTGCACTGAAGGTCGAATCTGACCCGTCAATATCATTATGAAGTCTATGCTTAAGGTAAACTGCATTTCCAATGAGGACCAGTGCACACCCGCATAGTGTCGTAAAATCATGATGGTCGCCTGCAGATGGATTTAACAAAATTTCTGTTTCGAGCAGCTTTGAGAAGGATGAAAAGTAATAACGGAATCCAGTTGTGGCTAAACAATAGCATAGACTGTTAGCAACCGTGTGGCTTAGGGGCCGTTTACATGGTGACTCTCCGAGAATACGAACAATTTCAAATGTGCATTTGCGTCTCCATTTGAACAATGTCGCAATTCCACATGAAAACGATGTAGTATTCATGCCAGGCCCTAGGGGGCAGTGCAGATTTACAGGACGACAGAGAATGATGCACTTTGACCCCACCAAGCTCCCTCAGCCCGGAAAAAAATATGCCCACTCACTCGAAGCAATGTCATTTTTCTTTTGTTCAAAAAGGCACAAAAATGAAAACAATCAACATATTTAATTTAGAAATATTATTAAAACAGTAAATTAAAGCCGACATTCCGCCATATTTGCTGTTTTTCATGTTTAGTAGCACTGCTGCGCACGCCCAATGTGACGTGTACGAGTGCTGACGTTAACGGCGCGGTCTCGCGCCGCAGGAGCCTTTGATATGCATGCCGAGGAAGCCCCCCCTCAACCTCCCGCAATCGGATTCTTCCACTTTGGAGGCAGGATTCAGAATTTTTCGTCTTCGCCGACACCATATGCACGCGAGGCAAGTCCGCTACTCAGTCATTGCGTCTCTGTGTCGCAGAGTCGCCATGTAAACTGCCCCTTAGTTTGGCTAATCGCCCCAACCCCACCCGAACTGTTCAGCGCTGTCGAGTTTGGTAACTTGGGGGGTTCACGCCAGTGAGTGAAAACCGGGCCAATGCTTATTCTGTATATTCTGGTAGCCGCCATTTCTTTTCCCTCCTCACCTCAGACAAAACTTTTTATCTCTGTTGCGCTGCCATTTTTGCAGAATTCGCACGAAAGCATTTGCATCGACTTCCGTCTTTATAATGAATGGGGAAAGGGGAAAGTGCCCTATGCCGTAAAGCAGTCAGCACATTTGTACCTTTTTGTCTGTGGCAGGGTCTCTGCCACCCTCCTCAAAGTTAATTAGTGCCGATGAAAGAGAGACAGACAGTCTCAAGTTATAAAAGTATAAAAGACATATCATCACAAATGTTATGAAAATATTTTATAAAGGTTGAAAAGTTCCTTAGTCTTGCTTTCAACTGAAAATGGCAATTTTGCACAAAAATCTATTTTATTTTACAAGAGATTAAGACATAAATGACCAAAAAAAGTGACAATATTAAGAAGATTATATTTGAAAAATAAAAAATGTAAAAAAAAAGAACTTTCAAGGAAGTTCTAATGTTATCGAGAAAATGTGCAAAAAAAGAAAAAATGTATTCCTATTTTCAGGTCGATGGATAATCCATTTGGACTAGGAGGAAGGGAGCGAATGAACGTTCATTCATTCGTCCGCTTCCAGTTTCCCGTCAATGGCTCTGAAACGTGCGCATTCACAGCGAGGAAGTGACCCAAAATCAACAAGAAATGACCCGTAAATGCCCACAAATCGAGACCAAAAAAATCAATAGGAAGTGACCAAAACGCACTACTTTTATCACCAACATAGTTCCTTGGCGAATGTCAAATAGGTTACCTTGCCGATAGGCGGCGACGATGTCCTTGACCTGTTGAGCGCTCCTGGAGGCCAGGATCTCCACCAGAACCTTCTCGTCCGTGCCCGCCCCCTATAGACCAAAACAAAGCCATTGTCACGGTCACGCCGGGAATATTTTGTAAGGGCTTACCTTGATGGCATTGCGGAGGCACGTGACGTCGTAGGCCAGGGGCGCCGTCATCAGCGCCACGATTAGCCTCTCAAATTTCCCCCCCAGTTCACCCTTCAAGTCTTGGATCAGATCCTGCCAGAAAAAATGTTTTTGTCAGATTTCCAGTTTAAAAAAAGTTTTAAAAATATCATGAATAATATGTCAATATAAAAACGTGTTTCGATATAAAAAAGGAACATTTAAATCTATGAATAAGAAATTAAAAAATTAACAAAAATCATTTTAAATGAATTCTTTTGACTGATAAATAGCATAGAAACAAAAAAAGTTAATGAGAAAATAGATTAAAATTCTAAACTGAAACAATTTGTCTCAAAGGTCAACACCTGCCATTGACAGCGATAGACGTCCAATCTATTCGGGCCCCTTCCGCTCATTGCACATCTATCGCTGTCTTTGGCAGAGATCATTTATGAATTCATTGGCTGCCGTTGACACCAATCCATTGGAAGTGGGAGCGAACGTTCATTCGCTGGCCTGCCGACCCTCTCGCTTCAAATGAATTGGACGTCTACTCGTGATAAACTCATTTGCACGCACACCAAGTATTGGACATCCAAGAGTTAAGCGGCGGCACCTTTCCAAAGAGCGTCTTGTAGGCGGCGGTGATCTGCTGTCGCTGGGCGTTGCTGCGGGACGTCAGCAGCTGCAAGATGGTTTCCTCGTCGGTGCCTGCGGGGACAAGCCCACGTGTCGGTCGTTCATTCGTGAAAGCGCTTTGTTGTCTTCCGAAATTGACGCAGCCGCTCCCTTTCGTATTCGCCGTATGATCTCAGCCGCTTAATTACCGCGTCTCAAGTTTCACTGGTGTTTGTTTTGCCTCCGAGCGCAACCGCGCCATCACGTCTTACCCAAGCCTTTCATAGACTTGTAGAGGGCTTCGGCGTCGGCGCTGGCGTTAAAGTTGGCGCTGGCTTTCACGGTTCCTCGGCTGGCCTGATGCAAAAGCGACAATGTTAGCATAACATAGAATGTGCGAAAACAATCTTTTCACATATTAATGTGGCTTCATCAGTTTTGGAATGGGTTTACCACTAGAAGACGTCCAATCCATTTGAAGTGGGAGGGTGACAGTCGTTCATTTGCTGCCAAACCTCCCACTTCAAATGGAATACCTCTAGCGCCGCCAACGGCAGCTACTGAGTAAATCGGTTGAGAATAGGGGACTTCATCTGAAGGTCAATTCATTGACTTCGATGGGAAGTGGCCCCTGCCAACATGGCCGCTCTGTGGCCATGTTGGTAGGGGCGATAAAAGCCCTTTTTGTCCTTCTGCCATCAATTGAAATGAGTTGGTAGCGGTCAAAATGACTGCCATCCCTCCTACTCTGTGTTATGTCTTCTTAATTTCCTCTAACTTTATGGTGTTAAATCAAGCCCAAAAGTATTGTAATCTGAAACAAACAAAAAAAAAAAGATTGAAAACAAAAATTTAATCAATGTTTTTTATTCTTGAATCTTTCCAAAGCGAAAAAAAAAAAAAAGTTTTGATTTTTTCAGTTATAAAAGTTGATATTTTCACGTTCAAAGATTTTTTTTTCACTTTCAGATCTTATTTTTTCAGTTTCGATTTTTTGAAAGTGAAAAAAATGAGATGAGAAAAAGATTCAAGCATAGAACCCAAACATTAACTTTCAATTTTCCCCCCCAATTGTTTCTTTTTTTCAGATTACAATACTTTTGGTCTTGATTTAACACCATATAACTTGATTTTACATTTGCCAAATTTTTTTTCTACAGCGTGTGTGTTCTAAAAGACGCTTTGAAATAAAATCATTATTAGTTTTCTTAATTCATATTTTCGACCAATTCATCATGGAGCTGCACATCCCAAATGAGCAAAACATTCATTGAATGAAATATCTCCCTAACTTGGAATGTAGACATGAATGTTAACACAAAAAAGAATGTGTTTTGTTCCTGATGACAACATGAAATGAACAAGTTTCATGAGGTATGTGTGTACATAATGACTTGCAGATGTGTGCTTCACATTCCATTTATTGCAGGTCGCTCAATAGTTGACACAAAACGATTCAATCATTTGATAATGGCTAACTTTTTCAAAGAATGGAGGCAAACTCATCAATACGCCGAAAACACTGATAAGAACGGAATGTCGACAGACACCCCGGCACGGCGAGCGAGCTGTTTGGAGAAGCAAACCTCAGGAATGTCACCCAAAAATCATGTGAAATCTGGCAGCCAAAACAACTCGCACAAGCGGGCATTTTGTACTCTTGCAAAGTGCTTCTTCTCCAAACGTTAGCAGCAGCACAAGTTGAAATCTAATCAAGATTCGCGTGCCTCTTTTGGACAAAGAACAACGATAGTTGGACAATGTGGAACATTTGCATCAATTTTCAACAAGTGAGTCATTCCGGAGTGGGACCATTAAAACGTCATATCAGACCACAACAACATGATCTACCACTAAAGCTGTGAGATCTTGCAAAATATTTTCCCCTACATCATCCAATCGCAAATATTAGCATTTTTCTTACCTTTCATTGCAATTCATTACAAAAATAATGACCTGCTTTTAGCAAGAGGACTACACATACTGTATCGGAATGAACGGTCTTTCACCCCTCCCAGTCAAAACGGATCGGGCGTCCAACTCGGACGTCGAACGCCGTCAATGGCACTGGAAGATGAGCATTCATAGCCAATCTTTCCAGTATAAGTGATTTGGACGTCTACCGTTGTCAATGGCAGGCAATGACACAGCCATGTCATTTTAAGATACCTACGGGTCACTTTCTGTGAATTTTGGATCATTTTCAGTTGATTTAGGGCATTTTAAGGTGACTTCCTGTCGATTTGGTGTCCATTCCTGTTGGTTTTAGGTCAATTCATCGTTAACTCAATTGCTGCCACTGACGACGCAAGACGTCCGATCTATTTTGAGCGGGAGGCGGCGAACGAACCGACGTCACTGCGGACACCTAAGTGCACGCAATGCATCACACAAATCTGCGGTTTTAAAACACCAATGTCAAAATAAAAGCATGTGATTTTTTTATGTACAGTATGAACGAGCTACAATGTGCCTGCCAGGCAGAACAACGTGTACTCGATGTTACTCATGTCCAGTCGTTTTCACTTCCTACTCATGGCATGTTTGGACCTGACAACTTTGAGATGGGCTGAGAGGGTGGGCTTCTCTTTTCATTAAATAGACCCCTCCATATGTACACACACAGCTTGTTTATAGCCTGTTGGCATGGAAATTGTAGCAGGGAAGCCCCTGGCTTGCCGCGGACGACAGCCGCTCTGCTTAAATGAGGATGTAGCGACTCCACCCTGACTTTGCGGAATAGGGATGCTTCTCCTTTAAGGGGGCGGGGGGTGTCTCTCGTACTCTTGTCGTGGAAAATAGTGTTTTAAAGCATACAGACTGACAGAAAAGCCACACCCAGTGAAAGACTAACATGAGTCATACAAACCAAACTTCCACCCTTAAAAAAGTGGATTCTTACAACTGCATGATACTTTGTCACCTTTCAACTAGTTGCCTTAGTACTTTGTATGAATCATTTTTGCCAGCGGGAAACTTCTCTAGAGTGAGAAACCCCTTCGAATGTGCAGTTTGTGGTGGATTAACAAAAAAAAGTATTGTAATAGGATACATAAATGCTCCGCCAGATCAAGTAGTCAAAGGGTGAACTTGAAAGTCTGCGGGTGTCAAATAGATGTTAATAGAGCGCTAAAGTGTGCCAAGAGAGGATGAAAAAAAGGAGTGTTAGTGTTATGTAATTCTGAATAAAGTGGGCGTTGTTTAGGGAAGTCTTGAGTTTTTTTTTTTTAATACTATCATGACTCATACATTTGCATAAATAACGGGTCTAGCTTCTTTTACATTATGATGACTTGTCATCAAGCTGTTGGATAAAAATGTCATTTTTAACTTTGTAAAGAAGGAAAATGCAAGAAATGGACTCACCATTTTGAAAGAAGTTGGTTGTTTTTTTCTTCCTAGGAGATGGTCTGTGTAAAGGGGGAAAAAGGAGCAAATTTAGGCTAATTGAAACAAGCCCCGAAGTTGTATCCCCAGGTTACCGTGTCAGCTGCCCGGCTGCAACCTGAAAAGCGTCGACTTACCGCAGAGCTGCAGCTGTCACACCGGGTGAGAAGCGAGAAAGGACGAGAAGGACGTACAGCCCAAGTCCGCTCGGAAAAACTCTTCTGGGCGTGAGTGAGTGGACGCGCCACACCACACCCCGCCGAGCGCAAAGCACCATGGGATATGCAGTTTAATCGTGACGAGACGAAAATAAAGCAGAGACGTTGGCATTTTGAATGAAAACATTGGCGCGAACGCAAAGCACCACCGGGTATGTAGTTTTAACCGAGTGTATGCCCAACGTAGACGTCAATGAGAAAAAGAGAATGAATTAGAAGCAGACGTAAATGAGAAAAAGAGGATGAAATGAGAAGCAGAGAAAGCATTAAGCCACTTTCTTGCATATTTGAATGGTGATGCTATCCGGTGGCATTCTACGTGAAAACAATGTCGCCACCTCTAGCTACCTGGCTAAGCTATAATAATAAAACTGCACATTACTCTCACTTAGATGAATATACAGTACTCTATGACATATATATATATATATATGTAGGTATGTATTATTTTATTTATCTATATGAATATAATAATAATTAAAGTTGAAAGACCAGTTTAGCTTGCTAACATGAAAACAAGCGCTCGGCAAGGGCATAGGTTTGGTCTTAACATTGGTAGGGACGATTTAAGAGCATAACCTGCATGTACACGTTCTGCTGCGGACGGGACATTAATAAGACCAAACAGATTAGGTGAAGAGGGGTCCGGGTTACATTTCTCACTCATATGAAATTAATTCATTGATAGGCTCAATGATCAATGCAAAATAAATCGGTATTGACTTATACGTTTATATACTGTATACTGGTGCAGGCGATACACCGCTCGATTCAAACCTTTGTTTTCAAAAACTACTAAAGAAAGATTTTGAAAAATTCCAGAATATCTGGATTTTATTAGCAAATTAAAATTGCAATATTTGAACATAAATTATATTGACATACACAACAAATGCAAACTTGTTAATAATCTTTCATATCCAGAAATTCGAAAAATAGACATTTGCCACTCAACATTGTCTAAATTTAGACATTGGTCTAAATTAAAAATATATATATACTGTGGGGAGAACAAGTATTTGATACACTGCCAATGGGTATGTACAGTGCCTTGCAAAAGTATTCGGCCCCCTTGAATCTTGCAACCTTTCGCCACATTTCAGGCTTCAAACATAAAGATATGAAATTTCAATTTTTTGTCAAGAATCAACAACAAGTGGGACACAATCGTGAAGTGGAACAACATTTATTGGATAATTTCAACTTTTTTAACAAATAAAAAACTGAAAAGTGGGGCGTGCAATATTATTCGGCCCCTTTACTTTCAGTGCAGCAAACTCACTCCAGAAGTTCAGTGAGGATCTCTGAATGATCCAATGTTGTCCTAAATGAATGATGATGATAAATAGAATCCACCTGTGTGTAATCAAGTCTCCGTATAAATGCACCTGCTCTGTGATAGTCTCAGGGTTCTGTTTAAAGTGCAGAGAGCATTATGAAAACCAAGGAACACACCAGGCAGGTCCGAGATACTGTTGTGGAGAAGTTTAAAGCCGGATTTGGATACAAAAAGATTTCCCAAGCTTGAAACATCTCAAGGAGCACTGTGCAAGCCATCATATTGAAATGGAAGGAGCATCAGACCACTGCAAATCTACCAAGACCCGGCCGTCCTTCCAAACTTTCCTCTCAAACAAGGAGAAAACTGATCAGAGATGCAGCCAAGAGGCCCATGATCACTCTGGATGAACTGCAGAGATCTACAGCTGAGGTGGGAGAGTCTGTCCATAGGACAACAATTAGTCGTACACTGCACAAATCTGGCCTTTATGGAAGAGTGGCAAGAAGAAAGCCATTTCTCAAAGATATCCATAAAAAGTCTCGTTTAAAGTTTGCCACAAGCCACCTGGGAGACGCACCAAACATGTGGAAGAAGGTGCTCTGGTCAGATGAAACCAAAATTGAACTTTTTGGCCACAATGCAAAACGATATGTTTGGCGTAAAAGCAACACAGCTCATCACCCTGAACACACCATCCCCACTGTCAAACATAGTGGTGGCAGCATCATGGTTTGGGCCTGCTTTTCTTCAGCAGGGACAGGGAAGATGGTTAAAATTGACGGCAGCCAAATACAGGAACATTCTGGAAGAAAACCTGTTGGTATCTGCACAAGACCTGAGACTGGGACAGAGATTTATCTTCCAACAGGACAATGATCCAAAACATAAAGCCAAATCTACAATGGAATGGTTCAAAAATAAACGTATCCAGGTGTTGGAATGGCCAAGTCAAAGTCCAGACCTGAATCCAATCGATAATCTGTGGAAAGAGCTGAAGACTGCTGTTCACAAACACTCTCCATCCAACCTCACTGAGCTCGAGCTGTTTTGCAAGGAAGAATGGGCAAGAATGTCAGTATCTCGATGTGCAAAACTGATAGAAACATACCCCAAGCGACTTGCAGCTGTAATTGGAGCAAAAGGTGGCGCTACAAAGTATTAACGCAAGGAGGCCGAATAATATTGCACGCCCCACTTTTCAGTTTTTTCTTTGTTAAAAAAGTTTAAATTATCCAATAAATTTTGTTCCACTTCACGATTGTGTCCCACTTGTTGGTGATTCTTGACAAAACATTAAAATTTTATATCTTTATGTTTGAAGCCTGAAATGTGGCGAAAGGTTGCAAGGTTCAAGGGGGCCGAATACTTTTGCAAGGCACTGTATATAACTGAAAAAGACTGAGTCAGGGAATAACAAAAATAAATAAAAATGGAGGCTTCCTTTAGGTAAAACACTACTGCTTTTGCCCACAGGCACAGCCAAGCTCCTTTGGGCTGCTTTAAGACCACATAAATAAAATAAAAATGAAAATTGGGCAGAACGGTTCACTACATTTCTCACAGTTTAATAGTTAGGAGTAGAAAACACATATAGGAGGACATTTCTCTCTAAGTAGCTTCCTACTCGAGTTTTGCCGGTTAGCAAATTCACACAGTATAACGTTATGCTAACTCTGATGCAGGTCAGACTTTCAATAGCAAAATTAGTCATGTGTTCCCGACCTCCACCCTTTTACATTACCTGCAGTGGCTGCTGCTGGCTGAATTTTTTTTTTTATATCCCTCTGAAAGGGGCAGAGAAGGCGGCATGTTGTCGACATGTTGTATTTCTGTCGGGGCTCTGAGCTGTGTGTGGGGCGTGGGGGGGTGGAGTTTGTCAAGTCATCAGCCAATCAAACGTGTGTTTGAGGAAAAAAATGGCCTGTCACATTCAGCAAGTGAACATTGTGAAAATAATTCACTTAATAATGGTAGGGTCAATTTTATCCTTACAACATATAGGAAGACAATCTAAAGAAAATGACCTATATAGTGGAATTCATTATATCATGCAAATAGGGTTGCTTAAAAGTTGGTGGGGACGAACTGAGCATCCTGAAAAGTTGCTAGTGTTATGTTCCTACCATCCCTAAGCAAACCTACGCCCTTGGCGCTCGGTTTCTACTTTCGGCTAGATCCATCAATTTGTCCGCCATATTGAGAAAGTACAGTTGTTTTACGATTCTTGCGCGTATTCGTATAGAATGTTCATAGACTTCATAATATATTGATGGGACACGGACCGCGGGGCTGATTCATAAGGGGCCTATTTTTTAAAAAATATTTTCAACACCAAAGCTGCTACCGACCTAAAACCAAAACAGGCACCTACCTTAGGCATATATAAGCCTCCATGAGCAGCGGCATAAAAAAAATAAAATCAAAGCCGTTCCCCGATAAAATCCCAATTAATTATTTTCTAAATAAGTATGACAAAACTTAAATGGCTATAAAATTATCAGATTTTACACTAGATGCACAAATATCACCAAATGCAGAGATAATCACCAGTCACAAATTGGCAGAATAAAATCTCCGCTTCCGTCGTTTTTCATTCTGCAGACTGCATCTTTATGACCAGTGTTGTTAATCTTACTTTGAAAAAGTAATTAATTACAGTTACAAATTACTTCTCCCAAAAAAGTAATTGAATTAGTAACTCAGTTACCTGAATGTAAGAGTAATTAGTTACTTGGCAAAGTAACTGGTGTTACCTTTCATGTATTTTTTTTTTTTTTTCCATTTTTTCAAAAAAAATAAAATAAAAAAACTTAGTAACCTTTGCTAACTTTGGATGTCATTTAATGTTGTGAATCAACTGTTAAAGTTGTTTTCTCCCGTTTTTGCATTAGTTCCCTTCTTTCGACATGTGAAAGCTTTATAGCTGTTTCATCATTGAAAGATAGATTCAAGTCAAGATTTTGCCGATTTAGGAGTATTTTAGATAAAACGTTACTTAGGTTCGCTAGGAAGGTTCACTACAACAGACCCTTTCTGAGAAGTCTACTGCTTTAAGATGGCGGCTGTTTAATAACGCCGCCGAGTATTTCAATTTGCATCTAGTTCTATATGCATGTGATATCTAGTTTAGAATCAAGTGGGCGTATATTGTAGGATGTCGGCTACAGTCAGGAAATATTTGAGCCAACTAGCCTTGCATCGCATTTGCAACAGCGTCACAACACTCTTCTCTCCTTCCCACTCCCGCTCTTCTCTCTCCGTGTCTCGGACTTTTCTCGCGTCATTCAACCAACGTAGTAACGCACATTATCCCGTTGCCGAAACAGTGACAAAATCCGAACGGAGGAAAAAAAACCCGTAATGCACGAGAAACGTACAGATTTTGAATGTACGGCGTACACATTTAACAATCAGTGCTCACTTGTACAAATTACGCCAAAGCAGTATAACTTGACAGATATGAAAATTCTTGTGGATAAATGCTTAAATCCCCGAATTCTTTATAGATATGAACGTAAAACGGTCTCGATTCTTGGTTAAAAGAAAAAAAAAAAAGGGCAGTTAGCATTTATTTCACATAAATATTGCGAAGTATGACGCCAATGCTGTAGCAGCTAATTTCTCCAAGTGATTTTTTTCAAAACGTTTCAAAATGCATGCATGGTACGAAAAATATAATAATTACCTTGAATCCTTGAAAAAATCGCTCCTGAAGCAATCCTTCCTGTTTGTATGCGGTGCAGCTGTCGTTCTTTTTCAACCTAAATCTGCCGTTAGATCTCTGTGTGTGTTTGAGAATAACTGCTCTTCATGCTGGGTGTGGGCAGGACCCCGACGCGAAGGCGTGGCGCAGTGTCTGGGGGAAGGGAGCTGTCAATATATAGCATGAAGTATATGTGAATGTTATAAATCCCTAACCTTAAATTCACCAGTATTATTGTAGATAATTTATTCATATTTACTTGTAACGTGGACTAGAATGCACTACATTTCACCTTTTTTGTGTGTCATGAGCAATGGGAATACTACTACACTACTAATACTACTGCACTTACGTACTCTAGCTTTTCAGTAGTTCAACAACCATAGCCATAAATCATCATTTATTGAGCCAGCACTGGAGTCTATTTCCATGCCTTCTCGTTATCATAAATAACTAATGGTAGGTGGAGGATTTCCTTTCATGAGTATATTGTCTTGGCACGGCTCGCATACAAAGACGGACAATTAGTCTGACACGATTGTCTGCTCTTGGCAAACCTGGCATGTACAGTAAATTAAAGTGTCTTTTAGAAACTGTAATTTCCTCAAAAATTGGCAGAATGCCAAAGAAAAATGAATCGCTTGGTGAATAGGGGTGGAGTTACACACAGTCACTTCATATAGTAGGTTGTTTTCCAGACTTCGCTAGCATATGCATGTTAAAGACCAAATGTAAAATAATTTCATTAAATGCCAAATAGGGTCACAATTACAGTAATTAAACAATGTCCAACAAATAAAGCCTGAAAAAAATAATTTATATGTTGTATATTTGACAAAATAATCGCTTTTCCGAAGTTCGAGCCTGAAAGGGGACGAACCCGGAAGTGACACGTCACACCGAGAACAGCGATGACAGCGCTCCATATGGCCGCCATACAAAGCCCTTCAAACAATGATTCAAACAGCGATATAAGTGACAGATGGAACGCAAGTTAGGAGATCCAAGTTTTTGAAGAGTTGGAGGAAGAGGAGGAGGTTGGAATTTTATTTTGGTCCGTACATATATTAGCCAGACGCTAATCAGGATGCAAACAATGTGCCGAGACTACCTTACATGGAATGGAGACAAGACCCATCGAGATTACAAGATTGGTAAGATATAGGCTGTTATTATTTTTATGATTTGAAGCATGTCACGTAAATAAACCACCTACTATTGCCTGGGATAAAAGAAAAGTTTTGACGAATCCCCGATCATGTTGTGGAATGAACAGTAGAAACTGGCAACGTTAGCTTTTGTTTACCTGACACGTTTCGGCAAACACTTCCGCCTTCGGACCCTGTCAAGTTCAAAAATAGACCCTTAGGTAGACATTTGTAAAATTACCCAAAAATAAGTAGAGAAGACACTCAGTTTTCTTGGCCAAGGAGAGCAAAGAGGGACTAGACAGAGAAATGCTAGATTACGCTGTATAGTCACCAAAATTGATCTAAAGAAAAACCCTCCTTGCTCTTTTTATTAGGGGTTTGTCCTAACACAGAAGGGTGCCGCCCTAAAGGGAGGGGGAAAGCAAGCTGGAGACACCCATGTGATTTTGGTTGGCTATGTGTGAGCATGTAGGTGGAACTAACTAAATACACGTGTGTAAGCAAGGGCACAGGTAAAGTGGTCAAAATGACCCAGACACTTCAGTTATGCAACGCTGCGGCCATGGAAGATGTCCTCGAATGGAAAATTGTCCTCGAAAGTCTAGACGCAAGGTGCTGAAGATGTCCTAGAAGGTCTAGTTACGCAATGTTGCGGCCATGAAGCAAGGCAGTTGTCATCCCGACCCTCTTTACTCTTTGTAACACTTAAACATTATACTACAATGCAATAATCATTTACTGGTCATATCAATAAGAAAAAATATGGCAATATGTATTATGTATGTATTAGGTATGTATGAGCACAAGCAAATATTCAATCAATCAAGCAAATATTCAATCAACCCTCGATAATTAACTCAACAGACCCTCTGACGAAGGCGGAATTGTTCGCCGAAACATGTCAGGTAAATAAACCACCTACTATTGCCTGGGATAAAAGAAACGTTTTGACTAATTTATAAGTATAGGCAAAATGAACTCAATACAACTATGATCGGGGATTGCCACGAGTTTGCTTCTACTGTTTATTCCACAACACGATCGGGGTTTTGCCTCGAGTTACCTTGCGGCTAACGTCGCTACCTTCTACTGTATATTCCACAACAGTTGGCAGCTCTGCTTTGACAAAGTCATCAGTTATCTATCTCCTTGATCATAAGCAGACCGGTTGAGGAAGCAGGCATCTTCGAAGTGTTTGTAGCAGAGAGCACTACTCGTTGATGGCGTGAAATTCATTCGCTTCATGCCAACGAAAGATGTCCATTTACGTGCCCTGCTATCCTTTAAATTAAAAACAATACATCGCCACACACCGCCGTGGCATCTTACCGAGAAGCAATGCAACAATACTGTTCTATGGCGGGCTTTCCTCGCAGTTCTCGGTGTGACGTCATTTCTGAAGATTGTCGGAGAAAAATATTTTCGTTGTCAAGGGCGTTGCTATGGGTTAAACAAAGAATCTGGAAGGGTTGCGTTAAAAAAAAATAACGAAAATATGCTTGTAATTGTTTAGCCATTGATATGATTCAAAAACATGGCTGGCCAACCTTACTTCACATTTGGTCTTTAAGCATTTACACAAAACCGAATTGAAGCTTTATCTATTATTTTCCTCCCAAAATGATTTTTTTTTTTTTTACTTCTTAGTGTACAGAAAATGCAAATGACTAAACATTTTTCCAAACAAGCTTTGCTTTTTTATGCCCTTGAGGAATTTCCTTTATTTCTTCTGATAGCAAACAAGCATAGAAATTTGAATGGTCATGTAAATAAAACCAATATAAAAAAATGATAAAAGCAGAAATACCCTTTGATTATGGGCCCCAATAACACACTATGTAAATAACAAATCGAATGTGTGTGTTAATTGGGGGGGGGGGGGGGGGGGGGGTCCTCTTTTTAGGTAAAACAAATATATAAATACTTAAACATTTTAAATAAAGAAAAAGAAGAAAAATGCAGTATTTCAAAGAATTTTTTAATCAAAGGGAAAAACTAAATACGATAATATATTTGTGTTATTTCATAATTATTTGTTGTTGCTAAAGTCTGAATTACCACATTTTCTAATTTTATATCCTTAAAGAGAGTTATTATATACTCTATGTGAAAAAAAATGATTAGTAGTGTGTGAATAAATTGAATGACACGCTTGGTCACGGGACGAAATCAAGCTTTGTTGAACTTCAGTGGAGTGAAAATTGCTGTTACAAAGCATTTTGTGATTGGTTTTGATTGGCACGTCACACCATTCTGGAAACAATGCTGAACACCACCAGTCCAATCTTGCCTAAATGATTAAATAAATCGTGTATTTCTGATTTTTTTTGTCACACGATGGTTTTAACTTGTTGGTAAATACAATTAATTTGTTTGAATTCTTAAATGACCGCCACCGTTGAGGTAAAACGTCCGTCTGGTGTGAGTGCACCCCTCATAAATTCCACTCAATGGTACGACCCGCGTCATATAAGTATAACCGAATTTGCAGACGCCGGAAAATTATTCCTAAGTATTTTCAAATTAAACCTCGATTAAATATTGCCAACATGGAGTGGACACCGATGGAAATCAACCCCGAGGTGAATTAAAAGCAACGCGAGCTTAATTAGCTGAGTCATTCAAGGCGACAACGGAATAATTGTTGATTTTTGTTTTCTGTGTACAGGTGCTGAACAAGGTGGGTAATCTAAAAAGATGAGTCAAACACTGAATCCCGACGTTTAAATATGTTGTTTTCAAAAAGCGCTCTCAAAAGGTCAGTGCAGCTGTAATGGTCGACGGTGTGACCAAATACATCCATTATTTTTATTTTTATTTTATTTATTTTTTTGTGTGTGTGTGAAAATGGTTTAAAATTAAGTTGGACATGATGGCATCATCCCTCGTGATACTGCTAGCTTGTCGGCTAATGATGAGTGACTGGGTGTGGTCTGTGTGAGCTAGCAGCTAACTCGTTTTTACGTGGTATTTTTCAAATATTTATATTTTTCTTTTCCAGTTGATGAGTAAAGTTGGCGTGGGTGAGGGCTGGCGCTTTGTCGACGTCCTCGGATTGGAAGCTGAACAATTATCCGCCGTTCCGAAGCCCTGCTGTGCCTTGATGCTGCTCTTTCCCATCACACAGGAGGTCATTTAAGGGGTGAATGAGAGGAATTCGGGTGGAGAACAATGTTGGGGTGTGGTGATGCTGAGCTTGCAGGGGTGGCTGATGGGGATGAGTCAGCAGTTGATAGAGGGGCTAAAAGGGTTTAGGGAGCAAGCCACACGGATAATGGGCACCCCACCCTTTGCGACTTAACTCATTTGCTGCCAGTCAAAATAGATTAGAAGGCTATCTCCGTCAATGTCTGAATGAGTTTGACGGAAAAAAAAATGTATTAAATTTTTCAATTACATGTTTAAAAAATGTTTTTAATATTTTAATTTTTACTGTCAAACAATGTACAACATGTCCAACAGTTACTTTTTAACATGCCATTGACGAAGCTAGACGTCCGATACATTTGGACTGAGAGAGGTTGGCGGCCCTCTGGTATGGTCTTGACACCCCCCCCCCCCCCCCCCCCCATATGTTACCAAGAGCGTTATTTTCATTTTAAGAAAAAATAGTCGTCAGTGGATCCTGGGGGCTTCATCACTTTTTAAATATATATACACACACACATTTATTACAGAGAACCTTATTTTCATGCCCATGTTTGCAAAACAAAAAACTGGCAATGGCATTTCACCCCCATTTTATTTTTGAGGGGAAATTTATCCTTGTTTAATCAAATATTTTGGGATTTGGATTTTTAAAAGAATTTTTTTCTCCAATGCCTTCCTATTGTCAAGAACCCAATTTAAAAAAAAAAAAAAAAGCAGCACGGAAAATGAATGAAAAAAATTAGTTGTGCAGTGGACCCTCACTAAAATCACTTCTGCTTTTTTTCAATGGAAAATGCTTAGTGATCCTTATCTACCTTTTTATTTTGGGAAAGTGTCACTTAACCCAGACAATGTTTTTTTTTTTTTTTTTTTAATATAAATATCATTGAACTTATATTTTCATGTCCATTTCTGATTTTTGTGAAGCACTGAAAAAACATTGTAAATATTTAATTTATCCCACTAATATATGAATAACAATTCTGCCTAGTACTGCATACAAATTTCTTTCCTTAGGTCTATTCTGGATTTACTGTTGAAACCAAAATGACCCCAAACATCAGATTTAAAAAAAGATTAATTTTGAGCAGGATATAGCAAAAAATTGCAATGTATTGAGTACTTGTTTTAGAATACATAATTCATGTTGATAAGTTTTTGCATGAAAACGTGTGTTTTTGTGTTTTTTTCAGCACGATTCTTTCAGACAACAACAGGTGGACAAAGTGGTGCGGAGTTCCGACGCTTACTTCCTCAAGCAGACGGCCACCAATTCCTGCGGCACCATCGCTTTGCTGCACGCTTTGGGAAACAACCAAAGCAAACTCACCTTCGGTAACATGAGTTCACTGCCATCGACGGCGATAGACGTCCCTCCCGTTTCGAACGGGAGCGGTTGCCGACCTCCCCGAAAATGATGGGACGTCTGTTGCAGTCAGTGGCAGCCAAGGAAGAAATGAAAAAAATAGTTTATATATAAACTTATTTTTTTTATTCTCAGAGCGTACTTCTGTGCTGAAGAAGTTTCTGGATGAAACTGCCAAGATGTCTGCTGACGACAGAGCCAAACATCTGGACAAGAATCAGGTTTTTTGACAAACATCTGCAGTTACAGTTCACGTCCACCTGAGGGCGCCACACCACCAAACATTTGTGTCAATCTAAGATATTTTGGATTATTATTTTCAGGCAATTCACGATGCTCACAATGAAGTAGCTGCACAGGGACAGTGTAGGGTAAGTTAATTTTATCATGGAACTTGTATGGCTTCTTTGGCTTATGTTTTATTTCCAATTTTCACAGCCAGAAGCAGATAAAGTCAACTTCCATTTTATTGCCTTTGTCAATGTGAATGGGCAACTCCTTGAATTTGGTAAGGATTTAAAAAAATTTTTTTATATGTATACACATGTACACTATTTTTGATGAAATGGTGACATTGATTCACGGTCGACACCTCGACTGGAACATGAAAGGATAGCGGTGGTATGCGTAGAGCTTACCAAGATTAATCGATTGTCGAAAGAATTGACATCTAGTTTCATAGTTGGTGAATCAGTTTGATATTTCTGATCTTAAGTGAACATTAGCCTATGTTTTATGAAGAAATGACTATATACCGAATACTTATACTGTATATGTAGTTTTTACAGATGCTCAAATGTTTTACTGTCAAAGAAACAAGCAAACATCAGCAGGAAAAACATTAGAATTTAATAGCCACTTTAAAAAGGTGGGTTTTGAGTCGACTTTCACCAATAGATCAACAATGAAAATTTTGTGTGGCAGCCCACCTGTAAATTTTACAAGTGAATTGTTCTGCAAGGCTTTTTACAAAAATGAAATAATTTTGACGTTTGATTTGCTACAAAGACGGGAAGATGAACGGCCCACTGAACCACGGATCCACCAAAGATGAAACGCTGGTAATGGTACGTGAATTAGGGGACTTCAACCTCTGAAAGTTTTACAAACTTTCAAGTCACTAATATTTTTTATATTAAGTTTGGCTGTGAATTATCTTTTTAAAAAATTGTTTTTATTTTTTTGGGGGGGATCCAGGATGCCGCCAAAGTGTGCCGAGGCTTCGTGGAGCGAGGACAAGGCGAAGTCCGCTTTTCGGCCGTGGCGCTGTGTCGCGGTTAAATTCCCCGGCGGGCTGAAACGTTGACCGCAAAATGCATTCGTTAGCATTTTCTGAGCACTGTCAAGCGAGTATCGTTTTCACTCGACACGCATACACAATGTGGCTTATACACACACCTCATTTTGATCCACATAATCATTCTTAGATGTGAACTAAACAAATCTGGCTGCTGTTTCTTTTTTTTTTTTTTTTTTTTTTTTTTTTTTTTGCACAAGCACTTGTCTCTTTTTGTACGTGTTTGTTATGCTTGGCGGACCAATGGGAATGGAGAAGAGAAAGGAATCCTTTTTGGACTGTTTAGATGCCTCTTGCTGCTAATTGGTTGATGTGATGTTCCTCACAGCCCAAATGTAGCTTTTGAATGTTTGTCGACTTAGTTGGACTCAATGTGAAGCATTTGAAGAGTGCCATTAGTTTGCTTTACTATGCACAGGTTAGAATTGTGCGTGTGTTGCTGTGTTTTTGGGCACTGTTGGCATGAGTGGCTGTTACTGACTGACACCAATAAAGTGCTTTTGATGGTTTGATGGTGCGAGTGGTTACATAAATGGGGGAGATGAAATTTGGGAAGGGGAAACGATAGAACTGGAAGTTTATTTTTTTTTAGTTTAAAGAAACATAAATTGAAATCATTAGTTACTGAATGTTCTTGTGAAGCAAATATATTTTTGAAATATTTTAATGAAGTCACCAAAAGATGTTCCATGAATGATAAAATTGATTTCACAATTTCACAAAAAAAATTCAAAATGTAATTGCTAGGGCCGTCAAAAGAGTTAATTACAGCTTAAAAATTGTAATTAATCACAATTCAAACCATCTATAAAATATGCCATATTTTTCTGTAAATTATTGTTGGAATGGAAAGATCACACACAAGACGGATATACAGTGGGGAGAACAAGTATTTGATACACTGCCAATGGGTTTTCCCATAGAGATAGCCTGTACATTTAACATACGGTACATAAGTACTGTATTATAACAAATCGACAAAATGGCACTAACATTAACATTCTCTTAAAGCGATCCATGGATAGAAAGACTTGTAGTTCTTAAAAGATAAATGTTAGTACAAGTTGTAGAAATTTTATATTAAAACCCCTCTTAATGTTTTCGTTTTATTAAAATTTGTAAAATTTTCAAAAAATAAACTACTTGCTCGCCATTGTTGATGTCAATAATTACACCATGCTCACTCATTGTGCTGACACCCATAAACTCATTTGGACCCAAGCACCAGCAGAGGGTGACAAAACACAAGTGCACATGACCCTATTCTGTCATTTTAATCTGTTTGAGCGGGGCATGTGCGTTAATTGCGTCAAATATTTTAATGTGACGAATTAAATAAATGACCCCCCGTTAACGCGATAATTTTGACAGCCCTAGTAATTGCAGTACATAGTCATGTAAAAATATTTCATTTTAAATTTCGATAAAATTTTGGATGCACTCGAATAATTTAAAGATTTTAATTACCATATAGAAGTAATTTTTTAAGAATTTCAAATATGGGTAAAAGAGAGAAATGAAAAATTATGAAAGCCATTTAAGTTTTTTTGATGAATTATGATAACAAATGAACAAAACAATCCCCTTTCTTCTAACGGGGGGTGGGGTGGGGGGGCTAAAAATATATTTAATTAAAACATTTTTTTTTCGTTATTTGCAGCCTTGAATGCCAATCGACGTTCAATCAGTTTTGATTGGTCAAAACGGAATCTACGTCCAGCCCCGCCAATAGCACTGAAACATAAACCTTCATTGCCACTAGTCCTAGTTTGTAACAAAACAAAAAAACATGGCTGGATTCCCAAATGCTCAGGGCAGATTAAAATCGACATGACAACACTTCATCTAAAATCTTATTGGACTAAATGACATTAGACTAGAAGCGAACCAAAGTTTTAAATGAAGAGTGACCATATGTGCCACTTAACTCATCGCCCCTTCGAGGAGTCCATCGCCGTCAATGGTACAGAAAGATAACCCCTTCGCAGGTATATTTCTTAGTAGGATTCAGCAAAATCAGAAACCACGCCGCCATCTTGGTAAGGTATTAATCCCTTATTATTAAACCCTTATTTTCATGCTCTACGACACGTTGAAGTGACCCAAATGCAAAATAACGGGACTGATCCCCCCCCCCCCCCCCCCCTTCCCGCATAGGACAGATTCCTGCGTGCGCGTCCCCGCCTCCTTCAGCGCGCGCCCGCCCGCCCGCAGCGGTGTTGGTGGGGGACAGTGTCCACCATCAGGGTTCGCCTCCTGCGTAAAACAAGCACCGTTTCTCTGCTTCGCGGAGGGTCGACGCGGAAGGCAACCGGCCACCGAGTCCGGTCGAGTCACCGCATCGCGACACTACTTGCCCGGCGATGGCCAGCTCGCCTGCGGGTCACGACGTTCGGCCGGAGTCGGCGGAGGCGAGCCGCCCGGAGCCCGCTTGCCTGGAGGCGCAGAAATGGATCGAGGTAAGCGGACTCGACTCGAACCGTAGCCGGGGGGGTGTTAGCAGGCTGCTTCGCGGATATAAATAAACACCCACCGGGCGGTGCACCGTCACCTGTTCCGTGGGGTGGGGGGCAGTTCACGTGTCTGGTTACAGGACGAAAAGTTGGCGTGCGAACACGCGGTGTGTGATCGGCGATTCTTCTTACTGGCGGTTTGGGGTTTTTCTTCCAAATCGCGTGTTTATTCCACGGTAGGGGCAGGAACGCCTACTTTTTCACGGTGGTTGCCATGGGGATGAAACCGGGCCAACGTTCACGCACCAGCAGCATTCGATGATGATGAGATGAGATTATCGTGTGCATCATCTGCGTTGGCGATATAAATGTACTGTATGCTGGAGTGGTCAAACGTGATGGCAAAGCCTGTTATGACCTCTTTTTGTATACAGTATTTCAAATATTTACTAAGGTCACTGGACGGCAGTGATATTTTGCTGCGTGAATGAATTGGTTACAAATGAATTGGACGTTTATCACCGTCAATGGAACTGAAACATGATCATTTACCAGTCATAAGAGACAAGCTGTCTCATGAATGTGATAAAAATACTGTGTACAAACATGAGACAGAGATAGCCCGTAAATACAAAGACACGAGATGGAAAAGTACTGGCCCAAAATATAAGTGTTGAAATGAAAATACTGTACATAAATGCTCCTAAAACTTAAAAAAACAAACAAACATTAAAATACAAAAGTAAAGAAAAGATACAAATAAATACAGGGAGAAAAGATTAAAAATATCAAATAGAAAAATGCAAAAATATCCATCGCTGTCAATGGCAGCCAATGAGTTAACATTTGAACCCAGCTTCCGTTCATCATTTTCTTGAAGTTAATAAGCGCTAGCTAGACCCCTGAAACATTTAGGGAATAGCTTCAAATGGTGACAGTTTAGACTTTGAACTCCATCTTGACCAGGTATAATATGCATGAAAGCCTGCTAAAACGTTGACTGTAAAAGTGCTGATTTGACCTCTGAGATGAGATGGTTTGGCTGTCCTTCGGGCCAAAATCTTAAGAATTTCTATGTCGTCTGGGAAAAAGACAGCCTTCATTTATTCGGGTCATGTTGGTCTACAATTGTCCGTTTTCTTCAAATGTCACTTCTTGTGGTTGGAGTAGCCCGTCGTCCCACTACTTGAGTCCATTTTGCAGTTAATGCACTAATGGTTTTTAGCATTCAACCTCGAAGGCACGATTGCTGTACATTAACGAAGAAGCGCTTTAGTGGAGTCAACGTCTCCCTCCTGATATGCTGCTTTGTTGTCTTCTCTTTGGAATTCTACGGGTTTATTTTCAGCACCGTCCGGACTGCTTCTATTTGCAGTGCGCTTGTTTTTTTACACTCTCACAGGTGCCAGTGACTCAGTGTAGGAGCCATCCCATGGAATGCTATTCCAAATGTGTGTGTGAGAGACAGACTCCTCAGACACGCCCAGGTTGAGTGACAGCGGTTGCTATGGCAACATGACACGGGCAGACCCTCGGGAGTAGGGGTTTGGACCGTGTGACCCCACTTATCGGAGGGAAATCGGGAATGAAAAATGAAAAAAATAAAATAATTCAATTTACAGCGTAGTGCATTTCTGCCCCAGGCCTGTAGGTGGTGGTCATGTGAATGAGAAAGGGTATGACAACCTGCGCATTGTAGTTCGAGCTTTACCTTGTTTTTACTTTTGACTTTTTTTTTTTTAATATATGGCGGAAAACACTCAGGTGACTTGAAGTTCTGCTCTGAGATCCCCAATTTGGCCAAACTCAAAATTGTCCTATATGCACGTGTGATACATCATCGGAAAGCTTACAATCTCAATTTTCTGGGGAAAGACCCATTTTGAACGGGAGGGCCTTTAAAAAAAAACAAAACAAAAAAAACAGCAAAACCCTAACTGGAGGTGAGAGCATGATTAAAGACGCCACGATTTTAATGAGATATTATCACGTACTTACCTCTTTTCGATCCAAAAACTCCCTTTAGCATTTATCACCAAGTGTCAAGACACAGCTGTGAATGGCCACAGCCAGATTTTATGGGTGAAACATGGTAATATAACAAGGGTCATGATGCAGAAATCAAAGACATCAAGGAGTGGTCGAGATTTTCTTTTTCAGGTATTTACCCTTTTAAATGTGTTTTTTTCCCCCAATTTTTCTTTGGTTGGATCGATTACTTATCATCTAAAATATTGGGGAAACTGCGACGGTGACAAAAAAAAAAAATACAATTAAGCAATAGTAAATATCTGTTACTTATTTACATTTTTTTTTTTCATTGTGACATAATTTGTTTAAAAGTTTAAAATATGCGAGTGAATTCATTTTCTAAAGTCTTTTTTTTTAAAGGAAATATTAGACATCAATTAATGATTCTTAGCTAAACATTACAGACATTTTAAATAAGAAATATAATTACTTACCTTTTTATGGCTGGGTTGAAACGACGTCCGTAAACGGGGGTTTCCAGGGTCAAACGGACAAATTAAAAATAGTTTGGGGGCTTCAATCGCCATGAATCTGCTATGGCAGCATATAGACATATTGTTCTATCAACAAAACAGTTCTTTTGGCTTCAAATACAGCAGTTTATTTTAAAGAGGGGTGCAAGAACAGAAACTGCTTTTTTGATGAGATTTATAGTTATGCAAAATAAGTAGTTTTTGTGTAGTTCTGTATTTTATTTTAAAGGAGTAAACTAGATTTTGTGTAGCATTTTGGGTTAGGGTTTTGTTTGTTGAATTTTATGTTTTCAAACTAACTACTTTAGCGTGTGAGCTTTTGATTTTTTAAAAAAAAATCATAGCTTTTTCATTTTTGTTTTTTTCAAAAGAATAAACATTTGTTTGCAAACAGACTAAATTTTGTGTAGAATTTCAGCTAGTTTTCTGCATAGAAGGTTTCTCATACTGTTTGTTATTATTTGGAACTCATTTGGTGTTTTATCTACTAGAAGATGCATAGTATTGCAGTTTTGGATTTAAAAAAAAATTTTCATTTTTGTTTTTTTCAAAAGAATAAACATTTGTTTGCAAACAGACTAAATTTTGTGTAGAATTTCAGCTAGTTTTCTGCATAGAAGGTTTCTCATACTGTTTGTTATTATTTGGAACTCATTTGGTGTTTTATCTACTAGAAGATGCATAGTATTGCAGTTTTGGATTTAAAAAAAAATCATCGTTTTTTACTGGTCAGAGATTTTATACCTGTCATTTTGTTGCCAAACAAGTTTTTTTAGCGTAATTGTGTTGTTTTTGTATCCCATTTTGGGTAGACAAGAAGCATGTTGAGTGACATTGTGAGGTGGGCGGGGCCAATGTTCAAATCACTCTAATGCCACATGCACGCATTCGCTCGCACACACACGCAGACACGCCAGTGCCACAAACGTGCACGCCAGATGTCGCGACCGTCCTTGATGACTCCATCCCAGACGTGCGCGGCATCTTATGTCTGGGAGAGGGAGCTGGCAGTGTATGATCATGTTTCAGTGCCATTGACCGCGTTAGACGTCTGCTCCATTTTAGGGGGTGGCCAGTTAATTGTGCAATGCATTAAAAAGGCCCTATTGTATGCTAGGACCTCCCACGACCCCCACTTATATAAGATTTCCAGATGTTTCCTATCCCGGTCTCTTCTTTTCTTTTCCTGTCTGCCATCGTTCCGCTCACGTCGACTCGGCCGGGGCTTCTGAAACATTTACAGCACGCTCGTCAATTATTTAGTCGGCTAAAAATGACTACACTTTGTCTCGTTGTGTTTTGTGTGTACGATGCAGGTTGGAGGTGGGGGATGCTAAAAATCAGATGAAAGCTGCCACAAATGATTACGTATTTTCATAGGTTATTTATTGTTGTATTACTCTAGGCTTGACATTTTAGCTGCCAATTACATTTAAACAGTGTTGGGCACGTTACTTTCAAAAAGTAATTAGTTATAGTTACTCACTACTTCTTCCAAAAAGTAACTGAGTTAGCAACTGAATTACTCTATAGTAAAAGTAACTACTTACCGGGGAAATTGATTCTTTCCGTTACTTTAAAAAGAAGGTGTTGTATGTCAAAGAATTTGAAATGTTCTGAGCAGTGTTCGAGTCAGTTGAATAGAGAAGAACAGACAGGTAGTTGTGTTAAAAAACCTTGTGATATTTATTGCGCCTCACCAGCAACAGATTTATCCTACAAAAATAAACAGTAAACAATATAAAGTGAGTTTAATCAATTAAATCTAACTCTCACAACCTGAGACAACTGATCGAGTAGACATAGCCTACTGTACTTCAAGTGTTTTGACTTGAAATAGTGTTTACTTCGTAAAGGACAAATTTTCCTCTGAATGCTCTACCATCATATCCCTCTGCATCTGTTTTGCATGTGTGTGTTTGCCGCACGCGCTGTTCCGTTTTGTGTGCGAAAACACTGGCTCTGATTGGCTTACTGTGACACATGACTCTAACCCTCAGCCATTCACAATCGCTTCCATCGCGTCTATCCAGGTGGTGCATTCAGGTAGCCTCGTCCCCCTACTCCTCCCATCACCCTCAAAGCGTCCTCAAGATGGAAACGGCATTCTTGCTGGCTGACAGTGGGGGATGGGAACGAGGCTAGCATTCGGGTGTAGCAAACACAGAAACGTTAGCAAGCTTTGGAAAGCATTGTCTAATTCAGGGGTGCCCAAGTCCGGTCCTCGAGAGCCCCTATCCAGCTTGTTTTCCATGTCTCTCTCCTCTAACACACCTGAATCAAATAATGAGGATTGTTGTCAGGCTCCTGCAAAGCTTGCTGATGAGCTGATCTTTTGATTTAGGTGTGTTAAAGAGGGAGACATGGAAAACAAGCTGGATAGGGGCTCTCGAGGACCAGACTCGGGCACTGCTGGTCTAATTGAATGAGCAGGGACAAACAGCCTGGAGTCATAAGAAGTACGTGCTGTAATATTCTGATACAGAATTATCCGAGGCACCCTAAAGTGCACACGGCGCCAATATTGTTTTGCTCACATGATGCGGGAGTGAGTGAGGACACGGCCTGCCGAGAGCCGTACGTTTGTGTTAATGTTGAAGTTATACAGTATGTGCTATTAAAGAAACAGAGTGCCAGCACGTCCCGTGTGGTATATCTCTGCTAAGAAAAAGCACAAAACAAAACACGTGTGCTATTCTCGAACCTGAACGCACCCCAAGTCTTGGATGACGAATGAACAGAGCAGAGTCGACTCGCTACAGCTGGTAGTTTCTTCAATTTATTCAGAGTAGGTAACGCACCGCTTTTGACCATCGGTAATGGCGGAAAAAATAATGAGTTAGATTACCCCGTTACTGAAAAAAATAACGCCGTTATGTAACGGCGTTATTTATAACTGCGTTTTCCCCAAAACTGCATTTAAACTTACACTTAAAAAGTATTTCCAATGATAATATTGAAAAATAAAATAGTTACCTTTTTTAAAACAAATAATCATAATTTAATGTGAATATTTAGTTTTCTTTATTACGAAGCGGCAGCGGCTGAAACTACGCCTACAGTCTCCGCTTGGCCAAAACACATTTCTAACCCGCTACTCACTGTTTTCCCGTTTCCGGTGCCGATTTAACGGGCCAAACGCCGGTCGCTTTATGTCGGCGCTCGTACAAGTGTGCGAGCCGCGCTCGGGCCGCAGTTACGCAAAGGCCGGAGATGGCAGCCGCCAGTAAAAAAAGTATAGTCTTTTTGAATTGAAAGGCAAAATAATGACAAATAATGAATATTGATACAATTTTAAAAGTGTATTTGCTATGAAGTTGTCATTTTGAGGTCAACAATGTCTCTAAGCAATTCATCAACTATCAAAAATACTGTCGTAGCCCCGTTTTCGACAGAAAGCAACTTTTCCATCCCATCCCAGACTTGTCTCAGAACATTGCAATTCAACGACGTTTCGTGCCAGGTGAAGGACGCGGTGTCGATCGCGTCGTTGTCTCTGCCGAAGACAACGACGCGACTAATCCTCAGGCGAGATTTGCGTCAACGTCCATTTCGAAGCGGAACGTCTGACGCCGCGTTATTTTTGAAGGGAGCGTTCGCACAAGATGTGAGTAAATGCTACTTTGGCCTACTCGTGGGTTTAAACGCTAGGCGCCGCCGCTGCTGTTCACGGCGCGGGTTAGTTCGCTTACTGCAGCTGACCGATACGTCGGCCTCCTTTCGGCAAACTGTTTCGGCCGCGTCAGTTTTTGAAATATTTTTTTCTTTTGGAGCCCTCCCTGAGGAAGCCACGCTCACGCGCACATAGTCCGTCCAAACTGTAATCTGCCTTGATCTGGATTATCACATAGGCTATCAACACGAATCGTTCAATCCTCTCTCCCTTTCCGTTTATCTTTTGCGTCCATATTGCATAACCCTTGATTACTTGTCACTGTCAGGCGGTGACGGGGAAGAGCTTCGGGGACAAGGACTTCCGCAGCGCCTTGGAGAACGGCATCCTGTTATGCGAGTAAGACCGACGACGGACATCGCACCGACGACCAAAACCGAGGCCCTTTTTTAAAGGAAATCTGGCCCCTCCCCTTTCCCTCATTTGTCCAGGCTTCTGAGCGCCATCAGACCGGGCCTGGTCAAGAAGATCAACAGGCTGCCCACTCCCATCGCCGGCCTGGTAAGGACCTTCTTCATATCGTTTCTGGCAAGACACCCAAAAATGAGCGCAACTAACATTATGAAAGTTCTGAAATGGAAAGCTAGCGCAAAATTCAAATATAGGAAATTCCACCCTTGCTGTGGAGTGCCCTTGACATTACAGCGCCATCAAAATTTCAGAGAAAAAACATATACAATCTAGGGCTGCAACTAACGATTGTTTTCATAATCGATTGATTGGACGATTAATTAAACGATTAATCAGATAAATGTCACTTTTTTCAATGATCTTCGCAATTTACCTTGAAGTTGTTTTAGGCAGGTTGTAAGTAACAATGAAGACAAAATGGACGGCGATTTCCTTCAAAAATGATATATTATTCCAGCTCCCGGACTTAACTGTAGTCTACAACTGTATCGATCATCAAATTCATTGGCAACTGGGCCGTATGCGGCGACCACAGTTCCCTCCCGGGTCGGGTCTGTTTGATGGGGCTCGTTGGGCGCACTCGGGCGGGGGCCCTCGGTGCTGGGATTGGCGATGGGGCAGCGTCGGGTCGGTCGCCGACGGGCTTACGCTCACAAGGGATTCACTGGTTTCTAGATCACAGAGCTGATTTGTGTACACTCCACCCCTCCCAATAACTTATCTTATAGACCCCCCCTCCCTTTCTTTCACTGGACAACACACATGGTGTCAACCGAGAATACATCTAGCTGACGATTGCGCCAACATATTCATAGTTAGTGTAGGCGTTCACTGTATTTGTTGTTTGTGTTTTTCTTTTTTTTTTTGTTTCTTTTCTTTTTTCTTTTCTTCTGTTCCCCCATAACCCCTTCCTGTTCGCTGCTTTGTCATAATAAGTGAGAAATGTTGAATGATCACAAAAAAAAAACCCCAAAAACACATTGGCAATTAATTTATTCATTGATTAGTTGTTGCAGCCTTATTGAGAAGCTAGTTTAGACGGTAAGACGCCTGAAAATTGGCAAAAATGTGTTGTCTTCCAAAGTAAAAGCAGAATTTTTTTCATATTCTTCTTTGACTTGACAAAAATATAATGAAGAAATCTGATCATATATACAACTGAGAAATTATATGTATAATTTCAAGAATTTAAAATTGAAGGTGAAGGTCCTAGACCAATGCTTCTCAATCATTTTCTGTTACGCACCCCCCCAATACATATATAAATATGTAGGGTCATTTAAAAATAACGTTTTCACATGATTAAAAATTCCAATCAAGATCTGACCAACTCCAGAGAGTTCATATACTTTTTTTTTTTTAATCCAAAAATAATATGTGTACTTTTTTTCCTGAATATCTTTTTAATGACTATAAGCCAACGAAAGTCAAAGTAGGAAAAAACACGTAAGAAGCATTTTTTTGTATCATTCATTTCAAGAATGTCATCAACAGCACGTGATCACATTTTGGTGCATTAGTATGATGATTTTCTTTTTTTGTCGTTCCAGGACAACCTATCAGTCTTCCTTCGAGGCTGCGAGGAACTGGGCCTAAAAGGCTCGCAGCTGTTCGACCCGGGTGACCTCCAGGACACCTCCGTCCGAGCCAACCTCAAGTAAATACGCATTGACATTTCTTGCAGTGCCAATGAAATGAGTTCATGGCTAGCAGACGTCTAATCCATTTGAAGCGGGAGGGTTGGCTGCCACCCCCCCGAGTTCAAATAGATCGGACGTCAAAAGCTTTCCAACCTTCTCTCTTCCGACAGGGACTCTGATTGCTGTCGCAAATTGAAAAATGTGAGGAGCGCCGTCCGTCTTTTCTCCGCCGGTGTATTTTGCTAATCCCCGCCTCGCGTCCGGCAGGTTTTGAACACCGTCTTCTGGCTGGGTAAAGCGGCCAGCGGTTGCGCCTCCTACAGCGGACCCACGCTCCACCTCAAGGAATTTGAGGGGCTGCTGGCCAATATGAAGGTGCTGGCTGGCTGAGGGAGGGGCTTCAAGTGTTTTTTTTTTAGATGAAATGCTGTCACATACCATTATTGTGGGAGTGGACTAATCGGCGAATATATTTGTGATGAGTTGACTCATTTTACATGTTAATTACTGTTCTATTACTCTGGGCAAAAATAGAATAGAATAGACTTGCCCTTTATTGTCATTATACGGTTGTAAAATGAAATTGTGGAGCATCTCCCTTTTAGTTATAGCTAAAAACATTGGGACCGAAATGATCATATTGATAAAGTTGGAATTTGAAAATTATGCAACATTTTTTTAGTTATTTGGACTAATAGACAAATATTCAGTCTGGTTTCATTGCGCACTGCAGAAATTACCGCAGAAATTTGCCCCCCCCCCATTTAAAAAAATAAAAAATTACTAAAGAAAATGAATCGAAGGAAATACATTAAAAATAAGACTGTTTTTTTTTCCTTTTTCACTTCTAATATTATAAAATAGTAAAATACACACTATTTATTTGTTTTCCTTTTTTAATTGAAAACTGGAAATATAAATCAAAATGAGAATCCTTTTGTGTTTAACAAAAAGCAAATTATTATGAACAATAAAATACTGTATGAGAAATAATTTTTAAAAAATGACAAAAGAGAATCCCCCTCTTTTTAAATTTAAAATTTTTACAATAAATGTTTGGAAAATTTGATTTAAAAATTCAAAACAATTTTGGCAAAAATGTAATTATTAACTATCAAGAGGTGTAAAAAGATGACTCGGACAGTTTTTAGATCAGCAATGTCTCTAAACAATCAACCATCTCAATAATTTGATCATCAATTAGGTGTCAGTTAGCCGATGAATTAAATAAACCCTAACCCTATGAATCGATAAATTTTCTAAATAAAATCAAGTTCTCTGTTAAAGCTTTCAAAATAAAGTCTGAATTGATTTACATTTTTGCCACACTCCCTTGGATTCATCCATTTCAACACCCCAATAAACTCGCTGTTTATAATAATAAATTCAAGATGATGACATCTTGCTTGCTAAAAATGCAGCAAAAATAACAAAGCCTCACATTTTGTCCTTTTCCCACGTATAGGATGGCGAAGAAGGGGCCGACGGCTCGCAGAAGCGTAGCGTTCGAGACAGCGGCTACGACTGCTGGGACTCGGAGCGCAGCGACTCGCTCTCGCCGCCCAGACACACTCGAGACAACTCGCTAGATAGGTCGGACAAATCCCTCCTTTGTACACCGAGCAATGAAACAGACATATTTTTCTACTTTGACACAGTCGTCCATTCATCTGGTTAACGGTCCTTTGTCTAATTGGCAGCCTGGACTCGTTTGGCTCGCGTTCGCAGCACAGTCCTTCTCCCGACGTGGTCAACCGAGGCAACATGGAAGGTTAGCCGACGATCGACCGCGACGGACGTCCAATCTAGCTGTGAAAGACCCTAAAAATACAGCGCAAAATGTCTGACTAACATGTTACATTAGCAGTACATCCATGTCAGAAATGGGAGAAAATTATATTACACAACAACGTGCATTATTTGCACTGTTTCGGGAGATTAATACTGTAAACGTAGCAGGATAACAAATCCTCACGTTGAGAAAAACGATGTTTTGTACAACATTAATACAGCACTAATAACACTATTGTTCTCTTGCTAAGTTGTTACACTAGCAAAATACTTGAAAAGTGAAAAAAAATACAAATCATACGTTTACACGATTTATGACGTGAATCAACTTATAAAACAGGCATGCCAAATGAAAGTAATTAGCATAGAATAGAACACAAAAATAGATTAATGAGCAATGTGTGCTACTACAGCACAAAAAGGATGCACTAACATAATTAGCATAGCAAAAGTCCACTAGCATAGCATGCTAAAGATGTGAATAATTCTTTTTTTCAACATGTTTTATACAATATTTGCAACCAAGAAAAACACAAACTTGTACATGAATAATATATAGTTTACCAAATGTTATAGAATTAGCACAAATTTATAACCTTATGTGAGCTAATTGTGACATTAAATAAAGGCTAGTTCATGTTTGACACACATTTACCACTAGTGTGCGCTAATAGTACACGTAACTTACATAGCATTGACGCTTGGTAAATCGGCAAATCTTGACGTTACGTCTTGCGTTATCACCAGGACGAGAGGCCGACCCCGACGCGGACGGCGGCAGGAGACCCGACGTGCAAAAGGACGACATGTCGGCCCGCCGCGCGGCCAGCGGCGAAGCGCGAAACCCCGTCGTCTTCAATCAGTTCTTGCCCAACCGGAGCAACGCCGGCCTCTACGTCCCCAACGCCAGACGCCGACCTCACGCCGAGGACGGGGAACAGCGCAGGTAACGACGCTTTTTGGAATCTTTCCATTGCGACAAATCGCCGTAACGTGACGTCGAACAGGCCAGTCGAGGGTAAAAAGACTCAAAAGAGCGTCACGTGGGCCACGGACCGCCGAGGCGGAAAGGAAGTGTGCGAACGGACCAGGCTACAGAAGCTAGAGACGGCGGGCATCAAAGTTCTGCCCGCCGCGCTTCGCTACCGGAGGTTAGCGCTTGAATTTTTGTGGGGAACTGCCGATGAGTTGATTAATCCGTGCTGTGGTGTTGTCGGTTGACGACTAACCGCTCGAAACGTGCCGGACGGTCGCTTGTGCCTTCCGTTGGTTTGCCCGTCTCTGGTCTCCTCGGATGTGGTCTTCATTTTGGTTTCATCTGGTTGGACTAACGTTCCTCGTGCACCCAACTAATTCTGCACGCTCGGGATTTAATCGTCTCTGCGACTTCAACGCAGCCCTTCCTCTGCTCCGGAGAAACCGGATTCACCCGATATCATCCTCCGCCGCGACAATGACTTTTTGAGCTCTCGCAAAGCCCCTTGGGACTCCTCGTCGGACGGAGAAAGCGAGGACCAGAAGGTACCGGATGTGCGCAAGGACGACCTCGCGTCCCGACGGGCCGCCCGGGGACCCGCGGTACCCGAGGCGCATCAGTTTGTCACGGCGCCGCCGTCGCTGGAGCGCAAAGACCGGGAACGCTGGGAAAGCATCAGACGATCGTCCCGCGAAACGCTAAAGGACACCAGGTTAGACGACTCGGCGCTTTCGCGGGTGCACGCCGTTTCTTCGCTCACTTTTCTAACCCGGCGACGGGACAGCGAACTGGAGAAAATCCCCGACATCGTTACTCGCCAAAGACGAGACGTGGACGAGGAGAGCGAAGACGAGGTCGCGGGAAGGCTAAAAGCGACGCCCGACAAGCAAACGGACGACCTGGCCCTCAGGCGGGCTCAGGTTAGGCCGCCCCCCCTCCGCCGGGACGGACCCGCGAGTTTGCCGTCGGGCGCCATGAGCCGAGTGGACGTTCAGAAGTGGGAGCGACTCAGGATGAGCGAACCCAGGTGCCGCGCATGCACGGAGAGTTGTTCAATATGGACGTGAAAACGTATTGTCGTTAATTCTTTTTTTATTTTTGTTTTGAATGACTGACATACTAACAAAAATTGCTACATTAATATAGCACAAAATGTTTTACTAATATTGTTTAGGTTTACACTACAGCTATGCCAAAAATCAATTCCAAATAACAGACAAAAAGGTGCTTTACATACATTGTGTACGGCCATAATTAGCTTAAAAACAGCACAATAAGAGTTATTTTAGTTTAGTGAGCATAGCTAAAGTCCACTAGTACACCACGATAACAAATGCTAACAATGTGAGATAAAATTGCTTGTTATTTACAGTTTATGACAGGAATTACCCTATGAAATACTCCAAATTAAAGTAATTGGCACAAAAAGTGTACGCTAACATAGCTTAATCGGCATGGCAAACATCTGCAAGTGTAGCGTAAGCATCAAACGATTAGTGTATAAAGATGACTGTATAGTGTGATCACAAATGCTAACGTTGTGAATAGCTCCTTGAAATAGCATGTTATTTACAATTTATGACATGAATAACCTCGAAGCAGGGATTTTAAATGAAAGTGATTAGCACAAAAAGAGTAGGCCTACGCTAAAACAGCCTACTGATCGAAGCAACTGTCTGCTAGCATAGCGTCGGCCGACTAACAAATGCTAAGGTCTTGTATAACTTGCGATTTACGCTGCAATTACAAAACTGTGCTAGCAATCCCCGCTAACGCTGTGAGTAACTCGCTAAAATAGTTGGTTATTGACACTATTTTGGACATAAATGACAGAACGCACTAAAAGGGTACGCTAACATAGTTAGCTCAAAGAGGCTTGCAGATTGTACTGACAAATGCTAAATACCCCGTTAAAATAACTTTATTGACACTGTTGCTGTAAGGAAACCATGACAAAAACACCAAGTAAATCAGAAAGACAAAAGATCGTAAATATTTGGAGGTACGCCCCCTAGTGGCTGCTCTTTCCCCCTTGAAAGCGGCTTTAAATCTCCTTTGGTTCCCTCTGGCTAGGCTCCTTTTCACCACTTTATTTATTCTCCTCATTATTGTGCACTTCATTGCCGTCTGACGGGCTCTGAAAGGGCAGGGAATGTGCGTGTTAGCAAGGAAAAAGGAGGCGATTGTTGGCTGCGTCCTCGAGCTTTTGTTTCTAGTCCTCATGGCACTGATGTCATCTGATGGCACAGAGGTAGTTTTGTGTGCTCGAACGTCACGTGGACAAAATGGCTGACGCGCAAATGCTGGCTAACATACTAAGTGCTAACTAGGGCTAGCAAATTTTGAAAGTGGATTCATCTTGGAACTGGAAATTGCGAGAAGCCATTTAGAAAGAAAGGAAAACATGTACATAGGATCTTCTTTTTAGAATGATTTATTTATAGGTTGAAAAATATTTTGAAGAAAGGAAATAAACCACGTTATTATATGACTCAAATATATAAACTCTTTTTTTATCTATTGTTTTAAATTTTCAAAAATGTATGCAGTAAACAAATTGTAAATAAAAACGGGGAAAAAAACAGTATTGTTCTTGGATCTACATTTTTTTGGAAAGTATTCATTTAAAAATATTTTTCATAAAAAGAGAAAAATAATGTAACTTCTGTTTTTCTATTTTTAATTTTAAAAAATCAATCATTTTAATTCGGGCATCTGGTTCGGATGCCTCCTGGACGCCTCCCTGGAGAGGTGTTCCGGGCATGTCCCACCGGCGGGAGGCCCCGGGAGAGACCGCTGGAGAGACTATGTCGCTCGGCTGGCCTGGGAACGTCTTGGAATCCCGCCGGAGGAGCTGGCTGAAGTGGCTGGGGAGAGGGAAGTTTGGGCTTCCCTGCTGAAGCTGCTGCCCCCGCAACCCGACCCCGGAATAAGTGGAAGATAATGGATGGATGGATGGCAATAATTTTAAGAAAATGTAAATATTCTGTTTTTAAATTTCAAAATAATTTAAAAAATATTTAAAAAATTAAATATAAGTATTTCTTAATAAATGTAAGTTTTTATAAAAAATATTTTTTATAATTCATTTAAAAGTAAAACATGTAAACATTCTATTTCATTTATTTATTTTAAATGAAATAAAAAAAGGGGAAAAAAGTGCATATAAATCTGATTTCTGCAGTCCTTGCAGGCTGGCTGATTATCTTTGTAATGAATTAAAATTGGGAACTATACTGCAACAATATGAAAAATTAACACCTCCATTTTGGTTCAGATTTCCATCTTCTTACTAAAATGTAAATAATACGCAATTTATGAATGAGCTTCTTATCACAAAATGAATTAACTATCAAAATAATCCTTTGCGCTAACACGCACGATCTTCTACCTCCCGTCCGATTGACGTGATCCTTTCGTCCGTGTAGCCATCGCGACCCCGTCCCCGTGTGTCGGGCTTGTCGGGAGAAAAGCCGCGCCGGCGGCGGACGGGGTCCCGGCGAAACGTCGCTAGGACGACTCCTCGCCCGGGCGACGGTCGCCGTGACGACCGTCGCCCCGGGCTTGCCGCCTTATGGGCGGGAAGGCAGGTACAAATGCGGACGCGGCATCTATAGCGTGTGCCCTTTTTTTTTCAAATTGCTTTTCTGCTTTGAACTCATTGCTCGCCGTCGACGGAGATAGACGTTCAGTGTTGTAGCCTGCTGAGAATTGATGGGACGCAACAGTTGTAGGACTGCCGCAACTAACAATGATTTAAATCATCGCTTAATCCACAAATCTGGTCGGAAAAAATGCATTTCATTTCCACCCACCGACCGATTTGGACATCTTAAAAAAGAAAAAAAAATCTAAACGATGAACCGATGATAAAAATCGACATCTATTCATTTGGTGATCAATTAGTTGTCAATTAATCTTTGCGCCTCTAATGTTGCCGTAAGCTTAGAATTCACCTTGGGATACCAATGACCTCATTGGCTTCCATTGAATGGACTTATTTATTTGGACTGGCAGGGATAGCAGTGGCATGGACAAGTCGAAATGAATTAGACTTCTATTCTTATTAACGCATGCAAAGTTGATAAATTAATTAAAAAAAGTTTTTTGAACTTTTACATGCATTCATTTATTTTTGTATAGTATTGAATTTCTTTGACATTTGTTTACTAATGTATGATATTAGTACGATAGTATGGTATTTGCGGCTAGTTCTGATTCATGGGCTGCCATTGACGGCGGTACATGTCCAATCCATTTTGACTGTCTATCGTTGGAGTTAAATGAAAAACTCATTTCAATCTCATAAATAAAACAATAATTTTGATAAGAGCAAATGACAAATCCTGTACATTCTTGCACTCATATGCCCTAAAATCAGGTGCGCCTTATGTATGAAATAAACTCGTTTATTGATGATGCGCCTTATAGTAGTTTAATGGCAGCCAATGACTTATTAAACTTCACTAACTGCTCCCTTTTAGCAACCTGAATCCATTTGCACGTGCATTTTTGACCACGCAATCCACTTTTCAGAACGTCATATGAACCCCCTCTCCCACCGCAGCCTCCCTGGTGAACAACAGCCCTGCGATGACCCCTACGCCGGTTCCCCCGAGTTTCCCCGCGCCCCGGCCGAGCCGGACGCTGGTCTCGCCGAGCGTGAGCAAAGTTTCAAAGAGGAAGAAGAAGACGAGAAGATGCCGGACGTTCAAAAAGACGACATGATGGCGCGCCGAACCGGAATTTTCCACAACCGGAGCTCGGCTTTGAGTTCTTACAACCGTTTCCTGCCTTCGCCCGCTTCTAAATCCAAAGTCCAGGTCGCCGACAAGAGCCGTAACGTCAGGTTCGGACGTGTCCGCTAACCGGCCGGCGTGGAATCCAAACATCTCACTGGGGTTTTTGTCACAGAACTGAAGAAGGATTAACGGATAATCGCCACCAAAACGAGGTTCTTCCCCAAACGGAGACAACGACTAGCGGGACGGGGTGTCTCCTAAAATCTAACGCCGCCTTCCGGCGGTTTCTACCGATGCCGGGTGCGCTTAAAAACCACACCGGAGAAAGTTCCGGAACGGAACGAGCGCCTAAAATGTCCGAAAAGAGGCTTACGGAATCGGGCGACGATCTGCCGCCGATGATGTGAGAGGCCCGATTTTTTTTTTCTTGTAACCCGGCGTGTGTTTCCGAATCGACGCCGCTCCCGTGTCCTTGACTTGGTTTTTGTCCTTCCAGGATGAGCCGGCGAGTGGCATTTGCGCCGGAGGATGGCCAGTAAGTTGGGTTTCAGAGCAAATTCTGCATGTGAGTTTCACTTTTCGTACAGTTCTACCTCTCGACGTCTGGAAACCACGGGAATGTCGGCGGAACAATCCGCTTAGGATACGATCGCGTGTGTGGCCTGTTTTGCCGTCAACTGAAAGGAGTTTAGTCCACGTCTCGTCCAGTTGAACTGGGAGGGCGGCAGCGATCGTTTACTCGCCGCCAACCCTCCCAGTTCCAATGGATTGGACGTCCGTCCCTGTCAGTGACAGCCGGTGAGTTAGAGGTGCTATAAAATACTAAAGTAAAATGATTGTAGAACGTAACCTTGCAAGCAAGACACTACTCCCTGATTGATAGATCATGCAGTAGCCTCGCTTCCCCGCTCATGAGATGTTGTAGCCAATCGGGGAGAAAGATGAAGCCACTATCTGCTTCAGTACAACGGCGGAATGCAACTTTACAATGACGTTTTGTCGGAAATACGAGGAAAGAACGTCACCAAAGTTTTTTTCTTGACGGGCAACAACATCTTCCGCAAACTGTAGCTTGATGTGGATCGGTCGCCTTCAGTCCGGGGAAAGAGGCGGGAGCTGCAGACGTGACAGGCCGGGAAGCCACCTCTCGCGTTTTGTAGATCGGTCCGTTTTAGAGATCGACCGATACCGATTATTAGTAGCTGGAGGGGCCGATAACCGAAAAAGTTGGCCTGAAATATTTGAATCATGCAAACAATGAACTTCATTGAAATGCCTAAAGCATATTTATGGAATAGAAAATATGAAGTGCCTGAATTTCCTTGCCTGGCACAGCCAGACTCTTCTCCCTGTATTTTTCAAACACTGTGAGAACAGTCTGGGACCCAGCCCATTAACGGCCTCTCGAGCAAGAACAAAGTCAACCGTCCAATCAGATTTGTTTATTTGCGTGACGTGTTCTTAACGAGCAACGTCACTCTTCCTCTTCGTCGGAAGTCGTCTCCACGACAACACAGATGGCGAAAGGGAGAGCCGAGAATATGTTCCAATCCAGGGTAAAATCAGTTTTAAATGACCGAAAACACATTGACACGAGTCATTGACAACAGTCTGTCTCGCGCTAGCCATGTTGAACAAACTCTGCTCTCCTCGTATGTTTACTTTCGCTTATTTCGCTTACTTATTCGCACACAAGGCCCTTGTCCTGCCCTCGTCGCTTTACCAACGTCACGTCCGCCTGTCGCCGATTGGTCCACTCCTCTGTCTGTTAGCTGTGGCTTGCTGCACCCTGGAAATTGTATCCGCTGAATGGTGGCCAGACTCAATAGCTGGAACAGCGGTGAGTCTGGTGTAGCAGGCTATGAATTTCCTAGACTGTTGTAAAGTGGAATCAATAGCTCTCTGAAAAATTTCCACAAAAAAGAAAGCCCTGACGACCTTGAGCAAGATACCTTGCTCCTGATGTTGCGTCACAAGTAGGTACAGTCATGTGAAAAATGAGGACACCCCATGGAATATTCACTTCTTTATTAACATATCAATGTCTGATCTTGTTTTTCTTTATCTCTGGAAAAGAAAGTGGTTGAATTGCAGTTGCAATTGAAATTTGCAATTGCAATTGACTAATTAAACCAAATATATCAACAAAAATGCATATTCTAACTGAAGACACCCAATAGCTAGTGTTACCCCCTTTGGTTGAAATAACTTCCGTGAGGCGCTTTTTGTAGCCATCTACCAGGCTTTGACAACGGTCTGATGAAAGTTTGCTCCACTCCTCAACGCAGAATACGTTCAGCTGTGAGATGTTTGAGCATCTGTAGCCTGTTTCAAGTCACTCAATGGGATTAAAAACTAGGCTTTGACTCGGCCACTCCAGGACTCTCCATTTCAGCCATTCCTTGGTAGATTTACTGGTATGTTTTGAGTCATTGTCACGTCGCCGGGTCCAGTTTGGCTTCAGCGTGAATTTTTTCACAGATTTTCCTTAAGCACCCTATGATACACGATAGAATTCATAGTGGATTCTATGATGGTGAGCTGGCCAGGTCCTGCTGCAGCAAAGCATGACACTTCATACCAACGGTCAAGCATGGAGGTGGAAGTTCTTTTCCTGGAATGCTCTTTTGGCTTTACGCCAAACATGTCCTCTTTTCTGCTGTCCAAATCATTCCATTTTAGATTCATCTGTTCAAAGAACATTATTCCAGAAGTCCTAGTCTTTGTCTACATTCTCTCTGGCAAACTTCAATTTGGCCTTTATGTTCTTCTTGGAGAGCAAAGGTTTCCTCCCGTCAAGGTTAAACTTGTCAAGTCTCCTTCTGATTGTCGAGGCATGCACTTCCACATCGACAGTAGCAAGAATCTGCTGTGATGACATTTTAGGGTTTTTGGAGACTTCTTTCAGCATCTTGCGGTATGCTCTCGGGGTGAACTCGCTTGGACCAGGCCGGGCATGTTGGGAGTTATTTTGAATGTCCTCCACTATTTTCCGGATATCGGAATGGCTGATTGTATATTCTTTTGCGATCCCTTACCAGAGTCTACAATCTTCTTTCTGAAGGCCTCAGATGATCTCACCATGGTGTTTTCTCCCACTTCAACAGTCAGGGGGCACACCGAACTAAATGTGAGGCCTCCTTCAAAACACTGTAATGATGTTCTAATCTGACGTGATACTCCTGTCTGTGATTTTAGCCATTTTAAGTGTGTCCTAATTTATTCCTCAACAGAAATGTCATTTATTTAAAATGACATTTTACCGAAAGTTATAAAAAAAACATTTTTTTTCCAATTTCAATTGTTTAGTTCTATTACATGAATCCCTCGAGATTGTTCAAGTTGATCTTAAATATCCGTATGACCAAATATGTTAAAAAACACACAGGGTGTCCTCATTTTTTCACATGACTGTAGATAGCGTGAAGCACTTTGAGGGCCTCAAAAAGGTGGAAAGTCAATTTACCATTACCATTTAACCAATCAGAGGACAGGGTGAATACTAGTGCAGGAGAGAGAGGCGTGGCTGCATCTGAGCCGGGATTTTATTTTTTTCATATCGGCCGGTCGGACAAAAAAAAAAAAAAGGCAGATACCGATATATGTCAAATTTCCAAATATCGGCGCCGATAATCGATGTAGTCCATTTCCCAAGTTTTGTCTGAAATACACTTTATTTCCTCATTAAAATAGGAGCAAAGAATGTCACCAAAAGCTTTTTTTGACGGGAAACGATATGTGTCTCGAGAAGAATCGTGATCCGAGCACCAGCCGTCTATTTTGTTAAGGTTTCGCCCGTGAAAAGTGTCTCCATCAGATCTTTCCCAGATTGATACGGTGAATATAATCCATCTGGCGTGCCAGGTTACCATTTTGTAGCACCTTTAGTAGGAGATTTTTTTCCCCATATTAAAAAGTGGACACCTGTGACGTATGTACTGGTCCCAACAAAAAAAGCTGCAGTCCAGCACTGCCAATGGCAAAAAAATAAATATTGTGATTAATCCTGGCAGTGAGTACTATTTTAACCGATTATTTGTTTATGGGAGTAGAAAAAGTACATGTAAAATTACTGGTGTCAAAATGGAGTCTTTTTTTCTTTCTTTTGAATGATATCAAAATTTTCTTTTCCATATTGACTTTTATTTCTTCTCATTTTTTTCTATTTGTATCCAACCGAGAGCTTATCTTGGCAGGGGTGCTGGAGCCTATCCCAGCTAACTATAGGCAGAAAGCGCGCCAAATACGTTGCCAGCCAATCGCGGGGCACATATATTTGGATGATTTTTTTTCGTCGCGCGTCATAAACGGAATGACTTCGGAGGTGCCACTGTATTACGTTCCAACGCTCTAACATGCTGGAAAGCTTTATATTTGAATGGCTAACATGGCGCTTTTTCAGTTTGCTCACTCGGCTCCATCGACTCGCGGGCCGTCACTGACGACGATAGACGTCGGAGTTCATTCCGCTTCTAAGCTAAATTGGCGGCGGACGATGGGACGTCTATGGTCGTCGACGGCCGCGAAAACGCGCTTTCTTTGGCATGGCGATTTCCTTTGCGCCACCATTCACCAACGGCTCCCTTTAACACTTGTGTGGTGGTATTTTGACCATTTGGAATGATTCTTTTCAGGAGCGTGAGCATGGGCGACATGGCGGAGCAGGAAGAGGCGGAACAGTCGCGTTACGAACGCATGCAGGAGCAGTACAACCATTTCCAAGACGAGGACGACCAGTGGCAGAGTGTAAGAATGCCCATTTGTATTCGAGTTGATTTTTTCTTTTTTTTTTCATTCAAATGATGTTCACTCACAAAAATGTCACCCATTAAAAACTAATTTAGGAGTATTGTTTTCAAACAACCAATATGACTAATATCTTATCTTGCTGTTTATTGTCTTTCCATATAAATGATCAAATTTGAAATTTGGGTTTAGGTTAAGGTTTTTTGGGAGGGTGGGGGGAGGGTTCAAATGATTTGTTTTTTTTTCATGATAAAAATTCCAACCAATGTCTGTCTAAATCCCTATAGGTTATCTATTTTTTCATTTCAAATCATAAAATATGACAAAAAACAGCTGGTAACCGCTAGGGATGTCACCGATCCGATCACGGGATTGAAAATCGGGCCGATCGGGGCATTTTTCAGAGGATCGGAATTGGGTAAAAAGGATTGGGTTTCTCTTTTTTTTGTGTGTTTTTTTTTGTTAAGGACGTAAAAGTAACAAAATAATCCAGAAATACAATAGCGTTGCCAAAAGAATCAAAAATATATATGTTTTATTCTCCGCTGAAAAAAAGTGGAACAGCAAATGCTGTAAACAGTACAGTAGTGTAACATGTTTGGAACTTTTTTTTTCAATATTTTCATATTTTCAAAATCAGGTGACTGGAACTCGGGTGAAAAAATATTCAATCCATAGTAACCATTTTTATTCTGGGCTTTGCTGAAGCAAAGGCCCAGATAGTTCATTCATTCATTTTCCATGCCGCTTATTCCTCACGAGGGTCGCGGAGGTGCTGGAGCCTATCCCAGCTAACTTCGGGCAGTAGGCAGGGGACACCCTGAATTGGTTGCCAGCCAATCGCAGGGCACAAGGAGACACACAACCATTCACGCACACACTCGCACCTACGGACAATTTAGAGTGTTAGTAAAATTCTAATTTATTTTTCGAATGGTGTTTCTTCGGCACGCCGCACAGCCCGAATCGTTTGACCGATCGGCACCGTTCTAATATCGAAACGACCGGAATTCTCGCACGACACGGGGACTTTTTTGAACGACCCCGAAAATGTTTCCGTTGATTCCATTGATGACAACGTACTAGGATTCCATTGACGTATATGGAAGTCGATGTCACTGACGGCCATGGATGTCCAAATTTCCTATTCATTTTCAATGGTAAAAAAAACCCAAGCTCCCCAATTCAATAGGAAATGGCCAGATATCAATAGGAAGTGTCCCCTAAATGTCCCTGATTCCATTGACGCATATGGAAGTCGATGCCATTGACGGCCACGGATGTCCAAATTTCCCATTCATTTCCAATGGCATTTACTTTGGTTAATGCGATTGACAGCCATGCATGTCAATTCTATTGATGCCAATGTACTTGGATTCCATTGACGCATATGTAAGTTGATGCCACTGATGGCCATGGACGTCCAAATTTCCCATTCATTTTCAATGGCAAAGAAAAAACAATGTCCCCAAATCAACAGGAAATGACCTGATATCAAAAGGACGTGTCCCCCAAATCAACAGGAAGTTATCTGATATGACCAGAACATGTCCCCAAATTAAGAAGAAGTGACCTGATTTGACCAGGACATATCCCCCAAATGTACCCAAATCAAAGGAGGTGACCTGATATTGTCCTTGAAATGTCCCCAGATCAACCTGGGCGGATCTGTATTTACCTACAGCAATGCCCCATAGTAATTTCTCCAGAAATTGCTGTTTCTAGTCTAAAAATATTTTTTCACATGAAAAAAAAATCCACCAAGATCCAACCAATGACATAGTGGTTATATATTCTTTCTTTGGAATGATAACATTTGATCAAAATATTCCGTTTTTTAAATGATTTTTTTTTTTTCCCACATGATCACCTGATCAATTTCATACAGTTCATCTGTCCTGTTTTAAATGTTATTTTTGCGGTCATTTAAAACCAAAATCCTGGCAAATAACAATATAATAATCATTTCATCTCACCCATTTCTTTATTGTATTATTGTTATAACAGTCCAATCTCACCCATTAAAGGCTTTTTATTGGATCTTCAAAGCCCCAAAAAAGGCAAACCAATATCTGGATGAAACTGATTTCATATCAAAAAGATGAGGGGTTAGGATGACCCAGTTTGATGGATTTCTTTGCCTTCCAGGACTTGGCTCGTTGGAAAAGCCGTCGTCGCTGCGCCTCGCAAGAGCTGATCAAGAAGGAAGAGGAGCGCAAGCGCATGGAGATGTTGAACGGCGACAAGAGGAAGAGCATCAAAACCTACAAGGAGATCGTGGAGGAAAAGTACGCGTCCCGTCGCGCTGGCTGGCCGGCTGGCCAGCCGGCCGGCAGGCAGGCTTCCGACTCGACTCGCCCTTTTTGCTCCCAGGGAGCGTCGAGAGGCGGAGCTTTGCGAGGCGTACGGCAACGCGGCCACGCCGGAGGAGGCGGCGATGGTTCTGCAGCGCTACGCTCTCCGCTTTACCATCAGCGAAGCCACCTTGGACTTCTTAAAGCTGCCTCGACTCTCCCCGGACCCCGAGCTGATCCGTGACACCGGCGAGCCGGAATCCACCTATGAAGACGGCCAGCAAAAGTAGGTGGTTTTCATCCATTTATAAAATGACATAAAACAGATATGTGCCATCGTTATGGTCCTCAATAACACTCTCACGATTTTTTTTTTTTTTTTAAGAGTTGATCGTGTTTAACTCATATACATACATGCATATCAATATCATGAATAAATTAAATTATAAATGAATAAAATTGTCAAAAATGAATTTAAAATGAATAAAAATTGAAATACACTCAGGATATTGCCCGCAATAAGGGAGGATAACTGGGAGGAATTTAAAAAACATATTTACAAAACAAAAAAAAATGGTTGACTTAAATGTTTTTTTTCATTCCATTTGTCTTTTTTTAATTAAACATTTTAAAATAATAATTAAGCGAATATTTACGATGCTATTTTTTTCTTTCCTGTTTTTGTTTTGGATTAAAAACAATGCAAATTCATAAATGGATAAACAGCCCAAAAATAAATGGGAAAATATTTACTCTTTTAAATGCCATTGACAGCAGGAGACGTCCAATCCAGGAGTTTAATGCTGATACACAGATGACATAAGAAAGAGAATAAAACATTCCTCCCTTCCTCCAGCAATCCACCATCTTGCGAATCCACACCACCTCAAGGCCAAGAACCCCGCTACCTTCCGAGCCAATCGTCTCCGAGCGAACCGGAGCCGGCGGCCGAATCGGACCCGGAACCCCGACTTCGACCTCCGAAACCTGAGCGGACGCCGCCCGACCCCGCGAAACCTGCGCCCGCGTCCTCCCGGCCCGTCCCCCTGCTCGCCGCCAAGCCGTACCGCCGACCGCGCGGCTCACACGGAGCCAAGGTCAGGAAACCTTCCGCTGTATAGTCACAAAACGGTGCACATAATTTCACTTTTACAAAATTTGTCCCATGAAATCACCTTCACACATTGATATATTCCTATCCAAGTTACATTTTATTCATACAATAACAATTGAACAAGCAAAACTTTTTTTGACCCCGACGAGACACACAAGTCACGGTTCAGTACGTACTTCAGTACAGAGATCACACGGGGTCAAAAGTATAACAGGAAAAACAAAAAGGCTTTTTTAAACCCCACAGCATTTGAAAGTTAAAAGTTTGTCTACCGTTATACTCTAATATAGGTGAAATAAAAAAAAATGTACAGTATGTAAGTATGACCTACAGTATGTTTTTTTTGTGTGTTTTTTTATGAATGAAGTCAGTTCAATTCAATCAGGAAAAATAAACCTATTTGATGTGAAAAATTTTATAGTATACAGTTGATGTATAATGTAATAACTTGCCGATCGATCGGGTCCGATCACGTCATTTCCAAAGTATCGGAATCGGCAAAAAAATATCGGCCATGCCTTTTTTAAATATATATATTTTTTAATTAAATCGTTTTCTAACTGTATTTAATGTTACAGACATAATATGTTACACTCATCCAGAGTCTTTAGTTTAGGCTTAAGGTAGGGTTATCAAAAATATTCCGATAACGGCGGCAGTTAATTTATTAAAAAATGTGTCACGTTAAATTAATTAACGCAATTAATGTATGCGCTGCACGACCCTCTCACTCGTTGTCGCGCTCAATCTGTAATGATGCCGTTTTTTCTATATAGCGGGTTAAAAGGCAGCGCTAAATGAGTAGAGTGAAGTTTGGCAGCCTTTGGAGCCTTTCTTCAATTGGCTAAAGCCCTGCAATCCCTCTCCCTGGGATTAGAAATGTCATGGGAAGCTATGTGGGGAAGCAAGGTGGCAATTGATCTTTGTCTTAACACCCTTAAGTTATTTCCCAAAGTAGAGAAGATATATCCATTGGTAGCACGACGCACAGTCATGGTTCCACTTCCCATCATGCATTGGGGCATGGCTGCAGTATCATTTACTGAAAGCTCAACAAATACACTAGATGGCAATATTTAGTCACAAAATACAAAGTCACAAGTCTTTCTATCCGTGGATCCCTCTCACAGAAAGAATGTTAATAATGTAAATGCCATCTTGAGGATTTATTGTCATAATAAACAAATACAGTACTTATGTACTGTATGTTGAATGTTTTATTCATTTTTTTCTTAATACATTGCCAAAATGTATATGATCGGGAAAAAATTATTGGGAATGATTGCAATTGAATCGGGAGCAAAAAAAAAAGCAATCAAATCGGGAAATATCGGGATCGGCAGATACTCAAACTAAAACGATCGAGATCGGATCGGGAGCAAACAAACATGATCGGAACAACCCTAGTAATAACGTGTAGAACCTGAAGTAACGTCAGTTACTTTGCTGAGTAACTAATTACAATTACAGTAAGGTAACTGAGTTACTAACTTTTTGGGAGAAGTAAGTTGTAACTAATGAATATTTTCAATTAACAGCACTGGAAATAGGGGGTGGGGGGCTTCCAAATTTTGGCCCAACTGGCCCCCAGGCCACCAGTTTGAGACCACTGCCTGATAAGGGTTCAATTCTACAATGGACCTTTTTCAAATGCATTCGTTGCATTCTTACTCCGTTTCGTCTCTTTGTGCGCATCCTAAAAAGACGGACGGCCTGGTGCGCGTCACCGGCGACGCGGACGCTTCACTGATCCACTCGCCGTCGGAGAAGGACGCTTCGCCGTCGACGTCTAAACCGGCAGAATCGCCGCCTCCTCCCCTCGCGGCCTCGACGTCTACGCCGGCGGCCTCGCCGTCGACACTGGCGGAATCGCAGCCTCCTCCCCCCGCAGCCTCGACGTCTACGCCGGCGGAATCGCCGCCTCCTCCCCTCGCGGCCTCCACGTCTACGCCGGCGGACGGCTCGCCTCCTCCTCCCCCCTCGGCCTCGTTTTCTTCGTCGTCTTCGTCCTCCACCATCAGCTCGCTCTTCAGCGGGAGGAACTGCGTCACCAAGACCACCATCGTCACGGAGCTCACTCAGACGCTGGTGGAAGACCAAAGTCAGGTAAGCTTTATTTTTTCAGCTCCCAATTTTGGCCCGATAGGGGTACAGATACCACATATTTGAGAACATACAAAATGTTTTTTTATTCATTTAGTACTACATTACTGCATACTTATAGTCGAATGTAAAATATTGCTAGTGTTGCACCGCTACGGCACTAAATTGAGGTATCGGGGAGTAAAATGCAGATGCTGTAAACAATGTACTTTTGGAAATGTAGTTTCCAACCGCCAGTTGCTCTACTCGAGATGGCCGGCAGCTTCGCACACGGCCATAAAAAGATGACGTCCGTCCAATTATCCTTCTTCTGCGAATTCAAATGAGTTTATCACTAGTTGACATCCAGCAGCGTACCGCACGTAACACGTCACCTTTGCTCATGAAGGAAACCTAGAAGGACCTTCTAGCCAGACTGCCGGAATCGCGCCAGCTGAACCGCCGGACCCGCGCCGGCGCAGCTCCAACAACCCGGGCCGGCGGGATTCCGACAATCTGGCCCGAAGGCCAATCTCCGCGCATTCACCTTAGTCTTAACCCTTTATACTGACTCCATTTTGAAAAGTTTAAAGATGGCTCACCAAAAACAAGTTGACAATGTATTCAGGTCCACAGCGATCAAAACGGTAAGGCGAAAACAGACTCTGGCTAGAAGAAAAACTCTTTCCAAGGTCACCATATCACACATCAACAAAAGGTTCTCGAGAAAAATGACAACGCTTAGTTAAACATTCAGTCTTTTAAAGATTCTCGCAGGGCGGGCCGTGGGCAGGAAGAAGGGTATGTTTGGGATTATTGTCTGTTTGTGGATTGAACAGGAGGATTCGGGAGTTACTGTTGTCTGGGCACCGAGAGTTGTGGATTTTGCCACTTCAACGTTAAAGGGGCTCTGGGAGTCTTGTCAGTTGTCTTATCAGTTGGATATCGGGCGTTCTCCAATGTTCCTTGTGTTGGGACAGAGCGTCCCGTCATTTGTTGTGGACAGTCCGGGAGAATTGATTGCGAGACCTGGTGGTGCAGACCTGGGCTTGTCAGCGTCAAATCTTGCTCAGTTAGTTGTATGACGCATGCGCTGAGCTTCCGTAATAGGAAGGCGTTGTTTATCTCTTATGCCCTATATTCTGCTTGTTTTCCTTAAACTATGGTATAAGTGCTATTTATTTTATTTTGAGTGAGTTGGAGTAAAGTCAGTGAATATGAGAAACGATACTATTTCCTGATTGATTATATTAAGTGTGTTAGAATAATGCAGACAGTTAGACGGTGGCTACGAGAAAAGGTGCCATCGCCTTCACTCATTAATATTCATGACATTAGCAACTGTTGCTGGGGGGGGGTGTCAAACCTTCGTTTGTCCTTCATGCTAGATGCATGTAAATAGTGTACAAACCAGATGTTTACTGGGCTGAACCTACCAATTCTGTCTGAAAATGATGTTCCTTGTGCCAAATTCACTGCTAAAGATGTGGAAGAACGTAGAAATGTTCAGTTAAACAGATGGTGTCGAGGGCTGAAAAAGAGCCGACCAGATCCAGAGGTAGCTTTTTTATCGTGTGCATTGCCTTACGCCACTGACAATGACATTTTTCTGTTTCAACACTCTATGCTTTACTACCATATGCCCTGTCTTTCTTATATCCTCTGGTTGTCTCTGACCTTTCTTGTGGGCGTTTAGCATTGGTATTTTTGTGTAGCCATCGCAAATGCTACTCAGTGACAGCCAACGAAGATGTTTTCATTTATTACAAATCTTAATTCCATAATGTATTCATTCTCCACCATTACTAAAGTTGTTTCTTTACAAAAGGAAAGGTAGCAACAGTGGCAGTCGGATACCATTTGAATTTTTTTCAGGTCATTCATTGTCAGACAGAAGCAGCACGGCAAAACGCCACACTAAAAATGTCAAAATGGCTTACCTCTTCGGGGCAGGCAGTGGGTCAGCATTGTCGATCTGTAAGCCCATGGCCTCCAACAAAATGTTTACTGCATATAAAGGTGAATGGCTTCACCTTGCTGGCGTTCAATTGGTCTCTCAGACGTCCGCCCAGTTGATCCGTTCTTCACATTTTTTGGCTTTGGGGAAACGTATGTCTTCATATGTCGCAATGTCTAGAGTCCTTTCTACAAATTCCATAGCTGCAGTGTTTACTCTCTTTTTGAAAGATTACCGGCCGAAAACAAGCAGTACTAGCATGCGTCTTATTCAAGTGCTCTTCTATGTTGACCCCCTTCCGGTTTACGATGGTGACGTCGCGCAGCCTTGCGGTCTAAAAATAGCATTGGTGCGGTACGCTATTCACTTCAAACGGATTGGATGTCCAGCGCCGTCAATGGCAGCCACTGATTACATAACAAGTGCTTCAACATTGATCAAATGGTCGGTTGAGAAATAAGCTCAATGTCAACGCCCCTACCGACAAGGTCACGTCGGTAGGGACGATAAAAGGTCTTTCGGTGCTTCTCCAGTGAATTGAAATGGCCTACATTTTAGCGCCGTTTGTCGCGGGCCCCTTCTGATGTAAAGTACGGGTGCGACACGAGTAAACGTGCCTTTCAGGTGAACGGAAGTGTGACGACCGCCGAGGAAAAACAAGCCGAGTCTGTGTCGACGTCCACCTCCGTGAGCAGCGTACAAGAAGGTCGTCCCGGTGTCACAGGTACGTCTTATTATCGAAGCGGATTTCCTTCCCAAATTGAACGCTCGCGTGTCTTTTTCCTCACCCCAGACGTTCGACAGGAGAGCACCATAAGCGTGAGTACTCTCATCCGCTTTTTTCTTCCCCTTCTGCTTCTCCTTCATCTTTCCCCGCTCGTCCTCTGACCTTTCCTCTTTTCCTCTCTGTGTCCGAATACGTTTGTGGAACGGGGGTAGATTGAGACCCCCGTGTTGAACTTGGCTAAACGTGTTAATCATTGGGTCTGGGACCCCAATGAGGAGCGTAAGCGCGTGGAAAGGTGGCAACGGGAGCAGGAGCGCCTCCTACAGGTATAGCCGTGCTCATGCGAGGGGCGTGCGCATGTACTGTAGTGTAAACCTAGTTATTAGAAATTCATTTTCTTTTCGGCTCGTCTTTGTCAACTGAAGTCTATAAAGCCTCATTTTGACTGAACAATAAGGCCGGAGCGCCACGGCAAATGGACTCATCGATGACTACTATACTGTATACTAAAAGGAGAAAAAAAAAGAGGCAATATTGGAGATAACGTTCTATCTTTTTTAATCATACTTTTTTTCCTCTAAATATCGTCTGTATTTTAATTGATTGGTATTTGACAAAACACTTTTGAAATGAAACGGTAAGCTTTTTTATTTCAATTCTTTTATATTATAACAAAAAAAGGAAAAAAAAAAAATGTACATTTTCTTTACAAAAAAATTCTCATTAAACAAAATGAACAAATAAACCATAAACATCCTCTTTAGTCCTTGATAAAAATTCTGTCATGAATCCAAATATCCATTATTAAATAACAAAAAATAAAATGAATTTAAAAATGATTAACATGGAACTTATACATGAATCATTTGTCCAGTATGCGTGGACTCGTGGCAAAAACGTTGTTGATGAATCCGCTTTCTAAATAATCTACTGTACAGTGAGCCTTTTGTGACTTCTGCTTGTTAAAGGAGCAGTACCAGAAGGAACAGGAGAAGCTGAAAAAGGAGTGGGAGAAAGCTCAAGCGGAGGTGCAGGAGGAGGAACGCAAGCACAACGAAGAGGTACGGCGGGACGCCCGTTGTTTCGGCCCACTTACATTGTCTGGATCGGCTTGTCCAGGAAAGGAAGATCCTGGAGGAGACCGTCACGCCCCTCAAGCCTCACTCGGGCGGCGCGATGCCGCCGCCGCCGCCGCCCCCCGGCGACCGAGAAAGCGTCGACCGTCCGGTCGCCTCGCGGCAAAACGGCTACAAAGACACCCCGGGAAACGAAGAGCAGCATAAACCCCAATTGCACTTTTTACAAGGTGAGATCAAGAAAAAGTATAGGAGTAGACCAATTCAAAGCATTGCCATTTATAGGAAGCAAAAACATCATTTTTTCATGAAAAGAAGATGAAAGAAGCTTGATATTTTTGCACTTCTGTGAAGCGACACGTCATACTGTGATCGGTCACCTTCTGCTAATCAGGCCAATCAGAGCAAAGAGGCGGGAGGTGCAGACGTGACTGGGAAGCGACTATCCGCTTGAATACTTTTTGTAGATGGGTCCGTCACCCAAGTTTTGTCTGAAATACACTTGATTAAAAGAGGAGCAAAGACGGTCACTAAAAGCTTTTTTTTTGGACGGGAAACGTCGCGTGTGACGAGAAGAGAGTCCGTCCAATCTGCAGCCGTCTAGGCTCTTGATGGGATCTTTTTCACATCGCTATATGAAAAAATCTATCTGGCGCGCCAGGTTACTGGTGTCCTAAAACCTGCAAATTTGAGTTCAAGTAATTGCCAAATTCCTTTTCTGGATTCCTTCATATTAAAAACATATCATCCATCATAATCTTTTTATTGGTTCTTGACTCATCTTGTAGAGACAAATTCGCTCGCTTTCTTTTAGATGGCGAGCCGTCCAGCAAGTCCCAATTGTGGAAGACGGCGTCGTTGGACCGGAACGCTCAGGCCGATCTGCCGACGCACGGTGTTAAGAGGTCTTTTCAAATACGCAAACATACCAGCTGACACCTACTTGCCTACTAAGTCAACTGCACTCACGTATATCAAAAAGACGAAGCCTCATTTTAATGTACAAATGAAGAAAAGATCATTCCGACATTCAAAAAACATTGTAGCGAGGATTAAAAGTGAAGCTGTGATGAAATATGTGATTGGATTTTGTCAGCGACTCATATTTGGATTGATATAACAGGTGCGGTTCCCACGACGGCTTCGCCGGAACGCAGACCAAGTCTTCGCCGAGCCGGTAATAAAACAAACACAAAATAGGACATTGAGGGCGGGAGAAAAAACAAAACATGAATAACCTCCATGTTTCGCTGAACACATTTGCTGTCTCAGATTACAAACGCACACAGCACATTTAAAGAATTTAACAAGAGCAAAAAAAATATGAACTGTTTTTTTCCCATTTTTTAATACAATTAAATACATATTGTATTCATTCACATAAAGAATTAGTGTACTATTTTTTGTTTCATAGTTTGTAATGACTTGTATGTGAAATTACTCAAGAGCAAAATGACTATTTGTGGCGCCCAGTGTTGTTAATAACGGCGTTAGAATATAATGGCGTTACTAACGGGGTTATATTTTTCAGTAGTGAGTTATCGAATTACTTTTCTCATCTTGGCAACACCGTTACTGTTAATGAGGCGGGAAAGGTGTGCGTTATTATGCATTACTATGTTGGTTGAATGACGCGAGAAAAGTCTGAGAGAGACGGACTTGCGGAGAGGAGAGAGAGCAATCCAGGAGTGGTGAAGAGGCAAGGGAGTTGTGACGGCGTTGCAAACACAATGCTAGGTGGCTCCAATAATACCTGATTGTAGCCGATAGCCTTCAAACTACGCCCACATGATGCTACGGTAGATATCACATATTATAGCACTAGATGCAAATGGCAGACACGGCGGCGATAGCAACATTTATAAAGAACTAGATGTGTTAGTAAACAGCCGCCATCTTAAAGCAGTAGACCTCTCAGGAAGGCTCTGTTGTAGAGAACCTTCCAAGTGAACCTCAGTAACTTTTTATCTAAAATGCTCCTAAATGGGCAAAATCTGGACTTAAATCTATCTTTAAATGATGATAAGGTTTTAAAATTTACACATGTCTAAAGTAGACAGAAGGGTTAACAGTTGATTCACAACATGAAATGACTTCCACACATAGCAAAGGTTACTATCTAGTTATCGCAATATCCGCAATACCCCTCTTTCTAGTTAAATTTAGGGTAAAGAATTGGGCTAGGGCCAATTGTCCCAAAAACCCTTGAAACTGTTTTTTGTTTGTTTTTTTTTGAGGGGAAAAAAACATGAAAATGATCACCAGTTACTTTGCCAAGTAACTAATTACTCTTACATTCAGGTAACTGAGTTAGTAATGCTATGACTTTTTGGGAGAAGTCATTTGTAACTGTAATTAATTACTTTTTTAAAGTTAGATTAACAACACTGGGGCGCCCACGAGACAGTGAGGGACAATTTGCACTTGAGTAGAGAAGACTTACTGTATATTCTCATTCACGAACATAAAAATAACCGCTTGTCATGAACTCAAATGTCACAGTGTCATCACAAAACTGAATTGGTCACATAACAACAAATGAAAACAGCAGAAATAGCAAGTCATGAAAAAGTTACTGAAGAAATTTTTACTTTGAATGTTATTTACATTCGAAGCGAGCGTCACAATGCATGCCGGGAGGAACGAGGCTGTTCATATTGGTCTGTTCCCCCGCAGTTGATGAATAATTTGTTAGGTTTATAGATATGTGGCGTTAACCTTTTCAGAGACAGTGGTCAAAACGGTGGTTATTGTTTCGATGACACCGATAGAGTTGATCAAAACATCCTGATTTAGGTGGTCGTAACTGGTGCACGAAAGGATTCATTTTGCGCAAATTTGGTTTGAATATGTGATCAAATGTGTTGGCAGATGCATAACTGGAAAAAGGCAATGCTCCGGTTGTTCGCGACCCCTCGGAAAAGGAGCGGCGATGATCATCGAAACGCTCGGGCTCTTCTTCCACGTGCCGTGTTTCAAGGTACCGGATCGCAAGAGACGCCTAAACCAAATATTCAAATATAATATGTGTTACATACGCATTCAGTGCGGCGTGTGCGAGGGCGAGCTCGGGTCGGACGTGCGGATCCGTAATGGACTCCTGAGCTGTCACCGCTGCTACGTGACCGCTACGGGTAAAAATACTTGACTTTTTTGTTTATCATTTTACAAAATTTGATCCGTTTTTTGTTGTTGTTGTTGTTGTCGTCTGCAGGTGCAGGACAACCCACCACATTATGATGATGCAAACATCCTCATTTGACTTTAAATGGACCTTAAACATTCAGTAATGCAGTGCGTTTGCTAGCATGACCAGCGTATTTATGATTAAACAAGCACAATAAATCAACTGGAGTAAGAAATAATAATAATACTCTCTTGTGTGTGGATGACCAAGAAAGCCAAACTGAAAGAAATATACCATAAATAAATAATGAAGTGTGTCATGAACTCATTGGCCGCCATTAACGGCGATAGACGTCCAATCCGGTCGGACTGGCAGCGAGACGATCGTTCCGTGTTAATGGCAGCCAATATGTTATTATTTAGTATTTATTTTAATCTTTGATTTTTGTTTATTTCAACATTTACTCATTCATAAGTTCTTTAGTATTTATTGAATTTGGAATGAATACCAACTGAAATAAATGGATGAATGTTGAATTCAATGTTAAATAAAAACATGTAACTACATGAATAACATTGAAATAAAGTAAAAATAAAATACTGAAATAACATTTTTAATGACGCGGTGAATTAATGTAGTCATTTTTTAAAAAATGATTTATTCCAACATTTATTTACTTTCATATATATTTCAAAAATGTATAACTCAAATACAAAATTAAATATGTTGAAATATTTACATAGAATTCAAATAAAGGTATAAAAATTAAATGAATTCAAATTTAAGTATGTAAAAGGTGAAAAGAAATTGACAAATGAAAATAAAAGCTGAAATATCAAAACAGTGAAAATATATTTTACGGACCCAGTTCATTATTTCTGTTATTCATTCCAGAACGTTCAGTTTTGAAATCAACAAAAATTAAAATACATGTTCAGATAATGACATACATGAAAATTCTCACAAATAAAAACGTAAACAAAAACAATTGAAAAATATGTATTAATAAAAAAAAAAACAACAACACTAAAAGTAGAAATGTCCCGTTCCAATCACGTGATCGGAAATAGCGCCCTTTTTCAGAGGATCGGAATCGGGTGAAAAGGATCGGGTTTTTCATTTTAAAATGTTTCTCTGCTTCATACACGTACAGCCTCTCACTCTGTCTCTCCCTCCTGCTGCTTTTCTTGGTCAAGGGTGCACGGGAGTTTGCTTGTTAAAGCTAATGATAAGTGACGGGTGCTGCTTTGAATTTGCCAGAGAAGCTTGGAAGCGCTATCTTCAAAGACGCCGAATGCGTCAATCATTGTTTAGCTTGTTAGATGGACACTAGCGTAGTGTGCTACGGCTACTCATCGTGTAAGAGGCTTTCCCAGCAACGTGAGTGGACTCACTCAATGAAGCATTTAAAAAAGACAAGCATTTTTATTCTTGTTTGAAAATCATTCCGTGGGACAGTAACATGTTTCAAACTTTTTTGAAACAACACTTTTTCCCGGTATCTGATAGAGACCCGGTATTGGCAGATTCTCAAAATCAGGTAATTCTCACAGCAAAAATATGCGATCAGTAAATCCCTAAATGGAATATAACAAATTTAATGACACATGTAATCATTTCAGTTTGGCATTCCTGGTCCTCCCATATATATATATATATATATATTTTTTTTTTAGGTAGCACCACAACCGTAATAATGCCTTACCTCCTCCTGCATCTTTGTTTTTCCACTTTTGCATGATGCTAAGTTATCGTTTGACATGCATTGAAGTTTGTCTTCCCTTGACGCATGTTGACTATTTTCCCTTTCAGCTAGGGGTATGCAAACTATTCCACAAAGGGCCGCAGTGGGTACGGGTTTCTGTTCCAACCCATTAAGAGGAAACCTTCTCACCAATCTAGTGTCTTGCAAGTGCAGTCAATTGATCCCAGAAACCTCACTGGGTAAACTGTCTGCACTGGATCAATTGGAACAAAGACCAGGACCCGCTACGGCCCTTGAGGAGCGGTTTGCCCACCCCTGCTTTAAGTTGTCGACCAGTGCCTTAAATGAGTGTGACGGACAGACACGTGGACCTGTAAATGTGTGACGCGCGTCAACTTCCATACCAGCGAGCAAATGAGCTCTTCCTCTTCCCCGGCTTAAACCAATGACAAGTAGCACCTGATACTTCCCTCTTTCTTATTTTTAGCGTCATTTCGTAACTTTGGGGGTGTCTCCTCCGCTTCTTGTGTTTTCTGTCCGAAGAATGCGCCGCTCGCCATCTTTTATAGCCACTTTGTTTGTCAATAAAACGCTCTGAAATGGATACTTTTGTGTGGCATCGACTCATTCGGTTGTATCAATCAAGACCGCGATAGACGTCTAGTCCATTAGAACTGCGAGGTCTGGCAGTGAATGATTCATTAGAGTAGGGATGGTGTCTATGTATCCCAAAAAGGTTATCTACTGTATATTCTCCTGCTAAAAATGGATATATTGTTTGACAAAAGTGTCTTTTTTCTTCTTCTTTTTTTTTTTAAATGAACCAACGGATTGCTACCAAAATCTTCCACAAGAATAGCTCATTAGCCAATATGAACTGGCGGCCATTGACCACAATGGACGTCCAATCCATTTTGACTGGGAGGGGACGAATATACCTATGCTTTGTTAATTATTTATTTGTTTTACTTATATGAACATTTCATATAGAATTCACTTCACCAGTTCATATGGTTCAAATTGAAATATTAAAGGGAAAAAAATGGAATAAACATACAATTCTAAAAAGGAAAAATATATATTTTAAAGAATTTGACCTTTTAGCCAGACTGCCGGAATCACGCTGGCGCGGCTCCAAAGACCCGGGCTGCCAAAAGGCCAAACTCCGCGCGTCCACCTTAGTCCTAACCCCTTGTACTGACTCCATTTTGAAAGCTAGAAAAAGGCTTTAAAAACACAAGTTGACAATTTATTCTGAGTCGATGGCAATCATACAGCACAGAGGTACCCAGGCGAGGATTCAGGATATCACAAGTCGACAAAAGGTTCCCGAGAAAAAAATGACAACGATTAGTTAAACATTGCCTTTTTGAAGGCTCTCTTGGGCCGGGCTGTGGGCAGAGGAAGGGTGTGTTTGGGCGTTGTTTAGGATTATTGTGTGTTTGTGGATTGAACAGGAGGATTCGGGAGTTACTGCTGTCAGGACAACGAGGTTGTGGATTTTGCCACCTCAGCGTCAAGAGGCTCTTGGAGTCTCGTCAGTCGTGTTATCAGTTCGATATCGGGCGTTCTCCAGTGTTCCTTGTGTTGGGACAGAGCATTCCGCCATTTTTTCTGGACTGTCCGAGAGAACTGATTGCGAGACCTGCTGGTGCAGACGCGGGCTTGTCAGCGTCAATCTTGCTCAGTTAGTTGCATGATGCACGCGCTGGGCTTCCGTGATCGGGAGGCATTGTTTATCTCTTATGCCCTATATTCTGCTTGTTCTCCTTACACGATGGTATAAGTGCTATTTATTTTATATTGGGTGTGTTAGAGAAATTCAAACAGTAAATACGAGAAACGATACAATTCCCTGATTAAGTGTGTGCCTACGAGAAAAGGTACTATCTCCTTCAAAAGATGAAAAATAAAACATAATGTCTTTTTGTCCATTAGAACGCAAGATGACATCGTTTTTGTGTGCATCTTGTCATGGGATTTTGGCGCGTAAACATTTTTATTGACAACCAAAGCGGAAGTGCTATGACTTACCCGTCATGTGACACGCATCGGCTAGTCCGACATTCTCGTAGGTATTGACTTTTACTGTGGAACTGTTCTGTTCAAATGTCTATATGAGCTCATTTAACTCCACCCGTACTTTAGAAAACAATGTGTGTAGCGTGTGGCTAAATGTGCTCTTTTTAATGATTTTTCTCGATCGATCGATCGATCGATCGACGTTAGCTCTCATGGTAGCTAGAGGAAGGAGAGTTCCGCCTTGTTGGTCACGTGATCGTGAGGTCATCATACGGCCACCTGGATAGACCAAAACAGCTGAGCATAGCGTGCGTGCGGCACTTGCCGGCCCCCATTTGCACTCCGCCTTATGTCTTCCCAAATTATGCTACGTATTTACAATATGTTGTTTTTCTTCGGGAAATAGTCCACTTTTTAGACTAGATGGAATCCGAGGGAGCCGTCCATGTTGTATGTATCCAACATATTTCTCAATTGCTGTCCTATTTGCTCGTGGTACCGTATGTTTACCAAAGAAGCTAACATGGGCAAAATGGGATTGTTTTTGTGGTTATTTCGCTTGATAAAACTCTTGTTCCTGTCAGTTTTATTAGATATACATTACCGACACGTCTTAATTTCTTCACAAATTTTTAAATGTCAAAAAATGCTGCCTTTAACATCGATAATAACCTTGTTTATGTTTTAACACTTAGTGTCACAGAAAAAAAGTATTCAAAAGTTTGCAAGCTCTTTGTTCAAAAAACAGTTTATGCATAGGCTTTGTTAGGATAATCTAATTTTGTTCGTGTTACGTGGCACAAAAAAATTCAGAGTTTGAACGCATTGGCTGCCATGGACGGCGGTGAATTCAATTCAATTCCTTTATTGTCATTGCAAGCAGAGCAAACAACGAAATTGGAAACCATAAAACACAAGACTATAAAATAACACACAACTAAAACATATCACTGAATAAAAGACAAGAATAAATGATTGTGCAAAAGTCGCTACATAGCAGCGTCATGAGGAATTAGTGCTGTTCAGTATTAAGAACGCGGATGGCCCTAGGAAAAAAACTATCTCTGAGTCTAGTTGTACGTGACCTCATCGCCCTATATCTCCTGCCAGAGGGCAACAGTTCAAACAGGTGATGGGCAGGATGGGAAGAGTCTTTCATAATGTTCCTAGCTCTTTTAAGGTGTCGCGCAGCAGCAATGTCCTCCAGAGGTGGCAGAGAGGAGCCAATAATTTTCTCCGCTGCTTTCACCACCCTCTGCAGAGATTTTTTGTCCGCTACCGAGCAGGTTCCATACCACGTTGGGATGCAGTAGGTGAGGATGGACTCAATAGCTGCTCGGTAGAAGGCAGTCATTAGTTCCTTGCCCGTCTTGTTCCTTCTGAGGCCCCTCAGAAAGTAAGTGGAGTCTCTGGCGAGCTTTCCTCACTATGGCCGAGGAGTTAGCTGACCAGCAGAGGTCATCAGATAGGTGTACGCCGAGGAATTTAAAGGTCTTTACACGCTCCACACGTACTCCGTTTACCCAGAGAGGTGCCGGTTCCAAGGCAGGCACCTTCCTGTAGTCCACAATGACCAGTCAAAAGGGATTGGACGTCTAGCGCCGTCAGTTGCAGCCAATGATTCATGTAAGGGTTAATAAGAAACGGATTCCATTTATTATATAATTATATGAAAATGGTTTCAATAATTATCGACTGATCAACTACGCATGGATTATCGAATGAATGAACCGATCTATTTTACTCGATGAATGGTTAAAGACACGGTTGACCAAAAGTTGCCCAAATAGAGCCTCTTATTAGCAAATGTTTTTGACCTTTTTATTAAAAAAAAAAAAAAAGAGGGAATCAAAAAAAGTAAATGTTAACGATTTGGCTGCCAGTGACATCCCATCCATTTTGACCTGGAGGGGCTTTACTGTGTAGTGGATGCAGATGATGACACGATGGTGTTTGTGGCAGGCGGGGTCATCGACAGACATGACGCGCAGCGAAGAAGAGTCCCTGGTCGACGGGCCGCTCATCTCGGCCGACGCCCTCCACGCCGCCATCAGGAGAGAGTTCCGCGGCGTGCCCACCGCCTGCCCCGCCGTCCTGCTCTCTCTGCTGCACGTATGGACAGACACGCACCCATCATCCTGAGCCTTTTTTGAAAAGCACCCTTATCAGTTGCAATTCTACTTTCAAATAGCTTTTTATGTTGCAAAAACTGTCATGGAGGCGCAGCTATTGTCGACCACAAAATTGTCATATTCCTCTATTTCGAGCCTATCTATTTGTTTCATTTCTATATAGAAAAACATTGATATACTCTTAGTTGTATTCTTATTGATTTATTTTTTGAAATTTATGTTCATTTATTTATTTTGATCTGATTGTCCGGAAACCTGGTATAGACCCTACCCACCGACGTCACAAAATCACGTGATCGCTGTATTGTTCCGCCCCATTGTCCGTCATTTTGTGTCTGTATTATCAAAGGTCTCAATTGATCGAGCAATTTATAATGCATTTCATGGAAGACCCGGTGCTTTCGGATGCCGTAAACTCACTGGATGTGTTGCATAAAAGGCGTTATGTGGAAAAGCTTCACTTTATCCATTCGCCAGATCCATATTTGATGCCCAAATCGATATTTTTGGACCCGCTGTCTTCGCCGTCTCTGCCTGACATCTGCTATCCTGATATCTACAATTATCTTATCCACACAAAATCGGCATATTCTCACGAAAGTTTGAAAAACTTTAAGAGCTTGGAGGCTTATAAGTACTTGGTTGCTGGTTGGGTGAAACAGGTCCTCGTCCGTGAAAATTCGGCAGGAATCTATCTTGTGCTCGGGAAGGTGAGTTACGAAATTTTCAATTCAAAATCTTTTGTTCTTGCTAACATCCACTGTCAAGTCTAATGTATTTCATGTCATTTGTCAATGGAGCTAGGGCTTTTAATGTTTATATGGTTTAGCGATAGCACTCTCACTACATACATATATAATATGTAATAAATATCAAGTGCGATAGCACTACTCCAGATTGTCCCTAGTTGAATTTATTTTTTGGCTTTTGACCTCAATAGTGAAATTGTAAATTAATTGTATGACAACTGTTTTATTATCCCCTTATAATTATTTATTTTCAGGTAGTTCATTCACAACGTCTGAGTGTATGTTGTCGGCGATTAGCCTAGCAATGATCTTAATTGTGGTTGTCAGCCCAAAACCCTCTAAATATATATTAAATGCATCTTACCAGATATAAAATGACTACTACATAATCTGCGGTAGTCGTTTGGAGCCCACTTTTCTCGTCGAATTGCAGCAGTCAATCTCGCTCTCCTCTTCGGATCTCTCGGAATACGGTAAAACTTCAAGTCTCTCCGTCCGTCTTCTCTGTTAGTGCAACCAACAGCCACACATGCCTTCACCATTGTGACTAATCAGCGTTAACTAGCTGAAAAACACGCCGTAAATAGGAGGAATGTACGTAGCCGTAACAGGTAAACACGATGTGTTGACGGACAATTGGGCGGCATCAGTCAGGAGGGCGGAGTTGTGACGTCACGTGGGTAGGGTCTATTGATATAGCGTGGGCCATTATACCGATCTTCGGAGCCTGATTTTTTTCTTTTTTAAATGTTTGATCAGGGCTCATTAATACATGGCAAAATCATAGTTAGCCAGTAGATGGCAGCCTTCTGTAGGATAGGAGTTGCCAGTATAGGTTTGCGTGCACAAAGCACATGGACTTATCGATGCCAGTATTGCCTGTAGTTTACCACTTAACCAGTACAGGGCTCCAGACTAACATTTTTACTAGGAGCACAGTGGCCCCTAATTTAACATTTCTGGGGAGCAAGCTGAAGATTGACTGTAAATCGCTGTGCAAAGTTTTCCTCCAATTTTCACTGATTAAGGGATAAATACTTTCATAATACATGCATAAAACCACATATTTTATTCTCTATCAGTTTTGACATCGACCAGTATACTGCTTAGAAATGAACATTGGAATTTTTGTTCTATATTATAACATAGCCCACCTACACTATGTTTTCTTCTGTTTTGTTCCCTTGGCAAACCAGCTTGTTAACCATCAACGAGTGGATTTAACCGTGAAGGAGTTTGTCAGTAAAAGAAAACAAAAAAAAAACGGGTCACACATGTGCAAGTAGATGAAAGAAATACCCGCTCTGACTGTCATTTTCCTTGCAAAATGCAACCCTTTGGTTGCAGTCTGGAGCCCTGCAGTAGAAGGCAGCCCTCGGCCCATAGTAGCACATACGTGTTTTTTTTTAGTTTGTAGTCACATCTAAACCCAAAAGTTGGTGGCGCGCACCTTTGGGGCCGGTGTGACTACAACTACAACGAACGGAGCAAACAGACGATCCGAGACAGTGTTTCCTAAAGTACTTGACCGTGCCTCCCAGGTGGTGTTTGTGGTCCTATCGGCGTGCGTCTCCCTGATGTGCGTTCTAAAACTGGGCCACGAAGAGGCATGCGCAAAAGTTCTGGGACCCGAGCGCGGCGACAGCGTGGTGGTCTTCGCCAAAGCCGTCCTGTGGCTACTGGTGGCGGCGTTCACCCGCTGCGCTCGGCACCACCAAAGCAAAGCCCGCCGCAGAGGCTACCTGCGCTTTTACAGAAAAACGGCGACGCTCCACAGCGTGCCTCTCGCCGTCCACTCCGCAGGTAGGAGGCCGCACTGTCGCACGGCACACTCTAGGCGGCGGTGTTGACGTGTCGTCGTGCGCCGCAGGCAACGCCGTGCTCTTGGTCGTCGTGGCGGCGCCAATGTCAGCGGCGGAGCGCGCCTACGCGCTGGTGGCTCTTTTGGTGTTGGAACTACTTGTTGCATTGCCCTGCCTCATCTATTACACAGGTAAACACCCGTTGGTTTTTTGGCCCCTCCCAGTCAAAATGAATGGCGTACCGCAAGCAACGCAACACGTGACTTTTGCTCATTAATATTCATGATGTTAGCAATTGTGGGTAGGCGGGTCAACCTCTCGTTTGTCCCTCATGCTAGATGCATGTAAATAGTAGTGTTGCACCGATACCATTTTTTGGGCCCGATACAGATACCTGGCTGTGCAGTATCGGCCGATACCGATACCATTCCGATACCACTCTGTTTGCAAAAAAAAATATATATATATATATATATATGTGCGTATAACAGATGCAACGATACAGTTAAGTCACATTTCAGTACGATTTTTGATACAATTCAATACATTTATTGCTCTGAAACAGAAAATACAACTGTTATTATTATTATTTATTTATTTATTTTTTTTTTTTGCTAACAAGCAAAAATAACAGTGCCATCATATAAACAAGCATTTTAGTGCATAATTTTTATGTGCTTACTTCTTACTGATCCGAAGAAATTTTGTATATAAGTGCTGAGAACAATCTTTACTGTTTGTAAAGTGGGTCACACTGTTGATTGCTGCAGCTCTCTTAGCAGATATTTTTAACGTCCTATTTGTGGTCCATCTTTAACATGTACTGAATTAACAGTATTTGCAGCATTATCTATAGTCACTGGTATGGGTTGATTTGGCCTGCTTAACTTCCATTCAGTAATGGCGGTTTCTATTTAATCAGTGTAGTCTATGGACTACGGGTCGCTCTGGGCTCACACAGCTAATGGCATGGGATCTAATGTAGTACATCTAGGTTGCTATTTGATGATATCTAGTGTGTGCGCGCGAGAGTTGGCATGGGATCTATCATAGGACATCTAGATTGCTATTTGATGATATCTAGTGTGCGCGCTGCGCCGCTTGAGTGTTTTCTGGCCACAGAAGTCACTTCTGCTCATTACTGCACAACACCAGCATATTACAATTGACTTTCATAAACAGGACGAGTTTGAAGTACGGCGCTCTTAATTTGCCACTCATTGTTCATCATGAAACCATGAGTTTGCTGAGTCTCCCACGGTCTTAACCTTTCTGATCCCTTCAACTCTACAACAGTTAGCGTTAGCTTATGCATGCCAATCGTTTGTGAATACCATGTGAAATGAGCAGCGTGACATCGCGGATATGCGTTGTAGTGTACATCCATAGTATTGAAGACGAAGGTGTAAATTTCGTATGGTAATTTTAAGACAAAGACATACAGATGTAACGATTTGGGAAGTTAGCTCACGTGGGAAGGACAGTATATTAGCGTTCAAATGATGCCAGTACATGGTATCGGCGCCCTAAATGTTGGTACTCGTCGATACCGATACCACCAATTCGGGCCGGATCGGCGCCCCCTGCCGATACTGGTATCGATATCGGTGCAACTTTAGTAAATAGTGTACGAAGGAGATGCTTACTGAACTAAACCTACCAATTCTGTCCAAAAATGATGACCCTGGTGCCAAATTCACTGGTAACGATGTGGAGGCACTTACAAATGTTCAGTTAAAGAGATGGCTTGAGTGTCGAGGGCTGAAAAAGAGCCGACCAGATCCAGAGTTAGCTTTTTTATCGTGTGCATTGCCTTATGCCAGTGGTCTCCAAAGTATTCCACATAGGGCTGCAGTGGGTGCAGGATTTCATTCCAACAAAACCTTTTCACCAATCTGGTGTTTTATAAGTGAAATCAGTTGATTGCAATCAGGTGCTGCTTGTTTTAGTAGAAACCACATTGGTTAAAAGGTCTATGAACAAAAAACAGGACCCACAGCGGCCCTTGAGGACCGGTTTGGAGACCCCTGCCTTACACCACTGACAATGACATTCTCCCGTTACAAAAATCTATCCTTTACCACCATATGCCCTGTCTTTATTATATCCTCTGGTTGTCTTACGTCTCTGACCGTTCTCGGGGGCAATTTACATTGCTATTTTTGTGTAGCAATCGCAAATGCCGCTCAGTGACAGCCAACAAACACTTTTTTCTTTTTTTTTTCCCATTAATAACAAATCTTAATTCTATATTTAGACTTCCCCCTTACTAAAGTTGTTGTTTTCCAACAGAAAAGGTAACTAACCGTGGCAGTCAGATACCATGTTCATTTTGTTCAGGTCATTCATTGTCAGACAGAAGCAGCACGGCCAAACGCCACGCTAAAAAATAAGTCAAAATGGCTTGCCTCTTCGTCCGCTGCAGGACCGTGGAGCCCAACAAAATATTTACTGCATATGAAATGTGAATGGCCTCACCTTGCTGGCATCAAACTGGTCTTTTGGGCGTCCATGCGAGTTGATCCATTCTTCACATTTTTTCCTCTGAGTTTTTGGTTTCGGGAAACGTTTGAAGAAAACATCCTTCGTATGTCGTCATGTCTGGAGTCATTTTTACAAGTTTCATAGCAGCAGAGTTTAATCGGCATGTTCTTTTTTGAAAGATTACCAGAGAAAACAAGCAGAAACAACATGGATTGTATGCGAGGGCGTGTCTACAATGTCCCGCATTACGATGGCGACGTCACGCTCGAAAAATAGCGCTATTATACGTCCGTGGCATTAAAACATGAGCATACACCGTCACTCCTCCCAGTTTAATGGCAGGCACTGAGTTAGCGAGTCAATAAAAGTGCAATTTTTCCCTTTATTTCGAATGTAGATTCAGTTTTAATTCAAATAAAAACAAAAAAGGAATTTCAAAAATGCCATTTGTTTTGAATGCTAATTTATTCATTCATGAGCAACTGAAGTTATTTTGGGCCTGCATTTCTGTTGAATGTTTCATTCATTCTCATTATTCACAAACATTTAGAATTACTATTACAATTGAGACCTGGCGTCCACATCTGGACCACACTTATATTATACCAATTATTAAGATTGAAGCCTATACATGACCCAAAGGAGTATTGAGCAAAAATAGTCACTGGCTTGGGTTTTCATCATTTTGTCGGGGAATTTGAGAAGCAGCACATGGGCAGAGAGCAGCGCGCAACCCCCACACCATGCGGTCGGCCGGCGAGGGCATTGGCATGACAATAGGCGCCCTGCCCTTTTCAAACTCGACAGCATGACAATCCAGCATTCTGTTCCGTCCTCCCTCCCTCCCTCCCTCCCTCCCTCCCTCCCTCCCTCCCTCCCTCCGGCCCGTCACTGATCTGCTGATTTGGCACTCTGGAGCTTCAGCTGATTTACACCCATTTCTTTCCATGAAAAGGTCATTAAATGATGATGATGACGGCGGAAGTGTTTGCTGAAACATGTCAACTATTGTCTGGGATAAAATGTCTACACTAAGTGTAGACGTAATGTACTCAATGCATCCAACTGTCATGAAATGGCTCTGATTTTTCATCACTCATCAACAAAATAAGTTACATTAAGTTGGGAAACATGACTGAATCGCAAATACTCACACGGCTCAAGTTTGGCATACTGTACTGTTTTTCAAAATGTATTTAAATGGACTTAAACACTACTTCGCTTTGCCCTACAAGATAGTCCATTCATCACAGATGATTTTTGCATCGCATGTGGCATTTCGGCCGGAAATGGGCATTGGAAGTGGGAAAAGTTGCACTAGCAGTATAATCAAATTCCACAGTATAATTGTTTTGCAAAGTAAAGCGCAAATATCTCATTTTGAGTCATTACAAAAATAATCAGCTTCACCACCAGAGAATAGGTATGTCGTTTTTCACCCCCCCTTTTTTTTTTAAGTTAAAAAATGAATTTAAATATAACGTTTTTTCAAATGAAAAAAAATGACAATTTCTAAAAATAGCATTTAGTTGTTTTTTTTTTTTTTGTTTCATTCAATCAAATATTTTAGGAAATTAAAAAAAGTCGTTTTAAATATATTTTTTAGATAAATGAAATGAGGAAAAATAAAATAAAGAGAATGTTACTCCTTTGCCCCCTTTTTGAAGTTTTATTTCATATATATATAAGTAAATAAGATTTAAAATAAAATGAAGAGAATGTTACTTCTTTCCCCCCTTTTTGAAGTTTTATTTCATATATATATTTTTAAGTAAATAAGTATTTTTAAAAAAGAGGTACTTAGTTGTTTCATCTAATTAAATGAAATTTTAGAAAATAAATGTTATTCCCACCCATTTTCATTCAGAATATATATTTTTAAATAAAGCAGCAAAAAATGAATAAAGGGAATATTTACAATACATTTCTTTTTGTTTTGTGATCAAAATGTGAATAAACAAGACAATATACAGTACATACTCTTTTAAGAGGCTCAAAAAAGAGGATATGGGGCATTTTTAGGTCCAAATTTCATTTTGGCAGCCCTACTACTCGTTAGCAAAGGGAAACAAAACTGCAAAATAGAAGAGTCAACTTTTCACAGAAACAGGGAGTGACCATGAATTTTCCATCAAACCGCAATTCTGTCAGAAACATTTTTCCTCCAGGGGCTTCCCCTTTCTCTGAGGGAAAACTGCAGTTACCTCATGTCTGATAGGATATTGATCAGCCGCTATTGAAAGGAAATCCATATTAAAGGGCTGTTTGTGGCGCCGCGGGGCGCAGATGGCCAGATACCCCCACACAGAGGTGCTGATAAGCTAGTCGTGTTTAGCCTAGCCACAGGCTAGCGCACACACATTGTCCCTTGTGTTTACAGTGTTTGCATAGGGTTAGGGTCATTCCGTGCCGCATTCCACTCGGAACGGAGCTAGCGAGCCGACCCCGAGCTAGCGCCCCTGACCGTCGGGTCCATACGGAAGGCCTCGTTCCGCTGGTCTTTGAAGTGCGGGCTCTGCCGGGAGCGCGTGTAGGTTTCTGGCCTCTCATTTCAACATGAATGCGGATCCACGCGCCCCACGCACTTCAAAGCCACGCCTCGGCCTTCAAAGGCTGCTCGAGCGCTGCGGGGCTAGCGGTAGACGACGGGGCCGACAGGTGGATCGGCGGAGGACTTTTTTGCATGGCAAATGGTTATTTTTTTGAAAGACGTGATGTTATAAAATGTATTCAGGCCAAAAAATAGGAGCAGAATGTTTTTTTCTGCATTTGTTATTGTCAAAGTCCTGGGTGAGAACAATTTGACAAAATTGGCAAGTTTACTCCTCATGATTGACAAGCCAGTTTGTTTGTTATTCAGTATATGGCAGAATGGAGGCGAATAATAATAAATTGTGGTGAGCGCAACTGATCCACAAGGCCCTCTTTCAACCAAAATGGCAGACATCCTTTGTCTTCTTCAGACTTTTGGGTGGGTCTGGGTCTACTCGTTACAGACAGTTTAAGATTGCTCAGTCAAACCCTTTCAAGGGGCTGAATAAGGTTGTGATTGTGCCAACTACTAACATAGCCTCTAAACCAAAATGGCAGACTTCTGGCTCTTTTTTAACCTGGCTTCTTGAGACTTTTTTTTTTTTTTTAAGGTGACAGACATTCCTACCAAATTGAAGTTTGATCCGTCAAACTGTTTCTACGGGCGGAATGGCTTTATGAAGTTGCTGATGAGCAAAAATGGCAACTGTAAACGAACATCTTGTGTCTTTTTTGGCATGGCTTCTTGAGACTTTTTTTGTAGGTCTCCTCTTGACATTCCCACCTAATTTAATGTTGATCAGTCAAACTTGTTGTTGTCGTTTTTTTTTAAAATTTTTTAAAAAATCAATTCAAGAAGGCAAAAATCCTTCCTGTGACTTTTTCAACGTGGCTGCTTGAGACTTTTTCTGCAGTCCCTTTTCCTTCACTTGAAACCCCTAATCCTGGATTCTTGAAACTTTTTTGACAACAGACATTCCTACCAAATTTAATGTTGATCTGTCAAACAGTTTCTAGGGTCGGAATTAATAAATCAGTCTGTGAAGGTGAGGACGAGCAAAAACATCCACTTTAAACCAAAATGCCAGACTTCTTCTGTCTTTTGGAACACGACTTCTTATGACTTCTATCCCATTTCTTGAAAATGGACACAGAGCGCCATTAGCCTTTAGCACCTAGACCACCTCTCTGTGGAATTGTGCTCTCTCTCTCTCTCTCTCTCTCTCCCCCCACAGTGTATTGCTGCCTCTCACGTCTCCGTCTTGAGCTCGGCCCATCTTATCCGTGCACTACTGACAAGGAAGTGTGAAATGCGGCGCTTCCTTTCAACCGCTCCTTCCGTCCGTCCATTAATGGCATCGACATTTCTTGGCTAAATGGCAGATAAATTGCAACAATCACTGAAATGAACGTGATAAAGTAGCAGCACGGGACTTGTCGTTCCACCACCAAATAGTCCGTAAAAGCTTCAACTATTGAGTTGCACTTTAAATAACTCTGCATAGCACTTGTATTTACAAACACACGCACGTATTTAGGGCCTCATTATGCAGGAATGCTCAGCATTTCTTTGGATTGTTTGTCGACGCCGCGACAGAGCAAAGCAAAGATTGCGCTCTTTAGGATCTGCCTCACAATTTCCTCCGGCTAATGACGCGCCGGCCTTATCAATACAGGGACCGTTACCCCCGATAATGCTAGCGCGGCGCTCATTTTCACGTTTAAAGACACGGGTGTCCGGCTCACGGCGTAGGGGCCGGATTCGGTCTGCCGAATCGTTTCGCGCGGCCCGTCAAAGTTAATCGTGTACATCCACTTCATTTAAAAAAAAAAAAAAAATCAAGTTTCTGTAGTCGTTGATGAAAGATAAAGGACTACGGAAATCAAAGAGAATATTTACGGTTTCTTGAGAAAAATACATAAAATTAATAAATTGAAAGAAATAAGTGTTGTGGTTTTTTTTTTAAAAAACACATTGAAAAGGATATGTACTTTTCCCCATTTTTTGATTATATCATTTAAAAAATGAGAATCAATTAAAAGTTCATAAGCAAAGTTAAAGGTTCTATGTACTGTTTTATTAGTTTTTAAATGAAAATAAATCACAAAGACAAAAAAGAATACAATTTCCCCCATTTTTAATGTTAAAATTTGTCATTGTAAAAAAAGGTCCTAAATTAAAAAGGACAATTTAAAGCGAAAATCTACTTTTGCCATTAACACAAATGTGAAAAATAAATCAAAAATGAGAATATTTTTTTCCCCACTTTTTGTTGTAGTTTGTTAAAAAAAAATTAATATTTATTTAATAAAAATCAAAAATTGTGTGTTTATTTGTTATATATGATATATTTACTGCCCCCCTCCCCCGTTTTAAAAAAATTCAAAAACATAAATTTTGCAATTAAGAGGCTCAAAAAGAGGATTGGGACCATTTTTAAGTCAACCAAAAAGGTCATGAATTTAACGATGAGTTGGTCGATTGTGGCAGCCTTGCTCCGAGCTTCATTTAGAAGATAATTGCTGCTGAAAAAGCATTAAAGCTGACAACTGTGTTGATATACTTTTTCCTGAGCCCTCAGTTCTGCGCTGGAGTGAGCGGCGACCACCCCTGTGCCGCGCATTTCGCCGCCGCCCCCGCCCCCTGAGTAAAGGTGTATGTTTAGGGCGTGAGAATTAGAGCTCTAAGTGCAGGATATGGCGGCCCGTAAGAGTAAGTGCGGGTCATAACGGCCCGTGTGTATGTGTGTTTGGAAGTGGGCCCAGGAATGGAAGCCTGTAAAAGAAGAAAACACGCTAGCTGTCCACTTTCCCACCCGCGTCGTTATGCTAGCTCAGAAACTCTCACTGTCAGGTTATGCGCTCAAACTATTCACTATGCCCATTCGTTTCATTGGGGAAACGCTCACGGAATGAAATGGACTATTTCCTAGTATTTGACATGCCATCTTAAGTTTTGAACTTGCTTGAAATGTGAAGATATGAAACTTCCTTTTAACGGTGCAGCGGTACCTCTACTTACGAACGTCTCTACATACGGAATTTTCCGGTGACGACACGTCTCGAGGAGAAAATACTGCCTTTCGTTACGAAAGAAATTTCAGGACACCAAAAGCAAAAAATACCTTAATGGCTGCTACTCACAGCTCCCTGAGTGTACTGAACGTGACAAACTTCTAGCTATTCTGCCATTGGCTGTTGCCTAGCATCTTCCTGGCATCCAATTGGCTAAGAGGGCCCTCTACTGTATGTGTACTATATGGGTATCCCAGTGTTCTCTTCATTCGCCCGTCAGCCCATGCCGACAGCCGACAGCTTTACGTGAGCATATTAACTTTGCTTCTTAACTCTTTTTTTACATGATGCACAACTGTTATTTTCTGTTTATGGTTAAATCATCTTGTATTTGTTAGATGTTTTGATGCATTTTTATGCTTTATGTCAAGTTCAAAAATAGATCCTTAGGTAGACATTGTAAAATTACCCAAAAATAAGGAGAGAAGACACTCAGTTTTCTTGGCCAAGGAGAACAAAATGTGACTCGTGAGTCACCAAAATTGATCTAAAAAAAAAAAATCCTCCTTGGTATTTTATTTAGGGGTTTGTCCTAAAATGGGGTGTCTTCTCTAAGGGAGGGGAGAGCAAGCTAGAGACACCCATGTGGTTTTCGATTGGATATGTGTGTGCATGTAGGTGGAACTAAGTGAATACACGTGTGGAGGCAAGAGCTTATGTAAACAATCATGTAAACAGTCAAAACAATCATGTAAACAGTCAAAATAATCCAGACACTTCAGTTATGCAACGCTGCGGCCATGGAAGATGTCCTCGGATGGAAAATTGTCCTCGGAGGGCAGGTGCTGAAGATGCCTCGGAAGGTCTAGTTAGCAATGGTGCGGCCATGAGGCAAAATAGTTGTCATCCCGACCCTCTTTTACCCTTTGTAACACTTAAGCATTATACTACAACCTGGTATAGCAAGCAATAATCATTTACTGGTTATATAAGTAAGAAAAATATGGCAATATGTATTATTTATGGTATATATGAGCACAAGCAAATATATAAGTAAGAAAAATATGGCAATATGTATTATTTATGGTATATATGAGCACAAGCAAATATTCAATCAACCAACCAAGCAAACATTTAATCAATCAAACCCCGATAATTACCTCAACACTTTATTAAAGATTTATGACGGAATTTTTGGGGGGGGGGGGGGGGGGTCTTGGAATGGATTTACCCTATATTTCGCATTATAAGGCGCACATGACTATAAGCCGCCGCCCACCAAATTTGACATGAAAAGTGCATTTGTTCGTGGACTATAAGCCGCAGCTGTCCTCATTGTATTATGAAATATTTACACCAAAAGATATTAACCGGTAACACTTTATTTGACACCGGCATCATACGACTGTCATGAGACAAAATGAACCGCCATGGAGCTTTGAACCAATTGGCTGCAAAGCTTCATTGCTTCAAGAAGCTCAATTTGGCCATCACTGTTCTGACATTCAACCTCTGCTGCCACCTGCTGTTGTCAAACATGCCTCCTAGCATGCATTGCAGCGCTACAGATGTTAATAACAATCACAATTCATTCTTCTGCTACTGCTACTGCTGCCGATCAGCAGTCAGGTATGTTGTTTTTTTTTTTTTATCTCGCGGCATGAGTTGAGCTACAGCCGTGAGTTGAGCATTGGCATTACCCGAAGGGCCGGGTAATGACAAGCATGATGTTTAGCTACTCTCGCTCCGTTCTTCATTGCGTCCTGAAGACCGCGCGGCGCGCTGAGTGCGTTTTACTTCCGCTTTACTTGACATATTTCAATAATCGGAGTTTGGATGTTTGTGAATCCTTCTCGAATCTTCCACGGCCGAATCGCGAATAATCTAAGAATCGGACATTTCGCACACCTCTACCACTTAGTAGTATTTTATGTCATTGTTGAATTTTTTTGCATTTTTTAGCGTTTTTTTTTTTTTTTTTTTTCAAATTTGTTAGATTTTTAGATGATTTCTTTTAAATAGATCATCATTGGTCATTTATTGTTTAGTATTTATATTTTTCATTTTTTGTTCTACTTTTGATCCTATATTGTAGGATTTAATCTCATATTTATAACTGATGTAAATGTATTTTTTGGTTCTGCTTTGCTTTGGCCCCGCAGTTAAAGTGATGATGTTCAATGCGGAACGCGCGCCCCCCGACGTCAGCCGGGAAGAACGATGGCACCGCCCGCCCACCGAGACTGGATTCAGGTGGGCCCGCGTCTGCAGCGCTCTGCTTTACGCACAAGTGAAGTGAGCGGCTAACAATGCTGAGAGTGACCTATCAAATATGTTTTTAAGAGAGAGAGCGACACCGATGGCTGGCTGCTAAGCAACGCAAATGCTCTAAAGGAAATCATGTTATTTAACTTATCTGTGAATGCAGCAAAGTACTGATTGAGGTATTCACCAGTAGGCTGTTTTTCAGGGCATATTATGTTTTCAGAGCCATTTTAATCAATGATACATGAATTCAAATAATAGTAATATATATATTTTTAATTATACTGTAATGGTTTGCTGTATAATTAAAAAAATAGTTAGGTGGATATATAAAGGATTTTTTTTTTTTTAATGAAATGGAAAAAAAGGACATTTTCACATTAATTCAACACTTTCATATATGAATTACAATTTTTTTTTCCCAGTCTAAATGAGATGTGTAGCGCCATCCAATGAGTTCAATACTATGAATAAAGAAAAATCAATCATTTCATAAAATTAGTTTTTATTCATGTACTTCAAATGATGAATTATTGAAAAATATTCATAATTTTTTTAACGACCGCAAATATTCACTAACACAGTAGTTTAAGAAATGCCTTCATGTTTTTTGCTTTCATTCAAAAAAATGACATGAACATGAATGATAAGACAGGATACACTGTTAAAATGCTCATTTTTGAGTCAATGTCTGGAAAGGATGCTTTGACCATCAATTTACTGTCGGTGTGTGTTTATTTGCCCATCCGTTGGTTTTGAATTTGTCCGTCGGTCAAGTGAAATCCCTGGACTTGTGTTTCAGAGAGGGTTCCTGCCTGGAGGAGGTGGTGGAGAAGCAGGCCGACCTGATCGAGTACCTGAAACAGCACAACGGCTTACTGAGCAAGAGGCTGCTCAACCTCACGGCTCAGCACTGATCAAATCCCAACTTTAGCTAAAATGAAAATGCTCCAGGGTCTCAGGTGAGCTGCCTTTTTTTTTAAAGGAGCCTTTAAACAAATTGTAAATAATGGATCCCTTTATCGTACATCCGTGTCTGTGCGTCAAATGATAATAAATGTTTACGCCTCCAGCCTTTTTTTTTTTTTTTTTTTTAACACAGCAGCGCCACCTGACTTTTTAGTAGCAGTTTAGCTTTTTACAACTTCTGTGACCACGTGACCCTCGGGCCCGCAGGTGTCGTTAAAGCCAAGCCATTTTGGCATTCTTGTTCAAATGGAATCATCAGTCTTGTTTTTTTCTCTGGATATTAAAACGTATAGACATTCTATTCCTTTCGACTGGATTTGTCGGTTGATATTTCATGGGTTTATATTTGTAATATTTGCAATGTTATTTGAACTGTTTTGCACTAATGGGTGAGGATTTTAATTCAGCAATCATTTTCTTAAAATGAACCCACTTGTTTAATAGGGATGAATGAACTGGACAAATAACTAACTTCATGAACCAATTAATCCTATGTTTTTTGTTTTTTTTTTAGCTTTTCATCCCCCAATATTTTAAATTCTTCAAAGTAAAACTTCATATTTTCCATTTTATTTATTATAGTATTTTTAAATTTTATATAAAAAGAAATGACAAACTAAAGATTCAGTTTTGTTGTATTTAATCATTTAAAAAATATTTTAAAAAACAAAGTCAAAAACAGTATTCTTAATTTTTAATAAAATATTTACAAAAAAAAAAAAAAACCTGAAAAAATAACCCTATTTTTTACTGTATTAAAAATTTAACAAAAGGGAAAGTTATTTTTCATGCATTTAAATTAAAAAATGTATATTCACAATAAATAGCGTACCGCACGAATGCTATTTTTAGACCGTGACGTCGTTATCGAAAGTGGGACGTAATAGACGAGCCTTCGCATACAGTCAATGTTATTTCTGCTTGTTTTCTCCGGTAATCTTTCAAAAAAGAACATTCCGATCAAACACTGCTGCTACGGAACCTGTAGAAACGACTCTAGACATGACGACATATGAAGGATTTTTTTCTTCGTATGTTTCCTGAAACCAAAAACTCGGAGGAAAAATGTAAAGAGTGGATCAACTAAGGGGGATGTCAAAAAGACCAGTTTACGGCTGCAAACAGAAGTCATTCACATTTCACATGCAGTATACATTTTGTCGGGGGCCGTGGTCCTACAGAGGATGAAGAGGCAAGCCATTTTGACTTATTTTTTAGAGTGGCGCCGTTTGGCCGTGCTGCTTCTGTCTGACAATGAATGACCTGAACAAAATGAACATGGTATCTGTTGGTCCACTGTTACCTTTTCTGTTGGAAAAAAACAACTTTAGTAAGGGGGAAGTCTAAATATAGAATTAAGATTTGTTATCAATGAAAAAAAGAAAAGTGTTCGTTGGCTGTCACCGAGTCGCATTTGCCATCGCTAGACAAAAATGGCAATGTAAATTTCCCCCAAGAACAATCAGAGAGGTAAGAGGATATAAGAAAGACAGGGCATATGGTGGTAAAGCATAGATTGTTGAAACAGGAGGAGGTCATTGTCAGTGGCGTAAGGCAACCCACACAAGAAAAAGGTGTCGATAAACGAGCTACCTCTGGGTCAGGTCGGCTTTTTCAGCCCTTGACACTCATGGCGTTTTCGGACAGAATTGGTAGGTTTAGCTCAGTAAACCTCTCGCTCGTACACTGTTTTCATGCATTTACTATTAGGGACAAACTGGAGGTTGACCCCCCTAGCCACAATTGCTCACGTTCTGAGTATTAATGAGCAAAAGTGATGTGTTGCTTGCGGTATGCCATTGTGCCCAGCTAAGTAATAACTGTGATTGACATACAGTATATCAATGATTGATGATCTATATAATCCTTTGTGGCAGCCCTATTGTTAAATGACTAGATGACAAAATGACAACCAAAAACTACACTTTACATTCTTTATTAGAAGGGATAAAACATATTTCATAAACATTTGAAGTGCATACAATGCAGATTACAGTATACATATTTATCAACATCACGGCCGCCCGAGAGCAGCTCTTTGGTCCGCAGCTTTGCATTTATAAGGAGTCCACGTGCAGAGACATTTTCTCTCGTCTTCCTTTCTCTTCACAATTCCTTGCTCCACCATTTTGAAAGGGCCCCCGTACTCCGAGCGGCCTTCTCGTTCTCCGGTGCGGAACCTGCGACAAAAAGTGGGATTAGCGCCCGGTGAGGTAAACTCCAGCTCAGGCTGTCGCAGGCATTCCCGAGCCCCCCGCTTTTAGTCCTTCCTCCGCATCATTAGCCGGATTTATGTGGACTGCGGGCCTCTGGCACTCATCACACACCTACTTAAGTGCCACCCGTCACCTCCGGTACCCGCAATTAAAGCCCGAAGCGGTGCTCGCACCTCCTTTTTTCAAATCCCACTCCAAATTTCATCTATGTTTGATGACACAGTGTTATGCTAACCGTGCCTGCCAGAGTCTGGTCCTCGAGAGCCCCTATCCAGCTCCTTTTCCACGTCTGCCTCCTGAACCAAATGATCTGCTCATCAACAGGAGTCTGATACAGTGGCGCCTCCAGAAATTTTTCATTGGGGTGGCCAGATGGGGCCACTTAAAATCTTGGGGTGGCACACCAAAACTAAAAGCCATCATTTTAGCTTTTCATGATATTATTGCAGTAAAAAGGTCAGGGAAAAAACTATCAGACTTAAGGACATGTGATGGGATGAAAGAAATGCATAACTGATGCTACAACAATCTGACAAGCAGGGTGGCCAACAAATTTATAGGGGTGGCCGTGGCCACTCCTGGGGACGCCACTGGTTTGATCACGATCCTGATTTTTTGATTCTGGTGTGTTGGAGGGAGACATGGAAAACAAATGGATTGGGGCTCTCAAAGACCAGACTTACGCACCCCTGATGTACACCGAAGGCAAAAAAAAAAAAAAAAAAGTGAGAGTTTGTCCCAAAATGGCATCGTTAACCCTTTATGAGGCAAGTGACTTTTCCCCTATAATTTGGGCTCAACTGGTTTTCACGGGTGTCTGTGCCAATTCACGTTGCGTTTGAAAAATGGTTCCATGAAGTGGATGAACAAAAAAAAAAAAAAAAAGTTTCAAACGGAAGAGGAAGTTGCTTATTTTGCTTTGAAGCAGTCATTGGGTTGGTGAATTCCAAAAAATAGGTCAGGAAAGTTATGAAAAAAAACAACAACAACAAGCCCATCACCGCTTTTACCAAGTAAAACTAAATTTGACATTGCAAAGTATCATAACAGCACGCAGCAAAAAGTCAAGGACCCATGCTCAAAAGTTGGCAGGAAGTCAGCCATTTTTAAGTTGCAAAATTCTAAGAAAAGGGTGCTAGGACAGTGAGAATGCAAATAAAATGGTCCCTTTCATCCACCCGTGTCACTAATGAACATCAAATTTGGTGGGCGTGTGTAGGATCTGGCAAAAACAAATCTCAAGGACCCATGCTCAAAAGTCAACAGGAAGTTTTGGCTCAAAACAAATTCCAAGAAAATGTGGAGCGAAACGCAATCGCCTGGCATAAATGAAAACGTCTCAAGGACTCACGACTAAAAGTCGGCCATTTGGGTAGAAGTTCATTTTTCTGGATCTTGCATTGATCGAAGGAGAAAGACGTCCCATTCCTTACCGTTTGTGTCAGGGGAAAGGAACTCGAGAGTGCAAGGGCAGGCAGCGTCGGTGCAGGCAAAAGTGTCTGTGGTACTTTTTCCTCATATTCTGGAAATCTGCAAAGAAAGCCAGAAGATTTGCATGACTTGGAATCACCTCAGGTGACTTGACAATGGATCATGGGTAACCCCCAATAAAATGGAACACGACCACCACTGAAGTCCCGTCGTTCACAAGCTGCCGACCAAACCCAGGAAGAACATAAAAAGTGCCAGATGACTTTATGACTCTCTTTTCCCTTCCCTCCCTCGAAGCTTAAACATGCAGGCCTGAAGGCAAACGCATCTTTCCATTCTCCTCCCTCTCGTGGCGTTTTGTTGATTAAAAGCTCGGGGCGTATTTGCAGGACGTTTTAACGCCGGCCGGTGTGGCCAGCCGGGATTAACAAAAGCGCCGCACAATGGAGACCCCCGCGAATGCGATCCCCCGGCGGCGGCGGCGGCGGCGGCGGGGGCGGGGGGCTCCGCGAAGCGCCCACATGCATGATACATCTCACCTGTAGCGATGCAACCGAGTGCGTGCGTGTGATCGAATTGAAGTCGATTGTTTTACAATCCAAAATGCGCACACGCGCCGAGTTTTGAGCCTTTCGAGAGGGGGGCTCCATTTACGACGTTATGTGGTGGAAGGTGAACGCCCCGAACTGTTAGAGATGCGCAAAATCCATTTTTGTTACGTTTAAAGCTTGGTTGTAACGTCATACCTGTTGAATTACACGTGACATCGTTAATTAAGAGATTTACCACAAGTAAAATGTTTGACGATGAAACCATCGCCACGGAAGATTGACGCCTTCAAGTTACTCGGCCAATGTTGTAAATGGTAGAATTCACCAAAACAACGAACATGATATTTGATCAATATCTGACGCCTTCAAGTTACTCGGCCAATGTTGTAAATGGTAGAATTCACCAAAACAACGAACATGATATTTGATCAATATCTCACTCCAAGCAATATCTTCTGAGTATAAACGAGTATAAATGCTTTTAGATGTATGGATTCGGTACACACTTGAATGTGTCGTTTACGACGTCGGTGGAATGTTTGAACGCAACAATCCGCCCTGATGACGGAAAAATCGCTATTCTTAACTGCATAAAGGGCTAACAACGAAACAAAGTAATCGTACGTTTATACAACTGTAAACATTAGCTGGTAAAAGAGAAACGTGTTTTTTTTTTTTTTTTTTTTTTTTTACAATATGATTTGTTATTGGATTTATAATTGACGACATTGAACGCAACAATGATTAGCATTAATGATGGGTCTCTATTATCCATTTAAATACACGCTGAAACAACCAACCAACAAAGAAACGACTTGAACGTAGGTTTCTACTAGTGTTTTTGTGAGTTGAGAAATGAGATATTTAACAAATTGGACTTGTTTTCGTGGATTAGGTCATTTACGGCGTTGGCGGTCAAACTTGAAAGCTTTCAACCATCAAACAATTGTTTAAATACACTTAGCAACTATTGTAGGAGTTCTCAAGCGTTTTATTTACGTTTTCACTTCTCATTGGTGAATTATGAACATGCTGTTTACTTTTCCGCTGACCGAATTGAATTATTTACGACACTGGCGGTTGAATTTGAACGCATCAAACAGTTGGAGGGATTCCGCACTCTCTCAAGGTAAGAAACGGACTTTTACCAAACCAAACTTTTTTGTTTTACCAAAATGACGCGCCATATTCAAACACAGGATGACTTCTGTTGATATTTGCCGTTTTTGCACCATTAGCGAGGCGTTACTACCTATTTTGCGATGTTTAATTAGTCATTTATTTACCAATACAAGTACATAAACTTAAATGTACTTGCTCGCTAACTGATGAAGCTAACACGAGGCTCGGACATTTCTAGTTCACTTAAGTTTGCTGATTTTTCTTCTCCTTACTTGGCCTATTGATGGAAGCTGCTTCCACCAGCACCACGGTGGCCACCAGGAGTATCAATAGTAGCAGGTAGAGCAGGTTGAAGATCCTCATTTTTGCGTTGAAGAGTCCTGCTTGGTCCTAACCTGTTCCCTTTTTTTCCCAGCCCAGAAAGACACGAGCCCGGATGGCGTCCCCGGAGAGAGTCCTGAATCTTTTCCAGTGACTTGAGAACTAAGTGACAAAGGTGCTTCTGCCCCCACCTCCTTTATAGTTGCTTTCTTGCAGACCCCCCCTCCCCCCCAGCCTCCACAAGGCACATATTGACCCCACATGTAGAGGGTAATTCAAATGACAGGAAGCCCCCACACCCCGACCTTGCAACTGTCCCCTCAAACAAACGCCTCATGTTAAAACGGTTTAATGTCATACTAAACATAGAACAAATCTTAATAATATATACAGTATATTATTAACTTATTGGCTGCCATTGACAGCGCTGTACGTCCAATCTATTAGGGTTGGTTCATTCGCTGTCCAACCCTTCCACTTCAAATGGATTGGACGTCTACTAGTGACAAACTAATTTGTCTAAATTTATTTTTAAAGAACCACATAATTGGACGTCTATCCTCGTTTTCTGTGATAAAGAACTAACAGCGCCCACAGTTGTAGAAGTGCTCTTGGGTGTTCATGATTGCACAGTACGATACTACCTCCTAGTGGATAAATTGGGCTCACCTGAAGGAGCCGCACAATACATTGCATTGCGGCATTAAATAGAAAAAAAGCACATTCCATGTTACTCGTTGCCCGCCATTGACGGTGATAGACGTCTAATCTATTTAAAAAAAAAAAAAACCTGTCAGGCAGGCTTATTGGGATGTCACAATCAATTTTTTGGATCATTGAATATTTTTAAGATGAGTCATGATTTTGAAATCTCAAAGAGACTAGTCTGTTAAAATGATACATAGAATAAGCCAATTTAAGCTAATTTACTGATATTTTGTATTGGCTATGTGAGATTTTAATGTAAAATATTCCAAATTAAAAAGAGAAGGATTGCGGCCACAGTGTTTAGATCCTGCTTCTGTGTTGTTTTGTGGGGAATATACGTATATAGTTGGAAAAAAAAGAGAATGTAATAATTCTTTCCCTTTATTCATCTAGAATTTAAAAAAGAAGCCAAAATAATGAACGCCTTCTATTTCTCGGCTCCTCGTTAGCGCGTCTACTCCGCTCGTCCGACGTCTCCTCCGCCGCGTTGTCGACTCCTCCATTGAGCGCGCCTCTCATCAATTAGCACATTTAGATGAAATGTCGACCATTACATGTGAATGAGGATTAAGGCGAGCAGCAGGACGCTAATGGAGCGCCTTGAAAAGCCTCCTCCAGACTTTGAACAAGCGTCTCTTGAGAAACCTGACTAAACTCCACACCGGTCGGTCTCCGTGCGGGCCTTTTTGACTTTCTAATATTTGCAAAAATGGCCGCGGACCTTCTCGGGATTCCTGCCGGATCCACTTAGGTGTTCGTTTCTTATCGCGCTTTGCATATCAGCGGCTATTGTCTTTTAAAAAACTTGTATTTTGCTGCTTTTGAATATGCTAACGCGGCTCCGATTGTTATTCACTCGCCTTGTGTACGTGTTGAGAGGAGAGAAAAAAAAGTCTCCCTGCTAGGTTTTTTTGGTGTTGTAATATTTGCTCTGGCTGGGGGATTAAGCGCCTTGACGGGGGATTTTCCCAGCTTGCTCAAACACACCACGAAGGCACTCGCACAGAGCCACGCGGTGGCTGTAACGGACTCTGGGGGGTTATTATTTTCATTTCGGATGGAACGAATGGAAAACCGGTCCGCCTGCCGTCGGCGGACGTCCAATCTATTCATACTGGCAGATAGAGGTGTGCGAAATTAGTCGGGATTCGGCCGTGGAAGATTCGAGAACGATTCACAAACATCCAAATTCTGATGATTGAAATATGCCAAGTAAAGCGGAACTAAAACACAATCGCCGCGGTCTTCGGGACCAATGAGGAACGGACCGAGAGTAGACATCGTGCTCGACTCGTGCCGCTAGATAAAAAACCAATAATACCCGACTGCGGCCGACAGCCCCTACAAACTACGCCCACATAATGCTACGGTATATATCACATGTATGTAGAACTAGATGCGAAATGACGGACTCGGCGGCGTTGGTAAACAGCCGCCATCTTAAAGCAGTAGACTTCCCTGGAAGGCTGTTGTAGAGAACCTGATTAACTTTTTATCCAAAATACTACTAAATCGTCAAAATCTTGACTTGAATCTGTCTTTAAAACAGTCTTTAAAACTTTCACATGTCGAAAGTAGACAGAAGGGAAATGATGGAATAACGGGAGCAATTTTAACAACTTTAACGGTTGGTTCACAACTTTAAATGAATGTAGTTTAAAGCTGCTGATACAGAATGGAGTATTTTATTGACTTTTTCGAACTGTTAACTTGATACTGTAATAGTCGTTTATTTAAGCCTGAAAGGATTTTTGTATAATTTTTATAACTAATTTACCAAACATTAAAAGCAGCTAATAGCTGGGGGGGTGCGTCAGTAATCGATTTATAATGGAATCGTGGCCTCTGAATCGTTATCGAATCGTTAAGTTCCCACCTCTGCTGGCAGAGCATAGCGCCATCATTTGTAATTCAAAACGGCTCTACTAAGGAAGTGGTCGTGTTGGATAGAAGTACAAAAGTACAGCAGTACCTTGATATCTGAACACTTCTGTAAGCGAAATATTCCGTTTACGAAAGGTTTTGTCAATTTTTTTTTTTTTGCTTCCTATTACGAAAAAATATTCAAAACGCAAAAGATACGATGCACTGTAAAAGATATCATTCCCGCTGGCAGAAAATTTGAGGCGGCTGTCGTATGCTCGCTAAGTCAAAATGGCTAACTCCGAAAGGATGATGGCAGAAGTCCGTGTGTTTATGGAGCTTTTCCTGACATCCACACTTTGCAGAGTGAAACCAAAAATGAAATCAAGTAGTCTGTTCCTCAATGGCAAACGCAATTATAATGAGTTGCTAATACAGCAATAACACCTACACAAACGGCTAGTGTCCAAAACGACAACGTGACACGGCGTGAAAACTCAGAACAAAGAAGATAAATTGTGGTATGTTTAAGCATCAAAAAGCCTCGTTCTCATTCACTCGGCTACGTGACTTCTCCACCTGCCTAAGTCTAAAGCACTACTTTAGTGATAACGGGGCCGCCCCCGAATGACACTTAAGACCCCCTTATCCGCGACCGAAAGTCAGACGGACGCATAAGCGGGTCACGGCACCACAAATTCAGTCAAGTAGAAGCAGACGGACACTCTCCGGGAACTAGACGACCGAGGGCCCCGGGGGTCGAGGGGTTAACTCGACAGGGAGTCCGCCCCGCCCCGCCCCGCCCCGCTGGTTCTCCCGGTCAAGATGTCAGCTCGCCGTAGCTTCCGAGGCCAAAAGTCAAGACGGGCCGACCGCTCCGTCGAACCCCCCAAAAAATCCAGTTTGGTGCTTTGCTTTTGTAAATGATATCATTTACTGCATTTTCATTCCAGAAGAAAAAAAATCAAGAAAAAATATCTTTTAAAAATGAAAGGAAAGGGTACATAGTTTCATATTTCATTAAAAAAAAAAATGTTTCAAATACTTCATTTATTTATTGATAATGTCTTTTCAAAAAAATACTTTTTTTTTTTAGTTTTGGAGGATTTTTTTCAGTGTTTTCTGTATATTCATAACTTCATTTTGCCCTTTTTTTTTTTATTGGTGTTACTCTGAATATATTTTTTCCTGAGTTCAGTTTAGAAAAAAAGTCAACAGCAGTTTCAGTAGTAAAGTCTCAGGGAAAAAAAATCTGAAAAACAAAAAATATTCTGTAAACCAGAGAGGAAAAAATGTCCCCAAAAGTAATCACTCAGAAATGGATTTCTTTTCTCATATGAATTTTCACTTCATTTCTGACTGAGAATATGATTTCAATTGCAATTTTTTCGAGAACCTATTATTAGTACTTCATGTGTTGTAATAGTCCCGACGAACACCAGATGCTGCTAATGAGTCGACTTGCCCAAAGTTGAACTGAAGCCATCCATGAGTCCTTTTCACTTTGTTCAATTTCAACCCCATCATCTTTTATGGTCTTGTCAAACTTCTTCACTTTGTCTGCATTCCAGCCGGCCCGCTGATCACGCTCTGCTTGACCCTCACGGCCTCGTCGACGCTTTCCTCTGAAGAGCACGTGCGCAGTATTTGTCATTTTTGTTATTTGTCATTTCTGCGTATTCTTTTCTCACCCGTCCGGACGCAGACGGAAGCGGCGCCGAAGAGCGTGAAGACCGCGAAGGCCGCCGCGATGAAGGCCAGCTCCAAGCCGGAGAAAGGGACTTCCATAAGGACGACGCGGCAGGAAGTACGTATCGAAATATCGGCCGGGGTGTGTAGAATTCACATTCCGGTGACGCGTGTGGCAATAGGAATCCCGGAAGCGAGTATTGCGAAACCCGAGCGCAGAGTACACGCCCTCGTGACTTGGACTTTGCTTCCTCGGTGTCAAACGATCAACACGTCGTGGCGCAGGTAGACGCTCCTCCCTTAAGTGGAACAACCAAAATGCACTCACAGTACTCTTTCAACAACAGCCCATAGTGAATGAAAAATGTTCTGGGAAATATTCCCCCCAAAATCATTGCCTAAATGCATAGGTTTTCAAATGATGCTTTTGGCTAGAACTCCCAAAACGGCACGGAATCTTCACTTGTCCACTTTACCTGTACAGTCCGGGCATCTCCGTCCCTCCCGGACGATCCCCGTCAGCGCGAAGAGGCCGAAAACCAGCAGGGAAAAGATCACGGCCAGAGCTTCCAGCTCGCCCGACGCGGACCCCATGGTCGTCCCGAGAGGCTGCCGTAGGTGCGAGCGTAGTACTTAGGTACTAGAGATCATGTTAACCCTAATTATTCATGAATTGCCTTTGTGCTTTAACGTGGGCGTCGCTGACGGCGATCGCCGTCCGACGGCGCGGTGTCCGGTCATCCTGCTGTGAATGGAAATGACTTTATCGCCAGTGAGTCCCCTTGAAAGGGTTAAAAATAGGTAAATATCTATTTTCAGGCACCGACAACAAGTGCCTTTCATTTGTTGTGTGTATTTCTCTCATCCACGCGCACATGTTGTGTAATCCCATTAGTTCCGAGATGGGGGGGTGGATTGAGGTTAGTCTAAGCCTTAATCCCCTGGCGGAGGAGCGTATGCTTATTATTCCCCCGCACGCCAACACGCGCTCCTCCTTTTCGTCTCTAGGGGGGGAGACGGGAGGGAGCCGGCGAGTAGTTTCCCAGTCGCCATGACGACCGTCTAATTCCGGCGTCCGGATCGGAAGGCGCGAGGAGGAATCGCCGCTTTTCCCCCTCGGCCGGCATGGCCGCCCAGCGGAGCGCGGGAAGGTGCCGGCACGCCGCCGGAGGAACGCGGACGTGCGCCTGAGAGCGTCGTCGGGGACATGCCCGTACACCAGATCACGGTGGTCCCGGCCGGCGGCAAGAGGGCCAAAGAGGGGAACGAGGTAAGGGACGGTGTCGTCGCGTTGAACGGGGATGGGCCTTTAAAGTCATTTTTCATACGAAACTACTAACTGATCCAGCAAATTAGCTCAGAATGTGGCTTCATTCATGACCGTTTGCCCATTTATTCTGTTCCTTAAGCCTTTTTTAAAAACAAAATTTGTATTCCTCTGAATTCACGTGTTCGTTTACGTATAGTCAATCATACAAAGAGGCACAAAAATATAGTATTGCAATTCGGTAGCCTGCCATTTTAACTTTGAAATTTGAGTGATTATTTATATAGCCCAATTCAAGTCAAACAAGTACAAAATGAACTACGACCACCCAGCTCCATCTACTGGCAGTATTGCATTTCAGTAGCCTAAGAGTTACTGCCTGTCATTTTTAACAAGTAATAATATAATTGCAAAATGAAAACGGATTTTTCTATGTATCTTAAATGAAATGATCATTTTTAGAAAGTGTTCTAAATGAACTAAGACTGCCTGGTTTACTCAGAACCTAAAGGCAACCATAAATCTGCACTCAATTCATGTAACGGGTCACAAAAATCCAAGGATCATCGCGTGCACATGCCCATCCGTTCCATTGTAATCCAGCCAAGACTGCAAAATTTAGTTTAGTTTAGTAGTGTCCTCCCCAAGAAGAAGAAAGTGAGCGAGACCTTGAGAGCTCCCCCCCGGGTGCCCTTTAAAAAAAAAGTATGCAAATTAATCCAGATAAAAACATGTATAAATTAGGGTTGCGGCTATCGATTAATTTAGTGGTCGATTAATCGATGAACTATTAGTTCAAATGATCGAGTCATCGGATAAGGAATGTGAAAAATTAAAATACCTGAGTTGAGCCTCAAACGGTAAAAAAAAAAAAAAAAAAATTAGGATCTAAGTACAACAAAAGAACTGGCTGACTTACATAGCAGACGTCTGCTAGCTTAAATGCTATAAAATGCCAACTTTTTTTTTGTTCAAACACATTCCCACAAAAATGGCTAAATATAATAAATAAATAAATAAATAAATAAATAAAAATTACGACTGCATTAAAAAAAAAAAAACATAAGCTCAAACAAAAACTTTGCTTATGTTGATCTTAACATGGAGCAGCTGAATTCCGCCATGTGAAATGAAGCAGACTAGAGGGCAGTGTATCCACCCAAATCAATAAAACATAATGCAAAAACTTTCAAAATAAACCATTACAACGCCACTTTAAATGAATACTCAAAGTAGCAAAATTGAATTCTAATCTTTTTTTTTTTCTAATCGATTAATGATTGCAGCACTAGTATAAATGACCATATTGGAACTTGGATAAATGATTACAGATTTTTTTCTTTCTTAAATATAAAAATATGAAGATAGAAATTTTAAAACGTCTTTGACCAAGAGGCTCCTAAAAGAGGATTGTGATCAACGATGATGCATCGATGATGAAAATAGTTGTTGTTTACTAATTGTGGCAGCAGTTTCAAGGTATCCTTCCAGCCAATGTCCGGAAAAAACACAGAACGACTAAATGCTCTTTGCTGTCGGTTGGCGGGATGGCTGCCGGCCTAGCCCGACCCCGTCCAGTTCAACTGGATTGGACGTCCGTCCCCGTCATTGGATTTGAAACGTGATCATTCCTAGTTTCAACGGATGGGAAGGAGTCACACGCTCACAGGTGTTTTCCTAGACGGCGAAAGGAGAAAATCCAGATTTAGACCTGAACCGAGATGTGAACTCTGCTCAAGAGTTGACCCATTAGCGCGTCCTTACGGAACGAATAGGAATGAGCGTGATACGTTTCCAATCTGGTCATTTTGCCCATTTCAAGAAAATGTGATGTTTTGAAACATCGTTCGCTTGAGATAAAACATCACGGTCGCAAGACGTCACGATCAAATATTCATCGTCGGTATCGATGAGTACACTAAAAAAAGAAGTCTGTTCCCGCAAATCCCCAAACGTACACTATCTTTTCTAAATCTCCAGTTAGACGTGTGTGTGTGTGTGTGTATAGCACAACACAGCAGCTAATCCGTACTGCAAAAGCTTCACTAGTGGCATGCACATGTTGCACTCATCTCTTCTTTTTTCTTAGGTACCTATTCTATCTAACCTATCTATACATACATATATATGTACATGTATGTATCATTTAAGGATGTCTAGCATCGTCCGTGGCACGGAAAAATTTAATACAATAATTAGCAATAGGAATTGATGATACAAGAGCGTGTGCAAGCCTAGTTTAAAAAAAAAATACTGTTGATTGGGGGGGGGGTCACTTCCTGTTTATTTTGGGCCCAAAAATAACCAGTGTGAACATCAAATGCAATTTTGAAAAAAATAGGGATTTTATTCATCCATCGTCTGACAGGATGTGAATGGCTTTTTTTTTGTCATTTAATAACATTTCCAGACTTTTTCCCACGTGCTCCGATCAACACGCGAGCGAGCACAGATCCGCTAATAGCAATCGAGGTAGCGGCAAATCCCTTAAACGGCTTAAACGGAGCGCTCGTTTTGTCTTCCAACGCGTGGGCGTTTCCTCTCGTCGGCGCAAGTGCACCTTAGAATCGCCAGGCAATTTGTAGGGGGAAAATGCTCATCCTCCCCGTAGCTTTCTACTTAAGAAAGCCTGACCGGTCAGACATATGCGGATAAAGCTGGTTTGACTCCAGGGTTGGTACGGAAATCAAATCAATTTGCTTCATCGCTGCAACAGGCTGGTTTCGAAGTGGCGTCACATCGAGTACAGCGCATTTTTAGTTTGGAGTTTAATCAATCCAAGCATAGTTGTATTCAAATGCAAACATGTAGTTTGGTATAGGGATGTCCCAATTGCATAATTTTGCGTCAGAGTCATCTGATTTTGAGACTCTGCCGATAGAGTCCCGCACTGATATCGAATTTTGTTTATTTTTTAAAAAACAAAAGTTGCCAACATGTTACTGTCCCACCGTGTCGCCTTCATAATGTGAATTATTTTGAAACAAAATAACGTAGAAAAATGCTCGTCTTTTTTAAATGCTTCATTGAGTGAGTCCACAGAAAGTGAGAACAGATGATCACTTACACAATGAGTTGCCGCATCACACTTCTGCAAGTTTAACAATGATTGACACATTTATGCCTTTGATCGTAGAGCTACCAAGCTTCTCTGGCAAGATCAAAGCTACAAACCTGGCAATCATCGTTCATTTGAAGTACCAAACGCAAGTTTGGCCATTTGCGGGAGGTAGGGTAAGACGCTGTGCTGTTGTACGAGCGCGAAGCAGAAAAACAAATCTTTTTTTAAAATGAAAAAAACGATTACGATCCTCTGAAAAATGGCGCGATCACGTGAATGGAACGGGACATCCCTAGTTCAGTACAATACGCTTACCTTGCGACCAGCTCGGTTTTTTTAACGACCTCCACACCTCCTCTGCCAGATGCCGTTGAATCTGCGCTCTGCCTACTCGACTAGCCTTGTGACTAGGCATGTGTCAGTATGAGCTTCTGACGGTATGATGGTTATCGTAAGCCAAAAGATCACAGTTTCACGGTATTGGAATGACAACTCTAAAATGTGTTACTTTGAGATATCTAGCCGAAGTATTCCCGTACCAGTGATTTCGTTTTCTTGGATGAAGGGAAAAAAAGTTTCCCCTCCTCCCGCCATCGTATAGCACAGCTGACTCACTGACACTGAGCAACAACCGGCGGCGGAGGGTTGAGCCTTGCAGCTGCAAATGAGGGATTTCTCCATGCATTTTTGAGACCCAAAAAATAGCTAATACCTTTGGGACAGTATGACAGAACATTTTTGCAGGTTTGAAACCTTGACGTTGTCATACCACCGTATATCTTGAAACCGGTAATCGGCACGTGTCAAGTCACCGTTGACCACCTCTGGTGATTTCAACAGCGGTCAGGTTTTTTGTTGTCGTTTTCTTAGTCAGGCCGACTTCCTTGACCAGCTCCAAGTCCTCTTCGTCTTCCCTGAAATCCATCTTCACTGTTACGTTAGGGAAGATTCGGCAGAAAATTTTTGCAGTTTTGAAACCTTGACGTTTTCATACTACGGTATACCTTGAAACCGGTAATCGGCACATGTCTACTTGTGACGCAAAAAAAACAATCACTTCTTTTAAGGAGCCTTGTCAAGAGCTTTACCTGTTTTGGCAAGAACTGTATAGTCTTTTTGTGGCTGTGAACTACAGTTCCGTGCAAATGTATCTCATTTAGCTTAGCGATTGGAGGCATGAGAGCCATCGTTCCAGTGTCCCAACTGTGAACAAAGCGCATTTATCAAGGTGTGGTGACGTGTGCGTCTCTGTCCGCCGAACGGCACTGGCGCCTCTGTGTTCAGTTTGCCACAAACACTCCCTCCCAGGGGGTTTCAGAATAGGCACCTTTCAAACTTCATTTTCCGAACCTCTGGGGTCATAGAATGGTTTTGGGAGACGTCGCGTTAAACAAAAAAACATTGGAATAAGTTTTAAAAGGTACTGGAAAATTGGTCTTGAAAGTCCTTGAATTTGGCCATGAAAGAGGCGCAAGAACCCTGTGATTCACTTGATCTAGCTAGCATGTTGCATGCTAGCAGTTGGGTCAGCTCCCAAAAAATATGTCTGTTGACACACTTGCTCTATACTTGTTTTGCTCATTTTGTATATAAGGCGACTTCGTGATTTGCTGTCATGTCTCCGCTCCAGGGCGTTCAAAGCAAGCCCCCGGGTCGCTCGGGCAGTCGATCCAGCAACATCTCCAAGGTAACCCGGCGTCTTTCGCGTCCGATCGCTTGAAAAGTGAGCGCGTGCTTTGACGCTAGGCCAGCAACTCCACCGCGGGACAGACCGGCGCCTCCAAGACGTCCGTCACCCCGTCTTCTCAGGATATTTGCAGGTAACGGGAGCCAAACGCGACCCGGTTAGGAAGGGGATGATGGGAAGGGGGGGGGGGGGGGGAGCCAAAACTCCTCAACTGGCGGGCTCAGCTGTGCAAGTCTGCTCATTACATTTCATAGCCATTTCAACTTCCATACTTCATCATATTTAATTAATGTACATTTATTTGGAAAATAATAGGGAACAAATATACTGTATATATATCAGTGTAGTGTTGTTTTTGACCTTTTATTAATTTTTTTAGTCTTTTGGGCGATAATACTTGTTAGTCTTTGTGATGTTTTAGTCATTTGAAAATGCGTTCGTCTAGTTTTAGTCGCCCAAATCTCATACAAATTTCGTCTAGCTTTAGTCAACACTTAATCAAAATGTTTTGGTCTGTAAAATTCACAAGTTTTTGTCCAAAATTGAATATAGGTTTCCAACTATTCTGAATGAACATAGACGAGTACATATTGTAGCGCCTACAAAGACAACGCCAACTTATTGATGATAATACACGCAAAGCAGGAAAAGCAGTACATCTGATCATTTTCAATTAAACCCACTGGGAAGCTACGAACTGTATGTGGGAAAAAAAAATTGTCTGAGCATTTCACACTGGAAGTCTGGGATTTTTTTCAATCAGTATTTCCCAATAAATGCTCATTTACACCCCCCCCCCCAAAAAAAACCCCACAGTATTTCCCAATAATTGCTCATTTACCCCCCCCTCCCCCCAAAACAAAAACAAAAACGCCCACTGGCGCTCCTCCAAAGAAAAGCTAAATGGCTCTGCTTTAGACTGGCCAGTGTTTTAAGAGGATGTTCGCCATTCCGAAGCTAATGCAAGAAGTTACATTTAGCGCATTGTGAACATATTATGTCGCATTTAAGTCTCGTTGGATGAAAACTGGCATCCGTCTCGTGATGTTCTAGTCTCCCGAGCCGTGTTTTTTAACTCGTGATCGTCATGGAAAAATTGTTCGTCGATGAAATATTTTCGTTATTGTCAAGTTTAAAAAAAAAAACTGAAGCGTTCACGAGTCAGTTGACAATGTACATATAAAAAAAAAATGATAATTCAACATTCTATAAAGAAATAGTAAAAATGGTCACCCAATATAAAGTCCATCAAATGACAGTTTTATACAACATATCGACATAAAAAAAAACAAAAAACATTGTAAAGTGTAATCAGATAAGAGTTGAGGGAGGATCATTTTTTTAACAATTAGTTTCATTTAATTTGAAGTTTATATAATCAACAGATTTGTTCCTTTTGGAGGAAAAAAAAATTAGAGAAACAAGAAAATGACATTTTCTCATTGAGTGTCATATATTTAAAAAAAAAAAAAAAATTTTTATCCATAATGTCATTACTAGTAGTTTTAATTTACCGCATCAATGGATGATAAACGCTAATATTAATTTGAGATATTTTTGAAAAATTGTATTTAATCTAATTTTATTAAGATATATATTTTTTATTTTGAATTAAATGTTGATGTATTTCTTTTTTTATTATTCACAAGTTCATTTGATTGAATTTGTGACAGAAAGATCGCCATGTACAGATTGGTTTTAACTGGGGGAAAGCAAATCTTTATTCTTAAAAGAATTCAATTTTCATTGATATAAATACTTGTTATTAGGTCATTGTAGTGTAATTTAGTGCTAATGTACGACATACTGACAGCAAGATTTGCAAGCAAGACTTCACTATCAGTTGACGGGTCTCGGGGCCGATCCGTAGGGGGCGTATTTTCAAAAGCGAGCGAGCTAAAACCAAAACGGACACCTCCCTTAGGCATATAGGAGTCCTTGAACAGCAACATAAAAAACAGGCATGCAAACTGGTTAGGGGTGAAAAAGGTGACAAGGTAACATGGACACGCGGCATGCGTGGAAAAGTGCATTTCATAGTGCAACCAGAGACATCTCAAATGAAACACCGTACATAATAATTTAACATATACAAGTTGAAATCTCACATCCTGAAATCAGAACATATAAGACGCATTAAGTAGCAAATTATACAAAATCTGGTATGTCCCATTTGCATTAAGCAGAGAACAGCTGTACAGCATAAAATATGCATTTACAGGTATAGTATGAATTCAATTCACTGAACTATTATGTGTTAGATACATAGAATAAAAAAATGGCAAGTCTTCAAAAGCATTAACTGTAGTGATCATAAGTTTATTTCCATTCAACCAAAGCAATTAGTCTTTAACTTGGATTGATAGGGCATCATACTGGATAAACAGAAGTACACCTGTAGGCTGTTTTATGAACGAACAGCGCAGGAATGGGGGTACTTTCAAATGCGACCTGTAGCGGAGCTCTCCGGATTGATAAACTCTCCATGGCTAAACAAATGAAACGACCTCCACAACAAGGCAAAACTCTTCCCTTTCTGTAATTATCGGAGAGTATTGAGGGGCCTTAAATAACTCGTTGTCAAAAATAACTGGTGACCATTCAGAACTTTACTAACAAAGCTCTGAACATGACAAGTATGGAAGGCACTAGTTCATTACTCTAGTTACCACATTGCTCATGATTTTTTTTTTATCGTTAACAAGCGCTTTACAAAGGGGTCTTAAATAACTTATCACAACGCCAACTGGCGACGATTCAGATCCCAACTAACGCTCGCAAACTTTACTAGCAAAGCCCTGTGTGAAAGGCGCTAGTTAGCCCCTCCGCAGTTAGAGCTACCTCGACTAACTGCGTTCTACGAGGCGGTGAAATATCAAGGACTGTCTGAAGTCAGTAACCAAGAAATTAACCCAATACTTGTGTTAGAGACACCATTACAAGCGCAGGAATTGATCGTACGACACGATTGAATGATTTATGAAGACTATTATAGGCCATCACTCAAACTTTTAGCCTTAAGAAGTTAACAATTTTTAACATTAATCCCTTACCTTGCCGCAATTTCCAACGGGTCCGGGCGAGAAGCTGGGGTGGAGAGGGGTTCCGCCTCCCCATTGCTGATTGGTGATAACTGTGCTCACTCTTGTCAATTATTTGCTGTCACGAGAAGAGAGTGGCGGTGATAGGTCTAGGTCATAGGACTAGAGTGTAGTTTTGAGCATGGACTACGGTTTTGAAGTTAACAGTTTCACTCACTCCCCCCCCCCCCCCCCCCCCCCTCATTTTTTTTCTCCTCGGATCTACGCGATTCAGAAGAATGACCCATTTTGATTTCAAAACGGTGAAATTTCACCGAAAGGTGGCAAGTTTGCATGCCTGAAAAAAATTCAGTCGTTCCCTAATAAAATCCCGATTCATTATTTTTTTATACAACAGTACAACAAAACTTACAATGGCTATAAAATTCTCAAATTTTACGCTAGTTGCACAAAAATCACAAAATGCAGAGGTAATCACCTATTTTCACCATTATCATTTTTTGCTAAAATTAGGAACTGTAAGTTTTCAACCGCTAATAAATCACTCCATTTTTACATCAGAAAATGAATACTTGAGGAAAACATGCAGAATGATCATAATTTCACTCAACAAAAGCAAAATTAGCATTTTCTTGATACAATCACAACCTATTTAGGTAGAATTCCTCTATTGTGTAGAGATCCAAAATCCAACATGGCGGCCGTCACAAAACAAAGAGCTTTTTAAGTTGAAAATTCTCACAAATAAATGCTCAAATCACGGAATTTCTATAGAGATTAATGTGAAACAGTCTATAGACTCTCGGGTAAAAGCAAAATATGGGCAGTTATCATTCATTTCAGTAAATATTTCAAGCCAAAGTTATGGTATTGTTTAATCCAACATGGTAGCCGTCATGGAAGAAAGAACTTTAAGTTGAAAACTCTCGCAAATAAATGCTCAAATGGCGGAATTTCTATAGAGATTAATGTTAAACAGTCTAGACTCTCGGGTAAAAGCAAAATACGGGCAGTCATTGTTCATTTTACGTCAATATTTCAAGCTAAAGTTAGGCAAATTTTTTCCCAATGTATTCACAACGTTTGAAAGTGCATGCATGGTGCGAAAAATATAATAATTACCTTGAATCCACGACCAAATCACTCTTGAGACATTCCTGCCTGCTTGAATGCATGCAGTAAAACCTTGGTCCTATTTCCACCTAAATCCGGCGTTAGAACGCAGCGTGTGTTTGAGTTGATCACAGTGACCACCTCAACGCTCAATGGGAAGTCAACTGATGGTGGAGTCTCTGGCATGAGAATAATTGGAATGAAACCATCATGTCATTTTCCATCTTTAACTCATTGGCTGCCATTGACGGCGATAGGCGTCCAAGTCATTTCAAATTGAAACAAAATGTTCATTCGCCGCCACATCATTGGACGCCTCTCATTGTCAATGGCAAAGTCTCACCTCACTGATCACACGTCATCCCAGCATCCGTCTTGTGTGCGTGCGTGCATGCGTGTGTGTTCAGTGTGGTCCAGCTGACCCGCGTCGAGGAGGACGCGGCCCAATTTGCCGGCCACGACAAGAACGCGCGCGACGCTCGCATGACCGTCCCCGGCGCCGCTCGGGCCCCGTCCGCCCCCAGAAAGCAGGTGAAGCGCTGCCGCCGCCGCAAAAAGAGGAGCGGCTACGGCCCGTTCGACTGCGTGGAAGCCAAAGACCCCGACCCGGAGCGCCCGCGGGACCGCCCTTTGCGTTTCCTCTGCTCGGACTCCACCTCGGAGGACGAGAAGCCGGCGCGCCGGGAGAAATACAGACGGGCTCGCCGGCGCGGGCCCGGCAAAACGGTCGACGACGTCGCCGAGGTGATGGAATTGCGGTCGGTGGGCTCCGACGAGGGGAAGGCGGAGGACGGAACGGAAAAGGGACGAGAGAGCGCGCGGAGCTCGCCCGGGAAAAGCTCGCCCGGCGCGGACGAGGCCGACGCTTCCCCGCCGTCGTCCTCCGAGGAGAGCGTTACTAAACAGTACGAGGAGAAGGGGGCGGGGCCCGGAGATGCGGCCGGGGCGCCGGAGACGCGGAAGCCACCCGGGGTCAACGGCGCGCCGCTCGCCGTCATTTCCGACGATTCGGAGACGGAGGTGTGCAGGTCAGGTTCGGCGCCGAGCGGCCCCGTCGACGGCGATAGACGTCCGACCCCGGTGGATCGGAAATCTATCGCCGTCGTCCTTGGCAAAACTGAATAATTTGAATCCATTTCATTTAAAAAAAGAATCATTATGAACAATATCATGACTTCAATTGAAGTTTTACTAAATTTGAAAAGCATTCATTGAATTTGAATAAATTTAATATTTGTTTATTTTTTGAAAACATTTTTTTTCAAAGGTTGCAGAAATAAACGGTGATTTTTTTGGTGATTTGGAGAATTTAAAAAATGGCAAAAAGATGATTCACAATTAAAAAAAAAAAAGATACATAGTGATGAGAACAAGTAACAAATATAAGAAATGCATGATATTGTAGTCAATATTAAATGTTTTTTAAAAATTTCCTTGAATCTTAGGTTGCTTTTGACGGAAAGAAAGAGAAGATTATGTCTTTTTCAGGATCTGCCACTGCGAGGGCGACGAGGAGTGCCCGCTGATCACGCCGTGCCACTGCACGGGCAGCCTGAGCTTCGTGCACCACGCCTGCCTCTACCAGTGGATCAAGTCGTCGGACACGCGCTGCTGCGAGCTCTGCAATTTCCACTTCATCATGGAGACCAAACTCAAGCCTCTGCGCAAGGTACAAATAAACGCCGACAATGGCCGGACCGGCCTTCACAATCCCTCCGGAGGGATTGTGAAGGACCAGCTGGCTTTTCCGCCAGTGGGAGAAGCTGCACATGTCCAAGAGCGAAAGGAGGAAGATCTACTGCTCCGTGCTCTTCCACCTCATCGCCATCGTCTGCATGCTCTGGTCCGTCTACATCCTGGTCAAGCGAACCGCCGAGGAGATTAAACTGGGAAAAAACGGTCAGTAAAAGGCAAAAAACCACTGCTAAAAAAATCCACTAGATATTTTCATCATCATTTTTCTAAAATGATTCACTAATTAGAAACGATTTACTTTTGAAAAATAACAGTGCACTGGATTGATATAGGATGCCTTAGATTGCATCCTTTTTTCTCGCTGCTCTAGATGGAGACTGGATGGAAACAAAAACAGTCAATACGTTTTCAGTGTTTTTAATTGTTTTAAAATGTTTAAAAAAAATCTCTCTTAATTTATCATTCATTTAAAAGATCTATTTGTCGGATAAAAAGACAGAAAATCTTTTTTTTGTTTCGACCTCAATAGAAAACGATGTACCGTCATTTTCAGACTATAAGCAGCTACTTTTTCCTTCATTTTGAATCTTATAGTCCATTGCGGCTTATTTGTTGATTTATTTGTGGTAATCGGTAACACTTTATTTGACAGCGGCGTCAGAAGAATGTCATAAAACGGTCATAATGATCACGACACTATCATAGGCATTACAGAACGGTTAGGAGAGATGTCGTCCGGCAAATGATGTCATTAACTCCATTGATGTCCAGCTCGGATCTTTTACATCCATCCGTTCAAAAGTGAGATGGTTTGCACTAAATGACATCTGTTATAAGCATGGATTCATGCTCATGACAGTGTCATGCCATAATTCTGATCTTATGGCGCCACTGTCAAAATGTTACCAAATACCATAACTAACAATTCATGAAACAACTGGAACAGTAACTGAAGAAATCATCGTTATTTACATCTGTAGCAGTGCAATGCGTGCTAGGAGGCATGTTGGACAACAGCAGGTGGTAGCAGAGGTTGACTGTCTCCCCCAAGGGAACAGTGAAGCAATGCTGCTCCATTTGGTCTTATGACAGTCGTATGATGGCGCTGTCAAATAAAGTGCTATCGGTTACTATGTTTTGGTGTAAATATCCCATGTCCAGTGTGCAAAGGCCGCTTTTGTGCCAAATTTGGTGGGTGGCGCCTTAAAGTCTAGTCCAAAAATTGTGGCTTTTTTTTTCAATTTTCAAAATAAAAAAACCCAACCCCAAAACAATACAGTATCTTTTTTTAAGCTATCCTATTTGATTTTTGAAAACACCAATATTAAATAGACAAAAAAGGGAAAAAATCTGAAGTTCAATGATTTTTATGTTTGACTATGTTTTAGTTTCACTCCAAACTGAGAAAATATTCTCTTGTTTGGGTACCTATCCTTAAATTTGGATATAGTATTTTTAAATTTAAAAAAAAAAAAAAAAACCCTGACCAAACAGTAAATATTATTTTTTGAAAATTTTTAGGCACATATATTCATGAAAAAAAATCATGGATCATAATTTTTACAACAGGAAAAATTCTCTCTTTTTGACACATTTGCTTTGGAAATCTTATTTTTAATTTTCCAACTGATATGCTAAGGACAGAGTAAACTGAGCTATTGCCATCAATGAGTGTGCTCACTGTGCTTTTTATTGTGTGCAGGTAGCCAAATTTATAGATATCAATTCAAAGTGAAACATTTTAGTAAGTGATTTGTGTTTGCTGATAGCGTCCATAAAGTCCTTTCCAATCGTCTTCTACTAAACATTTAGTACTACGTCAATCTGTATGTATCACGGCCAGTGCCCGACGTACAAACGTTTGATTGCACCGAAGCGCTACTTTTACCTGCTAAAATGGCGTTACTATTTGAGCTTTTTTTTTTTTTTTCTGGCTTGCTTTAAGACTTATTTGCAACTTTCTGATTCCATTTTAAAAATATGAGATGATTTCGGAGCAGCGATGGATGGATGAGCCGATCGCTGGCAAAGTACAGTTTATAGAAAATGTTCTTTTTGTGGACACAAGTCAGGGCTCAAATTCAAGAAAACATTATGGGTCAGATTTGACACTTTGACTTGCTTCTCTACTGCAAGTGTAAAAAAAACTTGAATTATTCTATTCATATATTACAATTAATGACGTATGAAAACACCATTGATCAAAAGTTTGGAGACACTTCATTTTGCGAGCCGATATTTAACGCCGTTTTTTTTTTTTAAAAAGCACATTCATTATTATGAAAAGCTTTTGTAACATTCGTGATGTAAATGGCTACATCTTTTGCTACTTCCTTTCGTAACATTGGCCGCTAGGTGGTGCAAAATCACATAAAACAAAGATCATCACAGTACAGTGGTATGAAAAAGTATCTGAACCTTTGGGAATTTCTGACATTTCTGCATAAAATCACCATCAAATGGGATCTGATCTGTGTCAAAATCACACAGATGGAAAAAAAACTGATTCAACTAAAACCACCCAAACATTTATAGGATTTCATATTTTAATGAGAGAATGCAAACAATGACAGAAGGAGGGAAAATAAGTGAACCATCACATTTAATATTTTGTGCCCCCCCCCCCCCCCACACCCCCTTTGGCAGCAATAACTTCTATCAGACGCTTCCTGTAGCTGCAGATCAGTCTGGCACATTGATCAGAACTCATCTTAACAAAACTTCTGTAGTTCAGATTCCTGGGATGTTTGGAATGAATCGCTGTCTTTAAGTCATGTCACAGCATCTCAATGGGGTTCAAGTCTGGACTTTGACTCGGCCACTCCGGAACGTGTATTTTGTCCTTCTGAAGTGGATTTACTTCTGTGTTTTGGATCATCTTGTTGTAGCATCCATCCTCTTTTTAGCTTCATCTGTCTGACAGACGGCCTCAGCTTTTACAACAAAACATCCCGATAAACAAATGATTGCAACTTGTCCAGGCCCTGAGGCAGCAAAACAGCCCCCCAAAGCATGATGCTCCCTCCGCCATGTTTCACACTGGGGATGTTGGTGAGCTGTTCCATTTTTCCTCCACACATGAGCTTGTGTGTTGCTGCCAAACAATTCAACATTGGTTTCATAAGTCCACAAAATATTTAGCCAAAACGTCTGTGGAGTGTCCAAGTGTCTTTTTGCGTTCACTAAACAAGCAACAATATTTTTTTAAACAGCAGTGGCTTCCTCCTGTCATGTATGAGACTGAGGAGCCAGCTGTGTATCGCAGACACAGGATTTTATTGATGTTAACAGGCAAAGGACGACCTGACACTGAATACTATTTGTTTGTGCCTTATATACTGTTCTCTTGTTCTTTGTGATATAATAAAGAGTACCCAGTCCATGTGATGAAAGCTTTGTGATGCAATATGCTCGTACATTGATACATGAGATACATGACACCTCCCTGGAGTCCTCCCATGAACACCATAGTTTTACATGTAGTTGATGCGTGCACAGAGATATTGGATCGTGCCAGTGATTTCTGAAAATGTAGGGTTCTTTTTGACCTCTCGGAGTACTCTGCGGTGAACTCTTGCGTCATCTTTGGTGGACGGCCACTCCTTGGGAGAGAAGCGACAATGCCAAACTCTCTCCATTTGTAAATGACTTTCAGAGATGGTTTTGTGTCCTTTCCCAGCTTTATACAAATCAATGATTGATCGCAGGTCTTCAGACAGATTTTTTGACTGAGCCATGATGCACATCAGACAATGCTTCTCATCAAGATATTTCTTACCTGTGTGTGTTTTATAGTGGGCAGGGTGGCTTTAAACCACTCATCAGTGATTGGAAACACACCTGACTTTAAATGTTTGGTAAAAATTGGTCTTTAAGTCTCCTTTGGCAGAGGGTTCACTTATTTCCCCCCTTCTGTCATTGTTTGCATGCTATCCTCATTTAAATATGAAAACCTATAAATGTATGGGTGTTTTTAGTTAAAGCAGACACTATTTTCCTCCGTGTGATTTTGACAAAGATCAGATCACATTTGATGGTGATTTTACGCAGACATGTGAGAAATTCCAAAATGTTCATACTTTATCCTACCACTGTACATACGTTATCCTATTTAGTCAGCTGCATGCTAGCTGATTTTTGGGGGCTTGTCCCTATATCTGCCAGCAAATATATTGCTTGACCCGTAACTACGATCCCATTATATCGATTTGTATCGGACGTTCTTGAATAAGTCTGTATATCGGTCAGACGGCCGACGGCTTCCGTCCCCTCGCAGTCAAAATGGATTGGACGTCGATCGCCGTCCGTAGCAGCTGAAACATCAAATATAATGAACACTCGGGGAACTCTGTATGCAACTATTTGAAAGGAGTGGTACGAAACCGGGAAGCGTGGCCGTGATACATGTCGCTAAAAATGAGCTCATTTGTGCGCCAAATTAACGCTGTCGATTGCAGAGGAATTATGGCGGCTTTCCCTGCTGAAGTACTATACCCCCGAGGGTAAGCGCAAAAAGCACGGCGAGCGACGGCGCCCCCCGCCGGACGCCTAACTCTGCCGCTTGGCGTGTGCGTGTCCCCGCCCGCAGGCGTGCTGGAGTGGCCCTTCTGGACCAAACTGATCGTGGTGGCCATCGGCTTTACCGGCGGCCTCATCTTCATGTACATCCAGTGCAAGGTCTACCTGCAGCTGTGGCGCCGCCTCAAGGCCTTCAACCGCATCATCACAGTGCAGAATTGCCCCGACAAGAACCCGGCGGTCGCCCGGGAGAAACGGCGGGCGGAAGACGCTCAGGCGACGCTTTCCGAAAACCCCGTTTGAGACGTAAGTCAAAAGTCATCCTGCAAATCAACTTCAATTGGATTTTTTTCAAAAATAAAACCATTCCTTTCGCGTGGGCTTTTTTGTTTCTCCAGGTGAACATAAGCAAGCGGGTAGACGGAGGACCACGAAGGAGCCAACTTTGACCTTTCCGTTCCCTTTATGCACTTTGTCAAACTGCACTTCATAGCCTCCAACTAGTTGCTCACGGACTCCTTTAGAATTTTCACTGCACTTGTCCACTTTTGACCGTATCGCCACCGTTCTAGAATTTTCTTTCCTCTCGCCGATCGGCCGGGACGCCGGCACGACGCCCTCTCCGTGATTCGTCCCAACTGTTAGCGTGACACGATTCAGCTGCTCAACGTCCATCCACATGTATCATTGTGTGGGGGGGGGGGGGGGGGGGGGGGAATCATCTCTAGGCGAAAAGATTTTCGCTCGTGTATAGACATGCTCTCCACAAAAAAAAAAAAATCAATAGGATGTGACCAACCATTGCCCCAAAATCAACACAAAGGGAACCAGAAATGCTCCAAAATCAACAGGAAGTGACCTCATTTCATTCAAAACGGACCCCAAGTACGCTTCTTTAGCTGCGACGGAGGTGCCACAATGGACATTATCACCAAAAATGATTTTGGTATCTATCAAACCATAGCAGTACAAACAAATGGCACCATTTCGGGTCCATTTTGCATTAAATGCGTGACGTCATCGCTCCAAATTCATCTCTCGGCACCACAAACAAATATAAATTTGCATCTGATGGAGGGCCAGCTTCACGGATGTGCAACAAGTGACTCTGATATCAAGAAATGCCCCAAAAATAACAGCAAGCCACCTGATGAGACCTGAAAATCAAGAGTTCATGGACCAGCAAAGCAAAACACCCTCAGAAATGTATTTTCTAGTAAAAAAAAGATGTGAATTTGCTTCACCCCCTCCCTCGCCTTTATTTTCTCGTTTTGGATGTTTGAAAGATCAGAATGCAGTCTCGTCCAGTGGTGCTAAATGTTGTTTACGAGCAGAGACGCCACAAAACACTTTTCCGATGGGATCAAATCAACCCACGCGACACTTGTTTGTCGGTGAAATAAACTGTGTGGAAAGTGATTACGGGTCGGCGTCAGACATGGGAACGTCCGGGTCTAACTCCTCCTCGCGATCTTCTTTCGGTTTGTCCTTCTTCTGCTCTTCTGCATCCTTACTTGAGATCTTCCTCAGTTTAATGTTAGGAAGTTTCTTCAGATCCCCCGTCCACTCCCTGCGGAGGGTGAAGAAACATTGCTCAAAAGTTGACCTACGAGGCTTCCCTCAAGTAAGTGTCCCACCTGAACGTTTTGAGATGTTTGGCATCGACCAAGTCCGGGATCTCTGCGAGGACGAGATGCACATTTCCGTCAACATCGACGACGATAAACACGCGTACGGACGAGTCGTGCGAGGCGCGGACCGAGACCGACGCCGCGGTACAGCGCCCGCTCGCGCTCCACCGTCCGCTCGATGACGTCCTCCCTGGCGCCGTGCGGACGCCCCCGACGTCCCTTGATGCCGTTCTTCAGCTCGATCTGCTCCAGCTCGCCGTCGAAACGTCGGAGGTACCTAAAAGCATGCGCGATAAAGTCACGGACGAGCGTCCGATCCGTTGTCCGTTTTTTCCGGTCTCTAACGTTAAAGGAGCTCTCGCTGTCATTCTAGATCGCAAAAAGTCAACCGTAGGATAAAGAAGCGGAAAATTTCTGGGTGTAGTCCTAATTGCGACAAAGTTGATAGTTATGACGTGCCATGAAAACCCCCAACAGGGGAAACCTCCGGAAGAACTAAGTGGATATTAAAAAGGTAGCTGGAAACATTGAACTCAGATTGGGCGCCAGCAGAGGGAGCCCGAGTAAAACCGCCGATTTAGTTACGATGAAATTCAAATGGAGTGAGGTTGCAAGCCTACCTTTCAATGATGTCGCAGGCATCTTTTTTGCTATACGCCGTCTTTTCAGGATCCAACTGACTCTGAAACCATAGCAACTTCTCACCTGTGAATGTCAAGTGTACATGAAATCAACCCGCGGGCCTCGTAGATGAAAAGAAGTCGGAAAAAGATGCTTACCAATATTGTTCAGACGTGCGGCTTTGCCAACTTTCTGTCTGTAGAAACAAAATAAGCAACCTTGGAGTTTTTACGTGACAAAACACGCTAGAACGACAGTCATCATCACGATACAAGTTTTAGTCATATTTGAGTGATCACCGTTCTTTTTTCTGGAGTCGTATTTCCTCCCGGGCCATGTAGGCTGCTTTCCGACTGTACGGATGCACAGCCTTGTCCGGGGCTTTCGCCTTTTTCTGCGTCTTCGGCTGAAAAGACGTACATTTTGATGAACTCGGGACGGTCTCCCACGCGTAAAATATCTGCTACGTCAAAGGAAAAAAAACAAAACTTTCTTGGTTCATGTCGGCTTTTACCATTTTCGCTGCTGGTGAAACTCGTGGCGAGTTTGTTGACACCTGGACCGGAAACGGAAGCGACAAAGATTTGCCGTTTCGGGGAAAAAAGACCGGAGGGAAAACAAATAGCTCATGGATTTGTTCCACATTTCCCCCCTTAAAACGATATTTTAAAAGTACTGCATCTTATGAAACGGGTGTTTGACTCGTCTTTTAACGATAAATCTTAAAAAAAAAAAAAAAAAAAAAAAAATTCCTCCTTAACGCATAGATGTCATTAAAAAAAGGCTAGATTTTTTGTTTGTGCTTCGAGCCAAGGGACGAGCGTCGTCATGGGTCGGCCATTTTGAGTCGGAGCCATTCGATAAATATGGCTTATGGGGCCTGTACTTTGAAAGCCGTAAATTGCAATTTTTTGGGGGGGGTCAACTTTAGAGATGCAGTAAGTGAACTGCACACTTGAGAATTGTTCCACTTTTAAAAACATCTAGCTTTATATATATATATATATGATATGTACAAACCAATGTAGGCTAACTCTTTCAGGGACAGAGGTCACCAAAGTTGACCTTTAAGTCTTGAGTGGAGAAAGACTAAAAATGTTCCTTTTTATACAGTATTGAACTTATTGCATGTAATTGATGGCGAAGCACGTCCAGTCACTTTAAATTGGGAAGAACGGCCGCGAATGCTGACACTTGAGTGCCGTCCAATCCATTTTGACATTCATTCAGTCATTCGCCCCTTCCAGTGGAAAAGGATCGGAGTGCCCTGTAAGGGTTAAAAAAAAATCTTAATTTGTTTGTGAAAGGGTTCATAATATTATTTTTGAATTCCCAAAATATAAGATACGAAGTAAGGGGCCACAATTGTCCCCGGGGCTTTAAATTTGAGACCCCTAACCTCTTTTCATTGGCTCATGGGGCAGGTTGAATTTTGCCCTACGAATCCTGCCCGGCGACAGGTCCCGGAATGGGCGATTTCAGCCTAAAAATCAAAGGGCAGATAACGGAAACAACTTCCCGCCAGTTTCTACCTGCCCGTCACAGGAATGCGAGCAGGCGTCGACAAGCGAGAAGAAACAGGAGTTGCGTCACACCCGAGTGACCGGTCCCGGTGGGTGTGTCGTCTCACTCACTTCTGCTGCTTCTTCTCTGTCATCTTCCTTTCTCGCTCTCTCCCTCCCCGACGTCTACGTGAGTCAGAGCGTCAGGAAATTGCCATGCTGTGACCCCAAAACAAGACGATGGCAACATGTCCGCCCCGAGGCCTTCTTTTAGCAGCATGAGAGGGCGCGCCCCGTTGTTTTTCCTCCTGTTGTGGCTCCTCGCAAGCACTTGGATCGGGACAGGTAACAACTTTCTTTTTTTCTTTGTCAGAAAATTCAATTCCAGGCTAGAACCGCCTCCCTGAAAACCATTAGTTTGACTATCATTTTGATCTCACTGGTTTTAATTTGATTTTGATACAACAACATTTAAAAAAAAAAAAAAATGAAGTCAAAGTGTTCTGACTGGTACTTTTTTGTGCTTTTAGTGCTTTTGCAATCTTTTTGATTTTTGTGGCTAGAGCGTGCAACAGGAAGCGCAGAGTTCCTGTATGTTGTGACTCAAAAAGTACTGTGATTGCTGCAAGGTACGTATGCACGTGGAAATGCGGTGCAAGTACGGGCAATCCCAGAGGTATTACAAGTTACTGAAAGTAAAAAAAGCTACATATATCCCGCGTAGTTAGGGCTGTTTAATTCATTGGCTGCCAATCACAAGGATAGTTGTTTTCCAAATGTAAATCTCATTAAAGATTTCATTCAGGACTACACTCATCAGTCAATAAAGTATTTTATTCAATCCAAAAGATAGATTCAAATCAGGACTATTTAAGACCTCCCGTTTTATTTATTTATTTTTTTAAATTCGTGTTTAGAAAAATAGACATTTTGAAAAGAAAATTAAATATCAACTCATTTGACGCTTTTGTCATTTAAAGAAAAGTAGAAAATACATTTTGATAATGACTATTAGGAGGCTTAAATATAGGATTGAACAATGTCTCAAAATGATGAATTTTTAAAAGATGTAAAATATGAATAAAAAAAGACATGAAACAAAATAATATTTTCATTTTTTGCAATGTTGCTTTTTAGTCAAAAAATCAAATGGAAAGCTGATTAAAAAATATGTAGTTTTTTAAAAATCAAAATGAACATTGATAGTTTTCTTTAGGCTTTTTAAATCAAAAAAAAGGTTATACATTAATGGTTGCAGAAGAAATGAAGATGACCTTTCATCTTTCTGCGCCAATGACGGTGACAGAGGTCCAATCGCGTGGTTCCTTCTGCTGCGAATCGAAACGTCTATCGCATCTATCGCGGTCAATGTCAGACGACGAGTTGAAGGGGAGGAGGGGGAAGCCATCTTGACGAAAGCCTAGCTCGCTACTACACGCGATCAATAAATGCAATGTGGATTTTGACAGGTGCGCTTGTGTTTTGTCGTAGCGCGGAGCCAATATGACGAGCCGGAGAGCGAAGAAGCGGGAGAGGAGACAGAAGACCAAGATGGCGCGGGTTCGACTCGATAGAATGATCAAATAAGATGTATGCTAGGATGACCATGTTTTTCTCCTACGTACGTATAGCGTCTACTTTATCCCCTTCGGACAGCGTGACATCAGAAGCCTCACCCACCTGGGAGGGAGGGGCCAATTCAGGTAAGGCACAAGTCTACTCACTTGTCTTTGGGTTTTTTTTGTGGAAACTTTTTATTTGTTGTTGATTTGGCAGCAGAAGATAAAGCGGAAGATCTCGGCTCGGGAGTGGACAACGCAGGTACGAGCGGTACTATACTATATGAATACTTTTTGGACTGTAATTATAAACTAACTCATATACAGTACTTGCATGATTTTATATTCGTATGTTTTTGTACTGTATTTGAACTTCTATTTTATTTGACTTCTTATATATAACGTTAATGTAGAATAAATGAAATATTATGATAAATGGCAAAAATAAATGTAACAAATATAAATTATTAAAGAATATATATATATATATATATATATATATATATATATATATATATATATGGAGGTAAACACAGACAAGGCTGAAAAAGAAGTTTCTGCTCTTGCACCTCTTTTTAAAATAAACTGTTGTATTTCAAGCCTAGAAGAATATGTCTGTATGCTGCCGTAGCAGTTTCATGCCACATTAAGTCCCCAAACTATTTTGAATTTGTCCGTTTTACCCCGGAGACCCCTGTTTACAGATGCCGCGCAACCGCTTTTGTTTCAACCTAGCCATAAAAAGAAGGGAATTACTTATATTAATTATTCAAAGTGTCTGTCATTTTTAGCTTAGGATCGTTAATTGATGTCTAATATTTCGTTAAAAAAAAAAAAAAAAAAAACGACTTTAAAAAATTATTCACTCGCATGTTTTAAACAAATTACATCACAATGAAAAAAATAGTGTCTGTAAATAGGTCACGGGTATCTACCTCATAACTATCGCTCGATTGTATTTTTTTGCTACTGTTGAATTTTCCCAGATATTTTAGATGATGAATAATCGATCCAAAGAAAGAAAAATTGGAAAAAACAAAAAATGTTTAAAAGGGTAAATATTTGAAAAAGAAAATCTCAACTCATTCCATGATGTCTGTGATTTGTACCTGGCGACCCTTGTTATATGACCCATAAAATCCCCTCAAAGTCCAGCTGTGGCCACTCCCAGCTGTTTCTTGACACTTTGTGAGACATGCTACATTGAGTTTTTGGATCGAAACAATGTAAGTACGCGATAATATCTTTTTAAAATCATTGTGTCTTTAATTATGCTCTCACCTCGAGTTAGGGTTCAGGAGTTTAAAAAAAGAATTAAAAAAAAATGCCATCCCGTTCAAATGTTTTCTTCCCCCAGAAAATGGAGATTTTAAGCTTTCCAATGATGTATCACACATTCAGATAGGACAATTTTGGAATTTTTGCCAATTGGGGGTCTCAGAGCAGAACTGCGAGTCACCTGAGTGTTTTCCGCCATTTGCATACATATATACTAGTTTATATGTAGGCAACCCAAAAATATTTTTCAAAAATAATTAGGGCTGTCAAACGATTCAAATTTTTAATCGAGTTAATCACAACTTAAAAATGAATGAATCGTAATTAATCGCAATTCAAACCATCTCTAAAATATGCCATATTTTTCCCTAAATTATTGTGGGAATGGAAAGATAAGACACAAGATGGATATATACATTCAACATATGGGACATAGGTACTGTATTTGTTTATTATAACAATAAATTAACAAGATGGCATTAACATTATTAACATTCTGTTAAAGCGATTCATGGATAGAAAGACTTGTAGTTCTTAAAAGATAAATGTTAGTACAAGTCATAGAAATTTTATATTAAAACCTCTCTTAATGTTTTCGTTTGATTAAAATTTGTAAAATTTTCAATCAAAAAATAAACTAGTAGCTCGCCATTGTTGATGTCAATAATTACACCATGGTGCTGAAACCCCTAAAATCAGTCGCACCCAAGCGCCAACAGAGGGCGACATAACACCAAAAAGCACAAGTAACAAGTGCACATGACACTGTGCTGTCATTTTAATCTGTTTGAGCGGGGCATGTGCGTTAAATGCGTCAAATATTTTAACGTGATTAATTCAAAAAAATGAATTACCGCCCGTTAACGTGGTAATTTTGACAGCCCTAAAAATAATACCGTTTAAATAATAAAAAAGATAATAGCAATGAATGAACTAGTTATTTAGGCACCCCCAGACATTTCACATACTTTTAAAGATTGGTCTTAATTCATATTTCAATGTATCTTATTTTATGAATTATTGTAATATTAGGGATGATAAATATTCCTATGTCAGACTGTTTTTTTCTCTCCATCTTTTATTGTGATTGCTTTGCCTGTCTATACCTTGCTGAATATATTGGAAAAATACAGTACGTTGTAGTGACCACTACCTCATGACAGAATTCATTCACCGATGGAACTTATGCGGGGCATGTTGTGTTCCAGGGGGTAACTCTTTGTCGCGCGCTTTTCCGGCAAAGACACGAGAGAAGAACAATAGACGCGAGCGATCGAACACGACACGACACGAACTCTACTCAACGAGTAACGAGACTCACTAACATCATCCTCTACACCGGTGACCCCAACGCGATTCAGGTTAAAAGAATGATGTTGGCGAGTCTCGTGTCTCTGCTGGAAACGCGTGCGACAAAGAGCCCCCCCACATAGGTTCCACGTTATGTGGTAGTGGTCACTACAATGTATATTTTTACAAAATACTTCTTTTGAAATTTTTGATTAGTACATTTGCCAGCTTTTTATGATCGTATTAAGATGGTTTTGAACTCCTTCGCTGCCGTCGACGGACGTCCAAACCGTCCTCCCCCGTTCATAGGACGTCCGTCGACGGCAGCTGGCCGTAGATCGATTGTTAGAATTTTCTGTCCGTCCGGCGGTCAGAAGGCAGCACGGACGAGCCCGAACCGGCGGACTCCACGTCGACCCCGATGAACGAAGAATGCCCGAGCGTCACTCTCATCTTGGTCCCGGTGGCCGTGGCGGTCTTCGTCATCGTCGTCGTCACGTTCGCCCTCTTCCTCAGGCGCAGGTTCAAAATGGAGGCCGCCGTCGCAGGTGCGGCAAGAAGTGCGGCGTGCAATATGCCAGTTTTTGTAAAGACTCGCTCAATCGTTTTTTTTTGTTTATTTTTTTAGAAGCCAGAAAAGACGATCTGTATCTGGACGGCTCCGGCGCAGAACAAGTGCCAATGTACGTACTTTGCAATGTCTATTTATTTCTGTATATGAAGCATGATACGTTCATAGCATTTACAAATGCCAGGAGCGTGAACGGCGGTACTCGGAGAGCCAAAATATTTTGGACACGGGAAATTCTTTTTACGAAAACTTTTTTGCAGTTTTTTTGCTTCGTTTGACAATAAATGATTTATTTATCTTATCAAAGCTAACACGTCGTGTAGTACGGAGGTCCCTGACTTTTTTTTTTTGCACCACGGACCGGCAAAGTGTGGCTGAAGTATATATTCAATTACGACGAGGCTAAAAACAAGCATGAAAAATGTAACGCCCTCCGCTGAATTAACAGCGGCCTCTCCTAAAACTTGACGGCAAATATGCTCGGTCAGAGGCATAATGACTTCTTCTCCAATTGAGAAAGGATTCTCGGCTTTAGCGATACAGTTCGCCGCGAGGCGTGACGCTCTTAGCGCATTGGCTTTTGTTGCCTCGTTTGCTAGCTTTTAGTCACATATTATGCAGAACGGACTCGGTTGTAGGCTCCTCTTCCGGCCCAGCGTAAAAAAGCTGTCCAAAGACGCCGGCGCCCGCAGTGCGCATCCGACAGCGGCTAACGTTACCGCTAACATTGACTGAAGCCGGGCCGCTAGTGTGCAAACAGCACAGCAATGGCGGCCGACCACGAGAGGGCGACGTAGGCAAATCTCAAGAGGCACGGTGTAGTTACCAAATGACTTATTTTGTCTCTGCGGCCCAGGAGCAAATGCGCCGTGGCCCGGTGGTTGGTCGGGAATCACCGGTGTAATAGATCATTCCCGCTCACAATCTTTGAACTACGTTTGACTATAAATGTAAATGAACCACAATCAGAGGGCAATCGGAGGACATAACCATTTTGAGTACCGGGACCTCATGTACGGTACTCACCGTACTGTCTGGAGCGGATTCTTCCTTTGCGTCGCCGCCCCTATCATCTGCTTCACTTTCAAATGATGACGTTTCCCGGACGGAGCCTCCGACGAGTGCCAGGTCAACGGCCGGCTTTGGTTTTTTTGGCGACGTCCTCCGATCCGTCAAAAAGAAGCACCCGAAATTCAAAAGTGACCGCGGTTCGGCCCTCGACGAGTCGGCGCGACGCTCCGAACGATCCGCGCGCCGACTTCACGAGAACGATACGCGCTCACGACATCCGCCTCGATAAATGAATATCCGCAGAGTAGGACACGCTTACCTTGATGTCAGGCCGTGAGAAAAATAGGGCGGAGCTCGCCGTTGTCGGTCCCCGCCTCCCTAATCCCCAGCGGTTGGATTCCCGGCTATGACGGCCTACTGTCGAAGTGCCCTCGAGCAAGGCGCCGAACCCTAAATCTTCCCCCAGTCCATGGTACCCATGAACAACCCCTAGCAAAAAATATGGAATCACCAGTCTCAGACAAGCACTCACTCATACATTTTATTATGTAGAACAAACTCAGATAAAAAGCTTGGAAAACTAATGAATTACTGTATTTCACAAGTGAAACTCCTTGGCATTCAGAAACACGAAAAGAAAAGAATAAAAAGATTGTGGTGATCAGTAAATGTTACTTTTATAGAGCAAGTGTAAGGAAATCATTCTAGAATCACTCCATTCTGAAGGCAAGGCAAAAAATGTAATCGCTCCATTTTGAGTAGAAAAGACAGACAATTTCCTTTCCTTAGTTGGGCCCCTGCCTCAGATTAGATCTGCTCGTTAGTCAGGAGTTAAAAACAGTGCAGTTATCATACCTTGGAGGGCTGCTGGACCAAGTGGATTCACAAGAATCATGGCTCCAACAAGAGAGATGTCTCTTGAGACCAGGCAGAGGATGATCAAACTTCTTGAAAAAGGTAACGCTACAAAGATGTGGGCTGTTCACAGTCAGCTGTATCAAAAATCTGGACCAAGTACAAACAGCATGGCAAGGTTGTTAAAGTTGAGCGTACTGGTAGACAACCAAACGTCATGACAAACAACTATAGGCCATATGTCTTGAAAACAGAAGATGTACAACAAAACAAATGAAGAAGAAATGGGAGGAAGCTGGAGTCTGGGTATGTGACAGAACTGTGCAAAATGTCATGTCCGAAAGGAAATGGGATTTTCATACAGGAAAGCTAAAAGGAAACCATCATTGAGATTAACAAGACTGCAATGGGCTAAGGAGAGGCAATCGTGGACTATGAATGACTAGATGAAGGTTATTTTCAGTGACGAGTCAAGAATCTGCATTGGACAAGGTGATGATGATGATGCTGCAACTTGTGTTTGGTGCCATTCCAGTGAGATTTACAAAGATGACTGTCTGAAGAAAAAAACCTCCAAATTCCCTCAGTCCTTGATGATATGGGGCTGCATGTCAGGAAAAGGCACCGGGGTTAAATCTTGGTTAAATCTTCAATAAATGTGCAAGTTTACATTGAAATTTTAGACAGCTTTCTTATCCCTTCAATTGAAAATATGTTTGTCATTTTCCAAGATGGCAATGCATCATGCCACAGAACTAAAACTGTTAAAGCATTCCTTGGAGAAAGACTCATCCAGTCAATGTCATGGCTTGCAAATAGCCCAGATCTCAACCCTATTGAAAACCTGTGGTGGAAATTGGAAAAAAATGGTCCACAGCGAGGCTCCGACCTGCAAGGATGATCTGGCAACTGCAATCAAAGAGAGTTGGCACCAAATTGATGAAGAATACTCATCAAGTCCATGTCTCAGAGACTGCAAGCTGTTGAAAAAAGCCAGAGGTGGTGGAACTAAATACTAGAGATGTGCTTTGATTGTTATTTCTTTGTTTGTTTCTCATGATTCCATATATTTTTTCCTCAGAATGGAGTGATTCTATATTTATTTACCTGCACTTGCTCTTTAAGAGTAACATTTACTAACCACCATAATGTTTTTTATTCATTTCTTTTAGTGTTTCTGAATGCTAAAGAGTGGCACTTTTGAACTAATTCATTATTTTTTCCAAGTTTGTTCTACATGATAAAATGTCTGAGTGAGTGCTCGTCCGAGACTGGTGATTCCATACTTTTTGCTAGGCGTTAGCGTGAGGTAACCCTTTGGAACCAATTCATTTTGTGTCTTAGGGTACATAGCGGTGTATAATTCCTCATTTATTTTCATATAATAATAGCATTTGCTGCCAAGCCTCCAAGTTCAGATGGACTGGAAGTCTGGCACCGTCAATGGCGGACTTTTGCACAAAAATGCTAATCAATGGATTTGATTTGTTTTGAAGTGATTGAGAATGTCATAAATATTGTTTGATTTCATTTCAGGCCCATGTTTGAAGAAGACGTTCCTTCCGTGTTGGAGCTGGAAATGGAAGAATTGGACCAGTGGATGATGAAAGACTCCACCACGGCAACGTAGCGCAGTAGCACCTTCCAAAAAGGTGGCTTTCCATACTCGGAATGAGTCGACTGAAATGTGTACATATACAAATTAAAAAGAAGCCACGACTATTTGAAAAGTTGCTTGTGTTGGTGAATGATTGTGGACAGGACCGATAGGATGCGAGACACGTTTGGATCGACATCAAGAACAAGTGAGAAAAATGAATTGCTGGTGCTATTCTCTCTCCCCCCACAAATCAATATATCTGAAAACATGACCTCTGGTCAAGACTTATTGGAATGATCCGGCAAATGACAGTTATTTTTTTTCCCGCATTGCTAGCCAACCCAAAAAATGGAACAACCCCAAGAAAGATGCGCAACGGCATTGAACTGGCGCGATTATTTGGCTATGCTAGGAATGACGACACACAAAAGCGCGCATTTGTACACAGTACGGCTTTTCTGCGAGCCTTTTGACGGTCGCCGGTGTGGATTTCACACGGCTCCGGATCACACGCGGCGATTTCTCGCGCTTTCAGACGTTCCCCGGAGGAGTCCGCCGAGGCAGCGGTCTTCACGCTTTCGGAAAAAAAAAAAAAAAAAAAAATCCATATCTTAACTGGCCGACTGCCGCAGACGTCCGATCCATTTGAACTGCGAGGGCTGGTGGCGAAGTGCGTTCAAACGGATTGGAGGTCTACCTGCGATGAACACATTTTAGTTGACTTAATAAAGACTTAATGAAAATTGAAAAAATAAATTAATGATGAAACATCCTTTTAACCCTCACTGGAAGCCCAGTAGGTATTGCACATAATTGGTAAATATAGTGAATGTAACTGTAAAAACAAAACACGTTTTAATGATTTAAAAATAAATAAAAAAATACTTTTATTTTATAGTATAGGAGAAAAAACAGTAAAAAAGATAAAAAAAATGTTTGGTTTTTAAAAATTGTGGGGAAAACATTTTTAATACAAAATAACAAGGAAAACCAATAAAATTAACGATTGGCTTTTAAAAAACAATATGTTAAAAAGAAACAGTCATTGGAATAGTAAAAGGGAAATCCCATTTGAAAAAAAGGAAGTTTTAACAGCTTAAAAAAAGTATTAGTAGTATATAGTAGTATGATAGTAATAATGAAACTAATTTTGACAGCAAATAGTTTGGCATTATGATTTTTTTCCTACATAAAACTTAACATTAAAAGAAATGTATCTCATTAATCAAAAAAATAAGGGGGGGAAAATTTAATAAATCGTAATTTAAATGGGGGAGTTTTAAATGTAATTTTAACAAAAATAAAACGCATTAATTCAAAAAATCAATATATTGTAAATACAAAGATAAAAATAATATAAACAGAAGTATTAAAAATAAAGAAATGATTTTCTTTGCGTTTAAAGAAAAAATACATCGCGCTAACTTTTTTTTTTGTTAACAACAACAACAACAACATGACAGAACAAACAACAATACGAACACAAAAATTGACAGCAAATAATCAATAATACAAACCAAAAACAAAAGAATACAAACACAAATATGCCAGGGTGTATAAACATTCCAAACATTGCACAACAGAGGGAAAAAAAAACAATGAATGATACTATAAGCAATTATTCACATAAAAAGTTGTGGCTTTTCACAAATATCAAAGATTTTTTCCGACATCGCGCTAACTTGTCAAGCCACTAAATCAGAAACCTAACGTCATTTCCGAGCGCCCGTATGGAAGCAAAATCCCGACGAGACGTCATATCCACGCGACGACCATTAGTCAAGCGATAGGAGCCGAAAGCTAGCGGTAGCGGTTAGCGGCACTCAGCTCAACGCCGAATCGCCCATGTTTAACAAGCCGTTCGCTCCCGCGGAGACGCACGCGGCCTCTTCCCGTCACAAACGCGGCCCGTGACGGAGCCGAAGCGACCCCTCGTCCGCCGCGCCGTGCTCCCCGCCGGCCCCGACCCGACCGCCTTGAGCCATACGCTTCCTATTAGCGCTGCTTTTTCCACTAGCACCCCCGCGCGGACGGATGCTAAGTTAGCCGGCGCCGCTAACGTGGTCGCCCGCTGTACCAGTGCGAGACACACCGGGTTATCAGCCGAGAACACTCGAGGCTCGGGCACCGTCCCACCGGAGCCTCCCGGCGGCTGCTCGCCGCAACCAATGAGGATATCTGGCTCCGGTTACGCGGCCGCAAGGAGTTCCCGGAGAGGCCCGTTGTCCCCGGCCGTCCGAGGTAAGCGCACTGGGGCATTTTCCACACACGCACGCACGCACGCGAGCCGAGCCGGGGAGCGAGGCTCCACTTTCCTGGGCCTTTCTTGCGTCTTAGCATTAGCGTGCTAGGTCTAGCCCGCTAGTCCGAAAGCAGAGGGTTCACTTATTATTCTTTCTCCCCCCCCCCCCAAAGTCCAACCTGATTTCTGGCGTCCGGCGTCTTTTCCCACGTGTGGCGTCACTTTGGAAAAGAACAGCACTCCATTAGAACCGATACTCTTTGACTTGACTTAACTTTGTTCTAACAAGTTGAACTAGTGTCGTTACTCCGCATAAGTACACCAAATTTGTCGGATCCGTGTCATTAACACAGTAAACAGACACCCAATTCATTTGAACTGCGAGGAACGGCTGTGACTGCTGTTTCAGTGCCGTCGACGGCGCTAGACGTCCAGTCCTTTCGGACTTGGACGGCTGGCTAAGAGCGTTGGACGACTAGCGCCGTCAATGGCAAGCAATGATTTATAAGGGAGCATGACTTTGATCCTGTCGGGCTTTAATATCGTTTCCTTTATGATATAATGAATATTGCTCGCTAGCTTAATGACCTGTAGAGTCACGAACTCGAAGAGTAAAGCAGGATGATATCATCGAAAGATGATACAGAGAAAGAAATGTAACTGTGAAGTTGAGCCACCACGGCGGGTTCGTTCATTCGCTGCCAACCCTCTCGCTTCAAATGGGTCAGACATCTATATGAGGCTGAAAAAGTTAATACTCTCATCTTGTAATATCTTAAGATGAGTTGTTTTTTATCCAATTTTTGAATTAAAATAACCCAAAAAGCAGTGTATTTTTATTTGATTGATTTTCAAAAATGTTTATATAAAAAGGAAAATGGGGTTAGGGTTAGTAAGGTCTGTAAGGTCTTTATTTTTAATTTGTATTTGAATACATTTTTATTCAGACAAGAAAAGGAAAAGTGTTCTTTTAGTTTTAAACACAAAAACTAAAAGGCTATTGTTTGGAGACCCATCGTGTTTTACCTGCTCAAAGTAAATGTTCTCCATTCTTATTCTTTGAAAAAATGTTCACCCCCCTTCTAAAAAATCATGAATTATGATGTCTTACATTATTTGAAAAAAAAGACTCCTTTCTAAAAAAAAAAAAAAAAAAAGCAAAAAGTGACATTAAATTTTTATTGATATTTTGAAAAATTAATGAGGTTGATTTAATTGTTGTCACGAGTTGCTAAGAAGAGAAGCCAGCCAGCCTCTTGACACAAGAGACGCTCATTCAAACCAAATCCATTTGTCTCATTTCAGGCCAAGAGAAAAGAATTGCTTTATTTCCCCTTCCGTTCCGCCGGTCAGGGTCCGCAGCGGAGTTGAAATGCCGTCCGCCAGGACGTGTTGATTAGAGCTTCACCGTGTTTTCTCACAATTAGGAAATAAACAGAAACAGTCGCCAAATAAGTTTTGACTTTGTCAGTCATAAAGCGAGCGGAAAAAGAAGCGAGCCGTTTTGGTCAACGACGACGATCGGGAAAATATTTCGTCCACCAAATAATAACCGGCTAAAAATGCGTCTCGGAAGACGAAAACCTAACGAGACGAATGGCCGTTTTCGTCCGACGAGATGATTTCGCCCGTCTCATCAGACCATAGGACATGGTTCCAGTAATCCATGTGCTTTGTTGACATGTCTTCAGCAAACTGTTTGCGGGCTTTCTTGTGTACAGTCTTCCTCCTGGGGTTAGAGCACTAACAGGCTGACCTCTTCAGTCTCTGCTGCTATGCTGACAGCACTCCTGTAACGAGTCACATGACATTTTGGAGGGAAAATGACAAGCGGTACTCAATTTGGACATTTAGGGATGTACGTTTTTTCAAAGGGGTGTACTCACTTTTGTTGCCAGGGGTTTACCTATTAATGGCTATATTTTCAGTTATTTTGAGGGGAAAATAAATTATTATACAAGCTGCACCCAGATTACCGTAAGTTCCCAAATATAACGCGCACTTTTTCCCCCCCAAATCAACTTATGAAATCATGGTGGGCATTATAAACGGGTACATGGATGGAGACAGAAATATGCAGTATATATAACGATTTTTTTTTTTTTATTGACACGGCCATGTTGTGTTGAAGAAATGTATGTGGCGATCCGTTGCCGACCATTACGGTACCATTTTTACGTCACCATTTTGTTTCGGTAATACTTCACTCTGATCGGCCGAATGATTTCGTCTGTGTTAAATTCTGCTTTTTTCAGTCTTCATAAAGCACAGAATTTAGTTTCTTGAACTCATTTGAGTCAACGTTTATTACAGCTCCGAACTCGGACCATAACAAACGTAACACAGACTTCCTGTGTCCGTCAACTATAGCTGTCCCTCGGGAAACTCACACCCAAATAACAATAGTTCCTATTGTTACTGTCGTGTCGACAGCGATGAGCTCTCTGGGATTTCCGACTTACGTTCTCAATTTCATTTTGCCGTATCAATCCATGGAAGAAACATTTATTCATCATGATGAAACGAGCAAGTTCTATAGCAGCCTTTAAAAGAAAAGTCACATCTGTTTTGTTTTCTCCTGGATTCTGGTAAGTTCAAGAAGTTATCAAATCATATTATTACCGTACATATAATATGGTCAGTTTACGGTCATGTTTTGAACTACCAATGTGCTATGCTTGTTTCACCAGTCAGTAAAATGACCTTTCTGCATCCGTACATGAGCTCTGTTTTCTTGTATTCTTCTATTTAGTGGTGCGAAAATTAGGCTGCGCGTTATACACGGGTACAATAATTTCCCCTAGTTTTCACAAGTAAATTTGGGGTGCGCGTTATACACGGGTGCGCCTTATATTCGGGAAACTACGGTACTTTTCATAGTGTCAAAGTGTCATTTTGTCAGTGTTGTCCCATGAAAAGATATACTTAAATATCTGTAGAAATGCCTGGGGTGTACTCACTTTTGTGATACACTGTATAAAAGAGGTGTCAGTCGACATATCACAGATGTGACGAAAATATTTAAGAAAGGTTGAAAAGTGACCTTGTGTTGCTTTAAGACAATATTTCCTTTAATAAGAAAATATGTCCCCCCAAATTCTTTTTCTACATTAAAAAACTACAGACTGTTTCCATTTGTTTTGAATTGAATGAAAACAAAAGGAAATCAAAATATATACAGGAAAAGAATAGGTACCATTTTCCAGTTTCCTCATTAAAAAAATAACAAAAGTAAATCAAAGAAAATATATTAAAAGACAATTTGGCCAATCTTGAGGTCCACAATGCTTGTAAACAATGAAATGTTTGTCAATTCATTTCATGACCGATGAGCTGATGAAGCAAAATAACTGAATAGTATAATTGCTAATCTGTTGACTTTTGTTGAAAGCGTGTAGCAGTGAGAGTTTGACAGGTGTCCACGCATTCCTCAAGTCAGTAGCTGGAATCCCTTATCTTCCTGTTTGTTTTCCATTCAAGTAGGCTTGTTTTGCGCCGATAAGAGACGTCAAGACGCTCCTATTAGCAGCCGTGTTAACGCTTTGGCTGACGATGAAGGCGATAGACGTCCAATCCATTTTGACTGGAAATGGATTGGACACTTATTGCCGACAATGATTTTTTTTTTTTCTGGCAAAATAAATTTGACTAACTTTAGCCGGCCTCAAATCCAGCCTCTCCTTCGGTCACTGTGACAATATGAAACCAGTAGTCTTTGTTGAAATGAATTATTTTCTAAATTGTATGTGTATTTACTTCAACTTTTTTTTGCCTATATTTTCATCATTCGAAAAGAACTTACTTCCGGTTGACGTCACGGATGCGGATGGCGCGCACAGTAGATGCACTGGAGAATTTCATGTCTGTGATCTGTTTGGACCTACGATTGATTGATCTGCCGCTGGTGTTATAAGACATACACGCCATCATATGATTGTTTATTGACATTTGCGTTTGACAATTGTAAAGGCCTTTTCACACTAGCGTAGGGCTGGGCGATATGGCTTTAAGCACGTATCGCGGTAAATTGAGCAGATTTACCTCGATAACGATAAATGACGATAAATTCGCCCAAGCGGACTGTTATATAATTTGAAAATCTGAATCAATGCATGAAATACAGATGAACCGTTTCTTGTTGATTTATTTACCAGCTTTCAATTTAATATGTTTAACACTCGTACATGCAGTCTAAACATTAAGTATACAAAAATTTCTTGTAAACAATAACAATTCAACTATGAACATTCATAACAGCTTGTATGGCTTGAACAATGTACATTGCCAAAGTCAATATGCCTGTGCAAACATGTCATTGTAATACAAATGACTTACAACTTGAACAGTACACTTTAAAAAGACAACTTCTTGTTAATGGCTGCTATGACATATTTACTTCACACAAGTGTTTACTTCAAGGTTTCAGTTTTTTTTTCCAGTGCATTTTTTAATACACGCAAGCACACATGAACCCCCACACAGACACGCACACATTAAAGCTGCATTGATCTAATGACACAGAATTAAGCACATACAGAAAAATAGCTGGGGCCATTAAACAGTCATATTAAAATTTTCACTGTTGGATTGTACTTTATGCTGAATGCTTTGCTATCACAACAGCCATCAGAAATCACACATAGACAGAGATACACAATAACGTGACATACTAATTGCTAGATGCAGTCCGTGCCCAATCCACTCATTAAGTTCAGCTGTTTCGCCAAGGTTAGAGCCGCTATCCGACTCCATCACGTTTATTTGTAGCGTTAGCCGCTAGCATTAGCCTGTGGCTTGGCTACTAGTAGAAAGCATTGAAAGCATCCTCTTTGAAAATCGTGAGAACAAGGGAGGACAGCGGGTGAAAGCCTGTCTTGGATGCCGCCAAGAGTCTATTTAATGTCGGGTGAAAGTTTGACGAACCTCCCTTAAGCCACACTCCATCACGTTTGCTTGTAGCGATAGCCGCTAGCGTTAGCCACAGGGCTCTTGTTTGTTTGGCTTCCTGATAACCACGTGACTCCATACGTAAGCACACTTTCTGCTTTCTTAAAAGGGAATGAACATTGCCGAACAACACAGAGTCAAAGCGGGATGAAAATACTATATTTTCTTGTTTTATTAAATTACCGAATTTACCGTCATGGTCAAAATTACGTCGGTCATCGTGAAGAATTTCGGTGCCGGTAAATTTTCGGTTTACCGCCCTGCTCTACACTAGCGTCAGTCCAGTGTGAGGAGCAAAACGGCGAGAGCCGCGTCGCCTGACGTCGACGCTGTCGGGAAGTGAAAAGCGGCAAGCATATTGACTATCGTCCCAATGGGTTTATTTTTCATTGTTTGCGACTTTTCCTATTTCAAGGAGTAGGGGGCATCGCATTAGCCGTGTAAATAGTTTTTGCTAGTTCTTGTGAGAAGGTGAATCCAAATACGACCATTTCGACTGACAAACAAGGTCCTGGAACGAATTAACTTAGTATGTAGAGGTACCACTGTATCTGAGTTTAAAAAAAAAAAAAAATCCATTTTTTCCCCCTAAACATATTAACCAATTGGAACATCAGTGTCATGTTAAGTTAAACTACATTTTCGAAATAAAATCCCCTAAATAACATATCCTCAATAAAATTGTAATAAATGCAGTCTTTTAAGTGAGCCAAAACCCACCCACATTATTACCATCAGAAAAAAAAAAATTGAATTATTTTCCATAAAAAGTATGTGCGTATGACTCGTAACATGTTTGCAATATACACACACAGACAGTTGCCAGAGGAAAAAGACCGCTAGACACACTGGAGTTGACTCTCGTAGCTGGTAGAAAATGTTCATGAGTCTTTACTAACCTTTCATTTTGTATAAACGTGAAATCATACGGGAGATATTGCCTCCTCGGCAGCCACCCTCAGCAAACGTGTTTCGCACGTGGGTTGGCCCTACTCCTCTAAGCCGCGGTCGTCTGTAACTTTTCTGTAGCCAAAGTATTCCCGTACCGGGGATTTTGTTTTCTTTAATAGGGGGGAAAAGTTCAGGAGTTTCACCTCCTCCAGCCATCGTGTAGTACAGCAGACTCACTGACACTGAGCGCCAACCGATGGGGGAGTGTTGAGCCTTGCGGCAGGGACGGTATGACGAAGAATTTTTGAAACGGTGACGTTTTCATACCACGGCATGCCTTGAAACCGGACATCGGCACATGTCTACCTACAGCGCGTGCTCCGTGAATGCAGGTATACATATGTATACCCGGGCTTGTAGTCATTGAGTTAAGAGACTTAAAATCGGGCGAATCGACGACGAAGTTCATCGATATCTACTTTAATTGTCAAGTGTTGATGTTGTTTTTTTTTTTTTTGAGAATAAATAGCAAATATTATAAATCCTATAGACCCTACCCACGTGACGTCACAACTCCGCTCTCCTGACCGGTGCCGCCCACTTGTCCGGCAACACATCGTGTTGACCTGTTACGGCTACGTACATTCCTCCTATTTACGACGTGTTTTTCTGCTCGTTAACATTAATAATCAAAATGGTGAAGGCGTGTGTGGCGGTCGGTTGCAATAACAGAGAAGGTAGACTGAGAAGACGGAGAGACTTGAAGTTCTACCGGATTCCGAGAGACCCGGAGAGAAGAGAGCGAGATGGGCTGCTGCAATTCGACGAGAAAACTGGGCTCCAAACGATTACCACAGATTATGTAGTAGTCATTTTATATCTGGTAAGATGCATTTAATATATATTTAGAGGGTTTTGGGCTGACAACCACAATTAAGATCATTGCTAGGCTAATCGCCGACAACATACACGTATGTATGTAGTGAGTGCTATCGCTAAACCATATAAACATTAAAAGCCCTAGCTCCATTGACAAATGACATGAAATACATTAGACTTGACAGTGGATGTTAGCAAGAACAAAAGATTTTGAATTGAAAATTTTGTAACTCCCCTTCCGAGCACAAGATTCCTCCCGAATTTTCGTGTACGAGGACCTGTTTCACCCAAGCAGCAACGTAGCATTTATAAGCCTCCAAGCTCTTAAAGTTTTTCAAACTTTCGTGAGAATAGGCTGATTTTGTGTGGACAAGATAGTTGTAAATATCAGGGTCAGGCAGAGACGGTGAAGGCAGCCGGTCAAAAATCATCGATTTAGGCATCTAATATGGATCTGGCGACTGTATAGAACGAAGCTTTTCCACATAACGCCTTTTATGCAACACATCCAGTGAGTTTACGGCATCAGAAAGCACCGGGCCTTCCATGAAATGCATTTTAAAATCCTCGATCAATTGAAACCAATGCTAATAGAGAGACAAAATGACGGACAAGTGGGCGGAACCATACAGCGAGCACGTGGTTTTATGACGTCGGTGGGTAGGCTCTATATACTTTTATTTTGAAATGTGAAAAAGTGTGGAAAAACTTGAATGTCTTTTAAATATTGGTATCAAAAAGAAAAAGTATAAATATTTTGATGTATTTCAGAAAGGTAAAAACAGTAGCAAGTCTTAAGTGGGTTGGGAAAATGTTTTTGCCAAGCGGAAGGCCCGGCGAAAGTCTCTCTATCGAAGGTAAGAAAAAGGCACTTTTAGGGGGCAGAAAAGTCCTAGTCCCAATAACCGTCTTGAAGCTAGGTGTTAAAACGCATCTGGAATTTGATTAAAAATGTAGCGTCTGAGGCGTCTGGACGGGAACCGGCTGCTCCCGCAGACAGCTGGGTGGGAAATCGCTTCAAGTGCCTACAAGTCTATTAAGTAGGGATTATCCCATTTGTACAGTGAAAGCCAACTAAGCGCACGGCGCAGGAAAACAAGCGTGTCACTTTTGACACGCCGAAAAAGGGCCCCGTTTTTTTTTTTTTTTTTTTAAAACATTTCTTCCTCGTCAGCCGCCATCTCTGCCGACCGCGTTGCGTGCCGGGCGGGCCGCTCGGCTTATGGGAGTCGCCACGGCAACGGCACGCCGCTCAGGTCTGCCGCCGCCGCTACCGCTTCCTTGCCCGGGACCTCAAAGCCACCATTGGGCTCCTCTCGAAACAAGTTTATGGCGAGAGGACGTCCAATCCATTTGAAGCGGGAGGGCGTCAGCGAATCAATGAGCGTTTGTTCGTTTGGCGCCACGCCTCTCCCGCTTCAACGGATTGGACGTCTAGCGCCGTCGATGGCGGGACGACTGAAATAAGAGAATACAGTGATTCCTTTGTTTTTTGCGGTTAACGATCGACCGCACCCCTTGCGATAATCAAAATCCGCAAAGTAGAGGTGTAGCTTATTTATTTATTTATTGTCTATTAAGATTTTTTTTTGTTCAATGTATTTCAGCGTGTTTATTCATTTAGCATTGGAAAGAGATACATATAAGACATGTTTTTTCCCCAAAGTATAATTCATTGAGTGAGTCCTTTCAAATCAACTGATGCGCCTTAGAACAGCACACAACACAATGAGTTGCCGTACAGCCAATGTTTAACGAGTTAAACGAGTCTTTGTTAAGTAGGACTCTGGCAAGTTGAAAGCAGCTCCCTTGTCACTCATCGTTAACTTTAACAAGCTGCAGCTGCCCGGTGCTTCGGGAGGGAGAGTGAGAGGCTGTATGTGTTTAGTTGAAAAAAAATCTGCGATGTAGGGCGCGATATTTGAAGTGCGAAGTAGCAAGCGATCACTGTAGTCACTTTTAACCCCAATTTTTTGTTTTGAACAATGTATAATACGAATATAAAATAAATGACTACGTGGCTACTTGGGCCAAGTGGCTATTTTTGGTCATGAATGCACTTTTATATGATCAATTGTACATATGTTTAAAAAAATATGATTTCATTTAAAAAATATTTTTTATATATAAATCAACTCTAATGTCATTTAAAAGTTAATGAAATGAAAATGATTTTATTTTTTGCCCTATAAGCACGAAGCCCCATTGACATTTTGCCCCTTGGCCACCAGGGAGCAGTTTTAAACATCTGGAAATCGTTTGTTTTTATTCAAATGGTGAACGGCTGAATATTGTTTAATTGTGTGTTGCGGCATTATTTCATCTTCTTGTTTAAAGGCCCATCTTTTGTCAGCACGAACTAATTGGCGCTAGTTCAAACCGATCGGACGTCTACTCGTACTAAATTGATTTCAAGAGTTGAATTTTTAGGAGCCAAGCGACGGCCATCGACACAATTCTCACGCCGACGTATATTTAGCATTTTTTTGTGGGAATATGTGTCTGAAGCATTTGTTAAGAGTATTGGGAAAAAAAAAAACATAAGCATTTAAGCTAGCGGACTTTTGCTTTGCAAGTTAGGCAATTGTTCTTTTGTTGTACATAGTTATTTTAATTTTTCATGTTCCGATGACTCGATTATTCGAACTAACTAGTTCATCGATTAATCGACTCCTAAAATAATCGATAACTGCAGCCCTCCTTTACAGTATATGTGTTGGGATTTTCAGTTGTCTTGCGTGCATTACTCACGCAGGGTCGGCACGGGGAAGCCGACCGGCTAACTGGGGTCATTTTGAGGCCGCCGGCCGCCGCTACTACTATCCCATCGATGTAGCGAGTCGGCGCCGTCTGCTGGTCAGAATTTGCATGACAGGAACGCCGCTATTGATGCGATAATGATTTTGGAAGTACGTCACTGTTGCTAATTGTTCTTTTTGGTGGAATGTCTCGATAGGTTTATGGAAAGTATTCACCGTGTGTGTTGTTGTAGGTAGTAAAAGAAGAAAAAAATGAGGACGATAGACGGCCGGTCCATTTGGACGTCATATCACTATCGGTGGTTCATGGCTAATTCTTTCACAAAGTTGTTGTCGTCATTCATTTTGATTCATTCATTTTCATGAAGCCTTTTAAGTGTATAGTGTTTGTGTGCTCACTTATAATGGACAGACTTTTTCTCACGATTTTTGACTAAGTACCAGCTTGACAATTGCATTATTGCCTAACAAACGCTAATAGAGACAGATGATGGAAGGAAATACATCTCTCAGCACTATTGAAGGTTATTTTCATACCATCTGCTGCGTGACCAATAAGCTCGACACTACCTCGTATTCTTGAGCCTGATATCATGTCCTCTCCTCTGGCGCAGTGACCACTTTGCTGTACGGATCGATACGCTGAAAAGCAATATTCATAAATAATGAACCCCTTTTCCCGCGTTTGCTAGGAAAAGAATAGGGCGGTTACTTACCAACGTCTCCAAGTATGGCAGGAACCGCATCGGCCGTGCCTCCTAGATCGGACGTCTATGGCCGTCGGTGGCGGCAAAGTGATCTTCGATAGCTCGATCTTTTTTGGCGGCAGGTGAAGCGGGGTTTCGCCGGCACGGCCGTCTTGGAAATTGGCCCGCTTGAAAAGTGCCGAGTGCAATAATGGACTGCTCAGTGTCGATCAAAATTGCAGCGTGGCCTGAGCCGTCCGCTCGCACTATTTTGCTTTTTCCTGTCTGACTGATATAGCGTCAAAATGAGTCTGGCACAGATGGCATTTTTGGCCTCTCGATTCCCACGCCCGCCTGCGCGGTATCGGCCGATTCAAACGATGTACCGATACGTTATCATTGATTTTTTTGTTGTTGTTTTTTTTGTTGCTTTAATTCTAAATAACTGCATACTCACTTGTCTGTAAAGTAATTGTTACGTTGGCTTGACTCCTTATCTGCCCATGACAGCGCTAGATATCCAATACAATAGAAGTGGCAGGGCCGGCAGTGGTGTCAATACTAGCTATTGTAAAATACGTGATTTCTGAGTACAGTGGTACCACGAGAGCGTCGGCAGGCACACAAATTTTTCTTTCGCACCGCAATGTGTATGTATGTCAAACAAAAGAATAGAACAGAAAAATTGCTCGCAAGCGAAAGCTGCCGAAGTGAGCTCGTCTTTTAGCGCTCCGCGTTGGCTACGAGCTGGAGCAGTCATGTGATAACGTCTGTAAATTGTGTATAAAGACAGACATGGTTAATATTTTTAAATGGATTTTTTTTTAACAAAACAACAAAAATTCAGTCAAATTATTTTTTTCCCCACTTTCATCTACATGATACTCGTATCGACATCGGCGCAACGCTAGTCGTCAGGGCTGGGACGATCCGCTTTTGTACCGATCCGATCCGCATTCCGATAGCCGTGTAGCGATCCGATACGTATTGCGATACTTAAACTATGGCAGCATATTTCATAAAAACACAGAGGCATGTACAGTATCTCCGTTAAAACTAGATATCATTTGACTTTTTTTTTTTTTTTTTACATAGAAAAGGGCATTAACTGTTGCAGCAACTGTTTCTGTGCAAACCCTTCACATTTTATACAGAGTCCCGATCTGATACAAAGATAAAATTGTTTAAAAGTTTTGAACGTGTTCCTGTCCTCCTGAAGAATGTTTAAACAAGAATCTCGTAGAAAAATACTTGTCTTTATGAAATGCTTTATTGAGTCAGTCCACTCAAATCTGCTCACGTTGCTCAGAACACTTACCCACACAATGAGTTGGCACTCACAGTACAGCAAGGGTTTAAACAAGCTCAACGAAATGGCGTCTTTCAAGTATCACACTCCCAGGCTTCTCATCAAAGCCTGAACAGCTGTCACTCATCGTTAACGTTAACAAGCAATCTCGGTGCACTGCGGGACGGAGAGCGGTCGGATCTGGACATCTGTAGTTTGTCATCTTGTGGCCGGCGCCGCACATTAGAAGTATCAATACTCGACAAAAAAGTATCGATACTCGGATGGTGACATAATGGATCGCCAGATGATATTTTTACCCAGCTCTCCTAGTTTTATTGTCATCCAATGGCTGGTATGTTTACACCCCGATCTTGGAATTACCCAGCCCTAATACGCACCATCAGTTTTCAGCTTTTCCTCACACGTCTAATGACATATTATGGTCGCTCTACGAAAGTAACAGAAGAAGCCTTTGCGCTAATCGCTTCTGAGTTTTCATTGTTTTGAAAGTAGGGCCCATCAGTATTTAGGTCAGACAGCTTTTGAGTTTATTTTAGGAGACTGCTCTTGCCAGATGTACGTTTAATCAACTTTGCACGCTGTTTGTTTGGTTACGCAGATTTTTTTTCTTCCACGGTCGTCCTCCGCGATTCGTTTCCGTTCCCTAAAAATGGCTACAAATCACCTCGCCGCCGTCGAAAAACATCATCCGTTTCTTGTGGCTTCTTTCATTACTTGCTGTGCTTTTCTCCTGACACAATGGTGGCAATAGAGGGGGACGGGGAATCAATCAACGTAATGCCCGAGCTATTAATATCCCACCGCTAGCGCTTCCTTTTCGGAGAGGGAGCCAGAGTCATCCTAGCCGACCTTCCAGGCGTCCGGTTACGATGGAGATTCTTGAAACAATGTGACGGCGCCAGACGTCCGATCCGTTTGAAGCGGACGAAGGAACCTTCAAAGGCACCGGAACGCCATGGTTTATTGGTTGTCGATGGGTTCAAATGCCACGTTTATTTATGCCAGAAAATTGCAGTCAACAGGGTTCCCGCAGGGTCTTAAAAAGTCTTAAAAGCATTGAATTTATGAATTTGGAAATAATACCTGTAAAAGTATAGAATTTTCATATCGGGGTCTTAAAATTTATGATGTAATGTAGAGCGGTCCAAAATGATTATTATTCTCCCGATTAGTCTGCAGACTTTTTTTTTTTTTTTTTTTTTAACGATTAGTCGACTAGTCTAATAATTTTTTTATGAACTTTATTTTTTTTCTTAACAATCTTGCAATTCAATTTTTGTTGACATTTATTACCCTTAGAGTACAAATAAAGACATAAATAACAAATGACCAATGAGGTCAAATCTAGTGCAAAAGAATGGAATGTAAACGGCTTCAGAACACTGTTTTTCCCAACAGGATTAAGAACAATTCTTTCTTTGTGATATGTCTATATTGTTCTCAGCATTAGACTGAGCACCAGCAGAGTAGGTAAATAAATGTCACTTATCACTGGAGTCAAGTACCTGAAAAAAACTTAATGATGCACGTTGATACGACGGAGTATTAGGGCCAAAAAAAAACCCCAGAACGAGATTAAAGTCATAATATTGCTACGAGAAAAAAAAAGTCGCATTATTACGTAAGGGTAATGTCACTTTTTAAGCCGCTACGCACTTTACATAGTACATGTACCTTCGCTAGGAGCGACCACAAAGCATTAGTATGAATATTTCTATTGATTATATTTTAATGTTGATAGGGCCAGACGGTTTCTTCTTTGCTCTCTTCCTCATGTGAGCAAACACGTTCCTCGTGTGGGAAAGTGCGCCCCCCTCACCCCGTGCGTGAAAGCGCCGTAAAAATAAAGGCATGCGTTTCAATACAAAAGTCAATAATACAATTGAACACACATTGCCAAAGGCAGAACACTCCTCAAAAGTGTCATTTTGATGAAATAACGTATCCTTAATAAATATACGAGACGAAGGGGCCAATCATTGAGAACGCAACGCAGCTCCGGGTCCAAATCGTCGATTGCAAACACTGATGGTTTATGGGATATTGTGTAGTAGAAGTGGGAATCTCGGGGCACCTCGCCATTCCGTTACGATCACGATTCAGAGGCTACGATTGGATTATAAATCACATTATTGATGCCCCCCAGCTATTAGCTGCTTTTAATGTTCTGTACATTAGTTAGAAAAATAGTGGGAAAAAAATCCTCTCGGGCCTCAATAAACTTAATAGTTCAAAACAGTAAATAAAATACTCAAGTCTCCATTCTGTATCAGCAGATTTAAACTACATTCAGTTCATTTATTGTTGTGAATCAAGCATTAAAGTTGTTAAAATTGCTCCCCTTATTCCATCATTTACCTTCTGTCAACTTTCAACATGTGAAAGTTTTAAAACTGTTTCATCATTTAAAGATAGATGCAAGTCAAGAGTTTGCTGATTTAGGTGTATTTTAGATAAAAAGTTACTTAGGTTGTCTCGGAAGGTTCACTACAACAGAGCCTTCCTGAGAAGTCTACTGCTTTAAGATGGCGGCTGTTTACTAATGCCGGCGAGTCCGTCATTTCGCATCTAGTTCTATATACATGCGATATCTAATTCAATTCAATTCAGTTTTATTTGTATAGCCCTAGATCACAACAGCGCCGTCTCAAAGGGCTTTGCAGAGGCAATACGATACACAATCAGAAACAGCAAATGAAGCGACAGAGATGAATAAATAAATTCAAGTCCTGGGTATCCCCCATCCTTAGACCCTCCATGTCGGCAAGGAAAAACTCCAAAAACTCCAGTCTTCGGGAGAAAAATGAGAAACCTTGGGGAGTACCACAGTCAGGAGAGATCCACTCCCAGTACGGATAGACAGGAACCCCAGGACCGCTAATGGGAATTAGCAGGCGAAGTTAGAGTCCGTAAAGATGCAGTGGAGTAAAGGAACAAGAAGAGGTCCATCTAGCCAGATGAGACGGGGGTAGCCACGAGGACGTCCATCCAGCTTGGGGTCCGGACAGTCAGGAGGCTGCAGCTGAAAAAGGGCAGGGGGGAAAGGGGACACCGGGTGACTAGTGATGAAAAAACTAAACAACTAGATATTAACATTGTAAAATAGAAATAGAGTAAGATAAGTGGTAGGTAGAGTGAGAAAAAGGAGATAGAACTCAGTGGCTGTACTTCCCCCAGCTTTATAGCTTCTAATGCAGCTTAGACTAAACTTTGAGTCTACTCCGACTTCAACTAGCCTGACCGTAAGCTTTGTTGAATAGGAACATTTTTAATCTAATCTTAAATGTGCAGACTGTCTCGGCTTCTTTAATATTAGTTGGAAGCTGATTCCATAAAACAGGGGCTTGGTGGCTAAAGGCTCTAGCTCCGACACTACTTTTAGAAACCCTGGGAACTACCAGTAGACCTGCATTCTGAGAGCGGAGTGTTCTGTTGGGGCAGTATGGAACCAGAGCATCGGTGAGGTAAGATGGCCCTAACCCATTAACGGTCTTAAATGTAAGAAGGAGGATTTTAAATTGAATTCTAAACTCGACTGGAAGCCAGTGAAGGGCCTGGAGCACAGGGGTGATGTGCTCTCTTCTATTGGTTCCTGTTAAAAGTCTTGCTGCTGCGTTTTGGACAAGCTGAAGACCTTTTAGAGAACTTTTAGGACAAGCAGCAAGTAGGGAGTTACAGTAATCCAATCTCGATGTAACGAACGCGTGAATTAATTTTTCTGCATCGCTTTTGGATAAAAGGTTTCTAATTTTGGCTATGTTGCGCAGGTGAAAGAAGGCCGTTCTGCAAGTTTGTTTAATGTGAGCTTTAAACGATAAGTCAGGGTCGAATAAAACTCCTAGGTTTTTAACTGTCTATACTGTTAAAAACTGTTTAACTATCTACTGTGGGCAAAGTTTGTAGCGGCTGCCAGCGGGTTTTTTATCTAGCGGCATGAGTTGTGGATGTTTACTCTCGGTCCGTTAGACCGCGCCGATTGTGTTTTTAGTTCTGCTTAACTCAGCATATTTAAATCATCGGAATATGGATGTTTGTGAATCCTTCTCGAATCTCCGGCGGCCGAATTGCGAAGAATTTAAAAATCGGAAATTTTGCACACCTTTATTTTGTCGTTCTTTTGACCTGCTAACCCAAGTCAAAATGGCGTTGGTTCACTAAAAATGACAACAAATATATGGCCGCTTCTTCATTTTGGTGTGCTGTGCGACCAGCCGAAAAAGATCACTATTTTTATACAGATCGATGTCACTCCCGCTCCACCGCACGCTCTCGTTGACTTTCATTCACGTAGCATCCCGATCCCGTGTCATGACAGGAATCCCGTCAAAATGTCATGCTCTACACCAGGGGTCCCCAACCCAGTCCTCAAGAGGCCCACTGTGGGTCCTGGTTTTTGTTCCAGCAGAGACGGTTGAACCAATGAGGCTTCTGCTAAAACAAGCCACACCTGACTGCAATCAGCTGATTTCACTTGTAAAACACCAGATTGGGGAAAAAGTGTTGTCATCTTGTTTGGTAGGAATGAAATCCTGCACCCACAGTGGGCCTTTGTGGAATAGGTTGGGGCCCCCTGCTCTACACTATGCGGACGCAGATTTTGTTTTTTTTTTAATATATATATTTCATATTAGAGAGCTGGGCAAAGCATGGTTGAGGAAACGATCCTTTCACCTTTGGCTCAAGCAAACGGATAGCGGTGTGTTTGAAGCGTTTTTGCATCAGATGCAAAAAAAAAAAAAAAATCAGCTGGGTACAATGGGCACGAAGACGCTCGAGTCCCATGCTGAATCGTCCGAGCACATAACCTTCATGAGAAGAAAGAAACAAACTCCTTCCGTGGCTGGCGTTAGCTCCTCACGAGCCTGAAGAGACAGAAGCTAAAGCCGGACAGTCAGCCAGCCGACAGCAGCTAACACGAGCCAGTTAGCTACGATTGGTCGTGGATTTGCCACGCCATCGCTAAACATAATTCCTACAATGGCAACGAAGGCATTTCTGAACTTTTCCCAGACTGACATTGACGACCCTTGCGGTGCCGCCGACAAAAAGGCTCACGTAGCCAAATTGGCGGTGTCGTGTGAGTAGCCTATTCAATATAGCCTATAAATATAATATCTTGCGCACATTCCACTTCGGAGAATAAAATAACTGAAATTCACAGATTTTGTTTTTCATTGTTGATATGGCTGTGAAATGGGTATTGGGATTTTTTTTTTTAGAAATGGTCTTAATTAGGTCTTAAAAAGTCTTAAATTTAACTTGAGTAACCCAGTTTTTATCGAGTTTGGTACCTGATAGAAATATGTTTGTAACTGTAGAAAAATGATTTTTGATTATAGTTTTACTTTTGATGATTCCATTTTTTGGTCTTAATTCAGTTTTAATTGGGTAATAGAATGGTTTTGCTACTTTTCATGTTTTTTTAAAAATAATATTTTATATAATACTTTTTCATACTTATTTGTAGAGACGTGCGAAATTTCCGATTCTTAGATTATTCGCGATTCGGCGGCGGAAGATTGGAGAACGATTCACAAACATCCAAATTCCGATTATTGAATTATACCAGGTAAAGCGGAACTAAAACACAGTCAACGCGGTCTTCGGGACACAATGAGGAACGGACCGAGAGCAAATATCATGTTCAACTCATGCCGCTTGATAAAAAAACAAAAATACCTGACTGCGGCCGACAGCCGCTCCAAACAACACCCAGTTGCTAGTTGCTACAAACATACGGCTATTGTAGATATCACATATATGCAGAACTAGATGCTAAATGACAGACAACTGCGGTGTTAGAACAAATAAAAAGGACTAGATGCAAAACGACAGGCTTGCCGTTTAGTAGTTGCCGCGTTGTAAACAGCCGCCATCTTAAAGCCGTACACTTCTCCAGAAGGCTCTGTTGTAGCGAACCGAATTAATTTTTTATCTGAAATACTTCTAAATCAGGAAAATCTTGACTTGAATCTATCTTTAAATAATGAAACCGTTTTCAAACTTCGACATGTTGTAAGTAGACAGAAGGGAAATTATGGAATAACGGGAGCAAATTTGATCAACTTTAATGGTTGATTCACATCATTAAATGAATTGAATGTAGTTTAAAGCTGCTGATACAGAATTGGGACTTGAGTATTTTATTTAATGTTTTCAACTGTTAACTTGATACTTAAATATTAGTTTGGTTTAGCCTAATAGAATTTTTAAACAATTTTGGAACTAACGTACAAAACGTTAAAAGGGGGGGGTGGGTGACACCAATAATCGATTTATAATCGAATCGGAGCCTCTGAATCATAATCGTAATCGAATCGTTAGGTATCCAAAGATTCCAACCTCTACTTATTTGTCAGGTTCAGGATCCCCCCAACCCCAAAATACAACATGAAACAAATATGCAGTATTTCATCATTTCGATTGAAATTCCCCAAAATTTGACTTTGGTGAACCCACAAACTTTCTGTTGTACTTTTTATGATGGTTTTTTTATGCAGTGAGCCGTTTGTAATTCATATTGTTGATTTTTTTTTTTTTTTTTTTTACCTTTACCGATCATGAGCTGAGCTGTTAAAAGTTCCTCACCGTTGCTGAAGTTGGCATGAAAGGACCGACAGCCAAGACAATTGTCCCAGCCGTCCCCTTTTTTTCGGTCATCTGCAGCATTTGAACAGGCGACCGCCTAATCTGGCGTCGTCGCCCGCTTCCTACATTACCGCCGCGCCGCGTGCAAAAGTGGCGTTGGATTTCTCCTCTCGCCGAGCCTCCCTCGCCTCGCCACGAACGCCGGCGCCGAGAGCTCAAATGTCATTCTCGTCCGAGCGTAGCCGCGCGCCGACGCGTCCTCGTTACGCCGAGAGGAGCCGGCCGGCCGGCTTTTGCCGTCTTCGCGGCGTCGGACGAACACCGTTTGGCGGACGGGAGCGGGAAGCCGTCGCCGGGGAGCCGCGGCGGGGAAACCGCTCGGCACGTCGACGCGCGGACTTAACGCGGAAGTCCGCGATGCCCAAAAGCCGCGGCGAGCGAGGGCGAGCAGATCAGACGGAGGCGAGGTATCGCCGAGAGCGCTCCGGATGAGCGGGTGGATGCGCGGCTGCGGCTGCGGCTGCGGCTGCGGCGTCGTCTCCTCTCTGATGAAGAGGCTGGGCCGCGCGGCGTGCTGCTCGGAACTCCTCTCCGAGCGGCCCGGATCCAAGGTAAAAACCTGTCGCACGTGTGCCGGGATCGCGAAAAGGCGTCACAAAAGTACCCTCAGCCGGGAAATGAAATTGCATGAAAATGCTAGAATACTGGTCAAGCGGCTGCAAAGTATCATCGCTCGTGTGACACACGGGGAAGAACGTCAGCAGCAAAGCGCTATTTTGAGGCGGTGTGATTCCGTTAAAAGCCACTTGAACATTTTAGGTCCCATTAGGGGACTTTTGTGGGGGTGGGGGGGCACTTCCTGTTGATTTTGAAGTCACTTTTTCGGTCACTTCCCTCCCCTCGATTCATTTGGGGTTAAGTCACTCCCTGTTGATTTTGGACCGGGTCACTTGCTGCTGATTCCGGATCCCGTTTCCTACTGATTTTGGGCCAGTTCAATTACTGTGGGCACTTGTCAGCTCATAAACTGTAACTTAAGGCAATTCCTTTTGACTATTGGCCAATTCCTGGTGAATCACATTGTTGATTTTTTTTTGTTGTGTTTTAAGTCTCTTTCTATTGTTTCTGGGCCAGTTGCAGGTCACTGACTGCAGATTTTGGTCACTTTTACTGCTAATTTTGGGCCAGTTCCACTTCAATTACTATTGATTTTGGGGCTCTTCTTTGTTCATTTTCATGAATTATCAGCTCACTGACTGACTTCCTGTTGACTTTTTGCCAATTCCCAGCTCACTTATTGCTGATTTGGGTACCCTGGTTTTTTTGTTTTGTTTTTGGCAAATTCTAGGTCAATTTCTGGTGAGTTGGGGCCATTTAACCCTTGAGAGTCGAAGGACGCGCCGGCGCGTCCTCAGCGCACGTCGTCTTTGAAGCACCCTCGCGTTTTAATTACGTCACCCACATGCCGTTGGTTGGTCTCGTTTTAAAGTGCGGAAGTTGCGGTTTACTCTCGTTGTTATTTGAAGTCAATCGACCAACTAAAACGTGAGATATTGTCATTTAAGTTTTATAGTTTTATTGTCCTCTCAAAAAAACATTAAAACGCTGCATGGATCATTTGTTTATGTCTATATTTCCATCATTTCTTGTCCTTTTTCAAAACGGAAGCTCCATGAAAAAAACACAAATCAAACGAACCCTTTCGAAGTCACAGTGGAAGCACAAAATGCGTTTTTTTTTTTTTTTTATAAATATAACTGCCGTGCGAGGTTCCACCGAACGAGAGGCAGGAGTGTTCTGACGCAGCGAGGGGGCGAGCGACGGCCGTTTGAATCAAGCAAGCGGGCGAGCGACTTTGTGTGACTTTGAGGATGAACGGAAAACTAAATTTAGCGCAAGCAATTGTGCTTTTTGATCAACTTGAGGAAGAGGGTGGTCCAAATTCGTCATCATAGTCTTCTTCGGAAGAGTCCTCGAGTGAAGATAGTGACGGATTTGAACACGTGGGTGACGCCATCGACGAGCAGAGGTAAGCCAACTCACTTTTTTTTTTTTTTTTTTTTTAATGCTGTAAAAGTTTCTTTTGATATTGCAAGACAAAGTTAATTTTGATGCAATATAAGTGCGTGTTTGTGTATGTAATAATAAAATGTGCATATCAGATCAAAGTATAATTTGTGGTCTTCTTTCTATATGAAGATTAGGGATGTAGCACATATTCAGCTACGGTATTCTTTCTATTGTCATACATATAGATTTCCATTATTATTTATTGCTGTATATATTTTTATTTTATACTTTATTATTTTCATAAATACTGACTTTTGTTTCATGTACATTTATAGTGACAATAAAAGTAAAGTGAAATGAAAATGGAAGGGTGGAAAGAGGACCGACACCCCATGGAAGTGTGGGCTGTGATGTAGCCCTGTGTCTAATTCCAGGACGAAACTGCTTTTCGGAGTGGCATGCCTGAAAAAAATTTAACTTGTTTATTGTAAATATTTTTGAAAATACTTTTTTCCCCAATGTTATATATATATATTTTTTCCCACAATCAGTCTTCTCAATTTGTGTATATAAATGTGTGTTCAAGAAGCTTGATTGTGTGTACATAGTTTTCATCAGGTGATGGGCCGCAATACCTAAACTCATAAAGAGATGGCCTCTAAACACTTTTTGTGTTAGATGGTATATTTTTTCACTGTTCTTCACTGTTTGGTCTGCTGTATATAACCTGTTTTGACTAGAGCATGTATAAATGCAAAAAACGCCTATGGCTATACCTGTTGTTTATGTTGAATTGTCAAATAAAAGACTATTTATTCTAATTTTTTTTGGTTGAATGTTCATCCTAACATGTTGAATAAATATTACAAAGTTTCAAAACGGTTCGTTACGCATGTTTGGTTGTCAATTGGACATCAATATTAAAAATTTTGACAAAACGATTTTGGAATTTTTGGTCTTTTTGGGCCCAAAATGATGATTTATAATTGGTCAGTGAAGGAAACAACAGTTTGGACATGAAGTTCAAGGTGTCACAAAAAAAGGGACCAAACCAGGCCATCGTAAACAATTCTGTCTTTGAAATATAAAGGCAACTTCAAAGGCATGCAAAATCAGACAAAATAGGCCCAGACCTTAAAGGGTTAAGTCACTTGTTGTTGATTTGGGGCCAGTTTTGGGATGATGTTTTTGGTCCCGTTCAAGTACAGTGCTTGGTACCTCTACTTACAAACTCAATTGGTTCTGATAGTAGTTTGGTCAACTGAAAAATCGCTAAGTTTTCCATGTAAATGCCCTCATCTGTTCTAAGCCCTCCAAAATTCAGACATAAATCTTTTACAAAGCAAAAAATGCATCACAAGTACATGTTACAATTAGATTGTTGCACAATAAACATAAAATCAGAGTTGCGCATCATGTAAAAAAAACTAAGAATAAAGAATAAAAGTTAAGCTGTCGAGGGACGAATGAAGAAGACACTGGGATACGCGTACAGCAGAGGGCCCTCTTAGCCAATTGGATGCTTGGCAATAGCCAATGGCAGAGCAGCGATAAATATGTTAACATTCAGTGAACTCTGGGAGCAGCCCATACTCTTTTATTTCTTTTACGGTCATACTTCCCTGCCGAGTTGTGTCGTAACCTGAAAATTGTGTTCCGTGATTTCCGTTGATTTTCCTGTGCATTTCCGGGCAATGCCATCCATTGGACATGTTTTGGGCCAGTTCCTGGTCACTTACTGTTGGTTTTGACAAACTTCCTGTCAATTTTTGGGGCAATTCTATAGGGCATTTTATGGGACTTCATGATTTTGGGACAGCTCCAGATCTAAGGGAGCTGTTGATTTTTGCGGCACTTCCCGTGAACCCATTCCCTCTGCCATTGACGGTCACGGACGCCAAATCTATTTCGACGACCCGGCATCGAGCGACGGTGCCGCCGACCCACCCAGTCTAAACGGATGGGACGTGCGGCGCCGTCGACGGCTCGCACCGAGTTCAATTCCGGGTCACTCGCTATTAATCTCGTGGAATTTGCTTCTTGATTTTCAGGCAAAAGATCAAGTTATTACTGGAAAATGATTAGAGAGCGCATATTAGCAGAGCACAGTGTCTTTGCTCCTCCTTTTTGTAAGACCCAAGTCCATCAAGGCCAGGAATTGATTGTTTAATGGAAGCGGACAAGAGCGGGCTCCAAATCACGACTGGCCGCGCCGACAAAATCTTTTATCGACAACACTTGCCATTCGACTGGCAGAGCGTGCGAACCCGGCGATTTCCAGACCCCGATTTTTAACTATTCATAGCTTTTCCTTCCGCCCGGGCGGTCCCGCGGGGGGCCGCGCAATCCGAGATCCGACTAATGCTTCCCGCCGCCGCGGCGCAAAAGGAGACGGCCGACATTGTCCTCAAAGTCAAACCTGGACAGATAAAAGAAAGCGTCCGGGAAATAGGTCTTATGACTCCAAATGACGTTCGACTTTTGGCCCCGCGAAGTGGAGCTTATGCGCAAGTTGAATTGCTTTCTAACAGCCAAATTTCTGTCTGTTTATTTAGGGGAAATCGATGAAAAGCTTCCGCCGGGAATCCGAGAAGCGGCGGAATCAAACATTTGTGCTCAAATGTAGAACGATAAGGAATCATTTCAAGTAAAACAATGGAATGACATTCTTAACGCTTTGATTCCTGAAATTTCATTTAACAAATATGAAAAAACGGTACAATAAAGATTAGAGGTGCACGATAATTATCGGTCCGATAATAGGAATTATGACGTCATCCCGATAACATTATATTATCGGGCCTATTAATAATATTTTTGGCACGGTGTCCAATTGGGACATTTGCGTTTGTTTCCGCTCCTGTTTTGCCAGCATGCAAAGTTTTGAGGCCGTATTTTTCCTTCACTGATTTGTAAATGTTTGCATTTTACAGTGTTATGTTTACAAGTTCTCGAGAGGCCTTTTGGTTATTGATAGGCTTTCTGACCTATAATTGCCACGTTTAGAAAGTTTGGTGGACCAAGACGACAAAAGTCTCCGTACCAAATGTTTTATCTGCTGATAAAGCACAATATGTTTGTTTGTTTTAGATCAGTGCTCATTGTTCACATCCTCAATGATATTGACTGATTGATTGTGATTGACTCAAATTACATTTATTTGAAAAAATGAATATGGGCACTTTATGTGAAGTCAAAACTGTGCCCGTCTTTGTTTTGCTCATTATAATAATGTTCATGTCATTATGAAAATTCTGGTTCGGTCAAAGGAAAATCTACGCTGAATCCACCAGCAGTATTTTTGACCTGGAAGTGTTCAGAAACTCAGGTGAATCAACATTGAAAAATTATATATATTATCGGTTATCGTATCGGCCTTGAGGAGCAGGAAGTTATTGATATCGGTTTCAAAAAATGGATATCGCGCAACCCTAATAAAGATACAAATAAGATATCTATCTATATTTTTTAAATGAGGCGAAAATGTAATACGGCGGTACCTCGACATGCGACACTTTTGATAGCCGACGTCAAATTTGACTGGTCATTTGTCTCGACGCGTGACGACGTGCCGGAAATACAACAATTTATGACGGCGCCGCACTTTCGTCGTTTTCCCGCAGGGTTGATTTTCTTGTGAGAGATCCTGATAAGGTCTGTGCAGGTGGTGAAAAAATGGAAACGCTTACCATGGAAGTTGAGAAGGACACGATGTGTAAAATACGAGCGTGTCGGTAAACCGGCTCGACGATACGGACGGAATATGTCTACGATCTCGAGAACGACTCTCATGATTGGAATCGGTATTGTAACGCCGCTTCGTCAGGTTTTCAATCATTTATTTCAGAACGCTACCGTCCGCCGTAGCCGACGACAACACAACACGAAAAGAGAAAGTAAAAGCTTCCCACTCTAACGCACCTCTCTCGCTCTGTCGTCAGTCACGCGGCGCGCAAAACACAACTGCCACATTAGACAACTTGCAGTGGCGCTTCGGCAAACGGGGATCGTGTTGTGCCGGCTCGCATTCGTGCTCTTTTTCTTTTGCGAGCGTTTGGACTTTGCCTTTCGCCTCTCGGCCACGGTAGTCGTTGCTATCGGTAATTGTACCTGAAGGATTTATGATTTAAAGTCCCGCTTGACGTACAAACCAGGTCCTGGAACCAATTCAATTTGTATGTAGGCATACTAAGCCTGTGGCGATATGCAATAAGTCAAATTCTCGCACGGTAAATAAAAATGAGGGCGGTCATTTTCCCGGCTGCGATTTATCACCGCGAGCGTGCGCATACATAAGTGCGTGCGTGTGCCGATTACATATGAGGCTGCAGTACCTTTCACAGATGTTTATCGGCCATTAACACGCCGTGGAATTAAAGTTCAGACATATAAAATCATGAAACACTTCTATATTAAACATTGTAAAACGTTAGCATTGCTACATTGAGGCTAATGGAAAAAAGACAATATACTAACCACTTTGGTCCGCTATAAAACATTTCAAGCTAGTACAATTTAGCCTTTCAAATTGTGCTTACTCAGTATTGTTTGGTCCCAAAACGTGATCACTCAAGATAGGGAAAGTCATTTCATCAAGGTAACGCGTCGTTACAAATGAACATACTGATGAGAACGAATGCCTGACATCGTTACTTGGGGTGTTCTTTCCTGAGGATCCGAATGTTGTACGGAGACAGCAGTCCATATTAGACGGCGCGTAGGCGGCGGGTAACATTACCCGTCTGACGACTAATCCGGATAATAGGCATTCTAGTGTAGCCGACATGCCGTATAGTCCAACTAATTACACGTGTAAGGCCGTCCTAGTGTAGACATAGCCATAAAAGCCCCCTAGTTGGATATCTTTACATTTGAGCAAAAATAGGAGCAGCCGGATAGTTTCACGTCAATTCAATATGACAGTGAATAAGCTGTCGTAACTGTTGGATCCCGTTTCGGCGAGTCATTAAAAATGGATGGTGAAGATAACGGTCGCTTGTCATTTAAAGAACACCGTTTGGTCACTTTCGCCCTGCTCCTGGCCAGACGCACAATTTGACTGAGATTGGAAGGGTACTGCCCTGCCCACGCTTGACCAGTGGCTTTGTGACCTGATAGGTCTTGTCTCAAATTAGAAATGCTACGCCTCTCCGTGGCTAAGTCAAGGAGAAGCTTTCATATGACGTGGGACACTTATTTCCACAACACTCCAACAAAGCCTAGATCTATGCCCAGATCTATGGTATGAGCTATGCCTAGATGTGCGGAGATGGCCCTCCAGTCGCTCTAAAGGCCAAGGTATTTACATATACCTGTACATACATGGACATTAATACAACAAACAGCATTGATTTTGAGTATCCCACTATTGCCATGCATGGTTTGCCTAAATAATATAGTTACACAGGACAGTTGGGGTTGTGGGTGGGTGTGTTGATTTGTGTTTCTTTTACCTGATTTTTTCTTGTACATGTTCATCACTATTTTGTTTATAATTTCCCATCTGTCTATGTACATTCAACTTGAATGAAAATATTTGAAAGAAAGGGAAAAAAAAAGGATGGTATCGTGACACTCGTTGACAGTTGTCGCACCGTCTGACATCGAGCGATCACGTTTCACCGCCATTGACGCCGCTAGTCGTCCGATCCGATTTGATTCGATCGCCGTCGGCCTTCCTAGTAGGCATGTGCCGGTATGAGATTTTCACGGTACGATAACCGTGAGCAAAAATACCGCGGTTTCACGGTATCACGGTATTGCAATTATAGCTCCAAAATGTTGAGATATATGGGTTTAAAAAAAACAAACAAAAAAAATCCATTGAACAGGATTTTTTCAAAACATAATTGCAAATTGGAACATGAATATAATGTGAAAATAAATAAATTAACAAAAAATAACAAATATTATCTAAAATTAAAATAAATAGAACCTAGACTATACCCACAGCCACAGCCCAAGTTGCTCAATATTAGAGTAAGAACAAAATAATTGCTATAAAAAGTAAAAACACTTCTAAATAAAATTAAAAATATATACTGTATGACTTTTTTTTGAGGGGGGAAGCTCAAGTGAAGTTTCGCCATTTTCAGCCACTGTGTCAACTCTAGTCTACATGATGCCATGCCTTTGTGTTAAAAAGAACAAAGAATTCATAAGTTAATAAGTTAGTTAAAAATGTATAAGTTAGTTTTATAAATTAGTTAATATTGTTGAGGTTTCAAGGTTTCAACTAAAAAAAAAAAAAAAAAAAGTGAGGAGTGAGACCTCCTCTGTCAATTAGCAATCTTTGACGCGATTCTTTTTCTTTCCCCCCTTCATTCAAGCTTTTCTCTCACTCAGCGGCTGTGAGACATAAAAGAAGCTGCTCTCCCAGTTTAGCCTAGGCTAACATTCGTCTTTGTAAGTTTTAGTTAGTTTGTATATTGAATTTGAAAGGAAAATGTGTGTTTTGTTTTTGGCGAACTTTTTAATGGTGCTACTGCTATCCTGTTGAACCTAATCACACGTGGAAAAATACAATTGTACAACGTTTTAAATGTATTTATTTGTATATTTCACCAATAAATTGAAGAAAAGTACGCCTTGTGTTTGGAGGATTTGTTTTTGGGTTTGCTGGCTGCTTAGTGACACTCACGGCAACAAACGGGAAGGGGTGAGCGGTGCCGCACCAAGCCACTTCGGCTGCATTTTGGCACATGAAAAATAGCGAACACCGTACTAAGGTATGACGGAAAATTTTAGTGGTTTTGAAACCGCGACGTTTTCACACCACGGTAAACCGTGAAACCGGTAACCGGCACATGTCTACTTCCTAGTCAAAATGGACGGGATGTCAAATGATGATGATGATTTTTTTTTTTTTTTTGGAAGAGTTGGAGAAAGGCCTAATGTCTCTTGTCTGTTTCTCCTTTAGCATGTCAAGAAGACCTTCTCCTCCTCAGACAGCTTAGCGAAGGTGCAGGAGGTAGCAAGCTGGCTTTTGGAAATGAACCAGGATCTGCTGTCGGGGGGCAGCGGCGGCAGGCGGAGTCGAGGCTCGGGGGGGCCGCCGGCGCCCAGAGGTAGCGCCGCCGCCGCTTCCTCGTCCGCCGGCCGGGCGCCCCGCCGGCCGGACGAAGACGATGACGAGCGGATGAACCGGGCGCCCGAGGACCGCCGACGTCCGCCGCGGCAGGTGAGAAAGGCCTCCGGTTCTCTCTCGCCGCCATAGATGTGAACCGGGAGGTGTCGATGAATCAAAAGTTTCATTGAGAAAAAAACAAAAAATTTGCCCTTCCCTCCCCCTCCAGTCAGAGGCCTCGCAGGCGGACACGGATCGAGGGGCGCCGGGCGAGTCGGCCCCGGGCGACGGCCCCCTCGGGGACGACGCGGAAGATCCTCCCGACGAAGCCGCCCGGGGCGAGAAAGGACCCCGCTGGGCGTGGCGGTCCGAGCAAAGGCGGAGAACGCGGGAGGACGAGGAGGAGGAAGAGGAGGAGAACAACAACGGCGACGCTCGCCGGGCAGAGGACGTCGAGGAGAGGACAGAGGGAGGGCCCGAACGCGGGACAAAGGTGGAGGAGGACGAGGAGGAGGAGGAAGAGGAAATGGACCAGGACAGCGATGACTTTGAGCACTCGGCGGAAAGCGGGCGCGAGGAGGAAGAAGAAGAGGAGGAGGAGGAGGAGGAGGAAGAAGAACAGGAAGGCCTGATGTCGCCCTCCGTTAGGAACAATTCAACCGTCGCCGGCAACAACGTCCGCTCACACCAAATCTCCTCCCACAAAAAGGTAAGCGGAACTCTCCAAATTCATCTTCTTTGGCGCTCTCTGGCGGCCAAAGTCTGTCACTGCAACTCTTGCTCCCTAAACCGTCTCAGAGGAGGGAGGGAGCGAGGAAGTTGCCTGGCACGGCCAGACTGTTCTCCCTGGATTTTTCAAACACTGAGAGAAAAGTCTGGGAACCAGCCCATTAACGGCCTCTCGAGCAGGTACAAAATCAATCGACAAATCAGATTCGTTTATTTGCGTGACGTGTTCTTAACGAGCAACGTCACTCTTGCGCGTCGGAAGTCGTCTCCACAGCAACACAGATGGCGAACGGGAGAGCCGAGAATATGTTCCAATCCACGGTAAAATCCGTTTTAAATGACCAAAAACACATGGATACGAGTCATTGACAACAGTCTGTCTGGCGCTAGCCATGTTGAATAAACTCCGCTCTCCTCGTATGTTTACTTCCGCGCGCAAGTCCCTCGTCCTGCCCTCGTCGTTTTACTAACGTCATGTCTGCCCGTCGCTGATTGGTCCACTCCGCTGTCTGTTTGCTGTGGCTTGCTCCGCCCTGGAAATTGCATCCGCTGAATGGTGGCCAGACTCAATAGCTGGAACAGTGGTGAGTGAGGAAGACTATTTTGATATTCCATTCATCACATTATTTACTCTTATGCTGGTCTGGCCTTAACATTTTACTTTGAAATGTGCTGTGAAACCAAAAATACTGTATGTGCCGTTTTCACTCTTTTATAAAATCAAATATTTTTTTATATGCTTTATTAAAATGTTATTTAAACACGTAAATTAAAATGAGGAATAACAATATTTTCTTCATTTTTTTTTTTCATGGAGGACTGCAGAAATTTAAAAATACTGCTTTGTCAGTAATTTAAAATAGACATAGTATCTACAGGCACCCCCCCCCCCTTTTTTTTTTTTTTTTTTAAGGTAATTCCAGCTGCAATAGCTTATCTTAAAGTGGCTGTAGTTAAAAAGCTCGTAGCTGGATCTCGGGATCGAGCCGACGGTCCGTCTGTCCCGGCCGCCCCCGGGTAGACCGACGTCGTCTCGATATGTGTCCGTCAACGTACACTGAGTGTTGTTGTGAGGCGCATCAAGTGGTTTTCCCTTGCCTAACAGCGTTTTCCACCTGTAAACAAACAAACAAAAAACACTTGCATTTATGGCGTAACTGTGCCATCCTACACATACTGATTAGCAACAGGCTAGCAGCCACAGCAGTACAGTAGTTGTAGTTAATACTATAAAAGATCATCAAAATTACAATCATCATCGTAATAACAATATCAAAGTTGTTTTGTGCGCAAGATTTTTGCTTTAGTATTTTTTGAGCGAGCGCCGGTGTTACACAGGAAAATTCAGGGATAGGAAGAACATACCTCCCGTAACGCGGCCGGCGGCTACACAAAATACCCGGTCTTTGTGGTGGCACGAGCTCTGTTCCACATCTGCCTTCATAAACATGTAATAACGCATGGATGCGTTATTCCCAAATGGTCTTTTTGAAGGGATTTTGATGAGTCATGTTACTCCGGCTCCACTGTTGTTTTGGATGGAGAAATTCTAAAATGGAAGTTGTTAGCAGACATAAGGAAGTAAAACTGAAGTAACACGGAACCTTGTCTGTACTACAATTAAAAATGAAATGTTATTAAAAGCAGTTTTTCCATTTCAAGGTCAAACATATATAAATTCAGCCTGAAATAAGGAGATTTGGACAATTTGTAGGTCAACAACATCTCATTACTTTTAAAATTGTCGAACTGTGTTGATTCGTTCGCTTTTGCACTTTATCCTGTGAACAAATCAACCGATCGTTTCTAAGCAAATGATAAGATTCTGCACTGACGACTGAGGGTAGAAGCCATTCCCTTCCACCGGGGGGCGGCATTTATCCTTTTTTGCTAGGACCGCTTTACGGCCCGTGTGTACTGTCGCCCGTAAAGCCATTTGTGTCATTTCCTGTTACTTTGAGGTCGAGAGATGTAATGTTCATTAGAGCGAGCGCGGAGCCCACTTCAAACGCTACTATTGATGAAGTCAACGACCTAATGATAATCAGACTGACGTCAGTAGGCCTTTTTCCTTCTTGTTTATTGAAGGAATCTGAAGGCGTGGGAACACATAGATAGTGTCAGCCGCCGTTCCAATTCTGGGGCTCGATGTGGCGACGCCCTAATCCTCCTCAAACAATGACGGACGGACGGGAGAATGGAGAGGTTCATTCTTTAGTTTGACCGCCGCCTCTTTAGATGCGCACAAATTCATCAGCGAGAATACTTTTTGCCGGTTCATTTGAAATATGAAATAAAAGTTAATTTAAATGTGTTTCAAAAAGATCAATAAGTGATGGTTGTGTCCTTTTTAGTTTTAGTCATTTCATGAATTGGAAAAAAGTGATTTTTTTTTTTTTCCATAAATGAGAATATTTATCCAATTCCCCCGAAAAAATGGGACAGTTTTGGTTTCAACAATGTCTAAATATAATAAAGCATCAAAACATACAAAGAAAAAGAAATAAGCCGGTTCAAACAACATGGCTCCAGGCCTGTCTTTCACAATCAGGCCATTCCAAATGGTAACCTACAGGAGTTCGCAAACCGGTGTTATTGGAAGATAAACGCAGCACTCTTAGTTTGCCCCATTTTCACCTGTATGTTAGTTATGGCAGTTCAATGGGCCAAATGACATTTCATAATGAGTGCCATAATGTACAAAAGGCCATTTCTGGAGAAAGTGGATGATTTTAATCGGACGTCGGGCGCCGTCCGTGGCGGCCGACCAACGAGCTCATTCGGTCGTCGCTCCGTTTCCCGAGTTTGAGTCTTGTAGATGCGATACTGTACGTGCGCTCGGTGTAAAAACGGCTCTTTGTTTTCCGCAGCAACTCTGGCTCGTCCGTCAACGAGTTCACTCGTGTGTCATAAACGTCCTCGGCCTTCTCGCCGACACGCCACTTTGGATATTCCCGGAATGTCCGCCGCTGTTAAGTAGGGACGGGGGCGGGGGGTCGCGACGAGGGAGTTCCCGGCGGAACGCATTCCGCCGCCGGACGGTCACGGGAGCGGATTCCGCAGCGGGCGGGGTCGTCCGCGCTTCGGGCGCCGGCCGCTCGCGGGGCGGGACTTAGGAGCGGAGGCCCATAGCTCCGGAACGAACGTCGTCGAGTCCTTCTCCTTTCCCGCTTTTGCCATGCGGCGACATTGCCCCGTCCCCCGTTTCTCGTCCGGCGGCCGGAGAAAGGCGGCCGATCGCGGGCATGACGGGGCCGGCGGCCGGGCGGCGTCTGATATCCGAGCCCTCCGCGTCGGCGAGCCTCTACCTCCTCAGAAAATCCTCGGAATATTTAGTATCAGTATCATCGCCCAGGGTTTGCCGTTCTGCTGTCGACGGGTGAGTGAGTGAGTGAGTGAGTGAGAGTGATTTTTGTGTCTTTCTGTTCAACGGATCAACCACGTTGTACTGAGTCCTTTTTTGAGCAAAATGACAAACAAATGGCAAAAGAAGTGAGAAAGTTATTGTTGGTGTAAGAAAATTGGAAGTGTTCTTTTGTCACTCAGAGAAATGTGACACCTGACAGACAGACAGACAGAGGATCCGACCGACTGGCCGGCCGGCCTAATTTTAGCCGTGATGTGGAATGGCCGCGCTTCAAACGGGAGCAATATTAGCGGGGAACGACTAGAACGTGGTGAGAACACGTGTGCGTATTGCAATACAACGCTCCGTTTTTCAAACTTTATTTTCCATTTTTACCTCTGATTAACAATATTTTTCAAATGAATTTTGGTGGATAAAGGGTAAACTAAGTCTTTCCCGATATTCTCATTTGTTCTTTTTCATTTTTGGCATTTACAAACATTTTACTCCAGAGTAGCGTTACTTCTATATATTATTACTCATGTAAAAGTAGTCATCCAAAAATGTAGTCGTGCACAAGTAATAAAGTATTCTTGGAAAAGAATTCTAAAGTCATGAGTAACATTGTGAGTAATTGCTTACAGTATCTGTTTTTTCAAATTAAAAAAAAATTTTTTTTTGTACAATAGCCCCTTTTTTTCCCCCTCAGACCGGCAATGTGTGGCAGAAAATATCAACACGACGGGGATAAAAGGAACATTGAACACAGGGAAAATGTACTTCGCTATACGTTCAATCAAACACGACTGCAAATCGGTCGCGTTCTTCTCCAATCGTGAAAGGTTTTTCGGCTTTAGCGATACGGCGACCCTCTCGGCGTCTTTTCCAGGCGTGAAAAGCACATCCGTCGGCTAGCGGCGCGAGGCGTCGGAAGCGGGCGAACGACCAAGTTGAGGCAAAACGATCCCCGGCCGCTCGGTATCACGCGCGGCTATATTTAACGGCAGGAACGGAACGTGCCGGATGGGCGAAGTGCATAAAAAATTCAATTCTGAATCTCACCGACGTTGTCTGTGGAGGTGACTAAATGAAGTACGCAGTCATTAACTGTCATTCAAATTTTCTTTAAATAATAATTTTCAAAAATTCCCCATTTTTATTTTATTCCAATTTTTTTGTATTTTCATATATTCATTTAAATCTCAAAGTTTATTTTTAATCCTATTTTCTATTTCAATTTTTATTTCATCATGGGTTTTTTCCTATGTTCATATTTTCATGTTAGAATATTCATTTCAAGATTTAGCTATTTTTATTTCCATTTTTATGAATCGTATTCATTTCAAGTCAAAATGTATTGGCCGCCAGTGATTTGGCTTTTCATTTCATCAAATGAATGAAACCTAGACCATTTAACTGTTGGAGGAATCTGACCTTTTAGCCAGATTACCGGAATCGCGCCGGCCGAAACGCAGCTCCGACGATCCGGCCGAAAGGCCAAACTCCGCGCGTTCGCCTTCGTCTTAACCCCTTGTACCGACTCCATTTTGCAAGCTGGATAAAGGCTTCGAAACACCAGTTGACAATTTATTCTGAGACGATGGCAATCTCGCGGCACGGAGAGACCCGGGCCAGGCTTCTGCGTCGCCGTATCACAAGTCAACAAAGGGTTCCCGAGAAAAATGACAACGATGTCCTTTTGAAGGCTCTCGCGGGGCGGGCCGCGGGCAGGAAGAGGGGTGCGTTTGGGTCCTTCTTCTGTGGCAGATTTGGGCGGTCGAGTTTCTGTGTCGCTGTGTCAACGTTACTGAGGCAACCGGAGTGGGAGAGTTTGCCCGCCTCGCCGTCAAAGGGGCGCTCGGAGTCTTCATCGGTCTTGTTATCGGTTGGGTATCGGGCCGGTTTTCCTTACAGGACAGGACGTTTGTTCCGGACCGTCCTGAAGTACTGATTGCGGGATTTTAGGGTTGCAGACGTGGGCTTGTCGATGTCTTACCTATCACCTGGTTGTCAGTGTGAGCTGCGTGACTCAAGCGTTGGGCTTCCGCGGGCTTATCTGCTCATTGTCTTGGCGCTGCAAGTTCTAATCATTCCAAGCGCAACTGTTCATAATATCAAATCTATTGGGCTTGTTTTCCTTAGATTATAATATAAATGCTATTTATTTTATATTAGGTGCGCTCGAGTAATGCAAACAGTAAATACGAGAAAAGATACCATTCCCTGATTGATTATGTGAAGTGTGTTAGAGTAATACAAACAGTGGAACGGTAAATGGGAGAAAAAATACTATTCCCTTCACTGTTAAACATTTAAAAAAAGAAATTCTCCTGAACGGAAGTGATCCCGCTCCACCCCCAATCTGGATTTGTGCACCGTAAACCCCCATCTGGAATGACGGCGCCAAATTTGATATCCCTCCCTGCCAAGTGATGATATGTAGCGCTCGAGCCTCTTCATTGGACCCCCAATAGAAGCGAAGCGACATCTACGGATACGTGGAAAGTTGCCAGGCGCCCGCTTACTCTTTCTTTGCTCCGTTTAACCAAAATGCCACTTAAAATTGGCAAGGTGAAGTTTCGTAGCCGTGTCTAGCGGCTACTTTTTTTTCTTCTTTTATGTGAATGAGTGTTGTGAAATGGTCACCGGGTGGCAGCAGTGGGTCTCTTTGGGAGGTTTGAAGAAGAACTAGCCAGTTAGTGTTAAGAAGAAAATGGTAATGCATTGTGAAAAATATTTGCTGATTATGAAATTAATAAGTATTTGGATGGTAAATAAATAGCCTAGACTTTTTTTGGAATCTCTTAACCTGCCATTGGCAACGATGGACGTCCAATTTATTTCAACTGGGAAGACTGGCTATGGTCACGTTTCAGATGAGTTAACATGTTGTAAATATTCTCTTACTTTCATTTTTGCTCTTTGAGCTTAAAAAAAAAAATTCATAAAATTCAAAAACTGTTATTTACTTTTTACACATTTAAAAATATTTGATGAAAAAGGATTTCCGGTTTTTATTTCTGTACATTTTTATTCATGTCTTTTAATTGGGGGGAACTGACATTGTACGACTTTGGCAGGTGATTATCTTTGTGCTGAATCCAGTGATATTTTGCTTTGGAAAACAAATGTCATATTTGTAGTCTTCACTTATGTCAATGAGAGCCAAAAAATAATTGCGTTTATATTATTTAGACTTTATAAGACGTGTAGGCCAAGAGGTGTGGTAGGATTGACTTTTTCTCACCACCATCTAAAATCTCTTTTAGTCACTTGTGAAATTGCTCTTTGTGCCGTAAAAGGTACATGGCGGCGGATACCGATCTCCGGCGCAAATCCATTCCCGCCTACAGAAAAGAGAGTCGGCTTCAGCAAGAAAACGTCGCGCCCCGTCCGCCCTACGGTCACACGAAGCCGCTCTAATAGAACGGCCGTATTATCCGCGGAACGTCGACGTTTTGGTGTCGCCGGCCTTGACGCCCGGGTTCGCTTTTCTACCCGCGAGCTAGCGAAAGACCGACCGCTTGTCGCTTCAAATTTTCCCAAAACCGCACACGACCTTTCGCACTTTGTCCTTTCCTCCCCACGTCTCAAATGTCTGTGAACGAGTGCAAATTGCAAACTTAAAAAGTCATAAATGGAGTTGCACTTTTGACACTACATCGCAGCACCAGGAGCAATAATACGAGCTTCAGTTTCTTGCTCTAGAATACTTCACGAGCGAATCCAACCCACAACCTCCGTGTTGGGGAACGTCCGCTCTACTAATGAGCCCGGCGACCCCAATATATGCTCACGTTGGAGAAGAATATTTTTGGGACAAAATATCGCCTGACGAAAAAGTATATTACGATTCGCGTTGATGGCGATATAATGACTAGATGCGCTGCCACGTGATTTGATCAGTCCACCAAAAATTTGTCTTTATGAGCACCAAATGTGAATATAATTGGTTAGTTAAGGCGACGGTGTCCTGAAACGGTCCGAAATGGAACGAAATAGGTCCGTAACTCAAAGGGTTAAGGAAATTTTGTCAGCGTCGACCTTTACAAAAGCCTGAAGTTTAACTTTTGTGGCCTCCAGGGGGCAGCGTGTCCCCACAATTCCGGAGTTTGTACTTGTCAAGAGTGGAATCTTCTCGGTCATATGTCGGCTGTGCTGATCTACTCCAATGTGGGTCCCGCCTATGCAGTGCTTCTAATTTGTCAAATTGGGGCCACTTAACATGCCCGCCATAATCATCGTTTGCGATCATTAAGCCTGTTGCAATATGAAATAAGTCAATATATCGCCCGGTAAATCAAAAATAAGGGCGGTCATTTTCCCAGCTGCTATTTATCACCGCGCGCGTGCGAGCGTACATTTCGTGCGTTGCTTGCATACGAGACTCCGGTTCCTTTCGCAGATGTTTATCGGTCATCCCAGCGTCAAATCGAAAGGGTTGAACAGATGACAAGTTTATGTTGCCAGAGTCATCGCCCGGCGGCGTCAGCGTGTGACGTCGCCGCCCTGCGACGTCAACAACATTGGCGACCTACTAGTTAAACAAATTTTACAAGAAGGAAAACATCAAGAGGGTTTTCAATATCAAATTATTTAAACTTATAATGACGTGTGTCTTTTAAGAACTACAAGTCTTTCTATCCGTGGATCCCTTTTAAAATGAGGGATCACTGTGTCTGCTATTTTTTGTGTGAAAACAACTTCATACAGTTACATGGTTATAAAATATTCACTTTGTTGCTTCCGCTAAACCTCAAAGGCCGAATAACATGACGTTATCTTAAAAATAATGGATAAAATCCTTACCGAATGACGACAATCGCTAAAGATAACGAGCGCCTGGTATTTCTACATGAGTAATCCGGTCACGTTAGTGATATATAAACACAGCTTTTTCTCCTCTCTCCACGTTTTGTTGTAGCGCATAATAATTAAGTCGTTTTGTCATCCAATTCGCGAGCAGATGCCTCGCCGATACTCTAAAGACACTTTTTTTTCCTCCCCCCTTTAAAGATTGTTTCCACTCTGCTGGGGCATGAAATTGCCGCGCGAGATCTTATCTTTGTTCTTTGGAAGTGGGGAGATCGGCCTCATCCCCGTGAAATTGGAGCCTTAATCAGCACTATCTGCTAAACGTCTTCACTAAATTGCCAGCCGCCCGTAAACGGCCGTCGTCCCCCGACGCGGCCGGAGGCGCTCGGCTCGGCGCGGCCTGGCTCGGGGGCGTTGCCGGGCAACCGCTCGACGGCAGAAACGCCGTCGCTCGGGTGTGTCATCGGACGTTTAGGCGTCGATTTGATCGGAGTCCCTGGGAGCGGCGCGGCAGCAGGAGTCGTCGCGTGGAAAAAAGGAAACGTATCTGAGAAATACTAACAGATGCCGGAGAAACAACGGCGGGGGCCATAAGCCAGACTTTGCGTCGTTTAGAATTTAAAAAAGTCTGTGTCACTCGGCTTTGGTCTCCTTTTCCTGTGTCTTTTCAGTCATGGCTTCTTGAGACTTTTCTGGGTTTCGTTATAACCGATATGTTTGCCAATTTCATATCTAAGACTAGATTCAGACCGCAAGTCTCGATGCTCAATTTGGATTTTTCGTCATATCTTTTTTGGCTCGCATGTTCACACTGCCTTTTTCCATGGAGCCCGTTCAAGTAATACGCGTGCTCACTAATTAGCCGTCGGACACGCGCGAAGGCAAACTGACCCGCGTGGGCAGAAGCAGCCAAACAAATGACTACACATGCTGGCTTTACATCATTCTAGGGTGATCATATTTTAATTTCCAAAAAGAGGGCACAAATAATCCCCGTTTACGCTTATATTCAAAGTTTACACTGATGACGCATACACCAGGCTTTCCCCTACACATTAATTATTGTGGCGCACCGTCACACCAAAATAAAAGCCGCCACGCCGTGCAAAAGAGAACAATTTTAAGGCCGTTTCAAACTTCCGGCAGCCTAGTGTGAAGGGTTCAGCGGCAACCTATTCATTGTGTATTGTAATGTCCGGAGCTCTGCGAAGCCCCCTTAAGAGAGGATCGGAGGAGGAGCTGTGACGTAGAGGGAAGCGAGATAGCGGTCGCATGTCACGGAAGCCCGCTGTTATTTTTTCAAATTGTTTTTCTTTATTATTGTTGCCATTACAGACTCATGACCAGGCCATTTCAGCGGATGGATATACGCAATCACGGCTGACGAAACCTTGATAAATGCGCTCTTTTTATCCAAGTTTGGCGAGCTCGGGGACACTCTTAAAATGACTCTCATACCTCCTTGCTGAGCTAATTGGTACCTCAATGTGCGTTTGTGTGGAAATGTAGTTGACAAACAAAACCCAAAAAATATTCACCTTCTCACCGAAACTAGTAAATCTCGGCAATTAGAATTTCCCCCTACTCCTTGAAATAGATCCATTACAGTACAAGGGCGTACGTTTGGTCTCAATATTGGTAGGCACGATCTAACAGCATAACCTGCATGTACACTTTTTGCTGGGGATGGACATTACCGTAATAAGACCCAACAGATTGGGTGAACGGGGGTCAGGGCTACATTTACCACCAATATGAACCTAATTAATTGATAGGCTAAATGATCAATGCAAAAATAAATCGGTATTGACGTGCCAACTTTCACACTGCAAATTTAGAACGTTTTAATATGATGATTTTTCTGAAATCTATTCAAATAATTGTTTGGAGTGTTAAAGACTAGTTAACAGATTAATGGGTCAGATTATTCAATTTACTTTAGGTAAATATTACCATTTGTTCTTATCAAGCCCATACATCTAAAGGTTGGTCATTTTTCACCAAAATCAAGGGGAAAAATGCTTTCAAATAATGTTTTGAACAATATCACTAGCTGAATTAAGAACATTCCTGACAAAAAAAAAAGCCTTTTTTTTGTGCTTAAAATAAGTGTGTTAGAAAATAGCTATCTGAAAATAATCTTATGTCAAGAAATCTGAGTAAAATTTAAAGCACTGGCAGATAATTTGTTATTTCTAGTAGATTGAAAACAAGGGAATTCAGTCAACTGCCAATCAAACGTATGTTTGAGGGGAAAAAAATAGTGTCAGTGTAAGTCTGAAGATAAGGAAAGTAATTGACTTAATAATGGTAGGGTCAATTCTATCCTTACAAAATATGTGAAGACAATCTAAATGACCTTTATAACTGAACTCATTATATAATGCAAAAAGGTCGCTTAAAATTTGGTGGGGACAATTTGAGCATCCTGAAAAGTTCCTAACGTCCCGATGCAAACCTACGCCATTGGTCCATGAACAGAAGTACTATTATTGTTGTGTTCATGTAGTAAATATTAGGGCCAAATAAAAGGAAAAAGAAGGACTACGAAATGTAAGTCATACTATTGCTACGAGAAAAACGTGGGGTAATGTCATTGTAATCAACTACCTGGCTCATGAAATATTTCAAATAGATATTTGTTATGGTTCTACTACTACTCAACTGCTGGACGTGTTGCCGCCATGAAATTCTAAGTTAATTATTATTTGGCAAAAAGCAATTAAGTTTATCAGTTTGAGCATTAAATATGTTGTCTTTGAAGTGTATTCAATTGAATATAGGTTGAGAAGGATTTTCAAATGGTTGTATTTTGTTTTTATTTACATTTTACACAATCTCCCAACTTCAACCGAATCTGGTTTGTAAATGGACCCTAAATTTCACGTATCTAAGCGCAACTGGCTCCAGTGGCCCAATTGTTTTGGCCGCCACTTAGCTAAAAATGACCGCTTCACATGTAGATGGCACGCTTCCCGTGCCTTTTCAAGCATAGTTTCTTGAGACTTTTTTTTTTGTGGGTCCGCGTATGATAGACATGTCGACCAAATTTCACAATAGTGGCTTGAGTGACTTGATTTTATTTTTTTTTTTACAAATCAAAATGGCAGACCTCCCTCCCGCAACTTTTCCCGGGTCTACGCAGGATCGCCACGTCCGCCAAATTTCACGACGTCCGCTCTCTCTGCCCGGCGACGACGTCTTTGCGCACGGACGTGGTCCGCTGCCTTTTATTTGTTTCCTGAATGTGTAATCTGCCAAGTGGCCCCGGCGTGAAGGGGGCCCCTTGTTCGTGTCGTCTGGCCGCCGATCCTCGCGCGCATTACCATACAGCTGTCCGACCGGATGTGCTCGGAGACGCGGCCGCGCCAGATGGACCGGCCCGGATTAAAAGCGCGATCGCTCGCGACGACGGGTCGTCTTTTGTCTGACGACGTGGGTCATTTTGAGTGTGGCCGCTTGGATCGATGCAATGACTCGCGCCTCCCTTCCCTTTCGTGGCCATTGAATGGGCCGCGCCGCTCTTCGGTTTGCATTTTGGAGACTAAAAGTACTGTAAAGCTATTTAAAGCAGGGGTAGGGCATATAAATGTCCTTTGTGTGGGCTAAGACTGAAAATTTTGTATGGTTGCCCTCTGAAAGCCTGGTGTTAGCCACAGGCAGGCCGCCATGTTTTTGAACAAAAAACAACAACATTTTGGGGAAATAACCTATGTGTTATTAGAATCCATTTATCAACAATAGTTAAGCGTAACGTCTTAGAAAAAGGCAGACTCTTAAAATGTAGTTTTAACAAAACTACAGGGCTATGGCAGAGAGCTGTCAGATATCAACCATAAGAACTGTGCTTTCAGCACTATCATCAGACGCCGTAAAAACGTTATTATTTTTTTAGCACTGTTTAACCTGACGTGGGAGGCAAGAGAAGCCTGGTAAAGCGATACAGGAAACCCTTGTATGGAATTTAGGCCAAAATCCGGTCTTGTGGAACATCAAAATTGGCTGCTGTGTGTAAGAAGTCAATTGACCAAAAGTGTCATCTATTAGATAACACACATTTTAACATTGTCAATTTTTACCAAAAAAAGGTTAACTGTAAATAGCCATTGACGGAACTCGACGTCCAATCCATTTTGATGTGTACGGTAAACTGGAGTTTGAAAACCAAATTCATTTTAATTGTAACAGTACAACTTCATGAGTGTAATACTGGGCGGCCCATTGTTTTTTGCTCCAAGATGTACTATTCAAGGAGACAATTGCCCGTGATTGACCTTAACAACAGGGGAATGGGGGCAAAAAAAACCTTTTTTTTAAAAAAAAAATTTATTGTTCATACAGTGCTGGCCAAAAGTGTTGACATCCCAGCAATTCTGTCAGATAATGCTTAGTTTCTCCCAGAGAATGATTGCAATTACAAATGCTTTGGCAGTAATATGGGGCTTCCTGTCTATCCGTCCTGGGAGTGGATCTCTCCTGACTCTGGTACTACCCAAGGTTTCTCGTTTTCTCCCGAAGACTCTGGAGTTTTTCCTTGCCGACATGGAGGGTCCAAGGATGGGGGATACCCAGGACTTGAATTTATTTCTTCATCTTTGTTGCTTCGTTTGCTGTTTCTGATTGTGTATCATATTGCCTCTGCAAAGCCCTTTGAGACAACATTTTTGTGATCTAGGGCTATACAAATAAAATTGAATTGAATTGAATATCTTCATTTATTTTGCTTGCAATGAAAAAACACAAAAGAGAATGAAAAAAACAATTAAAACGTTACCATTTTACTCCAAAAATGGGCCGGACAAAAGTATTGGCACCCTTTGAAAAATCATGTGAGGCTTCTGTAATTTGTGTCATTAACTGCACCTGTTACTTACCTGTGGCACATAACAGGTGGTGGCAATAACTAAATCACACGCGCAGCCAGTTAAAATGGATTCAAGTTGACTCAACCGCCGTCCTTGGGTGTACCACATTGAGCATGGAGAAAAGAATGAAGACCAAAGAAGTGTCTCAGGACTTGAGGAGCAAAATTGTGAGGAAGCGTGGGCAACCTCAAGGCTACAAGTCCATATCCAAAGACCTAAATGTTCCTGTGTCTACCGTGCATAGTGTCATCAATAAGTGTAAAGCACTGTGGCTAACCTCCCTAGATGTGGAAGGAAAAGAAAAATTGACAAGAGATTTCAATGAAAGATTGTGCAGATGGTAGATCAAGAACTTTTGACTAGCAGCCAAACAAGTTCAAGCTGTCCAGCAGTCTGAGGGTACAACACTACAGTTCTTCCTGTGAAAAAGATCTCAATTGGACCTTTCCCAGATGGTTATGTGGACTATTATATGGAACGATCGATCTGGCGTGCCACGTTAGCCTACTGTCATTCTATTCTTGAACATTGTTGAATTGGCCATTACTTGAAAAGCCAATGAACATTTCAGGCGGTACTTTGACAAGGAATAATATAGAGCGTCAAAGCAGGTTTGCGCGGCCACGTTTGACAGCGCGGCGGCGACCCGTCTTGATTTACAATCCAATTTCAGCCGGCCAAGGCTGCGTTTGATCTCGTTTAGATGTGTCCGCCCGGCACGGTTCTTGTCTAAAGTGTCCCGTTTGAGATTAGCGCTATCTTTGACGGGGCCACCCGCAGAGCCGATAGCCCGGCCGACCTGACTTCACTGCAGACTGCGCAGGTGAAGGAATAGGGAATATTTGTCAAATATATATATATATATATTTGGAGGGTGGGGGTGGGGGTAGGAGAATGACGCAACTCACCGCAAGTCACACGGAGACGATAAATGCGATGATGCCAGACCGACCAACGTGTCTTGGAGAGTGAGATTACGGAGGAGCATCTCAACCACGGTCGCTACGATCAATCAAATGATCAAATGACCTAACAACCGTTTTGAAATCATTGTTTAGAGACATTTTTTAATAACCCAAAAATGGTCTAAATTCTCATCTTTGAACAATCTAACTCAGTCTGCCATTATTGACGATAGACTGCGCCTCCCACTTCGAATGCATGCATTGTAATTAAAAAAAAAAAAAAAAAAATTCAATACAGTTTGTATGTTTTATTTAGGAATAAACATTTATTGCATTTGAATGGGTGATTTATTAGGAGGCGTTGTCTCTACAAGTGGCAAAATTGCTTCCAAAAATGTTCTGGGACAATAATATAGGCAATAACGTATGAGACGATATTCAAATTTGTTATTGCGATAGGACTAGGTATTGGATCGGGACTCAAACTCTGGTGACCGGGCTCCAAAAATATGCCATCAGGACATCCCCAATTCTAATCTATTTTTGTGACTATAGTATCACAATCGGATGTGCCGTATTGTCCAAAAACCACAGTACTAAAAAACAGGGAATGTTGCTTGCCCAAATTTGGGGGGGGGGGCTGTCGTGCGAGCTCGGGCTGAAAATCGTCTGACAGCAGAGGTTGCAAATGCACGACGTCACAACAGGGCAGATATTGATTCAATAAATGAAGGCGGCTTGTTTAGCTTGCGTTTGCAATACTGTTGGGCGAGCTAGCACTGGGGGGGGGGGGTGCTGGATGCGGCGCTTTGTGTCAGACTTTGCTGCAATCTTTTCAGTCACAATAAGGTTAGGGTTGCTACAGTAGCGTACCCCTACACGTTAGGAGTAGACATAGGCTGCATCCTCCTACCTCATATAAAAAACAAATACTTTAGTGGGCCATTTTGAATGGCGCTTGTAGGCGGCGCCGTTCATCGAATCGTTTGCACCGAGACCACAAACAACGGAAGAATGCGCTGTTTAATAATGCACCGGCAACTCCCAGGCACGGCTTGATTTCTAATGGCCCGTTGTTCACAAGACTATTAGTTTATTGACGGACAGAGTACAAAGCCCCTTCGCGCTCAAAGGGGAATCCAAAAAACAATGTTCATTTGGCCTTATTATAGCAGACCGCCGCGCCGCTTCAATCTCTGCGCACGGCAGTTCGGGAATCCCTGGGCTAAGGCAAGCTAAGCGGGATTTATGGAGCGTCTGCGTCACCGAGGCGCCAGATGGCACGGGGGAAAGGGAAACGTGCCCTTTTGTTTGAACAACGCAGACACAAAAGGCATCGCGAGTCTGAGCGGCCCCGGGACCGCCACGCCGTTACGAGCGGCGATAAACCGCGTCCGAAGCGGAAGGGGCCTGGGAAAAAGGCTGCTCCGACAGGATTTCTGTCTTTTAAGGAACGGTCCTTTTGAGATGAACAGTTTGGCGTCGAAGTGGAATGGTTTGAAATTTGGACCAAAATTTGAGGGGAGAGAGGTGGGTCGAAGAGGGAAACTGTGCTGGATTTATGAGCCGGAATGGGGAAAACAAAAGGGCGGAGGAGGGAAAAAGCAGGCAGAATTTGCGAGCGAAACGAGGGGAAAAAATGTTCACGTTCGGAGCCGGAACGGGCGAAAAGGGGAAATAGTCCTGGAGCTCTGTGCCAAAAAAGGAAAACCAAAAGGGGAAAAGTTTCCTAATTTACCGTGAAAAGAAAATACATTTTTGTCTTCCTATTGTCTTTTCATGTCCTTAAACTGTATTTTGAGAACCTCTACAAGGTTAAGAGTCTTAATTTATTCCAAAATGACAAGCACCATCCTTTTTTGTGAGGCCCTAATATCCCAGGATTAGCCGCCTGCCATGAAGCTAAAACGTTAGCATTTGGAATTTCCACCGAGCCCGCATCTTCCCCACCTCTGCTGATTATGCAGATTTTTTTTGGCCCCCCCAAAAACCAAACTTGCTTTATTAAGGTTTTTGTAGGCGTGACCAAAGCCGTTTGGATTTTGATCAACAGTGGGGGGGGGGCAGAGGTGCTCGAGGCTCCACAAAGGAAAGGCCGGCCCATTTAGAGGCAGGCATGCCGGGCATTCCTCCGCTCTGTGTCGGTTAGGTCCGATGAGGACCTTCCAACATTGCCGTAACTGCCTTTTTGGAACGATTTCTGCCAACCCTTCCCGGTTCCAGTATATTGGACGTCCGTTGTCGTCATTGGCAGAAAGGAGTTTGATGAGTGCCTTTTCAAAAATGTCACTCTTCTTCTTTGTTGCCGCAATCATTCTATCATCAGAAACAGGGTTACTCTCGATTCCAATTCTGACTCTGTGGTATTGGCCGAGAACAGGTTTTTTGGGGGGAGGGGGACCAAAACATTTTTCCTAATAACACTAAATGACTGCATACTCACTTGAACGTCAAGTCCTTTCTATCACGGCTCGGTCAGACACCGCTTTACTCCGTTGACAGCGTCAGACTAAGCCTTTCGCGATATGCAGTAGGTCAATTTATCGCACGGCAAATAAAAATGAGGGCGGTCATTTTCCCGGCTGCGATTTATCGCCGTGTACGTGCGTGTTTACATGCGCCGCGTTTCAACAAATGCATATTAACACATCGTCGAATTAAAGAACAGACATACAAAATAATGAAAAACATCTATATTAAACATTGTAAAACATTAGCATTGCTACATTGAGGCTAACGGGAAAAAAAGACAATGTACTTACCACTTTAGCCAGCAATAAAAGAAGGGCAATCCTCTCCAAAATGCAAAACTTTCAGTTAAAAGGTGACATGAAAATTCGCATTTGCAAACGATGCGGGGGGGGGGGGGGGGGGGGGTCTACTACTGACTCCATATGCATGACTGAGTGTAAAGCCTACGGTTAGTGTCAGTCCGTTCCGGTGAACACTTCAAAATAAGAGCACGTCATGTTCAACATGTAAATAACGATTTCTGGAGTTAATCTCACATACTTCAGATTCTACACTGAGAATAGCTTAAAACAACACCCATTATGAAAAATCTGATTAGCGATGAATAATTTGGCTTGAAATTTGCTAACATGCACTTTGCAGGACAAGATGAGTCCTTTTGGATCAAATAAACTTTTGATGGGCTTTGACTGGCAGAGAACAAAATGGCATCTGGTTTCTCACCTACCGTAATTTTCGGACTATAAGCCGCTACTTTTTTCTTTCATTTTGAATCCTCCAGCTTCTAGTCCAGTGCGGCTGTGATTTATTTTGGTTATTAGGTAACACGTGCCTCCTAGCATGCATTGCAGAGCTACAGATTTGTCATATCAATCAAAAATTATGTTCTGTGCTAATTCTGTATTCAGTTACCGTCCCAGTTTTTTCATTAATTGCTAGTTATGGTATTTGGTACCACTTTATTTGACAGTGGTGCCATAAGACCATCATAATTATGACATGACACTATCATGGGCATTACTCAATGTTTATGACAGATGTCATTAAGTGTCATCCGGCAAATGATGTCACCAACCCCATTTATGTCCAGCTCGGATCTTTTACATCCATTCAAAAGTGACATCATTTGCCGGAGAACACTAAAGCTTAGCATTCATTGATGCTCATGACAGTGTCATGTCGTAATTATGATGGTCTAATGACAGTCTTATGGCGCCGCTGTCAAATAAAGTGTTTCCAAATACCATAACTAGCAATTAATGAAACAACTGGAGCAGTAACTGAAGAAATAATTAGCATAGAACATAAATTTTGATTGTTATTTACATCTGTAGCGCTGCATTTCACACTAGGAGGCAGGTTGGACGACAACAGTGTTAACAGCAGGTGGCAGCAGAGCATGACCATCTCCCCCTAGGGAGCAGTGATGGCCAAATGAAGCGTCTTGAAGCAATGAATCTTTTAGTGTTAATATCCCATGATACATTGAGGACAGCTGCATCTTATAGTCTGGTGCGGCTTATCTATGAACAAATGCAGTTTTCGTGTCACATTTGGTGGGTGGCGGCTTATCGTGAGAAAGTGACTATTTAGAATTTTGCACTTAGCTAGCTTTCAAATGACTTGTTATGCATTGTATGTTTGAATGCAGTTTTATTTAAGAATAACAATTTATTGCATTAGAAAGGGTGTTTTATTTGGATGTACTCTCATGACCTCAGTGGTTGAATTGTTTAAAAAAAATGACCTACCGCATATCGGCAATAATTTATGAGACGATAAATGGCCTACTAAAATTTGTTATGGCAACGGGCCTACGCCTAGCCTAGTGCTCGTGTTTGCGTTAGCATTAGCATTTAGCCTGGCTGTTTTTTTTTTTTTTTTTTTTTTTTCCATATACTTGGTGCCGTCCAGGTGGGTAGAATTCATTGAAAATAATGTACTGTTTTTAAGGCGCCCGGTGTGACTGGTTCCGCCGCAACCTATCCATTGCTTATGTGAGAGGGGACTTCTCTGCGAAAGTGAGCGGTGGTGGTCGTTTTGGAAAGTCTGGAGGGAATTTTCACCAAGGGGCGGGGCCCACAATAGAGACTTGTCCTATTTTCACAGCGTTGCCACGCTGACGTCAACAACTCATCCAATAGCACAGGGGCAGGCGTACTCGTATCCGCGCTATAGGGCTGTTTCGGAGGACGCATACGTGCCAATCGCGGCCGACAAAACCTATACCGATGCGATTTTTTTAAAGATTGGCGAGCTCTGGGACACTGGAAAAAATAGTCGTACCGCTCCTCGCTAAGCTAAATAGTACCTCGGTGTGCGTTTGTCTGGAAATTTAGATCACGAACTACAACAAAAAAACGATTCTCACCGAAACGGGTAAAATTCTTAACAAGGCGATTATAATGCCCCCATACATACTCCTTGAAATAGGTAAAGCCGCTGTTTTCTTGTGCCTAAAATAAACGCAATGGGACCATAGCAGTGACGTGCGGTCAGGGGAGGCAGGTGAGGCAGAGCCTCACCTGTCATCATGACAAAAACAGAATTATAGCATTAAATTTATATTAATATTTGTCCATTGCTCTTTATTTATGACTCATTTCAAACATTTTTTATAGTCAAAATCGCTGAATTTGCCTATTTCCTGTTCAAATAAAGAAATGAAACGAGAGGTGCGGCAGCAACGAGTCAAGCCTCACCTCTGATTGCGCAATCCTTAACAAACTGGGTTGATACATGGAATTGGAGCGTGCTGGTTGCCGTACATCTGCATGTCGCCATTATAATGTTTCCAGATACGTTTATTTGACCTGATTTTCCTCAGTCTGGCTAATGTCTTTAACCCTTAAAGTTTAATGTTTGTTAGCGACATATTTAGTTTTGCTGATGGGAAATAAAACCGCAGTGAAAAGACACAGGCTGCGGCAGATAGTACTCTGCCGCACTGCAAGGGGGCGTACGTGAAACTGGACTTTCCGTCAAAAGTGGACGCGGTTAACACAACGCCGGTGTTGTCCGGAGCTAAAAGGTTTGCTTCAAACTATGGGACAGAGGATAACTCGCGCTTTTCAAACGGACTAGTACACCCGAAAAGACTGTCTATGTGGCTGTCCTTCGAAAAATCGCCTTTGCTGCTTTCCCTGCCTTTTCTTCTCAACTTGTGCCAATGTCTGGACTAACACGAGATATTGTGACATTAAAAAACTACCACGAAGCCTCAGCGAACATGAGAGCTCGACCACTCACATTCAAAGCCTGTTTGCTTTAAAAACTTTTGGAAGCTCAAAGATCGATTTGGCTTTGACAAACAGCGGAAGCTCAACGGTAGCATCCTCAAAAGCTAAGGTAAAGAAAAGAGTTTGAAAGACCTCATCAATGCAACCTGCATCCTAGCTAAACAGGAGTTAACATTTCGTGGTAACGATGAGCGTGTAGCTCTTCTAAAAGTGGCATATATGTAGAACGATTACATAGTTTTGCTGAGAAAGATGAAAGGTTAGCTAGACATTTGGACACATCCACTGTGTTTTCTGGCTTGTCAAATAGAACACAGAACGATCTAATTGAAGCAATCCTCTCCATTGAGGCGGAGAGATTTTTTTTTTTTTAAAGTAAAGGAAAATAAGGAGGACTTTTACTAAAAGGGCGTAGGTTTGCATAGGGACGGTAGGGACATAACACTACCAACTTTTCAGCATGCTAAAATTGTCCCCACCAACTTTTAAGCAACCTTACCTTTTTTGCATGATATAATGTTCAGTTATATAGAGAATTTAGATCTTTCAATAGTTCCATATGTTGTAAGGATAGAATTGACCCTACCATTATTAAGTGAATTATTTTCGCTACGTTTATGTTTGCTAATAAAAACCAGACATTTATTCAGGAAGTTTTCAAAATGTTTCTTTAGTATTTTTTGAAAACAAAGCTTTGAATTGAACAGTGTATCATCTAAACCAATGCACGTAAAAGTTATTATCAGTAGATAAGGATTTATTTTGCATTGATCATTTTGCCAATTAATTAATTAGGTTCATATACATTAGTATTGTGGCCCTTTGCCCCCTTCATCCAATCTGTTTGGTCTAATTAATGTCCCGTCCCCAGCAAAAAGTGTACCTACATGCAGGTTATGCTGTTATATCGTCCCTACGAATGTTGAGACAAAACCTATGCCCTTCCAAAGTAACGCCAGTTTTTGTGGTGAAGGACAGGTGCAAGACCACAAACAGTTTTCATTTCAATCTTATTAAAAAAAAAAAAAAAAAAAGAGCTTGGACCAAGAAAAATACAATAGAATATTTAAAAACTAAATTTTGGCCTTAAATAAAATATTATTTTTCTTTTCACACTTTTTGTTTAGCAATCTGTAATAAATTGATTAAAGTTTCAGAATTAAAAGTTTTAAAAACAACTGAATATTTCACTAAAGGTCAGAATTGAATTCTGTGGTTTTGTACACCACTCTTTACTCTCATTTATGTTGCATTAATTATAGAATGGTGACGGCCAACACATTGAGGGTGTAGAGCAAATGCATGTTATTTTCTTACTTTTACGTATCGATAATATGTACCGTGTGTGCCTGTTTTGTGAAGAATGCTGATGAGATATGAAATAACCAGTAGCCAATTGAATAAGCTACCTTTTTGGTTTCTATATTTGGAAATCTGACACTAAAGGAGTCAGTGCCTCACCAACCATGAACCTCACCGCACGTCACTGGACCATAGCAAATATGTTTGCGGCTTTTCACTTTGTCGACGTCGGGATACGCGGCTCCTCCCGTTTTTCCTCTTCGCACTGAGCTGACCCTAAAGCGAGTCGGCGTTGTCCTCGAAGACGATAAAATATGTACTCTGCCTTCCGCGTTCATTCCAAATAGTCGGAAGCCTTTATTGACCTACTTTTGGACTTCCTAATTTTACAGATGAAAACCTTTTGAGTCATCGTCAACGTAAACGAACACATTTTGAAATGACAAACGTCATTAAAATGAAAAGGGCTGCCAAAAACATCAGTATCAAACAGCTGCGCGGCGAGAGACCCGCGCCTCAAATCCCGCCGGTGGGAACCGCCGCCTCTCTCCGGCGATCGTTTTAAGCTAGGTGCCCAACTCCGGGCCGGAATACCACTCGGGCAGTGACGCGTCACTAAACGCCAGCGCGTCATTGTGCCCCTTTTGAATAGAACCCCCCCCCCCAAAAAAAGCTAAATTGCGAGCCTCCCTCCAGGCGTGACAGATGCAAGGCGTGAGGAGGAATTGATGAATCGCGGCAACGGGAGAAGGATAATAGAGCGTCGGAGTCGAATTAACATTCCCCCGGAGACGACCGCGCGACAGCCACGCTCGCGATTGAGGGGGGTCGAAAAGGAGTCGAAGGCCAGAGACGCTCGGGGGACGTCAATGAGCGGCCGGGAAAATAAATAGGTGGGCGGAGGTCAACCTTAGCAATTATCGCCGGCCGTTTGGAGAAAACGCGGCCGTTTTCAACCGTTTTCCGTTATGGAAACGCCGTAACGGACAGAGCAGGGACGATCCGATTGCTTCATTGGAAATCGTGCGTCATTTTCCCAGAATCGTGTGATAAGCTTTTAGGATGCACTATTTTCATTTCTACACAAAGGAATCCAGCTGTACAAGCACATTCTCCCCAAAAACAAAAATGCTTTGTACTACAGTAGAATTGGAAGTTAACGCCGCCTGTACGAAATGTAGGTGAGCTTTGTAAGAAGCTAACAGTGAATATTGTCCTGAATATTGTTCTTTTTTTCAATGTTTAAATGATAAATGTAAAAAACAGTCAAATATTCAAATCTTAGCATTTTTTTTGTTTTAAATGCATTTTGGGGGGGGGGGGGGTCATGAATAGTTCCACAATCCTCAAAGAAAGCAGATTTTAGCAATTTATCAAAATGATTAGAATTTAAAAAAACAACAACAAAAAAAACCCAACTCCTAGTAGTCTTAAACATTCTCTTTATTATACTGGAAAAAACATTTGCACGGGATCATTTCACAGCGCTTTGCCTATTTTGATAGTTTTTAAATTTGCCAGGTACGACTTTATCCTAACATCAGATAGATGACTTGATTTTCATTGCAACCAATCAACAACAAATTCTTTGGCATTCCCCTCCCTCCCTCCCTTTCAGATGCTCGACTGTCATTGCCATTTTCCTTTCAACATTCAAGGAAAAATATCTCATGTTTTTGCCTGATATGTCACCGTCCTCGATGGGTTGCGAAGCCATCCGTTGACGTAAGCGGTCAGCGTCCGTCGCTTGCCGCCCTCTTGAGCTAATATTAATTGATGCGCAAATAAGCAGCGCTAATTGAGAGGTGGCCGGCCCTCTTTCTCTTCTCTTATGTCATCTGCCGCTCCAGCACACTGTTGACTCGCCTTGGTAAACAAACATCTTAGTCAAATGTGAAGAGAGCAAATATTGGCATTGCGGCGCATTAAAGTGCAAGTAGTCATCTGGAAAAGGCCATTCATTTGTTTTTTTTTGGACACGTGACAGATGTTATGATTCGGTCATTGTGAAAATGCTAGTACGAGGAATTTTGCAGTCTTTGGCAACATTATAGTGAGCGAAACCGCCTGCAACCGGATTTTGATCTGCTTACGGATGGAAAGAAAACAAATCGTCGTCGTGTAAGATTTCAAGTCGAATTTACGGAAGCGATGGGCCGCGAACGCTCATCTTCCGGCACCGTCGATCCGTTTTCCCGGTCAGAACGGATCGGTCAAAGGCGGTCTGTGAGCTAACAAAAATAAACGAGTCCGACCCGCCCGCGTGAGATCTAAATGCCATAAATGTGGCCTACCAACCAAAAGGAGCCCCCCCCCCAATAGAGATTGTTGGTGGGGAAAAAGTCCAAATACAATCTCTTTTCTCCTGTTTACAAGGCCAAAAAATCTACAGTATATATGTTGTTCACTGGCGTTAACTGCAAGAAGAGTTCAAAGCATAAATGTTCCATTTTCTTCCACCGAAACAGCAGTGGCGTGCCAACTATAGGGCGCGGTTCATTGCATTTGCGCAACAAGTGTTGTTAGGTAGGAGTTGAGCTTTCGTGTGAATCCTGCGAGAGGGCGCTGACTGCACCATTCCTCTCCACTGGGGAGGCTCTAATACGCTCCGTGCGGAGGAGTCGTCTTTTTGCAGCGCGCGCAGAGGAAGAGAGGACGCACATTCGCTCTTCTCTCCTCTCCTCTCCTCTCCATTCCGGTGCTCCTTCACGTTCGAGCCCCCGCTTGACCGCCGCATCGCGTCGCCGACACGGATACCAGTCTCGCTCCGCGTCCACTCGGCTTGATAAGTTGACGGGCGGGCGGGAATCCGATGCCGTCGCTCGAGGGGATTCCACTGAAAGCGAGGCGGGCGGAGGGGTGACGTGCCCGGGCATGTTGACACCCGAGGCGGCGTCGGATCTACCTGCCGGCCTCACGCCGTCCCAGCCCCGCTAGCGAGGCATCGCACGGTCAAGCTCCGGCCGGCCGGCCGACCGGGCGGGCGGCCAGTCAGTCAGCAGGAAGGAAGCTCCGACAAGGCAGCGCCATGGGGTTCTACGGCACCATTAAGATGATTTTCTACAAAGTGAGTCACTGCGTCAGCTTTTTTTTTTTAACACATTTTTTGATGACGCTCCGCTCGCGGTTCAGGTTGCTCGGTCACTGCGGAGGACTGAGAGCGGCGTGGCGCAGAGCTCCGTCCGTCCGTCCGTCCGTCCGTCAAAAAAAAAGGCAAAAGGCACGGCTGTTGCGTTCATTTGGGACCGATTGGCGTCCTCTCCTTTCCTCGCTGAACGCGCACATTGTTGTCATACCGCGGACGGGTGGCACTCAAAAGGAGGCTTTTGAGAAAAATGGCGAAAATGCGGTTGGACTTCCCCATTGATTTGACGCACGACTACGCTCGAATGGGAGGGGTCGCAAGCGGCGGACGGCGTCCCGATCGGGGACCCCCTTTCTTTCAGGTGGCCGCGCGGTCACAGTGATCCATTGATTTCAGTATTTTCAAAGCGTACGTTATAATGATTGTTCCCCCCCCCCCCGTTTTTTATTTCAAACATTATTTTGGACCAGCCGAATAAAGCTACATGTTAGCCAAACCACTCAGTCTTTTTCGTCAAATGAAGTCATATTTACAACTCTTTGATGTAACATTTCTTGCATCCAATCAAAGTAGCCTTAAAAAGTGTTTGACATTTTTCATAAGCATTTTAGTGTAACAAAGATGAGTTGAACCCCTCACTTTATTAACCAATTCAAAATGAACAATATTTACTTTGAGGTGGGGATGTCCCAATCGCACGTTTTTGCACCAGAGTCACCTGATTTTGAGAATCTGCCGATATAAAGTCCCGAACAGATGGCGTGGGGGTTCCTCAGTTCCAACCAAACATGTTACATTACTGTACCTTTGACGGTACCTCCACTTTTTCTGGGAGTGTTGCGGGGTATAAAACGTACATATTTTTGTTTTATTGGGCAATGCAATTATATGCAACGGTCATCATTAAATGTATAACTAAACAAAAATAAAAACTTGATTTACAGCTTTCAAATTTTCGTTGTTGAAACGACATGAAAAAATATCAATAGGAAGGTTATGGATCATCTGTTTCCTCGGTTTTTATATGTCAAAGGAACTGTGCACTCAGCTCAGCTACTCTGCTTCTGACTTCTGTCAGGCCACACTCTTTAATCTCCTCTAAAGCACGACTTGTCACAAAAGGTTGTTTTTACTCCGAAAAGTATCACGGTGGACTTGTGCACAAGCGCGCCGCGATACGACGAGCGCAACTCGCGTGACGATTCGCCGTCGTTGGCCCCGCCCGGGCACAGAACCCGTTTCGGCCGCAAACGGGCCGGCGGCGCCGTGACTTCCGTCGCCAGAAAATTGCGTCAACTTTCCGTTTGCGAAAGCGCTTATTAGTCTGCATTCTCTTCACGTACAAGAAGGGGCTTGTTCCGTGCGCGCGCCTCGCCTTCATTTTCTTTGGCGCGCCTCACAATTTTTCTTTTTAACCCCTCTGTGCCTGAATCGAACTCATTGGCGGCGCTCGACGTCCCGTCTGTTCAATGGATATTTTTTCAACGTACATGTCATTCTTTTGCAAAGACATACTTGGTAAATGCTATGCTATGAAATAATCATACAGTGATCCCTCGTTTTTCACGGTTAATGGGGACCAGAACCTGCCACGATAAGTGGAAAAACCGCAAAGTAACACACACACACACACACACACAATTTTTTTTTTTTTGTTCAATGTATTTTATTCAGATTTAGCTTTGGAAAGAGTTACATATAAGACGTTTTTTTCAAAGCTCGGGATAACGGTGATCTCACGATATGGCGATCCAATGATTCTGGATACGTTGGTCAGGAAACCCTTCTAGGATATTCTACAATACAACTGATGAACAGAAAAACAAGTTATCTTCATCCTTCCGCTGTAAATGTATCACTGGTAGTCGTCCAGTCCATTTGAACTGGGAGAGTGGCAGCAAATGAACCCCTCCCTCTTCAAACGGGCCCCTCCCACTTCTATGGCCATCAGTAACAGCCAATGCCAGGTAACGCGGTCCTTTTTGGGCCATTTCAAGTATCGTTTCCTGTTGATTTTGGGGCATTTCAGGGTCACTTCCTGTGGCTCATTTAGATTACAGAACAGGAAGTGACCCGGGAATAAAAATGCAGTGACTCTCTAGGAAGGGACCTGTAAATGCCCTAAAATGAACTGAAAGTGACCTGTCGGAAAGAGTGACTGTGAATAAACGTTCAATCAGTCTTAATGGATTGGGCGTCAAGTGCCGTCAATGGCAGCCATTGAGTTTAAGTGAGAGACTAAAATGGTGGAAGGTTTTGGTAGCAACTTGTTGGTTCTTTATTGTTTTTTGTTTTTGTTTGTTTTTTTTTTTAAAAACATTGACACCGTTTAAAAACGACATCTCGATTCTAGCCATGAACGTATCGGTAACCTTTTAGGATGCAAAGTATCACTATATATCACCTTTTCCATATTTTGTCACAGCCCTTAGTTGGCACAATTGGACCATTCGCCCTTTTATCGTTCCATTAAACCCATCGGTCAGCCATTGACTGGGATAGCTTTCCGATCCGTTTGGACCGGGAGGTGACAGAGAGCATCGTTCGCTCGTCGACGAATCCGATTATTTTTGCGTTGCGTAATGATCCGTTCCATTATTTCATTCGCGGAATCGTTGGCCGCCGTTGACGGCGACGGACGTCCGATCCGAATTGATCGGCGGGCGTCGGACGTCTTTCTTACTCCCGATTGGCCGGAATATCAGACGAGCGGGTCGGACGCTCGAGCTTTGCCAGACGCTACCGCCTTATCGACGGACGGATCGGGAAGGGCCGTCTCGCTTGTAGGAAGGTCAAGTCGCCGTAACGACCCCATACGATCACGCCATCGGTTCCCGTGTGTACCGACAACCCTCAGTTCAATCCTTTCTCTGTATTTCCGTCTATCTTGCCGCCTGCGGACTACGCGAAACGTAACGGGAACCCACGGGCCGGACTAGCCGAAACGCTAAAAGTGGTCGTCGAACGCTCCGACGGTTAAAGCCGCGGAAAAGCCCCCTCGCCGCGGATACGGCCGAAGGTATTCGAGGGCCCTCGCAAAACTCTGTTTCAACATTCTTAATCCCCCCGCCGCCGTCGCCACGTTTCTTGTCAAAAGGTTACTCTGAAAGGATAACTCGGCGCTTTAGAGGGGCTTTTCGCATACGAGCAGAAGGGGGAGGAAATGGTCAATTGTGCTTTAGATCAGTCTTAAAGTCCTGAGGGGGGCCGCGCCGGCTACGCATTAGCGTGCTAGTCATGTCGACGCTCTTCTTCTTTAGCGCATTGATTCTGTCGTGGCTTTTCTGTACAGAAAAGAATTCCTGGCTGTGTTTTAAGGGCTCGGGTTGTAATTAAAACCCAAATGCCCCCTCGGGACCAAAAAAAAAAAAAAAAAAACTGGCCAAATTATAAGGACGGGCAAAATAAGCGAGCAATCTGGCGGAGAGACGTGTTATCGAGCCTCCGCAGATCAAATACTATTGCAGTTGCTTTGTTAATTCCTCTCTCGGCACCGTTGACGGCGCTAGACGTCCGATCCGACCGGCGAATGAATGTGGCCCGCCCGGTTCGAGTGATTGGCAGTCATTGAAATTGAGAGCGGACGTGTGATTACGATTGTTTTTGGCATTCCTAGCCATTTTGAATTGGCAGACACGATGCAAACGATGTCAGAAGAAGCAGAGTTGGGTTTTTTGGGGGGGGGTTTTTGCTGCTCTGCTTCATCTAAGAGTATCTTTGTCTTGTTCTGGCTTGTAGATGAAGAGAAAGTTGGACCATGGCCCCGAGGTCCGATCTTTCCCTTCAGGAAAAAAGCCCTGCAAAGGTCCAGAGTACCCAAGGTGAGCTTCAGACACATACACACAAATCACAAATCATTTCATTTATTTACAGTCATATTGAAGGATCAAGATTTCAATGAATTTATTTCAACATTCTAACTCGTGTTGTTGTTGGCAACTTTTTTAATTTGTATTAGTCTTTTGGATGAAAATAATTTGTCATATTTTAGTCATTTCTAGTTGATGGAATCTCATACAAATTTCATCTAGTTTTAGTTACTCCAAATGTTTTCCTCCGTAAAATTGAAAAGTTTTAGTCCCAAAATAAAGGTTTCCAACAATTAACAGAAAGACCAGCAGTGGTGTCAACTTCGTGACGATGATGCTCACTCAGCAGGAAAAGTTATTGAATTCAACCCACCTAGATGCCACAAACTTTATGTAACAAAAAAACCCCAAAAATGATCCAAGCGTTAAGAGGATGCTCGCCACGCTAAAGTTGATGGTAATGCTAACGCGAATGCTACGTCAACGCTTTGGGTTACATTTAGTGTGCGATGATCGCTCAGTGCAGATCTTTAAAGGCTAAAGCAACATTGGACATTCTGTTCTCTTAACATGTGTTTCCAAAAACAAGATGAAGCGCAGGCAGCCTAGTTTGAAACACATCATAAACTGGGTGAGGAGCGGCAAATCTCACACGAGCGACGCAACCCAAACACCGCTCCGTTGTAAGCCGACAATGTCACCACGCGTAGGCGTGTGTCGGTATGAGATTTTGACGGTATGATAACCTTAAGCCAAAATACTGCGGTTTCACGGTATTGCCATTATAGCGCTAAAATGTGTTATTTTGCGATGTATGGGTTAAAAAAAATGAAAAGGATTTAAAAAAAAAAATAATTCACAACATATTTCCAAATTGGCAGATGTTTACAAGATGGAAGTGGAAGATTTTACAAAAGTAGGCTAGAGAAGAAACCTGTTAGCCGTCTCGGCATGCTAACTAGCCACGTTGTCTGCGTCGTTAACAAGCTTACGTTATATTATTTGTTTGATCGTCGCTAGACACACCGGAGTGAACTGGCGTAGCTGGTGGGAAATAAAGATGCAACAATACTCGGTTTTATATATGGACCGTTCGATGCGTCCTCTTTGATTCAATACGCAAAAACGTTCGACCCAATTGAAAAAGCTCCCAAAATCTATCTTCCGAACATTTTTGCGGTCTCTCTCGCTATAATTTCCGGCGCATCTTTGCCTTGTAAATAAAGCTATGAGAAAGCTCCTCCCTGCTAGCGGCCCCCCCTCCGCTGCTCCTCCAAACTGCCTGAAGTGCAGGAGGACCATTGCTCGTTAGTAAACGCAGAAGCTTACGGAGGCGCCGATTGTTGTCGATTTCAACGTCGTACGGATCCATCGCGCGGCCGCATTTCGAGTTAGCGATGCGCCATCCCCGCTCGTACATAATTGACAAAGACTGTCTTTTCAGACACGCACAACAATGCCCGCCAATATATCGTTGCCGACTTGGCTGCTACGAATAGCTCGGGTTTTGTGATGAACAGCGAGCGGCAAATTAAGAGCGCTGTACTTCAAGCTCGTCCTGTTTATGAAAGTCAATTGTCAAATGCTGGAGTTGTGCAGTAATGAGCAGACGTGACTTCTGTGGCGTTCAACTTTTTTAGTGCCCAAAGTCAATGCCCCGACAACACTCGGGCACGCACGCACTAGATATCATCAAATAGCAACCTAGATGTGCTATGTTAGATCCCTTGCCATTGGCTGCGTGAGCCCAGAGTGACCAGGGCACGTGAAGTCCAAATACCGCATCGATGAATTAAAAACCGCCATGACTGAATGGATGTTAAGCAGGCCAAATCAATCCATACCAGTGACTATAGATAATGCTGCAAATATTGTGAATTCAGTACGTAACACAGATGGACCACAAATAGGATGCATTTCTCATGTCAGGGGTCCCCAACCTTTTTTGCACCACGGACCGGCGTTATTTGGGTCTTTTTTTTTTTTTTTTTCACGGTTCTGACAAATTTTGCAACTCACCAAACATTGCAACGATGCGGTTCTGCGCACGCGCGTAACGTTAAACATCGCCGCAAAATGCACAAATGCAGCGATTCCAAAGTAAACACTAAAAACTTTCTTGAAAGAAAAGAATATTAACTTATGTTTGATCACGGAAGGACTTGTAGAAAAGTTCTATCCTGCCATGTTAGCTGCACGCCACAACTGCACACCGCTCTCACCATTAACGACTTCGCCGTGTCGTTAAGCATTAATTAAGAAGCCCGCTTCACAAAGATACGGTGTTGGAAATTGTAGCAAGGTTTTCAATGCTCTCGAAGCTATGTCAGGATATTCCGGAATGACTTTAATCCAGAACCTCGGTAGAGTTGCTGTCTCAAATGTACGTTTAATAAGGTCGCCGTCATTTGCGATCTCTACAAGTTGATCCTCCTGTTGCACAGACGTGCTCGAATCACTCGGTTTATTCACAAACGGGTCACGAATCCACTCCTTCGCAGTTCGTGGGTCTTTGAGGTTGTAGGCTCGTCAGGTGCCCTTTTTGCCGTAAAAATATCTCCAAAGACGTCTGTTTTCCAGTCATCTTCGCTCGTGTGGGGGTTAATTATTTCCGGGAACAAACGTGCTGCGCCACGGCCTAGTAATACGTTATTATCGAGGACAAGCGCACGTAGATATATTATATACACAAACAAGATGTGGTGCTAGCAGTCCAATCAATGGATTTCTATGATGACGTTCTAATCCATCTCGTAGTATTGTATCGAGAGTAGACAGGGATATTGGTGTGTTAAGCAGGGGCACAGGGTTCATTCGGCCAGAATGCGGTCGTTATTAAATTATTATTTCTGTGCGGCCCGGTAGGAAATGCGCCACGGACCGGTACCCCGGCAGATAGGGACCCCTGCCTCATGTAGTAAGCATAGCTGCTCAGAGAGCTGAAAAAAAAAAAAAAAAAAAAGGTAAAAACATAAGGAACACTTGTATTTTTTTGTTTCAGAGCATTAAATTGAAATTGAATTGAATCGAAACCAAACTCCAACTGTATCGTTGCATCCCTAGTGGGAAACGTTCACGCCGGCATTTACTTACCTTACATTTTGTGTAAAGTGACGGATGACCGTCACGTAAATGTGAAATCGTGTTGGAGGTGTCGCCTGCACGCCGGCTGACCTTCCTTCTCTAAGCCGCGGTCGTCTGTTTCTTTCCGGTAGCCGAAGTGCTCCCATACTGGCGACTTTGCGAGGGGGGGGGGGAAAGCTCAGGTGTCGTGTCACTGACGGACAAGGCAACAACTGGAAGGGGAAGGGTTAGCGCTGCCCCTCCAAGCCACGAAATTCTCGCTATATTTTTGGGACCTCAAAAATAGCTAATACCGTAACGACGGTATGACGGAAAATTTGATTGGTTTTGAAAGCGTGATGTTTTCGTACCACGGTAAACCTTGAAACCGCTAACCGGCACATGTCTAGTCACGCGTCGCGAACAGGTGACGGAAACTATTTTCGTTTGGTATTCGTCTCGTTACGTTCTACTCTTCAGAGCCAGGTTTTGAGCCCGTCGACGAAATATTTTTTTGACCAAAAAAACACCGAGTCTAACATTGATGTCATATTTTTTTCCATTTGGCTATTTTCATTTCATCCTACATTTGAGTTTTTATTCCCATATTTTTAATACGCGCCGTTGATTCCTATTTCAGTTTGGCAGTCTTGTTCTTAAAGAATCTTTTTTTTTTTTTTTTTTTTTTTTTAATTTGAGTTTTTTAACAGAGTTCAGAACATCTCAGCCAAAACGATAGTAACAGAATAATCTTATTCATGGTCCGTTTGGTAACAACGGAAAGGTAAACGCTTGGTCTTTGTCTTAATTCCAGAGTTGTGTTTGGCTGTGTCATAAACAGGTCCTTTATCTTTTTTTTACACAGACCACATATACATCACTAAAAAAAAAAAAAAACAAACACAGGGAAACGACACACACACCTACACAAAAATAAATGGAAATAAGTTTAACCATAAATAAATGAAAGAATAATAACCAAGAAACAAAACACATGAAGTTTGATAATACAATTGGTAGCAGTGATATAATAACAATTTTTTAAAAAAAGAAATAAATAAAAATTCAAAATAAAAGTTAAATTAACTATTAACTAAACTAACTAAATTTGACCAAAGAATTTCTTCTTAAAGAATCTTAATGTGAAAATAAAACATTCATTATTTCATGATGGAGCTCATTTCCTGCACGACAAGGCGCACCTATAAGATGTCTATTTTCTCAACACTGAGTCTTTTAATTTGATGCGCCTCATATATGGACCGATATTGGTTCATCGTGGCGTACCGTTACTTTTGCACTGCCCCATCTAGTGGACGCATAACGCCACCACCATTACCGCTACGACTACAACTACTACTCCGCCTTATAATTCGCGACACCCTATATATGGAAACTGTTTTAAAACGGGTGCGACTTATGCGTCTTGTAGTGTGGAAAATGCGTACATATTGAAAGAAATGAAATATTCAAAGGCGCCTTAAAAGCCACGAAAAGGAAACCATCGCGCGCGAGATGTTCAAACGCTTTTCCCGCCGGCCGTCCCTGACGTACCCAATGAATATTTGATGCGTGTGTCGCCGCATTCAAAAGACACGCACGCACTTAAGCGTAAACGCGGGCGCGTATCGGCAGCATCGCCCATTAAATATGAATCGATAATGAAATGGATTCCTCCCTCGGCCGTCGACGTTTTCGCAGCAAAGAAAAATCGACGAGGCCTCGTTCCTGTTGTTTCGATCGGATACTTTTCCAACCCAAAGACGGGCGTACCGGGCCGACCGAAACGGCGCTTTTATCGACGGGAGTCGACGTTTTAGTCGCTGGAACGGTCAGGTGATGGGAAATGGCGGCAATTTTCTTTTTCAAATCAACCCCTTGGGGATAGACATCCGATCCATTTTTGACCGTCAAATTGGATTGCCCCATCGATGGCAGTGAAACATGATGACCACAATTTAATTGCAGGTATTTATTGATCACAATTATTAAAAACCAAAGTGACTCAACTTTGATTGGATGAAAACATCACTTTTAATTGCCATTGATAACAGAATGCTATTATTGAAATTTGGATTTGAGCAAAGTCGTTCTCTCTGTCGACCGATTGATCGCTATTGTTGAATCATGTCTTAAATGGCAATTTGGATTTGGGCAAGAACTCAGTCATTTCAAACTTTTTCTTGAATTCATTTTTATGAATTGACACACATGCAAATCATCGCAATTAGGAATTGAGGAAGAATGAATGAATTTCTGTATTCATTGCCGTACTTATATCAACTTCTGTGCAATTGACTGTCACTATCTTCACTAAACGGGTGCAATGTCGCAGCATTTGGGTGATGGGAAGAAGTCATTTGTCGTGTTTTTTTAAAGATGAATCCATTGGTCTCACTAAATCCCTCGCTGAATTCATCCATGCTAGGGCCTGAACTGCTTCGGTTGCTTTCTAGATTGTCGAGGAGCTAATTAAATAACGACGATTAAATGTCTTTTAAAACCATTTTTTCCCTCTCTTTGCGCCGGCAGCCCGACGGGAATCGTGCCGTGCCCGTCCACGCCCACCACGTTCGGCCACATCCGGGCGGCCAACGGGCAGGGCCAGCAGAGGCGGCGCATCACCTCCGTCCAGCCGCCCTCGGGACTTCAGGAATGGCTCCGCACTTTTCAGGTAGGCTTCGTTCCTTTCAACGAAAGGTAACAAAAACGCAGCCAAACGCTTTGCGTATTTGACTAAGTAAGGCCATTGACAAAGGGAAGCTTCTAAAATGCCGTCCGGTTTGGTGTTTTCTCTGTCAAAAGTGATGATTTCTACTCCAATTCTGACTCTGTTGTTTTGATGGTCCATTGATGGCTGGTCTACTCATCGTTGATAAGTCACGTTCTATGAGTTGATCAGGGCTTCATATTTAAGTTCTTAATTGTGTGCATTTTGTGTTGCCGTACTAAAACTAGAAGAATTGGAATAGCTCACGTTGTAGTCACATCATCCAGGCTAAGGGTTAGGGTTTGTTGCTTTATGTACACTAAATGGATCCAGGAAGCCAAAGCTTGCCGCAAAACAAAAGAATGTCGATGGGACTATCGCTCACGCGCACACGGCGATGTTCAAACCATGTACCGTATGGTGCCGGCTGGCCTATAAAGAAGTCTGCGCCGGAGGCCAAAAAACAGGAATATATTGAAAGAGTAGCTGTTTGGCCCCGGGGACGACCCAGGACACGCTGGAGAGACTATGTCTCTCGGCTGGCCTGGGAACGCCTTGGGATCCCGCCGGAGGAGCTGGCTGAAGTGGCTGGGGAGAGGGAAGTCTGGGCTTCCCTGTGAAAGCTGCTGCCCCCGCGACCCGACCCCGGAACAAGAGGAAGATCATGGATGGATGGATAGCTGTTCGGAAATATGAGGATTTCATCGAGGACTACAGAATATTTACCTTTTTCAATTCATCAAAGAATATTTTCTGATTGGTGTATACATTTGAAAAAATCAAATATTGACGAAAATGAGAGAATTTTCTAAATGACCCAAATTTTGGTGATATATATCATCAAAAACTTTCCCAAACATGCACTTGACATTAAAATATATTTTTTCCTAACTAGGAAACAAAAATATGTATTATAACATTGAACAATAAAAACAAATTGAAGGAAAATCTAGCCATTATATAAAAGAACAATAATCGGGTCATCATTAGAAAATCTTCAAATCATTTATTCATAATTAGAATTCTAAAGAAGTATTCAAAATGCAAAGTCAAATTGTATGAAATGAATAAAAAGTACAATTATAAATTTGTCCTAAGAATGATTCAAATTGATAAATGAGTACCGTACCAATTCATTTAAAAATTGACATATTTCAGTAGTTGTCAGTTCATTCGTTAGAAGGGAATATCAGTTAAATATGCAGGTCATCCGGCCTTTTTAAAAAAATTTTTTTTAGTCAGAACGAAACGGCGGGCCTTTGTTAGCCGCGGCTTCTCCTCGGCCTCGCAAATAATAGGGAATCGCCATCGTTTCGCCGACACCGGATAGTATCTGGTCAACTTTGGAAGACGTCCGGCGTCTTTCGGGCCGACGACACGTGCCGATTGCGATTCCGCGCTCCGTCGTCGGATGTCGCCACGACACGGATGTATTACGAGCGTCGCCCGAGCTTTTTCCCGTCCGCTAGTTCAGGGGCAGATAGGCTCCGCACCCATCCTGCTGCCCTCGTGAGGATACTAATGCCATTCATGGCCATTTGGAATTGAGCAACTCATTCATGGCAATATTCATTTTGATGACGTTGAAGTTAATTGGAAATTCAGGGCTCAAGGTGTTAAAGCAAATATATATGTCTACGACATTTTTTTTTTTTTGCGTGTACTCTCGCCTCTATAAACTTTTGCGCTTTAAAAGGCCTCCCACCGACCACTGGAAATTTCTCTATTTCTGCGAGCATGTTATCTACTGCTTACTTGAAAATGAGTGCCAAATAACAGCTGGATGTTGGGGGAGTTCCTCAAAATGTTCCATAAATAACCCCGGGACAGACGCTGAAGAGTGTTTTGCTGGATGACTAGAAGAAAGAAGTGTGCCTTTTGATCAGCTAATGGCGGCGGCCTGATAAAACACTCCGGCGGGGGGAAAGGGGGGGTGTTTCTGTCACTGCCGGAACGCGGTCGATGAGGATGTTGTGACGGAAAGCAGCGAAAAGCATTCAAGCGGCGCACAGAAGCCAAATATTTTGTGACTTGGCGTGTTTGCGGTCTGAACCGGCGACCGCCCGCAGCTAGGGCACGTCCTCGGTTGTTTATTCTGACACACGAAGGGCTTACGTAAGCCGTCCAGTGAAGAAATCCGTTGATATCACGGAAATAACGTGTGCTCGGTGTTTGCCTGGAATCCATTTGGACCGTTTCAATTCAAATCAATTTGGAGGCATGACACGATGTACATTCAAAAGAAGGCTAAATTCTGCTTTAGATGATACACAATGCCATTCATGGCAGTTTCATCTCATTGTTGATTTGATTTGATGAATGTTGAATCCATTTGGATGTCGGTCTCTCCCGGTTCCAGTAGATTGGGCATCTATCGCTGTCGTGACCAGTGTTGTTAATCTTACTGAAAAAAAGTAATTAATTATAGTTACAAATTACTTCTCACAAAAAGTAATTGCGTTAGTAACTCAATTACCTGAATGTAAGAGTAATTAGTTACTTGGCAAAGTAATTGGTGATAATTACTTTTTTTTTTTTCCCCCTCAAAAAAAAAAAACAACAACAACAACAACAAAAAAAAACATTGGCCACACTATGTGAAGTTTTTTGTGAAGGTTTTTGGTACAATTGGCCCGAGCCCAATTATTTACCCGAATTTACCCTTTACCCTGAATCAACTGTTAAAAGTTGTTAAAATTGCTCCCATTATTGCATTTGTTCCCTTCTCTCTACTTTCGACATATGAAAGTTTTAAAACTGTTTCATCATTTAAAGATAGATTCAAGTCAAGATTTTGCCGATTTAGAAGTATTTTAGATAAAAAGTTACTTAGGTTCGCTAGGAAGGTTCTCTACAACAGAGCCGTCCTAAAAAGTCTACTGCTTTAAGATGGCGGCTGTCTACTAACGCATTTAGTGCCATGCAGTGTTGTTAATTTTACTTTAAAAAAGTAATTAATTACAGTTACAAATTACTTCTCCCAAAGAGTAATTGCGTTAGTAACTCAGTTACCTGAATGTAAGAGTAATTAGTTACTTGGCAAAGTAACTAGTGATATATTTTTTTTTTTCTCAAAAAAAAAAAAAAAAAAAAAAAAAAAAAACACAGGTCACACAATGTGAAGCTTAAAGGGTTTGGGGGACAATTGGCCCTAACCCAATTCTTTACCCTCCGCTTAACTAGACACAAGGGTATTGCGATAACTAGCTAGTAACCTTAGCTATGTGTGGAAGTCATTTAAAGTTGTGAATCAATCGTTAAAGTTGTTAAAATTTCTCCCGTTATTGCATTAGTTCCCTTCTGTCTACTTTAAACATGTGTAAGTTTTAAAACTGTTTCATCATTTAAGGATAGATTTAAGTTAAGATTTTGCCGATTTAGGAGCATTTTAGATAAAAAAAAAAAATTACTTAGGTTCGCTAGGAAGGATCTCTACATCAGGGCCTTCCTGAGAGGTCTACTGCTTTAAGATGGCGGCTGTTTACAAACGCATGTAGTCCTTAAAAGATGTTGGCAATGCAGCAGTGTCTGTCATTTGCATCTAGTTCTATAATATGATATCTACCGTGTCATGTGGGCGTAGTTTGTCGGCTATGGCTGCAGTCAGGTATTATTGGAGCCACCTAGCATCGCGGTTGCAACGGCGTCTTCCCCACTCCTGCTCAGCTCTCGTCCCCGTGAGTCCGTTTCTCTCAGACTTTTTTTTTATTCAACCAACTTAGTAACGCATAGTAACGCACGCCTTTCCCGCCTCAGTAACGGTAACGGCGTTGCCAAGATGAGAAAAGTAATTAATTAGATTACTCATTACTGAAAAAAATAACGCCGTTAGTAACGCCGTTATATTGTAACGCCGTTATTAACAACACTGGTCGTGACACAATTAAGATTATTATTTCATGAATATGGCAGAATAGTAATTCATCTCAAGTGATTTGTGGCCATTAAAATGAGTAACCACTGCCCACACCTAACATTCACAGATAAAACACATTTGCAACATTTAATAATGCAATTTCAAAATATATACATACATATGGCGGAAAACACTCAGGTGACTCGAAGTTCTGCTGTGAGACCCCCAATTTGGCCAAATTTGAAAAAGTTCAATGTTTGCACGATTCCATTTTTTTTTTTTTTTTTAAACCGCAAATGATTATGGACTTTAAAAATCGGTTATGGGCCCCTCAAACTACTCATAATACTGAACACCCTATATCGGTCGATCTCTAATGTGTATATATAATCTCACATAAAACCTAATATTTTTGTCATTCTTGACTTATTTCCCCTCCATGTAAAGAAGTGCAATTTTCAAGTAAAAGGTTTCCTTATGCTTTTTCTTCAATATCAATGTGTTTGTCATTAAAGAAAATGAATTGGCTTTTTTAGGGTGGTGGAAAAGTGCAATTTTTTTTTAATTTGTCATTTTTTAATGATCATTTTTTCTACCTTTTCCCTTGTTAGTGTATTTTTTCCAATTCACTTCAATTCAGTTTTATTTGTATAGCCCCATATCACAACAAGGTTGTCTCAGAGGGCTTTACAGAGTCAATTTGATACGTACTCAGATACAGTAGATCACAGGTGTCAAAGCGATTCCAGAAAGGCCCAAGTGGGTGCTGGATTTTGTTCCAACCGATACTATGCAGAGAGTTTAACCAATGAACTTCCTACTGAAACAAGCAGCACCTGACAAAGTTTAACTGATTACACATGTAAAAGATCTGATTGGTGAAAAGGTGTCCTCTTCATTGGTTGGAAAGCAAACCTCCACCACCATGGCCCTTTCTGGAATCGGTTTGACACCTGTGCAGTAGATAAATGAGAAGAATTCATGTCCTGGGCATCCCCCATCCTTAGACCCTCCGTGGCGGCAAGGAAAAACTCCAAAAACACAGTGGGGAAAAGAGAAACCTTGAGGAGAACCACAGTCAGGAGAGATCCACTCCCAGGACGGACAGGATTGTTGATGGGTATTAGCAGAAGGACTTCCATTTTGTAGAGATGCAATGGGGTGAGGGAACATGAGGGGGTCCATCTAGCCAGATGAGACGGGGGGGGCAACAAGGACGTCCAGCCAGCCAGGGGTCGGGATAGTCAAGCGGCGGCGGCTGAAAAAGTAGCCCCTCCAAAGGGGACACCGGGTGTCTAGTCAACTAGATATTAGAATTAGAAAAGAGAAATAAAGTAAAAACAAGTGGTAGGTAGAGTGAAAAACAGGAGTTAGGACTTAGTGGCTGTACTTCCCCCAGCATTATAGCTCAGCTTCGACTGAACTGTGAGTCCAGTCAGTTTTCAACTAGCCTGACCATAAGCTTTGTCAAATAGGCACGTTTTTAGTCTAATCTTAAATGTGCAGACTGTGTCGGCCTCTTTAATATTAGCTGGAAGCTGATTCTGTAAGATAGGAGCTTGGTAACGAAATGCTCTCGCCGCCCACAGTGTACTTTTAGAGACCCTGGGAACTACCAGTAGACCTGCATTCTGAGAACGAAGTGTTCTGTTTGGGCGGTATGGAACCAGAGCATCTGTGAGATGAGATGGCCCCAAACCATAATGGTCTAAAAGTAAGAAGGAGGATTTTAAATTTAATTCTAAACTCGACTGGTAGCCAGTGAAGGGCTTGGAGCACAGGGGTGATGTGCTCTCTTCTATTAGTTCCTGTTAAAAGTCTTGCTGCTGCGTTCTTGACTAGCTGAAGACCTTTTAGGGAACATTTTAGGACAAGCTGCGAGTAAGGAGTTACAGTCATCCAATCTAGATGTAACAAACGCGTGAATTTTTCTGCATCGTTTTTAGACAGAATATTTCTAAATTTGGCTATGTTGCGCAGGTGAAAAAAGACTGTTCTGCAGGTTTCTGTAATATGAGCTTTAAATGATGGGTTGGTTTTTAAATGATAGAGGTTTTTAACTGTGGTGCTGGAGGCTACACTCACATTGTCCAGCATGACTATCTGGGTAGTTAGTCGCTAAGACTTTTAGGGCCTATTATAAGGACTTCTGTCTTTTCAGGGTTAAGTAAACGATAATTAGTGCTCATCCAGGTATTTACATCTCGGACGCAGGTACTTAGTTTATTCACTTGCCAGATCTGATCCGGTTTAACTGATAAACACAATTGTGTGTCGTCAGCGTAACAATGAAAATTAATGCTTTTTTTCTGATGATATTGCCTAAAGGCAGCATATACAACGTAAACAAGATGGGCCCGAGGACCGACCCTTGCGGCACCCCATAACTGACTCTGGAATACGGTGATAATTGCTGGTTTACATTGACAAACTGGTACCTATTAGATAGTTTTAAAATTTTTAATAGATAGGATTTAAACCAGCAGAGGGCTGCTCCTCTAATGCCTACGTCCCATTCTAGTCTCAGCAATAAGATATTATGGTCGATTGTGTCAAAAGCTGCACTCGGGTCCAACAGAAACCGGTTCGAGACTAATCCATCCTCAGCGGCTAGTAACAAGTCATTCGTTACTTTGACTAAAGCAGTTTCAGTGCTATGAAGAGCTCAAAAGGCAGACTGGAAATGTTCAAATAAACTATGGTCCTGGAGATGCTGACATAGTAGTTTAACTACCACTCTTTCAAGGACTTTGGAGAGGAAGGGTAGGTTAGAGATATCAGGATCTAGAGTAGGTTTTTTTCAAGAGCCGTTTAATAACTGCATATTTAAAGGACTGTGGCACGTGGCCAGTAACTAATGAGGTATTTATTATATTTAGGATAATATCAATGGAGGCAGAGTCTCTTTAAAAAGTCTGGTTGGGATTGGGTCTAGGAGGCACTTTGATGATTTGGAGGACTCAATGATTGAGGTTACATCAATTTGGTCTACAGTGGTGAAGTAATTTCATATTATAGAGGGGGTTTATAGGAGATTCTGAATTTTCAGTCTGCTTTGTCAGACCTAATAGTTGGAAGTAATTCATCTATTTTGTTTCTAATAGTTGAGATTTTATTGTTGAAGAATTTTAGAAAGTCATCACAGCTGAGAGTAGATGGGCTAGAGGGTTCTACAGAGCTGTGACTGTTTGTCAGCCTTGCTACAGTGCTGAACAGAAACCTAGGATTATCCCTTTTTTCTTCTATTATGGATGAGTAACATCTGGTTTTAGTCGTACGCAAGGCCTGTTTATAGGTCACTAAACTGTTTTTCCAGGCAGAGAGACTGTGCTCTGTGCTGGAACGGCGCTGGAAAGTCTAATTTACGTACCGATTGTTTAAGAGAACGTGTTTCAGCATTATACCAAGGAGAAGGTTGTCTCTGCTTGACAGACTTTAAATTGGGGGGGGGGGGCGAGCTACATCCAGAGCAGTTTGTACGTTGAGCATGACACTGTAAATAAACGCATCACTAACAGCAGGACCAGACATATTCCCTTCATAATCAGGCGACATGGAGGCAAATATTGGCTGAATGATCTGCTTATACTCTGAGACAGAGATATCACATAGTGTCCTTTTCATCTGAGTTTTATTTATTACTAGTGTAGGATTATCTTGAAGTACAAACTGAAAGGTAATTAGAAAATGATCTGACAGTATGGGCTTATGGGGATGGACAATAAGCTCACTAATCTCAGTACCGTAGGTTAAGATCAGGTCTAGGGTGTGCTTGTGACTGTGAGTTGGTTTATTTACATTTTGAATGAAGCCAGTCTCATCTAGTAGGTCATCAAAGGCCTTACCAAGAGTCACCTTCATCATCAACACGGATATTTAAAAATCCCCTATTATAATTCTATTCCAGTTTAGCAAAATACCCGGATAAAAAGTCAGAGAATGCTAACAAAAACTGTGAGTAGGGACCAGTAGGGCAATAGACCATTATGAAAAGAATTGTTTTTTGCCGCTGGCCGTCGGTCTGATGGCTTCAAAAGCGGTCTTCCGGGCGGGAATACGTGTTAACCTTGCCGGTTTTGTGGTTTTGCAGAGTTGGAGCGGGCCCGAGAAGCTGCTGGCGCTGGACGAGTTGATCGACATCTGCGAGCCCACGCAGGTCAAGCACATGATGCAAGTCATCGAACCGCAGTTCCAGCGAGACTTTATCTCCCTGCTGCCCAAGGAGGTCAGCCCTACGTTTGCATCCGCTTTTTGAATGAGGCGTCGCCAAACTCCGGTTCAGTAGGTCAAATTTGACCGGTCGTTCATCTCGACGTACGGCGACGTGCTCGAAATACGACGTTTTGCGACAATTTTCCCCGCGAGACGGACGCACGGCAGATTTTCTCGTGAGAGAAATCGACGTAGGTCCAGAGAAGGTTAGTGCAGGTGGTGAAAAAATGACCATTTGAGTGAAGAAGGAAGTGAGAGAAAAATCGGAGTGCCACGTGTGAGTGAACCGGCTCGACAATATGGCCAGTCTCCTCCGTTTGCCAGTCTCTATAAATTAAGGTGACAATATATCTTAATATTATTTGTAACATCGGCAAGGAAGTCGTCAGGTGGCGAATCATTTTTTTCAGAACAAACATGAAAAGAACGTGAAAACTTCCCGCCCCCACCTCTGTCATCAGTCACACGGTGCGTTCGGGAACAGCATGCAAAACACAACCGCCACTTTTATTTTATCATTCCAGAATTTGTGTTTGATAGGTGTAATTGTAGCAGCAGTATTTATGGAGGATTTTTGAAAAGGCCGCGGAACCAATTCATCCAATTATGATGTATTCTTATGCTCGACATACAGTACGACCATTTTGACTTACCAACCGGGTTCTGGAACCAATTCAATTCGTACTTACAGTATAGGTACCACATCTAGAAAGTGGAAAGTATTGAGGGGGCTCTTTTTATGGGCAAGTGACTACTTTTATATGAAGAACCGGCGTCCACATTTTAATATAATGTTAACACCTTGATGCCTGAATTGAAATTTAACAAGTATATGGGAAAAAGCATTGGTGGGATACTTAAAGTAAATAAAAATGTATGATAAATAAATGAGCCAAATTTAATTGAAAAATGGAAAAAAAATGGAGGAATTGAAAAAAAAATATATATATATTTTATTTAGGGTTAGAGAAAATATTTTTGGGGAAAATCATGAATACTTTTTTCTGTAAAACTGTACACAACCAAAATGTCAATAGTGTGATAAATGCACCATTGACCAAAAGATGAGACGGAAAAACCTCAATCAAAATTGGCCGCGTGTTGTTTTTGAGCTTTTCTCACGCACGCCTTTCTCCGGCACGCTTTCAGCTGGCGTTGTACGTGCTGTCTTTCCTGGAGCCCAAAGACCTCCTCCAAGCCGCCCAGACGTGTCGCTACTGGCGCATTCTGGCCGAGGACAACTTGCTGTGGAGGGAGAAATGCCGGGAAGAAGGTGTGCTCGCCGGCCGAATGACCTTGAAAAAGTCCGCCCCATTTTTTGTCATTTTTGCTTCTCCGCCCCCGGCAGGCATCGACGAGCCGTTGTCGCTTAAGAAGAGGAAAGTGGTCAAGCCCGGATTCACGCACAGCCCCTGGAAAAGTGCCTACATCAGGCAGCACAGAATAGACACTAATTGGAGGAGAGGGGACCTCAAATCACCCAAGGTGGCCACCCGAAAAGTCTTTTTATGTCCAAAAAACCCCCCGTTCCGTCATCCGATCCATTTGGAAGGGTAGGGGCCGGAGTCCGTTACTCTCGATGGCTGCCAATGAATTCCAATTTTTCAATAGATGTGACAAACAATGCAAGTATTAAAGTGAACCTGTTAATGCAGTTGCATGAATGAATTCAAATTTGAAAATATGCCATCCTCATTGGGGTTAATTTAGTGTTAATTGAGATGAATCGCAGACAAGTTTTCTCGCTCAAATCCAAATGGATTCAACGCATTTGATGACAATGAACGGAAAGTGAAATCTTTCTCCGCTCCAAACTGCATTCAATAATAACAACGGCAATGAATTGGGATTCATGGCATTTGTTTATTGAGGAACGAACTTCAAACGGCTCTATTGTGGTCTATTGAGTTTTCCAAAATGGATCTTCTGGCCAAGACGCGACCAAAAGTTTTTTTTTCACATCGGTCGATCGGCCGTCCCCGCCACTTCAAACGGATCGGACGTCCGTGGCCGCTTAAAGTTTGCTCGGCCAAGCGGGGCTTCCGGACATTTTCCACTTTATCTTTGACGGTCACCCCTGCGTCTCAGGTGCTGAAAGGTCACGACGACCACGTGATCACCTGCCTCCAATTCTGCGGCAACCGCATCGTCAGCGGTTCCGACGACAACACGCTCAAAGTCTGGTCGGCCGTCACGGGAAAGGTGAGTCTCCGGAGCAAATCGGACGGGAAAAACAGAAAGAGGGAGCGGAATTAAAGCCCGCAATTTTCCCGTCCGCGCCGATGAAAGCGCAGTGCGTAAGATACGTCGGGCATCCGCACCTCGTCGCAAACCGGTTCTAGGCGATGTGTCGGCGCCATTATACTTTTCAGAAAATGGACGGTGAGCGCTTCCTCCGAATTATCCAAAGCGGTCTGTCCGAAAAACCACCAGAAAGTGACCAGTGAACAGGAATTGACTCGGATATGTCTGAGAAATCAACAGGGAAGGTACCGGAAGTGAGCCAAAAACGACACAAAACGACCTGTTCGTACCCAAAATTAACAAGGAAGTGACAGAAAAAAAACCAACAACAAATTCCATACCCGAGCTATAAGGTGTTCTAGAAATGAATTGGCAAAATATCGCTAAGCCTTATAATTGGTTCTCATTGATTATTGTTATACTCTAATTGAATCAGGTTGTTGAGGTGATCATTAAAGCTGAATTGTTTTCTTTTTTGTAATGGCCTGTGGCTCTACAGAATATCAATGACTTGCCCAAAAGTGAATATTTGCGCGTAAACCAATTGAAATATTTGATAGCGTCCATAGTGACTAGTTGTATTCGTGAAATGACATTATACAAGTTTCCGTTGCTTTCATTTTACACATGCCTTAAAAACAGGAAAGAAAGGGTTGTTTTTTTCATGTTGGACCATGCCAACGTTTTCATACAAAATGGCATTATATTTTAGGGCCTTTGACGTTTTAACCACACATTCCTGACTCCTACCGGGCATTTGCTCTCACTCCGGCAACATTGACGCGCGCGTAGGAATGTTGTCGTCCCGACTTTTTGTTTGTAAAACTCTTGGGCGTCCGATCTATTTGAGGCCGCCGCCGTCCCCTCCCGGTTCAAATGGATCGGACGTTTGTCGCGGTCAGAGAGTTAGCCCAAAAAACCATCATCATAAAGGGAGAGCGATCGTGACAGGGCAGAGGATTAGCGCAGGTAATCTCCCAGAAGTCAATCCTGACCGAGCGTTTTCTACGTACGGCTTTACCCCACGCGCTTTAAATTGAATTCATTGAAGCGCCGCAGATTGAAGACAAACCGAGCAAAGCCAATCGATCTAAATGATTTACCGTAATCGATGGAGCGCGCCTAACGAGGACGAACGCCGTTAATTCCGATCCTTTTAAAGGTACTATGAAATGGTTCTAAATTAAAATGACGTATGCCCTTTGAATCCAAATCTGGCTGTTTTTTTCCACCCAAAACAACGCATCGCTATTTTCACATCTAGCTTTTCTAGTGCTGCGCTAGTTAGATAGCAGTGTTGTTTTTGCAGCCGTCGTCTTTGAGATGAAAATACGTATTAGTCAAATTTTAGCCATTTCAAAATGGGTTCTAGTTTTCATCTGCAAAAATTCCAAGGTCCAAAAGAAAAGAAAAAAAAAATCCAACTATTTCGACAGCGTACGTTTTGAGTACCCAGTAGGTCAGTCTAATGATACCATGATTACAAAGCAGATGTCAACTGCCACCAAACCAGCAAACGCGCGCAGCACTTCTTCCTATGATAATACGTGCTAAAGCTGTATATTATTTTTAACAAATGATAACCGGCTAGACGTCACGGAATGTAAAACCGCCGTTAAAAAAAAGCTAACGCAAATGCTATGCCAACGCTACGAGTTACATTGGGTGTGGGAGGATTGCCGGGCGGAAACCTCTTAAGGTTTAAGCGTCGCCAAGATGATACATTTTCCTCGTCATCGTTGACAAAAACGACAACGGTTGACAGAATGCACGCTGGCAGATGGCAACAATCTGCACCTCATTCTGGGTGTGACGTTCAGATTTTTTATTGGGTGGGGCCAAGGCTACTGAGAAATAATAGGATCTGAATTCCTGAATCAACCTTTTTCTGTGTTTTTTTTTTTTTGGGGGGGGGGGTGGATTTTTTGCCGTAGTATTTTATAAAAGCTTCTCCCTCCCCCCAGTGTTTGAGGACGTTGGTGGGTCACACGGGCGGCGTGTGGTCGTCGCAGATGCGCGACAACATCATCATCAGCGGCTCCACCGACCGCACGCTGAAGGTTTGGAACGCCGAGACGGGAGAATGTATCCACACCCTCTACGGGCATACCTCAACGGTGCGCTGCATGCACCTGCACGAGAAAAGGTGAGCTAAGCCAGTCAATTCCGCACTGCGGTATAAACGACGCCGTCTGGATGGATTTAAGAGATAGTACGCACGTAAGTAGCGAGCGTTAACACGGAAAGATTTGAACGACGGAGTGATTGGTATGCAGCCGATCGGTGGTGTGTTCACAGCCAGTCTGAAAGCACAAAGTCATTTCGCTCCAAACAAAAAAAAACAAAAACAAAAAAACAAACACTTCCATTTCTGGAGAAATTCGTTGAGGGTATTTTTGGGTCGCGCCGTGCAAATTTTAGGGCTTTTTTTTTCACTGAATCTTGTTGATATCTTTTTGAAATAAGATTTCAGATGCAATTAACGGAGATGAAAAGGGTGCTGTTTTTTGAGCCCCTTAACTGCCATCGACGACGATAGACGTCCGACGGGCGGGGGCGAATCGGACGGCCGACGCGTTAACGGTCATCATTTATTTTGAAATTGTTTTCGGGCAGAGTGGTGAGCGGCTCTCGGGACGCCACGCTGCGCGTGTGGGACATCGAGACGGGCCAGTGTTTACACGTGCTGATGGGCCACGTGGCGGCCGTGCGTTGCGTCCAGTACGACGGGCGGCGGGTGGTCAGCGGCGCCTACGACTTCATGGTCAAAGTGTGGGACCCCGAGACCGAGACGTGCCTCCACACGCTGCAGGGCCACAGCAACCGGGTCTACTCGCTACAGGTGGGACCGCGCCGTCCGTCCGTCCGTCCGTCCGTCCGCCCGCCCGCCCGCCCGCGGCAAAAACAAAACGCCGAGCCCCTCCGCCCTTTGAATTCAGTTCGACGGCGTCCACGTGGTGAGCGGCTCGCTGGACACGTCCATCCGAGTGTGGGACGTGGAGACGGGCAACTGCATCCACACGCTGACGGGCCATCAGTCGCTCACCAGCGGCATGGAGCTCAAAGACAACATTCTGGTGTCCGGCAACGCCGATTCCACCGTCAAGATTTGGGACATCAAAACGGGACAGTGTCTGCAAACGCTGCAAGGTGGGGGCCGATCGCTTGCCGACGTTCACTCTCTTTGAAGCCCCAAATGGATTGCACGTCCGCTGCTGTCAAACTGCAATTTATTTCCCAACATGTTCCGGTCCCACCTTCATAATGTGAATTATTTTGAAATCATGTCGAAAAATGCTCGCCTTTATGAAATGCTTCATTGACGCTCACGTCGTCTCTCGCATACGCAACGAGTTGCCGCGGCACACCGGCGTTAGAGTGAAACGATGACTGACAGATGTGCGTGCGCCTGCTCTCAGACAGACAAATGGACAAGAGTTATTTGACCGTGCAAATACACGGTTTTCATTGTCAGCAGCATCGCGAATGATAGCGATGATATTTTACCTTCCGGTCTTGGCTTCCTTTCGACCGCCATTCAAGGACTTTTGTCCAGTTCTGAGTTAGCGTCTTTCTTTTTCCCTGGCTGTCAGTTCTAGTTTTGCTAGCTAGCCCAGATGCCACTCTTACCTCGTACGCCAGGTAATTAGCTACCTATTGAGGGTATTGCATGATTACAGACAGCAAAGACACTCAGCATTTGAGGATTCATTTTCAAATTAGGTGAAAGAGGATGATTTTCCACGACACATCAGACACTACGCCACGGCACAGTGGTTGAAAAACTGTACTCTTTGTTCCGGATGTAATCGTGCGGTATTTCTGCAAAGAATCAAAAAAGGTATGTTCGTCATTTTACGGCACAAGAGGATTCAAGACTTAAGAGGGGGTGTTACTGTCCCACTTTCATGATGTGAATTATTTTAAAACCTGAATAACGTTGAAAAATGCTTGTCAAACGAGTGATTCCGCTGACGTCGTTGAGAACAGCCTCTCACTTACACAATGAGTTGCCACAGCACACTTACTCAAGGTTGGCAAATGTTTGACAAAAGTCTTTGATGGTAGAGCTCCCGAGCCCCTCCGGCAAGATCAAACCAACTCCGGCTGCACCGCTGAGCAAGGAAAGCAGCAGGATTGAGAGGCTGTATTAGCATGAAGCAGAAAAACGTCAATATATATTTGAAGTTAAAAGCCCCATCCTTTTCGCACGATTCCAATCTTCTGGGAGAAAAAAAAAAGGCGCGATTTCCGATCGCGCGATCGGATCGGGACATCCCTGATAAAAACGACAACCCGCGTACTTGAAAATAGAGATGAATGGCATTCCTTTAAAGATGCATTTCGTTGACAGGAAATGATGCAATGCTTTTACGTTTGGAATCAGTTGATGGCACTAGCAATGAATTGCATTTATTTAGTGATGCCATCGGTCGTATTCATTTTGGGATGCGATCCATCGCATTCATTTAGTGATGAGTTTCGTGACAGAAAATGATTGGTTGTCGTTTGTATTTCTTTTCAAATACGAAATCCTCAACTCTCGGGGCGCCGTTGACGACGATCCATATGAAACGGGTCGCCGCCGGCCCTTCCTAGTTCGGTTGAGCGGCGTTCCGTCCGTCCCTCGCCGCGCGCGCCTTCCTAATACGCCGTTTGTCCGATTTGCCTTTTCAGGGCCGCACAAGCACCAGAGCGCCGTCACGTGCCTCCAGTTCAACAAGAACTTTGTCATCACCAGCTCGGACGACGGCACGGTCAAGCTGTGGGACCTGAAAACGGGCGAGTTCATCCGCAACCTGGTTACGCTGGAAAGCGGCGGCAGCGGCGGCGTGGTCTGGCGAATCCGCGCCTCCAACACCAAGCTGGTGTGCGCCGTGGGCAGCCGCAACGGCACCGAAGAGACCAAGTTGCTGGTGCTCGATTTCGACGTCGACGCCAAGTGAACCCGGAGAGGGGGCGGGGCGATAAACCGCAACGATTCCGTTTCTTTCCCGTTCCGACCCTCCGCGCGATGAACTGTGAATTCCAAAAAGTCTCCCCAAGTATTAGAACCTGACGAGAACAGGATGGCTGTCCAAAGTCTTTTAGGTCAAGCTTTTTTTTTCTTTCTCCCATTTTCAGTTCCACTTCCGTCCGTCGTCCGGTTTTCCCAGGTCGGGTTCCGCTCGCCGCCGACGCGAAAAGTAACCCGGGGATGTTTTTTTTCCAGTCCCGCCGGTGCGTTCTACGCTTCTGATCTCCCGCGACGCGCACAGAAAACACAGCTGTCCTCCAATTTTTCAGTCCGGCGTCACAAACTTCCGAGCCCCCCGCCCCCGAATGCCCCTCCGGCCCGTGGCCAAACGACGAATGCTGCTACACGAACCGGGGGTGACGAAAATGGCAACTTTGGACTTTTTTTTTTTTTTGCTGTGACGTTTTAGTCTCCAGCAAAATTCCAAATAAACTGCATTTTCCAGAGGCGGAAAAAGAAGAGAAAGCAAAATCATACTTTTTTTTTGTTTTGTTTTTTTTGCCACTGAAACTTGAGCCAAACGTGCCTCTACGAGGCGGAGAAAAGAAAGAAAGCGCGTCGGAGTAAAAACGCTTGCCCGACGCGGCGCCACGGGAAGGGAAAGAACTGGGACGGCAAAAAAAAAAAAAAAAAAAAAAACGAAACATAAAGTCAACCTTGTAGCCAAAATGTGTGGAAAGCTGAACTGTGAAAGCGGTTGCAACACTGTATAGTCGACAAAAAAACAAAACAATCTTGCTCGTTCTCCTCCCGCTTTTTAATTTATAGTCTGGTTTCGCCAATCAGATTTGTCGTTTATTTTTTTTGTTTTCGCCACAGTTCAGTTGCCATTAAAACTGCCCGGCGAAAAACAAAAAAAGACTAGATGGACGGACGGAAAAAAAAACCTTAAAGGGATTTTTGTGTATTTGTTTCATTCATTTAGAATTTTATTTTCTTATAACTTAAAGTGCAATAAAATGTGGGTTTATTTGACTTTTTTTTTTTTTCCCCCATTTCAAGCGAAAATCCGTTGTCTGTTTTGTTACCTTGTGTGAAGGAATCTTCTATGTTGAATAAAGCAAATTATTTGGGTAAATTGACTCCTTTTGGATGGAGCGGACGGCCATAGTGGTCCGATCTATTTGGACCGCATGCGGCGGGCGCAAATAGTTTGACGGCCGGAGAGTTCAAAACGTTCAATAGACGTGAAACTATGTCTATAATAATGTCATCGGTTCAGTGATGTGATGAATTGACAGAAATGGTGCAATTAGTTCCTAAAAGAATTGTGCTTAAAGTGTCTGCGATACCATAAAAAGAATCTTACATAGCATTATTATGTGAATTAGAATCCTATTTTGAGACAACGATATACAGCAATTTGGCAAAGCGCAGATGACGAGAAATGAATCTTTTATTCTGCCGTTTAGCCCCGCCTGTCGTTATAGCGCTCCGGCGTCCCTAGCCGGCGGATGACAGCGGGGTCACGATTTCGGCCGATTTAGAATTCAGCCCATTGAGGGGGGACGATTCGGACTGAGGAAAGTTGCGATAGAGAGCAGTAAAATGTCATTGTTTCAATCTCTCTACGCCAATATTTTTACAGGATATTCTTTTTATATGAAATATGAAAAATGCATTTATTCAGTAGGACAGGGCAAAATGACTGAATCATGGTCCAAACTGTTAATGTCTTGCACCTCCCGAACGGTATTTTATGCCACCGTAGTTAGTCCGGCTTTTGTCATATACCCGTCCCGGCTTCGGAGACTGAGGAAAGAGCGCAAACAAAACGGGAGGCGCGACGGCTAGCCGACACGCTAACCCGAAGCGAGCGGCGTTTCGCCTCTCGCAAACAAAAAATCACACAAAACTACCCCGACTTGTGTGACGCGCGGCGGCGGTTCGATCGTCTTCGCCGATCGGCTGGCCCGCGGCGGCGCTGGTCGCCGGGGAGAGAAGGGGAAATGCCGAAAATGTAAAGAAAACGGGAGTGGTATGATCACCCGCAAAATGCAAGCCGCCTCCATATTAAAACGTTTGCCACGACCCCAGTATTTGACATAAAGCGCAAAGCTTACTTCCTTGTCAGTCCAATGTTTCCTCTGTTGTCGGACTTGTTATGCCCATTGCGGTGAACATCAATCTTTTGGAAATTCAAAAAGCCTCACATCTCTCTCCCTGGTGCAGCAACAAAATCCTGCAGCACATTGGGCCGGCGTGATGTGAAAAATGAACAAATCGGCAAAATCGGCCGAATCCGCGGTCGGTCCGTCCGCATGCTACAAAGCAATGGCCGTGTTGGGAGACGTCGACCCGGGTGACGTCACGTCGGCGTTCTTCCTTAACCTGAGACCGGAGTCAGAAGTACCTCATTTTCATGGAATAAATAAATAAATGAAATAAATGAAAAAATGGAATAAATAAATGGATGGCTTCTACATGCATCCGAGCGGTCAGTTTCATTCAGGAGCATAAAATCCGACGTGAAATATGAAATAAACATGCTTTTTGCTGTCATAGGCACTTAAAATGTTTCATTGAAATTGATACTAGGCTGTATTTTGCAGTGAGTTGTTCAAATCCAGATTGTGGCCAAATTTGTGACCCCAAAAATGTTGCCATGCTTCTTGGTACAATCAATGGCATTCATTTCGGGAAGATGCGATCCATCAAAAGAGGTGAGATGAAATGGACCGCAAATTGCACCCATTTAAGGATGAGGATTCATTGAAGACAAGTGTGCAATTAGTTCTTACCACCCAAATTGTGATGAATGGCATTGGACTTCTCCGTGAGCCGTCACCTTATCGTGGTGGAGGAGTTTGAGTGCCCTAATGACCCTAGGAGCTATGCTGTCGGGGGATTTTGCCCCTGGTAGTGTTTCACATGACAGATTGGTCCTAGGCGAAGGGTCAGACAAAGAACTGTTCAAAAGACCCTGATGGACGATAAAAACAGGAGTACGTGTACCCGGCCCGGAGGGGTACCGGGGCTCCGCCCTGGAGCCAGGCCTGGGGTTGGGGCCCGTGTGCGAGCGCCTGGTGGTCGGGCCTTTGCCCATGGGGCCCGGCCGGGCACATCCCGAACCGGATACATGGGCTCGTCGTCTCGTGGACCCACCACCCACAGGTTGAATCCACAGGGTCCGGTGCTATGTGGATCGGGTAGCAGACCAAGGCAGGGACCTTGGCGGTCTGATCCCCGGTTGTGGAAACTGGCATTTGGAACATGGAACGTCACCTCTCTGGCGTGGAAGGAGCGGGAGCTTGTTGAAGGGGTTGAGCGATTCCAGATAGATATAGTCGGCCTCGCCTCAACACATAGCTCTGGCTCTGGAACCCAGGTCCTCGAGAGGGGTTGGACACTCACCTTTTCTGGAGTTGCTCCGGGGGGGAGGCGGAAGGCTGGGGTGGGTCTTTTGATAGCCCCATGGCTTTCTGCCTCTGTGTTGGAGTTTACCCCAGTGACGAAAGGGTCGCTTCCCTGCGCGTTAGGGTTGGGGAACGGGTTCTCACTATTATCAGTGCATATGCACCGAATGGTAGTGCAGATTACCCGCTCTTTTTGGAGTCTCTTGAAAGGGTACTGGAAAGTGCCCCAAGAGAGGACTCCATTGTCCTACTTGGGGACTTCAACGCCCACGTGGGCAATGACAGTGTGACCTGGAGAGGAGTTGTTGGGAGGAACGACCTGCCTGATCTGAACCCGAGTGGTGTTCAGTTATTGGACCGCTGCGCTACCTACAGTTTGGCCATAACGAACACCATGTTTGAACATAAGGGTGTTCATCGGTGCACATGGCACCAGGACACCTTAGGCCGCCGGTCGATGATCGATTTTGTAGTCGTATCATCAGACCTGCGGCCTTATCTTCTGGACACTCGGGTAAAGAGAGGAGCAGAGCTGTCAACTGACCGTCACTTGGTGGTGAGTTGGATCAGATGGCAGGGGAAGAAGCTACGCAGACCTGGTAGGCCTAAACAAATAGTGAGGGTCTGCTGGGAACGCTTGGCGGAGGAACCTGCCAGACTGATTTTCAACTCGCACCTCCGGCAGAACTTCGACCGCGTTTCGGGGGCAGTGGGGGACATCGGGTCTGAATGGGCTTTTATTTTCGCTCTGCCATTGTCGAGGCGGCTGCTGAGGGCTGTGGCCGCAAGGTAGCTGGGACCAGTCGTAGTGGTAACCCTCGAACCAGATGGTGGACACCGGAGGTGAGGGGGGGCATTAAGCTGAAGGAGGAGGCATACAGGGCATGGTTGGCCTGTGAGTCTCCTGAGACAGCTGACTGGTACCGGCGGGCCAAGCGGAGTACAGCTTTGGCAGTCGCCGAGGCAAAAACTCGGACATGGGAGGAGTTCGGTGAGGCTATGGAGGAAGACTAGTGATCGGCTCCAAAAAGGTTCTGGCAAACCGTCCGACGCTTCGGAGGGGAAGGCGGCATCTTGCCCACACTGTATACAGTGGGGGCGGGGAGCTACTAACTTCAACTGAGGACATAGTCGGGCGGCGGAAGGAATACTTTGAGGACTTCCCTAATCCCACTAACACACATTCCATGGAGGAAACAGAGCCGAGGGACCTGGGCTTGGCAGGTCAATCACTGGGGCAGAAGTCGCCGAGGTAGTGAAATTACTACACGGCGGCGGAGAGATGAAGTCCGCCCTGGGTATTTCAAGGCTTTGGATGTTGCAGGGCTGTCTTGGTTGACGCGCCTGTGCAACATTGCGTGGTCATCGGGGGCAGTGCCTTTGGAATGGCAAACCGGGGTGGTGGTCCCTGTCTTTAAGAAAGGCGACCAGAGGGTGTGTTCCAACCATTGGGGGATCACACTCCTCAGCCTCCCCGGGAAAGTCTACGCCAGGGTACCGGAAAGGAGGGTCCGGTCGATAGTTGAACCTCAGATCGAGGAGGAACAATGTGGTTTTCGTCCTGGCCGTGGAACCACAGACCAGCGCTTTACCATCGCGAGGGTGCTTGAGGGGGCATGGGAGTTTGCCAATTCAGTCCACATGTGTTTTGTGGATTTGGAGAAGACTTGTGACCGTGTCCCCAGGGGCACCCTGTGGGGGGTACTCCGGGAGTATGGGGTGGATGGCCCTCTGCTAGGGGCCATCCAGTCACTCTACCACAGGAGTGTGAGTCTGGTTCGTGTGGCCGGCAAAAAGTTGGACCTGTTCCCGGTGAGGGTTGGAATCTGCCAGGGCTGCCCTTTGTCACCGGTTCTGTTCGTGACTTTAATGGGCAGAATTTCTAGGTGCAGCCGGGTGGTGGAGGGAGTCGAGTTCAGTAGTGGGAGGGAGGATCTTATCTCTGCTTTTTGCGGATGATGTGGTCCTTCTGGCTCCATCAAACAGCGACCTCCAGCTCTCGCTGGAACAGGTCGCAGCCGAGTGTGAAGCGGCTGGGATGAGAATCAGCACCTCCCAAGTCTGAGGCCATGGTTCTCAGCCGGAAAAGGATGGATTGCTCGCTCCAGGTCGGGGGTGAGTTCCTGCCCCAGGTGGAGGAGTTTTAAGTATCTCAGGATCTTGTTCACGAGTGAGGGTAGGTCGGAACGTGAGATTGACAGGCGAATAGGGGCAGCGTCAGCAGTGTTGCGGGCGCTTAACCAGTCTGTCGTGGTGAAGAGGGAGCTGAGCCGGAAGGCGAAGCTCTCGATTTACCGGTCAGTCTACGTTCCTACCCTCACCTATGGCCATGAACTTTGGGTAATGACCGAAAGAACAAGATCGCGGATACAAGCGGCTGAAATGAGTTTCCTTCGGAGAGTGGCCGGGCTCAGCCTTCGAGAGGAGGGTGAGGAGCTCGGTCATTCGGGAGGGACTCGGAGTAGAGCCGCTGCACCTTCATGTCGAGAGGAGCCAGTTGAGGTGGTTTGGACATCTGGTTAGAATGCCCCCTGGACGCCTCCCTCGGGAGGTGTTTCAGGCATGTCCAACTGGGAGGAGACCTCGGGGCCGACCCAGGACACGCTGGAGGGATTATATCTCTCGGCTGGCCTGGGAACACCTTGGGATTCTCCCAGATGAGCTGGTGGAAGTGGCTGGGGAGAGGGCTGTCTGGGCCTCTTTGCTGAGGTTGCTGCCCCCGCCACCCGGATTTGGATAAGCGGGAGACCACGACGGCGACGACGACAGCATTGGACTTGTGTCTACCACCCAAATTGCGATGAATCGCATTTATTTGACGAGAGCGATCACGTGAGAAGAATTTCAGAATGTGGATTGTTTTTTCTAAAATGGGATGAATGGCATTTGTTTATTGATGGCGACCCATCCAAATGAAGGCGCGAACATGTGGCAATGAGTTTTTCCTCAAATCTTGCCTGGCACGGCCAGACTCCTCTCCCGGTATTTTTTAAGCGGTCTGGCTCCTCATTGGCCTCTGGAGCCCAAACCGAACCAAAGTGACCTTGCAATCGGATTCATTTATTCGTGTGACGCGTTCTTAACGAGCAACGTTGCTCTTGCGCGTCGGAAGTGGTCTCTGCGACAACGCGGATGGCGAACGGGAGAGCCGATAATATGTTCCGATCGGCGATAAATTGTTTAAAATGGCCAAAAACACATTGAGTCGCTAAAACCGACAGTCTGTCTCGCGCTAGCCATGGTGTATAAACGTCTCCGCTCTCCTCGTATGTTTATTTCCAAATTAAAATGGTGACGAATCATCGCTTTGACAACGGCCGTCGGCCTCACGGAGAGCACGTTCCCTCATGTGTATGAAATGAACGATAGCAGACGTGCAAAGTAGCAAGTGAGCTGCAAAAATAGCGAGCTTTGTGGCGTGAAAAACACGGGAGAGCTAAGTGAAGCTAACGAACAACTAAGCGACGCTAGACGGACCTAAGTGAAGCTAAATGGCGCTAAATGAAGCTAAGCGACTGATACTCAGTTCGTCGTCGAGGAACAGTCCATTGTAGTGCGTGCGTGGGGGGGGAGAGCTCATATAAATGCAGCATTCAAATGGCTTTCTTTTTTGTTTTGTTACATGTTTGTGGTATGCTGACATAATTACACATTATGAATAGTTGGGGGGTGCTGCTGCTGGCTCCGATGGCCCAAGCCCTTGCTCGTTGGGGCAAGGGCAGCTGGTTGTGGGCCCCCTACTGGTTGGGAGCCTAAGGCGATCGCCTACTTGGCCTGAATAGTAGATCCGCCTATGGTTATCGGCCATTTATCCATTTAGTTTTTTTTTTTCTGGGTGAATGGCGCTTGATAAATGAGCGGTGGAGGTTGGGGTTCCCTCCCTCCCTAACCGTGATGTAAGCCTCCGCCTAACCTGTCACGTTTGTTGCCATGGGAGATATTGGCCGTGTTTACATGCAGCCAATAAGGAGGGCTGTTACCGTTCGGATGGTCCGCTCATTGATCGTTGGCGTTCTCCAGCACTGTGAATGACCTATATTTGCATTGCCTTATATGCAAGATAAAATCTGTAAATGCCATATTATAGCAGATTTTTCCTTTTTTTCATGGATAACACAGAAATCACTTTTTCCTCATATTCTAAAGTGTTTCGAATTTAAAAATAGATTTATTTTGTCTAAATAAAATCTCTAAATACAAAGGATACAAATAATTTTGCAAAAATCGTTTTTTCAAATTAGAAATAGAATATTTAGTTCTTCAGTTGTCTTTGCTCCTCTTTCGATGAGGAAATAAAGCGTACTTCAGACAAAACTAGGACCTAACATTCTAAAATATGGACCTTTGTAGAAAAAGCTAGGCGCGGCTTACCGGTCACGTCTGCAGCTCCCGCCCGTTTCCCCGGATTGGCTTGCCATCAGAAGGCGCCCAATCCAGATGAAGCCACAGTTTGCGGAAGAGAAAAAACTTTCCCAACAAGAAAAAAGAGCTTTTCAGGACGTTCTTTCCTTTTCCTATTTTGAGGAAATGAAGTGTATTTCCAACAAAACATGAGAATAAGTGCCTAGGTTGGCAACCCCCAGACAGAAATTCTAGCCACTTTCACGCCTGATGCCAACTCTAATCCGGGTCGGGTTTTCAGTAGTAAAAATAGTGGTGTGTTTCCCACCTCCATAATATTGACCCCTTTTTACATGACTTACAGCGGCTGCTGCTGCTGCTGCTGCTGGCCGAAAGAAAAACTTCTAGTATCCCTCCTCTTCGAAGGAGGCGGCATAATGATATGTATTTCTGTCGTGGTTGTGCGAGTGTCGTGTGGGGGGTTCTAGTCATCAGCCAATCCACAGTGTTTGAGGGAAAAAAATGGACTGGCACATTCAGCAAGTAAAAAGGCGTAAATTTAAGTCTCAACATCATGAAAATAACTCATTTAACAGTGGTCTGTCCTTTCAACATATGGGGAAAAAAATCTAAATTTACGATGAACTGAATTCATGACCGAATAAAAATGAGTTGCATAAACGTCAACGGGGACACTGCGGGCACGGCGCCGTCGGTAGCTGGAGTTGTTGGGACCGAAGGGTCAGTTGTTCGTTTCCCGGCTACGACGGCCCGTCGTCCAAGTGCCCTCGGGCAAGGCGCCGAACCCTAATTTGCCCCCAATGGGTTGTCGGCAGCGCCGTCGGTGTGTGAATGTGTGCGTGAAAGAGTAAAGTGCTTTGGGCATGGTAACCATGTAGATAAATGTACTCTCCGTAAGTGTACAGAAATGTATTCAGAAGTCTTATGTATTTGAAAAATCCGTGATGAACCGAGTGCGTGTAAGTTGAGGCGCGAAGTCACGAGAGATCACTCTATTCGGATCAGCGGTTGTTAAACTACACTCGCTGACGTCATGACCCTAACAATCGCACGTGTTTCCACATTGATGTCGCTCATCAACCGGTCGGGCCGTTCGGAGCCCCCCGCGGCTTTAGCGACGGGCGGCTAACCGCTCCCATTAGCGGGGCGAGTGTGATGAACGACTGGCGATGAGGCTGCCCTTCAATCGGCGTCGCTTGGCCAATATTTTCATATTTTAGCAGCTGGGAAAATGTGGCTAAAGGGGAGCACTGTTACCATGGGAACCCCAAACCGCGCTACGGTGGAACGGAAGGACGGACGTCGAACGTATCTTTCGTGTGCCTGGCCCTTCCCTGCTAATTGTCAGCATATTCCATCACACTCATGTGTCAAAAAGACTGTGTGCTTTTTCATGCGTCGCAAAGAAGAACCGAGAACAAAAACATGACCGTTGCCCGGCTGCGCATTTAAGGCACGGCCAGGCTCATAGCATTCGGTTTCAGTTGGTCGGCGACTCTGCACGCTCACGCACGTCGACCGTCCGTGACCGCTCGACCCGCTCCGCCCGTCCTGCTCTTCCCGCCGACGCCAGTGTCCGACCTGCTCGATTCGACAACGGCATTTCTCCAATTCCTGATTGTTTTCTTTGCCCGCCGACATCAATAAAATCCCGTGTTGGCGATACGCGACCGGTTCTTCCGTCTCGTACCTGACCCTATCGCCATCGATAGCGGGCTGGCGGTCAGCCGACGAGTTCAGAAATACAGTAGCTATGTATTGTGACGTTTGCTAAGCGGAAGTTTGGCCGCAAAAACGACACACGAGCTTCAGCGCCTTTTACCTCTGTTTTTATTAACTTCCCGCCACCTCACCAATGCAAAAACAACAACTATATACACTGATGCTATCTAGTCCACCAATCGGAGTGTCGCGCTGGTGTACCAGCGCACCAATGACAGCCCCGCGTTGGTGCATAAATTAACCTACCGATGACAGCCCCGGGGACGCTACACAGCCCCCACCTCGCCAGTTAGTTGTCCCCAGCAACCGTAGCGTCGAGAGTGTAATCCTTTAACCGGAAAGGAAGTATGCGGTGCCGCCGAGGACGCCCCGTCTCTACTCCAGCCGGCGTTGGAAGTGTCCGAGGATTCTCAGCCCGTTCCTCCAGACTGACCTCTGTCTCTGGAGATGGCCGGGGTTAATAAGGGGCGAGTCGGTCCCGATGGAGGACGACCACCCGGTTTCTCCTCAAAGTCTGTACTCGATACACCACATCCGACAGTTTCCCCAGAACAGGGCAGGGTCCCACCCAGAGTTTTGGGGACAATCCCCGCCTTCCCTCTGGGCTGTAGATCCAAACCTGTGCGCCGACAGTGAAGTCTTCCCCTCTACAGAGGACGTCATATGTCCTCTTCTGGCGAACGCCAGCCTGGCCGAGGGTCTGTCGGGCCACGTCGTGAACCTCTGGTAATCTGTCTCGCAGATGGCTATAGTAATCCATTCTGGCCTCGCCCACCACCTCTGGCTCAGGAGGGGATCCAAACACCAGGTCAACAGGAGTGCGGCGCTTTCGCCCGAACACGAGAGCCGCGGGAGTGCATTTAGTGGACTCCTGAACCGCCGAGCGATATGCCCAAAGCACCAGAGGTAGATGTAAGTCCCAATCACTTTGCTGACTGCTGGTCAAGATGGCAAGTTGAGTGGCTAGAGTGCGGTTAAAACGTTCCACCAAACCATCACTCTGGGGGTGCAGTGGCGTAGTACGGGTCATCTTGATTCCGAGTCGCTTGCAGACTTCACTGAAGACTTAGCCTCGAAGTTCCACCCCGGGTCACTATGCAATTCCTCTGGGGCACCAAATCTGCAGAACATGTCATTGGCCAGATGTTCGGCGGTGGTGATGGCGCTCTGGTCAGGGACAGCATAGGCTTCAGCCCATTTGGTAAAATAGTCCATTGCCACCAAGACATATCGATTTCCTCGTTCGGTGATTGGAAAAGGGCCCGGGATGTCAACGGCCACACGCTCCATGGGTACCCCCACCTGGTACTGTTGCAGGGGTCATGCGAGCGTTGGCCCGGCCCCTTCTGTGCTGTGCAAGTGTCATGGCGCTGCACATGGAGTTCAACATCTTGGCAGCACCCTGGCCAGTAGAATTGGGAACGGAGGTGCAGCAGGGTCTTGGTGACGCCGAAGTGACCCGTTCCAGCCGAGCTGGAGGACTTGCATCATCAGGTTACAAGGCACCAGGAGTTGGAGGATAACACGGGTGCCAGCAGGATTCTTCCAGCGGCGGTAGAGAAGGTTGTCACAGATGACGAGGCCAGCCCACTGTGAGTGGAGTGCCTTAGTCTCTTGGTCGAGCATAGCGATGGCCGCTCATGCTGGACGCTGGTCAGCCTCTAGCCATCCTCGAACACGGCTGAGAATGGGATCCCCCTTTTGGGCGTGTCGTAACGCCACCAGGTCAACCTCAACCATGTCGGGAGCCGTCGCTCGGTCGTTTGCCCCACCCCGCCGAGAGTATTCTCTTCGGCCGCGACTGCATCTCGGCATGCTGCTGCCACTGTGGTCACCGGTTCTCGTTCAGTCATTGCAGGGCCGCTGTGACCGGGCATCAGCGTTGTGTGTTGACGGCCTGAACGATGATGGATTTCGTAGTCGTAGTCCTGCAGCGTCTCCATCCACTTAGCGAGCTGTCCTTCAGGCTCCCGAAAATTGAGAAGCCAGGTGAGCGAGGCGTGGTCAGTGCGCAGAAGGAATTTTTGTCCATACAAAAATGGCCGGAACCGGCGCAGTGCTAAGATCACAGCCAGCAGTTCCCTCCATGTGACACAGTAATTTCGTTCAGGCCGGCTGAGATCACGACTATAGTAGGCAACGACTTGCTCACAGTGCTCGCCTTCTTGTGACAACACTGCCCCTATGCCAACGTAACTAGCATCAGTGTCCACTATAAATGGTCGCCGGAGGTCAGGGTAGGCCAATACTGGAGCTTCAATTAAGGCTGTCTTGAGTTTCGTGAAGGCCCGCCCACAGTCCTGGGTCCAATGAAACACTTGCCCCTTTTGTGTCAATCTGTGCAGAGGGCTGGCAATGGAGGCAAAGTCCCCAATGAATCGACGGTAGTAGGACGCCAGGCCCAAAAAACTGCGCAGCTCACTGATATTTTCTGGCACCGACCAGTCTTTCACGGCCGCTGGGTTGGTGGCCACCCCCGCCGCATTGATGACGTGGCCCAAGAATGACGTCTCTCGTCTATAACAGGTTGCACTTCTTGGGGTGGAGACGAAGCCCAGCTTGTCTGATGGTGTCGAACACCTCCCGTAGGTGGCTCGGCGCGCTCTGGAAGTTAGCTGCATGGACTAGAAGGTCATCCAGGTAGACAACGCAGCAGCTGCGTGGAATGTCAGCGAGCACTTTCCTCATCAGACGCTCAAAGGTGGCTGGAGCATTGCGAAGTCCAAATGGCATAACTCTGAACTGCCATAATCCTTGTCACAGGGAGAATGCAGTCTTTGGTCGTGCCTCTGGGGCTAGTTCCACCTGCCAATATCCGCGCCGCAGGTCAAGAGAGCTGAACCAGCAGGACCGGGTGATGTAGGCAAGGGCATCGTCGATACGCGGCATGGGGTAAGAGTCCTTGCGCGTAACTTTATTGAGCTGCCGATAGTCTACACAGAATCGCCAAGTGCCATCCTTTTTCTTGACCAGGACCACTGGGGCTGTCCATGGGCTGGACGATGCCTCAATTACTCCCGCCTCCAACATCTCTTGAATTTGTTTTTCGGCTGTAGCACGCTTGGCGAAGGGAAGGCACCGAATGGGGCTTGCGTCCCCGGTATCTATCTTGTGCCGAACCAAGCCGGTGTGCGTGCAGTCTTTGTCTTTGGCGGCAAAGATGTCAGCAAAGCAGTCCAACAGCTCCTTCAACTGGTGACGCTGGCCGCTTTCTAAACCATCACTGCTCCGTCGGTACAGCTCCTTGATGGCTTGCTCGGTCTCAGCGGATGGTGGTTGTGGATTCGGTCTCGTGGCTTGTGGTCCATCGTGCCCTCTCATCGACGATGGCATGGACGTGTGTCGCAGTCCTTTTTCGCCAGCCGTTTGCAGGGGAATCACCTCAGAGTCCAGTTTTAGAGCAGTACTGGCTACGTCCACCACTGCTTTCTTTCCATTTTGAGACCAAGTCTAGCCCAATGATGCAGGGATCTTGTATCTGGGCCAACCAGAACTGGTGGTCCACCTGTTGTCCCGCCACAGTCACAGTGAGAGTCTTAACGCCCCACATCTTGGCTCGTTCTCCTGTGACAGTCGTTATGTGCAGTTTGGTGTGTTTCCATCCTTGGGGTTTTGGGGCCATGGTACCAGGCAGGGTACCATGGCAGATGAGGGAGATGGTGGACCCTGTGTCCACCAAAGCCTTACACAGGGTCCCATTGATGTAGCAATCCAAGTATAAAACATGTGCTTGCCTGAGGCGACCTAGTCGTAGCAAATCCGTGTGGGAGGAAGAGATCGGTGGCAGTTATCCTGCTGTGTTTTCGGTGCCGGAGCTGGACAATGGTGTGCGACGTGCCCTGATTCACCGCACCGGAAGCACTTCTCTTTGTCTTTGTTACGACGCCATTTCGGCCTGTGCTGGGGTGCGGTGGCGGCTTGGCAAACCACTTTGTCGTCGCGGCCAGCTTCGTAGTCTCCTAGATCAACGCGGTGAGCTCTGTGCCTTGGGCCACAGTCTGCCCTGCTGTCACACAGTATGTGCTCTACGCGCTCAGCCTCACCGAGCGCACTAGCCAATGTCTTTGGAGCGCACAAACGAACATTTTGTTGAAGCTGCTGTGGACGAAGACCCCAAATGAAGGCTCGCAGGGCCAGTTCTTCCTGTGCCATGGAACTGAAAGTTCTGTAACCTTGTCTTGCATGAAGCTGGAGGTCTGCTGCATAAGCGCCCAAGCACTCGTTTCCTTGTCGTTGACGGTTGAACAGCTTGTCCCTTGAATCATCAGCGTAGTTGCGGTGTCCAAAATGTTGACGCAGAGCTCCCTCTAGTGCTTGCCAACAAAGTCGTTCTTGTGGCCGAAGATCAGTGAGGATCTGCAGGGCATTACCTTCCAATGCAAGGGCAACTTGGACCGCCGACTCTTCATTTGACCAGCCATTAAATTGTGCCGCCATTTGAACTTGGATGAGGTAAGTCTCCAGCGGTCCCTCACCATTGTAACGTGGCAGTTGGGTCATCACTTTTTGCCTCGGCACCTCCACAGTTCCACTTGCTGCTTGCACACTGCTTTCCATGTTATTATATTCATGGCATTTGGGAATGCTTGATGTCGCATAATGGCGCCCCCCCATGGTAAGGACGGGGATTGCTCGTCATCCCATCAAAGCCCTCCCCCTCGTTGCTCGCCTCAACTCGCTGATCATGAGCGCGGCGCTCGCTTGCGCCGTCAGAGTAGTGTAGTTTCTTTGGCTTGCTCTGATAAGGGAGGGGGGTGCATGCCGTCTCGTAAAGCCGCCCCCTCTCATTACTTGCTTCAGCTCGTCGTTCTGGGGAGCGACGCTCGCTCGCTCGCTTGCTCTGTCGGGGTGGCGTTGCCCTTTCTGTTTGCTCCCGATTCGCCAAACTCCCGTGCTCCATTTGCAAGCATGAAATGAAATCTTCAATCTCCTCAATTGTGGTCGACATCCTGCAATCCCACTTCTGACACCAAAGGTGACGTTTGCTAAGCGGAAGTTTGGCCGCGAAAACAACACACGAGCCTCAACCTTTTTTTTTTTTTTTTTATTAACTTCCCGCCACCTCACCAATGCAAAAACAACAACTATATACACTGACGCTCTCTAGTCCACCAATCGGAGCGTCGCGCTGGTGCACCAGCACCAATGACAGCCCCGCGTTGGCGCATAAATTAACCTACCGATGACAGCCCCGGCGACGCTACAGTATATTTTTTTTTGAAAAGTCACACCGTTCGTCTCGTTCATCGCATCGCTTAAAGACCGGATTCATCTATTTTCGAATTCACCCATGAAACCGCTTGAATTTGACACCGTCCACAGCCCTCCCGTTTCAAACGATGCGAACCGAATGGCTTCAACCCAAATGTAATTTAAAACTAAAGTCGATCGTGCACGTGCTCTCAATAGATGAAACAAGCTACCTAATTCGTCTGAAATGAACGTGGCTTCAGAATGAACTGCCTTCACTTGTCCGATCCTTTATCTCAAACTACCTGAGATGTTCATCTATTATCGTCAATGGCACTGAAACACGACCATTCAGCGTCGGGCCTCCCGGCGAACGGATGAGCATGAGCTCGACGTCCCATCCGTTTTGACGCGACGAATGTTCATTCGTTCCTCCCGGTTTAAATGATTTGGACGTCCGACGTAGATGCCAGTGAATGAGTTCACAATGCTGTCAATAGATGAAAAAACAATTGATTCTCCCTCTTTTCTGTCATGAACCAAATCACGGAATCAATGATTTGATGAATCGCCGTCAAAGCCGCGTGCCTCTCATGTTGTCTTGTCAGCACTAACGGATCGTAACACTGGCCCTTCCGCAAATATCAAGCGACGAGCTCGGCGTAAATCACGGTCTCGCGGGAACCTTTCGGGTCGACCGAAGCGAAGGACGCCGTGATCATTATGCCGACGTCCGCGGCCGGCCGCTTGGGAGATACGTGCCGAAGAATGGAAAGAGGTGTTCTGTTGGTCAGGACGAACGAACGGATGGATGAAGGTGGGTCTTCAGTAGATGAGTCATCATCCACTGCGCAGACAACGTCAAGTTATGTATGCTAGGCTAGCTAGCGTTGACGTTGATAGACGTCTCATGTAACCGAATGGGGAGTGCCGTCCGGCAGTGGCCATCGCGCCAATCAAATTATGTAGTAGTTCATTCAGGTTGGTTGATTGAAAAGTTGCCCTTCATCGCATGAATTTAGCCACACCATTCATCCAAATGAATGAGAGAAAATTGTGTGATTGTATTCTTTTTTTCAATTCAGTGCCTGCTATGGATGGCTATAGTACCGTATTGGCCCGAATATAAGACGGCCCCCTCTTTTTCAAGACTCAAGTTTGAAAAAAGACCAAATTAATTTTTTCTACAGAAAATAATTACAGTACATCTGAAACAAATGATTATAACAATATATTTGAGAGAAAAAGCATGTTATTTAGCCTCATTCAAATCTTAATATCTGAACATTTAAATATGTAAACTAAAGTGCAGCCGCATTCGTAAATGGTTGATTTACATTTCAAAAACCAGAAGCCAATCTATTGTGATAAAACAAGAAAATTGCAATAATAAGTGAGGTCTAACTGTAACAGTCGTCTTGAAACAAATCTGAATAAGGAAAATCATATAGTTAGTTTTTTGCAATAAAATAATGCAAACTGGTTAAACGAAAAGAGTAGCTGAGATCTGTCATGACAGAACATCGCTTGAATGATATCTGGCGCCATCTAGCATCGTGAATCGCAAATATAAGACCACCCCCACTTTTTCAGTCTTATTTCAATGCAAAAAACACCGTCTTATATTCGGGCCAATACCAATTCATTTCAAGTGCGTGGGAGCACCGGCGTTGAAATAGACATTTGCTGCCACCGACGGTGATCGACGTCCATTCCGTTCGAACCGGTCAAATTGTTCGGACGTCTCGTTAGGGAGCCGGCCGAGCCGTATATCTCATATACGAGATGAACTTCAGCGACGGCGTGCAAAAGTTGGAGGTTTATTTCTCCTTCAAATGCAAAGCGACGGAGGGACCAAACGCCGTCAATCAAAGGCCGTTTCACGAGTACTCGCTATTCCCGAGCGGCCTTCGGCGGAGCGTGAACGCGTTGCCGAGCGGACTGCGAATTCAAAGGTGCCGGGGCTCGGCGTAAAAAAAAGGTGTTTTGTCTGGAAAGCCGATGTGAGGTTAAGCCCGTTTGTCAACTCTTTCAATTGGAGAGTTAGAGCGTCTACTTACTAGTGTCCGGGAATGCAAAAAAACAATTTTGAGTCGAACGGGAGATTGTATTCATTATTATATTGAACGACATTTGTTTTGTGTGCGGTGACTTGATGGAAAGGACGCAATTCATTTTGGAAGTCCATCAGAGTTGTTTTCTGCTGGCGAGTCGTTGAGCGATATTCCTAATTTGTTTCATGTCATTTCTCTCCCTGCCACTAGGAGCTGTAAATAGCAACCGGCCCGGAATGTAGGTTGGATGATTGACAGCTTGCTAATGGAGAAGCAGGTGTTGCTCGTTAGGAGGCAAAACAAATTTTGACTGTGCCCGAGTGTTTTGTTTGTTATTTTTGTACAGAATAGGATTTGTAAGTCTTAATTTTTTGGTGAGGTGTTATGAGATAGTAGTCGTCGTTTGGATCTGAAGAACGGAACGGGACGGGCCATTTATCCGTTTTCAATTGCATCGGGCGCACGTCAAGACCAAGCCTCCTACTCGGCAAGCAGTACGGTACTTAACTCCAGGTACAGGACTTGCTGGAAATTCCGCAATCAAATTTAGCAGCAATGACACAGGTTTTTTTGGTGGCAAATAATCAAGATGGTGTTTATTTTGGGAGGCCTGTGTATTTGCGATTTATCGCATTTGTTTTGTGCGGGATGATCGAACAGAAGTGACGCAATTCATTTTGAAATTCCGGCAGAGTTGGCGATTCCTTGAGATGAATTGCATCCATTTTTTGCAAACGGGGATCTGCGATGAATTCATGACGAGAAATTTTCGTATCGATTCGGGAGTCTCGTTCTCATTTGCTCACATTCCTTTTGCGGTGGCAAATAATAATTACAAACTTTGTTTACGACGATTCGTATTTCTTTTGTCGAGTGCCGAAGCATGGAGAATCCGAATGACAAATTGTGCGGATCGTTTTAGAGGCTACGGTTGAGATTGAGCTAGATAAATGACAGGAGATGGCGCTATTCATTTCAGGAACCGCGGTTAAGATCAAATCTGTTTTGCGCTGGCGATTATTCTAGATCAGGGTTCGGGAACCTTTTTGGCTGAGAGAGCCACGAACACCACATTTTTAAAAATGTAATTCCGTGAGAGTATGTTGAAAACCAAAAATACAAGTCACGTGTGAATTTTATGTTATTTCGACACTTTTAAAGTACAATAAGTCTCTGGATTCTTTTTAATAACATTGTTATGCTAAGGCTAATCAATGATGAGTATTTCTTACCATTAATGCGACTTCTGGTGCTGCATGGTATTGCTGATGGCTTTGTTGATACTTGGTGGGGTTAAGCTTCACGCAGTTGTTGAGAAACTTAGGATGCATCTCTTTTCATGTTGATGAAGCCCCACGAATCCTGTTTTCCCCCTCTGCGCACGGCGCACCATCGGCGCACACTGCAACAAGTTTATCCATCGGTAGATTTTTTTCTTTAGCCAACTCGGTGGAGGACTTGAATAAAACCTTCCCTCATGTTGTCCCTTTCATTGTCAAAACCTCGCAATCACGCTGAATTGGGATAATTGCTTACGTCTGTCGACTCATCCAAAGCGTGGGAAAAAACGGTGCCGCATTTTTGTCCTTCACTTGCGATGCTACAATTTGATTTGACATCATGACGGTCTTTATCCGAAAAGTCGTCAAAAACTCGCCACAAAGGCAAATTCCTCTGTCTGTTCCTGCTGAAAAGTACGATACGTCTTTTTTCTTTTTCCCATCTTCTCAAAAGGGTTTTGAAAATGAGCCGACGCGCGGAAAACGAAACTAAAAACGAGGGAAGTTTACTTGACGCGCATCGGCCGCTATTTTCGACAGCAAAACACGGCGAACCCTCTTGAACAGTATGTCTGCCTCATCTGCGTTGCCAATGCGATTGATAAATAAAAATATAGATTTGTTTGTCTTTTTGCCACTTTCCCACTAAAATGACTGCCAACCGGCTTCCTAGTCTTCCTACGTGTCCCGTGATCACCCTGGGCTCATGCAGCCAATGGCATGGGACTAACGTTGCACATCTAGGTTGCTATTTGATGATACCTAGTGCAAATTTTAAAAAAAGTGGACATACGCCGCAACAGTCACTTCTGCTCATTACTGCACAACACCAGCGTATGACCGGTGACCGTCGCCGTTTCGCGCAATGCGCAAAGGAGTATAACAAAACTTTTTTTTTTTTTTTCTTTAATAAAGATTTGTCTGCGAGCCGTCAAAAGAGCCAGATCTAGTTCGCGAGCCATCAAAAGAGCCAGATCTAGCTCGCGAGCCTTAGGTACCCGACCCCTGTTCTAGATGGACCTCGGAAAACTGTGCAATCAACTACTTTTAGTTCTAAATCTATTGACGGCACCATTAAGCGTAAACGGTATTTGGCAAAAATAAGAGTTATATCATTGACGGTGGTAGACGTACAATTCAATCGCACTTATGTATAAACTCTCATTTGGGAAACCTTCACGTCCTGGTTTGGATGCTAAAGCGTGATATTTTCAACCGTTCCACCATTGCCGGTGATAGATGTCCAATCCATTTTGACTGGGAGGTCTGGCAGTGATCATTCAAAAAGTTTCAATGAAATCAAGTGAGCTCAGTGGCATTCATTTCAATATGTCATTGAGATTAATTAGAGTCAAAAAAATCTACTGACAACACAACTTTTTTTCAATAATAGAATAGAATAGAAAAGCCTTTATTGTTATTAAGCAGAGTACAACGAGATTGAAAGCTTCGCCATAAAGTGCCCCACATAATACAATCAGGCTAATAATAATAACAACACCACAGATTGGGAGTAAGTGACTAGCAGCAAGCGGTGATATAATGAATACATGACAATTTACAGTACTCGAACAGTTTGAGTTATGTCCGGGAGCGCTCATCGTTTTGGACCTTTCTCTGCCATTGACGGCGAGTCGTACGCTGCACGCCGGCCCTCCGAGTCCAAGCAAACAACAAGTCTATCGCCGTCAACCGGGGCCGGCCCAGGCCATTTGGGGGCCCTAAGCAAAATAATGCAAATAGGCCCATATTTTTGGCCCACCATTTCGTCATAGTGTACTGTGAAACCCATACATGCAATCCAACCCATACATCCATATTTTGTATATTAATCAGATTTTGTTGCACTGCATACTTCAAACTTCTCACCCCAAATGATTGTCAGTACTTGCAGTAGATAGTAGGCCTGAACGATATTGGAAAAAACTATTGTTGCGATTTTTTTTTAGGTTTGCAATATATTGCGATATTATATTGCGATATTAAAAAAAAAAAGATCTATCTTTTTTAAAGAAATTTTCACTAAATGACTTGAATAGCTGTTTGGAAATACTTTACATAACACACCGTGACCACAGTGTATTCATATAATACCGTTTAATTTGTGAATGATGAAGATTTCTGTATGAAGGTATCCAGGAAGTCATGTCTGCACAAAATAGATCATTTATTGAATACAATATTTTACACTTCAACAGCAGCAGATACATTAAATGATAAATAAAAGAGCAGGTGCATTAGTCTCCTAAGTTTTTGACAAAATATAACAATAAATAAAAACTTCTGTAAAATAACAACAAAGTTGTCAACATATTTGAACAAAAATATTAAATATGACAAATAAAAGAGTTGTTCACAAACTATAACAATAAATAAAAACCTCAGTAAAACAACAAAGTTGTCAACATATTTGAACAAAAATATTAAATATGACAAGAGTTCACAAACTATAACAATACATAAAAACCTCAGTTAAACAACAAAGTTGTCAACATATTTGAACTTGAATATTAAATCTGACTAATAAAAGTGCAAGTGCATTAGTCCCCTGAGTTGTTTACACAAAATATAACAATATAAAACTGCAAAACGGCAACAAAGTTGTAAAAATATTTCAACAAAAATATTAAGTATCAAAACTTTATGTGCAGCTGTACTATATATAGTTATTTGAAAAATACGGTTTACAATAAATTTAAATATAAAAGAAACAAACTCAATTGAACTTGTAAATAATTGAACAAATAACTGTGATGAATAACAGAACCATTTTAACTCCCAAATTTCCTGCCTTCCTGATAGCTGTCACATGAATAAAAAGAAGAAAAGACATTCCTTCAGCTGTGTTATGTATTTGTCTGCATATCGTCCACCTTCCTTGCTCAGCAATTCTCAACTGGGTCTCATAGGTTTTTGGCCAAGACTATTAGTTTATCCACTATAGCAGGCTTGAGACAAGAACGTTGGCACGTAACAATGTTCCCACCTGTGCTAAAAAGCCTCTGATGGGGAGCTCGTAGCAGGAATGCATAGATACCTGCGTTTTAAATGGTCCCACATGTTTGACAGATTACTTCTTGTTGAGGCAACCATGGCGAGGCACTGTCGACAGGGCTGTTTTTTGTCCCTTATAGTCTTGTTCTTGCCAAAATACTTCCAAAACTCCTTTTGGATACAGTCTTCCTTGCTCCTCCAACGTGTTGATTGCTTGCTTTCACTTTGAGAACGGGCCCTCCGCTCTGCTGTTCGGCCCCTCCTCCCTCCACTCCGCTGTTGCAGGGGGAGGGGGAGGAGCCGATGACTTGCTGGAGGGAAAGAGAAGCTGTTCGCTTTTTTTCCCTCTCCTTCCTCAAAACAAACGTTTGTGGATTAAAAAAAATGAAATTAAAAAACTATCGCACGTCCTTGCGATGGGACTATTGCACATGCGCACATCGCGATGGCGATGTTTAAACGATATATCGTTCAGGCCTAGTAGATAGCGCCAAACCTTTTTCTAAAAGAGTGAGGGTAGAAAGAAGGAAGAACTTTTATTTTTTTACACTTGTAATCAAGTCTCAAAACTCACAAAAGTCAAATAAAGCAAACTGTAGTAACAAAATAGAATACAAATTAAACAATTGCCAGATTGGGGGCCCACTAGTGGTCAGGGGCCCTAAGCAGCTGCATAGTCTGCGTATAGGCTGGGCCGGCCCTGCCGTCAACGGCACCAAATGAGTTCATTAGAGAGCGTCCGTACCGTCAATTCACACTAACGGCATAGGGGGAGTTAGACTTTTGGGGCAGGGGGGGCACAACATGTCGATGACCCCAAAACGCAGTGTTAGCAATAAAATGAACTTGCATGAATATTTATAATAACGAGTTGGAAATGAGCATTTTTAGTTTTCCATCATTTTTGAGGGGAATTCAAAATCTGGCTGCTTAGAACAGCTACGGTACAATTTTCCCCAAGCTCGTCATCCACTGAATATGGTAAACACGGCGGTGGCTCTGTTGTACGATTAGCGTCTTTAGCGGGGCAAATTGAAACCCCGCTCACCATTTTGGCGGTGCTCTCTGGCGTTTCATGGTCCACATTTTCAATCCGTGGTTCTTGCTCAGTAGTTGTTGTCACTTTTGAAAGCTTAGGCTTTAAAATGACCTATATCTATCTTGCCCCTTCTGTCCTCAGGTGGTTTTGCCTAAGCGAAGCAAATGACCGTCTAAGGCACAGGTGTCAAACCGATTCCAGAAAGGGCCAAGTGGGTGCAGGTCTGCTTTCCAACCAATGAAGAGGACACCTTTTCACCAATTAGATCTTTTACATGTGTCATCAGTTCAACTTTGTCAGGTGCTGCTTGTTTCAGCAGGAAGTTCATCGGTTACACTCTCTGCGTTGTATCGGTTGGAACAAAATCCAGCACCCACTTGGCCCTTTCTGGAATCTGTTTGACACCTGCGGTCTAAGGTATGGGTGTCCAAACCTGTCCTCAAGGGCCGCTGTGGGTCCTGGTTTTTGTTCTTACCAATCGAGCATAGACCGTTTAACCAATGAAGTTTGTGCTAAAACAAGCAGCACCTGACTGCAATCAACTGATTACACTTGTGAGACACCAGATTGGCGAAAGCTCGTCCTCATGATGGGTTTGAACAAAAACCCGCACCCACTGCGGCCCTATGTGGAATAGTTTGGACACCACTGGTCTAAGGTGCTAGTCACATGATCTGTTGGAAAAATAATGTTGACCCATTATGATTTTTTTTTTTGGGTTCACGTCATTCATTGATGTTGTTTGATTTATTGCTTTACAACTTTTATAGACAATCTTTTACCGGAAAACACACAAGTTTAAAATGTCATGCAATGACACTTTTCGGCCACCCCTCCTTAAATTCCGTGTATGACTAACGGTGCCTCTTACTGACCTGACTGCTCTAAAATGTAATGGCCTTTGCTTCCCGGCGTGAAATGACTTTGGGCTATTGAGTAGGTAGAAACCCCTTCATGGCTGTCAGGGAGGCGGCGGTTGTCGGGGGAATGCTGATTGACACGTTGTCGGCGGCCCCTTTGCTCGTTAATCATATTTGCCACGGGGCGCGAAGCGTGTCCTTCGCCTGACATTTGCCGGCATTTAGCGGGCGGAATGCCAACGAGTCGGGGACGGCGCCAAAGGTCGTAGCGCCGGACGCGTGATGTTTGTCAGTGCCAGAGAGCGTGCGGGACCGCAGACAAGAAAGACAAAATTGTCTGGTCTTTAAGACAATGTTGCACTCGCCTTGTGTTGTGATCTTATGAAGAGGCTTTCTCCGGTGGTTCGCGGGGAATTCAATTCAATTCAATTTGAGGGGAAGGAGGTCCATTTTTGAAAGAATGACAGGGGTGTCATTCAACTCATTTTTGATTGGCGGGTGGGCCGGACTAATTCATTTTTAGCCAAATAAGTTCACTCGCTAGCTGCCCAATCCATTTTGACCGGGAGGAATGTACGCTCCCGGTCAAAATCTATTGGACGTCGAGCGCCGTCAACGGTACCGGAAGACGAGCGTCGCGGCCAGTCCTTCCGGTGTAAGTCAATCGGGCGTCTATCCCTGTCATTTGCAGGCAATGAGTTCCTTTTGTGTCACTTCCGGGGCATCTTAAGATACTTCCTGTACATTTGGAATCGTTTCTGTGCTGCGTCCTGTTGATTTTAAGGCACTTCCAGCTGTCCATTTGGTGCGATCCGTTTTGACCGGGAGGGGGCGGCGAAAGTAACCGTGGACACCAAAGTGATCCCACTACAGTAGTGCAGCTACTCCATCGCAGAAATCTAGTTTTACAGCGCCAATATCAAAATAAACATTTCCAAAAGTGAAGCACAAATGTCATCTTAGGAAAAGGATTAGCATTAAAAGTCTGAAAAAAAATCCCGTTTTCAAGTGCCGTTGAAATTGAAAATTTTTCCAAATAAAATACTATAAGATATGTCTTAGAGTGATTACACTGAAAGAGTAGGATTTACATTAAAAAAAAAAGTATTATTTGAATGATCTTATTGAGATTAAAATACAACACTCATGAAATTGACATTGATCAAATGTGATATTTTTCTTAAATAATAAAAAAAAAAATATTAATTAAAAAATTAAATAATAATTTTCTTAAAGCTAATAGTGCTGTCGATAGGAAAAGATCAATTCCCAACACAATTTCCTAGAATTCCTGGCACCACTAAATAACAATTTTGGAATTGATCACTGAAGCGGTATCGACTGCTTTTGTAACAAGCGATATGATTTTATAGTGGCCACCCCTCCCAGTTCAAATGGATGGACTTTCGCGGTCAAAGAAAATAACCCGGTTTATCGGAGTCTTCCTCTTTTCCTCTCGATTTGTCGCCAAGGCAAAGTAGACTCGATTCATCACATTATCTGTTTAAAAAAAAAAAAAAAAATTGGAACATGGAAAACCTGTCCTCAGGTGGTTTTGAAAACTATTAGGTTTTCCAATTTCCAATGAATTTCATCACAAGGAACCCCTTGTGATGAAATTCATACAGTAAGCGGCCAATGTTCATTCACCGGCTTTCTTTTTGAATTGAATTGGACATTTTTCATTTGGAATTCTGTTCGGAGAGTTGTACGCCATCACAGAAACGAGAGACGAACGAGTCAAACGGAGCGTTCCGTCCACACTTGAAATATTGAGAGTCAACGTAGCGGGCGAGTGCTGTTATGATTTCCGATTTATAATTAATAGCCATGATGCGGAGCGTAGGGATATTTTTCATCTTGAAATTTCTGCTCGATACTAGTGAGATGCTTATTTTCATTCCAGATGAGTAGGATGACTTGCAAAACACAGCAAATTGTTTTCCACTCCATTTTTGGCCAGTGCCTTTTTTGTTGTTGTTTTTTTTGGGCCGCTACACATTGATCGGCTGTTTTTGAGTCATGGGGGAAAAAAGGGCTTCAACTGACCTGAACGGTTGCCATTGATGGTGATAGACCTCTAATCCATATGAACTGAAGGGGGAGACCACTTGCAAGGCTAGGTTTCAGGATTTCGAAATTTTCGTCCGTTTGTTTCGCCGTGGCGACGCCAGAAGGGAAAAGCCGAAAGGAAAAGAAGACTCTTATATTTAAACGTTATTGTTAGAACGCATATGACGCTTACGCATACGGTCAGTTTGCCCCGACCCTGGACCACGTAAGCAGTATTTCAGTATTGAACGGTATTTCAGTACTGTTCATTTGAGGCATAGAAAGAAAACTGAGCATTATCCTTTTTTTTTTTTTTCTTTTCTTTTTTTCAATGACTACTTTCTTTTTCCTATACTGCGGTCAAGCCCGCCTAGCGCCCGCCTAAAAGCCAAGTTCAAGCTAGGCGCTAACGGTAATGCACGGCTTCATCACTGCCGTCCGTCGCGATTTGCTGACGTAATTGCTGCAATTAACTCTGATTTGGGAGACTTGAGACCGCTCGCCGACACATTTAGAAAACCCGTCAAGTGTAATGCCTCGCTCGAGTCAGAAAACCACCAAAAAATGGGATTTGTGCATTAAGACCTGCGGTATGCACCTAGTCTATGTGTGTACGTGAATGGACAAGTATGGTTACAATGTGTAGGTAAATGTTAAATAGCAATGACAATATGTAGATTAGTGATTGGATGAAACGGTTCGTGTAGGTGCATGAACAAATGCATTTATAATACATGTGTGCTAATGCACAATGTTTGTATATGTTTTATTAACAGCACGAATCCAAAGAGTCGTACTTCCCTAAGCGCTTTAAATTGGATTTGCTTCAACTTTATGGTCCACCAAACAGTGCAATGAGAAAGAAGAAAGTGAGTGGACCGAGGATGACAATCTTACACACGCGTACATGTCAACGCACACCCCCCCACACACCTTTGTGGAATATGTGCATGCATTTTTTTGACCACTTCTTATTTCCACACTCCAATTGTTCCCCGTCTGTTTTAAATGACAGCGGGTACACGCCGCGAGTGGCAAAGAAGTGGTGAAAATCCTTCCGAGGCGGAGGGCAAAGTGAGTAAGACACGGGTAAAGCTGTTCGTCTGACGAGCCAATTGGGCCCCGATGCCGTCTAACGCATTTGGACCGGCGGCAAAAGAATTTGTTTACATGGCAGAATAAATGAGAACGTGGCCCTCCGAGGTGAAAGTCTGTTAGCGAACAATTATTTGCGGGCCCCGCCCCTCAAGACGATCGTGTACGAGGTGCGGGGCGCCAGTGGATATTTTTAGCCGGCTCGACTGGCCGAGCAGGGGGTCGAGGTTAACACTTGGGGCACTTGTGTTTGGTCCATTTTGAACAGACCAGAGTTTTTTTTCTCAGTTTTGTAAAGGTGAACGTGCATCCGAACTGTAGTTCGGACAAGACAAACGAACCCCGGTCCGCTCAAAAATCGCGGGTCTCGTTCCGCTTTAAGCGCACTCTGCTTCGCTTGTGAATGCGAGCGGACTAGGCTACGCTTGCGCTACATTAAGTGCAGCTCTGCTGTGACGCCCCTAGGTAATTTCCTTTCTGAATTTGTCCAGTCAACGAGCGCGCCTTTCGTCCAAGCGATGCTACTCGGAAAGTTGGGTTGGCGCAGTGTTATATACTGAACCTTTTTCAACAAGTCATTTCAAAGTGTTATTGCGTGGTAGCTCTCTAACCGGACCCCGGTCCTATTGGTTAAAATTAGGGCTGTCAAAATTATCGCGTTAACGCGCGGTAATTAATTTTTAAAAATTAATCACGTTAAAATATTTGACGCAATTAACACACATGTCTCGCTCAGACAGTATTCTGCCTTTTGGTAAGTTTTACAGCAAGGCTTTTTGTGCTGTCTAACAGCGAACTCTTGTGGTCGCTTTCAGACATGGTTTGTTTTCTTGCCAGTTCAATATGGCTGCACGACGTCTCGGGCTGACGCCTACGTTGTAATGTTGTGCTTATATGATCCTTGGACAAGATTTGTCCGTAAGTATGGTTGTTGTAAATAATGTGCATATTATGTTAGTAAGCGAAATGTTATATTTTTTGTATGAGACGCTTTTTGTTTATGTTTAGTGAACCTATATAGCGTGCTAAGCTAACGTTGTTGCTAATGCAATGCTTGTGTACTTTTTTTATTGTAGTTTTACGACAGTCTAAAGAGGACAATGGTTTGAGGCCATTTTATTAATAAATCAGATGAAAAAGGAAGAAGTCTGACTATTAAGGCGTCGTTCACTAGCTGTCTAGCTTTGGAAAAAGTAGACGCTTCGGAGTGAGGAGAGGACAGCATAGACAGATTTAAATGATACTAGAGTGAAATCCCCACTACAGTCCTTATGTACCGTATGTTGAATGTACATATCCATCTTGTGTCTTATCTTTCCATTCCAACAATTTATTTTACAGAATATATATATAATTCACAGAAAAATAGGGCATATTTTATAGATGGTTTGAATTGCGATTAATTACGATTAATTTTTAATTTGTAATTTTTAAGCTGTAATTAACTCGATTAAAAATTTTAATCGTTTGACAGCCCTAGTTAAAATGTGAAAGTGCCCCTTAACACTATGGCTACGTTCACACGGCAGGCTGAAGCGACCCAATTCAGATGTTATTTTTTCACATTTAACCGACTCGAGTGAGACACTTTTACGGCGGTCCAAACGGCCAGAGTTGCACGGAAGCGACACATTAAAAACCCGGTCTAGGTCACTTTCGTATGTCGGTTTTAAAACCGATTTGGGCCACATTTTTCAAAAAGTGCAGCAATTACGTCGGCAGAGCGAGCGAAGGAGGGAGCAGGGCAGAGTTTGACTCGGAGCTGTGCATTACCGTTAGCGCCTAGCTTGAGCTTTTAGGCGTTAGGTGGGCTCGACCGCCGTTGTGAAAAAATAAAATGCTCGCTTTTCTTTCTGAGCACCAAATAAAGCTAGCATAATATGTCAATACTAATTACGTTCCCGAAAGTCGGGGCGATCTGACCGTATGTGTGGGAATTCGTTCAGTATAAACTTTATACAGTATAAATTTTAAAAATAAAGGAGGATTATTTATGTCTATCATATGTGTCCTCTTTTTTTGGAAATGAAAACATGACCACCCTAGAGAATAAGGTAGAGCCAGCGTTTGTAGTCTTTTTTTCAATGCTTCTACGCACGCGTGTCAGTTAGCTACGCGCGTATCTGACTGAGAGTTAGTGCGCATGCACAGTACTTTATGGAGAAAGAGCAGGTATGACGAAAATCCGGAATTGTTCTGAACCGAGCCAAAGTTACAACTTGGCGCATCATCTTACCTTTCTGTTTGGCCCGCATTTTTGTATTATGTGATCCCCCCCCCCCCCCCCTTTTTTTTTTTTTCATTCAATTTGTATTGAATATGTATTTGTGTTGATGAATCACATCCATTTAGTGGTGTAGGTTAATTACAGAGAAGTGAGTAAGTAAGGAATATTATTTTCTGTAAAAGATGTCTTGGTCGCCATTTCAAGCCGGGGACTTGACTTTCAGCCCAAAACTTTTCTCTTTGGTGTTTATCTTTAGTCGGTAGTCAGACGTGACGCAACAATATCGGCGTGTTTGGCTGAAGCACGTAATTGCTTTGGGACTGGCTCTAATGCTTTCGGTGGAGGTGGTGGCAGCGGCAGCTTTTCTTCTGCTCTGCTAAGAGGCCAATAAGACAGATAAGCCAAAGGGGCGGCACGGACCCCGGCGAGTGGCATTTGGCAGCGACGGAGCCCGCTCCATTGGGATTCCAGTTGCTGGCAAAAGCAAACCGGAGGCACTGGAGTTCAAAATGATTGTGGGGAATTGCATCGATATCTTTGTGGCTATGATGAGTAGCGTTGCAGTACTGATTCATTGCCAGCCTTTTAAGTTCCAATGGATCCAACGTCTATTGCTCTCAATGGGGGCCCATTAGCTAAGAAAGGTGTATTTTTAAAAAATAGTGCTGCTTTTACAAAAACAAATAGCAGATTCTTTTCCTGTGATTATTCTAGATGAATCTCATCACTTCATGATCGCAATTTTTGGAAGTGATCATTTAAGGTGCAAACGACTGTAGCTATATTTATTTATTCCCACCCGTTTGTTCAATTCATGCGATCATATTCATTCATTTCTAGTATTTTACTCACATCTATGAACTAGTATATGACAGTTTTTTTCTTGTTAAGAGGTCAGGGAGCCTTCTTTCCTCACCAAGGTTACCTAGGAAAGTGTGATCTTCCATTGTTTTTGCCAGCCGGTGGGCTGACACTAACTCGGACATTTGCATAACCATAATATAAAGTGTATCAATTCGGAAGGTCGTGGACGGATTCTTCTCGAAGGCAAATTCGGAAGGTCGGGGACAGATTCTTCTCGAAGGCATCGTTTAATTGTCCTTTTCTTCATAAGTGTATTTAGCTTAGGTGATTATTGCTTTCTTTTTGTTCCTGGATTGTGTGTCGCCATCTCCTGTTCATCAATAGAATTACAGAACCTGTTACAATAGAAAATCAACCGATTTCTTCTTCACAACATCACAAATCTACTGTTGTTTGGACATCTATGTCATTGGTAAACAGTGATTTCAGAAATGTACATTTGAAAAGAGTAAATATTTTGGGCCACAGATTACAATAAGAACACCACCAAAAACAACCAATTTATCATCATATTCTGTAATAGATTAGTTCGACCGATATGAGATTTTCAAAGGCAGATACCAATTTTCAGAAGTTCAGCCGATGTCTAAAACCGAAATCGACTGGAAGTGAACCGGAAACGGTCCCCGAATCAACAAAAAGTAACGCCCCCAAATAAACAGGAAGTGTCTTAGGTGTCTACCAACCACAGCAAAGCGACCGTCGCAATTTGTCCGGAAATGTCATTTTGTAGTTCACTCATAAAACTGCGTTAACCACTTTAGTGATGTCATCATATTTGTACTCCTTAATGAAATTTGGTATTAGTGCCTTGAGGGCACCGCGTCGATATCATCGTCCAACTTCACAACGAAGTGAATTTGCATTGTCAGCGGGCAACAACACCGCCGCTGCTGCATCGGCACGCCTTAAAAATAGACCTGACTCTCCGCCTCTCCTCGTTCGCCAATTTGTCCGTGTCAGCGCCACGCGCGCCTGCTGAGGTGTGAGCATCGTGCGCCCAAAGTCATTTAGGGTGTTCATATATCTTCCGAGAGACAGTTTGATGGGTGATAATGAAGATTTGACGCAGGAGGCAGTTGGCCATTATGGCCATCTACAGGACGGGAGTGGGAGCGCGGGAGTACGTTGACCTCTCGCGCCGTTAATTTCCTCTCGAGCGATACGCCGGCGAGGGAAAGCGGGCTAGTGAAAGTGAAGGCGATGAACTCCGTCCTCGCTGGACCAGAAAGTCGCGGAAGTGAGGGGAAGCGAAGGGGAACCCGGGTTTCCGGTTCCGTGAGCGGCTATCGCGGTTGTTTTCGACCGCACCTGAATTTGAGCGCGTCTTCTCAGACGGTCGGGTTATTTTTGTCACTCTGACGCTTCATCCCTCCCGTCTTCAGTTGCTCAGCTTGTCAAACAGATTATTGGTTGCTCATTTGTTGCCTTTAGTTTATCTAGTTAGAGAATGTCAGACTGTCATTAGCTGAGTGTCAAACAACTTTGAAATAGTTTGTTGGTTGGTTGCCTGTCTGACTGACTGCTTGGTTTGTGTAGTGCGTAGTTTAGTCAGTCAGATGTTTGTGTAGCTACTTGTTTGCTTGTTTTGTCAAATAATGGCATGTTACAGAAAAAAAAAGAAGTTCCTTGTAATGCTTTTTTCTTGTGTTGCTTGGGTCCAAACTAAATGAAAAAGTTGCTCTAAAAAGGTAAATGTTTGGGTTTTCTAAAATTTGTCATTAGAATCAATATTGAAAATGTCAAATTTTACATCCTAGTTATGCAGCAAATATATGTTCAATGTCATTTCGTCGTGTTTCAGGTTAAACTAAGGCTACGTTCTTACTGCAGGTCTTAATGCACAAATGTGATTTTTTTGGTCATATCTGTTTTTTTGGCGTGCCCGTTCAGATTGCCTTTGTCCATTGAGATCGTTCAAGTATTTCGCACGCGCACTAAATCGCGGTCCGACACGCGCCGGGCAAGAAGACACGCGTGCGCAGAAGCGTCAAAACAAATGACTACACATGCTGGCTGTCATCCGTCATTCAAGGGCGATCATATTTTGATTTCCAAAAAGAGGACACAAATAACACACATAAACAATCCCCGTTTAGGCTTACATTCAAAGTTTCTGTGGATCGATAGCGTGCACGCACTGTCCGTGCATGTCACGCACACATACTAGTACGGGCAGTTTGCCCCGACTCTCGGCCGTGTAAGCCATCTTGAAATATTGCTCATATAGAGCAGAGAGAAAACTGATCATTCTCAGGCTTATCCTCGACCCATTTTTATTTTTTTTATGACTGTTGCCAAACCCGACCCTTCCCCAAAAGCTCAAGTCAAGGCAAGCTAGGCGCCAACGCCAATAGTCGGAAAAACACGAAGAAATCGGATTGGTGCATTAAGACCTGCAGTATGAACCTAGCCTAAGTCTATCAAAGAAGGAGGAAAATGTACAAAATATGTATTACATGGCTCATTTGTTGGGCATTTAGGTAGTTGGGCAGAAGCCGAAGCTTATGGAGGACCTTTGCTAACCCTTTTTAATGTGGACAGTTCAAGTAAAAACGTTCTGTTGTTGCAAAGGTACTAGTTAATACTTATTTACAGGGATGGAACAGTTTTGCAACCTCATACATGAATTTGGGTTTGTTTATAAATGAATGTCATCTTAAAATGCTTCTTCCCTTTTACTGGCATGAATGTGGAGTATTTTCTCTTTGTACCTCCTGTTTGAATTGAGGAAGTGAAGTTCTGTTTTTTCCTGAAGGTCATTCTGTAGATCAGGGTTCACTAAATCCGGACCTCGGTGCCACTTTTCCTGTTGTGTTTTCCATGTCTCCCTCCTCCAACACACCTGAATCAAAATAAACAGGATCATTATCAGGCCTCTGGAGAGGTTGCTGATGACATAATCATTTCATTCAGGTGTGTTAAGGGGAGAGAGACGTGGAAAACACGACAGGAGAAGTGGCACCGAGGTCCAGATTTAGTGAACCCTGCTGTAGATCTACTAATCCTCTCCTTATAATACCCATTTTCTTCATAGCAGTAGTTAGAGAGATCTGTTTTAGAATGTTCCTTTTCCTTCGTAGACTGTATCGCGTGCCAAACCATTTTTGGACGTTGCAAGGAAGCAAATTGAGTCTAGCCTTAAAAAGAATCTGCGATACCTAAAAATGGATCACGTCTTCTAATATCAACAAACAAGATTAAAAAAAAGAAAGAAAGAAATGAAAGCGCTTGTGTGTGTTCCCTGTAACCCCCCATGTTCTGTATAATCCTTAGCTTTTTTTCTGCAGAATGAAAAGTGACTGTAAATGAGTTTTAGTTGGCTATGAATTGTAAAAACTGGAGTTTGTTGGTTCTTCTTTCGTCAGTCAGATACACGTATTTGGTTAGTTACCTGGGTTGATCAGTTTGTCCAATTTTTAGCGTGTTAGTTGCACATTTGTTGGTTGATAATGAGTTGGGTGTGGTTGGTGATCTGTTGTGTGATTGAGTCATTTGGTTTATTTGTTAGTTAGCGATTCATTGTGAAAAACTGAGTCGGTTACTCAGTCGTCTCCCTGGCGTTGTCGGTCGGTCGGAGCCAGTCGGCCAAATATTTAGATAAGTCGTGATTTAAATACGCCTAACAGACATACAGAAATTGGATATTACGTTGTTCAAAATGTGACTCCATAAACAAATGGTGTGGGCCATAGTAAAGCTAAAATTCAATGCTCGACTTTCCCAATTTTTGTTGTCTTACAAAAGCCGTAGTGCAACCTGCTCCTCCGGTATGTACACAATTGGGCCAAACATTGTAAAAACGGGTGGCCCGCAAGCCATAACTCATCAGACCACTCTCCCATGATGCATCATTAAAACAAGCCATTATGGGGCCTAAGAGTTCCTCATCCGTTCGATACCTCCACCTGTGGATCAATCGGGCTTTTTTGACAAACGAGAATCCGTCGACCCACGGCGGATGGCGTTAATTAGACCGCCGTCGCGTTCAGCTCGTTGGCGTCTGAGGAAAAAAACGCCCGCCGAAGCCTCTTCTAAATGAGAAGTATCTCATGACGCGAGCAGGATTAGAGCCCAGGCTCGTGTTTTGCCATCAAACACACGATCGGTCATTAGAACTGACGTTTCGGAAATGTAATTAATGATAATAATACATTTTATTTGAAGGCGGCTTTCTGGCACTCAAGGTCGCTCTACAATCATTTAAACATATTAAAAGTGAGAAAATTAAAGTGAAGAACGTTAAAGGAAATTTAAAATACTAAAAGAGATGGGTTACTTAGTGATCATTACGGGTAGGCTAGTCTGAGAAGGTGAGTTTTGATTGAAAAAGGGGAAGGGAATATATGTTTCTGAGGTCGGGTGGGAGTGAATTCCAAAGCCGGGGAGCCAAAAAAAACCAATAAGAATTATTTATCTCCAGACAATGCCAAAAACAAGTATTTTGAGAAGAAATTTGTTGAGTAAAATCAAGGAAACGCTCACGATAATATAAGAAAAAAAAATCTAATGTGACGGAAATCTATTGGGAATGCAAAACAAGTATTATTAAAATCAACAGGAAGTGTCTTAGGTGTTTACCTGCCACAGGAAAGCTACCATCGGAATTTTGTCCAGAAATTGCATTTTCTAGTTTATGTGACAATGTTTGTAAATGATTTTCTTCTAGGTTTACCAATTATTTTTTCAAATGATTTGGGGAATAAAAAGATCCATGATCAACTCTAAAAACTGGTTATCTTTTATGAAAAACTTTGCTTCCACACAAGAGTATAAAGTGGTCAAATATAGTGGCCAAATATGTATTGTGCTGTTCTGTAAACACTTGCGAGTAAAGTGTGGAATAAATTGGGGGACGCGGCCACCAGTTTGAGCCGCCATCGCGTTGACAGCTGTGGCAGCTGCGTGGGAAGTGGCGGCCAGCTCTAATTGAACGGGAAGCGAAGCCACTTCCCTTCCTCTCGCGAAACATGCAATGTGTGTATATATATATATATATATATATATCTAAACTGGCCGCGAGTGTTCATGTTTCACCGCCATTGACGGCGGGAGACGTTCAATCCATTTCGAGCTGGAAAAGGCAAATGAACATTTTTTCGTCTTGATACGAAAGCCAATCTGGAACAAATGCATTTCGTACCTTGAGGTATCACTGAATATATATTTATTAATTCTATCCTTTCTGGGGAAGTGTCCCCACAAAAAACACTTAATGAGGCTATAGCAATGCTTGTTCAGTCATTTTTTGGGGGCGCACCAGTTCCTGGTGAATTCTTTCTTCACAGTCCAATCAAACAGGTCCACAATTCCATGCGTGCGGCCATCCTTCCTTAGAAAACCGAACGGAATAAAAACCACTCCGACAAAGTTACGCCATGACGCGGGCTCATCCCTCTCCTTTTGAAGCGGCGTGTGAAATAGGCTTTAAATCTCTTTGGCTGCTCGCAGCCACTTTATCCGCGGCGGGGAAAAGGCCGCTTATCTGTCGGGCCGCAAATGAGCAAAGTCATTATTGCGGCTTTTCGGGCCGGGGCAAAACGAGGCCCGTCCACGAATCCCCTCAAAGACGGGGACGCGCCAGAGGGCACCTTCCGCAAGCCGTAGCCCGCTTCATTGGAAATTTATCCGCTTAAGTCGAAAACAAAAGACCTCGCGGGCCCGGTGGTTCATTATACGCACGTAGCTCATTCACTCATGCTATACAATGAGGACCGGTGTCAAAGTGTGTATCGGTCATCACTAGGGGTGTCCCCGATCCGATGACGCGATCGGAAATTGGGCCCGATCGCATTTTTAGAAGATTGGAATCGGGTGATAACGTTCGGGTTTGAACAAATTTACAAGTAGTCCCCGGGTTACGACGTACCCAACTTACGTGATTTGGACTTTACAACGCCGAAGTCCCGTCCGACATTTTACCCTGGGTCGACTGACATTGACATTAACCGGGGCGCGGCATGTATTAAAGCAGCCGGTTAATTCCCGCGTTGCAGGCTGATGTCGTAAACATCATGGCGGGGCCAACGTCATTTCCTCATTCTTTGCAGAAAGATGAAAAGCGGTAAACAAACATCGCAATTATAAACATGACAACCTGGAAAGATGGCAGGAAGGAGGTAGGGAGGGAGGCTACCTTCTCATCCACCGGGTTGAATTCCAATGTACACGTGGCGAGTCGGGAGGCAATAAGTATGCCCGCACCTGCTCGTCGGCTTTCACCGTGGGCAACTCCAGACTGGAATAGTGTCCAAGCCCCCTTGAGAGGACTGGTACCAGAGGCCAAGCCATGTGTGGAGGTGAACCCAAATTTCTCAACCTCACGCACAAGCTCGGGCTCCTTCCCAACCAGAGAGGTGACATTCCACATCCCTAAAGCCAACTTCTCCAGCCGGGGACGGGATCGCCAAGGACCCCTCCTTTGCCTCCCACCAAACATTCTGTGCGCTCGAGCTCCTTGGTTGGTGAGCCCACCGGAAGAGAACCCACGTTACCTCTTCGACCCCGTGGGTGCAGGCCCGGCCACCGGGCGCTCGCCATCGTGCCCCGCCTCCAGAGAGGGGCCCCGGTGACCCGCGTCTGGCAAAGGGAAAGCTGAATTCAATGTTGGTGCTCATCATCGAAGGTCTTTTGAGCCATTCTTTGTCTGGTCCCTCACCTAGGACCTTTTTGTCATGGGTGAACCTGCCAGGGGCACAAAGCCCCAGACAAGCTCCTAGGATCATTGGGACACACAAACACTACCCCACCATCCATCCTTCTGCAGCTTGACTTTCTTTTGATTTCCGATTTAATAATTTGTTTCTCAAAAAAAATATACGCCATGTGGGGGGATTATGCAGGGGCTGTAAGATATTTGTTGTTCCCCCTGCTGTTCTGAGAGTCCTCGTTAGTTAGTTAGGAAGAAAAGTAATTAGATGGCTGCCTGTGAAGTGTAGCAAAGAGCCCCCGGCGGCATCCCTTATCCACACTTTTTCTTCCTCCTGCTCTGTTTTTTCAAATAGTTGCAGTTGAGTGCAGCTCCATTGTATGCAACCTAGCTACAGTGCGGTGATGAAATTGAAAATACAAATGAAAGATGGAATAAACTGTTGGAAACCACTGGCAAAATAAAGAAAGCCCAAATTCTAGATGTCCTCCTGTTGAATTTCGGGGCATAGTTACCTGAGAGTTTTATTTTTTTTTTTAGCACTGATATGTTAGGGTTAGGGTTAGGTGGAGGTGGGGTTGCCAAATGTTCCTTGAAATGTTCCTTGAAAAATAGAATAGTCCCATATTCAGAAAGAAAAGTCCCATATTGAGCTTACAAGGGACACGCTTTGTCCCGTATTATCAAGAAACTGGATAATTTTGGCTGATTTGTAGAACGAATGAATACCGGCACAGTGCTTTTAAAGAATATGCAGAGGAATGCATTCCCACGCCTCTCCTGTTTGTGACCAATTCGTTTCAGATTCAAATTTCCTTTTTTGTCATTGCACTAAAAAAAAAAAAAGAAAGAAAAAAAAGAAATTGACAGAACAACGACAATACGAAATCCGGAGATACGATCGTTCTAACTGATGGTTTTTATCTGTGCATGTGTGCGCACCAGACACTAGGAGCACTCATGGCGTATACGTCAGTGAACTGCCCTGGTGAACGAGCGGGCGCCTGACTCCGTTCTCACCCGACACCGGCCGGTGTCTGCGAGCACTCCCGCCGCCATGCGTGATCACTGCGTCGGGCCAGTAAACAGTTTTGTTTGATTTGTCACGTTCGAGAGCTTTTAGTTTTATTTAACTTTCCTGTGTTGGTGAGGTTTTACTTTGGTATGTTTCCCATATATATGTACGTGAGCTAGCTTTAGGCATGTTGGATGATGGGTTCGAGCCCTTTGTAAAAAAAAAAACAAAAAAAAAAACGCATCATTTCAAATACAATCTTTATTGTCATTACAAAATGTAAACAAAATGAACGAAATAAGCATCACACTTGAGTTCTTGGGTGGGAAGTCGATTGTTGTCAGCGCTTTCATTATAGTCCAGTTTGTCTATGTTGAAAAAACTTTGAATCGAGACTTATTTTTTCCGCGATAATGGCTACACACCTACAGTATCTATTCTCCGCGAGACGTTCCTCAGCCGAATCATGTCCTGTTTGTTCTATCTTTGATGAGGATGAGATCGGGAAAAGCTGGTCGGTGTGGGTTAGCATGTAGGCTAGTAGCTCGCACTTCACCTCCTGTATACGTTATCTCCTCCCTCCATCTCCGAGGGCGCAGCAGGGGAATGACGAGAGTCGTAGTCCTCTGAAACGGTGGCCCGTTAAAACGGTTTGGGAGTTTCGAGAAGTCGGCCATTTTGACCAATCTGCAATAGTTTAGCCCCGTCATACTGAATAAATGCATTTATTTTTTTAAATGCATATTTTTTATTTTAATTCCGATAAGAATGCATTTTTTTAAGACTATGAACCCTTAAAATACTGAACAGGGGGCGGGGGGGGGGACAGTGACACACGGCAAGATAAATGCCCTCTGTGAAGGATTTAAGACACACCCTCTACTGCTGAAGCCGTACAGGTGCCTGGATGCATCCACTGTGTATAGCTATTATTTCAAGCGACTGCCACACGTATCATCAGACTCTGGCAATCTCCACTGCCGCAGCTGTCCTGAATCTCGCCTGATCACTGGTTTGCCAAAGGAAAAAATGTGAGCGCCCCTTACTGGTTGCAATTTTTAACGCCTCCCCTACGCCCGCCAGGTTTTCCCTGAGGACCTAGCTCCCTTCCCATTACATAATGAAACTTTTTATTTTATTTTTAAAGATTTGTCTGCGAGCCAGATGCAGCAGTCAAAAGAGCCATATCTGGCTCGTGAGCCATAGGTTCCCGACCCCTGCTCTAGATTGATAATAGATCCACACTTGAACCAGATTCGCTATAAAACGCTACCCCCACCATCCGACCCAATTCAAAATCCGCTGTGGTTGTTACTCCAGTGATGTCATCGCCAAGACGGAAGCACCACAGGAGGAGCTAAACGGCAGATTTAAAGACTGATTTCTCTTCATCCGCGTTACGCCCCATTGTTGTACATAGTTGAATTGCCTCAATATATTATTTTAATTCCGAAAAGAATGCTATTTAAGATTTCATTTTAGGTGTCGTGTAAGGGTAAATTGTAGAGTTTTTGAATTGAGCAGGACAAATATTTAGCCGTGTTTTTTTTTTTTTGTATGAAAATACATTGCTGATCATTGTTTTTCCACGTGCTTATATGACAGAAATATTCACCAAATTCAGGTTTGAGTAAAAAAAAAAAATCTCAAACAAAAGGTTGACTGTTTTCGGGCCGGCCGTCTCTACCTATAAGGTGTGCCCTCATTTCTTTTCAAGGTAGATTTGGTAGGATAGGTGGGTAGATTGTTCTCTTCTTGGTGCATTTGGTAATTGGTCATTTTCCTTTTCTAAAAATGGCTAAGACTTGTTTTAATGAAATCCAAGCCCCACAAATTTCCTTCAAAACAAAACGGTTGGCTTTGGGCTCTATTTCGACTCCTAGCCCTAAGTGTGTTATCATTACGGTCCATAAATGACGTTGATTTCTGATGGATATGGCCCAAAATCGACAGCAATTGATCCAAAAAATGCCCCAAAAAAATCACCAGGAAGAGACTCGATGTTAATAGAAAATCACCCAAAATCAACAGAATTGCGTTGACCTAGATGGGAAGAAGGTCGCTCCTACTGCCCGGAGGCCATCTCGTTAGGGGTGACGAAAGGTGTTATCGTGTTTCTGCTTGGATTTGAAACAAGTTCATCACGAGTATATGTCCAGTCCATCTGAAGCGGGAGGGCTGCTTCCTTTATTCGCCACCGACCAAACGCCAGTGGCTGAAAATGTTGTTGCATGTAATTTAATTTCCAATATACAGTATGAATTTAAAATGAAGACTTACAGACAAGATATTATCGGCATAAAGTTGTAAAGGAATAAAACGTCAACAAAAATGAATGAACAAGAAAAATATTTTTCTAATGGGTTCGAATATACACTTTTGGTGCAAGTTAAGACACATCATCAATGTTGGCACCTGGGTTCACTGGGTGTTTCGGGTCTCACAACATACACCCTCGCCCAGGAGACCAGGCTGGGGTTGATCAAGTCCCTGCTTGTGCCTTAAGAGCATGTGACCACGTGTCACCCCGCTTGATCCACAGCCATCTGGACGCCTTCTCTGCTGCGTCACTGATATTCTTAATGGCTCGCCTGTTGTGCAGTCCCTTAACTCCCAGCATCTTGAGTGCCCTGATGAGTGACTGACCGGCGAATACTCTGCACCCGACTGCACCGGGTCTTCCATCCCCTGCTTCGGCATTCGCCTGCCAGTTCCTCATACTTGGCTCTCTTTCTCTCAAAAGCCTCCTCCATCCTGTCTTCCCAGGGAACAGTCAATTCCAGCAGGACCACTTGCCTTGTTGTTTCCGACACGAGGACGATGTCAGGCCTGAGTGTGGTCACAGCGATGTTCTCTGGGAACATGAGCTGTTTCCCCAGGTCGACTTTCAAATGCCAGTCCTGGGCTGTTGCAAGGAGACCACCTGCTTCACCCCGGTGCTGCTGTGTTTTCTTGCCAGCTCTGCCAAAGGCGATGGACTGCCTTACTGGGTGTTGGTGTTTGCTGGATGAAATCCCTGTGCGGATGGCCTCAGCGATGACTCGCAGCACTTGGTCATGACGCCAGCGGTAACGTCCCTCTCCCAGTGCTCGTGAGCAGCAACTCAGGATGTGCTCCAGCGATCCGGCCCTTTGGCAGAGTGGGCACAGTGGGTTCTCAGCCAGGCCCCAGCGGTGGTGGTCGGATGGGCCCGGTAGGTCGTCGTAGACCGACTGGATGAGGAACTTGATCCTGTGTGGCTCAGATCGCCATAGTTCTGTCCACGAAATCTTTCGGCCAGCTGCCTCTTCCCATCGGGTTTACGCCCCCTGCTGCCGCATTCCTACTGTCCTACTGCAGCGCTCTTCCTCCACCCCTGCCCGAACCTCTTTCTGGATAAGCAGGCGCCTTTCCTTCCCCTGTGCCTTGTTGTAGGGAGGTCTTTGGTTACTCCCAAGTCCTGCTCGTCAGCATGCCACTGTTCCCACCAGCTCACTGTGCCGCAGGCAGGACTCAGCCTGGTCGACTGCCTCTTGAGCGCACCACTTCCTGCCGGTCCTCACTTGCATGCCAGCCGAGGAGCCTCTGCTGTCACTGGAGTCCCTGTACAGCAGCACCTCTCTTGCTCGGGTGACCATAAACTCCTCCTTCAGACTGCTGAAGGGCAGAGTCAACTTGTTGTGTGTATTATCTATTATTTAATATTTTTCTAACGGGCCAGAATAATTTTTCAAACAGGTCATGTGACCAGCACCTTAGAGATGGCCATTTAATTTGCTTAGCTGGAAAAAAAACACCTGAGGACAGAAGAGGCAAAATGGATATGTTTTTTTTTTTTTTTTTTTTTAAACTTAAGCTTTCAAAAGTGACAACTACTACTGAGTGAGAACCAAGGATTGAAGATGTGGACCATGAAACGACTGAGAGCACCACCAAAATAGTGAGCGGTGTTTCAGTTTGCCCCACTAAAGACGACGTTAATTGTACAACAGAGCCACCACCGGCCATGTCATATTCAACGGACGACGATTTTGGCCAAAAGCATAGCTGTCCTATTCAGCCTGATTTAGAATTCCCCTAAAAATGATGGGAAACAAACAAACAAAAAAAAAAACCCATTCATTTTCAACTTATTATTATAAATTGTTCCAGGCTGGAATATTCAGTCTAAAAGGATGCGGCGTGTACTAGGTAGCACAGAAAAACGTGTGCGCTCGCTTACGCGCACATACACACAGCTGGGATGTACGAGCATGGGCCAAGCTACTATCCGAGCATATATCTTGCAAGTTAATTTTATTGCTGACGCTGTGTTTCGGGCTCAGCAACATTTTAACCCCCCTGCCACATAAGTCAAACTCCGCCTAGGCCGCCGACCCTCCCGCTACAAATGGACCGGACGTCTATCGCCGTCAACGGCGGCTAATCGCACTTCGCATGGCGACTATGAGCTATAAGAAGTAGAAAGTCTTTTAAATGACCCTGGATGATGTCATCTTAAGCAGATCAAACGTCACTCTCCGGGGGTCCCGTCTTATATCGGGCCGGCGGGCGTACGACCGCGGGGAGCCGCCTCCGCATAAAAGCGTGATTCATCCCCATCTCTGCAGCTAATGAAAGGAAGGAAAAAGCTTCCCCATCCGTCATTTTTACGGGGACAGAAAATGTGTTTATCCCGCCGCCGAGGACCGCCAAGACACCTTTTTATCATTTCCGTGCTGTCGTTAAAATATTTTTCAAAGTTTGTTCACTCACCTCGTTGGTGTTCACGGCTAATTTTTATCTCTACGTACTTGGTCACGATCAACTCATTGGCTGCCATTGACGTCTTATCCATTTAGACTGAGTAGGTGCAGGCCCATCGTCATCAAACTGGGTTGGACTTAGTCTTTTTTAGTTATGAGCAGATTAAAGCCATAATATCCCATTTTACAACACATGAATTGATTACAAAAGACTATTAAAAGTGTCTCTTTATAGGATAACCTCAATCAGTACATTACTAGAAAAATTTGCAGTATTATAAGGAGTCACCAAAATGAAATAGAGTACATACGTACAGTACATAATGAACAAAAAATGTGTTGATTTTAGTGTTTATTCGCTCCAATATTTGAGTTAATAATCCAGTTTAAATGTTAAAAAAATTGCATTTATTGAAGTATTTCTACATCTAAATCATTTATCTAGATTTATTTCTAAATTTTATACAGCAAATTTCCATATTTTCTAAAATTTGTATGTTTATTTTGCCCTGTAATGATTGATTTCCATTTTCTTTTGGCACTGGCATATTTCATTTCTATTGTATAAATATTTCAAATTTTGTATTCCTTTCTGCATTTTTAATTTTGATACATTTGACTTTGGTCTATCAATGTACATCATATGAGAAATTGATATAGACAGCCTTATAACTAACCCATGTCTACACACCCCGCTATTAGTTACATTTAATTTCACAGCACATAAAGTTTTCGGTTATTAGCCCCCCACCCCTCCCCCCATTGCTACTGAGAAGCGTACTCAAACGCTCATCGGGCGTAGAGAAGGCGCTACCTCGGAATGATTGCAAATCAAATCATAAGACAATAAAGCACATCTGCCTGCTTGGCAGCCAGCAGCCCACCCACTCATCTTAAAGCCACCTCGCTTATCATTCCGTCCTCGTCTTAATGCGTCTCGAGATAAGCCACGAGCGCTGTTTTGGTGTTTTTCTAAATGGAAGTGATTTGTTTCTTTCTTTCCTCCCTCTCTCGCTGCCGTTATCTTTACCTGCGTGAGAAAGGTGGGCAATTTTACTGCCGTCTAATGTGGAAGGTGCAGCGTAAAAGCACACTAATTAGACAATAGCATCCGTCGATCCTGGAAAATGTGACATTTATGGCCGTCCCGTCTGTTGAAATATGGCAAAAAGATGGAACCTAACAAGATTTTGGCCTGGAGGATTTTTTGAAGTCCCAAAAATACTGACAAATGACAGAACAACAGAGTTGACAATTCCAAGAGTTTTGAATAAAATCATGACCGTGTAAAAAAAAAAATCGTTGGTTAATGATGGAATTTAATTGATGTTGTAAAATTGCTGAAATGTTTCACGCTGAAAAAAAAAAACAAAAAAAAAATATATATATATACAGTGCCTTGCAAAAGTATTCGGCCCCCTTGAATCTTGCAACCTTTCGCCACATTTCAGGCTTCAAACATAAAGATATAAAATTTTAATTTTTTGTCAAGAATCAACAACAAGTGGGACACAATCGTGAAGTGGAACAACATTTATTGGATAATTTCAACTTTTTTAACAAATAAAAAACTGAAAAGTGGGGCGTGCAATATTATTCGGCCCCTTTACTTTCAGTGCAGCAAACTCACTCCAGAAGTTCAGTGAGGATCTCTGAATGATCCAATGTTGTCCTAAATGACCGATGATGATAAATAGAATCCAAATGTGTGTAATCAAATCTCCGTATAAATGCACCTGCTCTCTGATAGTCTCAGGGTTCTGTTTAAAGTGCAGAGAGCATTATGAAAACCAAGGAACACACCAGGCAGGTCCGAGATACTGTTGTGGAGAAGTTTAAAGCTGGATTTGGATACAAAAAGATTTCCCAAGCTTTAAACATCTCAAGGAGCACTGTGCAAGCCATCATATTGAAATGGAAGGAGCATCAGACCACTGCAAATCTACCAAGACCCGGCCGTCCTTCCAAACTTTCTTCTCAAACAAGGAGAAAACTGATCAGAGAGGCAGCCAAGTGGCCCATGATCACTCTGGATGAACTGCAGAGATCTACAGCTTAGGTGGGAGAGTCTGTCCATAGGACAACAATCAGTCGTACACTGCACAAATCTGGCCTTTATGGAAGAGTGGCAAGAAGAAAGCCATTTCTCAAAGATATCCATAAAAAGTCTGGTTTAAAGTTTGCCACAAGCCACCTGGGAGACGCACCAAACATGTGGAAGAAGGTGCTCTGGTCAGATGAAACCAAAATTGAACTTTTTGGCCACAATGCAAAACGATATGTTTGGCGTAAAAGCAACACAGCTCATCACCCTGAACACACCATCCCCACTGTCAAACATGGTGGTGGCAGCATCATGGTTTGGGCCTGCTTTTCTTCAGCAGGGACAGGGAAGATGGTTGAAATTGACGGGAAGATGGATGCAGCCAAATACAGGAACATTCTGGAAGAAAACCTGTTGGTATCTGCACAAGACCTGAGACTGGAACGGAGATTTATCTTCCAACAGGACAATGATCCAAAACATAAAGCCAAATCTACAATGGAATGGTTCAAACATAAACGTGTCCAGGTGTTAGAATGGCCAAGTCAAAGTCCAGACCTGAATCCAATCGAGAATCTGTGGAAAGAGCTGAAGACTGCTGTTCACAAACACTCTCTATCCAACCTCACTGAGCTTGAGCTGTTTTGCAAGGAAGAATGGGCAAGAATGTCAGTCTCTCGATTTACAAAACTGATAGAAACGTACCCCAAGCGACTTGCAGCTATAATTGGAGCAAAAGGTGGCGCTACAAAGTATTAACGCAAGGGGGCTGAATAATATTGCACGCCCCACTTTTCAGTTTTTTATTTGTTAAAAAAGTTTAAATTATCCAATAAATTTTGTTCCACTTCACGATTGTGTCCCACTTGTTGTTGATTCTTGACAAAAAATTAAAATTTTATATCTTTATGTTTGAAGCCTGAAATGTGGCGAAAGGTTGCATGGTTCAAGGGGGCTGAATACTTTTGCAAGGCACTGTAGCTGTCCTGCACATCTGTTATGTTGCCTTCAGGTAGTTCGGCCCCTATACACATACAGTATATATATGGCGGAAAACACAGACAAGACTGAAAAAGCAGTTTCTGCTTTTTCAGTCTTGTCTGCTGTATTTTAAGCCAAAACAACTGTTGTGTTTGACAAAGCAATATGTCTATAGACCCCAATCACGTGACGTCACAACTGCGCGCCGCTGACTGGTGCGGCCATATTGTCCGTCAGCTCATCGTGTTTACATATTACCGCTACGTACATTCCTCCTATTACTGCGTGTTTTTATGCTTGTCTAAGGAATCACCGCCTAGTAAACGAACCCAAAAACCTTCCTGACAATTGTTAACATTGATTAATCAAAATGGTGAATGCATGTGTGACGGTTGGTTGCAGTAACAGAGAAGATAAACGGTAGTTTTAGTAGTTGCTGTGTGCCCTTTGTTAAAAGGGCAAATCTCTAAAGCAGCACGGTTTGTTTATCTCGCTCCATGATGCGTTTGTGTCGACAGCCGTTAGCCAGCGGCGAAAACATCAATATGATGCCAACACGATTGCAGACATCATCAGACGGAGACGACGAAGCTCGTCGCCACGGTCGTGCAGCAAGAAGGTGAGCGCAACAACAGGTGTTGTGCCGAAAAAGAGCCGCCCTGTGTGAAAGGTCCCCCCTGACGGGAGCGCCCACACGGAAACTACTTTCTTGTACCGTGAATATGTATTATTTTACTCTGTTTGAACTAGTAAATGTCATACCTTTGTGACTGTCATTGGGATATGGTCGTGAAAACCTGTAGACTAATACATTTGTGTTCAAAGATGGTTATGTGGCCCAGGCCACGATGTTACTAAAATACAGTACTGATATTTTGTGTAATTTCATTATTTAAAACCGATCTTACAGTCGTAAATCCATTACTGTAATGTGTCCATGAAAACATTTGATGTTTTCATGTCAATAAAGCATTATAAATAAGCGCTCCCGTCAGGGGGGACATTTCATGCGGGGCAGCTATTTTTCGACACACACCGGCCCGTTGTCGATCAAGTTTCATTTTACAATTGTGACAATGGTGACCCTCAGCTGACCAAATGTCGGTTTACATTCGGGCCGGTGCCTATTTTGGGTACCCAACTCCTCATCGTGACATAAACTGGAGTATGATTGGAAATTTTGTGGTCTCAGGACGAGCTCTGACGCACGGGACGGGACCGGACGGGAGGAAACATCGGTTTGGCCATCAAATATGGATCTGACGACTGGATCGACCGAAGCTTTTCCAAATAACGGCTTTTATGCATCTCATCCAACGAGTTTACAGCGTCCGAAAGCACCGGGGCTTCCATAATTTGCAAGTGAATCCACCTTTAGAAACTACGATTAATGATAATACGGAGAATATGGCGGCACAATACAGCGATCACGTGATTGTGTGACGTTGGTGATTGGGGTCTATATGCTGCCATAACAGATTCATCGCGCATTAAGCCCCCAAACTATTTTTAATTTGTCCGTTTTACCCTGAAAACCCCCCGTTTATAGACGTCGCACAACCGTTTTTGTTTCAACCCAGCCATGAAACAAAGGTAATTAATTATATTTGTTATTTAAAATGTCTGTCATTTTTAGCTTAGAATCATTAATTGATGTCTAATTTTTCGTATTTAAAAAAAGAAAATTAAATTATTCACTCGCATATTTTATACCTATAAACAAATTACGTCACAATGAAATAAATGGTGTCTATAAAAAAGTCACGTATATCTACCTCATAACCAGGGGTGAAAAGTGGGCGGGAACGGCCAGGAACGCAGTTCCGGTATAAGAATCAGGGCCGGAACGTTGTTCCGGTATACGGTGCATTGATTCCGAAAATATGACGGCAACTGTCAAAGCGCTATGTTAAAAAAAAAATAATAATAAAATAAAATAAAATACAAAGCTGCTACACATGCATTTCATCTCCAAGAAGCAAACAATCTACAACAATCAGATTTACATACACAAGTGTTAACAACAAGCATAATAAATTGCTTGTGTAGCGTAATCCGTTTCCACCAATATTTATTATTTATTTCACGGACAGCATGGAGTTTTCCCCGGCTGATGCAGTTATCCGAGTTTGAAGATGACGAGTCACGTTAATGTGCCAATGCACGCAGCAAAGCGAAACGCCTGGACTCATTTATCCGTTCAATTGGCTGGCATACTGACATGTGGTCGCCAGAGATAGTTAGCTCTGATTGGTTCAAATGTGCATGTTTATGAAACGGCAAAAATAAATAAATAAATAAAAAGGGCAATGCAGCAGAAAATGGATCAAATCTTTAAGAGCAAGGAAAGAGTTAAGGTGGCTTATTTATCATATTTAGTTTTATTTGTTCTGATGGGGAGCTTCAGAACATCTTAGCTGTTAATGTGCACTTTGGACTTATATTTGTTCATTTATGTTAGGCTACTTATTCATTTCCTTTTAATTTAAAAAAGTCAATGCGCGATCTTCAAAATATATTCCATTTCACTCTGCATAATATAAGTCATTTGTACTTATTTTTCTGAATGTATGTTACTTATATCTTTATTATTAAAAAATACAACAAAAAGTAAATGTTTACCTTATCTTCAATTTTAATATAAATCCTATGTTCTTAAGTAGTTAAAATTGAGATTTGGCATTTAGTATGTGAGGAAATGAGGGAATATAAAAATTAGGAGATGGAGGTTGGGGTTAAAGCTGTTTTTGTTAACTTTTATTTTGCAAATCATTGAAAAAATACAATTTTGAATGAAAATCAGTGTTTGTAAGTGTTATAGAAATAACTGTCCAAAAAGAGTTTTATTTGCATTTCAGTAGTTTTGACCCCCCCACCCCCAAAATAAAATTTCTGGCTCCGTGGCGACCTTCACGTCTGGGAGTTCCGGCAAGAAATTCTAACCACTTTCACCCCTGCTCATAACTCTCACTTAATTGTATTTTTTTGTTACTGTCGAATTTTCTCCGATATGTTAGATGATAATTAATCGATCCAAACAATGAGAAAAAAAAAAGTTTAAAAGGGTAAATATATGAAAAAGAAAATCTCGACCACTCCTTGATGTCTGCGATTTCTGCATCGCGACCCTTGTTATATTACCATGTTTTACCCAAAATCCAGCTGTGGCCATTCACAGCTGTGTCTTGACACTCAGTGATACATGCTACATGGAGTATTTGGATTGAAAGAAGGTAAGGACGCGATAATATCTCGTTAAAGTCATGGCGTCTGTAATTCTGCTCTCGCGTGCTCCAGATAGGGTTTGCTGTTTAAAAAAAAATTCAATGTTTTTTAAATGCCCTTCTGTTCAAAAATTTTCTTAACCCAGAAAATGGAGATTTTAATCTTTCCAATGATGTATTACACATGCATATCGAACAATTTTGAAATTTGGCCAAATTGGGGGTCTCAGAGCGAAACGTCAAGTCACCTGAGTGTTTTCTGCCACACACATTATATATGTATATATATATATATATATAAAATGTATAGTACAGTATATATGTAAAATGGAAAATCCTTCACTATTCAGAATTGCTAGCTAGTTGGTGTTGGTACTGAAATTATATATTTTGATTGTTTAATTGTGTTTCAAATAATAAACTGAAATCATTACCTTGAAGTGAGTTTTAATTCATTAAAGATGATAAATTAAGGACTTATTTAATTAAATCCAATTTATGGAGAAATTGCAATGGTAGCTTTAGCTCCTGTTCATTTCCGGTCAATTCCTGTGGATTTGGGGGCATTTCGGGAACACTTTCTATTTTGAGGCAATTCAGGGTCTCATCCTTTTCATATTAGGTCAATATCTCTTCATATGGGGGCATTTTTGGGCCATTTCCTGTTGTTAAATGGTCACTTCATGTTGATCTGGCGGCACAGAGGCACATGGGCATCAAGGGCAGTGAGGGTCCTGGTCGAATAGCAATGGGCTTGGTCAAAAATCACAACCAACAGTAGATATTGTGCCATTGAGATGAATGGCGAGAAGGGCCATTGAAAATGAATCAGAAATTTTGGCCATTTGAAACGAAGGGCAAAGATTTTGGCTGAATTGTACTTTTCAGGCAAAATCTATAATTTTTGTGCTACTTAGCTGATGTGTAAATGATGTGATTTAAGCAAAAACTGGAGTACAAATAGCGTATTGACCCCCCCCCCCCCCCCCCCCCCCACACACACACAAAAAAAGCCGTTTTGGTGTTTGAAGCGTGTGAGGTGGGGGTGGGGTGGAGTGGGTTGTTTGACGCGCTGAAGAAACACCATTGGGGGGGAAGGTTCCTGTAGATGGTAGCTTTAGCTTACATGCAAAGCTACTGCCAATGAAATATGAATTCTTAATTCAAATCTTCTTAGAAATAATGATTAAACAATAATAAATAAACCAATTATTTTGTCATGAAAAATCTAAAATATAAGAAATGGAAATACTAAGAAAATACCAGATGCGACGATAGTATTGATGACGCGTTAATGCTTGAAAATATGTAGTCCTGTAATTCCACTTGCGACTCAGCGCTGCATTTCAATGCCAAAAGGCTTGCTTAGTCGCTCGCGCGCGGTGCCTTAGTGATTGAAGATGCTAATTAAGAGCTAGCTAGTGACATTTCCACGTCGGCCCCGCCGACAGACAGCGCCAGCTTCTCAGGAGACTCTATGGCACAGAAGCTGCGCGTTATCGATTGACAATTAGAAGGCGCCCTTCCCTTTTGCTTTACGGCCACACATAAGAACCTAGACAAGTAATCTAGCGGCACAACCAAACAATGACAGATTGTTTCTTGCCTATTCTTTCATACTTTCACTGTCTTCCAAAAAGTTTTTTACCCTAAACTCCGTGCTATTGAGCGCACTTGTCTTAAAATGTAAGCCTGATTATTAGATGTGATTGAACAAAAATAAGTATTACTGGTCATTCATATGCAGTCAAACAATGTCACAAGTGTGTTCACAGCTAGTCTGGAAGCGCAAAATCACTGCACTTTAAGCTTTTGAAGGGCAACTATTTTTGGTCATTGTAAAAAACTTGACTTTGTGTGGCTGCTTAATGTACTCGCGTTGGTCACGCCCCGTTGGTCCGCTTCCTGTTGATCTTCTGGGTCACTTATTGATATCGAGTCACTTACTGTTGATTTGCGAGACTTCCCGCAGGTCACTTCCTGTTGATTATGGGGCATCTCTAGGTCGCTTCCTTGCTATATTGCTCACTTTCCGTTCTTTTTTTTTTTTTTTTTTTTTTTGGTAACTTATGATGATGAGGACAGATGTTCAATCGTCTTTTCATCCTTCTGGTGTGAATTGAAATTAGCTAGGATGTCGCCGTCAATGGCAACCAATGAGTTAAATTTCTTAGTACTGTATTTGCCTCTTGGCTACTTGTCTGTTTCAAACATTTTTTCTTGGGGAGGAAAAAAAAGTTTTCTGAGTAACTTTTGTTGTAGCGCAGTAGCGTTTGTTTTTGTGACTGTGATTTATTATGCTCTCATTGGCTCCCTAAATCCAATGTTCTCTGCCCGCAGGGGGTCCTGAATTAGCGTCGTAGAGCTGTCAAACTCAGCTGCAGGCTTGGTAATCATTTTTTATTTTTTCATTTTTAAGGAATATGCTATCTTGTTTTACTATGTGTTTTTATTCTTCCTCAAAAGATATATTAAAACTGTCACAAAAGCTGGGACGGAATGCGGCACGCTAGCTGCCATTATGCAAATGCGGCATTCCAAAAAATATTCCTCTCTGGGACGTTCCTAACCCAGAATGCAGTTGGCAATGATGGAGGCGAGAGCCATGAACTGTAAAAATAAAAAAGTGTATATAAGTGTACCCTAATAAAAAAATAACATTTTTCTATTAACCCTTTTAGGGACAGTGGTCCCTACAGTCTCTACAGCCAATTAAAAGTTTAACTCTTTGCAAAGGATGATGTACTCACTTTTTTTTTTTTTTTTAACTGAACTAAAAGTACAGACACGGGCAAAAATTACTTCAGCCAAAGTACAAAGCACCTGCTTTAAGATTTCTAAGTATTCTCTCCTGATGCTAGACATCCAATCCATTTAGAGTGGGAGGGGTGGCAACGAATGAAAGTTCATTCTAGCGCTGTCAATGGGAACCAATGAGTGCCTTATAAAAGGTTAAGGACAGGAGTTATTTTCAATGCAAACTGTACTGTTAGCATTTTTTCTACTGGGTTAAAAAAAAAAAAAAAAACTGAAAAATATACTCAGTTCACGTAGCTTGATAGCAAATTTCTTGAAGAAGCTGACTGGTGGATAAACGCAATCTCACCATGTAATTAGGCGACAAAATATCCCGACAACACTCACGTGAACGGGGAAGTAGTCAAATTAGACTAACAGTCTCTGCTTTTTGCATATTTTTTGCATATTTTAAGCAAGTTGGGGTTGCATAATGGTTAGGATGAATGGAGGATGAGCAGCTTTATGGGCTTGGTATTCAGACTGCTTTGATTTTTGCTGTTGAGGCTGTTGAATGGGTATCCTCACAAAGACTACACCCATGTACCAAACTAAAAAGTAAAAATGTCAATATTTGGGGGGAAAAAAAACAGAAAAAACTCGCAGTCGACACACGCTGAGCATACGGACCCACGTGCGCAAAAGCATCAAAACATTAACAAAAATCACGACACATGCTGGCTCTTTTTCATTCTAGGGTGATCATCTTTTGATTTCCAAAAAGAGGACACAAATACTGTAACTGACATAAACAATCCCCATTTAGTCTTATATTCAAAGTTTATACCCTAGTGACCACTGGCCCTGACAGGGTCAAGCTCCATTTTGATTTTGTATTTTAATATATATTTATTTAAATTTGCCGCTCCATTTAATAATAGTGAAGCCACTCGACGAAAGACCCGAAAAAGAAGTCCATAACGAGCCCGCCGCAGGGGAACGAGCCGTGATAAAGCATCTTCGCCGCTCGTTCGAGGTTGCGACACAGCAATCAACTTGTCACCACGGATGAGCGGCGAGGAGCGTCCCGCCTCCTTGCCCCATCTCGTTAATGGCGGCCATCTTGCCCAGACCGGCTCCATTAATCCAGGCGTGACAGCGTGTCCGTAATGGCCGCTTTTATGGACCACCGTAAAAGCCTAAATGGGCCTCTTTTTTTCCATTTTTCCGGAATGTTGTTTTCTGTCAAAGTCAGGCAAGCTCCAAATGTGATGGATTGCATATACGCAGTGTAGTATATTTATCACGTTGAGACGTACAGTCTCCGAGCGACCAATCGTTCCTGTTCCTTCTGTTTTGAACTTCATCGTGAGGCAATGTTTCTGGACTGCAATTTATGTATGCCGTGTTTTGATTGGCTTTGTAAGTCATTGGCTGTCATGAGTGTCGAACCAGAGTTGCTGTAAAAATGGTTTGCTTTTACTTGTATATTGAGTATAGCTGAAGAATATTTGCCTGGTATACCAGCCTCAATCGCTGGAACAGCGGTGAGTCTGGTATACCACCGTCCGTCCGGCAGATCAAATTCCGAGGGCGGAGCGGACCAGTCGGCGATGGGCAGACGTGACGTTATTAAAGCGACAAGTAATTAGCGTGAGCGGAGAATAGAGACGTTTATTCAACATGGCTAGCGCGAGCCATGTTGACTGTTGTCAATGACTTGTGTCGATGTGTTTTTGGTCATTTCAACTGGTGTTTCTGCGGATTGGAACATATTCTCGGCTCTTCCGTTCGCCATCTGTGTTGTTGTACAGACGACCTTCCACGCGCAAGAGTGACGTTACTCGTTAATAACACGTCACGCAAATAAACGAATTGGATTGGACGGTTGATTTTGTACTTGTTCGAGAGGCTGTTAATGGGGTGGGTCCCAGACTATTTCTCAGTGTTTGAAAAATACAGGGAGAGTAGTCTGGCAGTGCAAGGCAAGAAGAATATTGGAGGACATTGCGCCTTTTTGAGGGATTGCGATATAAAATGCAAAATTAAAATTAGAAAAAAATTCAGCAGATGATTGAATAGCACTGTTTAGGAAATTTTGGTGGACTCAGTGTTTTTGTATTAGTGTATTGCATTCAGTATTTGATTATTAGTATTATCAGTAACAGTATTTTATTGTCCCTCTTGTTTTTCCCTTCATTTATCGTGGTGTTTTTAATTTTATCAATGTTTTTCATTCTTTAAATAATTTTAAGTAATCTTGATTATGGAAATGTTATCTTACTTTCTGTTAAGCCTGAACGATGTGAGCATGCGCAACAGTCCCATCGCAAGGATGTGCGATACTATTTATTTTTAAACCAAAAACTTTTGCTCTGATTCATGCGCGCCGCACAGCCTCCCTTCCTCCCTCGCTTTTCCAGCTCTTTGTTCCTTAGTCACTGTGGCACTTGCTTATAAACCTTCCTCCCTCCCTTTTCCAGCTCTCTGTTCCTTAGTCACTGTGGCACTTGCTTATAAAAGTTAATGATGTTGACAGTTGGTTGTTTGATCTTACCAGGAGCGAACTTCACATGCGCCGCATATGTCAATACTCTTTTAACTTGTTAAATAGTTGCTGTGGAAGGAAGCACTCGCTGGAATGAAGGTGTGTGCGTTTTAGACTTTGCAAGTTTGCAACGCTCCCGGAAAAGCTGAAGTGGAAGTGTTATAAAAAAGTGTGTGTATGTGTGTGTGTTGAAACATTTGAGGCAGCCGGACATGTTGTGTCGTGGCAATAAACGTCAGAAGTCTTGAAGAGTTTGTAATTTCTACATGTCACTCCAGGGGTCACAGCCAAGGTAGGTAAACAGAAGCATTTAATAAAGCCAAGCATTTTACTACTACAGTACTTTATTCTTGTTTAAAAATGATTCGGTGGGACAGTTATGCTTAAAACTGATCATAATTATTACATTTGAAGTGCTTAAAAACCATTTATTAGAATATACAGTATATATCTATATATATCAAAATCATACTTTGGGGAAAAAAGTCAAAAAGCATATCTTACATGTATCTCTTTCAAATGCTAAATCTGAAGAAATACATTGAACACACACCCAAAAGGGAGGTGCTCTATTTTGCTTTTTTTTTTTTTTCCCCACTTATCGCGGCGGGTTCTGGTCCCCATTAACTGTACAATGTACACTGTGGTCATGGTGAATCATCCAAAGTCTTTCCAAACAGCTATTCAAGTCATCTAGTGAAAATGTCTTTAGAAAAAAAACAACAACATATCTTTAACATCGCAATATCGCAATATATCGCAAACCCCCAAAAATCGCAACAATAGGTTTTTCCATAATCGTTCAGGCCTACTTTCTGTATTTTTATTTATTTTTTTATTGTTGCATTACAAATTTAAGTTACTTCAATTTACTTAAATTGTATTCATTTATTTATATCAAAACAAAGTGAAAAACAAAACAACAGAAAAAAAAAAACAACAACTGCACAACCGTCATATGATTATTTCATATAATAAATAGCGTTTAATCCAGGCTAAGCGAGTTTATCTGTGAATAATGAAGTTTACTGTAGACGGTTGTAACTAACGATTTTTAATTTTTTCTAATAATCGATCATTGATTAAATGATTCATCGATTAACCGAACCTGAATACATGTCACTTTTTTCATTGACCTTCAAATTTTAACTTGAAGTCGTTTTAGGCATGTTGTAAGTAAAAAGGAAGACAAAATGAATATTTCCTTCAAAAATATTGTATTACAGCTGCCTGACTTAACTGTGCTGTAGTCTATAGCTGTACTGTTTAAGGTACATAAAACTAAAAGTTTATAATAAAGGTTCTGAGTGTAAAACATAAAAATAATTTCACGTATATATTTTTGGTATCTTTTGGCAATGCCATTGTATTTCTGGATTATTTTGTGATTTTTTTGCCCTTAAAAAGGAGAAAAAATGTATAAATTAGGCTTCAACAATATTGGAAAATAACTTTTTGGGTTAGATATACATTGGCAAGGCTCCACACTTATTTTTTGCATTGGTTGCAATGGTGCACGTCACTTTTTCTTAAGGTGCACCAGTAGAAAATGTTTGCGCGTACACACATTTTCATTGCATCACCTTAAACACCATACTTTTTATCACTTTCCATAACATTCATGTAATTCATTCGTTCATCTTCAGAAGCGCTTATCCTCACGAGGGTCGCGGGGGTGCTAGAGCCTATCACAGCTGAAGGCGGGGTACACAGGTTGCCAGCCAGTCGCAGGGCATATATAGGGGCCGTTTACATGGTGAAGCTGCGACACCAAACACGACGCAAGGATTGTGTTGCGGAATGCCTTACCTTTACACGGTGACGGTGAAAACGGAAGGCAAAGACGCAAACCTGATTCCGGCCTCCAAAGAGGAACGATTTGATTGCGGGGATTGCTTTGCAACAATATGAATGGACTGCTTAATTTATTTACACTTCCCCCTTACTAAAGTTGTTTCATTACAACAGAAAAGGTAACAGTGGCAGTCAGATACCATGTTAATATTGTTCAGGTCATTCATTGTGTTCAGGTCATTCATTGTCAGACAGAAGCAGCACGGCAAAACGCTATGCTAAACGATAAGTAAAAATATCAACATGGCTTAGCTCTTCGTCCTTTGAAGGACCATGGCCCCCAACAAAATGTTTACTGCATATTAAATGTGAATGGCTTCACCTTGCTGGCTTTAAACTGGTCCTTTGGACATCCACGCATGTTGATCCATTCTTCACATTTTTTCTTCCAAGTTTTTGGTTTCGGGAAACGTATGAAGAAAACATCCTTCATCTGTCATAATGTCTAGAGTCGTTTCTACAAGTTGCATAGTAGCAGTGTTTGATCGGCATGTTTACTTTTGAAAGATTACCGGAGAAAACAAGCAGAAATTGTGTGAAATTTGTGCGACATTGGTCGAATGGAGGTGGAACCAAGACAGAACCCTGTAAATGCAAACATGAATGGTAAATGGTGTTATACTTGTATAGCGCTTTTCTACCTCTCAAGGTACTCAAAGCGCTTTACACTACATTGCCATCTACCTACTGGTGACACAGCACCAGGAGCAATGCGGGGTTCAGTATCTTGCTCAAGGATACTTAGGCGAGTTCATCAGGGTGGAGAATCGAACCCACAACCTCTGGGTTGGGGGACAACTACTCCACCACTGAGCCACGCCATCCCCAGACAGACACATGAAATGTGTCTTATTCTTGGAATGTCACCATATAAACGGCCCCGTAGACGCACAACCAATCATGCACACACTCACACCTACGGACAATTTGGAATGTTGAATCAGCATACTTTTCTCGGTTTTTTCTTTAAACAAGAATAACGCAGAAAAATGCTTGTCTTTATTAAATGCGTCATTGAAGGGGTCCACTCAAATTCACTCACGCTTTGACGCTCATGCTGAGGAGAACAGCCTCTTGACAACAAAGATTGATTAAACGATGATTTGGGCCTTGGGTTTTTTGAAAAATTGAAAAATTTGAAAAAACCCTGTTCTTTTCACCCGATTCCGATCCTCTGAAAAATGGCGTGATGGGCCCGTTATCTGATCAGTTCAGGACGTCTCTAATTTTTATTTACATTTGAAAACATTGAATATTATCTTTATGTTCTATGGTTACCTTTTAATCGCTATTAATTGCCTGAGATTAACAGCGTTTATTGCACTGCATGCACGTATTCCGATCATAAAATACAGAAGTAGTATTTAGCACGGCTATATTTTAAATGTAAAGAATTACCAATTCATGTTAACTTATTAGGAACAAGATCATGCACAGTTAAAGAATTTTGTTAATTTTTGGATTAATTTAGAGTTAACCTGCTCAGCCTTGATTTTTTAATTTATTATTATTTTGTTTGAAATCCAAGAGCGACTCATTGGCTGCCATTGAGGGCGGTATTGGTCCAATCCATTTTGATTCGTTGTCGGCGACCCCAGTTCAAATGGATTTAATGTCTATAACCGTCAATGGCAGCAAAGGTTAATTTCCTTTTCCATTTTGGCTGCCAAAATCCTCTCCAATATGTATTTTTTCCAAGAAAAAAATTCAATTTCCAGTTATCTTACATGCGCACCTTCCATAACAGCACCTGCCCTGCGGGACGTCATTAAGATGCTCCTCAATCACGCGAACCGAGCGCCATCAAAGTGTCGGGTAGGAGAGGGACCAATCAATTCTGCCGCAGATGGAAGGAAACCACTTTGACGGAGTGCACGGTCATTCCCGTGCCGGGGTGCTGCAGATTAAGCATTCTGAAAATGACGTTTATCGTACAGTTGCCAATTTGGGAATTCCAAAATAGTGAAATTGAAGTCTGCTCTTGGGTCATGAAGGGTGGACGTAGGCAAAAAAAAAAAAAAAACTGGAACACTCATGCATGGAAACACACTAGGGCTGCGCTGCCACAAAGAATTAGTTTCATAGTCAAGTAATTAGTAGTTGGCTAATTGTTTGTATATGTGTCACAATGTATACTGTTTATTACTTTTGGCCTAACATTTTGGCTAGTGCATGGAAAGCAAAAACGACGCGCTAAGAGAAATAAACTATGAATATGAAATGTCAATGTCAATCATTTTTAGCTTAGAATCATTAATTGATGTCTAATATTTAGTTAAAAAAAAAAAATATATATATATATATATATTTTTTTTAGACTTTAAAAATTACTCACTTGCATATTTTAAACTCTTAAACAGCTTTTAAACAACTTATCAACTTTTAAAGTGACACTCCAGAGTGGGGGCCCGGGCGCAGTGTTGTAGTGATCACTCGCCTCTTTCTGAGCTGTCACAAATCCAACTTTCAGGACAGAAGATAGAGACTGTGTCCGTGCCTCGTATAGTGAACAGTAGAGTTAGTTATGGTGTGCCGCAAGGATCGGTCCTCAGGCCAATCTTGTTTACGCTGTATATACTTCCTCTAGGTAATATCATCAGAAAACGTAGCATTACCTTTCAGTAGCCACGTGTACATGCTGACTTTTATTCATACCGATTCAAATCATTCCGAATGGAAATTTCAGATCAGCTGTTTACATGTCACTTCATCTATTCCGATCCAGCGTTTACATGTGACTGCCTTTATTCCGAAAGGACGTTTGACAACTGCCGTCTGACATGCGCGGATTAATCAAAACAAAGCGTCACGTTGCAAAACATGGAGCTCGATCGTCGGAGTGCTACTGTTTTAACTTTAACCCACTTGTTGTGTTTGTGGGGTCGTAACCGCTTCTGCTGTTTTGCTCTTTTGCCTTGTAGTAGCCGGTTTTCCACCGGTTTCTAATCTGGTCAACGCTCCGGTCTATTCCGGCTTCGTGTAACCTCTCGTGAACTTTTTTAAATAGTTCACTGTTCCTCGTTTTACGCTCGTCTAAGCGAGCTATTATATTCAATTCTTTTAAAGTTTGAATTAAATACAATCTTTCCGCCGGACTCCAATTAGGTGCGCTGTGGTTGGAAGCCATGTTGCAAGTGACGTTACTTACGTCACAAAGTGACGTCACCACGTCAGTACGGAGCATGTGCAGAAAGAACGCAACCAGACACCATTCCGCTTCCCTGTTTACATGATATAATTTTACTTGTAATCGGTTTGGGAAAAGGAATATTCCACCCCTGTGAATCGGAATGAAATTCCATTCGGTTTGGGCCTGTTCATTCCGAATGAGGTGTTTATATGGAACACATTTATTCGGTTTGAACAAATATTCCGATTGTAATTGGAATATTTGGCTCCATGTAAACGTGGCAAGTGTGATTGCTCCCCTCAATGATCCTTTCATCAGGCTGCACTGGCTTTCATTTGGGCTCAAATTGATAACCCAAAACACCGAAGAAAGGTTCATAACTCTCCTCGTCACCATTAGAAGAAAGTTCGTTAAGTCGGATTCGTCGCTGCAACTAGAAACAAAATTGTCCGCCATCATCGCCACCATTCTGTACTAAGCACTGAGCCGGTTGTTTCCTTGTAGTGACGTCACGCACACAATATGCTAGATTTCCGGGATCTCGGGTTAAGGTCCTTTTAGCTTCACAATCGATCCAAATCATTTTCTTGGTGTTGCGATGTGTATAATTACACGAAGTGGCATGATAGGAATCCAAAAGGCATGCATTTATGGATAAACGATGGAATATTAGCATTTCCATAGGTGTTGTCATACCCTTTAATGCCATCTTGTTGAAATATTGTTATAATAAACAAATACAGTACTTATGTACCGTATGTTGAATGTATATATCCGTCTTGTGTCTTTACATTCCAGCAATAATTTACAGAAAAAAATGGCATAATTAGGTTGGTTTGAATTGGGATTAATTACGATTAATTAATTTTTAAGCTGTAATTTAATCTATTAAAAATTTTAATCGTTTGACAGCCCTAATTTATTCAGATTCTATACTTTATTCTTGCAAGCCACTTTTGAGATTTTTTTTTTCTTGTCTTGCACTGTAAAGGGAGATTTCATTGTACAACCGTATAATGGCAATAAAGGGCTATTCTATTCTAATGAATGAAAAGCATATCAAATGGGAAATATACTTCGTTTATCTAAGAGGTAAATTGCTATCCAGGAATCAATTGAAAGAAGCAAGGAATTTGAGCGTATGACACAATCTGAATGTTCTAAAGTGAAAGAACGTGTTCTCCGATGAGGGAGTACGTGAGGGATACATTGCGGATGGATGACGTGAGAACGGCACGCGCACCCGGCATTTTAAGTCGAGCGTCGCGGGTTCGACACAGCCCCGCCAAAATGTCCTCCGGGCGTCATCCGTTTGCCGTTTTATAAAAAATGGAGCCACCGCGCACGGCTTTTCCGCCGCTTCGGCGTGTGCGGGGGAGCTCAAAGATTGGGCCCCATCCTTTGCGCAGTAAGGTTGGCCATGTTTGTAGGTTTGTAGAGAAATATTGGGAGAAATGTTTTGTAATCATAAATGTGTCCTCAGTTGATGTTAAAATAATGTTCCTATTGCTTGTTATTATCAGTCCTGTTGCTTGTTATTATCAGTGTTGGGCACGTTACTTTAAAAAAGTAATTAGTTACATTACTCACTACTTCTTCCAAAAAGTAACTGAGTCAGTAACTGAATTACTCTATAGTAAAAGTAACTAGTTACAGGGAAAGTAACTATTTCCGTTACTTTAAAAGAACTTGTTGTATGTCAAAGAATTTGAAATTTTCTGAGCAGTATTCGAGTCAGTGGAATAGAGAAGAACAGACAGGTAGTTAACTTGTTAGGTGCTTCAGCAGATTTGAATTGCTTACCACAGATGTCGACAAAAGCTTTGCCCCGGGACATAAATTACACATTACATGCAGGTTCTTTCCTTTAATTTTGACAAACTTGAAATTGTGTCTATATCTCCACCTCTTAAAGGTCAAATTTTTTTCTAGATGCTCTGCCATCCCGACCCTGTGCATCTGTTTTGCGTGTGTGTTTGCCGCATGCGCTGTTCCGGTTTGCTTGTGAAATCACCGGCTCTGATTGGCTTACCATGACACATGACTCTAACCCTCAGCCAATCACAATCACTTCCATCGCATCTCTCGAGGGGCTGCATTCAGGTAGGCTCGTTTCCCGACAATTCACGTCACCTTCAAAGCGTCTTCTGTCCTCAAGATGGAAGCAGAATTATTGCTGACTGATAGTGGGAGATGGGAACGAGGCTAGCATCAGGTGTAGCAAACACAGAAACGTTACCAAACTTTGGAAAGCATTGTCTGATTGAATGAGCAGGGACAAAGAGCTTGGAGTCAGAAGTACGTGCGCTATTCTCGAACCTGAACTCACCCCAAGTCTTGGATGACAAATCAACAGAGCAGAGAGTCGACTCGACACGGCTGGTAGTTTCTTCAATTTATTCAGAGTAAGTAACGCACCGCTTTTGACCGTCAGTAACGGTAACGGTGGAAAAAGTAACTAGTTAGATTACCCCGTTACTGAAAACATAACGCCGTTACGTAACGCCGTTATTTATAAAGGCGTTACTCCCAACACTGGTTATTATTGACATATTATCTTTTTGCCACAGGATGGGACTTAATTGTCTAAAGTGCTACTTTTATTACTTCTTTTTGTTTGACTTTGATTACTTTGATCTGTGTGATTGCCTGTGAAGACAGCAATGAGAGGATGTATCCGCATGTCGTTGGAAATTAAACACGCCGAGTTTTGGCTGAAAGAAAATTTATTCTCCGTCAATTCTTCCTACGAATACAACGTTGCGCTGCAACCACCTCAACATCGGTCTTTTAATTTCATTTTCATCAGTAAACCCTAAACCCAAACCTAAATCCTAACCCTGACTGTGCCCCCCCGTTTTTAACATTATTTTTCGGTCTTCCCTCCTAGTGTCCTCCTCTAATGAAATATTTTCCTCCTTTGCAGGAGGTGAATAGGCAAATGGAGGAAATGCCACCATCTGGTGGTGTTCTCGGGTTCCTGCGCGGTAGGGTGACGGGAGCCTTTTTACTTTTATATATATATTTTTTTAGATAAACTTTTTTTTATTTTTACAAACCACTTATTTTTATTTATCTTAAAAATTGTTTTGCATGGATTGTTAGTTTGCAATTTTTTATTATCACCTTTTTTAGCACTTAAGGCGACCGAGGACTGGGGCCTCAGGGACACCGGATGGACCAGATGAGAAAAGGGCATAAATAAGGAGGAGGAGGGCGCCGAGGGGGGAGAAAGACAAATATATTTTTAAAATTTAATTATTTTTTTATTTTGTATTGAATATATCTATATATTTTTTGATAATTTGAGATTTGACATTTTTGCGTGGTATTGATTTAAGGGACCAATTTTATCCTATGTTTTTTGATGACCAATTTATACATTTTGCAGTATATAATTTTAAAAGTTTTTAAGGGGGAAGTTTAAAGAGAATTTTAATGTCTGTGCCAGAGTACATTTCATCCCTCAAGCTACGAATGAAAATGGTTGGCAAAAACGAACATTAAACCACATTTATTATGACTATTCCTCCACTTAGACTTGTGGGGAATGTGCACAAACTATGTGCAACTCCTACAATTTACTCTAAATGCATACTCACATCATGATTGACTACTGCACTGCGACTTTACACAGAAAACAAATGAATAAAACGGCGAAATTAGTTAACTATTTGAAGAATTATTAAAAGTGGCCATGTTTGTAGATCTTTTAAAATCAGCATGGTGGCAGTGTTTGGAGTTTTCATTTCAGCATGATGGCCATCTTTGTAGTTCTTTTAAAGTCAGGATGGTGGCCATGTTTGTAGGTCTTTTAATTTAATTTTCATCATGCACATGTTTGTAGTTTAAAAAAATCAGCATAGTGGCCATGTTTGTAGTCCTTTTAATTTCATTTTAATCATGGTCATGTTGTAGTTCTTTTAAAATCGGCATGGTGGCCATGTTTTTAGGTCTTTTAATTTAATTTTCATCACGGACATGTTTGTAGTTTAAAAAAAAAAAATCAGCATAGTGCCCATGTTTGTAGTTCTTTTAAAATCAGCATGGTGGCCATGTTTTGTAGTTTTCATTTCAGCTTGGTGGCCATCTTTGTAGTTCTTTTAAAGTCAGTATGGTGGCCATGTTTGTAGGTCTTTTAATTTTCATCATGGACATGTTTGTAGTCCTTTTAATTTCATTTTAATCATGGTCATGTTTGTAGTTCTTTTAAAATCAGCATGGTGGCCATGTTTGTAGTTTTATTAGTCTGGGATAGAAGAAAAATTCAACTAATATATAAGTGTAGACAAAATGAACTCAATATAAACATGTTTGGAGTTCTTTTCATTTCAACAAGGTGGCCGTGTGAACATGTTTGTTGTTTAACTTTTTTTGTGACGCACATGTTGGGCCCACGTTAGGCTTAAATTTGTAGTTTTTAAAAGTAGTAAGTATTGTGATAACTATGTTTGTAGTTATTTTGGTGACCATGTTTGTCGTTGCTCAACTAAAGCACTGTTTGAAGTCTGCAGCTTTTTCAATGTAGAAGGTGATGTGGTAGCCATGTTCGTAGTCTGTAAAGTTTCAGATTAATAAGAGTCATTTATTTATGTATGTTTGAAAATAAACATGCCACTAATGTAATTATTGGCTTTTGGGTTATAAAGCTGGATTAAAAAGACACGTAAAGAGTTCGAAAAAGAACGAACAGTATTATTATATGTCTAAAAATACGACTTGTCTTTTCTTGTCAGAAGGTAGTGGAAAGCTTTCCTACTCAATTCACCTGAAGCCTGCAATGCAATGGATAAAAAGAATTACTAAGTTAGGTCTGTTAAATTATCTGTATCCTGTGTAAAGATGACCAATTTTTAGCCCAGTGCTGGTTTTCCCCACACTGCCTGAATGCACCAAGTCACATGATAAGTCTCACATGATGCCAATTAGCCAATTACCCAATCAGCAGTCACCTGGGCACCATATAGGCTGCCTTGACTCATCTCCCTTCAGTCGTGTGGGAGAGAAGCCAAGGGCCAACAGCTGCAGGTGAGTCTCAACTGTTTTTGACCTATGTGACCAATTGTATGTTTAAACTTGTGTTTAAAGCCTGGGATGTGCTGCAAGACTTCCTGCTCTTCAAGCCTATCCGGTCAGGTCGGGGTAACCTAGCGGTGTTAACAAACGACCTGTTCTGTGTAGGCGGTAAGTATGCGGCCCCCTTGCGTCCCGCTTACAGGGACAAAGCACGCGGGTGTGGTGGTCCAGGGCATCAGGACCTTAATCGTTGCCCAGTCTTCTATGGGGATCAGCCCCGCTCATGCAACAGTCCATCTTGCACCACATAAGGCAAATTTGAACGGGCAACATTTGGGGTAGGTTTGAGAATATAGATGGATGCGGGTGGCACCAGACGCTAATTAAGTGGCATTTTCAAGATATATACCAATTGACTATATTACTGTTTTGAACTGGGATGGTTCCCATTTTTAGGGGGGGGGGGAGTTGTAATGGGTGAATTATTTTTTTTTTTAATTGAGGTTCCTAATGAGTCTGTTGGATTTGCTATAGCTTACAAAATATAATTGGTAGGAGCTGCTCATGTAGATGGTAAAAATTTCATCAATTGCAAAAAGGTGAGTGATCGTTGGCTGCTATCTTTCTAGCATAGTCAAAAGTGGCTGCTTTCAGTCCTGAGGCTAGGGTCAGGGTTCCATCCATTATCTTCCGCTTTGTCCGGGCTCGGGTCGCAGGGGCAGCAGTTTTAGCAGGGAAGCCCAGACTTCCCTCTCCCCAGCCAGCTCCTCCGGCGGGATTCCAAGGCGTTCCCAGGCCAGCCGAGCGACAGTCGCTCCACCGTGTGGAAATTGGCAGGGGATGGAATTTGGATTAGAAATGAGTATGTAGGAGACTAAAAAATGCCTTCATTATTTGTAGGTGGGCAATTGTTGGCTGAGGTAGTGAGCAATGCTGGCTAGCTTCCTAGCGTGGTAGAAAGTGGCTGCTTTTCCCTTTGGTGAGCCTGGAGATTTCAAAGTATGCTGGCTAGCGTGGTAGAAAGGGGCTGCTTTTGCCGTTGGTGAGCCTAAAGGGAATGTGGTGTCATGCTGGCTAGCTTCCTAGCGTGGTAGAAAGTAGCCGTTTTTGCCATTTGTGAGCCTAAAGTGAATTCAAAGTATCCTGGCTAGCATGGTAGAAAGTGGCCATTTGTGAGCCTAAAGCACACATGTCAAAAAGTCCGGCCCGGGGGCCAACTGCGGCCCGTGGTCAAATTTCATCCGGCCCCCAGCCTCTGTCATAAAATAAATAACGTCTGGCCGGCACACAGACTTAATAAATTGGTCAGCAGTACCTGCTACCAGCATATGAAGTAGCTTACACACTAAATGCTGCTCCTCACAAAAACAAGCTGGATAGGGGCCCTCAAGGACCGACGTTGGCTACCCGTTCTACGTAAACGACATCAGCCAAGTTCGGCCCCCCATTTTTACCACACCCAATCTTGCCCCCTTCGCAAAACGTTTGGACACCCCTGGCCTAAAGGGAATTCAGTGTCATGCTGGCTGGCTTCCTAGCGTGGTAGAAAGTGTCAGTTTTTGCCATTTTGGAGCCTAAAGTGAATTCAAAGTATCCAGGCTAGTGCGGTAGAAAGTGGCTGTTTTTGGCAATTTGTGAGCTGAGAGGGAATTGGGTGTCATGCTGGCTAGCTGTTTAGCGTGGTAGAAAGTAGCCGTTTTTGCCATTTGTGAGCCTATAGTGAATTCAAAGTATCCTGGCTAGCATGGTAGAAAGTGGCCATTTGTGAACCTAGAGGGAATTGGGTGTCATGCTGGCTGGCTTCCTGGCATGGTAGAAAGGGGCTGCTTTTGGCTTTGGTGAGCCTAAAGGGAATTCAGGTTCATGCTGGCTGGCTTCCTAGCGTGGTAGAAAGTGTCAGTTTTTGCCATTTTGGAGCCTAAAGTGAATTCAAAGTATCCTGGCTAGTGCGGTAGAAAGTGGCTGTTTTTGGCAATTTGTGAGCCGAGAGGGAATTGGGTGTCATGCTGGCTAGCTTCTTAGCGTGGTAGAAAGTAGCCGTTTTTGCCATTTGTGAGCCTAAAGTGAATTCAAAGTATCTTGGCTAGTCTGGTAGAAAGTGGCTGTTTTTGGCCATTTGTGAGGCTAGAGGGAATTGGGTTCCATGCTTCCTAGCGTGGTAGAAAGTGGCTGCTTTTTCAAATTTATCAGCCTAGAGGGAATTCTGTGTCATGCTGGGTAGTGTGGTAGAAACTGCCTGCTTTTGCCTTTTTTTGTGCCGTTGAGACTTAAGTATGCAGGCTAGCTTCCTAACATGGTATAAAGTGGGTGTTCATTTGTGAGCCTAGAGAAGGGTGGGCAAACCGGTCCTCAAGGGCCGCAGTGGGTCCTGGTCTTCGTTCCCACTGAACTAGCACAGATAGTATAACCAATGAGGTTTCAGTAGAAATGAGAAGCGCCTGATTGCACTTGTAAAACGGCAGATTGGTGAGAATGTGTCCTCTTAATGGGTTGCAACAAAAACCCGTACTCACTGTGGCCCCTTTGTAACATAGTTTGCCCACCACTGGCCTAAAATTAATCAAGTCTCAGGCTGGCTAGCTTCCTAGCATGGTAGAAAGAGGTGGTTTTGCCTATTTGTGGGCCTGGGGGAATTGACAGTATCATACAGGCTAGCTTTCTAGCATGGTAGAAAGTGGCTGTTTGCCTTTGTTGTATGGAGGACAAAGAGTGAAAATGAAATACCATTAAATGTCATTAAAATGCTTCTATTTCAATATTTGTTTTCACTTCATTTATTTTCACTTTTTTATTTATTTCACTAATTTTATTTTATTTCACTTCATTTATTTCTTCACTTATTACTTATTTGGGGTCAGGGTTGATTAAAATAAAAAAAAAAATGAATGAACTGAAATGAGAAGCATTTTGATGACACTTATATGTGCATTTCATTTTTGCACTCCTTATCTGCCATATTGGTCAGCCCAAAGTACCATGCAGGTGAGCTTCCCAACATGGTAGAAAGTGTTTTGTTTTGCCTTTTGGTGAGCCTGGAGGGAATTGTAACACTAGAAGAAAGTCTGATCATCCCCAAAGGTGTCCCATTTTGGGACACCCTGGGATCCGCCCCCAAGACGAGCCTAGCCTTTTTTTTGTAAATTGGGCCATTACTTATGCACCACAGGCCGCATCCCATTTATATTTTTCTTCCCCCACCCCTTGGCCCTTCAAACGAAGCAATAAGGAGTAGGGCTTGAAACGTCAGCCCCTACAAATTGGGACACCTTTTTACACTCACTCACGTACGTCAGAAGTCCTTTCGGCCAGTGGTTACGTAAACAAAAAGCGACGATAAAAAATACACTTGTGGGTTGAGCAAAACTGAAAAAACAAAACAAACCTTACAATTGAATAAACGCAATGAACTAACATTTCAATTAGTGGTGTCAATTTTATTTTTTTTAATTACACCCCTAATTAGTGCACTTTTTATTGTGATTAATCTTTTAACTATTACTTTTCTGACTGAATACTGGTCATCAGCTGTTAGAATATTATTTGGATGTATCAAACTTCTCAATTAATTTAAGCAAAGCAAACAAAACCACTTGTAACTAACAGAAGGGTCCACAACACATGCACATAGATGCGGAGCACTAGTTCAGTTTAATTTGGTTTCAAATTAAATGTAATTACACCATTGTATGAAACCTGAATGATTGTTTCTGAACCAAGAGTGGTATTTACTAAACTATCTTGCATATTTTTCCAGCAATTTAATGAGAAGTACTTTTCTTTTTACCACTGTTGCTTGGTTTGCTTAGTTGTAGTATTTGTAAAAATCAATTTCTATCCACAGCAAATGGTAAATTGATCTTTTCAAAAATGTTTTTAACCTGTAGGGGGTATTCAAACAAATACATTCGAATAAATTAGAATGATTAAAATATCCTCAGAAGTTTAGCAGTTTAGTGTCAAGTAATAAGTGTCTCAAAGTAGCCTTACTCAGGAAGGTTTCGCCCAACCCCTTCCTGAGCTAATGGCTGAATTTCCAAGTAGTCAAACCAGTCAGGCAGGTTAGTATTTGTTTGAATACCCTCCACATGTTAAAAACATTTTTGAAAAGATATATTAACAATTTGCTGTGGATATACTAGATATTTAGCAATACTACAACTAAGCACACCAAGACACAGTGGTGAAACGAAGAGCACTACACATGAAATTGCTGGAAAAAAATATGCAAGATTAGTAAATACCACTCTTGGTTCAGAAACCATCCAGGTTTCATACAATGGTGTAAATATTACATTGAATCTGAAACCAAATTAAATTAAACTGAACTAGTGCTCCAGATCTATGCGCATGTGTTATGGAGCCTTCCATTAGTTGCATGTGTTTTTTTGTTTGCTTTGCTAAAATAAATTAAGTTTAATACATCCGAATAATATTGTAACAGCTGATGACCAGTATTTCCTGTAAATGTGTTTTCTTCAGTCAGAAAAGTAATAGTTAAAAAGATTAATCACGATAAGAAGTGCACTAATTAGGGGTGTAATAAATAAAAAATGACACCACTAATTTTAATGTTAGTTTATTCATTGTTTCTTCATTTGTAATGTTTTTTTTTGTTTTGCTAAACGCACAAGTGCACTTTTTATCGTCTCTTTTGGTTAGGTAACTGGCCGAATGCACTTATGACGTTTGTGAGTGTAAAGAGGTGTCCCAATTCGTAGGGCTGACGTTTCAAGCCCTACTCCTTATAGCTTCGTTTGAAGGGGTGGGGGAAGAAAATGGAAATGGGATGTGGCTGGTGGTGCATAAGTAATGCCCCAATTTACAAAACAAAGGCTCTGCTTGGGCGGACCCCAGGGTGTCCCAAAATGGGACTTTATATGTTCAGTGTTTCAATGG